>NC_082669.1:57941905-60441905 GCF_025265405.1 Mesoplodon densirostris | reverse complement strand
ACAACCTAACCTTGCACCTAAAGCAATTAGAGAAAGAAGAACAAAAACATCCCAAAGTTAGCAGAAGGAAAGAAATCATAAAAATCAGATCAGAAATAAATGAAAAAGAAATGAAGGAAACGATAGCAAAGATCAATAAAACTAAAAGCTGGTTCTTTGAGAAGATAAACAAAATTGATAAACCATTAGCCAGACTCATCAAGAAAAAAAGGGAGAAGACTCAAATCAATAGAATTAGAAATGAAAACGGAGAAGTAACAACTGACACTGCAGAAATACAAAAGATCATGAGAGATTACTATAAGCAACTCTATGCCAATAAAATGGACAACCTGGAAGAAATGGACAAATTCTTAGAAATGCACAACCTGCCAAGACTGAATCAGGAAGAAATAGAAAATATGAACAGACCAATCACAAGCACTGAAATTGAAACTGTGATTAAAAATCTACCAACAAACAAAACCCCAGCACCAGATGGCTTCACAGGCGAATTCTATCAAGCATTTAGAGAAGAGCTAACACCTATCCTTCTGAAACTCTTCCAAAATATAGCAGAGGGAGGAACACTCCCAAACTCATTCTACGAGGCCACCATCACCTTGATACCGAAACCAGACAAGGATGTCACAAAGAAAGAAAACTACAGGCCAATATCACTGATGAACATAGATGCAAAAATCCTCAACAGAATACTAGCAAACAGAATCCAACAGCACATTAAAAGGATCATACACCATGATCAAGTGGGGTTTATTCCAGGAATGCAAGGATTCTTCAATATACGCAAATCAATCAATGTGATACACCATATTAACAAGTTGAAGGAGAAAAACCATATGATCATCTCAATAGATGAAGAGAAAGCTTTCGACAAAATTCAACACCCATTTATGATAAAAACCCTGCAGAAAGTAGGCATAGAGGGAACTTTCCTCAACATAATAAAGGCCATATATGACAAACCCACAGCCAGCATCGTCCTCAATGGTGAAAAACTGAAACCATTTCCACTAAGATCAGGAACAAGACAAGGTTGCCCACTCTCACCACTCTTATTCAACATAGTTTTGGAAGTATTAGCCACAGCAATCAGAGAAGAAAAGGAAATAAAAGGAATCCAAATGGGAAAAGAAGAAGTAAAGCTGTCACTGTTTGCAGATGACATGATACTATACATAGAGAATCCTAAAGATGCTACCAGAAAACTACTAGAGCTAATCAATGAATTTGGTAAAGTAGCAGGATACAAAATTAATGCACAGAAATCTCTGGCATTCCTATATACTAATGATGAAAAATCTGAAAGTGAAATCAAGGAAACACTCCCATTTACCATTGCAACAAAAAGAATAAAATATCTAGGAATAAACCTACCTAAGGAGACAAAAGACCTGTATGCAGAAAATTATAAGACACTGATGAAAGAAATTAAAGATGATACAAATAGATGGAGAGATGTACCATGTTCTTGGATTGGAAGAATCAACATTGTGAAAATGACTCTACTACCCAAAGCAATCTACAGATTCAATGCAATACCTATCAAACTACCAATGGCATTTTTCACAGAACTAGAACAAAAAATTTCACAATTTGTATGGAAACACAAAAGACCCCGAATAGCCAAAGCACTCCTGAGAACGAAAAATGGAGCTGGAGGAATCAGGCTCCCTGACTTCAGACTATACTACAAAGCTACAGTAATCAAGACAGTATGGTACTGGCACAAAAACAGAAAGATAGATCAATGGAACAGGATAGAAAGCCCAGAGATAAACCCACGGACATATGGTCACCTTATCTTTGATAAAGGAGGCAGGAATGTACAGTGGAGAAAGGACAGTCTCTTCAATAAGTGGTGCTGGGAAAACTGGACAGGGACATGTAAAAGTATGAGATTAGATCACTCCCTAACACCATACACAAAAATTAGCTCAAAATGGATTAAAGACCTAAATGTAAGGCCAGACACTATCAAACTCCTAGAGGAAAACATAGGCAGAACACTCTATGACATAAATCACAGCAAGATCCTTTTTGACCCACCTCCTAGAGAAATGGAAATAAAGACAAAAATAAACACATGGGACCTAATGAAACTTCAAAGCTTTTGCACAGCAAAGGAAACCATAAACAAGACGAAAAGACAACCCTCAGAATGGGAGAAAATATTTGCAAATGAAGCAACTGACAAAGGATTAATCTCCAAAATTTATAAGCAGCTCATGCAGCTCAATAGCAAAAAAACAAACAACCCAATCCAAAAATGGGCAGAAGACCTAAATAGACATTTCTCCACAGAAGATATACAGACAGCCAACAAACACATGAAAGGATGCTCAACATCTTTACTCATTAGAGAAATGCAAATCAAAACTACAATGAGATATCGTCTCACACCAGTCAGAATGGCCATCATCAAAAAATCTACAAACAATAAATGCTGGAGAGGGTGTGGAAAAAAAGGAACACTCTTGCACTGCTGGTGGGAATGTGAATTGGTACAGCCACTATGGAGAACGGTATGGAGGGTCCTTAAAAAACTACAAATAGAACTACCATATGACCCAGCAATCCCACTACTGGGCATATACCCTGAGAAAACCATAATTCAAAAAGAGACATGTACCAAAATGTTCATAGCAGCCCTATTTACAATAGCCCAGAGATGGAAACAACCTAAGTGTCCATCATCGGATGAATGGGTAAAGAAGATGTGGCACATATATACAATGGAATATTACTCAGCCATAAAAAGAAATGAAATTGAGCTATTTGTAATGAGGTGGATGGACCTAGAGTCTGTCATACAGAGTGAAGTAAGTCAGAAAGAGAAAGACAAATACTGTATGCTGACACATATATATGGAATTTAAGAAAAAAAATGTCATGAAGAACATAGGGGTAAGACAGGAATAAAGACACAGACCTACTAGAGCATGGACTTGAGGATATGGGGAGGGGGAAGGGTAAGCTGTGACAAAGTGAAAGAGCGGCATGGACATATATACACTACCAAATGTAAGGTAGATAGCTAGTGGGAAGCAGCCGCATAGCACAGGGAGATCAGCTCGGTTCTTTGTGTCCACCTGGAGGGGTGGGATAGGGAGGGTGGGAGGGAGACGCAAAAGGGAGGGGATATGGGAACATATGTATATGTATAACTGATTAAATTTGTAAAAAAAAAAAAAAAAAAAAAAGAGTAAATGGGGGCTTCCTTGGTGGCGCAGTGGTTGAGATTCTGCCTGCCGATGCAGGGGACATGGGTTTGTGCCCCGGTCCGGGAAGATCCCACGTGCCACAGAGCGGCTAGGCCCGTGAGCCATGGCCGCTGAGCCTGCGTGTCCGGAGCCTGTGCTCTGCAACGGGAGAGGCCACAACAGTGAGAGGCCCGCGTACCGCAAAAAAAAAAAAAAAAAAAAAAGAGTAAATGGGTAGTAAGGAAGTGATAGCTGTTAGTACAGTCTGTCTTTCAAAATGTTTAGCTAGATATCAAAGTCAAACTCTTCAGTTAAGCAAAAAATCATGTCTAGGGTGCTTGTGACTATGGCAGTCAACTATAAATAGAAGGTCACCTGGCAATAAGGGTTGATTGTAGTCCCAGCAATGTATGTTTTTTTTTTACCTTGTCAGCTGTTTTACTGACTGTAGAGTCACTTCTTTTCCCACCTAAATAGAATAAACTTAAAATATCCTAGCAGGTATGTTTTATAGCCATGTAACAAATTGAATGTGCTTAATTTACATTTGTAGAACTCGGTATTTGAAATATAGGTGTTTATAAATAACCAGAATTTATTGTGGTTAGGCACAACTCAGAGAATTGTACCTCACTCATAACTTAAAATTTAAAGCAGGCTTCTTCTCCTCTGCCACTCCACTCCATTTGAAGTAATAAAACATGATCTTAGCTTAGGAATTGGCCTTTGAATGGAATAAAAGTTCCCTCAAATGTTTTGATGTGTATATTTCATCCTCATCTGTACTCAAAATGAATGAACTTTGAAAAGCAGAGCTAATTCTGTCACAGTATTTGGTGAAAATGCTTAAAACACCAGGGAATGAGTGATTCAAGTGGTGCCTTAGAGCCCTAGGGATTCTAGAAATAATTCAAGGCACTTTTTTTTTTATTAGTTTCTGCTTTATAGCAAAGTGAATCAGTCATACATATACATCTGTTCCCACATCCCTTCCCTCATGCATCTCCCTCCCTCCCACCCTCCCCATCCCACCCCTCCAGGCGGTCACAGAGCACTGAGCTGATCTCCCTGTGCTCTGCGGCTGCTTCCCACTATCTACTTACCTTACGTTTGGTAGTGTATATATGTCCATGCCTCTCTTTCGCTTTGTCACAGCTTACCCTTCCCCCTCCCCATATCCTCAAGTCCATTCTCAAGTAGGTCTGTGTCTTTATTCCTGTTTTACCCCTAGGTTCTCCATGACATTTTTTTTTTAATTCCATATATATGTGTTAGTGTACGGTATTTGTCTTTCTCTTTCTGACTTACTTGCGGTTGCTGCATGAGCCCTCCTGGGGCATCAGTTAATCCCTTGAACTCTTCCTGATCTACATTATTTAACAAGGGACCTAAAATTAATGGTATTACTTCTTTGACTCAATAAGTTAATGCCTGACTGTGTGAAACATGGTCTGGCTCTCTTTGTAAATTGTGATGCAAAGTTATAGAATTTTACATTTTATCCCACCCTCAACCAATCAACAGTAATCTCCTCTTTACCCTGTATTTTTGAATTATTAGAGCGGTACCTGTATTTTCCATATTTATGCAAATTTTAACATTTGAGTAATTTGATGTAAGGTATTATAGACTACTGAATATCATGTAAGTACGAAAATGTTTACATTAAATCTGCATATAAAATATTTAACAAAGCTGAACATTTGTATATGCTATGACCGAGCAATTTTACTTCAGAAGATATGTTAAAATATTTATAACAGTTCTGTTCAATATAATACCAAACTGAAATCCACTCAAATTGAGAATGGAATGGATAAATTAATGATAATATATTCCTATAATGGGATACCACATAGCAATGAAAATGAACAAGATATCATTACACGTAATTATATAAATTGATCTGATAACTACAATTTTGAGTAAAAGAAGCAAGACACAAAAGCACTATGTTGATGAGTCTAATAATCTATCTATCTACCTACCTACCTACCTTTCTGTTATGAACTGAACATTTATGTTCCACCAAATTCATATCTTAAGATCTTAATCCCCAATGTGATGTTATTTGGAGGTGGGGCCTGTGGGAGGTACTTAGGTCTAGAAGGTGCAGCCCTTGTGAATGGGATTAGTCCCCTATGAAAGCAACCTCAGGGAGCTCCCTTGCTTGTCTTCCCATGTTAAGACAAAACAAGAGCTGTTCACAGAACTGTTATAAATAACGCATCTTCTGAAGTGGAATTACCTTTTATGAACCAGGAAGTGGGATCTCACCAGACACTGAGTCTGCTGATTCCTTGTTACTGGACTCCCTACCCTTCAGCACTGTGAGAAATTAATGTTGTTTAAGCCACCCAGTTTATGGTATTTTTGTTATAGCATTCCAAATGGACTACGACATGATGTATCACAGGCAAAACTGGACTGTACTAGAGTTAAAAGTCAGGGTAATGAATATCTCTGGGGAGTTTGCTGTGAGAGGGTTGATGATTTTCTGTTTCTTGATCTGGGTGCTGGCTAAAAGGGTGTGTTTACTCTATAAAAATTCATTGAGCTTATGATTCGTTCCCTTACTGTATGTAGGTTATGTTTTAACAAATGTTGGACTTTAAAAAACATACTTGCTAAGAGAAACTTCCTAAGATGCCTGTTATGTGCCAGTTTATTCTCTATTAGCAAACAAATCAATAGAATGCAGTCTTAATATTTCAGCCTGTGAGCTTTCTGAATTCAGAATTAATTGCAATGGAAACTGCAACAAATTAACTTGAGCAGATGACATTTCATTCAAATAAGATCAAATAGGAAATTGCCCTTGCTTAAAGATACTATTAGAGTGGTGTGCTACCTAATTAAAAATACTAAATCACTTGCTTTTGTTCATTCTATTTTTAAGAAGCATGGTATGGTAGGTAGCATTCATGAATCAAAAATTTAAATAACATGTGAAAAGACACCTAGAGGTACCATTAAAGCACGTTCTCCAAAGTCAGACGAAGCTAATTTGAGCTTAACCTTATCCGCAATCCAAATTCAGCAAATACAGCATACTGTAATGTTCATGAGAACTAGATGTGGCAGTAGAAGACTTTAGATTTCAAAACATGATAAGAGAGGACAAGTATAGTTGTAGCTACTGTCCATAATAAGCATGTACTAGGTAAAAACCCAAGGAATAATTTCTTCTTATTGTTGAACAACACTCCTGGGGAAATATGCTTTAAAATTAGTTATCAGAAACACAATTTTGAAGTGACGTAAAAGAGGGAATTTTTTTTTTTCCCGGTACGCGGGCCTCTCACTGTTGTAGCCTCTCCTGTTGCAGAGCACAGGCTCTGGATGCGCAGGCTCAGAGGCCATGGCTCATGGGCCCAGCCGCTCCGCGGCATGTGGGATCCTCCCGGACCGGGGCACGAACCCGTGTCCCCTGAATCGGCAGGCGGACTCTCAACCACTGCACCATCAGGGAAGCCCCAAAGAGGGAATATTAAATTTAGTTTTTCTTGATTACTTTGTAAAAGACAAGCTTACCCCTCCCTCCAGAAAATGAAGGAAGACAGTGTAACTGCTTCTCTGCCTCTCTTTCCATAATGGTGGGTACTAGAGAAAATATGCAATGATTATGGAAAGTTATTGCTTAGTGGAAATTATCAGAATTGAACTGAATACTATTATCGCTGATCTGTATTCTCTGATTTGATCTAGCAATTATCAGATTCTGCTCATGATTGTATTTTGACTACAACTAGAGTTTCTCTGTCCACATGTGAGGGGAAGACATTTCCATTTATTTGTTCAGAAACATATACTTTGAATCTCTATTTTGTACCAGGAAACATGTTAAAAATATGGAAATAGATGCGTGATCTGTGTTTTCAAGAAATAGATACTAAAGACAAGGTATATAGGAAGGACGAAATTGATACAGGGCATATAAAAAGAATAGAGGGCAATGGGAGCTCATGGCAAAAGATTTCCTTTGACCAGCGTGACAAAGAAGGCTTCATGGCATAGACAGAGTAAATGAGTTGAGTTGGCTGAAGTTTAAACATGAGAAAGCAAGAGAATGACATTCCAGGGAGAAGAGTTAGAGCAACGGAACAGAGGAGGAAAAATAATGGACACAGATAATAACAGTGAATCATTTACTGTGATGAGAACATAAGATATTATAGGAAACCATGAGAAGACTGAAAAGTGTACTGGAACCAGATCACGGAGGAATTAAGCATTGGCATTTTGTTCATTAGGCAAGTAACCCAAAGGACATTATTTATTGGGCAGCTGTATGTAAGGTGTATTACTGTATACAAAGAACCCCTGAAAACCCCGGAGTATTGTAACTTGGTCTGCTCATCTCTACAGGAGAAAAGTCAGGGTAAAGACTGGCAGAAAAAAAAAAAAAAAAACTCTACAAGACTCATCTGCTGTTAAAAAATATTTCTTTTTTTTCTTTAAGGAAGGAATGATGTAGCAAGCTTTCCTCATGCTAAATATATATATATATATATATATATATATATATATATATATATTTTGTTCCTTTATCGCCAAATCTTGCATTCCTAAGTACCTTTGCAAGCTCAGGTAGAGCAAATCTCAGATGTGAATAGAAAATGGAATGTTTTTAATTTTCAAATAATGCCTTCGTTGTTGGAAAAATGGCTGTGACAAGATTAACCAGAATCATAGCACCCATTTTAGGGAGAAAAATAAGAAGTCATTGACAGTCATTTTACTTATACAGCCATCTGCACATTCATATCTAAATCCTTCTGGCATTTAAATATGCAGCTTCCAAATTCAGGATCTTGTTGAGAGGCCTGAGTTATTCAGAAGCCAGCAGGAATGACAGGCACCAACAAATCTTTTTGTGGGCCCTTCATTCTAATCTTTTATACAGTTAGCCTTTTTATGAGATGCTGTCACTGTGGAATCAAGCAAATTCCAGTAAATAAGCACAGAGTTTCTTGGCTCTCCATCATGCAAAGGCTGGTCTGGTGGAAGATGAGATGTATGGAAGGTGGTTCAGGATAAGCTCAGAATAGAATGATGGAATCATTGAGTCTGTGAGGTGAAAGGCCCTTAGAGTTGGCCTAGCTGAGCATTACACTGTGCAGAGATACTGTAGAGAACTCTGGACAAGCCCTAGGGTTGCAGGGAGTCCAACCTACATACATAGACACATGAGCACACAGACACACACACATGCACACACACTTCAATCAAAGCAGCACCCCTTTGGTCTGCTTTAAATACAGTACTGAGTTTTCCTCTGATAAATAACAGTAGAAACTGCATGCATAGTAGAGCAGCTTATGGAATCCCAGTTTATGGATTCATTTCATGGATGCTGTAACAGTTTAGAAAAGGATAAGTGACCTGTCTTTTTCCTCTCCTTCCCCTAGCCTTCTCTTAGAGATGAATGGTTAATAATATAATAT
This sequence comes from Mesoplodon densirostris, assembly GCF_025265405.1. Classification (NCBI taxonomy): domain Eukaryota; kingdom Metazoa; phylum Chordata; class Mammalia; order Artiodactyla; family Ziphiidae; genus Mesoplodon; species Mesoplodon densirostris. Next base: position 60,433,255 of record NC_082669.1, on the reverse strand, counting down.
AGTCTTTTTTTTTTTAGTCTTTACAAGGTATTTAACATAGGGTATGTTAACTTTAAATGCCATTTCTTTCTCCTGTTAAATTCCTTTTGAGTTCTGTGTTCATGATATTGTATTTCATGATTTCAATATTTATAAAGAATGCTTCTTTGGTGCTTTTTTTTCCTGGTATTTAAAGAACACTCCTAATTTTCTTCCTTGCTACAGACACAGATTTCATCATCGAGTTCTATAGTTTCTCTGAGTTTGTGGTATCCTACTTTACATAAGCTACTCTCCCCACCTATTACCATGTTTAGAGGCTAAGACCCAAGTTGTTCTAGAGTTTCTAGAGAACCATATTTGAGACAACCCACAATTTATGTATTAACCTAGATGCCTATTTAATATCAATATTATAATTAACATATTTTCCAAACCTAAAATTGGTTGTCCTAGGGACAACCAAACAGGATATTTGACATTAGGACTCTCCCAGAAAATCCGGGGACAATTTTGAGTTTTGATTTAGATTAGGGTTAGTGCCTTAAAAGCCTTACTGCATTAAAAAATATGGAAGGGGGCTTCCCTGGTGGTGCAGTGGTTGAGAGTGCGCCTGCCGATGCAGGGGACACGGGTTTGTGCCCCGGTCCGGGAGGATCCCACGTGCCGCAAAGCGGCTGGGCCCGTGAGCCATGGCCGCTGAGCCTGTGCATCCGGAGCCTGTGCTCTGCAACAGGAGAGGCCACAACAGTGAGAAGCCCGCTTAAAAAAAAAAAAAGAAACCATGAAAATTTAACAATCAATAAAAACATGCATATGTTGACAATGTGAATAGTGATGAAATAATTTTATAAATAAAAGATGTAAAACACCCCTTGCACATATATAAGGAAGGTGAAAGTATTTATAAAACAAATTACCACTGCCACAAATGGGGATATCTTAAAAATATTATTATACACAGTATAATGCTGATTCCTGTTTTAGAAAATTTGATGAACTTTTAAAAAGTTTACTTTGTGCCACCTAAAGTTAGTCTTTGAGTGAGTAAGGAGATACCACACTATAAATAACATTTTTATTCTTATATAGAAAAAGTCTTTGCTTGTTTGATATAGTAATATTTATTTGATATTATTTTATAAGAACTACCCCCAAAATTAGGGGCAAAAAAAGTGAAAACTGAAAGAAAGCGATTCCTGTCATGTAGCCAAATGCATAAAACCAAACATCTAAATATAAATCTTTTCAGAGTTCATTTTCCCCTGTATTTGTATTTAAAGGTTACATTCCCTGCCCCAACTCTTCATTTGTGCAGAGAAAGGCAAAGTACTTTGTCCATATCTGAGGGACACTTCCTGGTATGCCTTATGCCAACCATCTGATTTTGAAATAAGTAATCCCCCCCATAGTAATCTTTTCTTGATTAAAAATGATGTTTATAAAAAGGAAACAATATATTTGTTCACCTACAGGAGCCATGAGTGACATGGCTTAGTAGTTGTGTTGCATTTATAAATACATCTTTTGGCAACTGAGAAAGTCACTTTTATTCTGCTCACTTAGAAAATAAGAGCCCTTCGCAATATAATCTCCAAGGAAACAATCATTCTGAGGACCTCGATAGACAAGACTCTGCCTTCCTAATCTAAATCTTTCTGTCAAGATCTGATAGATTCTTTCAACTGTGATGACTGTCTTAGAATGTAATTCCAAAGGTACTCTCAGCATTTTGTTTGCAAAAGCACAAATATCAGAGTCCTTTGATTTTTTTGGAGATTGGCTTCATCCTTAGCTCTGCACTTGGAATGTTGCCTTGTGGGGCTCCATATTTGAAATGCAATGGCCTATCTCCTCTAATCACTGCATTCACCACCATCAGCAGAGAATGAACCTTGGCTCTTAGTGGTTGGGATTGATCCTCTCAATTTTCAATGTTTTTCTTTCATTTTCTGACATAGAAACTCATTTAACAGAAAGAGAATATTTTCTACCTTACAAATTTCAATCCATCATATCTTTCTTGTTAGTGAACTGCAAATATGACAGTTCAGCAGTAAAAACATTACATTAATTTCTTTGAGTCATTTATCTTGGCTGAGTAGAAACTAAGGGAGCACCAAACAAACAAACTGAAAACAAATAAAGACAAAGTAAAAAACAGGCTAAATAAGTGGGTGTCACACATCTAGATGGTAATTGTACAATCAGATGTCTTTTGTTTTTAAAATAATTATTTTAAATTGGAGCATAGTTGATTAACAATGTTGTGTTAGTTTCAGGTGTACAGCAAAGTGATTCAGTATACATATACGTGTATCTATTGTTTTTCAAATTCTTTTCCCATTTAGGTTATTATAGAATATTGAGCAGAGGTCCCTGTGCTCTACAGTAGGTCCCTGTTGGTTATCTATTGATATTTTAAATATATTAGGTGTACATGTCAATCCCAAACTCCCAATCTATCCCTTCCCCTCACCATCCTTCCCCCCTGTAACCATAAGTTCATTCTCTAAGCCTATGAGTCTCTTTCTGTTTTGTAAATAAGTTCATTTTTATCATTTTTTTAAATTCAGCATATAAGCAATATCATGTATTTGTCTTTCTCTGTCTGACTTACTTCACTTAGTATGATAATCTCCATGTCCATCCACGTTGCTGCAAATGGCAATATTTCATTCTGTTTGATGGCTGAGTAATATTCCATTGTATATGTGTACCACATCTTCTTTATCTAGTCATCTGTTGATGGACATTTAGGTTGCTTTCATGTCTTGGCTATTGTAAACAGCACTGCAATGAACACTGCAGTGTGTGTATATCCTTTCAAACCATGTTTTTCTCCAGATATATGCCCAAGAGTGGGATTGCTGGATTATATGGTAGCTCTATTTTTAGTTTTTTAAGGAACCTCCATACTGTTCTCCGTAGTGACTGTACCAATGTACATTCCCACCAACAGTGTAGGAGGGTTCCCTTTTCTCTGCACCCTCTCTGGCATTTATTGTTTATAGATTTTTTGATGATGGCCCTTCTGACTGGTGTGAGGTGATATCTCATTGTAGTTTTGATTTGCATTGCTCTAGTAATTAGTGATGTTGAGCATCTTTCCATGTGCCTCTTGGCCATCTGTATGTCTTCTTTGGAGAAATGTCTATTTAGGTCTTCTGCCCATTTTTTGACTGGATTGTTTGTTTTTTTCATAATTGAGCCACATGATCTGTTTGTAATTTTTGGAGACTAATCCTTTGTCAGTCACATTGTTTGTAAATATTTTCTTTCATTCCGTGGGTTGTCTTTTCATTTTGTGTATGGTTTCCTTTGCTGTGCAAAAGTTTTTGAATTTAATTAGGTCCCATTTGTTTATTTTTGTTTTTATTTCCATTACTTTTTCATTTTGGCACAAATAAGTTGAGTCAAGATATTTGGAAGATTTTGATATGCTATTAAATCCTAGGAATGTGTGACAGGTGACATTTAGTATAATGTCTTCTTGTGCCCTGGGCTTTGTCTACAGTGGAAAGAGGTTGGAGAAGCAAGTGAGTATCCATCCATTCTAGATGAGTGAACCCCTGTGGAAACCAGGGAGCCTGAAAAATTCAGGTTCCTCTCCCCAAAACACTTTCCTCACTTTTGCATTTTATTGTCAGAAAGATTCTATTAACCAACTCTTTTTCTCTTGAAAGAAACACATCAATATTTAAGAAGATTGTCCCCAAAAGACAAAAATTAATGGCATAGTCTTAGAGTTCAAAAGATACTTGTCAATTAACCAAACCCCTATTTTAGAGATAAGAAACTAGAGATAAGAAGCCACACATACCAAGCTGGTTGTAAAGCTAGGTATAAATTTACCTAGTTTCCCTGTCTCCTACCTCAAAAGAAGAGTCAGACACCATTTATTGCATTTTCTTCATAAGAATGACTTTTTTAGATTATATGTCCAATTTAGGTAAGATAAATGTTTGCTGACACAGAAGTTTTAAAAAATCAGCCTAAATTGAACCAAATTTTCAAGGATAACATAAATGAAAAAATACATAAAATATGTAAAGTGTTCCTTTTAAATACCAAATTATCATATGTATTTCACAAAAGTATTTTAATATAAATATGTATCAGTGTTTTAATTTTCAATATTTATTATGAACCTACAAAATATTCAAGTGAGCAGTTAATTTCAATATCTAATTCATTGTTGATTAGCCATCATGTGCAGCAACCACTGTCAAGTAGACATAAGGTACAAAAAATTATCTTTTATGACACAAAATTGTCACCTAAATGCTGTTAATGCCTCATAAACACGGATAGAGTGCAAAGAAGAGTCCACCAAATTATTGAATTTGCTTTCAACTCAATGCTGAATAATTTATCAACTGTTACGATTATGCCTACAGAGTATGAATTAACTATCTCATCAACTAAACCACTTGTTATCACTTCAGTGATGTTTTAACCTCTTTATAATGAATCATGAAATCTATATTAAAAAATATTTGAATGACATTCAATTGTATTCTCATCCTGCACTCAAGCATTCTCTACTACCTTCATAAGACAAAGGTAAAATATACCAACAGGCTAAACAGAATACATGAAAAAAGAGAAAAATACTTGCCTAAGGATATTATGTAGGTAGCAGAATAAAGAAGCTGTAGCCAAGTGGTAGGGGAAAATTCTGAACTGGATTTTTTACAAGTGCATCTACCAAGCGTATTTTTCATATAAGTTGTACCTCACTCATGGAAAGGTAAATGTGTGAAGAAACTTTATCAGGCAACAAAATGGTTCTTGACATTTATGCAAAATTATGAAAGTAGCTTGCATTTTTAGGATGAGATAAAGAAATAGCTATATACTGAAAAAATATACAAAATACAGGTTTCCACAAAAGTCCGACAGAAAGAGGGTAAAAAGCAGATGCAAAATATATAAAAGTTTTAGTTTTAGTCACAAAACCAGCTCTCCATTTGTTGATGGCTTCATTTTGCAAATTTGTCTTCTACCAAAGAACATATCTGCATAATAGCTCTTCCATTTTTTTCCCTTTTCCTTCCATTGGATGATTACAATCATATTTTATATGTGTTATAAGTTTTCACATCTTATCTCCATTTTGTAACTTCTGCATTAATACAAAAAGGGGAGAAATGTTTTTGAAAGTTTACTTATGAGGAAACGGGAAACTTAGCTATTAATTTAATATCTTTGTCACTTGGTTGGTTACTCATTAGAATTCATATTTAGCTCATAAGAACCACTTAGGGTCTTGATTTTTTCCCTTATTATAATAGATGGTTTATGCATAGGTTGGTGCAGTTAGATTTAATTTAGTTAAATGGAGACACCAGAAGTGGAAATTTTTCTGCATTTTTAGTTTTGAATATTGAAGAAACTTGATCTCATTTTTATCTGAATAAATTATTCTTCAATCGATTAGCAAATTGAATGCTTAGATGTTACTAAATATCTTTTAAAGTAATGATATATTACTGGTTTATTTTGACATACAGATCTGGTCATTAAAGATTGATGAATAGAACACTGACCTTAGGTTATCCAAGTTTTCATGAAAATATTAACTAAATGGACAACAAAAGAAGAACTGACAAACATCAGCAGATAATTAAAACTTTACAAACTTATGTTTGATTATAATACTAGCTTGATCAACTCATGAGTTGATTTAAGGCACATAGGTTAAATGGGAATATTTTTTGGAAATGCTACCACACAACCACATATACACACATAAGTCATTTTTAAAGCTTTTCCTTGCTAAACAGACAAAATAATTGGGGTGGGTCTTGACAGCCTTTTTAGTTGAAGCCCATAAAATTTATCCTTACCATTTCGTTATTAATAATAAAATGCCTAATGTTTAAATCACCTTCCAAACTTGTGGTCACACTGAGTGAGTGCCTATTTCTGTACAATAATAGTAGCATTTGTAAGAATACACTTTTTTCTTCTTTTAGTGAAAACATTATAGAACCAATTAGTTCATAATGCAGTTAGTGAAAGACACTAAGTTGGCAAATGTTTTATACTAAATAAAAAATAAACCTTGAGACCTTGATATTATTTGTTATGTTACCTAAGGAATATTGTCACATAAATGTAACAAAAATTAATACGCATCCTTGCAGAAAGAGTATATATTTATTGTTAATCTCCAATGTAGATTCCTATATGTTTTACATTAATAAACTTTCAAATCATGATTTTTGTATAGGGTAGTAAAAATATAACAGAAAATATCCAAAGCTTTTTTTTTTTTAATAACAAAAAATGTCCTTAAAAAAATTGGTCTCTCTGTACTCCTGCCAAAGGCAGAAATCCAAAAGATACAGTAGCAAAAGGCCAGGTCAGGAAATCAGCTCAGCTCACCATCTATAGTAGAAAGCAGAGCCTGTTTACAGAAAGAAAAATGTATGTTTAATGCAAAGAGCGTTATTTCTAACAAGTAACTTATCCAGAATACCGTACCATGGGGCGTTTAGAAATAAAAGAGTCAGCAATAACGGGCACTCGTGTCCTCATAGGGGCATGATTAAGGGTCTGGCTGAGGTTTCCGCTTGTTTTTGCATTGGATTTTTTTCCCCTTTAGTTTGCAACACAAAGACAGGTCCCATAGAAAGAAGAACTTGTCATCCACATAGTACATCATCACTCAGTCGGGTACAGATAACTAAATCTCTCCCCTGTGGGAAGAAATGCTTTTTATTGGACTTTGTGGGTCCATTCTTTGTACATTGTTGGATGTCAGTTATGGGAAGCTCGGCTCCCCTTTCCTAGTGGAGCCAGCATCTTTTAGTGCAATCCTCAGGGACCACTCCCGCCCCGCCCCCATCAAGTCTCCATTCCCAACCCAGACACTTCTGCTCTCAATCAGCCAGATATCTGTCTTCAATTGTCACTGTGTATCGCATTCAAATCTCATGCCATGTTTTTCTATTTGCTGTTAAACTCTGTAAAAACAAAATGAAACAAAACAAAACCTAGAAAATATAAACAGATAGCAATATTAGGCTGGTACTATGCCAAGTATTTCATTTGATTTGTTTCCACAATCAGTACGACCGACCGTCCTATGAGTTCGTACTGTTATCACGTGCTTCTGTTTTGGGATGAAGACACAGATAAAGGTGGAATTGCTGGGTCCTCATGCCCCCCGTCATGAGGAACAGACCTTTGATTTAAACTCCATCTGTCTGATCCAGAACTACACTCCTAACCACAAGGACATATTGCCTCGTCTATTTTTAATAACTAATTTCAAAACTTAGAACTTCCTAGACACCCTTCCTCCTGGCATATTTCCATTTTGGCCACTACTTCAGCATTTTAAGACTATAGTTTTTTATCTATAGCTATCGATGATAGGTAGGTAGATAGGTAGGTAGGTAGGTAGGTAGGTAAGTAGGTAGATAGATAATGTGACTGCTGAGTGGTACCTGGAATGGCATTAGGTGCCTTTTATGTTTAAACTTATTTAATCATTATAATCATCATGTGAAGGTGACATTACTATCCATGTTTTACAGAATTTAAGTGATGCATTGAAGGCCATGGAGTTTGCAAGCAGTTGAGCTAGGATTCATACTCTTACCTTGATCTCTGTTCCTCCCTAGATGGACATCTGAAGTGCAGCTCTTGTATTTGGGCACACAGTAAACCAGGAGGGATGCTCCTTTGCTGCTACTCTTAGGGAGTGCCTAATGGTATTTATTTACAAGTTTAAGGGCATTGTCATTTCTTATCAATGAAGGTTCTCTTTTCTTTTTATACTATAATGACTTTTTTTTCCCTACATGTCCCTGCTATCACTGCAGCTAGTACAGAATAGAGACTTGCTGACAAATTCATCCACTAGTGAGAACACAGATTCCAGCCCAGAGTTGTAACAGAATATTCATGCAGACAGCAGCCAGGCAAGATTTTCCATGGCATAATTGTTGGAGGCAAAAAGTTCTATAGGAATTAATTTTTAAAATCACTTAATTGTGCTTTGGTGATCAAAGTGAACTCAGACTTTGTGTAAAGACTCTGAAACGAGAAGCAGTGAGTCCAAGAGAGATGTCCTGGGAAAATAATCACAAGGAGGACACTGAGGAACAACATGGGCAGAATCATAATTCTTATGTTAGTTACTGGTCAGCAATAACACCAGCTGTAATAGAAGAGGAGACAGGGAATAGGATTCCATTCTCTCTAAAGTCTGTATGCCTTCTTGTTTATCAGTACATAGAGTGAAATCTGTATTATTCTCATTACAAAATGTAGGTTGATTCATTCTCAGAAATACTTTATGCCCCCCCGTTTTTTTTTTTTTTTTTTTTTGGCGGTACGCGGGCCTCTCACTGTTGTGGCCTCTCCCGTTGCGGAGCACAGGCTCCGGACGCGCAGGCTCAGTGGCCATGGCTCATGGGCCCAGCCGCTCCGCGGCATGTGGGATCCTCCCAGACCGGGGCACGAACCCGTGTCCCCTGCATTGGCAGGCGGACTCTCAACCACTGCGCCACCAGGGAAGCCCTATGCCACCTTCTTAAACTCCAGAATTAAAGACTGATCAAGTGACATTCATTTTTTTATATGTAAGAGTCAAATACAAGACCATTAACTTAGGCTCTTTATAAAATTCTATCTTAATACGTTTATTCTACTTAGGTATGTAGGCACATTACAAAGCATCATGGTTATTTCCCTTCTCTGAATACATATAGCACTTTAAATCCCCACCATATTACTGTATATTCCTTTCTGTTTTCACTTGTAATTTGTGAATTAATTCTGTCCCTCCAGGTGGTCTGAGAGTCTCTTGAAGAAGGAATTACGTGTTATTATTATCTTGCACAGTAGAATAACACAGTAACTAATCCAAACCTTTATAATACAGCTAAATCCCCACCATACATTAAATTCCTTCAAGAGCAGCATAGAAGTTAAAAAAAATCATTTTAGGTATGAATTCTTTTATCTTCTGCTTTTTCTTCTCTTTCATCTAAGATATCCCTCCAATATCAGAAAAGAAGGTAGCTTCCTCCTTTCTAAAGCCAGTTTTAGCACTGGCTCAGCTCAGTGCTCAATCTACTGTAACTATAACTAACAATCTATGGACTAGCAAAGCTCTTAATATTCTTTTTTTAAGCTTAGGAGAATAAAGGGAAGAGGAAGTCCTCTACTGAGAGTGATTCTGTCTCCTTCTGTAGGAGATGGTTTAAAATTGAAAATTTTCTATTTCTGGCATTCCAAGAGTGAGAACATACTTTCTAAGTATGATGTTAAATAGATTTTGACTGTGTTGTTTAAGAAAAGAAAGAGAATATCTATAGACCTATATCAGCTTAAAGACTGCAGATACTCATTTATCCATTTTGAGGTTCAGAGATGCAAAATTTGGTCGTCTAGCTCAATCTCCTCTTCCAAGTAAGGAAATAGGCCTCGTAGAATTTGTGGCTCTGCTATTTTTCTCCAAGGTTGGAGTCAAGGACTTGAATTAGCCCAGATCTGCTACTTATCATTCTACATCAACCTGGGCAAACCAAAGAACTTCTGGATTAAATTTCTTTAACTAGAATAGATTTTCTAAAGTCCCTTCCGTGCCTGTATGGCGATTCTGACTTTTTTATTCCACTTCTTTTACAGTGGACCCACAACTTATGTTCTATTGTAGCTGACTCTCCAGACTAACTCTGTGCACAGTGCACACACACACACACACACACACAAAATCACACACAGTAGACTGGGTCACGCTGTATGGCTTATTGAGTGGGTGCTAGTGTTAACAATAAGTATGGATCCTCCAACTGCTCAAGCAGCTGTGAAAATCTGTCTCAACTCTTCACCACAGTCTGGGTGGGCTGTACTATCACTTCTGCCTTTATGACACATACTAACTTTTGCCCCAGTTTCCAGCTCTCAGACTTTCTGACTTCAATTGACAATTGTTTTTATTTTCAATAAAGCAAGAGTGTATCCATAAAACTGGTAAACACCCTTTCTTTTTGAGGATTTTTGAAGTCAATGACCCAAGTTTTACAAAAGTTCTATGAGAATAATTAATAGATAAAATATGTGACAAATATATCTTCCAAAATATATGACAACAGAGCCAAGTTTTATACATCACTTCATGATCTTGAAATGAATGTAATGTAGTTTATAGCATTTCCTTTAGCCCATGTGAATGCCTTCCTCTCAAAGAAAACTAGCATTTTAATAGATTTCCTTTACTTTGACACATTTTCCCAGCTTGAAGTTAATATTTCAAGATTTGAGACACAGAGCTTCTGTATAGCATACTTCTTTCACAATTGCTAGTTTTCTCTAAGTTTGAAAGTAAATTACCTATTAGAATTTCAATAGATAGAACCCTGGAGCAGCCAGTTTGAAATAATGAAGTGCCTTTGTGAGTGAGCACAATCACTTTTTAAACATCTCTGGTTATAGAACAAGTAAACCAAATGTAGCAGACTTTTTAATCAAACAAGATAGCAAATGTTCAGATAAAACAGAAAGAATGTCCTTGGAGTTTTGACATTTATCTGGTTTGTGTGTCCTTTTTTAAAAGCAAAGACTTTGGCTTTATACTATTTTAGCACATCATTTTAGGAGTTTCCAGGCCTGTTTTAGCACATGTAGAACAGAAACATGGCTTTTTAGAATTGTACAGATGAATTCCAGAGCAACCTGAGAAGGCCTTAGAACAGGAAATGACTTGACAATCACCTGAATCTTTTTGAAGGGAACATATTTGCCGTTAATTCCCATGCAAAAGTGAAGCAATGTCTAGGTCAGCATCTCTTAATGACAATTTCTCCCCTAGATAGCTGTTACAGATGTTGAATTTTTAAAAAATGGTTTGTAATTGAGCAGGTGTCACTAGCAACTTTCCAGAAAACTTAGTGACCTGACATTTTTTATTGATTTCTCCTATATTAGAAAATGAAATGTCAGACACTGTTAATTGCATTTTTAAAATAAGTAGTTACAGCAGGAGTAATGGGTAAATGAAAGTACTTCCTGTCTAATGCACAATAGATGTATTCATTTAAATGTATTCAATTTAGATGAATGCAATATGTCTGTATTCATTACAGTTATACATATCTGTGGGCTGAATTGATGGAGTGGTAATTACTACCTTTATAAATGGGACACTATTGTCAGTCTGGGGGAAGAAAACTTATTTCCTTATCATATTTTACACACCCACACCATAGACACATTCTAAAATCTTTCTTTCAAATATAGAAATTTTACCCATGAATTTCCAGTGGATCTAATGATTATAAATATGGTCTGTCAGTAGTCCTGCTTTTCTCAAGGATTGCTGAGGGTTGCTCTCTCTCATGGAATATGACAGAGTGGAATTGGGGATCTCAAGATCTCTCCATACAAAGGAGCCCTCCTTGTCATCTGGCCCCACCCCTGGAGCTCAGCCATGTACATTACATAACATGGATTAGATTATTTTTACATCATGCATTGTTTTTCTTTGAGTTCAATGAAGGTAGGACTATCAAAATGTGATTTCGTTGTACACTTTTATTTTCTAAATACTAGACTATTTTTTAAGAGCATTTTTAGGTTCATAGCAATATAGATCAGGAAATACAGAGAGTTCCTGTATACTCTCCCCTAATTTTATATATAGTTTCCCTTATTATCAACATTTTATATTAGTGTGGTGGGTGAGTGTGTTACAACTGATGAACTGAAATTGATGTGTTATTATTAGCTGAAGTCTATATTCCACATTAGGGTTCACTCTTTGAAGTGTACAAGTGTATGGGTTTTAACATCACCATACTCATTTCAGGTTTTCTAGTTCTCTCCCTTTAGCACAATAAGTAAACAGGAAAAAGGTCAGAAAGAAATTAAATGTATTCATTCCTTCACTCACTACATTTATTCATTCATGAATTCATTAATGGACATTTGTTGGGCATGAACTCTAGGCCAAGGACTGCTATTTAATGGATTTGACCTTGTCCTTGACCCTGGGTAAATTTACATATATTTTTATGTACTCTTTTTTTCTCTCCCACCCAAAAATATTGCCTGTTTTTACTGGTGAGGGCTGGGATGTTCTCTGTAAGAGACTGGTAGTCCTTGCATCTTGATGGGCTCATACTACACGGTGTCCAGTAAATCTCATTGGTTTACATGTATTTTACTGTTTCATTAGTTGTTAAAAATACTCTGAAAACCCATCCATAACCTTTATGAACTTCTGCAGTGCAGCATCTGTATCCCATTGGTAAGCAATATGGAAATTACATGTGCGCCTTTTTTCCTTTATGGCAGACATGCGTAGTTAGGTAATAAAGCGATAGCTACTGTTATGATTATTTTAGGGTACACCTGGGACTGCATTATATACTTATGTGTTTTTCTGGTAGAGGAACTGTATATTAATTTATGCTGAGGAAGATGAAGTTGGTGGTGTAGAATACTGATGAACAATGGTTCTAACAGATATGCATGTGTTTTTCAAAAATAACTTCTGTTCAAATGCAGCCAATTAGGAATCTTAGCCAAAATAAGCAGTTATACAAGCAAACTTTAAATATTTAATTGTTGCTTCATGAACAGAAATGCAATCATCACGCTGGCATCTTGCCAGTAAGTCAGAAATTCATCATTCTTTCCATATTAGAAATGATGCTGAGATGTTCCCAAAGCATGCCACCCAGTGATAAGTTCAAATACTTAATGTGGTCGTATTCATCTTCTCATCTGGGCAGCTTGAATGAATCACTAATAAGACGGGAAAAACTCTTTTTCAAATCCAGGAAGTGGCTGTCATTATACCTACCTGGGCATTGCTGGAAAGGTCTAACTTTGGTCATGTCCAGTTAAAGTCTGGGAAACCAACACTTGATTCTCAACAAACTGTAAGGAGAACTATTGATTATGGTAAGACAAGAGGAGCATTGGAAATCAGTAATCTATAGTTCTGATTGTGAATCTGTATGCAGTTGCTACCCTCTATTACTTTAGGCTAATTCTTCAGTAAGCTCCTTAGACCTCAGATTCCGTATTTTTTTAAAGGATTGTTCCAAAAGTTCCATATATTTAGAATCATACTCATCTGTTTATTCTGCCATCATTTCAACAGTTTAATTCCCCATGATATAACTTAACATTGTCACAGTAAGCCAAGCTATCTATTACGTAGTGGGAAAAGCATTCTCTGGTTTTTATTCATTAATTTCACTTATTCAACAAATACTTACTGAGTTTCTTCTAAGTAACAAGTGACATGCTAGATGCTATAGAATGCAAAGACCATATAAAAGAAGCCCGTCACATCTTTAGGGAAATCAATATTAGTAATATTAATGTTAATTAAGGGCATCCAGTGCTCTATTGACTGTGTGTGGGATTTCTAAACAGTCCAAAAGTTAAAAACAAATTGTGAGATAAAAACATCTGAAAATCCTATTTATGGAAACCAAATTTGATTTTACTATCAGGGATTGTGCTTTCATATGAGATGGTGGGTTGAAGAGGATAAGGATTCCTATCATTTGCTCAAATTTTCATCAGAAAGTGAAAGTTGCTTTATAGACTCATAGGAGAATGGTATTTTTTTTTAATTTTAGTGTCATATGGATACAACGATACCCATACATACAACACAAAGACACATACACAGAATATCCAAACATCAAGTACCTACTTTTAGCAACACTGTACTAAGTGCTTCCATGAAACTGATCTCATTTTATACTCACAACAATCCTTCAAGCTACTCCCTACTCCCTTTAATTTATCCTGAGAAAACTGAAAATTTAAAGTTTAAACTGCTGTAAGAAAAAGGCTGAGATTCAATTTAGTCAGTCTTCAAACACTATTTTTTTCTCTATCACAAACATAAAATAAATACATGAAGAAACCCATCTAAATCAAGTTTCCCATTACCCAATCTATTACAGAGATGCAAGGGGACAATGGGGACCGAAAGAGATCTTTTGAATCAGCGACAGCCACTTGATCAAAGGAGGAGGAGAATTCACTATCTTTGAAACAGGATTTTACTGGGGCCAGTGTAACAGAACAGGTTAGAGAATATTAGAATTCTTAAAGCAATCTCTTACACATAACAGTGAAAGGTCAAATGTGAACGTTCATGCAAAGAATGTGAATTCAGTTCTCAAAGCTCCGAGCTGGTATTGCCATCAAGGAGATACGAAGACAGCAATTGATTTCTTCTCTTCCTTTTCAATAATCAAGGCACACATTCACAACCAGCAGAACAGGACTACCACCTTGTATTTTCCTAGTGCCCATCTCTCAGCTTCAAGAGCTTTATAGATTTTTAAAATTATAATTAGTCCTCTTACTCTCTCTGGGAGCTAGGGGCTCTGTATCATTCCAAATCTACCAAAACAGTTAGCATAGACAGCTCAGAATTATGCAGCATCTGGATAAAGGCTAATTAGGGCAGCATGAGCCTGGTGATTAATAGCTCTGAAGACAGGCAGATCTGAGTCTGAATTCAGTCTCTGCTCTTCAACATTGAGTGAGTTTCTAGATGTGTTTGTACCTTGTCTTCCATGTCTTTATATGGGATAATAAGAGATGATACTTAGTAAAGTCATTGTGAAGATTGAGTTAACAAACATGAAGTGCTTGGCAGATTTCTGTTTTACAAAGAGAGAGCAATGGATTTTAGTGTGTAAGCATCATTACAATAATAAAAATAATTTGGTAGCAAACATACGTATTTCTAACTAAACACATTATTCTAGTCAGAATACTTGCCACTTTACAGACACACTTGTTATATGCATGAATGTAAAATTCTTAGTGTGAAAAAGTATATTTTCTCTCTTTGCACCCAAAATGTTAATTATGAAAAGTAATTAATTACTATGGAATTCTTACAGAACTGAAACATAATTGCCCACTGGCAATGCCTAATGTTTTAAAAATGACTTATTAAGATAACTCATATTCAATTTATAATTCATTTTCAACATTTAATGGATCATTGAGAATACTTAACAAGAAGTTTTCTTTTATTTCATAAATGTTATTTTTTCTATTAAATAAGCTTCCAAAGTCTCCTCTTCTAGGCAAACTGTAAGAAGGGAAATTTGTATAACTAGCAAATCAATGATACAGCTATACATCAAATGTTATATGTCTAATGTATTATTATGAATTTTATTCACTTTTAATTTTAAAAATTTACTGATACTGAGAATAGGTGGCTATTTACTCCTTTCATGTTTACTCCATATCTCAATATATTTAAAGACTGTAATTATTTCAGAGAGTAAATCTCACCTTAATTTGCCTTCAAAGCTATTTGACCAGTAAAAGTATCTTGTCATTAAACAAAAAGGCAAGAAATGTTGGGTTTCCCTGGTGGCACAGTGGTTGAGAGTCCGTCCACCTGCCGATACAGGAGACACGGGTTCATGCCCCGGTCCAGGAAGATCCCACATGCCGCGGAGTGGCTGGGCCCGTGAGCCATGGCCGCTGAGCCTGCGTGTCCAGAGCCTGTGCTCCGCAACGGGAGAGGCCACAACAGTGAGAGGCCCTCATACCGCAAAAAAAAAAAAAAAAAACCCAAAAATGAAATAAAGCCAAACCATTAAAAAAAAAAAAAAAAAAAAAAAAAGAAATGCTGAGAACTTACAGCATATCTAATGCTGTGTGTGAAAAAGAGAGAGAGAGAAAAAATCTGACTTTTTCTTCAAATTATTCTTAACTAGTATGAACTAGGTAAATTCTATAACAACTTATGATTATCACTGTATTGCAATTTATAGTGTTTACCTGTTCATATGTAATTATCCCATGCTAGACTGTAAAACTCTGAGGTAGAGACCTAGTAAGAAACTGACAATTACAGGTTGCTTAACAAGAGGTTCTTGACTGTTTAAGTGCTTGATAATAGTGCATTGAATGTGTGGTTAAATGAACGGATGAATGATTGAGTGGATGGGGCAGCATGATACAATGGAAAGTGTGCCCCTGCTGTACTGTTAGCTGATTTTATTCAAATCACGAAATTGCTAAACATCAGTTGCCTCTGCTGCTAAATGGTAGGATTAGACAGACTACATGATACCTCCCCTACTAGTCTGAGACCTTACCCTCCAGCCTTCTGGCACATAGAGATGGACAAGCTCAGCTCCATTTCCATAGGTAGTCCACTTTGACACTTCAGAGCAGGTCTACCTTATGCTGAGTAATACCATGGACCACTAAGTTATAGTTCTTTTACTAAAAGTCAGCTCCAGCTCTAATCTCAGTTTTCAAGTTTTGCCAAAAATTCTTAAGGATTTTTGTTTTTCTTTCCCTCTATGATTCCTCTATCCCTACCCAACTCGTGGCTTGTAGTCTCCTTTGCCTGATATTTCTACTCTCAGGCCTCAGTTTCCCCATTTCTATTCCCTAGTCACTGCTGTTGGGTTTATGCTTTTACTTCTGGCTTTGAGGGACACACTGGATTGTGAACTCTCTATGTTTTGCTCATGGCATTTATATCCCACCTGTGCATCCTTCCTCTCTTAATAAGGGGACTAGGATATGCTGTGGGAATATCATTAGTCCCTTATAGGGAAGAGAAACGGGTATATCAGCACCATTTCCCAGCAAGAAACATGAAGCAAGAAACAAGGCATGTAATTTAGTCTGATGGCTTTGTAAAATGTAAACGTTTGTAGGAGATGGTATATGACTAAAATATTGGTAGAACTCTCATAACATTTTTCATTGAGAGTCATATATTATAATATCATAATTAAAGGGTGTTTTAGAAATAAAAAATGTTTAGACATAGATGCCAAGAGTAACTGGAAAAGCTCCACTCCTGGCCATTGAGCTATTGTCACAAAATCCTCTCCAAAATCTAGAATAATAAGAATACACATTTTAAACTACAGATTCACCCTGAATTCTCAGTTGCCACCCCTACTCCACTCCCAGTTAACATAGCTGAGGCAGAGTTGCTCAATATCCAAGGAACATGGCCAGTTTTCTGAGGCTGTTGTTCCTGGCTCATCATAAAGTAAGAACTATGGGTAAACCAAAGTAGTCCCTGTCCCAATCCAATCCCTGCAATTATACTGAGAAAGGGCATAACAAATTTCTAGTGAGAAAGACTGGATGAAAAATAATGGTTTCCCCTGATTCTAAGTGTACTGCATCAAAAGATATGCTGTACCTCAATGCTATACTGCTCCCTCAATTATCAAGTGACTATATTATCTCCCTTCTTTGAGTAACTGGGTTTTTGTCTTGAAATCGGTATCCATATTCTCATTACTGGATACATCCTGTCAAGTAGCTTTTATTTGCCTCATTAGCCTAGAATGTAACCACATTTCTACGTCAACTCTCTTAGATAGGCAATCCGAATATTTTGTGTAGTTTGATCTTTGTTAATGTTACTCATGTCCTCCCTGCTTCTTGCCATGTGTTTTAGACACTTATATTTGGGCTTGAATAATTATGTTCCATGTCTGAATTAATTGCCCCATCACTTCTCCCAACCCTGTAGAATCTGCCTAAATTCCCTGCGTTTGCTTTCTTGTCTGGGTAGTGATAGCCCTCTGATTTAGGTTTATGGCCTAAGTTCTTTTTATAGAAGGTTAGTCATTTTGGAGAAACAAAGCTGAAATCCATTCTTTATTTTGTTCACCCATTCTTTATGCATATTTATTTGGTATCCTCTAAGTGCCAGTCATTCTTTTATTTAGGCCTTGGGACAATAGAGAAGAACTTGCAGAATGGTAGGAGGCATGAATATGTAAGCCAGCATTATCTATTAATTTATGTAATGCATATTAAATAAGCACCTATTCTGAGCTAGACAATACGTTTGGCACCATGGACACAAAAATGAATAAAACAGTTCCTGCCTTCAAAAGATTTGTGGGAGCCATAGACCTGAAAACATGTCTATGAAAATATCATGTGGCATGTCTGCTAATAGAATTAAAGAGGGTAACATGGGAGTATGGATTGATATAAATGACACTGATGAGGTAGGAAGGAGCTTGTATGGTATATTAAGGGGATTGGCCTTAAAGGGAGATGGTAAAGCACAGCTGTTTACTAACAAAGGAGGTAGGCATTGGTTATTTGAATTCAAATCCTTTCTGCACTTGGTAACTCAGTGACCACAAGTGTGTGATCTCTCTGAGTGCTGGTTGATGCATCTGTAAAATGCAGATTAAAATAGAACTTATTTTTATAGGGTTGTTGTGAGGAACAAATGAGATAATACACATACTTAACCTCATACCTGGCACATTGTTTATGCTCAATAAGCATTTGTCACTATTATTCTATAGGCAATGAGAGAATTCAGGAGGATTTTAAGCAGGAGGATGATATGGCCAAAATTCTGTTTGAGATAGAGCATAGTCAAAATTGTAAGCGTAATAATTTTGAAAACTGTGCAATACACTTATTGCCAATGTCTAGCAGGAGCTGATGCTTGTGGGAGAAGCTTAGGCTGGAGTGAGAGATAATGGATAAATAAGGCTCTAACTATAGTATGAATGGGGTCACCCAGGGAGAGTGCGTAGCATGGATAATTCAGTTGGCTGAAGATGGAATTGTGTGGAATACAAAAAATGTAAGGGGTAATATCAAAGAAAGAAATGTCCATGAAAAAGACAAGGTAGGAATTATCATAGATGTGTTTAGTAATAAGCAACATAATGGAGGCTTTCTCCTCCTTGAAATGTCATGGAAAATGATTCCCAGAGGAGGCAAAGAGCTGGGTATTGGGAAAGGAGTAGCAGCTCACCAGTTTAATAAGGTGGGAAAGGCACTGTGTGAAGAGAGAATAGTAAGTCCCAACACATAATCTCAGGGAGGCTAAACACGAGCAGTAGGTGAACAATACAAAACAATGCAATCAGTGCCCCAATAAAATATTGTAGTGGAGAGGTCTTACAGTGTTTCAGATAGGTCATTGGATAGGCAGAGGAAATGGGGGTGAGTATCCCAGTTAGGTGAGTCAGCAGAACCACACCTGTAAATGGGTGGCAAGAAGAAGAATGAGTAATGACCATGCTGCAGCTGAGGGCTCCTTTACGATAAGTCATTATGTGTTTATTTATAACTTAGGGATAAGGCTAAGCTGAAAGTTGCTTCCACAGTGCCATGAATTTCTGAAATGTAATGTCACTAACCATATCCTTTTAGTCACAGTAAAATTAAATACCAACTTGATTAATATGAGATCTGATTATGCTATTAGACAGAAATGTAACCAACATTTTTGCCTTTTTTTTTTTTTAAGGATTTTCCAGAAAAGGAGAAGTCCACAGCAAAGGCCCTGGAAGATGTAAAGGCAAACTTTTACTGTGAATTATGTGACAAGCAGTACCACAAACACCAGGAGTTTGACAATCATATTAATTCTTATGATCATGCTCATAAGCAGGTAAGTCGAAGTGGGAAATAGCCTTCCTATTCCTGGATTTGTACCTTCGGAACACAATATATGCAAGTGGCCTTATTTATCCTTGTCTAAGATGCTGAGGTAAAACCATTTTATACCTTTTTTTTCTTGAAGGTTGTGTTTTCTGTTTAAATATTGGGTGAAGTACTTTTTCCTAGAAGGAATGTAAAACTGTAGGTTAACTTACAGATGATCCAAGAGTAGATTGACATTTATTTTAGAGTTATATATGTGGGGAAACCAGGACCCATTAAACATAGGGCCAGATTCAAAACCACCTAGCTACTTAGTGGCAGAATTAGAACACTGGACTAGTACTAGGACAGAATCTACCATAGAGTTCTTTCAAGAGTTCCAAGGTATAGGGAATACTAAGTCTTTGGGGAAAAAATTCTCAATATAAGGTTACATTTTCCCAAGAATACCCTCTTAGGAGGGTCAAAGTGATTACTTAGTAAATGAACCATTGCAAACAAAGAAAATCTTGACAAAGGCAAAGTTGAGGGGTAATGGCAGGTATAAACAGTTCACATTTCATTTTCTTTTACTACACATGGAAGCTAAGATTCTCTATCTGTCTGTGAAAGAGGAAGTTATTGTTCTCATCTGTTAAATTTTATCCTTGCTGCGTGAGGTATGAGAATACTAGCCCTTTAGGAATTAGGAGTGTTAAATACCACTAAGAAAGAAATTCCACATGGCCAGAGGATTATTGCTAAGAGCTGAGAAGGTGCACACTCCTAATATCTTTGAATATATGGGTAAGTCTCGTATATTCTAGACCTAGAATGTTTATTCAGAGTGAACAGCAATAAAGGTTTTGACTAACATCACTAATATTTATTGAGCACATATAAAATATATGGCTTTGGGAGGTGCAAGACACAATTTCTAACTTTAAAGATACAGCATGTATATATAATTGACTGGATGTCTCTGACAAGAGCAAGAATAATGGGATGAATTGTTTAGGACTATGATTCCCAAATCTTAGTGTGCCTAATCATCACTTCAGAACCTGTTAATAATGCAGATTTCTGGATTCTCCTTTAGATATTCTAATTCAGTAGTTCTAAGATGGAGCACAGGAGCTTGTATTTTGAAATGACACAAAATAGAATTTTTCAATCATATATAAAAATGAACTATGTGGCTACTATCCAACTCCAACAGCAATCAGTCATGTTTCATTTATAGCACCATCACTCACTTCCCCACCCCTGCCACCACCGTGCATTATTTTGAAGCAAATTCCAAACATTGTATCATTTAATCTGAAAGTATTTCAGGATGAATAATGATGCTTAAACAATATAGCCATCATCATACCTAAAAATTAACAGTATCTTGGTATCAGTGGGTGGTCTTGTTTTCTCATTTGTCTAATAAATGATTTATAAATTTGGGTTTGTTGAAATCAGGACCCAAACCTATCACACTTTTGGTTGACACATCTTTAAGTTTCTTTTAATATATGTTTAAACTGTGGGTTTTTCACTTCCTCTTTAAATTTTACTCCTTGCAATTTATTTGTTGAAAAACTATTGTTTCACAAATTTGAGATTTTACTGAATACAACCCAGTGTTGTCTTTGCACGTTTTCTGTCTTCTATATTTCCTTTAAACTTGTTGTTACAGATAAAATCTGGTCAAATGCAGGTTAACATTTTTTTCTTGGTAAAAATATATTAGAGTGTGTGTTGTGTCTTTCCATAAGGAGATGTATGATGTCTAGTTTTCTTTCTTTTTATGACTTGAAGTTTCATCAGTGGGTTCAGATACTATTGCCTTGATCCATCCATCATTAAGTACCCTACCAACCTTTTTCCACTAATAGTTCTTGTATCCATAGATGATCATTTGCTTAAACCTATTACTTCATTTGGAGTTGTAAAATGATGATTCTAATTCTATCATCCTTTTGTCATTTATTAGATAGAATATGTCTATAACGGCAAACTTCCCAAAAGTATCACCTAACGTGAATTTTATGTAGGAGTGCTTCAGGCTGCATATTAAGAAAAAAGTCACTCTGGAGATTCAGAGAAATAAGTGACCATGGAATGTCTCAGGGGATAGTGACATTTGACCTGTGCTTTAAGTGTGCATGTGTAAATGTTGAAAAAGAGGCTCAAGATGGGATGGAATTCTTGTAAGTGGAAACACAAGGAACTAAGGTGAGGAAATGGAGGGGTATGAGGCCACTTTTGAAAACAGTAGAAAGTATTGAACTACCAGAGGGTGAATTCTCCCCACTAGATCTTCATTCTACAGCCTGCCTTTCACTCTGCAATTCTGCCTCGTCAATTTCCCCTTTTATCACTTTCCTCAATCTTATTTCCATTGGCTTTCCAACATGTTGATAAAACTACCTTTCCTCAATCTTTATATTCCATCTATTTGCCCATTTCTGTCTTTCTTTAGGCTTACTAGCATTCTAAGATTCCTAGGCATACTCCTTGTTCAAACAGTGATTGAGTTTCCACTATGTGCTACTGTGCTGGCTGTTGAAAGTGGACACATTTAATCCCTAATTTCAGGGAGCCTATAATCTGACTGGGGAACCTGTAATCTACCTAATCAATCTGTAAAATACATTGATTTAAATATTGTAGAATTTGTATATCTAGGACACTAAGAGAACATATAAAAATTATTTAAGAATGAAAAGATGACAGGTGAACTAGGAGTCCTAAAGAATGAATTATAAGTGGGCTTCCCTGGTGGCGCACTGGTTGAGAGTCCGCCTGCCGATGCAGGGGACATGGGTTCGTGCCCCGGTCTGGGAAGATCCCACATGCCGCGGAGCAGCTGGGCCCGTGAGCCATGGCCGCTGAGCCTGCGCGTCCGGAGCCTGTGCTCCGCAACGGGAGAGGCTACAACAGTGAGAGGCCCGTGTACCGCAAAAAAAAAAAAAAAAGAATGAATTATAAGTTAGCCATGTTAACCAAGAATGGAAAGTCCATTATGGTAGAAAACCTATATCAAGGCATGGGAACCTGTATCAAGCATAAACCAGAGAAGCTGCAAAAGATTCACTGTGATCACTAAAGTCACCATCAGTCTCTTGGAGAGCTCTTTAAAAATCTTTGAAACTGTCCCTCATTCCTCTCATTCTTCTCTTGCAATAGATCTTGTTCTCATTCTTCCTTTTGCATTCTCTTTTCACCATTCATGTTTAATCTCACTCCTGATTTTTTGCTAGGGCCTTCTAACTGGACTCCCTGCCTCCAGTGTTTTCCCTTCTCCATACCAACCTATCCATTTTCAGCCAGATTGATCCTCCTGAACTACTATATTTATTCTATCACTCCCCTCCTTGGAAAGCGTCAATGGCTGCTGGCTGACTTTTTTAAAAATCTGAATTACTTAGTCTGTCATTCAAAATGTCCACAGTTTGGCTCTGGCATCCATTTCCAGATTTATCTCCTGCAACCCCAGAATTTCCTTATAGCTTCTTAAAAGAGTCATTATGCTTTCCCACCTGCTCTTATTGGCTCATAGTCTTCCCTCTGTCTGGGATGCCTGGGGACTGTATTTCAACATATACTTCAGTAGATTTAATACATAGACTGACAACTTATATCCAGATATAAAAAAAGCTGAGATCTCATGCTAAACTGATTTAACAGCATTTTCCAAATTCCTTTTGATCAACACATTCATATTGTACAGAATTTTGTACATGCTGCCCACTTTGGGAAACACTGGAATAATTAAATTTGCCATAGACCTCATAAAACTGCTTTCTTAGATAAATGTTGAAATACTTCCATCTAAAGATTTATTTTGGCCCAAAATATTTTGAAAATTACCTGAATTCTAAATGAAGCTGAGTTTACAATTTGCCTTTTAAATGAAACTGAATTTTATGTACAAGAAATAGGAAATATGCGCTAAAGTAAAATATGCAAAACCTTTTTTTTTTTTTTCCAAATCCCAAAGCTAAATATGTCTACTTTGTTCTTGCTTCAGTAAGGGCTCTTCTTGACTGTGATTCTGATTATAATGCTGGTAGTGGGGATTTGGATGAGAGTATTTTCTGGCCTAAGTAATATGAACAGTTGCCTTAATTTTATTTTCCATGTGGATTCAGAGTAAATATCTGGCCTCTTGTGCTGAACTTCCAACAATATGGCCTTTTGGTACACTTAGAAGTGAATCCAAATTCACATGGAATTAATTCTATTACTCATTAATAGAATAGTTTAGAACTAGAAACAGGGTAATCTGAATTACCTCTCTACCTCCTCTCATTTATAATTACTCAGGATCCTTCATTTTAATAAGTGATTTCTAAAGCTTTTGTGTTACCTTGTATCTAAACTGCAGTCCTATGTGTTTATTTTATTGCAAAGTTTATATTATTTACAGATTTATTGTAATTCTAGAGAAGTAAGCTAATATATAACTTTAAGTAATAAAGTAAAATAATCTGGGATTCATAGCTTTAAACTAATTCCATTTGACATTTAATAATGTTTTCTATAATTTAATAAAAATTGAGATATATTTCTTGTAGAAAAAGTTTATCAGTAACAAAGCTGATTTTTTTCTATTTCTTCAACAAGGAAAAATTGAATTTCCAGTTTTGACAGCCATATTGTATACCTAACACATGTTTTTGGAAATAACTCGATTGTTTTAGCTATTGCCTTAAACTTTTTAAAATTCTGTATAAATGTTGAGCATTATTACTAAAGCAATTTGAACGTGTATACAAATTACAATCGCTTGGATAAAGAGAGTATTGTAACTATTAATATAGCTAACATGTCAGTAACAATTAATTACTTCTGAGACTACCAAGTCATAATCCCTTTCTTGGGATTGTTAGCTGCTAATGCATAATACTGAAACAAATAATACACATCCTTACAAACAGCACAAGTCTCTCCTGCCCCAGAGACATACTGGCTCATCTCAGCTTAGAAAAAACAAATGAACCGGATCCCCATGCAATTAACCCATAAAAATACCTTCAATAATAAAAAACAAATCCACTTTCAGATCCTCCACATGTGACACTTAATCCTCCTAATCTTCGTTTGCTTCACAATAAGATTTATTTTCACTCTGGAGGAGCTGTTCATTTCTCAAGCCTGGATTTGAACTCCAACTGATTCATTCTTAAAATGTTGTTTTGGATTCTCCCCATCTCTACCTGCTCAAGATAAAATAAACAAAACAGAATTATCTTTTGTCATCTTGACTACAAAGGGAAAAGATTCCCAAAGCTGATCGTTGAATTTAATCCAATTATTCTTGCTTTGTTCCTACAATTTGATTTATATTTTATCCAAAGACTGCCCAATGATACATTTCAGCATAGTATATTTAAGCTACTAGTCATCTTAATATGGCAACAGGATTTAGAAGTATAGTTAATTTGTAGGGTTGGCAAGATTGAAGAAGAAATATAGACTAGAGCGTCTAGAATGAACACTCTGAGAACCATAAATGTTGGTAAAAATAGAATAATACTTATTTCCTGCTGTATTTTGTATTCTATAAACCCAGGTTTCTGGTAGATTTTGTATTTCTATATCTGTGCCACCACCCTCTCCCAAGAATTACCCAGCAGTAATTGGAAACTCTATTAGCAAAGAAGTACAAAAGAACCAAAACTGATCTTAGCTTCTGAATCATAATTCACCTCTTCTAAAATACTGCTTTCACCCTGGCTAAGAGACCTTTTGATCTCAAGGTGAGCTCCCAACTGAAAAATAAATTAAAAATCTATGTTCTTGTTGTTTCTGTCTTTCAGCTGTGCTAAGTGATTTCCTGCCTTAGTGTGTTTGCCATATCTCTTTCTTCCAGAGCTGTTTTTTCAGATGACTTTCAACTTTCTGATTCCTCTCTTCATTTGTGTCTTAGCTCAATGTCATCTCTTCTGTAGGATCTTTCCTTTGCATTCTAATCAAGTTAGAATGTTGCCACTTCTCCAAATAATACCCTATTGGCACTGTCAGTGGTGGTTGGAGTCAACCTACACTGGCTCTCCAGAGCCAACTGTTTAATATTCAAGAAATTTGTGAGCTGGTTCTTAAACCACTGGTAGATTGAAATCAGCCATGGTGGGAGATCCACACACACTACAAATAGGGCTTTATATATTTCATTTGTTCCATAGAGTTGATATACCAGCACACCATTGTTTAATACTATGTAAAAAAAAATAAAAATAAAAAAGTTATTTACTTTTTGAAATTTTTGCCCCTTCCCCCCTTCCCTGCCATTAACTCCACAAAGAGAAGAGCGGGGCATTGTTGGCCCTATTGGCCATGTACCCCTGTATTTCTAGAACTTAGAGCAGTGTCTAGCACATAGTAATAACTCAATAAATATTTTTTAAATGAACAAGTAGCTGAATAAGTGAGTTTCTAGAACTGACTCTGCTACTCCGTCCTTTGTCAATATATTCTACCATCATTGACTTATCACTTCTTTTTTCCTTTATTAAGATATAATTGACATATATCACCATGTAGGTTTCAGTTTACAGCATGATGATTTTTTTAATTTACCACTTTAATTGTTTAAAAATGTACAATTCAGTGATTTTTGGCATATTCCCAATTTATTTACATATATCATGAAGTGATAATTATGGTAGGTGTTGAGTTATCTGTTTTTGTACTGAGTTGTATGAGTTCTTTATATATTTTGGATATTAACCCCTTATCAGATATATAACAATAATATTTTTCCCCTTTCATAGATTATCTTTTCACTTTGTTGCTGGCTGGGATTACTACTTGGGCACTGGAGGTATGACCTCAGTCTTCCAAGATCCAAGTGTCGTTAAGACCCCTCACCCCACTTCTCTGTCCCAGTGGTTGAGCCCTGAAGATTCCCTTGCAATCTGGGGCAAGATCAGAGTAGGGGCTCCCACAAAGTGACTCACAATGCTGGGGGTAGGGATTGGTTGTCCCCCCTGGGTTTTCTTTGCTCATTGGAGAAACTGGAGGCTGAAGGGAGACCTCTCCATGTGGTGCTGCACTGGCCTGGGGGAGGGACAATACAATCAATGTGTAACTGCTTCTCTCACCTTCTGATTTAGTGTCTTGGTCTCTGTGGTGCAAGGGGTGCTTTAGCCTCACCCCTGTGTTGTAGGATTTTCTCAATGATGTCTTATTCTTGAATAGTTATTAGTTGTTCTTCTCCTGAAGGGGAACAAAGTCAGCAATCACCTATGTCGCCATCTTGGTGATGTCACTCCTTAATTACTTCTTATGTAGTTATAGTGAATACTATAATGAGCAAAATTAGCTCTCTAATCCCAAGTTCTTTATAATTATTGAGCAAAGGCTGTCTTGAAAACACATTTTTATAATTTAAGAAAATAGTTGAGCCCATATTAATGCTGAAGTAGTGTTCCACTTGAAGAATTTTAGACTTTACTCTATGGGAAATTTCTAGTCTTCATGGGCTTTTAAGCAAGCAAATGATATTATCAGATTTGTGATTTAGAGGAAAAAACCTAGAAGCAGTTTAAGGGTTGGAACACAAGGAAGAGAGCTTGGCTCTGCCGTCAGATGGGAGCCTAAGAGCCCAAGAGATATGACTGAAATATTTACAGCAGTGACAAGGAGAGGAAAGGAGAGGGGTACATTCAGAAGACTGTCAATGGCTTACAACATATGAACACATGGTCTACCTCACTTGTAATCACCTAAATACAAACTTGGAGAGTTTTTCAAAAAAAAAAGGTGTCAAATAAAAAAGAATACTACCCAGTGTTGACAAGATATGAGATAATAGATACAGTTAAACATTGCTTGTGGGGATAAAAATTGTCTCAATTTTTTGATGTTCAGCTTTGGATTACTTATCAAAGACTTAAAATGTAAATTTTTCCTATGAACAATTCCATCTGACATGTATTCTAGAAAAATAATCACATTAACTCCAAAGATTTATACATGAAGATATTAAAATAGAAAAATACCAGAAGCAATCTAAACATACAATGAAAATAAAGTGGCTAAATTATGATGCACATAAACTGAAATACTGTGTAAAAGTTAAATTACATTTTCGATCTATATTTTATACAAAATTAATTCTTAAAAGGGATGCTTTGATACTTGTTTATATTAAAAATTAAGGAATATAAGTATGGAACATTAAGTAATATCATTTAATTACAATTTGGTCCATATCTTTTTAGATAAGTTTCTAAATACTTATTATCAAGTCATAAACTCTTGTATAAAACATAAACATAAAATGGGATTATATTATAAACATTATTCTGCCTTCATCTGTTTTCACTTATATCTTGCCAGTCCATAGGGATTTGTATTTTATTGTGTTGTTAAGTCAATGATCAGAATTTAT
This sequence comes from Mesoplodon densirostris, assembly GCF_025265405.1. Classification (NCBI taxonomy): domain Eukaryota; kingdom Metazoa; phylum Chordata; class Mammalia; order Artiodactyla; family Ziphiidae; genus Mesoplodon; species Mesoplodon densirostris. Next base: position 60,405,483 of record NC_082669.1, on the reverse strand, counting down.
GATGCTGTGACTTGTAGATTTTTTTATGTGACCCTCATAAGGTACTGTGATTACTTTATAATTATATATTTTTTCTTGTATACCTATTTTTTCCTGGAGTTAGAAACTGCCTTATTTTTATATTTGCTCAATTTTTTAAAACCACTGCCTATTTCTAATTCATCTCTGAACTATTTACCATACATAAGAAAAAAGTCTGATTACAAAACATCAGATAAATGAAATAATAGATCAGTCCTTGTCCAGCCCCTCCCTCTTCTGCTGAAGTCCTGAGTCTTTCTGCTCCAGTGTTACCCAGTTGCCTTCCAGACCTGCTGCACAGCTGTTCTTTTAGGACTTCTCTTTATCATCATCCTATGAATGCTTCTGTTTCTCTCTTAGATTGTAGTCCTTGTTTCCTTGATCTCATGATTTCCTATATCTTATTTTATTCCTCCTTTTTGTGGAACCTATTCTCCCGAAGCTTCCTAAGGAAGAATACACACAAGGTAAAATTTGGGAGCCCTTGTCTGTCAGTAAATATAAATGTGTTTATTCTATGCTCATATTTTATTTATTTTTCAACTGGGTTTTAGCCTTTAGTGTTGCTGTTGAAAAGTTATATGTCATTTTGGCTCTTAATCCTTCTTTTCAGAAACTTTTAGACTTTCCTCTTCATCATTTTATTTTATAACAAACATTTCCTTAGTGCCTGCTATGTACCAGACACTATTCCAAATACTGGGATTACTTTTAGAAAACAACCCATCATATTCTTCCTCTGGAACTATCATAGTAAGTGTGAGAAAGCAGAAAATGAAGATATAAAATACATAGGACATTGGATGGTTCTACCTGCTATGCAGAAAAATAAAAGAGTATAGTGTATAGGGAGTGCTGTGGGGCAAATAGAATTTTAATTAAGGGTTTCGGTGAAAACCTTAATGAAAAGACAAAAATAAACAAAAACCTAAAAGATATAAGGGAACAATCAATGATAGCCATCTATCTGAGGGAGAGTATTCCAGGCAGAGGGAATGCCCAATGCAAAGTTTGGGAAATATGGCGATGTACAGTGCTCCAAAGACTCCTAATAGGTTAATATCCTACAATGATTTGCTTTGAGGTGAGTTGCTTTTCAATTACTGTGCAGGGAACCCCATGGGATAGTTCAATTTGTAAAGTCATATCATTTGTTTTGGGAGGTTTTTAAAAATCATTTATTGCATAATCTCCTCCTCTACTCTTTCTTCTCTTTCAAAGTCCTTTTATTTGGATATTAGAATTCCAACATAAATCTTCCAAATCTTACTATTTTCTGTATATTAGTCTTTATGTCAACATAAAGATTTTCACAGTTTTATCTTCCAATTTTTCTACTGAATATTTTTTTACATTGTATGAGTGTATATGAGTGTGGGGAGAGAAAAAGAGAAAGACAGAGAAGAGAGCAAGAGAACGAGCAAGGGCACATTTGGTTTTACCTATGGTTTACATGCTAGAGGCCTTCCTCAAATATCTTGTAGTACTAGGCTGTTTATCTGACACTCTTGTTCATAACTGAGGGAACAAAGATTTGACTGGAAGGTTTGTATGTGTGGGTTGAGTTTGGCAGGTGTGATAGGGCAGTAATTCATTTTTTTCATTGGGTGACCTCCCACTGTCAACATCTATGGATTTTTGAAAGACATAAACAGAAAGAAAACTTGAAGCCTCACCAGTATGAAATTTCCATTTAACCTCCTCATTTTAAATGGTCTTATAGCTTAGGCCTAAGGTGAATCAGATGTTCCTAAGACTAGATCCTATGCTGGTTCACTTTCTCTAGAGAGCAAGCCTCCATCTTCTGCCAGAATAGGCTAGGGATCTGATGGCTCATTTGTTCCTTTGTATACTTAAGCCAATTCTCCTATTTCTAGTCCGAGGCTTTTCCGATCACAATGCTGAGATTAAATATCAATTATAGGAAAAAAAGTGTAAAAAGTACAAACACGTGGAGGCTAAACAATATGCTACTAAATACCCAAGAGATCACTGAAGAAATCAAAGAGGAAATCCAAAAATACCTAGAAACAAATGACAGTGAAAACATGATGACCCCAAACCTTTGGGTTGCAGCAAAAGCAGTTCTAAGAGGGAAGTTTATACAATACAATCATAGCTCAAGAAACAAGAAAAATCTCAAATAAAAAAATTATCCATACACCTAAAGCAATAAGAGAAAAAAGAAGAAAAAAGCCCCAATGTTGCAGAAGGAAGGAAATCATAAAGATCAGATCAGGAATAAATGAAAAAGAAATGAAGGAAACAATAGCAAAGATCAATAAAACTAAAAGCTGGTTCTTTGAAAAGATAAACAAAATTGAAAAACCATTAGCCAGACTCATCAAGAAAAAAAGAAGACTCAAATCAACAAAATTAGAAATGAAAAAGGAGAGGTAACAACCGACACTGCAGAAATACAAAGGACCATGAGACATTACTGCAATCAACTATATGCTAATAAAATGGACAACCTGGAAGAAATGGACAAATTCTTAGAAAGGTACAATCTTCGAAGACTGAACCAGGAAGAAATAGAAAATGTGAACAGACAAATCACAAGCAATGAAATTGAAACCATCATTAAGAATCTTCCAGAAAACCAAGGTGCAGGACCAGATGGCTTCACAGGTGAATTCTATCAAACATTTAGAGAGGAGCTAACACCTATCCTTCTCAAACTCTTCCAAAATATAGCAGATGGAGGAACACTCCCAAACTCTTTCTACAAGGCCACCATCACCCTGATACCAATACCAGACAAAGATGTCACAAAAAAAAGAACGCTACAGGCCAATACCACTGATGAACATAGATGCAAAAATCCTCAACCAAATATGAGCAAACAGAATCCAACACCACTTTAAACGGATCATACACCATGATCAAGTGGGGTTTATCCCAGGAACACAATGCTTCTTCAATATATGCAAATCAATCAACGTGAAACACCATATTAACAAACTGAAGGAGAAAAACCATATGATCATTTCAGTAGATGCAGAAAAAGCTTTTGACAAAATTCAACACCAATTTATGGTAAAAACCCACCAGAAAGTTGACATAGAGGGAACCTACTTCAACATAATAGAGGGCTTATATGACCAACCCACAGTCAGCATTGTTCTCAATGGTGAAACACTGAAACCATTTCCACTAAGATCAGGAACAAGACAAAGTTGCCCACTCTCACCACTGTTATTCAACATAGTTTTAGAAGTTTTAGCCACAGCAATCAGAGAAGAAAAAGAAATAAAAGTAATCCAAATTTGAAAAGAAAAACTAAAACTGTCACTGTTTGCAGATGACATGATAGTATACATAGAGAATCCTAAACATGCTACCAGAAAACTACTAGAGCTAATCAATTAATTTGGTAAAGTAGCAGGATACAAAATTAATGAACAGAAATCTCTTGCATTCCTATACACTAATGATGAAAAATGTGAAAGAGAAATTAAGGAAACACTCCTATTTACCACTGCAACAAAAATAATAAAATACCTAGGAATAAACCTTCCTAAGGAGACAAAAGACCTGTATGCAGAAAAGTATAAGACACTGGCGAAAGAAATTAAAGATGATACAAATAGATAGAGAGTTATACCATGTTCTTGGATTGGAAGAATCAACAATGTGAAAATGACTGTACTACCCAAAGCAATCTACAGATTCAATGCAATCTCTGTCAAACTACCAAGGGCATTGTTCACAGAACTAAACCAAAAAACTTCACAATTTGTATGGAAACACAAAAGACCCCAAAGAGCCAAAGTAATTTTGAGAAAGCAAAACGGAACTGGAGGAATCAGGCTCCCTGAGTTCAAGCTATACTACAAAGCTACAGTAATGAAGATAGTATGGTACTGGCACAAAAACAGAAATATAGATCAATGGATCAGGATAGAAAGCCCAAAGATAAACCACACACATATGGTCACCTTATCTTTGACAAAGGAGGCAAGTATATACAATGGAGAAAAGACAGCCTGTTCAATAAGTGGTGCTGGGAAAACTGGACAGCTACTGCAAAAAAAATGAAATTAGAACATTTCCTAACACCATACACAAAAATAAACTCAAAATGGATTAAAGACCTAAATGTCAGTCTAGACACTATAAACCTCTTAGAGGAATACATATGCAGAACACTCTATTACATAAATCACAGCAAGTTCCTTTTTGAACCACCTCCTAGAGAAATGGGAATAAAAACCAAAGCAAACAAAGGGGACCTAATGAAACTTAAAAGCTTTTGCACAGCCAAGGAAACCATAAACAAGACGAAAAGACAGCCCTCAGAATGGGAGAAAATATTTGCAAACGAAGCAACTGACAAAGCATTAATCTCCAAAATTTATAAGCAGCTCATGCAGCTCAATACCAAAGAAACAAACAACCCAATCCAAAAGTGGGCAGAAGATCTATATTGACATTTCTGCAGAGAAGATATACAGATTGCCAACAAACACATGAAAGGGTGCTCAACATCACTAATCATTAGAGAAATGCATATCAAAACTATAATGAGGTATCATCTCACACTGGTCAGAGTGGCCATCATCAAAAAATCTACAAACAATAAATGCTGGAGAGGGTGTGGAGAAAAGGGAACCCTCTTGCACTGTTAATGGGAATGTAAATTGTTACAGCCACTATGGAGAACAGTATGGAGGTTCCTTAAAAACTACAAATAGAACTACCATATGACCCAGCAATCCCACTACTGGGCATATACCCTAAGAAAACCATAATTCAAAAAGTGACATGTACCACAATGTTCATTGCAGCACTATTTACAATAGACAGGACATGGAAGCAACCTAAGTGTCCATCGACAGATGAATGGATAAAGAGGATGTAGCACATATATACAATGGAATGTTACTCAACCATAAAAAGAAATTAAATTGAGTTATTTGTAGTGAGGTGGATGGACCTAGAGTCTGTCATACGGAGTGAAGTAAGTCAGAAATAGAAAAACAAATACCGTATGCTAACACATATATGTGGAATCTAAAAAAAGAAAAAGGTTCTGATGAACCTAGGGGCAGGACAGGAATAAAGATACAGAGGTAGAGTTGGACTTGAGGACACAGGGAAGGGGAAGGGGAAGCTGGGATGAAATGAAAGAGTAGCACAGACATATGTACACTACCAAAGTATAATAGATAGCTAGTGGGAAGCAGCTGCATAGCCCAGAGAGATTAGCTTGGTACTTTGTGACCACCTAGAGAGGTGGGATAGGGACCGTGGGAGTGAGGCACAAGAGGGAGGTGATATGAGGATATATGTATACATATAGTTGATTCCCTTTGTTTTACAGCAGAAACTAACACAAAATTGTAAAGCAATTTTACTCTAATAAAGATGTTAAGAATAAAAACAAGAGCAGTGAATAGAAAAGACTCACAACTATGGTAGGTATTAATCCAACTATATCGATAATCACTTTAAATGTTAATGTTCTGAATTCATCAATTAAAAGACAGAGACTGTCAGAGTTCATTAAGTAAAAGAGAGAGAGGCCCAAATATATTTTGTTTAGAAGAAACCCACTTTAAATATAAAGACACTTTAAAAGTAAAGTGATGGAGAAATAGATGCCATGCTAACACTAATCAAAAGAAAACTGGAGTAAATATATTAATTTTAGACAAAGCTGTCTGTAAATCTAGGAAAATTATCAGGGATAAAGATAGGCATTACATAATGATAAAGAGATCAAAGCATCAAGGGACATAACAAAACTTCGTGTGTATGCGCCTAACACCAGAGCATCAAAATACGTGAGACAATCTGATAGAACTTCAAGGAGAAATAGATAACCCACTATTATACTTGGAGATACTGACACTTCTCTATCAGTAATTGATATATTGAACAGGAAGAAAAGCAGTAAGAATGTGGTTGAACTTAATACTGTCAGGTTCAACTGCCGTGTATAGAATACTTCATCAAACAGTATCAGAATACATACTCTTTTCAAGCTCACATGGAATATTCACCAAGATAGACCATATTCTAGTCATAAAACATAACAAACTATAAAAAAATAGAAATCACCCAAAATATGCTCTCAGATCAAAATGAAATTAAAGTACAGATCAATAATGGGAAGATACTGGAACCACCCCCCCCAAATAATTGGAGATTAAACAAGGTATTTCTAAATAGTATGAATCAAAGAAAGAAGTCTCAAAGAAAAAATTTTAAATATTTGACCTAAGTTACAAGAAAATATGATTTATCAAAATTTGTGGGCTGCAACCAAAACAGATCTTAGAAAAAAATTAAAGCATTGAATGTTATATTAGAAGAAAGATCTAAAACCAATAATGTAAGCTTCCACCTTAGAAAACTACAGAAAAAAGAGTGAAGTAAATCCAAAGTAAACAAAAGAAAATCCATTTAAAAATTAGAGCAGAAACCAATGAAATTAAAAACAGGAAAGTGATAAAATCAGTAAAACCTAATTCTGGTTCCTGAAAAAGATCAATAAAATTGATACAACTCTAACCAAGCTAACTTAAAAAAAGAGAGAGACAGAAGACACAAATTACTAATATTAAAAATGAAAGAGGAGCCATCTCTACTGATCTCATGGACATTAAAAGGATAATAAAGGAATGTTATGAACAACCATATGCCTACAAATTTGATAGCCTTTTTTTTTCTAAAAGATTTTTCACCAAGCCTGAATCTTTAGAGCAACTGTAGCAATGGCTTTCATAAAGGTAATTCTATGGGAGAACCAAAGAAATTATGCCAGGGTATAAATATATGTGGTTTTATGCATTACTTAGAAAGTAATTCTGGGCAGAACAATCAGTGCATAGTGAAGTCTTCTTTTGATAAACATAAATTTGAGGTGTTCTTTGTAAGTATGAATATAGTCATTTCATTTACAGTTTAAAGACATACCCCTGTGTTTGGTCCTGTGAAAGAAACAAAATTAAGTTCATCTCAGTGTGGAGATGGGCTTCTGTTTTAAGGAGTAGGTTGGAGGAACACTGAAAAACACAGCCAAGATTTTTCTTAACAAGTAGTGTTATATCTATTCCAGTGCAGAGAGTAAAGTCCTCAATATTTTTTAAGGGAGTTTAACTCAATTTTAGACAGAAAACCGTTAGAAATGAGGTCTGATCTGTTTGTAAAAAGTGAACTATAGGGACTTCCCTGATGGCGTAGTGGTTGAGAGTCCGCCTGCCGATGCAGGGGACACGGGTTCATGCCCCGGTCCGGGAGGATCCCACATGCCACAGAGCGGCTGGGCCTGTGAGCCATGGCCGCTGAGCCTGGGCATCCGGAGCCTGTGCTCCGCAACGGGAGAGACCACAACAGTGAGAGGCCGGCGTACTGCAAAAAAAAAAAGTGAACTATATCTTCAGCTTAGCCATAAAGTCATCTCAGTCAATAACCACTAGAATTTTTAGCTCAATAATACAGCTCTCTGACTTACACCCCAAGAAGAACTGTAAAACACATACCTAGCTAATATAATGAGCTTGTTCTCAAAGTGGAATTATTAAATACAAGCCAATTAATGGTTGAAGTATGTAAACCTACATTTATTCCTTTCATTTGGAATTATTATTCTGTGCTAGATTTTTCCCCTTTTCTTTCTCTTTTTATTTGTGGTAAAATCCCTTTTGTTTTGTAATAATCAGCCCAGTGGGAAGAAGTGTATTGAATTGACTATGAGTAAAAGAAATCTTGTAATCAGACTAGGTTCTAACCCTAGATCTAAAAATCTACTCAACCTCTTTAAGCAGTAAGTGATACCTACTTCATAGGATTTCCAAAAAATTAAATATCATATTAAAATTGTTCAATGCAGTGCTTGATCCAAATAAATACTACTTCTATAATAAAGCTTTTAAAAAAATCTATGTATAATAGAATTTTAATCTTGTTCTTTTCTATTGGGAGTGTCAGTTTTCTAGCTCATCAAATACCATCAAACGACAAACCTAAAAATTAAAAAGATAATCAAAATTTTCTTTACTGGAAATTGCTATCTGATAAGTCCAAAGAAATATCAAAGAATCTGAATTTTGAAGTATAAAAATCTTATGAGCATTAGCAGAAAGTAGTGTATTGAGCATTCATTTCTTATACTGCAGCCAGATCTTCTTCATAGAGTCAAAGGCTAAAGGGAAATAAACAAAATGAGATTTTTCCACAAAATAATGGTGATAAATATGGGCTAGATCTATAAGAAAGTCTGAATGCTCTTCAGACTTTATGGAAGTCCATATGTTCAATGCATCATTAAAGAAACTGAAATGCATTTGAGATTCAGTTTTGAATAAGCTAATGTGTATAAAATTTGAGCAGAGTAAAAGCTGTCCTTTATTAAAAAATTCTGGGTCCAGACATATAACTGAAAAAAATAACTTAATTGGCCATAATACTAACAGTCATGGTCACCTATTCTTCAGAACAGTTTTTGTTTGTTTGTTTTTAATGATTTTGGATAATAAAGATATTTTTCTTGCACAGGAAAAACCTGATGACCATCTTAATTTGGGCCAACATAATTATTTTGAAGAATTAAACAATTGGCAAAACTGAAATAAAATGGTTTTCTTTTTAAAAATTTTTTTCTGAAGTTATTACAAAATATTGGCTTTATTGGCTATATATAATATTGGCTATATAAAATGGTTTTCTTAGCACTTTCCACAATGTATACTCAGAACAAATGTTTAGTAATAGGTCCTAAATTAATATTTATTAAAAAATAAAAAATTTTAAATATTTTGAATCAAAACTACCCTTTAAAACCACTTTCATTCTGAATAATTAATTGGGAACCACATATGTATTTTTAAAGCTGAGTCCCAAGTTTGTGTAGCTTCTTAAATACAAATCAAATTATCAAATTACACTTCCTTTCCTTTCTTAATTCGGTTCCTGGACTTCCTTCCAGCTATTAGCTGAAGCCAGATCTGAAGTCCCATTGAGAATTTTGTGCACTGCTAGAAATCCTATGATTCACTCAGTGGGCAGTTCTGAATTGTTGGTTTTTTGTTTTTTTTAATATCTTTATTGGAGTATAATTGCTTTACAATGTTGTGTTAGTTTCTGCTGTATAACAAAGTGAATCAGCTATATGCATACGTATATCCCCATATCCCCTACCTCTTGCGTCTCTCTCCCACGCTCCCTATCCCACCCCTCTAGGTGGTCACAAAGCATGGAGCTGATCTCCCTGTGCTATGCAGCTGCTTCCTACTAGCTATCTATTTTACATTTGGTAGTGTATATATGTCAATGCTACTCTCACTTCGTCCCAGCTTACCTTTACCCTTCCCTGTGTCCTCAAGTCCATTCTCTACATCTGGTCTTTATTCCTGTCCTGCCCCTAGGTTCATCACAACCTTTTTTTTTTTTTAATTTCCATATATATTTGTTAGCATACGGTATTAGTGAAGTAAGTCAGAAAGAGAAATTCTGAAGTATTGTTAGAAGGAATATGTCTATATATCACCTCATGATTATATGAGCTTTGCCTGGGATTGTTTATACAAAGCCCATGGTGGGGTGAAAGGCCTTTCCCCTCTCTTCTTTTTTCTATAAAAAGTGTGTTTTGTGCCACTGGCATTGTCTTATGGTTACTTTTTTTTAAGTGAAAAATCAGTATATAGTTGGCCATGTATCTCATGTCTCCCTAAATAACTTCTGCTATTTATAACTTAGAAATGAATTTTCCCCTCACTGACCTCTTGTTTGATTTATAATTGTCATAGCTCTTATATTATCTGCTTGTACACTTATTTCATATTTGGTACATCTCAACTGCTTTTATTTTATTTTTTTCTTTATCTTAGATTTTTTTTCTACTTTCATTTTCATCTTCTTCAACTCTCTACTCCAAGTATTATTATTAAAACATAGTCTCAAACCTCGGGGGGCAGAGCATAATTTCTTACTCAGCACTTAAATTTTTCCTATGAAATAGTAATCTATAATTGCTTTATCTACTGGTTATTAAGAAGATAAGCCTTCAGTATTTCAAAATGTGCTTGGTATATTGTTTTAAAGACATGATAGACTCATTTTAGCCCATTCATAGTTGTGCTTTAGCCTTTATTTGGATTTTAATTACAATTCCAAACTGTACAGTATCTGTAGCAGACACCCGCGGTGCCCCATCCTCATCAGTTAGAACTTCCACTGTTCCCTGGATTTCTCTCAGCTGTCAGTACCTACACCGCTATGCCTGAATTGTTTGTTTTTGTTTCTCTACCTGAAACCACAGATGCCCACTCTTATGTATAAAAGAGGCTGTACTAACACCGCCCCATCTGCAGGAATCCCAAACAAATGACTCTACTGACTATAAATATCCCAGTCCTTTCTCTGTAGACAGGAGAATTCCCAGACATGGGTTTCATCTCTTTCCCCATACAGATATCTCCCGCTTTTTGAAAGTTTGCATTACATCACTTGGCTTTTCGGAAACACTTACATTAGTACCTGTTTTCTGCTAACTGAAAGAAATCCAAAGAGGATTTTCGCTTTTACAAAAAAAGCAAAAAGGGAAAATAGTGTTCAGCGTTGTTTGTTTTGCTGTGAGTCCTTGTAGAGGCAGTGTACAGCCCGAGCAGCAGGGCGGTGCCACCAACCTCCTTCCCTGGGAACTACTCTCAGCATCACAGCGTCAAGCCTGCACATCTTTGGACTGTGTCTGTGAGCATCTGTGCTTTATCTCAGTGTTTTGCATCCATTAGCAAGATTGTCCTAAGGTAACACTTTACACCATTTCAGCTTACGAAAGTTTTCACAGGAACGTTCTACTTTCAGATAACAGGGGAAACATGTACTTTCCCTGAGATGAAGCGTCAGTTGCTCACTTGATAAATAGTTAAATAGTATACCTTTTATTGGCCTTCTTCCCTACTTTCTACCACCACCCCTAGTCCCTGCCAGTTTTTCCTTGCCCTCCTAAATACACTTCTTGCCCTCCAATCCTTGTCTCAGCATCTGCTTCAGCATTATTCTTGCAGTTATAGTTCCTTCATCTATAAAGGAGTAAGGACACCTTAATTTTGGGAGAATTAATGTACAGATCCTAACTCATAGTACATGCTCTAATATCATTGTATCTAGTTAAAATAAGTGTTATCTTTTGCAGCTGAGTACTCTCTCCAAGATATAATTTTGTTTCTTCTGTATCTCAGTAGGATGAGTTATTTCACACTGGGTGGAGAGGGCCATCCCAGTGGTCACCAATGTCACAAAATTCAAGGGTTACCTATGAGGAGTTCACACATTTCTTTGTCATTGATATGGGTGATTCCATCAGCAGTCATACATTTCCATGGGGTGAGAATAATCTTTTTCTTGCAGTCCTATTTGAATCACTACAAACACTAAAGAGAAGGGTAAAGTTCAATGAAAGGCTATGGAAGAGCCTATCTTTTAATTTTTCCTTTTCTCCCCCATGGAAGAACAATCTACTGTAATCTTTTACACTTTCCACCAACTTCTCTTCACCAGACTATTTACTAGTCACCTTGTAAAACTCAATTTATAGGTCTTCTACAAAGCTTGTCCTCCTCTCTCACAGCTTTTGGTTTACCTTTTTTGTAACCTGCCCTAGCTCCCAGTATTTATTCCTATCAGAGCATGTGATCTACTGAACTATTAACTGCCTGTTTATCCCATTAGCAAGATCCTAAATCAGTTGGACTGGATTTTTTATTACTGCAACTCCAGCACCTAGAACAGTATTTAGCATATACAGACACTAAAATGTTAGATAATAAATTACACTTATCAATAGTGTTGGAAATAAATGTTATTGCAAGATATTGAAGTGGTTTTAATGAAATCTATATAGTTATGGGATATTTGCTATCGCACTGCCTCAAATGAGCATAGTTGATTGCTGATCTTCTCATTTATCATCCCTACTTTTATGATAATATGCAATTAACCATATTCCTTCATTTCCAATTTGTAACCAACATTAAACTTGCTGGTGGTTAATCTCTGAATACTTTTGACTCTAGATACAAAGAAGACATTAAGTCATCTCTTGCAGCATAAAAAAAGTAAAAACAACTTAAAGTAATACAATGTTTGAATTTTATTTAATTTCTGCTTAAGTGAAAGCAGGGTAAACTAGATGTCAAAATGCATACTGTTTCCAAAGCATGTGGAACATAAAAATAACATTTAATTATTTCATTTTTTATGTTTATAATAATCTATCACTTAATTTTTTATGTATTTATCTTAACATTTATCTTCTAAATGTTGGGACATAGAGTTTATTAGTTTAATAAAGGGTTAAATAATGTGCTTTACTTACTTATTAAATAACTATGCATTACAGCAATGCTGTGGGAGAAAAACTTAAATTATCAAATACCACTGAGCACAGGCCAGTGATTGCTTTTGCCTTAAGGCAACAAATTCCAGTTTTAAATGTCAGCTTACACAATTTGTTTTTAATTTTAAATATATGCATTTGTGAAGACTGCTGAGCTGTATTAAGAAATGCTGTACCTGCCACACTGGGAACATTTTATTTTATGGCAAAGAAAGCAAATAAATCAGCAATTTTAATATTTGGAAACAGTATGTTTGAAATAATTTTATTTTTATCATTACTATCTAAAAAGTATCTAGCAAACAGAACAGTGATCCCTTTACATTTAATGGCTAGATAAGTTATTTGTTATTAAATGTTGGTTACAGAAGAATTACATTTGCCACATTTTAAAGTGAATGCTAATCAACATGGAAATGAGCAATTTAACCCTCTTTAAGTTAGATAAAACCCTTGGGACAGTTATTTCATTGTTTTTATCGATGGTCAAATCACTTAAGATGATTCTTTTTTTTTTTTTTTTTTTTTTTTTGCCGTACGCGGGCCTCTCACTGTTGTGGCCTCTCCCGTTGCGGAGCACAGGCTCCGGATGCGCAGGCTCAGCGGCCATGGCTCACGGGCCCAGCCACTCCGCGGCATATGGGATCCTCCCAGACCGGGGCACGAACCCGTATCCCCTGCGTCGGCAGGCGGACTCTCAACCACTGCGCCACCAGGAAGGCCCAAGATGATTCTTTACAGAAGCACATTGCTTTTGTATTTAGAACAGAATGAATGACATTCCTGACTGGCAGAGAATATTTTATTATTTTGTTTGTGTACTGATGTTTTAATTCTTCTGGAAGAGTTGAAACAAAAACATCCAGATGGAAACTGTGGATGTGTTAGGTGGGGGTGATGCAAGAGGAAGGGTTGTCGCAATAATGTTCTGCATCATATAGTGAACTACTTAAGATTTGAGTAAATTCAGGTAACAGAGTTACCTAAAGCACTGAGATTTTTACCCAAAAGCTTTTCTATCCCAGACGCAAAAAGCAGGGCTACCCAGCTCCGTATTGCTCCTTAGCTCTTTGGGTTCTTGCAGCTATATCTCTTGCTGACAAAGTCTCTTCAGATTCTGATGTTGGCCAGCATCACATTTTTAGGACTGAAAAGAGCAAGAAAATCTGAGAAGTCCATGAAGTCTGCCTTGTCCATCTGTCTCCCTTGATCTCTACTTATGCGTGGGTTCAAGAACACCAGCCTGCTCATTTACTAAATATTTCTTTCAACACATACTTATTATGCACTTATAGTATGGCAGTGACTTTTAGTCCACCCAGTAAGTCCTAGTGAGAAAAGCTAACTCCAACTGATAACTGAAGGAAACTTACATTCTGAGCAATCACAGTACCTTGAGACCAGAAGGCTCTTCCTTGAATACCAAGTAAAGCAGAAGATGACTATAACTCATTAAGGTAAATGGTGGAGCATGGAGGAGGGTGTATGAATAGGGAGCTGTAGTTGGTAAACTCTAACCAAGTCATAACTCTCACCCTAAGATAATTCGAAAGATCTAAGTACTAATCAAGTGCTTATGAGCCATTCCAAGTGGGTCTGCTAAATTAGTGCTTAGATAGGGAGATACAGATCTCAGGATAGCACTTCCATGTGTAGTTGTGTTGGCCATGCATCACAGACCAAAAGGCAACCATCTGCAGTTCACTGTCTTTGTGGACATGTGTGATGACTCCTATAGAATGAGGTCAGATTCCTGGAAGTCACCAGCTTATAACTATGATTTAAGCCAAAAGACTGGACAAGATCACCTGGAAGATACTGTTGAGTCAAAAGAGGACCTAGGACCCAGCCTTGAGGAACTCCAACATTTTAAGTTTAGGTAAAGCAGGAGAGGTCAGCAGTAAGCTTTATATGGAGTGACCAGAGTGGATGAAGGAATCCAGCAGTGTGTTAAAACGGAGAGTTATTCCATGCAAAGGGAAAGGTCAACAGTGCTAACTACTGAAGAGAGGGAGAGTTGGGATTCAAACCCACTTCTGTCCACCCAAAGCTCTACATGTTCTTGAGAAAAACCACACTATCCCTCACTAAATGCATATTAAAAAATCCAGTATCTTTGAATCTGGCACTCAGGGATGTCATATATGGTTGGCTAATATTTTAAAGCTTTCTAGGCAGTCTCTGATCACAATGGTATTAAATTAGAAATCAATTATGTTTCAAATAGAAAATTTCACACATTTGGAAATTTTTAAAATTACATCTAAATTTTTGTGAAACCAAGGAAACATCAAATTAATAAATAAAATATTTATTTATAATTGAATAAATATAAAGTAAATGCATTTCCAAACTTCCGGCATGTACTAAGGTAATACTTAAAGGAAAATTTTAGTTTAAGGTCTTAATTTAGAGCAGAAATAAGGCTAAAAGATAATACGCTAGATATCCAACTTAAGATATTGAATTTTAAAAAAAGAGGATAATTTAAAGAAATGAAAAACAAGGAAATATAAAAAGTAAAAATTAATAAAAAGTTCATTAGAGAAGATCAACAGAGCCCAAAGAGGGTTATTTGAATAAACGAATAAAATATATAACTCCCTGTATGATTAATAAAAAAGACATCCAAAACACACTAATTTGAAAGACAAAATAGTTAAGTCTAGAGATGCTATTGGTATTACACAGCTAATAAAAGGATATTATGAAAACTCTATACATATAAAACTTAGATACAATGAATAAATTCTTATAAGAATTCAACTCATCCAAACTGATTCCAGAAGAAATAGTAAATCTGAATGGTTTTATCACCATCAAAAAAAAAAAAACCGGGCTTCCCTGGTGGCGCAGTGGTTGAGAGTCCGCCTGCCGATGCAGGGGACACGGGTTCATGCCCCGGTCTGGGAGGATCCCACATGCCACGGAGCGGCTGGGCCCGTGAGCCATGGCTGCTGAGCCTGCGCGTCCGGAGCCTGTGCTCCGCAGGGGGAGAGGCCACAACAGTGAGAGGCCTACCTACCGCAAAAAAAAAAAAAAAAAAAAAAAAAAACCAAAACACTTTCTTTGTAATCTTCTCATTATAGTAATACGAGGTCCATGTAGTTTCAAAGGCAAGTTTTTTTGATCAGATAATTTCAATTTACACCAGTTCTTCCATACCATATTAAAAAAAAGAAAGACTGACAACAAAAACAAAAGAGTATAAAAAATTAAAAGGGAAATTACAGGCCAAAATTATTCATGAGCAGAAGTGCTAAATACATCATTTGCATCTAAATCCATTTATGAAATAAAAACATATAATCTAAGCTGGATTTTTCCCAAGAATGCAAAGTCCATTTTTTACTAGAAAATGAATCAATGTAATTCACCTCTTTATTCCTACAGTAGATGTAGGGGGAAATTTTAACATTCAATATCATGTCAGGTTAAAAATTCCTAGGAAACTAAAAATAGAAGGGAACTTCCTTAGAATGGTAAATGATTCTTACTAAAATATAATAGATAATACATAACATCATGTTAATGGTATATGTTGAAAGCTGTCAGTTAAAATTAGGAATAAGGGACAAGTAAATCGTTCCTGGTATCACAATTTCTATTTAACATTGCATTGATCCAAGCTAATGCAGTGAGATAAGACAAAATATAAAGATAAATTAGAAAGGAAGAAACAATGCCATCATTATATCTAGATAACATAATTGAACACACTGATTAACAGAATTAATAAAATAATTAGCCTTGTTGGATAGATATCAGTATTCAAAAGGAAACTACATGTTATACAACAGTAAAAATCATTTGGAGAATGAAATTGTATTAAAAGATAGTAATTGCAATAACATCAAAAATATAAAATACCTAATAAGTAAACTAACAAAAAATGAGCAAGCTCTTTGGGAAGAAAAATACATATGATTTTACTGAAAGATATTAAAAAACACCTAAATAAAAGGAAAGAAACAACATGACCTTAGATATAAAATTTCAGTATTTTATATGTGCCAATACTCTGTTAACTTATGATACCCTTTCTCAAAACAACGACAAAAACAACTCAACAGTATTTTCTGTGGAATGTGGTGAAGTGATTCTATATAAAAAAGTGAAAGACCAAAAACAGCCAGGGAACCATTAAAGAAGAAAAATAAGGTGAAGGAATTTCCTTTTAAGCATCCAGTTTTATTAAAAACTATAGTGATTAAGACAGAATGATGCTGATGAAGAGATAGGCAAGTAAACAAATGGAATAAAATAACAAGTCCAGAAACCATCTCATTCATGAATGCAATTTTTGTTTATAGCAGAGTGGGCATTGAAAATCAGTGCAAAAAGGAGAGCCTATTAAATTAGTATTGGTAAACTTGGTCATCTATTTGAATAATAAAATGAAATTAGATTTCTACACAAATAAATATTAGATGGATTAAAGACTGACATGCATAACTATAGGAAAATATTTTATAATTGTGATGGAGGGAATTTTTAAATCAAATTATAAAAAGTACATAGCCTAAAGGAAGAAATTGATAATTTTAACAGTATAAGACAATTTAAAACAAATTAAAATAAAGACACTTTACAGATAAGCAAAATGCAAGTAGTAATCTAAAAGATATTTCTGGTATTTACAACTGGCAGAAAACTGTTTTTTTTTAATATAGTAATTTTGTATTTTTTGTTGTTTCGTTTTTGTTTTTTTGTTTAAACTCTTTATTGGAGTATAATTGCTTTACAATGGTGTGTTTCTGCTTTATAACAAAGTGAATCAGCTATACATACACATATATCCCCATATCTCCTCCCTCTTGCATCTCCATCCTCCCCTCCCTACCCCACCCCTCTAGGTGGTCACAAAGCACCCAGCTGATGTCCCTGTGTTATGTGGCTGCTTCCCGCTAAAATTAATATTCAGGATACAAACAGTAAGAACAGGTGGTTCATGGAAAATGGGTGAAAAACATGAATAGGCATCATGCAGAACAGGAAATATAAATGTTCCATAAACTTATTTTTAAAATGCCTAAACTTTAATAGTAGTCAGGGAACTTGACATTAAAACCACACCCAATTCCCAAATATAGCCACCAGATTGCAAAAATTAATAATTTGTTCAATATTAATGTTGGGATGAGTATAAATGATAAAAACAACTTTGGTGATTTTAACTAACAATAATTTAGCGTGAGTGTGCTTTGTGACCAAGCAAATCTATTCCCATACATATAGACTAGAGTAATGCTTTCACATTTGCTTCAAGGGATATCTATAAGGGTAAATTCTTAACAGAATTGTTTGTAATGGCAAGAAATTGGAAACAACCCAAATAAGCTATCAAAAATAGCTGGCAAAAAGTACTGAGGAGAAGTTATACAGTGAAATGTTATAAAGTGTGGAAAATAAACATTCTGTCACTAGTATATCCAGATGGATGACCCTGAAATGCATAATATTGACCAAACAAAGCCAACTCATAGGAGAAGGCATACAGTGTAACTCCGTTCACATAAATCTGCCAACCATATGAAGCAATAAAATACTGTCTAGTCTTACATGCCTTGGTGGTAAAATTATAATGAAAGTTAAGTGAATGATTTACCCTCTTGATGAGAGGGGGGTTACCTCTAGGGGGGTTAGGGGAGCAGTTTTGCTACAACAGACACCTTTATAGTGCTGACAGCTGATGATACTTTCTTAAATCTGGTAGTAATTACATAGGTGCTTTAAAAATTATTATTCTCTAAACTGCATATGTTTAATTTTAGTTTACTTTTAATTTATGATAGATATCAGAATTATTATTTTTTAATATAGCATATGCTTATGGAATGTAAAATGCCATCGTGGGCCAGGTGATTGAGTTAGACAAGTTGCTGCTTTTCCTAGTGTGTTAGTACTCTATAAAATGGCTCATTAAAGAACAAATTTTTGAACGTTTTCTTCTCATCAACTGTGCTAAGTTTAATTAAAAACGCACGTAATAACCTGAGCTAAGAGACTGGATTCTCTCCTGTAGCAGAAGAAATTTCCCTCAATTACACAGTGACATTAAATACTGAAATTAATTCCTAAAGGAAATTATCAAATATCCTTCTATGGATCCTTTTAAAAGTTGCTTTGAAATCAGCATATTATATACTTAAAGTTCTGCATAGTTGGTGCTAAATAAAATGCTATATTTCACAGTGTAGCGGGAAGAATACTGAAAGAGGAATCACAATTTCAGTTCATGTTGGTTTTATCTCTTATAAACCTCATCTCTGAATCCTAATTTCATCATCCAATGTCTATTACTTGTGGTGTGAAAACAGTTACATGAAATTAAGCTAACAGCAGTGCCCTTTACATATGAAGGAGGTCACTACTCTTTGGCTTTAATCACTGTTTGTTTCAATGAAAAGCTCTACCTGTCTTTAAGGTACATTATATAGACTTCGATGTCTCATAGTCACCCCATCCAAATTTGCCAACCTTGAATGATAACTCATCAAGATACATCTTTATTCCTCTTAGTTGCTCAGGATCCTGCTCTCCTGGGCTAATGAGTAATGAACATTTAACCATGTCAGAGAAGCTATGAGTAATAATGTCAGGGTATGATTATTAATTTTGGCTGCATAGTTGCATTGTAACAAAATAATTTAGGAAAAATCAGAGAGGCTGAATAAATAGGCAAGGCAACACGCTTGTAATTGGAGAATGAAATACAGGTGGAGATAATAAGAAAATTTATAGATATAATGAGGTATATTATCCCATAGCTTAGTCATTTGGATCTTCTTTGCATCCAAGTCACTCTCTCTGGGTCATTTATAATGCTTGTATTTATGTTTTCATGTTGATTATCTAGAAATATTTTTGGAAAAGACAACTCTAGGATTTAAGGATCTTTCCCTAATTAATCTGAATTTGAAAGAAGAAAGAAGTTTTAGTACATCTTTTAAAGGAATGAAAACACCTTGTGAATTACAGAAACACATTCTTCCATTGTCAACTTTGTTGATTATTCTGGACTCTACAAAAGAAAAAAAAATGAGTAGAGATGGGACATTTGTCATTTTGGTTTCTTTTATATTTTAATCATTTTTGCTCTCAGAGAAGTTCTGGTCTTTCTTCAGTTATGGGGATTTCTCTACTATGATTTATTTAATTATGCCTCCTGTCCAAGCTTATTATTTTCATGCTCTGGCAGTTAGCATAATGATTAAGAACTGCTGTGGGTATGATATCCTCCTCTATCTCTCTGTTAATATATATTAAGCATACATTTTAAAAACTCTATTTGGATTGCTATTAACTCTTTGGACACGCATACATTTTCCATTGATTAGATTTTCCGTCTCTCTTTCAGTGTTGTTTAATATTTGTGGCTTATTTGTGCACTTAGCTCTGTAGCCGAGGTGTCCTATATGAATGTCTCCTCTTTTTTGTTCAGAGAGATGTACATGAGCTGATTTGTGGCTGTTCTCTTTTTTAGTGACTATGAGAGTGGCATCCCTTGGCAGTTGGTTTTCTGAGACTGGATACTCACAAACAAGTGCTGTTAGCCATTTGGGGTTCATTTGTGCCTCCCTTTTTCTAAACTGCTTCACTTACCATTTCTACCTGGAGAACTTCCCTTCATTGTTGCCAAGAATGACCTAGCTGGCTGCTCCTGTGATACCATAATTAATAACTCTGTTTGTTTCTTCCCAGGCCCCTCCTCTTCATGGGCTCCACACCCTCCTGGTATAGACTATCATGATGTTGCTTCTATATTTACCACTGTGGTTTGCTCTGTGGCTCTTTTTCTTTTTGCTTTCTATTATTCAGGGATTCTCTAGAGTTTCTGGTTTATGTAGAATGACTCCTTTTTTTTTGATCGGGGTTATGTATTTATTTTTGTATAAGACAAAATCATGTCATGTCCTCCCATATCCTACCTTTGTATCTGATTTAAGCAATTACTTTATTCTGGTGTATGAGATGTTAAAATTGGATCTAGAATGATAACTCATTTTTATCTCAAGTGCTATGTCCTATTGATTTGTAGGGGCTGCCTAAAGTGAGGGTTGAGAAGGATAGTGAGGTCACCTCCAGAGTCAGAAGAAAGACTGCTACAATTGATGACAGATGGACAAAATGGCAAGGCCAGGGGACAATAGAAGCATCTGACCCTGAATTTATTTTCCAGGATCATAGGTTATAAAAGTCACAGGACAAGTGTATATTTGTGATTTGTGATAAATTATTACAGCAAATAAATGGATGAGTCCAAAAAGGATGTGTTAGTCAGTGGGAACAAAACCAGCATGAACTCGAGGGGGAAAAGGAAACACTAAAGAGAAGCTCGAAACTTAATTTGTGTAGAGCTGAAGCTCCTGTACGAATGTAGGTGATTGGAGAAAGTTAGGTTGGGCCCTAACTGATTAAGGCCATCCATGCCAAGTTAAAGATTCGGTATTTAAAATAATATGAAAAGATAGAATCCTGTCCTTTCTTGTATTGCTGGAATTTATTGTTTAATTCTATTTGAGCTTATTTTTAAATCCCTTTATAGGGTAGTTTGAGAGAATAAAATGATACAATGACAATAATAATTATTCTAAGATAATAGAAACATTTTGTCAAAATTCAGGTTGTTTTTCCACTTTAATTAAGAAATAAGAGTAACAAGAATAAGGCATCTTCTGTCTGCAGTGCCACCCACCATCTGTTTGTTCCTTGATCCCTGGCAATAGTTCCAGGCAAAGATGAAAACCAGCCCTGGGGTGGTTGCAGTCACACTAATTTGCACTAGGGCCTCAGAGTAAGTTCCCATATTGCAGTCCTTTTAGGGCGAGACCTCTGGTCACTCCACTTTATGACAGACATCTCACCTAATGGAAGAAGTGATAGTTTTACAGATTCTCTACAGCCATGAGCACAAGTAATTGATGCAAGTATTCTACTGTTGTCTGCATTTAGATTTTTTTTTTCCTCCCACTATTTGTCAGAGGATTTGAGGTTTACAAATAGATTCTTGAAGATGTCATTCATGGCTTTCACTGACCTCTGAAACAGGGCCATTTCTATTCCTCTTCTGAGCTACTTGTCTATTTGTCTTTTACAAGCCACCAGAATAGCTGCCCTAACACCCCTGCTGTTGCTATTTCTGATATTACCAGTCTTGCACCAAGGTTGACTTATTTTTACTCTTTTTCCATCGTCAGCTAGGAAAAAAAGAACTGTTCTTCATGATAAAGGTCATATTTACATTTCAGAATTTTGAGTGACTGCACTGCCAGATGTTAATGCATATTATAAATAATATGGACTCCCAAATTTCTGAGTAGCATTGATTATAAATAAATATACCTCAGTAAGAACTATAGGAGGGCTACATATCAATGATCCTATCCAGTTACAAAAATGTAGATTTAACCTAGAACATTCTTTTCTCTGACATACCGTTCTACATATGCAATCAAAATGACAAGTACAGTCCAAATAATTCCACAGTTCTTCCTGCATGAATCACCTTCCTACAGATGTTATCCTAACATTGATCTCTCTTTTAACTTCAAAGAGAACTAACTTTTCACTCTGAAGAATCAGACTTTGTACTTCATTAGCCACTTTAGCCACACATTCTTTCTCATTATGTTTCCTTATTTAATTCTAAAATTATTGCTGTTATAATAAGTAGAGTATATTATAAAAAATAATTTTTATATTATATATTATATTATAAAAATATTACAAAAAATATTTAGTTCTCCTTTTCAGGAAATAAAAAAGGGTGGAAAATGGCTCCATAAACTTAGTAATATGATTACAGATTGTGTGTGTGTGTGTGTGTGTGTGTGTGTGTGTGTGTGTGTTTGGGGGATGTGGACAATGCAGAGAATTTTACTAAAGTTGCATATACTGAGTTGTATCAATATCTTGTAAATCAGTTGGAATAGATATATGCTACTAAATTGGGCAAATTGCCTATTTGAAAGGGAGTTTTCTCATAATTGAGGAGTTGATTGCTTGGAGTGATTTGGCCAACTGGTTATTTTATCATTCTTCAGATCTTGATTTAAACCCTATTTTATATCCTTGCATTACCTCCCTTGATTTTGTTGATATAGATACTTTGTTTCCTCTTATTGTTCCCTCTAGACTATGGAATGCCCCTACTTCTTTTCAAAAATATACTTCCCATTCTGGTGATTGGATCCCCCTCCTCCTCGTCTATGAACTTACTCCATCCATTGTAATCGTTCTGTTTTGTGTATTTTACCTTCTTTATAGTAGCTATTTGACATTAGCCGATATTGTCAGGATTCTGGTGGCTGCAAATGACAGATCAAACTAGTGTAATTATCTATGGAAATTTATTGGTTTACAAACTTGAGAAGCCAAAGAAAGACCTAGTCTTACACATGACTGCATCCGGGGACCCAAGTGATAATATCTTTCTTCCATCTCCTCGCTCTACTTCTCTCTGTGTTTTGGTTAAACTTGCTTCCACCAAATATGGTCTAGTTCCACATGGGTCCCTATAGACATAGACATTTTATTTCTCCAAGCTAGTACCTTCAGAAAAAGAGAGGACTTGCAGTTGTCCAACTCTAGGTTAGAACTACTGCCAGAATCAAACAGAATGGATAGTGGGGAAAGAGTTCTTTTCTAACAGAAGAGTTTTTCTTATTGGAAGAAGGGAGGAAGAAATATACAAGCAACA
The DNA here is from genome assembly GCF_025265405.1 of Mesoplodon densirostris. Taxonomy (NCBI): domain Eukaryota; kingdom Metazoa; phylum Chordata; class Mammalia; order Artiodactyla; family Ziphiidae; genus Mesoplodon; species Mesoplodon densirostris. Next base: position 60,382,414 of record NC_082669.1, on the reverse strand, counting down.
GAAGTCCTGTAAATATGTTTGTTTCTCAACTCTCCTCTATGACTCCCCATTTAATTATTCCTTTATTTGCAGATGACTCTCTCTTTCTCTCACCATATAAATGCTGCCTACATTTCACATTACTCTTGCTACTCATCTTGCTGAGATGGACCCTTTGACCCAAAAGTCTACTGAACGTTTTCCTCCTATCTTTATTAAGGACATCATCCTTCCTCAAATTACTGACTGCTTTTCTTTTTTCATAGTACTTGATCACATCAACTTTGACATTGTTCAAGACTGCTTCTTAGCCAATATAATACATCTCTATCCTGCATAATTTTCTAACTTGCACCTCCTTTTGAATTTATTTCTTTTCCTCCTCTTCTATCTATTCATTTAAATCTTCCCCAGGGTGCTCTTATTTTATTCCAACATGCAATCTCCTTTCATGATTGATTTACTTGTTTGTAGCTTCGATTATCCCTAACTGACAATAAGCACAAATTCATTATCTTTTGCCCAGAACATTATCCTGAAGTACAAGCCAGTCTTTCCAACTGCCTATCAATAGATACAAGCAAAAAACACAATCTATAAATAAATCAGACTTTCTGTAATCACCCCAAATCTTTCCCTTTTCTTCTGTTTCTATATGATCGAATGACTTTACCAAATTCTCAATTAAAGCACCTATGAAGATGAGTTAATATTGGCTTCTCTCTTTTTCATCTGCACATGCAAAATGTCAGCAAATCTCATCTGGAGTCTATTTCCTACTTTCCAGTGAAACAGTCTTATCAACAAAACTTCCTTAAACTGTTTTGATAGCTTCATATTGTGTCAATAGTCTCTAGTCTTCCCCCATTCTAGGCAGCAAGCATAATGCTACCTGATTTATTTTTCTACCAGATAAGTCTGTCTTTTAGGAAACTGAAGATTGTTAAGAACTTTCAATGCGTCTCTTGCTTATAGGGTAAGGTTCAAACTCCTTAACACCAAAATTTTCAATTACTGTCCTTCCTCATTACAGCCCCACAACTGCCCATTCCATATTTCAGCCACCTTAAAATATTTGCCATTTTCCCCACATGTCGTGCTTCTTAACACCTCCATCTCTTTGCTCATTCTGTTCCTTCTGCCAGGAAACCCTTCCCCACTGAACTCATACTCATAGGACCAGAAAGTGCTTGGCACATAGTAGATACTCAAAAATTATGCATTGAACGTATGAATAAATGAATTAGATAGTACTTAATTTATCTTCGTTTTCATATTTTCTAAGTTGGAATAAAAATTTATGCCATGAGTACCTCACAGGCAAAATGAAGGTTTTTTCAAAATAGATTAAAATTTATTCATTAAAATGCATGTTTTAATCATGTGGTGATGTGATACCTAATGTGGTAAACCTGTTCCTTAAACACAAATAATACAGGAGCCAAAAAAATCAGTATACACATCTATGCTTTAATTATTGGAGAAATGTTCTTAATAATTCTAAATAAAGGTAGTTGAAGTTAAAGACAGGGTTCAAAATCCGACATGCCTTCTCAGAGTATGATTTTTTACTACATTCCACAAAATGACTATTGAGGTTTTGTTACTGAACTCAGGTTCAGCTGCTCACTGCTCAGAAGCCAATAATCAAGAGGTAAGTGTCAACAAAAAGGAAAGATGTTTTAATCAGAAAAATCAGCAATCTGAACAGAAGGTGGACTCATGTCCCAAGGAGACCAACTCTAAAGATTCTGCTCAGCCATGACAGTTTTTAAAGGAGAAAAAGGGGGATGAATCTCAGTGAATCATTGAGGCAGGAGGTTGGATTCTGCATCATTCTCCATTTCGTGAAGATTGCTTGACTCTCTCTTCAGATGTTATATTGCCCTCATGATCTGCCTGCAGGATTGCTAAGGGTGCTGTGGGGCACAGAGCTAGTCATTCTTTAACTACTTCGTTCTTTTAATCTAGGAAAAGAGTCAATAGGTTAGGCAAGGCATGGTGTGCATTCAGGAGAGCAAAAGTCAGGAGTCAGCTTAAATCGCCTAGTGATCTCATTCCTATAATTAGGTCTTTCAAGGTTAGAGGGGAACAGAAATGGGCAAACAAGAAAGGGGCAAAAGAGTTGCTTTCATTTTGTGACTATCCCTTATTTTCCTGTCACTTCTTAAAATGATCATTTGAACTTCATTTGTAGCACAGCAACTCTCTGAGAGTTGTAGAAGAAAAAAATGTATTCTTCTCTCTTTCTCTCTCTTAGATTTATAGGTAAAATAATTTTTGATTTTTTAAGAAACAGTATACACACCACCCACCATCAGAAAATCAAACAAGCATTTAATTAACTCTCTCAGAACACTGGAAAGGCCAACTCCAATTCTGTTTATCTACTCCTCAGCTTTTGAAAAACATTGCATTTATACTGCCTTCCTGTTTTCTGACAGCATTTGTGAAGCAGAGAAAAACAAATGCTATTTAATTGATTTTCAAATGCTTGTGTAGCTTCAGGTTTAAAAAATAAAACAGTTCTTTCTTTTGATTCTAGAAAATGTTTTAACTGATTAAAAGACTATTTCTCAATTTTTATAACAACCCTAAGCACTGTGTCCCTATAAGTAGTTTTGAGGATATTTTACTAAAATCAGAGTTTAAAAGAAAAAGTCAACTTCAAACAACAGACTAAAGCAGTAACCTCATGCTACTCACTACAAAGAGGCAACTTTAGACAATAGGGCCGTCAAAATGGAAACCATGCCAAGTCTAATGAAAGGAAGGCACTAAATTTCTTTTCACTCTTTCAAAGAATACTTTCATCAGAATTTCAAAAGATCTCCTGGATTACAGATAAAAGGCAAGTGCAAGTGGCTAGGTGGGGTTATTGGTTAAATGTTTCATTTTATTACAATTAATTTCCAACTTAAAATTATTTAAAGTGTTCAGGTTCTAACTCAATATTAGAAATTCATCCACTTTTAGCTGGTTTATAAATATTTACCACCAGAAGCTCTCAAACAATTTGCTCAGTTTGATATTTTTCATTTGCAAGGTATAATGTGATTAGGAAATTGACAACTGAAAAAGATAAATGGAATTTAATCTATTATTTCTGGAATATTTTTCATATTCATGAAGCTTCCCTTGTAAATCTCACCTTGATACCAAGCACATATTATAGGCTCAAGTACTTAATGTTTTATCGACATGCAGATACATGGGGGGGTGTTTTGAGTGGTAGATTTAAATTTTCCCCAGAACTCCCATTTAATTCTCATTTCTTAGGTCATCAGAATTTCCAACAAGTAAAACACTGAAGAAGAAACAAAACAAAATATGGACATCTTTCTGAAGAATGATAAAAATGACAACATATTTGGGGCAGTTATCTTCTGTATCAATAAGATTACAAGTTAATTTCAATAAAAGATCTTCCCTTTATTCTCAAGTCAGTCACTGCATTCTGCACCTAATAGTCCAAATAGGGGTCTTCCAAATCTGCATCTAAGTTATAAAAAGCAGTCATACTAAAAGTCCAGTCTTTATGTAACCACCCACTCTGATAGATGGCTATTTCACATCCTCTTCTCTGCACTAAAATCTCCCAACACTACCTCTCCAATCACTATTCTTAGCTTATAACATCTTTCCTATTTAAGTGAGAAAATAGACAAACTTATAAGAGAAATTTCCCAAACTTCCAGCCACATAACCCGCTGCCTGCTTCTGTGATCATTCTTCTGCCTTCCCTCCAGTTATGAAAAGTTGTACATCCATCCAAAACCTTCTATCAACTTCTCTATTTGTATTTATTTCCTTCTCAACTACTTATTCAAGTTTTCCTTCCAGGACACTACTCTACCTGGCTTCTCCTTCAGTCTCACTGACCACTCTTTTTCAGTCTGGCTTGTGTATTTCTTCTTATCTCCCAACTTCTAAATGTTGGACTATCATGGGGCTCAAGCCATGGACTCCTCTCTCTTCCACCTTTATGTAGTCCCTTGGTGATTTCTTCTGGTCCCATTGAGATAGAGAATAGAAAACTCCAGAATTTACAGCTATAGAATGAACCTCTCTCCTGATTCCAGATTTTTATGTGGATTAACCGACTAACATCAGCTTCTGGATTTCTAATAGACATCTCAAAATTAAAATGTCCTTAAAAGAGACAAAAAAAAACGTACTCTTGATCCTTCTCCTCAAAAACCCACTTTTCCTCAAGGCTTTCCCTTCTCAGAAAGTGGAAAGTCCAGCCTTTCAGTTTCTCAAGCCAAAAACATTGACTTCTCTTTTTCTCTCTTACTGCATATAATCAGGAAAACATGTTGTCACTATAAAAATGTAGCAACTACTTACCACCTTCTTGGCTATTACCCTGGCTTTGTCTGAATAACTGTAATAGCCTTTCAACTAGTCCACTTGCTTCTGCTCTTGCCCATTCCTCACTTAGTCTACTCTCAGAAGAATAATCAAATCATTGTTATCATTGGATCAAAACCCTCCATCTCTTTTGCACCTCTCTCAAAGTAGAAGCCAAAGATGACAAAGATTCACCCCCTCGTACCCCTTTCTTCTAATTCATTGCTCTCTAAGCACTAGCTACTCTGTCCTTGGTGCTCTGGCACTTGTAGTTTTCTCTGCCTGGAATGTTCTTTCCCCAGTATCTACACAGTTAATTCCCTGATTTATTTCAGATCTTTGATCCAATTCCATTTATCTCAATAGGGCCTTTTCTGACTGTCTATTAAATTTGCAACCTATCCCTTTGTTATTTCACATTTCTCATTTCCTGCTTTGTTATTTTTTACAATTTTCATTATCTCTTATGCTATATATACATTTTTATGAATTTATTTTTTGTCTTCCTCCTACAAGAAAGTAACTGCCCTGAGGACAAAGATTATTCTTTGTTCCTGTTGCTAATGTTTCCCCAGCATCTAGAAAGTTTACCTGTACCTACTAGACATTCTAAAAGTGACCTGTTGGCTTTGGGTAAATTACCCAATGTGTACTTACATAGGTAACCTGTCTACATAAAATACTTTTTGGATATATGCATATCTAGTATATATCAGTTGAGTGTTATATTTGTATAGAATGCAAATTCCCAAAAGCTGTATTGTGTTTTTATGGGGGAGATTTACTAAAATATAAACAATTTTAAATTTACCAAAACTATGCTTTTTTGAGAGTACAATAGAATTGAAAATTCTGAGATAAAGATATATTTTGAAAGCTATTTTATGCATGTTTTAAGAGGGAAATTTAAAATACATTGTGACAATCAAATTAAATCATAAAAATTTAATCTAAGACTTATAGTAGAGCTTGAGGCTCTTTGAAAAGACATTTGACTATAATCATAATACCTCTATAACTGGACATTTGACCATATTTAGATTAATTTTGAAATTTTCTGGTATTAAAATATTTGGAGAACTTATCATTTTAAAACTTTACTGTATAAGATGGTGGTGTAGGAAGATGCCAAGTTAGCATTTGCCCACATCTAGGGCACCTGCCAGCTGCTGGTGGGGGATCCTGACATCCAAGGAGATGGGAGGAACCCCCAAGTGAACCAGTAGGATTTGGGGGGACTGAGGGGAGAGGAGAAGTGGATGCCAGACAGGATGCATGCCCCTGAGGCTGGGGAGATCAGGAGAGGCAGGCAGGAGGGACCCTCTGGGAAGTGTGGGAGAGGAGCGGAGGTTGATTGCCCCACCCACTCGAGCCTGGGGATCCGGCTGAGCTCCCAGGCCGGTTCCCTGCCATCCAAGGCCCCCTCTCCCCAAGGGAAGCCTGCTGGGCTCCCAGGTGATGTCCCCCACCCTCTGAGACCAGGGGTGGGGGACACACCTGTGTCCCTTCTGTTCCTTGAACTTAAGCCACACCCCTGCAGCCCCAGGGCTTTTCCAGCCCTGTGGGTCCTAAGCATAAGCCCTGCCCACCACCCAAACCCCTCCTGGCTTAGGCCCCACCCTCCACAGCCAAGGCCTTCCCCCCATTTTTTTTCTTTTCCCTCCTCCTCTTTTTTTACTATTGTGGTATTGAGGTACATCCCAGTTGTTGATACATCTATATTGTTATTTTTATATTCTTTCTAACGTATCTGTTAGCTTCCTAGTCTATTTACTTTGTTATTGTTCTCTCTTTTTTTTTTTGCCACCCCACATGGCTTGTGGGATCTTGATTCATGAACTTGGGGTCAGGCTGAAGCTCCTGTAGTGGGAGCTCCAATTCCGAACCACTGGGCTAACAGAGAACCTGAGTGACCAGGGAATGTTCATCAGAGTGAGGCCTCACAGCGGTACTCATCTCAGCACCAAGACCCAGCTCTACCCAACAGCCTACAAACTCCAGTGTTGGAAGCCTCAGGCCAAACAACCAGTAAGACAGGAACACAATTCCACTCATAAAAAGAAAAAAAAAGACAGCAAAATAATATGTCACAGATGAAAAAGCAAGGTAAAAACCTACAAGGCCAAATAAATGAAGAGGAAATAGGCAATCTACCTGAAAAAAAATTCAGAGTAATGATAGTAAAGATGATCCAGAATCTCAGAAATAGAATGGAAACACGGATTGAGAAAATACAAGAAATGTCTAACAAAGATCTGGGAGAACTAAAGAACAAGCAAACAGAGATAAACAACACAATAACTGAAATGAAAAATACACCAGAAGGAATCAATAACAGAATACTGAGGCAGAAGAATGAATAAGTGAGCTGGAAGACAAAATGGTGGAAATAACTGCCAAGGAGCAGAATAAAGAAAAAAGAATGAAAAGAACAGAGGACAGTCTCAGAGACCTCTGGGACAACATGAAACGCACCAGCATTCGAATTATAGGGGTCCTAGAAGAAGAAGAGAAAAAGAAAGAGACTGAGAAAATATTTGAAGAGATTATAGTCAAAAACTTCCCTAACATGGGAAAGGAAATAGTTACCCAAGTCCAGGAAGCACAGAGAGTCCCATACAGGATAAACCCCAGGAAAAACACACCAAGATACATATTAATCAAACTAACAAAAATTAAATTCAAAGAAAAAAATATTAAAAGCAGCAAGGGAAAAACAAAAAATAGCATACAAAGGAATCTCCATAAGGTTATGAGCTGATTTCTCACCAGAAACTCTGCAGGCCAGAAGGGAGTGGCACAATATGCTTAAAGTGATGAAAGAGAAAAACCTACAACCAAGATTACTCTACCCAGCAAGGATCTCATTCAGATTTGATGGAGAATTCAAAAGCTTTTCAGATAAGCAAAAACTAAGAGAACTCAGCACCACCAAACCAGCTTTACAACAAATGCTAAAGAAACTTCTCTAAGCGGGAAATACAAGAGAAGAAAAAGACCCACAAAAACAAACCCAGAATAATTAACAAAATGGTAATAGGAACATACATATTGATAATAACCTTGAATGAAAATGGATTAAATGCCCCAACCAAAAGAAACAGACTGGCTGAATGGATACGAAAACAATACCCATATATATGCTGTCTACAGGAGACCCACTTCAGACCTAGGGACACATACAGGCTGAAAGTGAGGAGATGGAAAAAGATATTCCATGCAAATGGAAATCAGAAGAAAGCTGGAGTAGCAATACTCAGATAAAATTAAGTTTAAAATAAAGACTGTTACAAGATATAAGGAGGGACACTACATAATGGCCAAAGGATCAATCCAAGAAGAAGATATAAAACTTATAAATGTTTATGCACCCAGCATAGAAACACTTCAGTACATAAGGCAAATGCTAACAACCATGAAAGGAGAAATCGACAGTAACACAATAATGGTAGGGGACTTTAACACCCAAATTACACCAATGGACAGATCATCCAAACAGAAAATAAATAAGGAAATACAAGCTTTAAATGACACAATAGACCAGATAGATTTAATTGTTACTTATAGAACATTGCACCCAAAAGTGGCAGAATACACTTTCTTCTCAAGTGCACACAGAACATTCTCCAGGATAGATCACATCTTGGGTCACAAATCAAACCTTGGAAAATTTAAGAAAATTGAAATCATATCAAGCATCTTTTCTGACCACAATGCTATGAGACTGGAAATCAATTACAGGAAAGAAACTGTAAAAAACACAAACACATGGAGGCTAAACAGTACACTATAAAATAACCAAGAGATCACTGAAGAAATAAAAAAAAATACCTAGAGGGCCTCCCTGGTGGCGCAGTGGTTGAGGGTCCGCCTGCCGATGCAGGGGACACGGATTCGTGCCCCGATCCCGGAGGATCCCACGTGCCGCGGAGCGGCTGGGCCCGCGAGCCATGGCCGCGGAGCCTGTGTGTCCGGAGCCTGTGCCTCGCAGCGGGAGAGGCCACAGCAGTGAGAGGCCCGCGTACAGAAAAAAAAAAAAAAAAAAAAAAAAACCTAGAAACAAATGACAATGAAAACACGAGGACCCAAAGCCTATGGGATGCAGCAAAAGCAGTTCTAAGAGGGAAGTTTATAGCAATTCAATCTAACCTCAAGAAATAAGAAAAATCTCAAATAAAAAATCTAACCCTGCACTTAAAACAACTAGAGAAAGAAGAACAAAGAAAACCCAAAGTCAGTAGAAGGAAAGAAATCATAAAGATCAGAGCAGAAATAAATGCAATAGAAATGAAGAAAACAATAGTAAAGATCAATAAAACTAAAAGCTTGTTCTTTGAGATGTTAAACAAAATTGATAAACCTTTAGCCAGACTCATCGAGAAAAAATAGGGAGAGGACACAAATCAATAAAATTATAAATGAAAAAAGGGGAAATCACAACTGACACTGCAGAAATACAAAGGATTGTGAGACTACTAAAAAAACTATATGCCAGTAAAATGGACAACCATGAAGAAATGTACAAATTCTTGGAAAGGTACAGTTTTCCAAGACTGAACCAGTAAGAATTAGAAAATATAAACAGACCTATCACAAGTAATGAAATTGAAACCAAAATTAAAAATCTTCCAACAAACAGAGCTCCAGGACCAGATGGCTTCATAGGCGAATTCTATCAACATTTAGAGAAGAGCTAACACCCATCCTTCTCAAACTATTCCAAAAAATTGCAGAGGGAGAAACACTCCCAAACTCATTCTATGAAGCCACTGTCACCCTAATACCAAAACCCAAAGAAGATATCACAAAAAAAGAAAATTATAGGCCAATATCACTGATGAACATGGATGCAAAAATCCTGAACCAAATACTGGCAAACAGAGTCCGACAGCACATTAAAAGGATCATACACCATGATCAAGTGGCATTTATCCCAGGGATGCAAGGATTCTTCAATATATGCAAATCAATTAATGTGATACACCATATTAACAAATTGAAGGATAAAAACCATATGATCATCTCAATAGATGCAGAAAAATCTTTTGACAAAATTCAACACCCATTTATGATAAAAACTCTCCAGAAAGTAGGCACAGAGGGAACTTACCTCAACATAATAAAGCCCATATATGACAAACCCACAGCAAACATCATACTCAATGGTGAAAAACTGAAAGCATTGCCACTAATATCAGGAACAAGACAAGGATGTCCACTCTCACCAATCTTATTCAACATAGTTTTGGAAGTTCTAGCCACGGCAATCAGGGAAGAAAAAGGAATAAAAGGAATACAAATTTGAAAAGAAGGAGTAAAACTGTCACTGTTTGCAGATGACATGATACTATACAGAAAAAATCCTAAAGATGCCACCAAAAAACTACTAAAGCTAATTAATGAATGTGGTAAGGTTACAGGATACAAAATTAATGCACAGAAATCTCTGGCATTCCTATACACCAACAACAAAAAATCAGAAAGAGAAATTAACACTCCTATTTATGATTGCAACAAAAAGAATAAAATACCTAGGAATAAACCTGCCTAAGGAGGCAAAAGACTTGTTCTCAGAAAACTATAAAACACAGATGAAAGAAATCAAAGATGACATAAACAGATGGAGAAATATACCATGTTCTTGGATTGGAAGAACAAATATTGTGAAAATGACTATACTACCCAAAGTATTCTACAGATTCAGTGCAATCCCTATTGAACTACCAGTGGCATTCTTCACAGAATTAGAACAAAAAATATTACAATTTGTATGGAAACACAAAAGACCCTGAATAGCCAAAGCAATCTTGAGAATGAAAAACGGAGTTGGAGGGATCAGGCTCCCTGACTTCAAACTATACCACATAGCTATAGTAATCAAGACAGTGCAGTACTGGCACAAAAACAGAAATATAGATGAATGGAACAGGATAGAATACCCAGAGATAAACCCATGCACATATGGGCACCTAATTTATGACAAAGGAGGCAAGAACATACAATGGAGAAAAGACAGCCTGGGAAAACTGGACAGCTTCGTGTAAAGGAATGAAATTAGAACACTTCCTAACACCATACACAAAAAAAAAACTCCAAATGGATTAAAGACCTAAATGTAAGCCCAGACACTATAAAACTCTTAGAGGAAAACATGGGAAAAACACTCTTTGACATAAACCAGAACAGGATTTTTTAACCCACCTCCTAGAGTAATGGAAATAAAAATAAACAAATGGGACTTAATTAAACTTAAAAGATTTTGCAGAACAAAGGAAACCTTAAGACAAAAAGACAACCCTCAGAATGGGAGAAAATATTTGCAAATGAAATAACAGACAAAGGATTAATCTCCAAAATAGAAAAACAGCTCATGGAGCTCAATATCAAAAAGAAAAACAATCCAGTTTAAAAATGGACATTCCGGGCTTCCCTGGTGGCGCAGTGGTTGAGAGTCCGCCTGCCGATGCAGGGGACACAGGTTCGTGCCCTGGTCTGGGAAGATCCCACATGCCACGGAGCTGCTGGACCCGTGAGCCATGGCCGCTGAGCCTGCACATCCAGAGCCTGTGCTCCGCAACGGGAGAGGCCACAACAGTGAGAGGCCCGTGTACCGCAAAAAAAAAACCCCAAAAAACACACACACAAAAAAAAAAAAAAAAAAAAAAGGACATTCCACCAAGGATGACATACTGATGGCCAAGAGGCACATGAAAAGATGCTCAACATCACTAATTATTAGAGAAATGCAAATGAAAGCCAGAATGAGGTATCACCTCATGCCGGTCAGCATGGCCATTATAAATAAAGTCTGGAAACAATAAATGCTGGAAAGGGTGTGGTGAAAAGGGAACTCTCCTGCACTGTTGGTGGGAATGTAAATTGACACAACCAGTATGGAAAACAGTATGGAGGTTCCTTAAAAAACTAAAAATAGAACTACCATATGACCCAGCAATCCCACTACTGGGCATATACACTGAGAAAACCATAATTCAAAAAGAGACATGTACCACAATGTTCATTGCAGCACTATTTACAATAGTCAGGATGTGAAAACAACCTAAATGTCCATCAACAGATGAATGGATAAAGAAGATGTGGCGCATATATACAATGGAATATTACTCAGCCATGAAAAGAAACGAAATTTAGTTATTTGTAGTGAGGTGGATGGACCTCGAGTCTGTCATACAGAGTGAAGTAAGTCAGAAAGAGAAAAACAAATACCATATGCTAACACATATATATGGAATCTAAAAAAGAATGGTAGTGATGTACCTAGTTGCAGGGCAGGAATAAAGATGTAGACATAGAGGATGGAGTTGTGGACATGGAGTGGGAGGGGGAAGCTGGGGCAAAGTGAAAGTAGCATTGACATATATACACTACTGAATGTCAAATAGTTAGCTAGTGGGAAGCAGCAGTATAGCACAGGGAGATCAGCTTGGTGCTTTGTGATGACCTAGAGAGGTGGGATAGGAAGGCTTAAGAGGGAGGGGATATGGGGACATATGTATGCATATGGCTGATTGACTTTGTTGTACAACAGAAACTAACACAGTATTGTGAAGCAATTATACTCCAATAAAGATCTATTAAAAAATAATAATAAGCTGTTAAAAACAACTCTATGGAAAAATATTGTATGGTATACTGTTTGCAAATTGTTTTAAAAAATCAAGGAAATTTGCTGTAAAAATTTCAATTCTTTCCATAGTTCATACATAATATCTATTTTTTCAATTCATAACCTAATTTTTAAAATAAACTGCTGACTTTCTTTAAAAAAAACTTTATTGTGTATTTGTACTTAACATGAATCTAATACCCCTCAGAGTCTTTTTATCACATCGGTCTGTTTAACAATGTAGATAGCATTGTCTAAATCATAGAAGTGGTGTTTATAAGTTGCATTTTCCCTTTTCCTCAAAATTATTATATCTGTGTTTTAGTGTATATGTTTTTATTTTTGGGTTGTTTATACATCCAAAATTTGCTTGCATAGGCAATAGAAATGTACACTCAAATAATTGAATATAATTTTGGTTGGTTTTCAAATTTAATTGACTTTTTCAGTTTAGTACTAGTGTGTGTGTTTGTATGTGTGTGTATGTGTTATTATTCATATCTGATGCTAAGATCCACCAACAAAAACATATAAAAGAATTTTTTCAAGATGCTTACATTTTAATATCTGTGATATAATAGCTAATCTTTGTTTAATCATTAGTGTCTTGTAGTAAACTTCAAAAATATCATGACCACCTGCACCTTTCACTTCATGATTGATGTTGAGAATTTAGTAGCATAATTATGTCCTGTGGACCTACTCATATATCCTGGTGCCAATGGATTTGTATTGTAGAATATTTTTCTTTAAGGGATACTTCCTTAAGGTCTGCATATCATTATGATAGCTATAAATGATAGTTTGGCATGGTATTGAATTTATTATCTAACTTGGTCTGCAAACATTAGTGATCTTTTATTTAGCTCCCAGGGGAGGAAGAAAAAAACAGCTCTACATTAATTATTTTGTGTGGGAGTCTTACCAACTTCTGCTGAACTGGATTTTCACCAGTATTCTCTCAAATGCTATGATAACATTTTAAATGTCTATAACTAATGCTAAATTACAGTGGATCATCTAAGGAAATATATATATCTTACATTAACATGAATGTATTTCAATCAGGATAATTTGTGATAATTCATAATACTAGTTTTTTTTTCAAGTTAATACCAGTAAAGGGCACAAGAGAATAAAAACAACTAAAATTTCTGGTCCAGATGACGTGACAAGCCTAGGTTATGACACAGCTCTCTGCTTCAAACACGTGGCAGAGCCAAGTACAGTATGAACATAGACAACAACAACAAATGATAGAGCTGGGTTCCAAATGAAGTAAATATCTCAATAGGTTACAAATAGATCAGAAACACAAAGCATGGCAAAGTCCTGGTAGATTCTGAATCCAAAAGCAAGAAAAAATATTCCCACAGTTGCAAAGTAAAGAGCAATAAACATAATGAACTCGGACAGAGTCTAAAACTCTGCTGGAAATATGGCCTTGAGTTAGGCTTCCCCACACTGGAAAGAAAGGAGACAAAACATATAACTTTAACAGTGACAAACCACCAACTGTGGCTACTGCTTTTAACAAGTTGCCAGCCAGGGAGGGTATCAACCTTATGACTAGGAACTGTGCACATGCCTGTGATATTGGAAATATCATAATGGGATGGAAAGTCCAGTTGCAACCAGGAGACCTGATTAGCATAGAGCACCCAGGGACAGGTAACTTAAAAAGTGATGAAAGGAAGAGCTGACAAAAATAAAGAAACCAACAACAACAAAAATAAAGACGTTGCATTCAAAGTAAGCCTCAAGGTAAAAAGCCAAAACAATGAAGAAATCAAGTGATAAGTGTAGTAGGCAGAATAATGGTCCCCCAAAATATCAGGTTCTAATCCCTGCAACCTATACTTGCTACATCATTTGGATAAAGCGCCATTACAGATGTGATTAAACTAAGTATCTTCACATTGGAACTTTATCCTGGACTATCAGAGTTGGCCTTAAATGAAACCATATGTAACCTTATAAGGGGAGACAGAGAGAAATTTGACCTCACAGAGAAGAGCTTCCTCTCCCTTGTCTTTATGGAGGCAGAGACTGGAGTAATGCAGCCACAAGCCAAGGAAGGCTGGCAGCCACCAGAAGCTGGAAGAAACAAGGAACAGATTCTCCCCTAGGCCCCATGGAGGAAATTTGGGCCTCTCAACACATTGATTTCAACCCAGTGAAACTGATTTCAGACTTCTGGTTGCCAGAATTGTGAGATAATATATTTCTGTTGTTTTTACGCCACCAAGTTTGTGGAAATTTGTTACAGCAGCCATAGGACAGCTAACAAAACCAATCAACATGAAATTAAGCGGAACTTACTTCACTGAGATTTTCTATCCCTTTTCTCATGGCTGATGGGAACAATGACCTTGCCAGATTTATACATTCTAAGCAGAAGCCAGAAGTCTATTTTAGATTTTAACTCCAATGTCTTTGAAAATATTTGTATTTTGCCTTCACATAAGAATGCTGATTTAATAAAGTACAAAATTTGAGATTCAAAATCATTTTCCCTCAGACTATTTATGATACTGCTCCATTGTAGCCTAGTAACTAATACTGATAATGATAATTGTGTTTCTTCAAGTTCTGCGTGAAGAGTTTCATGGCACTAGTTTTCCTCAATTATGATGATTCTTGGCAGTGTATAATTTTTGTGTTCGCAAATTCCTGCTGATTGGTCAGAGGATGGTAGTTCTATGGGTCGTATTCTATCTCTGGTAATTATGTAGGAGATGAAGATGTGTCATTGAGAATTCTGATAGTTTTTATTTTGAAGGTGAAGGCTTATGTAAACATAGAAGAGTTACAAGGTCAGGAAATTGAAGATGGAGATAACACTGTTTTCTAATGCTCATATTCAAATTTCACCAATTGGATCAATAATGTCCTTTAGAGCTATTGTTACCTGGGACTAGGATCCAATCCAGGATCAGGCATTACATTTATTTATATCTTTCTTGTCTCCTCTAACCTGAAATACTGCTAATCCATGCTCTGTTTATAGTTCTTTTTTTTTGGGGGGGGGGTAAAATTTCTATATAGTGAGCTTCACATATTTAATGTTTTGACAAATGAATGTAATCAGCACTGCTATCAATATACAGGATATTTCCAACATCTCAGTTCTCCTTATAGGTGGAAACATACAGTATGTGATATTTTGTGTTTGGCTTCTTGAGCTCAGAATAATGACTTTGTAATGTGCTCATGTTTTTGCAGAGAGCAGTTGTTCATACTTTGTATTACTATCTCATTATTTGCATATATCACATGTTTATTCATTTAGCAGTTTGAATTGGTGGGAAATTGTTGCATTTTTTTTGGATGTTATGATAAAATGGCTTTGAAACATTTTGTACAAGTTCTTTTCAATTTAATTTTGTGTACATATATTTTAATTTCTTTTCAGTAAATACTTAGGGATGAATTGCTATATCATAGGATAAATATAGTTTACTTTTACAAAAAGCTGGCACAACTCTTTCCAAAGTGGTTGGCTCATTTTATATTCCTACCAGCTATATGTGAGAGTTGCCAGTTCCAGAACAGGTAAAATTAATCAATGGTAAAAAAAAAAATTGTTTTAGAATTGGGATAATTCCAGAGCAACTTCTTGGGTACCCTATGGCACATTTTCACAGAAAATACCCCTGTACTTTGATAAGATTACTAGTCGAATTTCTCGAATTTCCTAATAAATATTCAGCCCTTGTTTTCACCTCTCTCTTTTCCAAACCTTATGATCTATCAATTATATAGATTTCCAGCATTGTGAATTCTTGTCCAAGATCTTAAGAGTTGTCTGCTTTTAAACTTTTATCATGGACTTAACTGAGGGAATTAATATTCAAGGAAGATGGTCTATTCGACCAAGTATTCATGCATTATTGTAGGAATTCTATGTTATGTTCTATTATCAGGTTAGACAGCCTACATACCAGTTATCTGAAATATGTTATTTTGCCAGTCATAGAATTCACTTGTTTTCCTTTGAAATTTAAAATAACCCCCTTATTTTTTTCTTAATGTTGTTATTTTGAAGTTGAAACTTGATTATTCTTCAGTTTTTGACATATAACTGACATAAAACATTGTGTAATTTTAAGGCATACAATGTGAATTTGATACACATAAATATTGTGGAATGTTTACCACAATAAAGTTAGTTACATCCTTTACTTCATGTAATTATCATTTTGTTGTTGTTATGGTAGAAACACAAAATCTTGACTCATAACAACTTTCAAGTATATCATAATATAACTATAATACAACTATAATTACCATGCTGTACATTAGAAGCCTGGAACTTATAACTGAAAGTTTTTATACTTTGACCAATATTTCCTCATTTCCTCCAACCTTCAACTATTACATTCTACTCTCTGTTTCTATGAGTCTGATGTTTTTAGATTCTATGTATAAGTAGGATCATACAGTATTTGTCTTTCCTTTTCTGGCTTATTTCACTTAGCATAATGCCCTTAAGGTCCATTCATGTTGTCACAAATGGGAGGGTTTCCTTCTTTTTTATGGTGGAATAATATTCCATTATATATACCACAATTCATTTTTTTCCATTCATCCATCGATGGACACTTAGGTTGTTGCCACGTTTTGGCTATTGTGAATAATACTGCAATGAATATGAGAGTGCAGATATAACTTTGAGATAATGATTGCATGTTCTTTGGATAATTACTAAGAAATAATATTGCTGGATCATATTGCACTTCTATTTTTAATTTTTTGAGGAATCATACTGTTTTCCATAGAGACTATCCCAATTTACATTCCCACCAATGGTGCATCAGCGTTCCCTTCTCTCTTTATCCTCATCAGCATTTATCTCTTTCTTTATAATAGCTATTGTAAGAGATTTGAAGTGATACCTCATTACAGTTTTGATTTTCATGTCTCCGATATTAACAATTGTAAGTATATTTTCATACTTTTGGACATTTGTATTTACTCTTTGGAAAACTCTTTATTCAGGTCCTCAGTTCATTTTTATCAGATTATTCATTTTTTATTGATGCTTATGAGTTTCCTATGTATTTTGGATATTATCCCTTTATTGGATGTATAACTTGTAAATATTTTCTCTCATTCCATACATTGCCTTTTAATTGTGTTGACTGTTTCTTTTGCTGTGTAGAAGCTTTTTCATTTGATATAACCCCACTTACTGATTTTTGCATTTGTTGCTTATGTTTTAGATGACATATCCAAAAATATCATTGCCAAGACTGATACCAAGGAGCTTACGCTCTGTGTTTTCTTTCGGGAGTTATGCATTTAAGTCTTCAATCCATTTTGAGTTAATTTTTGTATGTGGTATAGAATAGGAGTCCAATTTCATTATTTTGCTTGTGAATATCCACTTTCCCTAAAACCATTTATCAAAGAGACACTTCTTTCCTGATTGAGTATTCTTGGCTTCCTTATCAAATATAAGTTGACCATATGTGAGTGAGTTTATTTCTGAGGTCTTGAATCTGTTCCGTTGATCTACATGTCTGTTTTTATGCCAGTGTCCATTGGTCTATGTGTCTGTTGGTATGCCACTGTTTTGATTACTATAATTTTGTGATATAGCTTGAAATCAGAAAGTGTGATGCCTCCAACTTTCTTCTATCTCAAGAATACTTTTGCTATTTGGGGCTTTGTAGTTACATATACATTTTAGGATTGTTTTTCTATTTCTGTGAAAAATGCCATTGGAATTTTTATAGAAATTGCATTGAATCTATAGATGGCTTTTGGTAGCATAGACATTTTAATGATATTCTTCTGAACATGAACACAGGGTATCTTTCCATTCACTTGTGCCTTCTTCATTTCTTTCTTCAATGTCCTGTAGTTTTTGGTGCATAAATCTTTTGCTTCCTTGTTTAAATTTATTTGTAAGAATTTTGTGGTTTTTAATGCTACTATAAACTGGATTGTTTTCTTTACTATTTTTTTGGATAGCTCATTATTAGTGTATAACAATGCAACTGATTTTCATACATTAATTTTGTATCCTGAAACTTTACTTAATTCATTTATCACCTCTGACAGTTTTTTGGTGAAATCTTTAGTATTTTCTGTATACAGGAATATGTCATCAACAAACAGAGACAACTTTATTTCTCCCTTTCTGATTTGGATGCCTTTTATTTCCTTTTCTTGCCTAATTACTCTATCTAGGACTTCTAATTCTATGTCTTATAAGAATGATGACAGTGATGCCCTTGTCTTGTTCCTGATTTTAGAAGGAAAGCTTTCAACCTTTCAACATTGACTATGATGTTAGTTGTGGGTTTATCATATATGGTCTTTATTATGTTGAAGTATGGTCCTTCTATACCCAACTTGTTGAGAATTTTTATCATGAAAGGATTTTGATTGTGTCAAATGCTTTTTCTGCATCTATTGAGATGATCATATGATTTTCTGTCTTTCACTCAATGGGCTGTATAACATTTATTGATTTGTGTATATTGAATCATCCTTGCATTCAGGGATGAATCCCACATGATCATGGTGTAAGATCCTTTAATGTGCTATAGAATTCACTTTGCTAGTATTTTGTTGAGAATTTTTACATCTATATTTGTCAGAAATATTAGCCTGTAGTTTTCATTTCTTGTAGTATCCATATCTGGCTTTGGCATCAGGGTAATGCTGGTCTTAAAAAAAGACTTTAGGAGTGTTTTCTCCTCTTCAGTTTTTGCGGAAAAGTTTGAGAATATTCTATGTGTTTCTTTTTTTTTTTTTTTTTTTGCGGTATGCAGGCCTCTCACTGTTGTGGCCTCTCCCATTGCGGAGCACAGGCTCTGGACACGCAGGCCCAGTGGCCATGGCTCACAGGCCCAGCCACTCCGCAGCATGTGGGATCCTCCCGGACTGGGGCACAAACCTGTGTCCCCTGCATCAGCAGGCGGACTCTCAACCACTGTGCCACCAGGGAAGCCCTCTATGTATTTCTTGTTTAAATGTTTGGTAGAATTTATCCCTGAAGCCATCTGGTCCAGGGCTTTTCTTTATTGGGAGATTTTTTTTGTTACTGATTCAATTTCCTTATTTGTTATTGATCTGTTAAGATTTTCTGTTTCTTCATGATTTGGAATTGGTAAGTTGAATGTTTCTAGAAACTTATTTATTTCTTCTGAGTTGTCCAAGTTTTTGGTGTATAATTTTTCATAATAGCCTAGTTTGGTTTTCTGTGGTATCATTTGTAATGTCTCTTCTTTCATTTCTGATTTTATTTCTCTTATCTTTTTTTCTTGGTAATTCTAACTAAAGATTTGCCAATTTTGTTTATCTTTTTTAAATTACCAACTCAGTCTGTTGATCTTTGCTGTTGTTTTTCTATTCTATATCTCATTGATTTCTAATCTGAGATTTATCCTCCCTTTTGCTAACTTTGTGCTTAGCTTTTTCTCTGTCTTCTAGTTCTTTGAGGTAAAAAATTCAGTTGTTTATTTGAGATCTTTCTTTTTTCATAATGAATTTCTTTATCACTGTAAATTTTCCTCAACACTGCTTTTGCTGCATCCCATAAGTTTTAGCATGTTTTCTTTCCATTTTTATTTATTTCAAGATATTTTAATTTTCCTTTTGATTTCACCTTCATGGGTCACATTGGTTGTTTAGGAGTGTGTTGTTTAATTTCCACATACTTAAAATTTTTCTCCCTTTCCTCCTGTTATTAATTTGTAGTTTCATAACATTATGATGGAAAAGATATGGTATAAGTTCAATCGTTAAAAATTTACTGAGACCTGTTTTGTGACCTAACATATGATTTATCCTGGAGAATGTTCTGTGTGCACTTGAGATGGACATGTGTTCTGCTGCTTTCAGATGGAATGTTCTGTATATGTCTGTTAGGTCCATTTTGTGTAAAGTATAGCTGAAATCCAGAGTCTTCTTACTGATTTTCTGTCTGGATAATCTACCCATTTTTGTGGGTAGGTATTGAGATCATTTACTATTACTGTATTGTTATCTATTAGTCCCTTCACATCTGTTAGTATTTGCTTAATATATTTAGGTGAACTGATGTGTGCATATATATATATTTACAGTTCTTATATCATCTTAATATATTGACCCCTTTATCATTATACAATGACCTTCTTTGTCTCTTGTTATAGTTTTTGACTTAAATTCTATTTGTTCTGATATTATTGTTGCTACCTTAGCTCTCTTTTGGTTTCCATTTGCATGGACATCTTTTTCCTTTCTTCCATTCCTTCCTTTGAGCCTAAATGTTTCTTTCAAGCTGAAGTACATGTCTCATAGGGAAGATATAGTTGGTTCTTTTTTTTTTTTTTTTTGCTGTAGGCGGCCCTCTCACCATTGTGGCCTCTCCCGCCATGGAGCACAGGCCCCGGACACGCAGGCTCAGCGGCCACAGCCCACGGGCCCAGCCGCTCCGTGGCATATGGGATCCTCCCAGACCGGGGCACGAACCCGCGTCCCCTGCATCAGCAGGCGAGCCCTCAACCACTGTGCCACCAGGGAAGCCCCTAGTTGGTTCTTTTTTTAAAAAAATCTAGTCAGTCACTTTATGCCTTTTGATTAAAGCATTTAATGATTTTACATTTAAAATAATTATTTATGGGTAAGGGCTTACTATTTCCATCCTGTTAACTGTTTTCTGGCTGCTTTTTAGTTTCATTGCTCCTTTCTTCCTCTCTTGCTGCTTTTGATTGTGAATTGAGTATTTCCCATAATGGTATACTTTGATTCCCTTCTCTTTATTTTGTTTGTATCTACTACAGGTTTTGTTTTGTGGTTACCCTGAGGCTTACTTGAAATATCTTATAGATATAGCAGTCTACTTTAAGCCAGTGACAACTTAATTTTGATTGCTTACAAAATCTTTACCCTTTTATTCCCCTACTACCATTTTATATGTTTGATGTCTGATTTTATACATGTTTATATTTTCTATTCATTAACAAATGACTGTAGCTATAGCTATTTTTTAATACTTTTGTCTTTCAATGTTTATACTTCAATCTTTATACACATCAACATATTACAGTATTAAAGTATTCTGAATCTGACTATACCTTGTCTTTACCAGCGTATTATTTATTTTTATGTTTTCATGTCTCTAGTTAGTATCATTCAATTTCACCTTGAAGAATTCCACTCAGCATTTTTCTGTAAGGCAGGTTTAGTGGTGATAAGCTAACTCAGTTTTTGCTAGTTTGGAAAAGTCTTTTTATTGCCTTTAGTTTTTTTTTTTTTTTTTTTTTACAATGGTGTGTTAGTTTCTACTTTATAACATAGTGAATCAGTTATACATATACATATGTTCCCATATCTCTTCCCTCTTGCATCTCCCTCCCTCCCACCCTCCCTATCCCACCCCTCTAGGTGGTCACAAAGCACCGAGCTGATCTCCCTGTGCTATGCGGCTGCTTCCCACTAGCTATCTATTTTACGTTTGGTAGTGTATATATGTCCATGCCACTCTCTCACTTTGTCACAGCTTACCCTTCCCCCTCCCCATATCCTCAAGTCCATTCTCTAGTAGGTCTGTGTCTTTATTCCTGTCTTACCCCTAGGTTCTTGATGACATTTTTTTCCCTTAAATTCCATATATATGTGTTAGCATACGGTATTTGTCTTTCTCTTTCTGACTTACTTCATTCTCTATGACAGACTCTAAGTTTTTCATTTTGTCATGTTGCTGAAGTTTCTTAGGTGGACTCCAAAGTTCTCCCAGAGCTATTTTTGTTCTTGGATAGCTGTCTAGTTGTTGAACTTTGTAAGGGAGACAGAGGCTGAAGTTTTCTATGTCTCCATCTTGGTGATGTCACTCTTGAAATCTGTATTGATCCTTAAAATGGGAATACTTGTTTCTTCTTTCTGGGACTCTGGATTCTGATTCTGCCTTAAGTTTTATTCATATATGACAACAAAAAGTTTTAACTCGTTCCCTGTTTTTGGAAGGAGTTAAAAGTTAAAATTAAAAGTTAAAGTTTAAAAACATATCATGGGAGTTCCCTGGTGGCACAGTGGTTAAGAATCTGCCTGCCAATGCAGGGGACGTGGGTTCAATCCCTGGTCCAGGAAAATCCCACATGCCGTGGAGCAACTAAGCCCACAAGCCACAACTACTGAGCCTGCGTGCTGCAACTACTGAAGCCCACGTGCCTAGAGCCCATGCTCCACAACAGGAGAAGCCACCTCAATGAGCAGCCCACGCACTACAATGAAGAGTAGCCCCAGCTCGCTGCAACTAGAGAAAGCCCATGCGCAGCAACAAAGACCCAACGCAGCCCCAAAAAATAAATAAATAAATAACATATCATGTTTTTAAACCTTCAAAAATGCAAACAAAAATTCCAACAACAACAATAACAACAAAACTCAGCTGCTTCATTTTGAGTGCCTTCAGCAATGTACTCATTTTGGGAGTATCTAATTTTCATTGTGGATTAAACACTTCTGACCTGACTCACTGCTCTAAAATCTCCAGTGCCTGATAATAAGGTTTAGTTTTATTTTCCCTAAGGGTCTGAGGTTTAACTGCTTCCTCCCATTTAGCTCTTAAACATAAAATGTATGAGTCTATTTACAATATCTCCTTTTCATTATAAGAACTAAGCTACTTGTTTAATTATACCACTAATGGCCTTAGCCAAAGGAAAATATCTTACTGAAACAAATTATTTATTTTGGAAATAGTAGTGTCAAGAGTGCAAATAGATCTTTAATTGGTGAGTAATATCCCAGCAATTAATTCTGCTGTCTAAGTATTCCCCTCTGCTAGCCCCTCCTCACACTGCTCCTCATTTTACATCAGGACCCCATCATCTCAAGCTTCGTTAGTTTTCTTGCTCCCATTTTGCCCTCTCCCCTCTGCTACCAACCTCATCTTTCTAAAATGCAGTTATAGCCATATCACACTCCTCTGCTTAGAACATTTCATTACCTTCCTTTTCATATACCACTGTATAGTTCAAAATAATGCTTAACCTCCTTATGTTGACTTAAAAAGCTCTGCAGATCCCAACCTACCTCTCCTATCTCATCTCTTACCTTTCTGTACTTTTCACCCCTACTCTGCTTGCAACTATATTCTAGCCCTATAGGTGCACTTCTGTGTATGGAACTTCGTGCATGCTCTTTCTTTGATCTGGAAAACTCCACAGTGGTTTTTGCCCTTTACCAGTTAATTAATATTCTTCCATGGTGTACTAGTGACTAAGAGAAGGAGATGGCAACTATTTTTAATTGGTAATATACGGGTCTCTGACTGCATAATCCTAGATTCTGAAGATGAAAATATATTGGCATCTAAGGAGAAATGAGTATAGTCCAGAAAGGACATGATTCCTGAGTTGGGAAAGATTATGGAGTATTAAAGTAATAGAAAGAAGTCAGCATAGCTGAAGAGCAATAGAATGGGATAACTAGGGTAGGAAAATGATAAAATATAAAGCTGGAGAGGGACAGAGTGTTTAAATCATTTGTAGTTTCACAGGCTATTCAAAGGCTTTGGATTTTAGTCTTAGATCATTTCTAAACCACTGATAAGTTTTAATCAGGCAAGAGGCTTAATCTAAAGATATTTTAAATGATTTCTCTGTTTGCTTTATGAACAGTGGATAGATGTGAGGGAGATTGAAATTGGAAGGTGAGAGCACAGCTAGAAAATTACTATGATATTTGGAAAGGATATGATGATGGCTTGGGTTGGAGTGGAAGCATTGGATAAAAAAGCTATTAATATAAGCTATAATTTAGAGGTAGAGTCAAATAGACTTGCTGATGGATAGGGAGTTGAGGAAAACTGTCTTGCATTTAGGTAGAGAATTCAGAGAATCGTATTTCTCAAGTTTTTTCTTTTCTATTTTCTTTTCTGAAGTGATAACAGCTGATAGACAAGAAATAGTAATAGATGCCTTAAGCTTAACACTTACTTTTTTTGACAACTTTCCACCTTATTAGACTTTGGCTGATCTCTTGGTTATCCAAGTTCATTCATATAAGGCTGCAAGATGCTTATTATTTATATCATCTAATAACGTGTACTGCAATAGATGATCTTGTCAGGACAATGCAGTAGTCTCCTTGACAGATTCTTATGGCATCATATTCCCTCTCCCAACCCAACCTGTAAACCCTTTTCACTACCATCACACTGACTTCCGTCAATAACAATTTCTATTAATTTTCTCTCCTGATAAACATGGTTTTCATGACCCACAGTGCTCAGGAACAGATTTATCTTTCAGGATTGGTATCTCTTATACATCCCATGTTTCAGCTAAAAATTGTTGCTCAGTGTTCCTTAAACACTCCAGAATTCTACCATCCTCTTGCCTTTACTCTTGTAATCTTCTACAAGACATATTAGAATCCTATCTCTCTAATCAAAGTCTACCATCATCAGGGCTTGGAATGACAGTAATGTACAGTGGGTAAGAGAATTAGCAAAGAAACGTGGGCTAGAATCTGCCTCTGTAAATTATTAGATATGTGGCCTCCAGTGAGCTCTTAGCTTCTCCTAAGGGCGAATTTCCCTTTCTCTCAGATGGGGAAAATAATAGTATCTATCTTACAGTCTTGCTCTAAAAATTAAATGGCATAATACATTAATAGATTTTATAACAGTTTGACCTAAATTAAGCATTAAATTAATGATTGGTATCAATATCTTTATGAAGGCCCACTTTAAATGCTATAACTGTATACAAAAAAAGCTCATGACACTGGTTAGAACTATCAACTTAAATGTGGTGTTATGTATTACAGTTCTTGGGCTTCCCTAGTGGCGCCGTGGTTGAGAGTCCACCTGCTGATGCAGGGGACACGAGTTCATACCCTGGTCCGGGGAAGATCCCACATGCCGCGGAGCGGCTGGGCCCGTGAGCCGTGACTGCTGAGCCTGCACGTCCGGAGCCTGTGTTCCGCAATGGGAGAGGCCACAGCAGTGAGAGGCCCGCGTACCACAAAAAAATAAATAAATAAATAAATTAATTAATTAAATGTATTACAGTTCTTTATACACACATATGCACGCACACACATATGGTCACATATACATGACCAAAAATAACCTCTTACATTTTCACTATCATAATAATTTGTCCTCCTCTCTTGCATACTTCTTATCACATTCTGCTGTACATTAAGATTATGTATGTACCACTCAATTTCCTGTGCTGAACATTTTCTCCTTTGCCCTGTACTCAATTCTTACAGAGCTTATTTCCTTTTTTCAAACTTTTACCTGCAACTCCTGCTAAATGAGAGTTAAGCCACAGCTCTCACGCCCTCTGTCAAAGGTTATTGGGATTGGATGGACCCCTGGCCCTTGTTTTGCAAGGTATATTCTTTCCCTTCTTGACATAGAAATCAGAATTAGAGAATCTGTCTGTTTCGGCACAGTAAAGTCAGAGCCTGGAGTGGCCGTGTTCAGGTCTAATACATTCCAAAATAGAGAAAGGCATGCTGGGAAGAGATAGAAGAATGGCATTTGAGTGCCCAGAGAAGAAGAGATGGAGATCACTCAATCTTCTGTTGACAGATAAAATCATCTCAGTTCAAAGCTTTCTTGTTCCTGGTGTCAGTCCCTTTTGTAGCCTAACCACACTTCCTGCCAGGTCTCTGAATTGAGATACCTGGTGCCCTTCCATGAAATCATCTCCAGTTTTAGTAGATTTCCGTTACTAACAAGAAAATCATCCTTGTTGGAGACCACGTCCTTCTCTCCTTTCCCTTTGTGTGCCTGTAGCTGTGTGAGTATCTTTTTCTCTCATCCAGAACTCCTAGATCAGTGTCTCACACAGGTCAGCATTAACAACCTGGATAACTCTCAATTGTTTTTACCATTTCTAGATAATCTTGAATTTAATACCATACTGCTCAGAGTACTGAATCAGACTTATTTAAAAGTAAATTTAAATTGATTTTCTTTGAGGGCTTTGGCAGCGTTTTATAAAACTCCTTGAGATTTTCTTTAAGACCCTGGATTGTGGCAAACCTGTATTGGGAATTACTAAATTGGACTGAAATATTAAGGAGCGTAATTGGTTTTTCTTATTAGTAATTCACATGCATTTGGAAAAAGTAAAGCTATTTCCTGAGTTGGACCCTTACTCCATTAAATAATAATTTTTCTGAAGTTGAATTGTATCCCAGAGGTTTCACTTGTTAACCAAGGAGAAGGCAGATGTTTTCATGTTGTTGGCCCAGAGACATTCTAAGTTTCAGATGCTGAATCCCAAGTGAACATTTCAAAGCTTTCATAGGTGCATGTTTTTAAAACTACAGTTTAAATGGAATGGAAAATATAACCTGTGAAATGTAATTTAAAAGTCTTGGTCCTGTGAGGATGGTAATGTCATGATTCCAAGGGCAAGTAATGATGGGTTGCAAAGTACATAAAGAATCTATCAGAGAAAATAGAGTGTAGAGGTTACCAGCCAGGGCTTAGGGGTCAAGCAGTATGGACTTCAAATACATTTTATAAAACCGATTTTTAGTTGTAGAATTCTGAGTAAGTTACTCATCATCTCTTAGCCTCGATTTTCTCATATCAAAAAAAAAGTGAGATGTGGGTACAAATAGCAGTTACAGGGTTTAGGGGGAAATTAAATCAGGTTATTTACGTAAAGGGCTTAGAGTAATGCCTGACATGTGAAAATCTCATAATTCATGAGAGTGGATGCCGTTCTTGTTTTGTTGTAGTCATTATAGACAGATTTTCATCTGATTTTAATTGTTTCATGGCTCTGTTATGAATTGGTTGGAAAAGACTATAAAACTTCATGAAGGACGAAATTTATATTTATAAAGACATGATGCATGAACCTTGAAAGGGCAAACACCAAAATGTTAACAGGGATCTTTGCCAATAAATTAGGTTAATGAAGATTTTTAATTCTTTCTATGTGGTGCAAATGCATTTTCTAAACTCTCTACTGATCAAAATGGCCTTAATGCTCCCCTCAGTTTTATTAACTTGAGACAGGTTTCTTCCTCACTATAGGCCCCTGACCTCCCTTTTCTCAGAGCATTTCCTTTGGAAAACTTGCAATTATAAATTTTTTCTCTGTCAATTTGAGATGTAAAGGTTCTATAATCCAGAAATGTCTTTCTTAAGACCTGGGAGTCAGACCTTTGAAATGTAATCATGAGAGGAGAGAGAGCCCCAGTCTCTGTGGGAGGAAGAAAGCCTAATTTCAGTAAGGGACAATTGATAAACACAGATGGCCTACTCACATTGATGGACCTCCCGGAAGCATTCTCTCATACTTTTCCATTAGCACATCCCAGCCTTTGAAAATCCTCCTGCTTTTTGTTTCAGTGGAGTTACATTCAGTGTCTCTTCCCTGTTGCAACAGTTCCTCTCCTTTGTTGCAATCCTCTTGAATAAAATCTTCCTTGCTTGTTCAACTTTTCCAGTGCAATCTTTTATATTACAAGTATATTTATGGTAAAAATGAAAACACAAAGTGTGTGTATGTGCATATGTGTGTGTTTCTGTGTGTCCATAAGAGAAT
The DNA here is from genome assembly GCF_025265405.1 of Mesoplodon densirostris. Lineage (NCBI taxonomy): Eukaryota > Metazoa > Chordata > Mammalia > Artiodactyla > Ziphiidae > Mesoplodon > Mesoplodon densirostris. The sequence goes on along the minus strand of NC_082669.1, from coordinate 60,354,928 downwards.
GTTTGCTAGCTAAAATATCTAAAGAGGAACTGATGTTCAGTCTCTTTAAAGTGTTTTCCTTCAGACAGAGTTGTTTCTTAACAGATTACAGTGATTGTATTTCAGCAGAACCTTCCAACACTCAGCTATAGGGATGAGTTGGAGTGTCAGCCCCAAAGACCTGGCAGCTGATAGATTTTTTTCTAAAGCACAGACTTCCAACCTAAGTCGAAGACCCCATTGACTGTTGAGTTACAGAGGGACATTTGGCAAAAAGACATGGTCTTCATAATTTAATTAACCAATCTTCTATAGTTGGACTTCTGGGTTATTTTCAATATTTCATTATAATAAGTATGATAAACATAAATATTATATATTCCCAAGGAAAATAAGGGCTTTGCTAATAAGGCTTCAAACTTCAGCAGATTATTTTATATATTCATATTTTCCTATTTCTGGTATTAATTTTTAAGATGAGATTTTTTTCAGCCCACTTCTATTTGAACTTCATAAGAAATTGATTCACTCATGGTTTCATACCTATTTATACCTGAATACTGATGTGTGCTTTTTTATGATCATATTTATTCTAATAATTTATAAATCAACTAATGGTTAGAAGACTTTGTTTAGGAAAAATGAAATGTGTGGCCTTCTGAACTTATCACTCCTAATAGATTTAATAATTTTTTTGTCCAAGTTTTGAATTACCGTAGTTAATAAGGTTTAGGAAATTTGATTAAAAACAGTCTAAATGAAATAAGGGGTAAATAAAGAGCACCATTAAATAGCTGTTGATAGCTGAGTTATCTAAACAGATTTCATTTCCAGGCATAATTTATCTCCAATCAACAAGCAATTCAGATGTCAAAGAAAATGTTTTTTACTTGAATTGCAAATTTCAGTTAATTGCATAATCACATTAACTAAATATCTTATCCCATTATAGTTGTATTTTCATGGCATTTTTTGATTTAAATGTGAAAACAGGTCAAATACTTCATAAGGAAAGAAATAGAAAAAAAAAGAAAAAAACCATGATATTTTTGCCAAGGCCAAGAGTCCCACCTTGCCTGTATTTCTGTCTTCTCTTATTCCACCCAAGTCTTGCAATCCTTATTTCTACTGTACTTTGACTCACAATTGTGAATTTTAATTTTTAGTTGCTTAAAACATCCTCATCTCAACTGATATTCTATTCTATTTTATTTTATTTTATAGAAGTATTAAAAGCTGTGATATTATGTGGCTCTGACACTGAGAAGGTAAAATTTGGAGGCTATAGATTCTTTAGGCACTGAGTTCGATGAATTCGTTAGACTCAAATATTTCTTAAGGCAACAAAAACAGCAGAAGTGATGTGAAAGACTTTCTCTTTTTTAATTTTAATTCAGCTAATTTCAGAACTAAGGGTAAAGAAGATACTTACATACCAAGGAATAAAAACAATACAGCTTATAGATCATCGTTTTAACTTGCATATCATTCCCAGAAAGAAGCTGTCACAAGCAATTTGAGTAGTGGTTAAGAACAAGGACTCAAGAATTAGACAATTTTTTTCCCTAAACTTAATTCCATCAATATTATTACAAGAAATAGCCTTTGTTGAGTTGTGCAAATTTATCTGAAGGATGCATTCTAGACAAGGAATTACTGAGCCAGTGGGATACTACCTATAGAAATATAATTGCTGTTGCCAAATTCCCTTCTGAAGGGATTGCATCACTTTATACTCATACCAAGAGTGAATGAATGTGCTGGTTCCTCATGTATCTAATACTACTGGGTGTTATAAAACACAATGACTGGGCCTCCCTGGTGGCGCAAGTGGTTGAGAGTCCGCCTGCCGATGCAGGGGATACGGGTTCGTGCCCCGGTCTGGGAGGATCCCATATGCCGCGGAGCGGCTGGGCCCGTGAGCCGTGGCCGCTGGGCCTGCGCGTCCGGAGCCTGCGCGTCCGGAGCCTGTGCTCCGCAACGGGGGAGGCCACAACAGTGAGAGGCCCGCATACCGCAAAAAAAAAAAACAAAAACACAATGACTTTGTTAGTTTGAAAGGTAAGAAAAATGGAGTTTCTTTGATGGTCATATTATGTTTCTTTATGAATGAGATTATTTTATTTTTAAACGTCAAAATAAATATAAGTAGCCTTTCTTAGTGCTTCTGCATTTCATCCTAGAAGTTTCATGTAATAAACATATTTGGAGATACAAAACACAATGAATAATACAGTTTAGGAAAAAGTATAGACATAACTAATCCTTTGTTTTTGTTGTTGTTGTTGTTGTTGTTTTGCGGTATGCGGGCCTCTCACTGTTGTGGCCTCTCCCGTTGCGGAGCACAGGCTCCGGACGCGCAGGCTCAGCGGCCATGGCTCACAGGCCCAGCCGCTCCACGGCATGTGGGATCTTCCCAGACAGGGGCACGAACCCGTGTTCCCTGCATCGGCAGGCGGACTCTCAACCACTGCACCACCAGGGAAGCCCCCTTCGTTTTAATAATATTTAAAAAATAGTGAATAGCATTCCTTAAAATTTTAAGTCATTTAAACCCTGGCCAAATTTTATGCAAATGTTATACATCTGTCTAAAAGTACACTTATGTTTATATTCTACTTACATATCAAAATTTACTGAAAAACCTGCGAAAGCTAATTTTGAAACAAATTCAGTGTTTCAGAAGTTTAAGTTTTATGAAGTATCTTGCCATTTCGAACTAAAGTGTAAGTTTGATCTTAGCGGTAATACATTCATTTGGAATCCTTTTCTAAGAAGCTTTTGCAATCACTAAAAGAAAGAACAGTAGTAGTAATAGCTATGGATGTTGGATGTTTAGCTATGGATGTTTGAGTAGTAATAGCTATGGATGTTGATAAAATTTTGTTTAGATGATTTCAATTTCACAAAGAATACACTGCCAATCAAATTATTTGCTTGTCAAAGAAGCACTAACTATTGTGAAATAACTAAAGTGAACTTAAAGAAAAATTTGTTTTTATTCTCTAGAAAGTGAAAATTTTTTTTAAAAAATTCTTCTGTAAAAATAAATAAAATCCAGTTTATTTCAGGAGGTAAAGAAATCAAGAGTTAAATTAAAAGAGAAGATGCTCGCACAGCCTTTGCCTAAAATCCACTTTTACTCAAGTACATACTCAGCTACAGCCTTTTCCCAGACTCTTGCAATTAGCAATGAGGCATGTGATATAATTTCCCACAATGCACTTAATAAATGGAGCTATACTTTTGAAACACAAAAGCAGAATAAAAATATTTTAAAAGACTACTTATCATTTTCACTTGCATAAAACAAACAAACAAAAATACCCCAAAACCGCTGAGTCTTTTTTAGTGTTACTCAGAAATGATGCTCCTTGTTTTTGTAACGTCCAAACACTCTTGACTTAACTCTCTCTATTTTTCTTATTTCTTTTCTTTGCCTCCAGGCAAAGATAGGCAAAGTATAGAAAAGACCATGAATCTCATATCTGCCTAATGTTGTTTTCTGTGAACAATGGCAGAGAAACACTTGAAATAAGTGGTGATCCAATCTGCTGCGTTCTGAAAATTAATTGTGCATTTAAGTAGTTCTGGGGGATTCTATTCAATGAGAATATTCAAGGCTTGATTTGTTAACAAAGTCAAGCTTGATTCAGTTAGACTTCCTGTAAGAAAGTTGGGAATGTTAAAACTAAGTCAACATCTTAACAGGAATATAGGCATACCTTGTTCTATTGCGCTTCACAGATATTGTATATTTTTACAAACTGAAGGTTTGTAGCAACCCTAAACTGTCAGATAACGTTTACCCTTTTTTCAGCAACAAAGTATTTTTAATTAAGGTCTGTGCATTTTTTAAGACATAGTGCTATTGCACACTTAATAGAGTACAATAGAGTGTAAACATAACTTTTATATGGACTGGGAAACCAAAAAAAATGATTGTGACTTGCTTTATTTTGATATTCACTTTATTGTGATGGTCTGGAACTGAACCTGCAGTATCTCTGAGGAATGCCTGTACTAAAAGTTATCCCATAAGCACTGGAGGTCCTGCATTCTGGAGTTTCTATTACTATCAGTTAAATAAGATTGGATATTCCTCCAAATACCGTTGTGTCTTTTTCCCACCACTATCTGCTTCTTTACTGCTTTCCTTGACCTGGCTGTTTCTCATTGGGAAAATATCTCATATGGTGTGTAAATATGGAATTAACACCTCCCTCATCCTGAACTAAAAAGAACAGGACTGTTTCTCTCACTGGGGTTGGCAAACTTTCTGGAAAGGGTCACATAGTAAATATTTTTGAATTTGTGGTGAACAGGGTCTGTTGCAAGGACTTACCTCTGCCATTAAAGTAACCAGAGATGAGATGTAAAGAAATGGGTGTGGCTGTGTTCCAGTAATACTTCATTGACAAAAACGAGCTGAAGGCCAAATCTGACCCATGGGCCTTAATTTACTGACTCCTAATTCTAACACTGCATACCTAAGTAGAAAATCAATTCCAAATCTTTTTGAGAGAATTAGTAATTTTAAATTAAGGCCTCTGTAAGGATGTGGAATAAAATGATCTGGAAATTTCTTGCTATCCTGTTTTGCAGCCCAGTGGCTTAGAGCTTGTAGAGGGGAATTTTATACCTGAAAGAAGCAGTGTGCTTGATTGCACACTAACTGCACCCATTCCTTTTGCCCATATTTAGCAACTTCAATAGGACAGGTGCTGCTGGTTACCTACTCACTGGTCCATTCCACCCTCTTTCCTTACTGACAGAATCCAGATTTATCTGAGGCATGGCCACATACCTAGCTAAAAACTTGAATTTCCCAAACCTCTTACTTAAATGTCAGTAGCATGTGACATCCCCCTAGCAAATCGTATTCCAGTGAAGTCTACTTGGTACAGCTTCCCCAAAACTGTTGTCTCTAAGGTAAAAATTGTAGAGTCAGCTTTTGCCTTTATCTCTTCCTTCCTCCTACTTGGAATGCAGTTTTGATACCTGATATTTCTCAGGTATATTGCAACCAGGAGGATAAAGCTCCAAGAAACTGAAAGCTGAAAGAAGATCGGGCTGTGGGCTTCCTTGGAACGTATAAGTACCATGGTATGCTTGAATATAGATTCTTGGTTAAGAGTAAAATAAACCTCATTTGATTATGTCACTGTAGCCAAGTTTCTGATACATATAGCTCAACGCATTACTAACTGATATCTTTAGCTTTAAAACACCATCTCTATTTATTGTATGAGTCACATGATCCAAAATTCAATTTTATACCAGAGTCTAATTTCACTGATTTCTCATGTCTGTTCCTGTCTCTATTTTAATAGTTTCTTCTCAAAGACAGTTCTATTTCAGAACGACATTTAGGTAAGGAATTGAGAAAAATCTCAAGAACACTTTCTCTGCGCTAAAACTGTCTTAGTTTGCAGGTATGTTCAGATTAACTACTTCTGCCTTCAGTATTCTCAGCAGGCATTGCTGACCCTAAACTAGGGTATGAAAGGGTGGGAGGATGAAGTGGAAACTGAAAGAGCTTTTAAAAATCAGTATAATGTTAGGTTGTACAAGGTGCTGAAATACAAGAAATTGCTCTTTAAGAAACAGCTGGAGAGCTGGGTCAGAGTGCATTAGGTCAAGATTTCTTTATGAACTGAACAAGGAGGAGGTGACCATAAGGCATCACACAGCTGGGAAAGAAAGCTGCAGAGCAGAAAATAACCTGCCAAATACAGATGGCATCATGACAGCAACCAAGCAATCTTCCAGGAGGGCAGAGGCTGGCCATGGGATTCTCTTAAGATTTCTTTTTTAGACTCCTAGGGCCTAGTGTAAAAACATTTACTTCCTAGAACACCCCCACAAGGAATGTGATTAATTCTCTTGGTCTTTAAAAATAAATTAAGTGGAAGATTCCCTTAAGGCCTTAGTCTTTTCCACATGTAACTGGGAGTGTTAGAAATAAGCATCACGCAGAAAAATCCTCGTAACTGTTTGTTCTGATACCCATTCTAACTCTATATTTTGATATTTGGAAGTATTTCAGAAAGAGATTTGTAAAACTTAATTAAGCACTTTTGGGCATGAATAATACTTTTTAAGAAAAATTATAAGTAATTTACATACTCGCCTCTAAAGAATATATGAAACATTCCGGCACTTTCCACTTTTTCTCTAAGGAAATAATTCTGAAACTTTGTTGCATGAGGAAAATTGTCTGGATTTTCCTGGTCTTTCTTTTGCTTCTCACATTGAGCTTATTCTCCATGGTCTAGACTGTGATAGAATGCAAAATTATTTTTTCAGAAGCCTTGTTGATCAAGTATTAGTCTAATCAAATATTGACTCAAGACATAATCTTTAATTAATGAATTTTCATTTGCTCATTCCAGAAATGGTGGACTTCTCCAAACCTGAATATACTCTCTGCAGACACTTCATGGGAATTAATATTTTTCTAATGTGGCAGATGTGTTCTTATCATGCTATGAACATGGAGAAGGGTGGAGATTAAAAGCCCTTTGACTGCTACTACTAAACCAGTCTAAAAAGCAATTCCCATTTCTAATCACCAAAGCAAAGTGCTTCCTTTGTAATGCTGTTAATCATTTCACAACAATAATCACTAGAGGTAATTGATATTGACATAGTATTGGCTATATTCTTGCCTGATTCAATATGGCTTACAAAGGCACTACCAACTTTAGCTTTGGTTATGCTGTGGTGCAGAAAATAATAAACCTTGCAGTTAAAACCAAATAAAAATCCGTGCTTTGTATCACTGCTGACTTGGACCCGGACGATAATAGCTAGAGAAAGGAAGGATCTGGGTAACTTCTCAGAAATAATGGGAACACTAGAGCCATCCATTTGCCCTTTGAGGACTTCTCAGGGACTCCTGGGCCTTGCAAGGGGATGGTCTGGTGACTTGCTTGGGGCATATACCTTAATCACCTATGTATATGCTCCCCCCTAAGCCATGGAGGTATCCCAGGCTACTCTGAGTTAGTAAGAATTTTTTTTTTACCTGAACCACTTTTGCAGGTTGTCCTAGAATCCAGAAACATCCCCAAACTAGCACTTAGACAGTGGTGTCTTCAGGCTTGGAGACAGTGGTGTCTTCAGGCTTGGCTATATCTCTCCTGAGCATCAGGCTCAGCCCGTCCAAGAGTCCAAAAATGAGCCCAATAAGGCATCTCCAGGTCCTGATGGTCAAAGCACAGTTGGCTGACCACCAGCAGTCAGATTTAGAGACTAGGAATTCATATTCCAGCATGTATAGGAAAAATCCTTCACATCCTGTTGTGAAGTATTTAACTTAGCACTTGTAAAGGAGAGGATGGGGACAGAGTATCAGCCCCAGGTTCATTTCTTCTCAGCCATTCTTCGCTTGCTTGTGGCACGAATGGTCCTTGGAACAGGGAATCCCATCTAGAGATTATACTCAGTTGCATTCATTCTAGGCACCTCCTCCTGGTCAGTAGCCTGAACTGCAGCTTCTACAATGGGAGACTTAAAAAAATATTTTAGGTTATTTCACTATCTGTGTTTGTACAGCTACCAGATCGCAGAAAAGACAATGGCATGCGCAAAGCAGGGAATAAGGAAAGCCCCATTTCAAAATGGAGAATTCTTTTGACACATAATACTTTTTATGTAATTTAATGCTTATATCTTGATCATATTGTTCAAATTATATCAACTCCTGTTCTCAATTATTGTTTAATGATCTATAAATGTCTTCGAAATCATTTTGGTACGAAACATTTTGAGACAATGAACAATACTTCAGAACTGGATAGACTTTCAATTTCACAAAATGGAACTATTGTCAATTTCTAGACTTTTACATAAACACTTCTGAGTTTTCCATATGCTAATGAAGATTAGACATCCTGTTTTCAAGTCACAGTTCTTTTCTTGGCCTCTTCTTTGCTGTGGATCAAGTCATTCAACCTTCTATATGTTTGGTTCTTCATCTCTAAAATGAGGGTAATCATTTTGACCTTTTGCACTGGGGTTTTGCTCTGCTGTGAAGAAAATACATTAATGCCTGCAAAGTGCCCTGGGATCTATGGATGAAAGTTCAGCGGTGGAAGGAGTTATTCTATTTCAGAGAGGAAAAAGCAGATAGATACGCTTGCGTAAATTCATTTCACATGTGTGTTCTGCTTCAGTGAAGGTGAACAAGAGTGGTTACTGGAGTGGGATGCTGTTCGCAGGCTTGTTCTGACTGGGAAGCAATAATATTGGGAGTATTGCTATTCAGAACACATGGAGACTCACTGCCCTGATCAATTTGCCTCTTTATTCATAGCTGAATTCCACTTGGAATGCACATGCCAAGCATTCTTGTTGGTAGGTAGGGAAATAAAGATTGCTTAATTTGCACTTTTAAAATGAACCTGATAAAATAATTAAGTCCTACATATTTCATAAATGTTTTTAAGCCAGTATATTTCCATAAGCCTTATTTCGCTTGTTGCTGAGAGAGAATAAAAAGCATTGTGAAAGCTGCAGAAGATACGTGAGAACTACTTTTTCTTCTTTACCTTGACCTCTGCGACAGCCCTTTATCGCATTGCTTCTGACCTGGGCAAAGACCATGTCAGGTACCCTGCATCCAGGACCATGAAGACCATCTGCTTTGCCATTTCCCCTAAATTCCTTTTGCAAATACAAGGACATGAATTAGATGTCCCTATTTCCCTCAAGAAAATACTAGATGTCTAGTCTTTTACCCTATTTCCTGATTGAGTTCTGTTTTGGATAATATTAATACCCAACAGCAAGCTTCAAATAAACTTTATCAAAGAAAAGTTTGACAACAAATCATGCTTTAATCCAAAATTTACTATTTTCTTCAGTAGTGACAGATGATCTTGGATTCCCCAAAATTACAAATATTTCCATTAACCATTATAAATTATTCAAGACAAGGGTGAGGAATATACCCAACATGCTTCCTTTTTCTGTCCTTTCCTTTAGAGAAGGCTCCACCCACAGATCTTGTAAAACCGTCCAGATGAAAACTAATCAAACATTCTGCTTTCAATAAGAATATGAGTCAAATGCTCTTAATGGCTCCCCATTGCCAGTTAAATCACGGGCTTCTTGTTCATCCTGTTCCTTGTTCAGTTCCATAAAATTTAACTGTTAATCTTACCTGTAAATTGATAATAGCTCATACTCATTGAGCATTTGCTGTATATCAGGTGTTTTACCTTTCCCAACTCAAATAATAGCTTTGGTTATGCCATGGTTCTGCCTCAGTTATTCTGCTATTGTTTCCTTCCAGATAATTTTTAATTTCATTTATTTTGTTGTTCATCCTTGTTTGCTCTTTAGTTCTTCTAGGTCCCTGTTAAAATGTTTCTTGTATTTTCTCCATTCTATTTCCAAGATTTTGGATCATCTTTACTATCATTACTCTGAATTATTTTTCAGGTAGACTGACTGTTTCCTCTTCATTTGTTTGGTCTGGTGGTTTTTACCTTGCTCCTTCATGTGCTGTGTATTTCTCTGTCTTCTCATTTTGCATAACTTGCTGTCTTTGGGGTTTCCTTTTTGCAGGCTGCAGGTTCGTAGTTCCCATTGTTTTTGGTATCTGCTCCCAGTGGGTAAGTTTGGTTCAGTGGGTTGTGTAGGCTTCCTGGTGGAGCGGACTGGTACCTGTGTTCTGGTAGATGAGTCTGGACCTTGTCTTTCTGGTGGGGAGGACTGTGTCCGGTGGTGTGCTTTGCCGTGTCTGTGAACTTATTTTGATTTTAGGCAGCCTTTCTGCTAATGGGTAGGGTTGTGTTCCTGTCTTTCTAGTTTTTTTGGCATGGGGTGTCTGGCACTGGAGCTTGCTGGTCATTGAGTGGAGCTGGGTGTTAGCATCAAGATGGTGATCCCTGGGAGCACTCTCACTGATTGATATTACGTGTAGCTGGGAGGTCTCTGTTGGTCCAATTTCCTGAGCTCGGCTGTCCCACCTAAGATGCTCATGCCTCACACCCAGCCAGAGCTCAAAGACTCTGTCATTCACACAGCTCAGAAGAAAAGGGGGGAAAAAAAAAGAAGGAAAGAAAAAATAAAATATTTAAAGTTATTAAAATAAAAAAATTTATTAACTCTAAAAAAGTAATAAAGAAAAAAGAAAGAAAGAAGAGAGTTACCAAACCAATAAACAAACCCACCAAGGGTAACAAGCACTAAAATGTATAGTAAAGAAAGAAAAAAAAAACCAAAAAACAGGCAGACAGAATCCTAGGACAAATGGGAAAAGCAAACCTATATGCACAAAATCACACAGAGAAGCATACACATACACACACTCACAAAAAGGGAAAAAGAAAAAATATATATATATATTAAAAAAAAGAAAGAGAGCAACCAAATCAATAAATAAATCTAACAATGATAATAAGTTCTAAGTACTAAACTAAGATAAAAATAAAACCAGAAACAGATTAGATGCAGAAAACAAACCCCAAGTCTACAGTTGCTCCCTAAGTCCACCATCTCAATTTTGGGATGATTCATCATCTATTCAGGTATTCCACAGATGCAGGGTACATCAAATTGATCGTGGAGGTTTAATCTGCTGCTCCTGAGGCTGCTTGGAGAAATTTCTTTTTCTCTTCTTTCTTTGCACAGCTCCCAGGGTTCAGCTTTGGATTTGGCCCTGCCTCTGCATATAGGTCCCCCTGTTGCATCTGTTCTTCACCCAGACAGGAGGGGGTTAAAGAAGCGGCTGATTAGGGGGCTCTGGCTCACTCAGGTCAGGGGGAGGGAGGGGTATAGAATACGGGGCGAGCCTGCAGTGGCAGAGGCCTGCGTGACATTGCAACAGCCTGAGGCACGTGTGTGTTCTCTGGGGAAGTTGTCCCTGGATCACGGGACCCTGGCAGTGGCAGGCTGCACAGGCTCCCAGGAGGGGAGGTGTGGATAGTGACCTGTGCTTGCACACAGGCTTCTTGGTGGCTGCAGTAGCAGCCTTAGCATTTCATGCCCATCTCTGCTGTCTGCGCTGATAGCTGTGGCTTATGCCCATCTCTGGAGCTCATTTAGGCGGTGCTCTGAATCCCCTTTCCTTGCACACGCAGAAACAATGGTCTCTTGTCTCTTAGGCAGTTCCAGACTTTTTCCCAGACTCTTCCAGCTAGCTGTGGTGCACTAGCCCCCTTCAGGCTGTGTTCACGCAGCCAACCCCAGTCCTCTCCCTGGGATCTGATCTCCAGATTCCCAACCTTAGCTCCCAGCCCCCACTCACCTCAGTGGGTGAGCAGACAAGCCTCTCGGGCTGGTGGGTGCTGGTCAACAGCGATCCTCTGTGCAGGAATCTCTCTGCTTTGCCCTCTGCACCCCTGTTGCTGTGCTCTCCTCTGTGGCTCTGAAGCTTCCCCCCTGCCCACCCCCATCTCTGCCAATGAAGGGGCTTCCTAGTGTGTGGAAACTTTTCCTCCTTCACAGCTCCCTCCGAGAGGTGCAGGTCCCATCCCTATTCTTTTGTCTCTGTTTTTTTCTTTTTTCTTTTACTCTACCTAGGTACGTGGGGAGTTTCTTGCCTTTTAGGAAGTCTGAGGTCTTCTGCCAGCGTTCAGTAGGTGTTCCGTAGGAGTTGTTCCACATGTAGATGTATTTTTGATGTATTTGTGGGGAGGAAGGTGATCTCTACATTTTACTCCTCCACCATCTTGAAGGTCCTCCCCTCCGTCTTTTTTTGACTAGTGTTGACATGATATATCTCTTTACAGTTTTTTCTTTTAACTCATCATGTCTTTATTTTGAAGTTTGTTTTTATAGTCAATGTATAGTTGATCTTGCTTCTTTTTTATTGAAACTGTCATTCTGTACCTCTTAATTCCAGTGTTTAGACCATTTACATTTAATTTGGTTAGCGATATGTTTAGATTTTGTGATATTGCTATTTGTTTTGTAATTGTCCCAGCTATTTTAATTTCCTTTTTACTTTTTTTATGCTTTCTTTTGGACTGAGTAAATTTAATTATTTTCTTTTATCTTCTTTGGTGTCCTATTGGCTGAAACACATTGTTTTGTTATTTAAATGGTTGCTGTAGGATATATAGTATATTTCTTTAACTTATCACAGTCTACCTTCAATTGTTATTATATTATTTCATGCATAGAGTAAGACCTATCAATATTATATGTCATTTCTCCTCTCTTGGGCTTTAAGCTGTCATTGTCAAATATTTTATTTATAAATTTTTTAAAAACACCAAAAAACATAGCTATTGTCTTTTTGTAAAACAGTCCAGATACATTCAAATAATAAAGAATATATCCTATTCATCACTATAGTTACTATTTCTGGTGTTCATTCTTTTTTGTAGACACATATATCTACCTGTTAATATTTTCCTTTTCTTCAGTGATATTCTTTATTTCTTATCATATGGGTGTGCTGCTGTTAAATTCTTTCAGCTTTTAATGTTTGAAATCATCTCTATTTCACCTTTTGTTTTTTTAAAGGATATTTTCACTGGGTATAGAATTTTATTTTGAAAAGTTTTAAATTTTCTTTCAGAAATTTCAAGTTGTTGCTCCATTGTATTCTCAATTGCTTATTTCCAATGAGAATTCTTCTGCCTTCCTAGTATTTATTCTTCTGTACAGAAATATGTCTTTTCTCTCTGGATGCTTTTAAATTTTTTCACTTTTTTCCTGGTGTTTAAAAATTTGATTATGTTGAGCCTTGGCATAGTTGTCTTCATGTTACTTGCGCTTGAGGTTTTGGGGGGTGGGAGTGGGAATCTGTGGATTTATAGTTTTCAGAAAATTTGGAATATTTTCACCCATTATCTTTTCAAATATTCCCTCCCCTTTCTTCAAAGACTCCAATCACGCAATTGTCCACTGTGTCTTTTCTACTTTTTGAATATATGGTATACAGTTATAACTGTCTTAATGCAGTGTTCTGCCAATTCTATCATCTGTGTCAGTTCTGTATTGGTTTTAGTTGGTTGACTTCCTCATTTTTGACTGTGTTTTGTCACTTCTTTGCATGTCTAAAAATCTTTGATTGTATGTTGGATGTCATTAATTTTCCCTTGTTTGTGAATTTTTGTATTTTTTAAATATTCTTGAATTTGGTTCTGAAATGCAGTTATGTTACTTGGAATCAGATTTATACTTATACTTCTTGATAAAATGATGAAAATCATTTGTTAGGCAAATGTAAAATATTGTTCAATCTATGGCTAATGATTCTCTAGTGAAGCAAGACTCCCTGAATTCTCTACTCAATGTCCCAAGAGCTTTTCTAATTTTGTTGGTAAGAACAGGCACTATTCCTGGTTCTATATGAATGCTAGGCATTGTTTTCTTTAGTTATTGCAGGTGGTTCTTTGCTTGGCCGGGAATATTTGCCTCACACACATGTACTGCTGATCAGTATGCTGAAATTTTGAAGGGCTCCCTCTGCAGATCTCTGGGGGGATTCCTTTGCATATTCTTGAGCACATGGCATGGGCCAAGCCAAGACTGTGGCTAGAGGTCTTCTTCCAGTTTTCCATGTTCCTTAAAAGTATTCTAACTTTGCTGACTTCCTCAACACAGCAATTCTCCATACCACCCCCCAATCTCTTAACTTTTCCTGTGTGCTTACAAAGCATCTTGTGTCCACTCCTGTTAAGAAACTCAATACTATCTTATAAAAGTATCTGTTCATTTGTCTGTCTCCCTTGAGGGAAAAATAGTTGATTTGTACATTTCTATATCCCTAGTACATAGTAGGAGTTAACAGTATTTGCTGTTGGATGAATGAGAACAAATTCTCAGTCATTTCTATAACTCAATTATAGGAGTACAGTATTGGAATCTGAAAGGCTAATGAAAGAAACAGGTATACCTGGAAGTTTCAAACAAGATTCCAATAATGAGATTCAAGTATCAGATATTGTGAGTAAATGAATCAGCTTCCACTCCTAGGTGGTTCAGGTTTTATATACTAGTAATGTCACATATTAAATAAATATATTTTAGAGTATTTTATGTTCAAAAGTAACTGAGAGTTAAAAAGAAAAAAATCCCTCTCCTCTTTACCAAAGTAACTGTGGTCTTTCTTTGATGCAGTTGAACTGCATTCTCTGTGGGCTCCTAAATTATGTTGTATGATTTCCAAAAGGTCTTTACTCATAAGATAAGCCTTAACCCCAAGAACTAGATGATTATGCACATGGGGGCTGAGGAAGTGTGAGTAGAAGGGTAGTAGAAATGCAAATTTTTATAAGCCTTTCTGTCTTCTGACCAAGTCTGTCCTTTAAGGTTTAGACCCTGTGCTGTTATCAGCTCTAGAGAATTGTTGATGCTTTTTTTTTTTTCTGATAACACATGGGCCATCATTTTATTTTTTGAAATCTTCTGGTTTTTAAAAGACTCTGAAGCTTTTGTCAAAAACCGAGTTCAGGTTGACACTACTCTTCTCCCTGTGGCTGTTTCTAGTTCTGTGAAATGCTTGTTCTTTGTTCTCAGAATATTCTCTCTTTGAAAGAATACTCTGCCTCCTTCCTTAAATACTTAGCCTGGAAGCAGTTATTTGGCTATCATCTCCCCTGAGTATGTTCCCTTTCAAGAAGGAATCTAATGATTGTTAAAGGTCTTGGCACTTGTTCTATGGTGGGTGGGGGGGTGGGCGGGGAATAGTCTACTACAAAGTTATTATCTCACTTGATAGCTATGTAGTTTTTGCCATTCCTGGAAAACATGTTTTCATACTTGATTTGGGAAATAAAAGCAGATTAAATGGACACAGATTTCAGGTAAAGTTACTTTATATGGGTTAAGAAAGGCTAATCTTCAAACATACTCTTAAATCAGGATTAAGACCCAGACTTCAAGATGCTCATTTGATTGTGGCTCTTTCTCAATTTGTTCAATATCATTAGGTGAGCTTAGTGACAGATTCTGAAGTGGAAATCTGAACAGGTAGTGAGTAACATCCAATCTTCATGTAAGCCAATTGTTTTACAGAAAAGATTAATTAAAAGAAGTGGTAACTAAATTTAAATCAAGCAAGGCCAAGCCTCTATCCTGAGTTTAAATCCCGACCCATTTTTTTCCTCCTGGATACAATATAGAAATTTGAATTGGATAAATATCTCCACCAGAAAAAAAATGAGTTAAGAATTGCATTTAGAACTTTGAACTAAATCTTTTCACAATAACAGATGTTCTTTACTGAAACAAGCTCATTTTCACCCAGTGTATTTAATCACACCAATTTTCAGGAATGAGAGTAAATATGTTTTATAAGTGAGAGGGCTGGGGACAATGCATGGAGGAAAGTGCATCCCATAACTTCCTCTCCCTTTATACACATTTATATATTGCACATTTTCCCCATTTATGTTTTCACAGGCACAGAGATGATTGCAAATACATACCCAGGGTGGTCCTTGTCAGGACTGGGGTCCAATTTTGCAGCACATTTCTGCAGTGACTGTGACAAGCTTTGATAAATAACCCAGTTGACAACTAAATTTATCTTGGAGCGGAGAATAGAATTGATGGAGAAGGTGCTTTTACTCTCCCTATCCAAAAATTCACCTTTGTATCCAGGACAAAATTTAAAAAGGAAGTTTTTGGATGGAAAAAGATATATTACTTATTCATAGTGTCCTTTCTGTTTGTCTTCTTTTGTCCACAGAGACTGAAAGAATTAAAGCAACGTGAATTTGCTAGAAATGTAGCTTCCAAGTCATGGAAAGATGAAAAGAAACAAGAAAAAGCACTTAAGCGACTTCATCAGCTGGCTGAGTTAAGGCAACAGTCTGAATGGTAAGAATTAAAGGTGCCTAAGATGGTTCAAAACTCTCTTCAACTTCTGGGGAAATTTCAGTGATAAATTTACTTGGTTCACTATAACAACGTAAACAAATTATAATTAATCAACAGATATATCTGAAGGCAAATGTTCCTAATAGTTAAAAGTCTATAAATTAATGACTTTGACATCTGGGTTTTTTCTTTCCCAATATTGTTAATGTGTTCTTTAATGAAATGATCCAAGAATGATTCTAATATACTAGCATTTATTCTATCCAGGTTATTTATATGGATCTATATATCCCTTTCTAATTATTTTGAGTTTTGTAATATTAATTTTGAAAACCATAAATAGCAATGCATCTTTTTGAGGAGGAACTAAATCTTCTGTGCATTCTTCTGCACACACCTGAAACTAGAATAAATGGCACTATCATTGTCTGGATGACAAACAAGATGTAATTAATGCAGTTAAATTTACCACACAGTGCCATTTAAGTTGACAATTATAACAAGCATTATACTAATACATTTTTGTAGCTGAAAAAATAGAAGTTTTACATGAGCTTAGAACTGCTGAACGTTTTGAAGTGAGATTGTTACCTGGAACTCAATTACATTTGCAGATTGTGATTTGTCTTCATATGAGTCATAATGTAGAACACTAATGTAGCTAATTAATGTAGTTGACAGCATTCTGGTGAATTGTAACACTTATAGCTCTGTGCCAGAATTAAAACTCCTATTGTTTAAATGAAAAACAATATACAGGACTTCCCTGGTGGTGCAGTGGTTAAGAATCTGCCTGCCAATGCAGGGAACATGGGTTCGAGCCCAGGTCCAGGAAGATCCCACATGCTGCAGAATAACTAAGCCCGTGAGCCACAACTACTGAGCCTGTGTGCCACAACTACTGAAGCCCATTTGCCTAGAGCCCATGCTGTGCAACAGAAGAAGCCACCTCAATGAGAAGCCCACACACCACAACGAAGAGTAGTCCCTGCTCGCCGCAACTAGAGACAGCCTACATGCAGCAACAAAGGCCCAAAGTAGCCAAAAATAAATAAATAAATTTATAAAAAAAGAAAAACGATATACAATAAGCTTGGGAGTGAACAACTCAATTATATTAGCATAAAATATTAGACCCCATATTTACTTTTAAGAATATACTTATTTTTTAGGATCAATTACAGCCTTCAAATATTCATGTATTTGCACCACTGTCTTAGAGTAATTTAATTTGCCTATTAAAGTACAAGAAAAGATAATCATATTAAAAATAAATGAGAAATTTGGTATAAAAATAAAGGTTGGAAGACCATGTGTCCAGAGGTGAGGTTAATATAAAAATGCATGCTCTTAGGGAGCATACGATCATAGAAACAGGACACGTATCTGGTACTGAACTTTTTACTTGCCAACACAATGAAGATCTTAAAATATGTTATTCAAATACATTGTCAATAAGATATCAGACAGCCCTTGTCAAAACAGGACTTAGAAGGAAAAGTCTAATGGTTATTAGGTGGCATGCAGGAGAAAATTGAGGGAAGATGCTAATTCCCGGGTGATTAATCATGAGGTACAAAAAAACTGAAAAAATAAGACAAGCCTCGCTATAGAGATACACACTTTAGATAGGTTCTTTAAGGCCACACAACAGAAAATCTGAGTAGCCTTAATGTAATTTTGGTTCTTCTGTTACTATGCAAGTTGTCACACTTTGACATTTCTCCTTACTCATTCTGTATTTTCTTTTGGAAGAAATAGACAAAGGATCAGAGGAGCCTTAATGATGATGATAGTGATGGTGATGATGCTTTCATTTAGAAGTTCTAGGTTTGTAGATCTACCCATGAAGTGTCTTCCAAAGTAAAAGAAGTTAAAAGATATACTCTACTGGGGTTGAGCTGCCCTTTTAAAATCTTATCAATTAAACAGACACAAACCTAGCCATATCCTCTATAGAGTAGGTAGGCTCTCTAAGTCCCAATCTGATAATATTGTTAGGGAAATGATGGGTATTCAGCTTTCCAGATACATAACTTGGAACTAGGCAAATTACTTCATTCTTTTTCTATTACCTTCCATCTGCCCTCCAGGCAATTGTTCTCTCTGATTAAGTAGCCTCATGGCCTAAGGGATGTCACTTAATAGCATTATTAAATATTTTCATTTCGGCAGCTGAATTGACAAGTGAAAAAAAAATCACCTGGGTTATTTCTCCCCTGGAAAACCTTTGTCCTTTACTCTCATAATGAGGGCTTCTGAGTAAGATGCTACAGATAACAAGAAGGTTCTTCCATGGCCCTGTGGAGAAAAGAGGTGAATTTACTGGTAGTAAGAATATTTGAATCAGACTGATGAAAAAAATGATGGCAGAAAACTGTTAGTGGATCTTGAAAAGTGCAGTCAACCTTGGTCAGCTCTTGGGTAGATCAACCCAACGTGGTTCCTCAGCAAAACTAGTTGTTTTATTGGGGGAGGGGAGAGATTCACTCTATTTGTAAACTTCTACTATGTGTAAGTCTAAGTATAGTGCATCTTGATATGGACATTTTTTCAAATTTTAAAAACTGTAGGACCATTGATTCTGAGAATATAAAGTTCTTTACATAAGAGCTGGATAATGTGGGACATTAGGAAATTACATCACTTAAAGAAATCATGTTATTTTGATGTGCTTTGTTTCCTGTTTGGAAAATATACTTCTTGAACAGGAGAGAATTAAATTGTGCATATGCTGAGTTACCAAGAACTAGAAGTTGGGGGGAACTATTGGAGTGGACAATCCATTAATAAGAACTAAAGGGCTAATTAATGTCATTTTAAAATTATAAGTAAAAATAATTATGTAAAAAATACAGAAA
This sequence comes from Mesoplodon densirostris, assembly GCF_025265405.1. Classification (NCBI taxonomy): domain Eukaryota; kingdom Metazoa; phylum Chordata; class Mammalia; order Artiodactyla; family Ziphiidae; genus Mesoplodon; species Mesoplodon densirostris. Next base: position 60,336,299 of record NC_082669.1, on the reverse strand, counting down.
TAAACTAAATGTTCTAGAGGAGACAGTGAAATCATAAATGAGGGTATGACTATAAAGATTAAACCTTTATGTTATAAGGCATAAACTTGAATTAAAATAATAGAATTTTAAATACCACAAAGATAGAAAACTAGGATTTTAAAAAATAATAAAAGTAAATTAGATTTAAAATAGGGGTAGGGCCTTCCCTGGCTGTCCAGTGGTTAAGACTTTTCACTTCCAATGCAGGGGGCTCGGGTTTGATCCCTGGTCAGAGAGCTAAGATCCCACATGCCTTGCGGTGTGGCCAAAAAAAAAAAAAAAATTAAGATAGGGGAAATTAAAGTTTACAAAGCAATGAGATAAAAGTTTAAAGCAAAAAAATAAGAGGTATAAAATATTAATAATGAGGATAAAATGTTAAACTTGTGAAAAATATAATCATAAGTGTATATTGAACTGTAAAGTGAGAACAAGAATAAGGACAAGGAGAGCAAAATGTAATACAAAAACAATAAGAGCAAAGAGGTTTAAAAATATTTGAAAGAATATAAAAGGAAGAAGCTTACACATATTAGAAAGATAAATGGTAAAAGGAAACAGCAATACAGGAAAGAATGTTTAGACTAACATAAATCAAAGCAAGAAAATGCACAAAACTGTGCCAGAACAATAAGCAAAAATATTATATTATTAAGGAAAAAATGGTAAAAATAGTCAAATATCTGCATCATAATGGAATCAGAAGGGGTAGAATGATGATATACATACACCAGACTTTTGAAATAATTTTTGCTAAGTGTAGTGCAGATAATATCAGATTGAAGTTCCTAGAGAAGGTACCTTAATACAGATGTATTACTCCTACTTACTCCAAAGTAATGGAAAATATGGAAAAGAATCTTTTTGGCACTGAGGCAAAATCCAGTGCTGCAGATATTTCTAAACCTCATCCTTCTATCCACAGGCTACAGGCAACTTTTCGAAAGACCAATAATTATAGTAAACCTCTATGCTTCCTATTTCTCTTTATGTTTGAAAGAAATATCCAGTAATCTGTATACCATCTTAGAGTATTTCCATTTCTCATATTAAATATGCTTAAACACCCTCTCTAAAGGATGTAAAAAATGATTCAAAAAAGAAGATTAATGTGATGAATAAGAGAAAAGCTTTCATTATGAAATAGTTACTGTAAGGAACAGACACTTTAAAATTTTTTCTGAAATTAGTTTGAGCACTACAGCTCTAAAGCTACAGACATTATTAGTTCATGGAGAGAGGACAATCTGAAATTATTAAGGACTGGTGGCTAAAATTATTGTTTGTAAATTAAAATTTGTATGGGTATAGTAAACAACATATTGGTCACTGTAAAATATTGAATCCATAAAACAGAAATTAAAAACAAAATTTTTTTTCTGAACCAGAACAAAAGACTAAAAATACTAGAGTACTAATATAAGTAGTAAGACCGAAAGATATATTCATGAGAGCAAATAAATTTAACTTATAAATTCCAGGATAAGAAACTAGGATAGGGAAGAAGAAATAACCAGAGACGTCAGAGAAGAAAATGTATCTGAGCTGAAGAAAGTTGAATTGAAAGTGCCCAGAAATACTGGCAAAAATTAACCAAAAGAAATCAATTTGTAACTATGGCCTGGTAAAGTGTTATATATATCTAACACTTATGTGTGTGTGTGTGTGTGTATATATATATATATATATATATATAATTTGTATGTAATAAATATAACAAAATACATTATATATAAATAAAAAGGAAAATTTACAAAACCATATAAATACATGAGCATATCTATTTTAATATGAATAAAAGGAGGTTAATTAAATATGTCTCTGTAATAGTAAACATATAAAGACAGTGAAGCAATGTACATGAAATTTGGTGGACAAAAGGAATGTGACACCAGAGTTCTATGACAGCTGGCTGAATAGTTAAGTAAAGGCAGTAAGAAAGAATTTCTCAGATGGAAGACTAGGAAAGGACTCCTCCCCATTAGAATTTAAGCTACATATGGAAAAGATATCAGTTGTTTTAGTACTGTTTACTCAAGCAATAAAAATGAAGTAAAATTTGAAAATAGAAAAAGGCCAACAAAACACATCCAAGAATATGAAAAAAAAAAAAGGAAAAGAAAGCCAACTCAAAGCAAACAAGCAAAGCAGCTCAAAGCAAGCCAGCTCAAAGCAAGAAAAAGGAAAAGAAAGCCAACTCAAAATGATGTGATTTGTATTGCTTTCCCTCTAATAAGATTTGTTTTGTCGTAGGGGTTTCATAGATAGAACATTAGAGGCAATTTTAATCTGAAGAGTTTCATCTCTTGTATGTATGGCTCTTTCCAGTTTTCTGACTGAATTACTAGTTAAGCTCAATAGAATGAATAATCTTTAAAAATCTGTTAAAAGATAAAACATATATGTAAAAAAAAAGATAGAAGAAAAATATTTTGGTGAGTAAGAAGCTAAAAAAAGGATTTCAGACTAATTGAAGATATTGAGATGGCATGTAAATGTGTATTACTTTCTTATAATTGATCAAATTAATGACAAATCATAAATAAAGAACTAAGCATCCTGTTTCAAAAGGAAACAAACATGAAAGAATTTTAAGACTGAGGAAACAAAAATTATAGAATGCTAGAACTTTAAACAAAAAAAGCAAATAAAAGAGATAAGTTTATGCTTTGGAAGTGACTTTTAATTCCATTTTATTTCCTATTTAGGTGAAGGCACTGATTGGAGAACTCTTTGCAAAATAATGTTAAATCTGTATTCCAAAGAATTAGTAGGTTCTGGAGGACATAATGTGATGTGAATGCGATACTTTATTTTCTTTTGCAGCACTAGCATAAAATATTCACCTGCTATTGCTTTTTGCTAATTTCAAAAGAATCCACTTGAGATGCATTTTAGAAATAACCACTATAAAACATAGATATACTGAGTTATATAAGCATAGTGAAATTGTTACATTACAATAGACATAGTTCATAAATAGTATCAGAACCCATCATCAAACACTATAAAATGTTCACATATAGGTAAGATTTCAAATCTGATGTCTTAATCATTTAAATATTTATTCTATTTACAGTGTTTCTGGAAATGGACCAGCATACAAAGCCCCCAGGGTAGCTATAGAAAAGCAACTCCAGCAAGGAATTTTCCCAGTTAAGAGTGGCAGAAGGGTATCGTGCATGAAGAGTGCTCTTCTCCTTAAAGGAAAGAATCTCTCCAGAAGCATGTCTGATAAACAGCCGTCCACCACACCAAATCAACACCAGTTACAAGCGGACAGATGTTTGTTTGGAAATCAGGTACCACAAACATCCTCAAATCTTAGCAATGCAAATCACAGGACAGGAGTGTCATTTTCTTTTTCCAAAAAAATGCATCTAAAATTAGAATCTTCAGCATCAGTTTTCAGTGAGAACACAGAAGAAACCCACGACTGTAACAAGTCACCCATCTATAAAACAAAACAAACCGCAGAGAAATGCATGCGCTGCAGGTTTGCAAATGAAGATACACACCTCACTAAGGAAAAAGATAGAAACATCTTATCAAGCCATCTGGAAAGTATTTTACACAATACCTTCTCCATAAGTTCTGAAATTTTGCAAGACAAAAATGACTCTGTTGATGAAACACTAGAAGATTCGATTGGCATTCATGCTTCATTCAGTAAATCTAACATTCATCTTTCAGATGTGGATTTTACTCCTTCCAGCAGAGCAAAGGAAACTAGAAATACATTGAAGAACACTTCAGAAAACCTCAATAATCACTCATGCCAAGCAAATGTTTCCTCCAGCCCACCAAACATTTACAAGCACAGTGATGCCAGGATATTTGAATGTTTGGATGAGCTTCCATCAACAGAGCCAAGTGAACAAAGCAGTACATTTCATCTGAATCCCAACTCCAGAAAGGAGAAGAAAGAAAAATCATTAGATAAAATAGAAAGAGTTAGCAGAAATGTACAAAGTCTTGTAAGAGAGGCATATCCCCGTGATGTGAAGTCCAAACCACTGCCTTATCTCCACGTACAAAGCAAGGATGGCCATACTACTCTCCAATGGCCTACGGAATTGCTTCTCTTTACAAAAACAGAGCCCTGTATCTCTTATGGCTGCAACCCATTATATTTTGATTTTAAGCTTTCTCGAAACACAAAGGATGGCCATGATCCAGAGGACTTAAAAACAGAATTGCTGAAAGAGCCCTCAGAAATGAAGACTACAATGGAAAACCAAGTCTCAGGTTTAATTAAAGACCAACAAAAACTGATCCAAGAAGATAATCAGTCTCTGAAACCAAAGATGATGATAGCTAATCCAGATTGGGAAAATTTCCAGAGAAAATATAATTTGGGCTACAACAATTCTGAGCCCAGTGCGAGTGAACATAATTTTAGTGCAAGCGATTTGGAAATGAAAAATCCTGAAGTGCCTGCTTACCTTGATATCTCTCTAAAGAATTGTGTAAGAAAGAATAACAATAGTGATAATGAACTTAAGGAACCTTCAAGGGCCCATTGGCAAAGCTGCCAAAGGGTAATTCTAAATGATGCAAATGAGGGCCTATCCTTTTCTCCTTATATCTCTAGGACTAAAAAACATAAACTGATTTCCTGTGATCCTCATTTGGATTTTGAAGATGGGAATAAATTCACCTGGAATTCTAGTCCTTACACAATAAGGGGCCACAGTGACCATGGGAAGGACTTCAGTGTAATTTTGAATAGTGACCACATCAGTATGACCAGCAGGGTTTCTGGATGTGGAAAAGCAAGTTACAAGAGACGTTCTCCAAAGGTGTCTCTGAATATATGTTCTAGCCCTTCAGACACATCCCCTGGCAGTACATCCAGCTTGAGAAGTACTTGTTCAAAGCACAGGTCCAGTGGTCATGGTAGAGGTAATTTGCTCTACTTTTGTAAAAGAGAACACAACTCAGTTGAAAGGCACAAACGGAAACGCCGAAAGCACAGCTGCCTCTTCTTATCTGATGAGCTAGCAAAGAGTGACTGCCCACAGTCTGAAACCCAGAGTGACAGGGGCTGCAAGTTGTGGGAATCCGTTAAAAATGAAAAATATTCAAAACATGGTTATGGTCACTGCAGAGAAAAATATAAACTGGGCAAAAATCAACAATTTTCAGGGCCAAAATCCAAGAGAATCACCCATTGTGATTCTAGCTCACGGTTTTCTTGTGCTGGAAACAGTGAAAACCCACCTAATTGCCAGGGACCTCAGCACAGCAGATTGGGCTCTTACTCAAGAGAGAAAATGTATTACTTAAATAAAAGTGAAAGAAGTCAACAGTCTTTGGACAGCCCTCATATTTGTGATCTGGAAAAAGTAAAACCCATGCAATGTAACTCTGGGAATATCAGCTGTCTTCTAAAGAACTGTTCAAGCAGCCCTTCAGAAACCACAGAGTTGAACACTGTAGAAGGAGAGAGGACTCCCCTGACAGCCAAAAGTCTTTTAGAAAGAGTACAAGCCAAGAAATGTCAGGAACAATCAACTCATTTTGAGGTCTCTTCAAACAGCTGTAAAAATGAATCAGAGGCTCCTTCACAAATCCAATGCACAGTGCAATTTACACCACCAGGCTGTAACAGACATGCATTGCCTTTGCCTGAAAAAATACAGAACACAAGTAGAAGAAAGGATAAAGGCAGTGCAATGCAAAGAACTATTGACAAAGACAAAGTCAAAAATTCCCAGACAAATGATTTTACTGTTTTAGTAGACACTGATTGTGATGATCATCTTTCTAAAGGTATAATTCACGTAGTAGCAGAGTCTCAGTTACCAAACATGAAAAAGTATCCAACAACGAAAGAACAATCAAAATCATTAATTAGTGAAGTCCAACCTTTTATTCAAAGCTGTGACCCAGTACCAAAAGATTTCCCTGGTGCTTTCTCATCTAATAGATATACTGGTGGTACTGATTCATCAGAGACCAAAGAGGACCAAATAAATCTAGACTTACAGGATGTAAGCATGCATATGAATCAGGTAGAGGGGAATATAAACTCTTACTATGACAGAACTATGCAGAAGCATGACAAAGTAGCAGATGACTTAGAAGTGTGTCATAAATCTCTTTCTCCCCCATTAATTCAACAGCCCGTAACATTTTCTCCTGATGAAATAGATAAATATAAGCTCCTACAGCTACAAGCCCAGCAGCATATGCAGAAACAGCTCCTATCAAAGCATCTTCGAGTTGTGCCTGCTGTAGGGCCCACTGCCTTCTCTCCAGCCTCTGCTGTACAGACAGTTCCAGGTCACCAGCAGGCTTCTCTCACCACCATCCACCACACGTTCCTGCAGCATTTTGTTTCTGCTTCCATAAATGCCCATAGCAGTCACCTCCCTATAGCTCATCTGCATCCTCTTTCCCAGCCACATTTTAATCCATTCACATTTTCAACTCTGACTCCAACCATCATCCCTGCCCACCCCACTTTCTTAGCGGGTCATCCCCTGCACTTGGTCACTGCTGCTCCCTGCCACCCATCTCACATAACACTTCAGCCCCTGCCCCCTGCAGCATTTATCCCTACATTGTTTGGCCCTCACTTCAACCCGGCCACAACTTCTATCATCCACTTGAATCCTTTAATTCAACCACTGTTTCAAGGTCAAGATCTTTGCCATCATTCTTGCTCCAGTCAGATGCAACCATTAAACGGAGTGAAAGAGGCCTTAAATGTGTCAGCTCACTTGAACTAACAGGTGTTAAAGCCCCTCTTCTGGATAAATAAAACAAATGGTCACTGCCTACAAAATGATGTATTTAAAGTGGTCTGATTATTATAAGATTTAAAATAGTGGTACCAATGCAAAATGTGACCAATATAGAAATATGAACTGAATTGCCAGTATTGAAATACAAGCATTTTAAGGATTTCTTTTAATTTGCAAAAATAATTGGACAAATTTAAAGTAGTTGGATGGAAAGGTAGAGGGAAACGTGTTAAAGATATTTTTGAATGAGTTCTCACATAATGTTATAAAAGATAGAAAAAAGGCCAATCATTAATATTACAAAGAAAATTAAATGAAACATAATACTCTATCTTCTAGGTGTTCGTTGAACGAGTGAACAAATGAATGAATGAATGCATATTTCGTTTTATTTATCAGGTAATAATAAAAGGTCAGTGAAAGAAAATTATGTGTTAAAAATTGTTCGTATGGTTCACTGTCGACTAACCTTTCAATCAATACAATGTTTCAACCAACATAAACTATATTTTCATAGGAAATAAGAGATGGCAAGAAATTTTCTGACTAATTCAGATTGAAAACTACTCTTCAATGCTAAACAGCCTTATGCAGATTGTATGGCTGAGTTTCTGTGGAAGATTGAATTAACTTCATTTCACACACTTCTATGTCAAGAGAATTTGTAATTGTAAGAATCACCATCTAAAATTAATAATGTTTAATTTTTATATAAGAAAACATATATAAACTATCATTAGTATTTGATAATGCAAAATAAAAAAATAAAGTATACTCAGAGTAATATTTTGTATCTATTGGTCAAACTTTCAAATATTATTGGGGCTAAAATGTTAAGTTTTCTTTATTCTCCTATTCAGAAACCTGTGTTCAGCCAACATAAGTATAACTGGAGAGGTAAAGCTTTGGAAATGTCAAAAATTTTACATGATATTTATTGAGAAAAATCTTAAAAGTATTCAGTGTATTTTGTTCAATTTTACTAGATATTTATAAAATACCATGAATGATGATGAATAAAATCACCATTCCTATAATTTTGCAAATGATTTTAAACATTCATCCAAAATGTTTTCTGACCCACAGAATTTGCATTTCTTATATCTATATTTCTCAATGGCCCTCCAGTTAAGTTTATTATTTTATATTCTTAAAAGAAAGAAAACTTGTGTGGCTGCACATTCCCCATAAGCATGGGTTTCAGAGAAAGTCAAATTAAACAAAAATAGAGGTAATCAGTCATCACCACTGTGTGTATGATGATGCAAACTTCTCTACCACTAGAAGATGAGAAGGATGGCTTATACAGCCTTGGCTTCACAGGAATGAGAGCTGTACTTACTGAAGGCCTACTGTGCACCAAGATAGGTTGAGCACTAAGCCCTCATTATCTCATTTAATCTTCACAAATGTATTGATATTTTGAGATCAGTATTATCATTCCTCTGTACAGATGAGGAAAATGAAGTTGAAAGGTTAAGTTCTTAACACTTGCAAACAGTAGGAAAGGACATCTTTGATGCTGGTGAGGGAGAGATGAAGAGAGAAGAGAGAGAGAGAGAATAAAGTGAATGAAAAACTTTAACATAAACAACGTAGTTTCCTAGATATCACCAGAAACTTGTGGGATGGAAATTTTGACTGGAGTATGGCAGTGAAAAAGTCTAGCTTATCTAAAAGGAATACAAAAATGGAAACAAGACATCAAATAGCAAGAAATTCTATACTTGTGTGGAACTCCATAAAAGTGATTATAAAAGAACATTGATAAACATTGAGTGAATTCAAAAAAAGTGAAATAAATGGAATATTTCTTATAAAAATAGATGACAAATGGCCCAGCACATAAAAGGAAAAGTAATGTGGATGACTGTTTCCTAAACCAGATTACAAAGCTGATGTAGTGCCAAGACAGAGTAATTATGGGAATTCACTAGAAGTCTTATTATGAAAAAGACAGCACCTGGTTAATATTTATAATTCTCTTGGTGACAATTTAACTTCTCAGAAGGTTAGAATAAAGAACCTCTACTGGGCACTTAATTTTGACTAACAAGGATAGATTGATATGAATTGATGGCATGGAAATGACTATCTTGTATTATCAGCAATGAAAATGTTCACTGGATATAGTTACTGTCTTGGACTAAGGGAAAGCAGACTTCACCATTTAAAGATAACTTGTACTCCAGGGTAGGAAATTATAAAAGTTGTAGCATCACATGAGTAAAGCTACCATTACAAAAGATTCCAATGAGGCAGAAAAATGTAGTCCTTTAGACAGTCCAATATAAACTGAATGAGGAAAACATTCAGAGTAATTGTTCAAGTACCATACATACATAAACAGTAAGACAATAGCTGTGGATCAACAATTAACAGAGATTAAGTCAATACCTTTTAAATATCCCATTTATTGGGAAAATCAAAAGATTTTTTTTTGCTTCTGCATACTTCTAGGCAGATGACCTAATAACAACAACAATAATAATAATAAAGTAGTGTTACTTAAATCTGATTTTGTTTTGTTTTCCCTATTAAGGAGAAAGTTCTTCAAAGTGGAAATTATAGAACCAACATGGATAAGAATTTTGGGACATACAGAGAAAATTATTTCCTTGCCACTTCAAATAAGTTTGAATCTTCACATTTACAAGTATCTTACCATAGAATATTAAAATTTCCTAAAGAAGACCTCATGACATCTCAAGGACGCTTGAGAAATTAGGCAGACTGGAAGAGAATTTAGAACAAGCATCTCTACTTTTATGAAAGGAACAATATTTAATATAGGTATTACTAATTTAAAACTTAACATATTTATAGACAAAATTTTAAGCAGAGTGTTTAATGAAGATGAAGAGACAATCATTAGTAACTCTAACAGGTATACTAAAAACAAATAGTACAAAAACATAAGTATTTTATTTTTCCTTTATTCACTTTCTTTCTCATTTAACAAGTATAAAGGGCCATGTGCTAGGCAGTAATCTAACTGTTGTTGATATAATAATAATCAAAACTAGAAATAATGCCATAATATAATTTAATTCTAATTGAGTCACGCAGACAAAAACCAGCATAGACAAGTGATATAATGCTATGCCAGATGATGATAAACACTACTGAGGAAAATAAATAGGGAAAAGTAGATAATGGTGCTTGGGCAGGAGTAGTGGCTAAAGTACAATTTTAAATACGGTAGTCAGAGGAAGCTTCACTGTGAAAGTGATATTTCAGCAAAGACCTGAAGGAAGTGAGCATTCTAGGCTAAGAGAAGACCAGGTTTCAACAACTCGTTGGGTATGCTTGTCATACTTAAAAGATAGTATGAGAACACTGTGCCTGGGAAAGAAGGTTTCAGAGACAGAATTACAGGAGATAAGGTCAGAGAAATAATTTTGGAGCAAAATCATGTGGGATCATGCCAACCATTATAATGACTGGCTTCTACTGTGAGGTGGAAACTATTGGATAACTTTAGCAGATGAGCAACATGATTCTTAGATTTTACCAGGGTCATTCAGCTATTGCATTGTGAATAATCGCTAGGGGAGTAAAGATTGGAGTACGAAGGCCACTTAGTAGATTGAAACGTTTCAGGCAAGAGAATGCAGTGACTTGCTCAGTGATAGTCTAATGGAAATGTTGAGATGTGGTGAGACTCTGGATTTATTTTGAAGGTAGGGCTGAGAAAATGTGCTTCATATTGGGCGTAAGGTATAAGACAAAGGAATCAGAGGTGATATATCAGTACTTTTTGCACAAGCAACTAGGAGGATGGATTTACTGTTAACTGAAATACAGAATACTGTGGGAGGAACAGGAGAGGAGAGGAGGATTGGTTTAAATATTCTATTTGAGATGCCTGTTAAATATTGAAGTGGAGATATTGAGTTAGTGGTTGGAAATATGAATCTGAAGTTTGAGTAGAGGTGTGAAAAGAACAAATACTTTCAGGAATTATTAATGTATAGAAAGAATCTGAAGCCATTAGCCTGGGTAATACCAATGGGTAGGTAGGGTGGATAAAATGTTCAGAGACTGAGCCCTAGTTCACTCTGATTTTAAGAGTGGAAGTAGAAGGAACCATATATCCATTCTTTTTCAGATTTTTTTCCCATAAAAACAAGACCATGATGAACTTCCAAGTTTCATAGGAAAAAATCAAAACAATGTGTGCCTATAAGGCAAATAAAGAAAGTGACTCAAGAATTGAGAGTGATCAACCCTGTCACATGTTGCTGAGTCAGGTAAGAAGAGGATAGAAAATTAAGTATTCTTTTAGTTACATAGAGCTTGGTTGTTACCTTGACCAGAGACATTGTGGTGAAGTGGGTAGTTGGCGGCAAAAGATAGTAAAATGTGTGGGTATTTTATAGAGAGACATTTTATGATTCTTATAAATATCCTTATGGACAATAGTCAGTGCTATATGACAAACGTGCTTTAATTGCTAGTTAAACAACTATACCCCAAGAGTATTGAGACTTGGACTAATTTCAATTTCGAAGGAGGGTTGGTTACAAGTCTTTGTGTTGTAGTCTTTTATATTCAACATTTTATAAAACGTGGACAAAATCATGGAAGGCATGTCTAACAGATAGGAGGAAAACACAAACCCAAGAGGACCAGGAATGGAGTGAATGGCACAATACCATGTGAAAAAAATTCAAAAATCATAAAAATGGGACAAAATTTGAAAGGTGAAATTCAGCACGAATAAATGTCAAATCATACCTTTATCTTTAATTAACAGAGTCTTGTACACATAGATTGTTGAGGAGACAGAACCTAATTCTAGATCATCAGTAAGAAGAAGGGTTTAGTAGATTACAAGCGCCATGGGACCCAGTAATGTTAAGAAGCTGGTGAAAAGTTATGAAATATTAGGTTATTCTAAAGGAATTACACAGAATTAGAAAAATGGCATTCTTTTAAGTTTTTAAAATTACTTTTATTAATATATAATTTATATAACATTAATTTAAGTTGTAAACCATAATGATCTGATATTTGCATGTATTGCAAAATGATTATCACAATAAGTCCATTTAACATTCATTACCATATGTAGATAAAAATTTTTTTCTCATGATGAGTGCTTTTATTATTTTTTAACATCTTTATTGGAGTATCGTTGCTTTACATTGTTGTGTTAGTTGCTACTGTATAACAAAGTGAATCAGCTATATGCATACGTATATCCCCATATCCCCTCCCTCTTGTGTCTCCCTCCCACCCTCCCTATCCCACCCCTCTAGGTGGACACAAAGCACTGAGCTGATCTCCCTTGCTATGTGGTTGCTTCCCACTAGCTATCTATTTGACATTTGGTAGTGTATATACGTCCATGCCACTCTCTCACTTCATCCCAGCTTACCCTTCCCCCTACCAATGTCCTCACGTCCATTCTCTATGTCTATGTCTTTATTCCTGTCCTGCCCCTAGGTTCCTCAGAACCATTTTCTTTCTTTTTTTTTTTAGACTCCATATATATGTGTTAGCATATGATATTTGCTTTCTCTTTCTGACATACTTCACTCTATATGACAGACTCTAGGTCCATCCACCTCACTACAAATAACTCAATTTCATTTCTTTTTATGGCTGAGTAATATTCCATTGTATATATGTGCCACATCTTCTTTATCCATTCATCTGTCGATGGACACTTAGGTTGCTTCCATGTCCTCGCTATTGTAAATAGAGCTGCAATGAACATTGTGGTACATGACTCTTTTTAAATTATGGTTATCTCAGGGTATACACCCCATAGTGGGATTACTGGGTCATACGGTAGTTCTATTTTTACTTTTTTAAGGCACCTCTGTACTGTTCTCCATAGTGGCTATATCAATTTACATTCCCACCAACACTGCAAGAGGGTTCCCTCTTCTACACACCCTCTCCAGCATTTATTGATTGTAGATTTTTTTGATGATGGCCATTCTGACCAATATGAAGTGATACATAATTGTAGTTTGGATTTGCATTTCTCTAATTGTTAGTGATGTTGAGCATCCTTTCATGTGTTTGTTGGAAATCTGTATATCTTCTTTGGAGAAATGTCTATTTAAGTCTTCTGCTCATTTTTTGGATTGGGTTGTTTGCTTTTTGATATTGAGCTGCATGAGCTGCTTGTATATTTTGTAGATTAATCCTTTGTCAGTTCTTCATTTGCAAATATTTTCTCCCATTCTGAGGGTTGTCTTTTGGTCTTGTTTATGGTTTCCTTTGCTGTGCAAAAGCTTTTCAGTTTCATTAGGTCCCATTTGTTTATTTTTGTTTTTATTTCCATTTCTCTAGGAGGTGGGTCAAAAAGGATCTTGTTGTGATTTATGTCACAGAGTTTTCTGCCTATGTTTTCCTCTAAGAGTTTTATGGTGTCTGGCCTTACATTTAGGTCTTTAATCAATTTTGAGTTTATTTTTGTGTATGGTGTTAGGGAGTGTTCTAATTTCATTCTTTTACATGTAGCTGTCCAGTTTTCCCAGCACCACTTACTGTAGAGTCTGTCTTTTCTCCATTGTATACTCTTGCCTCCTTTATCAAAGATAAGGTGACCATATCTGCGTGGGTTTATCTCTGGGCTTTCTATCCTGTTTCCATTGATCTGTATTTCTGTTTTTGTGCCAGTACCATACTATCTTGATTACTGTAGCTTTATAGTATAGTCTGAAGTCAGGGAGCCTGATTCCTCCAGCTCCGTTTTTCGTTCTCAAGATTGCTTTGGCTATTCGGGGTCTTTTGTATTTCCATACAAATTGTGAAATATTTTCTTCTAGTTCTGTGAAAAATGCCATTGGTAGATTGATAGGGATTGCACTGAATCTGTAGATTGCTTTGGGTAGTATAGTCATTTTCACAATGTTGATTTGTCCAATCCAAGAACATTTTATATATTTCCATCTGTTTGTATCATCTTTAATTTATTTCATCAGTGTCATAGATTTCTGCATACAGGTCTTTTGTCTCCTTAGGTAAGTTTATTCCTAGGTATTTTATTCATTTTGTTGCAGTGGTAAATGGGAGTGTTTCCTTAATTTCTCTTTCAGATTTTTCATCATTAGTGTATAGAAATGCAAGAGATTTCTGTGCATTAATTTTGTATCCTGCAACTTTACCAAATTCATTGATTAGCTCTAGTAGTTTTCTGGTAGTGTCTTTAGGATTCTCTATGTATACTCCCATGTGATCTGCAAACAGTGACAGTTTTACTTCCTCTTTTCCAATTTGGATTCCTTTTATTTCTTTTTCTTCTCTGATTGCTGTGGCTAAAACTTCCAAAACTATGTTGAATAATAATGATGAGAGTGGGCAACCTTGTCTTGTTCCTGATCTTAGAAATGGTTTCAGTGTTTCACCATTCAGAATGATGTTGGCTGTGGGTTTGTCATATATGGTCTTTATTATGTTGAGGTAAGTTCCCTCTATGCCTACTTTCTGAAGGGTTTTTATCATAAATCGGTGTTGAATGTTTTCAGAAGCTTTTTCTGCATCTATTGAGATGATCATATGGTTTTTATCCAATTTGTTAATATGGTTTATCACGTTGATTGATTTGCATATATTGAAGAATCCTTGCATTCCTGGGATAAACCCCACTTGATAATGGTTTATGATCCTTTTAATGTGCTGTTGGATTTTGTTTGCTAGTATTTTGTTGAGGATTTTTGCATCTTTGTTCATCAGTGATATTGGCCTGTAGTTTTTTTTCTTTGTGACATCTTTGTCTGGTTTTGGTATCAGGGTGATGCTGGCTTTGTAGAATGAGTTTGGTAGCGTTCCTCCCTCTGCTATACTTTGGAAGAGTTGGATAAGGATAGGTATTAGATCTTCTCTAAATGTTTGATAGAATTTGCCTGTGAAGCCATCTGGTCCTGGACTTTTGTTTGTTGAAAGATTTTAAATCACAGTCTCAATTTCAGAGCTTGTGATTGGTCCGTTTATATTTTCTATTTCTTCCTGGTTCACTCTTGGAAGTTTGTGCTTTTCTAAGAATTTGTCCATTTCTTCCAGGTTGTCGCTTTTATTAGCATACAGTTGCTTGTAGTAATCTCTCATGATCCTTTGTATTTCTGCAGTGTCAGTTGTTACTTCTCCTTTTTCATTTCTAATTCTATTGATTTGCGTCTTCTCCCTTTTTTTCTTGATGAGTCTGGCTAGTAGTTTATCAATTTTGTTTCTCTTCTAAAAAAACCAGCTTTTAGTTTTGTTGATATTTGCTCTTGTTTCCTTCATTTCTTTTGCATTTATTTCTGATCTGATCTTTATGATTTCTTTCCTTCTGCTAACTTGGGTTTGTTTAATTCTTCTTTCTCTAATTGCTTTAGGTGCAAGTTATGTTGTTTATTTGAGATGTTTCTAGTTTCCTGAGGTAGCATTGTATTGTTATAAACTTCCCTCTTAGAACTGCTATTGCTGCATCCCATAGGTTTTAGATCGTCGTGTTTTCATTGTCATTTGTTTCTAGGTATTTTTGGATTTCCTTTTTGATTTCTTCAGTGATCTCTTGGTTATTTGGTAGTGTGTTGTTTAGCCTCCAGGTGTTTGTATTTTTTACAGATTTTTTCCCTGTAATTGATATCTAGTTTCAGAGCGTTGTGGTCAGAAAAGATACTTGATACAATTTCATTTTCGTAAATTTACCAAGGCTTGATTTTTGACCCAAGATATGATCTATCCTGGAGAATATTCCATGAGCACTTGAGAAGAAAATGTATTCTGTTGTTTTTGGATGGAATGCCCTATAAATATCAATTAAGTCCCTCTTGTTTAATGTATTATTTAAAGTTTTTATTTCCTTATTTATTTTCATTTTTGATGGTCTGTCCATTGGTGAAAGTTGGGTGTTGAGGTCCCCTACTATGATTGTGTTACTGTCGATTTCCCCTTTTATGGCTGTTAGCATTTGCCTTATGTATTGAAGTGCTCCTATGTTGGGTGCAGAAACATTTACAATTGTTATATCTTCTTCTTGGATTGATCCCTTGATCATTTTGTAGTGTCCTTCTTTGTCCCTTTTACTAGTCTTTATTTTAAAGTCTATTTTGTCTGATATGAGAATTGCTACTCCAGCTTTCTTTTGATTTCCATTCGCATGGACTATCTTTTTCCATCCCCTCACTTTTAGTCTGTATGTGTCCCTAGGTCTGAAGTGGGTCTCTTGTAGACAGCATATATACAGGTCTTGTTTTTGTATCCATTCAGCCAGTCTGTGTCTTTTGGTTGGAGCATTTAGTCCACTTACATTTAAGGTAATTACTGATATGTATGCTCCTATTACCATTTTCTTAATTGTTTTGTGTTTGTTATTGTAGGTCTTTTCCTTCTCTTGTTTTTCCTGCCTAGAAAATTTCTTTAGCATTTGTTTTAAAGCTGTTTTTGTGGTGCTGAATTCTCTTAGCTTTTTCTTGTCTGTAAAGGTTTTGATTTCTCTGTGAAATCTGAATGAGATCCTTGCTGGGTAGAGTAATCTTGGTTGTACGTTTTTCCCTTTCATCACTTTAAATATGTCCTGCCTCTCCCTTCTGGCTTGCAGAGTTTCTGCTGAAAGATCAGCTGTTAACCTTATGAGGATTCCCTTGTATTTATTTATTGCTTTTCCCTCACTGATTTTAATATTTTTTCTTTGTATGTAATTTTTGATAGTTTGATTAATATGTTTCTTGGCATCTTTCTCCTTGGATTTATCTTGTATGGGACTCTCTGCACTTCTTGGACTTGACTATTTCCTTTCCCATGTTACGGAATTTTCAATTGTAATCTCTTCAAATATTTTCTCAGACCCTTTCTTTTTCTCTTCTTCTTCCGGCACCTGTATAATTCGAATGTTTGTGTATTTAATGTTTTCCCAGAAGTCCCTGAGACTGTCTGCAATTCATTTCATTCCTTTTTTCTTTATTCTGCTTTGTGGTAGTTATTTCCACTATTTTATCTTCCAGGTCACTTATCCATTCTTCTGCCTCAGTTATTCTGCTATTGATTCGTTCTAGAGAATTTTTATTTCATTTATTGTGTTGTTGATCATTGTGTGTTTGCTCTTTAGTTCTTCTAGGTCCTTGTTAAACTTTTGTTGTATTTTTTCTGTTTTATTTCCAAGATTTTGGATCATCTTTACTATCATTACTCTGAATTCTTTTTCAAGTAGACTTCCTGTTTCCTCTTCATTTGTTTGGTCTGATGGGTTTTTACTTTGCTCCTTCATCTACTGTGTGTTTCTCTGTCTTCTCATTTTCCTTAACTTACTATGTTTGGGGTCTCCTTTTTGCAAGCTGCCAGTTCATAGTTCCCATTGTTTTTGATGTCTGCCCCCAGTGTCTAAGGTTTTTTCAGTGGGTTGTGTAGACTTCCTGGTAGAGGGGACTGGTGCCTGTGTTCTGGTGGATGAGGCTGGATCTTGTCTTTCTGGTAGGCAGGACTGTGTCCAGTCATGTGTTTTGGGGTGTGTGAACTTATAATGATTTTAGGCAACCTCTCTGCTAATGGGTGGGGTTCTGTTCCTGTCTTGATAGTTGTTTGGCATAGGGTGTCCAGCACTCTAGCTTGCTGGTTGTTTAGTGGAGCTGGGTCTTTGCATTGAGATGGAGATCTCTGGGAGAGCTTTCGGCATTTGATATTATGTGGAGCCAGGAGGTCTCTGGTGGACCAATGTCCTGAACTCGGCTCTCCCACCTCAGAGGCACAGACCTGACCCCTGCCTGGAGCACCAAGACCCTGTCCACTATACAGCTATGTAAAACATTCAGGTTCAGCTATTTTGCATTAGATTTGACCCATCCATTCATTGCTAGTTTCTCATTAAATTCTGGGTGACAATCTTAGGCTTCTAAAAATGCATCTAAGCATCCACTGCATAGAAGTCTGATTTTCTCCTGTTGTAATTCACTTTCTAGTCCTTGCACATTGGCTCTATTAGGTCACTTTTCTGATGCTCAGCAAGGCTGCTGTCCACTCTAGTCAGCAGCTCATTCCCTGCCTTAAGCGGGAAGATCGGACCAAGGGGAAAGGTGTCTCAGTATGGTTTTGTTTTTTATTTCCCTGATGATTAATGATGTTGCAGATCTTTCACACACATATTGGCTATCTGTATGACTTTTTTGCAAAAATGTCTATTCAGGAAATCTGCCCATTTGTTAATCAGAATTTTCTTTTGCTATTGAGTTCTGTGAATTCTTTATATACATTGAATGTTAACGCCTTATCAGATGTATGACTTGCAAATATTTTCTCCTATTCAGTAGGTTGCCTTTTCATTTCATTGACAGTTTCCTGTGTTGTGCAGGAGCTTATTAGTTTGATGTAGTGCTGCTTGTTTATTTTTGCTCTTATTGCCTTAGCTTTTGGTGTCAAATCCAAAATATCATTGCTGAGACCTAAGTCAAGGAGCTTACCACCTATGTTTTCTTCTAGGAGTTTTATGGTTTCAGATCTTACATTGAAGTCTAATCCATTTTGAGTTATTTTTTTGTGTGTGGTGTAAGATAGCACTTCAGTTTATTCTTTAAGGGTATTTTTTTGAACTTGGGGAAAACTATGTATTGTTTTGGGACACAATTATTTTTTTAATATTTTTATTTATTTATTTGGTTGTGCCAGGTCTTAGTTATGGCAGGCGGGCTCCTTAGTTGTAGCTCGCTGTCTCCTTAGTTGTAGCGTATGAGGTCTTAGTTGCGGCATGCATGTGGGATCTAGTTCTCTGACCAGGGATCAAACGTGGGCCCCCTGCATTGGGAGTGCCAAGTCTTAACCACTGCACCACCAGGGAAGTCCCTGTTCTGGGACACAATTTAAGAGAGTTATTGGTGTACTGAAGTGGATCCATAAGTGGCAGACCTAGTCAATTAAGAGACCAGATTAATTTTATATTGTTACACTGATGAATTATATGAGTTCTATGAATTTACAAAAATTATTAACTGAATACAAGTTCAAGTTTCAAATATTTTAGAGAAATATTAGGTTAAATAGTTTTATTTCTTTACTTTGGCATATCTCAGAATATTTGGCAAGCAGTATCCACTAGATATTTCCAGAAGAAGAATAGAATATATTGAATTTCCAAAAGTAATGATAACAGAAATATATATATATTTTGCCTGTGCACCACCTCATGGAATTAATGTTTCGTAGAACAGACTCTGGGAATTGCCATGTGAAAAATGAAACAAATGTGTGCATTCCAAAGAAAAGAACACTTGCTGAGGAAAGAAATAGATGGGAATAACTTTCTAACTTTAAATATCTGAAAGGTAGCACAGAGCTGTGTACTGTGGAATATCATATTCATTCTCTTTAGGGCAGAAAAGGTAACTACTACAAAAAAGTAGGTGTTGACTCAACATGAAGAATAACTTGACAATTTTGAGTTATTTGTATTAATTTGTAAAATCTGCATCCTGAAACATTTAAGAACTTTTTCACATTTGGATGAGCAAAAAGCTTAGCGATTTTCAGAATACTTTTCCCGGAATTTTGCTTGTGATCAATGATATATCCAGTTATTCTCTAGGGTAATTTCCAAATTTCAGATGGTTGATTCATAGGGCTTAGTTTTGGATTAACATTTTTCTTCTGATCATTATTTTTGTTCTGATATATTACTGCTATAGAGAACATTCTGAGCCATACTCTTACTTCCCCCAAATTAGTCAATGTGGGCTCAAACATTTTATTTTTTATTTCACTTAAGCAAAGCATGCTTTGAAAGAAAATGAAATAGAAAGAAGTCTAATTATATATTGAATTCTAAAATAGATTATTTTTTAAATTGCCACTGTGATGAATTATATTTTCAGCTCTGTTTCTTTCCACCTACACAATTATTTATTTAACAGTTGATTTTCAGCGTTAAACCTCTTTTATGCCTATTGCTTGGTGTTTATGGGATAATTCTTTTTATGGGATTACTCTTTCACACTTGGCTCATAGCGGCAAGTTTTTGTATGTGTCTTATAAGTGCTTAATTAAAAACTGAAAATGTTTTAAGAAAGACTGTAAAATCTTTACACACACACACACACACACACCCCTATCTATATATTTTTCTTAGAGGTTAAGAATGAACCTAGCCTCCCTGGATTCAAGGGATAGTTAGACAAAATAAATGCTTTGTATGAAGAACTGTAAATTTGAAAAACTTCATCTGCTTTTTCATTCCCTGCCATATTCAGCAAGAAAAATTAGAGTGAGTTATACAAAAACTATATTTCAATATTTCCTTTGAGTTCACTTTTATATATGATATAAAATATGAAAAGAATTAGAATATAGGGAATAGTTTGGAAAGTTGAAAGTTCCCAGTTCCCAGGATTTTTTCCTTAGGCAGACGTTTCACAAAATTATCCCCTGAAATTTCTATTTCATTCACAGAAAGTGGATTTGACAGTGACTCCTTTTCTTCAGTTTTTGCCAGGACTTAATGGAATCTCCCTGATTTCTCTGAATAGAAATATATTCAGAGAAACTAGTCCTATACAGCTTTCCCATTAAATGGACTATTTAATCAGTAACATTACTCAGGATCATATTTCCAGCTCTGGCCGTCTCCTTAGTGCATGAAGTTTTTGGTTACTTACAAAGTTCCCAATGATGGCAGCAACACAGCTTCTAAATTTTACCATAATACTTTCAAGCTGATCTAAAAACTTGATGCATTTCAAGCATTTGGAACAATATTTGGAGATATTGCAGATGGCTCTCGCACTTAGAGTACCACTTGGTATCCCAGTGTTCTAGATGTCAATAAATGAAATGTCCAGTGCCCTCCCCAGGCTGTATGGAGAGTTCACTGCCTTCTTATTAGTGAATGACATTGCTGATCATCTCAAAACAGTAGCATATTTTTCTGTTTTCCTTAAAAATTTCCCCAAGTGTTTTCAGAAAGGTGGTTGAACATACTGAAGAAAATTATGTAAATATCAGATCCAGAGAATCCAAATCTCACACATCAGTGTATGTAGCTAATGGACCTAGGAGCAAAATTGAGCTAGTGCTTATCTCTGGCCCAGCAGGGCTCAGGAGGAATTTTAATTTTGATTCTTTAAATGAATGAACTCCTGAAGAGAAATGTGCTCTCATTGGAAAATAGAGTATTAAAAAGAAAGCACATGACCACTTCCATACAGTCGTCAGGCAAACAGTTGACTACCCTTTGTGTCTCAGACTGAAACTACTTCAGTAAGATGGAAGTTTCCTCCTAAAATATGTTTTCCTGCCAATAAACCTGGGTCTAGAGGATTTTCAAAGGTTATCATTTCATTCCAGCAAAAACATTATCCACTTCTATTAGGCAGACACTTGAAGGTGATTGCTGTATTGCTTTGGATTAAGCTATGTTAAAATGGATGCCTTGGCTGAATCGGTAGGTTTAGAATAAGCCAATAATTAGAGAGATAAGCCAAAGGGTCTTTTTTCATTTTATGCAGCCATGTATCAGAGGGAGACCTCCCAATCCTTTTCTTAAATCCTTTCCCAAGGTCACTGCCTCCTTTTGCACCTCACCCCCTTTCTTAAATAGTGAGAGCAAGACCATCTTGACAAAAAGATACATCAGGCAAATTGGAAATCTACAAAATATGTGTGTGTGTGTGTGTGTGTGTGTGTACATATGAGTATATATGTGTGTGTGTTCTTAAAAATACACTCTTCAGTCTTTAGTTATAGATCTTGATCTTTGTTCAAAATAATGTTTTTCAAAACATATCCACATATTGAAACAATCAACTTCAAGAAAGGTTTCTTTTCCACCATGTGAAATTGTCTATTCCTCCTATTTGTGAGAGATTATAAAATAGTTGATAATGTAAAATGGTTATGTAGCTATTTAAAACAAATTCTCACTTTAATTCTATTTAAAGTATTTACTTTGTAATTAAAGTAGATAATAATCTGGCAATGTCATACACAATCCAATAATTTTATTTTGTGTCCTGTGTACAAAACTTTTTTTATTATACTGTGGCTAAGTAAATTGCACTATTGTACATGCAAAGCAGCTTTTTTAGTTTTTCAATAAATTACTTGGACTATAGTTCAATGCAATAATATTATTTTCAATAGAAAGCTTAATGGTATAAGAGTGTTAGTCATGTATTTCTAACAAAAAGCATACCAAAATATAAGAACAAAATCAAAAGCAAAATGGTATGGAAATATGCTGTATTTTACACTGCTGAATTTAACATTTTATTTATTATTGTATATATTTATATTATATATTTAAAAGCTGGGATTTCTTAGACTATTTCTTAAAAGTTTAGTGTTATAAAATAAAGCTGTTTCCTCAAGCTGAAAATAAATATGACTTTAAATGTTCTATAGGTGTATTCTTTGTTGAAACCTATTATATGTATACTATGTGAAGCCCTGTTTCTGTTTGTTTACTTAAAAAAAAACTGTGATCTAGTAGTTTGCTCTAACAAAGCTGTATAAATACTGTCTAGAATATATTCTCTAACTGATAATATAATATAGGCATGGTGGCATTCTGTCTATTATAATAATTTTAATGTAAATGTGGAAAAATACCTTAATTAATAACCCCAATAAGCTGTTATTCTCAGAAGGACTCAACTCACTAGGAAATCTCTTTAATGAAGCATGACCAATGGTGTGGGAATATGACTTGAGACTCCACTTAACTGTCACTCCTCACTTTATTTTGTCTCTGCCTTTCCCAAGACAACAATACAGAGCCCTTATCTGCTAGACCTTAGTATGATTTATTCTGTGCAAAAACTCAGGCCAGGTGTTCCTAGAAATGACCACAAGATGCTCTCTCTTTCTTGAATCACGCTGATCCTTACTCTTACCTCTACCCTCTAACAAGCTTTAGCCAAGTCCAAAAGCTCCTTGCTTCTGCACTTTAATTGGATGCCCTGTCACTACCTGTGTGTTAATGGAACAGGACTCTGCTTTGCACTCTAACCCAGTGGTCGAGCCCAAGCTTTCAATGGAGAAATGTTTCAGCTGCCAATCATCTGCCTCCCCAGACTTCTACCCTAGATTCTTTATTACTATGTTGGATTCTTTTTCAGAATCCTCCTAAGGAATCAAGAAGTACCTTGCACACAACACACACACACAAATGCATATGCACACATTCATTGACTTCTGACAAAAGTCATGACAGAAACTGTCATTTCTTAATTAACTTGTCACCATTTATTGATTACCTATGTGAACTAGGCCCTGTTCAGCTATCCTCCCCACTAGCTGAATTCCTGGATTCCCTTTAAGCAGGAAAATCAATTTTACTTGAAAATGAAAGGAGATGATATTACTAATTGAACAGAGATGCAGAAGCAAATGTGATGTATGGTCTGTATATTCAGTGTCTGCCCCTCCCTCATGTGTGAAGCTTCTGCCAGTCGGAGCTTTGTTCACCTTCTGTGTAATTTTCAGTTCATCATGGAAATATTTGACACTGACATAAAATGGGAATCACATACTCTTGAGGTTGTGTTCTCTTACTATATCTGGTAGAATTGAGTCAATTCCCAAATGGCATTTGTTAATGCTTTGAATCATAGAGATAAAATTAGCAGAACTTTGTTAATTTGCTCAGCAATAAGTAAATGAGAGCTACTCAGCAGCCTGGAACACTCATGAGAGTGCCATGCTACTTTAAAAAATCTTCGGGTGTTTGTTTTTCTCTTTCTGACTTACTTCACTCTGTATGACAGACTCTAGGTCCATCCACCTCACTACAAATATCTCAATTTCATTTCTTCTTATGGCTGAGTAATATTCCATTGTATATATGTGCCACATCTTCTTTATCCATTCATCTGATGATGGACACTTAGGTTGCTTCCATGTCCTGGCTATTGTAAATAGAGCTGCAATGAACAATTTGGTACATGACTTTTTTTGAATTATGGTTTTCTCAGGGTATATTCCTAGAAGTGGGATTGCTGGGTCGTATGGTAGTTCTATTTTTAGTTTTTTAAGGAACCTCCATAATGTTCTCCAGAGTGGCTGTATCAATTTACACTCCCACCAACAGTGCGAGAGGGTTCCCTTTTCTCCACACCCTCTCCAGCATTTATTGTTTCTGGATTTTTTGATGAAGGTGGGAGAGAGGGAGACGCAAGAGGGAAGAGATATGGGAACATATGTATATGTATAACTGATTCACTTTGTTATAAAGCAGAAACTAACACACCATTGTAAAGCAATTATACTCCAATAAAGATGTTCAAAAAAAATCTTCAGGTGAACAGTTTACAAATTAAATATTTTCTTCACCATTTTATCAAAGAGATAGCTCGAAGACATGGTATTTCAATTATTTGGCTTGGTTATAGCATATAACATCTTCAGAGGAGGAATTAAACCCCAATTCTCTTCATGAGACTGTTTCATTCATTAACAAAATATTTTAATAGACACTTGTCCTTTGTCATTAGTTATTCATAGTTTGTGGGCAAAAAGATTCATTACACATTTCTGAGATTTTCAGGGAGTAAAGATAATTTATTATAGAAATAGTTCATTAGGACACAGCAGTGATATAATTTTCCCTCTTTAAATTACCCATTCCTTAAATAGTTGTTAGAAGGGTTATTCAACATTGACTAAAACAAAGGCCAAGTTAATGATGAGTGGAAAAAAGTACGTGATAGGTCTAGTCATTTTGGATTATTTTTTCATCTGGACATGTATCTTTATCTGTATATGCTAACATTGACTATCAAACTCTCAATTTAAGACAATGAAATTACATTATCCAGTCAGAGCTCAAAATTTTCCTTTAACTTGACTTAATTATAATCTTAATACAAGTATACAGATAATTTTTAGGACTGTACAAATTGCAAAAAGCCTACTAACTTCTATTATTCTAATCCGTAGCCAATAATGTTTACAGAAGGGTCAATGTGCTCAATAAATGAAGTGTGCAATATTGGAAAGTCTGGCATAATTGAATTTCAGAAATGAATTCAAATATATTGTATTTAAAGCACTCAGGACATGAGATGGATGCAAATATCACATCCTAATCAGCCAGAACATTCCTGAGAAAGGTCCCTTTCAAACCCCATGATAATCTATTCTCAACAACATTTATTACTCTTCTTATTTGAAACAATGTCTTCATTTTTGACCCTTGAACACAGTGTACTTTGATTGTCCTTAAGTCTGACTGGTTTCTTCTTTGTAGCTTTTTTTTTCTTCCAGAGCTTCTTTGTGTTCCCAACCTTTAAATGTTGTAGTAACCCAGGGCTTATAGTCTTCAGTTATCACCTTGTCTCTGTTATACAAACTATGTGATCTTATTCAGTATCAGGCCTTAAAGCATCTTTTATACACTGATGGTTCTTAACTTTTTACCTTCAGGTATGACTTTCCCTTAACCTCTGCACTTGTGTATTCAACAGCTCACTCAAAAGCACCACCGAATATCTACTAGTAATCAGGAACTTAACGTCCAAAAAGAACTCTTGGTTTGCTTTCACAAATACATTCCTTCCCCAGGGCTCCACATCTCAGGAAAGAGCCCCATCAGCTCCTCAGGTTCTCATATTTAACTCTTAAGCATCCTCCTGGATCTCATTCTCACATCACACATCCTTATCACCAGCTGATCATCATGTACTTCTAGTCCTACCTTCACAATGTATCCCACGCTGACATCTCCTCATCTCCATTTCTACTTTCATCATCTTCTCCCACCTATAAGATAGTAATAACCTCCTACCTAGTCTCTCTGTATCTCATGGTCCGAGAGCCTAATTTGCAGAGAGGAGAGGCTACTATCCTAAAAATAAAAATCTTTTCAATTGTTTCACATTATTTTTGGAATAAAATCCAATGTTCTTACAACAGTCTTTAAGATTCAATTTCATCTGACAATCTCTACAACTTCATCTTCTTCCATTGTCTTTTGATCACTCTGACCTTGCAGTTTCTCAAACAGACCAAGCATATCCCATGCAGAGTCTTTGCATTTGCTGTTTTCTCTGACCAGAAAGCTCTTTCCTCAGGTTCTCTCATGATTCCTTTCTCTTTTCACTCAGGTGTTTTTATAAATATCTCCTCCTCTGAGAGACCTTTTTTAACCACCCAATCCAACAGAATATTTACTTTATTATTCATACAATTGGCCTTGAATTATTTCTTCCAGCAATTAGTAATCTACTAGTCTACTATACATTTACTTTTTATACCTATGTTTATATATTTTTTAACTCCCATCTCCCTAGAGTCAAAAAATAAACTTTTTTTGAGAGGAGAAATTTTATGGGAGCAGGAATTTTTCCTCTGTTGTTCAGGACTATTTTTTTAATTTCTTAGACTCATACTGGGAACATATGTGAGACCCTATAAACATTTGTTGAATAATATAATGAGATGAAGAAGATTCTCAGATTGTCAGTTGATTTGAGGTGATATTAATTTACTGAGCACCAGTGTGCAAAGTTTCATACAATTTATTAAATAAATTATAATTTAAATATTAAAGCCTATATCTTCAACCAGAGAGTAGATTTTTTTAAAAAAAACCTTCTTGGGCCTCCCTGGTGGCGCAAGTGGTTAAGAGTCCGCCTGCCGATGCAGGGGATACGGGTTCGTGCCCCGGTCTGGGAGGATCCCATATGCCGCGGAGCGGCTGGGCCCGTGAGCCATGGCCGCTGGGCCTGCGCATCCGGAGCCTGTGCTCCGCAACGGGAGAGGCCACAACAGTGAGAGGCCCACATACCGCAAAAAGAAAAAAAAAAATAAAAATAAAAATAAAAAATAAAAAAAAACTTCTTGATTAATTGGTAAAATATTTGGTGAACATGAGGTGTTATTTAGTTTATTTTCAAATTATCCATAGGTCATGAGGTATTTTCTTGAAGATATAAAATTTACAGGCCTACATAAAGTGTTAATACATACTTGAAAGTTTACATTGATTTGTAAAAGTATTTATCATATAATCTCTATAAATTCAGGGACTGTGTTTGATCCTGTTGGTCAGAGACAGTATAACCATTATCATCTGGGTGCATATTTCTACTCCTCCACACATAATGCTCCTACTACTCTCTACAACGGGTGAGACAAGCTGAAAATCCTCTGGGGAGTGGTTCTCTCAATGATTCAATAAATATATAGTAAGTAGCTACTATATGCAAGACAGATATAGTGGTACATAAACATTCAAAAATATTTGTTCTTATGGAGCTTACCTTTTACTAGAGGAGAAAAAAACAAACAAAATAAATAAGCAAACTATGTGTTAGGATAAATGATAGCAAGCGCTAAAGAAGTTAATGGCAGTCTGTGCATAATGGAAGAGGCTGTATGTGTACCCAGATCTCTGTTTTGTTCCCAAATCCTTGTTTCTTCTATTACATGAAATGGTGTAAGATAGAAATTACTGTCTGGTTAATAATTAATAATGCTTCCTTCTGTTTGGTTGCTTCCTTCAAAAAAGGATGATGAATTGAGGAAAATCCGTTTCTTTTGAATGGCCTGCAGAGAATCTTTATAGAATTTACCCTAATGTCACCTGCATCTTGACTTTGAGACTGTAATTACATTAGTTCAAAATCTGTTGCTATTGAATAATTTAAAATGTGATGGATATGCTTGGGAGAGATAATAATGACATATGGACTCATGACATATTTACACAGATATGAGAATGTGCTGTGGTTAGATTCTACTGCTGTCATCAGCACTAATGCATGTCCAGAAAGGGAAAAATCTGATTTCAGAAAATGACAGGTGAAGTTGTCCTTTGAGATCTCTGTTTCAGGAAAGCATTTTTGTATGAGGCAAACTTAAAGCTTTTGGCAAACTTTCCAGAGAAATTTCATTTTATTAAGAGGCTAAGTACTCCAGGATTTGTTGCTACTCAGTTTAACTAGTTCCTGTGTTTATTAACGTGTGACTGTTTCTTATATCTCTGATATGCAGCCATTTTCTTATGTATTTTATAGCCAGGAGCCCTTCACTATGATTTTTGGTGTCTGTTATCCCAATCATTTAATTTTTCTCACCAACTTCAGTAATAGCCAGATTCCTTTTTATCCTAAGGCTAGGAGCAGTATGAAAATAGTAAAAAATGCCATATGAAAACCTGAATTCCCTAGGAGAGGTCTCTTTCTGATTTCTGATTAGTTGTCTTTGCCAATGATAAAGAAATGTGCTATCATTAAAGTCTGGCTGATAAATGATACTTTTTGGCAACACTGTTATACAGGCAATGGTGTCTTTTGGTCCATATCCGGTATTTCTCCTTGGAAGATCATACTTTGAATTGCAGCACCAGCCTTGGCTTCTTGTTTCCAGTTGAGCTATTTCACCTTGATGGCAGCATGAGATTGGTTCTGTCATTACTTATAGAGATGTTTCAATGCTTCTGGCTGATTTCTGGCACCTCCTTGAAGCATTATCCTGCCCATCCTGGATGCTTCTGTTTCTTAGATGTTCTTCCCTCATCAATTTTCCTCACATGCCAATCCTGTCAGAGTTGAGTTTTCACGGTCACTGTGTCAAATTTGAAGAAGCATATGCATCCTGAACCCTGACCAGTGGGGATTTTATTCTGCCTGCTGAGGTTGTGTGGGTGGTGTTTGCATTAGAATTCAGAAACCGGCTGTTTTTTGTAAAAATTGCCATTGGAATCTCTATAGGGATTGCATCAAACCTATAGAGGCTTTGGGTAGTATGGGTATCTTAACAATATAAATTCTTCTAATTCATGAACACGGGGATACTGTTCCATTTATTTGTGTCTCTTTCAGTTTATTTCGTCAGCGTCTTATAGTTTTCAGTAAAGAAATCTTTCACCTCCTTGGTTAAATTTAATTGTCAGCATTTTGTTGTTTTTATTCTATTATAAATGGGATTATTTTCTTTATTTCTTTTTAAGATAATTCATTGGTATTGCATAGAAACACTACTAATTTTCGGATGTTAATTTTGTATTTGCAGCTTTACTGAATTTGTTTATTAGATCTAACAGTTTTCTGGTGAAGCCAGGACTGGAAGACCAGTTAAAAACAACCTCTCAGGTGTTCCCAATTAGTCTTTCTGATTGATAAGGGCCAGGAGCTACACTCAGCAGTGGGTGGGGCTATAAATTATCTCTTCAGCCTGGTGAAGCAAGGGAAACCTCCAAGCCTGGCAAGCCTTTTAGTCTGTGGTCTTGACGTGAGCTGACCTGCCCTCCAGGTTCCCTGGCCAAATGGTGCCACTGGCTTTGCTCTGTGGACTATCAGCTCTGCCTACTATACCCTTGGCTCAAGCATTGCTGGACTATACAGCTTCCAGGTGTTCCTGATCAGGCTCTTCTGTCTGGGAGAAAGCCTGGGAGCTCCACTTAGCCGTGAGCCACGCCATGACTCAGCAACTTTGCCTGATGACTCAAATCAGGCAGACCTGCACTCTGCCGCGTTTCCTCGTCAGACTGAGCCCATCTTGGCTCTGCAGAGGAGCCAAGTTGCTGGTTGGGACTACGACTTGGGCGCTGCAGGTAGGAGCTCCCGTCTGCCAAGATTCTAGTGCTGGTTGTTGCAAACCCCTTCCCCGCTCTCTGTCACAGATTCCCAGCGGTCAGGGCCCACAGATTCCCCTCCAATCCCCACGGGGGAAGACCAGAATGGGTACTGCCAAGAAGTGACCCTAGTCTCTCTTTTCGCACTAGAGGAAATGTAGACTTAGAGAGACCTCTGAGCATGGTGCTGTGAGGGCCCGTGGGAGAGAGAATGCAGTCAGCATGCAGCTGCTTCTCTTACGCTCCTAATGCAGTCTGTCTTGGTTTTTGTGGTGCGGGAGGGCCTTCAGCCCTTGTGCTCTAGGATTCTCTCAGTGTTGTCTTGTCCATAAATAGTTTTTGTGAAGGGAAGCGAAGTCAGGAACGACCTATGTTGCCATCTCAGTGACTTCACTCCCTTTCTTATAAATGTAAAAATTTCTAGCTATAGTTCCTATTTAATATATATATGTATATAGAGTTATAATTATACATTTTGGAATTTACATAAAATGAGAATATTTGTGAGAGCTTATACTGCCTGTTTTTTAATGGACTACAAATAATACCATGCCTTAATCATCATGCTGCATGTTTTTATTCCTTGACTTGCATGCCTATACTTTATACACTATCCAAATATGTAATTGTCTGACTAGGAATCAAATATTCTCCTCTAGGATCTTGTTTCTTGGCATTGCATTTCCCATATTACCTTTAAGAAGAGAAAATTGCACTAAAAATAAATGTTAGCTAGCCATTTCAGAGCTATCCATAATGGAAAACTGCTATTCCCACGTAACGTAGTATCACAGATGCTTACAGTTAAGAGGCTTTAGAGCTTGTTTAGGGCCCAGAACGATGGCTACAGCCTTGTTGACGCTAAGTAAAAATTTTTTTTGAACTAATGAATAAATCATGTACCAGGCTTCATTTTATACACACTGTTTTTAAAAGGTGTGTTCCAGAAAAACAAATGACTTTGCCAAGGTAACTTGGTGTTCAATAAAAATAATTAACTCTTCATTATAATACTCTGCCATCTAGATTTGAATGAATGGCTAGATTTAAGAGTATTAGTAATAATTACTTGAAGTATGGACTTTAGAATCAGACTGTCCAATTTCAAAACTTAGCTCTTCTGCTTGCCAGCTGTGTGACCTGAGGCAAGTCCCTCAACCACTTGGAGCCTCAGTTTCTTCATTTAAAAATGTAGATAATGATATCACATACCTCATACCTGTGTAATAAGAAATTTGGCTGGGATGTAGGCTCTGAACCCTTGGAAAAAGAATTTGGTTGGAACCTGGGTTCCTGGGAAGCAGCCTCTAAATTCATGGTATTTCCTGAGTAAGGAGTGTCTTTGCTATTCATGGTGGGCCCTGATCGTTTATCCTAATGAGGTGACTCAGGGTCTGACCCTAGAAAGTTTAAGCTAATGACTCAGGGTAGAAGCTGGCTGTGCCAGAAAGACCAATCATGTGTTTACAGGGTTGGAGCTTTAAGCCACATGATATTGGCCCAACCTCTAGGGAGAAGAAGTAGACTGGAGACTGAGTCTAATGGCTAGCAATTCAATCAATTATGCTTATGTAATGAAGCCCCAATATAAACTGTGAACAGCTGAGCTAAGGTACCTTCCCTGTTTGGTAACAATCCGTGTCCTGACTTCACAAAAGAAAAATGGAAGCTTCACATTTGGAGCCCTCCCTGACCTTGCTCTATATGCTTCTGCTTTTGGATGGTTTTGATTTATTTTCTTTTGGCTGTAATAAAACTATACTCACAAGTATAGTGTTCTCCTAAGTTCTGTGAGTCATTGAACCTGAGGGGGTAGTAAGAATCTCTGAATTCGTAGCCAGTTGGTCAGAAGTGAGGGTGGCCTGAGGACGCTTGAACTTGAAGCTGGTGTCTGAAGTGAGGACAGTATTGGCGAGGACTGTGCACTTTGTCTGTGGTGTCTGTAGTAACTGTGGGTAGTTGATGTCAAAAGTTACTGGAATGTCTCAAAGTTATTACAAGAATGAAATGGTGTTCACTCTTATAATTAATGGTTCACGTTCTTCATGACTGATAAATATGGCAATAATAATAAGTGTCTGTCATTGTTTACTGAGTGTTTTATTTAACCCTTAGAACCATTCTATAAGATGTTTCTGTAAAGCCACTTTTCAAATTGTTTAAGGAAATATATTTAGTAAGTGATAAATGGATATTAAATAAAAGGTCTGTGCTCCTTAGTACAATGTAATACAGCTTTTCCCACTTATTCTAGCCTAAGGCTGGCATCTCATTTTCCAGAAGAAATTATTATGGGTATAATCACTTAAAATTTTGGCCTGATGTTTTGTTGGTAAAAGAAGAGGAATGGAAAATTTACCTCTATATTTCCCTATAATTGAACTACTCATTACTGTATAGAATGTTTGACTGTCTATCATAACAAATAGACTTCAGAAATTAAAATAATGCAAACTCAATATGCTTATTTTTAATAAACTTTATTAAGGTTTATTTTTAATAGAAGTACTGGGTTTATAAAACATCTATGGGGCTGTTTCTTGTATTCAAAAAAACCCCAAACTGATAGAGAATCTTCCGTCTTAAGTAATGGCTCCCAAAGCTTCCTTGGGTGTCATCTCCAATTAAGCTGAACAGAAGTTGTGGGAAAAAGTTGGGGATAAAATAGGAAATGTTTATACGGTTTAAGCCTAGAAGTAATTTCAGCTTACATTCTCTTGACTAGATCTCAGTCATATGGGCACATCTAACTGCAAAGGAGGCGGGAAGTACAGCATAGCTGTGGAAGAAGAGGAAAAATGCAATACTAGCAGTTTAGTATTTCACTGTTATTTTTTCATATACTTTCTTTGCAGCCCCATTAAATCCTGGCAGAAAGTAGTCAATAACAATTAAGTGACCATTGATTATCTAGTTAAAATCCTCCCCTTCCATAAAATACCCTCTTGCCTGCCACAGCTGAAAAATGTTATTCTTTTTCACTGGCTGGTTACTTTTGCCTAAAATTCCACTGTAGACATTTCAAGCTTTTGGTATTCACTGTAGAAATTTACCATAGGCATTTCTGGCTTAATTCCTTATTAAAATGCAAATTACATCATCAGGGATAAATGTTATCAGCCATTTATACCTTGGAAAGCACATATTTATCAGACGCTTTGCTACTGGCTCTAGTTCATTGAGTCTTTTCACTGGTGGGAGTGGGGAGAAACATAGGCAGGTCACCAAGTGAAATGGGCAAATGCAAAAGCTCCATCGCATCTATTCTCACAACGCTGTCTAGAGAAAGCTGGGATTCATTTATACATACTCCCATATGTGTGCTGGGTGTCTTACTTCTTTAAGGAGAGTGAAATAATAGATCTGATTCTGGCAATCTTAAATATTCATTTCTTCTGAGTAAATGAAAAATAAAATGTTTAAGATGCTTCCTGCCTTTTTTTCTTTTCTTTTCTGCTTTTTATCATAAAGCTGAATGTTTGCTTCTCTTCCTCCTTTTCTTGGTCTAAATCCTTTGGCAAAAAAAGAGTGGAGAGACGGTGTTTGCTAATCCCATGGATATGGAAATATATAATTGCAGAACCCTGGGGTTAAGGAATGGAAAACTGTCCTGTTGTGATTGTGTAGTGTGATCCAGACCTCTATTTTATAGCAGGTCAGTTATGCACCCTCTGACTCACACCACCCTTTCTCCTGATATTTGCTGTCTTTTCATTCCAAAATATTACTTTTTAAAAAAATTGAACAGAAGAACTAACATTGCTCTGTAGCAAGTAGAGTTTCTTAAACCTTGCACCTATGACAGAATTTCCCATACCACACCTTCCAATTCATTGAGGAACAGCGTATTTCACTGCATAACTCCTAATCTTGCAGGGCTATTTCAAAAGCCTATGCAATAGACAACCACAGGCTTTATTAAAGTTCTTACCTATAGGTGCTTGGTGATATCCAACTGACGTATGTAATTACATATTTAAAACTGACAAACATTGCTTATGGTTATAATACTTCTTTTTACTTGATAAAGTCCTGGCAAGTGAGCAGACATAGTCAGGCTGCATTCCCTTTCAACAAAAACTTCATCTCTCTTGCATTGAGGTAGGAAAGAATCACCAAAATGAGCACTTAGGATGTCACAGAACCCTAGATCCTCACAGAACCTGACTATCCTGAGGGTAAGCGTAGCCTAGGTAGAATGTTACTCAGAATCATCACTTCAGATCCCTTATACCTGGAAACAATTCTGCAGACATACAGAAAGGGAGGACCAGGAAGGAAGGGAAGGAGGACGAAGGAGAATTATTTCCTATCAGTGGTTTCCAGAAAGGTGGATGAAATTAGACATTGCCACCACTTGTTTTCAGAGTAGACTTTAAGTGGTGGCTTAAAATGATCAATTAAAAACTAATAGAAGGGAGATAGATCAAAAATTCAGGTGGTGAGAATTTAAGGCAATGACATTTCATATTGATATTTTTCTCAAAGAAAAAGTATACATTTGAAGTGTCTTGATTTGTCATAGATAATCCCCCAATATTTCTTCCATTCTTTATGCATTTATTTTGCTTTCTCATTTAGGATTCTGTATCTACATAGACATTTATACACATACACAGATATACTGTAAAATGTATTTTCTTTCATAACAGTCTTGTTTTCAACCAGAAATAAAGATGGAAGGAAAGTTAAGGACCAATGGGAGAAAAACTGAGACTTTTTTTCCAAAAGAATTTGAACTGAACAAATTCAGATCAGCTCAGAGAATATTTTGATGTTATGTCTGGTTTTCAATCCAGCACTTTTATATAACATACAGCTTTGTTTCCTCTTCATCCTGGTTCATTTAAGCATTATTTTAGAAAACAAAACAAAGCAAAAAAATGAATTGGGGCCACATATCGGGGAAAAAAAGCCTATTCAAAACCATGCAAATTAGCATAATATGCTAATAGCATATAACAAGTTAAAATGAATACATTCAGGTCAAGTCATGGCGGATTTCAAGACTGAGTAACCTGTGCCAGGCAGGTGTTTGTCCTCACAAATGTGTCTCTGCAGTATTTCTAGGGACCAGTGTGACTGCAAGTACTACAGGAAGCTCCAGATAACAGTGAATTGTCTGGAATATTCTATACACAATGTGACTAAAATAAACCAGTATGTGATAGTTGAAAATTCTAATTTTTGCCCCAAAATTTGTATCTTAAAAAAATATAACTTCTGAGAGGCATGCTACAGAGGATTGAGAATGAGACCTCTGGCCTCCTACTGCCTAAGTTCAGATTCTAGCTCCATCTTTCAATAGCTACGGAAATGGGAAACCACTTATCTTTCTGAACCTCAGTTTCCTCCTCTATCAGAGAATAATAATGAGGATAATTTCTACCTCATGAGGTTGTAGTTTAAGGCATTTAGAGTCTGGCACAAGTAAGGGTTTAGTTAGTGTTGACTATCGGTAGCATTGCTAACCTTCCATTTAAAAGCAAAATATTTTACCAAGGTAATGAGAATGGGGGGGAAAACCCTCAGTTTGGGTTTGGCATAAAGAAAAAAGACTGTAATCCTGACTCCCCCCTTAGATGGACTCAGCCACTCATGCCCTTTTATTTCTGGTCTCTTTGCTTATCTATGGACTTTAGGGTAAGGTAAGAATGGAACCCCTGCTTTCCTCAATTGCCTTGGTTGACCAGGCCCTAAACACACCTGCTTCTTTGGACCATCTATCCCACTGGTATTAATATATAAAATAGCATCCTGATGTGCCCTGGAGGTTCAGCCTGATTATCTTGGAGAAAATTCCAAAATAGGAAAACTTGCTATCTAAATCATTGACATCAGCAAGGATCACATAATCTTATTATTAAAAATTATTTTATTCATCTCCAACTTTCCACCTGTGTGAGGTAGTGTCTTCTGAGAAGCAGATGCCAAATTGGGATTAGCTGTGCAAGAAATTTATTGGCAAAAAGGCCTGTGAGGAAAACTCAGGAAGAAGTCAGAGAAGATTTAGAGAATTGTCAGACCAAGACGCAGGTCTAATTCCTATGAAGGAGAGAAGGAAGCAAGGAAGGTTGAGTAGAAAAAGGTTTTGACTGTAGAGCAGTTCAAAGGAAGTTTTAGCAAAGCCAACGAGGAGCTCTCGAGCCAGAGTCACCAGTCATAGGAGTCTCATATCTCCCAGGAAATGGCCTGGCTTCATATACTTGTTGCATTCAGTCACTGGCTGTGAGCAATCTGGTGGAAAGCAGGGCCACTGAGCAGACACATCAGTGGATTTCAGTGTACATCACTGGGGTCCACCGGTGAGTTATGCTCCCTGTCGTGAGATATATGAGAGGCTACTTCATGGCTACCAAACCATCTGATGCTTGAACCTCTTCCTCTATGCTGTCTCCTCTCCGTAATGATGAAATTTCACCACCTCCTCTACTCAGGCACCAACTTGTCTCCCATCCCCTTCCCTCTCTGCCTTTTCTTTGATCTCAACTGATTTTCAAACACTCCTTATGCCTTTGACTGTATCACAATGAACTCCAAAGACAACTGTGAGGTTTAAATTTTTTGTTTAGGGTTAACTATTAGCCAAACTCTAGATATATAAAATGTAAATAATAATTCCCAGAGCAAGCACGATCTCCAGTTGTTATTGCTCTTTGCCAAGACTGATAAATTGTGGTAGAGAACCAATGACATGAAACTTTACAGACTCAGAAAGGCAGATCAGAGTGTTAAAATGGTGTAGGCAACGGTCTGCATTAATACTGTGCTTTGTTCATTGATGATACTTATGATCTGATTGTAAGAACAAATGAATATTCAAATATCCTGAAATCTTTCCAAATTTATAAACAATAAGCTTTCCCTTTAGTTTTGTTTTGCTTTCATCAGTGTTTACTAATTTAAACAATGATGGAAAATGATAACCAATGATAATAAAGTCAATTACAAAACTGACTTTACAGAAAAGAGCATTGAACTTCAAACCAGTGACAATAATCAGTTTACCAAGCTTCCAAATGAACATAGGCCAAACAGTTCTCATTAATGTTTTCAAAACTTTCAGATGTGGTAGAATTTTATAGCAAATTGTAAATGATTTATGAAAAGAAAAATTTGTAGTCAGTCTCTGGCTAGAGAAACAAAGAGAGAAACTCAGAGCTAATTCCACAGTGCTTTGCAGTTAGCTTTATTAATTCCAAATGCCCAAATAAGGTAAAAAAATCACATTTTTTTTCTCTTGTGTTTTAGCTCAGATTTCCACAACAAAATACCACAGATAAGGTAGCTTAAACAACAGAAATTTATTTCTTACAGTTCTGGAGGCTGGGAGGTCTACCACTGAAGTGCCAGAAAGGTAGATTTCATGCTGAGGCCTCTTCTTTTGAGCTTGTAGGTGGCCACCATCTTGCTGGGTGCTCACATGACCTCTTTTTTGTGTGAATATGGGGAGACAGAGCAAGCTCTTTGGTGTCTGTTCTTGTAAGGACACTCATCCTGTCATGAGCACCACCCTCCACTCGTAAGTCAATTCAACCCTAATTACCTCCCCAAAGTCCCATCTCCAAATATTATTGCATTGGGGGTTAGGACTTTAGTCTGTACGTTTTTGGGGTGGGAGCAAACATGTTCAGTCCATAATATAAAGTAATTGCTGTAGCTTCAGAGCTCACATCTGTAACACAGCATGAATCACAGCATGATCAAATTACAATACCTCCCAGCTTAGCTGGAGGTCCATTCTTTTTCATCTCCAGTATCTTTGCAAATTCTCTCATGGATCCCCAGGTTCTTGACAAAGATCAGTATTTTTTTTTTTTTTTTTGCGGTACACGGGCCTCTCACTGCTGTGGCCTCTCCCACTGCGGAGCACAGGCTCCAGACGTGCAGGCTCAGTAGCCACGGCTCACGGGCCCAGCCGCTCCGCGGCACGTGGGATCCTCCCAGACCGGGGCACGAACCCGTGTCCCCTGCATCGGCAGGCGGACTCCCAACCACTGCGCCACCAGGGAAGCCCAAAGATCAGTATTTTATACCTTCTTTGTACGGAAAGTTATCTGCTGTGAAATTGGGGTTTGAGGGATATTCCTCAAAGCCAGTTGCCGTAACAGTGATGACCTCCTAGTCTGCTGTTTTTGGTTACTTCCAGGCTACTCACCATAGCCAAACTGAGATCTTAGAGTTACTGATTAAACCATTACAACATGAAGCAATGCCCCATATGTAGGATAGCATCACTGCCATCCCAGTGCCATCTTGCTGCCTCTGTGGTGCTGATGTAAGTCTCTGCTGATTCTTTCAGGACTCTGTGAATGGCCCAGGTATCCTACAGCAAAACCCACCAAGTATTACAGCTCTTTGTCATCCAGATTGTCACGTACATGCAACATGCATGCATATACACAAATACACAAACACAGAATTGTTTTCCCAACAAGCCACCTAGAGTGATATCAGTGGGTACTTATGATACAGAGACCAAACTCTCTCTGCCTCAATACTCGGATGGTGTAGAGTATTAAGCACAAGTCCAGATTCTTCTTCCCTTATGGTTAAGTTTATCTCAGAGGCCTCATTGGCCTTTTATCTCCATATTGCTCTGCCAGGCTTCTTCTGTTTCATTCTACAGATTTCAGTACACACAAAATTTCAGAGAGAAAGGTCAGAATCTATTGACAAAGCTGGTTTGATGCTATGTTCAGCCAAAAGTTTCTGTTGTAACCTTCTTCACAATGAAATGGGTACATGCCTTATATTGAGATATATAGATAAATAGATAGGTAGATAGGTAGGTAGGTAGATAGGTATGTAGGTAGGTAGATAGATAAATAGTGGGGTTTTATTCTGAAAATTTAATCTGATAAGAAAAGCATTATAATTGACTGTATAGCACAGGGAACTGTATTCAATATCCCGTAGTAACCTACAATGGAAAAGAATCTGGAAAAGAATATATATATCCATATATATTCTTATATATATGTATAAGAATACATATATATATAATATCTATATCAATTCTGTATACCTGAAACATAAATCACCTATACTTCTAGGAAAAAAAAAAAGAAAAGCACTATATCTTATCAACCCAAACAAGCAATGACAGGGCCTCATTGTGGACGTCAGTGCTGTGGGGAAATAATCTTGATACTCTGGACTGCTTTTCCTCTGACTCTAACTTTCATGCTATATTATGAGGTTGAAGAACAATAGAGTAAAAATCATGACAGTTCTAATATGTACTTCCTCAATATGCTTTGAATACCTCATTCTTGGGGTGAAATTCTACAACTTTCTAAGTGTTAATATCAATAGGTCTGACTTTTGGGCTTTCCTGGTGGCGCAGTGGTTGAGAGTCCGCCTGCCGATGCAGGGGGCATGGGTTCGTGCTCCGGTCCGGGAAGATCCCACATGCCGCGGAGCGGCTGGGCCCGTGAGCCATGGCCACTGAGCCTGCGCGTCCGGAGCCTGTGCTCTGCAACGGGAGAGGCCACAACAGTGAGAGGCCTGCGTACCGCAAAAAAAAAAAAAATAGGTCTGACTTTTAAAGGAAGCTCCACAGGTGAAAGCTACATGTGCAGGTATCTGAGCTCCAGAGGAATACACTCACCTGGTTCAGATCTTGCCTTGTGCCCTCCCAGTGTTTGAGGTTGTGCCACATCCCTGCTCAGTGCTAGACACTGAAGTTCCTTCATGGCCCAAAGCTCAACAAGGAGCTGGGAGGTGTGGAGTTGAGACCAAATTGAGGTCTGGTGATGAGGGGGATGAGACAGTGCACCACCAGAGGCCACTCAACCTTTGGTCCCTGACCAGGGAAGCATGGTGGTCAGAAAGATGGGTCTAGTTGGAGAACTGCTCTTTAGTACTTATCACTTAAAATAAAATGTGGCTGGTATCCCCAGGTTCTTGTTATAAAGCCGAATG
This sequence comes from Mesoplodon densirostris, assembly GCF_025265405.1. Lineage (NCBI taxonomy): Eukaryota > Metazoa > Chordata > Mammalia > Artiodactyla > Ziphiidae > Mesoplodon > Mesoplodon densirostris. The sequence goes on along the minus strand of NC_082669.1, from coordinate 60,297,101 downwards.
TTGCAGTTTCCATCTTCAGCTTGTGAACTTTCCCTGGTTGAACTCAGTCGATGCTGAATTTATTTTCTTGGTATCTAATTTTATCATAAAAACTGAGCTCTGAAATTAAAGCTGGGTTATATCAAGTGTCTTGGGAATCTGAAATTTGTGTCTTACTGGCTTCCTCAAGTTTCATTTCTTAACATGAAAAGAATTCTCCCTTTCACGTCTTAGGAAAGAGAGAATACGCAGACTTTAGGAATTTAACAGCATCTAATCACGGCAGCAATACCCACAGTAGCAGATCTGTAGACACAACAGCATGGAAGTTTAACTGCTTGTTACTCTCATAAATCTTCATGCTGTCAGTCTAGCTGTCCCTGTGCCTCTTACCGTCTCTCTGTCATGCCACGCCAGGAACTGATTTCATAGTTGACATGTTGGTCTCATTTCCTAAACTGTAGCTTCCTCCAGGCCAAAGACCACATCCTCTTACCTAGAGCATCTGGCAAGTCCTGGGACATGGTCAGTGCTCCATCAGCATTTGATTTTAAAAGAAGAATTAAAAAGGGCCTGTTAAACCTGCATTCAGACTGCTTCTGGGAGGCAACTTGATGTAGAATTGCTAGTCCAGAGTGTCAGTATTTACCTGGGGCTGCTCTGGTGGTGGCGCACTGGCTGGTTCTGTGCTCCTTTTCCCAGAGGGAAGACCCAATGTCCTGCATCCCTCATGACAGTGCTCAAGGGTGATTCATGGATGTAGGTCCAGATGGAAGACATATACTGCTTGTTATAGCGTAATTAGCAATCTGATGGGGCTCTACCTATATTAGGAAGAAAGTATAGCATGGGTAAATGGGGAGACTTCAGTCTTTTAGCCTGAATTTGAGTCCTTTTCAATGACTAGATGTATTACTGGGAACGAACACTCCTGAACGTTAGCTTTTTATTTTCAAAATGGAGAAAATAGTATCTTCTTTTCTGTTGGTTTTCATATATATGACCTGAAATAGTACAAGTAAAAAAGCCTTGTAGATCATAAAATATCATTGGAATAAAAATATTGTGATCTTATCTGTAATAAATTTACTGATGGTAAGGCACTGAAATCTTCTATCAGATACTCTTGCAAAGTCTGGTCACTCAGTGTAAATTACGCAAGAATTGGATAATTTTGTAGTAAGTTCTGAAATAAATGCAAACCCCTCCAGTTGCAGTTCGCATTGGGTTACATATTGAGATATAGATGCAATAGGTACTCCTAGCAAATGAGGCAGCAAGTGAGACCAGTCTCCAAACTACCTGATCTCAGTTAAGAATATCAATGACTTAAAAGAAAATTCCTACCAGCAAAACCATAATAACTTACCACAGGAAGACATGGCTTACAAGACCATAAAATGAAAGCTATATTTTGTCTTTACATGTAATGAGAAACAAGAGTTGCAGTGGAGGCAGCCCCAGGAATCATACCCCACAGAAGCATGCAGGAGCCCCAAATAATCACTGGTGCCCTAAGACCTGAAGAAGGGGACATGTCCTGATATAAAAGATGCAGCAGCCCCTGTGGCAGCCCCAGACTTGCTGATGCCCAGGAGAATCCTCCCCTCATCCAGGGTCAGGCTTGGAGCAACTGCTGCTGCTCTTGTCACTGCAGTCAAGGTTTCTGGAAGCTCTCCCTCACTTCCCTTTACTTCAGGCCTTCAGTAACAATGTTCAACCTGCCCCCAATCATGTGCATTTCTTCTTTCATGAAGAAATGCCTATACTTAGAGATGGGGGATTACTCTTTGTAGCAAAGCATTCTCTGTATTTTCAAGTTGACATAGTCAGTAGAAAATAGTATTAATATATACATGCCATGCGGAATATCTCAGTTGTGTTGACAGAGTGATACCATAAACTGTTTAGTCATAATGAGTCTTAGTTTTTTAGTTTAAGAGCTGTATAATTGGGGGGGGGCGGTTTCTACTTAAAGTGACAGTGGAACTACATTAAGTCCCTAGGACCAGAAACCTAAAAGTAAAAACAAGGCTCCATAATTTTGTTGGAAGGCATCTTTCTGTAAATTAAACAAATTGCCCAGATGTCTCTTTCTCTGATTGCAAAGACATTCTTCATGAGTAAATTCCCTCTGGGAGTCAAAATGTACATCCAGTAAGAGTTTCAGTAAAGCATCTAGGAATCTAGGTTTTTTTGTTTTTGTTTTTGTTTTGCGGTACGCAGGCCTCCCACTGCTGTGGCCTCTCCTGCCGCGGAGCACAGGCTCCGGACGCAGGCCCAGCAGCCACGGCCACTGCCCTCGGGCCCAGTTGCTCCGCGGCACGCGGGACCCTTCCGGACCGGGGCACGAACCCACGTCCCCCGCATCGGCAGGCGGACTCCCAACCACTGCGCCACCAGGGAAGCCCCAGGGAAGCCCCAGGGAAGCCCCGGAATCTAGGCTTTTGATGTGTGATTAGCTTTCCCTCCTGATGTGTCCTTCCTATGCATCGAGTTTAGAGAGTTGTTTTTGTCCTGTCCCCAAGTCTCACTGCATCTGTCAAAGAACAGCCCAGCACACAGCAGATTCCAAGGCTGCAGCTTTCCTTAGGCTTTCTATCCCATAGCATTTGGGTCCAAGTACACATTCGTTCCTGTTTTTTTTTTTTTTTTTAATTCAGGCATTCTCAAAGTATTAGAATCTTGCCAGATGAATGTGTGAACCGGTAATACAGAGGATTACAGTGAGGTATACAATTGTATTCTTAAAGTTAAGAGCTTTGTCATTCAGAAATATAGACAGGAGGCCACTGTTTGTTTTGAATGCCATCTTATCTCCAGAAAATATTATAGATTCTGGCACATAGTAAACCCTCAATGTTTATCAGATGAATGAATGAATAAATGAATGAGTCATGATACTACAAAGGGTCATGTAAAGTGTCTTGAGAAAAAGAAAACACTCCACCTTTTGGGATCTTTGACTACCCTTATCATGGGGCCAGAGATGACATTTTGGGTGAACTCTCTTCAATTAATAACCCCCAAACACAGCTGGGAAAATCTACAGCCCTACATTTACAACTCTTTTATTTTGTTTTATTTTGTTGCAAGATGATCACCACGGTAAGTCTAGTTAATGTCTGTCACCACACAGAGTTACAATTTTTTTCTTGTGATGAGAACTCTTAAGATCTACTCTCTTAGCAACTTTCAAATATGCAATACAATATTAACTGTAGTCACCGTGCTGTACCTTACATCCCATGACTTGTTTATTTTATAACTAGAAATTTGTACCTTTTGGACCCCCTTTATCCATTTCGTCCATCCACACCCCCTGTCTCTGGTAACCACCAGTCTGTTCTCTGTATCTATGAATTTGCAGGGTTTTTTTTTTTTTGATTCCACGTATGAGTGAGATCATATGATATTTGTCTCTCTGTCTGACTTATTTCACTTAACATAATGCCCACAAGGTCCCTTATTTACTGGACTCTTGAGTGGACAGGGTACAGCTTTAGTTGGAAAAACCTGGCAGAGTTCACCTTATTTCTATACTGCTACACTTTTTGTTTTTTATCCAAGTTCAGAATTTGATATCCAGACACCAAATTAAGTCCAAATGTTCCCTAAAGGCACTTTGAATAATTGTTACTGATGCCAGGTCACAGTGGATTCTGAAAACAGGGAGGGCTTTCCCGTGCAGAGATAGGGATCATTGTACCATACGGAAAGATGCTCACAAGTAAACTCCCGAGGGGAACAAATACACAACACATTTAAAGAAATAGGAGAAACATATTTCAGTGTGGTGTTTGGGTTTTCAGTGAAGGAAGAACTGATGCCTAGAAGGACAGGTTTGGGCAAAGCAGTCTTCTTTCTGTCCCTTATTTTGTGTCCCATGTCAAGGTCCTTGTTGTTTCATCTATTGGGAAGGTCATTTACCTATATCATTTCGTGAATTTTTCCTTCACAACATTCAGACACAACTCAAATTTCCTCTCCTCAGAGATCCTTCCTTGACTACCTAGCTGAAGCACTTCCCTGTCATTCTATAATATTAGCCTATTTTATAGTCTTCGGAGCACTGAACAATATTTTATGTTTCTTCATGTTCACCATGTTTACGCCACTTATACTCTCTTTCCAGTCACCCCTCTCCATTGCTACGTCCAAGTGCCTGGCCAAGGATAACTTGGTGGAGACTAACTGAGGGGTAGGAAAGGGCTTTGAATTCTAGATTTTTTTTGAGCGGACAAAAGGGATTCATTGGAATTTCTTTAGCTATGGGAGGGCACATGTCCAGAATTGTGCCTCAGAGAAATTACACTGGTGGCAACGTGCAGTCTGGATTAAAAAAGAGAGATCCTGACACAGAGTTCAGGAAAAATAAGGATGTTAGATTGTTTTTTTTCCCTATTTGATGTGGAAAATATTGCTCCAAGTTATATTTCTTTATACAATATAGTAGCTGTTTAAACTAGAAACAGGTTTTAAACTAAAGGAAATCTATTATTTAAGACCTGTTAAATATCATGTGTTATACATATTTCCCAAAGCAGCTATTAGTTTTTGTGTGTGTGTGTGTGTGTGTGTTTAACAAAGTCTCATTTGGTTGCTAAAAGCTATCAACATGGCTCTATAAAGATGAAGACAACTGTTAACCAAAGGACCTAAGCATTTTAACCCAGACAATGCAAAGAGTCTTGGAATTCAGAATCTACTGTAATTATTGCAGTTAAAAACTAGTGACGGCTATTTAAAAAGCTTTCTCTTAAGATGGTATGTCCTTGTATTCCAGGAACTTAATGAGGGATAATAATAATGATTATGATAATGATAATCTCATCAAAATCATGCAAGTATCTTTAAAAAGCCTAAAATGAGTTTCCTATTGAGATGATGAAAAGGATTTTTTTCAGGCCAAGTAGAGAATTGAATTTCTACATAGTCCAATTAAGTTCACACAGAGGAAAAAATTACCACAACTATTACATGGCTCCATGCTTTACTCTCAACCCTGTGTGGCAACCACAACAAATCAACAGTATAGTTATTGAGCAACTAATGTGGTAGGTACTGATGGTTGAAAACTATTTACAAATATATGTCACTGGCCAATTAGGAAACTGTATAAAGTGTGGATGAGTCAGTACAAACATCGCAAGTACTGGCACATGTTAGGAAAAAAAGTCATTCGAACCAAAATAATCTTTTGGGACATTCAAGAGCTTTCTGTTGTGTATATCTCTTGATCTCTTATGACTTCTCTATATTAGATTGTTATAATTTTTCAGGAAAAAAATTAATTTATTCCCATATTTTTATCACATGGCTTTCAAACCTCCACTTCAATTCTGTGGTGTCTATTTAAAAGACATGATGTATATGAGTCAAATCATTATGTTGTACACCTTAAACTGATACAGAGCTGTGTTAATTATATCTCAATAAAACTGGAAGGAAAAATACAAATAGGTAAATTTGTTTTTAATTAATTAACCAGTTAATTCAAAACAGATCTGATCATGACTCTTTTCTTCTTATAACCTGTTAATAGCTACCCAGAATTAATAGAAAAAGGCCAGCCCTCTAAACGTGATACATAAGGTCCTCCATTGCTGGTGCTTTGCCTAATTCTCTAGCCATGTTTTCCAAAACCCTCTACTTTACACTTAGTATATTAATACCAAGCTGACTTTTGTATCTATGCAGTTTCTCGACTGCTTGCTTCTATTCATGCTGCTTGGAATGCCCACCTTTCCTACCCCACCTTCTTACTTCCTCTCCTAACTCTTACTTAACCTTCAGTACTAAGTTTAAACATCATCTCCTCAAAGATGCTTTCTCTAAGGCTTTCTCTTTCACTTAAGGCTTAGTTAAGTGCCTTTAATCTAGACTTCCATTGTTCTCAGGATATTTCTATCATATACTTATCATTAACCTTATTGGTACCTACTTACATCACTCTACCTAATTCTTCAATAACATCTGTACTCATTTCATTACAAAAGTGCATCATTCTCACTACTTCTTTCCAATGGCTCATGAAAGAGTCACCAAGGCCATCCTTTATATGAAATATAAATCATTTAACTGTTACTGTATTGTTTGACTAGTTGCAATATTTACATAGTTGAACATTCCAAATTTTAACAAATTATTTAACAAAGTATAGTATATATAAATTCTATAAATTATACAGGTACAGGTTAATAAAATTTTTCATAAATTGAACATACCCATGTAATTACCACACAGGTCAAGATATCAAGATACAGAATATTGCCAGCACCACAGAAGCCCCATCTAGGACCTCCCTGTCATGATCACTAATTCCTATTAAAAGTTAATTATCGAAGATTATTTTGCCTGATTTTGAACTTTATATAAATACAATAACATTATTTGTACTCTTTTGTGTTTGGAATATTTCCCTCTAGACTGGGTTTGTGAGATTCACCGTAGCCTCTCATGCAGAAATAGTTCATTGCTTTACAGAGCCGGGTAGAATTCCCTTGTATGAATATATCATGAATTGCTTACATATTCTTTGCTTGATGATTGTTTGGTTTATTTCCAGCCTGTAGCTATTGAGAACAACTCTGCTCTGAACGTTGTGTACTTGTCTTTTGCTGTAAATATTTGTGTGTTTTTATTGGTTATATGCCTAGGAGTAGAAAGTCAAGTCACATGGTATGCACGTGTTAATCTTTAGTAGATACTGACAGTTTTTCAGACTGGTTATATCAATTTAAATTCCCACGAATAGTATCTGATAGTTCCTCTTGTTCTGTATCATCTCCAACAGTTCTGATTTCAGCTGTTTATTTATATATGCAGTTAATTTACTGGTGGTTTTAATTTGCAATTCCCTCATCACAACGATAGGTTTTGTTTTTCCTCACCTGTATTAATATATAATTGGTATATAACGTGTAAGTTTAAGGTGTACAATGTGATGATTTGATACATATCTACATAGATATTACAAAATGATTAACACAATAAGGTTAGTTAATACATCCATCACCTCACATGTTTATAATTTTATTTTTTTATGGTGAGAACATTTAAGATTTATTTTTAGCAACTTTCAAGAATATAATACATTATTGTTAACTGTAGTCACCATGCTGGATATTAGATCCCCAGAATTTATTCATTTTCTAACTGGAAGTGCATACCCTCATTTCCCCCACACCCCAGTCCCTAGCAACCACCTTTCTCCTCTGTTTCTATGGGCTGGATTTCTTTTTAGATATCACATTTAAGTGAGATTATACAGTATTTTGTCTTTCTATGTCTGACTTATTTAGCTTAACATAATGCCCTCAGGCTCCATCCATGTTATTCCAAATAACAGGATATCCTTCTTTGCCATGACTGAATAATATTAAATTGTATGTATACAACCACGTCATCTTCTTTATCCTTTTATCCACCGACAAATAGGTTGTTTCCATATCTTGGCAATTGTAAATAATGCTGCAATGAACATGGGAGTGCAGATATCTTTTCAGTATCCTGTTTTCGTTTCCTTTGCATATATACCGAGAAGTGGAATTACTGGATCCTATGGTAGTTCTATTTTTTATTTTTTGAAGAACCTCCATAATATATTCCATAGTGGCTGTGCTAGTTTACATTCCCACCAACAGTGCCCAAGGGTTCCCTTTTCTTCACATCCTCACCAAAACTTGCCATATTTTGTTCTTTTCATGATAGCCATTCTAACAGGTGTGAGGTGATATCTCACTGAGATTTTGATTTACATATCTCTGATGATTAGTGATATTGAGCATCTTTTCAGATACCTGTTGACCATTTGTATGTCTTCTTTGGAAAAATGTCTATTTAGGTCCTCTGCCTAATTTTTAATCAGATTGAGTTTTTCTGCCATAAGATACATGAATTCCTTATGTATTTTAAATAGTAATTCCATATCTGATATATGGTTTGCAAATATTTTCTCCCATTCTGCATTTTAAGCTAATAACAACTTACCTTCAGTTGCACACGAAAAATCTACACTTTTATTTTTTCCCCCACATTTTATGCTACAGAGGTCACACTTTGTGTCTTTTTATATTGTTCATCCATTAACAAATTATGGAGTGGCTAGAGCTGAGTTTAGGGACCTTTTAAGAGTTTTCTCAGGTACAGACATGAGTGTCTCCCATCTGGTCTCTTTGCCACCAGGACTGCTCATGGACTGTGGCTGGAAGAGGTTGGAATCAAATATAGGGTGCTTTCAGGTTCTCCCAGAATGCAAACAGAAGTATCTCCCACTGTTTCCCTGGCCAGCAGTATCGCTCATACTGTGCAGTGATAATCAAATTTTGGAAATAGACCCTGTCGCTTCTCTGCATTTTGATTCTACCAGGAGAGGAATAAGGCAGTCAATACCCTCATGAACTATTATTTGATGAGGTAGGCTCTGACAAAAAATAAATAACTACAAGCAGTGTAATAATTGCCAAAAATATCCTGAAGCTACAAGTGAAGGAGAATGAGTAGAGTATCAGTAGCAGGACAGTGATTACCTAAAGTTAACAAATGGAGGTGAGGAAAAGTTTGAGCCGCAAAGCTGATCTGGCCCCAGGGCCTACAGCAGGGCCAAGTCAGGTGACAGAGTCCACCATACAATTTGCTGCAACTCTCACCAACACAGCTTGCTCCATATATAATATGCAGAGCCCTCCTTTCTTCTTCACTCTGCATCCCAAACACAAGTGCCAAATATTATAATCGATACCTTCACACAGGAAGAACAAGTTCTTTGGCTTTCTGCCCACTCTTCAGTTAAATACCAAAAGTTGTCAGGATACTCTTTAGCACAATGGTTCTTATTGCTATATTGAGCCCCTGAAATGGAAACAAAGTTTTTCTCTTAAAAAGTAAATTAAGAAGATAAAAATTAAGTTTAAAGTGGAGTTAAAATTGAGACATCTAAGAGATATTTTTGTTATTTCAGCTCTGTGAAATACAAAAGCCAAGAAACATCAATAAAATTTAAAGAAACTATGAAATTGATTTGACTCAATACAATCCTAAGCGGCAGCTTTAAGTAAGCCTTCCTCTTTCTTGTAAATTACCTTGAACAGAGCTCTTTTTGAAATAACTTGCCATTTACCAAAATCCTGTCCTGGTGTTTTACTCTATTAGTGAGTATCTTCCATTAAGCTTGGGCCAATTACAGAGCACAAAGGCGGGCTGAAGTTGTTTTTATTTATTTTTTTCTTCCTGCCAACACAAAGGTCAAATGTCTTTGTTTGGGTGGATTGAGTTTTCTTCATGGGATGCTCCCAATTCTTGGAGAAGGCTTTGAAGCTCCTGACATTCATCCTTACATCCCTCTTCAGGCTACAGTGAAGCAAGTGATGAATTAGCTGCAAGGACTTTTGCATGATGTAGCAATTTTTCTAACTAGTGGCACAGTCGGTAGTAACAAGGGGTTTCCCAAGCACACATTGTTGGTTTTGCACCAATCTGTTTTTAAAGCAGATTTACCTTTCTGGTTTAGCTTAGTTGAGGTGAACTGTCAAATGTGTTGGTTTATCCTTGGAGAGTAGAACCTGAAGTCTGTTGGATGCCAGGATAAATGAGCCTGTCATTTTTATATCTGTGGATCACTGTCCACAGCACTGATGGGCTGTATTTGTTCTTAAATGATAGCAAGCTATGTAGTGTGGCTGCTCTAAATATATTACATGGTAATAATTTTTATTAATCCCATTGTTCTTATATGTTTGCAAGTGCTTTCAAAATGATTTCAGTAAATTGGTGAGGCCTTAAACTTGACCATTAAAAAAGAAACAATTTGAGAGAAAATATAACATATATTAGTGACCACAAAAGCATCACCATTTTTGTATATAATAATGTCACTTTTTTTCCTCTGAAGTGTTATTCCCAGAATGATACTAGTAATCACCAAATTACATGGCTTTTGACATTTCATGCATTCTGAGAGTTTGTAATCTTCATATATAACTTGCTTCTAATCTTTTGTTAGGCATGAAAGTTATTTTTAAATAAAGAAATATAATTACCTTACATGTGGTCCACCAATATGTGAGCCTATACGTTTTCAGTTCCTTGATTTGAGAATTGATGGTGATTTTCTCGAGCCCCACATTAATACCTAGAAGCAAAAAAATGAAAAAAAAAAGCCTTGTGTTAAATATATACTATTTTAGACACAGCTGGTGGGATGATAAATACAACTTTCTGAAAAGGAAAAGAAACGCTCTCCTACATAACTTAAAAAAAAATTTTTTTTTTGAACGCTGAATGTCAGTTTTATTGTGGTGGATTTCCTCTCTTGTCTTAACAACTCTCAGCAGCACTGAGTGTGACAGTCATGGTGGGGAGGGCAGTCTGGGCTCAGGAAACAGGCAGCTGCTACTCTGGCATCCCAGTGGGCTCACGTGCTCCTAGGGCAGCTCTGGAGCTGAAACAGGTGGGGCTGGTAATTGGCTGCCTCAGGCAGACTAGGAGAGGAGATGGACAGGCTCAGGGTGAGGTGTCCTTTGTTTCTAAAGTTCTACTCAGTGGAATCTTCCTCATTCATATCCTAGTATTAGGTGGAAAAGTTATGGACAAAATTGCTCACTGAAAATAAAATTATAAATAAAATATGAAATTATTTAATGTAAAATTGCATCCATGAAATTGAACATTATACTGTCATCAAAAGGAGTAAGATAGAACTATGGTTACAGACAAGAGAGTGCTGAAATATGTTTTTACAGGAGTGAAATAAGGTAAATTGTTAGAGTATATGATAGATATAGATACACATATAGATTGCAAATATGCCCACTTGTGATTGTTCATGAATATGCATACAGTATATACTCCATATTGATAGTAATAGCGATTTCAGCAGTTTCCATTATTGTACTCTTGCTCTAACACTATTGTTTAATTACTACAGCTTCATATCTTGATTTTTATAGTCAATGCTTTTATGTGAACCCAACCTTGTACTTCTTTAAAAATTGCCTTTTCTTTTTAACACAATTACCCTTTTAATTAATTTTTTAACTCACCTGTGAGGGTTCATAAAACTGTTGGGATTTTGAAAGGTATTAATTTGGATTTATAGAGTGATTAAAAAAAAAGAATATATATCTACATAAAACTGACACCATCATTCCCAAAATAGCATGGCTCTGGAATTTAAGACCCTTTTTGTTTTTCTATAAACCTCCTTGGATTTTCTCCATAAAATTCTTGCACCACTTTTTATAAATTAAAAAATTTTCTATTTACATTTTGTAAATGTAAAATACATTAGTTTTGTTGCTGTAATGCATCATTTTTCTATTATAAGTTTTAATTGGTTGTTGCTTTTGTATAGAAACACAATTGAATTTTTATGTTGATCTTGTATACAGCAAGCTTGCTGAATTTTATTACTTCAGTGCATTTTAAATTTGTTGATTCATTTTGCTTGTAGGGAAAAAAAACTCTCTATTTTCTTTTATCCTTAAGTAATGCCTTGTAAAATCAATTGGTCTGTAACCCATCTGGTTCTTTGCTCTAAAACAGTTTGTATAAAATGATAATTATTTTTCCTTGGGGAGTATATAAAGATATTTGAGCTTATGGTAATTTTGTGTATGTCTGTGTATGATTTAACTATTTTAAATTTGTTTTTAATAATATTTGGCAGTGCATCCCTAGAGACTTGTCCATTTTATCATTTTATCTAGATTTTCAATTTTACTGGTATAAATTTACTAACATTGCCCTCTTATAATTTTTAGTTCTTTTTTTCTACCAAAAATTTTTAATTTTTTAAAATTAATAGTAAACAAATAGTAAATTAAACTATTTAAATTAAAATTAAACAGTTTAACTATTTGTTTAATTATTATTTGCTTTTCTCTGTAATTACTCCCAGTGTCTTCTCTCCCTCATTAAGTTGCAGTTTTTGGGGTTTTTTTTTTTTAGTGATTTTTCTTTGCAAGTAACAATCTTTAATTTTCCCTATAATTTTGTGCTCTTTTGTGTCTTATTTTATGTTTAGATTACTTGTTTGTTTGAGGGTGGTTTTATTATTTTTATCTTTTTTGCTTGATTCTGAAAGGATCTTTTGGTTCACTATATATTTTTCAACTATGTATAATCTGCTGTTTACCCATATATTTTGTTTCATATCAACAATTCTTTATTTATTAGATCTCTAATTTGTTTTCTTGTATTGTCATCTTTTTTGTTTTATACCATCCTGTTTTCATTTCAGTAATGATTCCTTTCATTGTCTCATAGACTCATTTTAAAGCTCTTTTCTGATTTTTTAGTAAATCTAATTTCTTTTAACGAAAGATCTCCCTATTGTTGTATCTCTATCAAAATATTGGCCTTTTTCAGATTTCTTTTTCCCCCTCAATCTCTGTGAATCTTTACCAGCCTGGTAGCTACAGCTGTAGCTACCTCTGTAGCTACACTAAGTTGACCTCCTGGGATGGTGGACCCCTAAGTGTTTGCAGGTGAGGCTGTGCCACATTTTGGGATGGCCTTGTCTATGGCAAGCACTGGGTTTACCCTGAAACATTACTTGTTAGGCATGCCCTATAGCTCCTGCCTGCTGTGAATCCCTCTTGCTCTTCAGGAGTTTGCATTTGTATTACTAAGTTTAATGTTCATATATTGTCTGTCATTTTTCAGTTTGCTTGTAGGTGGGGAGACTTGAACATGAGTTCATTATCTGGATGTACAAAGTACTATGTTACTTTTATAATGAAAACTTTTTTTAAAGTTAAAGTCTACAGACTTGGAATGTATTAATTTCCTTGTAAAAGTCTGTTGAACTGAATTGAATTTTATAGTTTCTTACAGTTAAAATGTAATAAGCATAGATCTTAATACTTAATCAAATTTATCTTTTTCAAAGTCAAACAAGTCTTTATTACTATTCATTTCCAGATAATGTACACTCTTATAATAACACAAAGCCATTTATTTACTTTACTGAACCACAGAATATGCCACAGTATAACTTCTAGGCACAGAATCTAGACCCACTACATGCCTGCCTTTTATATGGAAATTCTAACTAACCTTCATTCATTATCACTTTCACAAGTCATCTATCCTTTACAGTGAAAAATGCATATCTTTATAGGATGTCTTTTTTCATTAACTTCCTCAAAAATCATAATTAGCTGTTATAAATTAAAAACTGGCATTTACCTGACATGGGTGGGGCAGGGAATTTTCTCTTCTATTTTTATTTATGGTATAACCTGAAATGTTACAGATACTCATGCTCAGAAACTTACTTTAACTTGGCAACTTTTCCTGCTGATTGCACCTTACTTGCCTCTTGCTCCCTAAGTTCTGTAATAGACTTTGCCCAAAAGTAATAGAGTTTGACCTAAAGATAAATGAAAGAAGTTTGCTTTTGAGATAAACTCTGAAGTTAAACTTATTTAAAAGTAATCATTTCTTAAAGTATCTGAGCAATTTAATATTATTATATATATGTATTGGGCTTTCTCAAAGAAAGGCAGATATTAATATATCTCTCATACATAGAATGGTCTTTCCTCTAGTTTTGAACAACAGAGAGATCATATGATAAGAAAATGTTAATGTAGAATGAGAACCTTAAAATAATGCTTTACAGAGCTGGTCAAGTAATAGTTTTTCCAGCATTCAAGCTAGTTGCATTCTTAAATTTCAGGACTCACTCTTCCTCTAAATACTGTGCATTCTCCAACATAGTAGCAGCAGGCTCATGGACATTATGCCCACAGAATGATTTTAGATGATATGATAACCTTCTCAAAAGTATATCTTACTTAAATATGATACAGGACAGCTTGGAGAAAGTAACATTGCAGTTAAGTATTAAAATAGTGTGTCGTTTTTATTCCATTTTATACCAGATAAACCACATCACAGTGATACTGGTGCAATTTTAGGTTTACATCTCTTTTCCTTTCTTCCACTTTCATGGTTTCTGTGGGGAACTTATTGATTACAGAAGACTTTACTACTGAGAAGATTTATTTATTTATTGTTTGGTTGGTTTCATTTTGAAATAACTGAGAACATTTTATTGGAATGAAAATTGATGAGCCTAGTGTTACAATACATGATAAAGTCTCCACTGTTCATTACAATGGGGGGTTTGCTCTCCCCCATTGTAAATCCCCACTGTCAGTAAGGGAGGTGATTTGGGAACCAGGACAGATTCTTTTGCAGGGAGAATGGTCTCTTACTGAAAGGTAGCTTATTTCTAGTTGAGTTTTGTTCGGATTTATGAAAAAATATTCAGATGGGATTATCTTATGCTAGTTTGTGTTCTAATTGCACAACATTAAACAGTTTTGAAATCCATTTGAGGAAAAGGGGAGCCTTCTTCCTGTCCTAATCTCTGTTCAAGTTCAGTTTTGCTTTCATGTGATGAATATTCAACATGGAGAAAACCGTCCACATGACTTTCTTCAAAGGCAAGATCTGAAAGGCAGGATCCAAAAGAGTGGGGTTGCCAGGGTGGTGGAGTTGAACTCATACTTACACCTTACACTAGGCTACAGTTTATTTCAGTTGATCAAATATTTAAATGTAGAAAATTAAAACATAAAATTATTGAAGAAAGCAATTATATTCCAATAATCTTGGAATATAAAAGATCTTTCTAAGAATGTTAAAACTTGATGAAAGTCACATAAGAAAGGTGAGATATTTAGATAACATACAGAAAATTAAAAGGTAGTGGACAAACAGGAAAAAATAGTTGTAACACAATGTCTAATCATATATATATGTGAGGTATATTTGTGTGTGTATATATATATATGTGTGTGTATGTGTGTTTATTTATATATATATATATATTTCTAATGGAAAAAGGAGCAAAGACTACCAGACTACCCATGGAAAGTTCATTAAAAGATGCAAATAATCTTTTTTAAAAATAAGAAAAAAAAATTCAACCTCATTTAAATAGAAATTCATTCTGAAACTTTAAAAACAAAATTAAAAAGACAGGTGTGATATATTCAACCAATAAAATTCTACACACAACATGAAAAAATGAATTACCAACATTTGAAGGGACATTGTGTTGCGTTAAATCAGAAATGAAAATGCGTTAAAAAATCAAATGAAAATATTCATAGTATATAATTTATATTCAAGAACATGCAGGGCTATTCTGTTGTGATAAAAGTCTGAATGCTGTTTGTCCCTTGGGAGGTTGGATATTGACTTGAAAATGAGCAAAGAGAGATTCTGGGTTACTGGTTATAAGTCTTGATTTGGGTAATGGTTGCACAGGTGTATACATATACAAATTTTCATTAGACTGAACACTTATTATATACAAAATAAATGTCAATAAAAAACAAAACTTCAATGATATAATATTTTATCTCTCAGATTAGCAAAGATAAAAGCAATCTAATATTGATGTATATATCTAATAATTATATAATCCAGTAATATATCTATGATGGTTGATTGATACATAGCTACATAGAGAGAATGGTAATGTGGATAGTAAATTGGTATAGCCTCTGTAGAGTACAATTTAGTAATATCCATTAATATTACAAATAGATATAGAATAGGTGTAAACTGAATATATGAAGCACTGTTTGTAATTCCCAAAGAAGAAAAGAAGGCTATTGTCAGTCAGTAGGTTGTGTAAGTAATCCATAGACGGGAACATCTAACAGCAATCATAAAAACGAATGAGGAAGCTCTTTGCCATCATGGAATAACTTCTAAGATATATTAATTAGAAAAAGCAAAGTACAGGGCAAAATACAGCACTGTTTCATGTTAACAGTGGATTGAGCTAAGAGACCTTTGCTTGTATGTGCATAAAGTATTTCCAAAAGGGTACACAAAAAATGGTAAGATTAATTTCCCCAGGAAGAGGAACTTATGTGACTGAGGTTGAAGGTGGGAGCAAATAAATGTTTGTATATTTTTTGGAACTTTACATGATTGAACCACATGAGTACAATATGTACTCAAAATAGTAAAATTAAAAAACTGAAGACGTTAGTTTGTGGATAGACAAGTGTCAGAGAGTGGTAGTTGCCTCTGGGATAAGGCATAATAGTGGTGATAGAATAGGCTTGAGAAGGAGACTATTTTTACAGTACAGTTTTCCCCTGGTATCTACAGTGGATTAGTTCCAAGAGCCCACCCCCACCCCCCAGGATCCACAGATGCTCAGGTGCCTTATATTAAATAATGTAGTGTTTGCATATAACCTACACAATTCTCTTGCATACCTTAAATCATCTCTAGATTACTTATGATGCCTAATACAATGTAAATGTTATGTAAATAGTTGTAAATACATGTTAATTCTATTTAAGTAGTTGCCCAGTGTATGGCAAATTCAAACTTTGCTTCTGGAACTTCCTGGAATTCTTTTCCCCCCAATATTTTCAGTCTGTGGTTGGTTGAATCCACTGATGCAGAACCCACAAATATAGAGGGTTGACTATATACACGTTGATATATTTTGAGATTTGTCTCTCTATATATTGTACTATTATATTTCCTGTGAATAATCAATGACAGACATTTTGCAGAACACTAGAAGAAGTAAATGATTTGGGAAAGATAGATAATTAGGATGATCGCTAAATGTGTTTAAAGCAAGTTCCTATGGAGAAATAGGAAAAGACCCTGGCATAAGAATGTTACTTCTCATGAGAGACAGGAATGACCCAAGAATCTCATATAGGTCACCTAAAAGCAAGTGAAGGCAATTGAACAAGAAGATGAGGAACTGATACTCTTCCCGACTCTTGTCTGGTGCAAATAAATTTAAATTGTTTCATGGTAAACAGATACTGGGAAATACCAGCCAGTACTCCCGATAGCAAGTTAGTTTGTCCTTTTTTTAAAGAATTTTTTTAAAAAGGGACAAAACTTGACTCTTAGTCAAGTATGACTAATTCTTGGTCAAGCAAATAAAAGGAATAAAAAGTTTAATGTAGGGATCCTTGAGTTAGGCTTTATAAAGTTTTACAAAATTAAGGTTGGAGCTGGTATTATGTTCCTCTCTCACTGAATCTGAAAGAGTTTGTTTCTCAGCTTCTCTGATTTTTCTCCCCTTTTCTTTTCTGTCCAGGTCTGCCTTTTCCCACATAGAGCACACTGTGCCTCCTCATGATCAGTACAATACCATTGCCAGGCTTTGGGTCTATATGATCCTAGTTTCTTACTTTAGCTGCTCATTGAAAACTGACAGAATTTATCAGTGGTCTAATTTATGGACCTTTGAGAGGGAAGAATCATACTAATTCAGTCCACTTGATGCTTGCCCTTGAATTCAGGGGGTCTGTTCAAGTCCTGATAGCCATGACCAACATGTGTGGGATGTTAAGGGTACTTTGTTCAATTACATCAGAAAGGGCAAAGGAAGATTACTTTGTAATGGCAATGGCTTGTATCCTAATAGCATTTGTATATTTTGTGATCAAGCAGACTGTATGTTTATGTGGAAATAATTCTCATACCCATAGGTAATTTATTTTGTAACTTATCATTTTGTTTTCTCCATAAAAATATGAATTTTGAAAACAGCAGCAGTAAAGCAAGCCCTTCTAAATACAGTTATAGAAATATTTGTCTGGGTGGACTCTACCTCTCTATAGTGAAGATATCTGTGCTTCAAATAAGTCATAAAATACCTCTAACACCACCCAAAATTATGTTTTCATTAGGTCTTGTTCTAGGGGAATGTGACATGCAGTCAATGTACATGTAGCTTTGAGAACAGAGAATACGGATTTGTAAGGATTCTTCCTAACACAGTACCACTTAAAATACACTAAAATGGACACTAGGAGAATGAAATCTGTCCTTTTAGCAGTTCACATCAGTTTGAATCAGTTAATCTTGAGGAGTAATATGAGAGTGAAATTTAAGAGCCCTGTTATATTCAGAAAGTCTAATGTAAAATGTTTCAGGAAACTACAATATTTACAGTAGTCTTTCTACACGGCCATGAGTACTAGGTGAGAGTTACTACAGTGAGTGGTATTTCAAAGATTAATAAAGATTTTAATATTCTTAGGTCTTTTGTGTTACTGAGCTCATGTTTATGATAGCTCAGATTATGATAGGCTCAGATTATGATAACCACACATATGTGTGGCAATGCAGTGAACATGTTGTCAGTATCCAGTACAGGACACACAAAAGTGAGCATGATGGCTAAGTAGGAATGTCCCTAGACTACTCTTGCTTAGGAAATGTTTAATGATGCTACATCAAAAGGTGTTTAGTCTTGGGCAATGGACCATCTGCAGTTAATCAGAACAGAGACCAAAAATGGTTCTTCCTGCCAGAGGGAACGGAATACATTGCCCCAACAGTAGAGAGAAAGCATCCAGCAGTGAAAGCACTGATAGCAGCAGACAACAAAAGTGAAAAGGATAAAACATAGAAAAGCAATTCCAGGTTAACAAGAAAAGTGTATAACAAATATTTTGTGGATATTACTGGGAGTAGCATACTTTTATATAAATTGATGAAGAGCTGTAGACATTTATAAAGCTTTACAAAAGAATCTTACAAAAAGAACCCTGCGACTTAACCTTTCTGTGGACCAGTAACACTACCTGGGACACATAAGAGACCATCATCAGATCTGTGATAACACCAGGAGTCTTAACTAGGCTATCCATTTGGAAACATGAACCAAGCACTGATTGGGATTTTTGAGAAGACTATAAATGTTTATACCACTTGATAGTTTCATTAATATAATTGGCAATGCACTCCCACTTTTCTATGAAACAGAACTACTAAATTGGCTAAATATCTGTATTTTTCTAAAAAGAATGAAAATTGCTAATTTTTCTCTAAATTTTTAAATGTCCTTCTGGCATTATTGCAAGATACTGATGTAACTAACAGTCATCACTAAGTATTATATTTAGCTTTGATACTGAGAATAGAGTTTATTTGTTGAGCAAGGATCATAAGTGAAATGTCTAATAAATTATTGAACTGGGGCCTCCCTGGTGGCGCAGTGGTTAAGAGTCCGCCTGCCGATGCAGGGGATACGGGTTCGTGCCCCGGTCTGGGAGGATCCCATATGCCGCGGAGCGGCTGGGCCCGTGAGCCATGGCCGCTGGGCCTGCGCATCCGGAGCCTGTGCTCCGCAACGGGGGAGGCCACAACAGTGAGAGGCCCACATACTGCAAAAAGAAAAAAAAAAAAAAAAAAATTGTTGAACTGAAAGGACTGTGTAGATTAGCCAACGAAATTTTTCGTAGTTAGTACATTACATCAACTCCTCTGTAAGCTAATGATAATAATAATAGAAATATCTCACAGTTATGACACAATTGCCAGGCTCTATGCTAAATGTTGATATCTTTTTACTAACCCTCGCACAATCCTATAAAGTAAGTACTATTGTTATCATCATTTAACAGATGAGAAAACTGGCTTAGAGAGGTTATCAGTCAAGACCCTGTTAAGAAACAAATAATACTATTGAAAGAATAGCTAAAGGGGCTATTTACAGAAGTGTAAGAAAGGTTAAGGAAACCAACCAGGTATAAGATATTGAAAACAGACAGTGAAGAGCTGCTACACCTCTAGGCTTGAGTGGTAAGAAGAACAAGAGAGTGAACAATGTTATTGGAAATGAGTAAGAGCTGAAGTGGTATAAAAAGGGGCAGTATGGAGGTTCCTTAAAAAATTAAAAATAGAGTTATCATATGATCCAGCAATCCCACTCCTGAGCATATATCCAGAAATGACAAAAACTCTAATTTGCAAAAATAACACACCCCAGTGTTCATAGAAGCAGTATTTACAATAGCCAAGACATGGAAGCAACCTAAGTATTCATCAACCGATGAATAGATAAAGATGTGGTATATATACAGTGGAATATTACTTAGCAATAAAAAAGAATGAAATAATGGCATTTGCAGCAACATGGTTGGACATAGAGATTATCATACTAAGTGAAGTAAGTCAGACAAAGACATATCACATGATATCACTTATATGTGGAATCTAAAAAATAATACAAATGAACTTATTTACAAAACAGAAATAGACTCACAGACATAGAAAACAAACTTATGATTACCAAAGAAGAAAGGGTAGGGGGAGGGAGGGATAAATTAGGAGTTTGGGATTAACAGATACACACTACTAAATAGAAAATTGATAAACGATAAGGACCTACTCTATAGCCCAGGGAACTATATTCAGTATCTTATAATAACATATAGAAAAATCTGAAGAAGAATATATATATATATATTTTAAGGGCCACACTCTATCAAACAGAACTCTGGGTACTTTTCAGTCTAGTTACCTTTTCACTATAGCATGCAATTAAGCAGATGGCTATCTTAAGATATGCCCAGTGCCATAACTTCAACCGACAGGTAAAAGATAGTATCTAGTTTAGATTTGGTTAGTTGTCTATGGGTTCAGCATCTCATCCCTCCTGCAGAAAAGTGGGGTGTGGAGCATTAAATGAATCTGGGGTATAGTAACTAAGTACTATGTGGGCATGAGTGTCATTTGCTTATGGAAATCAGATAAACCATCCCAGTGACCTTTCATCAATAGGGTGGAGGGAGAGGCAATGGGAATGCAAATCAAGGAAAAGTATAAGATAGTTTGAAATGGGGAATAGAGACAGAGCCTGGTAAATATTCTAAGATAATCTTATAATAATCATTTAATGAATCTTTTAATTTAAATTTTTTGAAAGCCCATCATACTTTGCATAATGTGGATCCTTTTGGAGTATTTCCTAGAGGCTATATTTTTAAAGGATGATTAGCCAACACGTGTATGTACAGAGAAAGCCAAGGAGAAAATGTGACATTCTGGAAAGCCTGTGTACCAGTGCTGAAAGAAATAGAGAGGTTTATCCAGGAAGAGGAAAAAAAAATCTCAGTGGAGTCTAGTGTTAGAATAAAACTTATCCTGTCTAGTTACAATGGGCAGAACTGGGACCAGTAAGAAAAAAATCAGAAAGCAATTTGATTTTGATGTAGAAAAACAAGGTTCTATTTATAGTTCTAATTGCTAAATTCTGTCTAAAATGGGTTGCCTTGCAAGGTGGCGAGTTCCTTGTCACATGAGCTATTCCAGCAGGATATCATAAAAGAAATTTCTAATGTGAGATTGAACAAGATGTTATCAAAGATACTTTTGAAGTTTAAGATTCTGTGAAACGTCATTAAACTAAAATATCAAATTTAGTAGTATTTTTGGCCTCTCTGTGGTTTCTTACCTTACAGAGAGATATTTGCCCTGACAGTTCAGCTGGCTGAAAGTGAGTTCCCGAAAGTTTTCAAAAAAGCAATTTTAAAATTATACTTTTTTCTTCTAAATTATTTTTTAAATGAATTCTAAGTAAATTTTAAAACTCAATGGGATATTGCCAAAATATATAGAGCTTTTATTCTATTTTCATTTCATTAGATCTTTGTGGTATACATCAACTCTTTAGCCAGAATTCAGAGAATGAGCAGTTTAACGTATTTCTCCCATTAGCATTCTACCATTAGTAGGCTAAGCAAGTTAAATTTCTGCTGGTGCAACGTACTCTGCCTAAGACAATGGAAATCTTTTGCATTAAGGAAATTCTTCAAGGTGCAGGGTATCATATCACTAACTCAGCACCTTGTGACTCAACTCTTCATATTAGAGTATAATGAGAGAATCAGCAATTCTGTGAGCTTGGAGTGGATGACATATGAGGCTTTGTTGGAACAAAAGGAATCACAAAATGGATGGCAGATTCTAAAAATCAACAGATCTGATATGTCTTTTTTAAAGATGAAATTGCCATGTACAGAGAGCCTTTTATAGCTTGGTACATTTCAGCCAGTCATAAGACACTGTCATTTTCCTTGAAGGAATTAGTGGCTCCCAATCTTATGACTCTGATGGAAGGCTTGCTCACCAAGACCCTGCTTCCTCAGCAGAGAAATTCACAACTTGAATTGTGGGTCATTGTGGGTCAAGAGCAGCAGCCCTACAGCCAGAGGCAATAAACACATTTGGCTAAGGAATGGCACCTCCTGAAATCTCCAGGAAGACCCTGACACATATCTGATGGGGAAAGTTATTTCCTGCTTTCTTGGTTAGCTCTCATTCCCACTTCTTTCCCATATGATCCTTAATTGTCCAGACACTCCTCCTACCAAAACCTTTCTGAAGAAGAAAGCTGAGATATTCATACACACTAATGATGTTCTCAGGGATTTTTATATTTTAAAAGCATTCACATACCTAATCCCAAGAATACAAACAAATGGACTGTCAAAAGACCACTTCAGGCACTTGTCAGGGGGCCTCCCAGTGCCCGGGCTCTGTACCCAGAGTGTTCCTAAGATCAACCCTGCTTGTCCCTCTACTCCAGCTACAGTACTTCCCATGTTGTCAAAGTACAAATATGAGTGACTGAGGGAATCGCAGCAAACTTGCTCAAGTCTTTCAAATTGTAGACTAAAATATGAAACAGAACAACAACTAAAAACCTGAGGCTTAAAAGGGATGAAGACACTTGATTAACACAAAGTACAACGCTCCAATGTCAAAGCCAAAATGAAAACTCATCTTCCCTATTTGTATTGTGGCAAACATTTCCCCATCAAACATTCTTTGATACTCTACAATTTTTGATATAATATCTCATTGTTACCTTGATATTCCTTATATATGGGGAATATTAAAATAAAAGTGATTTTTAATGTACTTCAGCTATGTGATATCTAAAAGTTTATTATTTTTAGAGGAATATTTTGATGAGTGAGTGTGTGTGTGTGTGTGTGTGTGTGTTGGTAGGGGCAGAAAATTAATGTCTGAGGGTAAAGATGTATATTTTTTATGCTCTTAAGTAAAAATATATTTAAAAATTTGTTTTTATCTTACTGTACATCATTGAACTAAGTGGCCACCTTTGTGTTACTGAGCTATTCCTAAGATAATAAATTGGCTACAATAAGGTAAATACAAGTTATAATGGAACTTGCTGCAGTCTAGCGTACCTGCATGCAGGTAACGCACATATATACACATTCAGCAAGAGAATCCAGCAAGCAACTGTGTAACCATAAACTAAATCAGAATATAAAAACATGGTAAAAATTAGAGAAGTGTTTCCAGTATTTCAACTGCATTTAACACATTTGTAAAATATTGGAAACATTAACCATCTTGGTTTAGTAGATAAAACTTTGTCCCATCAGTTCTGTGTATTCAGCAAATTCAACATTGTCATTCCCCTAAATTCTGTAGGTACTTCTGTAAAAAAAAAAAAAAAAAAAAAAAAAATTAGTAAGCATTTGTCTTTTAAATCTATTTTAAATAAACTCTCAAAAGCTTAAAATGGAGCTATTAACTGATATAAAATTGGTTTTATTTTTGCCAAAGATTCCAATTCAAATCATTCTTGATAACTCAAACTGTAAGCAGAGGTGACATATTCATTGTTTCTCCAAATCAGGAGCTGCCAAATGACGCTCTCATTTTGGTGTCACTTGAGAATTATATTGAGATAATTAGACAGCCTCTCAGATATTTGTTTATGATGTCTCTTCATGGGGAAAATAATAACCAGGTTTGAGTGTTAAAATGAAAAAGTGCCAAGAAAGTAATAATTTTCATAGAGGAAGGCATTAAAGCAGCCTCTTATGATCAATTTCTTTCCCATTACTGGAGATAAGCTCTCTGGGGGAGAAAAAGGGCAGGTGAATAGTTGTCCAGAATAGTTGTCTTTAAAATTTGATGTTAACTGGATCTACTGTCATATAGACTGGTTTAGTTTACTAAAAGGAGAGTCCCTATCTGTGGAATGCTTTTAGTAAGATGCTCCTAGTGTAGGATTCCTATGGTAAACAAATCTAGAATCTATGGATTCAGGAGGCATGGCGCCATGAAAAATGTTTTAACTGCAACCTGGTTTCCTTGTGAGAATAACCCCTGATAAGAGTTCTTTCACATGGAAGTTATTTTATCCTTCACATCTCGTCTCACCTTACCCTTGTCTTTGCCTTTCACCTCCATTGTTTATCATTCCTTCACTCTCACACTGACTAAACAACTTGTTTCAGGCTTCCGACACCTCTGATGATTCATTCCTTGGTGATTTTGGTTCTTGGTTCACTATAATGTAATTCATCAAGTTTAGCTGTTGCCCACAGACACACATTGCTATGAAAATTCCTATATATGCATCTGGCAAATTTTTAAATGGTCTGAGGTCCAAAGAATGGCTTCTTCTTTAGAATCTGAACCCCTATCATCAAAGATATGTGTATACTCTTGTCCAATTCTTTCCCACATTTATTTAGAAGATATTTCTAATAACCTGGCCTCTCAGTTCCTTGACCTCCTCTTCTCCAGTGACCTTGACTTTCAGTCCATCTCAGGCACTCATTCCTGTTTATAACTTAGACATTTAATTCCTAATAATTGTTCTAAACTCTGAAGTCTCAATCCTTATTTTTAAAACACTTATACAGATATAGATACAGATAAAAACCCAGATATAGATACAGACATAGATAGGTGGAAAGAGATTTAGAAGGAACATTTTGAGGACTTCCTTCCTGATCCACCATCAAAGAAACTGGGCATTTCTAGAGGATGTTTGGTTGTGTTTATTTAGCTTTTTGTAGATACCAAATGAGTCTTCAATCTTTCTTATATAATTATTATATAGAGATTTTCCCTCTGATTTTTACTTCCATATGTAGTGATATTCAATTCATCTTATAATAATAAGATGAATTTTGAACATTCAATATTAAAGTTCTGTCCATTGTTTTAGACATTTGGTCTCTGACAATTACATTTAAATTATCTACTTATTATTTCTTATATTTGCCACATGTTAAATGAGTAACTGGAGGAAGTAGAGAGCAGAAGTGTGTTTAAAACAGCAGAGGCAACTGAAGAAGGGATTGTGTTAGCTAAATAGGGATGGATAGGCAGAAGAATAAACAGGGAAAATAATAATTAAAATTTATTTTACTATGGTATAATTTACCTACATTAAAGCTGGCAGGTATTAACTATTCAGCTCTATTAGTTTTACAATCATATACACCCATGTGGCCACCACCCAAAACAAGATATAGAACATTTCCATCATTTCAGAAAGGATTCCATTCTCCTTTCCAGTTCGGACTCCCCACTTCCCTCCAGAGAAACTTGCCAACAGGTTCATTTTTCCTTTGTTTGGACCACATAGAAATGGGATTTATATTATTTTAATCATGAGAGTGAGAGAAAAATCTAATATTATAAGAAAAAAAGGTGGTTATTTATTTTAAAAATAAACAAGAAATTTTAAGCCAATAAAGACTAGTTTTTAAATGGAGAGAAACTTTTCATGACTGGTTCCACATAAAGCATATATAATAGAATGGTCTCTCTCTCTCTCTCTCTCTCTCTCTCTCTCTCTCTCTCTCTCTCTCTCACACACACACACATTCACATGCAAAATATTATAAATACAGTGATGATGAATAGATCCTTAATCTACAGTAGAAAATGGATGGTGTAGGGCTGAAGAAAGTAAGGAAATTCAGGCAGCAATCCAGGAATTTCAGGGAACTGGAGCCATCAGCTATTTGTAAAAATTAGGCTCCACTGGGTATAGAAGGCCTGAAAAGCTAAAATTCTTTTAATGAGCCACACAACAGCACTAATCAGCTGTGATGACTTGGTAAAATGTCGCTGGAAAAATACCAACCGGCTGCACTCCCAATATGGTTCCATGCCTAAATATTGATTTCACATTTATTCAAAAGGTTTCATTTTTATAAAAGAAAATATTACAGCACCCCACTCTGATGCAGTTGACTTGTTGTAGATGGATCAGGGGGGAAAGTGCTTACAGTAAAATACTTAGCCTCTAACAATTCATCCACATTATTTCATTTCTCCTTGATTCTAATCCTTTTTCCCCCTGAAGCATACACATTAGAGACAAAATAGACTGTCCTAAACACAAATTGCCCTCTTCACTGTGGGTTCATGCCCTATATTGGTCTTGATGTTTTGGCATAAACATGACAGCACAATGCCCAATAAGATGAGGAACTTTCTAGAGTATATGTAGTTTCTCTTTTAATTATAATAGTCACCATTCTGGGTCTTGTCTGCAGTCTCTAGATTTTTTTTGAAAAGAATGAAGAAAGTCACTGTTGCCTGTCAGCTAAAACCAGCAATTCCCAAATATTGGTCCTCCTCTTTCAATAAGATAACTCATTTTTAAAAGGAGATCTCAAAGCAAAGACTAACAGGACGTTTTTCTTCTTCCTCTCTAACTCTGCTTGATAAACCCTCAAAATTGGAAAAGGTTTATCAGCAAATTTAGCAGTGGATATCTACAGTTCCACATACAATATTCTCATATATCTAGAGAAATTTTAAAATTTAATTACCAGTGTTATTAAAGTGAACATTAAAATGATCTACTGATCTCTGTATTCCTGAATAAACACAGGGAGATGGGTTCTCACCAGCCTAGGAGACAATACAAAGGAAAATGCTAAAGGAAAATGTATGGTTGGCATTATGCAGCCAATTTTTACTTTATTATCTGCCAGTTGTCCAAGCTAAAAACCTTGGAGTCACTCTTAACCCTTACACACCAGATCTGATTTTTCAGAATTGGATCACTTCTCACTGTGTGCATTGACTACAACATTAGTGTCAGCATCTCCCAACTAACTGCACTACTTCTGCCCTGACTTTCCTAGAGCGCATGCTCAGAAGAGCAGCCGCCAGCCTATGCTTGGAAAGCACGTGTCAGATTACACCACTCCTCTGTTTATACCTTTCAGCAGGTAAAGCCCAAGTCTTCCTGATGTCTTAGAAGCCCTATCTAATCTGCCCAACAGCAGCCTATTACATCTTGTCTTCTACATCCCCCACTTCATTCTGCACCAGCTACACTGATCATTTTGCTCTTCCTGGAAGTAGACCCACCGCTGCTTCAATGACTTTGCCTTGGCTGTTTGCTTGGTCTTCCTCCCAACTTCCATCATGTCTTGACTCAAATGCCACCTACTTGGAAAGGCCTTACCTACACACTCTATCTACTGAACTCTAAAACTCCACACTACGGAGACTTCTTTCCTTCTTATTTTTCCCAGCTCACTCATGGTTTGCCTTATATTTAGAATGGAAGCAACTGATGGCACTGAATTGTTGCAAAGATTAAAGAAGATAATATATGAACACATATGGCTCATTATACAGGCCCAGTGAATGATTATCTTTTATTTACTATTAGGAAAAATATATCTAAGAGACTATATGTATTATATAGGTCTCTAAAGCGATTATACCAATATTCGCTTCCACCAGTAGTATACTGAGTTCTCAGTATTCCATATTCTGACCACAACTTTGTATAGCTAGTTTTATGTTTTCCAGTTTAGTAGGTATAAAAGGGTATCTCATTATGAAATTAATTTCCCTGATTACTAATGAGCTTGTGCATCTTTTCATATTTTGATTAATCATTCATACTTCTTGTGAAATACCTCTTCATGGTTTTTGTTTTTTTTCTCCTTTCCTTTGTCTACACTGAGTGGTCTAACTTTTTCTAATTAAATTGTTTCTTTTTAATGCTGGTTTCTTAATAATTTGTAAGACTTTTAACACATTTTGGATATGAATTCTTTTTTTTTTTTTTTTTTTTTTTTGCCGTAAGCGGGCCTCTCACTGTTGTGGCCTCTCCCGTTGCGGAGCACAGGCTCCGGATGCGCAGGCTCAGCGGCCATGGCTCACGGGCCCAGCCGCTCCGCGGCATATGGGATCCTCCCAGACCGGGGCACGAACCTGTATCCCCTGCATCGGCAGGCGGACTCTCAACCACTGCACCACCAGGGAGGCCCATGAATTCTTTTTTGATTAAAAATGTTTTAAAATATCTTCTCCAAGTTTGTGGCTTAGAGTATCTTTGAGTCATTTTAATGTAGTCAAATATGTAAATCTTTTATGATTTGACCTTTTTTGTGTCTTATTTTTAAAATCCTCCCTATTCCAATGTTCAATTTTTTTATACTTTTGAGGTTTTGTCACTCACACTTGTCAATTTTTTTTGAAGTATAGTTGACTTACAATATTATATCTGTACAACATAATAATTCAGTATTTTTATAGATTATACTCCATACAAAGTTACTATAAAATAATGACTATATTCCCTATGCTGTACATTACATCCTAGTAACTTATTTACTTTATATCTAGTAGTCTGTTCCTCTTAATCCCCTTCACCTGTTTTCCCCTCTCCCCACCTCTCTTCCCTCTGGAAACCACTAGATTGTTCTCTGTATCTGTGTCTGTTTCTGTTATGTTTGTTTTATTTTTTAGATTCTACATACAAGTGAAACATACAGTATTTGTCTTTTTCTGTCTGACTTGTTTCACTAATCATAACCCCATCCAGGTCCATCCATGTTGTTGCAAATGGCAAAATTTCATTATAATATTCTGTCGTGTATATATACATATATATATATATATATACCACATCTTTAATTTAATTGGATTTTCAACAATATTGTGAGATAGAAGACATATTTTACTTTCATATGTATGATCAACTAATTTTCTCAGAATCATTTAGTAAGTAACCATTTCTCTATTGATGTCCATTGTAATACATCAAAATTCTCTCTGTCATTTACCATTTGTATTGATTTTTGACTGCAGTGTAACCTTCCCAGTAAGGGATTCTTTGGTTTCCTTATCTAAAATTGAATCTCATCTGCCCCTTCACAAACACACATGTACTTTCTACTGCCTTCCTTGCTTAATATATATTTCTTCACAGGACCTATCACCATCTAATATACTATATTTTACTTATTCATCTCATTTATTGCTTTCGCCTCAGCTATACCTAAGCTCCACAGAGTTTTAGTTTTATTTGCTCTATCATTGCTGTATCACCAAACCTTAAAACGAAATCAGAATATAATAGGTATTGAAAAAAATACTTTAAATTGTACCGAATTGATCATCTACATGCCTATTGCCATTCTGATGCAAACTGTACTTTATAATAAATTGATATTTTGCAGCTTGATCCCTTCACCTGGTCTTCATTAAGAGTATCTCAGACTAAGTCTTTGATCTTCCAGGCACATTTGAGAATTAGCTTTCAAAACTACAAAAAGAAAATCCTGTTTGGGGGGTTGGTATTAAATCACACCAACTTGGAAGGAACTGAAATTTTTATTACACAGAGCCTTCCTCTCCACAAATATTATTTGTCTTTCCCTATGTAAAATTTAGGTCTTAATTGCCTTCAGAAACATTTTATACTTTTACACATAAAATGCTTATGTATATTTTGCTAGTTTAAGTTCATTATATATTCATTGCTACTGTGAATAATAATTTTTAAGATTAGAAGTTGCCATAAAGGGAAATATAATGGAAACATACACTCACTTTAAGACAGTAGTTTTCAACATTCCTGCACATTAGAAACATCTAATTTATTAAAAAAAAAAAAAAACTGGGCCCTATTCAACACCAATTAATTCAAAATCTCTGGGTGTAGGGTGCAGGTATTTGTAATTGTAATGTTTTTGTAATCCACTAAGCAATTCCAATAAACAGCCAGTGTTGAAATATACTGTTCTAGGAAAGTACATCCCAGGAAAGCAACCATAAAGATATTTTAAAAGAACATATTAATAGGCAACACTATTGGATGATAATTAATATATTGAATTCCCAGACTTTAATTTTTATATCTTCTTTGATTTAGACTCCCCACATCCCCTGGCTAATTAAAAGATCAAACATTGTATTTCAATATTAATGTCCCATAACAGGTCTTTAAATGTATATAAAATAACAAAATATCATTTTAGTTTTCAACTGTTTAAAAGTGGAGAAAGTATTTTGAGATCAAAGGATGTACAACCAGAATCACCAGATAGTAAACAATGGCAAACAAAACTAAGTGTAACAAACATCTCAATATCGATCAAAAGGAAAAATGAACTTTTTCATGGATTTGATAATTTTAAAAATGGCCAAATTCTTAGAAATTTTATTAAAATAATCCACATAAAACAAAGTTTATATTATTCAAAATACAGCAATATGGGAAGATTCTCTGGGTAATAGGGTTGGCAGCATTTCAGCTACAAAACAAAGACATGAAGACACCTGAGAGGGAAAAGAAAGAAAAAATAGGCAGACCGATATTGAGCATAAGATTTAAACAGAAAGTGCTTATGTAAGAATTTGTCTTAGGAAAACAACTCTTTTTATTTAGGAAAATTGGTGGGGGACCTTTTTGAGCATTAAATGTGACATGTGTCCCTCTCCATAGCCAGATTGGGAATAAATAAATAATTAGTATCAATAAAGTTGAGAATTTTTAAATTTCTTGATACAACCTAAGAGAATCAGGGAGAGAAAACACTCAGCAACATAGCAGAATGCCAGAAGAAGCCTGAGGAAAGAGGCTGACAAGATTTGATTTGCCCTAGAAATCATGGCTACATAGAGTGGAAAGAGGATATCACACCAAGAAGGAACCTACAATTTGGAGTCCTTATCTATTTCATTTCATTTCATTTTAAATTTTAAAAAGAATGTGAACTCTATGTGGCTGGAGGACTTGAGGCTTTCTAGGCAAAAAACACCTGGGTTACGCACACATGACAAGCCCTGCTAGGTAGCCTGGAAATAAAGTTCACTAATGTCAAAAATCTAAATCCAGGAATCTCAAATCAAGGCACTTCAAAGCTGGGCTTTTGTATGGGAGAGGGGAAATTAAGATGTAGGATAAAGGTCATCCTTAGAGTTTGGTCCTTAAATTAGGGTATGCATACTGTGGGTTACACAAAAACTTTACAAGCGGGCAGCATAGGTGTAAATATTAGATAATATTCAAATTTCGATTTTCCATATTTACTCCTTAAAAGTATTGGATTGGCCAAAAGTTCGTTCGGGTTTTTCCATAAGACATTATGGAAAAATCTGAACGAACTTTTTGGCCAACCCAATACAACTGCAGTCTAGGTCTCTTGTTAGTTCTCTATTCCCACTTTTTCTTTCAAAATGTCTCATCTCAGTCTACAAAAGAAAAGCACTTTTCCCCAGCCTGTCAGAACCTTTCCAAGCTGCATTGTGATGGAGTGCAAAAACTTCTAGAGAACAAAGTGACAATTTTAATTATTAGTATTGAGAGGCTTCCTTTTAATCAAGACATCAAAAACCTGTAGTAGGCTTTGCATTTCTCCATGCTTTTTACATATTAATGTCCAGGACAATGGGTGGTATTAGAAATAGGATATGTTGGCCTGTGTTGAGATATTCTGAATTCAAGTATATTGTAGAGCATGGTGGTGAGATTGATGACAATTTTCGCTTAACTACTTTCCTTTTCCTTTCCAATAACCATTGTCAAAGAATTCATTATTCTTGAGGGAGAGTTCTTTGAGATTTTTGGTCAAAATTTATACATATAAAAGGTTTGAATTTATCTCTCTTCTAAAACTATAACTTACAAGATTTCCAGAACCTATTAATTTTTAATTAGAAAAGATGAGTATTAGTAAAATGTAAATAAAACTAAAAATATTTTGCAGTCAATATTATCATGGAGGCCTCCTGCAAATTAGCTTTGCTCCATGTGAAAGCTAGAAATTATACATGACTGTAGAATACGTTGTAGTATCTGTGGCACTTATTCACAGTTTAAAAATATTAGATGCCAAACCTACTGTTACAATTAAATTGGTTTCTCCTATTCAAACAACACTATACTTTGTAGAGATCAGGTAATAGGGAAGATTGTTCAATACATTTTGACAGAAATTGTTGCAAATAAAACATATATACCTTGGGTACCGAAGATCCAGGGATATTTCTAGTCATTGTCTGTTAATAATGTATGTTCACATGTACAGGGAAGAAAATCAGCATTAGTAAATATGGTATGGTGTGCAATTCTTGCCAAATAATCACTTGGTAAAGAGATTTTCTGAACATTAGACAGTGTTGAGTTGATTCTGGCTGGATGGGCAATGATCAGGTACAAGAATGGTTTATTGCTCATCCCTGCACTTGAAACCTTAATTTATTTTGAGAATGCTGTTTTTTTAAACAGTCTGTTTAAGTTATGTGTCAGCTGGGAACTTTAGTAAGTATTGAAAAACAATAAGTTCAAATATAATCTTAAAATCACAAATAGAGTAAGGTAATATGAGATTTTAAGTATATAGATCTGAAAAAATCAAGTTGTTAATGATGTTGTCAAAGAAACATGTACCAGGGCTGGTGAAGTAGACAGAACTAGTCAATCTGAAGATGGTAGAACATAGTTAGAGGCTTTAGTAAAACATGAGTTATGTATTTATGGAGAGGGAAATAAACATAAATTTACCTATTTTTTCTAGGCTGAATATTCTTAATCAAAAGGCAAAAAAAAATGTGTTTAATTTCCATGTCAAGATCAGAGCACTAAAAATAAATTGAACAGTTGAGTGAAGAGAGTTGATCACAGCAACAGTAAACATGCTAATGTCTTCATTCATTGATACTTGATACATTTACAGGTCTATAATCTCTTATTCTTAATTCCAAAATCCAAAGTCTTCTGAAAACCAAAATAGTTGTATAACTTATTTGGGAACAAAAACTGACGTGAAACTACTTTTAGTCTTTATGTTAATTTATCTTACTGAGTATATGTTATTATACCTTTCAATGCAGAGGCAGTAATAGGTTTGATTATAGGGTGCTGTCCTAGACTCAGCTGAGAATGTTTCATAGTATCTGATGTATTACTCAAAAACATTACAATATCTGAAAATTCTGAATATCAAAACATACCTACCCTAAAAAATTTAGAAAAGATATTGTTGACCTGCTCAGATTATTAATGTAAAATAAATTACAGGAATCACTAGTCATCTTTCTATGCTGAAAAGACCTTTGACCTGGGTTCCCCTGAGATGATGAAAGAGCCTGATTGGCCTATGTGGGACCACATCAGCCATTCATTTGAACTGAGCAGGAAGGTGACACATGAGATTGTGTTCACCAACAAGAACCCTGAAAATATCACTTTTCAATATCTTTGGCAGTACTTTCGATCGCCAAAACACTGAAAAAAAGCTGTAACTGCATGCTTGCACATATTTGTGTAAATTCAGCTTTCAAAATATTGTAACACCAAACTGAGAAAAATGTTACCTGGAACGTGAACATAATATGTCACTCATTCACTTAGCAACTATTATGGAATGCTCCAAGTGTGCCTGACAGCGTTCTAGGTGCTGGGAATGCACATTTGCTTTGGTTTTTTTGGCCATGGAGCACATTTTGAACAGTTTTCTTATATCTAGGGGACTTTCTATGTTAAGAAAAAAACTTCTCAAATGAGAAGTGAAGTGAAACTTCACTTCTCAAAAGTGAAACTCACTTTTCTTGACCTTGATCTAGAGCTCAGCTCTGTGACCTGGAATTCACTAATCAGATGCATGTATTCAAGACTTTGGTCCTGAAAAAAATAACTATAGGAAGCAAATACTAAAGGGGGTACTTTTCTAAATGCTTTTCCTGATAGGTCAGAGTCCATAGCCAAGATTTGGGGGTTCCAAAGAAAGCCTATCATCAGCATGTGGACGATGGTATCTGACTCTGGTGGCAGTCGTGATGGAGTGGGTTGAACCATCCACACTGTGAGGCTTCCGCACTTTTCCTGGTGGCTTAACCTCCAAGCCTGGATAATCTTGCTCTCTGGAGAGTCCATGAGCAACCTACTAGCTTTTTTTAATTTAATTTTATTTTTTTATTTTTTGCTTTATAACAAATTTAATCAGTTATACATATACATATGTTCCCATATCCCCTCCCTTTTGTGTCTCCCTCCCACCCTCCCTATCCCACCCCTCCAGGCTAGCTTTTAATAAATTTATTACTTTTTATGATAACTATGGGTTTGGTTCTTTTGCAGTTAACAACCATGATTCATATAAGCAATGAAAAAAGTCCCTGACCTCATATGGCTAGCATTCCAGGAGGGGAAACAGGTAATTGAATATGCTGATCAGTGTAAAATAGAGTATAATGTTATTGTTTTTAAAAGAACATGGGTGGAGGAAGAGGAAATACTATTTTAGAGACATGGTAAGGGAAGAACTACCAGAGAAGAAGGCATTGAAACCTAAGTAAAATCTAACTGAAGAGGGGAAGTAAACTATGTGAATATCAGGCAGAGAAACCATGAATGCGTGCTGCTGTGGAAGCTTGCTTTACATATTTGACGAACAGCAGGAAAGGATTGTGAGTCAAGAGAAATTTAGAGGAGACGAGGTCTGAGAGGTAGTCAGGAGCAAATCATGTGTAAATCTTTGTAGACTGTGTTGCTGTGTTAAGGACTGGGAGGAATATCCATCTGTCTGTCTATAATGGAGAAATATTATTTGAGTCTTTAATCAGCCCATTTTACAAAGTCCTTAGTATAAATCTAATAATATAATGCCCACTAGTCAATGTGACAAGTCAGAAAATTTAGTCTTTGTGTTTTTTTACGAGTTAATAACATTTAAAATCAACTATTTTAAATAGTTTAAATAACTATTTATAACTATTTATATAGTTATAAATAGTTTAAATAACTATAACTTTATAACTATTAATAACGATAACATTTAAAATAAACTATTTTAAACAGTATCATTAAACTAAACTATTTAAAATAGTTTTTGTAGTAAAATGAAGAGCTACAGTATATGGTAGGATGCAAATTTTGCATGAGTTTTAAAGTTGTAACAGGAGAGCCCCAAAGATAGTTTAACTGTGTGGACAATTTAGAGTATATCTCTTTTGGGTATGGGTTTCATGTTAATATCTTGCACATTTAGGTATCCTTAGTAGGAAAAGTTTGAGAAGAACCACATTGGTAAGCAATGTACAATGAGAAAAGTGAGTCAAATGTGAATTAAATGGATATTAACAAAGTTTTACTCATCTGTGTAAAACAACGTGATTTAGTGAAAAAGCATGGAATTTCAGGTATTTGAATCCAATACTGGATTCAATCCAATACTGTTCTGTTCTGGCGTTTACTACCCAGATGACCATGGGAAAGTTACTTTAATGCTCAGCACTGGAATTTCCTTATCTGTAAAATTAGGGAACATGAAACATATACACGTTTTTATAAATATTAATTAGGCAGCATCTCTAAGGAACAAACTGAGATGTTTCCCATAAATGACAAAATTATATATTAGTTTTCTTTTTAAAAGCTTTATGCTTTTATTTGTTTTCTAATTTGTTTCACAGCACAGCTCAAGAGCTGAAAGGGAAGCAGAAGGAAAAAAATATGCTTAGAGTAATATTTTATCCTCACAACAGCAATAAAAACAAACGTTGTTTAACAAGAAACCTTTCTATAAGTTTCCATATCATAATATAGCTTGGGAGCTTCACGCCTATTGATGAAATCCATAGGTTTTCTGTTGAACTTACCATCGTTTTCTTTATTGCTCCCTATCTCTTCAAAGCACCTGGAGATATAAAAGCTAATAGGAATAAATCAGCATGCTTCCCACACCTGAAAGTAGAATAGGAATAAACTCAAGATATTGACTTTAAATACAACTGGTAGATAAGGTTAGTAAACATTGTAAATCTTAAGAAATATACCAGTGAAGGAAAAGCTCAGAAGCTAACATTGAAGACATGTAACACTCCAGAATATACTAGGACATATATATTTGGATATATGTTGGCCATCCAGAACTGGAGCCAACAAGAAACCAATATAAATATACAGCCATTAGGAATCTAAGAAATTCTAAAAGATATGTGCAGATAAGAGGCCACACTCAGCAATGTAAAAAATTAAAATTTAATAACATAATAAAGCAATTAACGAGTATGTAAAATATCTCAACACCGTAGGGAAACTGAGGGACTATGAATAAAGGGGCATTGGGTAAAATAGTGTGATCAGTAGATTTTCCACAGTTATTGTACATCAAATGGAGAACGTTACTAGCAGAAGGAAGACTTGGGGAAAGACATGGAATTCGTTAAGGGCCCAAAAGGGCTCAAATTGTAAATAGCAATTCCTTAGCACAACACAGCACTAGGGAGTTATTGGTGGTGGATTTGGGGGCATGAGTATATGAGCATCCAACGGGTATGGCAAATTTGTGTTGCATTCAGTTAATAAAGTGCAAATAGTGACCTTATGTTGCAATGCAGGATTTACAATTTATTGGTATCATTACACGTATGGCTTCAAATCTGCCTCTTTTATGTAACTGTTAGTGTAGCCTTGGGCAAAGACTTCTCATCTGTAAAGGAGAAATAGTAACTCCTATCTCATAGCATATATAAAACAACTGATACATATCTAGTAGGTACTTAAAGTAGCATTGTTATTATTTTGTTATTGATATTATTATTAAAAGTCAACATGAACTTCCCTTTTCATAAGTCTATTTACAATCAAATTTAGATATCTCTGCATCCCTTTCTGAAACTTTAAAATAATATATATTGTTATATGATACTGTATTCTTATACTGACTATTCAAAAATAAGGGAGACTGTTCAAGATCAAGATATCGTATTAACATATTATTAGCTCTTATTATTTCTAAGTAAAACATGAAGCATCAAGAACATCAAACTATAAGGCCTAAGGGAAGGATGTCTTTTTAGTCAAAAGAAACAAGATACTGCTAATGCTTCTGCATGACATGACTGAGACCTTGATATATTGTTTCAAATTCTTTCCATTTAAGTTTAAAGATAAGTAGTATTTGTCTTCTTTTCCATAAGCAGATATAAGTTATCTGGTGCTTTAATTCCTTACCAGTGCCCAGACATTCCAGTAGCTACTCTGGGCATTAAAGATCCTACCAGAGGTTTAACTGGTTTCAGTTTAAAGAATTATTTCAAAAGCATCGAGTTCAGGGGAGAGTTTTCCTCTGGAGAATTTAAAGGATGGTGGTGCTAAAATATGCAGCGTCTAGAAGGTTTCAGACCCGCACATTTTTCATCGGCTTTCTCAGAGCACGGTAGGATTTTATCATTTTATATCTCTAGCTCAGGCTGTCTCTCTAATAAGTAATGTGGGTCCTATTCTTTTTTTTTTTTTTTTTTTTGCGGTACGCGGGCCTCTCACTGTTGTGGCCTCTCCCGTTGCGGAGCACAGGCTCCGGATGACGTGGAGGCTCAGTGGCCATGGCTCACGGGCCCAGCCGCTCCACGGCATGTGGGAACCTCCCAGACCGGGGCACGAACCCGTGTCCTCTGCATCGGCAGGCGGACTCTCAACCACTGCGCCACCAGCGAAGCCCTGTGGGTCCTATTCTTGATCAACCTCCCTATCAGTCTGTGCCCAGGTACTGAGGATAGTTACTAGATTAACAAATCTTGGGATTTAAACTTGGCGAGTACTTCCTCTCTCACAGAGAACACAGGCACTGGAACAAGCTCCCATTTCCTGCTCTTTATTAAAATGCTAGGAAATAATTTTTAGCTTCTG
This sequence comes from Mesoplodon densirostris, assembly GCF_025265405.1. Classification (NCBI taxonomy): domain Eukaryota; kingdom Metazoa; phylum Chordata; class Mammalia; order Artiodactyla; family Ziphiidae; genus Mesoplodon; species Mesoplodon densirostris. Next base: position 60,259,591 of record NC_082669.1, on the reverse strand, counting down.
AATTTATATCGTGAATTAAATATTTTTCCACCAAGTTGACTGACATTCTGGGGAAATGCACATTTGGAGCTTGATTTTCGGCTAACCTGTGAGCCTGGATGTAAAATTGGAGCCATCCTCCACATCAGTTCATTGAATATGCAGCAAGAGTGGCAGCCCGTGTGGAAACTGATGGGCAAACAGTGCAGTTGGTCAGCTTGATACCCCTAGTCATGACCATTTAGGTCAGTGAAAGAAGAGAAATTAATTTTGCCAAGACTTCAGTAACAGTAGTAACTTCCAGATGTTTTACTATGTGAAAGTAGAGTCAGTATTCTGGCATTTGAAAACTTGCTGGCATTTAGACATTTATTGAACACCATTTCACTTTCTCGTCAACAGAAATTTCTTTGTAGAACTACAAATCGCCCAAGACTAGACAAAGTCTTTCGTCCTAAAGAGTTATTACCCCAAAGTAGAGAAATAACTGTCATTTCAAGGATTGGTGCCATAGGAGTAGAGTTTTCTTGCTGGGGGAAGAAATTGAGAAGAGCCTCAGGTGAAGAAAAATAGCCAAGGCAGCATTATTTGACTTTGTCGACCCAGCCAGCACAAAGCAATCGTTGTAAAGGTGTTTTCTAAACATACTCAGGTAATCATCTCAATTCGTTCATTTTGCAGATTGGATAGATTCAATAACAAATTGCTGTTTAGATAGCACTGCTCATAGGAAGAACAAAGTCTCGGTGACAAGGAATGGGTGGAAAGCCAATTGTCAAAATTATTTCTTTGCGTACCTTTCTCAGGTGTGTGTTATTATGCCCTCTGCCCTTTGAAAGCTTCCATGCTGGGCAATAGTCCCAGTGTATGCTGCATGGATTTTAAATTAGGATAAAATGTTAGATGCTCCTTCAGCTTCAGGACCAGGGAAGAATGAACTTGCCCATGGCAGATGGAGATGGCATTGTTTGGATACGCAGCTTTAAAAAGTTAGGTGAAGTATCCAAAATTCACAGATCACTGAACTCAGGGGAATTACATAGCAGTGCTCATAAAAAGAAAGAATAGAGTGTGAAACACTTTGCAAAGCTTTTCGCTGTGCTTTGATATTATCATTCACTCTCTAATCTACTTCAAGAAACTCTAAAGGAAAAAAATGAGAGAGAATACTTGAAAAAAACAGCCTAAAACATATTGTCAATAACTGCCTAAATAGTCTACACACTTTGAAAAATCAAAAGATTCTTGGTTCTGGCATTGAGCAATGCTCTTGTCTGCTGAACAGACACATATCGATATGCCTAATGGCTGAAAACTGTGTTACTAGATTATCAAACAATCATTAGTGCATAGTAGCTGTGAGGACTATTTTTGTGTTAGCCAGAAGCACTGTTTACTTTTCCACATGTTCCCAAGAATTCCCCATGAACTTGCCTCTTTAAATTTGCCTTTTATTTAAATATTCTGAATAAATGCTACCATACAAGAAAAGCTGTTCATTTCAATTTTACCCTAATGGTGGCTGTTCTACCCAAAACAGATCGGAGCAATTTCTCAGTCTCAGACTTCTATGAAATAAGCGTCTGGCTTTTTCCCATCTTATTTTTAAATAAAGAAGGGCAACAAAAATTTATGGGTATAAGCTGGACCAAGGCAATAAGTGGGAAAAGTGAACTAGCAGTGCTGGGCTTTAGTCCTGACTCTTAGTCATATTTCTGGGCCTCATTGTCCTTTTATATAAAATAAAATAATCTAGATTAAAATGGCATCTAGAGTCCTTTTCAACTGTAAAATATCGTAAGTCTTTTATTATACTTTCATGACCTGTGTATGCACAAGAAACAATAGTGTCTTGCATTTTGGAAGTTCTATAGTTTTCAAAATTTTATTAGTAATTATCTAATCCACCTTTATCTTTAAAAAAATCCATTTTTAAATTTATTTTTTATACAATTTTTAAAGGTTACTTTCTATTCACAGTTATTACAAAATATTGGCTATATTCCCCTTGGTGTACGATACATCCTTAAGTCTATCTTACACCCACTAGTTTGTCCCTCCCACTCCCCCACCCCTATGTTTCTGCTCCCCCTGACTGGTAACCACTAGTTTTTCTCTATATCTGTGAGTCTGCTACTTTTTTGTTATATACACTAGTCTGTTGTATTTTTTAGATTCATGTATAAGTGATATCATAAAGTATTTTTCTTTCTCTGACTTATTTCATATAGCATAATGCCCTCCAAGTCCATCCATGTTTCTGCAAATGGCAAAGTTTCATTCTTTTTTTTTGGCTGAGTAGTATTCCCTGGTGTGTGTGTGTGTGTGTGTGTGTGTGTGTGTGTGTGTGTGTATATGCCACATCTTTATCCATTCATCTGTTGGTGGACATGTAAGTTGCTGCCATATCTTTGCAATTGTAAATAATGCTGCTGTGAACATTGGGTGTATGTATCTTTTCAACGTAGTGTTTTGGGGTTTTTTTTGGATATATATCCAGGAGTGAAATTTCTGGGTCATATGGTAGTTCTATTTTTAGTTTTTTGAGAAACTTCCATAGTGTTTTCCAAAGTGGCTGCACCAGTTTACATCCCCACCAACAGTGAACAAGGGTTCCCTTTTCTCCACATCCTCACCAACATTTGTTATTTATGTTCTTTTTGTTGATAGCCATTCTGACAGGTATGAGGTGGTACTTCATTGTGGTTTCCATTTGCATTTCCCTGATCATTAGTGATGCCTAAGGTGCCTAAAAAACAACCATTTTTAAATGACACTAACATGGATTAAAATCTCTATACTCATACTCCAGTGACAGATAAAAAATCATTAAAAATAGTTTAAAAGGAAAAAATTAAGAGAAATGCCTAGGTAGATATGTATATAGCAATAAATATATATAGCTAAGATATCTACATCTGTAGAGATAGCTAAATCAGGATATACGGCTGACCAGAAAACAGTATGAAAATCCTGTTTACAAATACTATAAAACTTAAAATGTACTAAACTGTATAAAATGAAGAACTACTGACTGTTAAGTAAATAAAATAGTATTACGAGTGAATTGGCATTGTTCTAGCTGTATAGAAAGCCTGACACTAATTTAATATATTGCTCAGGCCAAGGCTGGAAGGGAAATATATTGGCCTGAGTTCCCTAGAAAACAGAACCTGAGGCAAAAAGTTATACCCTGATATGTTACTGGGGTAGCTAAGGGGACAGCCCTGGAAGCAAAAGTGAATGACAAAAGGGAGACCATATGGAAGGAGAACAAACCACAAGTTGGTTTGTTACCATATAGGCCTCAGCTTCAAGACCTGCATAGTGGATAGCTCTATTATGTGAGTTGTTTAAAGAGAAGCTGTAAAGAATTCTGTGTTTGGATCGATAGATCTATTGGAGATTGAAGGAGGGAGGAAGAGCTAGTGAATTACCTCCTCGTTACTTTTCTTCACTTGTTTCCTACTGGTCAAAGCCCTACTTGGACTTAACTCTGCTGTACTTCTAGATTGTAGCACCTGGACTAGCTGGGCAACTTTGGAGGAAATTAGGGCTTCCAGAGGTCCAGCCCAGTTGGTGCTTTGTGCAGCAGACTCCTCCAAGGTTTTGTATATTTGTGTGTGTGGAGGAGGGGGAGACTTGGTTGGCGATGGTTGTGACTGCTTGATGGCAGTGGCAATGAGCTAGGCTTTATGTTTGGGATAATGGCATGAGGCATCTCTAAGGCTGTTCCAGCCAGGAAATAGAGTAAACTGCTGAGACCTGGGGGATGAGGTAAAGTCAAGTAGGTTTGAAGGCCACAACTCATATTCACTCACAGCCTATAACAATTTTCAGGTCTCACAGGAGAATACTTTGCATCCATTTCTTCCCTGGGAAGGGAGATGTAGATCTAATCCTTTAGGTGATGGTCAGTGCAATCTCCTAAACTTAAAGAAGTTTAGGGAAAAAAAGCTATATTCAAACTGTTGCAGGTGGTACAGAATTGATACTTCTCATCCTTCACCCAAACTTTCTGGCTTTTCCTTACCCTCTCCCATCACTTCAACTGTTGCTTGTTTCAGGAGGTGACACAGCATTCATTCTTAATGGGTTTGAGATCTTAACTTGCCTTTGTTGGGTCCTGGCTGTTGAAATTTTCATTTATAATTATCAATGGGTATAGTAGCATCAAAAGAGGTACCAGTGAATCTCCTAGGCCATAGACATACCCCACTCTGCCTCCGTTGTGTAATGGTAAATGTATCCAGGCTTACATTCCTGGTTCATAACCATTAACATTAGGCTCCACTCCCACATTGGTTCCCTGGTTCCTGCTGGTGTATATTGACCAGGGCTTTAATTTCTTTGCGATTTAGGCCATTTCTTCCCAGAGCAGAGCCTATTCTTCCCTTCTTGAACTGTGAGGAGACTTGATCGGCCTGGAGCCAGTAAGGCATATTAAGGGCAGACCTCGTGGAGAACAAACGTTATCTCTTGAGACCCCTGCTTTAGGTCAAGTCAGTTCACAGCACCAGGGAAAAAGCAGGTTGTTCTCTTCTGACAAGGTCTTTTAGGGTTGTCTCTATTGGACAAGAAGATTAAGGAAAATTCAGGAAATTGACATTCACAGGTTGATTCATCCAAATATAACCATCTCAGGTCTTAGGGTCCCCCTTTTTCCCTATCAAGACCCTAGTTTAGCATATGAGACTTGTTAAGATAACACATTTAGTCTTCTTTCCAGGTATACCATCCTATATTCAGACCTTAGACTTGCTTTTCAGCACCATCTACCAGAAGAACAATATGTGAAAGACTTTTGAAAGCTTTCATAAAGGTCCTTTGGTTTACATGGGAAATAGCTGTTGTAAGCCTTATCCTTTTATTTTTCACAATGTTCCAATGTTACCAAAAGCTCAGTTATTACTGTCCCCATAATGATTAATGCAACAGCCACGTGATCTTCCAATGCCTTGCCTTACACTTGCACTCAATTCTAATTAACCACAGGTCAAAACATTAGCAATTATGATATCTCTGAATATACCCTCCTCCACTTACCATGAGCTACATGGTCACTTTTGCCTTTAAACAGGTAGAGAATCCAACTCCATATCCCATCCTAAAGGGTATATGCTGTCAGAGGCCACTGCCTAGGATTTCCTCAGAAACAGAGCCTGGCAGAAAAAGCAAAAGGAAAAAGGGAACTCAAACAAAGAATACCTTGCTCATATTTTACAATTATTTATCTTCCTCCCCCACCTCCAGAGTCTGGGGGGAATCTTTGCTCAACACCCTCTAAGACTGGAACCTCAGGAGTTTCCCATTCTCAGTCTAGTCCACATTCAGGCTCCAGAAGTTTCTGAAAATTACCACTTAAGTGTTGCTAGCAGTTTATAGCTCCAGGGATTTCTACTTCAGGCAAACATTTCTCTCCTGTGACTCTAAACTTGCCTGTCTTTCCAGATTTTGAGGTGACTCAGTTCTCTGAGTCCAAGAAAATTCAATGATTTAAAGTTTCTCCGACTATTTCTTACTGTAAAAAGAGGAGTGGCAGATTCTAAGCTCTTTACATTTTGGCTTAAACTTGCAAGTAGAGTTCATTTTCTGCTTCTATTCCATTCACTGTTGAAAATATAATTTTCCCTTGATGCTTAGACAAAATAGAAATAATAGTCAGTGCCGTGTCACTCATTTTTTGATACTTGGGTCAACTTGAAGAAAAGCAGTATCAAGGCTTCCATTTGCTTTTCCTGATTTTGCCCTACTTGGTGGAGAAAGGAGATTAGCGATGACAGGTCAGGTCGTGTCTGGAGTTAGGACTTCAGGTGACTCACAACTTGCCTTTTACTGACTCCCAGCACAGGCTTTTTCCTCTATAAGAAGTAGTATTAATACTTACAGATAAAGCAAACTCAAATATGGTCACAGAGTCAGCACTTTTCAATTATCCTCAGGCCTAAAATATGGAAAAAATATACTATTATTAAAAAGATAATTACAGCTGCTGCTTTTCCTTTTTTATCATTTTTGTCTCCCTCTTCCTTTTCCTCCCCATTTTCTTTACAGAAAGCATTTTTTTATAACCTAGGATAATTAGAGAGAAACCTAATAGTAATATATTTCAGCAAGAGCACAGTTCTTTCTACTTTAAAGTATAAAGCTGGTCAAGCAAAATGGATAATATTAATCTCAGTTAAATTGGTTATTTTACTATAGACAGATGGAAAAAGGAGTCATTATTCATCAGTTTAGTAAGTTTCACAAACCAAATGTTACAACCAGAAAGGATAGTCTCTCGAGGGAAACGTTTTCTCATTCCTTCAAAAACCCAGAGTTCTTCATTTGTAACGCTTTGGTACCCTCGTTTCCCTCTCTCTGGGTTACACAATCCATTGACATTCAAGCACAGTAAAAGAAAACACTAAAATTTGATCATGAATATTAAAGCACAAGGATTCCTGTGAATGGTGAGAGATTTCCTGGAGAGGGTTACTTGTCAATACTAAGCCCAACATATTGATAGAACGAAAATAACACCTAACTCCCTGGTAAAATATGTACTTTCAATAGATAAAAAATAATGTCTTCTATTTATTGACAAAAGGTAGTTTAAATTCTAAAGTGTAAAAAGTATGGTTTTTAGACAAAGATACCTGAATTTTAATCCTGCACTAGCTAGGTAGCTTCTGTGAGTCACACAATCTGTTTCCTTACTCTTAAAATGTATGTACTAATACTTAATTGGCAGGGTTGTTGAAATAGTTAATTTGTTTCATCAATATAAAGAATGTAGAATGGTAGTCAATAAATGATAACTATAATTATTTTTAATATTTTAAAATAGTCACACCAGCATATATTTATTTAAAAATAATAGTTACAACTTGCAATTTGAAATGGATAGAGAGAGATCTTTCGCTCTATTTGTAATCTTATACATCTAGATAACATGGTCTTTTTGCCTGGAATAAAAATAAGAAAAGGAGGAAAGTCAGGAGGAGGAGGAGGAAGAGGAGAAAGAAGAAGAGAGAATAAGATGAAGATGGCTGCACTCCAGAATATTTTTTATATGATTTGGTATTTAAGCACTTCATCCAACCCCTTTGAGAGACAGTAGGAAGCCTCTACTACTTTTATTCATGTCTAGGGAAGTCTGTATCTTGACCAAAGTTGATAATAATGAAAGTTTGTTTTCAGGTTCCTCAGGACTCTCTTTTAGTGCTATTTCCCACTCCAGATTAGACCCTCCCACCTACACTCAGAATTTTTAGGTCTTCTTCACTTGATTCTGTTCTCTCGGAAGGACTGATAGCCTTTACATATTACCTTTCTCAGATACGTTGATATTTGAGGTCTTATTTCTAATTAGGGAATTGTGGGTTAGGGATATTGTAAGGAATAGGATAAGGATATTGCAGCAGGGATAGCATAAAGGATTCCTAGGTAATGGGTCTCAGGCATCATTCAGAAGGGAAGAATGATGTGTGTGTGTGTGTGTGTGTGTCCCAGCTTATGGCCCTGTGGACCTTTGTGTAGAATATGGATGGTAAGGATGCCAAGTAGACTGAGAATGTAGATATTGTTACACTTGGCCATGCAAAGGCGTGCCTTTTTTTGAATACTTGTTTTCAGAAATCCTTAAAAAATTAAAGAAAATTCAACAGAGAAAGAAAATATCACTTTCCCAGTTTATTTCATAAATTGGAAACAATTTGTGAATGTTTAAAATGTGTTATTTATTCCAAAGAACCTCAGAAAACATTAAGAACATGAACAAACTATGCTTAAAATATCTTCATAAAAACAAACCACAGGGCTTCCCTGGTGGCGCAGTGGTTGAGAGTCCGCCTGCCGATGCAGGGGATACGGGTTCGTGCCCCGATCCCGGAAGATCCCACATGCCGCGGAGCGGCTGGGCCCGCGAGCCATGGCCGCGGAGCCTGTGTGTCCGGAGCCTGTGCTCCGCAACGGGAGAGGCCACAGCAGTGAGAGACCCGCGTACAGCAAAAAAAAAAAAAAAAACCCACAAGTATTGAATAAGCAAATTGATTTCAGCTTTTAAAACCTGAGGTTTTGGGTTGTTGTCTGATATGGTGCTGTTGGTGGTAATGTATGTGTTTGTGTGTACATGTGTGTATTTTAAATTATAAACGGCTCTGAAATCTTTAATACTGGAACTTCAGCTTTCAAGTGGAGTTTCACCCACCTATGTGTGAAAGACTAATGAGAGGGTAAAAAACTTCACAGGTTCCCAAGAAAAGGAAATCATGAAATAAATCCACCATTTAATTCTAAGTGGTACTACAGCCTCATTGAAATAACAAGGAAATTATAATTTTTCCAAACAATAAAAAAAAAATTAAAGCAGCTTAAAAATAGCCCTAAGTGAACACATGACAACCAAAAACAAAGGTGAAGAATAGAAATTCAGCTCCTACCTTACAGCTGAAGAAATTTAAGTCATTGGTACCCATATATTGGGTTGGCCAAAAAGTTTTTGGCCAACCCAATACTTTGTTTCTCTAGTGGTGCAATGAAATTTAAAGATACTTCTAAAGTGCCTTCAGTTTTCACATACAATCAAGCCTCCATCTGAAAGAAACAATCATTTTCTTTTCTTAGCAAAATCATAAGGGCACGTATGAACAAAAGCAATCATTTGAGGAGGACAAGAACGGTTTTCACTTTGCTGTGGATGAGTCGAGCTACAAGTTGCCGGAATTCCAAGTCCATTAAGCTGATGTCTGTAGACTAAGTGGCAGGCTGAAAAGCAAACAAATGAAACCCTACCCATAAACAAACAAAAAATTTTTAATTAACTTGAATTGTAAAGTGCCAGTTGAGAGAAATTTTCAAGGGAAATGACATCTTTTTCTTGGTCCTGTTGGAGAAGCAGAAAAGGAAACCAACATTTGAAAAGAATATTCCGCATCAGATACTAGGGAGAATTGTATAACATCTAGTTAATGGTAAAATTTGGGATTAAATAAAAGCAAGTAGATGGTTTCCAATCTCCTCGTACCCACAAACACATACCCACATTCTCCTTCCCTCCCTCTCTCTCCCTCTCCCTCTCTCTCCCTCTCTCTCCCTCTAATGTTATTGCTTTGGAATTCACCAAGTGATATTTAAAGGCATAATTACCTTCCCCATTGTAAGTGTTATTCATGTAAGTATCAGAATATACTCCCTGACCGCATACTGGTTCTGTGATCCTAATGTGAGATAAAGGGCATCTATCCTAAGAGATTTTTTTTTTTTTTTCTTTTTGCGGTATGCGGGCCTCTCACTGTTGTGGCCTCTCCCGTTGCGGAGCACAGGCTCCGGACGCGCAGGCTCAGCGGCCATGGCTCACGGGCCCAGCCGCTCCGCGGCATATGGGATCCTCCCAGACGGGGGCACGAACCCGTATCCCCTGCATCGGCAGGCGGACTCTCAACCACTTGCGCCACCAGGGAGGCCCTATAACTTCATTCTTTAAATCTTTCTTTGAATCAGCTTTATTGAGGTACAGTTTATGAGTAATTAAATGCACCCATTTTTGGCATAAGTTTCAATAAATCTTGACAAATTTATATACCCATGTAGCTACCAACACAGTCAAGATACAGAACATTTCTATAACCACAAAAAGTTCCCTGATGCTTAATTCTAGTAACCCCTGCTCCACTCCAGTCCCAGAGAACATCTGATCTACTCTCTAAAATAATATATTAGCATTGCCTTTTCTAGAATTTCATATTGGTAGAATCATACAGTATGTACTCTCTTGTATCTGGCTACTTTGGTCCACATGATGATTTTGAGATTCATCCATGTTGTTACATATATTAGGACTTCATTTCTTCTCATTGCTAAGTAATATTTCCACTGTACTGCTTATATATTTGCCAGCTAATGGGCATTGTTTCTTCTCAGTTTTTGCTATATAAACAAAACTGCTGTGAATCTATGAACATATAAATACACATCTTTGCAAGGACATATATTTTCATTTATTTAGGATAATTTCCCTGATGACTTACATTGTGACCTTGACCAACATTTTAAGATTTTCCAGGTATGTTTTTGCTTTTGATTTATAGTTGAATTCTTTTATATTAATATCACATACCTTGCACTTTGTAACATTTTTCACGCTTATTTTATGGCACAGAATATGATATATTTTGAAAGCTCCTTGCATACTTGGAAAGTATATATTCTGCTTTTGAAAATAGATTTCTATAAATCTGTTTGAACAATTTGTTTTATTTTGTTGTTTAAGTCTTCCATACTTAGAAATTTTGTGTTTACTTTTCCTGTCCTATCAATTATAGTAAGAGGAGTGTTGAATTCTTCATATATAACTATAGATTTATCATCTTCTCCTTTTTTTTCAGATTTTTAATGTACTTTGAAGCTCTGTTATTAGTTTCATATATATTTGATATTTTAACATTTCTTTTTATTGAGGTAACATTGGTTTATTACATTAAGTAATTTTCATATGTAGAGCATTATATTTCTATTTCTATATACACTACAGTGTTCTCACCACCAAAAATTTAGTATTTGATATTTTTATGTATTCTTCAAACAGACCTCTTATTATTATGAAATTTCTCTTTATTCCGTATAATACTCTATATTGAAGTATGCATTGTCTGATATTAATATAGTGCTCTAACTCTCTTTTATTTAGTGTATGCAATATATATTATTTTCTATTATTTTACTTTTAACCTTTCTAAACCTTTAACACCTTTAGAAATCTTTCTAAAGCATGTATTTCTTATAAACAACATATTTTTGGTCTTACTTTTTTTTAATCCAATATGACCATCTCTACCATTTAATGGGAATATTTAGACCATATAAATTTAAGGTAAAATGATAATGTGTGTAGTAGGCAAAATAATGGCCCCCTAAAGATGTCCATATCCTAATCCAGAGGACCTGTGACCATGTTAGGTTACATGGCAAAGGAGATTAAAGCTGCAGATGGAATTGAGGTTACTAATCAACCAATCTTAAAATAAGGAGAATAATGTAGTTTATCTGAGTGGGCTCTAGATAATCCAAGTCCTTAAAACTGGAAGAGGGAGGCAGAAAAGAGAGATGATAGCATGAGGACTTGGCCCAAAGTTGATGAAGAAAAGGAACCATAAGCCAAGAAATGTGCATAGCCTCTACAAGCTGATAAAGGGAAGGATATGAATTCTCCTCCAGACTGTATAGAAGGAGTATGGCCCTACTGACCGCCTTGTTTTAGCTCATTGAAACTCAGTTCAGAGTTTTGTTGTCTGGAATTGTAAGATATAAATTTATATTGTTTAAACCACTAAGTTTATGATAATTTATTACAAAGGTCATAAGAAAATAATTCAGGTGTCATATAGAGAGCTTACCAATAAAACTTGTTGGGGCCGCACTACTTTGTCAAAACCAGAGGTATGTGGGAGGAAGTAATGTAAACTACTTCCAAGTCTGGCCATCTAAAACATCCCGTGGCATCTTCCACCTCTCTTTCTCAGTTGCTGTGACTTTCATGGCCCTGTGTTCCAGGTAGCATAGCTATAGATGGGGAGAGGCTTTGCTTCATGAACCACCACTTGTAGGAGAACCATTTACATTATGAGAGATGCTGGATCCACATTAAATGTAACAAGAGCAAGAAATAAACCTACATGTATTAAGCCACTGACATTTTAGGGCTTAATTGTTGCTGTATCATATCCTACCCTGTTTACAGATATTGAAATAGGTTTTTGATAGTACCTTATTTATGGAAATGCTGATAATGTATTGTGTAGTAATCAATCACCCTTAGATTGGCAACCAGAGAAACTAGATTCTTCACTGTTGATGCATTGTGACCCCTTACAAATACACCCTTACTTCCTCTACTGAATATCTGATTGAACAAATAAAGATGTCTTTATTTGATATAACCTAGGAGAAATGCTACCTATGACAAGGTGGAAACATCAGTTCGTTACAGTCTTAAAGAAAAAAATATCACTTAAGTGTAAGATTTTCATTGGCTTTAGTCTTCTGTCAAATAATTAATCAAATCTGACATTACGTCTTTAGACCTTTATGTTATTAAGCCCTAGAAGTATATATTCTTATTTTTTAATCTAAACTATCAACAATTACAACTTTTAATTATCTGTATTTGGATAATTTTGAGTCCAAATGTGTCTGTAAGCAAGAATTTTTAACTACTTTTTTAAAATTATGCAATATCTACTTTATTTGTCTAGGGCAGTTAAACTCCAAAAGAATTTGCAGTTCATTTTGGAAAACCAAGCTAAAATGACACAAAAGAATTAGATAACAATCAAGTTTAAAAGAGGGGTACAAAATGAGAAGCAGTTAGATACAGGCTTTGTAGTCAGACAAGAAATAGTGTCTGTTGGTATCTTGAGCACTTACAAAATCACCCTAAGCCTCAGTTTTCTTTGTGTCATTGTTTCTTAAGAAAGAAACAAGATATAATGGATATAAAGTTCTTAGCACACAGTAAGCACTCAACAAATAATGTGAAAGTGTAGCAGCCATCACTTTCTTTATTGTGTGTGCTATGAAAATCAGGGAAAGTTTCTGAAGGAGATGGGTCTTAATCAAGGAATTAGCTACTAGGAATGAAATTCAAAGAAGTGACACTAGAATGGGAAAAGGTAGGGAATTGAAAATAAGCATTATGGGTGTCAAGGGAAGGAGGAAAGTGGAAGAAGTAGCAGAAATAATTTATTAAAAAGCATGTAGGGCTTCCCTGGTGGCGCAAGTGGTTGAGAGTCCGCCTGCCGATGCAGGGGATACGGGTTCGTGCCCCGGTCTGGGAGGATCCCATATGCCGCGGAGCGGCTGGGCCTGTGAGCCATGGCCGCTGAGCCTGCGCATCCGGAGCCTGCGCGTCCGGAGCCTGTGCTCCGCGACGGGGGAAGCCACAACAGTGAGAGGCCCGCATACCGCAAAAGGAAAAAAAAAAAAAAGCATGTGTACAAGGTAGAAAGCATAAGCTTTGAAAACAGAGAAACGGAGGTTCAAATTCCACTTCTGTGACTTAGGACAGTTATTTATCCTCTCCAAGCTTTAATTTCATTATCTAAAAATGGGAATAATATCTTCTGGGGGATTTTTAGAATAATTAAGGTAGAATATATATAATATAATACATTTAAAGCAAAATATTATACATATAATCTAATATAATCTCTGGTACATGTGGATGCTCTATACTTAAAATGGATTATTAGACATTAATAACAAATGGCATGCAGGGCCTTAAAACCTAGAGAGAACAATTAAATCCTATTATTTTGGTAGGTAATTCTTATTTGTACAAATTGATTGTAACATCACAATGGGGAGCTACCTCATCCTAAATGATAAATAAAGAGATTTTTAGGCAATTATTCTCTAAACAAAAATGAACATTTATGATTTATAAATGAATCTACTTCTGGGAAATAATATAGAAAAATGAAAATTGGTTGAAACTTTTCATCTCATTAGTTGGGATACACATACTCCCCTTCCACACACACAATTTAATCATATTTTAGTGCCTTCATTATGTAATTTGGTAGATTCAGAAGTATCTGTCCCTAAATAGGTTATATCTAGTGGGCATGGTATATAATAACTGGAGAAGTTATAATACAAAGCATTCTATGATATTGAACAAAAGTAAAACACAAATTGAATAAAAATGCTAACTAAGGGATAAAATTACTAATCTATTGTACCAAATGGGAACTGCACAAGTCTCTATGGAAAAGTTTGCATGTGAAATAGATATTGCAGAGAGCTCTTAAATGCCTTAATTTAACTAAGAAGTATGGACTTTAGTCAACAGTTAATGGAGAAGATGAAAAAGAATTTTATCTTTTCCTTTTTAAGTCAGAAGTCATCAGACATCTATTTTAGAAAGAATATGTTGATGGTGTTGAAGGAAGAGATGAGAGTGGTAAGAATATGGGGGAGGGGTGTCTAGTCAAGAAACTACTGTAATAATTCATTGCTGAGAAATAAAGGAATGAGCTCTGTAGTGTTAGAACTACAGAGGGGAGACAGATATGAACATAACAGGGGTAAAATAAATGGAGTTTGAGGGCAGAAGAATCATGGGATGATGGGTGCAGGTCCTTTGGAAAGAGAATGAAATTTATCAGAGAAGAAAACATGATTCCAAGGATCTTCCCAGGCTGTCCTGTCCCTGCAAAATGCCTGCGTCTTTGGGGAAGAATAAAATCGAGGTTTACCATGTATTTGTCTCTGTTAGGCGACAGCTAGACATATTGTATAAAGGAGAGCTAAAAAGACACATAATTCATACAGTGGATCTCCTGAGTTTCACTCTTAATGATTAAATTCCTTATCAGTTTGGTTTATGTATTATTATTTTCATGTATTCATCCTCTGCTGCCAATGTCTTAATAATTTGATTAATCATTATCATGCCCACCAGATGGAAAGAGAAAGGGTGGTAAAATGGAACTCAAATTAGTTCCCTTTGCTACTTGCCAGCAATATTCTGAAAAAAAGTTAATAAGATGTAGGTTTATAAATGGGTTTAATCTATATTTTCCATTAATATACAATTGATAGATGAATATAAGTAGGAAGCCTACTGTATTTGATCTTTAGAAACCTTCATAACCAAGACTTTTGTTCACCTAAGATTTCAAAATTAACAAGCATGAGAACTGAGAAAATGCGCGATTGCTCACTCCATGGACTTGTAACAATAGATTCTTATTTATGCAGAAGCGTGAAATTATTCTTTAACATCTGTCCCTTTGTGATGTCTCACCTGGAAATTACGTCCCAATCTCAGGAGAAATATTAGAATATTCACAGGCATATATATATATATTTTTAAAGACTGTACTAATTATCACAACATAATTCTACTTTACAAAGCAATTAAACATTGCCTATTTTAATATGTATTATGGAAAGAACCTGTAATTTTTTATTTTCCCTAATGGATTATCTGTAATAAAATAATGTTATTTTGTTTGGAAAACACTCTTATTTATAGGTATAATATAAGGAAGCCATTGGAAATTAAGCACTTATTTGCCACCAAGCTTCTTAGAGATCACTCTACCTAACTTACAGAATTCTTGGTCCTTGTGGATGAATAGCACAAAGACCTTCATAGAGGATGATTCCATTAGCTCTCTGGGTTATGACAATGTTAATGGGGTAGGGGATATAGTACTGAGTTCATAAGCTTTTCCTCCATGGATTTTTGACACTGTCTTGCAAACCAACCCCTACTGAATTAAAAGTCTTTATTACTTCAGAAAGTGTGTATTTGCCCTCGAGATAGGGAGATATTAAATAATCAAGTAAAAATAAGAAAGGTAACTGAGAATCTAAATGGATTTCTTATAACTCATAGCAAGATACCATGCTTAAAATCTTTTTTGATTTTTCAATCGTATATGTTTTTGAGGAGGAAAAAAAGGAATCTTATGAGTTCAAAGAGCTTGGCTTAAAATATTAAAAGATGTGGGCTAGTAGGTAATGCTTAGATGACAAAATAAAGATGTTAAATGATACAAAATCTGGCTTTCCTTCCCCAAAAGCAATAAAGTAGACTGGTTGACAGAATGAGGGACAGCTGGGAGCCAACGAGTAAGAGTCAAAGGTTATATTTTAAAATTTGAGAAATGACCTCATCACTACTTGCTTTCACCACTTCTATCTGTGACAAACTGTTTATAACATCTTGTTCCAGGAACATGTAGGAAAGAGTTACCTGCATTGCACACTATGAAAGATCATAAATTCTGGAAAATTCATTTCTAATAACCCATAGAAACAAGACTTTAAAGTGCAGCTATGTTTATAGACTTTATGCCGATAGACCAACATCTCTTAAATTTATTAAGTTATTAGCAAATTTTAAAAATAAGAAAACGACTTAGAGCTGATGACTTCATGGGCAGAAGGACTCCAAGTTTTGGAGAAAACAGAAAATCACTTCTCAATTATTTCTGTAATTTATGTCAACAGTAAACCACAAAGTTCTCAATCCCCAGCCTTGCAAAGGGGAGCCTAAAGGAAGAGATTCCCCTCTGCCTCCAATCTCCAAATAACATGCAGTTTTGTGTTTGAGGAATAAGGAAGGAGGAATAAGTGGAAGTTAATTGCAGAAAGAGGGAAACTAAAAGGGAAAAAGGGAAAAGAAATGTGCAAAAACCAGGAAATGGGAGTGCTAGGCCACGTTTTATGGCTGCCTCTGCTGCTCTGGTTACACACACCCACCTCTTTCCTGGTCTCAAGAGTTCTAAAGATGCTATGTACAAGCAGCAATGCAATAGTGCCAGAGAATAATTTCTGTAATTTATGAGGTCTATAACAACTCTCATTCTCATTATCATCATATTACCTTTTACATTCCCTGTTCCCAACTCAGAGTGCAAAATGCAGATGGCAAGTTCCTTTGAGAAGGAACATTGTTTTGTTGCTTAGTGTTTCCAAATGAAGATGTATAATGAATTGTGCATAGCACATAATTACAGCTTATTTACTGTATTTAGAATTGAACAATTCAGAACCAGATGCAAACGTCTGAAGAAAACCAGGAGGGTCTCTTACTAGGCACATTCCACAACATGTGTAGACCTAAATTTATAAACCATAAGCATAAGCACTTTTGAATGGAAATACTAATAGATATTTGACTACAGTGACAAAAAAATCATGGCTCTAATGAAAATTTTCAAAAGTCCCATCAGGCTGAAGCTAGACAAAAATAAGGGACACAGAATTTTGCCGCCCCTGCTGTTATTTGTTTGTTTATCAATAGGAAAATGATAGTATCTAGTAGTAGTATCTAGCCTCAGGTAACACATTTCTGGAAGCTGTTTATAAAGAATACATCAGCAAGAGAACTGACAAATTCTAGTTACATTGTAAAACATCAGAGGTTTATATTTATTCAACTATTCAGTGTAAAACATTATTCATGGTCAAAGGAAAAATCCTTAAGCCTTTTATCAGAATTTCTCATAATGTTATTTAGACACACTGCCAGCATGCCTTTATAAGATTGCCTTACAAAGCAGATGTAAATTTCTAGGCTGTCTTTGAAACAGGGTTAAAAGTGATTTACGTTTTATTCCAGTAATACATACCTCATGGAAATGGACTCCTGAGTTTTACTTATATGTTTGAAACTAAATGAACATGAGAATAATCCCATCACTTTCATCCCCCTCATGTTCACAAAAAAAAGAATAAATATTTCTAATTATTTGATGTTTGGTAAGAGTGTACAATGGATTCTTTGATTTTGTGGATATAACATTTGAGTCATTTTGTAGATATAGCATTTGAGCAAGTTTGCTATACGTAAAGAAATTCTTTAAATGAGATTCATAGTATTTGCATTGTGATATATCTACTTTTTAATTAAGATATTAGCCATGCTTAATTTTATTTTTTATTTTATTTATTTTTTATTGACATATAATTGACTTGCAATATTATGTTAGTGATTTGATATTTTTATACATTATGAAATAGTAACCTTGCTAAGTCTAGTTACCATTTGTCACCATACAAAGTCATTACAATATTATTGACTGTATTCCCTATGCTGTACATTACAGCTCTGTGACTTATTTATTTTGTGACTGTGAGTTAGTTCCTCTTAATCCCTTTTCCCAATTTCCCCCATCTCCCCACCAACCTCCCCTCTGGAAATCACTAGTTTGTTCTCTGTATCTGTGAATCTGTTTCTGTTTTGTACTGTTGGTTAATTTGTTTTGTTTTTTAGGTTTCACATATAAATGAAAACATACAGTATTTGTCTTTCTCTGTCTGACTCATTTCACTTGGCATAATACCCTCTAGTTCTACCCTTGTTGTTGCAAATGGCAAGATTTCGTTCTTTTCAGTGGCTGAGTAATATACCACTGTGTATACATGTATATGTGTGTATGTGTGTATATATGTGTGTGTGTGTGTATGCGTTATATATATATATATATTTTTTTACATCTTCTTTGTACAATCATCTATCAGTGGACACTTTGATGGTTTCCATATCTTAGCTATTGTAAATAATGCTGCAATGAACATAGGGATACATGTATCTTTTCAAATGAGTGTTTCTGTTTTCTATAGATAAATACCCAGAAGTGGAATTGCTGGATCATATGGTAGTTGTATTTTTAATTTTTGAGGAACCTCCACACTTTTTCCATAGTGGCTACACCAATTTATATCCCCAAAAATAGTGGGTTCTCTTTCCTCTACATTCTTGCCAATTTACTTGTTGTCTTTATAGCCATTCTGACAGGTGTGAGGAGATATCTCACTGTGGTTTTGATTTATATTCTCCTGATGATTAGGGATGCTGAGCATCTTTTCATGTTCCTGTTGGCCATCTGTATATCTTCTTTGGAAAAATGTTTATGTCCTCTACTCATTTTTTAATCAGATTGTTTGTTTTGCTGCTATTGAGTTGTATCAGTTCTTTGTATATTTGGATATCAACTGCTTATCAGATATATCATGTAAATATCTTCTCCTATTCAATAGTTTGCCTTTTTGTTTTGTCAGTGGTTGCCTTCACTATGCAAGGCTTTTTAGTTTGATGTAGTCACATTTGTTTATTTTTACTTTTGTTGCCCTTGCCTGAGAATACAGATTCAAAAAAATAATGCTAAGACCAATGTTAAAGAGTGTACTGCCATGTTGTCTTCTAGAAGTTTGATGGTTTTAGTCTTACATTTAAATCTTTAATCCATTTTGAGTTTATTTTTGTATATTGTGTAAGAAAGTGGTAAGTTTCATTCCTTTGCATTTATCTGTCCAGTTTTCCCAACACCATTTATTGATGAGAATTTCTTTTCCCCATTGTATATTATTACCTCCTTAGTCAGAGATTGATTGACCATATAAGCATGAGTTTATTTCTGGACTCTTCATTCTGTTCTATTGATCTACATGTTTGTTTTTGTGCCAGCACCATACTGTTTTGATTACTGTAGATTTGTAGTGTAGTTTGAAATCAAGGCACATGATACCTCCAGTTTTGTTCTTTTCTATCAATATTGCTTTGGCTATTTGGAGCCTGTGATTCCATACAAATTTTAGAATTATTGGTTCTAGTTCTGTGAAAAATACCATGGATATTTGCAATATTTCAACTTAAAAAAACATTTTATTTATTTATTTATTTATTTTTTTGGCGGTATGCAGGCCTCTCACTGTTGTGGCCTCTCCCGTTGCGGAGCACAGGCTCCGGATGCGCAGGCCCAGCGGCCATGGCTCACGGGCCCAGCCGCTCCGCGGCATATGGGATCCTCCCAGACCGGGGCACGAACCCGTATCCCCTGCATCGGCAGGCGGACTCTTAACCACTGCGCCACCAGGGAGGCCCTAAAAAAACATTTTATATCCTCATTAAAAACTTTGTTTCCATTCCCCCTAATGCATGCATGCACACACACATACACCCTTAACTCTTGATAGTGTTCGTGATGGAAGACAAAGTCATAAAATATCTAATGCTTTATTTCATTTTATTGAAAGAACTATACGGGGATATAAAAAACATTAATGAAAACTTCCTTGTTGTCAAAGGTCAATTGAATAACCTGAACTGTTTGTGACCTTAAATTACATTTCCCCTGAGTACCAACCTTGTATAATTCCTACTCAGCATACCTACTGGGGTGTTAATTGGTATATCAAACTTTAACATGCCCCCAGACAGAAATCCTGATATCTACCTCCTTCCTCTCCGAATTTGCTGTTCTTTGAGCCCCCTTCACTTTTTCAGTTCATGGTTCCTCTTTCCCTTTCTTCTTCCTTCCTTTTTTATTTCTTTTCTTTCTTTACTTTTCTTTCATGAATTTCTTTCTTTCATGTCCTCCTCCTCCTCCTTCTTCTTCCTCTCTCTCTCTCTCTCTCTGTGTGTGTGTCTCTCTCTCACTTTTTTGGTGTAATTACAACCAGAGACACAATACAAAACATTATATATCTATATCTCCCTATACACATATACTAGAGTTTCTTCAGGGTCTAAATCAGGGCTGTCCAATAAGAACTTCCCATGATAATGGAACTATTCTGTAATCTGTGCTGTCAAATAAGGTAGCCACTAGCACTTGAAATATATCTAGTGAGATTGAGGAACTAAATTTTCAATTTTTTCGTTTTGAATAAGTTTAAATAATTCAAATTTACATGTGGCTAGTACTGGAGAATTCCAGTCTATTCCAAGGAATGGAGTTGCTAGGTAATCATTTATGCATATTTAAACATGAGCTAATGTTGACTTGCTCTCCAGAACAGACTTCAGTGTCTCTATGCAATTATATATTTGATACCTTATATATGCAATTATCTATTTCTTTACCTCCTTGACTATATTTCATATTATTAGGCTTTTACACTTTCTGTGTAATTCAGTGGGTGTGAAATAGTATCTCGTTAATGATTTAATGTGTATTTCCCTGCATGGTCTTATATTACTCATACTTTTATAGGCCTGTCTTATTTCTTCTTCTTTTAATTACCTGCTTATTTTTCTGTTGAAATATTTACCGGTTTCTTATTAAAAGGTACGCTCATATTATGTTCTTCCAAAGAGGAAGTAGGACTCTTTTAGTTTAAGTCCAGTCTTTAATGATATTTGAACTTGAATTCTCTAAATGAATTTGAAAATAATTTTTTCATGTTCATGAAAAACTGAAGGTTTGATCCTAGTTTCATAAAATATAAATAATTTGAGGCTAAGTCTTCTTATCTACAAAAATGACATATGTTCCAGATTGTAGATTTTTCATGTTCATAAATAGCATTTTGTACATTTCTCCATGTTTTATTTCCCAGTTAGTATATACATTTATTATTGTGAATCATACCTTTTTCACTTACTATATTTTTGATTATTAAAAATAATAATAGAATGATGTTCACTTTTAAAATGTAGATCTTCGATTCAATAAACATGGTGAGTTACAGAACCATAAGCTAATACAGGATTATTGTTTTAAGCCACTGAGTTTATGACAATTTGTTATATAGCAATACAAAACTAATACAATTGACTTGTCTTTAGTTTTAATGTAAATATTTCTAAAGTTCTACAGTTATATAAGCTGTTTTCTTTATGGTCTTAATACATGTATTTTATCAAATTAAAGAATTTCCTTTCTGTTTCTCATTTATAATTGTTTAAATTAAAAATCAATGTAAGAATATGTTTAATGATTTTTCTGCAACTGTAGTATAATAATATGGTGTTTCTCTATCAATAGTAAAATTAATATGTAACATTGGATGTTAGTATTGTTATATTTCTTCCTTGCATTTCTGAATTATGATCACTTGGTTTATTATTATTTTATACTAAGATAACAATTTGTACTTGTCACTAATCTCTGGAATCTATCTATGGTGCATATTTTCTCTTATTTTTATATTCTACCGGACATGTTTTGAATCATCTTAGGGTGATGGACAGAGGTGCTTAGACAAGCATGCTTAGGTTGATTTCCTATCCAGAAGCTGTAACTAATTGCTATTGAAAGTACATCCTAGCCCAAGGACCTTGAGATAAATTAAAAGATGGTGAGATATAGTCACGGGCAGATCTTCCCAGGAAATAGATTTGGAGAGAGTGAGCATGCAGCTAAGGATTCACTAACACCCCTGGAAGGAAAGGGAAGAAGGCAGGAGTGGGCCATGGGCAAAGGGAAGCTACTGTACAGTGTCAGCCTGGGGAGTTCTGGACTTTGAATGTTCCTTCGGAGCTGTCCTGAGTTGGCCTGAGATGACCAAGCTTTTATATACCCACGTTGTTTAGTCGTTACTCATGGGTCACCCCAGGAAGGGGTGTGAGCTTGAATAAGGCAGGTCTTTGCAGCTGAGACAGTCCCTGAAGGTGCTGAGAGCAGAAAGCTGTCTACTGTCAGTGCTCCCAGCAGCTGGAGCAGCAAGTTCTTCCTTGAAGAAGAGTTGGTTGCACCCTCAGCCTCTACCAAAAATGTGTATGAAGAGATAATGAGAAAACTTCTTTAGGCCTGAATGACCTGTTTAGACAGGGGCAACACTGATTTTAGCTGACTTATATGGGATGGTCAGGTACTCCAGACTAATCTCAGGTACATTGAAAGGGACCTTGTGTATGATTGTAGATATAAAAATAGTATGTGTTGCTTTGTAGCCCACATGTCTAAATTAGTGGAGGTACATGCAGAATGACTGTTAGACATTTTCAGTGTTTGTAGTTTCTCTCTTCTCTAAAGCCTATGGGGACTATCACTGGTCAAAATAGCCTTCTAGCTAGCGAGAAGTAGGAAATTAGCAGATATCCTGAACCAGAATTGCTCAAACTGCAAATTTTGTGAAAGAAGAGTAAACATCTGGTGTCTGAGGTTTTAATTGCAACAGTGCCTGTCCTCCTCCAGAGTTGTGCCACATGGGTGGTATAGACAAGACAATGTCAAGTTTAGTCCCCTTACTTCTCTCCTAACCTTTACTTTCTCTTTGGTCCAGCCTCCCTCAAATGCCTAGTTGATTAAGAGGTTGTTTTATTCTGCTCAGCCTAAGAATTTCATTTCAAAAGAAGAGCAGAAACCAGGGAATATTTGATTTACACTAGTGCTACATCCGAGGACTCTGTGGAAGAATAATATACTTTTTTATGAGATAGCAGTGATGTAAGTGGGTATACAAAATGGGAATGGTTTATGGTTTGCCCACAAGCTTGTAGTCCAGAAACCAAAGCCTTAAGTTTCTGCTCATTTGCTAGCAGACTTCAGACCAACTCGTTTCACCTGTATGGGATTTATTTTTCCAGTCTCCCCAAATGGAAATGATAAACTATATTGTTGAGATTTATATTGCAATTTCACACTGTTTCTTCCATTTATTCAATTCAAAGAATATTCAATTCAAAGAACTTTCCACACACTATTTTACTTACTTGTATCTCTATAGAAGTGGCATGTCTTTCATTAAAACCCTTTGTTGATGAATATACCTGAGGGATAAGGAAGTAAATGAATTACCTCTGTTAGTTGTTTTAATGGTCATTGTTTTAAAACAATGTTTTATTGTTTCAATAGCCTAGATTGAAAACCTAAGTATTTGGAAGTAAGATACACAAGCGTTTGCCACACTGCTAACATTTATATTATGTTATGGCTGGCAAATGATTATATCCTTAATAGGTGGTCCAATTCCAAGAAAAAGTCTGGCTCAGAAACCTTATTTAATCTCTTTTGCTTTTATAGTTTTCTTATCAGTGTAAAATATTTTTGATTTGGTGACTGATAATTTATCCCTTCCAGGAAACTTTAATCCTTGTTTAGCTCTCAAATTTCAATATTAAACACACTGAATGCAAATCTTAAGTAAAGTTCATCTTGCTGAAAAGTAAGGACATTCTCTTTACTCATGTAAAATCACTCATGTAAACATCCAAAACTGTCAAGAGTCCCATAAATTTTATATTTCAAATAGAAAGACTTTATATGAATTAGATTGCTAAATGTATAAATAGGCAATAAGTTAAAACAGGCTAAGTTGTTATTGATATGCATATTTTCATACAGAATATGACAACAATGATTTCTCTTGTATTTCTTTTTTGAAGAGAAATGAGATATAGAGGAGATTCAATATTTTTAGCAATCAGAACAGTCTTGAGTAAGATTTTTTTTTAAAGATAAAAGTAAGACTGTAAGAAGACTACTGATCTGAGAGTCTGAAGACTCAGAATAAGCAGGACTTTAAGTCATGATATTTCCCCTTAGGTTAGTACACTGATGTACTGTGTATTGCGATATGTTGTGATCTAACGTGGATTAGAGTTGAAATACTCTCAGTCCCAGGTATTTGGAAGAGATTAGATTCTTAGTTTCTATTTAACTAAATTTAAGGAATCAAATCACTCTCTCTGAATGTTATTTGGCTTTAACACTAAGGTATACACACATCTTTCTAGTGTCACTTCTTTAAACAGTGGCCTCAACCATCAGACTCAAATGAGAGAATGTATGTGAAAATACATAAATCCACCATGCCAATGAAAGAATTATTATTTTTATTGTCTTCACATATGATGCAACCCTGGTAAACCCCTTCAGAAGGGAGCATTCATTAATAACATTCATTAATAATTCTAAAGATAAAGATATAAACCTTATTCCTGCCTTGGAGAATTTCTTTGATGGTCAGCAGCTCACCTAGTTTTACCTCCCCAGAAGTTAAAATCTTGAACTTCAGAGAGAGAAAAAGAGTACTATTATTTCTTAATGAGTACTCACTGGGCATTAAATTAAGGGCAATAACTACAACAAAACAACAACAAATAAGAAAATATGACAATACCTGCTTGAATTCTTAGACAGTATTTCACCTTTATTCTTTTTTTTGTTACCTCTATGTTAATTACCTATTTCCCCCTTGACACTTGACACTTTCCCGTACTTTACTGTAGGATATATTTAGATTTGTGGGATTTTCTAAATGATATGGAGGAAGTCTCTTTCTGAGGTTTTGTCAGAATCCTTCCCTAACCTATCAGAATGGATTAAAATTAGAGCTTGGAATATCTACTGGTGGCAACTGGCTATCCATTTTTCTTAGTGTAATCTAATATTAATGAAATTAATTGCTAAGCTGGAGTACCCACCAGCATACATGAAAAGCCTCCAGCCTACCATTCCAAGCATAAACTTTTTCAGCATGGTTTTCCAGTCTGTAGTATCCAGATATTAGCCAAGTCCTGTGCCCATTTCCCTCTCTAATAATAACTGATTTCTAGTAACAGTTGCTGTTTTGGTTAGTTTGTTTTTTTATTTTTCTATGTTTATTCTTCACACCTCTCACCTCTGATTCCAATTTACTAATTATTATAATTTAACTGTTCTGTTTTAAATATTTAAAGCTAAAATATTTAATATTTAAATATTTAAAAGAGAAATTAAACAACATTTTTTATTCCAAATATATAAACCTACACTTAAGAAGCTAAAAAAATGTCTCGGCTCCCAGTTCAAACCATCTGACTTTGGGGACATAATTACAGGCAGAAACTATGACTTAGGTCCAATTACATGCTGGGCCCAAGTTGGGTGCCTCCTGTTTTTCAAAGAAGAGTAGCCAGAATTAGAATTTAAATTGTCAGCTCAAAGAAACCCAGGGTATATTTGCTTTCTGCTAGTTAAAGTGTCATATGGGAACCCATAGGGGCAGACTCCCATGTCATTCACTTCCTTCTCTGACTTGACCCAAGCCTAGGTTTCTCAGAAACTGATAATTAAACACAGCTCTTCTCAATTACTTATCTTTGCTCTTTATGAAAATACTTTATTGCGAGAATGTGTTTCTATTCAGTATAAATGAACATAACTCTGTTCTCCCACCCTGCATATATGGGATGGGAGTGGAGGGGGAAGGGAAATGGAAGGGGAAGTGAAAACCTCTTGAAATTATATAGTAATTAGTTTCTCTATTTGAAAGCTCTAAGTTTCATTAAACAGCAATGATAGTCAGCAGTAAACTGCTACCCCTGGGAGGGGGAAAAATGTTAAATTTCATTTTGAAAAGACTTTTGCAAAAACGCAGACACAGTTGATTCAGTTTTATTCTGCAGATTTATTTCATACCAGTCAAGCTACTCAAGATTAATTCAAACCCCTCTCCCAGATGCAATAAGTGTGAAGAACTGGAACTTACTGTCAGATGATTTTGTCACATCTCGCCGTCTCTAAATATCATATACTGATGGCAGAAATAATACTACCAAAAATCTGTGTTAAGGAAGTTTTAGCTCAAACAATATATATGCTGGTATAACATTGTATGGGCACAGTGTGTGTGTGTGTGTGTGTGTGTGTGAGAGACAGAGATTTTTCTTTAGGGTAATCCATTTGTGTATATGCAAATTTCCCTTTCTTATCACATAAGTGTAACACAATGGGAAAAAATTATTTTAGCCTTCTTAAAAAGAAGGTCTTACTGCCAAATGCTATGTTAAATGATTTCACTCACCACTAGAGGAGAAGCGATATGTTAAAAAAAAAATACAGCAATTCCTTTGAAACTATACTAATGAGTCCCAGAATTAATTCAGGGGATAATTAACTGGTTATAAGGCCAAATCACAACATATGTGTTGCAATTAAAATAGCAAACAATCATTTCATTCACTGTATGACTTGTAAACTGACAAAGATCCATTGTAGAATATGGTATCAGGGAACCTAGTCCATGCATACTTAGAAATATTTGTAGTACCTCTAATTCCTTTCAAGGTGGATTTGAATCAAAATAGTTTAAACAAAAGGCAATACATCTCAAAGAAGATATACAGATGACAAATACATAAAAAGATGCTCCACGTCACACGTCATTAGGGAATTGCAAATTAAAACAACAGTGAGATATCACTATACACTTATTAGATGACCAAAATTCAGAAGACTAACAGCCCCAAATGCTCGTGGGGCTGTGCAGCAAGAGGAACGCTCATTCACTGCTGGTAGGAATGCAAAATGGTGCAGCCACTTTGGAAGACAGTTTGGTATTTTCTTACAAAGTTAAACATACTCTTACCATATGATCCAGCAATCTCTCTCCTTGGTATTTGCCCAAAGGAGTTGAAAACTGTCATCTACACAAAAACCTGTACACAGATGTTTATACAAGCTTTTTTCATAACTGCTAAAACTTATAAGCCACCAAGATGTCCTTCAGTAGCTGAATGGATAACTAAACTATGATACAGTCCAGACAGTGGAATATTGTTGAACAGTAAATATAAATGAGCTACCAGCCATGAAAAGACATAGAGGAATATTAAATGCATATTACTATGTGGAAAAAAGCCAATCTGAAAAGACTATATCCTGGAGGATTCCATCTATATGACATTCAGGAAAAGGCAAAATTATGAAGACAGTAAAAAGGTAGTGACTGCCAGAGGTTGTATGTGGGGAGGCAGAGGTGGAGGGGGGCAGGGTGGTAAGGGATGAATAGGCAGAGCACAGAGGATTTTTAGGGCATGAAAATACTCCGTATGATACTATAATGATGGATAAAGATAATTATACATTTGTCCAAACCCATAGAATGTACAGCACCAAGATCAATTCATAATGTAAACTGTAAACTTTGGGTGATTATCATATATCAGTGTAGATTCATCCTTACTAATCCGGTGAGTGATTCTGACGATGGGGGAAGCTATGCATGTGTGAGGGCCTGGGATATATGGGAAATCTCTGTACTTCCCCTTCAATTTTTCTGTGAACCTAAAACTGCTCTAAAAAATTAGTGTTTTAACAAAAAGTCAGTATTCTTCCTTTGGTAAGGCAGGTACCTCTAACTCTGCTGCTTGAAGTTATTATAATATAAAATAGCAAACACCAAAATCATGGAATGATATGATTCACATAATATTATAATAGACAATAATGTTAATGATAGCAAAAAGATATGCCTAATAATCATTTGAATTGATTTCCTTCTTTTGTCTCCCACTCACCCAATAACAACATCCAAAATTAATTAACTTTTTCTAGTGTTACGCATTGTACTAAATGAGTATTTGGTAGACACACAAAGAGAAGTGCTTTCAAGGAAGTATGAACTACCCTTGTTTGAGGCCCCAGAACATCCAAACTAACAGGTTGGCAACATTCGACCTTTAAGAATGTATTAGAGGGTTTCCCTGGTGGCACAGTGGTTGAGAGTCCGCCTGCCGATGCAGGGGACACGGGTTCGTGCCCTGGTCTGGGAAGATCCCACATGCCGCGGAGCGGCTGGGCCCGTGAGCCATGGCTGCTGAGCCTGCGCGTCCGGAGCCTGTGCTCCGCAACGGGAGAGGCCACAACAGTGAGAGGCCCTCATACCACAAAAAAAAAAAAAAAAAAAAAAAGAATGTATTAGAATGTTAGTTAATTTTTTCTTACGCATTTATATGGCAGCCACTTCTTTCTACCCTGCTCTGCCAAAGGTGAGACACGTTGCATGTCCTGTCTGTCCTTGGGAAGGCTTGTCTATCTTTGGAATCAGTAAATGCAGGTTTACCAGCCTCAGCTCTCTCATGCACTCAATGAAGTTATGATTCTACAGATTATCTTGATTTTTCTTGCTGCGAGTGAAAAAGAGACAGTCTCTTCACTTTTCTACATCTTATGCAGCAGTGGAAGTGGCTTCAAAAACATTTGTCCACGTTTATAGTTGTAAATATTGTCTTCAGTAGGTGTGTAATATTCACTGAATATATTTACCATAATTTACTATTCCATTGCTGTTGAATATTTTGTTTTTCCCATTAAGAAGGAATACTGCAATAAGTACATTTATGTACACAGCTTATTTTTTTATTCAGGATTATTTCCTGAACAAAATTCCTCGGTTAAAAGAGAATAGGATCAAACTGAAGACTGATAGGTTTGAATTATGTTCTGCCATTGATTGTTTGCATTATTTTCATGTAGTTATTAAACCCACAAAGCAATTTTTATAAACTATTTTCATTTTTTGCAAAACAGGAATAGTAGTATCTATATTATAGTTTTTCTGATAGGTAAATGAGTTAATCCGTATGCAGTGTCTGGGAGTGGATCATCATAGGCTAAGCATGAAATTATTGTTAGCTATTATAAACTATGAATCTTTTTGCAGATTCTGCAAATGACTTTCCAAAATGATCGTAGCAATTCACATTGCACTAACAGTGCATAACAATAAACTCCTGCCCTTTTAAACAGTTGATTTTTTATTTTATCCAGGAAATGTAGTTTTCATATACGTAGTATGATATAGTCAAAACACCAGAGCTTTGTATGAGGACAAATATACTTGGGTTCAGATCCTGGTTCTGTATTTGCCACCAATGTGGACCTGGAAATTTTTCTTAACTTCACTGATTTTCAGGTTCCTCACTCTTAAAATGAGAATAATAATTACTTCTAGTCATAGTGTGCATTAGAAATAATATAGGCAAATTACTTAGCCCATATTACACACTCAAAATGAGGTTCTCACCCTTAAGTGCACATAAAAATTACCTGGAAATCAAATTATGGTAATGAAAACGATTTTTAAAGTCATTTTTATATTTTAGTTGATATGATATGGGTAAGGACATAATACCCAATGCTCAGCAACCTTGGCTATTTACATCCCCTGGGGAGCTGTGAAAAATATTGATACATGGGGCCCACATCCAGAGATCCTGATGAGATTAGTTTGGGATGCAGCTGAACAAAATCTTTGAAGATAATGCTTAGGATTTTCTTTCCTTCCTAGTCAGTGACCTGATCTTATATACACAGAATACCAGTACATTGCATATAATCCTGTTTTGTCTGTAAAATCCTCCCTTTCCTTGCTTATGATCACCAGGGACCTAGGTCTATCGACATTGAAAACAGTTTCACCTCTTGCCAAGAGGAAAATAATTGGAAGGGATTTTGAAAAGGGAGACCTTCACACAGAATCCAAGAGAATAGGCCCTGCTGATAAGTGAAGAGATGGCTTTCTAGATTCTTCCTTAATGCAGGGACCAGACCTACATGCACTTTGACATAATTCCAAAACCAAAGAAATATTTTTTCTGCACAAGTGAATAAGCTAAATTTATTTTTTCCCCTAAGCTCCTATGTGCTAGTATATGTACCATTAAGGTAGCCAAAAGGAAAGATTTTTGTCAAACTGTGTCTTATGCTACTCCCCTGCACCACCTAAAAAGCTATAGTATACTTTTCCTGGCCCTTCCATATATCCTTGATTTAAACTGGCTCATATGGTCCTGTAAGTTTTTTTTTTTCAATTGGGGTATAGCTGCTTTATAATGTTGTGTTAGTTTCTGCTGTACAGTGAAGTGAATCAGCTGTATGTGTACATGTATCACCTCTTTTTTTTTTTTTTTGAAGATGTGTTTATTTACCCCCAACTCTACCACATAGCAGTCTGAGCAGGTGCTGAGCTTTCTTTCTATAACAATCCTAACTGAAACACCTTGACGATGGGAAGGCAGGGATGAAGCATGAGTCACCGCCACATATTTCTTAGAATTCTCCACAGCCCGGCTCTGTCCCCAGGGCTAAGCACTTCCACTGAGGTGCAGAGAATTTTCCTTTTATCCTACACCTTTTTCTTTCTAAGCTATATTTTAGGTATCCATATTTATCCCGTTTTTTGGATTTTCTTCCTATTTAGATCACCACGAGCATTGAGTAGAGTTCCTTGTGCTATACAGGAGGTTCTCATTAGTTATCTATTTTATACATAGTAGTGTATATATGTCAATCCCAATCTCCCAATTCATCCCACCTCCACCCCCTTTCCCCCTTGGTATCCATATGTTTGTTCTCTAAGTCTGTGTCTCTATTTCTGCTTTGTAAATAGGTTCATCTGTGCCATTTTTCTAGGTTCTACATATATGGGTTAATATACGATATTTGTTTTTCTCTTTCTGACTTACTTCACTCTCTATGACAGTCTCTAGGTCCATGCATGTTTCTACGAATGACCCAGTTTCATTCCTTTTAATGGCTGAGTAATATTCCATTGTGTACATGTACCACATCTTATTTATCAGTTCATCTGTTGATGGACATTTAGGTTGCTTCCATGTCCTGGCTATTGTAAATAGTGCTGCAGTGAACATTTGGGTGTATGTGTCTTTTTGAATCATGGTTTTCTCAGCGTATGTGCCCAGTAGTGGGATTGCTGCGTCATATGGTAGTTCTATTTTTAGTTCTTTAAGGAACCTCCATACTGTTCTCCATAGTGGCTGTATCAATTTGCATTCCCAACAGTGCAAGAGGGTTCCCATTTCTCCACACCCTCTCCAGCATTTATTGTTTGTAGATTTTTTGGTGATGGCTGTTCTGACCGGTATGAGGTGATAACCTCATTGCAGTTTTGATTTGCATTTCTTTAATAATTAGTGTCGTTGAGCATCTTTTCATGTGCCTTTAGCTATCTGTATGTCTTCCTTGGAGAAATGTCTATTTAGGTCTTCCACCCATTTTTTGTTTGGGTTGTTTGTTTTTTTGATATTGAGCTGCATGAGCTGCTTGTATATTTTGGAGATTAATCCTTTGTCAGTTGCTTCATTTGCAAATATTTTCTCCCATTCTGAGTGTTGTTTTTCGTCTTGTTTATGGTTTCCTTTGCTGTGTGGTCCTGTAAGTTTTTACAGCTCAGTTCTGAAATGGATTTTGTGTCATAACCTTTCTTAAGTTAAAAAAGGTCTTTTTCTGCACTGCTGAAAAACTATGTTTGGGGATCTACTGAAGAGATATGGGGTCCCAATATAGTTATTAAAATAAGAGTGTTGGTGATATGATATAGCTTGAAAGGAAAATAATATACCTTTAAAAGAAATAATACATCTTTAATAGAAAGTAATGCATCAACACCAGTAGCCAGTTTTTTGCATATGCGATGTAAAAGCTCTAACTGCATTTTGCCAATAGGTATGACTATTTTAATAGGTCCCTAGCACTCCTACCCCTAAGTGTCCTTGTATTCTTTTTATAGGTATGACAATATTATGAAACATACCACAAGACACATGCAGAATAAAATTCTGCTGCTGATTCAGTTTCTTTTACATCTTAATAGTGGTACATTGACAATGAAGACTCTGTACTCTGCAGTATATTTTTAATTACACTTGTATAAACCTGAGTGAAATATAATTAAAATGCACTTATTATAGAACTACATTATGAAAGGTCTATTATGTTCAGGGACACATTATAGGAAATATAATTGATTTCTTAACAAAACTAAGAACTCTTTTGCAAAACCAATAAAATTAATTTATTTGCTGGGTAGATTTATTAGCAGTTATTCTTATCCTAGGCTAAACATTTGGAAGAAGTAAATGTTTTATAAGATGGTAGCATTAATAAATGTACAGTGATTCCACTTCCTACCCTCAGAATTGTTTCTACCCACAGTTCACTTAAGGAAAAGCAGGCTGATTGTTCTATTTATTTTAAAAGTTCTCACTCAATCTGTATCTCAAATGTACCTTGTAGGTATTGGCTCTAGTGTTTCATGTTGGCACACTGTAGTAGGATTATTGCTATGGCCCCCCCCCAAAAAAAAAAACCAAGATGGAGTACAAGATGGTGCTCCATGACATGTCACTTCCAAAAACATAAATTTTCCTTTAGCAGTAACACAATATACTTCTTGTTATTGTGGCTAAATTCTCATCAAATAAAACAACAACTTAGCCTACATTCAGTACCATCTGCAATTAGTTATTTAATCTGTGCCTATATAAGACAATTATTTGTTTAACACTAGTACAAACAAAAAGACCACTATATTTATCTTTCTCTTTCATGCTATCATTGAGAATCCAGAGAAAGATTAATAGTCCTTCAGCAAAATTGTTCTTAATAAGTCAGACACTCTTTATTAAACAAACATTTTGATGAAATGTTTAAGTATAATTCAAAATAATTATAAAAGCTAGAGTGTATATACAGTTGTACTTCCATAAAAAGTATACTAATTATTTGATATAAAAATCTGATTAAGTATTTTCAATTTGGGAATAAAGTAAGATGAAGATAATCCTATGATCAAAATAGATTGAATTATGAGGTTAGGTTTCTTCAGAGAGATATTTGGTTATTAGGATTATTACTTCTAAATCTATAATCTTAGCTACATAAGTATGTTAATCAAATAGGTAAGCTGCCTGTTTTTTTGTTTTTGTTTTTGTTTTTAACATAGATGTGATAGTTTACACTTGACATTTTCCAGTTAGTATCAAGTAAAACATTGCTGGTCAGAAGTCTCTAGGAATAATTGAGTTCAAGCTTTTATTTTCCTTTCTAATACCTGACAATTTATGATATGGGCTTTCCCCTGGAAATTTCCACATTACCTCTGGAATGTCTGCCTCAAGGATCATGGAGTGGCTAACTCAATTTGCCTTCAGTAAATTTCCATGATCTGGTTGTTTTCAGAAGAACAATGTTATGTGTGTGATTTAGTCAGTGATAATAAGAGCGTGCTAATTGGTCACTTTGTGGTCAGAATACTACAGATGTGGTCAGGTTCCAAAATAGATATTACAATCTCAGTGAAAACTTGCTATATTTGTAAAATTTGGTCATCTATGAAGAGCTAAAAGCCAGCGAGGGGATGACTACGATCTCAGAGGTGAGTCGATAATTCCCAGGGATCCCACAGGACATTTTCTCTTCCCTGCAGAGATTTGTAGGCAAAGGAAAAATATTATTTGCAAAAACTATCAGTTTGTCCTTGGTCAAGGTCATGAGCAGTTCAGCAATAAAGCATAAAACGAATGTACTGCATTCTTAACATTTTCAAGTGCTAGAGACACAGACATAATTTACTTGACAATAATAGCAAACTATCACAGACAGGGCAGAAGTACTTTCAAGGAGATTGAATCCATGCTCTGCACAATTAAGCAGTGCTACCCACCCAGTGAGGATGCTTTATAGTGTCTCATATTTTTATAACCACCAGACAGTTTGGTAAATTTAAATGAAAGGTTTAGTGGGTATAACAGTGACTGACCTGGCTAATGAGATGTTAAATCAAAGAAAGAAAAAGAAAGAAGGAAAGAAAGGAAGGAGGGAAGGAACGAAGGGTTGGAGGGAGGGAGAAAGGAAGAAAAGATAGATAACTTATATAAATACAAATCACAATTACAATAAGACATAGAGGCTAGATACATAGCGGTTTAGACTAATATAAAGCTGTGCTTTGACATATAAAAAAGGGATAAATCTGTAAGATAAGCACAATAAATAGGTCCTATAGCTATTGGGATATAATGTTACAGTAGCTTTGCTATAGCTTCAAACTAAAAATGCACAATATTAAGTTTTAAATTTATTTTTCCCATAGAATTTTAGCCACAAACAAGTTGAAAATATTCAGTAGCAATGGCTGGAATTGCCATCATGAACCCAAGTTTGAAAACCATGGTACAATATTAATAGAACCTAGCATTTCAATATTATGATTAGTCTTTTGCCAAAAAAAATGGTACTTTCTCTTGTAGATATATTTTTCAGATTAGAGGGCAGAAGGAAGGGAGTAAAGGCAATAATATTTTTTTGAGTGCCTACTATGTGTCTTGGTGCATTCTGTTTTATATCTCCATTAAATATCACAGTGATTTTGCAAAATAGGCCAGTTGATAAAAACTGAGATTCAGAGAAGTTGTCTAACTTTGCTATTAGGTGAGATAAGTGGGATTTACCTCTAATCTTGTTTTTCCCAGGTATGCTGCATTATTAGGAATGGAACTGCCATTCATCTGGTCACCAAACCAAGATTAAACAAACATATTTTAATTCATGCAAAGTGCTTAGTGTAATAGCTAACACAAAATAAGCTCTCTATAATGTTTTAATGATGATAATGATCATCATATCAGAATTCTCCTTTGTATCTAAGTAGTCCCACACATCTCTCCATATTATCTGCCCAATATTCTCTTAGCAGTCCCTTTCTTCAGCTCTCCATTCTAAGCCTTCATTCAAGCTCCTGTCTTCTCTTGGTTTGACTATCATAACAATGTCCAAATGATTTCTAACCTCTAGTTTTGCTGCCTCCTCCCAAAGCTATGTCCATTCTTCATATTATTGTCACTGTGTTTTTTCTAAAATGAAATTTATGTTACTACTCATTGCTTAAGACCCCTCAGTGGTTCCCAGTAGGAGGTATGGATCCTTCTTTTCATGGTATATAAATTGTCTTATCATATATCTAAAATATAAAACCTAATATTTATTTATTTATTTATTTATCCCATTATATATTCTCTCACCATTTCTATTTCCCAGTAGCAAAATTAAAATTCTTACATAGTATAAATGAGCCTGCTCTATCTGATAATTTGCCCTGTGATTACCTATTAAACATTAGCTCTCACCACTCCCATTTAGCATATATTCTAGGACCCTAAAATTCCAACTTTCAGTTCCTTAAATCTCCCAGAATGTATCATGACTTCATGCCTCACACTGATCCCTTTGACAAATGAATTTATTGAAAGAAACATATATTTAAATATAAATATTACTTAGGTGCAAAGGCTTTGTTGAGAGGTACAGTTTTAGGCCAGAAAAGTTGGGGGAAGAGGAGTTGAGGAGAGAAGGAGGGAAACCAAATATTTTGGAGTATGATAACAATCTGGCCATAGAGGTGTATGAGAACTCAGCTCGTTGTTTGTCATAAGAAATGTCTTCCAGAAAAGCCATGTAGAATCACATTTCCTCAGTCTAGTTCATTGGGAGGAGGAAGGGAAAAATATTTACCTGCTATATCCTTAGAATCTCTTCTCTCTCATTTTAAAATATTCTCCCCATGAGCATTAGATTCCCTGTTCTTCTGGGTTGTCTTCCCCAGCCTGTTCAGGCAATTGCTGGACAAGCTAGATGTTGCATCCTGAAGCTGAGCTCTTCCAAAGAGTTGGAAAGAGGTGGAAGGGAACAGTGACTATGTGGGTACAGTTCATGAGACTGCATTACTAGAGTTGCTCTGAAGACTTTCTGCCTATTTATGTAGGTCTATCCACATACATTTCCTGTATCTATTTTCCTTTAATATTTCAGTATTGCTTTTTTCAGGCTTCTGACCAACTACCCTAGGTATTCCTTATTTCCCAGGAGTTAGTGTGTTATCTATATCTATGATTGATTTTCCCTCAGTAAGAAGTGAATGTTCAAGCATACTGCTCACAGATCTAGCCACTGGAAGAATGTTTCTTTACCACTGGTTTAAAAAAATCACTCTCTAATGGGACTGTAATCTAGCAACAAATCAATTCTAGCTAGTATCATCATATCATGCAAAATTACTCAAGGTCCCATTGCCATAATCTCTACTAGAGCACAGGACCTGCAGCTTAATACATTCATTTAATGAGCATTTTTAGTTAAACAACACACAGATAAATAACCTCCAATTAAAATATGAAGTCTTGGAGGAAAAATTAAAAATGCATAAAGGAAAATACAACATATCAAAATTTATGGGACACATCACAAACAGTGACAAGAAGGAAACTTATAGTCCTAAATATAAAATTGGAAAGCAGGAAATAGTCTAAACTCCCACATCATGGACATAGAAAAGAAGAGAAAAATAAAACTAAACCAAGCAAAAAGAGAAAAAATAATAAAGATAAGGACATAAATCAAAGAAATAAAAAATAAAAAATATAGAGAAAACCAATACAACAAAGTTCTGGTTCTTCAAAAAAGATCAGTGAAATTGACAAACCTCTAGCAAGACTGAACAAAAAAGAGAGAGAACACAGTGTACCAGTGTTATGACTGAAACAGAGGATATCGCCATAGAACCTACAAACATCAAAAAGATATGAAAAGCTCTATACACATAAATTTGACAACTTAGATGAAATAAACCCTTCCTTGAAAAACACAAATTACTACAACTCACTTAATATGAAACAGATCATTTGTATAGCCACATAGGTATTAAGTAAATTTAGTTCATATAACTACCATTTATTCCCCCTGAAAAAATCTCTAGGCCCCAGATGGTTTCACTGGAGAATTCTACCAAACTTGAATGGAATTTTTAATATTAATGCTACACATAAAAATATTCTAAAAGCCAGACATTCTCTACAATTTAAAAAAAAGAGCCCCAAAGGAAACAAAATCCCAACATGATGTAGCCACATAGTAGATTATGATTAAATTCAGGTCCAGGGATATGATCATAAGGGTATCAGAGCCTCTATGGATATTAAACTAGCAGCCTCTGAAGGTTTTTTATGTTAATGCCAGCATCATTACAGAAAAATTGATTAGATTGGGAAAATTCAAATGGATAAACCCAAGACTATTGACTTTTTAAATTCTTCTTACCCCTCCTGCCTGATACAGGCAGTCCCTTGCCACTTACCAGAGCTTCCCTTTTGCACGGAGACCCTGCAAAGACCTCACCTAAGCAGGTGTCTAGTAAAATGCTGTCCTCCTGAAATCCACCACACCTATTGCCTCCAGCCCAATAACCAGAATCAGGTTTCAGCACATCATAAGTGGACTGGAAAGCAATTCTCCAAAGTAAAAGAAGGAGGACACCTGGAAATATGAACCAGAAGCCACTGAGTACATATGTATGGTCATGGATCATAAATGTATTAGAGCAGAAGATGCAAAAGATAAAGCTAAGTAGGAGAGAATTCATGCATATGAGGGTATGACTCAGGATTCAAAATGTTGGCAAAAATACCTGTGAATGGACCTAATAATTTTATGGAATGGGTCCTTGAAGTCTGAGCATGACAACAGTCTACAGTAAATGAGATAGAGAATCTGTACATTTATTTGACAAAGTATTGAAGAAGGACTCAGAAGCCTTAAGGAGTTGGAAAAGTTAGAATGGATTTATTCTGTAATGCCTAGGAACAAACAATCTTTCTATTTTTATGAAGTAAGCCCAAAGACACTTTAAAATTTTATTGAGGTGGTGAGGAATACCTTAGTAAGTGAAGTATCTGAACTTTGAGAAGTTAAGTGACGGCTGGCGACTGCAGTCCAGAGGCAGTGAGACTTGTTGCTATATAATTAGGGTACCTAATCTCGATGGGAATGATGGGAATCCAGAATGGCACAGCCCAGGGAGCAGAACTTAGCTGTGAGAAGTAAGGGAGGCATAATTACTGTACTAGGCAACAATGTTTCTTCCTATTAAAGACTATGGTAACAGCTAATAAACCATGACATTCCTAGGGATTTGACAGATGGGTACATGACAAGGATTTTTCTCCATTTATATAACAAAACAATCAAATGCTGGCAAGCAGAGTGTTGATAGTCCTGCAGTGGAAATTATAAAAATCTCAGAGTACATGAAATGTTAAAAGCACTATGCATTTTGATAATCATTAGTAGTATCCTCCTTGGGATAACTCTTTAGGGAAAAGCATGTCATTTTATACAGAAAGATGATCTTTCAATGGTCATTCATGTATAATAAAAATTTCTCAGATTGTTTCTTTTTTAATGGTCAAGTTTAAGGCCTCACCAATTTAGTGAAAGGTTCAGCTGAAATCGTTTTGAAAGTGCTTTCACTATCATAAGAACAACGGGATTAATAAAAATTAGTATTGTCTAATATATTTAGAACAGCCATGCTGTATAGTTAGCTCTCACTTAAGAACAAATACAGCCCAATTCTGTGGACAGTGATCCACAGATATAGCAATGACAGGCCCATTTATTCTGGCATCCAACAAAGTTCAGGTTCCACTCTCCAAGGGGAAACCAACACATCGGACAGTTCACCTCAACTAAACTGAACCAGAAAAGTAAACCTGCTTTAAAAACACAATGTTCATCAAGTCAAATCTGTATGACATAGGATTATCCCTGCTTTTCCGGATGATCTCTGCTATCACTCCATTAGCAAGGGGAAGAGAGGGTGGGCTGTAATCACATCTTATCCATAGATAGTATTTGAAATCATATTTCTCAAGGGCCTTCACTAAGTTATCTTTAGAAAATGACAGGCATGTTCATTTACACCCAAATGTTAAGGTGTAGTGAATAATTAAGACTAACTATCCAGTGCTGACAGGAACACTGAGTTTGTATACCAATGAGTAAGAAAATAGACCAATCATGGGAAATCACCAACTGCAGGAGTTTGTGTCCCTACTCTTGTTGTCCTAGTTCATATTTATGGAAATGGAAATGTTAATTTATTTGGGATCATATCCCAATAGAAATGTTAACTTCTAATCAAGAATATTAAATGTATTGATTCTTTTATTCATTTTTCCCTTTGTCTCCTCTCAGATAGGATTTATAACAGGTTGATCATTTCAAGATATTGAAGTTAGTATCCAAATAGGAAGTGGAAATCTGATATTCAGTGGGACACGTGAAATCACCATGTAAAAATACAATCAGAATACTATAAAATATTCTGGTCAGAAAGACTCTAGCCAAAGAGATGTCAAAAGCAATGGAAACTTATGCAATTAAAACTGCATGAAAATCTATTAATAAAAATTAAATTGTCATCTCTGTAGTAAGCTAAGAGATTGACCTTAACTAGTTACTGTTTCTCCTAAATTAATTTTGCAAATTGAAGCAAAACCAACAATTTGTCCTGGGAAATCCCTTTGTTACTACCCACTGTGCCACTAGTTAGAGAAATTGCTACATCATGCAATTTATTACTTGCTCAGCTGGAGCCTGAAGAGGGGTGTAAAAATGATAATCAGGACTTCAAAAGCCTTCTCCAAGAACTGAGGGCATCCCAAGAAGAAAAGACAATCCGTCCAAACAACAGTTTCTCAGATATTTGACCTTTGTGTCGGCGGGAAGAAGAACATATTAAACAACATATGTGTTATGTAATTGGCCCAACCTTAAGGGAAGGTATTCACCAGCAAAGCAGAGCATCAAGACAGGAGTTTAGCAAATGGCAAGTTATTTCACAAAGAGCTCTGCTCAAGGTAATTTACAAGAAAGAGGAAGGCTTACTTAAAGCTGCCACTTAGGATTGTATCAGGTCAAATCAATTTCATAGTTCCTTTAAATTTTATTGATGTTTCTTCAGCTTTTGTATTTCACAGAGTTGAAATAACAAAAACGTCTCTGAGATGCCTCAATTTTAAGTCCACTTTAAGCTCAATTTTTATCTTAATTTATTTTTCAAGAGAAAAGGTTTGTTTCCATTTCAGGAACTCTGAATATAGCATAAGAAATCATTGTACTAAAGAGTATTCTGACAACTTTTGGTATTTAACTAGGTTGTGGGCAGAAAGCCAAAAAACGTGTTCTTCCTGTGTGAGGGTATCGATTATAATATTTGGCACTTGTGTTTAGGATGCAGCATGAAGAAGAAAGGAGGGCTCTGCACATTATGGGGCCAGCTGTGCTGGGGAGAGTTGTAGCAAATACAACTTTGCTTTAGATGTACAACCTAGTGACTTGATATTTTTATAGATTATATTCCATTTAAAGTTATTAAAAAATATTGGCTATATTCCCTGTGTTGTGCATTACATACTTGTATCTTATTTATTTTATACCTAGTAGTTCGAACCTCTAAATTCTCTTCCACTATCTTGCCCCTCCCCGCACCCCTGTCTCCACGATTTGTTCTGTATACTATGAGTCTGTTTCTGTTTTGTTATATTTGTTTGCCTTATTTTTTAGGTTCTACATATAAGTGAAAACATACAGTATTTGTCTTACCCTGTCTGACTTTCTTCACTAAAAGAAATACTATCCAAATACATCCGTGTTGCTGCAAATGGCAAAACTTCATTCATATTTATGGCTGAGTAGTATTCCATACCACATCTTCTTTTCCATTCATCTGTTTATGAACACTTAGGTTGCTTCCATATCTTGACTACTGTAAATAATGCTGCTGTGAACCCTGGGGTGCATGTATCTTTTTGAATTAGTGCTTTCATTTTCAGGTATATACCCAGGAATGGAATTGCTGGATCATATGGTAGTTCTATTTTTAATTTTCTTTCTGAAACCTCCATACCATTTTCCATATTGGCCGCACCAATTTACATTCCCACCAGCAGTGTACAAGGGTTCCCTTTTCTCCACATCTTTGACAACATTTGTTATTTGTGGTCCTTTTGATGATAACCATTTTGATAGGTGTGAGGTGATCTCACATTGTAGTTTTGATTTGCATTTCCCTGATAATTATTGATGTTAAGCATCTTTTCCTGTGCCTATTGGCCATCTGAATATCTTCTTTAGAAAAATGTCTCTTCAGGTCACCTGCACATTTTTTAACCAGGTTGTTTGCTTTTTTGATATTGAATTATATGACCTCCTTATATCTTTTGGTTTTTAATCTCTTATCAAACATATCATTTGCAAACATCCTCTCCCATTCAGTAGATTGTCTTTCATTTTGTTGATGGCTTCCTTCACTGTGCAAAAGCTTTTAAGCTTAATAATGTCCCATTTGTTCATTTTTGCTTTTGTTTCTCCTGCCTGAGGAGACAGATCCAAAAATACATTGCTAAGACTTATGTCAAAGAGTACTGCCTATGTTTTGTTCTAGGAGTTTTATAGTTTTCATCTTACATTAATGTCATTAAACCATTTTGAGTTTATATTTGTTTGTGGTGTGAGAATATGTTCTAATTTCATTCTTTTACATGCAGCTGTCCAGTTATCCTAACACTACTTATTGAGGAGACTCTCTTTTCCCCACTGTATATTTTTGCCTCCATTATCATAGATTAACTGACCATATGTGCATGGGTTATTTCTGGGCTCTCTATCCTTTTCCATTGATCTAGGTGTCTGTTTTCATGCCAGTACCATACTGATTTGATTACTATAGCTTTGTAGTATAGTCTGAAGTCACAGAGTGTGATACTTCCAGCTTTGTTCTTTTTTTCCTCAAGATTGCTTTAGCTATTCAGGGTCTTTTGTGGTTCTATATAAATTTTAGGATTATTTATTATAGTTCTGTGAAAAATGTCATGAATAGTTTGATAGGAATTGCATTAAAAATGTACATTTCTTTGGGTATTATGGACTTTTTAACAATATTAATTCTTCCAATCCATAAACATATGATATCTTTCCATTTCTTTGTATCATCTTCATTTACCTTTATCAATGTTTTACAGTTTTCAGAGTAAGAGTCTTTACTCTGAAAGAGTAAATAAACTTAACAGGTTAAGTTTATTTCTAGGTGTTGTAAATATTTTTGTGATGGGATTGTTTTATTGCTTCCTATTTCTGATTATTAGTGTATAGAAAGCAACAGATTTCTGTATATTGATCTTGTTTTTGGCAAATTTACTAAATTCATTTATTCTAATATTTTTTTTGTAGAGTCATTAGAGTTTTCTACATGTAGTAACATGTCATCTGCAAATAGTGACAGTTTTACTTCTTCCCTTTCAATTTGGATACATTTTATTTATTCTTATGTGATTGCTGTGGCTAGGACTTCCAATACTATGTTAAATAGAAAGAGCAACAGTGAGCATCCTTATCTTGTTCCTGACTTTTTAAGGAAAAGTTTCTAGTTTTCCATCATTGAATATGATCTTAGCTGTGGGTTTGTCATAAATGGCCTTTATTACGTTGAGATATGTTCTCTCTGTAACAACTTCATTGAGAATTTTTATCATGAATGAGTATTGAATTTTATCAAATGTTTTTGCTGAATTTATTGAGATGATCATGTAATTTTTATTCTTTTTTTTGTTAATGTGCTGTATCACATTGATTGATGTGCAGATATTGAACTATCCTTGTATCTCTAGAGTAAATCCTACTTGATCATGGTGTATGATCCTTTTTATGTGCCATTAAATATGGTTTGCTAATATTTAGTTGAAGTTTTTGCACCTATGTTCATCAGAGATATTGCACTGTAATTTCTTTTGTAGTATCTTTGTCTGGTTTTCCTTCCAGGGTGGCCTCATAGAATGAATTTGGAAGTGTTCCCTCCTCTTCAATTTTTTTGGAGTTGTTTGAAAGGATAAATATTAACTCTTCTTTATATATTTGGTAGAATTCCCCTGTGAAGCCATCTCATTGGACTTTTGTTTGGTGGGAGTTTTTTGATTATTGATTCAATTTCAATATGATTAATTGGTCTTTTCAGATTATCTGTTTCTCCCTGATTCAGTCTTGAAGTATTGTCTGTTTCTAGGAATTTTTCTATTTCTTCTAGCTTGTCCAATTTGTTGGCATATAACTGTTCATAATATTCTCTTATGGTTATCTGTGTTTCTGTGATACGTGTTCTAATTTCTAGTCTTTCATTTCTTACTTTGTTTATCTGGGTCCTTCCTCTCTTTTCTTAGTGAGCCTGACTAAAGTCTTATATATTTTGTTTATCTTTAAAAAAATAGCTCATGGTTTCTTTGTTTTTTTCCTATTTTTTTGTTCTTTAATTCATTTATTTCCACTCTGATCCTTATTATTTCCTTCCTTCTGCTGACTTTGGATTTTGTTTGTTCTTTTCCTAATTCTCTTAGATGGTAGGTTAGGTTGTTTCTTGAGGTATGTCTGTATCACTATAAACTTCCATCTTAGAACTGCTCTTGCTGTATCCCATAGATTTTGGAAAGTTATGTTTTTATTTTCATTTGTTTTCAGGCATTTTCCGATTTTTTCTTCAATTTATCTGTTCATCCATTGGTTTTTTTAATAGCATGCTCTTTGTGTTTTTCTCATTTTTCTTACTGTAATTGATTTTTATTTTCTTAACATTGTAGTCAGAAAAAATGCTTGATGTAATTTACACCATCATAAATTCGTTGAGACTTGTTTTGTATCCTAGCATGTGATCTGTCCTGGAGAATATTCTATGTGCACTGAAAAGTATGTGTATTCTGCTGTTTGGGGGTGGATTGCCCTGTAGCTATCTATTAAGCCATCTGGTCTAATGTGTCATTTAAGGCCACTGTTGCCTTTTTGATTTTCTGTCTGGATGATCTCTT
Organism: Mesoplodon densirostris; assembly: GCF_025265405.1. NCBI lineage: Eukaryota > Metazoa > Chordata > Mammalia > Artiodactyla > Ziphiidae > Mesoplodon > Mesoplodon densirostris. The sequence goes on along the minus strand of NC_082669.1, from coordinate 60,216,135 downwards.
CATTGATGTAAATGATGTGTTAAAGTCCCCTACAATTATTGTGTTACTTGTTAATTTCTCCCTTTATGTCTGTCAATATTTGCTTCATATATTTAGGAGTGCCTATATTAGGTGCATATATATTTACAAATGTTACAGCCCTGTCTTGCATTGATCTCTTTATCATTATGTAGTTTTTTTCCTTTGTCTTTTATTACAGACCTTGTTTTAAATCTACTTTGTCTGATATGAGTATTGTTATTCCACCTTTATTTTTATTTCCATTTGCATGAAATACCTTTTTCCATCCCCTATTAGTCTGTGTGGTCTTTAGCTCTGAAGTGAGTCTCTTGTAGGTAACATATAGAAGGACCTTTTTTGTTTTATCCAATCATCCACCCTATGTCTTTTGATTGGAGCATTTAAACCATTGACACTGAGAGTCATTATTCATAGGTGTGTATAATTGTTTGTTTTTGTCACTTGTTTCTGGTTGCTTTTGTAGTTCTTCTCTGTTATTTCCTTCTTCCTTTAGTCTCTTCCTTTGTGGTTTGATGAGTTTCTTTAGTGTCATATTTATGTTTCTTTCTCTCTTGTTTTTGTGTGTCTGTTGTAGTTTTTTTATTTGTGGTTACCGTGGAGTTCAAGTATGTTGACCTATAATTGTATCTGTGTATTTTAAACTGATGGTAATTTAAGGTCAAACATATTCTAAAAGCTCTATGTTTTTTTATCCCCCCACATTTGTGTTTTTGTTGTCATACTTTACATCTTTATGTCTGTTCCTTAACTATTTATTGTAATTTTAGCTGATTTTTACAATTTTTGTCTTTTAACCTTCAAACTAGCTTATTTAAGTGGTTGATTCACAGCTTTTACTATGTTTTTGCCTTTTCCAATGGGATTTTTCCTTTCCTATAATTTCTTCTTTCTCATTGTAGCCTTTTCTTTTTCACTTAAGACCCTTTAACACTTCTTATAAGGTTAGCTTAGTATTGTTGAACTCTTTTAGTTTTTGTTTGTCTGAGAAGCTGTTTATCTCTTCTTCAATTCAGAATGATACCCTTTCTGGGTAGAATAGTTTAGGTTGTAGTTTTTTCCCTTTCAGCACTTTAAGTATATCATGCCATTCTCTGCCTGCCTGTAAAGTTTCTGAAGAAAAATCAGCCCTCAGCCTTATGGGAGTTCCCTTGTATATGACTCTTTTTCTCTCGCTACCTTTAGAAATCTCTCTTTATCTTTGATGTTTGCCATTTTAATTATGATATGTCTTGGTGTGGTCTCTTTGGGTTAATCTTGTTTGGGACCCTCTGTGTTTCCTGTATCTGGCCATCTGTTTCCTTCTTCAGGTTTGGGAAGTTTTCAGCCATGATTTCATCAGATGTATTTTCTAAGCCTTTTTATCTCTCTTCTTCTGGGACCCTTATAATGCAAATGTTAGTACACTTGATGTTGTCCCAAAGGTCCCTTAGATTATTCTTATTTTTAAAATTTGCTTTTCTTTTTGCTATTCTGATTGAGTGATTTCCATTATTCTATCTTCCAGATTGCTCATGCATTCTTCTATATCACACAATCTGCTGTTCATTCCCTCTAGTGAATTTTTCATTTGAATTATTGTATTCTTCAGCTCTGACTGGCACTTTTTATATTTTTTTAGTTTTCATTAAAATTCTCACTACGTTCATCTATTCTTTCCTATGTTTAGTTAGCATTCTTATTACTGTTGCTCTGAACTCTTTATCAGGTGAATTATTTATCTCTGCTTCATTAGGGTTTTTTTCCAGGTTTTTTCCTTGTTCTTTCATTTGAAACATATTACTTTGTCTTCTCATTTTGTTTAACTTTCTCTGTCTTCATGAAATTATGTGAAAGTCATCTATCCTGGTCTGAAGGTGTGTACTTGTGTGGAAGTGTCCCTATGCAGTCTGAGTGTGCCCAAGGGCTTTGGTGGGAGAGCTGGATCTGAAGGGAGCATAGGCTGTGTCTTCCCTGGGGGTGTGGATCTGAAGGGAGCATAGGCTGTGTCTTCCCTGGGGGTGTGCTGGCAGCTGCAGCCTTGGTGGGAGGTAGGGTTAAAGTTGGAGGGGCCAGATTCAGAACCAGGTGTAAGCCCTGGGGCTTCTTTTGTGTTCAATGGCCTCATCAAGGACAGGGTGGACCCAAGGGCCTGGAGAAGGAATCTTGAGGTAGTTGGGTTTCTCCCAGGTGTGATGGAAGTCTCTGACTCGATTTGTGGTATGGCTGGGTCTGAGGACTTGGGACTACAATTCTGTGCTGGCTTCAGTTTTTCCCCTGGTGTGCATGCCTTGGTTAGAGGCTAGTTGTGACCAGATGAGGTGGTGCCACACCACTGATCTGTCTTTGCATCCTCCCAAGTATGTGTAGGTATGGGTGCTCCTGCTATGGCAGTGTCCACCCTGGAGTTAGTTTAGCGTCCTCCTGGATGTGTATTAAATTGCTTGCTGGCAACAGCAGTGTCCATCTTAGTAGGGAGCAGCACTGGAGAAAGAGGGGCTGGAGTAGGAGCCTGGTGCAGGCTTGGGTAGGGGGCATACTGACGTGGTCCTGGCAAGCTGGCCAGAGTCCCAGACAGTTTTTAATCTGCTACCTCCATGTTGTGACTGGGAGTAAGCAAGTCTGTGCATGTACTCTTAAAGAGCAGTCTTCTTTTTGTTGTTGTTGTTTTGTTGTTTCTTTTTTTCTACATAACCCTCCAGTAAGCCCCACTGGTTTTCATGGTTTTCAAACCAGCTAAGGGGCTTGTCGTCCTTGTGTTGGACACTGGGGTCAGGTGCCTAATATGTGGCTTGAACCCTTTGCTACCCATGGAGGATCCCTGAGCCTGTGATATCTCCTTCCTCTTCTGTGTCCCTCTCCAGGTGTGTGGGTCCTGACCAGATTGCTCCTCCTTCCTTCCTACCAGACTCTATGTGAATCTTTGTTTACAGCCCTGGTTATAGAATAGCTATCCAGCTAGTCCTCATGTTGATTTCAGTGAGAGTCGCTCTATATGTAGTTGTGGTTTTGACGTGTTTGTGAGGGAAGATGAGCCCAGTGTCTTCCTACTCTTCCATCTTGATCTTTCCAAAATTGATTTTGAGGTGTATCCATGTTGTTGCCGACAGATATAATTCATCAATTTTAACGTCATTGCATGTTTATTTATCCATTTTCATGCAAAGGATGCTGTTTTTACTTTTATTAAAATTTTTAAAATATCGTAATAAACATATATGTCAATCGGGACACTTACACAAGAGTTTCTCCATGATCCATACCTAGCAGTAGAATTGTTAATTCCTTTTTACCCATATTCTCCCTTTGTGTTACAGGAACTATGGCACTTCGCCTATTGAGATGATATTAAGTTGTTTTCCATTTTTGTTTTTATTTACTTTTTCATGTTTACTGCTGAAGTTGAGCTTTTCATATATTGGGCATTTGGTTTACTTCTGTGTGCATTGACTATTCATAACTTTGTCCAGTTTTCTCTTGGGTTGTTTTTATTTTGGTTAGTGATTTCAAAGACTGGTTTAAATTATGGAAAAAATTATTTGTTGGTATTGTGCTTTGTGGCTTGTCTTTTCACTTTTTTATTCTGTATGTCATTATAAGGAAGTTTTCATTGCAGTGTAATCATATTAACAAATCTTTTCTTTTGAATTTGGTTTGTTCTTATTGTTTCTTGTTTAAAAATTATTTCCCTCCCCAGCATCACACAGATATTCCTCACCACTTTTTTCAAAAAATTTTCAGTCTGGCTTTTCACATTTATGACCTTATTCAATAAATAATCCATTTTTTTAGTACTCAATTTTGCCAAATTTTTGCATTTGCTATTTTTCAAATAAAATGTTTTGGAGTTTTATCTCTAATTTTTGTTATTTGCTATTTAATAATTATTGTCATTTTAAATTTTGTCTTATTTTGATTACCTTCTTTCAGTTTGGTCTTTTTCTTTTTCCTTATTTTTTGAGTTGGGAAGTTTATTAATTCTGTGTTAATTCTTTTCTGATATAAGCACTTAAGACCAAAGAGTTCATGAAACTACTGCTTTACCTACATTTAACAAGTTTGGACACATTGTATTTTCATTGTTAATTTAGTTCTAAATATATTTCAGTCTCCATTATAACTCATTTGGTCCATGAGTTAATTGGAAGATTCTGAATGATTATCTTCTATCCAAATATTTTGGGAAGTGGACATTAGCTTTCTACTGTTGATTTCTAACTTTTAAATTTAACTGACTTTTGGTCAATTCTATGTGATTCAGAGTCTTGGGTATTTCTTGTGATAAATTGTATAATCTATTACTTGGTAAATTTTTTATGTTTCCCTTGTAGGTAGTAGTCAGTAGTGCTATTTAACAAAATATTTTCAAATCTTTCCAGTTGTTATGAAACTTGTACTGTATTGCTAAGTGTCTGTAATCACCATGACTCAGTGTTTAACTGCATTGTTATTGGGTTGGCCAAAAGGTTTGTTCAGTGTTTTCCATAAGATGGCTTTAGTAGCATTCAGTTATCTTTAACTTCATTCAAAACAGTTTTGTTAGATTGTATGTGACAGCTGTCATATCAGCATGCATTAAAAAAAAAGACATCAAAATTGGTGAATTTTTGTGTAACCATTTTAATATAGAAGAGGGAAGAAGAAAAGCAACATTTTCAGCATATTATGCTTTATTATTTAAAGAATGGTAAAAACGCAACTGAAATGCAAAAAAAGATTTGTGCAGTATATGGAGAAGGTGCTGTGACTGATTGAATGTGTCAAAAGTGGTTTGTGAAGTTTCGTGCTGGAGATTTCTCACTGGATGATGCTCCACAAGTCAGGTAGACCAGTAGAAGTTGATAGCAAACAAATCGAGACATTAATTAAGAACAATCAAGGTTATACCACATGGGAAATAGCCAACATACTCAAAATATCCAAATCAAGTGCTGAAAATCATTTGCACCAGCTTGGTTATGTTCATCTCTTTGATGAACATTTTTTTCTCTTAACTTATGGTTCCACATAAATTAAGTGAAAAATAACCTTCTTGACTGTATTTCCACATGCAGTTCTCTGCTTGAATGTAATGAAAACGTTCCGTTTTTAAAACAAATTGTGACGGGCGATGAAAAGTGGGTACTGTACAATAATGTGGAATGGAAGAGATGGTGGGGCAAGTGAAATGAACCACCAACAACCACACCAAAGGCCAGTCTTCATCCAAAGAAGGTGATGTTGTGTATATGGTGGGATTGGAAGGGCGTCCTCTATTATGACCTCCTTCCGGAAAACCAAACAATTCATTCCAACAAGTACTGCTCCCAATTAGACCAACTGAAAGCAGCACTCGACTAAAAGTGTCCAGAATTAGTCAGCAGAAAACACATAATCTTCCATCAGGATAACGCAAGACTGAATGTTACTTTGATGATCAGGCAGAAACTATTACAGCGTGGCTGGGAGTTTCTGATCCATCCGCTGTATTCACCAGACATTGCACCTTCAGATTTCCATTTATTTCAGTCTTTACAAAATTCTCCTAATGGAAAAAAACTGTCAATTCTCTGGAAGACTGTAAAAGGCAACTGGAACAGTTCTTTGCTCATAAAGATAAAACGTTTTGGGAAGATGGAATTATGAAGTTGCCTGAAAAATGGCAGAAGGTAGTGGACCAAAGGGTGAATACGTTGTTCAATAAAGTTCTTGGTGAAAATGAAAAATGTGTCTTTTATTTTTACTTAAAAACCAAAGGCACTTTTTGGCCAACCCAATATGTGACACGAGCATAAAATACGTTTTTGTTGTGTTAACCCACTGAGATTTTGATTCTTTTTGTTACTGCGAGATTATGAACCAATCCTGATTTGTGGATATGGGGTGATAATGTTAGAATCCTGACAGTGAAAAAGGTAGCAATTCATGTTATATATTAGCAAAATATTTAATTAAACTATCACCTGCTATTACTTGGATGTCCAACCATGTATCTAATGATTATGTAGCACTAGGAGAAGTGGTTGAAAATCCAAACAATATTAGCATGTATTAGTTGTTATTAGCTGTTCTTATCAAGCTATTATGAAAGAGACTCAAAGAATGTGTGCTTATAAAATATATTTTATCTTATCATTTGGCACAGGATTCCATTCTAGTCCATCAGATCAACTTGCTAATTATGTTGTTGAGATCTATATTTTTACTAATTTCTGTCTGGTTAAGCTATTACTTTCTGAGGTGATTATTTTAAAATCCCTTACCATGTGAAACGTAAACATTTCTTGAACAGAACCTAATAAGTATTAAGCAAAAACATTCTTAACAAATTACATATTAATAGAATTACAAATTTCTGTCAGTCAAAAAACACCAATAAAATAGTAAAAAAGGCCAACCAGAGAGTAGAAAAAGATATTTTCAATATAAAGAGCAAATACTTCAGATCTACAATACTCAAAACTTCCTGTTGTTGTTAGAACAACAACAACAACAACAAAAAACAAAAAACAAAAAGTCAAACCAAAAGAAAAAATGTATAAAGACTTATGGACACTTCACCAAAAAGGATATTCAAATAGCCAATAAACATTTGAAAAGGTTCTTAAGGAAATGCAAATCAAAATCATAATAAATTATTATACATGAAAAACGGTACAAGTGAAAAAATAAAAAATACTCTTGCACTGCTGCTGGGAGTGTAAATTTGTATAACCTCTTTGCGAAACTGTTTGCAGTATCGATTAAAGCTCAAAATATGCATATACTATGACCGGACTATCCCAGTCACACAATAATGATCTTTGAGGATCCCAGCTTTATGTAAAGGAAACTCTCTGGACTGGCTAGGCTAGTCATAGGGCTCATCTCATTTGTTTGCCATCTCTCAGGAAGAACTGTTCTGTGTTGCTTGTTGTCCAATATCTTAAAATCACTGTTTCAAATATTTAATAAGTTTTTAGTATTTCAAGGCAGGAATTTAAACTGGTTCATACTGCTCAGAAAGCTGATGTCATGTGTGACTTTTTGTTGGCTAACTGCTCTGGCCATTTCATCCCCTGCTGGGTCACAGAACATGTAGCTGCAGTTGTCCTAGTAAGCACACCTGTGCTATGATGTCTGTCTCAGTTCCAGGAATTTTTGCCAATAATCTGAAACACTTTAAACCCATGCATAGTTGGTTTGTGATTTTTGAATTTTTCTATTCTTTTTCCAGGAGTTAGACAGGAAATTAAAATTTTTTCCTTCCACATAATTTGATTTTTTAAAAATCTCTTTATTATAAACCCATGTTCACATTTCCCCAAATGGAAATGTAAATCCTAGCTGATAATTGTGTTTCAGTTTGGGAGTTTGCAATGAGACCACATATTTGAACTTGCTTTCCTTGTGTTTTCATATGTTGATTACAGCAGAAAATGCTGTTCTTGTGTATTACTAAATTTTATGATAAAACTCTCTAAAACACTTGGGATTGCTTATTAAGATGCTATAAAACTAGGGCCTCCCTGGTGGCGCAAGTGGTTGAGAGTCCGCCTGCCGATGCAGGGGATACGGGTTCGTGCCCCGGTCTGGGAGGATCCCATATGCCGCGGAGCGGCTGGGCCCGTGAGCCATGGCCGCTGAGCCTGCGCGTCCGGAGCCTGCGCGTCTGGAGCCTGTGCTCCGCAACGGGGGAGGCCACAACAGTGAGAGGCCCGCATACCGCAAAAAAAAAAAAAAAAGATGCTATAAAACTAAAGTCCTTTAACTTAAAATTTTTATGAAAACAAGTAAGCTACTAAAATGTGTGATGGTCCAAATGTAAAACAACAGTAGTTTAATTTCTCTTTAAAATCAGTCTTTTACATCTTACTTTATTCAGCAAAGAACCAAAAGGTGCATTCTTCTGATACTTTGTTGCTGTTGCTCTTGTTGTGGAAGCAGTATGTATGTAATCCGGGTACCATTAAATAGCCATAGTAATTAAAAGTGACTCAAATAGAAACTTACTAAAGAACCTGCATTTAAATATTTTTAAATTTTTTACAATTTTTAAAGGTGACTTTCCATTTACAGTTTTTACAAAATATTGGTTATATTCCCTGTGTCATACAGTACATCCTTGAATCTATCTTGCACCCAGTAAGCTGTACCTCCCATACCCCCATTTTTTTTAACTTCACTCCTTTGTTTAGCAAGGCACTGGTTGGCAAAATGATTGAGTAGCTCAAGTTGATTTTTTGGTTCACTCCCATTAATTTCACCTCTTCTTCCTTATTTTACCTCTGAGGTAGCCTGCAGCTCATGTGCCTTTCCAGGATGTTAGCACCCATGGCCACGGAAGTTGACATTGTCCCTTTAGGTTCTCTTTTGCCTTCTTCTCTACAAAGTATTCAATAGTATATATTGAATCTCATAAGCATAGTTCAAAGTTAGTTGTTACTAATGGTTTAACACAGGGTCAGCTACTTTCTCTCTAAGGGACCAGATAGTAAATATTTTTAGTTTTTAGGCCATACAGTCTCTGTTGCACCTATTCAACTCCGTCATTGTGACACAAAAACAGCTCTAGGCACTATGTAAATGAATAGGTGAGGCTGGTACCATGAAAACTTTATGTACAAAAGTAAGCAGTGGGCCAGATTTGGCCTGTGGCCATGATTTGCTGAACACAAGTTCAATACGTTATCCTTCCCAAAGCAGTATGTTGGAATTTTAACAAAGACCTCTGGGAAACCCTGTAACTCAAATTTTAAAAGTGGGCTTTCATGTGGCAATTTCCGTTCCATTAATAGAACTGTAGGTCATATATATTTTAAGCCATTCAGCATCCAAAGCAAATTGTGTTACTAAATAGATGCATATGCATATGAGGAGTGCCTCATGAAAAAAACTGTTTTCACAGTTTTTCATATTTACTATAGGCACTATATGAGAGTTTAATGTCCACTGCAATTAAAGCAATACTGAAAAAGAGCAAGGCTGGTTTTTATTAACTTTCAAAAGCATTGTCAACTGATGATTATGATGCTTGAGAAACATTTAAAAATAAGAAAAAGTATGTAATGGTCAGATATGGGAGTCTGGTAAATTACTTAGTCTCTCATTTAAAGGAAGCCTCATTATTTTGCAAAATTATTTTCTAATATGGATATGTACCCATGTTGTTTGAGTGGAGATCTACCCTAAAATATCCAAATGAAGATCCATACATAAGCCATAAGTCTCAATGGGATGAAGGAACATGAGCATGATTTTCTGTTAACTAACTTTGAAAAACACTGTCATTGTAATTTCTCCCTAACAAAGGAGCAATTCTCTACTGGTTAACGTTTTTGTATCTGTGGCTATATGTAGACTGTAAAATTGCATTTGTTTCTTTTCAGTTCTAGTCAAATTTCAATTTTAGTCAAATAAAACTAAAACCATTTTACTAAAAAGTCACGTGATGAATTTGAAGACTATGTTCAAAGGACAGATCCATGGTTTCAGGTGATTTGGGGGGAAAAAATCAGTCAACCGGTGTTTTCTGCCATACTGTCACTTCTAGTTCTTTAAGTCTCTTTGTGTTGGTAGCTTTGCAGTAAAATATTTTTATTTTACTGAGATATATTTGGCCATTGCAATGACATTCTTTTCTTGGCTAAATCCTGGTAACTTAGTAAGTTTCTTGAAACTACATACAAGAATTGAAAGTATTATTAAACCGTTTAGAACATTTTTAAAAAGCATATTCAAAGGTTATTGTGGTCACTAGGCAGGAACATTCCCTTTCTTATGCCAGTAAGAATTCTAGGAGCTTTTATAATACCAAGTGGGTCAGGATCTCAAGTAATTTTTCAAGTCATTTCACAGTAATTACAAAGTTATACATTTATTCTTGAAATTAATAGCACATCATAAATCTTGACTTTCATTTTTACTTAATAATTCATGCCTTCATTTTTTCAACAAATGCATGTTGAACCTACTATGTGCTAAGATTTGGGAAGTCAAGGATGAACAAATTAGATGTAATTTCTGCCCTGATAAAATTAACATGCAAGCTGGGTGAATCAGCCACTAAACAAGTAGAAATATATATATATATATATATATATATATAATAATTTCAGATACATACTAAACAGATACATATGCATATAATAAGTGCCTCATGAAAGAAACTGTCTTTTCACAGTTCCTCATATTTACTATGAGCTCTATATGTGGGTTTAATGAAGGAAATGACCATGTGACATTAGTGACAGTTATTGGACCCTGTACCAACCAACAAATGAGGATCCCAGCAATTCCTCTGCTAAGGAAAAGTGCAAAACATGAAGCAGTATGTCATTGTTACTCTGTTTTCTAAAGAGTTTTCCTAAGGAACAGAAATTTCCTAAGAAATAAGGGCTATTTCATAACAGAAGTAACCTGTAGAATGAAAAACTATTTCAAATTTGTAAACTCACACCAAAATGGTTTATGATTAACTTTAGTTTTTCAAGTTTCTCAGCTCTCTAATCCCATGGACATGCCCACAATAATCCTTTATTCTTATAAGTTCAAATTTGAGAAACACTTAGGTCCCTCACCCCATTGCTGCTCTGAGTGGGAGGCTGCGAGTCAGAGGGGAGAGGCCACAGGACATCTTCCCACCCCCCGATTGACAGGTGGTAAATTTCTCTGTAAATCTGACATCAAGAGATGGAGACTAAACTCCCACAGAATTGTTTCTTTTGCAATGTCAGGCTTCCGTGTACCCAGGGCACTCTTCTGAAATGGAAACAAGATTCAGGGCTTTCATCTTACTTCTGATTTAACTATATTTCATATTAGTCCATGTGTGGAAAGTGGTGGTCACTCCAGAGAGCTTATTCTTACTGTTCCTCTGGATATTTAAACACCTGCATAGCACTCTCAAATCCAACTTAATGCCTAAACTTAACAGCTGAAAGAAGGAAGCACTGTGAAAAAGTCACACCTCTGCAAGGGTATGAAACACAGAATGGCAAGTATATCAAATGGGGCTGCATTTTTCTACAAGTAACAGACAACCTGGAAAGCAGTGGTTTAAATTACTAATCAGTCTATTTTCTTGTTGTAAATAAGAAGTAGGCAATCCACTGTTGATCTCATGGAGTCATCAAAATCCAGTTTCCCTCAAGCTTTCTGTTCAGCCTTCCTTAGCGTACAGTTTTCATTCTCAAGTTTTCCCCTCAGTTATTCTCAAAATTTCAGAATTTTACACTGACATCGAACAAAATGCAACCAAGTTTACTTTCTCAAGAAAGTAAAATGCCATTGGATGCTGTATAGCCACAAAACTTTCTAAAATCTGGAGAACACCAGGGAGCAAAGAGAGAAAGAACATACTACTTTACTTATATTCGACATCAGTATTATTATCTGAAACTTGACAAAGCATAGCACTGGCTTCTGAGGAACCAAAAGGCAGAGCCTTGAAAGCTTGCAGGACTAGAGATGGAGGAGAGGGAGGCAATGTGAGAAGAATGCTGCCCATAGAAACTTGTGATGGCAAAGATGGAAGGACAAATGGTGGTGCCTCCTTCCTACCAGACTGAGGTGAACATTTAGGACCCCCGTATAATTGACACTGATGTTGTGCATGGTGAGGGAGCCTCATTGGCTGGAGGGAAGGAAGGTCCTTCCTCCCTACTTAATCTTCCCTAACATCAACCCAGGGGTTTGGGGGCACCTTTTATAACTCCATGAGGGTGGAGGTCTAGGCTAACCACTTGGCCTTTGTTGGGGTGAGTAGGGGTGGTTGTCCACAAGTGTTTTTCTGAAATGTTTGGCTGCAGTAAAGTGGTTATTGTCTAAAAGTTTTCTTTAGCTAGACTGCCCTAGACTGTTCCTTTGGCTAAAGAAAGCGGACTTCTCTGGTGCTTTTGTAGTGCGCACTGTTGACATTTCCAGATTGTGGATTATTCAGCTCCCAGTCCGGGATATGTGGGGCAAAGAGAAAACCCAGGGAACACACACGCCACTGTGTGGTTCCTCAGGTTGCAAGTTCCCTAGCCAATTTGCTTTGTTTCCTCTACCTTTTGGCATCTTCTCATGACTGTTTTATATATAATGTCCAGGATTTCCCATTGTAGTTAGTGGGAGAAAGAGGGAAAAGTACATTTACTACATCTTCTTGGAAACAGAAGTTGGCTAGAGCCATGCACATTTTTTATTTCTGGCATGTAGATGTATTGAATGTTGAAAAAATTTTAAACTTTTTTCCATAGAAGTCCCTTTTATTTAACCCAGTATATTCAGAAAACCTCAGAAATTCAAAATGTTGTTAATTTCAATATACTTGTGCCAGTATAACTTACTTTCTATGTAAGTTGAAAAACTTACCACTAAACATAATATTTCAGGTCTTCAAAAGAGTTCCCCCTACCCCCAAAGCTAATGGCAAGTCCAGGAGATGAATACTGAGAATATTTGAAACAGATTACGTATATTTAAATACATGAAAGAAGCCATTTTTAGCACTCAGTATTTCTTACAGATTGTCTCCTGTTTTGCTCCCAAGTTGACTCCCCACAAGAGAAATTCTTTGTCATTAGCCACAGGATAGAAAAGTTGAGGTTAAGTTCACTAAGGGAAATTTGCCATCATCTCATTGCACACTCAACTGATCTCAGAATGTTTCCTTGAGGGCCAAAATGTCCTCATTCTAATGCCATGCTTGACCTTTAAAAGGAATGACATGCTTTATTTGTTCTGAGGTGCATATTTTCCTCCACACATTACCGTCTCTTGAAATCAAGTGCCTCTTGCAATCATGATGGGATAATGATTGTCATTTCCTACACATGTGCACTGCAAGATCAAAAGGTGTAGATTGGGCATCAGTGGCTTAGAAGAGAATCTCAAAGACAATACTGTAGCACTCTTTTATTTCCTAGGAAGCAAATAGCTGTAAGATAGCTAACTGTGGTCAAGCAGAGGGTTGTGCTTTATTCCCAAACCCAGAAAACAAGCAGGCTAGCTGTATTCAGTTGCAAAGCCACCTTAGGAATTATCTCTAATGACTTTTAGTACTTGTAAGATTATTTTAAGAAGTCCTGTGCCACCAACGCTTTTGATGGAGCAGAGGTAGATATTTTGTGGGAAAATATGGACATTCATTACTCTAGATAGAAAAGGGATTCCAAATTTCAAACTCTAAACTTGAAAAATATTTTAGGAAAATCTTAACCAATTTATTTCACTTATGTTTTTATGCCTGCATAGAAGTAATATGTAATAAAATTCCATGAAAACATATCTCTCAGTAAGTATAAAGTAAAATTTTGTGCTAAGAAAATGTCATAGTTCAATTGGCAGTATGGGTTTCTTTCATAGCTCTTAATAATGGACAGGTTCTTTGATAGCATTTTACAATATATATTACGTATATTAATAATAATATATGCATAATTTATTGTATATAATATTATATATATTATATAGTACAAGCATACTCATTTTAGATGCCAGTAATTTAAGTTACAAATATTAAAAAATTATTAATCTGGAGCAATTCTCAAAGGCTTTACTATGTGAATGCTTATGTTGAATTTTTAAAATAATGTTATAATATTCAGATTTTCTACACATTTTTTTTCTTATAGATCCTCTTACTGAGACACCTTGAAAAATGGTTTGGATAATATTGTTCTAGCTTCTTTTATGTTATGGTGCTCCCATATATATTCTAATTTTCTATACACTGTAGTATTTAACATAGTAACAGAGATCATATTCTTTGTTAATATTTTCCTCAACATCTGTGATAAATTGTTATTTATGTTAGAAAGGTTTTAAAACATAATTTTATTAACCTATAAGACAAATAAGCCTAGATACATAGTAGTTGTTCAATAAATGCCCAACCAATAGGATCACACAATAGTTTCCTTTCCACCATGCTCAAGAGAGGAAACCTAGCAATGGTGTGTTGGAGTGAGCGTCCTTTTCTGGGGCTGTTACACATGTTATACTATATATCACCCTTCTATACTTATCACTTCATTAAGTCTATGAAAAATCAATCCCAATCCTTTTATCTAAAATAACCAGTAGAACAAAAATTCAAATTGAGGCCCTTTGAGTGCATTTTCTTTCCAAATTGATTATCATTTTAATCTAGCACATTTTTTCATGTTGCTAAAGTATTCTGAATCATGTAGGAGATTTATTTTCTTCTGACATTTCTTTGTCATTCTCTAGGTGAATGTCTCTTTTAGTCACATGTCTATTTCCCTTGGACCCAAATTCCCAAACGATGGAATTATTTTTGTAGCAGTTACCATTGACTCACTGAAATGTCTGCTACATGCATGTTGAATGACAAAATGCAAATCTGACATATTTGTCAAAGAATCAAGAGGAGAGAAGGTGGACAATTAAAAAGAAAAACTTTGCATAAGATGGATGTCTATCAGATGTTCTCCAGCGTCATAATTAAATTTTCCATGTTCAAAGAAGGTTGAAAGGGACTAGAGAAGAAATATTTTGTACAAGGAAATAGTCACCTCTTTGAAGCACATTTAAATGTTTTTAAAGCACATCTTTAAAAACATTACACAGAAAATACAAAATTATAAGTGATTCACTTTTTGTTATTATAGAAAGGTACATTTTGGTGGGTAGTAAAAGTGTTGGGCTTCTTTCCCCTCAAATAATAAACTTATCATATGAAGTATTTGGTTTATTCATAGTGGCTCATGATGGGACTCAAGTTATTCAGTTATTTTTCCAGAAAAAGTAAACAATGGTTCATTTAAAATGGGGAGTTGAATAGGTGAAGCATAAATAAGAAGGAAAGTACAGCAGTGAAGCCCTCAACTTTCAAAGCACTGGGTTTTTTCTTTCATTTTCTTCTCTCCCCCGCAACTCCCGTCTCGCTCTCCCCACCCACTCTGTATTTCTACTCTCTACCTTTCATTCTGAGGACTGCTCATTATTCTTTTTTAAATGCCAAGGGCCATTCCAACCTTATTAAGTGGAAACTTGACCGATAGCAATGAAAAGGTCACTTGTAATTCAGGCTACAAGTGATAAAAATTTAGGGGTTATGATCAACAGAGACTGGGAGGAAAACTGAAAAAATAGAAATAATGATTTATAGACACAAGGCTATTCAAAGAAGACCAATCCCTGCCAGTTGCTGAGAAATCAAATTGATGTCCAGAAAATAAGATCAGATTAAGAAATATGAGGTTGGTAGGGTCTCCTGAGGCACAGGCAGGGGACGGGACACTGAGATATATTTTTAGTCGATTATGAATGGTTTGGGAATGGATCTCTGAAATCCTTTTACACTACATCACAATATGTCACATATTCCTTGAGAAACTCAATTACCAAACATCCCAGACAACATGAGTGGCTCTTGCTGAAGTGAGAAAAAGTTTGAAAGTGACATGAAATGCTAAATTGGCTTTCAGGGTTCAAGATAGTATTTTACAAGTAGCCTAAACTCTGATTTTCTTCAGCACAAGAAGCTCATATCTACAGGCAACTACCCATGACCTGTGAAAGGTAACTAAGTAGATTTAAAAAAGGTTTAAGGTTGTTCTGAGCCCTTAAAATGAGCACAGACATGCTTTTTTACTTGTAATTATTTAAGGTCTCTTCTTTTTTAGTTTATCCTTCCTCAGCTTTAATTCACCTGGGAGAAGCACTTAGGAACTACTCAAAAGTAAACAAGCACAGGAGGTATATAGATTGAAGGACTGCTTATGAAGGAAAGTGGGAAAGAGGTTTTTGTTTTGTTTGGGTTTTTTTTTTTTTTTTTTTTAAGGGATGGAACCAAATAGAATTTTTGAAATAAATATTCAAATAAATAAATATTTTGAAATAAATACAGTAGGTAACATTCAAATTCAAATCTTGGTATGTAGTAAGAACTATTCTAACTTTTGATAAGGGACTTTGATTATTATACCCACTTTACAGGTGAGAAAACAGAAGACTAAGAGAGAATAACTCCCCAGGTCTGAGCTGAGCCAGGCTTTGAGTTCAGGAAATGTAGCTTCTGGGCCTTGAACAACTATGTTGTACTGCCTCATGAGCAAATACTTTCTCCTCTTACTTAATAAAGATAGACTGGGTACTACTAATTGTAGTAAAAAAAAAAAAAAAAAAGAGCTGCTGAAATGTGCTGTGCTCTTGCCCTTTTCCAAGCGTTACATTATTTAACTCTTCAAACAACTCTAAAAGGTACTTATGGTCATTATCTGTGTTTGAGAGGATGGACCTGAGCTTCTATGAGGTTAAATAACTTGACCTAGGTCAGTGGCTTTCAATTTTGAATGTACATAATCATTGCCTTGAAAGTTCATTAAAATACAGTTTCCTGGGCCCCAACTCTGGAACTTCTGATTCAGTAGGCTCAGGGTATAGCCAAGATTTGCTGACGTTTCTCGTCAGAGGACCACACTTTGAGAACTACTGCTCTAGGTAAGGATGTTAGCAATTGAACCCAGACAGTCTATGTTCTGAGCCCTTAATTTTATCAACATATGAGCCTATAGAAGTTTTGTGATGTTTATTAAGTCCATATTGATTGATATATCCTTTCTGGATGAGAGCACCTGCCAGTTGAGCCCTACGTTATGCTCCAGCTCCCACTGGGGCTCCAGCCGCTTCCTGGCTTCTTGATATATCTTCTTTTCTAGTCCCTTTGGCTCTGGAGATGATAAATCTCACCATGTCAGGATGACTGGGTGCCTCAGTATTGTTTCTTTGTCATTGCTTTGCATTAACATATCCTAGTTTGAGCCATCCTGATGCTGAATCTGACCTCTGTACCTCAACACCGAATTAAATCTCAGAGCCAGAGTTTTGGGCTGAAGTAGAAAAGAATAGCTTTATTGCTTTGCCAGGCAAAGGGGGCCCACAGTGGGCTAATACCCTCAAAACTGTGTGTCCCAACCTGGAGAGGGTGGTGAGGAGTGTTAAAGTAATGGTTCAAAGAAGAGGGCATCATCAGCTTGTGGACATTCTTCTGATTGGTTGGTGGTGAGGAGGTTGGGAGTCAGCATTGTCAACCTTCCAATTCCAACTGGTCTGGGGTCTACGTGTTTGTGGGCAGCAAACAGTTAACTTCTCCCACCTGGTGGGGGTTACAGTATCTGCAAAACAGCTCAAAGATATTGTTATGTATATCCCTTGAGGGGGAACCAGGACCCTGCCCCAAGGCTGCACTATTGTTTCTTGACTGTTCCTGCCTTGTCTCCACTTCCCCTCCCTTCCCTGATTAACAGCTGCTTGAACCTGCTCTTTGGAATTCAGGGAATGTCATGGAGGCTGAATGAAGCCTATTTCCTGTAATCAAGAAATGGGTGACACAGAACGGCTGTCGTGCCCAGGAGCCCCACAGGGTCCTGCTTAGCTTCAATCCTTTTCCTGCAAAGACCTTACTGGACACAAATAATCCCTGCTTCATAAGTTTTTTTTTTAAGTTTTAACTAAGTTAACACATGGAAAATATGTAGCACTGTGCATAGTTTATAGTAAACCTTGAATAAATTGTAGTAATTTCTCCATCCAAAACATGTAAACAATAAGGCATCGCTCATGAATGTCTTCTGTGGACTAAAGGTGCAATAGCTATAAAATAGTTTGCAGAGTTTCTGGCATACACTTGGTACTCTATACTATGACTCTTCCTAAAGGGTTTAATTGAGTACATGTACATGGGGTTAGTTTGTATGAGCTTTTTAGCAAGATGATAAATTCAAAGCAGAACTGTGAAGCATCAGTTTCACCAAGCAAATAGATGTTGTTTCCTGGATTTGGCATGTGAATGGCAATTAAATCAAGTGGAATTGGTTTGGCTCCCATTGGGTGCCTGAGAACTTGCTGGTGTGGCAGTAAAATGACTAACCCTGCTCACAAAATGGCAGACCCATTTGCATGGGGGCAAGAATGAGGTATGATGCCCAAGGAAGAGCACAAAGCAACCCTTGATCAAAGTGCAGAGAACAGAAAGATTGTCAAACTAGCCCTCCTTACCAGAAGGCACTTGGAAGGGAGGGGAATTAGAATTTGAAACAGTACCTCCTTGGCAGGTAGGATTGATTTCTTAGAACGTCCATTTTCATATGATACAAAGGCAGTTACTGGGCTGCAAAGTGGAGTAGCTGCCTCAGGAGGGCCAGCCACCTGAGGTTCACTGAGGAATGAAGCCCAAAACTCATGCAGGTAATATGCCTGCCTGGAACTGATGAAGCCAGGAGAAACCAATCTCAGTAGCAAGGGGCAAAGGAGAGTGAGAGGACCCAGTCTGGTGATGAGACACAAAGAAGGCAAAATAAAGGCCAAGGAGGGAGCCCTTAGGATAATAGAGTCAGTTATTCTCAAATGTGAGTCAGAGCAGAAGAGATTTGTCTTTTATATCTGGGTTTTGAAAGGCTCTGAACTTTCCTTCTTTGAAGGTTAGAAGTGTTAAAGGGCACGGCCCAGTTGGGCCTTAAATCAGAATATGCTATGGGTTGAATCATGTCCTTCCGTGAAATCCTAAGCCTCAGGATCTCAAAATGTGACAAGAATGTGATCAGGTCTTTATAGAGGAAATCAAATTAATAAGAAGTCATTACAATGATTTTATCAATCCCAAACTATTTCATTCAGTAATTTGTTTCTGAAAAGAAGAATGTGTAATTAAATATTTTCTACTTTTTAAAAGTATAATTGGTTTACAGTGTTGTGTTAGTTTCAGGTGCACAGGAAAATGATTTTTCATTGGAAAAATCATTTAATATTTTTGGTACTCATTCTACTCGTCTGTTAAAAAAAAAAAAGTCTCATGATCTGATCTTAATATGCTGTGATTTCTGTGATTTATATAGTAGAGGACCCCATGGATCCAACACAGCCATAAGTTTTTGTAGTGTTTAGGTAAGATTTCTTTTTTACAGATAACTTCTTTATTAAATTAAAAATTATTAATTTAAAAATACCTTGATCATGAAAGTCTTGTATACTCATTGTTAAGCATTTTATGCCGAATTTATGGAGATGGTAAAATTGTTGACATAACTATGATTCATAGACAACTACTGCTAATATATATTTTTTTCTTTTTTTTTGCGAAACGCGGGCCTCTCACTGTTGTGGCCTCTCCCGTTGCGGAGCACAGGCTCCGGACGTGCAGGGTCAGCGGCCATGGCTCACGGGCCCAGCCGCTCCGCGGCATGTGGGATTTTCCCGGACCGGGGCACGAACCCGTGTCCCCTGCATCGGCAGGCGGACTCTCAACCACTGCACCACCAGGGAAGCCCAATATTTTTATGTATTTTATCCAAGCTATTTTTTAGAACAGATCATGCAATTTAAGTTTATTTATTTATTTATTTGGCTGCATTAGGTCTTCGTTACTGTGCACGGGCTTTCTCTAGTTGTGGCAAGTGGCAGCTACTCTTCATTGTGGTGCGCAGGCTTCTCATTGCGGTGGCTTCTCTTGTTGCAGAGCACGGGCTCTAGGCATGCGGGCTTCAGTAGTTGCAGCATGCAGACTCATTAGTTGTGGCACGTGGGCTCTAGTGTGCAGGCTCAGTAGTTGTGGTGCATGGGCTTAGTTGCTCCGCAGCATGTGGAATCTTCCCAGATCAGGGATGGAAGATTGTGTCCCTTGCATTGGCAGGTGGATTCTTAACCACTGCACCACCAGGGAAGACCTTCATGCAATTTGATAAGAGGGCATAATATTGATTTATTATTTAACCCTTGTTTAATGTCTTTATTATTGTGTCTTTTAAGTTGCAACAGACATGTTTGTAAGAAAGCAGAGATTTTTATGCATAAGGAGAATTCATTTGGAAAATGTGTTTTGCAACTACTTTATCAGATTCAATTAAATGTAGAAGTCACCTTCCTTTAAATTAGAGTGGCTTATCAAATATATACCATAGGAAATTCATTCATGCAAATTAAATTATTTATCTCTAAAAGTCTTAGGGGTAAAAAAGTAACATATCAGTCACACAAAGATGTTGGGAAATAAGAAGCATATACTTACAAAGAAAAATTGTAATCTTCAAACAAAAGTGACCACCAGAGAAGCACACCTGGGCATAAATCTTTTGTACAAAAACAAGCCGATGGAATTGACAAACATTCCAGACACCTGGTAAAATAAATGGCTGATGACACTACACAGTAACTTCTACCTGTAGCCACTGCTTCTTCTCTTAGATGAACAACAATATAGCTCTTTGAACAAAACACATTTATCCATTTATGAAAAAATTTAGCTCTAATATAAATTATATTTGTATTGAAAATAACATTACGTTCCTGTTTCTATATTTGAAAGCAGTGGCTAAATGATACTTCTTTCAAAGGGCACATACACACACATACACCCACCCACACACACCCCTCCAGAATGCTGAAACACAAGAGGCAATTGAAATTTAAGTTAATTGGGAAAATTATGTAGAGCAATCATAGACTCTCAGTGAAAATCATTCATATGCCAAAATATTCATAGATGTGGACAGTCTTTAATAGCTAAACCCTATTCTGATTACTTTTCAATATATAAGAGTTTGTATATGCTATTCAGCCTACTACTGGAATCTGTATTGCACTTGTATAGTAGACATCCAAAGGAAAAATGCTCTGTGGCCACTCACTAGTCCTATAATGAAATTAAGTTCTAGTGACAAAGCAAAATATTATTGGCACTCTTCTAAGCAAAAATAATCTTTCTAAAACTCATCAACTCATAATCAAAAAGCCACTGACATGGCCATAGGGATGTGGATTGAAACACACTAGAATAAGAATAGAAAATTAGGGGAAAATAGCAGCTGCCAGGATAGCACTTACAAGAGCTGGATTAAAGGCTTCAATGAAAGCAGTACAAGCAAGTTTGACTCTTCAGAGAAGAGAAACTGTAGTGGGAGAAATTGGCCATTAGGCATGATTGAAGTAGATTGGCATTTGTATACAGGAACTAGGATATTTCAAGATTTTAAAATATGGAAAGATATCTCACTGTTCACTAAACAGCTTAACCCATATCACTTCTAGAATCCATCAGGAATACATTTCATAGAGAAGGAGAGCACCCAAGTTCTCTTAGGCCAGAGAATTTTCCTAGTAGCAAAGAAGGTATTGTACTTTCATTTATCCAGTGTACCAAACCCAGTGCAAAAAGACTGAGAGCATGGATGCAAAAATAAGAGGACAACATTAGTATCTGTCCATTTCAACTTAAATTTTTATGCAAAATCAAATTTTTCTAATTTAAAACATGGCTCGTTAACAGAGCACTTCAGACCTTTGGCCTTCTCTCCTACTTCCCGTAGCTCCCAGTCCATCATAATGATACCAGAAGACCTTCCAGCTAAAGATCAAAATTTCAAAAGAAATATTACATCCAAGAGTGCTCATGAAATAAAATGGTGATATTGACTTGAGTGGCTTATTCATGAGTGAGAAGTTGTAAGAGACAGAGGTGGAAAACTTATCTGTAAATTATGTTTAACAGTTATTAAAGCATTTTCAACGAATTACTTCATGGCATCCTCAAAACTGTGCTGAGCTAGTAAAATGGGCATCACCAGCATTTCAGAGGCATGGAAACTAAGACTGTGAGGTTAAATGAAATAACCAAGGCTAACGTCTGTGTTTTTTTAATGGTAATACTGCGACATCAACTAAGATTCACTACTCTTGAGTATTTCTATTGTGTATTTTATATATAATTATATAAAACAGCCACAAATCCTCCTCCTCTACCTCTTTTGTCAAATCAAATCACCAAGGCTATATTATATTGGTATATAATCCTTTTCTATTAAAACTCAGAAGATAGTACTCCTTTGTTTTCAAACATGTCACGTGAGTGACCAAATCTCGTGCCCACTGATCACTTGTATGTTTATCGGAGACATGTCATATTTCTCTGGAAATGTTTTACAGTCTTCTGTTTTATCTTTGTGCTCTGAAACTTCAGAAGGTTTTATCAATATGTGGGACTGACTATTCTACAGATCCCTGGAGGACCATATAATCTAAAGATTTTTGTCTTTCTTTTTTTTTTTTTTTTTGCTGTACGCGGGCCTCTCACTGCTGTGGCCTCTCCCGTCGCGGAGCACAGGCTCCGGACACACAGGCTCCGCGGCCATGGCCCGCGGGCCCAGCCGCTCCGCGGCACGTGGGATCCTCCGGGATCGGGGCACGAACCCGTGTCCCCTGCATCGGCAGGCGGACTCCCAACCACTGCGCCACCAGGGAAGCCCAGATTTTTGTCTTTCTTAAACTATGAGAAATCAATTTATTTCTTATAAAATATTCCCCTCAATTTTTTTCTGATATTTTATCTTCTATAACAAAGATTTTATCCCCTTTTACTCAGTCTTTGCATTCTGCCCTCTGCCAGATCTCTCTCTCTCTCTCTCTTCCCCTCTCCCCCTTCCCCTACCTCCCTCTTTGCCTTTCTTCCTCTGTGTGTGTGTTTTAATTTCCTGGTTTCTGAATGTTGCCTTTTCTGCTCATTTTATAAATTTGTCTGTGTATACCAATTAGAATTTTAAAAATCTCTTTTATTTTCTGAATTACCGCTATAAGTTTTGGTTTTTTGAGTCAGCAGTTCTGTTATTCATTCTCTTCTGATGTTGAAATCAACATTTCATTTGTCTAATTATCCTTGACTATTCATTTATATTTAAAGAATTAGGAATTGGGTTAATCTAAATAGCAGGTATGCATTTCCTCCATTGTGTATTTAAGTCTCTTTCCCTCATCAGGTACACACTAAAATGGAAAGTTTGGCCAGACATACTATAAAAAAGTAGTTTGTGGTAGGTGTAGTTTGTCAATTACTAGGTTCTGCTTCAGGTCTAAGTCAGGATATTAGTTGGAAAGCTACAGATGCCAGAATACGAAGGGTTTTAATCAAGGGTGGTGACAGCCACATCCATGGCCCTGTTTCTGCTTTAAATAGAGTCAAAACTTCAGTTAACACTCCAAACACTTTTAAAGAGAGAAATAAATGCCTACAGCTATAATATTTAGACTTCCTATGGCTATAATTCTATATCTTCAGATATTGGTTGATAAATATCTTAGAAATCAGTAATCCTTTTGAAATCCATTCAGCTACTCTATTTTTGTGTATAATAATTATGCTCTCGGGGCCTCCCTGGTGGCGCAGTGGTTGGGAGTCCGCCTGCCGATGCAGGGGATGCGGGTTCGTGCCCCGGTCTGGGAGGATCCCATGTGCCGCGGAGCGGCTGGGCCCGTGGGCCATGGCCGCTGGGCCTGCGCATCCGGAGCCTGTGCTCCGCAACGGGAGAGGCCACGGCAGTGAGAGGCCCACATACCGCAAAAAAAAAAAAAAAAATAATAATAATAATAATTATGCTCTCAATAAAAAATGCATGGACTTCAGGAAAATTCCAATGTTCAGGTGCAGTTTTATCAATTTCACATGTAGGTTTTATACTGAATTTTATATACTTGCGTGAAGATTATTGCAAGAGCCTCAAGCTAGGGAGACTAGCAACAAAGCTAATATCAAGACCATGATTGCTTCAGTACACGGATTAAAACGGCAGAGTGATATTTGGGAAGGGAGGATGATCTATAGCCCAGAACAAAACTGAAACCTAGGAGGAAGAAGACCCTATAAATATTGAATAGTTAATGGCACATGCATTTGAAGGAGAATTGTAGCATCTGCTCTAAAGGCGTTCCAAGTATATGCAATTATCTGATGGACTCTGCAATAGGGGAGGATGCTGTATGATGAGAATCATTAGAGGGAGATGAAAGAAAGTTAAGGTGGGAGTGAGCCATGCAGGGTGAATTTGCTTACCTGCAAGATACCTCCATAGGTCGCTAAATGAGTGGTGACTGGAGCTGTGCAGTTTGGGTAACCTCCTTAGTGGAGCCTAAGACAGACTAGAGTAAAAACTTTTCTAAAATACCAGTGGCATGAGTATTTCCACTATGATATAACCCTCTTCATGAGAGACCCCATCACGTGGGATGTGGTTGGGAGTGTTATGGCGGGAGGGGTAAAGGAGATGCAATAGGGTTTTTATGACAAAATATATGTAATAGCTACATGATACTAGTTGCTTTGTGAAGGTCAATCAAAGAAATTTCCAAATAAAACAAATATGAGGATCCATCACTGATGAAAGAACTTTCTCAAAACAATATTCTAAAAACAGGGGATGTGAAGTTCATTACTTATGAGATTTATTAGCCACAAGTGGGCAAAAAGTTGGATTTTTAGCTTTACCCCCATATTGTGAAAAAATTCTTAGTTAATTCATAGCACAGAGCAAACACATGCTAAAGTAAATGTGGAACAGAAAATAAATAAAAAGGACAGCTTGAAAGAATCTCATTCAGAAGTGAAATCACAAGATAAGCTTTCATCGTGAATCAAGACAACAGTCTTCACAGTCCAAATAGCCTGGTAATAGCCTGAGCACATGATCACCAGAAATAAAGCATGAAGTCCCAGCCTCCCTTTCTGAATGGCAATCACAGGAGCCAGATGCCAGCTTTTGAAAGACCTCTCACTAGCAGCAGGATCTGACACACTGGCAGGCTTTTCAAATAGTTTCCCTGGTAGCTTTGAAGTTGCCTCTAAGTCAGTTATGTGATTAGGTTCTTCAGGGAGCCTGGGTTTGCTTATCTTCCTCTGTGCCATATCTTTGGACAATGCAGCTTCTCACAAAGACAGGTAACTGTGCAATTCCCATCAGTTTGGACTGCCAGTTTTCCAAGAGTGAATATCTATTTTGTTAAACGAAATAAATAATCACAGTCAATTTTCTAGAATATACTTGCCTAAGCAAAAAATCCTGAGTGGACAGAGAGAAAACATGATTATTATGTTTTGATTCTGGGTGCCTGGTCTTTCTTTCTTCCTGGTCCCCATGCCTGCTTTAGAGTTTCCAAAGATTTCTTATTCATCTTCTCTTACCCTAAGTAACCAACCACTTCCTCTTGGATCTTTCTAAAATTACATTTTATGGTAGAGTTAGGGGGAAGAAAAACAAGTTCAGGAGAAAGGAAGATTAAGAATGGTCACTGGTGGGCCTCCCTGGTGGCGCAGTGGTTGAGAGTCCGCCTGCCGATGCAGGGGATACGGGTTCGTGCCCCGGTCTGGGAGGATCCCATATGCCGCGGAGCGGCTGGGCCCGTGAGCCATGGCCGCTGAGCCTGCGCATCTGGAGCCTGTGCTCCGCAACGGGAGAGGCCACAACAGTGAGAGGCCCGCGTACAGCAAAAAAAAAAAAAAAAAAAAAAGAATGGTCACTGGTAATGTCTTCCTAGTTTATATCATCATTAGGTGTTTTACCAATGCATGGAACTTGAAGACAGATGTGGTTTATAAAAAGTTTAAATCACATAGCATTAAGGAAATCAACAACAAATAACCCTTCTTGGTAAGCTTTATATATAAAACTTTTAGAGTAGATTCAATTGAGTCCATTTTCTCATTTACTCAAGGCCCTGAGAGGACCAAATTTATACATGTATTATTCTAATGATGTTCAGTGTAAGTGTGGTGCATCTTATTTTTAAGAACTTAAAAGCAATGCCAAATAATACATTTAGTATATAAGTTGCAGTGCTTATTTTTTCCATTGTACCAAATTCAAAAGAATATAGGAAGGCTGTATATGATAAAACACCTCCTTAAAGTTTCACATTGATAACATAATTAATCATTTCTCTTACTAGTAAAAATGTTCTTTCCTACCTCCAAAGAGCCTTTCTACATTTTAATGACAGTGCATATTTGATTTATTAAAGTATGGGTCACTGTGAAGTTAGCAATGAAATAATAGCATGTCATCTCTCTTCAGCTCTCTCTACTACCGGACTGGGTAGTTTTTATTTTTTCTGTGTACTTTGCTCTCCATTCCCATCTGGCAAAGAAGGTCTGCCTAATTATAGCAGAGGTTGCTCTTACTGGGTCCAAGGGTGGAAGCAGGTGTGTTCAACCTCAGAACCCTTTTCCTTAGCCAAGGGTACCGAGAAAATTACAAATGAGACAGGCTTGATCTTCAGCCAGCGGAGACGGTGCTCATCAATCTTAGCCATCAGACCATCCCCTGCTTGAGTTTTCAGCCAGCTTGAGAGAAGGTTAAACAATTTTTTCCCATTTTCTTTTTTTCCCTTCTTTTATTATTTTTGCTGGTGTTGTACGAAAAAGGAGGGATGGAATTTAAGTAGTAGATTTTTTATTCAACAAATCTACTTTATGACTCCCAAAGTAAAGCTTTCAGCACTGTAATTGGCTGGGAAAATTAACAGAGTAATATGTAATGTGTGAACTATAAGTTTAACTTGTTTCTAGAAAACCTCATTTTATCATTTGGCTGAAGAGGAGATTTGGAATTCATCCTCTTTGAAGAGAACAGAGTACAGATACTGACCCAACATTTCAACATAGTATATTCTGGATTGACATTCATAAAAGCATGAATGTTATATTTTGGAAATGTGAGGAAATAATTTCCTTTCAATTTTAAAACCAAAATTCCATCTCATTTGGGTGGTGGCACCTTCCACAGCAAAGGTATGAATCAAGTCATGTTCATTTTCTTCCATTTCCATTCTGTCCAATCTGCTTTTACCACTTTGGATTATAGAATTTCTTTATTTTTAATTAGTTAGGGCTCCAAGTTGCTCAATTGCCAAACTTTGATAAATAAGTAAAAACTCAAATTATCTTTGGTATTAATATCACAAATGTGTACAATGCTTTACTTTTTCATCTTTCACATATACTGTGTGTCATTTGAACCTCATGTAGTGTACCCAGGGGAAAGCGTTATTACCTGAGTCTTACAGATGTGGCAATACAGGTTCAGAGAGATTAGGTGACTTTACCAAGTTAGTAAGTGATACAGCTCGGATGTGATGCTTTTTAGATCTAAAGCCAGAGATCTCTAAGCTGTGGGTTCCACTATTTTGATCTCCTTAGCTTTTCAGTTGCCAAACAGAGTTTAGGTGACACTAATCACCTAACCACTTGCCTCCACCTGTAAAAAGCCTCATTCTTTATACCTGTGGGCCATACACCTATTGTCATGTTTTTTATGTGCCCTATGATAGGAATATAGTAGGGAAATATTGCTACACACTATCACTGTTCCCTAAAACATTTACCTACATAGTTTAAATTTTATTCTAAATACATTCTAAAATTGGATTAGTAAATCTTTTTTTCTCGTGTTTGAGCCACTTTTGTGTTTCTGCTTCAAAGAGCAAAAAACTATGTCATAATTAATACAGTGATTTTATCAATCCCAAACCATTTCATTCAATAATTTGTTTCTGAAAAGAAGAATGTATAATTAAATATTTCCTACTTTTTAAAAGTATAGTTGATTTACATTGTTGTGTCAGTTTCAGGTGTCCAGCAAAGTGATTGTTATAGATATATATATATAATATATATATGTTCTTTTTCAGATTCTTTTCTCTTATAGGTTATTACAAAATACTGAGTAGATGTCCCTGTGCTATTTAATAGGTCCTTGTTTGTTATCTATTTTATATATAGTAGTGTGTATATGTTGATCTCAAAATCCTAATTCATCCCCCGCTTTCTTATCATGTGGGTTCACGTAAATTTCTTTCTTCAGACTACATACCAATCCCTAAGCAGAAATTTCTTACTATTTTTCAAGAAGAGAACAGCTAAAAGAATATATGTGTATATACATCAGGGAGAGAGAGAAAGAGAGAGGGAGAAGGAGAGAGAGAGGTAGATGGTGTAGGTATACAGGCACACCTTATTATATTGTGTTTTGCAGATTTTGGGGGGGGGGAGTTTGTTTTGTTTTAAAAATTGAAGGCTTATGTCAGCCCTATGTCAAGCAAGTCTATTGACACCATTTTCCCAACAACATATTCTCACTTCATATCTCTTGGTCACATTTGGTAATTCTCGCAATATTTTGAACTTTTTCATTATTATTATATTGGTTATGGTGATCTGTGATCAATGATCAGTGTTACTATCGCACAAAAGATTATGGCTCTCTGAAGGCTCTGATGATGGTTAGCATTTTTGGCAATAATGTGTTTTTTAATTAATGTACATACATTATTTTTTAGACATAATGCTATTGCACACTTAATACCCTACCATATAGTATAAACCTAATTTTTATATGCCCTGGGAAACCAAAAATTTCATGTTAACTCACTTTATTGCAATACAGGCTTTATTGTACTTGTGTGCAACTGAACCCACAATATCTCTGAGGTATGCCTGTAGATATAAACTATATTTGTTGCTCTAAATCTGAATGTGTCCAATTAATTAGCCATTTTCTTCTTAAGATGAAGTTGAACACATCTCTGGAAGCCATGACAATACTGGAGGCTCATCCCCACTCAGTAAAAGTAACCAAAAAATACTTTTGAAAGTTGATTTGCCATTCAAAATTTACCAGGTGCTTTTATGTGTGTTTTCTGTTTTGATTTCTCACAACAATTTTTTTGTGAATCAGCTATTATTATCGCTGAGTTTCAAATCAGAAAGTGGTTGTGAGACATAAATTCTCCTCCAATTGCTTTAAAGTCATGTCTCAGTCTAGAACTTCCTAGGAGTTCTGAGTAGTGATCCTGACTCACAGTGTCATTTCTGGTGAACTGACACTTCCGCTAATGTTTATCACTTGGTGCCCCTTGTAATAACCCATGAAATTCTTGAGATATTGTTTTGTTTCCTCTTTCTTTGCCTGAGGTATCCTGAGACTAAACAAGTTGCCCAGTTCTCCCTAGCTAGGTTGTTAACTCCAGCCATCTCCTCACACCTTCAGGATCCTCAGACCCACCTAAGATAAATGGTTTAAAATGAATTATAGTTTTCAGTGTAAAGATAGATTCATATCACAGAACCATTGAGAGACATAATTTCCACCAAGGGAAGAAGATGACCATTTCATCGCAGAAAGTTTTCATAACTGGCATCCCTCGACTTGCAGCACATTTGCTAGTGGTCACCCTTAATGTTAGAGGATAATCAGCTCACAGCAGTGGAGGAGGAGCACACACCATCAAGTAGGAGCTGAGAAGCCAGAAAACCACATGACCAAAATAGATTCAGAATCCCAGATGGCTTTAGCTACTGCCAGAACATTCTGACTCTGAGCAAAAATATTACCATCATTTGCTCCACGGCCCCAAAGTCACACTCAATCCTCATCCTCACATAAATATTTCGTATAATAACACCCCTTCAGAGCCCTAGAGCTCTCGCAAGCTTCTTTCAAAATGACGGATGATCCTCTGCCCCACAGAGACAGATTTCACTGACTGCCTCAATGTAAGTCTCGGATGGAGTGTTGTGTGATGAATTTTAGTAACAGCACTTATTCTGCTGCTCACAAGCCTAATAGCCAGACAGCAGTGAGGAGCCTTGACACCAAATTCCTAGCCTTAGTTTCAGCAGTGTGGACAGCAATCGACTTGGATGTCTGGTAGACATCGTCTCCCCCTTGGTGCTTGGTACATGGCAGATCATTAACTTCAGAACCGTCAGACTCACAAACTAGGGAGACTATCATCTAAAGAGAGCCTGAGATTCGGAATAGCTTGTTTTTAATGTTAGGTAAGGACTTGTAGGAGTATATAGTCTAACTGACCATTATACCATTGTATTATATAAAGATGTTAACAACACTGACCTAAAAACACCAACAGTCTCAAGAAGTTTCTTTAACCAAAATGTCTCTATTCCTGGACAAAAGCCAGATGTTTTTCATCTTCATCAGCCTGTAAGTTTCTTCAGCATCCCCAGACTCGGTGTCAGACACACTTTCACTCTGAATTCCACCACACCCAACATCACAAGAATTTAGTGAGAAGAGGAGACAGATTGTGTTTACAAAGCGTTTCCTGTTTTATCCATCCATCCATTCATTCATTATCCATTCAATCATCTACTATACTTACACAGTAACTACTGTATGTTGGTCAGTGTTCTAGGCACTGCCTATAGAGTGGCAAGTAAGATAAAACCGACATCTAGTAGCAGTCATGAATTATGAATCCTATACTCTAGTGGAGTCATAGGGAGTGTGTGTGTTTGTGCATTTGACTGTCTGTGTGTCTAAAACGGTACTAGGAAATAATACTAATAGGTACCCATGGGCCAGATAATATAGGACTTTATAGGCCACAGAAGAGAAAGTTTGTACCTTTCTAAGTTTTCTATTTTTTATTTTTTATTTTTTTATACAGCAGGTTCTTATTAGTCATCAATTATATACACATCAGTGTATACATGTCAATCCCAATCACCCAGTTCAGCACAGCACCATCCCCACAACCCCGGAGTTTCCACCCCTTGGTGTCCACATGTTTGTTCTCTACATCTGTGTCTCAACTTCTGCCCTGCAAACCACTTCATCTGTACCATTTTTCTAGGTTCCACATACATGCATTAATATACGACATTTGTTTTTCTCTTTCTGACTCACTTCACTCTGTATGACAGTCTCTAGATCCATCCTCATCTCAACAAATGATGCAATTTCGTTCCTTTTTATGGCTGAGTAATATTCCATTGTATATATGTACCACATCTTCTTTATCCATTTGTCTGTCAATGGGCATTTAGATTGCTTCCATGACCTGGCTATGGTAAATAGTGCTGCAGTGAATATTGGGGTGCATGTGTCTTTTTGAATTATGGTTCTCTCTGGGTATATACCCAGTAGTGGGATTGCTGGATCATATGGTAATTCTATGTTTAGTTTTTTAAGGAACCTCCATACTGTTCTCCATAGTGGCTGTATCAATTTACATTCCCACCAACAGTGCAAGAGGGTTCCCTTTTCTCCACATCCTCTCCAGCATTTGTTGTTTGTAGATTTTCTGATGATGCCCATTCTGACTGGTGTGAGGTGGTACCTCATTGTAGTTTTGATTTGCATTTCTCTAATTATTAGTGATGTCGACCAGATTTTCATGTTCTTCTTGGCCATCTGTTTGTCTTCTTTGGAGAAATGTCTACTTAGGTCTTTGGCCCAATTTTGGATTGGGTTGTTTGTTTCTTTAATATTGAGCTGCATGAGCTGTTTATATATTTTGGATATAAATCCTTTGTCCATTGATTACTTTGCAAATATTTTCTCCCATTCTGAGGGTTGTCTTTTCATCTTGTTTATGGTTTCCTTTCCTGTGCAAAAGCTTTGAAGTTCCATTAGGTCCCATTTGTTTTGTTTGTTTGTTTGTTTTTATTTCCATTACTCTAGGAGGTGGATCAAAAAAGATCTTGCCGTGATTTATGTCAAAGAGTGTTCTTCCTATGTTTTCCACTAAGAGTTTTATAGTGTCTGGTCTTACATTTAGGTCTCAAATCTATTTTGAGTTTACTTTTGTATATGGTGTTAGGGAGTGTTCTAATTTCATTCTTTTACATGTATTTGTCCAGTTTTCCCAGCACCAGTTATTGCAGAGACTGTCTTTTCTCCACTGTATATCTTTGCCTCCTTTGTCATAGATTAGTTGAGCATAGGTGTGTGGGTTTATCCCTGGGCTTTCTATCTTGTTCCATTGATCTATGTTTCTGTTCTTGTGCCAGTACCATATTGTCTTGATTACCATAGCTTTGTAGTATAGTCTGTAGTCAGGGAGTTTGATTCCTCCAGCTCCGTTTTTTCCCCTCAAAACTGCTTTGGCTATTTGGGGTCTTTTGTATCTCCATACATATTTTAAGATTTTTTGTTCTAGTTCTGTAAAAAATGCCATTAGTAATTTGATAGGGATTGCATTGAATCTGTAGATTGCTTTGTGTAGTATAAACATTTTCACAATATTGATTCTTCCAATCCAAAAACATGGTATATCTCTCCATCTGTTGGTATCATCTTTAATTTCTTTCATCAGTGTCTTATAGTTCTCTGCACACAAGTCTTTTGTCTCCCTAGGTAGTTTTATTCCTAGGTATTTTATTATTTTTCTTGCAGTTGTAAATGGGAGTGTTTCCTTACTTTCTCTTTCAGATTTTTCATCATTAGTATATAGGAATGCAAGAGATTTCTGTGCATTAATTTTGTATCCTGCAACTTTACCAAATTCATTGATTAGCTCTAGGAGTTTTCTGGTGGCATTTTTAGGATTCTCTATGTATACTATCAAGTCATCTGCAAACAGTGACAGTTGTAGTTCTTCTTTTCCAATTTGTATTCCTTTTATTTCTTTTTCTTCTCTCATTGCCATGTCTAGGACTTCCAGGACTATGTTGAATAATAGTGCTGAGAGTGGACATCCTTGTCTCGTTCCTGATCTTAGAGGAAATGCTTTCAGTTTTTTACCATTGAGAATGATGTTTCCTATGGCTTTGTCATATACGGCCTTTATGATGTTGAGGTAGGTTCCCTCTATGCCCACTTTCTGGAGAGTTTTTATCATAAATGGGTGTTGAATTTTGTCAAAAGCTTTTTCTGCATCTATTGAGATGATCATATGGTTTTTATTCTTCAATTTGTTAATATGGTGTATCACATTGATTGATTTGCATATATTGAAGAATCCTTGCATCGCTGGGATAAATCCCACTTGATCAAGGTGTATGAGCTTTTTAATGTGTTGTTGGATTCTGTTTGCTAGTATTTTGCTGAGGATTTTTACATCTATATTCATCAGTGATATTGGTCTGTAATTTTCTTTTTTTGTAATATCTTTGTCTGGTTTTGGTATCAGGGTGATGGTGGCCTCATAGAATGAGTTTGGGAGTGTTCCTTCCTCTGCACTTTTTTGGAAGAATTTGAGAAGGATTGGTGTTAACTCTTCTCTAAATGTTTGATAGAATTCACCTGTGAAGCCATCTGGTCCTGGACTTGTTTGTTGGAAGATTTTTTATCACAGTTTCAATTTCATTACTTGTGATTGGTCTGTTCATATTTTCTATTTCTTCCTAGTTCAGTCTTGGAAGGTTATACCTTTCTAAGAATTTGTCCATTTCTTCCAGGTTTTCCATTTTATTGGCATAAAGTTGCTTTCAGTAGTCTCTTAGGATGCTTTGTATTTCTGTGGTGTCTGTTGTAACTTCTCCTTTTTCATTTCTAATTTTACTGATTTGAGGCCTCTCCATCTTTTTCTTGATGAATCTGGCTAATGGTTTATCAATTTTGTTTATCTTCTCAAAGAACCAGCTTTTACTTTTATTTATCTTTGCTATTGTTTTCTTTGTTTCTATTCCATTTATTTTTGCTCTGATCTTTATGATTTCTTTCCTTCTCCTAACTTTGGATTTTGTTTGTTCTTCTTTCTGTAGTTTCTTTAGGTGTGAGGTTAGATTTTTTTTTGAGATGTTTCTTGTTTCTTGAAGTAGGCTTGTATAGCTATAAACTTCCCGCTTAGAACTGCTTTTGCTGCATCCCATAGGTTTTGGATCATCGTGTTTTCATTGTCACTTGTCTCTAGGTGTTTTTGATTTCCTCTTTGATTTCTTCAGTGATCTCTTCATTATTTAGTAATGTATTGTTTACCTTCCATGTGTTTTCATTTTTTACATTTTTTTCCCTGTAATTCATTTCTAATCTCATAGCGTTGTGGTCAGAAAATATTCTTGATGTGATTTCAATTTTCTTAAAGTTACTGAGGCTTGATTTGTGACCCAAGATGTGATCTATCCTGGAGACTGTTCCGTGTGCACTTGAGGAGAAAGTGTAATCTGCTGTTTTTGGATGGAATGCCCTATAAATATCAGTTAAACCTCTCTGGTCTCTGTTGTCATTTAAAGCTTCTGTTTCCTTGTTTATTTTCATTTTGGACGATTTGTCCATTGGTGTAAGTGAGGTGTTAAAGTCCCCCACTATTATTGTGTTACTGTTGATTTCCTCTTTTAGAGCTGTTAGCAGTTGCCTTATGTATTGAGGTGCTCCTATGTTGGATGCATATGTATTTATAATTGTTATATCTTCTTGCTGGATTGATCCCTTGATAATTATGTAGTGTCCTTCCTTGTCTCTTGTAACATTCTTTATTTTAAAGTCCATTTTATCTGACATGAGTATAGCTACTCCAGCTTTCTTTTGATTTCCTTTTGCATGGAATATCTTTTTTCATCCCTTCACTTTCAGTCTGTATGTGTTCCTAGGTCTGAAGTGGGTCTCTTGTAGACAGCATATATATGGTTCTTGTTTTTGTATCCATTCAGCAAGCCTGTGTCTTTTGGTTGGAGCATTTAATCCATTCACGTTTAAGGTAATTATCGACATGTATGTTCCTATGACCATTTTCTTAATTGTTTTGGGTTGTTTTTGTAGGTCCTTTTCTTCTCTTTTGTTTCCCACTTAGAGAAGTTGCTTTAGCATTTGTTGTAGAGCTCTTTTGGTGGTGCTGAATTCTCTTAGCTTTTGTTTGTCTGTGAAGCTTTTGATTTCTCCATCAAATCTGAATGAGATCCTTGCTGGGTAGAGTAATGTTGGTTGTAGGTTCTTCCCTTTCATCACTTTAAGTATATCATTCCACTCCCTTCTGGCTTGTAGAGTTTCTGCTGAGAAATCAGCTGTTAACCTTATGGGAGTTCTCTTGTATATTAGTTGTCATTTTTCTCTTGCTGCTTTCAATAATTTTTCTTTGTCTTTAATTTTTGCCAGTTTGATTACTATGTGTCTCAGCGTGTTTCTCCTTGGGTTTATCCTGTATGAGACTCGCTGCGCTTCCTGGACTTGGGTGGCTATCTCCTTTCCCATATTAGGGAAGTTTTTGACTATAATCTCTTCACATATTTTCTCTGGTCCTTTCACTCTCTCTTCTCCTTCTGAGACCCCTGTAATCGAATGTTGTTGCATTTAATGTTGTCCCAGAGGTCTCTAAGGCTGTCTTCATTTCTTTTCATTCTTTTTTCTTTATTCTGTTCCACAGGAGTGAATTCCGCCATTCTGTCTTCCAGATCTCTTGTCCATGCTTCTGCCTCAGTTATTCTGCTATTGATTCCTTCTAGTGGAGTTTTTGTTTTAGTTATTGTATTGTTCATCTCTGCTTGTTTGTTCTTTAATTCTTCTAGGTCTTTGTTAAACATTTCTTGCATCTTCTCCATCTTTGCCTCCATTCTTTTTCTGAGGTCCTGGATCATCTTCACTATCATTACTCTGAATTCTTTTTCTGGAAGTTTGCCTATCTCCACTTCATTTAGTTGTTTTTCTGGGGTTTTATCTTGTTCCTTCATCTGGTACATAGCCCTCTGCCTTTTCATCTTGTCTATCTTTCTGTGAATGTGGGTTTTGTTTCACAGGCTGCAGGATTGTAGTTCTTCTTGCTTCTGCTGTCTGCCCTCTGGTGGATGAGGCTATCTAAGAGGCTTGTGTAAATTTCCTGATGGGAGGGACTGGTGGTAGGTAGAGCTGACTGTTGCTCTGGTGGGCAGAGTTCAGTAAAACGTTAATCCACTTGACTGCTAATGGGTGGGGCTGGATGCCCTCCCTGTTGGTTGTTTGGCCTGAGGCAACCCAACACTGTAGCCTACCTGGGCTCTTTGGTAGGGCTAATGACAGAGTCTGGGAGGGATTCATGCCAAGGATTACTTCCCAGAACTTCTGCTGCCAGTGTCCTTGTACCCATAGTGAGCCACAGCCACCCCCTGCCTCTGCAGGAGACCCTCCAACACTAGCAGATACGTCTGCTTCAGTCTCCCCTGGAGTCACTGCTCCTTCCCCTGGGTCCCAATGCACACACTACTTTGTGTGTGCCCTCCAAGAGTGGAGTCTTTGTGTCCCCCAGTCCTGTCAAAGTCCTGCAGTCAATTCCCACTAGGCTTCAAAGTCTAATTCTCTAGAAATTCCTCCTCACATTGCCAGACCCCCAGGTTGGGAAGCCTGACGTGGGGCTCACAACCTTCACTCCAGTGGGTGGACTTCTGTGATACAAGTGTTCTCCAGTCTGTGGGTCACCCACCCAGCAGTTAAGGGATTTGATTTTACTGTGATTGCACCCCTCCTACTGTCTCACTGTGGCTTCTCCTTTGTCTTTGGATGTAGGGTATATTTTTTGGTGAGTTCCAGTGTCTTCCTGTCAGTGATTGTCCAGCAGCTAGTTTTGATTCTGGTTTTCTCACAAGAGCGAGTGAGAGCATGTCCTTCTACTCTGCCATCTTGGTTCCTCTCAATACCTTTCTAAGTTTAACTAGAATTGAATTAAGGGATTTGAGCAGGAGAATGAAATGATGAGATTCACTTTGTTGGAATATCCCTTTGGCTACACTGTGGAGAATTTGAGAAACTGTAGAAGCAGAAAGATCAGTTGGGAGTCTAAAGCAGCAGTGCTTGAGAAAGCTGAGGGTACTTGGAGCTAGAGGGAGACTGGCAAGGGGACAAAGAGTTGAACAATTTTGAACCAATTTTTAAGTTTGATGTGATAGGAGTGAATGGGGGTCTGAGAAAACACTCGTGAAAAGCTGTTAATTGTTCATCTAAGCTGCTGGATGTCTGGTGCCATTTACTGAGATAGCAATCAAGAGTTGTGTATTAGACGGGCCTCCCTGGTGGCGCAGTTGAGAGTCCGCCTGCCGATGCAGGGGATACGGGTTCGTGCCCCGGTCTGGGAGGATCCCATATGCCGTGGAGCGGCTGGGCCCGTGAGCCATGGCCGCTGAGCCTGCGCGTCCGGAGCCTGTGCTCCGCAATGGGAGAGGCCACAACAGTGAGAGGCCCGCGTACCACAAAAAAAAAAAAAAAGAGTTGTGTATTAGATTTAGAATTCTGAGATGTGTTTTAGATAGCCAGTGGAATTATTATATTGGCAGTTGGAATACAGGTCACAGAGTGGTTGGAAGTGAACTTACAAATTGAAGACTGATTCATCCACCACATAGGTGATGTTTAAATACAAAGCATAAGGTAAAATCACTTATGAGTGAGAGTAGCCATAGCAGAGGGGTCTGAGGACTGAACTTTGGAGCACCTTATCATTCAGAAATAATGAAGGGAATGATACCTCAAAGGAACCTTTGACATGGATGAAGTAAGAGGAAAGCCAGGGTAGCATATTTCTTGTTCATATTATTATTGGCCACAGGAATCATTGTGGGAAGAGCATGGTTGTGTTACCAGGAAGAAGTTACCAGAGTTTATCTCATGTTTCTTTTTCACATTGTACAGCTCTGAAATCAGGATGCATCTTGTAATTGATGGTATCTTAGGACTGTGTCACAGTTTATATGGCAGAATTTTTTCTTGAATATTGGCACATAAAATAATAGTCTATCTCGGAATTGATGCTGTTTTAGCTCTAATGAAATTTAGTATGATGACTCTACAGCACAGCACATACACAGGCAGGTTAGTAACATTCATATTCTCTCTCTTTTTCTGTCTGTCTCTCTCACATCATTAAGTATTTGAACACTCTTTCTTGAGAAAGCTTGAGGATCCCATAAGGGAAATTTCATTTTCTTAATATAAAAATAACAGGAAACAAATGAACAAGTTCCTATATATGATATTCGAGGAGGAGGATATTCTAAAGTCACATGGTATATTATCTACATGTTTCTTATTGTATGTCAACTTTGTGTTAAATATATTATGCTCAGATTATAAATCTGTCCAATCACAATTTACTCCTCTATCAAGCAAATAATTTCCAGTAATTCTTATAAATTTCACAACTAAGATATAACGTGATAAAATATTGAACACTTTCAATTTGCTAGAAATAAAGGAAAATCATGGCCATGAAAGAACACTAATACGTTTTTGTTTGTGATGATTTTGCAACTGAATTTTACCTTCAAACATTTAAGAATTGTTTTTATAATAAAAATTGACACTGAAAATGATTTTAAATCATACAGCTATCAAAAGTCTTATGTAACTTGAAGTAGCAAACAACTCATTATTTTACCTAAGTGTAGTAAGTTATACAGTACATGTAGTCATTGAACATTGGTCATGTTCAGGAATTGTTGTTGCATTGTAGAAAGCTGATATTAAACATTGGAAATAATATTGAAATTAAATACTGAAAAAATATCAGCAAATATGCTAGATGTATGGATATAGGACATTACCAGTTTATGCAACTTATTACTGCTATCAGTGACTTTTTTTTCTTTTTTCTCCTTCAAATTCCATATTTAATTCATCAGCAAGTTCTGGCAACATTACCTCCAAATATGTCCCAAATTTGACTACTTCTTCCCTTGTTTATCATCAGAGTATTAGTCTAAACCACTGACATCTCTTACCTAGTTTACTGTAAATTCTGTCTAACTTGCTTCCCTTCCTCCTCTCTTGCTGCCACACAATCCACTCTTCACACAGTGGCTAGAGTGGTCTTTTTTTTTTTTTTTAACAGACTTTGTGTTTTTTAAAAAAGTTTTAGGTTCATAGCAAAATTGAGCAGAAAGCACAGAAAGTTTCCATGTACCTCTGCCCCCATGCTCACCTAGCCTCCCCCACTATAAATATCTCATACCATAGTTGTATGTTCGTTACAATTGATGAACCTGCATTGACATGTCATTATCACCCAAAGTCCATAGTTTATATTGGTGTTCGCTCTTGTTGTTGTAAGAGAGTATAGTTTACATTAGGATTCACTTTTGGTTTATGAAAAACATAAAATGTCATCTATGTATCATTGTAGTATCATACAGAATAGTTTTACTGCCCTAAAAATCCTCTGTGCTCCACCTATTCATCCTTTCCTCCCCTAACCCCTGATCTTTTTGCTGTTTCCATAGTTTTGCCTTTTCCAGAATGTCACATAGTTGGAATCATACAGCATGTAGCCTTTTCAGACTGGCTTCTTTCACTTATCAATATGCATTTATGTTTCCTCCATGTCTTGTCAAGTCTTGATTGCTCATTTCTTTGTGCTGAATAACATCTCATTGTCTGGGTGTATCAAAGTTTATTTATCTACTCATCTACTGAAGGACATCTTGGTTGCTTCCAAGTTTTGGCACTTATGAATAAAGCTGCTGTCAACATCTGTGTGCAGGTTTTTGTGTGGACATAAGTTTTCAATTCATATGGGTAAATACCAAGAAGTCCAGTTGCTGGATTATATGGTACGAGTATGTATAGTTTTGTAAGAAACTACCAGACTGTCTTACATACCATTTTGCATTCCCACCAGTAATGAATAAGAGTTCCTGTTACTCGCCAGCATTTGGTGTTTTCAGTGTTTTGGATTTTGGCCATTCTAATAGGTGTAGTGGTATCTCGTTGTTTTATAGAGTTATCTTTTTATTTTTATTTATTTATTTTTAATAATTTATTTTTATTTATTGATTTTTTACTTATTTATTGCCATGCCACATGGCATGTGGGATCTTAGTTTCCTGACCAGGGATCAAACTCACACCCCCTGCAATGGAAGCACAGAGTCTTAACCACTGGACAGCCAGGGAAGTCCTCTAGAGTTTTCTTTTTAAATCCTAAATTTGATTGTGTTGCTCCTCTTTTTAAAGCTTTCCAATGATTTCCCATTACAACAACTGGCATTTCCAAACTCCTTATGATGACCCACAAGGCCCTGCATAATTTGGCCTCTGCCCAGCCATTCCTTTCTGATCTACACCTATGTCATGCTGGTTGTGCACCTTGATTTCCACCCACTTCTTCACCTCATCAGATACCGTTCTCCTCATGGCCACCAGCCAGCTTGGCCCTCTTTCATTCTTCAGACATGCCATGCTCATTTCTGTCTTAGGGCTTTGTACCTGCCATTCCTTTTCTTGAGGTGTTTTTCTGCCAGATCTGCCCATGACTGTCTCCTTCTCATCAGTCAGGTCTTGGCTTAAATACTAATCTCTAAGAGAGGACTTTCCTAACTCCAGGAACATCTGGATGGATGGATGGATGGATGGATGGATGGATGGATGTGGATCCACTGAGTAACACTGCCAGTGTCCTTCATCAGAAATTGGGAATGATGCTGCATCCTCCATGAGCAGTGATGAGGAGTAGAGTCGATGGTGCAAAGCTACTGGCATAAGAGAGGCTCTCCATAAAAATGGCCATTGTTATGATGCCCCACTCTGCCTCTCCATGTCTGTACCCATGTCTGTGTACCTTTAACTACAGCCCAGCATTCCTCTCCTCAATGTCGCTCTAGTCTCACTCTAAAGGGTCCCTTTCTTTGCATGGTGGGCATTTCTCACAAATATCCATCAGCAGCATTCCCGGTTTCCATGACTGTGGTCTCTTCCCATCTCAGCAGCATGCCCTGCTGAACCTCGGCTGCCTACGACTCAGCCTTCCTCTCCTTCCCCCCTCCATCACTACTCTCTTCTCGTGCCACGTCTTCTATTTCACAGCTTCTCCAGCCCTGTGGGTGCCAGGGTCCAGGTCTGAAGTCTAGGTCAGCCGTAAACCCATCAGAGAAAGTCACTCTTTAC
Source organism: Mesoplodon densirostris (assembly GCF_025265405.1). NCBI lineage: Eukaryota > Metazoa > Chordata > Mammalia > Artiodactyla > Ziphiidae > Mesoplodon > Mesoplodon densirostris. The sequence goes on along the minus strand of NC_082669.1, from coordinate 60,175,832 downwards.
CCATCAGCTAAATGCCCTCCTTTATGTCCATCAATGCTGCATCATAAAGTAGGAGAAAATCCTCCTCAGACTGCCACCCTCAAACACACCACCCTTGCAAAGGGCTAGAGGAGAGGAAGCAAGTTAACATTGTTGCCTGAACCTCAGGGCAGTCACTTCAGAAGGCCTCTGGGAAAGTTCAGGAAGATCCTGAAGCACAATCCTGATAGGAGGGAATTCATCCATGGATCCAAATGATGCCCTCCCTGGCCTACAGAGTGGAGAGAGGATGGACCAGCTTTGGGGTCTCCTGCTTGACAGGGAAAAGTCTGCAGCTCCAGGCACCGAAACATCAGAGTTTGGAGCAGAGAAAGGTTTTATCGCAGGGCCGTGCAAGGAGATGGTTGGCTCATGCCCTAAAATGCCGTGAGGTCCACAGTGACTTTTAAATGATGGTAATTGAATAGGATACTGTTTGATTGAGGCCGTTTTATAATTTCCTTGTAGTTTGTTTTCATTAGTTTATTACATTGTTATTCTGTTTCGAAGCTGGAGAAGAACTGTTATCCTGGCTTACCATTTTGTAGACAAGTATTCATGTCTGTGTCCCTAAGTTGTTCAGCTTCAGTAATGAGTCAAAGATCAATTAAGCACAGCCCCATAATGGATCAAGGCACAAAGATTTTTTTTTTTCCAGTCCATTTGAATTTAGAAAGAGACAGCCTGGTTTAATCTGTCTTCTGAAACGCAAGGTCAGTGGACTGGAGGACATTGGCTGCCACTCTTTTTGACACCTTCAGTCAATCAACCTTGATTGGCCATGCAGTTGGACTTTGGAGTTAAGAAAATGATGTTTCTTGCCTCCTCTACTAATGCTTGAGATGAAAGTAAAATGGATCTTGATTTCAAATTTTAAACAAATGGTGAAGTTTAGTTTTCATGTATTATTCAAGCCTGGTCTGTAAGACATACAAAATATATTTCAATGAAGAGCTAGGTTGCATTATTTTCCTTTAAAAATAGAATTAAATTTACAAACAACCATGATGAACAAATAACTTACAAATATGTATCTCACAGAATCCTTTATTTTTTACCCAAAAATCATATTTATATCTAAAGGGACAATGAATTCTTGCTAATGAGATGAAATAGAAAAATATCTTGTGGTTCACATTTCCCTGATGATCATGAAAATGGTTTGCATTTCAGAGATTGGTGTGTACATGTTTGTTAGAAGAGCTATAGCTTCAAGTGGGACCCAGATAATCTGTCTACAAAGACAAAGCTAAGCAGAACGATGGAAGCAGAATGATCCAGAACATTTGGGCTTATGCTCATACAATATCCAGAATTAGAAACTGGTCACTTTATTTGTTGAAGTTGGGGTGTGAGGGTGTGGAGGGGTCACCTAAGAGGGATTCTTTGTTTTATTTGGTGATGTTTTCCTTATTTGCCCAGATTTGTTCTGTGGAATGGTTGTACAATTTAACACTGAGCATGACAGCACCATCTCCTTCTCCTCACTCCCTCTTCCCATCCCTGATATTTTTTCCATGAGTGTGGCCTTGGTCTTGGCCTTGGCATAGCTCATGTTAACATGGCCCAGCAACGTATTCTCTTTGAGTGGGTTGATTCTCTTTTGCTTGAAATGTCTGGTGGAGGGAACTTTTTACTTACCCTTGTGAAGATTCGTTTCCAGCATGTTCTCCAGCAGTGTGATGCCTAGTCTTTTGGAGTCATGTTTGGATTGAGAACTTTGATATGTTTCATGTTACTCAAAAAAAAGCATATTTTATGCTTTAGATTTCATTTCTGCCAAGAGATAGACTCTATTACATGTCCACACATGTTGTCCACTTACTTCTACGTGTTCTTAGAGGAATAGTAACATTCCAGTTTTGGAAACCCTGCTTGCTGGAGACAACATTGCCTAAGCCTTCCTTACAGGTGTTTTTCCAAAAACATGGCCATAGTCAGCATGTCTCCAAAATTTTTATCCCAGTGTTTGTTTGTGGCTTCTACATGACAGATTTAGATTTAGATTTTGCCTGTGAATTGGTTTCTAGAGTTCTAGGCTGTGAGGGCCTGTAGAGGCCCCTAGAGTCCCTGTTCCCTAAAATGTCTATGGAAAAGCACACCCCCTTCCCCAACATCACACACACAATAAATAACCTGCAGTGGCAAAATGATGACAAGGACCTGAATAAGTCAGAACAAGTTTTGTTTTGGGTGGAAAAATAAAGGGAAGTCTTCTTCATCCATATTTTTACAGGGTCATTTTCATAGGAAAAAATGTCACTTTTGACTGTAAATCTAAGAAGGATTGAGCAGTCAGGCTATGGTCAGTACTAGAAAAAGATGAATGGAAACTACTGTGGCATAATTAGGTATCAATATGGAGTCAAAAACACATCAATCTCATTCCAGAGTAAAACATAAAGCAATCAAGAGGTCCAAGTGAGGATAACCAGTCATGATGAGAAACACTGGGAAGTAGAGTCAGATCCACTAAACAGAAGTCAGCAAGGGTAGCTACAGAGGTTGAGGAAATTCAGGAGGAAGATAGAAGGGTCGCCAGCTAAGAGGACGTAGCCTGGGAGCCCTAACTCCAATGATCAAGTGGGTGCTTTGCCTAGCTTGTAAGTTACTTCTCAGAGATTCCAGGTCCCTTTGGATCTACTAGCCTATGGCGCCATAAACTGTGACTGTCTCATAGACAAGATAGAGAGCAATAAGATCTCTCCCATCGTTGTCTGAAGGTTTCCTATCAAATGGCCCTCTTTCAGCTTACCAGGCATTGATTTTAGTTGTTAAATCATTAAACATATTAAAATTTCCACTGATTTTGCCAGGATAAACCACGGACTTCGATACATATGCCTCTACAATGGAAAATCCCATATTGTTGCAAAGGTGAGAGTACCAGTGGGAATACACCACTGAGGTGGAATATAGAGAAAAATAGAATATAGAGAGGAATAGAGAGAGAAATAGAGAGGCAAAATGCATATTATAAGTCCAAGAGCTTATGATATAGTGTGGGAGACAGACAAACAGACAACTACTAATATAGTTATGCTATTTCATGTGATAATTTCAACTGGGACATATATAAAGGGCATCTACTGTAGGTAGAATGAAACACTGCACTCAATAACATTGAAGAAATACTCTGTGTAAGAATAATATATGGCAAAGTGGGCTCAATGTCATAGGAGGAATAAACCACTCTTCATTAGATAATCAGGGAGGGAAGCTAATTCATGAAAGATAGTTCAAAAGTATGAGGTTAAAGAGAAGTAAGTGCTAGATAATGCAGAATTTGTTTTCAGATGGTAGTAGTTAGTTTGGAGTACAGACTGTGTGTTAATAAAAAGAAGGAGATATGGATAAAATTAAAAGTAAAAAAAATTAATATTTGTTGTGAACTTGTGATACTTTGGCCATGGTATATTGAAATTTACATATATTACTTATGTTCACAACCACACTATCAAGGTGAAGATTATTATCATCAATTTAGAAATAAAAAGATCAAGACCCAGACAACTATAACTTGATTTAGATCAAACAGAAAATAAGAAGGGAAGCCAGAATTTGAACTGATGATATTAGAATCTTTCCATTACAACATGCTGCATCATTAAAAAAAAAAAAAAAAAAAAAAAAAAAAGATGAGACCAGGGCTTCCCTGGTGGCGCAGTGGTTGAGAGTCCGCCTGCCGATGCAGGGGACACGGGTTCGTGCCCCGGTCCGGGAAGATCCCACATGCCGCGGAGCGGCTGGGCCCGTGAGCCATGGCCGCTGAGCCTGTGCGTCCGGAGCCTGTGCTCCGCAACGGGAGAGGCCACAACAGTGAGAGGCCTGCGTATCGCAAAAAAAAAAAAAAAAAAAAAAAAAAAAAAGATGAGACCAAAACACTCTCTCTCATAAACCAAAGCCTGAGAGCCTCTTGGGTTCATGCATGAACTACATGAATTCATTGCATGAATTGTCCTTAATAATAATTTAAGAAACATCTACTCAAATTTTTTCACACTCTTCCACCTCCTCCATCACATGCTCTGGTTTCTGATAAGAAAGTACAAGCCCAAAATACTTGTTCATTTTCCTTCCAAAGTCAGAATTAAATGTGGTAAGTTCTGTTCAAAAGCTTGGAATAGGGTGAAGGAAAGGCAGTCCCACATTCTGCAGTGTTTTGCCAAAATTAGTTGTAAGCATGACATTAATTCTTCAATCATACATTAATTCATTAAATCACTTGACATTATTATATTACTGACAAGAAAACAGCAATACTATGTGGGTTTGTGCTCTTTACTAACTATATTTACTCTTAAAAATACACAGAATATCTTTTGTTTTCTGAAAACTTATTTGGAGTCCTTAATCATAAGGCTTAAATAGATTGAATGAATGATGTATGAGAAAGTGGCTAGCCTGGTGTCTGACATATTTAGATTATTAAATGCATATTAATTCATTCCTGTATAGAATTTAATTACATTTTATTAATTGAAACAAATCAGCTGTGGAGAGTTAGTTTAGATATCAAAATACTGCCCATGATACTCACTGCATGAATTATCCCCTCCCAAAATGTAAATTTGTTTTCAGACAATATTTTATAGCGTAAAGTACCAGAAGGCAGTACCATGTCTTTTTAATTTGCCTTGTAAGAACAATGCGAACAGGAAGTAGGCACTGGATTCTCTAAACAAGGATAACTAACTCATCTCCCTTTCTGCCTTCTACTCTCCAAATAATTACCTTTATTTTTTCCTCTATTTATACTTCCTATCCTTCTGAGCATTTTGATCACTACTGACCACTCTCAAATCCATTGCTGTGTTTGAGGATCAACAGGAATATTGAGGGTAGATAAAACTTTAAAATGGCAAAAGAATTCTTGGATGTAGATTCGGAAATAAAAAGATGCTTTTGGACAAAATATGCTTTCTTAGGTGGGGTTTCCTAGAAACAAAAACTGAGTTGTGTGTATTGTGCAAGTGGTTTACTAAGCAGAAATCTGTGGGGAAGTGAGGGAAACACCACTGGGTAGTAGAAGAACCTTGGTAAAAAGATAAAGTCAGCCGAAGGCTAGCCACAGTCTCATCTCCTGTGGATTTCAGGAGAATGGACCGCACCACAGAATTGTTCTGATTTGCGGCAAGGTAGCTGGACTTTTACATCCTATTTCAGTCAGTCATTGACTCTGGAGGGTAAAACCTCCCAGGAATCCCTGGGAGAGGTGACAGTTTTCAGCCTAGATCAGTTGTTCTCAATGTATAGTCCCCAGATCAGCACCACCTGGGAACTTGTTAGCAATGATGGTTTCTTGGACCACAGCCCAGACCTACTGAATCAGAAATTCTGGGGGTGGAGCCCAGCAATCTGTGGTTTAACAAGCTCTCCAGGTGATTCTGATGCACAATGAAGTTTGAGAACCACTGGCTGAGGGCAATTCTCCAGAGGAGAAAGCTGTGAGCCCTTAGCAGCTGATCCTCACCGTATTGTTGGTTCAATTGCCCTGGATGCCGACAGCACCCACCACGTATGCAAAATGCTTCAATTGTGTTATAGTAAGTCATCCTTCTTGTTTTAACCAGCACCGTAGCCTCTGTAAGCATCATAGTTTAAGATCTGCCCTCCATGCATACGCTAGTTATACCTCATTCTGGAGAACCAGACAATCTACCTAAATCACTTTGCTTTAACATCTTGCCTTCATCATTACCCACTCCCCTTCTCAGGAAGAGTCCTCCTCCTGGGGACTATTTTTCAAATATAAACCAACCAATCCAGAGCCCACTTCCCCCAACCCACTGGGCTGTGTCCCTACAGACCACTACACACCTGCCCAAATGACCCCCAAGGCCAAGTAGGAGACAACTTGGGACAGCCCCTTTGCCCCAGAGCCCACTGAAATTATTCGTACTAGCCAATCCTAAACCTGCTTATTTGCCTCACCTGTTCCTTCCAGAGCAAGCCACAATCAAGACCCTTGCCCACAATTCCTCTCTCCGTCTGCCTCTCGACCTACCTGGTTCTCAGAGCTTCCCTGTGTGTCCTCCTGTGGCGTGGCCCACCTCCCCCTCTTGAGAAGGGTGAGTAATAGCTTATTACTATTTTCCATGGCAGTCGTTTTCCTGACCTGTTGGCCTTACTGTACCTCAAATTTCCATTAATATGCTATATTTAAAATCACCTCTCCATAACAATTCACTCATAGGAGGTGCACATTAGATTCAAAGGTGGATTGAAGAGTCATACCACAGTGTGTGTGAAACCAGTTGGCAAATCACTTCCGCGGATTTGAATTAAAATTTCAAGTTGGGGTGGATAAAGGGAAAAAGATTCCAAACAGATGCCATATAAAATTCTATCTCACATAATTCTCACACTGTGAGAGCAAACAGACTCAAAGTTCACTGCAGAGTTAGGGCAAATATTTGAGTCTTCCACATAAGACTTTGCCTAGAAAAGAAATTCAACTTGCCCTCTGTGTGAGGATTTAAATAATCTTTTCCTTTGAACATCACGCTTTGATGCAAACATCCCTTTTGTGCTCACATGCAAACCACAGTTAAGATTTTTATTATGAAAGCTGTAGTATGTATATTTTTGGTCAGAGCAAAATAACAACAAACAATTCACTGTTCGCTTTCACAGTAAGAATATACATGCCAAGGTTGAAACTGAAGGTGAGAAATAAACATTAAAAATACTGAGTATAAAACTAATGTAATTATATTATAAAACAATTTTCCTGCAATAAGCAATGTGACATGTATTCTTTGGCATTGATTTGCATTGATTATTTCTATGAATTGTTCGGAGTCAGAAGCGGTACTTTATGATGTGTTGATTCTTGTTCATGAATATATGTTTCAATTTTGAGTGAAGATATTTTATTTATCATGGACTTAAAAAGTGTGAACACAATCCCAGCTCTGGTGACCTTGTCTTTCAGGTATTCTCTGGTGTGCCAAACAGTGAAAACTGCAGGAGATGCATTTATCTTCATCATGTGTGTTTGATAGCAGTTATTGAATTTTTAAACTTAAATAGTTTTCAGGCTATTTTAGAGTCCAAAATTTTCTGCCAAGTTTTCTATCTTATAAGTGATTTATTTGTGGGTCCAAAGCACCAGAGGCTATAAAGCTATGGGCCAAAAGATTCTTGCTCTGTATATAGATTAAAAGGTTTATCTTACTGGAGGTACAGCTAACTCTTTGCATAGATGCCAAAACCCAATGGTGTGTGACATGGACAAAAGGTCGTATAATCTCCAGTGGTCAGGGCTGGGCTGGACATTGGTATCTTTCTCCCTTGTGAAATACTCCATAGTTAAAAGAGTTTTCAGTTACTTAAGGATTATGAATCATTACCGGCATAATTCAAGAGTTAATTCTACTTCTGATGTTAGCAGAACAATGGAAAGAATAATGTTTGATTGTTTACAGGACGGTTATCTTAGCTTTTAACATGGGGAAATGTTAGACAGCTTAGCAATAACAGGCAAGACTAAAACTCACTGTGATGATATAACAGAAGGCTCTATTCCAAGACACATAGATTTGTTTATAAGATTTAGTTTTTACTTGGGGGGAAAAAGATTAAGAATTACAATTAGAAACCCACAGCATTTAAGATGCATTATTCTCTCCAGCTGGTGAACTTTTTAAGCACAGAAAATTGCTTTCTTTATTAGCACCTCCTGGTTGTCTGTTTCATCACTCCTAACAAATTCAATTAAGCATGATGATTGTGGCAAAATAAGGATAATGGTAATGACAATATTAGTGATACTAGCTGTAATTTCATAAATGTTTGTAGGTATCAGACCTTGTCCTAGGTGCTTTGGTTGTGTATTTTCTTACTTAATCATCAGAGCAATCCCATTAGGTTCATTTTCCAGGTGAGCAGGAGTTGAGCTCATAAGCCTATATATGGGACACTGGAATCGGGCAGACTGGGTTCAAATCCAGGCTCTGCCACTGGCAAGGTGGGTGACCATGGGTGTATTACTTGACCTCTGACACACATTATTTGACCTTTAAATAGTTGACTACTTGAAAGATCCTTAAAAAGAATGCTGTTTATAATGTGAATAATACCTCTGATATGGATTGTTAGCTTTTCTTCTGTAATGTCCCTTGATTGAGTTCCCTCCTATCCACATTCACAGTGGCTTTATGGTTTATTTCACCTAGACAAAGTCCATTCTTTTCCCTTGCCACCAGTGATATTCTAGAGCAAACTGTACTGGCTCATGAGAACACATTGTTAAATATTCAGGAATTCAGAAATCCTGTTATTAAACCATTGGCAGCTTGAAATCAGCCATAGTTGGGAGTGTTTACACCAGGTAAATCTGTAAACTCTACAAATCAGGGCTTTTCCCCACCCATGTCCTGCAGGAGATCCAGTTTACCAGCACGTCAACCTTTACACTGCCAGCAGAGGAATATTCAAAAACATGCATTTAATCACTTTTTGATACACTCCTATTCACTTCCCAATTCCTAGAGTCCAGACTACTTAGGGATCACTTATAATTATTTTTATACTTGAATGCAGTCAGTCTTTCCAGCCACTCCAACTCTCAGTTTTTGGTTCATACGTGTTTACACTATATTAGAGCAACTCTTGACCTCTTATTCCCCAGACATATCATGAACTCCATGCCTCCATATTGTCATTCATGCTGTTTTTGTCTGCCTAGAGTTCCCTTCATATGATGTATACTAAGCGAACTTATTTTTTGAATCTTTCATTGTTCAGTTTTGTCTTCTAATCTGTCTAACTTCTTAAAGCCCCTCATACCCCCGGGAGAAATGGGGAGGGGGACACAATCTCCCATAGCTCTTTTTTACAACACATGTGTAAATGTGAACACTGTGCTTATCACACTCATTTACATTTGCTTAGTTATCTAGCTGAGTATACCCAAGGTCTGAGGTGATGGTTTATTACCTAGAGTACAGTAGGCATTGGTCAAAGAAAAATTGCACCAGATGGAGGTAAATAGGCAAGGAAGACTTTAGTCAGTACTACCGCAACAGGGGAGAAAGACTAAACTCAACTGTCCTGAAACAAAAGTTAAGAGAGTTCTTAAGCACTGGGGTGAGGGAGTGGAAGCGTACTATATGATGTTGGAGAAGCAGGTTGGTCAATGTGATTACTGCCCTCCGTGTAACTGGCATTATCAAAGTTGGGATTTTACACTCCCCAGAGACGGGGATATAGGAGCTCTGCTTTTGTGATGATTACATTTCAAAGAGAGAGTTTTCAGGTCTTTTTTTCTTAGTTTTTGTTCAGTTTTACTGAGATTATCGACACACAACATTGTGTAAGTTTAACGTATATAACGTAATGACTTGATAAATGTGTATATTGTAAAATGATTATCACATAAGTGAGTTTAGTTAATATACATTAGCTCATATAATTACAATTTTTTCCTAGTGATAACTTTTAAGATAACTTTCAAGTATACAAGATTGTTCACTATAGTCTTCATGATGTAAATTATATCCCCAGAACTTATTTATCCTAAAACCGTAAGTTTGTACCTTTTGACAAGCTTCACACATTTTACCCACTCCCCTGTCCCCACCCCCTTCCCCACCTCTGGCAACCACCAGTGTGTTCTCTGTATCTATAAGCCATGAGTTTGTTTTCTTGTTCGTTTTTGTTTTTAAGATTCTATATATAAGAAGTGATATCATACAGTATTTGTCTTACACTTTCAGACTTAATTCACTTAGCATAATGCCTTCAAGGTTCATTCATGTTGTTGCAAATGACAGGAATTCCTTTTTATGGCTGAATAGTATTCCTGTGTGTGCGTGTGCGTGTACATATTCACATTTTCTACGTTCAGTCATCTGTTGATGGAAACTTAGGTTATTTTCATGTCTTGGCTATTATAAGTAATTCTGCAATGAACATGGGAACACAGTTATCTTTTCAAGATAGTGATTTTGTTTTCTTTGGATTGCAGAAGTAGAATTGCTGGATCATATCTCCATCCTGTTTTCCACAGTAGCTATACCAATATAAATTTCCACCAACAGTATACATGGGGTCCCTTTTCTCCCATCCTCACCAGCATTTATTATCTTTTGTGTTTTTGATGATAGCCATTCTCATAGGCATGACCTGAGATCACATTATGGTTTTGATTTGCATTTCCCTGATGATTAGTAACACTGAGCCCCTTTTCATGTACCTGTTGGCCATTTGAATATCTTGGGGAAAATGTCTATTTAGGTCCTATGCCAATTTTTTAATTGGATTGTTGTTTTGCTACTGAGTTCCTTACACGAGTTCCTTATGTATTTTGGATATTAACCCCTTACCATATGTGTGGTTTGCAAATATTTTCTTCCATTCTGTATGTTGCCTTTCCATTTTGTTGATCCTTTCTTTTGCTGTGCGGAAGCTTTTTAGTCAGATGTAGTCCTACTTGTTTAACTTGGCATTTGTTGCTTGTGCTTTAGGTGTCATATCCAAAAAATCATTTCCAAGACACATCAGGAAGCTTTTCCCCTATGTTTCCTTCTACAAGTTTTATGAATTCGGATCTTACATTTAAGTGTTTGATCCATTTTGCGTAAATTTTTGTGTGTGGTTTAAGATAGGAGGTCTATGTTTGTTCTTTTTTACCTTTTTTAATAGAGTATTATGAAATAACTTTAAAACCCAAATGCACTTTATTTTTTAAAAAATGTTATTTATGTATTGTTTGGCTGCATTGTGTCTTTATTGCTGTGTGCGGACTTTCTCTAGTTGCTACGAGCAGGAGCTACTCTTCATTGCAGTGCATGGGCTTCTCATTGTGGTGGCTTCTCCTGTGGCAGAGCACAGGCTCTAAGCATATGGGCTTCAGTAGTTGCAGCACATGGGCTCAGTAGTTGTGGCTTGTGGGCTCGAGTGCAGGCTCAGTAGTTGTGGCACACGGGCTTAGTTGCTCCATGGCATGTGGGATCCTCCGGGGCCAGGGCTCAAACCTGTGTCCCCTGCATTGGTAGGCAGATTCTTAACCACTGTGCCACCAGGGAAGTCCTATGTTCATTCTTTTGCATGTGACTATCCAATTTTCCCAGAACTATTTATTAAAGAGACTGTCTTTCCCCAAGGAGGTTTCTTGGCTCCCTTGTCAAATGTTAGTTGACCTTATATGCATGAGTTTATTTCTGGCCTTATTTCTACAGTCAGGAAGATACCTGTCTAAAGTCTAGTCAAGCTGAGGGGAATATCAAGTTGATCTTTTCTTTTTTAAATTTTAATTTTTTTATTTGAAATATATTTGATATATAACACTGTAAATTTAAGGTGTACAACATGTTAATTTGATACATTACTATTTAATATGATTACTATGTATGTTTATATGTAATATGATTACTATCACCAATGTAGTCATAGTTAGCACCTCCATGTTACATGATAATAATTTCTTTTTTGTGGTTGGAATAATTAATATCTCATCTCTTAGCAAGTTTGATGTTTATAATACAATATTGTTGTCTATATTCACTATACTGTGCCTTCAGTCTCTAGGACTTATTTACTACTTGTTGCAAGTGTGTGCCCTTAACAACATCTCTTCCCTTTACTCCCTACCTAGCCTCTGGGAATAACCATTTTATGCCCTGTTATTATGAGTTTGGCTTTTTTAGATTCCATAGATAAGTGATATCATACACTATTTATCTCTCTCTACTTGATTTACATCACTTAGCATAATGTCCTCAAGGTCCATCCATGTTGGGTTTTTTTCTTACGTTTTATTATAAAAATTTTCAAAATAAAAAATGTAGAATACTATAATGAACCCCCAAATATTTATCACCCAGTTTCAAAAATTATTAGTTCGTGACCAATCTTATTTTATCTCTATTCCTACCTACCTACTTTGCCTCCAGGGTTTTTTTTTGCTTCAGGATTTTTTTTTTAAATTGGAGTAGAGTTGATTAACAACGTTGTGTTAGTTTCAGGTGTCAGCAAAGTAATTCAGTTATACATGTATATGTATCTATTCTTTTTCAAATTCTTTTCCCAGTTAGTTTATTACAGAGTATTGAGCAGAGTTCCCTGTGCTATACAGTGGGTCCTTGTTGGTTATCTATTTTTAATATAGCAGTGTACACATGTCAGTCCCAAACTCCCAGTCTGTCCCTCCCCACCAGTAACCATAAGTTCATTTTCTAAGTCTGTGAGTCTGTTTCTGTTTTGTAAATAAGTTGGTTTGTATCATTTTTTTTAGACTGAGCATTTAAGTGATATCATGTGATATTTGTCTTTCTCTTTCTTATTTCACTCAGTATGATAGTCTCCAGATCCATCCATGTTGCTGAAAATGGCATTATTTCATTCTTTTTAATGGCTGAGTAATATTCCATTGTATATATGTACCACATCTTCATTATCCATTCATCTGTCGATGGATATTTAGGTTGCTTCCATGTCTTGGCTATTGTTAACAGCACTGCTATGAACATTGGGGTGCATGTATCCTTTTGAACCATGTTTTTCTCTAGATATATACCTATGAATGGGATTACTTGATCATATGGTAGCTCTATTTTTAGGTTCTTAAGGAACCTCCATACTGTTCTCCATAGTGGCTGCACCAATTTACATTCCCACCAGGAGTGTAGGAGGGTTCCCTTTTCTCTCCAACATTTATTGTTTATAGAATTTTTGATGATGGCCATTCTGACTGGTGTGAGGTGGTACCTCACTGTAGTTTTGATTTGCATTTCTCTAATGATTAGCAATGTTGAGCATCTTTTCATGTGCCTCTTGGCCATTTGTATGTCTTCTTTGGAGAAATGTCTATTTTGGTCTTCTGCCCATTTTTTTTTAACATCTTTATTGGAGTATAATTGCTTTATAATGGTGTGTTAGTTTCTGCTTTATGACAAAGTGAATCAGCTATACATATACATATATCCCCATATCTCCTCCCTCTTGCTTCTCCCTCTCACCCTCCTTATCCCACCCCTCTAGGTGGACACAAAGCACCGAGCTGATCTCCCTGAGCTATGTGGCTGCTTCTCACTAGCTATCTGTTTTACATCTAGTAGTGTATACATGTCCATGCCACTCTCTCACTTTTGATTGGGTTGTGGGTTTTTTTGATATTGAGCTGCATGAGCTGTTTGTAAATTTTGGAGAATAATCCTTGTTGGTCTCATCGTTCGCAAATATTTTCTCCCATTCTGTGGGTTGTCTTTTCATTTTATGGTTTCCTTTGCTATGCAAAAGTTTTTAAGTTTGATTAGTGCCATTTGCTTATTTTTGTTTTTACTTCCCTTACTGTAGGAGACAGATTGAAAAAGATATTGCTGTGATTTATGTCAAAGAGTGTTCTGCCTATATTTTCCTCTAAGAGTTTTGTAGTATCCAGTCTTACATTTAGGTCTTTAATCCATTTTGAGTTTATTTTTGTTGATCATGCTTAATAATGTCTTAAGAATTACTTTGAACAGTGCTGTGAATCCCATTAGTCAATGCATTCTAACCATGTTTATGGGTAAAAGCAATTAATATGTTAACTTTTTATACAGACTTTTAGTAATTTTCTAAATGGTTACTACCAATTGATGTTATTTTGGGAGTATTTTCCTATCAGTCTATCTAAATATATGTTCCTGAAGAGCTGTGTGCAAATAAATGTTTTATAAATAACATCATATTTTAAATATAGTAAAATAGTTGACTATTTAAAGGTCCCTTCAAGGGAAGGTTATTTATATTGGTGATAATACCACAGAATTAAATGTTTTATAAAAATGTATCTCTTATACTGATCACCCTTGAAAATAATTGAGGTACTTTTGGTGTGCTAGGGATATTCTGTTTCTTGATTTCAATTCAGGTTACACAGGTGTTTGTGAAAATTCATTACACTTTACCTTTATATGTGCACTTTTTATGAACATAATGTTCCTAAATACACATTTTCTGACTATTATGCCTCAATATAAAAAGACATAGAAAAAATGACTTGAAATTTGGAATTCAGACCTTGGCTTACAGACCTAAAGCGAGTTGCTTAACTGCTGTGTGTGTCAGTTTCTGGATCTGTAATGTAATATCACTTACCTGATGTACTTATTGTTTAGATCAAAAGGAATCATGTGTAGAAAATACAGTATATAAACCATAAGTTATGTAGAAATATGAGTTATTATGAATATATTAATGTTCATAATATTCCATCTTATTTAGGGTTTGACTTGTAACCCTGTAGTGGAAAATGATTGACATACTATGCAATTTGTTTATGCTAAATTAATTAATTTTATTTTATTTTTCCTTTCCTTTTTTTATTGAAGTATAGTTGATTTACAATGTTGTATTAGTTTCAGGTGTACAGCAAGGTGATTCAGTTATACATACACACCTATTTTTTTTCAGATTCTTTTCTTTATAGGTTATTACAAGATACTGAATATAGTTCCCTGTGCTATACAGTAGGTCCTTATTGGATATTTATTTTTAATGTGTATGTATATGTCAATCCCAAACTCCTAATTTATCCCTCCCCCCCCTTTCCCCTTTGGTAACTGTAAGTTTGTTTTCTATGTCTGTGGGTCTGTTTCTGTTTTATATACAAGTTCATTTTTTTTTTTTTTTTTTTTTTTTTTTTTTTTTTTTGCGGTACGCGGGCCTCTCACTGTTGTAGCCTCTCCCGTTGCGGAGCACAGGCTCCGGACACGCAGGCTCAGCGGCCATGGCTCACGGGCCCAGCCGCTCCGCGGCATGTGGGATCCTCCTGGACCGGGGCTCGAACCCGCGTCCCCTGCATTGGCAGGTGGACTCTCAACCACTGCGCCACCAGGGAAGCCCTACAAGTTCATTTTTATCATTTTTTTTTAGATTACACATTTAAGCAATATTATATGATATTTGTTTTGTCTTGCTTACTTCACTTAGTATGATAATCTCTAGGCCCATCCATGTTGATACAAATGGCATTATTTCATTCTTTTTAATTGCTGAATAATAGTCCATGGTATAAGTATACCACGTCTTCTTTGTCCATTCATCTTTCAGTGAACATTTAGGTTGTTTCCATGTGTTGGCTATTGTAAATAGTGCTGCAATGAACATTGGGGTGCATGTATCTTTTCGAATTATGCTTTTCTCTGAATATATGCCCAGGAGTGGGATTGCAGGATCATATGGTAAGTCTATTTTTAGTTTTTTAAGGAACCTCCATACTGTTCTCCATAGTGGCTGTATCAATTTACATTCCAGCCAACAGAGTTGGAGGATTCCTGTTTCTCTACACCTTCTCCAGCATTTATTATTTGTGAACATTTTAATAATGGCCATCTGACAGGTATGAGGTGATGCCTCATTGTAGTTTTGATTTGCATATCTTTATTTTTGCCTTTAATAACAAATTTTCATCTCCTGGTCTTATTATAAGGATTTTATTTGGGGGAGGAAAATCTTGTTTCCACTTTTTAACATTTTATATAAAAATTCAAAACAGTAAAGTCAAAAAAAGTACAGTAAAACTTGTACATCTACCACCTAGGTTTTCCCATTTCCTCTTTTTTTTCAATATATAATTTTTTACTTCAAGTAAAATAAACCTATATAAGTGTACAGTCTTCTGAGTTTTGATAGACAGATACATATGTGTCACCACCACCATATGAGAATATATAATATTTCCTTTTCCCCAAAGGTTCCCAAGTGCCAGTCTGTGCTTATTCCCTGCCTCCTCCCCACCCAGTACCTGGAAAGGACAGATATTTCTGTCCCTAATAGTTTTGCCTTTTACAGAATGTTATTAAATGGACTCTTCTAGTATGTAGGCTTTTGAATTGGATTTTTTTTCGTTTAAAATAATGCCGTTGAGGTTCATCAATGTCATTGTATTTATTAGTAGTTTTTTTTTCTTTTTTCTTGCTGAATATTATACCATTATTTAGCTGTACCATAATTTATCTATTCACCAGGTAGTTAACATTTTAATTATCTCCTGTTTCTGGCAATTATGAATAAAGGTGCTAAACAGACTCACCAGTTTATTTATTTTTTTTGTATGGAAGAAACATTGTAGTCCTAAGTAGTGAAATTTCTGAAACTTAAGATAATGTGTATGTAACTTCAAGTGACATTGGAAAACTGTTTTCCAAAGTGGTTGTATCACTTTGCATTCTCACAACAAGGTATGAGGGCCCTAATTGCACCTCATCCTCACCAGAACTTGGAGTTTTCAGGGGTTTATTATTTTTTTGTAATAGATATGTAGTGATCTCATTATGATTTTAGTTTTCATTTCCATAATGACTAATGATATTGGGTAACTTCATGCTCATACGCTTGTTTGCTATCCATGTCTTTCCTAGCATGTCTGTGAAAAGTTTGTCCTTTAAAAAACATGGAATGTTTATGTTCTCCTAGGGAAATTGTGGGAATTCTTTATATTTTCTGTGTGTGAGTTTTTTTAATCAAATATTTCTTGCAAATATTTCTCTATTTTCATATTTGCATTTATATTCATTTTCAGTCCAATTTATTTTTCCTCCCTTCTTCCTTTGGGTTTAATTTTCTCTTCCCTTTTTAATTCCTTGAGATGCAGGATTAGATTTACTTTGAGATTTTTATTTTCCAATGTAAACACATGATGTATAAACTCTCATTTAGGCAATATAGCTGCATCTCACACATTTATATGTATTTTTTAAAATTTTTTATTTATTGATTTACTTATGGCTGTGTTGGGTCTTCGTTTCTGTGCGAGGGCTTTCTCTAGTTGCGGCAAGTGGGGGCCACTCCTCATCGTGGTGCGCGGGCCTCTCACTATTGCGGCCTCTCTTGTTGCGGAGCATAGGCTCCAGACACGCAGGCTCAGTAATTGTGGCTCACGGGGCTAGTTGCTCCGCAGCATGAGGGATCTTCCCAGACCAGGGCTCGAACCCGTGTCCCCTGCATTGGCAGGCAGATTCTCAATCACTGTGCCACCAGGGAAGCCCTATATGTATTTTTTATTCAGTCCAGAATGTTTGTTAATTTCCTTTGTGACTTCCTCTTTGACAGAGTGTTATTATCTGTGTTTCTAGTATTCAAGTGTTTGGGGGGATTCTCCAGATATCTTTTTAATACTTACTCTAGTCTATTCAGTTTGTTCCCAGTTCTTTAAATCTGTTGAGGTTAATTTTAAGGTCCAAAATATGGTCACTTGGTGAATGTTTCATGCGTGCTTGGAAATGTGTATTCTGTTGTTGTTTACTGGAGGGTTCAATTAGACCAAGTTGTTTGATGGTATTGTTAAAGTCATATATCCTTAATGTTTTCCTGTCTCTGGGAAAGAAGTGAAGTCTCTACCTGTAATTGTAATCTTGTCTATTTTCCTTTCAGTTCTATCAGTTTATTCATAAATTTTGAAGAAAATGTGCATATACCTATATAATTGTTATATCTTAATGAATTGGTTTCATCATCTTTATGAATTTTCTTCTTTATTTCTGATAATATTTTTGATTCAGAAGTCTATGTTATTTGATTTTGGTGTACCCAATCCATCTCTCTAATTACCATTAAACATTAAACATCTTTCTGTTTTAATTTTAATATATCTGTGTTCATATATTTAAAGTAGATTTCTCTTAGGTTTTTAAAAAACCAAGAAATTATATACTATCTGCCACTCTGTTTTTTTTAATTGGGTGTTTAGAATAATTGCTATAGCTTAGTTAATCATGGAATTTAAATCTACCATCTTGATTGTTTTGTCCCATCTGTTCTTTTTTCCTTTTTATTCCTTGTTCTGAAAAACAAAACAGTGATTTTTTTAAATTGACTCCGTATTATTTCCATTATTGGCTCTTTAGTTTTTTCTTTTTTAATTTTAGTGGTTTCATTAACACCTAAACTATACAACATTAATATATCATAGTCTATTTTTAAACAGTATTATATCATTTCACATAGTATTTAAATCTTGCAGCAATATAGTCTCATTCTTCTATGTCATCCTTTATGCTATGTTAGTCATACATTTGAATTTTGCATATAAGTATCACAAGACAGTGTTATTTTGTTTTAGGTGGTCAGTTTCTTTTCAAGTGAGTAAACTTAGAAAAAAAAGTTATTCTATATTTACTTTTATTTTAACATTATTAAACACTCTTTTTCTCTTTACATGGATCCAAGTTTCCATCTTGAATCCTACTCTTTCTGTGAAGAACCACCTTTAACATTTATTTTAGTACAGTCTTTCTGGCAATAAATTATCTCAGCTGTTGTTTGTCTTATAGCAAAGTCTTCATTTTGCCTTTTTTAAAAAAAATTTATTTATTATTTTTGGCTGCAATGGGTCTTCGTTGCTGCATGTGGGCTTTCTCTAGTTGCAGCATGCCGGGGCTGCTCTTTGTTGAGGTGTGGGGGCTCCTCCTTGCAGTGGCTTCTTTTGTTGCGGAGCACGGCCTCTAGGCGCATGGGCTTCAGTAGTTGCGGCATGCGGGCTCAGTAGTTGTGACTCACGGACTCTAGAGCGCAGACTCAGTAGTTGTGGTGCACAGGCTTAATTGCTCCACGGCATGTGGGATCTTCCCGGACTAGGGCTCGGACTCGTGTCCCCTGTGTTGGCAGGCAGATTCTTAACCACTCGGCCACCAGGGAAGCCCCTGCCTTTATTTTTAAATATATTTCTGCTAGGATAGAATTTTAAGTTGAAAATTTGTTTTTCTTTAAGTGCTTTCTGTGTGGTTTGCATAACTTGTGATAAGTCTGATGTTAAACTTCATTTCCCTGTCTTCTCCTTCTGGGTCTCTAGTTTGTACATATGTTAGATTTAAATGGCTTGATAGTATATCATGACTCTTGGATCCTCCGGTATTTTATTTTCACGTTTTTCTCTTTGTGTTTCATTTTGGATAATTTGTATTGACATACATTCAACTTCCCAGATTCTTAACATTTTTTATTCTTCTGATAATCCTATTGAAGGAATTCTTTGTCAATGATAGCATGGTTATATTTCTAGCATTTTCATTTGACTTTTTTCTATGGTTTTAATCTCTCTGCCGAAATTGCCTATATTCATGTATGTTATCCATCTTTTCCCTTAAATCCTTTAAAATATGAATCATAGTTATTCCAAAATCCTTGACATATTTTATTACGTAGTTAAATTTCAAGATAAACTTTTTAAAAATTTAAGGCATCCAGGTATAATAAACAAGTCACAAAGGAAAAAAAAAAACAAGCTGGCCTCAGACTTAACATCAGCATACAATGTCCAAAAACAATTTAACAATGTTCAATAAAATTATATCCAATCAAACATACTTAAGTTTCAATGCAATTAGGCATTCACAAACATGAAGGAACTCAAGGAATTTGCTAACATTTATTAACTAAATTTTTAGGAAAATCAGTTTGATTATCTATTCATTGCACATTAACTTGGTTAAAATATGAAATTATACAGTCCTATTAGGAAAACTACAATCTGTGGTCAATTATATTTATCTCTGTTTTTTGTGTACATGCACAGAAAAATGTCTACAGTCACCAAATGCAAAATATAATTGTTTATGGCTGGTGCAAGCAGGATAAACCTCACTAGTAAATATGTACTTTTGAGTATTCCTACAAAGTAAAAAATGATCATGTATTAACTTTACAAATTGTTTTTCTTTCAAAGGAATTTTATCAAATTAAGTATATACATTTCCAGTTTAAAAACACTCTGCCTATAGAATACTCTTCAGCTGACTTTTGTGGCTGATGCTTTGTTTGAGGTTTTGTTTTTTTAAATCATTCCCCATAGGATATGTTTCTCAATTTATAACTGACCAGTAGTCTTGCTAGGTCTTAAAGGGTCTGTTTTAAATACTGAAGAATCTATACTTTTCCTGGACAAAAGGATAGCATGTATATTTTTCTCTTTGGATTATCTTAAACTGGAGTTAATTTATTTCCAGTATTCTGATTCTGTGTTTTTCATTTTGGCTGAGAAAGTTCATCTAGAAACTATACCAATTCTGATTTCCTTCTTCTGTCTTGCTTTGCTAACCCTTATACATTTCCATCCACCTGCCTTACTAGCAACCTCCCTATGTGCTTTACTGTGACAACTAGATACTAGTCAGTCTACTAATACTGTTTGGGAAGCTTTGTAGTAGCTTAAATTATCCTGGATAAATTCCTGTTGTTATGCCTTACCACTTTGCTCTTTCTTACCCTAGAGCATTTTTTTCAAAGTGCCCTCATTAGTGTCTCTGTTCAAAGAAAGCGTAAAAGTTCTTATGATTTAGCAACATAGATTTTTCTTGAAATACATGAATATACATTTGTCTAATTAGTTTTTAAAACATTCACTATTTTAAAGAACTATTTTTATACCTTCCACTGTCTCTTTTCAGTAAAGCACTTTACAAGATGAAATTTATCCCCATAATAATATAAAAACAATAACTATTCTCAGGCACTATCCTAAATGTTTTATATATATTAACTCATTTAAAATAATCCTATAAGCAGGTAGTATTATCTCCATTTTGAATATAATGAAACTGAAGCATAGAAACCTTAGAAAGCCTAAGTAACATGCCTAAGTCCTAGAGTATGATGTGGTACCACTAGGAACATAGGTTTTGGTAAATTTTACTTTATGATCATATTATTGTAATTTCATGAATAATTTTTATTTATCCTTGTTTTTATAAATAATATGAAAATTTTGCATATATGTTGAAAAATATAAAACGTGTTTACTGTTTAATTAGTAAATTTATGAAACTGTGCTTTGCTATCAAATAAGACAAAATTTATTTCTAAAAATTTGGATTTTAGAATAACATGAGGATTGTTTAAAAAGAACCTGTGTTCTCTCCTTTTGAAAAATCAGTGAAAGCTACTGGTAAATGCTATTGCTTAAAGAACTAAAAATATGCATGGATTAACAAATTTAATGGAAATAATAACAGTGCTGTGATTGTTGTGAGCTAGGAATACTTTTCTCATTATTTTATTCAATGTCTCTGAATGACTATAGCCCAAAAAAAGGGTTAATTTCCCTGATACTCTTTAACTGTTAGTATCTATGGAAGAAGCACTTACATTAAAAGCGTGTCCTATGTAGAAACAGAGAGAAGGCTTTTCAAAATGCCTAAATACAGAGTATAAGAACACTGTTATAAAAATAATGCTATCATGTACTCAAATGCATAATCATGACTAATTTAACTTATTATCTTGTCATAATTTTACAAAACAATAGAACCTATGGAATGTGTTCTTTTCCTTTAAAACATATGAAACTAAAAGAGATCAAACAAGCAAGCATGTTTGAAAATGACACATTAATTTAAAATTCTTGTATTCAAATGGTGTCTACCATATATTAATAGTGACAACTGCAAAATGCCAGGCCATTTACTGTTCATGTGCTTCTTTTTAGTTCAGTTCAACATAAATCTAGAATGCAAAGAGTACTTTAGAGGTGATTTTCAAGGATTTCATCAGACTCAGAGAAGGGAAGCCCTGGGGGAAAAATATCAATCTATTCTTAGAGGACATGAGAGATGGAATTTTTAATAATTCTGAAAACTGAATGAAGTCAAGTATTATCCTTTGACTCTTGATCGAAATTTTGTCAATCACTTGACTTTTTTATTCTTATGCCATCAAGAATGTCAGGACAAGTCAAAACCATATTACTAGTCTGTCATTATGTCCTGTTGATTCCTTTGAGCACTTCTCCCATCTCCAATGACCTTGCCTAAGGTCAAATTGTCTTTTTGATACAAACAATCTCTTAAATGGTACCTCTGCCTTCATTCTTCCCTTCCATATCACAACCTCTGTCCCCCAAAACCA
Source organism: Mesoplodon densirostris (assembly GCF_025265405.1). Lineage (NCBI taxonomy): Eukaryota > Metazoa > Chordata > Mammalia > Artiodactyla > Ziphiidae > Mesoplodon > Mesoplodon densirostris. The sequence goes on along the minus strand of NC_082669.1, from coordinate 60,153,986 downwards.
GTCCATTTTCAGTGCTGTCATAAGGACTTCCTAAAATTCATATCTGATGGAGTCACTCTTTAAAATCTTGAACACGGAGCCAGACTGTCTGGATTTGAATCCTGGCTCTCTTACCTGGTAGATTTGGAACTTTGAGAAAGTCATTTAATTTCCTAGTGCCTCAGGTTTTTTGTTTCCATGTATAAAATAGGGATGATAATGGTAGCTAACACAATAAGGTTGTTAGAGAAATTGTGTTAACATACATAAATTGTTAAGAGTAGGACCCAATAAAGAATAAACAATATAGGCACGACTTTGTGGAAGAATAAAAGAAAAAAAAAGTAAGCAGCCATTACATTTAGTTATATATATGTAAATGTATACAACTAAATGTGGTTTTAGTTATATAGGTATAAGACTAAACGTAATGGCTACCTATGCTTGTTTAAAGGTGTGTGTGTGTATAATATATGTATACATGTAATATATATACATATGTATACATGTAATATATGTATACATGTAATATACTAATATATAAAATATTAGTATATATTATAGACACATATATTCATATAAAAGTATTGGGCTGGCCAAAAAGTCTGCTTGGTTTTAAGTATAAATAAAAGACACATTTTTCATTTTCACAAAGAACTTTATTGAATAACATATTCACTAACAAGACAAACTTTTTGGCCAAACCAAAAAGTTGACATTAGACATTTTTACTCACTGCCAAAAGCCAGGATTAGAAGAAATGTAAAATTGTCAGAGTGGGAGTTCAAAGAAACTTTAATATCTTGTTCTAGATACCAGAATGAGAAAGCAAGCAAAGTAGACGTGGACCCAGGTTATGTTGGTGGCAGAAATCCCCTTTTTCTGGGATATAGAGAATGGGAGAAATCTAGCCCTTGGAAGGAATCAACCAATAGCAACATTCAGTTTAGGTTCAGGTTCTGAGCATCATATAAAATATAGTATAGCAAAATGAGACAGAAAGAACAGGTCTATGTCTAAGGCAGGTGGGCAGGATATAGAGAGTCTGGGAATCTAACAGGGATTTATAGGGACCTAACCATGAGCAAGGGCCTATCCAGCATCTCTGGAGCTTGATGTCTGCCTTTGATTTCAAATTTTACTCCTGTAAAACTCTTAGAGAAAACTTTTGCCAGAAAGTTTGATACTTTCTACACAGTTACTCTCCAGTGGTTTTGAAGCAATCAGAAGCAACCCTGAACACATTGCTTCAGACCTAGTTCTCAGATGGGTGACAAAATAGAATCAAGCAGCAAATTCAACCATTCTGGTGGTCCCTTGGCTACTGGGACTATGTCCTAGACCACTGACCTCAGACCACTTTATCTGCAGTCATTTGACCACGCTTTACTTTTTCAATTATTGTATATTATGTCATTGCTACCCACCTGTATGGACAGCAGAAATCTCAACATGTTTTGATCTCTAGTTCTTATAGTTTTGTTCCTTAGTTTTCCTGCAAGTTCTTGTTACCCAGTCTTTGCATTAAATGATTTCCAGTTCTTTCAAATAAGCCCACCCTGGAGCAGACAGGACTCATTTTCAGGGATGTTCTGCTATAGGTATGAGCAGATTCTGGGACACTCCCCTGATTACTCCAGGCAGATTAGGAGATGCCATTTATATACATTCCCATTGTAGCAATAATGGTATTATTGTGCAATGTTTGGTCTACTTGTGAATCTCTCCACTAGATTTTAAACATTGTGGCTAGAACAATAATTTTTTACTTGTGTGTTTATCCCCTGTGCCTTTGTCAGTGCCTGGTTTAAAATGAATAACATAGAAAAATATAATTTAATAAATCAAGGATCCAGTTGACAAAGGTATGAACTAATACTTGGCAGAAAAGGAGCTGAATCCATTGCCTGACAAATATTGATAGAGAAGCTGTCCAAGTATCCTTTACAAAAGGAGGCATTTTCTTGAAATAGTCTAACTTTCCAAGATTTATTTCCTTGCTATGCTAACTTATTCAAGTCTCCCATTTTTATGGCAAGAATATTTATATCTCCATTGTTCTGAGGACTAGAAACCAAAATAGTTATAGAGAATACATTTTTAAGCTGTATATACTTTAAAACAGGGCTACATCTTTCATATCTATTTTAAATAAACTTAGAAAATTAAAGCCTTCATATCTCAAATGTATGTTAACTCATTTGTAGAGAAAAGTTCTCATAGATTGGAATTCTGATTATATCATCCTGGAGCTTTATAGACCCAATAAGGAACTGAGCTATTTCAACTGCTGGAAAGGGATGATAGGACGTTTAGGATCTTAAGTGGAAGACATCCATGAATGAACATAATGTGAGCTAAAGAGGAATCAAAGTAGGAACATTTAAAAAATAGCTTATGACTTTTCTTTACTGCAATATACTCTGGAAGTTAGAAGATAACATACCATCTATCTCCAATCTTTAAGTGACATGATTTAATATGTTAAACTTTGCCATTAGAGAATTTTCAAAAATCCTTGTATGGTTATATTTCATGATTGGCATCTTTCTTTTTTTTTGTCTTTTTTTTTTATTTTACAAATTTAATCAGTTATACATATACATATGTTGGCATCTTTCTTTATTCCCTTCTCTAAGCTTGACTTTCCTTCAACAAGCATATCAATGAATTTCTAAAGCAACCAGAGCAACAAAGCAAAATTTCCCTTTTTGTCAGGTTGGTCCTATAATTGGCATGAGCTACAGTAGAAATAGAACATAAGTGTATGTTTGCACTAATATGAAAAGTCTGTCTCTTGCTCATGTGACATTTATATCCTGGGGTAGGAGGGGAAGGGGAGAAAAATGTCAAATGAACAAGTACATGAAAAGATCATTTGCAAAGTGCCATGCAGGAACAAAATCTGGGCAATAAAACAGTACATGAGGGGGCAACATTAGTTATGGTTGTCAATCAGGCTCTGACATGAATGACAGGAAGGAATAGACCAAAGGAATATTTGGGGGGAAGAGTATTACAGGCAGAGGAACCAGCAAATGCAAAGGTATGAGGCTGGGACAAGGCTGCTGGCTTAACGTGACCAATAGGACACTAAATGGTTAATAGTCAGGCAGCAGAGTTTGGCAGGGGTCAACTTATAAAAACAAAATCATGTGTAGGACATGGTAACAATCTGGATTTTCAAAGTACCGTGAAAACTATACAAAGATTTTCAGCAAGGCTGAAAACATCTAATTTTCATCTACATTTTGAACGACTGATTGGCTGCCATCAGTGAATGACTTTTACCTGACCAAATTCATGTACGTGGAAAATTCAGTTTAGATGTCAGTGCCATGGCCAATGAGTAATGATAGTGTCTTAGACTAGGGTGACAGCAATGAATAAGTAAAAGAGTGATCAAATTTGGTGTGTGTATTAGAAGTAGACCCGACATGATTTAACAGTGAAGTGTGTGTGTGTGTGTGTTGAGGGGAGTGGTGGTGAGGGAAAGAAAGGTGTTAAGAATGGCTACAGGGTTTTTTTTGGTTTGAGCAACAGAGTGAATGACTGTGTTCTTTACTGAGATAGGGAAGATTGATGGAAAGTCTTGTTGTCGAGGGGGGGAGGCACAAATCAAAAAGTTCTGTTTTAGACATGTTTAATTTGAGATGCCTATTAGTCATTCCGGTGACAGTTGGGTTTATGAATTTGGAGCTCAGGGGAAAAATTAGACATGGGGACATATGTTTGGAACTTACTGCCCAGTTCATAGTATTTTAAGCAATGCAACTAGGTGAGATGATATAGGAAGAATTTTTAGAGAAATAGTAGAATGGAGCTTAAAACCAAGGTATGGAGCCCTTCAATATTCAAAAATTGGGTAGAAAGAGAGTGGTATCTACATAACAAACAATCAAAAATAGGAATGAGATAGTTGTCAATTATGTTGAATTCTGCTGCGAAGCATGGAGATCATTAGTAAAATTAATGAGAGCAATTTTAGCAAAGTAGAGGGCAAATGCCTGATCAAAGAAGGACTTGAAAGAAAATGGAAGATGAGGAAAAGGAAAAAGCCATATAATTAATTTTAAGTAATTCTGTGAAAGGGTATATAAAAGAGGCAAATGTTGGAATGGAATGTAGCATAAAAGTTGAGACTTTTAAATAATAATATTTTTCTTGTAAGATTAGAAATACCAGAGCATATTAGTATAATTATTCAATAGAGCAGAAAAAATTATTTGTATTAGATAATAAGAGAGGATAAACAAAGAGTGAAATACTTAGGAGGACAAGAAGGGGTAGGATCCAAGTCACAAACATAGAATCGGCCATTAGTAAGACAATGGACACATCTTCATAGTGTTAGGAGGAGACACAGCTTGGAGAAACCTACCAAATCCAAAAGGTTATAGGTTTGTTTACAGGTAGATTAAATCATTCCCTTCTGTTTCTGTCTTGGTAAAGAAATATAAGGTGAGGTCATAATCCGAGGTGTCCTGATACAATGGGGTGAACACAAAGGGTACAAGCACAGTAGGAGATGGTTGTGGTAGAATATAGCCCATTTGCATTGGTGATAAGGAGGTCAAATAGCTCAAAGTGAAAAATTTTGCATTAGAATAAATTTGAGTATCTATAGTTTCACAACTCCTCTTCCACATTCATAACTCTAATAAGGAAATCAGCAGGGAAACTATGTATTTTACTTACTATGGTTTTGCATTCTTTTTGTCAGGTGAGAATCCTACAAAAGGACCTCAATATTGTTCCTCAGAATAAGTACACATTTTAGTAAGTTGAGGTAATCCATTTTGTGTTAATGTTGAAAGAGTCGTTCAAGCTGTGATTATTTAAATTGTAGATCTTAAAAAAAAACTTATGGTAATACAATAAGAAAGAGATACCTTTGACTTATACTGTACAAATAAAACTCTAAGCATTTTGGTTTATCAAAAAGATTGCAGATTCTTTTGTAAGATGGTGGTATTCAAAGTTGGGTTATTTTTCATATTTTGAAAATACAATCACCAATTGCACTGAAAACATATCATTCAAAATTTTGCATAATTCATTAGAAGCATTCTCTAACTACCAAATAAAAGATTTTGAGTTCTTGCTTCCTTTGTTCACTGAAGTGGAATTTTTAGTCCTTTTCTCTACCTCACTTTCATGATGATCTCTCTGCATTTGACCTAAGTACCACTGAGAAGATACTATTAAGGAGAATAACTCTGTGTTGGGACTAAAAGTCTGTTCATGTTGCTACTGGAATGAGGAGCACTACATCCATTAGCTGCTGCCAATTGCTTTTCCTCTGTTTAACATTTTTCACAGACCTAGAAACTGTGAAATACATTTGTCATAACTACATTGCTTTTATGTCTCTTGCCATTCTTATTTCCTTAACTCCTGGAATAAAACGTAGCTATTAAAATAGGCAAAACTGCTTAATTTTGGCTTTGACCATATGGAATTAGAGAATGCAAAGGATCTAAATTCGTCAAACTTTCAATTGTCAAACATACAGACTTTTAAACACTTTTGGATAACTTATATTCTTTTCATCAATAAATATCGACACAAGCCTCTTACATAGCCTCATCCACCAGAGGGCAGACAGCAGAAGCAAGAAGAACTACAGTCCTGCAGCCTGTGGAACAAAACCCACATTCACAGAAAGATAGACAAGATGAAAAGGCAGAGGGCTATGTACCAGATGAAGGGACAAGAAAAAAAAAAAAAAACAGAAAAACAACTAAATGAAGTGGAGATAGGCAACCTTCCAGAAAAAGAATTCAGAGTAATGATAGTGAAGATGATCCAGGACCTCGGATAAAGAATGGAGGCAAAGATAGAGAAGATACAAGAAATGTTTAACAAAGACCTAGAAGAATTAAAGAACAAATGAACAAAGATGAACAATACAATAACTGAAATGAAAACTCCACTAGAAGGAATCAACAGCAGAATAACCAAGGCAGAAGAACGGATAAGTGACCTGGAAGACACAATGGTGGAATTCACTGCTATGGAACAGAATAAAGAAAAAAGAATGAAAAGAAATGAAGACAGCCTAAGAGAAATCTGGGACAGCATTAAACGCAACAACATTTGCGTTATAGGGGTCCCAGAAGAAGCAGCGAGATAGAGAAAGGATCAGAGAAAATATTTGAAGAGATTATAGTCAAAAGTTTGCCTAACATGGGAAAGGAAATAGCCACCCAAGTCCAGGAAGAGCAGTGGGTCCCATACAGCATAAACCCAAGAGAAACATGCCGAGACACATAGTAATCAAATTGGCAAAAATTAAAGACAAAGAAAAATTATTGAAAGCAGCAAGGGAAAAATGACAAATACTATACAAGGGAACTCTCATAAGGTTAACAGCTGATTTCTCAGCAGAAACTCTACAAGCCAGAAGGGAGTGGCATGACATATTTAAAGTGATGAAAGGGAGGAACCTACAACCAAGGTTACTCTACCCAGCAATTATCTCATTCAGATTTGATGGAGAAATCAAAAGCTTTACAGACAAGCCAAAGCTAAGACAACTCAGCACCACCACTCCAGCCCTACAACAAATGCTAAAGGAACTTCTCTAAGTGGGAAACACAAGAGAAGAAAAGGACCTACAAAAACAAACCCAAAACAATTAAGAAAATGGTCATAAGAAGATACTTATCGATAATTACTTTAAACCTGAATGGATTAAATGCTCCAACCAAAAGACTGAGGCTCACTGAATAGATACAAAAAACAAGACCCATATTTATGCTGTCTACAAGAGACCGAATTCAGACCTAGGGACACATACAGACTGAAGGTGAGGGGATGGAAAAAGATATTCCATGCAAATGGAAATCAAAAGAAAGCTGGAGTAGCAATACTCATATCAGATAAAATAGACTTTAAAATAAAGAATGTTACAAGAGACAAGGAAGGACACTACATAATGATCAAGGGATCAATCCAACAAAAAGATACAGAAATTATAAATATATATGAGCTCAACATAGGAGCACCTCAATACATAAGGCAACTGCTAACAGCTCTAAAAGAGGAAATCGACAGTAACACAATAATAGTGGGGGACTTTAACACCTCACATACACCAATGGACAGATCACCCAAACAGAAGATTAGTAAGGAAACACAAGCTTTAAATGACACAATAGACTAGATAGATTTAATTGATATTTATAGGACATTCCATGCAAAAACAGAAGATTACACTTCCTTCTCAAGAATGCATGGAACATTCTTCACAATAGATCATATCTTGGGTAACAAATCAAGCCTCAGTAAATTTAAGAAAATTGAAATCATATCAAATGTCTTTTCTGACCACAACGCTATGAGTTTAGAAATGAATTACAGGGAAAAAAAACATAAAAAACACAAACACATGGAGGCTAATTAATACGTTACTAAATAACCAAGAGATCACTGAAGAAATCAAAGAGGAAATCAAAAAATACCTAGAGACAAATGACAATGAAAACATGACGATCCAAAACCTATGGGATGCAGCAAAAGCAATTCTAAGAGGGAAGTTTATAGATATAAAAGCCTACCTCAAGAAACAAGAAAAACTCAAATAAAAAATCCAACTTTACATCTAAAGGAACTAGAGAAAGAAGAACAAACAAAATCAAAAGCTAATAGAAGGAAAGAAATCATAAAGATCAGAGCAGAAATAAATGAAATAGAAACAAAGAAAACAATAGCAAAGATCAATAAAACTAAAAGCTGGGTCTTTGAGAAGGTAAACAAAATTGATAAACCATTAGCCAGACTCATCAAGAAAAAGAGGGAGAGGGCTCAAATCAATAAAATTAGAAATGAAAAAGGAGAATTTAGAACAGACACTGCAGAAATACAAAGCATCCTAAGAGACTACTAAAAGCAAATTTATGCCAATAAAATGGACAACCTGGAAGAAATGGACAAGTTCTTACAAAGGTTATATAACCTTCCAAGACTGAAACAGGAAGATACCGAAAATATGAACAGACAAATCACAGGTAATGAAATTGATACTGTGATAAAAAATCTAAGAAACAAAAGTCCAGGACCAGATGGCTTCACAGGTGAATTCTATCAAACATTTAGAGAAGAGCTAACACTCATCCTTCCCAAACTCTTCCAAAAAATTGCAGAGGAAGGAACACTCCGAAACTCATTATATGAGGCCACCATCACCCTGATACCAAAATCAGACAAAGATACTACAAAAAAAGAAAATTACAGACCAATATCACTGATGAATATAGATGTAAAAATCCTCAGCAAAATACTAGCAAACAGAATCCAACGACACATTAAAAGGATCATACACCATGATCTAGTGGGATTTATCCCAGGGATGCAAGGATTCTTCAAATACGCAAATCAATCAATGTGATACACCATATTAACAAATTAAAGAATAAAAACCATATGATCATCTCAGTAGATGCAGAAAAAGCTTTTGACAAAATTCAACACCGATTTATGATAAAAACTCTCCAGAAATTGGGCATAGAGGGAACCTACCTCAACATCATAAAGGCCATATACGACAAACCCACAGCAAACATCATTCTCAATGGTGAAAAACTGAAAGCATTTCCTCTAAGATCTGGAAGACAAGGATGTCCACTCTCACCACTATTATTCAGCATAGTTTTGGAAGTCCTAGCCACGGCAATCAGAGAAGAAAAAGAAATAAAAGGAATACAAATTGGAAAAGAAGAAGTAAAACGGTCACTGTTTGCAGATGACATGGTACTATACTTAGAGAATCATAAAAATGCCACCAGAAAACTACTAGAGCTAATCAGTGAATTTGGTAAAGTTGCAGGCTACAAGATTAATGCACAGAAATCTCTTGCATCCCTATGTACTAATGATGAAAAATCTGAAAGGGAAATTAAGGAAACACTCCCATTTACCATTGCAACAAAAAGAATAAAATACCTGGGAATAAACCTACCTAAGGAGACAAAAGACCTGTATGCAGAAAACTATAAGACACTGATGAAAGAAATTAAAGATGATACCAAGAGATGGAGAGATATACCAGGTTCTTGGTGGAAGAATAAATATTGTGTAAATGACTATACTACCCAAAGCAATCTACAGATTCTGTGCAATCCCTTTCAAAGTACCAATGGCATTTTTTACAGAAATAGAACAAAAAATCTTAAAATTTGTATGGAAACACATAAGACTCAGAATAGCCAAAGCAGTCTTGAGAGAAAAAAACAGAGCTGGAGGAATCAGACTCCCAGACTTCAGACCATGCTACAAAGCTACAGTAATCAAGACAATATGGCACTGGCACAATAACAGAAATATAGATCAATGGAACAGGATAGAAAGCCCAGAGGTAAACCCACACACCTATGGTCAACTAATCTATGACAAAGGAGGCAAGGACATACAATGGAGAAAAGATAGTCTCTTCAATAAGTGGTGCTGGGAAAACTGGACAGATACATGTAAAAGAATGAAATTAGAACACCATACACAAAAATAAACTCAAAGTGGATTAGAGACCTAAATGTAAGACCGGACACTATAAAACTCTTAGCGGAAAACATAGGAAGAACACTCTATGACATAAATCACAGCAAGATCTTTTTTGATCCACCTCCTAGAGTAATGGAAATAAAAACAAAAAAAAAGAAATGGGACCTAGTGAAACTTAAAAGCTTTTGCAAAGCAAAGCAAACTACAAGCAAGACAAAAAGACAACCCTCAGAATGGGAGAAAATATTTGCAAATGAATCAATGGACAAAGGATTAATCTCCAAAATATATAAACAGCTCATGCAACTCAATATTAAAAAAAACAAACAAGCCAATCCAAAAATCAGCAGAAGACATAAATATACATTTCTCCAAGGAAGACATACAGATGGCCACGAAGCACAAGAAAACTGCTCAACATCACTAATTATATGAGAAATGCAAATCAAAGGTATAATGAGGTATCACCTCACACCAATTAGAATGGGCATCATCATAAAATCTACAAAGAATAAATGCTGGAGAGGGCGTGGAGAAAAGGGAACCCTCTTGCACTGCTGGTGGGAATATAAATTGATACAGCCACTATGGAGAACAGTTTGGGGGTTCCTTAAAAAACTAAAAATAGAATTACTATATGATCCAGCGATCCCACTACTAGGCATATACCCAGAGAAAACCATAGTTCAAAAAGACACATGCACTGCAATGTTTATTGCAGCACTATTTACAATAGCCAGGTCATGGAAACAACCTAAATGCCCACTGACAGATGAATGGATAAAGAAGATGTGGTACATATATACAATGGAATATTACTCAGCCATAAAAAGGAACAAAATTGGGTCATTTGTAGAGACATGGATGAATCTAGAGACTGTCATACAGGATGAAGTAAGTCAGAAAGAGAAAATCAAAAGCATATATTAATGCATATATGTGGAACCTAGAAAAATGGTACAGATGGACCAGTTTGCAGGGCAGAAATAGAGACATAGATGTAGAGAACAAACATGGTCACCAAGGGGAAAGCGGCGGGTGTGGTGGGTATGGTAGTGTGATGAATTGTGAGATTGGGATTGACATATATACACTAATATGTATAAAATGGATAACTAATAAGAACTTGCTGTATAAAAAATAAATAAAATTCAAAAAAAAATCAGAATGTCTGCTATGTCCTGGACATTATGTTAGGTGCTCAAGACGTATTCAGTGAAAAAGACAGGCACAACCCCTGCCTTTGTGGATCTTGCTCTTTATTGGAAATGATGTATTTTTTTAATATCATCTACTATTACTGTTTTTTCTTTCTGGTAGTAGTATTTTATTTTTTAATTTTATTTTATATTGGAGCATAGTTGATTAATCATGTTGTGTTAGTTTTAGGTGTACAGCAAAGTGATTCAATTATACATATTCATGTATCTATTCTTTTTCAAATTCTTTTTCCACTTAGGTTATTACAGAATATTGAGTAGTGTTCCCTGTGCTATACAGTAGGTCCTTTTTGATTATCCATTTTAAATATAGCAGTGTGTACATGTCAGTCCCAAAGATATTTTATTAAAGCACGGGAACTACAGGAAGTTAAAGGAGTACAAAATGAGTGGACCTCAACAAATCAATGAAATCAAGGAAGACCAACTGGAAAAAATGAGATTTACCTTGCTATCTGGATGAAAAAGGTTTTCCAGGAAATCCAATTCTTTTAGGCAGAGAAACTGCATATTCAATGATTTTGAGGCAAGAAAATTTAGAAAGCATTTAGGAGACTTAAAGAAATTCAAGAAGTTTAGATTGTATAATGGGGAGGGTCAAGATGGTAAGAGATAAAAGAGAAAGAGTGGAGGGGCCATAGGGAGTCTGCAGGGAATTGGCAAGTCTGCAGGTAAGTGACTGGTTTTATTCATATGTTCATAAAATCACTCTAGAAAAAGAATGGAATATCTGCAAGAATAGAGTAAGACTAGAAGCAGGCAGGGACAAAGTTATGAGATTGTTGAAAGTAGGTCAGGGGAGATAAAACGATGGTCTGGAACATTCATTAATTCATTCAGAAGATATTTACTGAATAGTCATTATATTTCAGGCAATACACTGTGTATACAGTGGTGAATCACCACAGCTAATAGAAATATGCATTAAGAGGATTTATAATGCTTCGTGATTATTTGGATGGGGGTATGAAAAAGGGGCTTGAGTAATTTGGTGGATTCAGGCCACATGAAAGTAGGAACAAACTTAGGGTTGTGTGCTAGGAGTAGAGGGTGCGTCGTTTGGGGCGTGTTTCATTTGAAGTAAGATATCTAACAAGCAGGAGGCTAATGAATCTGGAGCTGTAAGAGATCTGAGACAGAGTTAGAGGTCACCAACTACTAGATAGTTACCAAAGCTTTTAGGGATGGATGAGCTTACACAAGAAAGGTGTGTGCAGAGAGAAGGAAGGGGGCCTAAGATAGCTCTGGGCAGAAAGTAGCCTGCAGGGGGTAAGTGAGGAAAGATGACTACAAAGCAGAGTGGGAAGTAAAGGTCATGCATGTAGGGTAAAAGCTCCAGCTTTGTTTCCAGTGAGCCTAGGGAAACAAGCGTTCCAAGGTGAGGATTGATTGGTAAACATACATGAAACCTGTTGACCTCTCCCATCATCAACAAGAAGACAAAGGAAAAATAAGAAAGCAGTAGTGGAAATATTCTTACTCTAAGTCTGAAAGACTTCTTTCAGTCTCTTTGACTGAACTCTTGAGGATGGCTGAAAGCTCCCCACAAACACACTAATCTTCATTATTTTATTTAAAAATAGCAATATTTTCTGTCTTATTCAGCAAAATTTAAAGGAGTGGAAGACATGTTTTAATAATATTGCTTGAGACACACAACAATTAACATCCCCCTCGCCATACAGTTTTCCTTTTTGACAACTTTTTTTTTTCTATAAGTAACTGAACTTTCTTTAGATAAATTAAGCATAAAAACCATTTATTGGAAACGTATCAACTAGCTGACAGAATTCTTTTAAAAAGGGGCTAAAGAACTGGGCTCAGAAAACAATAGGAAGCAGGAAGCTTCGGTGTTCTAGTTATAGAAACTCATCTGTAGTATTTTTGTTTTGTTTTAAGTCTTTATGGCCAGGTTTAATAAACTCCAACTACTTTAGTCCCCTTAAAACTCTTTACTTAAGAACCATTGCCTGGGGCTTCCCTGGTGGCGCAGTGGTTGAGAGTCCGCCTGCCGATGCAGGGGACACGGGTTCGTGCCCCGGTCTGGGAAGATCCCACATGCCGCGGAGCGGCTGGGCCTGTGAGCCATGGCCGCTGAGCCTGCGCATCCGGAGCCTGCGCTCCGCAACGGGAGAGGCCACAACAGTGAGAGGCCCGCGTACAGCAAAAAAAAAAAAAAAAAGAACCATTGCCTGGGAGATAACAGAGTGCACTAATTCTATTTTGATTATATGTCCCCTCCTTAATGAAGGTGGTCAGGGAAATGTACTGAGGGTCACTTTGGGACTGCAAACAATGAGGAAGAGTCACTTACCCACACAGGAATCAGTATGCCATTATCAAAGCAGGAAGGAATGACGTCTGGGTGACTACAAACCCATATTTTATTCTTTATTCTTAAACAAACACTCGTATACTTGATTCTTAATGTAAGCAAACTACAAATATTTTGAACTTCAAATTGCATAAATTCCATTTTTCCTGATTTATTCTTTTGTATTCTCTGATTTTTTTAAAAGCAGGGTTATTGAAATAGATGGAAATACAGCAAACTGAACATGTAAAATTTCATAGGTTAGGTTTTGCATTTGTATATACCCTGAAATCATCTCCATTACCAAGACAAAGAACATATACCCCACCTTCAAAATGTCCTTACACCCATTTGAAATCCCTATCTCCTGAACCTCTCCACTCCGTCCCCTGCCAGCCCAAGGCAACTGCTGATCTGCTGTCTGCTAATATTAATTTCCATTCCCCAGAATTTTATATAAGAGGCATCATGCAGTATATACTCTGTTTTGTCTGGGTTTTCATTCAGCATAATTATTTTGATATTCATCCATATGATTACCAGTATCAACAGTTCATTTTTTCCCACTGCTTAGTGTTTTACTGTATGGCTATACGAGTTTCTTTATCGAGTACCTATTAAGTTTTCAGTTTTTGTCTATTCTAGATAAAGCTGATATGAACATTCATGTACAATTCTTCGTATGAACGCGAGATTTTATTTCTCCTGGGTAAATACCTATAACTAGAATGGTAAAGTGCTAAGACAGGTGTGTATTTCACTTTAGGCATAGCCAAACTATTTTCCAGATAATTGTTTCATTTTACATTCTTACCAGGAGTACATATGGGTTTCAGGTACACCACAATCTGGCAAATAGTTGGGATGCTCCTTTTTTTTTTTTTTTAACATCTTTATTGGAGTATAATTGCTTTACAATGGTGTGTTACTTTCTGCTTTATTACAAAGTGAATCAGCTATACATATACATATATCCCATATCTCCTCCCTCTTGCGTCTCCCTCCCACCCTCCCTATCCCACCCCTCTAGGGAGGGTCACAAAGCACCGAGCTGATCTCCCTGTGCTATGCGGCTGCTTCCCACTAGCTACCTATTTTACATTTGGTAGTGTATATATGTCCATACCACTCTCTCACTTCGTCCCAGCTTACCCTTCCCCCTCCGCATGTCCTCAAGTGCATTCTCTACATCTGCGTCTTTATTCCTGTCTTGCCCCTAGGTTCTTCATAACCACTTTTATTTATTTATTTATTTTAGATTCCATATATATGTGCTAGCATACAGTATTTGTTTTTCTCTTTCTGACTTCACTCTGTATGACAGACTCTAGGTCCATCCACCTCACTACAAATAACTCAATTTCATTTCTTTTTATGGTCGAGTAATATTCCATTGTATATATGTGCCACATCTTCTTTATCCATTCGTCTGTCGATGGACACTTAGGTTGCTTCCATGTCCTGTCGATTGTAAATAGAGCTGCAATGAACATTGTGGTACATGACTCTTTGAATTATGGTTTTCTCGGGGTATTTGAGCAGTAGTGGGATTACTGGGACGTACGGTAGTTCAAATTTTAGTTTTTTAAGGAACCTCCATACTGTTCTCCATAGTGGCTGTATCAATTTACATTCCCACCAACAGTGCAAGAGGGTTCCCTTTTCTGCACACCCTCTCCAGCATTTATTCTTTGTAGATTTTCTGATGATGGACATTCTGACTGGTGTGAGGTGATACCTCACTGTAGTTTTGATTTGCATTTCTCTAATGATTAGTCACGTTGAGCATGTATTTGTTGGCTATCTGTATATCTTCTTTGGTGAAACGTCTATTTAAGTCTTCTGCCCATTTTTGGATTCCATAACTAATATGGAAACATAGAATAAAGGAGTATCAGGGTCAAGTCAGCCATCTACCAATTCAATGAACTCTGAGATTCAGGTAGCTTCTAGGTCATCTTTTAAGGAGACCCTCATCTACTACATCTGCATTTCAGATTATACAGTTGACTCTTGCACAACGTGGGGGTTAGGGGAGTTGGCCCTCCTCACCATTGAAAATCTATCTATAATTTTACAGTTGGCCCTTTGTATCCACCTTTCCACATCCACAGATTCAACTAGCCACAGATTGTGTAGTATTGTAGTACATATTTATTGGGAAAAATCCGTGTGTAAGTGGACCCCCACAGTTCAAACTTGTGATGTTCAAAGGTCAACTGTATTTAAAATCAATTAAATCAATTAAAAGGATTTAATAGAATTGCCATAATGTAAGGCACTTCACTCGATGGTTTGTGGGTTTTTCTCCAATTTTGGAGACATCATATCCTACACCTAGGAAAATTTCTGTCTCTCCCATTTATTCTTCTAGAAGTTAACACACTTTTTCTATGAAGAGTAAGATTAGTAAGTATTTGAGCTTTGCAGACCAAGTGGTTTCTGTTGCCACTACTCAACTCTGTTGTCTATAGCACAAAAGTAGCAATAGATGGTACATAAACAGATGGGTGTGTTGCTGTTCTAATAGTATTTTTTTTAAGTGGCAGATTGGATTTGGCCCATGGGCCAGGTTTGGCAGACTTTTATATTAATGGGTGACTTGGGAACTCCACTAGTCTAAAGTGGGGTCCAGAGAAAGCAGCTGCTTTGTAATTCCAGATCCAAGTCACAGGTCCAGACTGTGGGGAATGTTTCTCTGTTACCAAGCCATATGACCCAGCAGATCTGATGGTACTAATCTTATTTATTGTGTGTAAAATGCTGAGTGGAGCCTCGCAAATTGCAAGAAAGGTTGTATTGTACAGACCAATAAGCAGATCCTTACCTCAGAACACACTGAATACTACTTGATTTCTGCTATGGTACTTCTTTGATACCAATGTATATGAAACCCTGCAGCATCCTGTTCAGCACTCATGCATATGTACCCAGGAAGTCCAGGGTAATTAACTCTTCGTGAACCAACCTTGATAAGTTGTACAGGAACTGATGGCCAAAGGCTTTTGCCTTTCATCACCTGGGTAGACAGTTCTAAGATATATTTTATAATACTTCCCAGAGACAACTGTGGGAGAGTACTAATTGTCCATAGTGATGGCCAACTCACTTATGCAGCCTTCTGTTTGCTTTCCCTTCTGCATTTACTTTCCTCATCTATCAGTTTGGCTTCCTGGGATTACCTTCCCCAAAACATCACCTGTATCCAAATATTTGTCTCAGACTTATTTCAGCAGAATGCAATGTTAGATACCCTGTTAAAACTCATTTTATATGCACAAAACAAAATTGCATTATTCTAATGTTCCAAGATAAGAGCAAGGTTTTTTTTTTCTGCATGCATTTATTTATGAAGAAACAAAATATCCCCCCAAAAACTAATTTAAAATACAACAAAAATAGAGGAAGGTGAATCTTCTTTTCTTCCTCATGTAAATGAAAGAATGATATATTTGAATATAGATTTAGAAATCAAATGTAGTCAAACAAGTATGTCAACAGAGCTGGTCAGCAGTATTTGATATAATTTCAAGTTTCATAAGTGATACCTCTGTAGCTCTGTGTAAAGAAATTAAATTCAAAAGCAATTGGTTTTTTACAGATGAAAACACAAATCAGTTATCCCTTTGAGAATTTTTCTACTTCCTGTAATCTTTTGTGTGGCTTCTTTCACTTTACATTTGTCAGGGGAAAGTTTGGCAAAATTGAGGTAGAATATTCAGGAAAGGGACAAAGGAGGAAAAAATCAAGATAAATGGTAGTTTTCCCTACTCTGTTTGAATATTTTTTGTTCTTTAATTCCCTAAACTAGAGATGTGCTGAGTGTAACACAATATGTCACTCTTAAACGGGTTGCTACTTCTAGCTGTCACTTTTGATCAGAAGGCACACTGGTTTGGGGCATGAAACTTGCAAATAAAAATCAGGGAAATAAAAGCAATTTCCATTTCCACTTAAAAATTTACAAACTGTGGTGCTCTGAACAGCATGGGATAGTTAAAAAACATGTCTTTCATTTGTCTTGCTTCTACAGAAAATACAATTTGGAGAAAGAGCAAATGCTGAAAATATATCTTTCGGCTTCTTGAATATTTGGGAATGCTGTGAAGAAATCACTTAATTAAAAAAAAAAAAGGCTATGAAGTCTTGTTTCTCTCCTGTCTTGGGCCTAACGTGGCCAAAGAGGCAATTATATGACATTTTAACTCATTGGTTGATAGAAACATTTTGTATTATCTGCCCAAATAGTCAAAATTTCCAAAACAAAACACAGCTTTTGAGTTCCCCATTGGTTCCTGACTCTATAAATTAAGTGCTTTCTTACGACAGCTGTGACAGCAGTTGATATAACAGAAGCTGAAACAGCACTTAGAATAAACACATAATCAACACCTAATTTCATGACTAGTTAAATCTCTGCTTTTTCTGTCTGCAGAATCTTGTCTGCCACAACGACTCCTATTAGAAATCATCATATTATTAATTTTCAGTGTTTTCTCAATGGATCATGACTTTTCATCCCTCTTTTGCTAGTAGAATCTCCACGAAACAGAATTTTTCACTTTTTATGACTAAAAAGCCCCATGAGATAAAAACATATTTTATTGTGTATGAAACAATCATGGGCCTACTGATTCTACTTGTTTTAGAAAAAAAAATCTCACATTTATTTAAAAAAATGTAATTCTTTTAATGCTTTAATATCACTTTGATCAGTTTTGGGTGACATGTGTATCAAATCTGGTCAACTGAACCCAACTAAAAGGTTAAAATGATTTCCTCAAAAGTGATTGTGTA
This sequence comes from Mesoplodon densirostris, assembly GCF_025265405.1. Lineage (NCBI taxonomy): Eukaryota > Metazoa > Chordata > Mammalia > Artiodactyla > Ziphiidae > Mesoplodon > Mesoplodon densirostris. The sequence continues at coordinate 60,136,175 of NC_082669.1, read as the reverse complement.
ACTATCAGAATGGCCAAAATCTAGAACACTGTCAACACCAAATGCTGGTGATGATGTGGAGCAACAGAAACTCTCAAGCACTGCTAGAGGAATGCAAATTCTCACTACTTAGGACAGTAGTGCTCCTTGATATTTACTCAAAGGAGCTGAAAATTGATGTCCGCACTAAAACCTTCACACAGATGTTTATAAAAGCTTTATTCATGATTGACAAAACCTGGAAGCAACCAACATGCCCTTTAGTAGGTGAATGGGTAAATTGTGGAACATCCAGACAGTGAAATATTAATCAGTGCTGAAAAATGAATGAGCTATCAACTTACAAAAAGACTTGCAGGATTAAATTTAGGGTGGTCGGTTTTCCAGAGTGGTAATTCATTCAAGTCAGCTAGCATTTATTTAGTGGTTACTGCATGCTTATCTTTTTTTAGGTAGAAATAAATCATAGTTTGATTTTTTTTTAAAAAAGACATGAAGCGATTTAATGCATATTACTAAACGAAAGAAGCCAATCTGAGAAGGCTATACTGTATGAGTCCAACTACATGATGTTCTGGAAAAGACAAACTGTGGAGAAAATTAAAAGGTCAAACCCATTGAATGTAGAACACCAAGAGTGAATTGGGGGATGTTAAGAATGGAGGAGGCTATGCATGTGTGGTGGCAGAAGTATAGGGGGATGGCTGTATTTTCCTCTTAAGTTTGTTGTAAACCTAAAACTGATCTAAGAAAAATAGTAAAAAATGCTGACTGGGCAAAGGTAAAGGTTGGGGAGGGGGTATGTTGAAATCATTATAAGAGAAGTAACAATTTAGAATTAGAAGATACTGCATTACCAGTTAGCAGCTTGGCAATCAATCAGGGCCAAATCTCTTAAACTCTTTCAGATTCCACTTCTACGTTTGTCATATGAGACTGATAATACTTGTCTCACCAGGTTTCTCAGGGAGAATATGAGATAATATATATGAATATATATTTTATCTATTATTACTCAGACTGTAGAATCTTTAATATAGATAAAGTATATCTAACTATAGGATAGGTTATAAAATAATATTGATATCTTATAGATTTATTATGCATTAGAATCAACTGAGCTAACACTCAGAATTTTTTGGCGTTTGGTAATTCTTCTATTTTTAGAAAGCTACTCAATGATTACTTGTCTATTTATAATTCAGACTATGATACATTTTAGAACTGAGAATTTTTATCCAATGTCATTTATTGATTTTGTTGTAAGTCCAAAGAAAGGAAAATCTACTTTCCAACCCGGGCATTTCTGCCCTGAGGTCATATTTAAGCACATATATAGGAAGCCAATGTCTTTTGTTTAGATCAGAGGAGAGGACAGTGACTAAATACATCTGTGTTCCATCCTCTCACCTTTGGGAATCCTTACTTTAGTTTTGTTTTAGCCCAACAGATTCCCCTGAGGTCCTGAGATCTGAAATAGCAGTGACTATAGGTCGGGAGTTCTGAGAAACCAAAAGTCTTGGTGATAATGAAGGAGAAGAAAACTAAAACTTTTCCAAAAGGGGATTCCGAGAAGGATTTGGAGTGAATCTAAATTGCACTGTACTCAATCTGCTTTAGACTTGTCTTTGAAAGACTAAATTTGGATTATCATTTCAGTTTTAACTTCCATTCAGAATTTGATTCCATAAGTTTTTCAGAAAAAATCCATATATTTTGCCTGAAAAAGAACAAGTGCATCTAGTGCTACTTCTTGATAGAAAGAAGCATGGCTGTGACAGGAGGAAAAAGAAGATGAACCCAGAACATCTTAGGCTATAAAGTAAAGAAGTACTCAGAACGTGATGAAGACTTGTCAAAAGGATATAGGAGCCAGCTTGAAGTGGCTCCCACAGGCCAAATATGGGACAATTTAAAATAAAAATATACAATATTAATGGGTTATAATTCATGGAAAAAACAAGAATCCATGAGTCTATATACTCTCATAGGTAAGTATAAAAATTGGAAGTTTAATGAGATAGGGATATTTACATAGTTTCAAAGTACCTCCTCACAAAATACTTATTAATTCAGAGGAGAAAATGAACAACTTTACAGTGAAGTCTGGGAGACACCATAGGATGTATGGAGTCTTTGATTATGAATCATGTGATCAAAGCAAACATCATCAATAACTAAATAAGTTAAAATACTTTGCCACTATGTGGCATGCAATCAAAAAAACAGTATCCCATGTATCCATGAAGAATGTGAGCTTATTCCAAGTAGAAGGATATGCTACAAAATAACTGGTCAATAATTTTCAAAGGTGTCAAGATCATAAAAGCTAAGACCAAGGAATTGTTTAAAATTGAAAGAAACTAAAGAGACACAATATTTAAAGGTATTGTGAGTCTCAATGTGATCCTTCTGCTATAAAGGACACTACTGAGGTGACAATGCCTGAATGACTACTGAGGTTTAGATAGCAGTAATGTATCAATGGTAATGTCTTGGTTTTGATGGTTTTAGTCTGGTTACATAGAGAATTTATTGGTTTTAGAGAAGACACACTAAAATATTTGAGGGTTGTAGAGCATCAGGTCAGCCACAGAACCTCAATAGCATCAGGGAAAAATGTCTTTGCCATGCACTTGTGACTTTTGTGTAGGTTTGAGATTATCATCTATTTATGACTCTATCAAAAACCAATCATTAAGGTTAGTAGGAATTAAGCCACAGAAAGGACTTTGCTTATTTTAATGACTTTTCTTATTCCTTTTTGAACTACATAAAATTATCAATGAAAATAATAGTGAATTCTATATCGTGAAAAGTAAAATTTCTCTCACAGCTTTCCTCCTTCCCAATCCACTCTCCAGGAATGAACACTATTAGTGCCCTGGAGTATATCCTTCCTGGCCTTTTCCTTTGCATGTACTAGTATGAGAATGGGCAGTATAGTTAAGACCACACCATGTAGCCAGCCTGACTGACTGAGTTCAAATCCTTCTGCTTAGCATTTCTGCAAATATGAGCACATTACTTAACTTCTTACTGGAATTTATTTCTGCAGTGGGCTGATAATTGTGTCTACCTAATATGTTGGCTATAAAGATTAAGGCATGTAATACATGTGGAGACCCTGGAACTGTTTGGCTATAACAATCTTGCTTGTCTCTTAACTTAGACAAGTGTGTCTAGTTTTTTACACACACTCAGAAAATGATAACGCAATGTCTATATAGTTGTGCGATTTTATTTCTTCCATAATCAACATTCACATTGGTTTTTTATTTCAATAAAAATTATGATAATTTCCTAACTCAGATTGTATCATAATCACATCTTTCCATCTGTGATTCCAGAAGAGAGCTGATTAGATTTTCACACTCAGTTAAAATTCTGTAACTTTACTGGTTATCCATTTTTTCACCAGGGACGCAAGGTTTTTCACTCAACAGTAGCTTTGCTCAGAATCGCCTTTGAGGTAATCCTGACAGTGCCAAGAGGTTCAGCAATTTGAGAGCACAATTGCCCACTGGTGCCAGGCCACGGGCAACGGCTGATGTGCTCAGTCATCAGGAGGGGTAACAGGGGAGCCAGCATTAGGAGAAGGGACCAGAAAGATGGGGAAAGGCTTCCCTTTAGTCTGGAAGTTGGTGATAGTGGTTGAGTTGAGGATCCAGTGCCCAAAAGGATCAGAATTGGAGTCTGAGTGGGTGCTTATGACACCAGAAGTCCCTGATGCTCCAGGCAGCCTGCAGAATAGGAACCAGAGAACCTCAAAGGCTTAGGAAGGAAGGTAGCAAGCCTCAGGCTCTCAGCCATGAAGGAGGCAGAGTTCAGCCTGGAAAAGTGGGCTGTGAAGACAAGTAGACACAAGCAGCAGCAAGGAAATCTATCCTCCGGACACTGCACCAAAACTCTGCTTTAGTTCAGGACATTTTCTATGAAGGCAAGGACCAAGTCCCAGCCTTTGTGACCAGAGTGTGGCAAGAGAAAATGGCCACATTTAGTTGGACATGAGGTATAGGAGCAAGCAGGTCCTGACAGCAGAAAGCCTAGAGCCTGTCGTCAAAGACAGCATGTAGGCTGAGTGTGGAGGCCACAAGCCAGCTAAAATGAAAATCAAGGATTTCCAAATATTCTTGAATTTCTGATAATATGCAGCTCACAAGACAGAAATAAACTTTATTGAAACAGCATTCTGTCAGGGATGTTTTTTACTTTTTTTTGACCACCAAGAGCACCAGAATCTTTGCCATAGTAATAAAGAAGTATTCTCTCTTCCAGGAAATAATTTATGACACTTATAATAGGGAGTATTTAATTTGAAGTTTAGTAAAAATGGGAAAATTATTTGTGGATATTGGAAGTAACCACACTGAGGAAAGAGGGAACTTCATGGGTTTTTTTTATTATTATTATTTTATTAGAGTACAGTTGATTTACAATGTTGTGTTAGTTTCAGGTGTTGAGCAATGTGAAGCAGTTATACATATACATATATCCACTCTTTTAGATTCTTCTCCCATGTAGGTCATTACAGAGTATTGAGTAGAGTTCCCTGTGCTATACAGCAGGTCTGTATTAGTTACCTATTTTATATATAGTAGTGTGTATATGTCAATCCCAGTCTCCCAGTTTATCCCCCCCCCCCGCTTCCCCTCTGGTAACCATAAGATTATTTTCTACATCTGTGACTCTATTTCTGTTTTGTAAATAAGTTCACTTATACTATTTTTTTAGATTCCACATATAAGTGATTTATGCTATTTGTCCTCCTCTGTCTGACTTACTTCATCAGTATGACAATCTCTAAGTCCATCCATGTTGCTGTAAATGGCATTATACTGTGTTTTAAAATATATCAACTTGAATAAAGAATAGAATTCTAATATCCAGTTACAAAGTGTTCTGACAAAGGGGAGAATATCTTTAGCCTGGGTGACAAAGGAAGAAGTCATGTTCTGCCCTAGTTTCTGAGGCTTTGGATTGTGCTGGGGTAAGTGGGTAGTACCTGCTATGTTGCACAACTCCAGAATGTCTCCTTCACATCGTGTTGCATTGTTAAGGACCCGCCCTAGTGTTATACAGTGAACACATCCTGCAGAGGCAGAATTAGCAGCCTTGCTGCTCATCTTTTTCTTTAAAGCTTGTTTCACAGTTGTCTGTACTAGATTTAGCTCCTTCTGTAATTATATTTATATTCTTGGTCTCCACTTTCACAGTTGTTCAAAGCTGAATTTAAGAACTGAGTTTTTCAACTGATATCTGTAGCAGCTCTGATCCCTTCATTCTCCTCACAATGCTTCCCGTATGCTAAGCCTTATGTGCTGTCTTTTAAACAGGATCTCTGCCTCACCAGCATCGTCTTCTCGGTCTCATTTTGCTTCTTCACCGTAAAGGGAGAACTTTACTTTCATAAGCAGAAAGAACCACATTCCAAGTAGAGTCTTAGCTAAAACTATACTGCGACATGCAACTTTTTAAACATCTTTACTGGAGTATAAGTGCTTTACAATGGTGTGTTAGTTTCTGCTTTATAACAAAGTGAATCAGATATATGTATATATATATCCGCATAAACCCTCCCTCTTGCATCTCCCTTCCACCCTCCTTGTCCCACCCCTCTAGGTGGTTGCAAAGCACCGAGCTGATCTCCCTGTGCCATGCGGCTGCTTCCCACTAGCTATCTATTTTACGTTTGGTAGTGTATGTATGTCCATGCCACTCTCTCACTTTGTCCCAGCTTCCCCTTCCCCCTCCCCATGTCCTCAAGTCCATTCTCTACCTCTGACTTGAAACTTCTTGATACTACTGGATGAATATTGGTGTTACTCTCTATTAATATCACTTAATATTTTTAGACTACAAATGATTTTGCAACATGTGGCCTGCTATAATGATATGGTAATATTAACATGAATAAGACCTGATCTCTCTGCTCAAGTTGCTTATAGCTTTGTAAGGGAGGAGGACAGGAACACAGAAAATGAAAATTCTGTGTAAACTCCTTGAGGGTGGTGTAATTTCACTGGCTCCTGGAGGGCAGGTACTCCTATTCTTCCTGTTTCCAGTCTCTAGTACATACTTTACCATTTGGTGATTAAACAGGTGCTATTCTAGAATATAAATAAAAGGCTGAATTAGCCTGGCACATGACAACAACTCCTACCAATTGGTTGAAATCGAAAAAGCTACCAATGAGGGAAGACTAGTCAATCTCAGCCTTAAAAGATAAATAAGGTATTGGTAGGCAGAGAAGTTACAAAAGCATTCCTGATGTAGACAGTAGTGGGACCAAAGCCACACATACATGTTCTCTCTGCCTGGTGCTCTCTTCCCCCAGACATCATGTCTCACTCCTCACTTCATTCAGGTGTCAGATGTCACCCTACTGGAGACTCCTGCCCTGAAGACCTTTTCTAAAGTAATTCTCCCTCTGTCAGTCTCTTTCCCTTGCCTCTTTTAAAAATTTTACTTCTTGTTACTCACATATGTATGTATTTTATCTATTTTTTAGTGTCTGTGTCCCCTCATTTAAATATAAGCTCTGTAAGACAGAGAAAATACTATCTATTTTGTCTAATGTTGAAGCTTCAGATTCAAGAATGATGCTTAATACAGAGGAAGTATTTAATAAGGTTTTGTTTTGGTTTGGAGATAGTGAGGCAAGTAGGAAGGAAATATAACTGGGAGTTATGATTATTAAGGATAGTTTTAACTAAGGTTTTTTTCTTCCTTGGTTCAGCTCCATGGCAAACAAAGTCAATACTTGGCCACCATGTTCTCTGTTCAAGAGATCACTGGGGTTACCACCATCACTCCCCCATAGAAGCCCTCTCTGCTCCTTCCCCACCCCCAAAGAACAGGCACTTCACTATTGGCAAATTCAGTCATCTCCCAGCATACTTTTGAACTAGCAGAGAGATGATCTTTGCAATAGAAATAAAAATGTGCATGATTCTGGTTATATCTGAACGGATACTGCCATGTGAGATTGCTACCTGTAAATGCTATTTTGCAGTTTCATGACCTGTGTCTATAATCAGCAGCTCTGATAAGCTTTGCCTTCCTTATTGTTCTCTGTTTCAATGTTCACATCTTTATCATTTTTCTTAGTTATGACTTTTAGCAGAGCACATTTTACACCCCATTTCACCCACATTTGCCCAAGCATGGGTAACTATTTCATTGTCTTGAACAGCAGCACTCTGAACCTAGTCAAGTGCTGCTTTAATATTAGCAAAATTATGCCCATCCTTTGCCTGCATCATGTGTCAGTATTTTACTTAAGACACAATTTTCAACATGTGCTGCTTGATCTTGAACCATTCTTGATAAGGGATTTTACATGCTGAAGTTCAGTCTTATCAGGTTAGCAAAGTTCTCTAATTATCAAAATAAGCTATAAGTGCCTAATTATTAAACCTACCCTTTCTAACACCCAAATTGGTTTTCTTAGCAAACTTGGATTGCCTTAGTACAGAGAGGAGAGTTAAATTAACTGTAATGCATCAACTGATGTTTCATGTCAGTTGCCCTACCCAGGATCTAAGGAAGCAGGGATACTCAACACTTTCCATATAGCTTTTTTCCTCCAGAATTTTTGTTCTGACCTGGAGGTAAAACTTAACAGTCAAATCTCACAAAACTGGACAGTTCAGGACAAATTTATTCTATGAACAGAATCCTTAAAAAAAAATGTTCTAAGAACTGTTTATTTATAAAAGAATGCCAGCACAAAACATTTGGGGGCTTCCCTGGTGGCGCAAGTGGTTGAGAGTCTGCCGACGCAGGGGACATGGGTTCGTGCCCCAGTCCGGGAAGATCCCACATGCCGTGGAGTGGCTAGGCCCGTGAGCCATGACCACTGAGCCTGCGCGTCCGGAGCCTGTGCTCCGCAATGGGAGAGGCCACAACAGTTAGAGGCCCGCATACCACAAAAACAAACAAACAAACAAAACATTTGGAATTTTAATTGGAATTGGAATTCCACCCAAACAATAGGTCAATGAAATTAAAAAAAATATATGTATCTATATTTATATACATATATATACACACACATATGTATATGTTCTATATATACACATAAAACTATAAATCTAGATATCTAAAATTCTCTGCATAAAACTCTATAAAACTCTCTGTAAAACTATATATATAGAGAGAACTACATTGACTCTCTCCCTCCAAAAATATAACATATCACTCTATTTAGCTGTTTTAAATATTTCAATAAATTTCAATAAATTTTTTGAATTAAAAATAGTGCCCAGAATCAGATATAGTAGGAGTATGGGAAGACCTAAGAGCTGGTAAACAGAAATCTCAAACAAAGCTCCCCATGGGATTTTTGTGAGGAATCTAATGCTTGTGCCTATCCATACATCTAATTGGACTGCTGTGGAAACATCACTTTGTCTGTTCCTAATGTGCTCAATGGAGCATGAGCCATAGGCTCATAGTTTCAGGCTATGGTAACGGAAGACAGCCCTGAGAGATTAAGACACTTAATTAGACTTGTAATTAGAGACAAAGTTAGAGAGCAGAACTCCTGTGATTTCAGTAAGCAACTCCAGCACCCAAGTCACTTATGCTTAATAAATATGTATATATGTACTGGTGACTAAATGGATTAGTGAATCTAAATTTGTTCCATAACTCATCTCATTTTTTTTTTTTTTTTTTTTTTTGCGGTACACGGGCCTCTCTCCATTGTGGCCTCTCCCGTTGCGAAGCAAGGCTCTGGACGCACAGGCCCAGCGGCCATGGCTCACGGGCCCAGCTGCTCCACAGCATGCGGGATCCTCCCAGACCAGGGCACGAACCCATGTCCCCTGCATCGGCAGGTGGACTGTCAACCACTGCGCCACCAGGGAAGCCCAACTCATTTCATTTTTAGCATGGGTTTTACAGATGTCACACCCACACTATGTTAAGATTTCTTTGTTCACGAAAAAAGTTAATCCCCAAAATGACATTGATCTAGTGGCTTAAAAATAAGTCTAGACCATACTAGGGACATGTATAGGTAACTTTGCTTAGATGCAAGACCCTTAAACCTGTCAACTATTCTGAGTTTCTTGGTCAATAAGGAAAGAGAACTTTTTATCTAATGGTTTATAGGCAAACCCATTTTAATAACTTTATCCAAACACAGTCTATTTTAATTATTCTTCTTGTCCAAGTAGAATTCTCCCAACTATTCTTTTTTTTTATCCTGTTATGTTATGCAGTTTTATTTATTTATTTACTTACTTATTTATGGCTGTGTTGGGTCTTCGTGGCTGTGCGTGGACTTTCTCTAGTTGTGGCGAGCGGGGGCTACTCTTCATTGTGGTGCGTGGGTGGTGTGTGGGTTTCTCAGTGCAATGGCTTCTCTTGTTGCGGAGCATGGGCTCTAGGCACGTGGGCTTCAGTAGTTGTGGCAGTGGGCTCAGTAGCTGTGGCTCGCGGGCTCCAGAGCTCAGGCTCAGTAGCTGTGGTGCACGGGTTTAGTTGCTCCGTGGCATGTGGGATCCTCCCAGGCCAGGGCTCGAACCCGGGTCCCCTGCATTGGCAGGCAGATTCTTAGCCACTGTGCCACCAGGGAAGTCCCTCTCCCCTATTCTTAAAAACCCTAAGCAGGGAAATAGATTCAGGACTAGGACAATCAGAACACATTACCATACCTTTGCAATGTACTTGTATACTTCTTTTAGGAAGTAAAGAAAATACAAAGGATAGAAACTTGATTCCCATCTATGTCAAGAGAAGCATCGTTACATTCCTGTCCTTAATCTTTACTCACATCATTGAGAATTGCACTTTGCTACAACTCTTTGTTCGGTAGCTCTAGAGCACGTCAATGTTGATTACATGATTGTAAATAATGATATAGAGAAGTCAGCAGCTAGAAGGAGGCCAGAAAACGAGAAACTGTAGCTGTGTTAAGGGTCATGAAAATAACACAGAACTTGAAGTCTGAAAAATTTTGATTCAAATCACATCTCTTTTACTTATTTGCTGAAAGATCATGGACCAGTTACTTAATCTTTTTAAGATGCAATATGTCCAATATAATGGAGATGCATTCCTGTGAGGACTAAATTAGCACTTTCTGTATATTTCAATACTACTGGGATGTTCAATATAGTAGCCAGCAGCCACTTGCAGTTATTGAGCCCTTGAAATGTGACTAGTCTGAACTATGATATGCTGTAAATATCAAAAACACCCTGAATATTGGGAGACTTAGTGCTAAAAAAGCAAAATGTCTTACTCATAATTTTATATTGGTTGCATGTTGAAATGACATTTCAATAATATTTAACCTTATGTGTCTAAACTTAATTTTACTTTTATTTACTGTATTATTGTAGCTACTAGAAAATTTAAAATTACAAATATTTCTGTTGTACAGCATTGACCTGTATGAATATTTTGCCTTTTCTCTCCCCAGTGGACTAAAACCACTCTGAGAGGAGGAATTCTCTCTTATTTATCTTGTCCCAATATCAAGTGAAAATTCTACAAATATATGTAAAATTTATGTTGAATAAAAATAGTAACTTTAATCAGGAGTGTTTAGTACAGTTTCCTAAAAAAGCATTGTTTTCTCTATTAATAGGCAAATTCAAAACCGTCTTTCTTGATTTTCATCTCATTTATTACTCAGAGTTCCAAATAACATTTGTTTTGGTCTCACTGTTCCATATAACCGATGGGTTGAAGGAGAAACTACAAGAAAAATTAGAAGGCATATTGAATTAAATGAAGGTTAAAAAAATCCACATATTCAAATTTGAAGAATGCATTTTAATTAGTGCCTATAGCATTACATGGAAAAGAAATTCTGAAATAATCTAAACCAGCACCTCAAAAATAATAAAGAAGAGCCAAGTAAAGTCAAAGTAAGCAGAAGGAAGGGGATAAAAAAATTTAAATGAACAGATATTAGTTAAGTAAAAGGAGAAAAATAGAGGAAAATAAATGTACCTAAAATCTTATTTTTTGAAAGATAAGAAAAATTTATAAATCCCTAGACAGAGAGCTCAGAAAAAAGGTCCCATGTTAAAGGCATAATAGAAGACTATTACAAATTATTGTCGATAATTCAACATAAATGGAATGGAAAAATTCCAAACTAGCAAAACACTAAAAAAATAAATACCCTGAATCATTTGTATCTGTTATGTTAATTGAAATTGTAGCTTAACACCTTCTACAAAGAAAAGTCCAGACCCATGCGGCTCCAATGCTTAATTCTATCAAAGAAGAAATGTCAATTTTATGCATACTCTTACAAAAACTAGAAGAGGAAATATGTGAGGTGATGGATATGTTAACTAACTTAGTGGGGGGAATTCTTTCACAATGTATACACATATAAAATTATCATGTTGTACACTTTAAATATCTTACAACTTTATGTGTTAATTATACCTCAGTAAAGCTATAAAAGAATTCCAAAGTACAGATCGATATCCTTTAGGAACATAGAACAAAATTCCTTAGGAAAATTTTAGCTAACTGAATCCAATAATATGTAAAAAGAGTAACTTATGACCAAGTATACAGTTCAAAGATTTTTTGGCAAATGTACAATTCCAGGAATTCAAGGTTAGTTTAACATTATAAGTAATTATTGTAATTCACAATATTTATAGACAAAAAAGCAAAACCATTAAATTATCACAACAGAGTCAGAAAATACTTTGTCAAAATGTAACTCCCACTGATGATAAACAACAAACACAACACAGTAACTTGTGGCAAACTAGCTAACATTGTACTTAATGTTGAAAGACTAAATATTTTCACCCAGGATACAGGAAAAGCCAAGTGTATCCACTCTCAACATTTCTATTCAAAATTGTATTGGAGGCCCTAGCCAGTGCAATAATACAAGAAAAAAATAGTGTGTAGGTAGAAAAGAAGCAGAAAAATTATCTTTATTCATACATAACATAATTCTAAGGAATTCATAAAAAGTAACAGTCAAAATAAAAGTTAAGTAAAAATTTATAAATGATTTGAACAGAAACTTCACTAAATATGACATGTTAATTGCTTAAAAAAACACATGAAAAAATGCTCAGCATTATTAGTCATCAGGAAGATGCACATAAAATCTACAGTGACATACCCACTAGGCATCCATCAGAATGGTTAAAATAAGAAAGACTGACTATATCAAGTGTTGATGAATATATGTAGTAATTGAGAACCTTTAACATTTCTGATAGGAGTTTAAGTGATACAACCAGTTGGGGAAATAGTTTTTGCAATTTCTTAAAAACTTAAATACTTATCTTGTTACTCATCAATCCTACTCCTAGGCATTTACCAAAGAGAAATAGGCATATATGCACACAGAAACTTACACATGTATATTCATAAGTTTTATTCATAATATTCAAAAACTGGAAACAACCAAATGTCCAATAGTAGATGGATAAACAAAATCTGGTAATATTTATACAATAGGTTATTACCTGGCAATAAATAAGAACGAAGCACTGATCCATGCCACCACATAGATGAATCTCAAAAAAAATTATGCTGAGCAATAGAAACCAGATATAAAAAAGTAAGTACTATATGAATGCATTTATATGGAGCTGTAGAAAAGGCAAAACTAGTGTTAGAAATCAGATCAGGGCTTCCCTGGTGGCGCAGTGGTTGAGAGTCCACCTGCCGATGCAGGGGACACGGGTTCGTGCCCCGGTCCGGGAGGATCCCACATGCCACGGAGCGGCTGGGCCCGTGAGCCATGGCCGCAGAGCCTGTGTGTCCAGAGCCTGTGCTCCGCAACGGGAGAGGCCACAACAGTGAGAGGCCCGCATACCACAAAAAAAAAAAAAAAAGAAAGAAAGCAGATCAGTCCTTGCCTTCGTTTCAGGGTGTATGTGAAGGGGTGTGGAGGTGAGAGTGAATTTTATTGTAAGGATCATGAGTAAAATCATGTGGACATGTTCTATATTTTGAATGTAGTGATAATTTGTCAAAACTCACTAAAACATTTAAAATGAGTTCATCTTCTGGCTTGTAAATCACATGTCAGTGATGTAAATTTAAATAGTGAAAATGAATTGGTTGCTAGGGAGAGGGAAGATATGAACAAAGTAAACTCATGAGCAGAGGCACCTAGGGAGGAAAGCATATGGCATATGTGGGGAGCAGTGATGAGTTCCATTTGACTGGAACAAAAGATAAATGAATAAGAATTGTTGCAACACAAATTGGAAAGGTAAATAGAGTTAGAACATGCAAGGTCATAAATATCAGAATAAACATTTCAGATATTATTTGTGAACCAGTGAATGATGGGGCATCAATTTGTTTTGTTTGCCTTCCCCTTATCCCTTCCCTTCCCTTCCCTTTCTTAACATTTGGAGTGACATCCTCAGACAAGTGGATAGACAAGTCTCCAGCAAACCATGGGAGAAAGCATGCCATGGTTCCACCTTAAATGGTAGGATCTCTTTGTTGTCTGATTTGCATAAGCTCCCTGCTCATCAGTGGCAACGTTCATTTGTTTCTATCATGTCAGCCTTTCTCACAGATACCATCAGCAGAGATCTTAAACACATATGTTCACACAACCAAAATGGAATCACAATGGTGGGCTCTAGGCATTTCTGGAAAAAATTTAAAAAGCATTGGGTAAAACTCAAATATTTTATCAAATATATATTTTAGGTACTATTATTTTAGTCTTTCTTTCCAAAATAACTGCCTTGAGATTTGGACGGAAATATGAAGTCTTTGTCAACTATTTATTCCCAACTCTCAAGCTTAATTTCCATTTGAAGAATCATAAGGATTGGTCACATATACTGGAATATTCCAAAGGCTAAAAATTCTTTATAAACCTATAAATTTGTTGAGCTCAATATTAGGCAAGCAGTGTTTTTCAATCCAGATGGCTAATTTGCATGGCTTCATTTAACACCTGACTTTTCTACATATGTTTGCTTATTATAAAGACTGTTATAAGAAATACGTTACCTAAAATTTTGAGAGAAAAAATAGCCTGCAAAAACTGGCTGCCAGATTTGTCTTGCTGTTCATGTTTCTAAAATGAAGGAGAAAAGAGGTTTAAAGGATTGGGGGCTTTGAAAAGGCAGTAGCTGTTTCTGCAGCCTCCAATGAATTAGTCTTCTCTTGGATTAACAAGCTATTAAAGTTTCAGATAGGAACATTTTAATACAAAGTCTTACCGGAAAAGTACAGAGTCAAAATTCAAGTACTACTGTTATTTAATAGTTAAAACTGTAATACAACATTTTTCAAAGGTTTCATAATAAATAATAAAACATCTAAATTAAATGGGATTTATTATATTTATATCGATATGATATAGAATTTTGACATCACTCATTTCTTTTAACGTCCCATCAAGCAGAGATTCACAATCCTTGTCTTCAAGACTATTTCAATGTTATTTCCTATTTGTGTGTGGCATTCCTGATAGTTATTTCTTCTTAATGATTATTTTAGCACATTTTTATAATACCACATATCCCATCCATCATTAAGAACTTCACTTTACAAAGTAGCTCAGAAGCATTGTCTGCGGTAGAGATGATGAGATATTGCGACTTGGTCATTTCCATTCCTTCTCTCTGAAATCTTCATTCTGCGTTGCAGTGAACTTGCACAATCATTTCATAGTTATCACAACTTCTTTCTCCTAGGCAGCTAAAGGGAGGGCGGGGGAAAAGCCAGGCAGGAACAGATTAAAAGACAACATTTGAAATTATAGAGATTCACAAACAAAAGGCATTTGGGAACAGGGAGATCCTAGACTGCAATTTTGTCATTATTCAGACTGAAGCCAGAGAGATCGAAGCTGAGATTTGAATTCTACTTCTCCAACCGAGTGTTGCTTAGGAGAAGTGCAAATTCTCTTGACCTCAGTTTTGTCAACTATAAAATGATAAAAGCTAACTATACATATAGGGTCTTGTGAGGACAAAGATAATTTGTAAAATTTTAAACCAAATTAAACATCATAGATAGCTACATGGTAACAACATCAACATCAACAAAAAGCCCCAATATGTGGAAACTTGAATTTGAGTCTTGACTCCAGAATTGTTAATTAGATGAGCTTGGCATGTTTTCTAAATTTCTCTGAGTCTAATCATTTTTTGATGATAATAATTTCATAGAGTAATTGTGAGAATTAAGTGTTACTCTTTTTATGGCAACATACAAAATGGCTGTTTTTTGCTGTGATAGCAATTCTAACAATTCTAAATGTTGAACACCAGCCCTATGGATGAAGTGGCTCTCTCTTGCATTGGCTCAAAATAAAGGCAAGCTCTTCAAACATAATTCAGGCAGAAAATATAGTCAAAGTTCTTTATAATTCTCCAATAATTACTACTTCCAGTTTTTGGGGGGGTGGTTTGTTTTGTTTTGTTTTAGTCAGAATGAATGCTTTCTCAATAATCAGGCTGGTGTTTTTCTTTATAATATTCCATAATAAATGCTATCCAGGTATGCTAAGGGACCAGTACTCAAATTTAATTCTGTATTCTGTTTTCCCCTCAACTACTTCTAAAAAAATAATTTTCATAATTCATCTATGTCCCTAAATTGATCATTTCTTTTTCCCATTTTCTTCTGTTTCCTTCTGTTTCTTATGCTCAGGAACCTGACCTGTTTTTTCAATAGGTTAAAAATTATCATTTTCTACACAAATTAAAAACCAACTAAAAGATCAGTAGAACACAGTTTTTAAAATTCTACTTCAATTAACCAATTTTTCACGAGTCCGTTACTTGTAGAAGGTATTGTGCTAAGCCCCATAGGGAATTTTTTAAAGTATAGATCTCAGTATACTTATAATTTAACTGTAGATTTGAAAAAAATGTACCTACCATGTTCTGGAAATTATGTTAGATACACTATATTTTATTTATTTAGTCCTCACAATAATCCTCTAAAGGTGCATTATTACCATACAGTTGGGGAAACTAAGGCTTAGAGAGATTCCATGTCTTGCCCAAGGTCACATGACTAGGAAATTTGAATTGAATTGAATTGAATCCAGTTTGGCTCCGTATCCTTTATTCTTTTAATTGTGCTTACTAACACATGACTTGGCTATGTCTTTTAAAAAACACTCTATTACTGCATTTGATTTGCTAAACATTTTTCAGGGACTTTTCATAAAGGATATTGGTCTCTAGCTTTCTGAGAGTGGTTTTGTCTGGTTTTGATATCAAGGTTAATGCTGGCCTCATAAAATGAGTTGGCACATGTTTTCCCTCTTTTATCATCTTGAACATTAGTATATAATAGGTATTATTTATTTGTTTGGTAGAATTCATAAATAAAGCCACCTGCACCTGGAGTTTTCTTTGTGGGAAGGTTTTTAACTGTGACTTCAACTTTTGAATAGATAAAGGGAAATTTTGGTCATGTATTTTTTTTCTTGAATGAATTTTGGTATTTTGTGTTTTTCAGGAAATTGGTCCATTGTAAGTTGTAAAATTTATTGGAAAAACAGTCATTCCTGGTATTTTCTTATTTACCTTTCTATGTCTGTATAATCTGAAGTGATATGCCCTTCTTCCTGGTACTGGCGATTGTTTTTTCTCCTCTCTCTCACTGTCACACATTTATTTTGGTTACTATGGACTAATGTTTGCAATATTCCTGATCTTTTCAAAGAGCCAATTTTTAATTTCATTGAATTTTTCTGCTCCTTAGATGTTTTATAAATCACTAATTTTGGCTCTTATTATTACCATTTCCTTTATTCTGCTTATTTAGAACTTAATTTGGTTTCCTTTCTCAAGTTTCCTCACGTGGGAGTTTCTTCAAATAAAAGTTCAAGTGATTTGAGCCCTTTATTTCTAATTTAAGTAATTAGTCCTATTAATTTACTTCTAAGGACTCCTTTAGCTTAATCACAAAAATTTTGATATGTGTGTTTCATTTTCGCTTACTTCAAACTTTTCTATTTTCTCTTGTCATTTCATCTTTGTCCCATGGGTTATTTAAAAATGTATTCTTTAATTTGCACATATTTGGATATTTTCCAGATTCCTATCTTACTAATTTCTAGTTTAATTCTGTCTTAGAGAACATATGCTGTACTATGTCTAATCACGTAATTTAAATGCATTTTATGTCTCAGAATATGATCTATCATATAACTATCTCATATGCATTTGAAAAGAATTTGTCTTTGCTGATACTTGGTGTGATTTTCTATAAATATCAACTTATGAGATTTTAAAAGTCATTCGAGTCTTCAGTATCCTTAGAGATTTCTACCTACTTGTTATATCAATTATTGAGAGAGAATTGTTAAATTCTTCAATTATAACTGTGGCTGTATCTATTTCTACTTTTAGTTATACTAGTTTTTGCTTCATAGGTTGAGCTCCTCTTGTTAGGTGCAGATAAATGTAGGATATTTATTTTTCCCTTCATAAATTGGTCTTTCTTTGTCATTGTGTAATGTCCCTGTCATTCTTGGTTCCCATATTTCTTATTCTGAGGCTTACATTATCTGATGTTAACATAGCCACTCCAGCTTGCTTTTGATTAGTGTTTGCATGGTGCATATTTTTCCATCAGTTTACATTTAATCTGTTATTTTTCTATTTAAAGTTAGTTTCTTATAGACAGCATCTATTTAGATATTGCATTTTATTGAGGGTAATAATTCTGCTTTGAATTAGAGTGTTCAGCTGGTTTACATTTAATAAAATTTTTTTACATGGTTAAATTAAAATTTATCTTGCTATTTGCTAGTCTAACCCTTTTCTTCTTCTTTGTCTTTATTTTGGTTTTTTTCTCCTAATCTATCTTATCTTCTTATTGGCTTTTATTTTGTTTTATTTGTACTAATTGCTATAGATTTTCTAATATTCACTTTTAGTTTATCACAGTGCAACTTCAAATAATATAATTACAACTCACATACAGTATAAGAACCTGACAACACCATGTTTTTATATCTTCCCGCTTAATCTTGGTGTTATTGCTGTCATGCATTTTGTTTCTCTGTATGCTACAAACCCTGTAATATATTACTATCTTATTTTAAACAATTATCTTTTATACTACTTAATAACAGGAAGCATTGCATTCTAAATATACCCATTTTCCATTTCTCTCACTCTTGTATTTTGTGTGGATTCAGATTTCTATCTGATATTATCTTGTTCCTACCTGATGACCTTTCTTTAAGATTTCTTTTTTTCCTTATATTTATTTTTTATTGAAGTATAGTTGATTTGCAATGTTAGTTTCAGGTGTAGAGCAAACTGATTCACATATGTATATATATTTTTCAGACTTTTCCACTATAGATTATTATACGATATTGAATATAGTTCCCTGTGCTATATAGTAGGACCTTGTTGTTTATCTATTTTGTATATAATAGTATGTAAATGTATCTGTTAATCACAAACCCCTAATTTATCCCTCTCTCCTTTCCCTTTTGGTAACCATAAATTTGTTTTCTGTCTATTTGTATCTTGTAAATAAGTTCATTTATATCATTTTTTTTTTCTTTTTGCGGTATGCGGGCCTCTCACTGCTGTGGCCTCTCCCGCTGCGGAGCACAGGCTCCGGACGCGCAGGCCCAGCGGCCATGGCTCACGGGCCCAGCCGCTCCGCGGCACATGGGATCCTCCCAGACCGGGGCACGAACCCGCATCCCCTGCATCGGCAGGCGGACTCTCAACCACTGCGCCACCAGGGAGGCCCTATATCATTTTTTTAAGATTAAACATATAAGTGATATCATATGATATATGTCTTTCTCTGACTTACTTCACTTAGCTTTTATTATGGAAGCTATGTCTATGTAGAGTTTCTGCTGAAAGATCAGCTGTTAACCTTATGGGGATTCCCTTGTATATTATTTGTTGCTTTTAATAATTTTTCTTTTTGTTTAATTTTTGTTACTTTGATTTTTTTTTTTTTTTTTGCGGTACGCGGGCCTCTCACTGTTGTGGCCTCTCCTGTTGCAGAGCACAGGCTCCAGACGCGCAGGCTCAGTGGCCATGGCTCACGGGCCCAGCCGCTCCGCGGCATGTGGGATCTTCCCGGACTGGGGCACAAACCCGTGTCCCCTGCATCGGCAGGTGGACTCTCAACCACTGCGCCACCAGGGAAGCCCTGTTACTTTGATTTTTATGTGTCTCAGCATGTTTCTCCTTGGGCTTATCCTATATGGGACTCTCTGCACCTGGACTTGATTGACTATTTGCTTTCCCATGTTGGGGAAGTTTTTGACAATAATCTCTTCAAGTATTTTCTCAGACCCTTTCTTTTTTCTTCTTCTGAGATGCCTATTAGATTGTTGTGCTTAATGTTGTTCCAGAGGTCTCTGAAACTGTCCTCCATTCTTTTTTCTTTATTCTGCTCTGCAGCAGCGAATTCTACCATTCTATCTTCCTGCTCACTTATCTGTTCTTCTGCCTCAGGTATTCTGCTGTTGATTCCTTCTAGAGTATTTTTTTTTTTTTTTTTTTTTTTTTTTTTTTTTTTTTGCTGTACGCGGGCCTCTCACTGCTGTGGCCTCTCCCGTTGCGGAGCACAGGCTCCGGACACACAGGCTCCGCGGCCATGGCTCGCGGGCCCAGCCGCTCCGCGGCATGTGGGATCCTCCGGGATCGGGGCACGAACCCGTGTCCCCTGCATCGGCAGGCGGACTCTCAACCACTGCGCCACCAGGGAGGCCCCCTTCTAGAGTATTTTTAATTTCAGTTATTGTGTTGTTCATTACTGTTTGTTTGTTCTTTGGTTCTTCTAGGTCCTTGTTAAACGTTTCTTGTATTTTCTCCATTCTATTTCTGGTATTTGGATCGCCTTTACTATCATTACTCTGAATTCTTTTTTGGGTAGTTTGCCTATTTCCTCTTCATTTTTTTGGTCTTATGGGTTTTTATCTTTCTCCTTTGCCTATAAGATATTCCTCTGTCTTCTCATTTTGTCTAATTTACAGTATTTGAGGTCTCCTTTACCAAGGTTGCAGGGTCATAGTTCCTCTTGCTGCTGTTCTCTGGTCCCTGTTATAGGGATGGCCCAGTGGTTTGTGCAGGCTTCCTGATTGGAGAACTGGTGCCTGTGCTCTGGTGGGTGGAGCTGAGACTTTTCCCTCTGTTGGGCAGGGCCATGTCAGGTAGTGTGTTTTGGGGTGTCTGTGAGCTTAGTAAGACTTTAGGTATTCTGTGTGCTGATGGGTGGTTTTGTGTTCCTCTCTTGTTTCTTGTTTGGTGTGAGGCGTCCAGCACTGGGAACTGCTGGCAGTTGGGTGGAGCCAGGTCTTGGATTTAGCTAGAGGCCTTCAGGAGAGCTCTCAGTGATTTATCTTCCCAGGGCCAGGAATTCTCTAGTGGTCCAGCATCCTGGACTCAGTGCTCCGACCCCAGAGCCTCAGGCCTGACTTCTGGTTAAGGAACCAAGACCCCACAAGTCGCTCATCCTGCCAGTAAAGGGGATTTTTTTTAAAAAGTACTAACAGAACCCCAGACAAATGGTTAAAAGTAAAGTCAAACAAACAGAAACAAGGGAACACACACACACACAAAAGAAACAAAAACAGAACCAGATAAATCAAAAAGCAAGAGAACAACCAGACAAACAAAAGAACCCAAGAACGAAATCAAACAAATAAGATGAAAACTGACAAAAACACAAAACCAAAAAACAGAACCAAATCAGAGTGCCAACTGAAGAATGACACAAAGAAACAAACTGACAAAAATGATAAAATATATATATATATATGAGTAAGGGGAAAGAAGACAGAAGAACAGAAAAGCAATGTAGAAATAGAAATATATATAGAAAAAAGAAAATATATTAAAGAAAAAAAGACAAAATCCCAGAGAAATGGTAAAAACATAAACAAACAGAAACAAAGGAACACACATGCCTGTAAAAGAAACAAAAACAGAACCAAATAAAACAAAAAACAAGAGAACAAACAGACAAATAGAAGAACTCAAAAACGAAATCAAACAATTAGGAATAAAACTAACAAAAACGCATAACCTAAAAACAAAGCTAAAGCAGTGTGCCAGCTGAAGAATAAAGCAAGGAAACAGAACAAACTGATAAAAATGATTTCAAAAATAATAAAATAAAAAGGGAAAAAACAGAGGACAACAGAAAAGCAAAGTAGAAATGGAAATATAAAAAAATAAAAATAAAAAATATGTTATAAAACACGGAGATCCCAAAAGACTAACTAAAATAACAAAATAAAACAACAAATTTTTAAAAAAGAAAGAAAACCAGAACAAAACAAAAAGCCAGGACCGACAACAGAATGAATCAAAACATCATAAAATTAATAGTAATAATTATGTTTTCCTGGGGTCTCTGCTGTAAGTGTCCTTGCACACACCGTAAGCCACAGCCCACCTCCGCCTCCCCAAGAGGGTCTCCTCTGCCTCTGGGCTGGTCTCTGGACCTGATGTGGGCCCTGTGGGGACCACTCAGACTCTGATCTGGCCCAATTCCTACATGTGCTTGACCCCAAAGTCCACAGCTGCCAGAGCTAGACTGTTTTCAGTTGTTGGGATACTCAATGTCTACTCAGATATTCCATAGTTGTGGGGTCTACCTAGCTGATTGGGATTTAATCTGCAGCTTGTACAGCTGATGGAAAGATTTTGGATCTTCTTCCTTAGTTGCCCAGTCCCTGGGGTTCAGCTTTGGTTTTATCCCCACCTCTGTGTGTGGTTCACCTACAGGAGTCTGGTCCTGAGGCTGCCTTGGAGCTCTTGGTTCTGCCCCAGTGAGAACACGGTGCAGAAGTGGTATGACTGCTTGGATCATGGGAGCCCCAGCAATGCCAAATGCGCAGGGAAGCCAGCACCCATGGGCACAAGAGATATGGCCCTAGTGCGGGCCTTTTCTGGTGCCTGGCAGCAGGCACATGAGAGCCACCCCTGAGAGGGACTTTTTTTTTTAATTGCCCTGCAGCTGGCACGTGAGGGCCAGCTCTAAGGTTTTTTTTTTTTTTTTTTTTTTTTATTGCTCAGGAACCAGCACCAGCATGTGGGAAGAGAGGTTACAATAGTGGTTCTTCCCACTGCATGTGACTCAGCAGTAGTGCCCTGCTTCCATGGCAGTCTGGTCTTCCTCCATTCCCTGCTGCAGATTTCCTCCCTCCTGCCCCCTCAGTCTATCACCCCACAGCCAACAGCAGCTCTTGCTTTGGGCCTGTTCTCCAATCCCCAGGCTCTAGCTCCCAGCCCCCTTGCAAACCTGTGAACACGTGTCAGTCTGGGGCATGTAGGACCGTGGTACAGACCATCTGTGTATTTCTCACTCTGTCCCATGTGCCACAGATTTGCCGGTACACCCTCTTCCAACAGCCTCCAACTCCCCTTCTGTCCCAATCATTTTCCCTGTCAGAGAGGGGGTTTCCCCGAATCTTGGAATCTCTCCTCTGCTTCAGCTCCCCTGCCCTGGGGCTCAGGCCCCATCCTTCTTCTTCTCCTCCCATTTTTGTTTCCGTCCTACCCAGTTATGCAGGGATCTTTATAGTTCTTTCCGGTGTCCAAGGTATCCTGCTAGTTTTCAGCCAGTGTTCTGTGAGAACTGTTGCATCTATAGATGTATTCCTGATGCATCCGTGGAGATAGATGAACTCCACGTCCTCCTCCTCCTTTGACATCTTGAATCTCCCTCTGGGCTCTTATCTCTTAAAATAATTCTGTCCTGTTCTTACTCTCATTACTTTCTAAGATACTAATTCTACATGTGGTAGATGGTTTGACAATAGCCCAATGTTTTGGATGTTCTGTTAAACTGATTATCATGTTTTTCTTTGTGTCTTTCAGTTTGGATAATTTATATTAAACTATCTTAAAGATCACTGATTCTTCCTGGAACATGTCCATTTTATTGCTAAAAGCCTACTAGTGGAACACTTCATCTCTGATAATCTTTTCATTTCTTAAATTTCTTACAGTTTTATATAATTTTCATTTCTCTGATGAATTTCCTCATCTCTTCTTACATGTTGTCCATATTTTCTTTTTACTGTAACTTTTAATATATTAATCATAGTTATTTTAAAGCATCTGACATTTCAAGTATCAGGATAATCTCTGGGTCTGGTTTTGTGGATTGACTTATCTCTTGACAATGGGTCTTACTTTTTTTTGTGTGTGTGGTACACGGGCCTCTCACTGTCGTGGCCTCTCCCTCTGCGGAGCACAGGCTCCAGACGCGCAGGCTCAGTGGCCATGGCTCACGGGCCCAGCCACTCTGTGGCATGTGGGATCTTCCCGGACCAGGGCACGAACCCATGTCCCCCTGCATCGGCAGGTGGACCCTCAACCACTGCGCCACAAGGGAAGCCCTTATGTTTTTTTTTTCCTTGCATTTTTATATCTCAAAGTTTGGAATAAATTCTAGGCATTGTGATTAAAAGAAAAGTGGAGACTAAGTTAAATAATATTTACACTGAGAAATACCCCTTCTTTTCTAAGCCATTAGTGTAGAGGATTGAGTTAATCTAGCTGCCAGTTGGTTTGTTTTTAAGTTTTGATTTTGCTATAGTTTCCTTCAGAGTAACACACTTTAAGGTGATAATTCCTGTTGTGTCTGGAACTCCCAGTGATTCTCAATTATTGGGTAGGCACCTACTTGACCTTTAAAGATTTATTAAATTGTTACTTTTTCTCTTCTGCTTGCCTTTATATCTGTTACCTCTTCTCATGCTCTGTTTAATAGAGACACAGTTTATGTACTCCGTCTCTCCTCATGGGGTCTTATTTCTATGAAATTCAGTTCAACTTATTATTTTATGTTTGTAGCTTGCTAATGAGCCTTAAAAGCATTTGATTGCATAGATTACCCAGATATTACATTTAATAATGTAGAATCTCTTGCTATATTCTACATCCTAACCAGAAGTGGAACTTGAGCACAAGAACATTTGGAATACAATTTTTGACTATTTATCCTCAGACCAAAGACTGAAAAAGTATATAAGCAAATATTGAATTCTAGCTAATATGTTTGTATATATGTATTCATATTCCCTTTCCCTCTTTTATACAATGGAATGACAAATTATAAATGCAGAAGGAATGGTACAGTTAGAAAATCACATTTTGGCAATCAACATACCAATTGAGAAAAGGATTATAAATTAATACTAAAGTTTATGGGTGAAAGTTTGATGAGGAACAAGATACAGTCTCAAAATATCTCCCCAAGAAATACTTATAAATTACAAAACCAAAAATAGAAACACCTGGCTGCCATCATCTTAACCATGGGATTAAAGCTGTCATAAACAGGATTAAGACAGGAGGATGTGTTTCTCCTGACAAGATGAACTGAAAATGATACAACACCACTTCTGTGATAATTCTGCCAAATATAAATCACCTGAATCTGATCATAAGGAAATATTAAACAAATCCAATTATTGGACATTGTACAAAATAATTGGATGTCTCTTTAAAATTGTCAAAGATATGAAAGACAAAAAATGATAATAATAAAGACCTAACAATTATATTCTATATTAAAGGAGGCTAAAGGGCATGACACTAAGTGAATCAGATCTTGGACCACAATAACTTTTGCTTTTGCTCTACTTAGACATTATTGGAGCTTGTTTAGTTTGTTAACAGGATCTGTAATTCAGATGATAGTATATCAGTGATAATTTAGTGATTATGATTATCACATGGTGGTTATGGAACTTTTTATTAGGAAATATACAATAACTTATTGGGGTGATAAGATATCATATCTGCAACTTACTCTCCAATGGTTCAGAGAAATATATTCAATATACATATACAAAAATAAAGAAAATGTAGGGAAAAATCTTAACAGATGGGGAACGAAGTTGAAAGTTATACATAATTTCATAGCCTTTTCTTGAAATTTTTCTATAAGTTTGAAATTCTTTTGGAAATATACAGATTTCTAATACTTGATAGTGTAAATCTAAAAGATTTATGCTCTATGTTTTCCTTTGCTTTTCTTTTGTGTCTTCCCCCCAGCTTTATTGAGATATAATTGATGCATTTTGTAAGTTTAAGGTGTACAAAGTGCTGATTTGATACATTTATATATTGTAAAATGATCACCACCATAGGATTAGCTAACACTTTCAGTTATAATTTCTTTTCTGTAATGAGAGCATTTAAGATCCACTTTTTAGCAACATTCAAATATATAATACAGTATTATTAACTGGAATCACTATGCTCAACATCAGATCCCCAGAAGTTTTTCATCTTATACCTGTAAGTTTATACCCCTTGACTGACATCTCCCAACCCCCCTCCTCTACCCTCCCCCTCAAGAACCATCATTCTAGTCTCTGTTTCTATGAGCTAGTTTTTTTTTTTAATTCAACATATAAGCAGTACCTTGCAATATTTGTCTTTCCCTGTCTGGCTTATTTCACACAACATAAAACCCTCAAGGTCCATTCAAATTTTCACAAGCAGCAGGACTTCCCTCTTTTTTCATGGCTGAATAATATTTCATTGTTTTGTATATACCACATCTTCTTCATCCATTCATCTATTGACAGACATTTAGGTTGTTTCCATATCTTGGCTACTGTGAATAATGCTGCAAGTAACATTGGAGTGCAGATGCATCTCTTTGAGATACTGATTTCATTTCCTTTGGATATATAAACCCAGAAGCAGAATTGCTGGATCATATGGTAGTTTTATTTTTAATTTTTTGAGGAACCTCCATATGTTTACCATAGTGACTATACCAATTTGCATTCTCACCATGAGTGCAAAAGCGTTCCCTTTTCTTCTCACCTTAGCCAACATGTTATCTCTTGTCTTTTTTTTTTTTTTTTTTTTTTTGGCGGTACGCGGGCCTCTCACTGCTGTGGCCTCTCCCATTGCGGAGCACAGGCTCCAGACGCGCAGGCTCAGCGGCCATGGCTCACGGGCCCAGCCACTCCATGGCATGTGGGATCTTCCTGGACCGGGGCACGAACCTGTGTCCCCTGCATCGGCAGGTGGACTCTCAACCACTGCGCCACCAGGGAAGCCCTATCTCTTGTCTTTTTGATGATAGCTATTCCAACAGGTATATGACAATAGCTCATGTTTTTGATTTGCATTTCCCTGATGATTAGTGATGTTGAGCACTTTTTCATATTGGTCATTTGGATATCTTCTTTGGAAAAATACCTAGTTAGTTTCTCTGCCCATTTTTTAAATGGTCTGTTTTTTTTTTTTGTTTTTGCTATTGAGTTTTATGAGTTCTTTATCTATTTGGATATTAACCCCTTAACAGATACATGATTTGCCAACATTATCTCTTATTCCATAGGTGGCCTTTTCATTTTGTTGATTACTTCTTTCACTGTGCAGAATCTTTTTAGTTTGATATAGTCCCACTTATTTATTTTTGCCTTTGTTGCTTGTACTTTTGGTGTCATGTTCAGGCAATTGCTGCCAAGAACAATGTCAAGGAAGGTTTTCCCTACGTTTTCTTCTAGAAGTGTTGTGGTTTCAAGTTTTAAATTTATGCAATCTATGTTGAGTTTATTTTTGTGAGTGGTGTAAGATTGGGGTCTGATTTCATTCTTCTGCATGTGGTTATCCAGTTTTCCCAACACCATTTACTGAAGAGACTATCCTTTCCTCATTGAGTGTTCTTGGCCCTCTTGTCAAATATTAGTTGACTATGTATGTGGGGGGTTATTTCTGGGCTGTCAGTTCTGTTCCATTTATTTATGTTTTTATTTTTATGGCAGTACCATACTGTTTTCATGACAGTATCTTTGTAGTATAGTTTGAAATCAAGAAGTGTGATATCTTCTTCTGTGTTCTTTCTCAGGATTGCTTTGGTTATTTGGGGTCAGTTGTAGCTTCTTACAAATATTAGGGTTGTTGTTTTTTGTGAAAAATGCCATTGGAATTTTGATAGGGATTGCATTTAATCTAAGATGGCTTGTGTAATGTGGACATTTTAACAATGTTAATTCTTTTGATGAAGGAATGGCTTTCTTTCCATTTTTTTGTCCATTTTTCCATTTCTTTCTCCATTTTTCCATTTCTTTCATTAAAGTCTTGTGGTTTTCATTGCACCATTCTTTCACTTCCTTGGTTAAGTTTATTTCTAGGTATTTTATTGTTTTTGATTTTATAGTGAATGGAATTATTTTATTTTTTAAATGTTTTGTTGTTAGCATATAGAAATGCAACTGATATCTGTCTGTTGATTTTATATTCTGTAACTTTACTGAATTCATTTATCATTCTAGCAGTTTTTTGTGGGGACTTTAGAATTTTCTATGTATAAGATTATATCATTTGCAAACAAAGACAATTTTACTCTTCCTATTTGGATGACTTTCATTTCTTTAAAAAATTTTTTTAAATTAATTAATTAATTTTGTCTGATGGCTCTGGACTTTCAATGCTGTGTTGAATAGAAATGATAAGAATGGTCACCCTTGTCTTTTTCCTGATCTTAAAGGAAAAGCTTTCAACATTTCACCATTAAGTAAGTTGTTGGCTGTGGGTTTGTTATATATGGCATTTATTTTGATAAGGTATGTTCCTTTTAAAACCAACTCATTGAGTGTTTTTATCACGGAAGAATGTTCTGTTTTGTCAAATACTTTCTTTGGATTATTGATAGGATCATATGATTTTTTATTTCTCTTCTTTTAATGTGGTATATTACACTTATTGATTTGTGTATGTTAAACCATCCTTGCATCCCAGGGGCAAATCCCACTTGGTCATGGTGAATGATCCTATTCAATTTGGTGTGTTAATATTTTGTTGAGAATTTTTGTATCTATATTCATCAAGGATATTGGTCTGTGATTTTCTTTTCTTGTATCCATATCTAGTTTTGGTATCAGGATAATGCTGACCTGGTAAAATGAGTTTGAAAATGTTTTCTCCGCTTCCATTTTTTGGATGATTTTGAGAAGTATCAGCATTAATTCTTCTTTAAATATTTGATAAAACTTACCAGTGAAACCATCTGGACTGAGGCTTTTCTGTGTTGAGAGATTTTTGAATACTGATTCAATCTCCTTATTAGTAATTGGTCTATTCAGGTTTTATGTTTCTTTATTACTCAACCTTAGTAGGTTATATGCTTCTAGGAATGTATCCATTTGTTCTAGTTTCTACACTTTGTTGGTGTGTATATATTCACAGTAGCCTCTCATGATCTATTGTATTTCTGTAGTATCATTTGTAATGTCTCCTCTTTCACTTCTGATTTTGAGTCTTCTATTTTTCTTAATCTAGCTATAGATTTATCAATTTTGTTTTTTTCAAAAACCAGCTCTCAATTTCCCTAGTACTTTCTATTATTTTTCTGGTTTCTATTTTATTTCTCTTCTGATCTTTGTTAATGTCTTCCTTCTACCAAGTTTGGGCTTGGTTTGTTCTTCTTGTTCTGGTTCCTTGCGACATAAACTGAGGTTGTTTATTTGAGATCTTACTTGTTTATTAACATAGTGTTTATCTCAATAAACTTTTCTCTTAGAATTGCTTTTGTAGCTTACTATAGGTTTTGATAGGTTGTGCTTCCATTTTCATTTGTTTCAATATGTTTCTTGATTTCCCTTTGGCTTTCTTTGACCCATTGGTTGTTCAGGAGCATGTTGTTAAATCTTTACACACTTGTGAATTTTCCAGCTTTCCTCCTGTTATTGATTTCCAGTTTCATACCATTGTGGTCAGAAAAGACACTTAGTATGCTTTCACTCTTATTTGCTAAGAAGTTTTCTGACCTATCTTGTGATTTATCCTGTATAATATTCTGTGCGCACTTGAGAAGAATGTGTATGCTGTTATTATTGGATGAAATGTTCTAAAATTGTTTGTTAAGTTCATTTGACCTAATGTATGGTTCAAATCCAATGTCCGTGTTGATTTTTTTTTCCTGCATGATCTATCCATTGCTAAAATTGTGGTATCTGGAGTCCCTTACTCCTACTTCATTGGCTACTAGTTTTCTCTTCAGATGTTAGTATATGCTTAATATATTTAAGCCTCTGGTATTTGGTGCATATATATTTACAACTGTTATACCTTCTTGATGAATTGACCCCTTTATCATTATATAATTACCTTCTTTATCCCTTGTTATCATTTTCGCTTGAAATCTATTTGTCTTATATAGCTACCTTGCTTTGTTTTGGTGTCCATTTGCATGGAATACCTTTCCATTCCTTCACTTTGAGCCTATACATGTACTTAAAGCTGAAGTGAGTCTAGCAGACAGCATATAGTTGGGTCCTGTTTTTGTTTTGTTGTTGTTGTTGTTGTTTGTTCTTACAAATGCCACCTTACTTATTGTTTTATGGCTGTTTTGTACTTCCTTTTTTCTTCTTTTTTTGCTGCCTGTCTTTGTAAAGTGATAATTTTCCATGGTGGTACGCTTTGATCCCCTTCTATTTATCTTTAGTTTATCTATTGTAGATTTTGCTTTGTGGTTTCCATGAGGCTTATATAAAAAACTACACACACACACACACACACACAGAGGCCTATTTTAGATTAATAATAATTTAACTTTAATCACAAAAAAACCCTCTGTTCCTTTAGGCCCCTCTTTTATGATTTGCTGTCACCATTTATATCTTTTTAATTGTGTATCCATTAGCAAATTGTTCATGCTATAGCTACTTTTAATACTTTTGTCCTTTGACCTTTATTCTAGAGTTAAGTTAGCATGTCACCATATTACAGTCAGGATATTCTGAAGCTGACTGTATGCTTATCTTTACCAGTATTGTATGTTTTCATGTTACTAGTTAGAGATCTTTTGCTTCAGCTTGAAAACTCCTTTCAACATTTTTTTGTGTGTAAGTCAGGTTTAGTAGGGATGAGTTCCCTCAGCTTTTGTTTGTTAGGGAAAGTGTTTATTCCTCCTGTAATTCTGAAGGACAGCTTTAATGGGTAAAGTATTTTTGGTTGGCAGTTTCTTTTTTTCTAGCACTTTGAATATATCATCCCATTCTCTCCTGGCCTACAAAGTCTGAGGAACCTACTGATAACCTTCTTGGGTGCCCTTGTATGAGAAAAATCTTTTGTTTCTCTTAGAGATTGTAAAATTCTTTGTCTTTAGTTTGAGACAGTTTTATTATTATATGTCTTGGAGAAGAACTTTATGGATTGAAATTTTGAGGTGACCTTTCAGTTCATAAACTTAGATGTCCAAATCTCTCCCCAGGTTTGGGAAGTTCTCAGCCATTATTTCTTTAATAAGCTTTCTACTTTTTCTCTTCCTCTTTTCCTTCTGGGACTCCAATAATGCATACATTATCAATTTGATGGCCTCTCCTTAATTCTCATAGGCTTTCTTCATTCCTTTTCATTCTTTTTCCTTTTTTTCTCCTCAGATTGGATAATTTCAGTCTGCCTTCTTGCTCACTGATTCTCTCTTCTGCCTGTTCAAGATGGCTAATGAAGTTCTCTATTGAATTCTTCAGTTCAGTCATTGTATTCTTCAGCTCTGAAGTTTCTATTAGGTTCTTTTATGTTTTTTCCTCTCTGTTGACTTTCTATTTTCTTTGTGTTTATAATCCTGATGTTAATTGTTTATCTGTGTTCTCTTGTAGCTCGTTCAGCATAAGTAGATTATTTTGAGCTCTTTGATCTCCATTTCTTTGGGGTCAGTTACTAGAAGTTTGCTATATTCCTTTTGTAGAGATATGTTTCCCTGATTCTTTGTGATCCCTGTAGCCTTATGCAGATGTCTGCATATTTGAAGAAGCAGCCACCTCTTCCAGGCTTTATGGACTGATTTCGATAAAGGAAGCTTTTACCTGTGAATAAGAGCACACTACATCATGCTGTGACCCTGGGTCTGCTTGTATAGGGTGTCAACTTCAGGAGCACATGGCAGCACCTAGTCTGGGCAGAATATTATGTCTCTGAGGCCACTGGGGTTCACAGTATCAACAACTGTGTTCTCCTTGGTGAGTACTGTGGTGGGTGGTGGGTCCACAGTGGCTACCAAGGGTGTTAGGGTCTTAAGGGGCACTTCCAATTCCAGTAGCTAAGAACCAGGGCAGGCAGCAGTGGTGTCTAGAGCCAGTGGTTTTCACATCATGTGACTAGCTGCAGGTGCCTATATAATGGCAGAGGCCAGGTGCAGACACACTGATAGTGATGGGGGTCAAGGCAGGTAGCAAGGCCAGAGCCAACTATGGGCTCACTTGCAGCTATCAAAGACCTGGCTGTCAGGGTTCTCTCCTATGGCTGTATATTCTACACTGGGGTGTGTGCAATGCAGTGGAGGCTGGTGATAAGGATCAGGCAGCTGGGCATGCTGATGCACATATGGAGGGGCTAGTTGTAGGTTGGCACAGTGGTGCCAGCCATAACAGAAGGTAGGGCCTGCTCTGGGCCTGCAAGCAATTGCATGGACCCTGGGATCAGTGCACTCACAGGTAGCCTCACAGTCTCCCTCTGAGCATACACAGTGCAGTGGAGGCCAGTGACAGGGGTTTGGCTGGGAATGTGCAGGTGCACAGCTGGAGAGGCTGTCTAGAGGTGGACTCAGTGGTGCCAGCAAGCACCAAGTGTGATCGAGACCCATGAGCAGGGGCCCTGGATGTTGGTGTGTTCTTCTGTGGTGTGCAAGCTGCCATGGAGGCTGGTGATGGGGGCCACACTGGGGCATGCAGGTGCACAGCTGGAAGGGCAGAGAGGGATTGAGGTGGTTAGTGTTAGCAAATGCAAACACCTGTGGGGTGACAACTTGTAGATCTGAGGGAGGTTCTCAGTGGTTGTACTACCTGGTGACTTTGTCAGTGGTGGAAGCTGCTGTGTTTGTCTGCAAAGTCTCTGTGAACCACAAACATGCCCATGTGTGACTGCTAATAGTAGTCTCTGCTTTTCTTCCTCATTCCTTGCTGACTCTATATATCTCAGCTTTGCCAGTCTGGGTGGAGTAAAATCAAAATAGGACCTTTGCACAGTGCTTGGAGAGGCTGTGCAAAAGCACCATGCTGCTTTTCCTGGTAAGAGAAACTCTTTCTAGCTGGGAAATTCCTTTTTTGCCACTGAACAATGCTGACTTGGCGGATGTGATGATACAGGTGAAATTAAGTTTCTTCCTTCTCTTCTTGAGTGATTATTCTGGGGGTTTTTTTTGTTCCATGGTGTTGCTAAAATTTCCTAAGTGGTCTTCCAGAGTCTTTTTTGTTTGTGAATAGCTGTTCAGTCATTGATCTTTGTGGGGGGATGGGGAAGCTGGATTCTTGTATATTGCCATTTTTTCCTGCAACCAACTTCTTTTGTGTCTTGATGAAAGTATTGTAATATTACCCTGTAATAAAAAGAACCATGACTTGAACACTTAGACATTCATTGCTGTTTCACAGAAGTTTTGCATATTTGTTGCATTTGTAACTTATAAAATTATTTTTCTGTGAGATGCCCTCACAGAGTATCTTCCAATATTATATTTACAGAGAAAATAATTCTTATAGATAAAACGTAGAATCACTTATCTCATACAGGCTTTACACCTCGGTTTCTAGTATGATGTAAAAGTTTCCTTGTTAATTAATACATGATGTAGGTATAAATCAGTCATGAAGAACCAAACATACTTGTTTCCATATGTTCACACTGATTTCACTAAGTTGAAACCTCGTGGATAAATTTCTGTATAATTAGATGATCATGATAACTTCCCAGAAAGACAGGCTTTCCTGGGATACACTACTATCCAAGTGCATGTGGGTTTAGAGAGGAGCAAGGATGGATGTCTGCATAATCACATGGGTACACTAACCAATGAATAAACTTGAAACAACCAATCATTTCAGAGCTATTAAGAAAATACTGAATGTGGCAAAATGTGATCTGCTAATATGTTTTGCTTAAATACTTTTTTTAAAACCATAGATCAGACTAAATAGGGTTATGCAGTACAGGCTGAATAAATCTGTCTCTCTCTGGATTGGGTCAGTATTTAGGTTCTTTAGAGAAATGTATGCCATGGTGACTAGACTTAACATGATAATCATTTTGAAATGTGTAGAAATATCGAATCACTATGTAGTGTACCAGGAACTGACATAGTGTTGTATTTCAATTATACTTCAAAAACAAAGTCATAGAAAAAGAGATCAGATTTGTGGCTACCAGAGTCGGCGGGTGGGGAGAGGGTGAACTGGATGAAGGCAGTACAAATGTACAAACTCCCAATTATAAGATAAATAAGTACTAGGGATGTAATGTACAACATGATAAATACAATTAACACTGCTGTGAGTTACATATGAAAGTTGTTGAGAGTAAATCCTGAGAGTTCTCATCACAAGAAAAATTTTTTTCTATTTCTTTAATTTTGTATCTATTTTGAAATTATGGATTTAGCTAAACTTATTGTGGTAATCATTTCATGGTATATTAAGTCAAATCATTATGCTGTATACCTTAAACTTATACAGTGCTGTATGTCAATTATATCTCAATAAAACTGGAAGAAAAAAGAAAAATATATGCAGCTCTCCAGACATAATACATTAAGAAAACCATGTTCTGTCTTTTAAAAATATTGAAAAGACATAGGAATGCATATAGTTTGATTTTTTTTTTTTTCTTATAGTTTGATTTTTTAACCTGAAGTCAAAAAGAGTAAATTTTTTATATTCATGATGAACTCACTGAAAACTCAGTTCATGAACTTGATATTAAAAAGAGTTACGGCAAATCTGAACAGATACTTTATTGCAACTGCCAATTTTCTTTTTATCTAATTAGATTTTACTTTTAGTTATTTTCAGAAGAATTAGAACTATACAGAGTTGTGAAATAAAAATGAACTCTAACATTCTGAACCCATGAGATATGAAAAGTTTATAAATGATTGAAAAGTCAAAAGAACACATTCCTTTGAAAAAAAGGAAGAAGGCTAGAGGAAAAAAATTATATAATGGAAAAATAAATGAAGTAGAGAAATGTCATAAACCAAATATGCATTATAGATCAAACATTTTCAATCCTGTTGATACAATCTAAGTATCAACACAATGCTCTTGTGAGAAATCAAATGGAATTTTCAATGACAAGTGTAAAGGCTCTGTGCTACAACACAGAATTGAAGTACTTTGTTAACTCCCAATTTTGACAAATTTAAGAAAATTCTTCTGTTAGAATCTGTTTTATAAACTATTGATGCACTAAAGAAATAAAGTCTTTGGAGATAAAGAACCCTTTTACTACACTAATACAATTAAGAATGTAATAAAATAATTGTGTATTAATAGATCATTCTAAGAATATAATTCTGAGAGTAGCTTTAATTCCTACAGATTAACAGAATATAGATATCAATTACTTAAGTGAAGAGCTTGGTAAGAAGTTCCAAATGTCATGGTAGAAATAAAGCAGTAGAGGAGGAAATAAAAAAGAAATAGGTTTAAGGTTTGCTGGTGGAAACACAAATAATTCAGCGTTTACAGACAGGATAGAATTTGTAATTGTGAATGGTGGAGGTCAGGGATACATGTTGTTGCAAATGGCAGAATTTGATTGTTTTTTATGACCGAGTAATATTTCATTATATATACACACATATATATGTACACCACGTCTTCTTTATCCATTCATGTATTGATGGACACTTAGATTGTGTCCGTGTCTTGGCTATTGTAAATAATGCTGCTATGAACATTGGGGTGTACTTTTTGGCTACCATTGCAGGTCTTGCAGACCAAGAACATTTTTGTCAGCACAGAAATTTATATTAAGCAGGCTGGTCTAGAATACATCGTGCTTGTATCATTTATTACTTTTTTAAATGTTTTGTGTTTTTTTAATTGATACAAAATTGATGTATTACATCCTGTAAGTTTAAGGTGTACAAGGTGTTGATTTGATGTATTTATATATTGCAAGATGATTACCACCTTAGTGTTAACACCTCTATCACATCACATAATTATCATTTCTTTGTTGTGGGGGAGTAATTAAGATCTAGTCTCTTAGCAACTTGCAATACAATATTATTATCTGTAATAACTATGCTGTGCATTAGATCTCCAGGACTTATTTATCTATTGGTTGCAAATTTGTACCTTAAACAATATCTCAATTCTCCCACCCACCAGCATCTGGTAACCACATTTCTACTCTGTTTTAATGAGTTTGGCTTTTTCAGATTCCATACATAAGTGAGTTTTTGGTTTTGTGTGTCTGACTTATCTCACTTGGCATAATGTATTCAAGTTCCATTCATGGTGCAAATGGCAGGATGTTATTCTTTCTCATGGCTGAATAATATTTAATTGTGTGTGTATGTGTATATACCACATTTTCTTTATCCATTCATCCATTGATGGACACTCAGGTTGTTTCCATATCTTAGCTATTGTGAATAATGCTGAAATAAACATGGGAGTGCATATATCTCTTCAATATCTGTTTTCATTTCATTTCAGTATATACCCTGAAGTACAATTGCTGGATCATATGGTAGTTCTATTTTTAATTTTTTGAGGAACCTCCATATTTTCCACAGTGCTTGAACCAAATTACATTCCTACCAAGAGTGTACAAGTCTTCCCTTTTCTCCACATCCTCACCAACATTGGTTATCTCTTGTCTTCTTGATAGCCATTCTAAAAGGTGTGTGGTGATACCTCACTGTAATATCTCACTGTGGTTTTGATTTATATTTCCCCAATTATTAGTAACATTGAGCGTCTCTTCATGTAGCTGTTAACCATTTGGATGTCATCAATGGAAAAATGCCTAACTCCTCTGCCCTTTTTCAACTCAATTGTTTGGCTTTATTTAATTCAGTTGTATAGATTCCTTGTATATTTTAGGTATTAGCCCCTTATCCAATATATAGTTTGCAAATATTTTCTCCCATTGCATAGGTTGCCTTTTTGGTTGTTTATTTTGCTGTGCAGAAACTTTTTAGTCCTACTTGTTGATTTTTGCTTTTGCTGCTTATACTTTTGGTGTCATATCTAAAAAATCATTGCCAAGATCAATATCAAGGAGATTTTTCCCTATGAATTCTTCTATTACATTTATGGTAACAGGTCTTATGTTAAAACCTTCAATATATTTTGATTTCACTTCTGTGAGAGTGTAAGATCCAGTCCAATTTAATTTTTCTACATGTAGCTGTCCAGTTTTCCCAGCACCATTTGTTAAAGAGATTATTATTTTCCCAATTGAGCATTGTTGGCTTTCTTGTCAAATATTAGTTGACTGTAAATGTGTGTGGGGGGGTTATTTCTGGGCTCTCAATTCTGTTCCACTGGTTTATGTGTCTATTTTTATGTCAGTACCATATTGTTTTGATTACTATAGCTTTGTAGTATATTTTGAAATCAGGAAGTGTGATGCCTCCTGCTGTGTTCTTCTTTCTAAGGATTTCTTTGGGTATTCAGTGTCTTTTGTGGTTCCTTAAATATTACAGGATTTTTTTAAAAAAATTGTGATCCTTGCAATGCTGTTGGAATTTTGAGAGGGATTGCACTGGATCCATAGATGGCTTTGGATATTATGTACATTTTAACAATATTCTTCCAACCCATGAACAAAGGATACCTTTTCATTTGTGTCTTCTTTAATTTCTTCATCAAAGTCTCATAGTTTTCAGTGTATAGATCTTTCACTTTCTTGGTTACATTTATTCCTAGTTATTTTATTGTTTTTGATGCTATAGTGAATGGGGTAGTTTTCTCTAATTCTTTTTCAGAAGTTCTCTTTTAGCATATGGAAATGCAGATGATTTCTGTATGTTGATGTTGTATCTTGCAACATTGCTAAACTCATTGATTAGTTCCAACAGTTATTTGGCGGAGTCTTTAGGGAGTGCAGATCATATTATCTGCAAATAAAGAGAATTTTACTTCTTTCATTCCAATTTGAACGCCCTTTATTTTCTTTGCCTTGCTTAATTGCTGTAGTTAGGACTACCAGTATTGTGATGAATATGAGTGTGAGAATGGGTACCCTGTCTTGTTCCTCATCTTAAAGAAAAAGCTTTCAGTTTTTCACCATTGAGTACTATTTTAGCTTTGGGTAGGTCATATATGGCATTCATTATGATGAGTTATGTTCTCCTTATGCCCAGTTTGTTGAAAGTTTTTTTATTAGGAAAGGATGTTGCATTTTGCCAAATGCTTCTTCTGCATCAATTGAGATGATCATATGATTTTTGTCTTGCATTTTATTATTGTGGTGTGTCACATTTATTGATTTGTATGTGATGAGCCATCCTTGGGATAAGTCCCACTTGATCCTGGTGAATGACCCTTTGTAATGTGCTGTTGAATTTGGTTTGCTAATATTTTGTTGAGAATTTTTACATCTATGTTCATCAGGGATATTGGTCTATAGTTTTCTTTTTTTGTAGTGTCCTTATCTGGCTTTAGTAAAAGAGTAATCCTGGCCTTGTAAAATAAGGTTGGAAGTGTAGAGGAGTTTGAGAAGGATTGGCTATAATTATTCTTTAAAAGTTTGATAGAATTCACCAGTGAAACAATCTGGTCTGGGGCTTGTCTGTGTTGGGAGGTTTTTGATTACTGATTCAATCCCCTTACTCATTATTGTGGTCTACTCACATTTTCTGTTTCTTCCCAATTTTGGTAGGTTGTGTGTTTCTAGGAATCTATTTCTTTTTAAGTTATTCAATTTGTTGACAAAATATTGTTTATAGTAGTCTCTCATGA
Source organism: Mesoplodon densirostris (assembly GCF_025265405.1). Taxonomy (NCBI): domain Eukaryota; kingdom Metazoa; phylum Chordata; class Mammalia; order Artiodactyla; family Ziphiidae; genus Mesoplodon; species Mesoplodon densirostris. The sequence continues at coordinate 60,098,536 of NC_082669.1, read as the reverse complement.
TCTTTTGTAATTCTGTAGTATCAGTTGTAATGTCTCCTCTTTCATTTGTGACATTATTTGAGCCTTCTCTCTTTTTTCTTAGTTTATCTGAGCATATTCTGTCTACTGGACCTTGATCTCATTACTGTACTCAGGAGCTGGCTGCAGAGTGGGAGGAGGTGTGGATAGGGTACTGGGGGTGATTACTGGCTCCCATAGGGAGTGCTCCTGCTGTGTGTACATGTGTGGTACTCCCCAGTGCTCATGGGTGGACTTCCTGCTGAGCACACGCATCAGGGTCTGTTTTCCTTTAATGTCCTTTGTTATTCTTATATCCCTCTTTCCTCATTTCCTCCCTCTTCTCAGTCATGAAGGTCCTGTCCTCAGGACTCTGAGTGCTGCTGGAGAGAAAGTTTTCTCCAGCTGGGTTCTGTATCATTGGGGTAGTTGGACACTCACTCACTGCTCTCCTTTTCCCCTGAGGGAGAGGTCACAACCACCTGACAGTTCAGCATTGTGCAGGCTTGCCTTGGGCGGGGGCAGCACTGTTGAAGTTGTTCTTACCAACCTCACTGCACCAATGGCATGCTAGAATATCCCTCCAGGAAGTCAGGAAGGCTGGACTTCTGAAATGTCTCTCATGTCTGTGGATATCTGCTCAGGTCAATACTCTTCAGGTTTTTTCCCAACTGTGGCAAAAGGTGCTTGGGCAAGTTTGCTTCTCTTCTGGTTCCACAGTCCATACTAAAGTCTGTGTACCTCTTGCTGGATACACAGATGGGTGAGACTCCTCTTATGTCCCTTGGCATATGGTGCTGGATCCCACAGCTCCCACAAAGGCACTTTTGTTCATGAATAAATGTCTAATTTTTTCTTGAAAAGGGGGAACTAAAAAGAGGAACCATGATGCTGACATCACTTCTGTAATTATTACCTTTAATTTACCAACTAGACTATATCTCACACTACTGAAACTTTCTCCTATACACTTTTGTTTTAGTTACGTTTCTAATGTCTTGCTAACAGAAACAAATAAATAATAAAATGTTTTCCTGATAACTTTTCTTCCCCCTTCAAGTATCATTACATCAAAATATCCTCCTGGATTTTATTTGCACAAGCATTCTTACTCTTAATTTGTATTCCATAGACAATAACTTCCCTTTAATTGTTTTCCTCGTCTAATGATTTCTTATTTGGTCTCAGTTATTTATTTAACAAACATTTTAAATGCTTACCATAATCATAGCTAACATCCACTAAGCCTTAATATGCTGAGTATTATAACAAGCTCTTTACATTGAGTCTGTTTTAAAATTCTCACAACAGAATAAAATATATTATTCTTCCCAATTTACAGATAAGGGAAATAACTGAGGTTGAGAGGGTAGATGATTTGCCTAAGGAAACACAGCTAGTTTTTGAAAAATTCAATGACAAAACGCCATAGTCTGCCCTCTGAACTGTGATATTTCCTTTGTGCCAGCTGCCTTAGTACCCTTACCCTGACTGTGTGGAGAAGGAATGAGGAAGGGGGAGAAGAGATAGTAGCTACAAGCTTAATAAGACATGAAACATGTCAGAGAATAACAGACAAGCTCACCTCTGCTACAGAAACAGGAATGAAAGCTAATAAGTATGTCTACATATGCTGTGTAGAGACTTGCAAAATGCAGTGTGATTATGCACAAACCCTTGGGTCACTGGCCTCAGAGGAATCAAGGGACAAATTATGTCCATTTGCAGATAGAACAGTGGCTGCTGTAAACAAAAGTCGCAGTGTTCTGTAGTAACCATTTTCATAGGCCCAAACTGGATCAAAAACAGACGGAGATCTTCTCAACTTGGGCAGAAGCAGGCAGAGAAGATAAAAGAGCAAGCTGGGGAAATGGACCCATTTGTAGGATTAGCTCTTTAGAAAACAGGATGGGAAGGGAGAGTCATGCTATCCAATTGTTAGTGACTTAAGAGACAAAGCCTTCTCTGATTTGATCAAGTCAGAAGTTGAAGTCCAACCCAAAATCTGGATCATAGGCAAAGAGCCCAGAAAGCAGGTAATAGGGAAAAACAGGTTTGAGGTGGAAAGCTCATCACTGTAAGGATATAGAAAATAATTCATCACCTAGAAGACAGGGTTTCAGACAGTGTTAAAGTATCAGCTGCAAACAATAGAGCTGAAGTTCTAGGTAAGGCTTCAGCTACAGCAGACAACTGTAGTACCAGGCAGAGTCATGGAGGAAGAACCCCAGGCCAAGGCAGTGGGGCAGAGGGTGGTACAAGTTTGATCCCCAGGGGTCACGTGGTTATTCAAAGCTCACACTATTATATATGGGACAACAGATCTTTGGCAGTAGATGTATTCTATACTTACCATCTGGTAAAGCTGGAGCTCTTTGTATATACTCCTTGATTAAGGTAGAGATTAGTTAGGTCTGTCTGCGTACAGCAACTGAGAGGGTCTGGAAGAATGCAAGAGTTGGCATTCTCCATTGAACAAAGGTGGTTCTGATCTCTAATTCTGGCATCAAAAAATAGTCTTCTGACTTGCAAAGTACTTGTCAGTCACTGATAAACTGCCTTAGCTGTTTTTCTTGCATAAGCCCATCAAAGGCAAATTTGTATTCATCCATATATTTTCTAGTAGGTTCTTCTCCCTCCTTCCATAACCATAGAAAATGTATTCTTGGTATATAGATCACTCACATCCTGAAGTATATCTAACACAGAATTTTAAAATACTCATTGTGTATTCTTAGTGAAGCCCATGTGGCTTGGTCATATGGCTTTCTAGCAGTATATAAGTGATATCCACTTACAACACTTGATTAACGCTATTTGAAAAGATTCATTTAAATACTATTCTTTTCCATTTTCACACCTGTATTTTTATATTTGTTCACAAAATGTTCTCTTAATTCCTAAGAACTATTTTGAAGCTCTCTTCGTAAGAATCAAGAAAAAACACATAACGGATTTTCGGCTTTTTGTTTTTCCTTAAATCATTGATAAACAAGTACCCGGATTATTACAATTCAATCCCACAAGTATTTACTTTTTGTACATACACTAGAGGCACAGAGGTGGATAAGATGCTTTAACTACTACCAAGAATCTCAGTCTATCCTGGGTGAAGGTAAAGAGACATACATTCACAAGTAACTACAATACAAGTCCACAGTGATAAATGGTATAAAACAACTATAAACATTTCCTGTGGGAGCAAAAGGGAAAAAGTAATTGAGATTTATGGATATTAAGAAAGAGAAGCCTTGAAAAATATGTAACATTTGAGTTATACCTTAAGGATAGCTATATCAAGAAGGCAGAGAAGGAAAATGAGAGAAGGAGTAAGGGAAAAGGCTATTTTTGGCAGAGGAAGGAAAGCATCAGAGACCGAAAATTGCATGTTTTATTCAAGGGCAGGAAATAGTATCCTGTGTCTGAAGTACAGCGGGTAAGAAGAGGGAACGCTGTTGGAGACAGCAGATTCTGATTATGAAAGGCATTGAACACCATATTGGGGTTTAATTTCAATCCCTAGGAAATGGGAACCCCTAAAAACAGAACTCATAATGGAGACTCAGTTAAGAGAATATCATAGCAGATTTATAAATTTTGAAAACTCCTTGCTTAGATTCTGGAAAGTTCGCTTAATAAAGAAGCACTAGTTGTGGTAAGACAAGTTTGACTTTCAAAATCGATTATGTAAAAGATATTGCTGTCTACACTAGGGCAATGGTTTAAAACAATGCACTTGAGTGTAGAGAGGTCCATTTGCATATTGTTGAGAAAGCACCCTCAAAGAGCCGAATGGTCTTCCTTTGACTCCATAATCAAATAGAGTAAAATGAAGATTCTACATTTTATACATTTAGAGAATGAATGGAGGGAGATATAATCAAACACATTAGCAGGATAGTAAAGGGAAGGGGTGTCAGGAAACAATAAATTTGGTTTGAACCTTGTGTCAGAGGTCTCTAATATGGGCTAGCCACATACCCTGTCTACATTTCCCAGAGTCCCTGGTAGTTAAATGAACCATGTAACTGAGCTCTATGCAAGAGAATATAACTGCAGTGATGTGTACCACTTCCAGACCTGGATAAAAAATTCCCCTGTGCATATTTCTTGTTTTATCTTCTCCTGCCACTGAATGCAAGTGACTATGCTGTCCTAGAGAAAGCAGATGGTGCCTCAGTTCATGGATGAGAGATACCTGAGAACTAGATATACTTTCCTTGAACTGTTAACTTGAGTGATCAATAAACCTCTATTGTTTTTGAGACATTGTATTGGTTTTGAGACATCGGGGTCTATTTTATTCTGAAGCTTAGCTGAACTGAATACAAATGTATTGAGTTTAAAATTTCTATAACACAATGTTTACAATGATCCATGAGAGATAAATAAGCAGGGTCCCAAGATTACACAGAGGAGAAGCACCTAACTCAGAATGAGAAGGCTGTGAAAGCTCCCAGAAATTTACCTTAAGCTGAGACCAGGAGTTTGATGAGATAGAAAATTACTGGGAAAGGCACTCCTCAGAGTAAGAAAGAGTCATCTGGATATGAATATAAGATTGAAGGCCAGGCTTTTTGTGAATTTTGTTTATTGCCATTTGGATTCTGGAAGCAGAGATAGCAATTAGTTAGTCTTACCGAGATGTATTAGTTTTATTAAAGATTATTTTGTTAAAGGTACAACTCTAAGCAGGTTCTTTTGTCTGTTGGATCAAGGAGGTCTTTATTTAATACGTAGTCTTTAATGATGTGGCGAAACTTTAAGCAAGCTTTAATTCAGCTACCTATGCTCCCTAGACTAAGTTTTGAAGCAACTAAAGGTCCTTAGGCCAAAAAAAAAGAAAAAAGTGGTTTCTTAGCATTACATTAAGGCAACTGCAGAGACCATCAACAGAGAACGGGGGTGGGGGGGGGCAGGTAAAAGTATTTTGACAAACTGTGGTGCCAAAGGAAATTGGATTTTCCCTCATTTTGTCAGAGGAGGAAAAGCACTTTCTAGTGAGTGTGAGAATAACAGCACAGACCAAATTCATCTTCTGTTACTTAAATGATTCTCCTTTGCATTTCATATAAATTTTAAAATGAACTTGTTAATTTCCAAAAACGCAAAATAGGTAGACATTCTATTGGGATGACAGTAAAGCTATATATCAATTTATGTAGGACTGCCATCTTTATAGTACTGAATCTTTCAATCAATAAACATCATAAATTTCTATATTTAGGCCTACTTTAATGTTTTTTTGTCAATGGTATGCCACTTTTTTTTTCATATAGAGTAGTAGCACTTGTGGCAGTTTTGTAGTGGCTGTTGAAAAATTAGATTTATTTCTAGAAGTTTGCTGGTTTATAAAATGGTACATTTTCCCTACTTAGTTGAAAACTTTAAAAAATGTCATGTCTAGTCGTTTGATGCTAATATATAGACATGCAATTGATTTTATATACTGATCTTATATCCAGTGATCATGCTAAATTTGCTTATTAAGTCATTTATTCATTCTTTTGCATTTTCTCTAATCACAGTCATGTCAACTATTAAAAATGGCAGATCTCTCTAACTCTTTTTTCATGACTTACAGCACTGGGTAAGACCTTTAATACAATGTTTAATAGAAATGTCGTAAGCTAAGCTGACATCCTCTTATTCCTAATCTCGAGTAGAAAGTTTTTAGTATTTCACACTTAAGAATAAAGTCTGCCAAATATTTTTTATAGATACCATCTCTCAGATTAAGAAAATTACCTTATGGTCCTATTTGTTTTTTCTACTACTGAGTGCTGAACTTTATCAAATACTATGTATACATCTAGCAATATGATCATATGATGTTCTTCCTTTAGTACCTTAATTTCCTTTGTAAATGTATACCTTTCCTACAATCAGACGTTACAGATTTTTAAATTAGATTCAAAACCCACTGAAACTGCATGGAAGATTTTAATCTGGTAGAAAATTCTGTTTCTAAGTGTCTACATTTATAATTTTATAGAAGATAAGATTTTTTTGTTTTGTTTTGTTTTTTTTTTTTTTTTTGCGGTATGCGGGCCTCTCACTGTTGTGGCCTCCCCCGTTGCGGAGCACAGGCTCCGGACGCACAGGCTCCGGACGCGCAGGCTCAGCGGCCATGGCTCACGGGCCCAGCCGCTCCGCGGCATATGGGATCCTCCCAGACCGGGGCACGAACCCGTATCCCCTGCATCGGCAGGCGGACTCTCAACCACTTGCGCCACCAGGGAGGCCCGAAGATAAGATTTTTGATAATACATATGTGATTCTGAAGCCAATACAGATAAAAACATTTTAAATCATTTTACAAAATGCTTTCTCCAAAGGATGTTTCTCTCACAAACATTTTTTGCTCATTTTCAAAATGTTTGCTTTCCAGACTGACCATCCTAAATGTATTATCAAAGTTTTCTTGGTGTGTTAATAAGCATGTCATAAACTCCTAGTAAATAAATATAATAATTTCACTTTTGAGTTGAGAATTTAAACCTCAGGTCCCCTTACACATTTTCAAAAGGATGTGTGTAAGTCACTGCAATTGTATTTGTTAGAGCAACAGGTTGGAGAAAACTTATATATCAGAATAGGCGATGTTAGGTTCAACAGACAACACCACAATTGTAATGGTTTAAAACAGTAAAATGTTATGTATTTCATCCTACATGCTCAGTGGGGTCTTTACATGGATTCTGCTTAGAGAATTTATTCACCTACTAGGTTATGGAACAGGAACTGTCTGGAAACATTGAGGGCTGCAGTGATGGAAAAGAAAAGTCTGCCCTATGCTATAAAAATGCTGACAGTATCAATTCTATTTATCTATTTATTTTGGTAAAAGCAAGGCACATGGCCAATTTTGGCCAATGAGAGTAGTAATTTGAACAGAATTCTCTTCTATAGTAGGAAATTGAGTATTAGTGAACTAATAGGACTGACCACAATCTTCAGATCAGCAAATCTTTGGTTCCCTCCCTCTCTCACACTCACCTCCTCCCAAGGGAAACTACCCAAACACCCCGCGTCCATTTACTGCTTTGATCTTCAAGCCCTAGGTCTCAGACAGTCGTTCTGGCACACCCTCTGCCAGACACAGAGTAGTGAAACAAGGACAGCATACCTGCTATGAACAACTCTATTCAGATGGAGAAATACTGAGAAACATATAGCAATTACTCACATTTAGCAAGGCCAATTCACGCTGGTCATATGCAGAAATGAGCTTTTGTCCTGAAAGTGGAGAATAAGCCTCTGATTTGTCTTCCTAACCTAAGAGTAATTCCCAGTCCACAGCTATCCATGGTCCTTGAGTCCACCCTCTGGGAGGTAATTCTTTTTCCATTATCTTCCTAGGTTACAACTAAAGAAGAAGACATGTGACAACATAACTTTTTAAGTGGTGAAAAGCTTTCTCAGCCCATTTTCTGCCCACAAAGAGTAAGAAGCACAACAGTCTACTTCAGTCCAGGTTAGTGTTTCTCTTGATAGTATAACTCTGAAATAATTTATTGACCTCTTATTTATTTGATTTCAATCATCATTATGTACATACAAATAGCCACAGTCAAATTCTTCCCAGGACATGCCCCTCTGTGTATACTTAATTGCAGATACCTTGAGCTATCAGAGTTATATTTTAAAGAAAATCACATTCTTAGTCTTTTTTCACTAAACCATCTTTCCAAAAAAAAAAAAAAAATGTATTGCCGGCCACTTAACCTGTTCAAATGTTTTAGCTCTTATTTTATGGTCCATATGTTTTATATGATCTTTGCTACAAGGCTGATTTCACAGGCTTTTTCTCTTAATTTTACCTTTTACAGTTTGAAATCAAGACACAATTTTCCTCTTACAAACCTCAAGTCCTAACTTTCAGGACTGTCTTCTTCCTTTTCATTTTTCCTTTCAAACTGGCAATTTCTGCTCTGGGCTTCTTTCTTTCTTCTTCTTCAAGTATAGTTAACAGTAGACAACCCACACTACTAGTATTCTGTTTCCCAACCTTTTCACCAAACTATAAAGGATGTTACTGACTTGCAAGTTATTGCACACTACAGTCTTATCACTGTTTCTCCAAAGCTTAATGGAGACCTCCATCCTTCCAACTTACTTAAAAAATTTTTTCTTGCAATTTATTTCCTAACCAGGATGACGATGACACACAGGTCTATGTTATGGTAGCACACTAATTCTGGTATCATTTTTCATATCAATCATGATATGGTAACAAATGAAAACATGCCTTGTGGATTTTGGCAGTGTTTCTCATTCACACAAGGTGTTTAATTAATTAGCACGGGTCCTAATTACTGTACTCCTTCTGGAGTGCACATGGAAGGAGTACCTTTTTCCAGGTTGAAAAAGGAATTGTACTGGTTTCATTGTCTGGTTAAGAAGAAGGAGAGGGAAGGGTAAGAAAAGATAGAACAGGACAAAATATTCACTGTCCCTTAAAGTTTGTACAGTAAGAGACATGTCACTGCCACTCATGTTTCATTGGTCAAAACAAGACATGTGACTGGAAAGTGATAGAGAAGTGTGATCTCAAAGGTCAGGAAATGGATATTGCTGAACACAGCCTACCACAAATGGGACTTGTAAATTAACTGTGGGAAATCCATATAAAGAATCTCAAACAGCTATTTTAAAAATAAGAATGATGATGTATGGTATATAATGATATAGAAAGACCTCCACAACTAGTGTTATTTAAAACAAATTTAAGTTTTGACTTGTATGTATAATATGATAAATTCTGTGTGAAAAGAGAGAAGGGGAGATAAAAATGCATTTTCTTATATAAAGTCTGGAAGAATATACAAGAGATTGGCTAGAGAAAGGAGGCTATTCACTCACTCTATACTACTTTTTATTCTTGCATTTTGAACCACATAAATGTATTTCCTCTTCAAAAGTTCTATTAAAAAGCTATATTTTAAAGGGACAAATTGTTATGCTTTTAAATTTAGAACAAACTGCTAGATAGCACATGACTGACAACTACATCACAGAAAATGTCAACTCCTGTAAAACCTCTGGCTTGGTGAAAAGAAAATGTTCGATTTAACTCTGCCAATTATTTTTACATTCTTTACCCTACTACCCAGGTAACCTTTTTAACATAACAAAAGTCTCAAAGCTATTACCCATGTTATTACATAATAAAGATTTTACTATTAAAGGTCCTGTTTTTATAAAACTAACCACATTGATGATAGTATTTTGTTCACTTGGGGTTTCCATGTCTGTTTCTGAAATGTTTCTCTGAATGATGTAAGGACTGCATTTCAGGTATATAGTTATAGCTGGAAACTTACATTAAATTCTTTTTAAAATCACAGATAAAACAGTTCCAACATTGATACTGAGATTTGCAAGTTTTTACCTTAAAATATTTTGTTATGGAAGAAAACATTTATTGTCAATAACATTTTTTTCCACAGGATGCTGAAGTACCAGAAATGGTAAGTTTCTTTACTAAAAACAGTCTGTGGCAAACAATCTAAGACTAGTTTTAAAAATCTATTTTTAGGCCACCATATAGCAAACTGAATACATTGTTTTAAATACATTGTTCTCAAATATATTCAATACACTTTTTTTATTTTAGGAATTTCTGTTTTCCAACACTAGATGCTGACCAAGGTATGTGACTAGTTAGGTATTTGATGTTTTCACTTTTACTACTAAGCAGAAACTGTAGAATCACCTGACGAACATTTATCAAATTTAGTGAAAACATTCTAAAGCACACATTGTTGTGCTGAATTTCAGATGTCCCAAATGAAATAAAGTTTTTCCTTATATCCTTGGGGCTGAACTTTTGAAAATTTCTCTAATCACAATGACTTCAGTTTCATCATTAATCATAGACTGCTAAAGAATCTTCTTGACAATTTTGAAGTTTGAAACAGATTTCTTGTTACATTTATTACTTTAACCTCATCATCTACCCAAGAAAGAGACTATTCTCCAATTTATATGAATCACCTTGAGGTACATTAGGCATAGGAAAATCTCATCTATAGATTAAGGGAAGACATCATTGTTAACCTATATATGAAACCTAAAAGATTTTAATATTTATTTTTTAAATACAATTTGCCTCCCTAATAACTCTCTTAGTGTCTGCTAATTCCACTGGTCGATGCAACCCCATATGGAGACTGTAAGTCCAATACCAGAGCTATGAGTATGATTAGGGAATCTATTATACTAGAAGGTCAGGTACATCTTGTAAGCAACTGGATTTACTGCATCTTAAGTAATTGTTCAAAGTATCTGCCTAACCTGCTACTGACTCTTCTATGAATCTGTCCAATATCTTCAAACTCCATTCATTTACAAACATATTAGCTATATAAAGTTCTCGAACATATGAAGTATTGAATATAATAGCCAACCTTTCATTATCAACTAACAGTAGAATAGAGAAACTCCCATCACTAAAAATGTTTGAGTGAAACAAAGCATTTTCATATAAAAACAAAAACTCACCTGAAAACCATGTCTGAGATTTCACTTGGAGTAAACTTCCCATATAGTGAAATCAGGTCTCTTCTCACAGAGTGTGTTGCAACTATAGTTGACCTTTGAACAGTGCATGGGTTAGGGGTGCCCACCCTCTGTATCTGTGGTCCGTAGCTGCTGATTGTGTAGCACTGTAGTAGTTACTACTGAAAAAAAGCTGCATATAAGCAGAGCCACACAGTACAGAGCCACATTGTTCAAGGGAAAAGTGGATATATTTTGCCAAAACACTAACCCCATCATATTATTTTGTTCAGCTTGCATTGACCTTTATAAAAATGTAACCATATTGTAGTTAATCTTCTACAAGCTTATTTTTCTGTTCAATATTATTTAAGATATATACATGTTTTTTACATACAGCTTTAGTTTATTTTCACTGCTTTAAATTATGCAATTGAGTGAATGTACTATAATCATTAATTTTGATAGCCATTTATTTTTCTCCACTTTTTTTCAATTACAGCAGTGCTGCTAAGAATATTATTTTCCATATGCCCTAGTACATACCAGTGATCTTTTTCTCTACAGGAAGCTGTAATTGCTACTATATACATACATTCAAGTTTACTAGCTTATTCTTGTTTTTCAGGACTCCCATCAGCATTTTATGACTTGGCATTACACTACATTGCCAAAACACTTGGTATTTTCAAACTTTTTGCTAACCTGGAGGGTTTGAAATAGGATCTCATAGATTGACGATATCTAATTAATTGACTGACAAGATTTTATATGCTAAAAGAATTTAAAAGATATTATTTACGACTGGAAAAATTGGTGGGTGTTGTCAGAATAGTGTATTTAAAAAGTGAATTTTCCAAAATAAATAATCTTTTTTTTAAAAAAAAGTTTTTACTATTATGTACTTTCTGTGACACAATTCAATGTTGCACTCAGTGTGCCTGTGCTACATGGTCTCATCTTACCTGAAACATTTTTTTCCTCCTCTCTTGATAGCATTTGCTCAGGTTTCTCCCTCTCCTTGTATCATTGCACTTGCCTCTAGTGGTGCCAGTTCCCTCTTAGTGGTGTTTCTGATAGGCAGTGAGCTGAGGAACAAAAAAACCCAATCTTCTTACTTTAAAATATGGGTGGATGGATGTAGATATTTGGCTCTGAGTTATTAGGCCACCTCCTTCTAATAAAGTTTCTGGCTTTTTATCAGACAAGTTCTGTGATGATGGTTTTAGTTGCCTAGAGATGGTTTTCCCATCTTATTTCAGAATTTAAAATACTTCCCAGAGATCTGAAGTTGTTAGTGCTTAAAAGTGCTTAAAAATTAATGCATTTAAAAAATGTTTTCATGTCTGATAAAACACAATTATAGTAGTATTCTTTTTTTTTAAGTTTTCCTTTTTTCTTCAAAAAGCCAAAAACTATATCTACTTTCACATTCTTGCTAAGTTATCAGTGGTTTTTCTTTTGGCATTGGTAATATGCCTATTTTTGTTTTTCTGAAAAGTAAGGGCAAGTACTTAATCAGGCAAAAATTTTGTTTCATCTACTATACATGAAAGAGAAGAGTGAGTCACTGAAGTCTTAGTAGTAAAATAGCAGAGAATTGGCCAGAGCTCTTTTTATCTTCATGCCACAGTCTTGCAACCCTAGCAAGTACTATAGACTGTACTGACAAAAGAAATAGCTATCTACTTAGCAACTGCTCTCACAGCCAGATACATTAGTACCTGATTTCCCCCTGCCTAAATTTATCAGTATATGTAAACATTTTTCAGGATCCTCAAAGAACTCTGCTCAGGGAATAGACTATGCATAAAATAAGCTGATGTATTAAATCAATGCAGCAATTGCAAAATATCCAAAGGTAGTTATCTACAATGTTGCCTATTTCAGCTGTAAATTTTCTATAATAATTTTTGAGTTCTACAAAGATTTATCTAACTTTAATTTCCAGGTCCACCTTTCATAGTAAATATTAAAAGCAACAAAATTTAATTTTACAGTAAGAAACATGTAACTAAAAATAAGTTACGCTATGTAAAAAACAATATGGTGCATCACATCCTCACTTGGCTTACAATAATCCCCAATCATGTCAGTCAAAATATAAATGCTTTAATTTCCCCCAGGAATGTGAAGGAAAACTCCTTAGGGGATTATGAAACTAAAGCAAGCTTTTCTTAAGCATGATGAATAATAAGTAATATATTTTAAGTGCACATTAATACAATAACTTAGTTTTCCAGTATCTTTTAAAAATCTTTCTTGGGGAAATGAAAATTCATCTACTTCCACAGGTGGTAAGTTATGAGAGGATTTTCAATCTGGATGAGTCTAATATTTATAGAAAAGAGTTGTTTTATATAAGCATTTCTTTCTCTGCTTCCACAAGAGTATAATATTTCCTGAAGTGTGGAATTTAAAATTGGAAAATAAACTCTTAGAAGTCAAGTGATTCCTTTACTTATATTTTGGGTTTAAAAGGTAAAAGCTCTGTTTTAGCCCCAAAAGATTGCTTTTTCTCATATTCTTCTCGGGCATATTATTGTAATTTGGAAAGAGATTCTGAAAATAGAGGCAATAAAACTGTTTCTGCTTGCATGCTGTGAAATCTCCCCACAAGGTTTTAAATTGAACTTGCTCAACAGGCAGAGAGAACCGCCTTCTTTCTTCAAAGACATAAGAGGATTTGCTCAGTAAAAGGACTAACAGCATTCTCTGAAAGGGACACGTTGAGAGCACCTGTGATTGATTGCCGCTCCGATCAACTCTCCTCCTATCAATCATCAGAACACACCAAAGAAGCAAAATGTGATGCACGGGAGTCAGTTAAAAAACAAGCTAACCTAACTGCCTGCAAAAAGACATCTTAAAAAGATGATTTGATTTGTACACTTTGTGGTCTGAAAGTCCAAAAGGACCAGTGCTTAGTATATCAATAGCTTCCTCAGTCTGCTACAGGTAAAACTGGAAATAAATTCCATTCTCCTTGATACGGCAAGGTGTAAGACTTGCTTAGACTTTGACTCTAGGTTGGGGGGGAGGTAAAAGAAGGATAGGGAAATATTCTATTACTCATGTTTTCTATAATAATAATGAATTCTTTTTAGTTCTTCAATAAAAGCAAAAGTGATTTTAACTGGAAATACATATTATGAAGTTCTAATGAGTTTTGAATCATAAGCCTTTTACATATTTGGTAAGCACTCTGTAAAAATACAGTACCATTTCCATTTTTAGACTTTTGGATGTGGGGATAACTGAAAAAATCAATTAGTTCGAACTGACTGTTACAGACTGAATGTTTGTGTCTCCCTAAAATTCATATGTTAAAATGTAATTCCCATTATGATGTTATTTGTAGGTGATCTTTTAAGAAGAGGTCAGAGATATAGATCAATCTCTTTCTGCCACATGAAAACACAAGATGAACTCAACAGTCTGCAACTATGAAGAGGACCCTCGCTAGAACCCGGCCATGTGATCTGAGTTCCAGTCTCAGAACTTTAAGAAGCAATTTCTGTTTATAAGACCCCCAAGTCTATGGTAGTTTGTTAAACTAGCCAAAAGTAACTAAGACACCATTTGACCCTAACCAGACACTTCTTTCTTGGACTCTGCAAGGTAAAATGGTGGTGGTGAACACATGAGGGGAGAAAGGTACACTGAAGAATTTAGATTAGACAGGAAAATCTGAATGTGAGGTGCCTCTAAAAGGGGTGAAAAGTGGCATCACAATGGGATGCTTTGAACTACTCCAGAATATAAAACTAACCCTCAGGAAAGTGTTTCGAGTAGATAAAAAGGAAGACATTTTTAGACCCCACATAGAGGCAGGTTGCTTCACTCTTCAACAGAGAAAAGCATGTAGAGCTCTGACTTGTCCATCACAAGTGATGATGTTGGACCATTCTGCAGCTCAGCCTGGTTCTCCCCATCCTCATGCCTCTCAAACCAAGACAGAGCCTTGTCTCAATGCTAATATTGCACACTGCTGGCTTCCCACTCTGGAGCTTTCCTACTGTCTCTGATGATGAGACATGCAGAACCCTCTTCACACACAAGGTACTGGCAGACAGAGATCTGTTACCTCATACCTGTTTGCTAGCCAGCCATGGTTGCTGTATTTGTATGGAATCTGGCTTCCCTGATGGCTGTTTGGAAGGGCCAGGTGACATCACATGAAAATGTTAATGCCCTTTAGGATGAATTTTAACCAATAATGGATGGGAAACAGAAAGAAGCCAGATAAACGCCTTTCTCTTCTTCTCCCCTAGCAGATACATCACCCTTATAACCAGCTGTAACTTTCCAGTAAAACTGTCAGCTCTGCAATGCACCACTTTCTCTCCTTCTCTGCCTTGCCTTTTATCCTCACATTTGTTTCTATAATATTGCACCCCACACACTCTGAATAAAAGTAGTATGTATGTCTTACCTCATGCTCTTCTTCTAGGAAGCCTGAATAATTGAAATGGGGGTTGTTAGGAAAAATAGAAAATGGCCGTTTTTTGCAGCTATTTCTCTTAACTATGTACAAATGAAAGAAAGGAAATTGCAAAATAGAACAAGTAAGCAACTATGCCAACAGGAAAAGAAAGAAAATGAACAATAAAAACACTCCACTCAGTCATAAAACTCAACAGTTGAGGCAAGAATAAATATATTAGCTAAGTTGCTTTACTTTGGACAACAGCTTGGTAGCATAAGTTGGCAAACTTTAAAGTGAATTCACTAAGATTTTTTTATAAAGGTTGTCCAGATTTCTAGGACTTTTGTGTATTGTATACATTTTGAGAGTCACTAACTCTCAAGTAAATAAGATCTGGTGATGACTTTCAATTATGTTGCATGAACTTGAGATTAATGAGAAAACAAACTTTTAAAGAAGTAATTGAAAGAATTATCTGAATTCTTTCAGATAACACTGCACAATGATGTAACAATATTGGTTGGGGTTATATGGATGTGGTGATTTTAAAAGCTATTGCTAACTTCTTCAAATTTAAGGTTGGCACTATATACCCATGATTGATATGCTTACAAGCAAACCAGGATGTCTAGATTGCTTCTTAGCTACACCCAAGTAGCCATGTATAAGGATTTGAGCTTTTCTTTCCTTTTCACTTCTGATACATAGTCCCTGGCTAGGAGGCTTGGAAGCAGACTCATATTTTCTATACAAAAATCTATGCTAATTTTTGACTGGAAATGCCAAAGTAGAAAATAACGAGAAATAGTTTCTTAACAGGTTGGGTGAAATCACACACACATAAAGAGTCAGCTGATTCCCATGAGGCAAGTAAAGCCATTTAGGCAGAGGATAAGAAGAACTCCTTAAGAAAACACAAACTGCCTTATGCAAATACAAGGCCAACCTTCATGATTGCTTTGCAAGTTGAAATGTACCTCTGAGACTTCATTCCAGTTTTGCTGCAGGCCAGTGACTAAGATATCTGCAGAATAAAGCAAAAAGCAATGTAATCATTGTTTAGTTGGAAGACATCTGACACAGTGCTGTAACTGAGCACACCCAAATGGTCCAGGGGAAGAAGAAGCCACACAATAGCTAGAAATCATCTGCTCCTCTCACTATGCAGCTGTGGCAGAAGTACAACAAAAATTGAAAAATATAAAAGGTGCAGTATGGAAGTCACTAATATTATCAGAAGTAGGGGGGTGACAGCAAACCTCATTCACATTACTAAAATAGGAAACCTGAAGGAAACCATAAACAAGATGAAAAGACAACCCTCAGAATGGGAGAAAATATTTGCAAATGAAGCAACTGACAAAGGATTAATCTCCAAAATTTACAAGCAGCTCATGCAGCTCAACATCAAAAAAAAACAAACAACCCAATCCAAAAATGGGCAGAAGACCTAAATAGACATTTCTCCAAAGAAGATACACAGATTGCCAACAAACACATGAAAGAATGCTCAGCATCATTAATCATTAGAGAAATGCAAATCAAAACTACAATGAGATATCATCTCACACCAGTCAGAATGGCCATCATCAAGAAATCTAGAAACAATAAATGCTGGAGAGGGTGTGGAGAAAAGGGAACCCTCTTGCACTGTGGGTGGGAATGTGAATTGGTACAGCCACTATGGAGAACAGTATGGAGGTTCCTTAAAAAGCTAAAAATAGAACTACCATATGACCCAGCAATCCCACTGCTGGGCATATACCCTGAGAAAACCATAATTCAGAAAGAGTCGTGTACCAAAATGTTCATTGCAGCTCTATTTACAATAGCCAGAACATGGAAGCAACCTAAGTGTCCATTGACAAGATGAATGGATAAAGAAGATGTGGCACATATATACAATGGAATATTACTCAGCCATAAAAAGAAATGAAATTGAGTTATTTATAGTGAGGTGGATGGACCTAGAGTCTGTCATACAGAGTGAAGTAAGTCAAAGAGAATAACAAATACCATATGCTAACACATATATATGGAATCTAAGAAAAAAAAAAGGTCACGAAGAACCTAGGGGCAAGACAGGAATAAAGACACAGACGTACTAGAGAATGGACTTGAGGATATGGGGAGGGGGAAGGGTAAGCTGTGAGAAAGTGAGAGAGTGGCATGGACATATATACATACACTACCAAACGTAAAATAGATAGCTAGTGGGAAGCAGCCACATTGCACAGGGAGATAAGGTCAGTGCTTTGTGACCACCTAGAGGGGTGGGATGGGAGAGGGAGGGTGGGAGGGAGGGAGACACAAGAGGGAAGAGATATGGGAACATATGTATATGTATAACTGATTCACTTTGTTATACAGCAGAAACTAGCACACCATTGTAAAGCAATTATACTCCAATAAAGATGATGTTAAAAAAATAATAAAATAGGAAACCTGGAATAAAATGCAACAATATGTAAATATTTCAAAAAGAAAATGGCCATGGCTTTCTTTCTTAAAACCTAGGTTGAACTGAATCTATACATAATATATATGTTAAGAGTGAGAGTCAACAAAATCTTCTTTGTACTATTATTATAAAAAAGTAAAACTTCAGAATGATTTTTTACAATCCTTTGAGAAGACTGCATGTAAGAGCACCAGGAGAGTATGTGTTACATCTCCCATTCCTAGAAGAACAGTGGTCCATGAGATTATTTATGAGGATTAGGAAAGTTAGCCTCACCCAAACATGATGCACTATTTAAGATTTATTATTCTTGAATAAGCAGTCCTTTCTCTAAAATGCAAGTGCCCCAATAGGATTAAGTGCATGATTGAGAGTTATTAAAAATTCATGTGAATTCAGTGAATTAAATGCTTTCCCTAAGGCCAACTGAGTTTCCATCAAACGTACAAGGAGATTATATCTACTAGCTAAGGAGGAGGAAAGTATGTGCCAGGCTGGACAGCCAGGCTGAATAACCAAGCTGGGGATATGCTAGGATCGTGGGAGCTCCCTGGGACTGCAAATGGAAGACTAACATTTGGTCCTTCAAAACGCTGTACATGTCTGACTTTTCCTACTCTTTTTTTCTACCAGTAGCAACTTCAAGCTCCCTCTGAAAAATTAACACTAACAAGACTGTAAATGAAGCAGAAATTTTTTGCCATCTAAGAACTAACCAAGATACAGCAGAATAGGTATAGTTTTTAAAGAAAGCCTACTGATGGTTCATGTAAAGTGGCCCATCTCTAGCCATGACTTCAAACGAACCGTATTTTTTCTTTGCCTCACTTCATCATTTTCCTTTCTTCTGTTTTCTATTTCTATCTCATCTCTCCCCACCTTGGTACTGAAAGTTTTGGTCCAAAAAGCAGCAGCACTGACATCACCTTGGGAGCTTGTTAGAAATTCAAAATCGTGAGTCCTTCTTCAGATATTAAATTAAATTCTGCATTTTAACAAATTTCCCCAGGTGATTCATAAATAAAGTTGCTTACCAAATTTTATTTATAAATTTAAACCTTTTTTACATTATTTGATTTTTTTTCCCTTTCTCATCTCTGCTTTCTTGGATCTCTTTATCACTTTCTTTATGTGATGTATTTTTGCTCTTTTTTCATTACATCTTTAGATGATATTTCCTCAATAAGTCTCTAGTAATGCTTTCCCAACTTTGCTCATGAAACTTCTGTCAAGAATGGCCTTCTGCTTAATGTGTTGGTATTAGAGCTGGATAGAAAAGGTTATCATTTCAATGCACACTTCTCAATGAAGTCAGTGATAACTCACTTTTGTAACTCTTGTATCACAGTTTCCACAAATCTTGGGTTAGCTACATTTTCTCTTATTAGATTTTAAATTATTGGAGGGATTTAAATGAAATCCCTAAAGGTCAACATGCTCTTAATAAATCCTATGCAAATCTTGGCTGAAACATTGCCGGCTTCCTTTGAAACTTGTTATAAAGGCTGAGCTCGCCTGGTTTTTGAATAAAATGCCCTTCTCCAAATGGGACACCACCTGCTGAAGTTTTTAAAGAAAGCCTACTGATCTCCATGGGTCCATGTAAAGTTGCCCTTCCCTAGTCATGACATAAAATACCTTGCTAACTGCCTAAAAGAAATCCCATTTGTCAATTTCCTGAAAGACCAATTAAACTAATCTCATTATATCTTGCATTGCTGCACACCTCCATCACTGCCAAAAACTCAAGCCTCCCAGAAAGGCCATCATGACCTAGATATAAAACAGAGCATACCTCTGTACATCTTCTCATAAACACCATTTTCCACCTGGCTGTCATTTCCCAACCACCATTTCCTTTGTAATTTAAGTTCTGATATCAGTACAATCTAGTCAACTACCTCTTCTCTGAAAACTCATACTACTTGCTCTAATCAAAACCTTGCTGTAACCCAAAGACAGTTTCTCTTAAAACACTCTCAAACAAAAGCATTCTTCTCTATTCTTGAGAGACCTCAGAGACTCTGAGTGGATTAGGTGCCTCTTTGATACTTCCAGTTTATATTTCCTCAAAAATACTCTTCCACTGAAGCTTTCTTTCAGACTGTGCTATCATCTGTATTTATTTGTTGAATATTTTAGCCTTCCTCACCATAACTGCACCAAAATTATTGGAAATTTCAATACCCACATATACGGTTTGTTATAGTACCTCAGCCTTCACTTCCTTGACCTCCTTACTGCCTACATCAGGTTATTCGACCTCATCTCAGTCATCTTCTGTCATGAGGAAATACTTGATCTTCTCATCAAAAGTGTTATCTCCAAAATCTCTGATCACTTCTTCCTATGTCTCCAGTTAATATACACTAGGAACAATACTTTGATCTATCAGGGCCAAGTAGAGAACCAGATCTTTCATTTTTCCATCCAATAATCAGGTGTCCCTATTTGTGGTGTCAGTGACAACCATATGAATAATTGGACCTCCCACTCCCATCCAGAAGTAATGAGAACTTTCCCTTGGGTTTCAATAAAAGCCAAATGGTGAAAGCATACTCTACATTCACCTGCCAGTGATAACACCCCTCATCCCTAGCAGGAACAGTATCAGACAAAAACAACTAAATAGGATTAAATAAGATTCAGAGTCTCTTAAGAAAGTACTGCAAATGTCCAGGTTCCAAAAAAAAAAAAATCAGTCATTATATCAAGAGCCACAAAGATCTCAAAGAATGAAAAAAGACAATCAATAGAAGAGAACACAGGTGACAGAGATGTTAGAATTTTCTGACAGATTTTAAAGCATACATTATATAAATGCTCAACAAGTACTTGTTCACATGCTTGAATCAAAGAGCAAAATATAATGACTCAACAAAAATATAGAAAGTCTAAGCAGAGAAAAGATATAAAGAAGAACCAAACAGAAATTTTAGGATTGAAAAAAAACTTAGATATTTAACTAAGGAGATTTCCAAGCAAAGTGTTGAAGCATACTATGGCCTGATTTCTTCTTGCTGCTTTTAGTAAAATGCAAGAGGAAAGACATAAATTAAGAGACAGAACTTTAAGCATAAAGGAACCAGGGCATGATGACTGTAGAAATCCTCACCTGGCAAAAAAAATGCTGAAATTAAGAGATTTACTGTCAAAGTATCCTATAGAGAAAAATCTGAGACTGAGGCTTCATAACTTTTTGCTAATACTTTTGAAAGATGAAAAGTTCACAGTATGCAGTTACGTAAGTCTCTTTAAAGAAATCAGAGATTAAACAAGGATTTACTATATAGCACAGGGAACTATATTCAATATCTTGTAATAATTTATAATGGGAAAAAATTGGAAAAATATACCTACATATAACTGAATCACTTTACTGTACACCAGAAACTAACACAATATTGTAAATCAACTATACTTCAATTAAAAAAAGAAAAAAAAAGAAATTAGAGGTTAACTCATTCATCCTCTCTACTATGTCAGTAAAAATAAAAAATAGAGGAGATTACCTCAAGAAAGATCTGTGCACAAATCTCATGATTAATGGAGTAAATCCCTGTGGCATACATGGGAGATCTACAGCATGCTTCAGAATGTTATAAGAGTAGAAACGCTACCAGTTTGGCTTGAAAGAGGAAGAGGGAAAAAATGAAAGATGGCTGTTGGACCTGCAACATTTTTCAAGCAGGATAACAGGTTGATAACACTATTCAACTGTAGACACATTCTACTATTCATGAAAAAGGATGAGTGACTCACATTCTACTATTCATGAAAAAGGATGAGTGACTCATCGCAGAGTTATGATTCCAAAGAGTGGATCTGTGAGCCTGGTAAAATTATTCCCAGGCCCAGACAACAAAAGGAGTTTGCCCAACTACATTTGAAAGTTGCTTGGGGCCAGTGACTTTGTTTTTCCTTCACCTTTTCTCTTTTTGAATGTGAATATCTGTAACTACTACCCTATGCCTCTCTCATTATATTTTTGAACAGATAACTTAATTTCTGAGTTTCAAAGGTCCACAAACAAAGATATATTGTGCTTCAGGATGGATTATACCCAAAGCCTCATCCCTGTCTTGTATTTGTTATTTAGATAATAATATTTGGGACTCTTGAGATTCTATGATTTAGATCAGATTTTGGATTTGAGTTGAGGCTGCAGTAAGTTGAGATTTGGGGGAATGTTTGAATGGGGTGAATGCATTTTGTGTGTAGTAGGGTGGTAATCTTTGGGGGCTATAATGTAGTAGGCAGAATAATGCCCCCTGCCAAAGATGCCCACATCCAGAACTTGTGAATATGTTTCATTAAATGAAAAAAATTAAGGTGTCAGGTAGAATTGAGGTTGCTAATTACCTGACTTTAAGCTAGGTGGGCCCAATGTAATCACAAGGTTCTTTAAATGTGTAAGAGGAATGCAAAAGCATTGGTGTCAGAGAGATACATCTAAGAAAGATTTGACCAGTCATTACTGGCTTTGAAAATGGAAGGGAGCTACAATTCAAGGAATGCAGAAAGTGTCTAGAAGCTTGAAAAGGTAAGAAAAACAAGTTTCCCCTAGAGCCTCTAAAAAGGAATACAGCCTTTCCAATACAATGACTTTCAACCAGTGAGACCACTAAAACTGTAAGATAAATTTATACTGTCTTAGGCCACTACAGTTGTGGTAATTTGCTATAGCAGCCATAGGAAAATAAAGATTTCAATAGTAACACTTACAACCATTTGTTAGAATTACCTGACAAAGTTTTTAAGGCAGCTATCATAAAGAAGCTCAACAAGCAATTACACACATGCTTGAGAATAATGAAAAAATTAAAAGCCTCAACAAAGAAATAGAAAGTTTTAGGAAAGAAAAAGAAGTAGAAACAAATGGAAATTTAGAACTGGAAAGTGTAATACTAAATAAGAGGCTCAGTGAATAGACTCAAAAGCAGAGTGGAGGAGACAGAGGAAAAATCTGAAATTGAAAGATAAAAAATAGAAGTTCCTCAATTTAAACACAGAGAATTAGACTGAAAAAATTGAGCACAGTGACATGGAGGGTTATAATAAAAGATCTAACATTTATGTCACTGAAGTCCCTGAAGAAGAGGACAAAGAGGGGAGGAATGAAAAAGCTCTTGAAAAAAAATGGCTAAAATTTTACAAATATGGCAAAAAAACATAAAAATACAGCCTAAAAGAGCTAATCAAGTCCTAAATGAGATAAATCAATGCAAAGCCACATAAAAATTAAAATTCTGAAAACTAAATACAAAGATAAAATGTTAAAAGGCAGGGCCTCCCTGGTGGCGCAGTGGTTGAGAGTCCGCCTGCCGATGCAGGGGACACGGGTTCGTGCCCCGATCCCGGAGGATCCCACATGCCGCGGAGCGGCTGGGCCCGCGAGCCATGGCCGCGGGGCCTGTGTGTCCGGAGCCTGTGCTCCGCAACGGGAGAGGCCACAGCAGTGAGAGGCCCGCGTACAGCAAAAAAAAAAAAAAAAAAAAAAAATGTTAAAAGGCACCAGAGAGAAATGAAACCATACCTGTGGGGAAAAGAAACTTCAAATGACAGTGGATTTTGCATCAAAAACTATGGAAGCCAAAAGGAAATGGCACTATATTTTTCAAATACTGCAAGAAAACATCTGTTATAACCCAGAATCCTAGATCCAGTAAAAATATCCTACAGGAATGAAAGAAATTAAAACATTCTAGAATTAAAGAACACTAAGAGATTTGTCACTAGCAGACTTACCCTAAAATAATAGCTAAAGGAAATTATGTAAACAAAAAGAAAATGATAAAAGAAGGGACTTTAGAATATCATAAAAGAAGAAACAAGATGGCAAATAAAAATTTGGGTAAATACAACAGACACTCCTCTTTATTTTCTAAATTGTTTACAGTTGAAGCAAAATTATCACACACTCTGAAGTGGTTCTAAATGTATTTAGAAGAAAAGTTATGACAATTTACTATAAATGTAGGAGGATAAAGGAAGTTAATGTGAAGGACTTTTTCTACACTTTAACTGGTAAAATGATGAATACAAAAACCGTGGCAAGTTATGGATAAAAAAATTTTTGAACCAAGTAAAAATAAAAACACTACTTTTCAGAATTTGTGGCCTGTAACTAAAGCAATGCTTAGAGAAAGTGAATAACACTAAATGCATACATTAAAAGGAAAGAACAATCTAACATTAATAACATAAGCTTTCACCATATAAAACTAGAGAAGAGCAAATAATCCTGAAACACACACAAGAAAAAATAAACGAAAAATAGAACAGAAACCAGAGAAAACAATAGAGAATATCAACTAAACAAAAAGATGGTTCCTGGAGAAATGCAGGGGAGAATACAATTATAAACATCTAACCAAACTAATTAAAAAAAAAAGATGTAAAACAAAGATTGCCACTATCAGAAACGAAAGGGGTATCATCACTACTGCTACCATGGAAATTAAAAGGACAATAAAGAAAACTGCAAACAACTCTATGTGAACAAATTTGATAAATTATATGACATTCCCTCAAAAAACAAACTACCTAAACTCATCCACAGAAAATACATGTGTCTGGTGCTCCAATTTTTACAGCTGCTGCTGGGGGACACCTGTACATTTCCTGACTCTGGTAGCCAGTGGGGCTTACATTTTTGGGTCCCACAGGATTGTAACCAATGAAGAAGAGGTTCTTAAACAACTACCACCCCCAGAGCATAGCAAGAGACAAGAGACCCAGGAGCTTGACCTGTGAAGGAGGGCTATTAGCTAATTGTTATGACTGAGGCCTGAAGGGCAGGCTTCTAATTAAACACACATTTAGGACTGATTGTAATCCTTTCCAGGGACCTTGGAGGGTAGGCACTATATTTGTGTTCACCCACTGGCATGTCCCAGAGCATTAGTTTTTCTTGGAGGCGTGACGTACATACATCTTGTGCCCTGGTTTTTATGCTGGTGCCCAGGAGACACCCCTTAATAACCTGGCTCTGGTGGCCAGGGGGATTTGCATTCCTGAATCCCATGGGACTGTGGCAATGTGAGAGATGGTTCTTGACAGGCAACCACCCGCAGGACACTGCAGGGATGTATGGACTAAGGCACATCTCTCCAGGTTTTCTATGAAAGAGGCCCCTTTTCTTGTCCTAGAGCTTCAGCACGAGGGGCAGGCAGAAAGAAAAACAGGCATAAATATTATTTGAAGAAATACTCGCTGAAACCTTCCATAACCTAGGGAAAGAAACAGACCTCCAGATCCAGGAATCCCAGAGATTCCCAAATAAGAGGAAACCAAAGAGACCCACACCAAGACACATTATAATTAAAATGTCAAAAGTTAAGGACAGGGCTTCTCTGGTGGCGCAGTGGTCGAAAGCCTGCCTGCCAATGCAGGGGACACAGGTTCATGCCCCAGTCTGGGAAGATCCCACATGCCGTGGAACGGTTAGACCCGTGAGCCATGGCCGCTGAGCCTGCATGTCTGGAGCCTGTGCTCCACAACGGGAGAGGCCACAGCAGTGAGAGGCCCGCGTACCGCCAAAAAAAAAAAAAAAAAAAAAAAAAGTCAGAGTAGCTGAATGGATTTTAAAAAAAGAAAACAAAATGACTTACCTATATGCTGCCTACAAGAGACTCACTTTAGATGTAGACACACACACACAGAATGAAAGTAAAAGGATGGAAGAAGATATTCCATGCAAATAGAAACCAAAAGAAAGAATAGCTAAACTTATATGAGACAAAGTGACTTTAAAACAAAGATTATGATGAGACAAAGAAGGATATTACATAATGATAAAGGTGTCAATCCAACAAGAAGGTATAACATTTATAAATATTTATGCACATGACATAGGAGCACCTAAGTATATAATGCAAATATTAACAGAGCTAAAGGGAGAAATAGAGAACAATACAATAATAGTAGGGAACTTTAATATCCCACTTAAATAAATGAACAGATTAGTCAGAGGGGAAATCAAAAAAAAAAAAAAAATGGCCTTAAAGGACACCTTAGACCAGATAGATGTAACATATATTTATAGAACATTCCATCTAAAATCAATGAAATACACATTCTTCTCAATTACACATGAACATTTTCCAAGATAGATGATCTGTTAGGCCATAAAACAAGTAAAAAAAAACACAATGACATGAAGAAAACAGGAAAACTCACAATTATGTAGAAATTAAACAACATACTACTGAGCAAACAATGGGTCAAAGAATAACTCAAAAGAGAAATGAAAAAAATATGAGACACTGTACACCTAAAATTAATATAAAATTGTAAGTCAACTGTACTTCAATAAAAAAAATACCTTGAAAAAAATGTAGTGGAAATTTAACATATCAAAATTTATGGGATGTAGTCAAAGAAGTTCTAAGAGGTAGTACATAGCAATAAATGCCCACCTCAGGAAACAAACAAAAAAAACCAAAAATGTCAAATAAGCCACTTAATTTTACACCTCAAGAAACTAGAAAAAGAACAAATGAAGCCTAAAGTTAGTAGAAGGAAGGAAATAAAGTGGAAATAAATGAAACAGAGACTAAAAAGACAATAGAAAAGATCAAAGGAAAATAAGAGCTGGTTCTTTGAAAAGATAAACAAATTGACAAACCTTCAGTTAGCCCCACCAAGAAAAAAAACAGGACTCAAATAAATCAGAATGAAAGAGGAGATGTTACAGTTGATACAACAGAAATACAAAGGATCATAAGAGACTACTATAAACAATTATGTCAACAAATTAGACAGTCTAGAAGAAATGCATAAACTCCTAGAAACATACAACCTACCAAGACTGAATCATGAAGGAATCAAAAATCTCAACATAGTGATTCCCAGTAAGGTACTGAATTAGTAATTTAAAAAACCTCCAAACAAAAGTCCAGAACCTGATGACTTCACTGGTGAATTCTACCACACATGTGAAAAAGAATTAACACGAGTCCTTCTCAAACTCTTACAAAATATAGAAGAGGGGGGAATGTTTCTGAACTCATTGTATGAGGCTAGCATTACCCTGAGACCAAAACCAGACAAGGATGCCACAAGAAGAGAAAACAGGACAAAATCCCTGATGAACACAGATGCAAAAATCTTCAACACAACATTAGCAAACTGAATCCAACAAGACATTAAAAAAATCATAGATATTGATCAAGTGGAATTTATTCCAGGGATGCAAGGATGGTTCAAAAATCTGCAAATCAGTCAATGTGATACACCACATTAACAAAATGAAGGATAAAAATCATATGATCAGAAATTCATATTGATCATCTATATGATCAATAGATGCAGAAATCCCATTTGACAAAATTCAGCATCCATTTATGATAAAAACACTGAACAAAGACGGTAGAGAAGGAATGTACAGCAACATAATAAAGGCTGTATATGACAAGCCCACAGCTGGCATAATACTAAATAATTAACAGTTGAAAGCTTTTCCTCTAAGATCAGGAACAAGACAAGGATGCCCACTCTTGCCACTTTTATTCAACACAGCATTAGAATTCTTAGCCAGAGCAGTGGAGCAAGAAAAAGAAATAAAAGGTATGCCACTTGGAAAGGAAGAAGGAAAACTGTCACTCGTTGTAGGTGACATGCTATTATGTGTAGAAAATCCTAAAGACCATATCAAAAAAACTGTTAGAACTAATAAACAAATTCAATAATGTTACAGGATATAAAATCAGAATGTAAAAATCTGTTGTATTTCTATACACTAATTATAAGCCATCAGAAAGAGAAATTAAAACAACAATCCCATTTATAATCACATCAAAAACAGTAAAATACCTAGGAAGAAATTTAACCAAGGAGTGAAAGACCTGTACACTGAAAAGTATAAGACATTGATTAAAGAAATAGAATAAGACACAAGTAAGGAAAGATATTCGGTGCTCATGAATTGGAAGAATATTTGTTAAAATGTCCATACTACCCAAAGCAATATACAGATTCAGTGCAATCTCTATCAAAATCCCAATGGCATTTTTCACATAAATAAAACAAACAATCCTAAAATTTGGATGGAACCATAATCTTGAGAAAGAACAACAAAGCTGGAGGCATCACACTCCATGAATTCAAATTATATTACAAAGCTACACTAATAAAATCAGTCTGGTATTGGCATAAAAACAGGCATATAGATAAATGGAACAGAATTTAGAGCACAGAAATAAACCCCCCACACACACACGATCAACTGATTTACAACAAAGAAGCCAAGAATAGAGCTACCATATGATCCTTCAATCCCACTCCTGGGAATATAACCAGAGAAAAACATGGCCCAAAAGGATACATGCATCCCAATGTTCACTGCAGTGCAATTTACAATAGCCAAGACATGGAAGTAACCTAAATGTCCATCGACAGAAGAATGGATAAAGAAGATGTGGTACGTATATACAATGGAATATGATTCAGCCATTAAAAAGAATGAAATAATGCCATTTGCAGCAACACGGAAGGACCTAGAGATTGTCTTACTGAGTGAAGTAAGTCAGACAGAGAAAGAGAAATATCACATGATAGCACTTATATGCAGAATCTAAAAAAACTAGAAATTAAAAAAGAAGGAAGGCAAAAATATAGAAAAGGGAAAGACAGTCTCTTCAATAAATGGTGTTGGGAAAACTGTACAGCCATATGGAAAAGAATGAAACTGGACCACTATCTTACACCATACCCAAAAAATAAGTCAAAATGTATTAAAGACTTTAATTTAAGACCTGAAACCATAAAACTCCTAGAAGAAAAGCTACGCAGGAGGACCTTCAAGATGGCAGAGGAGTAAGACGTGGAGATCACCTTCCTCCGCACAAATGCATCAAAAATACATCTACATGTGGAACAACTCCTACAGAATACCTACTGAATGCTGGCAGAAGACCTCAGACTTCCCCAAAGGCAAGAAGCTCCCCATGTACCTGGGTAGGGCAAAAGAAAAAAGAAAAAACAGAGACAAAAGAATAGGGATGGGACCTGCAACTCGGGGAGGGAGCTGTGAAGGAGGAATACTTTCCACACATTAAGAAGCCCCTACACTGGTGGAGACTGGAGGTGGGCGGGGGCGAAGCTTTGGAGCCATGGAGGAGAACACAGCAACAGGGGTACAGAGGGCAAAGCGGAGAGAATCCCACATAGAGGAATGCTGCGGACCAGCACTCATCAGCCCAAGAGGCTTGTCTGCTCACCTGCCAGGGTGGGCAGGGGCTGGGAGCTGAGGCTCAGGCTTTGGAGGTCAGATCCCAGGAAGAGGACTGGGGTTGGCTGCATGAACACAGCCTGGAGGGAGCTAGTGCACCACAGCTAACCAGGAGGGAGTCCAGTAAAAAGTCTGGAACTGACTAAGAGGCAAGAGAGCACTGTTTTGGGATGTGTGAGGAGAGGGGATTCAGAGCACCGCCTAAACGAGCTCCAGAGATGGGTGCGAGCCGCAGCTATCACCAGCAGACACCAGAGATGGGCATGAAATGCTATGGCTGCTACTGCAGCCACCAAGAAGCCTCTGTGCAAGCACAGGTCACTATCCACACACCCCCTGGGAGCCTGTGCAGCCCTCCACTGCCAGGGTGCCATGATCCAGGGACAACTACCCCACCACACCTCAGGCTGTCATGTCACACCAGCCCCTGCTGTGCAGGCTTGCACCGCATTCCATACCACTCCCCCACCACCCCCCAGCGTGAGTGAGCCAGAGCCACCTAATCAGCAGCTTCTTTAACCCCGTCCTGTCTGGGCGGGAAACAGATGCCCTCAGACAACCTGCACGCAGAGGCGGGGCCAAATCCAAAGCTGAACCCCAGGAGCTGTGTGAACAAAGAAGTGAAAGGGAAATCTCTCCCAGCAGCCTCAGGAGCAGTGGGATAAACCTCCACAATCAACTTGATGTACCCTGCAACTGTGGAATACCTGAATAGACAAAGAATCAACCCAAAATTGAGGCGGTAGACTTTGGGAGCAACTATAGACTTGGGGTTTGCTTTCTGCATCTAATTTGATTCTGCTTCTATGCTTACCTTAGTTTAGTATTTAGAGCTTATTATCATTGGTGGATTTGTTTATTGGTTTGGTTGCTCTCCTCTTTTTTTTTTTCGGTACACGGGCCTCTCACTGCTGTGGCCTCTCCCATTGCGGAGCACAGGCTCCGGACGCGCAGGCCCAGTGGCCGCAGCCCACGGGCCCAGCCGCTCCGCGGCACGTGGGATCCTCCCGGACCGGGGCACGAACCCATGTCCCCTGCATCGGCAGGCGGACTCCCAACCACTGCGCCACCAGGGAAGCCCTCCTCTTTCTTTTTTAATTACTTTTTTATTTTTTGATTTTTAATAATATATATATTCTTATTTTAAAAACTTTATTTTCTCTTTCTTTTTCCCCCCCTTTTCTTCTGAGCTGTGTGGATGACCGGGTCTTGATGCTCCAGCTGGGTGTCAGGCCTGAGCCTCTTAGATGGGAGAGCTGAGTTCAAGACATTGGACAACCAGAGACATCCTGACCCCACATAATAGCAAATCATGAAAGCTCTCCCAGAAATCTCCATCTCAATGCTAAGACCCAGGTCCACTCAACGACCAGCAAGCTACAGTGCTGGACACCCCATACCAACAACTAGCAAGAAAGGAACACAACCCCACCCATTAGCAGAGAGGCTGCCTAAAATCATAGTAAGTTCACAGACACCACAAAACACACCACTGGGCATGGTCCTGCCCATCACAAAGACAGGATACAGCCTTACCCACCAGAACCCAGGCACCAGTCCCCTCCACCAGGAAGCCTACACAACCCACTGAACCAACCTTACCCACTGGGGACAGACACCAAAAAAAATGGGAACTACAAACCTGCAGCCTGTGAAAAGGAGACCCCAAACACAGTAAGTTAAGTAAAATGAGAAGACAGAGAAATACACAGCAGATGAAGCAGCAAAGTAAAAACCTACCAGACCAAGCAAATGAAGAGGAAATAGGCAGTCTACCTGAAAAAGAATTCAGAGTAATGAGAGTAAATATGATGCAAAATCTTGGAAACAGAATGGAAAAAATACAAGGAACGTTTAACAAGGACCTAGAAGAACTAAAGAGCAAACAAACAATGATGAACAATATAATAAATGAACTTAAAAATTCTCTAGAAGGAATCAATAGCAGAATAACTGAAGCAGAAGAATGAGCAAGTGACCTGGAAGATAAAATAGTGGACATAACTACCACAGAGCAGAATACAGAAAGAAGAATGAAAATAATTGAGGAGAGTCTGAGAGACTTCTGGGACAACATTTAATTCACCAACATTCGAATTTAGGGGTCCCAGAAGAGAAGAAGAAAGGGACTGAGAAAATATTTGAAGAGATTATAGCTGAAAACTTCTCTAATAAGTGAAAGGAAATAGTCAATGAAGTCCAGGAAGCATGGAGAGTCCAATACAGGATAAATCCAAGGAGAAACACGCCAAGACACATATTAATCAAACTATAAAAAATTAAATACAAAGAAAAAATATTAAAAGCAGCAAAGGAAAAGCAACAAATAACATACAAGGGAATCCCCATAAGGTTAACAGCTGATATCTCAGCAGAAACTCTGCAAGCCAGAGGTTGAGGCAGGACATATTTAAACTGATGAAAGGGAAAAACCTACAACCAAGATCACTCTACCCAGCAAGGGTCTCATTCAGATTCGACAGAGAAATTAAAACCTTTACAGACATGCAAAAACTAAGAGAATTCAGCACCACCAAACCAACTTTATAACAAATGCTAAAGGAACTTCTTCTCTAGGCAGGAAACACAACAGAAGGAAAAGGCCGAGAATAACAAACCCAAAACAATTTTAAAAATGGCAATAGGAACAAACATATTGATAACTACCTTAAATGTAAATGGATTAAATGCTCCCACCAAAAGACACAGACTGGCTAAATTGATCTAAAAACAAGACCCGTATATATGCTGTCTACAAGAGACCAACTTCAGACCTAGGGACACATACAGACTGAAAGTGAGGGGATGGAAAAAGATATTCCATGAAAATAGAAATCAAAAGAAAGTTGGAGTAGCAATTCTCATATCAGACAAAATAGGCTTAAAATAAAGACTATTACAAGAGACAAAGAAGGACACTACATAATGATCAAGGGATCAATCAAAGAAGAAGATATAACAAGTGTAAATATTTATGCACCCAACATAGGAGCACCTCACTATATAAGGCAAATGCTAACAGCCATAAAAGGTGAAATCGACAGTAACACAATCATAGTAAGGGACTTTAACACCCCAATTACAGCAATGGACAGATCCTGCAAAATGAAAATAAATAAGGAAACACAAGCTTTAAATGATACATGGAACAAAATGGAATTTACCTATATTTATAGGATATACCATCCAAAAACCACAGAGTACACTTTCTTCTCAAGTGCTCATGGAACATTCTCCAGGATAGATATCTTGGGTCACAAATCAAGCCTTCATAAATTTAAGAAAATTGACATTGTATTGAGTATCTTTGCTGACTACAATGCTATGAGACTAGATATCAAGTACTGGAAAAAAATCTCTAAAGAATACAAACACACGGAGGCTAAACAGTACACTACTAAATAATCAAGATCACTGAAGAAACTAAAGAGGAAATCAAAAAATACCTAGAAACAAATAACAATGAAAACACAACAACCCAAAAGCTACGGGATGCAGCAAAAGCAGTTCTAAGAGGGAAGTTTATAGGAATACAATCCTACTTCAAGAAACAAGAAACATCTGAAATAAACAGCCAAACCTTACATGTAAAGCAATTAGAGAAAGAAGAACAGAAAAACCCTCCAAAGTTAGCAAAAAGAAAGAAATCATAGAGATCAGATCAGAAATAAATTTAAAAGAAATGAAGGAAATGACAGCAAAGATCAATAAAACTAAAGCTGATTCTTTGAGAAGATTAACAAATTTGATAAACCATTAGCCAGACTCATCAAGAAAAAAAGGGAGAAGACTGAAATCAATACAATTAGAAATGAAAAAGGAGAAGTAACAACTGACACTGCAGAAATACAAAAGATCATGAGAGATTACTACAAGCAACTATAGCCAATAAAATGGACAACCTGGAAGAAATGGACAGATTCTTAGAAAAGCACAACCTTCCAAGACTGAACCAGGAAGAAATAGAAAATATAAACTGACCAATCACAAGCACTGAAATTGAAACTGTGATTAAAAATCTTCCAACAAACAAAAGCCCAGGACCAGATGGCTTCACAGGCGAATTCTATCAAACATTTAAAGAAGAGCTAACACCTATCCTTCTCAAACTCTTCCAAAATATAGCAGAGGGAGGAACACTCCCAAATTGATTCTAAGAGGCCACCATCACCCTGATACCATTATCAAAGATGCCACAAAAAACGAAAACTACAAGCCAATAACGATGAACATAGATGCAAAAATCCTCAACAAAATACTAGCAAACAAACAGACTCAAACAGCACATTAAAAGGATAATACACCATGATCAAGTGGGATTTATCCCAGGAATGAAAGGATTCTTCAATATAGGCAAATCAAAAAACATGATACACCATATTAACAAACTGAAGGAGAAAAACCATACGATCATCTCAATAGATGCAGAAAAAGCTTTCAACAAAATTCAACACCCACTTATGATAAAAACCTTCCAGAAAATAGGCATAGAGGGAACTTACCTCAACATAAAAAAGGCCATATATGTGAAACCCACAGCCAATATCGTCTTCAATGCTGAAAAACTAAAACCATTTCCACTAAGATCCGGAACAAGACAAGGCTACCCACTCTCACCACTATTATTCAACATAGTTTGGAAGTTTTAGCCACAGCAATCAGAGAAGAAAAACAAATAAAAGGAATCCAAATCGGAAAAGAAGAAGTAAATCTGTCACTGTTTGCAGATGACATGATACCATACAGAGAGAATCCTAAAGATGCTAACAGCAAAGTACTAGAGCTAATCAATGAATTTGGTAGAGTTGCAGGATACAAAATTAATGCACAGAAATCTCTTTTATTCCTATACACTAATGATGAAAAATCTGAAAGAGAAATTAAGAAAACACTCCCATTTACCATTGCAACAAAAAGAATACAATACCTTGGAATAAATCTACCTATGGAGAAAAAAGACCTGTATGCAGAATACTGTAAGACACTGCTCAAAGAAATTAAAGATGATACAAAAGGATGGAGAGATATACCATGTTCTTGGACTGGAAGAATCAACATGGTGAAAATGAGTATACTACCCAAAACAATCAACAGATTCAATGCAATTTGTACCAAACTACCAATGGCATTTTTCACAGACCTAGAAGAAAAAATTTCACAATTTGTATGGAAACACAAAAGACCCCAAATAGCCAAAGAAATCTTGAAAAAGAGAAATGGAGGTGGAGGAATCAGGCTCCCTGTCTTCAGACTATACTGCAAAGCTACAGTAATCAAGGCAGTATGGTACTTGCACAAAAAAACCCCCAAAAAACGCGTCCAGAGCCTGTTCTCCGCAACGGGAGAGGCCTCAACAGTGAGAGGCCTGCGTACCGCAAAACAAACAAACAAACAAACAAAAAACAAATAGAAAGAGAGAGAGAAAGAAAGAAGGAAGGAAGGAAAGCTAGTCACTAAGCTCCTTGACTTTGGTCTTTTTTTTTTTTTTTGCGGTACACGGGCCTCTCACTGCTGTGGCCTCTCCCGTTGTGGAGCACAGGCTCCAGATTCGCAGGCTCAGTGGCCATGGCTCACGGGCCCAGCCGCTCCGTGGCAATGTGGGATCCTCCCGGACCGGGGCACGAACCCGCGTCCCCTGCATTGGCAGGTGGACTCTCAACCACTGCGCCACCAGGGAAGCCCTTGACTTTGGTCTTGATGATGACTTTTTAAACCTGACACCAAAAGCAAAGCAAGAAAAGTGAAAATAAGCAAATGGGACTACATTTGCTTCTAAAAAGCTTCTACACAGCAAAGGAAATCATTAACAAAATGGAAAGGCAACCTGTGGAATGGAAGAAATTATTTGCAAGTCATATATCTGATAAGCGGGCAAATACCCAAAATATATACAGAGCTCGTACAACTAAAAAAAATCTGATTAAAAACTGGGTAGAAGATCTGAATAGAAATTTTTTCCAAAGAAGACATACAGATGGCCAACAGGTACATGAAAAGATGCTTGACACCATTAATCATCAGGGAAATGAAAATCAAACAAGAATGAGATATCACCTCACACCTGTTAGTATGGCTATTATCAAAAAGATTAGATATAATATGTATTTGAGAGCATGTGAAGAATGAGGAACCCTCATGCCTTGTTGAAGGGAATGTAAATTGGTGTAGTCACTATGGAAAACAGTATGTAGATTTCTCAAAAAATATAAAAAGGAACTATAGTATGATCCATCAATTCCACTTGTATTTATCTGAAGAAAATAAAAACACAAACTTGAGAAGTTATTTGCAACCCAGTGCTTTTGCAACATTCTTTTTTTTTTTTTTTTTTTTTGCGGTATGCGGGCCTCTCACTGTTGTGGCCTCCCCCGTCGCGGAGCACAGGCTCCGGACGCGCAGGCTCCGGACGCGCAGGCTCAGCGGCCATGGCTCACGGGCCCAGCCGCTCCGCGGCATATGGGATCCTCCCAGACCGGGGCACGAACCCGTATCCCCTGCATTGGCAGGCGGACTCTCAACCACTTGCGCCACCAGGGAGGCCCATGCAACATTCTTTACAATAGCCAAGATATGGAAACAACCTAAGTGTCCATCAATGAATGAATACTTAACTGCCTGATAGATACATATGTAAAATATTATTCAACCAGATAAAAAAATGCAGCCATTTTTGACAACATAAATGGACCCTGAGGACATTATAAGTGAACTAAGTCAGAAAGAGAAATACAAATTCTTTATGACCTCTCTTATATGTGGAATCTGAAACTAAATTAATTTATTAAAAAGCTCATAGATAAGAGAACAGATTGGTGGTTGCCAGAGGTAGGGTGTAGGAGGTGAGAGAAATGAGTGAATTGTTTTTGCTTGTTTGTTTTTTAGTTTAAATAAATTGAAATTTACAAAAGGTTAATATGGAAAGACATAGAATACTGGAGAAAAAAAAAGAATGTGATGACTCACCCTATACAATTTTTGAAGACCTACTATAAAGTTATGGTAATCAAGTCAGTATGGTATTGTCTAAAGAAAAGATGCATAGATCTATGGAACAGAATACCAAGCCCAGGAGTAGACCCAAGCAAATATGATTAACTGATTTTGACAAAGGAGCAAAAGCAATCCAATGAAGAAAGGATTGCCCTTCAAAAAACTGAACATTCATATGGAAAATATGAACTTAGACCATGGATCTTATACCTTACACAAAATTGACTGAAAATAAATCAATATTATAAATTATATATAAATACCTAATTCAAAAGTATAGAATTTTTAGAAGTATAGGAGAAATCTATGTGACCTTGGTGAAGAGTTTTTAGATATAACATCAAAAGTACAATCCGTGAATGAAAATATTGATAGGTTGGACTTTTTAAAATTTAAAATCTGCTCTATGAAAATCACTGATGAGAATGTAAAAATAAGCCAGAGACTGGGATAAAATTTTACACAATACATATGTCATAATGGATTTGTATCCAAAATATACAAAGAACACTTAGAGCTCAATAATAAGAAAACAAATAACACATTTTAAAAAATAGGCAAAAGGTCAGAACATTCATATCACCAAAGAATATATAGAGATGATACATAAGCATATGAAAAGGTGCTTAATATCATTTATCATTAGGGAAATGTTAAGTAAAAATACCAGGAAATACCACAACATACCAATTAGAATAGCCAAAATTCGAAAACCTAACAATAACAATCACTGGTAACTCTCTTTTATTGCTGGTGAGAATGCAAAATGTTACAGTCCCTTAGGAAGACAGTTTGGCAGTTCTTACAAAAGTAAACATAGTCTTACCATATGATCTAGCAAACACACTCCAAGGTATATACCCATATGAGTTGAAAATTTACATTCATACAAAAACTTGCACATGAATGCTTACAGTAACTTTACTCATAATCACCAAAAACAGGAAACAACTAAGAGGTAAATAGATAAATTTAATGTTGCATGTTTATAAAATGTAATACTATTCAGCAATAAGAAGGTATGAGCTATCAAGCCATACAAAGACATGAATGAATCTTAGTTATTTACTGAAAAGTGAAATAAGTAAGGCTACATTCTATATGATTCCATTTACATGGCATTTGTAAAAAGTAATTATAGAGACATAAACAGATCAGTGGTTGCCAAAGGTTTAGGGTTAGGAGCGATCTGGAGGGTTAGACAGACAAGGTACAGGGAATTTTTTAGGGTGGTTATTTTATGTGATACTTAAATGGTGGATATATACAACTATGCTTTTTGTCGAAACTATTAAAACTTTACAGCACAAAGAATGAACCTTAAATATGAAAATATTTAGGAAGCTGAGGACCCCAGGATGGGATACAGGCTGTGACACAAAAATCTAACTATAGTACAAATATATGAAACATCTAAAGAGGCAGGGAGGAAAAGGTGCTAAGCTAAATAACTTTGGAAATGTGTGGTTTCTGTAAGAATAAAGGCAAAAGGAACTACACATAAGCATTGTGCTATAATTGATAAAGTTGTTTCCAAAGGAGGTATGAGTAAATAATTCTGAAATCACTACATATTTATACTAGAATTAAACAATTAAGCAAATGAATGATGCATGATAGGAGCTGAGTTTTACACTGTTGACATTCAAGGTTACAGCAAAGCAAGGGGAGAAGGCTAGAATGATCCATGTGGTAATGGAAACACCAGTTTAGAATCATGTTTAGCTTAATATAGATACAGATACCTAGAAGTATTTATAGGTATGTGTATATACACCAGTTAATATACGCAAATATATTTCTTTTATCTGTCTGCTGAGAGGGCCTAGAAACAGTGGCACCAGAGTAGCAACAAACATACCTAGCACCCAGATCTTTCTTTGTTTCTAATACAATTCTCTAATAAAATGAACTAAGGCTCCTTGGAAAAATGGCTGACTCTTGGGCTGGGGCAGGAAACTTGCAAGATGAGCATGGGGCACCTTATAATGCCAGAAAGTAGAGAAGTACTCTGGAAAAAACCCACAGTGAGGGGGTATGTCAAGAGACACAGGAGCCAATTTGAAGAGCTTACAGTTGCCAAAGCTAGAACAATCTGATAAGCAAAGTGACATTGGATTATAACTCACCTCGAAGTATAAAATAAATATTTATACGTATATACTGATACGGATAAGTGATTGAATACATAAATAGAGAATAGACAAATCTCTCTTGCAGAAGAATACTACATAATTTATGTAGATAATCCACTTTCAAGGAGGTGGAACATAACTCTCTAGTACGTAAGTTTGTGTTGCACAATAGTGAATTCTTCCAAAGAGCACAAGGGGAAAAAGAGAGTAACTTTACAGCAGAGAAACCTGACAAGCACTACTTCAGCCTTGTTGATAAAGGTCAACATCGAGTCATAAATTATGTTGATAGTATTTATCTTTGATGTGATGTGACAAGAATGGTATTTAACCTCTATGGTCTTACTTCCAAAAACCCATAACCCAAGTCTAATCATGAGAAACACATCAGACAAATCCCCACTGAGAGACATTCTACAAAATATCTGACCACTACTCATCAAAACTGTCAAGGGCATCGAAACCAAGGAAAGTCTGAGAAACTGTCAGAACCAAGTGGAGCCCAAGGAGACACAACTAAATGTAATGTAATATCCTGGATGGGATCATATGGGAACAGAACTAGGTGAGAACTAAGGAAATCTGAATAAGATATGCACTTTAGTTTATGATAATGTAAAAATATTGTTTCATTAATTGACAAAAATGTGCCACAACATGTTAATGATAGGGGAAACTGGCCAAGGGTTTATCAGGACTCTGTTATCTTTACAACTTTTCTATAAATCCACAACTATTCTGAAATAAGTTGGTTTAAAAAATAAATGCATGGATCAACAAGCACCTATTTCTCAAACTTTTACAATGGTTCTACATAACTAAAAATGTATTTACAAAGACAATCTAATGTCACACCCCAGTTAGATACCAGGATTTTGGAGCCTACTTCTTAGCATGTGGCAAACTCTGGATGAATCAGAGCTTCCCAGTCTGGATGATGACACAATCTGAAAAGTGTTTTAAAAACACAACTTCTGGAATCAAATCACCCATTATGGATACCAGATAATTCCTTGACTGGTGTGGGTTAAGGATGGAAGGTTACTTTGCAGGGATTGCTGTAGGGCATGAACAATCATAGCCCTTTTTTACATGTTAATTTCTTGTCAATACCACTCTCTTCAAAGTTGAGTAGAATTTGCGGCAATTTGAATTTGGTCCACTCCAGAGGCATTATTGAACCAGCATTCCTATATCTATAGCTTACTCTGGAGATTGTTTTTGTTAGCAGCAGGCTTTGGTGTTCTTGCCAACTCACCATCCTACCCAAATCCCCAATCAAAAACTCAGCTTAATGTCTTCAGTCTTGGTTTCTAAGAAAGTGCAAAGCAGAGTGGCCTAGAATGGGCAGTTACATTCTCTCCTTTACTCCAAAGCTAGATCTCTTCAAGAGACTCCTTCTAACCTCCGTAGTTCTCAAGGTGTTAGAACAGGGAATATGCCACAAAGGAAGACTGAGAGGGATCTGGTAGACAGAACAATAAATAGATTGGTTACTTGTAAATTACTGAATCAATTACTGCATTCAAGAGGAAGGAAGGTCCTAAAGGACAAGGCCTGCATCAAGGCACCATCTCTGAAATGGGATGCAGAGAGCCACATCTGAAATACATTATACAAGAATGAAAAAAATATGGATGTTCTTACTAGAAGATGTTGGAATTAATGCTAAGCAGGCAAAAGCAGGAGATACTCACTACCATTCCCTTGCCTTATTATCTAAAGTTTTATTCAATAAAATATGAAATCCAAGACTTGGCTTCTTCATGGCTATTCTTTTGGGAAGCAGGTACTGAGGCGCCACCTGCTTCTGTTTACTCTGCTCAAGTGTATACTACTCCCATACATATGAAAATAATAATTTGTTCACACTATTCCACCAACTCCCAGGAACAATATGAAAACTCATTAGGTTACAGCTGTGAATCGCATGGAGTATTTATGAGGGCAGTGTCATTTAAGCGTAATTTACAGTGTTATTCTTACTGAATAATTTTTGGTGACCTGTGCTCTGAAAATTTCCACTTGTTCCCCTTTATAGTTAATGATAAAATATCATTCAAGCAGCATTTGAAAAAAAGATTCAAAGCAGATGTTTAAATAAGCTGTAAGACTGATTTTCTGAAGTGACTGAGAGAAAAAGAACAATGAAAATAATTCTAGCGTGGAACAAAAAAGCACTGATATAAATTTGTAAACAGTTTTTCAATAACAATTGTAAAGTAGAAATATGTGTATTTTCACACATAGCTCAGAGATCACATAAATGCCAAAAGAAGTCATTGAAATAAATGTGTTTTTTATGAAAAGCAAAGTAGTAAAACAAGCAAAATAGATGCATAAAATGGGTAAATTTTCAGTGTATTAGTTATTGCTGCCTCAGGGAAGCTGTAAATTACAAATATGTTTTTAAGTTTCTTTTCGGTATTCATGAAAATATTTCAGATCTGTTCTTCCTTCTACAGCCTTTGTGATTTGACCCTTTCCTGATTTATAATCTTTTTTAAAGTTTATAAATCAAAGTGTACCAGATAGTTGTTAGGGTGACTCAAAGAGTCAGGTAAAATGTGAACGCAGAGTGAGTTGTGTTATAGGAGAGAAATTCTGAGCCTAGGAAACCCAAAACTTTTATACTGGATTTAAGCAAACCTCTGCTGCAAAGGAATACACTACATATATGCTATATATTCCAAGGGTGTTCCCTTTACAAAATACTATCTTATGTTTCACCGTCGTGTGTATGCTACTTATTAATTTATCACCTCTCACCTTTGAATTCACCATTTAATATATGTTCTGTGATAACAGATGGAATTCCTTTAAGTATTTCTCCTTTAATGTGAGCATGACTTTAAGCTCTCTCTGTACAGAGTGCTGGAGGGAAATTGCACATGGAAGGGGCCCTCCAGTATTTTCCAGCTGTAGCACAGGGTGGAAGTGTCAGAAATATGGATGTGAGGATATCAGGTAGAACTCTGCTGTAGCCACTGGCCCGGAATGCAAGAATCTTTGGCAGCCTTACAGCCCTGGCCTGGAAATAAGCTTTCTATGGCTCACTTGACCGAGACAACCGTTGCCCTAATGGTGTCTCATCCACATCAGCACCATGATTTCCTCTGCCGTTCCCTGAGCAGCATGCCTGCAGCCTGAGGAATCCCATGCCCTCCTGTTTTCTCTGCAGTCCTTTGTACGTCCCACCCATGCCCCAGGGGAGGCTCACTGAGCCTCTACTAACACTCACAGCTCTCCTGCAGCCCAAAGTGTTCCCACCTCTCTGTAAACTTCTGCTACCAGCTGCTGAA
The DNA here is from genome assembly GCF_025265405.1 of Mesoplodon densirostris. Lineage (NCBI taxonomy): Eukaryota > Metazoa > Chordata > Mammalia > Artiodactyla > Ziphiidae > Mesoplodon > Mesoplodon densirostris. Next base: position 60,057,486 of record NC_082669.1, on the reverse strand, counting down.
TGCCTACTCCTTGCCTGCAATCTAGACGGTTGCCTCCTGCTTGCCCAATGACGGCAGATAAGGTCCAGCTTCTCTCTACTATGGTTGAGCTTGAAGTGAGCTCAACCATACCTTCTCCAAATATATTTGTTACATCAGTCAGATATATGTGTGTATATATGCTTTCATATATATATATATATACGTTACTCTCTTTGTAGAGTTTAATGATTCTATTTTAAACCTCCCCTGTGTGTATCTATCTCCTAATTGGATCCAGATGGATATAATGCAATTAACCAATTCATACTGTGAACCTGTTTACTGTTCATAATTTTTCACTATCATTAAGAAAACAACAAAGAACATCTTTGATCATAAACCTTTGCATGTGTCTGTGATTATTTCCTTAGACAAAACTGCTAGAAGAGGAAAATTATATACATTTTTGAGACCTTGATATATTGTTTCAAAATAACCCTCTAGAAAGGATGTAATAAAAGTATACTTCTAGGAAAGTGTAGAATGCCTAAGTCCCATTACCTTATAATAATCATGGTTTATAGAAAGAGAAAAAGAAAAAGAAATGCACTAAGATTGCCCAACAGCTTCCCCATAGCCTACAAAACATCTACCAAAGGTGAGTAAACCCACTTATCACAGCTTGTGTTGGACTCTTAGAGGTTATTACTTAAAGAAATAAAAGTAGTATTGAATGGAAAATTATTTCTAGGTCCCTCTTGACTTGTAAACCCACCACACCCCAGTGCCCTCTCCACTTTCACTTACACTGGAAACCAGAACCTCTTCACATCTCATCTCTTCATTCATTAAAAACCTCAAAGGAACTCAGAAGGCTTACAGGTAAGCCAAGTGTGGGTTTAAAAAGCTGATCAGTCGGGGCTTCCCTGGTGGCGCAGTTGAGAGCCCACCTGCCGATACAGGGGACACGAGTTTGTGCCCCAGTCCGCGAAAATCCCACATGCTGCGGAGCGGCTGGGCCCGTGAGCCATGGCCGCTGAGCCTGCGCGTCTGGAGCCTGTGCTCCGCAACGGGAGAGGCCACAACAGTGAGAGGCCCGTGTACCATAAAAAAAAAAAAAAAAAAAAAAAAAGCTGATCAGTCACCTTAATCATCATTTACTGTCTTTCTGGAAAAAAGCATTCTGATTTCCAAACATATTGTAGTGTTAAAAAAAAAAAAAAGAAAACTTTTTAAAAAAAACTTATAAAGTATTAAACTTTATTTCCTTCTGAGAATTGAAAGACATTTGCCACAAACACTGAAAATCTGAAATTCCTGATTGTTGATCTGGCTTAAATCAATAGACATCACTTTAAATTAATAATAATAGTCCACTGAATTGTACTTGTACAGATATCAGATCAAATTTTAACAAGCTGGTAGTAAAAATTAAAATTAAACTAACTAGGAAAAGGCAGTGAGTCGAGATGACTATAGACTTGGAAATCAATTGACTCACCTCCCAGTAAACCTGAGAAATTCACTTCAGCTTCTGGCCCTTTCTCAATCATTAACTAGGAAATCCAGAACCACCTTATATACTTTTTCAGAACCACCTATATTTAACAGGTATATTTAGAAAGAGGTAAATGTCTATGCTCTGAGGTCTAAGGCACTTCACTGTTCCTAAATATTTGCTATCTACTCAATCACCTAGATTCTGGACCGTAACTCTTTCTTTAGACACTCAGCAAGTGTGGCACTCTTCATTTATTCCAAATGTATCAACTGCTTTGCCCAGGTACCTGGGCTCCCACAGGTCATGCTACAGTGACTTGATAACCAGGCTGAACCTCCTCATTGACTCTCTCTTTGTTCCAAACATTTTCCAGACATGATACTAAATGATCACCCATATGAACATAAAAAAAGGACTAAATTCTCAGGCTGCTTGATTTGGTCACTTGTGTAGATGTAGCCTTCATTTTTTGAAATAAGGCAATAGTTTTCCCACATTCTTGCTAATTAAAGTGTGAAGATTAGTGGCTTACTGTTTTTAAAAGCTTTTTGGTGTTCTCAAGAATAAGATCTCACTAATAGGCAAGGGGTCATTATGTCTCCACTGTGTTGCTTCATAACTGCACAAAGAGACAAAAAATCTAGTAACCTAATTCCATTCTCATTAGTTCCATGAATTTACTATAAACTCCTGGTCAGAGCCTTGGCACTGTCCTATTAATAGACATATGAAAAACCAAGAAAAGAGAGCACAATCTTTTGAACTTGAACTCCTCGTTGACAGGAAATGAAAAGAGCAGTGTTTTCTTTGAGAAGTCCCTGCACTCAGCAATCCCAAAGCTGAGGCTGCTTCAAAGAGGCTTCCTGCAGAGTGACAGACTCCCTTCTGAGGAAGAAAGATGGGAATGAAAGCTCTACTGGATCTCAGCATCACAGGGTTCTGCACATGGCAGCATTTCAAAGTCTCCCTTATTCCCCTTTGTGGGACAATACCACTTTAGTAAAATGCGACTAGGTAGAAAAGTAAAGTGAAATCATGCAGCTTTTTGTCACCTACTCAGCACCTCTAAAGCTCTATCATCCCCCACTTTGTTGAGAAGATAAAAATGTTCAATCAAGTTTTGGGGACCCAAAGAGTTCAGAACTCACAATTTGACAATGACATTTGCAGAACTGTGGTCAGCTAAATAATGCCCCCAAAGATGTCCACACCCTCATTTCTGGAACCTGTGGATATGCTACCTTACATGGTAAAGGCTACTCTGTAGATGTGCTTAAGTTAAAGACCTTGAGATGAAGGGGTTATCCTGGATTATTCAGTTGGGCCAAAGTAATTAAAAGTGATCAAAGTCATAAAAAGGAAATGTTACCATGGAAGCAGATGTTGGAGTGCTGAGCTTTGAAGATGGAAGATGGGGCCACAAGCAAATGTATGCTGGTGGCCCCTAGAAGCTGGTAAAGGCAAGGAAACGGATACTCCCCCAAAGCTTCTAGAAGGAATACAGCCTGGCCAACTCCTTGATTTTTGACTTCTGAACTTTAGAACTGTAAGAACATAATTTTCTTAATGTCACTAAGTTTGTGGTAATTTACTACAGCAGCCATAGGACACTAACACAGGAAGCAATTAACATATATCAAGTGTCTATAATGAATTTAGGTTTCTGACTGCTTAGGGATCTCATGAGGATGATATTCATGACAAAGAATGAGTGCCACTAAAATCTCCAAAGACACAAGAAAGGAACATCCCAGAGACTAGTAGGAGCTAAATGGTGGCCTGGGATAGAGGCCAGAGCAATTCTCCTAAAAACCTAAAAAGGTCATCCTAAAATCCACCCCCTTATTGAGTCACGTTCCCACTTGAAAAGTCTTTGGTCTAATAGATTACTTGTTAAAACATTGAATGTGGTATTAAAACATGTTAATATGTTGTGTCCAGTCTATCTCTTGGGCCTCATTTCCTCCTTGCACAGCACATGCCGGATGCATCCCTCAAACAAACTCCCCAGTGCTGGGCCCTCTGATTAAAATGCCTGACATACTTGGCATGTGTCTACTAGCTCTTTGGGGCAGCCAGGGTACACAACTCCTTTTCTAAAAAACCTTTCCTAACTCTCTGGATTTTGTCCCTGAAGGCCTAAATACTTTGTTTAACAAGACATTGCACTTTCAGTTTTATTATTAATGCGATTTATAGTATGATATAATTTGTCTTTTTAAAAACCTGCCTACCCCATTTGTTAATGGTCTTATGAAGGATGAGGAGAGACCTATCTTATGAATTCTTTGATTCTTGATATTTAAGTTTGGCACTCAGAAAATGAATGAACAAATAAATGAAAGAGTGCAAGTTTTTAAAGTATGGTATAAGGCACACAAATGATTGAATGAGTTCAATTAATGTAGTTCAATCAATCTACAGGGGGCCTGGAGATTTCAACATGTTCTGTGGCAACACAATGCCAACTCCTGGCCATAGCTAACAGGGCCCTGGGTCACTTGACTCCAGACACATCTGTCTCATTCCTGCTTCCTTGCACTGGTTGCCAACCATGTTAACCATCTTCCAATTACTCAAAATCAATATTCTTTTCCTTGTCTTAGGAATTTTGCAAATGCCTCTGCCCATTATACAACCTACATTGACCAAATCCATTTTCACCTTCCATTCCGCATTGTTAGCTTCTTTCTATCCAACAGATCTCACCTTAAACACCAATTTTCATAAAGGTCTTCTGTGACCACGCAATTTAAAGCAGATCCCCTATTATTATACTCTCTCATGGCTCATATTCTTTTCCTATATATCACAACTTGTAATCATATGCTTATTTATTAGCTAAATTTAGATCCCTCCCACTGGAATTAAGTTCTACAAAGACAGAGGCCATGTCAGTTTTCCTCCCCATTACTGTATCCCTATACCTTACAAGAGCTGTACACAATGTCAGTGCTTAAAAAATATTTGTTGTATGGTTGACTAAATGAATGATACATGCATGAAAAACACATATGTGATCTCATGGCCAAAGTTTCCTAACCAGAGATGGATACTTTGCCATATGTTTTGTCACAGAGAATCAGTTAAGTAAACACAAATTGATGAATCTACCACTTTGTTTGTAATAAGTGTTCAGATCTGTCCATTCTAATTCGAGTTTGCAGAAACACTTGCTATATATCATGATAAACAGGTGCTTATTTAAATAGGAATTATACTCAGGAAACAAACAAAATGCAAACATTTTATACAAACATCAAAGTTTTTGTTAAAGAAAATAAAATGAAATATATTGACACTAGATTGCCGTTTGCCCCAACAGTAAATATTACTTCTGAACTTAGAAAGTCCCTTTCAGCCAGAGATTCAGAGTATTACTATTGGTTCCTACCTTGCACTTAAATGTGTTTTCAGGGAATAATAGAATCTGTACAAATTTCTTACTTCACAATTTGCTTTCTGTTTTATTTATGTGTTGTTTGTTTCATATTATAGAGAAAAAATTCTATGGTATTGTATCAATATGTTAAAGGTTCTACCTTCTGGAAGGTGTGAACTCTCCAGTCTAGAATGATGGCTCTAATTGCAGTCACCAGTCAAAGCCCCATAATTTTATCAGGCACAAGTAATCTTTTTAGAGTATTTTTAAAAGGTAATTATGTTAATTGTGACTCTTACTAAAATAACCTCCAAGTTCTTAAAATAATTAATCTCTTGTTTTTAAGACCTCTTGAATTTCTGCTGTTTTCTGGGGCTAAGAGACTAAGAAGCATATACAGGGTAATGATAATAATTACAACATTTTACTTACCTTTTTGCAATTTTGTTCTTAAAGCACATAAGCACTTATTCTTAGAGGAGGCTCAGAAGCATACTAAAGGTTTTGTTTCTCCTCCATGTCCCCTTATCACTGTAAACATCTTTATCACATTATATAATAATAAAACTTTATCAACACTGTTATCTAAATAACTATGAACCAGTAGATAGATAAACAGGTAGATAAATATTTGTTTCCCATACCAACAAAGATTCTAGTTTATTCTTCTTGGTATCACAACCCTCTACAATACCCATCACACAAAAGACCTCCAATAATATTTACTGAATTGAACAGACTGGAGTAGTGGTTGTATATATTAAATATCTTTTAGAAATTAGAATTTTAGGTTAAGTGTGTAATCTATTTATAAGGTTTAAAATTGACAAGTAGTAAAATCTGGACTAGAAGTTACCTGATAGCCCGAGTAAAGCTCTTTCCATGAAATAGCATCTCTGAATGTTTTTTTTGACATGTTTACATATCCTTAGGGATTAGAAGTAATTGGCAGAACTAATATAGCAAATTACTTTATTCAAAATAATATAATGAATAGGTATGTAAAATATAATTTCTTTGAATTTTGGTGGGTTTGGAGTTAGTACAGTTGTTTAATCATAGGCTACATGGCTTTTTTTTTTTTTTTTTTTTTTTTTGCGGTATGCGGGTCTCTCACTGTTGTGGCCTCTCCCGTTGTGGAGCACAGGCTCCGGACGCGCAGGCCCAGCGGCCATGGCTCACGGGCCCAGCCGCTCCACGGCATATGGGATCCTCCCAGACCGGGGCACGAACCCGTATCCCCTGCATCGGCAGGCGGACTCTCAACCACTGCGCCACCAGGGAGGCCCTACATGGCTTTTTAATAGTGATAGTGGAGGGAGGGCTTGAGCATAAAAAGGATGGTTGGGGTAGTTGAAGTCCCTTTCAGCAGGAAAAGTCCATGGCTCTATTTTTGCAGAGAACTGTACTTCTAATGAAAAAAATAATAATTAGAAGAAGTATCCCTTCATATTTTATTTACAAATCCTTTGTGATCACTAAAAATTAATACGGAAAAATCCCCACTAGATCCTAATCCAAAAATAGGGTTCTAAATCTAATACTATTGACCTGGAAAAAGTAATGATAGCACAGTGAAATGGTTCTGAGTGGGAGATATGGAGTTATCCTTGTTGAATGTAAGTCCTGACTTTACTTTTGTGTCCTAAGCATATAACTTAACCTCTATGAGATTCAATTGCCTCATCTGTAAAGTGGAGATTATGCCACCACGAAGTTTCTATCAGGAGTAAATAAAATAAAAGCTATAACATGCTTATCAGAGTGCCTGCCCTGGAACATAATACATGGTCAATAAATGTCGTTCCTCTTTCCCACCCTGTTTTCTCAGATGTAAAATAAAAAATTGTGTTAGCTCAGAAATATCAAATAAGATAGTAAGGGTACCACCAATCTCACACATATAGCACACATTTCCAAGCAACTGCCACACAGAATCCTGAGGAACCAGCCTGGTTTTGAGAATTCTTCTCAACACAACCAATAGCCACTAGCACTTGATCAAAATTGGCAGAGGAATTGGACGTACTTGTGCTATCCAGACTCGAAGGCACTAAGATTACTTGCCATTCTCTAAAACAAAATAGCAACTATAGTAAATGATACAGGTCACAGAATTGTAGATGTGACGCCATCATTTATCTTTTGAAACTTCATTTGAAAATATAGTAAATGTGCGTATGAGTGCACAAACACACGCACAATCACAGTGGGTTTTACTGAACTGAATCCTTATTCACTGTCCACGTTAGAAAAAGAAGCACTTTTTCTGATTCACTATCTCCATCTACCCAAAGTCATATGAGAGCATTCCAAAAGAATGGGCCAATGTCAGAATGATGAAGAAAATTCTAAGCTTATAGCATCAATTATATCACATATACACATTATTTCTCATAATCATGTAGTATCAGATGCATAGTGTAAACAGTTATTTGGGGTTAGAATCAAAAGAACTGAATATATTTTCTTCTCAGTGAGGTCTGACTGGAATGTGTTGGTATAGCTGATTTAGAATATGTTAAAAAAGTAAATTAATTTTCACTTGATATACTCTCTTGCTTATTTTTATCATCTATCTTTATCTTTTAAATTATGGAAATATGTTGCTAAACAATGGGAACAAACTGGAAAAAAGGATTAAATGCCTTTACTTAAGGTGCATTTGCTAACAATTCATATACATTTAACAGTTCAAATGAAAGAGAAAATGGTGCTAAAATTAATGGAAACCAACTAGGATAATCTGTGCCCTTCGTTCCTTTTACTAAAGCTCCGTTGCACCTACTGTCTTCCTGATGGTTGGCTATCAGTCAGTTGAGTAGTGTACACATCGTTGTCAATCACATGACAAACGGAATGTGGGAAACTAGAAAATCTGAAGTTTCAAGTAAACCAGCCAGATAGATTATCAAAATCCATTTTGTTGTCTTTTGTGATTTTACATTTGAAGAAGACTATCTACTATTTGGGTAGAGAAAATTATGAGAAATTAAATTCTCCATCTTCCAACTCTGGCTTTTGTGACGCTACAAAAATGTTTTAGCAATTGTGATGCATGTTGATGATTGTCTTTAGATGTAATTTGATAAGCATTTGATTCATCTGTCCCAACTTTATAGCTAATTATCTAAAGCAGCATTTTAATAAAGACATTTGATAAACAACTTGCTTTCATTTGGTTTGGTTTGAATCACATCTCAGAAAAATCGTAATGTCTCTCAGGTGTAAATTAGCAAGGTTTAAAAAGTCATAAAGACTGTTCTATAGAACAATAATTCATTTGGATTTATCTTAGCATAAAGCTATCAGTCTGCCTGCCTATACAAACACTAATGGTGTAAGGGAAGGTATATAATAGATAGAAGCCTGAAATCAATCTGTGCATTTCATAAGTTCTAATGATTTGATTTTGAAGTATTTAAATTGCTGAATATATCAAGAAATAGAAAATGTGGAAAGGAAAAGAGCAAGAATCAAGAAATAGTTCTCAAATACAAAACAAAATTTCTGTGCCCTTCTCCAAATTTTAAATGCTATCCTTGAGAAATTTTCTAAAATCAAGTATTTCACAACTAGATGGTAGCAAATTGTTCATGGGTAGCTGGGTGAGGTATGAAATAATATAAATACAAATATTAGTCTACAGAAAACATATTGTAATTTTTTATGATTGTACTTAAGAATAACTATTGTCCTCTAGAATGTCTGAATGTAGCCCAAAACATAATTTTATAGACAAATGGACCATACGATATTGACATTTTTAAAAAGTTTTTATTTTTCAGAAATGTCAGTTTCAGAGGATTCAATCTATTATTTTTTTAACAGAAAATACTTCTAAATGCAAACCATAGAATTAAATTATACCAAGTAGTGGAAGATTAGATGTAAGCTATCTCAAGAAATACTCTAGTTTTCATAGGAATGATTATATCAGAATGAATGTTCAAAGAGAAAGTTTTTTTAGGTTTTCAGAAAGTAGTTCAACAGGAGGAGTGAATTGGTCTGGAAGTTTGATTTGTCTGCAGTCTAGACTACAATATTATTGTGAAATATACTTAGTACAAGCAAAGCATTATCTAAAAATAATTTTTAATTAATAAAAAAGTAGACAGTACATATGCAAAATAAACCTTTCCTACTCAACTCAAAATGTCACAATCCTCCAATTACTGAATCTTACTATGTCATATTTATATAAGGAATAACAGAAATAATTTTTAAAGTCATATCTTACTATGTTGTATTTATATAATCAATAATAGAAATCATTTTTAAAGTTTAAAACATAATAAGACAATGTTATAACTGCCTTTTAACAGGCATAACTTAATTTTTTTCACTAAAATGTATTCCCCGTGAAAGTGGTTTTAAAGAGATAAATCTATAAAAGAGAAAAAATGTTTTACTGTGCTTCAAAGATCTTGGGCAGTAACAAGTTGAGCTTTTTCCTTTCACAACCCATAACACCCCATCTACACACGACTCCTTTTATAATGCAAAGCGGGGAAAAAAAACCTTAATTTTCAGCTAGTAGAAAAGAAACATGCAAAATGAGAGCAGGTGCAGGAATTTCCGGTCTGAAGGTCAGACCCGGCTGTCATTCTGTTAAAATTGATGTGGTAACACCCCCAGAGGTCACAGAAAAACGTTTCACCTGGGGAACTCCTTGAGCTGAAGAGCAAATGAAATCTGAGAGTGTTTAATAGCAGTACTGGTAAGATGTAAGAAGTAATGACAGCCTGAAGTCCCAGTCCCAGGGAGACAGTTGACGAGAGTAATATACCTAACACTTTGGAACCTCTGCAGTCTCTGTCTCATAATTATCTGCCTGTCTTGCCTTCTCTTCATTTACCCACTCCCTCTTCAGTCATTCTCTTTAATTCTGGGAATGTGCTTCCACAGTCTTGTTCCCTGACTTCTTAATTTGTCTGAGCCTGTCTCTACAATTTGAGCACTTCACCACCACACACACATACACACACACACACACACACACATTAACGCCACATTTATATTTTCTTTCCTTTCCTCTCTTCCTTACTAGGCCTATAACCTGCTTCTTAAGGAACTGCATTGTGAAACTCAAGAAGATTAAATATTGATTGTACCTTTTAGAACACTTCATTTTCTTTTTACTGTAAAACTCAGATGAATAAAATATCACCTCTGTTTCTTTTTAGAATTTCTAACTACATTAATTTGCCTTTCACTTTTATTCAACTACCACTATATAGCTTAGGGAACTGGAATAGAAAAAGTTATGCCACTATGATGTATCCTCACCAAAAATATATTTTGGCATAATTAAATCTTATGGCAACAATGAGGACCCAGAACCTTTGCCAGTTTTAAATATATTTCTGTATAATTTATCTATGAAATTTTGATCTAATCTTTGGAGTCACAGAAATAATTTAGGTAGAAAAAATAGCTGTAACTGATATTGTATTACATCTCTCAAATTTATTTTTCTTTTCCCACTAATCTGACTTTCCCTTTGCTCTTAATACAAACACATCACTTCAACAGCATGCACTAAAAAGTTATTCAAGCATTTTGCACATTTATACTTTCAGCAAATCATTTAAGAAAATCCAACACCTAAAATCTGGATAGTAGTCTAAAAAGTCACAATTTATCAGTTCATTTCCTTCCTTGGCACAATCAAAATCTCTTTTCAGAGATAAATTACAATGCTTGGCTCACACAACAGATATCAGTTGATTGGACTACCATGTCAGGCCACAAAATGACCTTATTAATTGAAAGTCATTGCAAGAAGCAGCAGGGATTTAACAAGACTGGACTCTGAAAAGATCAAAAGGCTCACTGAATCCAGGAAAAACGCCCCTGAGTATGGTATAATGGTGATGTGTGATGGCTAATGATACAGTATTTATTTATGTCTTGTTCTGATAGTCAAGCATACTGAAGGGTGAACAGGATCAATTACTGAATGTTAAAAATTAATTAAGGTTGCAAGTATAATTCTTCTAGAAAATGGGATTTTCCCCCTAACTCAAAACACTTGGGAAAAGTCAGTTTGTCATCATGATTTAAGCAAATCATGTCAATGTCAAAATAAAAGCAGCATTCAGCTTTTCTATCTAAAATTGCCCCCTAGCATATACAGTTAGGTAGTTATATGCACATTTGTGTGTGTATATAGTTCTGCACCTTGTTTTGTCCCTTAACCATTTATTTAAGATCTGGAAGCTCCTTCCCACTAGTTCATGAAAAGTTGTTTCATTCTGTGTAATGGCTCTGCAGCAGTCCACAGCATGTATTTTACATAATTTATTTAGCCTGCTATGTATTGTAGACATTGTTATTCCCATTATAATGAGATTACAAACAACACAGCAATGAATATTCCTGTATGTAAATCAACTCGGACATATGTGAGTTTATTAGTAACAACAGCCCTAGATGCAGAATTTCTAATTCAAAGGTCATGGCTCTTTTGATAGAATTCATCAAAATGCCATCCAACAAAAAAATATATGGAAAGACATTTCCCTAAACTTCACCAGCAGTATAATCAAATGTTTTGATGTCCAGAAAGTACTTAGGTGAAAATGTTGTCACCTTGTTATTTTAATTTACATTCTCCTTAAAAGTGTCTTGAAAATGTCTTTTATGTTATCTTTGTTTTTGTGTCTAGTCTTTGCCTATTTTTCTATAGGTTATTAAAATTTTTTAAATTGTATTATTAATTTTCTTACATTATAAATAATTGAGAATTAGATCTGAAACACACAATACAAATTTTCCACGCTGTCATTTGCCTTTTGACTGTTATATTATGTTTATTTCAGCTGCATTGAAGCATAATTTACATGCAATAAAATTCACCCATTTTAAGTGTACAGTTGTGTTGTACCATGTGATATAGAATGTTTCTGTCAACTAAATACCTAAATAGTATGCTCATTCCCCTTTTTCATCATTTCTCTCCTCTTCACCTTCCCGAGTAACCATGATCTGATTTTTATAACTAGAGATTAGTTTTCTTGTTCTAAAACGCTCTATATAAATGCATAGTATATACTCATTACCTGGCTTCTTTTGCTTAGCATCATGTTTTAGAGTTTGTCTATATTATATCTATAGTGTAGTCTTCTTTATTCCTGAGTAGTATTATACTGTGTGAATATACAAAATTTGTTCATTTCATCAACTGATGGACACTTGATTTGGGTTGCTTCCAGTTTTTGGCTAATATAAATAAATTTATTTACAAGCCTTCATGTGACCATTGTTTTTATGTTTTCATTTCTTTATATGACACTGTTTAACCTTTTAAAAAAATACCAAACTGATTTCCAAAGTGGTTGGAAAACTTTACTCTCCATCCAGCAATATATAAGAGTTCTGGTTGCCTATGTCAGTCTTTCACTTTTAGCTATTCAAGGTGATGTGTAGTGGCATCTCATTGTGGTTTTACTTTGAGATGCTCAATAAATAAAGATGTTCAATATCTTTTAATATGCTTATTTTCCAGTAATATATTTTATGGGGATGTTGCTCAAAATTTTCTATGGGGTTGTCTTTATTTTATTGAGGTTTAAGAATTCTTTATATATTTTGAATGCAAGCTTTTTGTCAGCACACATACACACACAACTTTCACCCAGTCTGACTTGTCTTTTTATTTCCCTAACACTTTAAAGACCAAATGTTAAGTTTTCAATATTAATGAAATCTGATTAACCAATATCTTTCTTTTGTGTTCTGTTCTTTGTGTCATATCCAAAAAATATCTGCATCTCCAAATTCCTGAAATTTTTCTCCTATGCTTTGCTTTATAATTTTTATAATTTTAGGGTTTACATTTAGGCCTACAATCTCTTTTTAAATAATATCCATGTTTTGAGTTAGGGGAAGATGTTTTCTATTTCCCATAAATATCTAATTGTTACAGCACCATTTCTTGCAGACTATTTTCCCCACTGAATTACCGGGGCACCTTTATTAAAAATACATTTTCCATGTATTTGTGGGTCTATTGCTAGACTCTATTCAATTCCATTGACCTATATATCAATCCTTTCACAAGTGCTACGCTATCTTGATTACTATAGCTTTATACTAAGCCTTGAAACAGCCTAAGTCTTCCTATTGTTTTCCTTTTTCAAATATGTTCTGGCTATTCCAGTATATTCTAAAATATATGTTTTAGAATAGCTTGCCATTTTCTTTAAAAAAAAAAAACAACACTGTAAAGATCTGGGGTAAAATTACATTGATACTGTATATCAATTTGAGAACAGTAGACATCTTTTTTTTTTTTTTTTTTTTTGCTGTACGCGGGCCTCTCACTGCTGTGGCCTCTCCCGCTGCGGAGCACAGGCTCCGGACACACAGGCTCCGCGGCCATGGCTCGCGGGCCCAGCCGCTCCGCGGCACGCGGGATCCTCCGGGATCGGGGCACGAACCCGTGTCCCCTGCATCGGCAGGCGGACTCTCAACCACTGCGCCACCAGGGAAGCCCAGTAGACATCTTAATATTGGTATTGCCAATCTATAACCACGGTATGTTTATATATTTATTAAAATCTCTTAAAGTTAATATCTTCTGTATTTTGTGGTTTTCCATTAATAGGCCTTGTACATTCTTTGTTGCATTTACCTCAAGTATTTCTTGTGTTTGGATGCTATTACAACTGGTATGTTATATGTTGACAGCATATAGAAATAGAGCTGCTAAAGTCACCTTAGTTTTCATAGGTCACTGTGGATTCCTTCAAGTTACCTATATACCTGCACATGTAGTTTCCAAATAAATACAGTTTTACTTCTTTCTCTCTAATATATATGACTTTTACTTCCTTTGCATGACATATTGCACTGGCTAGGATCATAAGTACAATGCTGAGTAGTAATAGTAAGAGGCAACATCTGTACCTGTACCTTTTTCCTGATTTTGGAGGGAAAGTATTCACTATTTCAACATTAAATGTAATTTAACTAGGTTTTTTGGCAATTTATTTTATTAACTTAAATAAAACTATATTCCTTTTTTTTTTTTTTTTTTTTTTACAAACATGCTTAGGTTGCACTTAACCCTTGTGCTTTTTTTTTTTTTTTTTTTTTTTTTGCGGTAGGTATGCAGGCCTCTCACTGTTGTGGCCTCTCCCATTGCAGAGCACAGGCTCCGGATGCTCAGTGGCCATGGCTCACGGGCCCAGCCACTCTGCAGCATGTGGGATCCTCCCAGACTGGGATACGAACCCATGTTCCCTGCATGGGCAGGCGGACTCTCAACCACTGCGCCACCAGGGAAGCCCTGTGCTTGCTTTTAAAAGTGGAATTTTGGCATTTTATTTAGTCTGGACATTTAATCCAGACTAAAGCTCTGTGGTATCGTGACTTAAAAGGTCTTCCAACGGCCAAGACTTTGCAGCTTGCATAACATCTTTGGAAAGGTTAAATGAGGCAATTTTCTAAAGCCGTTGTGGGCACAAGCACAGGACTTTCTGCCCTGCTGAAAACGGGGGGCGGGAGGGGGGAACGGGGTTCTCCCGGCCCAGCCTCCCCTCCCGTCTGTCCGCCTCTGGGTCCACGGGGAGCGGCGGGCACTGCGGGGCCGCGGGCACTTGCACCAAGTATCCCGGCTGCATCGAGGAAGGCGGGACCACCTCGGTCCGCGTGGCTGCGGCCTCCCAAGAAACTGCAGCAGGATCCAGAGCAGGCCAAGGAGGAATATGAAATATGAAATCTTCATTGTTTACTAAATTTGTGTATGTATGTGGACATATTTTTGCACTCTGTATTGATTTTTACTTTCTATTTGTGTACAATTACCTCGTTTTAATTACTTTGGCTTTATATTTTAATGACTGTTATGAGTAGACTAATTAATTACTTCCCCTGCCTGACCCCAATTTTCTGGCATTCTTACTTCTCTTTTTAATATATAAATTTTATAATCAGCTTCTCTAGCTCTTCAGAAATTCTACTGTTACTTGTAATTGCAACATTATCAAAATGTTGCAATTTTGATAATTTATATATTAATTTAGACAATATTTATTATGATGGTAATGAGTCTATCTTATCCAAAGCATTTTTTCCAAGCCACCTTTTGTATTCTTCAACAGCATTTCAGGATCCTTCATAGGGAACTTGTCAGTTTGTTGTTAGATTTATTCTTGTGTCTTTTATCTTTTAAACAAATTTTTTGTAAGTAAGTCTCTTTCTTCTATTACATCTTCCTGAAGTGTCTGATTCCTTAATGGCCCTGCTTTTATTAGGTTGCTGAAGTCTACTTTCAGCTATTCAATATGTAAACAAGAGACACACCGCCGAATTTCCTGAGGTCAAAACATAGTCCAGATGGCATTTTCAACTTCCAAATTCAACAAAGCCATTGATGTGTCCCCCTGATATAAGCATTCTTCTTTGAAAATCATGATTGGGAAAGCAGCAAAGAGCAGAGTTAGAGTACAGAAGACAAAAATTCTGTAACTGGGTAATTAGGTGACACAAGAGATGGCCAGTTCCACTTCTACCCCTCAGTTCCTGGATATGCACATTTTGGTCAATAGGTTAAAGTTCATATTTTCTATATAGGACGGCACCCAACTCTTCAGGAAGTTGTCTCCCAGCCCAAACTGAAACATAAGCTTCAGTGAGTGATTCCACACTTCTGTAAGGCACGTGCTTCTAGATGTGAGGTCTATGATAAGACCAATGATTCACATGGGCAGAAGCATGTGAGAGACTGATCGCTTCTAAGACATTCTGTAAATCCAGTAGTGGTGGTGATGGGAGAAGCACTGCAGGCTTCTAACATCAATACAAATAAGTGTATATAGAATAGGTATATATTCCAATGAGAACAAATCCTTCATCTTAATGAAGAAAGAATATCCAATCTTCTACTAGGTAGCTGGCTGCCACTCATCTCTTGGAACAATGTTTTGGATTCTGCTATTGGCAAGTTGGGAACTTGGCAATGGTAGAAGCCAGAGAACACACTGCCAAAGGCAGAAGCCTAGAAAACATATTTTTCAGGGGTCAGTTCCTGTGATACAGAGAAGAACAGGACAGTAGTGGATATGAAAGTAATCAGGCAGATGACTGAGGAGTTTTCTTGTGATTACCCTCGTACATATTTCTACTCTTTTCTCTCCACAAGACTTTCTTTCCCTCTACCACTAGATTTTATCTCCTTTGCTTATTTTTCTTAGTATTTCCAGTGTTTCCCCTTATGAATTTAAATATACTTATATCCTATTGCTGATTTTTTCAAGTTTACAGTGATAACTTTTTTTTTTTTTTTTTGTGGTACACGGGACTCTCACTGTTGTGGCCTCTCCCGTTGCGGGGCACAGGCTCCGGATGCACAGGCTCAGCGGCCATGGCTCACGGGCCCAGCCGCTACGCGGCACGTGGGATCTTCCCAGACCGGGGCACGAACCCGTGTCCCCTGCATCAGCAGGTGGACTCTCAACCACTGCACCACCAGGGAAGCCCTACAGTGATAACTTTGACCCATAGTTTTAAAAGGGTAAATCGATCTGCATACTAACATCACTTCTGTCCCCTTTCTTTCCAGTTCTATTCACAGAGTATATTGGTATTATCATTTTTACTTTTTCATGATTTTCAATATTTACTTTTTATTCTGAAACTGTAATTGCTTGGTCCTTCAGTTGAATAGGTTTACATTAGTCTTGGTCCTTCAGTTGAAGGTTTGATGCTTATTTCATGTTCTATTGTCACCTATTTCTCCATTAACCTCTCACTTGTCTTTGAACACTTATTCTAAGGATGAAAGCTTAAGTTTCTCTAATCCACAGCTGTATATCTGAACACAATTTTCATCTGGTTCATGAAAACTTTTTTTATGAGTGTTCTTCATTTGTTAATTGTTTCTGTTATTCCTCTTAAGCAGATTCCTTTTTGTTTACTATTCATCTTTTTTAATAAAGTTCTTTCTGGCACAGTTAATTGTAGGCAGTTCATATTGAGTAGAACAGGACACTGCTTCAGGCTAGTAGGGTTTCTCTTAGGTTCACGTAAGTATCGTATGAGATAGTTTATGCTATGACTGAGTTTTTTTAAAAACTCAAATTTTAGATTCCTTTTTTTGGAATGAAACCAGATCTGTGCTGTTTACAAGGTTATTTCTAAATTGCAAAAATTATTTCCCTTCCTCTCTCCACAGTTTTGCACTTCCTCCATTTAAACCTGGCTGCCATAATCAGACAGAAAATACGACACTTCTCTCTTGCATCTGTAGTGAAAGCCTTAGTGAGGTGGTGTTTTTTTGTTTGTTTTTCCATCTTTACTTCTCCTTCAGTGACAAAACTCAGTAGATGCATTCTGTCTTTCCCCCTTTAGAATTTTTTTCTCCAGCTCATCAAAAGGCACCTCTGTGTGTTTCCTCATCAGCTTCACCTCCGATTCTCAAGGGGGTTGAACAGAGTTCTAGACAAGAGTCAATACACCCATTTCTCTTTCATAAAATTTAAAAATAATTAAAAAGAGCATTTTTAAGTTTTGGCCTACATGGTACCACTTTATTTATTATGAAGAACTCCGTACGACTACTTTTTCCTAAGATTTACAGTCATGGTACCCTCTGTATAGACCTTCCCTTCCCTTTTTACTCCATTCATAAGAGGTCCTTCTCTGCTAGTTACAACGAATTATGAAAAGAGGAGCTTCAATTTTACTGACATCCTCATACTGGAACAATGCAAAAACTGATATTCAATAATAGACAGTTCCATTGAGCTTACAAAACATTCATAGATTTATGCCCCTGTCAATTACAACAACGTTATAAATATTTTCTTGCCATTTCTTCTTGCAAGAGAAAAATAATCACATGCTCTTAATCCAACTTTCCCTATTAACGTGCAATTCTATGAAAACCAAAAGGTAAAAATGAAAGGAAAATTATATTGGTCCTACTGTTGTTTCATCATTAGTATACTTATATCTGTTCACTTGTTGTCCATTTATTCAAAAATTATTAATTATCCACTAAGTCATATAACTATATTAGGGTCATGGATGAATAACCCAATCACTCTCAGAGTAAAAAAAAGACATGAAAATAAATGATATTCAATAAATGTTAAAATAGGTATGCATATAAAGATGCAATGGGAGTACAAAAGAGAGAGGCCCTAAACCAAAGCTTTTATTCTGTGTGAATGTGTAGATAAATTATAAAGATATAGCATTGAAAATCAGGACACGTTGTTAGCTATTTCAGTATTAAAAATTGTTTGCTGATAGTCTGATGCCCTTTGGTAAAGAAGAGATAATGTTAGAAACTGAACTGAAGCTACCCTAAGAATATATAATCTTCAACTACCTATCATTCTTTAAGAATTTGATGAATAGGCAGATGTAGGTAACAATGGATAAAATAGGGTATCAGAGGTTTAGAAGGGAAAAAGCCTATTTAGATGCTTCTGAGGAGTGATGAATGAGAGTGCTGTGAGAGATATAAAAACTGAGTAATTTCTATAAATATCATTACCTGGGAGGTTTTCTAGCTAAGCAATGGTTCCAATTGCCTTGAATTTTAAATATGTGTATGTATAATTTTTCTCAACACATCCTTTCAGATCTTATTTGAAATACAAAAACTTTTTCTCTGTCCTTTTCCACACATTTCTCTGCTTATCTTGATGGCTTTCTACCAGAGATAGCAGCAATCTTTGTTGATACTTCTACATTTTAAAGCCACAAACATCAGATGTGAAATAATAAACTTATAGCAATGAAAATCCACAAAATTGATCCATTCAATCAAATTTTCATTCTTTGGAATCAATCTGGAAAATGAGTATTTGGAGTAAATCAAATGATTTTTAAGCTTCATATGTACATTAAAAATTTCTCAGGTGAACCGATGGGCATACACACAGCTTTTGCAACCGTAACTCTAGACACGGAGGTCTTTCATCTGGAAATTTTCTTGAATTTCAGAACTAGGTTTTAGTGCATCTACATCTTAATAACATCTGGCATACAGGAATAAAACTTTTATTGACTAAATTTTATAATAATCGCAATAAATCAATTAGGTTATATAGAGCTAACATTTTAAGTAGATTTCAAAGTATAGTCATCGAAGTGTAGGGTTTCTTGATTTATCATTTTCAAATAAGGAATCATTTTCAACTGATCTAACTTTATAAGAGGTTTTAGAGGAATATCACTTTCACAAACACAGGTAGTTTACCACCTTCAGACCCCCAAACCTTTCTCCCTTCACTTAGAGGTTTTCGAAAGGGTAGTTTTTATAGTGATCTCCACTTCCTCATTTCCATCCACTTCTCAATTTATTACAATTTGTCTCTGCCTCCATTATCTAGAAACTGGTCTCATTAATGAACTCTAAACTGCTATCCAAAAGACACTTTCAATCCTGATTTGAATTCTGCATTGGATGAGATAATGTTTTCCTCATTGAAGCTCTCCTTCTTTGACCTTAGGGACCCTCTGTTTTCCTGATTGTGTTTCATCCTTCCTTCATTGTCATTCTTGGGGTTATTCCTTTTTTTTTTTTTTTTTTTTTTTGCTGTATGCGGGCCTCTCACTGTTGTGGCCTCTCCCGTTGTGGAGCACAGGCTCTGGACACGCAGGCCCAGCAGCCACGGCTCACGGGCCCAGCCGCTCCGCGGCATGTGGGATCTTCCCAGACCGGGGCACGAACCCGGTCCCCTGCATCGGCAGGCGGACTCTCAACCACTGCGCCACCAGGGAAGCCCTTGGGGTTATTCCTTAAACATTAGTGTATCTGAGGGCGCTATCATCATCCCCTTTTTACCTACTCTGAGTGATGTCATCCAACCCTATGAATCCAAACACTACCTATGGGAGATTGTATTTTTTTCTTCAGAATGCTTCCTACCTTTCCTATAGGTCCCTCTACAGAGGGCACATTATACTTCCTGGCCCTTTTGATGGTGGGCTTAGCCATGTGATTTGTTTTGGTCAATTGATTATGAGCATAAGGGCAATTTGCTGGGTGCACCCTGAGCTTTTGCTGGCTCTTTTAGCATTTGCCATCATCCACTATGAAAAGAACATCTCTTGAGAAATTTCTAACCCAGGGTAAGGAGACACATGAAGCAGTACTGAGACGAACTGCAGCCTGAAGACAGTGCAGTTGAGTCCAGCAGGGCCACATCTAATCCACAGACCCAGGATCAAAAAATAAGTACTTGTTATAAACCACTGAACTTTGGGATAGTTTCTATTTAGAATTTTTGAAACAAGTATTTGCTACTATGCTACTTGTTTGCTAATGTCTCTCAAATCATTCTCCTGAATTTTAAACAAAAATATCCAACTCTCATTTTAATGTAACCCATCTGGAAGATTCATGGGTACCTCAAATTTAATATTTATAAAAATGAACTTACCTTCTCTCCAGGTAAGCTAATTTCCCCATGTTATTTCCTATTTCAGTAAAGAAGAATTGCATTTGTCTATTTCCCAAGCAAAAAACCCAAGGCACTATCCTCTCTTTCTCCCTCTTCCTAGACCTAATTGATCAATCACTAATCCCTTTGATGGTAATATAATCCTATGAGCTACTATGTTTTTCTGCTGCATTTTATATATCCCTAAAAGCTACTTTATTTTTTCATGAAATAAGGCAAAATAGAAACAACCAAAAGAAAAAATCCTGCTGATTATTTTTTTCTCCTCATCCCGACTGCTAATACATTGGTTTAAACGCTCATAATTTCTTACAAGGAATACTACATGTATACGTCTAACTTCCTCCAAGTTACTTAGTCTCCTATGTATTTCTCCACTCTTCTTTCAGTGTGCCTTTTAGTGTCCCTTTGATCTACTTAAAATCCTCATTTGCTAGATGTTTTCTGCATAAATACAACCAAAGAAGAACATATGAACCCAACTTGCTATCCAAATATGTTAACACACTACAGCTCATTTACATGTTTTTTAAAGTAGTCCCCTTGTCATGGAATCATCCCTTGCTTTCTCCCCAAATTCCATCCACTCTGCTGACTCCTGCTCATCATTCTAGTTCCCTTTCACTGTTATCTCATCTGGTGATCCTTTTTAAGCCACTCTATACTACCTCCTCCACAGTCAGGCTGAGTTAACTCGCCCTTGGGAACTTGTGAATACATCTATAACATCTTACAATACTGACTTATGCCCCTGCCTCCTGCTTCACAGAGAACATGAAAAGTGTATTTTATTATATCTAGTTTCTGGGGAATAGTCTTATTTACCACTGTATCTCAAGCATCTATACATAAACAGTCAAAAATATTTGGGACATGAACGAATGAATGAATGAATGTAAATAGTTAAGGGGTAGGCAATGCTTTAACTTAGGGGTCTATGTCTTCAAATGAAATTAAAATCTACCAGAAACTCATCAAACTAATTTTCATTTAAGACACAGAAATTCAAGAAGAGCCTCCACAGGAAGTCTTCTTCAGTCTGCCAAAGCAAGAGGTGGACACCCAAAGTGGCTTAGCACGTTATACAAACTTTAATCATCACAACATATTGTTATGATTTGTTTTCAAGCCTGACTTTCCCAGTAGTCTGTGAAATCCCTCAGGCCTAAATGTCAATCTCATTAAGTTGTAAAATCCTATAATGAGCACAGTTAAATCCCCAAGGTGAATGCTGTTACTTTATATGTTACTGATCAATCCTTGTTGAACCAGATCATTCACTTCTTCAACAGTAATAGAGCTTTCTTATGTGCCATATACAAATCCCAGAGATGGGAATAGAGTAGAGGTGTCACAGGACAATCACCTACATATATATACTATGAAAACTTGTAGTATGGAATTCAGAAAAGGAAAAGGTGGTTAATTTTGTTCTTTCTACAGTTACAGGATATTTGAAAAATCTAAAGGATTTCATCTTTAACAATGGCTTCAAGAAACTGAGTTGAATTATCCCCAAATAATCCAGTATTTGTTACTATTCTATTACCAATTGAAGTAATGTATAATTGCACTTAAAGATTTATTTTGGTCTCAATTCGATATAGTCCATAATATTAAAATAGAAGAAAATCTCATTTTATAAAATCGTTACTAATCCAACTGACTTCTATTATTATATTTTATGAGTGTAGCAGGTCTTTTCCTAAACTCTTCAGTGCTGTTGTTTTTAATATGCATCTATATTTTTTATGTCTGTTTTAAGCTCTTATAAAAAATATTACTTTTGATGGATGCCCTGATTTTAAGAATTGTGTTTTCCTTTTTTCATATTGCATATCACCCTAATATTAAGTCATTTTAATGACTACTTAAAATGTATAAGTGCTGCTGGGTGACATTCTCATTATATGCTTTATATCACAAATTCAGAGTATTTTATTATTATTTTTGAAGAGCTCTGAAAAAACAGTAAACTCATCATAAAAGAGCCTCTAAATTCTTTATGGACTTATCATCAAGAGTGTATTTAAAATACATAAATATTATGATAAATATTTAATTAAAAACTCTGCTTTGAGGATATAGGTATATAAATTAATAATATTCTTCTATAACCTAATAAAACACTATGATATCTAACACATATATAATGCCATATATTTCACTTTCTTCTACAATTAAAATGGCTAAGCAATAGTAAATATGACTCAGAATTTAAATAGTGACTAACTTCTACCGATGTGAGGCATAAAGGATTCCTTGATTACCAGCTGTGGCTATTGATAAAATTAGTCTATCTATTATATAGTCTTACTTTGTACTTTGTGAGTCTAAAATCATGTGGGGATAATTCAAATTCTAGGTGTATTTTTTATAAATGACATATTCTTACTCCATGTTTTCCTTTGTAATTACAGTCAAAAGCGTTTAAGGTATTTTCATTAAAAAAAATGAAATCTGAGGTCACTTGAAAATCTCACAATCAATGACCCTAAGACAGAGCCCTTCCCCTACACTGCCTCTCACAGCATCAGAGTGAAGCATGCTAATTGCCCTCTATTCTCTTATCTCCCAATCCACGTGGCACATACATGGTATCCACTGCACATGAGAAAATACTATTACACTTAACCACAAGCTCTCCAATTGCACACATCTGGGGTGCACTTAACTTCAATGAACTTCATTCTGCCTGGTCCTGATCATATTTTCAATTTATAAAGATCACTTGACTACTATTTACTCTACCTGCCTTGAAATAATCTGTAAACTTAATGATCGAAGCCTTTATTTCAGATTCAGTCACTGATGAAAGATTGCTATATTCCAAACTTGACTGCTATATGATCTTAGAGTTGACACTATCCACTGTTAAATATACTCATCTTGAAGGGAAGCATTAAAACACTGTAATATATTAAGATAGATTATGATGATTTTTTAATTCTTTCATTTTTTCAAAATTGATAAAAGCTATTGAAAGGGCTTTGTTCTTTATGAAGATACTAATTCATATTAAATTCCTGATTTCACTAAGGGGTACTGAACACTGTACTGAAACATTATGATTAGGTATATTACAAACTTTTCTTATACTACATAAGCATAACTTTGCTTAAAATATTTTTGATTTCTCAGCTTTCTTTTAAATTATTCATCATTTTTTCTGTTGACTTAGAATGCTACTAATCAGAAATTGCTAATTAGTTGGTCTAGCAGACATGAGTCTTAAAATTGCAGATGGTGATTACTTTTAAGAAATTTCTATTCAAGTTAAAATTATGGCAATAATGCCAAAACTCTGGGTAAGCATGATAAGTGCTTCCATATCTATTGACCAGTCTAGAACATATTAGGTTACTGGGATACACTTTTTTTCTTTTAAAAAGCATTTTATTTTGAAATAATTATAGATTCATAGGAGGTTAAAAATCCTGTGTACCCTTCACCCACCTCCCCCAATGGAGACATCTTTTTTTTTTTTTTTTTTTTTTTTTTTTTTTTTGCGGTACACGGGCCTCTCACTGTTAACAGTGGCCTCTCCCGCTGCGGAGCGCAGGCTCCAGACGCGCAGGCTCAGCGGCCACGGCTCACGGGCCCAGCCGCTCCGCGGCATGTGGGATCCTCCCTGACCGGGGCACAAACCCGCGTCCCCTGCACCGGCAGGCGGACTCTCAACCACTGCGCCACCAGGGAAGTCCGAGACATCTTTTATAACTTACACATGTAATACCAAAACCAGGAAGTTGACATTGGTGTAATACTATTAACTAGATACAGACCTTATTCAGATTTCACTACACTTTTGAATGAAAGTGCCTATATCATTGAAAATAATAATAATAATAATAAATCTTACATGTCCATGCCATTTGATTCCTGCTTCCCAATTACAAAGTGATTTCTCAAACTCTGTAACAATCATAAAGCATATTGTGGACTACCTCACTACCAAAGAATGTTAGAGCTAGAACAGCCATTATAGATCAACTAATTCAAACTGGTCAACATGCAAGGAAATCGAAGTCCCAATTGACAGAATATACTACCTTGAAAATGGGGAAGTTTCAACGGGACAGAGCAAGAATCAGAATCCAAATCTTCTAATTCTCAGGCCAGTGTTCTTCCAGGTCATTTGATGAGACATCATGTGAGGCAAAGAGTGAGGATGCAGTTTAACATGAAGGAAAAAGAGCCTAAAGGGAAATTTTGGCAAGGTCCAATTCCAGGGTCAGCCTCTATAATGTCTCTCAGAACTGGGGGATGGGAAGGGGAGGAGATGGGATGTCTGATGAAAATTAGATTTTTGCTTTGTGTGTGTGTGTGTGTACTGTCCCTTTGTATGCTTGCATGATTCTCTCTTACCCACTGAAATTAAGAAAATTTACTGAAATATATCTAACTGTGGGTCTTTATTTCTTTTATCTTTCCTGACTTTCAGAGCCCCTTCAATTTGGAAAGTCTTGCCTTTTCCTAGGTAAAGATGTTTTCTTCTTCAGTTATTTTCATTGTTTCTCCTCACTCTCCTGCTTTGAATATTGCTGTTCTTTAATAATTCTGGAACTAACAGTCCTCATTTTCAGCAAATCTATGATCCCATCTACAATAAAATTTAACTCAATTTCAGAGATATTATAATGCAAAACAAATAAAGCAAAAGGAATTGTAATATGGTATAGATTTCTGGACACATCCTGCTTCCAGAGTTATTGATATATGGAAAAATTGCTCCTGAAAAGCAATAAATAAGGAAAATCCTATGGTTTTTAGAAAGCAATTGATTTAGTCCTCCCTTATAAGTTCAAAGTCTTTATAATTCTAAATTCTTTTAGCATATCTCAAGTCCATCTTCTAACCATCAAGTTTAATACAATAATAACCTGTCACTGCATACTGGATTTTACATGGAATAAACCATTTTAATTTGAATAATCATTGTTTTAACTTCTAGAAACTTTAGTTCTCTTCTTATTTGGAACATTCTAGTGTTGTGTTATGCTCTCTAAATGTCACTCTCATTATTAAACAGAGTATTTTTAAGCCTGCATATTTAAAATTATTTGATTTGAGTGCTCAGAGGCCCACACTGTTAAACTTCAGGGTGGATTTAACTCATTCTAACTCATTTAATGTTGGTAATTATTAGCTGTCAGAAACTATAGTAACATCTCATTTTTATCAGTCCCAAGTAAAATATACAAATACAAAAATAAGAAAATATAAAAATTATAAAATTTACTTTATTTTTTTTAAAGCTTCAAGATCCAGTATGACTGCCATGGGAGATGGGATAGAATTTTAGGCAAAGAAAAGCATAATTTTACAGAAACTGATTTGTGTGAGTTAGATGCCAAATGCTGCAATGCTTTTTAGCTGTGTGCGGTAGGTTGTCCAGGCTCCTGGATGCCTGTGTGCAAAGTTTATGTGACTTCTATGGGATACTTTACTTTGAAGCCTCTGGCACTTAGTGAAAAGCCTGGGATTCATCTCTCCAACTCCTTGCCACAGCTTCAAAGCCCATCCTTTTGTTAAGAGTTTACTTTGAACTAAAAGATGTTATTGGGGTTCTAGAGAAGTTGGCATGGGAAATATTGAGGAATCACTTTACCTACTTCACTGGGGACTCTATTCCATCTGATGAGTTTTCTCAATTTAGCACTGACTGACAATAAGCTTGAAAGTATCATATACATGATTGGAACATCTCTATTTTCTATCTATTTAGAATGCCTTAACCCTTAATACATTCATTGATACATTCTGGGAAATAAAGAGAAATATAATATAAAATATCCATAGCTTCAGTATACCATCTTGATCTGTGTATTTAAATTCCAGGCTATACTTTCTAAACTGGAAACTTACTATTACAATTATTATTTTTTTTTTTTGTGTAAACTTTGCCCATGCCACTTATAAAAAAGGGCAGACTCATTAGAATTGCAAGCTCCTTGATAGCATGGTCTCAATCTTTTCAAAGACATTTCCCAGAATACTATAAATGCTCACTAAACTTTATTTTTAATAGTTAGTCATAGTTCCCTGAACCTGTTATGTTCGTTCGTGCCTTATTTTGCTTATTAAGCCTGAAACATGTTCCTATACATTTGCCCAAGAAGTATACTCCTGCTCATCTTTCTAGACTCAGCTCAAATATCATCTATTTTACGAAGCTCTTCCTGGTCCCTTCTACCATATTTGGACTCCCATAATGCTTTTTTTATAGGACTTATGTGATAGTCTTCTAATGATTTATTTATGTGGATTTGTTCCATGTGACTCAATTTTCCACCATATATGGAAAGTCAAAGGCCTGTGTAATGAGGGTAAAAAATCCTAACACTTTCCTCATCCTAATCCCTCAATGGCCTATTTTACAAACTGCAAGGAGCCCCAGTGGTAGCCTATGAGTTCTGCTTATGGCACTCCTCAGAGCTATATTTTTTGTCATTTAATAATTAACTAATACAAATGTTGAATGCTAAAAATAGGTTGTGCATGTTTTAATAATAAATGAAAAAAAATGTATAAAGGCAGGGCTAACCCAAAATGATATTTTCCATGTAAGGGTTATATCAAAACATTTCTTTGGCAATCTCAACTCACATCTTTCAGAGTCTCCTTCCCATTTCTAGGTGGTACAGCCTTTTACCAAATTCCAGACCAACTACCTGGAGCTCTTAGTTCATTATTTTGGTTTTTCACTGTTATTATTCCTAACTCTACCATGTGCCTAACACTTTCTGAGTACTTTAGATACATTAACTCATTTAACTGAATCCTGAAAACAACCCTAGGGTGTGGGTGTTATTATTATTTGCATTTAATAAGGAAATAGGGAACAAAAGAGGAGATTATCTTTGACTCTATAAGTCTTTCCAGGCTCCCTCAAATCATACCATTATAGTATCATAGTACCATTATTATTGGTCACAATAAAATCTTACCAATATTTTATTAGAATAGAATGTTTGATATTAAAATATTAACATTTCCTTATATTTGTATAGTGCTTTATCAGTTAGATTATAAACATGATCTAATTTATTTTTTTGCAATGACACAGTAATGCAAGTCACACCATATCCATGTGAAGGGTGAATAAAACAGAGGCCTAGATTGGTTAAGAGAGGTTAATTTGCACCAAAGTGCTTAGTTTATGCCAAGATACCATTCTTTGTTTAAACTAGGCATTGTCATAGGCTAAATAATGGCTTCCAGTGATATCAAGTTCTAATCTCTGAAAAAATGTGAATGTCACCTTGTTCAGAAAAAGGGTCTTTGCAGATGTGATTAAGTAACTTGAGATGGGAGATTGCCTTGGATTACACAAGTGGGCCCTAATTGCCATCAAGTATAACCTTACAAGAGAGGCAGTGAGAGAATGCACACAGAGAAGGTGATGTGAAGGGGCAGACAGAGATTTGAAGGTACTGGACTTGAAATCTAGAATTATATGCAGCCACAAGCCAACGAAAGCTGGCAGCCACCAGAAGCTAGAAGAGGCAAGGAGGA
Source organism: Mesoplodon densirostris (assembly GCF_025265405.1). Taxonomy (NCBI): domain Eukaryota; kingdom Metazoa; phylum Chordata; class Mammalia; order Artiodactyla; family Ziphiidae; genus Mesoplodon; species Mesoplodon densirostris. The sequence continues at coordinate 60,029,699 of NC_082669.1, read as the reverse complement.
GATTTTCCCCTAGAGCCTTAAGAGAGAGTGTGGCTCGGCCAACACCTTGATTTTGGCCCAGGAAAACAGATTTTGGACTTTTGGTCTCTAGGACTGTAAGAAAATAAGCTTCTTTTATTTTAAGCTGCAATGTTTGTGATAATTTGTTACAGTGGCCACAGTAAACTAATACAAGCATGAACTGAAATGTATATTAGTTCTGGACTGATTAGTGATTAAATGAACATAGGTGCCCCCTAGTTTCTTGCTATATAAGGTCCAAAGAGTGAAAAGGAATCTAGTAAATCTCAATTTCTATGCATTCAATAGGGAAGAGTCTCTTAACTTCCCTAATTTCACTAGAAAGAATATTAAAAATAGGCAACTTGTTGCTATTGTTTCAACCCAATTTTCCTCCTGCATCAATACTCATCATAAGACATCAAATGCATACATAGTTGCCACCTCTCAGCTACTGTCATTGATATTCTTCTTTTGTCTCTAGATTACTGTCTTCTTGACTCTCTTGTTTGCTTCCTCCTTCCCCATGATTCATGCGTCACCAACCAGTCACCTCTCTCATTGGGTTTCTGTCCTCAAAACTTTCTAGGACATGTCCCTCTTCATCTTCTATACGCTCTAACTTTGTGATTCCCATCTTCCCCAACGTTCTTAGCTTATTTGATTCTTTAACCGCTTCATCCACCTCCTCCTTTCTGGTTTCCTGAAATTTCTGAGATTTTTAAACTTACTTCCTTTGCTAATGTTTACTCATCAGGTTTTTTTAAAGCTATGAACTCTTTAAAAGAGCTTAGTGTTAACAACAAATTCCCATATCCCATTTGCAACAGAGTTGTATAGCATCATTTTTCTAATACAGTTTACATTTCTGAAAATGTGAGAGAGGTGTGATGCTTTGATTTGTAACAATCATCCTTTTGCTGATGTACCACATTCTGTGAGTCTGTGCCAGCATACTTTTTTTTCTAAACTGAGCTGACACAGTTTTTGAAGTAATTCTTGAAGGACCTTAATTTCTTAAAATGCCCATTTTACATCCTTTGAATCCAGTTACTGTCTAAGTTAAAGAAACAAAACACTAGAGTGGAATCTTTATCAGTAGGTCCAAATCATAATCTTTATAATGCAATGCCTGGGCCTTGCCACTGGGGTCTATTGACAAGAGCATAACAGCCAAGCTGATGATTTAGTGTTCAGTTCACCCAGTTTAGCAGGACTGACAGCTGAGCATCAGAAACTCTGCCTACCTGCAAACTCGTAAGTGGTTCCTGGAAACCACCTACATGAATTTTATTCATATATTTGCTTATTTATATCCTGACTAGTTCCAAACAAGAATTTAAGGCAGCTAATAGAGATAAAATACATTAAAAGAGGGTAAGACCAAAAAGGGGAAGCATGTTGATCATGTGTGGATTGGCCAAAACTTCAGCACCAAGATTTCTAAGCAGGCAAAGAGGGAAAGTAATTGTAACTCAGTTCAGTGAACTCAGCTCTTCTTCATCTGAAAACTACAAAGAAATTTCTCCCAAAGGTCCTCAAGAAAAAGATCCTGCACAGGAGATGAGCACTCTCCTTACATGTGAAACCACAAACTTCCACAGGGCCATTTACAGTACTCATAAATATAAGTCCTTGGTATCAAAATAAAGTATTAGCCAATAAAACACTAGTCTAAGGGAAGGTGAAAAATGATCTGTACAGTTCAGCTATGCTATTGGGAATCCCACAGTCCAAACAACATATCTGACGCTTTCCCAAATCTCTATCTCTGTTTTTACTGTCATTTCTCATTATTACTGGTAATTTCTCTTTATATCTCTAACTTTTGAAAAGCTAAAGATCTGTCAAAGGCTAGTTCAGATATGACCTTAAGGCATGCAATAGAGTGATTAAGAGCAGAAGATTTGGAGTCAGAAAGAGCTAGGTTAGAATCCTGGCACATTTATGTACAAACTCTGTGACCTTAGGCAAGTTAATTAAATTCTGCAAGCGTCTGCTTCCATATCTTTACAACGGAACTAAAATTCTGTCTCATAAAATTACCAATAGCTTTAAATCTAATACTGGAACATAAGAATTCAATAAATGAAAATGTTAGCTGGCTAGAAGAGCATTTTTTAATGTCATTTCGCTCTTCATGTCCACACAGAAGCATGGTGTAGTGTAAACATACATAAGATATGCAGCCATGCTCTGGGAGGACCTTCAAGAGGGTGGAGGACTAAGATGCAGCGATCACATTCCTCCCCACAAACACATCAAAAATACATCTACATGAGGAACAACACCTACAGAACACCTACAGAATGCTGGCAGAAGACCTCAGCCTTCCCAAAACGCAAGAAACTCCCCACATACCTAGCCATGTGGCTGACAGGGTCTTGGTGGTCTGGCCAGGTATCAGGCCGGAGCCTCTGAGGTGGGAGAGCTGAGTTCAGGACACTGGACCACAAGAGACCTCCCGGCCCCACATAATATCAATTGGCAAAAGCTCTCCCAGAGATCTCTATCTCAATGCTAAGACCCAGCTCCACTCAACAACCAGCAAGCTCCAGGGCTGGACACCCCATGCCAAACAACCAGCAAGACAGGAACACAACACAACCCATTAGCAGAGAGGCTGCCTAAAATCATAATAAGGTCACAGATACCACAAAACACACCACTGGACATGGTCCTTCCCACCAGAAAGACAAGAACCAGCATCATCCATCAGAACACAGGCACCAGTCCCCTCCACCAGGAAGACTACACAACCCACTGAACCAACCTTACCCACTGGGGGCAGACACCAAAAACAGCGGGAACTATGAACCTGCAGCCTACGAAAACGAGACCCCAAACACAGTAAGTGAAGCAAAATGAGAAGACAGAGAAATATGAAGCAGATGAAGAAGCAAAGTAAAAACGCACCAGACCAAACAAATGAAGAGGAAATAGGCAGTCTACCTGAGAAAGAATTCAGAGTAATGATAGTAAGGTGATCCAAAATCTTGGAAATAGAATGGAGAAAATACAAGAAACATTTAACAAGGATCTAGAAGAACTGAAGAGCAAATAAACCACGATGAATGACACCATGAATGAAATTAAATTTTTGAATAATAATAAAATTAAACAATTTGAAATAATAATGAAATTAAAAATTCTCTAAAAGGAATCAATAGCAGAATAACTGAGGAAGAAGAACGGATAAGGGACCTGCAAGATAAAATAGTGGAAATAACTACCACAGAGCAGAAAAAAGAAAAAAGATTGAAAATAATTGAGGACAGTCTCAGAGACCTCAGGGACAACATTAAATGCACCAACATTCGAATTACAGGGGTCTCAGAAGAAGAGAAAAAGAAAGGGATTGAGAAAATATTTGAAGATATTATAGTTGAAAACTTGCTTAATATGGGAAAGGAAATAGTCTATCAAGTCCAAGAAGCACAGAGAGTTCCATACAGGATAAATCCAAGGAGAAACACACCAAGACATATATTAATCAAACTGTAAAAAATTAAATACAAAGAAAAAATATTAAAAGCAGCAAGGGAAAAATAAATAAATAACACACAAGGAAATCCCCATAAGGTTAACAGCTGGTCTTTCAGCAGAAACTCTGCAAGCCAGAAGGGAATGGCAGGACATATTTAAAGTGGTGAAAGGGAAAAATCTACAACCAAGATTACTCTACCCAGCAAGGATCTCATTCAGATTTGACGGAGAAATTAAAACTTTACAGACAAGCAAAAGCTAAAAGAATTCAACACCATCAAACCAGCTTTACAACAAATGCAAAAAGAACTTCTCTAGGCAGGAAAGACAAGAGAAGGAAAAGACCTACAATAACAAACCCAAAACAATTAAGAAAATGGTAATAGGAACATACATATAGATAATTACCTTAAATGTAAATGGATTAAATGCTCCAACCAAAGAAAAAGGCTGGCTGAATGGATCCAAAAACAAGACCTGTATATATACTATCTACAAGAGACCCACTTCAGAGCTAGGGACACATACAGACTGAAAGTGAGGGGATGGAAAAAGATATTCCATGCAAATAGAAATCAAAAGAAAGCAGGAGTAGCAATTCTCATAACAGACAAAATAGACTTTAAAATAAAGACTACTACAAGACATAAAGAAGGACACTACATAATGATCAAGGGATCAATCCAAGAAGAAGATATAACAATTGTAAATTTTATGCACCCGACAGAGGAGCACCTCTGGAAATGCTAACAGCCATAAAACGGGAAATTGACAGTAACACAATAATAGTCGGGGACTTTAACACCCCACTTTCACCAATGGACAGATCATCCAAAATGAAAATAAATAAGGAAACACAAGCTTTAAATGATACATTAAACAAGATGGACTTCATTGATATTTATAGGACATTCCATCTAAAAACAATACAATACACTTTCTTCTCAAGTGCTCATGGAACATTCTCCTGGATAGATCATATCTTGAGTCACAAATAAAGCCTTGGTAAATTTAAGAAAATTAAAATCATATCAAGTATCTTTTCCGACCACAGCACTATGAGACTAGATATCAATCACAGGGAAAAAAAACTGTAAAAATACAAACACATGGAGGCTAAACAATACACTACTAAATAACCAAGAGATCACTCAAGGAATCAAAAAGGATATCAAAAAATACCTAGAAACAAATGACAATGAAAACATGATGACCTAAAACTTACGGAATGCAGCAAAAGCAGTTCTAAGAGGGAAGTTTACAGAAATACAATCCTACCTTAAGAAACAGGAAACATCTCAATTAAACAACCTAACCTTGCACCTAAAGCAATTAGAGAAAGAAGAACAAAAAACTCCCAAAGTTACCAGAAGGAAAGAAATCCTAAAGATCAGATCAGAAATAAACGAAAAAGAAATGAAGGAAACGATAGCAAAGATAAATAAAACTAAAAGCTGGTTCTTTGGGAAGATAAACAAAATTGATAAACCATTAGCCAGACTCATGAAGACTCAAATCAACAGAATTAGAAATGAAAAAGGAAAAGTAACAACTGACACTGCAGAAATAAACAGGATCATGAGAGATTACTACAAGCAACTCTATGCCTATAAAATGGACAACCTGGAAGAAATGGACAAATTCTTAGAAATGCACAACCTGCCAAGACTGAACCAGGAAGAAATAGAAAATATGAACAGACCAATCACAAGCACTGAAATTGAAACTGCGATTAAAAATCTTCCAACAAACAAAAGCCCAAGACCAGATGGCTTCACAGGCGAATTCTATCAAACATTTAAAGAAGAGCTAACACCTATCCTTCTCAAACTCTTCCAAAATATAGCAGAGGGAGGAACACTCCCAAACTCATTCTACGAGGCCACCATCACCTTGATACCAAAACCAGACAAAGATATCTCAAAGAAAGAAAACTACAGGCCAATATCACTGATGAACATAGATGCAAAAATCCTTAACAAAATACTAGCAAACAGAATCCAACAGAACATTAAAAGGATCATACACCATGATCAAGTGGGGTTTATCCCAGGAATGCAAGGATTCTTCAATATACGCAAATCAAAAAACGTGATACAACATATTAACAAATTGAAGGAGAAAAAACATATGATCATCTCAATCAATACAGAGAAAGCTTTCGACAAAATTCAACACCCATTTATGATAAAAACCCTCCAGAAAGTAGGCATAGAGGGAACTTTCCTCGACATAATAAAGGCCATATATGACAAACCCACAGCCAAAATTGTCCTCAATAGTGAAAAACTGAAACCATTTCCACTAAGATCAGGAACAAGACAAGGTTGCCCACTCTCACCACTATTATTCAACATAGTTTTGGAAGTTTTAGCCACAGCAATCAGAGTAGCAAAAGAAATGAAAGGAATCCAAATTGGAAAAGAAGAAGTAAAGCTGTCACTATTTGCAGATGACATGATACTATACATAGAAAACCCTAAACATGCTACCAGAAAACTACTAGAGCTAATCAATGAATTTGGTAAAGTAGCAGGATACAAAATTAATGCACAGAAATCTGTGGCATTCCTATACACTAATGATGAAAAATCTGAAAGTGAAATTAAGAAAGCACTCCCATTTACCATTGCAACAAAAAGAATAAGATACAAGTAATAAACCTACCTAAGGAGACAAAAGAGCTGTATGCAGAAAAGTATAAGACACTGATGAAAGAAATTAAAGATGATACAAATAGATGGAGAGATATACCATGTTCTTGGATTGGAAGAATCAACATTGTGAAAATGACTCTACAACCCAAAGGCAATCTACAGATTCAATGCAATCCCTATCAAACTACCACTGACATTTTTCACAGAACTAGAACAAAAAATTTCACAATTTGTATGGAAACACAAAAGACCCCGAATAGCCACAGCAATCTTGAGAACGAAAAATGGAGCTGGAGGAATCAGGCTCCCTGGATTCAGACTATACTATAAAGCTACAGTAATCAAGACAGTATGGTACTGGCACAAAACCAGAAATATAGATCAATGGAACAGGATAGAAAGCCTAGAGATAAACCCACACATATATGGTCACCTTATCTTGGACAAAGAAGGCAAGAATATACAATGGAGAAAAGACAGCCTCTTCAATAAGTGGTGCTGGGAAAACTGGACAGCTACATGGAAAAGATTGAAATTAGAACACTCACTAAAACCATACGTAAAAATAAACTCAAAATGGATTAAAGACCTAAATATAAGGCCAGACACTATAAAACTCTTAGGAAAAAACTTAGGCAGAACACTCTATGACATAAACCACAGAAAGGTCCTTTGTGACCCACCTCATAGAGAAAGGGAAATAAAAATAAACAAATGGGACCTAATGAAACCTAAAAGCTTTTGCACAGCTAATGAAACTATAAACAAGATAAAAAGACAACAGTCAGAATGGGAGAAAACATTTGCCAACGAAGCAACTGACAAAGAATTAATCTCCGAAGTATACAAGCAGCTCATGCAGCTCAATATCACAAAAACAAACAACCCAATCCAAAAATGGGCAGAAGACCTAAGTAGATATTTCTCCAAAGATGTACAGATTGCCAACAAACACATGAAAGGATGCTCAACATCACTCATCATTAGAGAAATTCAAATCAAAACTACAATGAGGTATCACCTCATACCAGTCCAAATGGCCATCATTAAGAAATCTACAAACAATAAATGCTGGAGAGGGTGTGGAGAAAAGGGAACCCTCTTGCACTGTTGGTGGGAATTTAAATTGATACAGCTACTGTAGAGAGAAATATGGAGGTTCCTCAGAAAACTAAAAACAGACCTACCATATGACAAGGCAATACCACTACTGGGCATATACCCTGAGAAAACCATAATTCAAAGAATCATGTACCACAATGTTCACTGCAGCACTATTTACAATAGCCAGGACATGAAGCCATCTAAGTGTTCATTGACAGATGAATGGATAAAGAAGATGTGGCTCATATATACAATAGAATATTAGCCAGAAAAAGAAATGAAACTGAGTTATTTGTAGTGTGGTGGATGGACCTAGTGTCTGTCATACAGAGTGAAGGAAGTTAGAAGGAGGAAAACAAGTACTGTATGCTAACACATATATATGGAATCTAAAAAAAAAAAAAAGGTTCTGAAGAACGTAGGGGCAGGACAGGAATAAAGACGGAGACGTAGGGAATGGACTTAAGGACATGGGGAAGGGGAAGGGGAAGATGGGGTGAAGTGAGAGTGTGGCATGGACATACATACACTCCCAAACGTAAAATAGATAGCTAGTGGGAAGCAGCCGCATAGCACAGGGAGATCAGCTTGGTGCTTTGTGATCACCTAGAGGGGTGGGATAGGGAGGGTGGGAGGGAGACCCAAGAGGGAGGGGATATGGGGATATACGTATATGCATAGCTGATTTACTTTGTTATACAGCAGAAACTAACACAACACTGTAAAGCAATTATACTCCAATAAAGATGTTAAAAAAAACACAAAGATTCGCAGCCATGTTTAGTTCGTTTCTTATCACCTATGTGACAGTACTGACATTTAGGTGCGCACGTGGTCTCAACGATTCCTGCCCATTGGTTTACAGCTCCTAGCCTGTTTCTGGGATTCTGACCCACAGGAAGTGAGATGATAAATACTGTCATTTTAAGCTGCTAAATATGTGTTAACTTGTTACACCGCAACAGAAAACTAATACAGGTATGTTGGTTAACCTTTATGATCTTAAGCTGTCTCACATGTAAAATGAAGATAATGGCCTTCATTGTCCACAAGTGTTGTGAGGGTCAATTATGATTATAAGTGTACACATATTTATAAGTACCAAATAATATAAAATCTGGGATGGCATTATTAACCTTAGAAACATATGGCACTTAGGGATCACTTTGGTACTCTGGTAATTTCTTCATGGCTCTTATCTCCCCCCATTATATTGTGAGCTATGGAAAGAGAAAGCTTCTATCTTATTTCTCTTTGGATCTGAATAAAAAATTCTTGCAAAATGAGTCATGATGATAGAAATCAGAATAGTGGTTGTCTCAACAGGGGAGAGGAGAGGATCAGACTGGGAAGGGACACCAGGAAAACTTATGGAGTTTGAAAATAATCTGTACCTTAATCTGGGTAGTAAATATATGTAAAATTCTTCAAGCTGAGCCCTTAATGTTAGTGTACTTCATGGATTTTTTTGTATTTAAATTATCCAATTTTTGAAGATGCTGTTGAATTAATTAATCCATGATAAACATAATATTTTTAGTGGAATATATATTTTTTATTACCTACGCAAATTTGACAGAAAATGAAATGGACACATACTAGGTTTTCCAGAGTAAAAGCCATAGCAACAGCTATACTACACTTTCAAAAATGGCAAGATGAACATCATGTCCCTGGGAGAGAGTCTCAGGATTGTCAGGGAAAGCTTTACAGATAAGTGGCTTCAAAACAGACCTTTCTAAAAGCAATAAACGAATAAACAAATAAATAAGCAAATCAAAATCAAAGAAGTAGCTTATTCAGTCCTAGCTTAGATATTCCTATATCTCAGTATCTCCAGGGTTCAACAGTCAAATATTACAGCCACCAGCATATTTAAAAATTAAAATTATGTATTTAAATGGTATTCACAAATTATTTAGCTTTGATAAGGAAAATAAAAGACATGATACTCATGGAACACCAAGGCTAATGGTAAAAATAGCAAAGGGGCACGTGCTTCTGGGATCCTTTCTTGAAACAACATTGAACTCTCATTGGCAGTGTCAGTAGGTTAATGAAGAAATCTCTTCGGCACAGCATGTGTTCAATCCAGATTGACATTACTTGAGACATCATTTTAACAAATGCTGGTTCATCAATACTCACCCAGCTGACTGACCTGAGTTAAAATTAGAAAAATGCCACTTGCTTCAAGGACTGAATGCCTGCAAATCATTCCATGGAAGAGTGAGAGGCAACCATTTGAGGAAAATCAGAAGATACACAGCATTCAGTGTCAGACCACTGCAATGGTTTACTCACTTCAGTGAATCTAAAGCCTGTTTTAGATAGTAGCACAGCAGACACTTTTCATGACTTCAATCTCAAGAAACTAGGAAAATCCTCCTATTATCATCTTTAACTTTCAGACTTAGTCTCAGAGCTTGAAGAGACTCAGAGATCACCAAATCCATACTCCTCTATTTGCAGGGGAAAAAAGTACAGCCCAGAGATTAAGCTTCTGGGAGAAGAGAGGATCAAGAAAGGACTTATGGTAATGTAATCATTATTCTCATTTTAATATAAGACAAATATATCAGTGTAGTAATTAATTTTAAGAATTATAAAACATCTACTTTATGGAAAATCTTGCAAAGGATTTTGAAAAACTATTTTCAGTTCTCTGGTGAGGTAATAAAAACTCAAAACTTTCTTCTGGTCATTGAGAGATCTCTGGTCAATGAAATACAGAGGACAAGAATAAATGCATTGTCACTACACAATTTGTGGTCAGTGGAGAGGGAAAAGCGGAAAACACAGGTGGAGTCTGAGCAGGTTCAAGCACAGATTTAACTTTTCTTGTCCCCCAACCCTCTGGTTTCCCTGATAACAGACATCCCTCCTTGGGTCAACAAGAAATGACTACATAAATGAAGTTAATGATATTTAGGAGGCTGAGAAACTGCAATTAGAAAGCCCCATTTGGAAAGGTCTGAAGAGAAATTTAATAAGTGTTGGTGCTGCAGACAAAGGACTAGACTATGGGAGGAAATAAAAACCCAGTGTTTTAAGAAAGGCATTAAACTCATCTGAATGATCAATCACTCCTTACTGCTGCACGTACCTATTGTTTCTTCCTCTGGTTTGGACACAGTCAAGGTCAACATTGTGAATGTTCACAAATCCATGTGGTCTGCCTAGGACTACTTGTCAGCATGGTTACCAGAAAGAGTTTTGATCTGGGGTGCTACCAATTTCAATGAGCTGGTAAACTAAGTAGACTGGCTGGAAATTAGAGCAATTTAGCCACTTGCTGTTTAGATCACTCTCCCTGCTGCTTAGATATGCCTAAGAGTGTCAAGTGCCCAGAGGGTAGTTGGCACAGAAGCAGGTGTCAACGTAAGGAATTTATGCAACACTACAGCACTAGTCACAGGAGCTAACACCCAAACAAGGCTTTGCGATTCCCTACCCAGTGTTCTTTCTACCCCATCAGATATTCATCCATGAATGTATCTTCCAAATTCACTTCTACCCTGTACAAATTTTGAATATATGCATTTAACAGTATAAACAGAAGCTAGAGGCAGACTGAGTACAACAGTTATATGAACAGTGAGTCTTTGTAAAAGCCTCTCTAACTCCACTTCCGGACAACCTTAAGTAACATTCTTCTTCATTTTCCATCACACTACCTGTTACCAATTAGAATCACGTTTACATGAGGATAGCAATTCCCCTATGGGAACACTACCCCAGGTCTCAGAGTCCTCAAGTTAAGTCTCTAGTTGCTACTGTCCAATCTGATACAAGCAACTCCATCCTCTGTCCCACATTTTATTCTCCTCAACTTCTCAGCAAGTTGCCTGCCCTGTGCCTCCTTCCCACCCAGGAGGCATGCTCTTTAATCAACAGCAGCTAATGAATAATTTGCAAGCAATTATGTTTTTATGCTTTGCTCCTTTTAGAGCCAGAAATACCAAGGTAATCTAGTTCAAGCTCATCATTACATAAATGAAAAATGTTAGCCCACAGAATTTTACACTTTATCTAACATCCTAAAAATAGCAGAACTACAACCCCCAATTCTGGACACCTAACAGTGATTTTTTTTCTACCTTACTATGATGCCTCAAATTGTACTGATTACACTACCTCTGTAAAGAACTAGCTAACATGCACAAACCATTCTAATATGATGTTAACCAGTATTTTTTTAAGATCTTCAAAAATAAAAATAAAGTTTATCCACAGAGATATAAGTATATTAATGTGTAAAAGTATACACGGCTGTGAAATTTGTAAGATAACAAAGGATTAGAACAAGGCTTGACACTCCAAGCACTCTGTTTATTTTTAAACACAAATACAGTTGTCCCTTGAATAACTTGATGTTTAGGGCTTCCAACCTTCCACACAGTCAAAAATCCATATATAACTTATAGTCGGCACTCCATATACGTGGTTCCTCTGTATTCATAGTTCAGCATCTGTGGATTCAACCAACCCGGGATCATGTAGTACTGTAGTATTTATTACTGAAAAAAATCCACACCTAAGTGGACACATGCAGTTCAAACCCATGTTGTTCAAGGGTCAACTGTATTCTATTTAGCACGAAACTGAAAGTCATTTCAATTTTGCCACGAAATACAACTATTATGTTCAGATGGTACATGAGGAAACCAGAATTTTCATAGAACACATTACAACCTGTTTTTTTTGCAACTCTTTCATCCAGAAAAAGTATTTTCTAGCCAAAAATGAAGGAATTATTTTGACATATTCCACCTGATGCATTGATAAATAAAATCTCTTCCATCTTTGAAAAACATTCTAAGTAATTATTGGGAAAATGTTCATTTTCTTCATTAAAACCAGTTACCTAAAAAATTATCAGATAGCAAAAGAAAGTAACAGGATAAAACTGTGTTTTAAGAGTAATGAAGAAAATTTCTGGATGAATATAAAAGCTACTGGATAACAGAATTGCATGGCAAACCCAAGATCTTTTTTTCATGTAATCTGATAAACTACTGCCATTCCTATTTCCTTCTCACTGTTAATGGTGTTAACCTTGTCCCAATTATTCACTCAAAATTCAATCTTATTTAAGTTTTCTCTCTCTGACCACCTCTCATTCAAAGAGTAATCAGTTCCTACTGGGTCTATATTCTCGATGTTTTATAAACGAACATTCTTCTTTCCCTTCCCACTATTACAGTCTCAGTACAAATATATCTGTTGCTTGCTTTCCTCCAGTCTCACTCAGTAGGAAGCATCAGGCACCTGACTGCAAGAGTGATGTTCCACAAAGTGTAGGCTTGTCATGTCCTTTTAAAAAAACCATCATTCTCCTCTGAGAATATAGCTCAAATTTCTTACTATTGCATTTAAGAATCTGTGTGATATGAGCTAAATCTACTTTCTTTCATTTCTCAATAATTTCCCATTGAAGTCTCCATGCTCTAGAGCAATGCTGTCCAATAAAACTTTCTGCAGTGATGGAAATGTTAGACATCTGTCCTGTCCAATATGGTGGCTACCGGCCACCTATGCCTACTGACCACTTGAAATGTATCTAATGCAACTGAGGAATTGAAATCCTGATTTTACTTAATTTAGATTTAAATAATGTAGCCACATGTTTCTGGTGGCTACTGTATGGGACAGCTCATCTCTAGTGGTTCTCAAGTTTTATCATGCATCAAAGGCACCTGGAGGGCTTGTGAAAACAGATTATTAGACTCCATTCCAGAGTTTTCGAGTTTGTAGTCTGGGATGAGGCCCAAGAATCTGCATTCCTGAAAAGTTCTCAAAAGATTCTAATGCTGCTGGTTAGCCTGCGGTGCACATTTGAGAACCACTGCCCTAGACAAATTTAAGCCCTATTGTCTCTTGAACAAATCTAGTACGTACATGTATTTATATTTGCATAGGTTTCTGTTTGTAACTCCATTCTGCCTGTGTTATATTTACTTGCATACCCATTATCTCCTTCATAAATTATAAGTTACTTGGAAACAAAGACTATGTCATTTTCATTTGCAAGACTTGAAAACAAAGACTATGTCATTTTCATTTGCAAGACCTAAAATGTCTCACTCAGTCATATAAACAGAACAAACATGCAGTAGGGGTTGTTGGATTAAATTAGAAGTCAGTTGTTTTTAAAAAATGTTTAACATTTTAAATTGATTTAATTCATTCTAAATTTAAATTTTGGTTAGGTGGAAGAATTAGTTATAAAACTATGCAGATCCCCTTAAATTTTAGAATTTAGATTACATAAATTTGAGATTCTCATGGTTCTCTATCGAAACAGTCATATAATTACACTCCACTGGCATTGGTAATTATATTTCTGAAGTAAAAATGACATCACAGAGATATTAGAGAGTGGCTAAAGTCACAGTATTATAAACTTGAAAAAAATCAGAAAAACTGACCCCTCTGTGCAGAATTTTTAAAACTAATGAGAAACTTTTTTAGCAGCTTTAAACATTTTACACATGATTCTGCTTTTCAAAAAGTGAAAATAGCTCACATTTTCTGTAGAAATGAGGCTCAATACAAGAAGAGTAAGGCATCATTAAAATGAAGCTCAAGGTGATACAAACACCATGAGAAGAAATATTTTCAAGATTTCTTACCGCAGTGAGCCTAGTTAACGTTGGGCAATTAGTTCCTTACTGTGATCAGCCACCTTTAAACCTGCAATTTGAAAGAAACCACCTATAAAAAATCACTTCCACTTCTTTTTAAATTATAGTAAGTCACCATCAAATTATTTTTCTGCAAATTATCAAAGAAGTTTACTCAGCACATTTTTAAAACAAGCTTGCACTATATTAGAGACTCAAATAATGTGTGGCTGTTTCATTAGCCAAATCACTCTTTCCCATTTTCCACACAAATATGGGCCTTTACATGAACATCAAAGAAATATGGTTAATGAATAAACACTCAAAATCTTAGCACAGGCATGAGTCTAGACGGCATCATCTGGCCTTAGTGCAACATGATCTGTTGCTAGGTAACCAGAGATAATAAAAGGAGATCTGAAGCAAGCCAGCAAAAGAAAACCAGACCTAGCCCATCTTTAATATCAGCTCTGCTGCCACCATTAAGTTTGTAGGAGGTCCAAAATCAAAATGCAGCATCAACATTAGAGGAGGTAAAGTCGACTTTATGCTGTGATCTAATGCCAATCTTTCAACACCAATAAAAGGCTTAGCTGACAAGAACTTCTCTAAGAAAAAATACTCCATTTTGGGTGTAGTCAATGTCACTTTGAACTTGAGAGTCATTTCTAATATTCTAGGACAGCCATTCAAATATCCACTCAGTAAATATGTGACAGCTTAAAGTATATTCTGGAAGAGTCTGGGGGAAATTGTTTTGGTTGATAGTATTTTTGTTTTGTTTTATTTTGTTGTCTGTTGTTTCTTGTTAATATAATTTACGACCTAAGAATTTAAAATTTCTTCAGGAAATAATATCTACATGGGCAAATCAACAAACAACAATAGTGGCCCACAACTCCAATTAAGGACCAAAGGGCACACACAAAATTTAGATCTAGATTCAGAAACTTCTGTATTCTACGTTTGTAGAACAAGACCTCATGGAATAGGTGGGGTTTTGGCTCAGTCTCATCTAAGGTATTATAATTTATATAGGAAGAAGCAGCAACCATGCACAAGGAAATGGGAGTCAAAAGAGCCTGATGTATTCAGGACAAAGTGATGCTTGCCTCAAGAGGAAAGTTCATTATTATTTTATTAGTGGTAGTTCATTGAGAGTCTATCCAAAGAAAGAAGAAAAAGAGAAAAGAAAAAAGTACTTTTTGTACCTGATCTCATTAACCATGTTGGCAACCCTCTGAAGTATGTACTATATGTCATGAGGATAGATGAATAGATGGATGGATAGATAGAAATATAGATAGATAGAAGGATAAAAAGAAATAACTAATACCAAGCCTAAGACATTTAGAATTTGCCTGAATTCACACAACCAAAATCTAGGTATGTCTGACTTCCAAGTTCAAGTTCCTAATTACACTTTACAATCCCCTCTACAAATATTGGGAGACAGAAGAACAATACAGGATAGGTAAAATTAAGATAAATTATCAGAATTCAAATTTGATTTGGTGATTCCATTCAATATGGATACTAGAGAAAAATAGTTGTTTTAAGTAGGAGAGTGAAAGAAATTAATATTAAAACCATCAGAAGAAAATTTCTCAACCTAACCACATTGCCATTTTCTTAAACAGAATATATTATACAGATATGTCAAAAATGTATTTAACCACTACGATATTATTGAAAATTTGATTGTTTCCAAATTCTTGTCTACTACAAAACAGTGTTACAAAGAATATCCTCCACACATATCTTGACAAATCTTTGCAATTATGTCCATGAGCTATATTTCAGGCAGGAACACATTTCTGTTATACCTACAGGAACACGGTTAGGATTTTGCTACCAAAGTTAGGACAGGGGACTTTGGTCTGTAAGGATGATCCTGTAATGAGGCTGAAACATTATAGGCACTAACGCAGGGTTAAGTTATTTTTATTCGAGGCAAACTGATTTTAAGCACTAGAATTTAAAAACCTACATCTGGAGATAGATGAAGTGGACACTTCTCAGGGGGAATAAAGTGAATAATCAGCTATTACTGTTTCCTGTCAACCTTAATCTGAGATGAATAAAGAGTCATGGTACAGGTAGGACCTGATGAACGCTCAGAGCAACCAGGTGAGTTGCATCAGCCCATTTGGGCTTCTACGCCAAGTGCACTCAGGTATGGCACAAAGGGCTGGGCCTCAGGGGCCAGGGAGAAGATTTAATGATACATCAAGTTTATTTTTCAACACAAGGCATTTTTAATGGATTGAGAACATGAATGCACAACATAAAGTGATTCTAAGACTTTTTACTGCTTACAAATGCCTGACTTTTGAGCTTACAGAGCCTGCCTGACTTTTGAGACAGGGAGAAGAAGGACTATTCCAGGCGAATAAATTTTAAAAGGAAACGGGAGAAATAAAATGTGGTATATACATACAATGGAATATTATTCAGCTATGCAAAGGAATGAGATTCTGACACACGATGGATGAGCCTTGAAAACATTATGCTCAGTGACAAACATTACACGAAGCCAGACACCAAAGGACAAATATTCCATGATTCCACTTGTTTGAAATATCTAGAATGGGCAAGTTCATAGAGACAGAATGTAGATTAGAGGTGACCAGGAGCTGGGAGAAATGGGGAGTTAATTATTGCCTAATGGGAACAGAGTTTCTGTTTGGGGTGGTGAAAAATTTTGTAAATAGTGGTGATGGTTATTCAACATTATGAATACACTTGCTGCTGCTGACTGGTACACTTAAAATGGTTATAAATGGTAAATTTCATGTTATATATATTTGACTGCAGTCAAAAATAGTATTAAAAAAGGAAAGATGAGAGAACAAGAAAACTGCTTTGATAATCAGATCTCATAATCCGCAGTGTATATAACACTATGAAAGACAAGATGAGAACCACAGAGGGTAACCATGGGCTAGGTAAGCAATATCAGATCCATGAAGCCATTTTCTAAAGGTAATGTGAAGGGAAATCAAGAAAAACCAGTGCACAGGAGGAATGATGGGGGCCATGACCCGGACAGATATATAGGAGGAACTAGCTGTTTCAGGGGGCTAGCATTCAGGAGAGACCCAAAAGAGTAGAACATAATATGTCTCTGTGAGGCTTCTACCACCTTATGATAGAAGGCCTGAAAAATAGTGGGGGGTAAAATATAATTAGTATGATGAATTGGAGCATAACTCTCCATCCCCTAAAACCCCCTGTGGCCTCTGGGAACGACAGGGAAGAGAGGACCACCATTCAGGATGCCAGGCAGGGAGCTCCAACTGGCCCCATTGTGAGGGTGGCCCCACCAGGGTAGTTAAGGCTGGGCACAGCCCAGGCACACATTAGTGTGAAAGCTCTCGTCAAGGTGCTGCAGCAATTCCTGACCATGTGGAAAATCAGAACAACAACAAAAAACTATAATGGGAAAGAATATGAAGAAGAATATATATATAACTGAATCACTTTGGTGTATACCAGAAACTAACACAGCATTGTAAATCAGCTATATCTCAATAAAAATAAAAATTTAAAAAAAAACAGTGATTCCTTCGTCATGATCACATTGTCCTATGAAGTTAACGATTTATGAGATTGACATACATTCATACCTAGTACGTGAACATATTTTATTTACCATAATATCTGAAACTATTTTATTTATCATAACTTTATTCTATTGTCAGTTTTTTTAACAGTTTTAGCTCAATTTTAATAGGAAATCATCAAAAAGAAAGAAATATAAATAAGAGAGAGAAGTAAAAGCACTTACATCACCAAACTGGGCTGACTTGAACAGTGCTGGGAACTCCTGGAAACAGCAATCTGGAGTCCCAACTGGGAAAGGACCTGGGCAGTGCATCCACTCCACAGTTTAGACTTCAGATTGTAGTCTAGGAGAGTCCCGTTTACAATACCAGGCCGCAAGCTGATATCATCAGTTTGCATGCAAATATGCAATTATGGTTTTCTTCAACAATGCTGTATGTTTTACCTTGTGAGTCACAAGATTTTCCAGACCCCGGGGAACCTGGCCAGGTTCTCAGGGCTCGAGAAATTCCGAGACTCAGTCCCTTTCTTTATCTTAAGTGCCACCAGACTTGCTGACAGCAGTTTATGAGCAAGCATGTAGTCCAGGCAAGGTCACGAATTGGTCAGAGGCCTAGTATTGCCTCTGAAGCCTGAACAAGACTATTTCCATTTCAATTTTCCTGACAGTCAGCCTCAGGGTTGTTTAGGCCGAAGAGCATAGGAAAAAGGCAAAATAACACGAGCAGTTTTCCTGATTTGGTACGACAAATGGCAATTCCAAATAGTTAACAGAAATAGTACAATCAGCGCAACTAAGAAAGGATTAAACGGTGTGGAGAATAGTTTTGAGGCACTAGGAGACTGAGTGAAGAAAACGTCCCACCAGGAGTGAGACATGTTTTGGTACATTTACGTTTACATCCAGCAATTTGTTTGCAGCAATGGTAGTGATTACAGAATGTTCTAATAAAGAACGATTATGTTTTCCAATAAATTTGCCTAAATATTTTGTGCCCTTTAATATCTTTTTTAAAGGTTCTAAAGGTGGAGTAGCATTAGTAGTGGGTAAAGTAGGAATTGACAACTGTGTTCACAATGGTTTTTCTTTAACAGATAAAAACTTATACCAAACACCTTTCCAATATAAATTATCAACATGTGATAAACAACCAGAAAATGGAACTTCTAAATGGTAAGTTGAAATAGTGTTTTCATCATTGGTGACAATACATAAGAACTGGGGAGCCACTTTAAAAAACATACAATAAGATTGAGGGTACATAGTCCATTAACAAGTTGATAGAATGTTCCAACAAACAGGGTTCCCATATCCTCGAAGTTTGTCCACAGACTAGTCCTTCAGCAGCTCACACACAGTCCAGTAAAAGGTGTGTTTGATTAGCTGAATCTAGGTAATTTCCATTAAAGTGGGGTAGCCAATATTCATCATTAAAAACAACTGGTAACACATGAAATTGACACATAGTAAAATTATCTAAAACGTTATAATGGTACAAGGTACCTGTACTCCAAGTATCTGTACATTTAGTAGTTCCTTCTGGAATCGATAACCAATGATTTGTAGGGACTCACTGAGCAAATATTTTTCTCCATGCACATACATTATTAGACATTAAGATTTTTTGAGCCTTATCCTTTTGGACCAACTGAAAACTTTACTTATTTTTTGAGTTTGTTTCAGCTTTCCAATTTGGGATATGTTAAAAAATTGCATGAATTCTTTATCATAATTCAGGGTTAGCTCATGGGGTTTCATAATAGTGGGCATCCACTGAACATTAGTTAAAGCTTGAGCTATGTCCTTTCCAGTATTATGTAATCGATTAGCTAGAGTTTCTACATCTATGGAGTTAACTAGGCCCATATGAGTTCCAGTAGTGCCTAATGAACTATCATACCAAGCTCTTTTATTTTTACATTTAGGTTGGGCAGGAAAAGAAATATTAAAGTGTAATATATGTTTTTGATATTGTTGTCCCACTGTGATGCAAGATTGAGGAATCCTTACCAAGGGGTGGAGGGTTACAGGTGGATGGTTTTGTAAAGCTGTTATATGACCACTCCACCATGGTCCATTTTTGATTTCCATACCATGAATACATAAAAGGAATGACATTTCATGAAGGGAAAGAACATTACTAATAGAAGACCTATTATATAAAGACTGATTGCTAAAAGTTTAATGAACAAGTGATCTTGACCACCGTTCTAGCAAAGTTCCATTTCAATGGCCTCGAGTGAAACAAAAGTCATAGCATTTTACAGAAACTAAAGAGTTGACTGTTATGCTTAATTGTGAAGAATCAGACATTTGTACAAATACTCTAGATGTAATTGAATTACCTAACTGTAAAGTTAAGTTGGGTCCATAGAAGGTGAAGTTTGTATGTCCGCAGAAAGAAGAATTAGCTGTGAGCTGTGCAGATGTAGTTATCTTGAGTGCGGTCTCACAAACGCCAAACAGAAAAATTATGTCACCCAAACTTGACTGGAGATGAAATCTGGGTTTTCATGGGATAGGCGGGGGTGAAAGCTGTTATCAAAGCAGCATCCATAGTGGCCATAATAATAGGCATAATTCAAAAACCTTTAGCAGGAAAGGCTTCAAGTAGGCCCACGAACACCCTCTGGAGGGTGTTCTAAAGGTCTCAGTTCTGCCACAGTTGTGGCGGCTAGCTTCCCTTGGTCATGAATACAGTACCCTTTGTATGGTGGGTCATTGAGTCCCCGATGTGCGCTCCATCTAAGCAGCCAAGTCTTCTGGTTGCAGAGTTCCACGAAGCAGCCAGTGCACAGCCCCACAAGTGGGGGCTGTTAACTGAAAGCACACTGTGGAATACTTGTGCAAACGTCTGTGGGTCTTCTTGGGGCACAGAAAAAGAAGCCTGACTGCTGTGTGGCCACAAGACTTGTAGCTGATTCAGTCAAATCAACAACTGCCAGATTAATCCTGTCCTCACTGCCTGACTGTTGAGGAGAATAACATCTCCTGCCAACCCAGCGAATCCTCTGTGACCCCACATCGGTGCCGGTTCTCATTCCACTGCTCCCCAAAGATGACCACTGAGCTTTCTCTCCGAGGCTACTTAAGCTCACATTCACCTACAGCTCTGCCTTCTTCATACAAACGCCAACAGCGCAAGATAACCTCCTTGATGAAACACTAACTCTCGGGCGTCCCAGTGCCGTGCTCCGGCATTTCCAGAAAAAGTAAGGGCCCGGGCCTGGCGGCACGCACCCTTCGATAGCTCAACTGGTAGGGCGGAAGACTGTAGACCCGCCACGTGTGGACAGCCTTAGGTCGCTGGTTCGATTCCCTCTATTGTCAGTTTCAATGTTAAAACCTCTGGGGTCTCAGATATGTGTCACATGTCAACTTCATGAGCCATTTAATCCAGTTATCCACTCCTTCCATAAAATATATCCAAAGACATTAAGAATGGATTATTAAATGTACAAATATAAAACTACGGAGTATTTGAATCATAATGTAACAGTGAATTTAACCTATGATATTATGAATAAATATCTTCAAGCAAAGCTGGCTTAATGACATTGTTCCCCTATGGAGATTGTCATTAGAAGGGTAGCTTTTAGTGAAGTCCAAGTGGATTACCCAAATGGCTTCTAAGCTCACTTAATTAACATGAACTTAGAAATCTGTTTTTTGGTTTGTTTATTTGTTTGACAGCCAAAGGATCAATTCAACCCAATTGTTGGATTTTACTTAAATGCAGATAAAAAGAATAACTGTACAAACAGTTTTCTGAAACATGTAGAACTGAGAAACGCAGTTCCTAAGTGTTGGTTATTCGAATCAATTGGTATTTCATTAGAGGTTACATTGGAATTCAATTGGTAGAAAAATTTAAGCACCTTGTTTGACTGCCTTGGAACAACTTCTAGTCATCTATGGCTCCTCTGGGTGAAAAGCAGGGGTCTTGCTAATCTTAGCTTTCACTCCCTTTCCATCTATACTCTACTATCTCTAGTCTCCTCAGCATTCACCTCCCACATAATTGCTAATGAAAAGACCTACACATAATTCCCAGGGCCAGTTCAATCTGCTCAGGAAGAGTCTTCTCATCACTAAGAAACTTCAGGTTTTATACTAGAAAAGTGGGTCTTCATTGGTGGAAGGCAATTTCGCATCTCTGAAAGAAGGATGTGAACATTTTTCATGTTCATCAAAGGGGTAATAGGTTAAAAACAATTGAGAAACAGCTCTATCAATTTTGAACATTTATCTGTCCATCCTGGCTGATTTGGCAATTGCTCTTCCTTCTGCTTGTAATTTCCTTCTCTGTCTTCTCATGGTCAATGTCTATACATCCCTTAAAAACAAGTTTAGGTGTCATTTCCTCTGAAAGCCTTCCCATGAACATTAGACTGGATTTATGCAGCTGTCTCCCACCTAGATTGTAAAGTCCTTCAATACAGAGATTGTGTATTATCCCTCTTCGGATCATAGGTACCTATCATGATTCTTGTCTCATAAAAGAGGCTCAAATAATGTGAGATGAACTGAAATGAACTGGACTTTCAATCTAAGTAAGTGATCCTATCACTGCTCTTACTAAGAAGCATGAGAAAAAGTCTTTTCTTCCAACGTACTGTGTCTCTTTTATATCATACTCTGCTCTCTTACATAGCCTTGTTCTTCAGTCTGTACTTACACTACCCTCTTTCCCTCAGAGAGGGACAAGGCTATCCCACTTTCTAAGGATAACACCTATGCTCCCTGTGAAGGCATTCCACCATTATACCCTTTCTCTTGCAAAGCCTCACTCTTCTGATTCATTTCTTTTGCCTAAAAATATGCTCAGTTTACTTAGTCTAAAAACCCTCTTGAGAGACCTTATTATCCCCTTAAATTATAATTTGTTTTCACTCACAGATTTTCCCAAATAAATCTGGTCAGTAAACAATAAAAATTATTTGTAAATAAATGAGGAAGAGAAAGAGGGGAAGATGTTGAGAAGCTGATTTGCAACTATTAGAGAAGGGATATGCTACAGGAAGGCAACAAAATATACTGCTTATATAGAGACTAACATAGTACTTAACAAGCTCTACTTTCTCACCAAAACCCTGTACATTAATAACGAGTTGTTGTGACTCAACACTAACCATACATGAACATTTCCCTAAAACTCTGAAATTTGTTTAGTATGTATCTTAATTTCACGTTAGAAATCTTAATTTCGAAGTATGGATATGTAAAATGAGTGTTATGTAAACTTTCTCTAAAAATACTTTATCTGCTTTTTGTCAGAATTTGAGGTTTTCATTTTTGTTTGTTTGGTTTGGTTTGTTGTGTGGGGTTCATTTTACATCAAAAGAAACACATTGGTCATGACAATTTTTTGAGGGGTTAGTGAACAAGGATGGTGGGATGGAGGAAGGGAAGAACATTCAAGTTTTCTACATAGAAACAAACATATGTCTCCATAAGACATATGTGTCACCAGGAAATTATTTGCTACAGGAGAAGTTATCAAGCAAATAAATTCTTATGGCATCAAGCAAATAAAATTCTAGTGAATAGGCAATGCTTACATTTTGTGTTTTAACTATTTTCTTATGAAGTAAGAGAATGCTTAACGTGAATACTTCCATAAAACCTCACTGTGGTAGATTATCGCAGTATGGTCCCAAACTTACTCATGCCATTCTGTGTTTTCACCTTTGGCTGATGCCATACCACACTGACTGATGGGCTTTCTAGTAAGGCTTGCTTTGGCCAATAGTGCATAGTATGACACAATGGGATATAACATGATATAAATGGAGATTTGAAACATGCTGGTGCCTTAGTGCTTATGTTCTTGCTGCTGTTGAAATGAGTCTCTATGTGAATAAGCCTGGGCTGGCAGGCAGGAGTGAGCCACTGTGTGGAGGCCATCATCCACCAACAGTCCCCAGATAGCTGAAGACACATGAGGAAGCCTAGATAAAACCAGAAATGTTCAGTGAAGTCCAGCTCAAATTACTAACCAATCACTGAATAATTTAGTCTGGTATTTTTATCCCATGATAATTATATGAATTAGTTGTACTAATGAACTTGTAGTAAATATAAATTTTAGCAGTACTATATGAACCATGAATACTTAAGCAAAGCAATGAAGGGCTAAATTCAATAAGGTGCAAGTACTTGCAACATAACTCATTTTATCCTGGAAGTTCTCCAATAATGTTGAACTTCTAAATAAGGTAAATTCTTAAAAATAAACCATCTGTATTATAATGCTCTTTGGTAAATGTTCCTTACTTAAAAATACAGATTTTATTTACTATAGTCTCTTATATAAATATTTAACATATAGAAACATAGCAGTGATTATCTAACTCACTTACTTTTTCATTTTCAGATTTTAAATGCATACTACATTTTAAAGACAATGCTCTTGAATATTTGAGGCTATATGTCATATCTGTGGTAAAAATAAACAAACTAATGACAGAATTACAATTTCTCAATCCAGATAGTCTTTGGATATGCAAGAAGTCAGTGAAAGCCTAGAATGATTTATGGGCTTATCTAACCAGTTTGCATAGCACTTTGTAAATCCCTTCTTCCTTAAAGAAAACCTACTTAATATTCAGGTTCTTTAATTTGGTTCTTTTCTGAATGTTATACATTTAGTTTTTAAATATAATATTTATCTAAGGCAGAATTCAAGTCTACAAAACCATAACTCTACATTATAATGATAACATAGGTATATAAACTAGGACATTTATTTATATTAAATTTAAGGTTCACATACTGGCAAGCTTTACCTGGCTGAGTCATTACCGCTCTTCTGCAACAGAAGAGTAGTGAGATATAACAGTGCAAATGTAAAGATATTGCAGCATATTCTATTACTATCATTCCCTGATCAGAAAACATTCTTGCAAAAAAAAAATACACAAACTTTTGTGAAGCTGACATAAGGCTTGTTAAAATATTATTTATACACACAGAAGGCAGATTTCATCAGATATTCAAGTGATTAAAAATATCTTTCTATGGAAATATCAGATCTTGTTTGTTTTCTTATGCCTGTGCTAATATTTCTTTATGCTTTCTCTGCTCTTGAGAGGATTATGTGAGATGAACTTGTGAGAAATGGACAGGTATGAAGCTGAGTGCCCAAAGTGGAAAAAAAAAAAAATAGAGGCAAGACAAGAGTGTAGATGAATCTGAAAAGTTAGAATATGGTCAAAAATCAAAAATGTATGTTAGAATTAGAATTAGGGTTCATAATAGGCAGTAATATCATGGGTGAACAATAAGACAGTGACAAACATATATTCCAGGATCAGTTATGAAGGAAAGAAAAAACAATCATTTGCTGAGTGCCTGCTATGTGCGGGATACGATGTTCTTGCTTGGCTTAGATTACCTCATTTACTCCTCAACATAACCTTCTGACATAGGTATTATTGTTTCCATTTTATCAATGAGGAATTGGGGCACAAATAAGTTACATGACTTGCCTATGGTCACTAATTTAAGTGACTACAGAAACCCAGGCATGTTGGGGTCCAAAGCCTGTGCTCTAAATCTGGCATCAGTGGCAAGACAAGAGAAGAATGATTGCTGAGTTAAATTTCTTCCTCAGCCCCAGGACTTTTTTTTACTAGCATTCCCAGTCTCACACTCTGTTTACTAACAATCCATTCTTAAAAATAGTCACTACTGCTCCATATCCCTAGCTTCGGTTTGTAAGTTGTCCGTGGAGTGGTGGTTTCTCTATCTAATGCAATTCTAGTAGGCTTGGATGATCTTATAACACTCATCTGTACATCAGGCTAAAATTAGTTTAAGTTATAAAATGAATTTTTACTGAGCTATCCCTGTATAAGAGATTTTTATTCTTGTAGGAAAATATAACGATATGATACAACCACTGCCTTGTAGGAGGTTAAAGCTGTATACAAATGGCTTAAGTATGCATGGTTCTCCAAGGGCAAATCAAAATATTCCAAACTCAATATTTGGCACACAGGAACCAAAAATGTTTTCATCTTAGTAATAGCAAGACTAGCTAATCACCAGGTTTACCCATGTTAGAGGCGGAGCTAAGCCATGACTAAGGATAAATGGTAAGATGCAGTTAGTATGTTTAGCACAAAGCCTCGGCATAGCAATGGCTCGATAAACGTTCACAGTTTTAGTGTCATAACGAGTAGCAAAACAGTCAAAATTGTACAGGAAGAAGTAGTTCTCATTCCTTTCACTTCTCATTGAAAGGAAAACATTATGCATGCCTTTTGCTTTCAGGAGAGACCAAGAAGAGAAGAGTCTAACTAAGCTGTGATAAGTATTTATTATAAAAGAATGATAAATATAATGCAATGGAGAAAATAAGGTATAAAGAAGTTCCTATGAGAGTCGAGAAAAAGAGGTTATTTCAGGATATAAAATATGAATTCATTTTATCTTTGTTACACCTATGGCTGTCAAATGCACTGTTAGTTCCTGAGTATATTTCAGGACTGGTTTGTTCTTTTTAGAACACACATGCAAAAGTAAGATATGTAAGGCTGAGAAAAATATCTGGACAGCAAAAGCATCTCACTGAACAAAAATAAAGACTTAGGAAAAAAATGTATGTAGATTACTCAATACCATTTCAGAATAAGCGATTGTTTAAAAAATAGGGTTGCCAAAACTCTACACCTAAGGGAACCAAAACACATCACAAAATTAAGATCAACCCAGTTAATTAGTATGGTCTTGAACTTACATGGACAGCAGCACTACTGGTTTCAGAGCCCACTGAGCATTGATGTCCAGTGTAAGCTGGGACAATATTACCAAATCAGATTATTTATCTGATTTTGAGAGTCACAGTCTTGGAAGTAAGCGAGAACTTTCAAGAATAAGTCTTACACCAAATGTCTTTCAAGTTATCACCCAAAGTTATTTGAATAGCTCTAATGTGGTGGAATTTTCCATCTTGTAGCAGAATATGCTCATTTTTAGTACTCTGATAATTAGGCTTCTTCTTGATTATTGACTCAAAATCTTTCTTCTACTCATTTCTACCTTTTGGTTCTAGTTCTATCTACACATAATAAGCACTTCCTCTTTTTCCTATGATGACTCTTCAAATTTCAAAATCATCGGACTACCTGTTGCTAACTCTCCATTTTATCATTCATCATGTGATTCCATTTCCAGGCTTTTAATTATCCTAACCTCCCTTCTGTGAAAGTTCCACTTAAATTTTATACCTGAGTATGTATAAGTACCACAGACATGTGTACCCATTGCCACAGATTACCTCCCAGGTCAGTGATCCTCTTACTATCTATAGTGAAATACCACTGAGCTTCTATTGTGCTCTCTCTTGAGGACCAAAGTTTTGTTTAAAAATAAATTAGTAAAACAGTGAAAAGAGACACAAACTATAAGCCCTGTTTATTAGTATTAGATTCATCTAACATAAAATTACTCAGTCAATTGCTTCCTCTCAATTTCTTTTCTTAGCTCTTCATAAACTGGTGACAAATAGTTTTGGTTGGCCGGCAATTAAGAACCATGCTTTGAGCAGCGCTGTCCCAGGTAATAGATGCTATACTTAACTTTGTGTAGCCCATGCTTGTATGAGTACTGAAAGTATATCCTTTAATTGAGACTCTGTCAACCAAATTCCCATTAACATCTATTAACCTAAATTATTCCAACCAGACCTACTGTATAGCACAGGGAACTATACTTAATATTTTGTAATATTGAGAAAAGACTCCTATAAGAGAAAAGACTCTGAAAAAAGAAAAAAGTATGTATTTACACACATAATTGAATCACTTTGCTGTACACCTGAAACTAACACAACATTGTAAATCAACTATACTTCCATAAAAAAATTTAAGTTTATTTTTTATGTGGTTAAATAAGTAAATCCATCCAGATCTGTATTATTGAATTTCTTTTGAAAATATAAATTCAGTAATTTTAATATATTAATATGACTGTAAAATGTCAATTTACTATGTCAACAATTCCTATCTTTATTTTCTTTCTGATATATTTATTTTTATCATAATAATACATTTTCCATGTGGATAACATAAAAGATGCAAAAATATGTAGTATATAGAGAATAAAAGTAAAGCCATAATCCCACCATTTAAGACTAGCAAATTAGGCCATTGTCTTTGCAGTCAGAAAAAAACTGAATTTAAATCTAACTCCAAAAGTTACTGCATATAGACCTTGAGCAAATAATTTATTTGCCTAAGGTTTCTCGTTTTAAGAAGAGATGACAAAATCCTCTGTATAGTTTAGCTGTGAGCATTAAATGCAATAAAGTTGTAAATTGCTTAAAGGGCAGACAAATATAATAAACGTTCAAGAAAGTTAGCTGTTATTACAGATATAATATTATGCTGTTCATAATCTGGTGTTTCTCCCCATATGTTTTATGCAAACTGAGATTTTACTGTATTAACTTTTTATCCTATTGCTTTCATTTAGTATTATAGTATGCAAATATTCCATCACCTTAAATTGCTTTTTAAGAGATCGTTAGAATGGCTTCATTGTTCTCTTCTCCAAAATATTAGACATCTTTACTGCTTTTGTGCCTTCTGCCATTTTGAAAGATAGTTTTTTCTAACTTCATCCAAATTATCGATAAAAATTATTGAAAAAGAAATAGTTCAGCTTGTAGTTCACCAGTAGAGATCTTCCTCTAGGTCACTGTTTCTCAAATTTGATCATTTCTTTTTTAAAGAAAAAACTGTGTTTTTTCTCCTCATATGAAACCGTAACATAAGCACTTTCAAAATTATGTGAATCACAATCTTTTTTTGATAAGGGCATGTCATTTCAGGGCTAAAATTTCCTACTTTTTTTTGGCCCAAGTAGTACATCTTGCATTATCCCAAACAGGACTCAGGAAACGACATCCTACACCCCAAATCTAGCCCACATCCTATTTTTTGTAAATGTCATATTGGGACAAGGCACATTCATTATCTACTTATTGTCTATGGTGGGTCTCACATTAAAATGACAAAGGTGAGTAGTTATGAGACTGTACAGCCTGCAAAGCTGAAAATACTTGCTCTCTGGCACTTTACAGATATAGTTTGATAATTCTTGCCCTAGGCAAATGAGAAGAAGAAAAGAAATAGACTTAATGGACAAGTAATAATTTTATTGCAAGTGAAGACCAAAGATATCATCATGGACTGAGGCTTAAATAAAAGAAACTAATAGGAAAATTGGGTCACACAGACACTTGATGGCACATGCAAGTCAAACACGCAAGACCTTGTGCCACAGCAGTCAGTAAAGCATTTCCAATATAGGGAATGAGTTAATGTCTAGAAGATGATACAATGCTATATCAATAGTTATTCCACCTGGGTTTAATTTAGTTTCTTATATCTATAATCTAACATTTTAAAATTAGATTTGGGGCCTTTGGGAACATTATTTCTTCAAATTTAATTTTCTGTTTCTTTCACTTTCTCTTCTTTTTCTGGAACTCTAGTTAACATAGGAAGAACCCTGACCACTGCCCCACATGTCATCTGAACATCTAAGGTTCTGTTCATTTTTCTTTTGTCTTTTTTCTCTCTGTTCTTCAGTTTAGAAAATGTCTATTGATCTATCTTCAAGGTGACTGATGCTTTCTTCTGCCGATTCACATCCACTGTTGAGCCCACCTAGTGAAATTTTCAGTTCAATTATTATGCTTTTCAACTCTAGATTTTCCACTTGGAGATCGAGGCAAGGAAGAGATTCTCTTTTAGAGTCTCTGAGCAACCATTGCCCTACAGATCCCTTGATTTTGGACCTCTGGCCTCCAGAACTTCCGAGAGAATCACTTTCTGTTGTTTTAAATGACCATGTTTGTGACAACTGGTTACAGCAGCCTTAGGAAACTTATAAAGGCCCTCTCCAAATTCCTGACATAGACTCCACGAGCATAATAAAATAATTGTTGTTTTATGCCAATAAGTTTGAGATGATTTGTTATGCAGTAATAGATAAGCAGATCAATTCACGTGTATATATTTGAAAATCCTGACATATTCAAAAAGAACAGTTAACTATGCATTATTACTGTTGTCCTCAGTTATCATCAGAATTTTCATATGCTATTGTTCTTCCTTTCTCACTTTAAATGAGTGTTAATTTTGTTTTATTATTATTAGATTACTAGGTGAGATTCTACTGTACATTTTCTACAATGTACAGTAGAATCTTTTGCACATTTTAGCCCATGATTTTTCAGTTAGACTATAAGACATGTATGTATGTATCATGGCTTACTTGTGAATCATACATTTTTTTTTCTTGTTGAAGCTGGTGTATGTGTGTGTGTGTGTATACAATTTTGGTTGAATTTCCATAATGGCACTTTATTTGTGTTGTGCTGCTTGCAAATTTTGTCATTTAAGTAAACTGCAATGTATATAATATTAAAACAAATTACTGAGTAATTGCTAATTTTATTAGACATAATTTTGTAATATTAAGTCATGGGTATTCAGTCATGTTCTTCTCTTACAAGCTAAATAAAAACTATTTTTCCACTGATTGTGAGATAGTTAGGAGATGTTTTTTCTAGCTAAGAGAGCTTAAGTTAAAAAAAAATTTAGTTTTGCACTAGTTGCCTCCACATCCACTTATAAAGTGGCCAGAATTACACTTAAGAGTGATATTAGAGAGCATATGATTCTTTCTTGAGTATAAGCAATCTTGGTGAGATGCCTGGCTTACATGAACATGTATAAAGACTATCAATTTCCTCTTCTGTCAGCCTAATTACCCTCTGAAAAAAGAATGGCAGGTTAATTTGGTAAGAGTTGAAGTTACTAAAGATGTTAGCTAATAGTATTTTCTAAGTTCACTCAAGCCATGTGCTTAAATAATTCATTCTAAAGTGTTAATATAAATCAACACCAAGCTCTTTAGTTCTCAGCTTCTGAAATCTAATTTACACCCATTTGGAAAATCTTTATTTTTGTCTATCTCCATGCTTGTGGTACCTTCTTAGATATTTCCAATAACAAATGCAATGCCCATTTAACCAAGAATCAAAACAATAATGAAGAATGTCCTGGATACTTCTTTGTTCAAATCATAGTCTAATTCTTGGTTAAATTGACTGTAAGTGTTGCTTTCCTCTAGGAAATTGGAGAAAATAGCATAGAAAATGTATCTGTCTTATTTTCTGCTCATTGTGTCCTCATTCTCATCTGTTAGATGGAGTTCAGTAAAGCTTTTTTTAATTTTAAAAGTAAGTAAAAGTAAAATTAAAAAAGTAAATTCCAAAAAAGAAAAAAAGTAAATTCCTAAATTCCTCTGAGGGAGGAAGCTTTCATTCTGAGGGAATGAAATATATACATATGTGTACACACACACACACACACACACACACACACACCTATGAAAAAGATTTGTAGAAAAACCAACCCTTTCTTTATATTCAACCCTAAACTGTTAAATAGCTCTTTTGCTTCCAATCCACTGACACTTTTGCTTCCCTTTGCTATTTATGGAGGGAAGTATAATAAAGGTAACTCTAGCTGCTGTAATACATAAAATGCCTCAAACCAAAGTCCAAAAGAGTTGTTCTTACTAAGCAGGCAGCTATCCTCCAAGTGGAAAATCAGCACCCATTGTCCTTCCATGTTTTGGTTCCACCATATTCCACATACAGTTTCCAAGGTTACTGCTCACATCTACATCAAGCCAACATGATGGGAGAGAGCATGGAAGATCTCCCATTGAAGAATTACATGTACCATGGCTTGAACTGGTGCATATCACACTTGCCAGGGTTCCACTCACCCAATTACTTACTCACATGGCCAAAACTAATCACAAGGGAGGCAGAGAAATGTAGTCCAGGTTCACTCAAGTCAGAGTGAAATTGACTTAAGGAAAAGCCAGCCATTTTCTTATATAAGAAGACAAAAACCAAAGAGTTCAAGAAACAATGGATAATATAGATACAAATCATGTTATACAATTGTCCTTTTTATGAATTATTCAGATTTGCTATTAATATCTCAAATGAGGTAAAAAGTTGGATGATTCTCAGGTTACACATTTGCTGTTAGGTCAAACCTTTTCATTAGTCAAGGGAATTATTTTCTAAGAAAATTCCAACTCCATATCCTCAGCATACATCAATATTCATAATTATAATATTATATTTGTATAACATAAAGAATGAAAAATGTTAACATGTTAAATGTAGTCTCTGGGGGGGAACCACATTTGTCTCTTGATCACTGATATATCTCAATTGCCTAGAAAAGTATCTGGCACAGAGTTGACATCACTATTCACAGTAGCCAAAAAAAGGTGAAGCAGCTCAAATATTCATCAACTGATGAATGAATAAACAAATTGTGGTATATACACGCAATGGGATATTATTCAGCCTTGAAAAGAAATGAAATACTGATACATGCTATACTTTGCATGAACCTTAAAAACGTTATGCTAAGTGAAATAAGCCAGACCTATATTAAGTATTGTATGATCTCATTGATATAAAATCTCTAAAAATAAATAACACCATAGAGATAGAAGGCTTATTAGTGGTTGCCAGGGACTGGCAGGATAGGGTACTGGAGAGAATGTACTTAATGCACACAGGAGTTTATTTTGGAGTGATGGCAACTCCAGGGTTTTGGAACTAGACAGAAGTGGGTTTTGTACAACATTGCAAATGTACTTAATGCCATTAAAATTTTTCACCTTAAATGATTAATTTTATGTTATGTGACTTTTACCTCAATAAATAGGTCCCTCTTGTTTAAAAATAATATAACTATAGCTATCTGTAAATCTATATGTTAATATATGCATAGGGAAAAAACACCCAGGGAAATTCATACAAACTTTTAAAAATGGTTTCACTAGATTTGGAATTATGGAGTTTTTTCTCTTTCTGAATTATTATTTCCATAATTTTATAAAGAGGAAATATTTTGTCACCCCAGCAATCTTATACATAATAATGGTACATGCGTTGTACTGAGAGACATGTTTGGTAGACCAGTTGTTACTGTTCATTAAATGTGCATTTGATTTGAGGCTGTTGAGAGTAACATATTTGGTCTTAGACTGAGTTTATAGTAAGAGTGAACTAGGAAGGGAACTGGAAATAAGTACAAAAGTTGTTTCTATATCTATAACAATTATATATCAGATGGAGTTTGTATGCAGTTTCCTTCTAATTATACAGTAAAAGTATACATACAGTAAATTTTACAAAAAATGTATATATAGTAAGTCATGTGTAGCCTTGAAAACAATAATAGTATAAGCTTTACATTCTTGAGGTTTATAGCCAAAGACCCAAATTTACAAACACAACTATATCAACTCTTTCCTTTGGGAAGGGTTTTTTTTTTTTTCCGTAAAGATAAAGACATTTTATAAATTCAATAAAACTGCACACACTTATTTTAAAAACAGCATTTTAGATGCAGATGCTGGGCTGTGGACTAGGATTAATGTGGTAGGCATATGGTTTCCCAAAAATGTCCCATCTACATCTATGAAGACTGAAATATGATAAGCTATTACTTCCATTATTATGTTATGTTCTGTGGCACAACTGATCTTAAATCTGGAGATTATCTGATGGGTCTTATCTAATCTTATGAGGCCTTTTAAAAGCAAAGATTTTCTCCAGGGAGCAACAGAATGGGATGTCAAATTTCAAAACACAAGAAGGATTTGACATGTCACTGAGATAGAGAGGGCCCATGCAAGGAATGACAAAATGGGTCAAGAGGCTGAGAATAAGCCTCAGTTCAACAACCTACAAGGAAATGGGAACCTTATTCCAAATCACAAGGAACTAAATTCTGCCACTAACAGCAATGACTGTGAAGAGGAACCAAAATTCTAGATAATAACATAGCTGGCCAATAACTTAATTTCAGGCTTCTGAGACCCTGCGTCAAGAATCCAACCATACCATACGAGACTTCTGAATTACAGAACTGGGAGATAATAAACGAATGTTGTTTCAAGCAACTACATTTGTGGAAATTTATTATGCAGAAATAGAAAATTAGTATAATTAACAACTACCTAAGTGATCCCCCCCCACACACTGTAAAAACTGCTATTCATATATTGCCACATAAAATGTACCCATCACTACCATGTACCTCACTCAACCTCTCTGCCAATAATGTCGTTAAATAATTCTCAAGGGAAAGGGTAGCTATACACTGGATCCCTGACCTATAGGATAACAGCAAGGTTAGACCAAAGGTCATGGAAACTACCTCAGGATGATATTAGGAAAACCCCAAAAGTAATGAATGAGACCCATGAAAAAACTCTTGGGAATGAACATGTGGCTAGAGTGCTTTCTGACCCAGAGTCAATGAGTGAATTAGAGTATCTGTCTAAAAGATACTCAAATAACTTTACCATAGACTATGATCAGAAAGAATGGGATGTAAAAACAGACTCTGACAATGCATATATGCCAAGCACAGACCAAGTGGATTTGGAGGAATAACACTGGGCCTCCAATCCCTAGAGAAATGCCCTTAAATTGAGGATCAGAAAGGGCTTAGAGGGCTCACCATGGCATGGAGGACACATCCTTGAAAATGCTGCATGCCCTTTTCCTCTCATTCTTGCACATCTATAACTTTCCAGTCTGATATGTGTCTAGGGGGTGCATATAATGAAAGGCCCAAAGCTTCTCATCACTAGGAAAAAGTATCCCCAAATTTACATCAAGAATCTGAACTTGGTTAATATGAATATGTCACCCAAGTTCAACTCATTCTGGGTGCCTTAGAAAATTGTAGTTCTCAACCTATGAGCCATACTCTGGCCTGAACCGATCATCTTCTTTTTCTCTCTCTCTCTCTTTTTTTTATATCTGCACAAAACTGTGTGGTGTTTACTCTTCTAAATTTTTTATAATTTTTGCCACTTTTTGAATTACAAGGTCAATACATGTTTATGGAATTAAAACTAGAAAATACAGATAAGCAAAAGGAAGAGATTAAAAATTGCCAATAATCCTATCACCTTACCATTATCAACATTTTGATATATAGGCAGTCCTTGCTTTGGACAGTAGTGCTGAACCATAAAAATGACCATGCAAGCTGAAATGATGCAAAAATGATCTCAATAATGGCAAACATTACTATTGTATCATGACCTTTAAAAAATTTTGTCAGAACATTAAAAGCTCTCTGACAGTTATAAATAAACAGGGAATTGAAAAAATAGGAAATCTAATATTTATGTAGTACATTGTAATTTTTTAAACATTTTTATTGGAGTATAATTGCTTTACAATGGTGTGCTTGTTTCTGCTTTATAACAAAGTGAATCAGTTATACATATACATATGTCCACATATCTCTCCCCTCTTGCATCTTTCTCCCTCCCACTCTCCCTATCCCACCCCTCCAGGTGGTCACAAAGCACCAAGCTGATCTCCCTGTGCTATGCGGCTGCTTCCCACTAGCTATCTATTTCACGTTTGGTAGTGTATATATGTCAATGCTACTCTCTCACTTTATCACAGCTTACCCTTCCCCCTCCCCATATCCTCAAGTCCATTCTCTAGTAGGTCTGCATCTTTTTCCCTTCTTGCCCCTAGGTTCTTCTGACCGTTTTTATTTTTTCTTTTTTTAGATTCCATATATATGTGTTAGCATACGGTATTTGTTTTTCTCTTTCTGACTTACTTCACTCTGTATGACATTCTCTAGGTCCATCCACCTCACTACAAATAACTCAGTTTCGTTACTTTTTATGGCTGAGTAATATTCCATTGTATATATGTGTCACATCTTCTTTATCCATTCACCTGTTGATGAACACTTAGGTTGCTTCCATGTCCTGGCTATTGTAAATAGAGCGGCAATGAACATTTTGGTACATGACTCTTTTTGAATTATGGTTTTCTCAGGGTATATGCCCAGTAGTGGGACTGCTGGGTTGTATGGTAGTTCTATTTTTAGTTTTTAAAGGAACCTCCATACTGTTCTCCATAGTGGCTGTATCAATTTACATACCCACCAACAGTGCAAGAGGGTTCGCTTTTCTCCACACCCTCTCCAGCATTTATTGTTTGTAGATGTTTTGATGATGGCCATTCTGACTGGTGTGAGCTGATATCTCATTGCAGTTTTGATTTGCATTTCTCTAATGATTAATGATGTTGAGCATTCTTTCATGTGTTGGTGGGCAATCTGTATATCTTCTTTGGAGAAATGTCTATTTAGGTCTTCTCCCCATTTTTGGATTGGGTTATTTATTTATTTATTTATTTTGCAGTACGCGGGCCTCCCACCGCTGTGGCCTCTCCTGTTGCGGAGCACAGGCTCTGGACGCGCAGGCCCAGCGGCCATGGCTCATGGGCCCAGCCGCTCCGCGGCACGTGGGCTCCTCCCAGACTGGGGCATGAACCCACGTCCCCTGCATTGGCAGACGGACTCTCAACCACTGCGCCACCAGGGAAGCCCTGGATTGGGTTATTTTTTTGATATTGAGCTGCATGAGTTGCTTGTATGTTTTGCAGATTAATCCTTTGTCAGTTGCTTCATTTGCAAATATTTTCTCCCATTCTTTTCGTCTTGTTTATGTTCGTCTATGTTTATGTTCATCTATGTTTATGGTTTACTTTGCTGTGCAAAAGATTTTAAGTTTCAATAGGTCCTATTTATTTATTTTTGTTTTTACTTCCATTTCTCTAGGAGGTGGGTCAAAAAGGATCTTGCTGTGATTTATGTCATAGAGTGTTCTGCCTATGTTTTCCTCTAAGAGTTTGATGGTGTCTGGCCTTACATTTAGGTCTTTAATCCATTTTGAGCTTATTTTTGTGTATGGTGTTAGGGAGTGTTCTAATTTCATTCTTTTACATGTAGCTGTCCAGTCTTCCCTGCACAACTACTGAAGAGGCTGTCTTTCCTCCACTGTATATTCTTGCCTCCTTTACCAAAGATAAGGTGACCATATATGCGTGGGTTTATCTCTGGGCTTTCTATCCTGTTCCATTGATCTATCTTTCTGTTTTTGTGCCAGTACCATACTGTCTTGATTACTGTAGCTTTGTAGTATAATCTGAAGTCAGGGAGCTTGATTCCTCCAGCTCCGTTTTTCTTTCTCAAGATTGCTTTGGCTATTCAGGGTCTTTTGTGTATCCATACAAACTGTGAAATTTTTTGTTCTAGTTCTGTGAAAAATGCCAGTGGTAGTTTGATAGGGATTGCATTGAATCTGTAGATTGCTTTGGGTAGTATATTCATTTTCACAATGTTGATTCTTCCAATCCAAGAACATGGTATATCTCTCCATCTGTTTGTAACATCTTTAATTTCTTTCATCAGTGTCTTATAATTTTCTGCATACAGGTCGTTTGTCTCCTTAGATACCAATCATCTTTGATTATTGTCACACTATGAGATGCTCCTGGCCAGCCAGCTAGGCTCTCATATGATTTCTTTATCACATTGCTTGTGTTATAAATGTTTTTAGTATGCAAAATACCACACGTAGTCCAAATAGTATGATGAAACCTTATGAACATTTCCCAGTATTGTCAATTATAAAGTCATGGCCAACCTTGTTTTATATATACTCCACCCACTACATCATCTCCCAAAATACACACACACACGCATGCATGCACACACACAGAGGCTTGTTTTGAAACAAATCTTAGACATTCAATCGTTCTATTAGATTTTTTTCAATATAGATTTCATTAAATTTTTCAGTATGCACCTCTAAAAGACAAGGACATTTTAAAAACATAACCATGATATCACTATTATACCTAAAAGACCATAATTCCTTAAAATGATGAAATATTCACTACATGCTCATATTTCTCAATCTGACTCTTTCAAGTTATTTGTTTGAATCAGGATTCAACAAGATGCAAAGTATGCATATAGAACTTCTAAGTGCCTCAGGTAAAAACACTATGAGGTCTACATTATCCCCTAAAGGAGGACAGTGTATATTATAGCATATCCCTAATAATCTATTCATCCTACTTTGAAACAGATATATATAGAAAATTTGCAGTACAAAAATGAGTGGAAATTACTTGCAACTTGTTTTCAGTGCTTTCATGAAAAAATTGACTTTCATACCTAAAATGGGTGCAGGGTGTGGTAGCATCATTCTTCGACATGTTAATACAAAGTATGATACTCTTTTTCAGCTAGGTAAGCTCTGTTTCAGTAAAATGCAGAATGCCATTTTGACCTAAGCTTTCTGGAAGAGTACAAGGAGTTATGATTACCAAACCGTTTATTTCTAAAGCCAGTGACTTTCAAAGTGTTTCTAGAATTAGACCACTGTTTTCCATCTGCAAGACTGACATCTTGGTCCAAGTTACCATCACCTGTTTCCAAGATACTGCATTTTTCTCCTAATCTGTCACTCTAAATCTGACCTTCCTCTCCTGCAATTTGGCTTTAACAGAGTAGTTCTAGTAAACCATTTAGGATCATATCTATTTTCTGCATAGAACTCTCCAGTGGCGTCCCACCTTACTCCTAGTGAAACCTGAAGTCTCTATTGTGACTTATAAGTCTGACACAGTGTGACTCCCTATTACCGCTCTGACTTCACCTTTTACTACTCATCTACACTTAATTTCCTCCAGCCACAGTAGCCTTAGGGCTTTTAGGGACATTTAAGGATTCGGCAGTATTTTTTTAAACTTCAGCCCACAGTGGACTTCTTCCTTCCCAAACCAGAGCTGCCTCATCCTCATGCCGAGTGTGATTCATCGTTCTGTAGCTTTCTCTGTCATTAAGGATCAACAGGTACACCAAAGGTGCCACTTGGGGCAACTTCTCCATATTCCCAACTCATTTACTACCCATATTCTTTTTTTTTTAATTTTATTTTTTTATTGAAGTATAGTTTACTTAACAATGTTGTGTTAGTTTTAGGTGTACAGCAAAGTGATTCAGTCATATATATAATCTACATATGTATGTGTATATATATATATTCTTTATCAGATTATCTTCCATTGTAGGTTATTAGAGGATATTGAATATAGTTCCCTGTGCTATACAGCAGGCTCTTGTGGTTTATCTATTTTATATAGTGTAGTGTGTATCTGTTAGTCCCAAACTCCTAATTTATCCCTCCCTCCTCCCACTTTCCCCTTTGGTAACCTTAACTTTGTTTTCTATGTCTATGAATCTATTTCTGTTTTGTAAATAAGTTCGTTTGTATCAGTTTTTCAGATTTCACTTATAAGTGATATCATACGGTATTTCTCTTCCTCTGTCTGACTTATTTCCCTTAGTATGATTATCTCTATGTCCATCCATGTAGCTGCAAATGGCATTATTTCATTCTTTTTATGGCTGAGTAATATTCCATTGTATATATGTACCACATCTTCTTTATCCATTCATATATTGATAGACATTTAGGTTGTTTCCATGTCTTGGCTACTATAAATAGTGCTGCTATGAACATTAGGGTGCATGTATCTTAATTTAAACTTCAAGCAACATCTGAAAGCTTTCCAATTCTCTTCACCTCCCCTACCAACCTTGATTACCTCTAAACTGAATTGCTGAGTTTTTCTCTCACTGTTTTCAATGGAATCCCTCTGGTCTCCCTCAAACTATTTTTCACCCAAAGAATTCTTAAAGAATAAATCAAACCACATCACTTCTCTCTTAAGACAGTTTAATGCTTTCCCTTCATGTTGAGAAGACAATTCAGACTATTCAACTGACCTGCAGGATCCTGCTGGTACAGACCATTGCCCATCTCCCCTAAGCTCTTGCACTATTCTTGTCTTCCCTCACTACAGTAGTGAAACTGGTCTTCCTTCGATTCTTCAGCTACAAATTTCGCTTTCAAGTAAATGCTGCCTCCCGTCTCAAATGCTTTACTTCAACCTCTTCACCAGCCTGGCTCCTTCTCATTCTTCACACGTCACTCTCATCACTTATCTTTCATAGCATTTATCACAATGTGCTATTGTATGTGTACTATGATATGCATTTTTAATGTCTTTCTCATGCTGCCCTAAAACCCAATATAGTGGGGATCATAACTTTATTCACAATGTACATAATTTAGCAAAAAACTACTCAATAAACATTTGTTAAAGGAATAAATTATGCATCCATGCAAGAATGAAAAACTAAATGGATTACTTATTTAATCAGGCATTTTGCATAATCCTAGCCATCAGGTCTCAAATAGAAAGAGGAGATGATAAGCATGTCTCAGGGCATGTTTACTTTTATAATTGGGGAAAAAAAGTGAGCTTTAAGAAGAGATCTGGCTCTAAGTGAAAACAAGAGAGGTGAATCTGAAACACTATGTCCCTGCTCAAAAGTTGTTTCTGAGGTTTGAGTGACCAGGGCTGAAGGATTCTGCATTCTGTTGATGGTCTGCTATGCAGAGGTAAAATCATGTA
Organism: Mesoplodon densirostris; assembly: GCF_025265405.1. NCBI lineage: Eukaryota > Metazoa > Chordata > Mammalia > Artiodactyla > Ziphiidae > Mesoplodon > Mesoplodon densirostris. The sequence goes on along the minus strand of NC_082669.1, from coordinate 59,989,823 downwards.
TTTCTCTGGGATGGCAAAGTGGTTTGTAGAAACCCTCTACCCAAATGAAGCATCATTCCCACAGTTCCCCTAAGCAGTTAATATATACATTTAATACATGGTCCCACCAGAAATAATACTCCAGCGGCCCATGTATGCCAAAGATGCCTGGAAAAGTATCTTCTACCCCATGTGCTCTTCTGTAATGTGACCTTACCAGTCCCCCATTAAGAGAGGAAGTCTAATTTCCTTGAGTCTCAACTGACTCTATTGACTCACTTGAAGTCAGTAGAATGGGATAGAAGCAATTCCTGTGACTTGGGAGGTTAGGTCCAAAGAAGCCTGTCCCCTACAAAGCCCTACATGATTTAGTTTCCTGTATAGCATCTTGGTTTGCTTGGACAATAGGAACACTGTGCAACAGATGTTCCTTTGCAGGACACTCCCTTTCAGAGCCAAGACACCATATTTTGAGATGTCCAAACCACATGGAGAGCCGGTATGTGAGCACTCCAGTAGTTAGTCTTACGCTGAACCCAGCCTTTGAATCATCCCAAGCCAGCAGCCAGATATGTGAGTGACAAAACCTCCAGAGAAAATCATCATTTAAGTCACCCCCAGCCATTCCAGTCTTCCCAGCAGAGGCCCCAAATAGAATTCTATCTCCACAGTGCCCTTTCCAAATTCCTGACCACCAAATCCATAAGCATAATAAAATTGCTGTGGCTTTATGTCACTAAATGTGGGGTGGTTTGTCATACAGGAATAGAGAGTCAGGACACCAGAGTTACTAAAAGAATGTGTAGAAGTGCATCCTGTTACTATATAAAAACGAATATACCACAAGTATTTTAGACAGGCGTGTACTTCATTGTGGCATCATCTATAACAGCAAATTAGATTCAATCTTAAGGTTAAATCAGCCAGCAATAATTTACTTATACATTAATAAAATGGACAATTCATTATGTAGTCATTAAAAATTATATGAAATTCAGATAGCAATCAGGAAAATGTGTATGCTCTAAGGTTAACCTAAAAACAAAAAGGAAAACAGCAAATGGTGGAAAAATATGTATTTGTTAAAAAAACACATATGCATGTAGACAGTACTGAAAAGCAGCAGGCGAGAGGGAAATATTTTACTGACGTCAGGCATCCAGAATATGAGTGATGATACACCAGATTTTCTTAAATATTCTGTATAGTTATTTTTCCTATAAAAGTATATGTACTTTACAGACAATCCCATATCTCGTGGGTAGTTACAGAACTAATACTTTCAAATTAGGTGGGGCAGCAGGAATAGAAATGAAGAGAGGTTCTCCGTTTTGTATTCTGAAGGATACTACTGCTTCTGCTCTAGTGGGTATGAAAGAAAGAGTTATTTCTTTTTAGCTCTGCAGCACACATCTGTAGATTCATCCAATGGTTGGATTTGGGTCACAAATATACATTCTTTGCTGAGTAAAGTTCAGAAATGGACCTTTAAGTCAGCCTTAGGTTATGTTTTCTTATGATTTACTTGAGCAGTTATGAAGGCAAACGTTTTTTAAAAAAAACATCTTTATGGGAGTATAATTGCTTTACAATGGTGTGTTAGTTTCTGCTTTATAACAAAGTGAATCAGCTATATGTATACATATGTCCCCATATCCCCTCCCTCTTGTGTCTTCCTCCCACCCTCCCTATCCCACTCCTGTAGGTGGTCACAAAGCACCGAGCTGATCTCCCTGTGCTAAGTGGCTGCAAAGCAGTTTTAAATTTTGTTGTTGTTAGTGTTTTTCTATCCACAAAAATGAAGGCAAAAAAAAATGCTACCTAAGAAGCTAGCAATATAGAATTCTAAGGAAAGATCTCCTCTTGGGTGTGCTACCGAAGATGATTTAGAAGCACAGAAATCTAAAGTTTGTGTATAAAGCTCTATGGAATTTGCTATTTCTCTGGCTTGGATCTAGGTAGAAATGTTGATATCTCATCAATACTAAAATATGATCCTGCCCTCATGCTCAGAATAGAAAACAACAAACCTCAAAAGCAATAACCTGCGTGTGCCATAGATGTGCAGGGAAAGCCAGGCTAGAATTAAAACATGACCATTAATGACTAAGAAATAACAGAACCTCATTTCCGTAGATAAAAGATGCTCCTTGCACAAAAATATATTCAAAGTATTGAATTCAAAAATATGTCTTTATTTTTAAAACACTTTAGGATTATAAATCTGTACTTAACATATTAGTATGAAAGTGGACTTTTGGACAGCAAGGAGGCTTAGAATATCACAATGACATATGCATTTGTATTATTCTACTCACTTCCTTTATAAGACAGTCATATCATACAAACACAATAACATCCATGGAATCTGTAATTTTTAACTCTTCCTATGTCTCAATGCATTCCCTGTATTAATCATTGCATCCCGTCTTGAAGGAAGTCTGTGCTCTACAGAAAAATCTGAGTTATGTGATTTAACGTGCTTGTCTTTTCTAGTGGTGTTTACAAAACTAAAATCACTGCTTTGTTGTCCTTCTGGGTAACTGCTTTTTATTTTTCAGTACTTGTCTGCCAAGTTCTGCTTGTATCTGTCAGTTTTAACATGGCAAATATCACTTGCCGAATTTATATTGTACTAAATTTAAATATACCAGAGTTTATGAGGCTGAGACCACACACTCCCTTTCTCACAGACTACAAGCTGCTGGCATCAAGAGAGTTTTGCAAGTAAATGCCAACAGTCTGATTCAACTTCAAATCTGCCAGGAAAACATTTCTGATAGCGAATACTCTGCTAGGATTTTGAATACCATCATTCTGGTAAGAGTTGGAAATGAACCTTTGAGACAGAAGAGGTGGCATAAGCTACTCTCTGAGGTAGGTCCAGGCTATTTCTCAACCTCATCTGTGAGCTGCAGCTCAGACCTAAAGATGCCAGAGAGAGAAGGTTGCCAGTCTGGGGATAGGGGAGCAGGTTCAAACATATGCATCAGACAGGTGTACCACAGAGAGACCGTGAGAAACTACACATGACTGGTGAGCTCTTACAACAACTTTTCCCATGGTGCCCTAATAGAGTTGATGAGCTGAAGAAGGCACTTAGAACTTATGTATTAATTAGTAAATTCAAGATTTCATAGTATAATATGCCATACTCACTCAACTCTATTTTATTTTTATGACCCTCTCCACTCTTAACATGTAAGAATTAATCCTGTCCTCTGATTATAGCCCCAAGGGCATGAAGGTCATCAAAAAGCAATTGGACTAAAAGGAAAAAAACAAAAATAACTTTGAAATATATAGAGAAATTACCATTATAAACCAAAAAACCATTACTTTATGTCAATGGCATTGCTAATCAGATAACATATCTCTAGGATGATACCAGATGTTCTTTTCTTCTACTAAATTTCATGTGTAGAGTCCACTGAATTAGCTGCATCTCATCCAAAATACTTAATGCATAAATATGGTGCTGAAATTCCGCATATGTATGTAAAGTATAATTAGTTGCGCTTGAACTTTACAATTCAACTTACATATATTTAACTTCTACAATACTCACACTTTGTTTCAATTCCAGAATTTCTGTATGAAATTCAGAAACTTGAATGATAGGGAAAATACATGACTTTTTCTCTTATTTCACCATGATTTATGAGAAATACTGGTTCCTTATTATTATTCTATCTATAATCAGAAAACTTCAAAAATAAGATTTTACCTATAATAACTCCAATAACCCAAAAAGGTCATTAGTTATAAAAACAACAGTAATGTAAAGGATTTGTTGCACCCAAGGCTTATACGTCTACAAGCTATTTTTTTTTCTTGGGTGCCCAAAAGACATTCAGCAGACAATGTTGAACAGTCCTCCTTTCATGGGACATCTGAGACAGAGCCCCTCAGGTAGAGCTTTAGAACATTCCTGGATGAGCCAGGTTTTGCTCTGTCTATCTCAAAGAAATAAAAACATTTACCAGATTCTCAAGGAATTTAAGTTCTCTGGTAATTATGTCTGCTTTGGAAATGCCAATAGCTTCTGAACTTTTTTTTAGTTTCATTCAATTTACAAAGCTCTTTTATATGTATTATCCTATTTTCCCATTATATTCTTTGAGGGATAGGTTTTCCAGGGCTCCTTATTTTCCACATTTTCTAAATGGACAAACAGAAGCTCAGGAGAGTTACTCTCTCATAGTCACATGATTTGTAGCCCCCAGAGCCATTGAAACAGATGTGATATTATGTAACTGTCCCTGCATGTTAAACAACACGGTTTCCACACTGACCTTTGCCTTAGACACTGAAACAAAGATCCCTCAAAATAAGGTGTTCCAATTCTGCATATGCCATGATAATTCTCATCTTACCCTAACAGCTGGCACCTAAGTTAAAAGAGTAAATAAGTATTTAAAAGGGCTTAAAATTAGGAACTGGCAAGAAACCAAACAACATTATGAAACAAATTTCAGCAAAGTAAAAAAAAAAAAAAAAAAGCTAAAGCTCATACTTAGAGTTAATAGCTTTATTTCCATGGATAGAGGAAAATCCATAAGAAATTATGATAAAATGCTGACTCTGGCATACTTGAAAAATCAATTTAAAAAATTTAATTTTCAGGAGTAGGGGCTATTTTGATGATATCAGCTTCATTACTTCCACAGATTTAAATGTGCAAGTCTTTTAGGAAGAAATGACATTTCATTATGACAAAATTTCCCTTTACTCCAACAATATGCTGAATGCCATGATATATAGACACTGAGGGCTTATGGAGCCACTATTACAAACAAATAGCGCCTTTAAAGGGAAATATCATTTCTAGAGAAAGGATATATTTCTTCTTTAAATATCGACTTTCCAAGCGAGGCTTGTTAGTCCTGTTTTAATCTACACTATTCTGGTTAAAATATCCAATTTGCTCTTTTTGTGTGTGTTATAATCATTTCTATGGTGTCATTATCCATGATAACAGCTATTAGGGACAGCACTTGAAAACTCATAGTAATTCCAGTTTTAACCATATAGGCTTCACGCTTAATGGCTCTAAATATAACAAGGAAGGCATGCAATATGAAATGCAAAAATGAATAAAAATAATAATCAACATAATAGGATAAAAACATTTGACCACTCATACATATGGACATACAAATACAAATACACGAAATATAGGGAATTACTGGAACAGGCTGACTTGGAATTTTTTAGTCACTTAACTGCAAATGCTCTGAGGCAGATTGCTATGGCATGTTCCTCAAGATCCCGATTTAAATACTAACTAGTTTTTGGCAATCAGTCCATTAATAAGCTTATGAACCTAAGTATTTTCCTTATTTTCATTTAGTACTCATGTCATAATAGTATAAACATGCAAAAAGAGTACAAGAAGGTATTGCCTGTATGATCAAACAATTCAAATAAAAAGTAGCTCAGTCTTGAGAAGCTGAGAATCATTCTGGATCAGCGGAAGGAAACAGGTACAAATTACATGGAAAGTATGTATTCATTTGGCACCTCTTCCTCCATCTTTTTTAGTTTTTACTTTTTGGTAGTCAGGGATAAGAATCATCTACCAATAAAGCAGAAACTAAAAAAAAAAAAAAAAAAAAAAAAAAAGAATCATCTACCATATTGTTGGCCTGGCTCTGACTTACCTGAGCAGCTACTACTTACCAAGACCCTAATCTTTGTGTTTCTCCCTCCCTCTGATGCAACCTGGAGGGTTACTGTTAAAGAAAGTTCTTCCTTAGTTTAATAAACTACAGTATGTTCAACAAATTATGCTGTCTTGGACTTGGATTCAGCTTGTTCTAGGCACATGGTATGAAAATCAACCTTTGGAAGTACTGGATCACAGAACCAATACGAGAATCAGGTTCAAACATTCTATCAGGGGCTTTGTCTTAAGAAAGCCTTCAAGGGGAGCTTCTGTGATGACAGCAGTAGCAGAAGAATGCCTTGAAGCTGCACAGAGTTAGGTTTATCTCCTGCTCCAGCTGGTTTCTATGCCAGAGTCAGAGATAACTATTTCATATTTAGGCCAGTGCTTTCCTCACACCCCACTTCTTGGTGGCACCGTGATACACCAGGAGGAAGTTAAACCACTGCACTTGTTATTCAAAGATGGGCCCTGGATAGTCGAGGTTACATTAGTACCACTGTTTTATATGAGCTCTGCAGCTATTATTGAGGAACTTAGTTGATCTCTATTTAAAGAGGATGACACATGTGAAAGATACCCAAGACATGGTTAAATGGCTTAGATGAATCTCAAGTTCAATTCTGATATTAATTGCCAAGCGACCAGACATTCTGAATTGTTCTGCCTGCCCTATATAACATAATCAAGTGCTGTATGAAGAATGAACCTTCTTCTCTTATCATAGTGACTGCTTATTTCCTCAACAGAAAGCTGGGAGTTTATAACTCTTAGAAGTCGTGTCATGTGCCTCATTCAATAGCTAATAATTGGGAGACTTTCAAGATGGTGGAGGAGGAGATCATCTTCCTCCCCACAAATACATCAGAAATACATCAACATGTGGAACAACTCCTACAGAACACCTACTGAATGCTGGCAGAAGACCGCAGACTTCCTAAAAGCCGTGTGGCTGACAGGGTCTTGGTGCTCCAGCCGGGTGTCAGGCCTGAGCCTCTGAGGTAGGAGAGCCAAGCTGAGTTTAGGACACTGGTCCACCAGAGACCTCCCGGCTCCACATAGTATCAAAGAGGGAAAGCTCTCCCAGAGATCTCCATCTCAACGCTAAGACCCAGCTCCACTAAACGACCATCAAGCTCAAGTGCTGGACACTCTATGCCAAACAAATAGCAAGACAGGAACACAACCCCATCCACTAGCAGAGAGGCTGCCTAAAATCATAATAAGGTCACAGACACCCTAAAACACACCATCAGACATGGTCCTGCCCACCAGAAAGACAAGATCCAGCCTCATTCACCAGAACACAGGCACGAGTCCCCTCCACCAGGAAGCCTACACAGCCCACTGAACCAACCTTAGCCACTGGGGGTAGACACCAAAAACAACGGGAACTACGAACCTGCAGCCAGCAAAAAGGAGACCCCAAACACAGTAAGTTAAGCAAAATGAGAAGACAGAGAAACACACAGCAGATGAAGGAGCAAGGTAAAAACCCACCAGACCAAACAAATGAAGAGGAAATAAGCAGTCTACCTGAAAAAGAATTCAGAGTAATGATAGTAAATATGATCCAAAATCTTGGAAATAGAATGGAGAAAATGCAAGAAACGTTTAACAAGGACCTAGAAGAACTAAAGAGCAAACAATGATGAACAACACAATAAATGAAATTAAAAATTCTCTGGAAGGTATCAATAGCAGAATAACTGAGGCAGAAGAACAGGTAAGTGACCTGGAAGATAATATAGTGGAAATAATTACTGTAGAGCAGAATAAAGAAACAAGAATGAAAAGTATTGAGGACAGTCTTAGAGACCTCTGGGACAACATTAAACACACCAACATTTGAATTACAGGTGTCCCAGAAGAAGAAGAGAAAAAGAAAGGGACTGAAAAAATATTTGAAGAGATTATAGTTGAAAACTTCCCTAATAAGGGAAAGGAAATATTCAATCAAGTCCAGGAAGCACAGAGAGTCCCATACCAGATAAATCTAAGGAGAAACATGCCAAGACACATATTAATCAAGCTATCAAAAATTAAATACAAAGAAAAAATATTAAAAGCAGCAAGGGAAAAAAACCAAATAACATACAAGGGAATCCCCATAAGGTTAACAGCTGATCTTTCAGTAGAAAAACTGAAAGCCAGAAGGGAGTGGCAGGACATATTTAAAGTGATGAAATGGAAAAACCTACAACCAAGACTACTCTACCCAGCAAGGATCTCATTCAGATTTGACGGAGAAATTAAAACCTTTAAAGACAAGCAAAAGCTAACAGAATTTAGCACCACCACACCAGCCCTACAACAAATGCTAAAGGAACTTCTCTAAGTGGGAAACAGAAGAGAAGAAAAGGATCTACAATAACAAACCCAAAACAATTAAGAAAATGGTAATAGGAACATACATATCGATAACTACCTTAAATGTAAATGGATTAAATGCTCCAACCAGAAGACATAGACTGGCTGAATAGATGCAAAAATAAGACCTGTGTATATGCTGTCTAAAAGAGACCCACTTCAGACCTAGGGACACATACAGACTGAACATGAGGGGATGGAAAAAGAGATTCCATGCAAATGGAAATCAAAAGAAAGCTAGAGTAGCAATTCTCATATCAGGCAAAATGGACTTTAAAATAAAGACTACTACAAGAGACAAAGAAGGACAGTACATAATGATCAAGGGATCAATCCAAGAAGAAGATATGATAATTGTAAATACTGATGCTCCCAACTAGGAGCACCTCAATGCATAAGGCAAATGCTAACAGCCATAGAAGGGGAAATCGACAGTAACACAATCATAATGGGGGACTTTAACACACCACGTTCACCAATAGACAGACAATCCAAAATGGAAATAAATAAGGAAACACAAGCTTTAAATGATATAATAAACAAGATGGACTTAATTGATATTTATAGGACATTCCATGCAAACACAACAGAATACACTTTCTTCTCAAGTGCTTATGAAACATTCGCCAGGATAGGTCACATCTTGGGTCAAAAATCAAGCACTGATAAATTTAAGAAAATTGAAATCATATCAAGTATCTTTCCCAACCACAATGCTATGAGACTAGATACCAATTACATGAAAAAATCTGAAAAAAAACCAAACACACGGAGGCTAAACAATACACTATTTAATAACCAAGAGATCACTGAAGATATCAAAGAGGAAATCAAAACATACTTAGAAACAAATGACAATGAAAACACGATGACCCAAAACCTATGGGATGCAGCAAAAGCAGTTCTAAGAGGGAAGAGTATAGCAATAAGATCCTACCTAAAGAAGCAAAAAACATTTCAATTAAACAACCTAACCTTACACCTAAAGCAATGAGAGAAAGAAGAACAAAAAAACCCCAATGTCAGCAGAAGGAAAGAAATCATAAAGATCAGATCAGAAATAAATGAAAAAGAAATGAAGGAAACAATAGCAAAGATCAATAAAACTAAAAGCTGGTTCTTTGAGAATATAAACAAAATTGATAAACTATTAGCCAAACTCATCAAGAAAAAAAGGAAGAAGACTCAAATCAATACAATTAGAAATGAAAAAAGGAGAAGTAACTGATACTGCAGAAATACAAAGTATCATGAGAGATTACTACAAGCAACTCTATGCCAATAAAATGGACAACCTGGAAGAAATGGACAAATTCTTAGAAAAGCACAACCTTCCAAGTGGAACTAGGACGAAAAATAGAAAATATAAACAGACCAATCACAAACACTGACATTGAGACTGTGATTAAAAATCTTCCAACAAACAAAAGTCCAGGACCTGATGGCTTCACAGGTGAATTGTATCCAACATTTAGAGAAGAGCTAACACCTATCCTTATCAAACTCTTCCAAAGTATAGCAGAGGGAGGAACACTCCCAAACTCATTCTACGAGACCACCATCACCCTGACACCAAAACCAGACAAAGATGTCACAAACAAAGAAAACTACAGGCCAATATCACTGATGAACACAGATGCAAAAATCCTCAACAAAATACTAGCAAATAGAGTCCAACAGCACATTAAAAGGATCATACAACATGACCAACTGGGGTTTATCCCAGGAATGCAAGGATTCTTCAATATATGCAAATCAATCCTAGGAACTGCAGAAGAACTATTATTACAAAGAGTAAAAGGAGAACCAGATTTCAGCTGGAGCTGGGTGTGTATTAGTTAAAAAAAGCCCTTTCTGAGAAAGTGACATTCAAGCTAAGACCTGAGTATGATGAGGAATTTAACTGGGTGAAGAGTGGGAAGAAAGAGATGCAAGCAGAGGGTGTTTTAAATGTAAAACTCAACAAACTAGAACAGACAATTGTAGGAGCTGTTAACACCAAATCCAAGTTAAAACAATCAGCAGAGAGCATATTGAAGCACATAAGTGATGTAGGAAATATATTATCCTGTACCAAATGGTTGTTTAATTTTTAATTACATTCAATTACCACAAATATTTAATTAAACACAGGTGGTAATACAGCAGCCCATTTTGGTTCCCAGTTCCAAAATATTATGTGTGTGTTTTTGTCTGCCGTCTATATGTACATATACATATTCATAGAATGCTAGTGAGTATAGATTTAACAGCCTGAAAGAAAGCTTTCCAAGAATAAAAACCTTCTGATATTGATAAACAACTGCCTGATTCACAGTTTCCAGTCCAGTGTACAGACCAGCTGTGCTGTTAGTTATCACTTCTGGCACGTGTATAACTCTTGGCTTTATTCCATCCCCAGAGATTCTCTACTTGTCCAGACAAGTTCAAAACACACGTTTTGAGTTCTGGGGAGATGGTAATGGTGGCAGAGTTTTTGAGTCTCCCTGCATTCCCCTTAAAAAAAAAAAAAAAAGCAACTGAAGTAGAGAAACGAAACCCCACAGACCATATCAACAAGAAAAAGAGGTGAAATATATCTGTAGCCCCACATATGAGAAGGTATGGATAAATCATGACAACTAAAAGACCTGTGTGTCATCAGCAAAGATGCAGGAGGAAGTAAGGGGAAGAAAGGGAACCTCAAACAGTCAACAGGTACTGAGAGGAAAGGACGAGTTGGTGTGAGCACTTCAGCTGAAACTCTGGTCAAGGAATAATTGCAGGGGTCCCATGAAATGTCTATAGGAGGTGAGGCCATCAGTATGCCCTGAGCTCTCCAGACTGACAAACTGAAAATCCCTCCTTGGCTAAATCCTCACATTAAAGAGAGTCAGCTGGAAATAAAGTTCAAACGGAGCACGACCTCAAAAGTACGCATGAAGAAAAGAGAAGGTCCAAAAGAAGTAGGGGAGGGAAACAGAGTCTGGAAATCTCAGAAAATAAGAGGCCATACATCTGAACATTATATAAAAACAGCACATCTGGGACTGTCTCTCTCCTGCTCATCCTTGTGGCTCCAACCCCTAGCATAATTCCTAGCAGGTATAGAAACTGGTATTAAAAACTAAAATGTTTATAGGAATGACAATTATGATGCCCTTTTATCATCTTTAATGTAGGCTGGTTCCCTTAACTTCTGCCCATAAAAGAAATTTTCTATCCCAATATCTGAGTAACATTTCTAAACTTATAAAATACCTTTTTCATTAGGCAGAAGATATAATGCTGGATTTAGCTGAGTATAGCATAGAAAAAGCATTATAGCTTTATTATTTCCTTTGTGTTCAGAACTGAACCTGTATTTGTGGGGAGTTTCGACTAAATAATTAATCAGTTGAACATAATCGAAAGAAATTTGACTCAAGAACTGATACAAGGATACAGTTCATAAAAGGGATGCATCAAATACCCTATGCCTTTGCAATAGATCTAAAAGATATTCCAAAAATAAAAAAATCTCATACCAAAGTTCTTACTAGAAAGGGCTCATTTAACTCCTTCTAAAAGTAGCCTGATATTGAGAGGCCCAATATCTTCTAGATCCTCAGTTAGGTTTCAACAATTCCTTACACATGGGTTGAATCTAATAAGCCTAAAGTTTCAGACCTCCTTCTGATACACAATTATTTTATCCTGCAGTTATTACTTAAATAAGTAGTGGCTGAATTGGAAGCAGAGAAATTAATTTCTTGACTTGCTGTGGTTTTATTGAACTAAAGGTAGCAGTAATTGTACTAAATAGATTTTTTTAAAAGCTCTTTTCTGAGTACCCTTCTCACAGCAGCCATGCTATTAACTTCATACAATTTTAGTGCAATGCTTAGATTGTAATAGCCTTTGGACACCTGTGCATTGTAGTGCAAGATGTATTACATTATTATTTGTGACACCCCTCAAATGCCAATTTACTATACTGCAGATTGCTCCTTGGGCTTAATAAATCTTCACAAACCCATCTAAAGTGTCTGTGCTACACTCTTCACACCATCCTCCCATTCATTTTGTGCAGTAGATTCTATGAAGTGGTTATTACAGTATGGTTTCTATTAACCTAAAATTGTTGTTAATATTTTATGACACTTGAAGAAATATTATACAGTGAACAATCATTTATCCCGTTGTCATAGTAATTAGACTATCACTTTGTATTTGGGTAGGGCTTTACAAACTTCACATACACAGATGTGCTCTGTATTTTGTATAATCCTCTCAAAATCTCTATGGGGTAGAGAGAGAAAATGACACACACATTTCATTAAAAAAGGAGCAAAGGCTAAAAATTTTCATGATTTACCTACAGTCATACTGATACTAAATGGTTGAATCTGAGTTTGAACCCACATCTGCTACAACTTCCTCAAGAAGAATGACATTAGCCATATTGATTATTAGAGGACCTCTTTAGCGTGGATACTTTAATTTAGTTGTAGTTTAAACTAAACTACATGGAAGTAGTATGGAAGGCTTAAGAAGGAAATTAAGTTAAGAGCTTACTGCAATAAGCCAGGAGAGGAAAAATGATCATTTGAATGATAATGATATGGTGATGGAAGAGTTTCTAAAAATGTTTGCAAACTAGAATTAACAGGATTTGCTGTTATGAGGCATGAAGAACACAGAGGATAACAGCACAATATTGGGTTTAAGCAGCTAGAAGGATGTTAGTGCCATTTTTTTAAATGGAGAGGACTGTGAGGTGAATATTTTGGGGTGGCAAGATTCAAGAGCTTAGGTTTGAGCTTGTTAAGTTTGAGATGCCTAAGTATATTGAACAGATGGATGGACAGGTAAGTCTGAAGTTTGAGTGAGATGTCTGGGCTGGAGATATGCTTTGAGATCCATCATGTAAATACATCGTTTAAAGCCATAAGACATCATTTAAAGCCATAAGCTGGAGATATGCTTTGAGATTCATCATGTAAATACATCGTTTAAAGCCATAAGACATCGTTTAAAGCCATAAGACTGAATGATGGTTATGAAGATAATGTGATTTCCTAAAATCCAGACGAAGAAAGTCTTTTTAACAATTAGGAGTGATCAACTGTGTTAAAGATTGCATTGCACTGAGTAAATTGAAGGCATAGAGCTGAACACTGTCTTTCCCAACAGAGAAGTCCTTCATGTGGCAGAAAAGAGCTATTTTGATGGACGGGAATGTACTAAGGACTGCAATGATTTCCAGAGGATGAGAAGAGAAGTGGAACGAGTGATTACAGAAATTTCTTTAAAGGTGTTTGGCTGGACGAAAAATGGGGCAGAAACTTGAGGAAGATAAGGAGTCAAGCAAGACTTTTTTTTTTCCTTTTTTCAAACCAAGAAACATAACAGCATAACTGTATACTGGTAGATAATCCAGGGGAGCAGGGCAAGGTGATGCAAGAGAGAGAAGAGATAATTATTAAAGCAAAGTCTAACAGGCAAAAGGAGATACAGTTTGTAAAATAAAGGGGGTGGTATTGGACAAGAACATGAACTGTTTATCAATAATGATACTAGAGGAGACAAAGAATCTGGATACAGATGTAGAAAGGTTGACACATGTAGTGGTGAGAGCATATGGAAATTCTCTTCTAATTGCTTCCATTTTTCTCAATGTAATAGGATGTAAGAATGTTACCTAAGAGTGAGGATGCCAGAACCATACTGTTTCAATTACAATTGTTTCACAGTCTGTTTCCCCAATGTTTTGATCTTTTCCACAAATTTCTTGTTCTGTTTTCTAACTACAGTTCTCGGCCTTTTTCATACATTATTCTTTCAGATGAGCAGCACTATCAGCTTTTCAGTTTCTAACAACAACAAAATAGAGTGTCGACTGATATTAAATGTATGGATTTGGACATAATTGGCATCTTAAGAATAACATGTCTTCCCAGGAACCTGGCAGGCCTCTCTATTTATCCCAGTCTCATTTTACATCCTCTGATAAATCATGTTATTAGTCTTATTCCTTTGTTGTCAAGTTTAATCCTGGGTATTTTATGGTTTTGCTTTTTTTTTAATGGGAATTCTCCTCCTCTTATCTCATCCCATAGCATTTAAAACTAAAGTGTTTATTAGTCATATAAAGGAGAGCTAATTTAATTTCTGCCAACTAGTATTTTTTGTGACTTTGATAAAGTCATTTAACCCCACAAATCTCTTTCTCTGCAGCTGGAAAAAGGACAACTAAATGACCTATGTAATTTAAAGAAATGTAAACAGAAAGACACTAATATTATTCCTATTTTACTTATTAGCCAATTGAGTCTCAGAGTATATCATTTACCCAATATCATGCTGTGGATAATGACAAAAACTTACCTAGTTTTTAGTAAATTACCAACACACCTTTTAGCAGACATTGCTTGGTTATCTAGAACTGAAAAACAAACCATTCCAAAACAGTGGCTTAAAACAAGAACCATTTATCTGCTTACAGCTGTTTGGGTTGGCAACTTAGGCAGAGCTTCACTGGGGAGGTTGTCTTTGCTGCCTGTTAGGGTTGAGTTGACTCACTTATGCAGACTTAGCCAATTAGCAGGTCAGCTGGGGGCTGGTTGACCCCAGTGGCCACATGGCTAGCAGTTGGCTGATACTGTCCGTCAGAGTGCCTTGGTTTTCCTCTACCTTCCTTATAAGGCAGGCTATCTTAGGCATCCTGGGGTTCGAGAGTGAAACCAAAGTGTGTATGAACAAGCCTTTACTGAGTAATATTCCACTGTATACATGTACCACATCTTCTTTATCAAGTCCTCTGTTGATGGACATTTAGGTTACTTCCATGTCCTGGCTATTGTAAATAGTACTGCAACGAACACTGGGGTGCATGTATCTTTTTGAATTATGGTTTTCTCTGGGTATTACTCAGCCATAAAAAGGAAGGAAACAATGCCATGTGCAGAGATGTGGACAGACCTAGAGACTGTCCTAAGAGTGACATAAGTCAGAAAGAGAAAAACAAATATCGCATAATAGCACTTACACGTGGAACCTAGAAAAACGGTACAGATGAACTTATTTGCAAAGCAGAAATAGAGACAGATGTAGAGAGCAAACTTATGGATACAGAGGGGGGATGGGGGAAGTGGGATGAATTGGGAGATTGGGATTGACATATATACACTATTGGTACTACGTACAAAATAGGTAACTAATGAGAACCTACTGCACAGGGAACTCTACTTAATGCTCTGAAGTGACCTAAATGGAAGGAAATCTAAAAAAGAGGGGACATATGTATACATATAACTGATTCACTTTGCTGTACAGCAGAAACTAACACAACATTGTAAAGCAACTACACTCCAATAAAAATCTTTAAAAAATAAAAGGAATGTGTATTCTTGAAAAAAAGAACAAGCCTTTACTTGAGTTCATATTTGCTAACGACCCACTGGTCTAATCAAGTCATATGACCAAGACCATAGTGATTGTGGAAGAGAACTAGACAGGGACATGGATAAGAGGAGGTGTTATTCATTTGTAATTATTAATGTAATAATGTACCACAGCCCTGAATATGATTCAGCAGAGCATCACTTTCTAGAACTAGTACACAAAGCTTCAGTAGGTCCAAGTTTAGGAAGCATGTACAGTAGGTCCAATGAGGTTATTTGACTGAAAATCCCCCAAAGCTCTCACATCCCTAATTTCCCCCTATCAATCTGCTACAGATACCTGCCATTTCAGCATTAGATAGTGAATCATCTGTGTTTAAGAATTTGTTCCTTATAAGAAGATATATATCACTATGAAATAGACTCCACATAAATTTATCAGAAAATTTCCAATGGACCACTAGCCCTTAGCAGCGACATTTGGAATGAATAAGGATTTTTGCCTATTTAAGGGAAAGAACGGGGGATAGCCATTTTCTGGATAAGACTGCTGCTCTGAGAAGGTAGATCTGGGCTCAACATCACTTTAAAAGTCCCTGGAAAGTCAAGAGGGTACAAGGGAAGGGAGCAAACTTTGAAGACTTACTTGTTTCAGTGAATCCTAGAGCTGACATTTGAATGTAGAAAATCTTTCAGCAACCTTACCTTTTATACACTCAGTTGCTATAAACTTGGCTCCTTTGCATTTGCCATCATATACACCTCAATAAATTTTCTCTGACTAAACATGCTACTTCTTGCCACATTTGGACTTTCAAATCATGGCAACTTTAATGATGAGAAATGTATTCTAAAGAAGAACAATTTCTAAAAGTGGTATTCAGATTTTGTGAATTCACAGAAAATTCCTATTTTAATTTCTTCATTTCTAGAAAAGAGAATAAAATTAGTGCTACCCATCCTCACGTAAAACGTGTGAGGATGAAGCTTATGTTATCCTAAACTGTGTCAAGCTTCTGAAGATGATGATATTGTATGACCATGTCATTCTACCTTTATTTCTCCATTTTAATATAAATTCATGACCCAACAAAAGAAACCAAATAGCTAATTCATAAATTAGAGTCAGGATAACTTTGAACATAGGGGATTACCATTTACTTTAACTAAGGTGCTATCGCTACTTTAAGCCCCTATTGTCTATATATAAATGTTTTAGTTTCTATGAATTTATTTTATTTTCTCAGAGTGTTGACATGTAATAAATATGATCAATACTTCCAAAGAGAATATATACCTAAAATCAATACATTTAGGTCTTACAAGTATCCATCAATAAAAATCAATTAGAAAGCTAAACAAAGAATTATTCATTGAATTATTTCTATTCTCTTTGGTAGGCATTAGTAAATGGCCTTTCACTATATTCTATAGAGAAGAGATATTTGAGAAGCAGCTGAATTTTTGATAAGGTATCAAATGAGTGATGTCTCCCCCTCATCCCTCCCTCCCTCCCTTTTGTCCATCTTCTTTCCTTCCATCTTTCTTCCTTCATTCTTTCAAAAATTCTGCTATGTTTACTGAGTTGGGTACAGGAAGGCAGTAGAAAATCCTTTTATAACAAAAGGGGGAGAAAAGAAGTCATTTTTGGTGCTCAGAAAGCAATCAGTGGAAGTAACCAGAACTAGGAAAGCAACTTCCTTGGTCTGATTAATAAGAAAAGGCAGCATATGAAGGTGAAGGTCAAATTACCAGGGTAGGCAGGCAAGAAATGATTAAAAATAGGTAAGCAAGAGAAAGTATCAAGGAAAGTTGGTTGGATTGAGCTTTGTTCATTGTGAGAACATTCTAGGTAAGTGAGAAATGGGAGAGAATTAGAGGCCTAGACCTGGGGGAGTGAGGTGAGCTAGTGAGGTTACAGCCATGATGAGTTGGATTTAGCTGTTTAATGGATGTGCCTATGGATGATCCCAATCCTCTAGGTGATCATCTCAGCCAGAAGGAAGCTAAAGGGCTATAAGAGAACATCACCATGGCCCATGGTGCTAGGATCACTTGAGAAGGGTTTTGGAGAGAGAAGAGAGTACAGAGAAAATGCATTACTTTTAAAACTACAACAACAACTTGAAAGCTATTTTTGTAAATGCCAAGAAAATAATAGCTTAACAGCTGTTCCTGCCTGTAGTAATTGACACAAGCCAACTCTCAGGATTAATTTCCCAGGGAGAAGAACTTGCCCAACACAACTGGGAGTTTACCAAATAATCAACTTTACTTTTTAAAACACTTCTGAGTCCTACAAACGGACTGTGAAAGTTGCTAGAGAGAAACCTCACTAAAATGGAGTCAGGAGGCCAGAAGGGGAAGCTCTCATCATGTACCACTCTAAGTTAATACAGACCCAAACAGGAAGAGACATATGTAGCATCTCTGGGAGGAAGTGACCTACGTAAGTATCACAAGCAGGAGGAAGAAAGATCCCCTTGCCTGGCAACAGCTCAGCCAGTGAGAACTGTCACAACTCAGCAAATGAACAGCCACCATACTTCAAACTCCCAGTTTCCACCTATGGACTTTTTGATTATAAAAGCCCCACCCACCTACCCCTTTTCCTCTATAAAAGCATTTCCTCTCCTTTGTTTTTACCAGACTTGTACGAGGTTCACCATAGTTGCATGTCCCAAACTGCAATTTTTCGCTACTCCTGAATAAACCCATTTTGCTGGTAAAATAGCTATTTTATTGTTTTCGATTCACAGGACAAAACAAAAACCCTCAATTGATCTTTACAATATTACTCTATTAATAACATGATTATCTTTAAAAGTAACTTTGAGTTCTTGTAAATGTAATCCCCTTATAGTCCCTACAGTTCTAGAGCCAGCAGTCATGATTTCAAGTCCAAAGACCAAAAGCTCTTAGTAACGTAGAGAGATTAGTCTTTCTGTAATGAAGTCCTGCTAACTGACTATGCACAAGACTGATCTATGTACTTCTAACCATTATACCTCAATGGCTTTCATTAATATAAAACAGCAGTCACATTATTCCAGTGATTTAGTACCTACCCTCCTTCTAAGGCTTCTCTTGTCCCAGATTCAACAAGGCAGTGTTTCAGAATGATTCAGATCTCAGACTTTGAGTTGTGACTGGCCCAGTGTGAATCCCAGCTCTGCCATTTACTAACAATTTGGTCTTGAGCAAGTTTCTTAGTCTCTGTGGAATCAAGTTCTTTCATTTGTACAATGTGGCTAATAATAACTTCCACTTCAGAGTGTTGTTATAAGAATTAAATGAACTAATACATATAAAGCACCCAGAACAGTGTCTGGCACGCAGTAATAATGAACTACTTTGAGCTGTTCTTAGCATGATTATTGGGAGCCCACATTTTTTCAGCAGAAGTTTGCTTGGTAAATATGAAATAAAAGATCCAGGTCAATGAGGTGTTGATAGTAATAGCATTACATTTCATTTCTAGTAAAGTTCAATTAACAAGTTTGTTTTCATCTCCCAAATCTAGAGTCTTCCTTAGTGGAGCAATACTCACTGGAACATTAGGCAGATCTTCACTTTCTGAATCTCAATTTTCCAGGCTTTCCACATTTTTTCACTGGAATCATTCTTTCTTTAGATGTGGTAATATCACGGATTAAATGTCATTCATGTGTGATCCCCTTGGGGTTTAAAGACATTACATATTGATTGAATTAATCCAATTATCAGAGTTTTAGAAGCACTGTTATAGCCTACATCATATCCTGTTAGATGCCCGGTTAGAGGTAGAGCAAACCCTGCCCATGCCCTGCCCCATTAACACCTTAGCCCAACTGACTTCACGTGGGATAGGCAATTCCAGCACTTTGCACATATCCCACTTAACATGCTGCATTGCTCTTCTTCCTTTACCTGAAGGCTTAAAATAGTTACATTTTAAAGTCATGTCAGAACTATGTCATTAGATAACAGAGTAAGTGATCGCCTAGGTATGTCCCTGTGTCCAATCAGACCGATCATAGGCAAAACTGTATTTGTCTCCTGAACCTTCCAAATCCTTTTGGCCATGCCCTTCTCACTCTTCTGAGTACCTGTTCCAAGCCCAGAGACCAACCCATTTTTACAGGGCTCAATCCTTAGGTCAGAAAAGCTTTTACATGTTAATGGTTTAAAATAGTCGTCTCCAAACATTAGCATGATGTATCCAGTCAGTAAAAAACTGAGCATATCTCCCCAATACATGTGTTCTTATATACTAATGCTACACAGGTACTACTGCATACTGTTAATTAATTAAATATAAACAACAGACATTTGATGAGATAACCAAATATTAATGCAAGTTCTAACATTTTAATTCTACATCCCACTAAATCATTTTTTACAGACTCCAGGGAGAATATACCCTGATTTAAAGAGCATTGCTTAAGATTTATGGCACATACCATACTGCAACTCCTAAATTTAAAAGTCAAAAAGACTTGAAGATGCAACGTAGTAGAAATCATCTAGGGTAGATGGGGCACCTCTTCGTCACTGCCTAGTGGAGTAGAGGTCCAGGTTCCCCATTTGGTCTCTGTTGACACTCAAGGGGGGAATTCTTCATTACTACTGGGTGGGCATGGCAGTTCTGGCTCCCCACAAGGTGTCCACTGACCTCCCTGGATGGAATAGTTTGGGGTGCCTTGTTATTGCTCCCTGAGTAGCCTTCACTGACACCTTGGGGGTGGAGAATGGCCTTGTTATGGCTGTGTGGTGGTCAAAGTCCTGACTTTCCACTGGGCCTCCCCTCACACCACCCCATTAGTGAGATGGAAAGGTGCTTCATTCTTACCAGGTGGGGATAAAAGTCTTTCACTCAGCATTCTCTGAGACCACGCTGATGGGGAGATGGAAGCACCCATTACAGCTGGGCAAGGGTTGAAGTCTAGACTTCTCACTTGGCCTTTGCTGGCATGGGTGGGGATGGGGCGTGTGTGTGTGTGCGTGTGTGCGTGTGTGCGTGTGTGCGTGTGTGTGTGTGTGTGTGTTTCTTCTGGTGTTTGGATGTAGCTGAGTGGCTGTGGTCTAAAATTTTTCTGTCTTAAAGGCTGCCCCTTTCTTGGTCCTCTAACCTGAAAGCACAGGCTTTTATTAGACTATTTTTGTCTGTGCCTGTTGTCATTTACCAGTTGCCTATAAGTTCACTGAAAGTCTGAGATATACGAGCCAACAAGAAACCCACAGCCTTGCCACCCTGGTGGTTCTGGGGTCTGCCACCTTCTTTCCACTTTACAGTGCTCTTACAATGCTTGATATATAATGTCCAGGATTTTCAGTTGTTCTTTTGGGATGAAGCATTTGTTTTATGTGAGACATTTAACCTCCCTGTGTGTCAATTTCCTCAAGGACATAATGACAATAATTATATTGGCCTTACAGAGCAGTTGAAAAATTACGGATAATTTTTTATTGAAGTTAGCCTGGCATGTTATACACTTTCCAAGGACAACTGTGTAAAAGATGTTTCTAAGTGTTAGCTGTGGAAATGAATCAGTGTAGTATTATTTCTGTGAAGTACTATGTTCACCACTCTGGGCTGCATGATACACACTCTACAGAGACATACGTAGAAAATGTTTCTAAGAGTGCTAGTTGCACAAATGAATACTATAGCATTAAAAAAAAAAGTTTGCCTGGAGCATGCCTAGTTACAAAAAGCATTTAAAAAGAGAAAAAGGCAGCTATTACTATTACTACACCAGTAGTGGCATCCATGTTTTTCATTTTGACATCAATAATTAATAATGCTGCAACTAACTAAAGCAGTTATTGGATGTACCAGTCTGAAAAAGGGAACTGATGAAATGGAATCATACTAACAATACAGGGGTTTTTGTGAAGACTAGATAAAGTCATATTAAATATGAGCTAAATGAAATTTTAGACAAAAAGCTGTGGCAATTATATTTATTTTTAGCAGTCATAGTAATATTGCAAAAGATTTGTCAACCATATTAGTTAGTCCTTCTTTTTATAACTTTAGGGTCAATTACATCCCAAGAAACCTCAGTCTGGTCCCTAGAAATAATTAAAAACCAGTTAAATAAGTTAAAAGTTTTCTTGACATTACTCTCAAGAAAATGCTAAAAATAAGACCACATTCATAATGGAAGTAAAGTAGAAAACTTAAAAACCCTCCTTCCCCTTTCCTTTGTCTCACATACCTTGGCTGCCTCTGGAGTCTCCTGTTCACCCCCCAACCCTTGTTACATATTTATCATTTTTTTCTTCCACAAAGAAAACTCTGGCTTAATTACTTTCTTTACCAATTTTCTTCAGGAAAGACTCTATAAAGTAAAAAGGGAGGCAGTAAATTCTCCTCTGTTAATATTTCCCTTTGCATCATCCACCTCATGTAAATCCCAGAACTTTTTAATGCTGAAGTTATAAGCAAGACACAAATGTAAATTTCTTCCTACAATGAGGCAAAAATCTCATTGCATTTGAGCAGGTATTTTTTAAAGGGAAAGGGTAGAAATGGGTGTGGTTTAATGTGCATGAGAATAAACTATGAAACAAGACAAGCCAAGTTCAGTTTTTGGCTTTATTACTTTTTAGCTTTGTACCTTGGGGATCTCTGTCTCAGCAAAATCTTCTATATAATAGAAAAAATAGTGAATAGAGTTGTTAAAAGTTGACAGTAATTATATCTATAAATAACTTACTATCTGTCACAGAGGAAGTGCTAATAAGTATGCCTATTATAATACTTGATTCCTTTCAATCACACTGATCTAATCATGCACTTTTTCTCCACTTGCACTGACTGAGATCAAACAAATTGGAAATCAATAGTTGTATTTGAAAAACTTGCATGGCAAGAATTTACTTTTTTTTTTTTAACACCTTTACTGGAGTATAATTGTTTTACAATGGTGTGTTAGTTTCTGCTTTATAACAAAGTGAATCAGCTATACATATACATATATCCCTATGTCTCCTCCCTCCTGCGACCCCCTCCCACCCTCCCTATCCCTCCCCTCTAGGTGGTCACAAAGCATCGAGCTGATCTCCCTGTGTTACATGGCTGCTTTCCACTAGCTACCTATTTTACATTTGGTAGTATATATATATAAGTCCATACCACTCTCTCACTTCGTCCCAGTTTACCCTTCCCCCTCCCCGTGTCCTCAAGTCCATTCTCTACGTCTGCATCTTTATTCCTGTCCTGCCCCTAGGTTCTTCATAACCCTTTTTTTTGTTTGTTTTTTTAGATTCCATATATATGTGTTAGCATACAGTATTTGTTTTTCTCTTTCTGACTTACTTCACTCTGTATGACAGACTCTAGGTCCATCCACCTCACTACAAATAACTCAATTTCGTTTCTTTTTATGGCTGAGTAATATTCTATTGTATGTATGTGCCACATCTTCTTTATCCATTCACCTGTCGATGGACACTTAGGTGGCTTCCATGTTCTGGCTATTGTAAATAGAGCTGCAATGAACATTGTGGTACATGACTCTTTTTGAATTATGGTTTTCTCAGGGTATATGCCCAGTAGTGGGATTGCTGGGTCATATGGTAGTTCTATATTTAGTTTTTTAAGGAACCTCTATACTGTTCTCCAGTGGCTGTATCAATTTACATTCCCACCAACAGTGCAACACTTAGAGGAAAACATAGGCAGAACACTCTATGACACAAATCACAGCAAGATTCTTTTTGACCCACCTCCTAGAGAAATGGAAATAAAAACAAGAATAAACAAATGGGACCTAATGAAACTTAAAAGCTTTTGTACAGCAAAGGAAGCCATAAACAAGACGAAAATACAACCCTTAGAATGGGAGAAAATATTTGCAAATGAAGCAACTGACAAAGGATTAATCTCCAAAATTTACAAGCAGCTCATGCAGCTCAATATCAGAAAAACAAACAACCCAATCCAAAAATGGGCAGAAGACCTAAACAGACATTTCTCCAAAGAAGATACACAGATTGCCAACAAACACATGAAAGGATGCTCAACATCACCAATCATTAGAGAAATGCAAATCAAAACTACAATGAGGTATCACCTCACGCCAGTAAGAATTTACTTTTAATTTGTCTAAACAGAAGAACTTGGTGAAATGAATTATTTATTCATTTCACCAAGGAACTGCTCCCTCAATAGATGAACAGATATAACAATATATCAGATATAACAATATAACAATCCTAGACTAGGGGGTACATTGGCAACTTCCATGAGACAAAGCCACCCTCACTACAACTATTAAGTGAAAGACTACTACATAACACAGAGAATCCCTTCCAACCTCAAGAGCAGAGACCTGTTATTTATTCTATGTACACACAGTTGATGCAAAAAAAAAAAAAAGTGCAGATTATGAAGTTTCACAGTTATGTGGAAGTTGGTCAGCTGAAAGCAACTGACCAGCACTCCAATCAGCCTAATAATGGCAAGGCATCAGTTAGACTGTCTATTTCTGAACAATCAGACGGACCTGGTTGCCTTTATTAATTTTAAAAAACAGATTTGACTTATTTAAGGTGACTGAATTAGGTAAATCTGTAACTGTGGTATCATACAGTTAGGGCTTTAAAATTAATAAAATCAATGATGCCAGAATTATGATGCTGATGATTATGATGATGACAATAACAATCCGAGAGATATCCTGAGTACGTTTCAGGTAAAACTGCTTAAACAACCAAATTAACCTTATAACTCAGTGGGTTTTTTTTTCCCCTGTGAACTTATTCACATGCTATACTGAATGCATTACTTTATACAATAGAATAGCCACTGATAAAGAAATTAAAATTGAGGTCATCACAAGATAGACGACCAAGGAGAAGTTGTGCTATGAGTAAGGGGAGGTGAGAGCTTGCCCTGATGCCTCCTCAGCTTCCTCCCTACTGGAAAATAGTAAACAACATTATCACACATAATATGGGGTATCAAGGTCACCAGATACGATTTAAGGGCATTTCTGTACAGCAAAAAAATAAAATTGTATTTTCTTATCAAGGTGATTGTGTGAGATAATGATAATTTAACTTCAGTCCATTTATTTATTGTCCATAGACTCAGAAATAACCTCCCTCTCAAAATTCACTCTAACAAAGTCGGCAGGCAGAGAGATTTCTCACAGTTGTTCTCAGTGGTGCTCAGATCGCTCAAGTGAATTACTGGAAACAATGGATACTGAGAATAAAAGAAAAATGATTGCAGAGAATAGAAGTTGATAGCATTGAAATAAAAACCTTCCAGTGGGGCAGACCTGTGTGGAACTGCCTGCCTTTGCATATTTCCCCAAGGAGAAGAGTAAAGAATGGTTTGGGCTGTGAGATGCATTTTAAAACTGTAAAATAAAAGGATCATGTATCAAACCAAATTGTGTTGGCTTAGAGACATATTACATCTTTGCACAATTTGCATTACCTACAATATTTTTCATATTTATCCATTAACTTTTCCTCCCATAACATTTCTCCTCCTAAGATAGATAGATAGATAATTTGTTGGTACTGACTCAATAGCACATATATCTAAATTCCTAATCACTTAAAATTCTTAATGAATTCTGAAAATAATTGTAAATTATTTTCCCTCATCATCATGATTCTGAAATGTTTTGTAATTCATAGTGTGCTGTGTTATTCTTGGACCATTCAATCAGGGCATCTATTGCTCAACCACCCAGTGTTTCCGTAAGTCATCTGTTACTGTCAGGACACAAATAAAAACCTTATATTGCATATGTACAAGGAATCCATGCCAAGAGAAAGCTTGTGCCTCTATTTCCAGCACGTGGTCACTAGACAGGACTGTTTAAGACTAAAACAGTGAAAAAGCTTGGATACAAATAACATTGTACAATGAGCTCTGTTTATGTGAATAACACTGTTAGAAAGATGAACAGAGGTTAAAGGCAAAGAACTAGTAAATAAGGAAACAGTAATTTTTGAAATGAATTTAAATAAAATCTTGGAATAATGCCATTTGCAGCAACATAGACCTAGAGATTATCATACTAAATGAAGCCAGACAAAGACAAATATATGATACTGTTTATATGTGGAATCTAAAGAAAAAAAAAAGACCCAAATGAACTTATTTCCAAAACAGAAAGAGACTCACAGACATAGAAAACAAATTTACAGTTACAAAGGGGAAAGAGGGGTGGGGGGAGGGATAAATTAGAAGGTTGGGATTAACATATACACACTACTATATATAAAAAAGATAACCAACAAGGACCTACTACATAGTACAGGGGAACTCTACTCAATATTTTGTAATAACCTATAAGGGAAAAGAATCTGAAAAAATATATTGTATGTATAACTGAAGCACTTTGCTGTGTACCTGAAACTGACACAACATTGTAAATCAACTACATTTCAATTAAAACATTAAAAATAAATCATTAAATTAAATTAAATTAAATCTTTAGCTTACAAGAGAATATAAGTTGTAATCACAGAAGAACTTTTGGTCTAGACCTTTTGTGTGTCTTGACAAGGCTAGTTCAGTTTTAAAACCTACTTTGATCTGTCAAAGATCAAAACCTGACTTTAGCCTCAGTTTCCATGTTGGTATCACTTTCTGAATTGTCACATTATGCCCTAGATTTAAAGGCACTATGAAAAATCAGTCATAAGTATAAAATAGAAGCTGTTTTGTAATTATAAAAACTCATTAGTTAGGAGATATCATTTGAATCAGGGATACGACCACTGGTCTTTTTACTTTACTAGAACACATTCCATTTTGAGGAATTTAAGAAATAGTCTCTTTTGGAGTAGGATCTATGATGGTAAATAGTTGGGACCATTCCAAGAGAAAGTAATGCTGCCTGAGATCTACTGATTAAGAAAAAAGTCTCCCACCCAATTTCTTGTTATGCAACAAATATATAACGTCTGTTTAGTGATTTGGAATGATGGTGTCACTCTGGGATCCCAGGATACTTTAAGAATAAGGGATTCTGCATCTTAGACCAATTGCATTAAAAAAAAAAATGCACCCTCTAAGGAGAGACTGCAGTCCATGTCAGTTGCTTCTAAATGGATGCCAGACAAGTCAATCTGTTTCTGACTTGATACTTGCCTCTCTGAGCACCACCTCTGTTTATATAGTCCTTCACAGCATTTGTATTCAGGAAGATTCAAAGTTCTCCTCATCCTGATTTATTCTGCTGCATAATTAATAAAAGTAAACACATATAGAAGACTTGTGACAGGTACTGTTCTAGATGCTTTGTATATGTGAATTCACTTAACCCCCATGTAATCCCTTAAAGTGAAAACTGTTATTATTCTCATATTTCAGATGAGGAAACTGGGCTATCCAGGGCTAAATATGCTACCAAAAGTCACTCAGCCAGGAAGAGGTGGAGCCAATATTTGAACTTAGGCAGTCTGTGTTCAGAGTCCACTCTTAAGCACCACTCTGATGCCTGGAGACTAGGGTAGACACAGAAAACCCAGGACCCCCAGTCAACATTTAATATCAGATAAACAACAAGGCTTTTTTAGAATAAGTAGGTCCCCCAAATTATATATGTATACAAAAAGAAAAAAACAACCACCTTTTTTTTTATCTGATATTCAAATGTAACTAGGTACTCTGTTATTTTTATTTGCTGAATCTGGCCACCCTCTTGGGGACTGTCCTGAGCCTGACTTTTCTGAATAATGCCCCTTCCCCAGCATGGTCTCTATGACCTTCAGCAGTGGCTTGTCAATTACCAAACTTTCCCCTAATCCATTACCCTAGGCTGCCCTGGCTGCCTGCTAAATGCCAAAACTTCAGAGAAAGTTCTCAGTATCATACAGCAGGGACTGGGAAACTTTTCCTGAAAAGGGCTAGATAATAAATGTTTTGGGCATTGTGGGTCATATGGTCTCTTTCTCAACTATTCAACTCTGCCAATGTAGCAGGAAAGCCACAAACAATACACAAACAGATGACTGTGGCTGTGTTCCAATAAAACTTTATTTACAAAAACGGACAGCAGGCCAGGAACACTCATTTAATGATCCCCGTCACAGACTCTTCTGGCAGATTTCGTGAGGTGTGTGTGCCATCTGAAAACAATCTACCCAGCCAAAAGACACCACAAGAACATAAGCTCTCACTGGAAGTTATCTGCTGTTTAGTGAAAAAAATCTTCAGTGAGCAATCCCTCCTCAGTATCTCCCCAAATAAGGCCAGACTTTACCTCATATTCTAGTCACATCACTACAGGAGAGAGGTCTGAAAGATGACAACCTAAATGAAAGGCAGGGCCTGGATCTTGCAGGTTTTATATGTGCCCCTGCGATGGAGATACCATCTATAATTACCTCCTTTTCCACGTCCATTTCCTCCACACAACTCAAAGAAGCCTGTCTCTTTGTATCTCCCATTTCCTCTCTTTGATCTAGGTACTTGTGTGCGTGCAGTTGTAGCTCTCTGCTCACTGTTTTATTCCCACCCCCCCCCCAACTTCCACTGAATTTAAATCCTTAAATTCAAATCCATGCTCTTCTGTATCGCCCAAATCTCATTGTTTGCCAAGTCCTTACTAACTGCCAAATCCAGGAACTGCCTCTGTTCCATATCCTGTTTGATTACTCTGCCATGTTTAAAACTTTGAATTATATGCCTCTCAAATCACTGTCCTGGAGACCTTCAAGATGGCGTAGGAGTAAGATGTGGAGATCACCTTCCTCCCCACAAACACATCAAAAATACATTTACATGTGGAACAATTCCTACAGAACACCTACTGAATGCTGGCAGAAGACCACAGACTTCCCAAAAGCCGTGTGGCTGACAGGGTCTTGGTGCTCCAGCTGGGTGTCAGGCCTGAGCCTCTGAGGTGGGAGAGTTGAGTTCAGGACATGGGACCACCAGAGACCTCCCAGCTCCATGTAATATCAAATGGCGAAAGCTCTCCCAGAGATCTCCATCTCAACACAAAGACCCAGCTTCACTCAATGACCAGCCAGCTCCCGTGCTGGACACCCTATGCCAAACAACTAGCAAGACAGGAACACAACCCCATCCATTAGCAGAGAGGCTACCTAAAATCATAGTAAGGTCACAGACACCCCAAACACAGCACCGGATGCGGTCCTGCCCACCAGAAAGACAAGATCCAGCCCCACCCACCAGAACACAGGCACCAGACCCCTCCACCAGGAAGCCTACACAACCCACTGAACCAACCTTAGCCACTGGGGGCAGACACCAAAAACAACGGGAACTACGAACCTGCAGCCTGCAAAAAGGAGACCCCAAACACAGTAAGTCAAATCACTGTTCTTCCTTGGAATCTGAGAGTGAACTCCCACTGTTCTCCTCTCACCTCTGTGACCACATTCTTAGTCTGCAATCATGGCCACCAAGAATTCTCTCTGTGCTTGTATGTGGAATCTGTTTCCCCTCCCCTAAAATTTGTACTGGCCCTGTGATTTACGTTGACCAATGGACTGAAGCAGAAGTGGCACTGTGTCAGTTCTAGGCCTAGACCTTCGGAGGCCTGACAGCTTCCACTTTCATTCTCTGAGAGCCCAGAGCTACCATGACTGCTTTCCAGGAGCTATGTACATGTCAAGTTGTCCTAAAAATAAAGCACACTCAATATATCCTATCCTGGGCTGAAACTCCAAATTCCTATGTTGAAGCCCAGTCCCCAGTACTTCAGAATGTGACTGTATTTGGAGATAGGACCTTAAAGAGGTGATTAGGTTAAATAGGCCGTTAGGGTGGGCCCTGATCCAATCTGACTAGTGTCCTTTTAAGAGGAGGAAATTTGGATACACAAAGAGACACCAAGGGTGTGCACAGATAGAGGAAGGACCATGTGAGGACACAGGGAAAAGACAGCCAGTTTCAAGCCAAGGAGACAGGCCTCAGAAGAGCCCAAACCTGCCCACACCTTGATCTTGGGCTTCCAGCCTGCAGAACTGTGAGAAATGAATTTCTGTTGGTTAAGGCACCCAGTCTGTGGTCACAGTGGTGGCCCTTGTGAACTAATACATATCCCAAACCTTGCCAACCCGTCCTAGGCAGCACAACTTATTTGCAATCTGCTTCTCCTTCAATACTCTATATCACTGGCACATAGGACACCAGCCTACTTTACTACTGTCTGTTCTCCATTTAAACTTTAGCTACTATAATGAGCTTACAACATACACAAATATAAATTCCAGATGGATTAACAATCCAAATTTGAAAAGCTAAAATTTTAAGCTTTTAAAAGAAATACAGGAGAACATATTTTATCATTTCAATATATGGAAGAATTTCTAAAATAAGTCACAAATAACACAAATCATAATGAAAATCATGAATAAAATTGATTACATCAAAATAAAATATATCAGCATGAAAAAACTTACCATAAACAAAGAGAAAACAATCACACACTTGAGGAAAATATTAGTAGCACATATAATTGCTATATGAACAATATTTGGATAATATTAAAAACATACAAAAAAGTAGTAAGAAGATTAAAAATCCAATTGAAAAATGAGCAAAACAAATAAATGGGAAGTTCACAGTAATGGGAATTTAAGTATATAATAAAATAAAACAAAAGCAAAACTCATCTCACAAGTAATCTAGGAAATAAAAATGTAGAACCACATGGTATAGCATTTCAGGTAATAAGATTCACAGTTAAACAAACAAAAATAAAGAGACAGATTCAAGTATTGATGAGGATTTAGTTTAACTGTGACACACATACACTGTTACAGGGAGAATAAGTTGTCAATAAATTTAACAAATTTGAAAATATGCACATTCTGTGAAACAGCGACTACACTCTTGGTTTAGAGATAGATTCTCAATTACTGCTACAGGCTAAAATTGCCTACGGAGATTTTTGCTTGTTTGATCTTTAATACTATTACCTAAGCCCTGCCCAGAACAGATGAATAAGAATCTCTAAAATGAGGCTCAAAGATGGAGGGACTGCAATCTCCAGCCATTGTTGAGACCATTGCCCCAGGTGAAATTTCATACAGGTATACAAGAAGACACCTTTAAGAATACTCATTGCTATACCATCTGTCATAGCTAAAAGCTGGAAACAAACCAAATATCCTTTACCAAGAAAATGGATTAATAACTTGTGGCACAGTCACTATGGACTGTTAGACAGTAGTTAAAATTAACAAACTAGGGTTGCAAAGTTCAATATGAATAAACCGCAAAACACAGTTTTAAATAAAAATGCATCCTTCAGCATTATACATGTAATAATACTAGAAGTTTTAAAATATGACATCAGTCCTTTATATTTTTTATCACTGCCTAACAGCAAAATTTTTAAAACTTTTTGGGAATGATCGATGCCAAGGTCATATACTAGAATCGTGATTAATTCTAAAGAAAGAGTGAAGGGGAAAAGACTGAAAAGGCATATAAAGGAGGCTTTTAGGTTTACTGTATCTTTAACATGTTATTTACAATCAAGACCAATAGGATGCAAATGTGGCAAAATGTTGAGAGCTGATGACACTTGGTAGTGGTGTTACATTCCATATTTGAAATATTTCAAAATACAGAAAAAAAGGGGAAGGTAGGGGAGATGGAGGGAGACACTTTGAAGGAGGCTAATCTTGGGAAGTTAGGCCAAAGATAGAGGGTTCTTATACCAGAAAATTTGGACATAAAGTCAGTTTAACTTTAGTCATCTGTATTATTTCAAAAGTTCATATTTGATTTTGAGCTCATCTTGAGAACCATAGTAAGGCTTTGAACAAAAAGCCCTGAGAGTGGACCTTTTGTGGATCTTTGCATCCCATATCACCAAGTTCCCTAAAACTGGTGACTATGGTAACTATGAACTACCTATGCTTGTTAAATTCAAAGAGAGGGAGAGGGAGGGAGAGGGAGGGAGAGTGGGAAGAGTGTGTGTGTGCGTCTTTTACAATTAACATATCTATTAAAGTTAAAATTGTTTGTTCATAGGTACTTTGACCTAAGCCTTCTGCATTTAGGTCACATTTTGGTAGAAAAATTATGTGTTGTTCTTTGACATCGTCACAAATTGCTCCACTGATGTTCCTTGGTTATTCTTGCTCTTTTGCATATCATGGTTTTCGTGTTTCATCTGGCTTCTCACCAGTAATGCTGGTGACCCCTCAATGAAACCTGCTTGCTTTCCCAAAGGGGGAATGGATTGGTATGTCTTCCTT
Organism: Mesoplodon densirostris; assembly: GCF_025265405.1. NCBI lineage: Eukaryota > Metazoa > Chordata > Mammalia > Artiodactyla > Ziphiidae > Mesoplodon > Mesoplodon densirostris. The sequence continues at coordinate 59,958,242 of NC_082669.1, read as the reverse complement.
AGTGATATGCAAGGCTGATCATAAGTTTGTTACTGAACCTGCAACACTGTACTGTACCATTGTTTCCATCACTGCTTCCCGGACTTAACCGTAAACTCCGAGGGTGCGGACCAAGATTCCTTCTTGTGTAGGGTCCCTGTGTCTACTACTGGAAGACACCTGGACAGCCTGACTTTTCAGAAATGTCTCGTAAATGCCCCCTCAAGTTAGCTTCCACATTAGTTTATTCATTCATTTAGGACAGCTTATAGTTGGCCAGTTTTCACTGTCTTTATGTGTTTTTATGACCTTTGCTACTTCTTATTCCATAATTTTAATTCTGATTCCTACAATAAGCTCTCCCTCATCTGAATTTCTATAGGACTCGTTCATAACTTTCGATTTGGATGTCCATTATGATGGTTATATATTTACATACAGTTTGATCTTTTTGGAGGGCAGAATCTTCTCTTCTTTCCCTCTTCATACCCATGATGACCCAGGATTTCTCAAAGTGCCACCCTGACCATGTGCATTGAAATAACTTGGGAGTACTCTTCACAAAGTATATTTTTAGCCTCCCTCCCACAATCTCTGGGTCCAGGATCTCAAATTTGTATGTTAACAAGTAAACTAGGAGAGCCTTAAGAAAAATTGGCATACAAGGTAGAAAGAAATGAAGAACATATTACGTATCAATTTTTTATACCAAGGGCTTTATATATTTTAACAAATTCAATCCTAATAATAAATCTATTTTAAAAGGTATTACTATCCATATTTTAAAGATGAGAAATTGAGAATTAGAAGGCATATAGCATAGTCTTTGGAGTCAGATTGCCCAGGGTTCAAATCTCAATTCCATTACTTAATAGCTATGTGATTTAGGGGAAAGGTTTTAACATTTCTGGGCTTCAGTTTCTTCTTTTAAAATATACAGAAAAATAGCAGCAATCTCAAGAAAGTGTTCTGAGGACTAAATGACATAAGTAAAGCTCAGAAAAAAATGCTCAACACACAAAAGTCCTCAATAAAACTTAGCTGTGAGATCACTGAATCCCAAATTAAGCAGCAGTGGAACTGGAGTTATCTTAAACCAGAGCTCAGAAATGTTTTATACCAAGGGCCAGAGAGTAACTATGTTAGAGCCTGCAGATTACACAGTCTGCTTCAATTACTCAACTCTGCCCTTGTAGCAGGAAAGCAGCCATTAACCAAATGTTTAAAAAAAAAAACGAGCGTAGATGCATTCTAATAAAACTTCATGTATGGGCAGAAATTTGAATTTCATATAATTTTCATATGTCACCAAATATCCCTCTGATTTTTTTTTTTTTGCGGTATGCGGGCCTCCCACTGTTGTGGCCTCCCCCGTTGCGGAGCACAGGCTCCGGACGCGCAGGCTCCGGACGCGCAGGCTCAGCGGCCATGGCTCACGGGCCCAGCCGCTCCGCGGCATATGGGATCCTCCCAGACCGGGGCACGAACCCGTATCCCCTGCATCGGCAGGTGGACTCTCAACCACTTGCGCCACCAGGGAGGCCCTATCCCTCTGATTTTATTCATTAAAAAAATTCAAAAACCTTTCTTAGTCCCCAGGTGGTACAAAAACAGGCAGTGGCCAGATATGGCCGGGGGATTCTAGTTTGTGGACCCCTGCCTTTAACTATCAGATTTCAAAGCTTTTGATATAGCACAGCTGCCCAACTGAACTTTGAATGCAAAAGCTACTTAGTAAGTATTTAATTGGTTAATACAACATCATTTCTGAGGTTTCTGCTTCAGTATCTTGATGTTTGTTTAAGAAGAAATTAAGTAAAATGGAATCCTTTTGGTTTCGTATCCTTTGAAGCCACAATCTGAACCTTTAATTCGTTAATCTCCTCTCGTCAAATTCATCCCATTCTCTTCCCACCTCCACCAGACTCTCTCAGTGCTACACTAAATTCCAGATCCAAAGTCGAAGTTGTTGTGCATCATGATGACTATGTAACCTTGTCACTCCCTTCCTCTTCCTTTTCCAGCTCTCCTCTTCAAATAAACCAAAATGTCCCTTAAAAAAGAGTGTTTTTAGAGACTAAGTCTGCATAGCCCACACAGACTCCAGATATGCTTGCTTCAGGCTTATTGATTGTACAATTTGCCCCACACCTTTCAGAGATCCTTCCATTAAAGTCTAGGCAGAATCTTCTGGCAATCCTTACTGGTGAAACCAGTATAACTGAATAAAAAGTTGACAAATTAATTCAATTCTACTAGGTGATCCACACTGAGATCTGGACAATAGAAAGAGCAATAAAGCATTAACGTGACAGATGGTTCCTAGAGCAGCATTCAGCTATTATTAATCCATTTAAATAAATATTTAGTTATAATATCTAAGTAACTAACAACTAAGTTAATGTTGAATGTAGGTTATTAGTATTAATATTGTGCAGAAAAAATAATGCAGCAAAATCTTAAGTCAGATATGACATCTATTTTAAAAATAAACTTCTGAACTAGACAGGATTTTTAAACTGAATCTCAGCAGTTCCTGTTGTTTTAGAGCAAAGACAAAGTCTTCACTCTCCCATAAACAATCTGAAAGAATCCCTTGTCTTCCTGGGAGCACTGTACTGTTCACTTCACCAGTGCCATTACAATCCATGAATTGGTCTTCTGATTAAAGTGCTGTCCCTGCAAACCCCCAGTCCCACCATCCAAACACCAAAAGCCAGGATGGTTTTACACCTTCAGAAAAGCTGGATTTTGTTAGCACAGAATATTTAGCACTGCCTTTTCCTCTCTCATTAGACATAGCTTTAAATGAATAGTTTTTACATGGTAATCATACTGAATACTAAAGCCTCACTGCAGAATGATCATAAATACACAAATGCCTCCTTCTTCACATTTCTATCTAACATGAATAGGGGGACTACCAAGAAGAGCACTAAAAAATGGCATTTAAACATCTTTCCATAGCTTTTCAAGCCGTGGTCTAAAGATCAGTGAGCTACACACCCAAGGCCTAAGTTCAAGTCACTGTTCCATCTCGTGCTGGGGCCTCATTTACTCATATTCATATATTCATTAATAGGGTTGATGAACTTTAAGCGTTACCACTGACATTCTAATGTACTGTGTGATTTCTCCATCATGCATCTCATCTTAACATATGGAGCAGTGGTTCTTTATTCCCTTTCCTTAGTCATGTTACTTATCTGTGAAATATCTTCCCTACTCACCTGATTTTCTGTCCTCTATCAAAGAGCAAGGAAAGGAAGAGTTTCTGGATGATACTAGGCAAAAAGGAAGCCAGTCAATTTGGGCTAGTAAATGTAAAAAAAAAAAAAATTAGAGACAAAGTCTCTTATTCTCAGTCTTGGCTGAATGCCATCTGGGTTGAGATTGAAGAATGGAAACAATAACTGGGCCAAGAAATTTCCCTAATCCCAAAACTCTCTGCAGAGTTTTTTCCTGAATTACCTGTATTTTGACCAGAAGTGTGTCATCCTCTAGACACTTGCCCACTGCCCCTCAACTCAATTTAGATGGCATTTAACTCAAAGCCTTGGATTACAGTCAAATCAAACATAATCTGTGAAAGCCTTAAAGGCAAGTGGGTCTGTTTCATCTTTGTGTTCACAGCACATTGCTTGGCATATAATTGATGTTCCAAAAGATATTTGCTGGCTGAATAAATAAACATATCAGCTAATCCGTTCAGACCAGTAAGAACTAGTTGACTAATTCATGACTTGACTGAACTGCCTAGCTGGCCTGATTGATTTTTCCCCTAATCAAGTCAGACAGAATGTTTGGATCTGCTGTACATGTTTAGATAAAGATTCATGACATCCCAGTTTGTCTCCTGCCCAACACTTGTGTCTATTTCCCCTAAATTCATATTCCTTAACATCATTATAAAGTTAATAAAGAGAATATAAAAAAAGTTAGATCGTTACATTTCTTACAGGCATAATAAAGGTGCTTATTTTCATGCCTATAAAAGGGTATCTAATTTCAATTTCATGTTTCTCCCGAGTTCCTCAAACATACCGTAGACTTGACTTTACTGGTTTTTGGTTTCCCTGTTACAGAACAAAATGCTCCAAGAGCACAGGATGGAATGAAATTTGCCCAAGGACAAACAGATGGCATTAGAAATTGAGTACCCTGGCTTTCAGTTCAATGCTTCTCACTACTTTAAAAAACAATAGAAGTCTTTTTTCTGATTTTTCTAGAACCAGAAATGCCCGGAATAAAAGCGTTGTTTTCGCACAATTTCATTTATACAAACTGAGAAACTATTACACATGGAGGCTTTCAACTCTTTCAAATATCATAATTAATTTGGGCATCCCAGTATTTTTATAATTGAGATTATTATTCTCCTTTTGGCTTTGATAGGTAAAAATCACAGGCTAAAACATTCAATTTACACCAACTAATCATCTACTATAAGATTCTTTTAATCAAGAAGCTATATGACCCTGTCTAATAAAAAGAAATTCCTAATAATTAATACTAATATTTTAATTCTGCATAGAGCTTTGCTTTTTACAAATAAAACAAATTTATTAAATATAAGAGTATAGTCACCATGGCAAAGAGAATCATACACGTATAAATTCCTGTCAGCAGAACACACATGATACATAGATAAACCAAACCACTATTTTGAGCCATGTCTTTTTCTGACTTAATCCAGATTTGACAAATACCCAAGTTTATTCACAGGGCATATTCTTGTTTCAGGAAAGCAAAATAACATTTTAGAAATGGCAGATTGACATGTTTTCAGAAACTACAGACTAAAACTGCAATTTACATATTAACAGCTCACTGTCTTATAAATGCTCTGTCCATCAAGAGATAGTTTACAAGCGATATGGGGCTCTGTAATCCCTCACACAGTAGTTTATTACTTGCCATATTCCTGTCTCTAAGAATACATGCTATTTCAGCTATGCAGACTTGAAGATGACCTCTTAGGATTCTGCCTTATTCTACCTTATTTTTCTTTTTGATAAAAGATTCTCAAGGAATGCTAGCCATAAACATACACTTCAAAATCATTAGTATTAAATAAGAAGCATTATGTCTTAACAGAAAAGAACAGTATGGGGGCTATGGGGGCTACCGGGCATTAAAGACTTCACGAGCTGATGCCCTGAAACACTGTAGCCCAACCATGAACCAATCACCTGAATCTAGGCAGGTCCAAATTACAAAGACACTGTTTCTTACTGCTTTCTAGGCACTGACTACTTTCTTTTTCCTCTATATGGAGTTAGAAGTGCTAGTTAGTGAATTCTGGATGCAAACCAGATTCAGAAGAAATTTTTTTGTCTCAAGCAGAAGCAAATTCAGTGGGAAGCCAGTAGGTGTTCTAACACAGCAAGATATTATAACTTATCAAACCTTTATTAGTGAACCCAGGGTATGCAGCTCTGGTTGGAATTCATTGTGTGGACTTGGATTAGTCATGATTGATCTGAATCTCAGATTCTGCACCTTTTTCTATGGGTAATAATACCACCATATTGTGCATATCACTGCACTGTGATATTGATGCAATGAACTATTTCAGGTGAAATGGCTGGGAAAGGTCAGAGGGGTTATATTATACAACATAAGATGATTGCTCTCTACAGAATGCAGGCGTCTAGTTTCCACACATACCTCTCCAAAGGAAGTGACGGAGTCACAGAAATCAAGGATGCTGTGATAACTTGGATACCACCTAGTTTAACATACTCCTTTCATAGATAAAGAAACAGAGACTCAGAGAGATCAAATTCTTTATCCAAGATACAATGGTATAACTGCTATTAAAATTACCATCAGCTACCTGCCCACCCACCCCTTGGTCCAGGGACCATGGCGTTCATGAGTACTTGACCTGGGAGGCAGCTTATCTGAGCCTTAGTAGAGAAAACCGTACCTTGAAAAAAAAAAATTCACATCATCTGATACCCAGATCAATGCTTGGTTAAGATGGCTCATCCTAGCCTCACATCCCAGCACATTTTGTTTATTTCCAGAACACTGACACATTTTTGTAAAAATAAACTACTCTTCCTACTTCAACACACACATTTGACAGGAATAAAGTCAACTACATGTGCAACTTAAAGGAAAGTATGGAGTTTAGGCACCAAAGAAAGAGAGGTAAAAAGGGCAGTTTAGAAGTTTATCAGAATGAAAGTCCTATTGCATTATTTTTCAGGAACACAGCAAAAAATGTTCAGTTCAAAGAAAGCCTTCTCTATAAGTTGTGGGCAACAGGTGACTTGTAGGACTTCCTTTCCTCATACATTTTTGGGTCATGATAAAAATTTATCAATTCAGTTTATTAAAAAAGAGACACCTAAAGGACGTGAAGAAGGCAATCATCATCTTAATTCTGTTAAGTCTCTGCCCAGGTATTCACCACTCTCCACACGCACAAAGCGAGGGGCAAAGAACATGGGGAGACATTTCTAGTTCAGCTATTCTGAGAGATTCTCCTCTCTCTCTCTCCCCCCACAGTAAATAACACATAAAACGCTACTATGTCTCTTTAGCAACACAAAGATATCCAGAGCAACTCCCAAAAAGAGTGTCTTACTGGAGACATTTTTTCTTTGGCTGCATGAGATCAATCATTTTGAAAAAAAGGGTTTTTTTTCCCCCCACTTTCTCTATTCCCTACATCAGAACTTCTGTGCAAGTAAATGATTTCATGTCTTAAAAGTTGGGATTATGCCATGTGAGTATTAGTATTAGTTTATCACAATAATGATTAGTATTTGTTTATCACAATAATGCTAATAATACCCAGGCCAGTGATGTTCAAACAACCCCATACTGCCAATGTAAGCACAGGAAATCATATATTCTGTAAATGGATTTATCCAGGAACAGAATGTGAGAAAGTAAGTAAATCCCACTGAGAGTGCTAAAGCCAAGATCTTAACTGTCAATATATCCTAGGAACAACAGTTTTCACATCATCTTTTAAAATACCATGCAAACTTCAGTGAAAATACTGTGCAAACAATTGAACCAGCGAATGTGTTTTTACATCTTTAAACCATTCTTCAATATCTTGCATAACAAGCAAGACTAAACTATTTTAGTTAGCAATTTAAACCACATTATTACAATTTTAGCACTTAACATAGGAAAGAAATGAAGAGGTTAATGCATTTGTGCATTTATAAAACATGTGACTTAATTCAAATAAATTGAAAAAAATGCACATTTCAATATCATTGGTCTGTGCTCCCAGATTGTTTCATTTCCAGTATTTTTCTCCCAGACTTCTGTGTCACTCTGCCTTGCAAGTCAGATACCTACAGGTCTACCTTGAAGGTAACTTCCTGGAATAGCAGGAAGTGTGCAGACCGTGGGAGAGAAGAGATCTGAGTTTAACTCATGACCCCAACGCTCAGTAATGGTGTTACCTTGGGTATGCTTTTTGATCTCAGTAAGCCTTAATTTCACATCTTTATATAGGGATACACTAACAACTTTGCAGATTTGTTGTGAGAATTAAGTGATATAAAGCACTGACCACAGAATCTGACATAACCTACATAACAGGTGCTCAGCAGTGGGGGCCATAACTGTTATGTCCTTCACCACGTCATGTGAGGGATATTAACAGAAGCTTCCTCATTCCTTGTTGTACCAGTTAAACTCACAGCATGTCACCTAAGTGACAGTTTAACTGAATACAACTAAGTTTGTCACTCAAAGGGTTAAAATATACACAAGAGCTCATATTGATTGAGAAAAATGTTAAAACAAAATAGAGGAATGACTACAAACAAATTTACAACAGAGAAAATCCTACTAACCAATAATATTAACAATAAAAGTACAAACTTTCTAAAAATCAAAGAAAAGTAAAATAAACAAGTTTGGGTATGCTGTTTTTGACCATTAATTTAATAGCAGATTTTCTAAAATTATAATACACGGAAGAGGTAAAACTATGACAAAAAGTAAACACAAACATAAGGTTACTGGCATTTGGTCAAGCCTTCTAAAAAACAAGTTTAATATATATATAAAAAATATATATTATATATACAATACACACACATATCAAAATATAAATGCCTTCAGACTCTTAGACCTATTATCTAACATTTGGAATTATTTTCTTAGCTTTTTCTAACATTTCTAAAATTTGAAAATCATTATATTCATGGAAGATATCCCTAAATGTATAAATTATAATAACACAAAAATTGAAATAAATTATGTCCAACAATGGAAGAATGGTACAGTAAATTTTTCATTATTCACTCAATATATATTTATTTATAGATGTCAGGCCTTGTTTTCATGGCTGGGGATACAGTAGTGAATAAGGCAGACAGGTTCCTGCTGTCACAGAACTTAGGTTTTAAGAGAGGAAAGACAAAACATAAATGAACAAATGATTAAGCAAAATTATTTATTATAGAACTAACTACTGTGAATATAATAATTCTGTGAATGGTAGTACGACAGAAAGCTGCAGTGGAAAGTAGGCTAATATAGTAGGAATGATCTGGGGAGGTGATATTTGATTTGAGACTTGAATAAGAGTGAAATCGACAGCTATGTGAAGATCTAGAAAATCCGAGAAAAGATGCACTGAACATAAAAACAGAACTAAAAGTTGCATAAGTACCAATTACAATTATAAAAATTCATTTATGTGTGTGTGTGTATATATATATACACACACATATATGAAATGCATTAAAATAGCAACAATTTTGGTACCAGTATAAAGGAGGTAGGGTATTTTTCCTCTATGTGTATTTTTTAAAATTATATTTTTAGAATTGTATTTTTATATTTAATATAAATATAAAATTCTATTTTTAGACTTAAATGAAAAGATGGAAATAGAATTAAATATTCCAAAGATAAGATCATGCGTCTCATCAATAATTTTCATATCAGAGTACTTAGCATAGTATTTTAGGCAAACATATTTTTAATACATGTTGCTTTAATTACATTGATTTTAAATATACAAAAAAGATGGAACTAATATTCAATGGAATCACCAAATATCCTATTAGTCACTATTAATCTTTTTAACATATTGCTAGCTGGTTCCTTATCTCTTGCTACTCCATTTGAATTTCTCTCCCACGATCCTTCTCTAAGACATGAACAACAAATCCATCATAATATTCATCCTGCACTCTTTAATTTTTTATCAACATCACCTTCTGGAAAGTAGGCATCTTGCAAGAAAGCAGTAAGTGTGCTTTCAAAATGATCTCTCCCACTCATATGTCATTTCACATCTACTCCTCATTCCTCTCTTGCCCCTACAACCAAAAATTTTGGAAATAAAAATGTAAGATTCCTACGAACATGCTTAAATGTACATGGCATGTCTGTCAGTATATCCTCACATAGGTTACAGCCTGTCTACCGTCTGTTCAAAAAATGCAATTAGTTTCTAGAGGTCCAAAGTCAAATACATTGTCTTAGAAAGTAGTTTTAGAGCAAGCCACAAAGCTTTCTACTGGGTAATTTAAATGACTGACCGCTCAATTTATGAGCATTCCCAGCAATAAAATTCAGCCTGAACTTAATAATAGCACATTTTATGTGACAACGATGACAATTACAATCTATGGTTACTGCAGTCGCCCTTTGGTCTAGGGGAAAATGACAGTATTAATTATACACACTTGCCATTTATCAGACTTAACTTGGCAGGTGATTGAGCTCAGGACCATCTCCAACTTGACTTCAACATTTACCATTTTCTAATCCACTGAAATGAAGATAATTAGAATAGAGAAAAATGAGTGGCTCCTTCTTCTGCTGCCTTTATCTCTGATTTCATGTATAGTTCTTGAATCATATTAAATTTATACCACTTGGTTTAAAAGCCTGTCATTGTTTACTTTCGAAACTCTAGTGAAAGGAACACTATCTCCTAGGTGTGCTATAGCATGGGATTCTGACTGTGTGCAACTTTCGCATTTTTATTTTATGTCTTATTTTTATGTTTGGTTTTTATGTTTGGACTATTTTGGGGATCTTGAGTCCTTGTTATTTTCCCTGCTAGTTCATATCACTGATAAAATGAGAACTAAAATTATTTTAAAACATGGAAAACTATCTAAAAGGCTTGTAGTCCATGAAAAGGATAGAAAAAAATAGGTGCTAAACAGTCGTATTTTCATTAACTCACTTGTTATCATTCTTATTCAATCATTTAATTGTGTACCTGTGTTATTCCATCTTTTTAAATTTTTTTTTGGATTCCGTGTTCTTTGCAGATCCACAGTATGCCATTTAAGATTTAAGACAATTATAAAATCATGTTTATCTGCTTCTGTGTTCAGAGCTCTACAACCTCTTCTTAGAAGGCTTGGAGAATTCCAATTTACTCAACTGCTTTTTGTCTTTACATGCATTCCCTTATGAATTTTTACCAAACCCTAAAAAAAATAGTATCCCTGTGTTTTAAATAAAGATATTTTGATGATTAGAAAGCTTAAGCGACAGTGGCACCTGAAATTAGAAATTCTAGGATAAGCCTCCAAAAGAAGATGTGGTTAGAGATGTCTGAGCTATAAATAAGCAGAGAGCCTCAACCACTGCTAGGCCTTCCCAATTCTGCCATTGTTAGTCCAAAGCACCTGTAAGGAAGATCCTGTGCTTAACATCCCCAATCCAGAGAAAATCAAATAGGTAGAAGTACCTCTGAATAGAAGGAATTCACGGGAGATTTTCCATTCATACAGGCAGTACATTACACTGAAAAACAGATTATAAAGAGTCAAGGAAACTGGAACTAGAACTAACTCTGTAGTTACTATTCACAAGATCTTTGGAAAGTTACTTAATTTCCAGGTGTGTCAATTTCTTCATCTGTAAAAAGGATGGAATTGAATTATACATCTGATGAAGTCCCTTCATCTCTAGAGTTCTCTCTGTGATTATGAAATCCTGGAGGGAACTGTCTACAAAAATGGGGCATATCCCAGAACATTAATGATATTTGTAATAAAGCCCTACTGCTAGTTAGAGTTGCAGGCGGCGGTGTTTTTCTAATGTAAGAGATAGAGACTCGATCTTGAAATTTAATAGTGGGCAAACTGACACATGATGTAGGGGCATGATCCTAAACCATCACCACATTCTATAGATAAAATTAAATCCCTTTTGGAGACTGGCCCTGCCCTTTTTCTGAGAAGGACTAATCATTTGAGCATTTCTGGTTATGCATATGTAAAGAAGTCCTTACACAATGCTTTTAGGGAAATTTAAACCACTGAAGTAGCCAACTACAGATGCTTCAGAGTGAGATTTTAGATCTGTCCTGTCTAGTAATGCAAACTGTATACCTGCAGGCATTCTGCTTTTGATGAGTATGAATTTAGATAGTATGGGGCCTAAGACAAAGAAAAATTCTTAAGTGAATCATGTATTATTGTTGGGTTTTTAATCTTCATCTTTATTAATTTGATCATGAATATACTCACAAAGTGTTCCTTTTTGAGAACACAGATACACAGATCTTTTTTTTCCTAAAAACTCCCAGTAAAAAATGTGTGCCCTTCCCCACTTTCACTTAGTCCTCACTCCTAGGGCAATATGAGAGCCAGGTCAATTTTCCTACATGGATAGCTAGGCACTCCTTAGATGAGGGATGAGGAAAAAGTGATTTTTCTCTGCAAAGGGGAAGGAGGCGTGTGCCCCTCCCCCTCCAACACGGACCCCCTTGCAAACAAAATGTGCCTGAGTAATAGAATTAACTCCATAGTCACTACTCACAAAATCATTGGAAAGTCACTTAACTTCCTTGTAATCTCAATTTCATGCAAATGAGATCTCTCCAGGAGTCAGATTCTCTCACATTTCTCAGCTTTTGTGACCTCCAGATGTCTCCAAGAACAGCCTTCCCATCTCCTCAGCACCCTAGGGCTTACCTTAGGGACCTGGTTTAGGCTGTCACCATTTAGCCTTTGGGAGGATATGAGAAGTTTTATTATCCTTTAAGATCAGAGCAATTTAACAGACAAATGGCTACAGATCTAATTCTCATGGTATGTGAAGAGTAAAATATTTCTAGAGAAAGTGAAAGCAAATACTCCCTATCTTCACATTACATAAATTTCCATGTCTAAGGAGGATGTTTTTCAGGAGTGCTGAGAAATCCAGGCAAGATTCATTTCCCCACCATTTTCTACTCCTAGCATGCATTAGAATCACCTGGTAACACTCAGATTGCTAGTGTCCCCTTTGGACTTTCTGATTCAGTCCTTCAGAGGTGTAGCCTGAGAACCTGCATTTTCCAACAAGACCCTAGCTCATGCCGATGCTGCTGGTCACGGACCACACTTTGAAAACCAGTGCACTGCAATGACCAGAGAAGTGGTTTCAGGTTCTGTGGCACGTGAAAATTTAAAAATCTTAAGAGCCTCAGTTTTCTTTCTTTAAACTTTTAATTTTATATTGAAGTATAGCCGATTAACAATGTTGTGATAGTTTCAGGTGCACAGCAAAGCCACTCAGCCATACATATACACGTATCCATTCTCCCCCAGACTCCCCTGCCATCCAGCCTGCCACATGACATTGAGCAGAGTTCCCTGTGCTATACAGTAGGTCCTTGTTGGTTAGCCTTTTTAAACATAGCAGCGTGAACATGTCAATCCCAAACTCCCTAACAATTATCCCTTCCCTCCACCCTTCCTCCCCGGAAGAATGAACCATAAGTTCATTCTCGAAGTCTGTGAGTCTGTTTCTGTTTTGTAAATACGTTCATTTTTATCATTTCTTTTTAGATTCTGCATGTAAGCGATATCATACAATATTTCTCTTTCTCTGACTTAACTTCACTCAGTATGACAATCTCTAGGTCCATCCATGTTGCCACAAATGGCATTATTTCATTCTTCTTGTATGGCTGAGTTCCATACATTCCACTGTTCCATATATTCCACTGTATATATGTACCACATCTTCTTTATCCGTTCCTCTGTCAGTGGACATTTAGGTTGCTTCCATGTCTTGGCTATTGTAAACAGTGCTGAAACGAACACTGGGGTGCATATATCCTTTCAGACCATGTTTTTCTTCAGATATATGCCCAGGAGTAGGATTGCAGAGTCATACGGTAGTTCTATTTTTAGTTTTTTAAGGAATCTCCATACTGTTCTCCATAGTGACTGTACAATCCCACCAACAGTGTAGGAGGGTTCCCTTCTCTCCACACCCTCTCCAGCATTTATTGTTTCTAGATTTTTTGATGATGCCCACTTTGACCGGTGTGAGGTGATATCTCACTGTAGTTTTGATTTGCATTTCTCTAATCATTAGCGATGTTTAACATCGTTCATGTGCCTCTTGGCCACCCGTATGTCTTCCTTGGAAAAATGTCAATTTAGGTCTTCTGCCCATTTTCTGATTGGGTTGTTTGTCTTGATGATATTAAGCTGCATGAGCTGTTTGTGAATTTTGGAGACTAATCCCTTGTTGGTCACATCATTTGCAAATATTTTTCTCCCAAGCTGTGGGTTGTCTTTTCGTTTTGTTTATGGTTTCCTTTGCTGTGCAAAAGCTTTTCCTAGTTTTTATAAATGGATGATTAGATGTAGGGACTGGAATGGGCCTTGATGTCATTACTTCACACTAAATCATGTGACAGTGATCAAACTGATAGAGAGTTAATAGTTTTGTACTCTATATCAACCGTATAGATACACCTGAGGTTCAGTTTGGCACCATAAATATTAAATAATAACATGGATAAAATAACCACTTACTGAGTTGGAGAATTTAAAAAAATGATTAATGAAAATCACCTTGCTCTTTGGTGAACTAATGACAGATAGATCTTTACCTCTGGTCAACAGAATTTACCTGACTGTGCAGTGTCTAAAAATATTTGTACACTATTGACTGGAAAATGGTTACACTGACACAGAAGAAATAACAGAGGCTCAATTGAGGGCACTTGAACTTTATTCATAGTATCACCTTGCCCAATATACTGACCCTGCATGAAACTGTATTTCTTTTCACCATAACTAGGCTCAGATCTTATTTTAGAATAACAGCATTAATCAAAGAGCTTCTGAGCCTGCAATTTACCAGTATGAGCCTCTAACATGTCCCCATTTTCTGAACTTGAAAGATAAAGAAAAGTTTATAACATATTGCCCCCAAACAATCTTTCTTACATAAGAAGAAAAGAACACAGAAATTGTGCCTTAAGTCATTTACGTTTTTAATTCTAGAGGTCAATCAAAACTAAAAGAAAAATACTTAAATGCATACTGGTTTTTACATCAGTTTTTAATAGCATATTTAACATGTCCTATCTTCTAATAAATCCTAACCATTCCACAAAAGCCCTCAAAATGTCTTTATTTCTGTAAAAATATCACCTGAGAAAGCTGCTTTTCTCTTATCCAGGTCTCAGAAAAATGTCTTGCACACAACAAGCTAACCTCACCTCTTCACAGATATTTCCTGCCATCCCCATTGATTTCACTGAGGGCTCCTGGGTCTGCAGAATAAAAAGCAGCCCAGATGGTTTTCAAAAGTAGAAATGGGATCTGACTTTTAAGTGTCTAAATTAGATGAGCCAGACACATCCTACCCTCCAAGCTGAACAAAGAGCAAATCAGCACAACTGCTTCATGAAAACTTCAAAAGCCTGCCTCTGTCACTTGAGGTATAGGTACTTCCATTCCACAGAATGGAAGTCGCATGTATCCAGTTATAGCAGAGCTCTAGAACGAGAAATAGAAGGGACAGAAAAATCAATTTATTGAACACTCTGACCCAACTTTGAAATGTAATGCAGCACAAATAACTCAGCACAAACTTTTAACAAAGGTCCCTGATCAGCCTACAAACTGTCTTTGGCTATAATATAGAGCGAAAAGGCAAAGGATCGGGGACTTCCCTGGTGGCACAGTGGTTAAGAATCCACCTGCCAATGCAGGGGACACAGGTTCGAGCCCTGGTTCGGGAAGATCCCACATGCTGCAGAGCAACTAGGCTTGTGTGCCACAACTACTGAGCCTGTGCTCTAGAGCCCGCGAGCCACAACTACCGAAGCCCTCGCGCTTAGAGCCCATGCTCCACAACAAGAGAAGCCACCACAATGAGAAGCCCACGCGCCACAAGGAAGAGTAGCCCCGGCTCGTCACAACTAGAGAAAGCCCTTGCACAGTAATGAAGATCCAATGCAGCAGAAATAAATAAATAAATAAATAAATTTTTAAATGGCAAGGGATCAGGAATTAGTGATCATCTAACTGGTTTGATCTACACAGATGTCCCAGATTTTAAGCCAAACAGAGCTAAGTCAGGGTTTTGGGGGTGGATTTTATTTGTTTTAACTGCAAAATTTCTCTCATGAGAACTAAACTAGTACACCCCAGTGATCATTTTTAATGTTGCCTCCTAAGATTACGTGGTTTTTAAAGTCCTTTCAAATCAGCAGTTAAACTGACCCTGTAAACACAAGTGAAACTGTGAGCTTTCCCACCAGACTCACATTGTCTTGGAGGTTGGGATTGTATTTTATTCATCTGTCTAAAGGGCCTAGAACTTCCTGGCACAGAAATGATGGTTACTAATTATTTAAAGCATGAGGGAATAGACACATAAAATACTGAATAAATTGAGAAAAGTAACCTATGCATATAATATAAAATGGAGAAATTCCAGAAATAGAATTTTCCAGAATGGTTTAAAATATAAGTTCTAGAACACTGGGAGATAGGATAAGTTCTCTATTCTCTGATTTCTACTATTCCAATAATCAATCTGAGGCCCCCTTTAATTGTCATCATATGCCAGAGAGAAGAAGAATTTATTTGCAATTGGAATATGACAAAACAAGGCTTTTTAAAAAAAGTTCCACAGAAGCATTCTCTAATACCAGAAATATTAGAATATTAGTTGGCATAAAGAAATGTAATTGGCATTAACTACGGATTTGATATTCTTTTTTTAGGATATTTAAAGGTTTTTTTTTAAAAATTATGTAAGTTTCAGGTGTTCAGCATTATAATTGGACATCTGGATGCACTACAAAGTGGTCACCAGTACAAGTCTAGTTGCCATCCATCACCATGCAGTTGACCTCCTCACCCATTATGCCCAAATTTGATATTCTGGTTGCCACCTAGCCTAGGTATTCACTGTCTCTTTTTTCATGGCTTGGTGTGTGTTTGTTCAGTAACATTCTGGTGTCCTGGCATGCAGGGAAGTGTTGCTGGCCACGCAATCAGCATGTCTGTCTTCTACAGTTGAAACAAAAAGGGCCTGGGCTTCCTTCCTTACCCAAAAGAAAATTTAAGTATAGCTTATATTCCTTTGCATGCTTTTTGATATAGTTATAATGTACATGCAGGATTAATAGAATTAATGTAATGCTTATTTTTTAAGGATTATTCTTAATTTTTAAACACTTTTCTCATGTTATAAAGTATAAATTTTTGGCAAGAGAATCATAACTAAAAGTTTAAGGTGTAATCATGACCACTTTTCTAGTATGAGGAGAGTACTGAATACAAATTAAGAGAAAAATATGCAGGTGAAAAAGTCTTATTTTTTTATCCACCCATGTAGCTTTCTAGGGAGAGTAGGCCTTAGTAAGTCCCAAGGAAAATTCAAGAGGCAAAAATACTGAAGCCCAGGGTACTGGGACACCCTCCTCCAATGTAGGCTACCTCATCTCCTCTCCCTCCCTCCAGACTTCATACATAATAGGGTGGGGGTCAAAAGAGATTTTGAAAAGCAAAGTGTTGAAGAGGAATCCCAAGCCATTTTCTGTGTGGTATGTGGTAAAAAGCCCTCTCCTTTTCCAAGTCATCAGGAAATTCCACATTGCTCAATGCTCTTATTTTATTGGTTTCTCTTATGGTATCCCAAAGAATGGGATGCGGTAGCCACTGACTTCCAAGTTTTATGTGTGCAGGGAAATCTTACTTGATTTTTATGAAAAGGAAATGGTTTTAAATGACCAATGGATATGAAACATGTAAAAATGCCTGAGCCTTGCCTTGCATTTAATTGAGTATTGTGGACATTTACTAACATACTCAAGTGTACACAGACCAACTGTTTTTTAAACACCAATGCAATGTGACAAGTTTAATAATTCTTATCACATTTACAAGAAGTTCAATTATATGCTCAGAAATGGCAAAAATTTCATTTCAATATCTGGGCAATGTCGAGGTAATCTGCCAAAACTGGCTAATACTTTGGTTTCCAAAGTGTTAAAATTTGCTCTATCAATTTTAAGTCTCCCTATTTTTAAACCATTTTTGAGACAAATGAACTGCATTTGAAAATGAAACTCAAGAGTTTCATAGTCCCAGAATTTGAAAACAACTTTGCTAGGTGATAGGGGGCAGTGAGGAATAGTACAGGACACTCCACCTTCCTTTCTCTTTGATCTGTACACATCAAAGACTCTAGTGGTTAAAAGCATGGATTCTGAAGATAAAGTGCTTGGGTTTAAGTCTCACTTCTGTCTTTTACTAAATGTGATGTTCAGCAAGTTTCTTAACTTCTCAGTGTTTTAGTTTCCCCATCTATAAAATGGGGTGGAGGGGGTGTGGAAACAGTACTTATCTCATAGGGTTGTTGTAAGGATTCAATGAATTAACATACATAAAACACTGAGAATAGAGCCTGGCACACTTTAAGTACTATATATACATTCTTACTTGATTAAATACCAGTCACTAGCTTCAAGATCTACATGGACACTTGTACCCTTCTCCCTGGCCTAAGACTCCAGTCTGCAGGGTTAACTCATGGTGTTACTCGGTATAAAGACAGCAGCTATAGGGACCCTGTGTATTTTCAGAGAACTCATCCCTCTAAATCTTATGTAATTTACAGTTAAATCATGCTTTAGAAATAAAACTGTCCAATTTGAAAAGGCAAGGAAGGGAAATTTGAATGTATTTCACAAGCTACTCCAGAGTCAACTCACTCTACTAAGGAATTAGTGTTGTAAGTATAGAATGTGATTATTAGAGTATCACTCTGATTTAACATACATGGTATGCCCTCAAATCACATATTCTCTGTTCCATTGTCCATAAGCTTCTGTTCACCCAGAGTGTCCTCTTTGAGGTGAGCATGTGATCCAGTACTGACCAACCAAAGAAATAAATCCAAAATTGGGTATATGACACAAGGCTTTTTAAATGGGGTTCTCTCTGGGGCTTTGCAGCCAGAGCTATAAAGGAATCTCCTCAACTATCCCTTACTTGCCTACCTCTGTTCTAACTGTGGGCTGGAAGGACTTGGAGTGGCCAACAACCATCTGTTCCAACAAACTAGAAAAATGTTCTTCAGAATGAAATCAATGCTCAGAGGAATGTGGTGTCAAGACATGGAGAGTAAGATAGAGCCAGAGCCAAAGAGCAAGAGAGCCAGAGAATGAGAGAGAGAGAGAAACATGACATTCTTAAGCCCCTGGATCCAGCCATGTCTGAAATGAGAAAAAAACCTGAAATTTTCAGGTAAATAATCCAGTAAATCCCATTTTTCACAGAGGCTACTTTGGTTTGAGTTGTGTTTCTGTAGCATGAAACAAAGAGTTCTAATATACATGCCCATCTGGGTAACCCTAACATTGTCAACAATTTAATTAATACAAAAAATAAACAATTTAATTAATAAATTAATCCTAACATTGTCAACAATTTAGTTAATAAATAATTAATAAATAATTAAGTTTAATAAATAAATAAATAACTTAATAGATTGCTGCAAGTAGTTCCCTAGAGCACCCTGGATAGGAATAGAGACAGGGTGCAGACCAACAGCATAACAGCTCTCTAATGGATCACTGTCTCTAAATTCCTCCTCCTGACTCAAAAAGGTAGCAAATGATAAAGGTCTTTGGAAGATTGCTCCATCTTCTTTCCCTGCTTCTCACGTGCTCCCACATCACTGTAATGACAGACCCTCACTGCTCACAGCACCACCGAGAATTGGACCCCTACCACATCGTTGCTGCTGTTGCTTCTATGCCCGGAATAAGGCTGATCCACAGTAAACTCCTCCCCTAGATGGGGGCCAGGCTCTGGATATATATAGCCCATAAAGATCTGGTGTGCTGGGAATCTGGGAAGATTAAGGTGTCTCACGAGACATTCCTGGGCTCTTCTCTACAAGTGCTCCTTTGGTTGCCCTGCTCTCACCACCATCAGCCAACACACCACACACTTTTCTCTTAGTGAGCCTTCAGGCTCTCCTTCCTGCCCTCTTGACAACCAAGTGTTTGGGTTTTTTTTCTTGTTTGCCTATTTACCAGGGAATAGCTGTGAGAAGCCCCAAGTCCAAGGTGGGGTTGAGGATCTTTTCTCACCTACTATTTCTCTACCCATTCAATGCCAGAACAGAAAATTCAGCCCCTTCTGTTTCTCCTGAGAGGTTATTACCCTTATTTTCTAGCCCCTACATTTAGATCCTAAGCAATTGCATGCAAGTATAACATCAACATATTTTAAGGATTTTGCTACATATTACTATAAACATCTACTATATTCATCAATGGCTGATATGAAGGAACCTAAAGTATATAAATGGTTCCTGCCTTCATTTCACAGTGTAACTATAAAAGATGAAAAGAATCAGAAAATAAGTACTAATCTATAAGCCATGAATTTTTACATAAAAGCATGTTGAATCCAACAGATCCTTTATTTTTTTAAGATAAATATATCTCCAGAACTTTAATATCCCCCAATTCTCAGGCGTTTGTTTGGCACCAGTAGTAGACTGTATGCAAGATTCATTTGCTCACCAAGAAGCTCAGAATACCACATTGACCTTACACAGTATGCACTGCAGAATCATGTGAGACAGTTCCTTAAAATAAATCTCTATATGTCTTAATTCAGGCTGCTATAATAAAAATACCACAGACTAGGAGCCATATAGAAAAATTTATTTCTCATAGTTCTAGAGGCTTAGAAGGCAAAGATCAAGTTGCCAGCCAATTTGCTTCCTCTTCTTGGTATGCAAATAAGCATTTTCTTGCTGTATACTCACACGGTGGAAAGAGAACTATGGTCTCTTCATCATCTCATAGGGCACTAATCCCATCATGGAAGTTCCACCCTCATGACTTCATCTAAACTTAATTATCTCCCAAAGACCCCCACCTCCAAATACTACCACATTGGAGATTAGGACACAAACATTCAGTACATAGCTATACAGAACCCTAATACAAATTGTCAAGTCATAATAGTTTAATTCTGTGAATGCTGAGGATTTGGAGCTGTTAGAAACAGAGCTTAAAGGTAACTGGGCTTCAGCAAAGACAAAGAGAAATTAATATGACATATTTTTATTAAACCAACATTTATCAAGCACCTACTTATTTTAAGGTAAAAGCTAGATTCTGGGAATTCATAAATGAACAAGATACATCTTTTTATAACTTAAAAAATTTTTTATTATAATATAGTTGATTTAGAATATTAGTTTCAGGTGTACAACACAGTGATTCAATATTTTTATAGATTATACTCCATTTAAAGGTATTATAAAATATTGCCTATATTCCCTGTGGTGTAGAATATATCCTTGTAGCTTATTTATTTTATACATAGAAGTAGGGGATTAAGAGGTACAAACTATTATCTTTCATTTCCCCCTCTTCCCTCTTCCCACTGGTAACCACTAGCTTGTTCTGTGAGTCTGTTTCTGTTGTAATATTCGTTCATTATATTTTTTAGATTCCACATATAAGTGATAACACAGTATTTGCCTTTCTCTGACTTATTTCACTAAGCATAATACCCTCTAGGTCCATCCATGTTGTTGCAAATGGCAAAATTTAATTCTTTTTTATGGCTGAGTAGTATTCCATTGTATATATACACCACAGCTTCTTTTTCCATTCGTTTGCTGATAGAAACAGGTTGGTGCCATATCTTGGCTATTGTAAATAATGCTACCATGAACACTGGGGTGCATGTATATTTTCAAATTAGTGTTTTTGTTTTCTTCCAATATACATAAAGGAGTGGAACTGCTAGATGGTATGGTAGTTCTATCTTTAGTTTTTTGAGGAACCTCTCTATATTGTTTTCCACAGTGGCTGCACCAATTTACATTCCCACCCACAGTGCACAAGTGTTCCCTTTCATCTACAACCTCACCAACATTTGTTATTTGTGCTCTTTTTGATGACAGCCATTTTGACAGGAGTGAGGTGGTATCTCATGGTGGGTTTCATTTGCATTTCTTGGATGGTTAGTGATGTTGAGCACCTTTTCATATATCTGCTGGCCATCTATATGTCTTCTTCGGAAAAATATCTATTCGGATCTTCTGCCCATTTTTTTATTGTGTTGTTTCTTTTATTGATATTGAGTTGTATGAGCTGTTCGTATATTTTGGATATTAACTTCTTATCAGTCATATCATTTGCAAATATTTTCTCCCATTCAGTAGGTTGTCTTTTTGTTTTGTCAATGATTTCCTTTGCTGTGCAAAAGTTTTTAAGTTCAATTAGGTTCCATTTGTTTATTTTTACTTTTATTTCTATTCATTTCCATTGCCCTAGGAGACAGAGCAGAAAGAAATATTGCTATGGTTTATGTCAAAGAGTATTTTGCCTATGTTTTCTTCTAGGAGTTTTACAGTTTCTGATCTTACATTTAGATCTTAAATTCATTTTGAGTTTATTTCTGTAAATCGTGTTAGAGAATGTTCTAATTTCATTCTTTTACATGTAGCTGTCCAGTTTTCCCAGCACCACTTTTTAAAGAGACTTCTGTTCCCCACCATATATTCTTGCCTCCTTTATCTTTAATTAACCATAAGTGCATGGGTTTATTTCTGAGTTCTCTATTCTGTTCCATTGATCATTGTGTCTGTTTCTGTGCCAGAACCATACTGTTTTGATGACTATAACTTGTAGTATACTCTCAAGGCAGGGAACACGATACTTCCAGCTCTGTTCTGCTTTCTCAAGATTGTTTTGGTTATTCGGGGTCCTTTGTGTTTTCATGAGAATTTTAGAGTTATTTGTTCTTGTTCTGTGAAAAATGCCATTGGTATTTTGATATGGATTGCACTGAATCTATATATCGCCTTGGGTAGTATGGTCATTTTAACAATATTAATTCTTCCAATCTATGAACATGGTTTCCCATTTGTTCTGGTCATCTTCAGTTTCATCAGTGTCTTATAGTTTATTGAGTACAAGTCTTTTACCTACTTAGATTTATTCTCAGGTATTTTATTCTTTTTGATGTGATGGTAAATGGAATTTTTTTCTTAATTCTCTTTCTGATAGCTCATTCTTAGTGTACAGAAATGCAACAAATTTCTGTATATTAATTTGTATCCTGCAAATTTACTGAAGTCATTGATAAGCTCTAGTAGTTTTCTTGTGGCATCTTTAGGATTTTCTATGTATAATATAATGTCATCTGCAAACAGTCACTTCTTTTTTTCCAATTTGGATTCCTCTTATTTCTGTTTTTGTTTGTTTGTTTTCTGACTGCTGTGGCTAGGACATTCAATACTTTGTTGAATAAAAGTGGCAAGAGTGGGAATCCTTGTCTTGTTCTGGCTGGCCCTGGTCTGGTTGGTTGCCAGGCCCTGCCTTCTGCTAAGACTACCAGCTGCTGATTGGCAGGGCTAGGTTACAAGTTGTCTGGCTGCCAAACCTTGGTGAGGCGGAGAGGGGGGGATGGTCCCAGGACTAGTGGTGGCTCCCTGGTGGGCAGAGTCAGGTTCTGGGATCAGCGGTTGTGGGGCTGGAGTTCCCTGATCTAGTATTGGCTTGCTGGTGGATAGGGCAAGTTCCTGAAACATCAGGCTGCCAGTTCCATGGTATGTTCCAAAGCTAGTTCTGGCCCGCTGGTGAGTGAGGCTGGATCTGGGGTGGCTGGCTGAGGAGTCTATGCTCTCTCAGAGTTGTACTAGCCTGCTGGTGGATGGGGCCAAGGGATCAGGGAGTCCGGGGGCTTGTGCTGACTTACTGGTAGGTGGAGCCAGGTCCCAGGGCCTCTGGCTGCTGGGTCCTGGGTGTCCTGCAGTTGGTGTTGGCCCACTACTTGGTGGAGCTGGATCCTGCAGCTGCTAACTGAGGGACCCAAGGTGTTCCATAGCTGCTGTTGGCCTGCTGGTGGGCAGAGTTGGGGTCCTGGGGGCTCTCAGGGCTGGTACTATCCTCTGGTATATTTGCTGGGTCCTGACAAGGCAGGATGTGGGACTGGGGCTGGTGTCTGCCCACTGGTGGGTGGAGTCAGGTCCCAGGCAATGCTGGGGCTGGTACTTGCCCACCGGTGCATGAAGCCAAGTCCTGGGGCTCATGCCTGACCACTGCTGGGTGGACCTGGGTCAAGGGTTTCTGACTGCAGGGTCTGCAAGTCCTGGAGCTGAGAGATACACTCTTTATATGAATACACTCACTGTATATAGAATAGCACAGAAAAATGAAAACCAAATTCTGGAGAGTGAATAGATGTTTGTGGAAGACTTCTTTTTTTTTTTTTTTTTTTGCGGTACGCGGGCCCCTCACTGCTGTGGCCTCTCCCATTGCGGAGCACAGGCTCCGGACGCACAGGCCCAGTGGCCATGGCTCACGGGCCCAGCCACTCCGCGGCATGTGGGATCCTCCCAGAACGGGGCACGAACCCGCGTCCCCTGCATCGGCAGGCGGACTCTCAACCACTGCGCCACCAGGGAAGCCCCGTGGAAGACTTCTTAATGGCTACAAACTTGATGGCTGGAGGCAGGGAAGAGCATTCTAGGCAGAATGAGTAGCATATGCAAATAAATGAATGGGTAAGAATGCATGGACCATTCAGGAAATGGCAGGAACACAGGTATGTGTGGCTGAAATATTAACTGCTTATGAGAAAGTCACTGAAACTGAATTGAAGGGTAGCCTGGACTGGAAATATAAACACTTGTTAGGAAATAGCTTTAAATGGTGATGAATAAATAAATTAGGGTCATGTCATAAGGCTTTTAAAATTAAGATGTGGTTGGCAATAGTAATAGCATAAGAGTAATATTATAAATTTGGTGTTTTAAGGTGGGTCTAGGAGTAAAATTCATAATGGATTGGAGTGTGTGTGTTTATTGGGGCAGGGTTGCTAGAGAGATGTGTAATCCTTTAGGAGTACACACATGAAGCAGCTAAAGACCTGAATTCTGTTGATAGCCGTGGACAAAGAAAGGAAAGAAGAACCCAGGAGATATTTCAAATGTTGTTTTTTTTTTTTTTAATGGTAGGTCTTGACTTTGATTAAATAGGCACAATGAAGGAGGAAAGGATGTCAAAGAGAGCTTCAAGATTTTTAGCCCTGGAAACTGAAGTAATGACAAAAAATACAGAAGAACAGTATGATCATAAAAGAAGGGAAAGCGATTTAGTGAGGAAGAGGATGGACTCAATTTTGGACATGCTGAGTATGAGGGGATGGCAGCACTGATACATGTACATGGTGTTCCTATGATAAGAATCAGTCGCATCTTGACCTAAGAAAGCCATTTATAAAGACACCACACGAAAAATATTACTGATAATATGTGAGGTTTTTAAAACGTTTATGAAGAGGGATAGTGACAAAGTCTAGCAATATTTCCTCTATTTAAAATGGAGTTTTGAAACTATTAATGCAATATTCAGTCCAAAGCACTAATGTGGATTTTTAACAGCAATCCCTATGTGCAGACTTTTGATGAATAAACAAACCATTTAATACACATTATATTGTGATGCACTGACTTTATTTTGTATCAGTGCTAAAGAAACTATACCCAGAATCAGAAAATAGATCTTTTAAGTGAACTGGGAGTCTTACGACAAAATGTACACTGAAATCTCATTCCATCATCTGAAATTCAGAGATTACCTACACAGGAAATAAAGCACTGTATATATTTGTATCAAATTCAAAGAAAGGAAACTATTCCATAAAGTCATCACAATAATTGACCTAGACTTTATGAAATAGTAACATCAAGGTCACTAAATGCTAGAAAAGAAACTTTATCTATAACCTTTTATTAAATACATTCCAGATTTATCTATTTCATCACTATGATTTATTAAAAAGATATTCTTAATTTGATACCATTTTACCCTATATATTTTAAATATTCAAAATAATTATGATACTGCATACTTATATTAAATCATCATGAATCTAAAATATATAAATGAATGTTTATTTCAGACTTCATCTGCACCACTGACTCTGCCTCATAAACATATATATATGTAAATTAGAGAATGTTTTATAGTCTTTTGTTTAAAAAAAACAGCTTCCAAGGAACATCTCAGATTATTACAAATTCACCTCAATTGTCTACAGTCGTATAATATGATAATTGACATTTATTCTCATAGTCCAAGTCTCCTCTAAGATCATGACAGATGTAATCAGTCAGGCTACTGTTGTCAGTACTTCTTAGTTTGGCAGTTGATACTCTGGGCATTTCATGGCATATTCTCCCATTAAACCAGAGTTTACACCTCAAATCAAGAGACAGTAATTGCTAACAGAATCATCAACATCCCAGGCTTCCAAGGCAAGATGCCTCATACCCAAGCTGCTAGTGCCCTACCTCTCTAGGACCCATAACAGTCAGGGCTCCAGAAGAAGGCAGAATCCCAGGTAAATGGCTCAATTAAAAAGTTTAATGAAAGGAATATTTATAGAGGTATGGCCCAAATTAAAGGAATCCACAAAAGAGGTTGAAGCTCCCAGAGGCTAGCAGAAGAAAGCCAATACCACCACTAGGTCTAAAGGTGCAAGAGGAGGAAACAGTTTTATAGGAGCCCAGTGAGAGCTGGACCATGGAGGAGGGGCCACACAGCCAGTCTGGTAGAAAGACATAGTCACGGACACCCAAAAGGAGGAAGCACGCAAAGAGGAAGCAAGCAGGAAACAACACATTGATTTCTCCTCCTCCGGTCCTCTTGCCTGCCATTGCCCCCCAGTAGCTGAACTAGAAGCCAGCTGGCAGTGGAACCAGAGAAAAGCACAAAATGTCTTAGGAAGGCAGCTGACAGGGTGTAACCAGCCTGACTCCCTTTTTAGGTCCTGCCATTCTCAGAATGCTTCCAAAGGGACTGGTTATTAGAACCCCTTTAACCTGAATCCTGTCCTTCTCATCTGGGAGAAATTAACCCCATCCTATGTGGTCTTCAACATCAAGCTGCAAATTCCATCCTTCTCCCTTACAGGGCAAAGCCAGTCTCTCCTTAAAGACCTATGTATCCCTGAGGGCTCTCTCTTCAATGGTTCCTAAAACCAAACAGGCTGTTAATCCCCAGAGGGTACAAGGAATCTCAGAACAGAAATACCTGGTCTTTCGACTTAGTGAGCAAATAAATTTGAGTGTGTTTGGACTGGGATTGATATATAAACTTTTCTTCTCCACAGGAGTAAGAATAAGACAAATTGGTATCTCTCAGTATGTTAAAATTGCC
This sequence comes from Mesoplodon densirostris, assembly GCF_025265405.1. Taxonomy (NCBI): domain Eukaryota; kingdom Metazoa; phylum Chordata; class Mammalia; order Artiodactyla; family Ziphiidae; genus Mesoplodon; species Mesoplodon densirostris. Next base: position 59,931,799 of record NC_082669.1, on the reverse strand, counting down.
CTGCAGGAGAGGATTTGTAGAGGCCCTATTCACACAAGGGTAGACAGCTGAACCTACACATGGGGCAAGCAGCTCACATGGTAGAATGTGAAGAAACACACAAGGGAATGATTGCACAGTACACATTCTCCACGAGCTTCCCGAAGTTGTTAGAATATAAAAATATTTCACAACACTCTCAAATACATCAAGAGGTTTGTTGGTTGACTCTCTTGAAGCCCTCACATTTTCCTGCAGAGTTTGTAATAACCTACCATTTTATGTGTTTTACCTTCCAATTAATTGGTTTCGACCAGTATTTTGAAAAGTATCAAACCCCATCCAAAGAATTTTAAAGGGTTTTCCTTTTCCTTCTCTTTTTCTCTATAGAAAAACACACAGAGCTGAGATATTATGGGTTAAGTGTGATTTGGCATTTGGAACTAAGGGCTGAATTCCACATCAGGAATGAGTACAAGAGAAAAAAGATAAAGTTTCCAAGGGCTGTCACCAATAACAGGACTAAATTCCCCAGAATTTTATTAATGACCTTGAACAGTTATAAGAGTTCATGTTCAAATATACACTTAAAGTAAAACTGTAGATCATGTGTCCATTTATAAGAAGACATGATTTTTGTGGCCTCTTCTCTCCAACTATAATACTCCAATATATTGTATAGTCAATACTAGTATATTTATACTGGTATACTGGTATATATTGGATATTATATACTGGTATATATATTGGATATTATAGTCCAACAATATTGCAACTATATTACTCCAATGGTCTCTTACCCCATCAGTAAAAACTTTTAAATTATGAATCATTTATAATTTGTAGGTGATTAACATACACAACTATCATTTGCAAATACCAAAGGCAAAATATCAATTTAGGGTGAGAGCCATCGAATATATGGTAGTGATTTTAAATAAATATATATAAATATACACACACATATATATTTTATATTTGTATAAAATATTTCTCACTAATTTTAATTAGAGAAGAGCAAGTGTGTCAAATCTTACAAAATTTTCATTCACCTAATAAGGAGTTGACCAAAAGCTCATACTACAGCTGAATTTTTAAGTTCTGCCTTTTTTAAAATTGTTTTTGTTCACTTTTCTTTCTTGTATTACAAATATCATACCATCTTTCACTTCTGTGTGGGAATATTTGTTAAGCTATTTGCCCACGTCTGTGAGCGTTCATTTCACTAAAGTGATATAGAAGTCCACTTAATCAGACACACATGGGCTTCAGTATGTCACTAAAGGCTGACAGGCTGACACAGGCATCACTGCCAACCACCAACTTTTTTTTTTTAACATCTTTATTGGAATATAATTGCCCTACAATGGTGTGTTAGTTTCTGCTTTATAACAAAGTGAATCAGTTATACATATATCCACATATCTCTCCCCTCTTGCATCTTCCTCCCTCCCACCCTCCCTATCCCACCTGTCCAGGTTGTCACAAAGTACTGAGCTGATCTCCCTGTGCTATGCGGCTGCTTCCCACTAGCTATCTACCTTACATTTGGTAGTGTATATATGTCCATGCCACTCTCTCACTTCGTCCCAGCTTACCCTGCCCCTTCCCCATATACTCAAGTACATTCTCTAGTAGGTCTGTATCTTTATTCCCGTCTTGCCCCTAGGTTGTTCATGACCAATTTTTTGTTTGTTTGTTTGGATTCCATATATATGTGTTAGCATACGGTATTTGTTTTTCTCTTTCTGACTTACTTCACTCTGTATGACACTCTCTAGGTCCATCCACCTCACTACAAATAACTCAGTTTCGTTCCTTTTTATGGCTGAGCAATATTCCATTGTATATATGTGCCACATCTTCTTTATCCATTCATCTGTCGATGGACACTTCGGTTACTTCCATGTCCTGGCTATTGTAAATAGAGCTGCAATGAACATTGTGGTACATGACTCTTTTTGAAGTATGGTTTTCTCAGGGTATGTGCCCAGTAGTGGGATTGCTGGGTCGTATGGTAGTTCTATTTGTAGTTTTTTAAGGAACCTCCATACTATTCTCCATAGTGGCTGTATCAATTTACATTCCAACCAACAGTGCAAGAGGGTTCCCTTTTCTCCACACCCTCTCCAGCATTTATTGTTTGTAGATTTTTTGATGATGGCCATTCTGACTGGTGTGAGATGATATCTCATTGCAGTTTTGATTTGCATTTCTCTAATGATTAATGATGTTGAACATTCTTTCATGTGTCTGTTGGCAATCTGTATATCTTCTTTGGAGAAATGTCTATTTAGGTCTTCTGCCCATTTTTGGATTGGGTTGTTTGTTTTTTTGATATTGAGCTGCATGAGCTGCTTGTAAATTTTGAAGATTAATGCTTTGTCAGTTGCTTCATTTGCAAATATTTTCTCCCATTCTGAGGGTTGTCTTTTCATCTTGTTTATGGTTTCTTTTGCTGTGCAAAAGCTTTTAAGTTTCATTAGGTCCCATTTGTTTATTTTTATTTCCATTTCTCTAGGAGGTGGGTCAAAGAGGATCTTGCTGTGATTTATGTCATAGAGTGTTCTGCCTATGTTTTCCTCTTAAGAGTTTTATAGTGTCTGGCCTTACATTTAGGTCTTTAATCCATTTTGAGTTTATTTTTGTGTATGGTGTTAGGGAGTGTTCTAATTTCACTCTTTTACATGTAGCTGTCCAGTTTTCTCAGCACCACTTATTGAAGAGGCTGTCTTTTCTCCACTGTATATTCTTGCCTCCTTTATCAAAGGTAAGGTGACCATATGTGGGTAGGTTTATCTCTGGGCTTTCTATCCTGTTCCATTGATCTATATTTCTGTTTCTGTGCCAGTACCATACTGTCTTGATTACTGTAGCTTTGTAGTATAGTCTGAAGTCAGGGAGCCTGATTCCTCCAGCTCCATTTTTCGTTCTCAAGATTGCTTTGGCTATTCGGGGTCTTTTGTGTTTCCATACAAACTGTGAAAGTTTTTGTTCTAGTTCTGCCAACCACCAACTCTTGAGCATATAGACCAAGGGAAAATGGCAGCCTCAGTACATATTTCAAAAATTAACATTTTTTTGATATGTAAATAATCGATTCTGAATATTCATGTAGTTATGTCCTGTAAAGTCACGTTGAACACATTAAGCACTAAGCCACTGCTCCCAGGGGAAACACAGGGTTGGGTTTCTGCAAGCCTCTGATCACAACCTTTTCATCAACCATTCATTACACCACCTTGTTCTATGTATGTTTCCATTTAATGACACTTATTTAATACATATTGGTTCACTAACATTGACCTCATGGCCAACAGCATGATAACTCAGGCCTGAATAAAGCTTATCTAACACACATATTTTCTCCATATGGTACATCATAGCCTCCCTATGCTTAGGGACACTAGACAGTACTTTATCACTATGCCTGGGGACTCTCTTCAACAGTGAAATCACCAACAAAAATGTGAAAAACATGCCATTAAATTAGACCACAAAAAGCCCCACTTGCTTACAGTGTAAGAGCTGAAATAAGGAGACATCACCTTATTTGGCCTCCGCTGGAAACTGAGCACCTTGGGCGACTCAAATTTTTTCTCACTCTGTGCATGTCTGACAGTGACCATGAAAACACCTTGAGTAGATTGATTTCAAGGTTGTTAAGAAATTCAAGTGAGTAAGCAAATTCTCAAATACAGAATCTGTGAACAATGAGGATCAACTGTTATATAAAATATATATACAATATACTTGAATTTTTTAATATCTGATATAGTTGGACTGCACAAAACTTCTGCATTACTGTTAGTGTGCAACGGGTATGTTTCAACACCCTGTGATTGAAAGAGGACTAGATATTGTTGCTATAAACCACACCTCCACTTCACATAGCATGTGGTTATCAACGCTGCATTACATCCCTTGGAAAAAGAAGGAACTTCAGTTGGCTGGGAAATCAGAACAGAGAGTGGGTGGGGGTTCAATGGATTGTGGTTATTTTTATATAGGGAATATGTTTGGCTTTGTAGGTATACAAGAGCAGGATTTCTGGGAAGGATGGCAATAAGCATTTTCTGGGAAAGACTGTACAAGGTGACATACTGAGTCATGGCCAGAAGCAGAGAGAAGTTTCCCAGAGAGACTTTGTGAGGCTCTGGGCCCAGAGCCAGGTGACACATGGGTAACATCGGAGAGGAGACCATTTTTCCCTGTTCTGTTTACTCCTGCTGAAACTGACCAGTACTTCTGCTCTCTAAGGACCAGATGTTTGGTAGCATCTGGAACTGGCACTTGGAATGAACATTAGTTTTCTCAGGGCCGACAGGGAGAGTAGAAAGCCTTCATCAAGGCTTCACTTTGACAAATGAGAAACAGAACAAGAGGGAAAGACCTGGTGAGAGGCAAAGCAATCAATTCTAGCTTTCTGAATTCATCCCCTAGACAAACAATTCTTTGGGGTTACATAACTGGGAACATTCTGAAGTTGATTTTCTGACAACCAGGCCAGTGGGACTTTGTACTACCATAATTTGGCCCTTCAAGTAAATTCAGCATCTGGTCTATCTGGAATACGCAGAGGAGAATGTCCCTGGTATGAAGTTGGATCAGGCTTGAGAACAGGCCTTTAGATTGATCAAAGAGAACCTTGCTTGTTAAATATTGAGAAAGTTCTATCAACGGCTTGTTAGATCATGCTGGAAAAAGTCAGATTGCTGACAAAATGGAGCTAGCAAATGATATTATTTCAAGAAATTGAGCAAAGCCCCCAGAGAACACTTCTATTGGCTGATGGGAATTCACACTCAAGAGGAGAATTTTTACAATTAGAATTAGGAAGACTTACTTATGTCTCTGGGTGACAAACTGCAAGTTGCTGATAAGGAGGGAGAAGTTAAAAATATGAGAGAAAGGAAATAAAGAAAATAAGTATTAAATTACCTCTGATTTTTAAGTGTATGTACTATAAACAATAGAACTGCAAAAGGATAGAGTCCTTCATTTATGTATTTGCTCACTCAAACAATCTTCAGAGGGCACTAATTTGTGCAAGGCACTGGGCTAGACACAGTGATACCAGAAGGAATGGAAAGAGACAGAATCCCCACCCCTGTGGAGTTAACAGGTCACAGGGCAATAAAGAGGCAGGTGAAATGCAGTGTGACAGGTACAGGGACATTGGAAATACCGAGCTTGAAGCAAATAGGAAAGGTGTCTATTTCACCTGAGGGGTCAAGGAGAGCATCTTACAGGAAGGGACAGGTCACCTGTAACCTTGACAAAGGTAGGAGTGATCCAGGCATGAAAACGGGAAAAGAGGATTCTGTGTAGTAAATAGGCAGTGGCTTAGATGGGTGAAGAGGATTCTGGGTAGTAAATGTGCAGTGGCTTAGATGGGTGAGGCCAAGGTGTACTAGAAAAGGAAGGAAGACAGCTGGTATATCTGGGAGGAAGAGCTTCAGGCTTGACGACAAGAGATGAGTTGGGAAAATAAGCAGGGGCCACGCGAGGCCTTGTAGACTACGTTAAGGAGTGTGGATGTCATTCAAAGAGTAATGGGAAGCTCTCTATGGATTTTAAATAGGGAAGTAATATAATCAGATTTGGGGTTTAGAAAGGTCACTGTCAGCAGCTTCATCACTGCAGTTTTCTAGTTAGAGACCTTGGTTGAAAGTGATCTTTATTTGAAAGCTCTGCATGTCAGAAGCATGTTTTGGTGTAGTATGCATTTTGTTAGTAACTTCTCATTATCGACCCTTGAAGAGGGTTGTTGAAGAACAAAGGAACAAAACCAAGGAGACACTAGTGATTAACAAGAGTCACAATTAAATCCCAAGGTCTCTGCACACTACCTAAGGGTCCAGTGTGAATAAATTTTTCTGATAGATTGCTACTGTAAATATTTTTTTCACATTCTCACAGCAGCATGATGCCAAGTTTTGTACTTCCATTATATGACCCTGATCTCAAAGTCAGGTCCTTGAGAATAAAGCAATATATAAAAGCAGGAATTTTGTAATGTATCTGCCTGAAATGGATCTTAAAAAGAAAAATAACAATACCCTTCCTGAGGTAAGGTCTTCAGGAAATTTTCTCATCCTGGGGACACTGGTAGAGATCCTTGGATATATTTCCCTCTTGTCTTATCTAGGTAGTCCTCCATGTTCTGCTATTTTTTTTTCATATTAACTGTTTGAAATGTGGAAATCAGTAAGGGCAGCTCACATGCTTTTACAAAGCAAAACTGCTTGCTGGAATTTTTCTTCATTATGCAAATTTGTTAATTAGTTCTACAATCCTCCTGCAAAAAGTTGCTAGGAAGAGCTCGTTACTTAAGGAATATGCACATGTTTGACATGTATGGACATGTGGACCTAACAAGACTTGCCACCTATATTTATGTTGTGATCCTCTCCCTTGTACACTACCCCGCCCCTCCCTTTCCCTACTTTGCCACTCACATATACACACACCGTCACATCAAACAAACCATTTCTACAAAGAAATCATCAGAGCTTGAAATCAAAGTATTTCTATCATATTCCACTTCAAATTAGTGGAGCAAAGGAATGGAACTACCCTTAAATCTTTGAATCATAAATGTTTCTTCTACCTCTATACTGAAGATCGAGAGCCACACAGATGTACCTGTAGCCAATAAAATCTGGACATGGAAAATTACAGCTTGGCAACCTCTTCAGGCTCTATTTGTATATGTGTGTATACCTACTTCCTCTCGTGTCCCAACCATCCATAGCATGTTTTATATGTTTGTACCTTAATCTTTGGACCTGATTTTGGTATTCATCACATTATGAATATTATGAATGAATATTTACGTAGTTTTTGCTTTAGGCCTAGAAACGTTCAGTTTACATGTATTTTCTAAAGAGAGATTAACATAATTGCACTTCAACTTCAATAACCATTTATTGGTTATTGGGATTTCCCTAAGTAGATATAAGTAACATTTTTAAAGGGTCCCCTTTTTCTTAAAGAAGTAGATGAAGGGCTGGTAGCTGTGTAATAAAATTTAAATGATCTCTGTGGAGGCACTATTTTGTTACATCTCAGTTTATGTTTTAATTGAAGAAAACAGCTGACAAACTAAATTGTTGCCAAATACATCAACTGGGTTATTGCTCTTTGTTGAAATTTCATTCAGGTGTTTTTGTTTTTGTTTTACCTGCAGTGTACAGTTTTCCCCTTTTATTTCTTTAAGACATGAGTGATACCCCATAAAAGTCAGATTGGAAAAATAACAACAACAATAGGAATGGTAATAACAGCAACCACACCCATTACAGGTTTTTTTTCTGCTTTTCTTTTGTTTTGTTTTAAAGTCTTTATGAATTTGTTACAATATTGCTTCTGTTTTATGTTTTGGCTTTTCGGTGGTGAGGCATGTGGGATCTTAGCTCCCTGACCGGGGATCAAACCCACACCCCCTGCATTGGAAGGTGAAGTCCCAACCACTGGACTGCCAGGGAAGTCCCCCATTACAGGTTTGATGTTAACCATATGCCAATCCATTCTTCCTCCACTTTATATATGAATGCAAATTCCTTTTCATAACCCGGTAAGGTCACACCTAATCTGACCTGACATCTTCACTTCATGACACACCTGGTCAAGGTCACTTTTTCCCTAACAGGCTGAAGACAAGAAGTGAAGAGGGAGAGGCTATTTGTTAGGTTTCAGTTGAAAGGTTGATCAGACTGATCATGCCATCTGATTTAAGGCACCATAGTTACTGTCTATATCCATGTCCTGTGTTATAGTTTTTACTTCCTGGCTATTGAAACAATTCAAAATTACATTATTTGCTTTCTCACTTGTTTTTTGCTTGTTTGTTCCCAATAAGGCTGTAAGCTCCCCTGCTGTATTTCAGTGCCTAGCTTTATGTGTGGCACACAGTAGGTGCTCAATCATATCTGCTGAATGAATAATAACGGGCACCTCTCACCCAGTATCCTGTCTGCAAATGGGAAAAATAAGGCACAGAGGTGCACATCATATGCATCCTACTCTGGTATTTAATGGGCAGCATAGCTTGTATGGGGGGGCGGGGCACAGGTCTCTTTGCCCCAAACCTTTGTTCCTCTGACTCAACCAGAGTGCCTCCAGGCAGGAGGGGCTTACAGTGACAGCCCCAGAAAAGATGGTTTGGCAGGAATATTCTGCCGTCAGATTTTGAGCTCTCCTGACTTCCCAACCACTATTTTGTGCTGAGAAAATGTGGACCCTGATTTATATGCAGCCATGAAAACAGGAGGGCTCTTAACCATCTCTTTACCCAGAGCTCTGAGCTGGGACAGTTTTTGACTCTTACTGACCTCCCTTGGCTTTTTTGTTCTCCGCTAAGGCCTAGGCAGCTCTGGGGGGAGCCAGGCCCTTGGTCTGAGTCAAACCCAGGGGACAGAATCAGGTGGACAGAGAACACATCCTAACTGCTATGCGTTGACATCCTCTGACTTAAGCAATAACAATTGGCTTATTTGCCAATTTCCAAACGGTGTTTATTCAAGAAACTAGATTATCTTCTTTCTCATTTTCATGTCCCTTCCTTCCCTTATACTTAATGCATGGTCCATGATCATCACCAAAAGCAAATACAGCCCTGTATGTGCAACGTGACAGGGGCAAGATTCGGATCGGTTTACTAATAACACTTAATTCCAGGGATTAAGGACATAATGAATGATGTTTGACAACTATGTACGGAGTTATCCCCAACCTTAGCTACAGCAAAGGAAGACTTGGACAGTCATGAAAGGTGTAAAAACAGATTTTATTCAGGAACTATTACAGTAAGGGGGAAAAGATTTCAGTACAGAACTGGGCTCAATTCCAGATATAGCATGGACGAGTAGGGATTTACAGGCAAGGAGCAGGGCAAGGGTCAGTGGATAGAAATTTCCTAAGAGGAAACATCTGGGGTGAGGAAGAATTCTAGCTAAACCAAAACTTAGCTAGACAGGATTCTTGCTGAAGGCAGGCAAGAGTGATCATGTAACAAGGGTCAGAGATGAGGAAATTGATCAGATATCAGTTATTGAGTGTAGGGGAGTCATGCTAAAGTGACTTAGCAGAATTCTTGCTAGAAACTGGGTGATGAAAAGATGAAAACAGAAGCCCAAAAGGCACAGTCTAGGTGGAAAGAGTTCAGGAGTCTGACTAAAGTCTGGTCAAGGAGAGAATCTTTGCCACTTGATTTCTGCTCACAGCATCTTACACAACTGGGTGTAATAGCAGAGTTTTCCTTTTCATAGTTTCCAACACTCTTGATTGTATAATTTGTCTTTATTAATTTATATAAATGAAATAAAATTTTTAGTACATTACATATGCTTGGGCACTGTGTTAGTTATTTTAAACATGGTAAACCTAACTCTGGTCATTTAGAATTTATTTAAAATTTTAATTACTGTCGTCTAAATATTTTCAAAGGTAAATTATAAATTTTATGCATAAGCAGCGATTGAAATCAGTCCTCCCAGTGAACTCTTAGCTGATTCCAAGCTGTCAGCATAAATATTCTTTCCTCAAAGGGATTTTATTTCTGGGAACTCATTGCTCCTCCAATGTTCCAGGGCATTGGACACACCCTGGCTCACCTCCCTGGCCATAAGTCCTGGGGAAAGAGAGTTGGGATATTTGTCCCTTCCCACTCAGATGACACCAAAGCTGACTCATTTGGGCTCCCCCTTCCCAGGTTTCAGCATACTTGAGAGAAACTCTTATCAAACCACACAAGGAAGAAAGTTCAATTCTTCCATCTCCTCATGACCAAGGATGGCTACTCAACTGAAAATTTTCACAACCAATAAAATCACACTAGGGGCCTTACAAAGGACAAAGACCCTATGCTCTAAGGTGCAAGTGGCAATACCCCTTTAAACTAGTATTTTATGATATAAAGTAAATCTTACATTGAATGTAGAAGCAAGGCTTAAAGGAGTCCTATGATAATTTCTTTATAGAAAAAAATACTCATCTTAAATGGAACAACCACCTACTAATTTTTATACTCGATAAAAGTTGAGTGCCTTTTTTTTTGTAAAGATCTTTTTTGATGTGGACCATTTTTAAAGTCTTTATTGAATTTGTTAAAATACTGCTTCTATGTTTTGTTTTGTTTTTGGCAGTGAGGCATGTGGGATCTTAGCTCCCCAACCAGGGATCGAACCCGCACCACTGCATTGGAAGGCAAAGTCTTAACCACTGGACTGCCAGGGAAGTTCCAAGGGTCCTTTTTTAAATTATAAGGCAATGCATACCAGTAGTCATCTAAAAGCAAAGAACTAAATACAAAAATCTTATCAACTAAATAAAGTTACCTCCTATGATAAAAAAGAGCCCTAATAAAGAATTCAAGTCTGTTTTCTAGATCAATACCCAAGTCCTCTAAAGTCAGATACACTACCAATTGGAGTATGACAAAAACCCTATATTAAATTTTGAATCCCTATCCAATCTAAAGGCTAAAGATTACAAATGGGTTTACACCATATCATGTCTAAAAAGGTAATAAATAGCCCAAACTTCCAATTGTTACCTTAAAGAAATTGATAAAAATTTAAAAAATGAATTATCTTTGAGTATAAACTAAAGATACATTTTCAATGTAGTTCTTCCTTTGTCTAACACCCTTAATATTCTTTTTTTGTATGTTTGGGTTTTGGGGGTTTTTTGCCCTTAATATTCTGAAGAAAGTTTGATTAAATTTATAGCTTCTAGATATAAGTAAATATTCAATTTTCTATACCTTCAAAAGATAAGTTAAAATCAGACAAATAATTACCTAAGAGAAGAAAGTACTTAAACTGAGAAAGAAAATATAGCATTTGAGTTTTCCAGACTATTACCTAAGAGTTATCCTACCTGGAAAGAAATTAACTTGTACATAGCCCTCCTAAAGAATCTCTGTTTCAGTGACATGCTATTGAAAAAGAGGAGAAATATACTTAGTGTTTCTCAGAGTTTAATAGTTAGAAATTAGACCTCAGAATATCAATTAACATATCACTCCATGGAACTGGTTTCTGGGTAGCTGACAATTTCATACTACAAAGTCCATGCTGGATCCTACTAAACTCAAGTACCTTTCAAGCTTTCTTAGACCCTCTCTCCCAAAGCTGTATTTTGAAAAGGAAGTAGCTTCTAAAATATTTTTAAAAATTAAAGAATGCAGAGGTTCAGTGCAGAGCAGCACTGAAGAGGTTGGTCACAGCAAATTCTCTACAGGTCCCTCTCAGCAGTAATACAATCAGCAACATGGATTTGTCCAAGTCCCATTAACTAACTAGTGGGCTCCTGGAGTTGGCTCAGCCCATATCCCTACCCAAGACACAAAATCAATCACTACAGTATTTAACTAATACTAATGGATAATGTTTACACAGCACACACTATATGGTGAGCTTCATTTTAAATCTTTACATATATTCATATGTATGAATCCTCATAACAACTCTATGAGGAGTTGTTGTTATGATCCTCATAACAACTCTATGAGGTAAGGCTACTATTAAACACATTCTGTATTTGAGTATACTAAGGCACTAAGAGGTTAAGCAACTTGCTCAAACTAACGTGCTAGTAGGTAGCAGAGGAAGGATTTTAACCTAGGCAATCTGGCTCTAAACCCATGCTCTTAGCCAGCATATATCTGTGTAGAGCATCCTTCCTGATTTGACCTTTCTAATCCTTGTTCCCCACCATGAACCCATAGGCATCTTCTGGTACCAAACCTTCTGCCCCGGCTTACCCTTTTCATTCTGTCTGATTTACACTTGAAAACCCATCTGTTGACAATCTGTTATGACAAGGATGATCATACCTTTTTATTAAGGATATTCAAAGTTTATGCCTGTTGTACTGCATAGTAATTAATAGCACATGTTTCACACCCCCCACATTAAGTCTCCAAAGTGGCCCAGGGTGATGATAAATTATATTACCATTCTCATCATGACTGACTTGAAAAGTCTACTAGGATTCTTTGTCTGGAAACCACCAGCAGGCTACATGCTTTATAATTGAGGTTGCAACCACCACCCACTGCCAGGGCCCTGCAATATTGCCAGAAGTGCCCTTGAGAATGGGCAAGGCATAGATGGTTATTCCTTTTGTCTGTAGAAATGAGATCATAAGTCAGAAGAGGACAGTGTGAGATATAGTAAGTTTTTCAATCTAACCCTTACACATAAAAAGCTAAAATTGAATCAAATGGATTGAGCCTACACACACCTACACACACACACACACACACACACACATACACACGAAGGAATAACAGGATGGAACATTCAAAGCCTTAGACCTCCACAAAAACCTATTTGAACTAATAAACAAGTTTAGCAAGGTTGAAGGACACAAGATCAATACACAAAGATCAGTCGTATTTTGATACACTAGCAATGAACAATCTAAAATCAAGGAACAACTCCATTTACAAAGGACTAAAATATTTAGGAATAAATTTAACCAAGGAAGTATAAAACTTCTAAAATAAAAACTTCAAAATATCATTGGAAAAAAAATCAAAGAAATGTAAAGACATTTATTTAGTATTCATGGATTGGAAGACTTAATTTTGTTAAGATGGCAATACTCCCCAAATTGAACTACAGATTCAATTTAATTCCTCTATCAAAATTCTACCTGACGTTTTTGCAGAAATCAAAAGCTTATCCTGAAATTCATATGGAGTTGAAGGAGACCCAGAATAGGCAAAATAAGTTCTTCTTTTTAAAAAAGAACAAATTTGGAGGACTTACACTTCCCAGCTTCAAAATTTACTACAAAGTTACAGGTTATAGTAATACTTAAAGACAGACATAGATGGAATAGAATTGAGTCCAAAAAAAACAACGTTTTACATTTATGATTGATTTTTGACAATGGTGCCAAGACAATTCAATAGAGAAAGAATAGGCTATTTAACAAATGGCACTGGGACAACCAGGAATCCATATAGTACAAAAGAATGAACTTAAACCCCTTCCTCACACCAGAAACAAAAAAATTCACTCAAATGGATTACAGAATTAACTATAAGATCTAAAATTGTAAAACTCCCAGGCAAAAATGAAGATAATACCTTGGATTTGTTAGTGGTTTCTTAGTATGATACCCAAAATCACAAGCAATAAAAGAAAAAACAGATAAACTACACTTCATCAAAATTAATTTGTTCTTCAAATGATACCATCAAGAAAATGAAAAGACAGCCCACAGAATGGAATAAAATATTTGCAAAACATCTAGCTCATGTGACAAGTATCCAGAATATATAAAGAACTTCTACAACTCCAACTCAACAATAAAGACAAATAATCCAAATAAAATTAGCTAAGTATATGAATAGTGGATTTTTTCAAAGAAGATACACAAGTGGGCAATAACGACATGAAACGATGTTCAACATCATTAGCCGTTATTGAAATGCAAATCAAAATCACAATGAAACATTAACAATATAAGGGGTGAGAATGTAGAGACACTGGAACCCTCATACACTGCTGGAGGGAATGTAAAATATCACAGCCACTCTGGAAATATCTTGGTAGTTCTGAAACAGAAATATCATATGACCCAGAAATTCAACATGTCTTAAAAAAACACTTGTACATGAATGCTCATAGCAGCATTATTCTTGACAGCACCAATATGGAAACAACTCAGATGTCCATCAATTGATGAATGCAAAATGCAGTATATCAACAGAATGGAATATCATTTGGCCATAACAAGGAATAAAGTACTGGTACACACTAGAATATAAATGAACCCTGAAAACATTATGCTAAGTAAAAAAAAGCCAGACACAAAGGGTCCCACATTATATTATTCCATTTATATGAAATTCCAGAATAGGAAAAAACAGAGACAGCAAGTAAATTATTGGTTACTAAGGAATAGGATTAGGGAGGAAAGGGAGTGACTGCTAATGGTTGTGGGGTTTCTTTTTGGGGTGATGAAAATGTTCTAGAAGTCGACAGCAGAGATGGTTGCCCAAATATACTAGCAGTCCATGAACTGCTCACGTCAAAATATAAACTAGTAAAATTAAATAATTAAAAGATGTCACAAAGAAAGAAAACTACAGGCCAATATCAGTGATGAACATAGATGCAAAAATCCTCAACAAAATACTAGCAAACAGAATCCAACAGCACATTAAAAGGATCATACACCATGATCAAGTGGGTTTTCTCCCAGGAAAGCAAGGATTCTTTAATATACGCAAATTAATCAATGTGATACACCACATTAACAAATTAAGGAATAAAAACCATATGATCATATCAATAGATGCAAAAAAGTCTTCTGACAAAATTCAACACCCACTTATGATAAAAACTCTCCAGAAAATGGGCATAGAGGGAACCTACCTCAACATAATAAAAGTCATATATGACAAACCCACAGCCAACATCTTTCTCAATGGTGAAAACCTGAAACCATTTCCTTTAAGATCAGGTACAAGACAAAGTTGTCCACTCTCACCACTTTCATGCAACATAGTTTTGGAAGTTTCAGCCACAGCCATCAGAGAAAAAAAGAGAAAAAAGGAATCCAAATTGGAAAAGAAGTAAAGCTGTCACTGTTTCCAAATGACATGATACTATACATAGAGAATCACAAAGATGCTAGCAGAAAACTACTACAACTAATCAATGAATCTGGTACAGTAGCAGGATTCAAAATTAATGCACAGAAATCTCTTGCATTCCTATACACTAATGATGAAAAATCTGAAAGAGAAATTAAGGAAACACTTCCATTTACCACTGCAGCAAAAGAATAAAATACCTAGGAATAAACCTACCTAAGGAGACAAAAGACCTGTATGCAGAAAATTATAAGACACTGATGAAAGAAATTAAAGATGACACAAACAGATGGAGAGATATACATGTTCTTGGATTGGAAGAATCAACACTGTGAAAATGACTATAGTACCCAAAGCAATCTACAGATTCAATGCAATCCCTAGCAAATTACCAATGGCATTTTTCACAGAACTAGAACAAAAAATTTCACAATTTGTATGGAAACACCAAAGGCCCCAAATAGCCAAAACAATCTTGAGAAAGAAAAACGGAGCTGGAGGAATCAAGCTCCCAGACTTCAGACTATATTACAAAGCTACAGTAATCAAGACAGTAAGGTACTAGCACAAAAACAGAAATATAGTTCAATGGAACAGGATAGAAAGCCCAGAGATAAATGCACAAACATATGGTCACCTTATTTTTGATAAAGGAGGAGAGAATATATAACACAGAAAAGACAACCTCTTCAATAAGTGGTGCTGGGAAAACTGGACAGCTACATGTAAAAGAATGAAATTAGAACACTCCCTAACACCATACACAAAAATAAACTCAAAATGGATTAAAGACCTAAATGTAAGGCCAGACACTGTAAAACTCTTACAGGAAAAGCTAGGCAGAACACTCTATGACATAAATCATAGCAAGATCAATTTTGACCCACCTCCCAGAGAAATAGAAATAAAAAACAAAAATAAACTAATGGGACCTAATGAAACTTAAAAGCTTTTGCACAGCAAAGGAAACCATAAACAAAATGAAAAGACAACCCTCAGAATGGGAGAAAATATTTGCAAACAAAGTAACTGACAAAGGATTAATCTCCAATATATACAAGCAGTTCATGCAGCTCAATATCAAAAAAAGAAACAACTCAATCCAAAAATGGGCAGAAGAGTTAAACAGACATTTCTCCAAAGAAGACATACAGATGGCTAAGAGGCAGATGAAAAGCTGCTCAACATCACTAATCATTAGAGAAATGCAAAGCAAAACTACAGGTATCATCTCACACCAGTCAGAATGGCCATCATCAAAAAATCTACAAACAATAAATGCTGGAGAGGGTGTGGAGAAAGGGAACCCTCGTGCACTGTTGGTGGGAATGTAAATTGATACAGCCACTATGGAGAACAGTATAAGGTTTTTTAAGGAACCTCCTTTTTTAAGGAGGTTCCTTACAAAACTAAAAATCGAACTACCATATGACCCAGCAATCCCACTAGTGGGCATATACCCTGAGAAAACCATAATTCAAAAAGAGTCATGTACCACAATGTTCATTGCAGCTCTATTTACAATAATCAGGACATGGAAGCAACCTAAGTGTCCATCGACAGATGAATGGATAAAGAAGATGTGGCACGTATATACAATGGAATATTACTCAGCCATAAAAAGAAACGAAATTGAGTTATCTGTAGTGAGGTGGATGGAGGATGGACCTAGAGTCTGTCATACAGAGTGAACTAAGTCAGAAAGAGAAAAACAAATACTGTATGCTAACACATATATATGGAATCTAAAACAAAAACAAAAACAAATGAAGAACCTTGGGTCAGGACAGGAATAAAGATGCAGATGTAGAGAATGGACTTGAGGACACAGGGAGGGGGAAGGCTAAGCTGGGACAAAGTGAGAGAGTGGCATGGACATATATATACTACCAGATGTAAAATAGATAGCTAGTGGGAAGCATCCACATAGCACAAGGAGATCAGGTCGGTTCTTTGTGACCACCTAGAGGGGTGGGATAGGGAGGGTGGGAGGGAGATGCAAGAGGGAAGAGACATGGGGATGTATGTATATGTATAGTTGATTCATTTTGTTATAAAGTAGAAACTAACACACCATTGTAAAGCAATTATACTCCAATAAAGATGTTAAAAAAAAAACTGTATAAAGCAGCAAAAAAATAAATAATTAATTAAAAATAAGCTTTAACCTCCATAACAAACTGTCACTTAGGATCCAAAAAGACTAAATTAGAGGAACTGGTGACATTATGTTTAAGTTTGTTGAGTACCTTTGTGGGCCTCACAAAAACGCTGGAAGAGGTCATTTTTCCTAAGAAGGCTGGTAAGGAGAATAAATAGTCCCTGCAGAGCAACAGTTCCCAGGGGCCTCAGAGGTCACTATCATGAGAAGGGTGTTTATCCGAATTGGGAGCATCCTCCCTTCTTTGAATAGGGGGCTACAGTAGACCATGCTTCTATGCCTGTCTTCAGGAAGGCCATTTTTTCTTTATGCTTCAGGATTCTACTCATTCAGGAGACTATTCTTTCACTGCCTTAAGGAGAATCATTTTTCTTAAAAGCTAAAATCTTATTGGATATTGATTTCAGTGGTAGAATGAATATTAACAAGAAATAAATGGAACTCTAGAAGCACAAAATAGTGATCAATTCTTTAAATACATTTTTGGCTATGAAAACATCTTACTTCTCCCTTTTTAATGGAACCACCTAGCTTAATATACTTTTGGTGCATGAGTCACCACAATCAAATTATTTACCCATGCCTTACTAGTTTACACACGCACACATAAACACACACACACACACTTAAATTTATAGAACTTTTGAATAAAAGGCACAAAAAGAAACAGTGAAAAAAATGTTTCTCCCATTCTTCTTTTTTCCATTACTCAGTTCCCTACACTGAAGGCAGAAAGTTTAGATAATTTCTTGAGAGCAAAATTATTTTTCAACTTCAGTCTAACATTTGGAAATATAAGTATACAAAATACCTGTGAAAGAAGTTTCTTAAAGAAATGACTGATAGAAAAGAAATTTTTCATTTACCTTAAATGTGTATGATTTGCCCAGCTAGCAGAGCCATTAAAAAGCTGTTAACATTCCTCTACATAGCCAAGTAGATCATGGTGCTGGCAAAACAGCTAACACACTGTAATTTTGTAAATAATGTTGCTTCTAGCCATGAAGCTAAATGCTTTGAGATATTCTGCTTCATCTTCAGGGGTGTTTACTTCAAAAAGCTTCATTAAATTTCAAAGTATTTATTTTGCTAGTTTTATAAATTGATACAAGTTCTTTCATTTCCAAGTTGGCTAACTAGGAAGACGGAGGACACTCCTAAATCATGTTCACACACTGGTCTAGATTCTATTGAGATTGACCCAAAGATTTAAATACTTATTATAAACAACCCCTAGAAATCACTACCAGTCAGAGAATGATTGGTGGAAATATCAGGTCTTAGGCCTACTTCAAAATGGGAATATCTAAAGCTGGTAGTCTAGAGCAGAAACCAAATGCTCCTGAAAGCATCAAGGTCAAGGTGCCAGATTATTTTAAAATAATTAAACTGAAGTCAACAAAGCAACTCTATAAAACTCCAGGTTGTTAGTGGTGTAGTATATATACACTAACAGCAGTGATTATTTTGATCCTAACTTGTCAGAAAATTGTGGGGTTTTAATTCTTAATGAAAACTCACTCACTTTAAAAACACACTTCAATACAGTAAAAACTACATTTAATATCAGAGGAAAATTCTTCCATTCCCCTTTTAGACTTCACTCAGTCTGGAATAGTGCCTGGTACACAGTGGACACCATAAAAAATCACTGAATGAAGAAATTCAGCCTTTTAAGAAATTAAATCTTCATGATTCTGATTGTAAGCTATCTTCACTGGCTTGAATGGAATATAAGAAATGCCATGCAACATAATTATTTTTATTAGATTAATGTTGGGAGGATTATCACAACAGAACAAATCTCTACTTTTAGCCTTTTCTAAAACCACAATTTGATATCAGTGCAATGTTAAACATGATTGGAAGCCCAATATAAATGTGCCACAGGGGACCAACAATGAGCCAGGAAAACATTTTTCTGTGTGCTCAGTAGTAAACAAATTATGAATTTTGCACTCACAAAGTACATAATGGCTCAAAGTTACATCTTCTTCACACTTCCAAGGATGCCACGCTGTGGAAAACAGAGTTCACTCTTTGAATTTAGTATACTGTCTCCATTCTTTCCTGTATCTGGTTCTGATGTACAGAGGTTCCATCAAGTAAATGATGATATTTATGATATTTCTTTAAATAGTAGGATAGTTCTTCACTGAAATTGCACTATTTTTGCTAAACAATGCAACAGACATGCAGCAAGATTTGATCATGAAAAGCTTACTCAGCAGGAGGTTGTATACCTCACCTACTAAAGTCTAACTTTGTATGGTGGCTTCCAAAGGTCAAGAGCTTTTGGTGTCCAGAAAGAGAGAGAGACAGAGAGAGACAGAGACTGACTGACTTAAAGCATCTTTGCTTAAATCTGTCTTATTACAGGCAGATTAAAACTGTATGAACTTAAGTATTTTCTGACAAGGCTACTAATGTTTCACAGGCATACCAAATCATGGAATGTCTGTCAAGAAAAAAACCAACAGTGACATAAATTCCATAGACATTTCCATCTTGAGTCATTAGACTCATCAGACATCTCAGAGAACGAGCTTGTCCATCTCTCTTGTCCCTAGGAGCAAGCTCCTTAGAGATTTCTCTGGAAGGCCAAGTATGTTCCCACACTCCCTGTTGGAGGCAACTCCCCAAAGAAATGAAACAAGCATTGTCAACACTGTACTGATGGCTACCGTCTTCCAAATTATTTTCAAATGCTACATTTCTGCCTCTCAGTGAGCAGAATAATGACATTAATAAGTATTAAGGATATAACTCAGGAAAAAGGCCAGCAAAAAATAAATTGTTTCAGATCTCAAGAAGCAAAATATTCAAGATTTTATTCTTTACTATTTAATTGGCTCTAATTTTAAAATCTCAAGACTAGTTAAGATCAACTATCTATTAGCTGTTATGAATTGCATTCCATTTTCCTCTTTCTTTTAAAAACACACTTACCTTACCTAGTAGTCTGTACATATGTGCTTTTACATAGTAATGAAAATCTTGCCTAATTGATTTTATTTTTTTCAGAAATTAAATTTCCTTAAATTTACCTAAACGTGACTTTATACAATTGAGGAGATAAGAAAATGTATTATCTATAATAATTCTCAATTTGAAAATGTAATGCTACTTTGGGGTTTTGAGAATATTTTTATTTTACAGGAAAATGATATTACAAATTAAAATATCCCAGGCTCTGACTTAGAGTATTTGAAAAACCACCCAGTGTATATTAGGAGATATACTGAAGACATATTAGACATGGCAACTCTAGACTCTGATAGTGCCACCATAACTAATTCCACGAATTCTCCAGTGTTCCCAGGTAACATCCACAATGGACGTAAAGCAGACAATGACAAGCCACAGTTTACTGATCTCATATCACTTTCCAGAATGTTTTAAATATTGCAGTGAGGAATCATTTTAATGGGCTTTCATCTGGCAATTACATTATTTCCTTTCAAGGACATAATGAAAAATTCACTAGAAGCTAATATTATAAGAGCTATTAACAGAGCAAAGATTTCCATAGCATAAATTTCTAAATGACCAAAGACAAGGGTTATGGTCTTGCAGTGGAAACTTCATTAAGGAGAAAATAAGGATATGGAAGTCGGTTAGAGAATCTCTTTTGTAGCTGTTTAAATTTTTATTTTATTTTATTTTATTTTTATTTTCAAAGATTTCAATCTTAAAAGTTCAAAGACAGTGTGATCAATTCCTACATACTTCTGACCAACTGTTAACATCTCACCACACCCCCAATTTGTGTCTCTCTCCCCTCTCCCCTATTTTTTTAACATCTTTATTGGCGTATAGTTGCTTTACAAGGGTGTGTTAGTTTCTGCTTTATAACAAAGTGAATCACCTATACATATACATATATCCCCATATCTCTTCCCTTGTGCGTCTCGCTCCCTATCACCCTCCCTATCCCACCCCTCCAGGTGACCACCTGGAGCAGATCTCCCTGTGCCACGTGGCTGCTTCCCACTAGCTATCAGTTTTACATTTAGTAGTGTATATATGTACATGCCACTCTCTCACTTTATCCCAGCTTACCATTCCCCTGCCCCACGTCCTCAATTCCATTCTCTACTAGGTCTGTGTCTTTATTCCCATCCTTCCCCTAGGTTCTTCATGACCTTTTTTTTTCTTTTTTTAGATTCCACATATATGTGTTAGCATACAGTATTTGTTTTTCTCTTTCTGATTTACTTCAATCTGTATGACAGACCCTAGGTGCATCCACCTCACTACAAAAAACTCAGTTTCGTTTCTTTTTATGGCTGAGTGATATTCCATTGTATATATGTGCCACATCTTCTTTATCCATTCATCTGTCGATGGACACTTAGGTTGCTTCTATGTCCTGGCTACTGTAAATAGAGCTGCATTGAATATTGTGGTACATGACTCTTTTTGAATTATGGTTTTCTCAGGGTATATGCCCAACAGTGGGATTGCTGGGTCATATGGTAGTCTATTTTCATTTCTTAAGAAACCTCCATACTATTCTCCATAGTGGCTGTATCAATTTACATTCCCACCAACAGTACAAGAGGATTCCCTTTTCTCCACACCCTCTCCAACATTTATTGTTTGTAGATTTTTTGATGATGGCCATTCTGACTGGTGTGAGGTGATACCTCACTGTAGTTTTGATTTGCAATTCTCTAATGATTAATGATGTTGAGCATTCATTCATGTGTTTGTTGGCAATCTGTATATGTTCTTTGGAGAAATGTCTATTTAAGTCTTCTGCCCATTTTTGGATTGGGTTGTTTGTTTTTTTGATATTGAGCTGCAGAAGCTGCATGTAAATTTGGAGATTAATACTTCATCAGTTGCTTCATTTGCAAATATTTTCTCCCATTCTGAGGGTTGTCTTTTCATCTTGTATATGGTTTCCTTTGCTGTGCAAAAGCTTTTAAGTTTCATTAGGTCCCATTTGTTTATTTTTGTTTTTATTTCCCTTTCTCTAGGAGGTGGGTCAAAAAGGATCTTGCTGTGCTTTATGTCATAGACTGTTCTGCCTATGTTTTCCTCTAACAGTTTTATAGTGTCTGGCCTTATATTTAAGTCTTTAATCCATTCTGAGTTTATTTTTGTATGTGGTGTCAGGGAGAGTTCTAATTTCATTCTTTTACATGTAGCTGTCCAGTTTTCCCAGCACTACTTACTGAAGAGGCTGTCTTTTCTCCACTGTATATTCTTGCCTCCTTTAACAAAAATAAGGTGACACATGTGCGTGGGTTTATCTCTAGGATTTCTATCCTGTTCCATTGATCTATATTTCTGTTTTTGTGCCAGTACCATACTGTCTTGATTACTGTAGCTTTGTAGTACAGTCTTAAGTCCAGGAGCCTGATTCCTCCAGCTCCATTTTTCTTTCTCAAGATTGCTTTGGCTATTTGGGGTCTTTTGTGTTTCCATACAAATTGTAATTTTTTGTTCTAGTTCTGTGAAAAATGCCAGTGGTAGTTTGGTAGGGATTCCACTGAATCTGTAGATTGCTTTGGGTAGTATAGTCATTTTCATAATGTTGATTCTTCCAATCCAAGAACATGGTATATCTCTCCATCTGTTTGTATCATCTTTAATTCCTTTCATCAATGTCTTATAGCTTTCTGCATACAGGTCTTTTGTCTCCTCAGGTAGGTTTATTCCTAGGTATTTTATTCTTTTTGTTGCAATGGTAAACCTGAGTGTTTCCCTAATTTCTATTTCAGATTTTTCATCGTGTATAGGAATGCAACACATTTCTGTGCATTTTGTATCCTGCTACTTTACCAAATTCATTGGTTAGCTCTAGTAGTTTTCTGGTAGCATCTTTAGGATTCTCTATGTATAGTATCATGTCATCTGCAAACAGTGACAGCTTTACTTCTTTTCCAATTTGGATTCCTTTTTTTTTCTTCTCTGACTGTTGTGGCGTAAACTTCCAAAACTTTGTTGAATAATATTGGTGAGAGTGGACAACCTTGTCTTGTTCCTGATCTTGGTGGAAACGGTTTCAGTTTTTCACCATTGAGAATGATGTTTTCTGCAGCTTTTTCATATATGCTCTTTATTATGTTGAGGTAAGTTCCCTCTATGCCTACTTTCTGGAGGGTTTTTATCATAAATGGGTGTTGCATTTTGTTGAAAGCTTTTTCTGCATCTACTGAGATGATCACATGGCTTTTCTCCTTCAATTTGTTAATATGGTTTATCACAGTGATTGATTTGCATATACTGAAGAATCCTTGCATTCCTGAGATAAACCTCACTTGATCATAGTGTATGATCCTTTTAATGTGCTGTTGAATTCTGTTTGTTAGTATTCTGTTGAGGATTTTTTGCATCTATGTTCATCAGTGATATTGGCCTGTAGTTTTCTTTCTTTGTGATATGTTTGTCTGGTTTTGGTATCACGGTGATGGTGGCCTCGTAGAATGAGGTTGGGAGTGTTCCTCCCTCTGCTATATTTTGGAAGAGGTTGATAAGGATAGGTGTAAGCTCTTCTCTAAATGTTTGGTAGAATTCGCCTGTGAAGCCATCTGGTCCTGGGCTTTTGTTTGTTGGAAGATTTTTAATCACAGTCTCAATTTCTGTGCTTCTGACTGGTCTGTTGATATTTTCTATTTCTTCCTGGTTCAGGTCGGAAGGTTGTGCTTTTCTAAGAATGTGTCCATTTCTTCCAGGTAGTCCATTTTACTGGCATAGAGTTGCCTGTAGTAATCTCTCATGATCCTTTATATTTCTGCAGTGTCAGTTGTTACTTCTCCTTTTTCATTTCTAATTCTATTGATTTGAGTCTTCCCCCTTTTTTCCTCGATGAGTGTGGCAAATGGTTTATCAATATCATCTGTCTTCTCAAAGAACCAGCTTTTAGTTTTATTGATTTTTGCTATTGTTTCCTTCACTTTTTTTTCTTTTATTTCTGATATGATCTTTATTTCTTTCCTTCTGCTAACATTGGGGTTTTTTTTGTTCCTCTTTCTCTAATTTCTTTAGGTGTAAGGTTAGGTTGTTTACTTGATATGTTTCTTATTTCTTGAGGTAGGATTGTATTGCTATAAATGTCCCTCTTAGAACTGCTTTTGCTGCATCCCACTGGTTTTGGGTTGTCATGTTTTCACTGTCATTTTATTCTAGGTATTTTTTGGTTTCCTATTTGATTTCTTCAGTGACCACTTGGTTATTTAGTAGTGTATTGTTTAGCCTCCATGTGTTTGTATTTTTTACAGATGTTTTCCTGTAATTGATATCTAGTCTATAGCACTGTGGGTGAAAAAAATACTTGATACAATTGCAATTTTCTTAAATTTACCAAGGCTTGATTTGTGTCCCAGGATATGATCTATCCTGGAGAACGTTCCATGAGCACTTGAAAAGATAATGTGTTCTGTTGTTTTTGGATGGAATGTCCTGGAAATATTTAGTCCATCTTGTTTCATGTATTATTTAAAGCTTCTGTTTCCTTATTTATTTTCATTTTGGATGATCTGTCCATTGGTGAAAGTGGGGTGTTAAAGTCACCTACTATGATTGTGTTACTCTCAATTTCCCTTTTTATGGCTGTTAGCATTTGCCTTATGTATTGAGGTGCTCCTATGTTGGGTGCATAAATATTTACAATTGTTATATCTTCTACTTGGATTGATCCCTTGATCATTATGTAGTGTACTTCTTTGTCTCTTGTAATAGTTTTTATTTTAAAGTCTGTTTTGTCTGATATGAGAATTGTTACTCCAGCTTTCTTTTGATTTCCATTTGCATGGAACATTTTTTCCATCCCCTCACTTTCAGTCTGTATGTGTCCCTAGCTCTGAAGTGGGTCTCTTGTAGACAGCATATATACGGGTCTTGTTTTTGTGTCCATTCAACCAGTCTATGTCTTTTGGTTGGAACATTTAATCCATTTACATTTAAGGTAGTTATCAATATGTATATTCCTATTACCATCTTCTTAATTGTTTTGGGTTTATTATTGTAGGTCTTTTCCTTCTCTTGTGTTTTCTGCCTAGAGAAGTTGCTTTAGCATTTGTTGTAGAGCTGGTTTGGTGGTGCTAAATTCTCTTAGCTTTTGCTTGACTGTAAAGCTTTTAATTTCTCCATTGAATTTGAATGAGATCCTTGCTGGGTAGAATAATGTTGGGTGTAGGTGTTTCCCTTTCATTACTTTAAATATGTCCTGCCACTTCCTTCTGGCCTGTAGAGTATCTGCTGAAAATCAGTTGTTTACCCTATGGGGATTTCCTGTATGTTATTTGTTGTTTTTCCCTTGCTGCTTTTAGTATTTTTTTCTTTGTATTTAGTTTTTAATAGTTTGATTAACATGTGTCTTGGTGTGTTTCTCCTTGGATTTATCCTGTATGGGACTCTCTGCACTTCCTGTAGTTGATTGACTATTTCCTTTTCCATATTAGGCAAGTTTTCAACTACAATCTCTTCAAATATTTTCTCAGTCCCTTTCTTTTTCTCTTCTTCTTCTGGGACCCCTATATTTTGAATGTTGGTGCATTTAATGTTGTCCAAAAGGTCTCCGGGACTGTCCTCAATTCTTTTCATTCTTTTTTCTTTATTCTGCTCTGTGGCAGTTACTTCCACTATTTTTATCTTCCAGGTCACTTATCCGTTCTTCTGCCTCAGTTATTCTGCTACTGATTCCTTCTAGAGAATTTTTAGTTTCATTTACTGTGTTGTTCATCATTGTTCGTTTGCTCTTTAGTTCTTCTAGGTCCTTCTTAAACGTTTCTTGTATTTTCTCCATTCTATTTCCAACATTTTGGATCATCTTTACTATCATTACTCTGAAGTCTTTTCAGGTAGACTGCCTATTTTCTCTTCATTTATTTGGTCTGGTAGTTTTTTGCCTTGCTCCTTCATCTGCTGTGTATTTCTCTGTCTTCTCATTTTGCTTAACTTACTGTGTTTGGGGTCTCCGTTCTGCAGGCTGCAGGTTCATAGTTCCCATGGTTTTTGGTGATTGCCCACAGTGGCTAAGTTTGGTTCAGTGGGTTGGGTAGGCTTCCTCGTGGAGAGGACTGGTGCTTGTGTTCTAGTGGATGAAGTTGGATCTTGTCTTTCTGTCTGGTGGGCAGGACCAAATCCGGTGGTGTGTTTGGGGGTGTCTGCGACCTTATTATGATTTTAGGCAGCCTCTCTGCTAATGGATGGGGTTTTGTTCCTGTCTTGCTAGCTGTTTGGCATAGGGTGTCCAGCCCTTTACTTTGCTGGTCATTGAGTGGAGCTGGGTCTTAGCACTGAGATAGAGATCTCTGGGAGAGCTTTCGCCATTTGATATTGCGTAGAGCTGGGAGGTCTCTGGTGGACCAATATCCTGAACTTGGCTCTCCCTCCACAGAGGCACAGGCCTGACACCCAGCTGGAGCACCAACACCCTGTCAGCCACACAGCTTTTTGCCTCTGGACCTCAGAAATCCCAGCAGCTGTTGTTCTGTCTAGTCTTCCCACAGCCCAATCCTCAGGGACATGCTTTGCTGTCTACCCTATAGATTTTTCTTGGTTTACACCAGTCTTTCTTCACTCTGTGAACTTTTGGGAAGTCTGAGGTCTTCTGCCAGTGTTCAGTAGGTGTTCTGTAGGAGTTGTTCCACATTTAGATGTATTTTTGATGTATTTGTGGGGAGGAAGGTGATCTCCACGTCTTACTCTTCCACCATCTTGAAGGTCCCCCAGCTCAAGTATTTTTATTTTTTATTTTGCATTATAACTCAATAACATGATATTAATTTTACTGTTTTAATTTAGCTATTGCAAGCTCCTTCATTTGGCTCCTGTGTCCCTTTAACACACCCCATCACTGTTTTCCTGAATACTTCCTTACTTTCTGGCTCTCCAAGATGTTCCAGGCTCATCTTGTGTATTTCTGGCTTCAGCTCTTGAATTAGTCATTTCTCCAAGGTGCCTTATTTCTTTTTATTGAGAATGTTAGAAACCAAGATCGGAGTGCTAGGTGTATTCACTGCTACTAAGTGTTATCTCTTCCAGTCCCTCTCAGCTAAGAGAGCAAGAAAATACATTTATGTATACCCACGTCCTCACCAGCAGTCAGTATTCTCAGTTATTTGGATTTTATCCATTCTAATATGTAGGTAATAATAGCTAATAATAGTAATAGCTCATAAAAATAGGTAATACCTGTAAGATGTAAGTAATAGGTAGGTTATAAAAACAATGATATCTCATTGTTTTAATATGCATTTTCCTAATGATAAATGTTACTGAGCATCTTTTTATATAATTATTTGTTATTTCATTGGTGAGGTATCTATTCAGATCCTTCGCCCATTTTTTAATTGGGTTGTTCTTTTCTTACAGTTGAGTTTAAAAAATTTTTTGTATATATCAGGTACAATCAGATATGTGACTTCCAACTATTTTCTCCAAGTCTGTGGCTTGTCTTTTCATTCTCCTGATTTTTTTCTGCAAAGCAGAAGTTTAATTTTAATAAAATCCAACTTATCAATTTTTTCTTTCATAAATTGTGCTTTTGGTGTTTTATTTAAAAACTCATCAGCAAACCCATGGTCATGTAGATTTTTTCCTATATTTTCTTCTAAAAGTTGTATAGTTTTGCATTTTACATTACTAATGGATCATTAGTGTACAATCTAAGTTCATTTTTTTTTTTTTTTTTTTTTGGTACGTGGGCCTCTCACTGTTGTGGCCTCTCGCGTTGTGGAGCACAGGCTCCGGACGCGCAGGCTCAGTGGCCATGGCTCACGGGCCCAGCCGCTCCACAGCACGCAGGATCTTCCCGGACCGGGGCACGAACCCATATCCCCTGCATTGGCAGGCGGACTCTCAACCACTGCACCACCAGGGAAGCCCTAAGTTCATTTTTATAGCAAGTATGAGGTCTGTGTCTAAGTACATTTTTTTACATATGGTTACACAGTATTTTCAGCACTCTTTGTTGAAAAGACTATATTTTCTCCATTAAATTGCCTCCATGCCTTTGTCAAAAATTAGTTGTCTATTCTTATGTAAATCTAATTCTGAGCTCTCTAGTCTCTCCCATTGATCTATGTATCTACTCTTTTGCCAATACAACAGAACCATTTTGATTACTGTGGTTTTATTGTAAATCTTGAAATAAGGTAGTATGAGTCCTCCAACTTTGTTACTCTTCTGTACTGTATTTACTATTCCAGGGCTTTTGCCTTTTCATATAAACTTTAGAATCAGTTTGCTTATTACAAAATACTTTCCTGGGATTTTGATAGGGACTGTGCTGACTTTAGAAATCAAGTTGGGAAGAATTGATATCCGAAAAATACTGAATCTTCCAAAATGTGAATTTATTATCTCTCCATTTATTTAAAACGTCTTTGATTTTTTTAATCAATGTTTTGTAATGTTTAATGTGTAGATAGTATACCTATTTTCTTAGAGTTATATCTAAGTGGCTGTTCTTTGGTGCTGTTGGAAGTGGTACTTTTAAATTTCAAATTCCAATTTTTCATCCCTGGTATGTAAAGAAGCAATTGATTTTATATATTGACTTTGGGTCCTTTAGTCTTGCTACACTTGCAAGTTCATGAGGTTTTTTTAATAGATTATTTGGGATTTCTAAATGACCCATCTGTCATCTGCAAATAAAGAGTTTTATTTCTTGTTTCCAATCTGTATATCTTGTATTCTTTTCTTTCTCTTATTGCAGTAACTATGACTTTCAGAACGATGTTGAATGGGAGTGGTGAGAGAGGAAATCCTTGTGTTGTTTTCAGTCTTAGGAGGAAAGCATCCAGTGCTTCACTGTTCATCATGGTTTATTATTTCTAATATGTTGCTAGATTTTGTTAGTATTTTATTGAGGATTGTTGCATTGGTATTAATTTTTTGAACATTCTTTGTCAGTTTAGGAACAGTGTTATACTTGTCTCAAGGATAAAAGTTTTCTTTTTCCAATTTACTGAAATAATTCAATAGAATTGCATCTAGTTTTTGATGTTTTCTTGAATTCCCCCATGAAACCATCTTAGTGTAAAACTTTTTGTGGGATAGTTTATGACTTTCTTTATTCCATAGACATTTGGTCTGTTTAAACTGGCAATCTCAACTGAAGTCAATTTTGGAGACTATATTTTCCTAGTAAATTGTACTATTTATATAAAATCTCAAATATATTTTGAAAGAGGTGTTTGAAATTTCCTCTTTTTCAGAGATGTTTCCCCTTATACTTTATTTTGCATATTTCTGTTCCCTCCCTACCCCACCCCTTATTTTTATTAGATTAGTTAGGGCTTTGCCATATTACTGAATTTTTCTTGAAGAGCCAGCATTTTATTTAATATATTTGTTTTCTCAGTGTGTCTTTATACTTATTCTGTTCTTTACATTTCTTTTGTTTTCAAGCTGTTTGAGTTAGGAATATACCTTATGTATGTCATTCTTTCATTTTATTTTGACAAAATAAGTTAGAATAATATTCCTCTGATCACTGCTTTAAGCTGTAACCAATAGATTCTAAAATATGGTTTTCTTTATTGCTTTCATTTAGAAATTCTGAAAATTCACCTTTTATTTCCTTTTATTTACATTTAATAGAGAACTTTAAAATTTTCAAGTTAAAGGACTGTGTTTTGGTTTTGTTATTAACTTCTAGTTATTGGAGTATGATATGAAAATGCTATTTATACTTTTCCTGTTATACAGAATTTACTGTGGTCAATTTTTATAAATCCTCCATGTTCTCATAAGACATTTGATGCACATTTATATAATATTTACCTTACTGGTGATCTTGTTCTTACCTTCTATATATTTACCCATTTTTATCTACTTGAACTGTGTTAAACTAAGACTATTATCTTAAAGTCTACTTACTATTGCTGTATTCTAGTCTATTTGGTTTTTTTTTTTTTTTTTTTTTTTTCATTATGAAGCTTTTGCTGTCTATTTGGTGCAAAGATATCCATACACTTTGATCATCAGTGTGATTTTTAGCCCTTACTTTATACAGTTTCCTTCTCTTTCTCATTTGTTACTTTTGGCCTGATTTCTCTTTTGTCTGATATCAATATCACAACCCTTGCTTCTTTATTGTTTGCATTTACCTGTGACACTGTTGCCCATTACTTAATTTTTAGCCACCCTGTATCACTTTATTTTAGTGTTTAACTGAGTTTTGTGAGTCAATATAAAAATCCTTCTCTTTTAGGGAACGCTCCTACACTGTTGGTGGGAATGTAAATTGGTGCAGTCACTATGGAGATTTCTTAAAAAACTAAAAATAGAACTACCATATGATCCAGCAATCCCACTCCTGGGCACATATCCAGAGAAAACCATACTTCGAAAAGATTCATACACCCCAATATGCACCACAATGTTCACTACAGCACTATTTATAATAGCCAAGACATGGAAACAACCTAAATGTCCAACAGGAGATGAATGCATACGGAAGATGTGGTATATGTAATATATATATTATATGTATACACATACACACACACACACACACACACACACACACACACACACACAATGGAATACTACTCAGCCATAAAAAAGAATCAAATAATGCCATTTGCAGCTATATGGATGGACCTAGAGATTATCATACTAAGTGAAGTAAGTCAGACAGAGGAAGACAAATATCATGATATTACTTACATGTGGAATCTAAAAAATGATACAAATGAATTTATTTACAAAACAGAAACAGACTCACAGACTTCGAAAACAAACTTATGGTTACCCAAGGGGAATGTTGGTGGGGGGAGGAGGAATAAACTAGGAGGATGGGATTAACATATACACACTGCTATATATAAAATAGACAAACAAAAAAGAACCTACTGTGTACCACAGGGAACTCTACTCATGGGAAAAGAATCTAAAAAGGAATAGATACATGTATGTGTCTAACTAAATCACTTTGCTGTATACCTGAGACTAACACACATTGTAAATCAACTATACTCCAATATAAAATAAATTTTTAAAAAAATCCTTCTCTTTTAATAAGTGAGTTAAACCCATTTATATTTGTTGATATAATTCATTTGTTTGGCCTATTTTATGCTGTATTTACTGTGTGCAGTTTGTTATATTTACTGTTTTTAATTTACTTTTTTTTTCTTCTGCGTTTTATTGTTCTTTCTCATTTAGTAAAGTTTGTATTACTGCTCTAGTAGTTATCTTTATACTTGTACATTCTAGAATGCCTAAGGTCCTCTCTTTTCCTAATTAGGCATCTAATACTAGGGTTAACTAACTTTAGGTAATATCCTTTTACTAGTATTTACTATGTAGTAATCAATAAGTCCATTATACATTTCCCTTTATCCTTTTATTTACCTCAAAAATCTTACTTGTATGTTTCTACTTATTACAACTATAGCACTGACATACTGGCGTTAATACTTGTCCTCACCTTAGTTTTATTTTTAGAGCTCCACTTAAATAAGCTGAATGATTACCAGTCCTTTTTGCTCAAGTTCCCAGGTTATGTCCTAGTTAAATGAAGCTCTTTGTCTCTAGATGCCTCAAAAAGGGCTCAGGGAGTAGAGTATTCCCTGATTTTTTACATGGTTATAACATTTTATATAGCCTTGATACATTAAGGACACCATGACTGGACATCATCACTGACTCAATCTTTTAAGTCATTAAAAATATTTCACCAGTGTTATCTACAAGAACTGTGAAGGGTTTGAGATTTTACCTACTAGGAAATGAATAAGCTAGACAATTACCATTCATGGCTGCTTGAAGAAGACATAAGACTCCTGGGCCAGAGACAAAGGACTTTTATTACTCATGGCACAGCAAGAAACATAAGCATCAGCATATTTGTGTCACTTCCTTTTGTCCCAAGTCCTAAAGGGATGATGCAGAAAGGCCCCGAGAAATGCCTGAATACAGAGTGGATTGTGTATTATATTACATTGTATTATACTGTACATTGTATTATATTGTGTGTTGTATTATAGGAGAGAAATCTTGAGCTTGGGGAACCTGTATCTTCTACAGTGGATGGTAAGTATGCCTGTCCTTTGCTCCAGAAGGAGATACTCTATCTTCCAAGGCTGTTCACTATAAAAAATCCTGGAGAACATAGTCTTGAAAAACGACAGGCAGTGCCTCTGCTTTCAAGACATGCAGACACACAAGAGATCCACAGAGGATTATCTCCCAATATTACATTGATTTGTATATTGTCAATCAAATTTTGTTGGTATACAGAATCCTCAGAGATTTTACTGATATCATGTTTCCTACTGAGTCATGGGTATAAGGCCATGATTCTGTAACAGTTTAAATAAGCTATTTTGGAAAAAACTCACATGAGTGACAAATCTCCTTCCCACTTTAACTGTTAAAGACATTTTTCTTGGTTTCCCTTCTCTCTTGACCCTGCACAACATGGGGTTGTGTATGTCACGACAAACAGTAGGAGTGTCATCATGAGAGTTGAAGGGGTCACCTAGAATCTGAATCTTAGTTTCCTCTTCTAAGCATTCACTGAATGGCAAGGACATACCTCAGAACAATTCAGAAACTCTGGGTCTGGGATCCAGATAGCAGGACATTTTAAAGCTCCCTAGGGATTCCAAAGTGCAACCAAGCGGAGACTCAGCACTGGTTTCAACCCACAGATAAAAACTTAACTACCTATGAATAAAACCTCAGTCTTGTAGGAGTTAGTATTTATTTTAGAAGCGTTTTTAGGCCTTTTTTTCCCTCCTCTGTAAAGTACAGACATTGAATACTTGTCTCCAAATGTATAACAAGAACATGAGAACAGAAGAATAATTATTTTCTTACTTAATATACTTTCAGGTAGTACAGGCAAATTCTTTAGTAGTTTAGCTAATAACAGATAGAACAGTAATTAAATTTTCAAACCAAAGTTTTCACGTGGGTGCAAAGAGAGACGTTTTGAACTTCAAAATGAATACGATTTGCCCTGGAAGTCAGAGCTATTGCAAAGCACTTAAAATTATTTTAGATAGCTAGTCTATCCAATCACTGGAGTGGCTAAACATTCCTCACCCTGTAATCTGGAAAAAAGTGTGTACTTAAAGATATGGAATTCACAGTCTTTAGCTTTTAGCTTTAGGTGAAGAGTTACATTGTTCCCTTTTTTAAAGTGTTTCTTACAGGATGCTGGCCAACTCACTTTGGCAGAGATACATGCAGCTAAAATTGCTTCCCTCTTGCTAATACTATATATTCAGCATTTTCCTGATAGGCATACTCTTGGAAGAAACCTCAGACATACGCTGAATTACTCTGTGAATAAAATATTTAGTCTCCTCAGAGCCCTTAAACACAGCCTTGACTTACCAAGTTCAAAACTGCTGACTCTCCACAGTTCATGCCAGTGGGCTTCCCTTACCATTTAATGGTATGTAAAGCACTCAGCTGACCCTAGAAGACTATAATACACTGCCATGCAATGTATAAAGTGCCTGTTAGGAAGGATAAGTGAAAATGCTGTAAAACACACTGAGGAAGTGTATCCAGACAATCAAATTCCTCTGTAAGGATATCAGCAAAGACTTAGAATGCTTACAAAATAAAATGTGTGAGTCCCACGTGAGGACTGGGTATATTTAAGACCTGTACCAAGGCTATCAAATTTAGATGATGGCAAGAATAAAAGTTATCTTGAATTACATTTACATGCCATTTTCCCAGAAGAATTCAAAACATTTTAAACATCATCAAAGTCTGTAAAAACTGAAGTGGTCCATTGTTACTAACCTCATGTTTTAGAGAAATTATTGGAGATTAACTGATAGTCTGAATGGACTACTACCTGGATCCAGTCAAGCATTATATACATTGATGCCAGATGATTCAGCAAAGGCAGCTAAAGTAAATGTATATTAAAAACAAGGAATATATACAGTATACATATTTGCTAGCAAAAACCTGCAAGCTTATTACCAAATACCTAAGAAAATGTGGTTGAAAGAGTTAATATTTTGGAAAATTATTAGTTAAATAAATATCCTTTCACTACGTCCTCTTATTTGCCATTGGATTAAGGGAGGCCATCAGAGAGCTGCTCAAAGAAATGCTGTTACAGAGCAATACTTCACTTTATATCATTTTACTGGCAATGCAAATATTGTTGAAGACTATATCTCCACCACATAGTGTTCATACTGTATAAAAATACTCTCTAAAACCAATTATTTTCCTAATGGGTTACACTTTTCATTTTAAAAACAACTGTCAATGATAATTTTTCTTCTGCATCAACTACTGAGAGGTACAGAGTCTATGACCAATCTTTACCACATTTACACAGCTTATCTCTGGATCCATGTTAGAGCTACTAAGCTTTTTCTCATTTGTCTTGGTTTACCATAGTCATTTTTTTCTAAATTTAAAAATAATACAAAATCAATGTATAACTTGGAAAGTGCAAAAAGGAAAATGCATAAAACTCATGTCTATGATTTAAATTTGAAGTCTAGAAAACTTACAAAGATATGTAGTTTCAAAAAAGCAGTGTATATTTTCATTTTGTGGATGTAAGTTCATTTCATTTCTATAAAGATTTTTTTCGTTTGTTTGTTTGATTGGTTGGTTTGTTCTGTAATTGCTTAAATAGTTGTCTATTCCATTATTTGTCTCTCCTTTGGGTTTCCACTTACACATCTACTGAATCTTGTCTGCCTCTATTCCAATCCTATCATTTTGTCTCTAGCCCCTTTTAACTCATTTTTATTTTCTTTTGTTTTTTTCTCATTCCTCTTACTATGTTTTCAATGTTATCTATTTTTCCTTGTGCTTATTCTGATTTGGTCTTCACTTCCCTGACATTCCAAATTTTTATTTCTCTTCTTACTTTAAGTCCATTGGTTCATCTCTCTTACCATTTCTGTACATCCTACAATCTCTTCCCTGAACACTCATAGTTCTACATTTTGCTTTTATTTTACAGAGAAAAAATTAACTTTGTGTCACTGATCTAAAATACTGATTTTATCTTATAATAAATAAGAATATTTAGTATGTTTATACCCTTTATTTTTCCATTGATCACTATGTTGATTTTGGTGGAAGTTGTAGAATCACATACAAACCTTGAAAATAAATGTAAGGTAAGAAAATACCTTCAAGATTTTGTTTAGAATTTCATGAACTGTATAAGAATATATATAAAAATAACTGATGTCCATGCAACATTGTGTCATCTCATGTAAGACAGAATGTTTTCTTGTCTACTTGTTTATTATCTGACCATCATACAACATTATCACTAGAAAGTAAGCTCCTTGAGGGCAATAAACAAATGCCTAGAATAATGCTTTCACATTATAAACACAATAAATATTTTATGAATGGATGAATAATTAATCATCAAATATTGGTTTTAGAAATATCACATTTGCAATATTGGGAACAGGAGGAAACACTAGTCAATGACACTAGCTGGCTGTTGAATTAATCAAAAGAAGAGTAGATAATTTAAGATATTTTAAGGTAATAGTAGTAGGATTCAAAGAAGTTAACGATTTTAGGAGGCATGTAGGATGTAGAGTCAATAAAATTTGTGAGTTGAGGCATTCTTTTTACAACTTTTAAGGCAGGCAGAAATCAGGAGCCAAAAATTCCTTCTCTCTCTACTCCCTAGAACACAAACCAAGGGCAACGGGTATTTAATTCCAGGTCTGATAACATGGGGCTCATCTTTAAAGAAACCGAACTAACTGCCTAGATAAAACTGGGTTAGACTGGTCCTCAGCATATAGAAACAAAGGTCTTTTTGGTCACTTAGGGGTTTTCCAGATTAATAGCTGACTGTATTTTTACTCACCCAAAAAAGAAGCCTGGCAGTTGACCTGATAACCTACTTCCCACATGAAATAACAAATAAATGCCTTTATTCTAAAATACAAATTGACTGTGTATAATCACAGGATAAATGAAGAAAACCGGCATCATGAAAGAGACAGACCATGATAAATAGAAAATTTTTAAACTCACACTAGAGGAAACCAGAATAAATCAAGCAACAGAAAACCACTTTAAACACCTAAGAGTATATAGGATTATAGAGAAAAATAGTACTGACCTGGATAACAAAATTTCAGAACTTTCTCAGACCACTGAGCAAAAAGAGAAAATAAATATGAGACACATTTTTATGAGATCAATCCAGGAGATCTAATAGGAGTGCTATTTTTAAAAATGAGAGAGAGAGAGAAATAGAGGTATAAATAATCAGGGAAAAAGAAGGGATTTTCTTAGAGGTGAAGAGTAGCATGAAATTTTTGATTAAAAACTACTGAAGCTGATTGGATTTAAAAAAGACACTTAAAAATGCTGCCTACAAGAGATTCAATTCATAGCTAAAGACACACACACAAGCTTAAAGTGAAAGGACGGAAAAAGATACTTCATGCAAATGAAAACAACAAGAAAGTAGGAGTAGCATTACTCCTTTCAGACAAAGTAGACTTTAAAACAAAGGCTACAAGAAAAGCAAGGAAGGGCATGATATAATGATAAGGGGATCAATACAAGAAGAGGATTTTACACTTATTAACATATATGCACCCAATAAAGGAGCACCTAAACATATAAAGCAAATGCTAACAGATATAAAAAGAGAAATTTACAAGAATACTATAAGAGTTGGGGATTTTAACACCCCATTTATATCAGTGGACAGATAATCCAGACAGAAAATCATTAGGAAATAGCGGTCTTAAATGATACACCAGACCAGATGGACTTAATAGATATTTACAGGACGTTACAGCCTAAAACCAGCAGAAAACACTTTCTTTTCAAGTGCACATGAAACATTCTCCAGGATAGATCACATACTGGGCCACAAAATAAGTCTCAACAAATTTAAGAGGATAGAAATTGTATCAAGCATTTTTTCCAACCACAATGATATGAAACTAGAAATTAATTTCAGAAAGAAAAATGGGAAAAGAACACGGATATTGAACAGTATGCTACTAAAAATCAAATGGAACAATAAAGAAATCAAATACGAAATCAGAAAAATACCTTGAGACAAATGAAGATGGAAACACAATGCTCCAAAATCTATGAGATGCAGCAAAAGCAGTTGTAAGAGGGAAGTTTATAGTGATACAAGTCTTCCTCAACGAAAGTCTCAAATAAACAACCTAACCTACCACCTAAAGGAATTAGAAAAAGAAGAACAGGAAAGGCAAAGTCAGCAAAAGGAAGGAAATATTAAAGAACCAGAAATAACTAATATAGAGATTTAAAAAAAATAGAGAAGATCAATGAAATCCAGAACTGGTTTTTGAAAAGATAAACAAAATTGACAAACCTTTAGCCAGGCTCACTAAGAAGTAAATAGAGAGGACCTAAATAAACAAAGTAAGAAATGAAAGGGCTTCCCTGGTGGCGCAGTGGTTGGGAGTCCGCCTGCCGATGCAGGGGGCTTGGGTTCGTGCTCCAGTCTGGGAGGATCCCACGTGCTGTGGAGCTGCTGGGCCCATGGGCCATGGCCGCTGGGCCTGCGCGTCTGGAGCCTGTGCGCCGCAGTGGGAGAGGCCACAGCAGTGAGAGGCCCGCGTACAGCAAAAAAAAAAAAAAAAAAAAAAAAAAGAAATGAAAGAGGAGCCATACCAACTAATACCACAGAGATATAAAAAATCATAAGAGACTACTACAAACAGTTATATAACAACAAATTGGACAACCTAGACAAAACAGACAAATTTCTAGAAACATACAAACTGCCAAAACTGAATCAAGAAGAAACAGACAATTTGAATAGACCAATCACTAACAGAGAAATTGAATTTGTTAAAAAAATATATATTTTAGGGGCTTCCCTGGTGGCGCAGTGGTTGAGAGTCTGCCTGCTAATGCAGGGGGCATGGGTTTGAGCCCTGGTCTGGGAGGATCCCACATGCCATGGAGCAACTAGGCCCGTGAGCCACAACTACTGAGCCTGTGTGTCTGGAGCCTGTGCTCCGCAACAAGAGAGGCTGCAATAGTGAGAGGCCCCTGCACCACGATGAAGAGTGGCCCCCGCTTGCCACAACTAGAGAAAGCCCTTGCACAGAAATGAAGACCCAACACAGCAATAAATAAATAAATAGAGAGATAGATAGATAGATAGATATTTTAAAACTCCCAGCAAACAAAATCCAAGACTGTTTGGCTTCACAGGGGAATTCTACCAAGCATATAAAGAAGAACTATCCTTTTCAAACTATTCCAAAAAATTAAATTTGATGGAACACTCCCAAATTCATTCTATGAGGCCACCATCACCCTGATACCAAAACCAGACAAAGACACTACCAAAAAAGAAAATTATAGGCAATATCTTTGATGACTATAGATACAAAAATCTTCAACAAATATTAGCAAACCAAATCCAACAATATATAAAAAAGGCTCATATACACAATGCTCAATTTGGATTTCTTCCAGGGACACAAGGATGGTCCAATCTCCCAAATCAGTCAATGTGATAAACTACATTAACAAAAAGAAGGATAAAAATCACAGGATTATCTCAATAGATGCAGAAAAAGCATCTGACAAAATTCAACACCTACTCATGATAAAACTCTCATCAAAGTGTGTATAGAGAGAACATATCTCAACATAATAAAGGCCATTTATGACAAACCCAGAGCTAATATCATCCTTAATGGTGAAAAGCTGAAAGCCTTTTTTCTAAATTCAGGAACAAGACAAGAGTGCCCACTCTCACTGCTTCTATTTAACATAGTATTGGAAGTCCTAGCCAAAGCAATCAGACATGAAAAAATAAATAAAGGGCATCCAAATTGGAAGGGAAGAAGTAAAACTGTCACTATTTTCAAATGATGTGATACTTTATATAGAAAACCTTAAAGTCTCCACTGCAAAACTATTAGAATTAATACATTAACTCAGCAAAGTTTCAGGATACAAGATTAATATATAGAAATCTATTTCATTTTTCTACATTAATAATGAACTATCAGAAAGAGAAAGTAAAAAAAAAAATTCCATTTAGAATTGCATCAAAAAGAATAAAATACCTAAGAGTAAACTTAACCAATGAGGTGAAAGACCTACACTCTGAAAACTATAAAACGTTGATAAAGGATATTGAAGATGATAAAAAAAAATGGAAAAATATTCCATGCTTTTGGATTGAAAGGATTAATATTGTTAAAATGGCCATACTACCCAAAGCAATCTACAGATTTAATGTAATCCCTATCAAAATACCCAGGACATTTTACAAAGGTTGAGAACATAAATATGGAACTACAAAAGAACCCAAATTGTCAAAGCAATCTTGAGGAAAAAGAACAAAGCTGGAGGTATACCCTGCTCAGACTTCAGACAATACTACAAAGCTATACTTATTAAAATAGCATGGTCCTGGCACAAAAACAGACACATATCAATGAAACAGAATAGAGAGCCCAGAAATAAACCTATGCATCTACAGTCAATTAATCTATGACAAAGGAGGCAACCATATACAATGGAGAAAGAGTCTCTTCAACAAGTCGTGCTGGGAAAACTGGACAGCTATATGTAAAAGAATGAGATTAGAACATTTCCTTACACCATTTACAAAAATAAACTCAAAATGGTTAAAGACCTAAATATAAGAATGGTATTCATGAAACTCCTAGAAGAGAACATAGGGAGAACACTCTTTGATGCAAATTGTAGCAGTATTTTTTTGGATCTGTGTCCTAGGCAAAAGAAAGAAAAGCAAAAATGAAAAAAAAATAGGGATCTAATTAAACTTAAAAGCTTTTGCAAAGGAAACCACAGACAAAACAAAAAGAAAACATATGGAATGAGAGAAATAATTTACAAATTTTATGACCAATAAGTGGTTAATATCTGAAATATACAAACAGCTCATAAAGCTAAATATAAAAAAAAAATCAAAAAGTGGGCAGAAGACCTGAATACACATTTTTCCAAAAAAGACACACAGATGGCTAACAGGCACATGAAAATATGCTCAACACCACTAATTATTAAAGAAATGCAGATGAAAACAGTGAGATATCACCTCACACCAGTCAGAATGGCTAACATCAAAAAGTCCACCAATAACAAATGTAGGCAAGGCTGTGGAGGAAAGGGAACCATTGTTCATTGTTGGTGAGAATATAAACCAGTGCAATTCCACTCCTGGGTACATATCCAGAAAAAACAAAAACACTAATCTGAAAAGATACATGCATCCCAATGTTTATAGCAGCACTATTTACAATAGCCAAGGTAGGGAAGCAACCCATGTGTCCATCAACAGGCAAATGGGTAAATATTTGGGCTATGTTTGTGTGTATATATGTGTGTACACACACAAACACACACACACACACACACACACACTGGAATATTACTTAGCCATGAAAAAGAATGAAATTCTGCCATTTGCAGCAAAGTGGAACAACCTAGAGAATACTATACTTAGTGCAGTAAGTCAGATAAAGACAGATACTGTATGATATCACTTATTTGTGGAATCTGAAAAATAATACAAATGAACATACACAGCAAAACAGAAATGGACTCACAGATATAAGAGACAAACTAGTGGTTACCAGTGGGGAGATGGGAATGGGAGGGGCACTTTAGGGGTATGGGATTAAGAGATACAAACAACTGTATATAAAATAGATAAGCAACAAGGATATATTGTATAACATGGGGAATTATAGCCATTAACTTGTGATAACTTTTAATGGAATACAAACTGCAAAAATACTGAATCATTATACATTACATCAGAAACTATTACTGTAAATCAACTATACTTCAGTAAATGAAAGGACACGGAAAAAATAAATAATAAAGGAATTAAAAACTATTACCTAGTACTGAGTAGAATAAATGAAGAATGAATCCAACTAGAAACTTCATCATGAAATGTAAGGATAGTCAGGATAAGAAGAGAGTAAAACTTCTGGAGAAAGGAAAGGGGACAGAGAGATGATTTACAAAGGATTCAAAATGAGAATACCACAACCTTCTTTTCAACTTTATTGAACATTATAGGATGGTGAAATAGTATCAGAATTTTGAGGAAAAATTATTTTGGTCATATAATTATATATTCTATATTTAGGCAAACTATGAATCTAGTATAAAGAGAAAATGAACATATTTTCAGACATCAAAAGAATCAAAAAAGTTTACATCTCAGGTGTTCTTGTAAAGACATGAGATACCAGGAAAAAAAAAAACAGTGCAAATGTAATAGTACATTAAAAAAAAATATCAGATTACAGTTGTACAGCCAATCTAAAAAGCAATTAGAATGGTAGAGGTCATTTCCAAGAAGAATGTCATCAAGAAAAATAGAATAAACAGAATCATTCCATCAAATGAAAAATGTGATTAACTATTTATTGCATAAAATATATGTAAGGATGCCACAAGTGCTACAACTCTTTTTGTAGCCTAACTGAACAAACCATAAAATGAAGTATTTGAAATTTGTCGTCTTCTCATACTACTTTCTAAAACAAGACCAGGACATCTTCCTTCTACAATCCAGTCAGGTCCAGAAAATGTCTAAGTTGTTTTCACATTCTGTATCTCTATCTATACTGATCCCCTGTTTCTAATACTATTTTCTCTCTATCTAGAAGAAGAACATGGTATATCTCAATTCCAGTTTCAATTTCAGTCCTCTACCGTACAGAGCTCAGAAGTCATACAGACACCACTATGGAATCTATTAGTGGTGGACAGTCTTGAGGTAGTACTTTGTTTCCCTAAATCTGGAGGGAACCAAGCTGCTTTAAGTTCGATGGCTAACCATCCCTTAGGACCTAATCTATGTGGTTCCAAACAGCTAATTCTACTCACATCTGCTTACCAGGCAACAGGATAAATGAAGAGCCATCAGTGAAGAAAGGATATAACCTTACTATTTTTTAAGTAATGTCCTAGAAACCACAAAAGAACACTTCTGCTTATACCTCATTAATAAAGATTAAGTCACATGCTCACACCTAGATGTAAAGGAGGCTGGGAAATAGAGTCCTTTTTCTGGGCAATTATGTACCTACCTAAAAAGTGGGGTTCCTACTGCCTTAGAATAGAAGGAAAATGAATACTGCAGA
This sequence comes from Mesoplodon densirostris, assembly GCF_025265405.1. Taxonomy (NCBI): domain Eukaryota; kingdom Metazoa; phylum Chordata; class Mammalia; order Artiodactyla; family Ziphiidae; genus Mesoplodon; species Mesoplodon densirostris. The sequence continues at coordinate 59,889,957 of NC_082669.1, read as the reverse complement.
ACAAACTACCACTCTTGCCCCAGAACGGATTTGGGTTACATTTCTAAACCTTTAATTTGATAAGGGAAATAAATAGGCTATGAGAATGACAAAAACATAAAAAAGGAAAAAATATATATAACAATGAATTTCAAGAAGAGGGTCTTAAAAGGAACAATGTTCTATCCAATGGGATATATTCAGTACTTGAATACAACCATTCAGATAATAGAGCCATGGATGTTGAACATAACTTAGAAGTTTGTAAAATGTCATAAACTGTGTTAGAATAAATTTGACACTAAAATTATAATTCAACACTTCCCTGAACCCTGTAAGAGAGACAGTAGAACTCAATAAGGCTGTATCTTTTTTTTTTTTCTTTTTTTTTTCCCGGTATGCGGGCCTCTCACTGTTGTGGCCTCTCCCGTTGCGGAGCACAGGCTCCAGACATGCAGGCTCAGTGGCCATGGCTCACGGGCCCAGCCGCTCCACAGCATGTGGGATCTTCCCAGACCGGGGCACGAACCCGTGTCCCCTGCATCGGCAGGCGGACTCTCAACCACTGCACCACCAGGGAAGCCCAGGCTGTATCTTTTTAAGAACCCAACATAGTTAATGTGGATAAGGACTACATGATATAGTCTTGTTGAGTCTGGAAAATGTTTGCCCACTACTTCCATCAGAAATCTAAGGTATACAAGGGAGAAAAGACAGTCTCTTCAACAAGTGGTGCTGGGAAAACTGGACAGCTTCACGTAAAAGAATGAAATTAGAACCCTCCCTAAGACCATACACAAAAATAAACTCAAATGGATTAAATGTAAGGCCAGACACTATAAAACTCTTGGAGGAAAACACAGGAAGAACACTTTTTGACATAAATTACAGCAAGATCTTTTTTGACCCACCTCCTAGAGTAATGGAAATAAAAATAAAAATAAATAAATGGGACCTGATGAAACTTAAAAGCTTTTGCCAAGCAAAGGAAATGATAAACAGGATGAAAAGACAACCCTCAGAATGGGAGAAAATATTTGCAAATGAATCAATTGGACAAAGGATTAATCTCCAAAATATATAAACAGCACATGCAGCTCAATATTAAAAAAAACAAACAACCCAATCAAAAAATGTGCAGAAGACCTAAATAGACATTTCTCCAAAGAAGACATACAGATGGCCAAAAGGCACATGAAAAGCTGCTCAACATCACTAATTATTAGAGAAATGCAAATCAAAACTACAATGAGGTATCACCTCACACCAGTTAGAATGGGCATCATCAGAAAATCTACAAACAATAAATGCTGGAGAGGGTGTGAAGAAAAGTGAACCCTCTTGCACTGTTGGTGGGAATGTAAGTTGATACAGCCACTATGGAGAACAGTGGGGAACAATATGGAAGTTCCTTAGAAAACTAAAAATAGAATTACCATATGACCCAGCAATCCCACTACTGGGCATATACCCTGAGAAAACCATAATTCAAAAAGACACATGCACCCCAATGCATGCAGCACTATTTACAATAGCCAGGTCATGAAAGCAATCTAAATTCCCATCGACAGAGGAATGGATAAAGAAGATGTGGTACATAAATACAGTGGAATATTACTCAGCCATAGAAAGGAACGAAATTGGGTCATTTGTAGAGACGTGGATGGACCTAGAGACTGTCATACAGAGTGAAGTAAGCCAGAAAGAGAAAGACAAATATCATATATTAACACATATATGTGGAATCTAGAAAAATGGTACAGTTGAACTGGTTTGCAAGGCAGAAACAGAGACACAGATACAGAGAACGTATGGACACCAAGGGGGGAAAGCGGGGAGGGTGGTGGTGGTGGTGGTGTGATGAACTGGGAGATTGGGATTGACATGTATACACTGATGTGTATAAAATGGATGACTAATAAGAACCTGCTGTATAAAAAAATAAATTAAATAAACAAACAAAAAAGAAATCTAAGTATGATGGGGGACTAATGCAGGACTGGAGCAGGAAAGGATTGGCAAAGTGTAAAACAAAGATGGAGGTCGATCCTGCAGCCACCACCAGGCTTTTGGATTACTTCTCCCTGGACTGCAACACAGTTAAAAAATACACTAGGAGTTTGAGAAGATAGGGTACAATTCCTAGATATCATTCTTGTGGCTGACAGTTCTGAAAGAGTACTATCAAAGCAATTACGCTGCCAGCATGGGGTAGCAAGAGCCATTTTCAAATCCATTTGCACTCGCCTTACTCTCCTCAGGGATGCTCAGAGGGCAGAAATGATTTCTTCTGCTCTTTTTTTTTTTTTTTTTTTCTTTTTGCGGTATGTGGGCCTCTCACTGTTGTGGCCTCTCCCGTTGCGGAGCACAGGCTCCGGATGCGCAGGCCCAGCGGCCATGGCTCACGGGCCCAGCCGCTCCGCGGCATATGGGATCCTCCCAGACCGGGGCACGAACCCGTATCCCCTGCATCGGCAGGCGGACTCTTAACCACTGCACCACCAGGGAGGCCCTCTTCTGCTCTTATTTTCAGAGTTTTCTATATGATGAAGAGTAAGGGCTCATCCCTCCCAAGCTTAGTTATCATCCCATTTATAAAACTGGAAAAATGTGGACAGCGGGAATATTAAAAATCCTATCTGCATTTACTATCTAATTTCCTATGGATAACATTTCAGATTCGGCTGAAAAGTCGAGCACAACAAGCATCACATCTGGTGGATACAGTACATCGACTTACCAACCCTCTCAGCGTGCAGGCTTTACTGCCAAACACCAGAGCCCTGCAGCAGGAGCAACGGAAAGAACTATGTTCCATTGTTTTATAAACTCATTGTGCAGGAAAAATGACAATTAGGCTGGCTCTGTTCTCATCATCTCTGATGGCACCGGGTTGGTGATTCAAAGATAACGGCACCTTTGAAGTGGATTTTTATGGTGATGCAAAGATTATAATTTTTAAAAGAAAGTTACATTATGCTACTAGATCATTTTTTATATTTGCATAATGGTATATTTCATCCCTTCCACTCTAATTTGGAAGTCAATGCAGTGTAAATAACTGTACAGTATTTACTTACTATTATCATCGAGCCCACAGAAGCAAAGATGATTAGAGTCAGTTTTGTCATTTTTGAGTTAACGAGGTACAGGGGAATTTTAGTGTTTCGGTTAAGTGTCAAACAAAGAATACCAAATATGAACATATCTGTTTGAATTCGCTACTTTCAGTGTACTATACAAAAGTTGAAGACATACCCAATATAGTTTACAATACAAACTGTAGAGAGGCGACCTGGCTAAGTCCAACAGGGGTATATTTTGAAGTACTCAGTGTCACCTGACTGCATTATAAGGTTGTCTCTCCCTCTCTACATTATAAAATTTGTCTCAGTGGTTAAATTTGTTTTCATGTCCTGGTAGATTATATTCATGTAAACTAGAAATATCCAAATGTTCTATTCAAGTAATATTTTCAAAGACTACTTAAAGGGGCTTTGCCACTGACCCACTTGAAGGGTGGGAATAGGAAGAGATTATTTCTTCACACTTAAAAAACACAATCAACTGTTGAACATAGGAATGGTATCATATGCCCCTAAAGACAATACAAAGAGAATGAAACAACATCATTTCTAGGAAACTCTGTGTTGATCTCATGAGGCCAGTTCAAAATGTACTAAATGTCATCATGGCACAGAAAGTCTTCTGCTAAAATTGTTTTGGGCAATTATATATTATTTTTCAAAGCTGTTATGAAATTCCTTCTCTATTAACCCAGAGACAATTATAATATTACTTGACCATAGGAAGGATATGACATAAATGTTGACTGGATTTCCTGACAGAAGCAATACTGCTTTATCATTTTTGTATTAACTTCTGGCTATAGGAGCCATTTGCTGCACTGTTACTTCTTTTTTTTTTTTTTTTGCTGTATGCGGGCCTCACACTGCTGTGGCCCCCCGCCACTGTGGAGCACAGGCTCCGGACGCGCAGGCTCAGCGGCCATGGCTCACGGGCCCAGCCGCTCCGCGGCATGTGGGATCCTCCCAGACCGGGGCACGAACCCACGTCCCCTGCATCGGCAGGCGGACTCTCAACCACTGCGCCACCAGGGAAGCCCTGCACTGTTACTTCTATTTGCCAATTATCTGATACTGAACTAGTTTAGATTTTAATTTATTTGCGAATGCTTTCTATTTGTAAAGCAAACCAAACAGAATATCTTACAATTATAGCATTCTTCTTAAAAAGGAAAGAGTAAGTATTTTATTACGTGAAATAGTATTCTTTAGATCAAATATATCAAAAAGTTCAAAACACTATGTGTTCCAACCACAGTAAAGATTTTATTGACCACCAATACTAAAAAAATAAAATCTGTCAGCGTGTCTACTAATTAAGGCTTTAAAAAAGCAAACCTGATGTTCTTCAAGATGAGTTTGGGGCCTATGGTATCACACTGTATGATTTTTAAATGGAGAAGATAAAATGTATAGGCAACAGGGCTACTGAAAAAGTCAGAACTCTATTCTGTGTCCGCCAGTACCCCTTCCAGGCCCCAGAAAGTGAGTGTTCCATTAGGTACCCACTGGAGATAGGTATCTAAAATAAGCTTGAGAATGAAATTATTTTGAGATTTATTAATTGCCATAATAAAAGGGGACAGATAACTCAACAGAAACAATTCTTTCAACTGTGGAGATCTGTATTTATATCCTGGTTGAGTGAAAATAAACTTGATGACTGGCTTCTCTTTCCTATAACAATCTCCTTACTGACTCTACCTCTGCTTTGAAAAGGCCAAGGTCTGAGACAGTATTATGCAACAGCCTAACATATAAAACATTTACAGGGGAGAATGAGAATCATTATATTAATAACATTAATCTTCCAAAAAACAAGTCTAGGAACAGATGGCTTCACAGGCGAATTCTATCAAGCATTTAGAGAAGAGCTAACACCTATCCTTCTCAAACTCTTCCAAAAAATTGTAGAGGGAGGAACACTCCCAAATTCATTAAACGACACCACCATCACTCTGATACCAAAACCAGACAAAGATGTCACAAAGAAAGAAAACTACAGGCCAATATCACTGATGAACATAGATGCAAAAATCCTCAACAAAATACTAGCAAACAGAATCCAACAGCACATGAAAAGGATCACACACCATGATCAACTGTGATTTATCCCCCCACTTCAATTTGTATATATTAAAGGACTCTTCAATATACACAAATCAATGTGAAACACTATATTAACAAATTGAAGAATAAAAACCATATGATCATCTCAATAGATGCAGAAAGAGCTTTTGACAAAATTCAACACACATTTATGACAAAAACTCTCCAGAAAGTGGGCATAGAGGGAACCTGCCTCAACATAATAAAGGCCATATATGACAGACCCACAGCAAACGTCATTCTCAATGGTGAAAAACTGAAAGCATTTCCTCTAAGATCAGGAATAAGACAAGGATGTCCACTCTCGCCACTATCATTCAACATAGTTTTGGAAGTCCTAGCCACAACAATCCGAGAAGAAAAAGAAATAAAAGGAATCCAAATTGAAAAAGAAGTAAAACTGTCACTGTTTGCAGATGACATGACAAAATCCTAAAGATGCCACCAGAACTCTACTAGAGCTAATCAATGAATATAGTAAAGTTGCAGGATAGAAAATTAATACACAGAAATCTCTTGCATTCTTATACACTACCAATGAAAGATCAGAAAGAGAAATTAAGGAAAGAATCCCATTTACCACTGCAACAAAAACCAATAAGGATAAATAATAATAAAGCATAGAAAACTGAAGCTAAACACTTTTCTCCCCCCTCCACTTACAATTCCAACATGTCAGCTCACAGCCACTGGCCTAGACCCTACTTGGTCACTTACAACAATACTGCTCCTTGGCCCATTCTAAAGAAGTGGGCAATTTGAGGGACTTCCAGTGGTTAAGAATCCACCTGACAGTGCAGGGGACACAGGTTTGATCCCTGGTCTGGGAAGATCCCACATACCACAGAGCAACTAAGCCCGTGCACAGCAACTACTGACCCTGTGCTCTAGAGCCCATGAGCCACAACTACTAAGCCCACGTGCCACAACTACTGAAGCCTGTGAGCCTAGAGCCCATGCTCTGCAACAAGAGAAGCCACCGCAATGAAAAGCCTGTGCACCACAACGAGTAGCCCCCCGCTCGCCACAACTAGAGAAGGCCTGCATGCAGCAACGAAGACCCAATGCAGCCAAACAAACAAACAAATAAATAAATAAATAAGTGGACAATTTGAGGATTAAATGTGGGAATTCTGTACCACACCTTCCAAAGCCTTACACGTTGCCAGATAAAGTTTAAGTGAATATGAGAAAATCCACAGTAAACTCAGTACACCCAAGCAAGCAAGAAAAAGCAGACCTCATAGTAAAGCAGACCATGAGACATTAAACCCATAGATTTCTGCTTGTTCAATGAGAGAGGTCACACTGTACTCAGCTGTACTATTGAGGGTAAGCTGAACAAAGTAACTCATTTTGAGACACCTAAGGTAGATACAACACTTTGTATCACTGAGAATAACTCTCATTAAAAGGTTATGGATAGCTGATTTGACCGATTTTCTGGGAAAAGAAACTTGTAACAAGAATATCCTTATCCTGAGAGTTTTAAAGAAAAGTCAAGGGAAGAACTAGGAGGGAGAGTGTTTTGAGACCTTCAGAGTGATGAATACAGAACAAATCACTGCTTACTAAGCACTAGCCAAAGCCAGAAACCCAGGGCCATCTACATTCTATCCCTTAGTTGTTTCACTGTAAGTGGGCATTGGCTTACAGCTGAACTAGACCCCTGTAGCTGAGCTAGTGCCATGCTCAAGGCTCCATCTATGGCCCTGGATTACTCAATTTATGAAGCAATAAATTGGATAAAGGCAAAGAATATATGTGTAAATTTTCAGGTGATACAAATGGAAGAATACCAAAGATACTGGTGCACTTTCAGAACTCAGAAAGATCAGAATAGCTTGGAATATTGAGTCAAATCTAAGATAAATGTAACTGGTTAAATAGAAGGCCCTGCATCTACAGGAAAAATATCACCACAATAGATCATAGAGGTGTGGATTAGCAGCACCTAAATGATAAAAAGAGACATTTAAATCAACAATATGTCAATCCCAAGTCAAGAGTTTGATGTGGGCAACCAAAGAACCTAATGTGATCTCAAGACTAAGAGTGTGGTATATCCTCCCTAGGTAATGACAGAAGAAAATTCTTGCAACTTTGGCTCTAATAAGTAACAGGCTGAAGGAAAGAGGAATACTATCCTAAAAATGCTTCCCTATCCCTGATCATGGTGTTCCTAGCAAATGATCTGTCTGCACTACTTCTCAGGGGCCACAGGAGCCTGGCCATTGGGGTGTGGCTGCCCCTGGTCCTACTAGCCCTGGTCCACCCAGGGCTAAGGAATCACTACCTCAATGCATGTGTTACCCATTCATGGTACATGGATTGGGAAGCTCTGGCTTAGGAAATGTTGGGATTCATAAATGGAAACAAAGCTGTTATAAGAAGTACAGATCAAGGGGAATTTCCCCAGACCCAAATTATAGAAAAAAAATTAGATGACTGATATGATTATAGAAACAAAGTCTGAATTGCCAGGAGGCAGGGAAGCTTAGTAGTTACAAGGGAGGGTTTAGCCATGAGAATGCCTTCGTTCAAAACACAATTCTATCACTGAGAGAACTGAGAGTTATGAAGGCTTATTGTCAGCAAAAGGACTCAGATTGAGAAAATCTAGAAATCACAGAGCTGGAAAAATCCAAGCTAACATGCTCTAGGTACGCAAAAGGAAATCAAGTAAATGAGCAGCAAACATGGGACAGACTCATTTTGGATTGATAGTTTTAGCAGAGAATTATCAAAAAAGGAAAATGTTTATCCACAATGTCTAGGTTTAGTTGAGCTGGATTCACCCTTGAGGAAAAGCTGAAAAAATGTGTATTTTAGGCACTACTCTAAGTAGCTACAGTGCTTTCCAGCAAATTGTCCCAGATATGGGTGTTAGCTAAGAAGCAGAATAAGGAAATCAGGAAAAATTTAGTGCTGGAAGGAAAAAGAGGAACACTGAATGGATCAGATTCCACACCTTCTGAATGGCCAGACAAGACAGTTCCTTGTTGCAAAGACAGCAATCCTGGAAATGCAGACCCTTAAAGCAGCCTGATGCCCTCTATGCCAAGATGCTAGCAGATTATCGTTAAGTGAAAACCAAGACTCAACATTGTTTCACAAGTCCCAGAAAATTCTCTTTGGAATTTTAATATGCATCACAAAATATAATATAAAAGCAGTAGTTAAGAAAGGTTAAAATTTATAGAACACCTTCAATGTCTTCAAAATGTTTCTGTTTACCTAATTCTTGCTCAAAGGAGGATTTTTACTTATTTTCCTAGAGAACTAAGTTTGCACTTTCATACTGATTTCAATATATATTAATAATTAACATATAGTTTTTAACATTATTACATACTAATATATATCAATATATAGTATTTATCAGAGGACTGGGGTCATAAAAAATGATTGCAACTTTCTCATCAGTTATATAGAGAAAAGATTCAATGTCTATACAGATAACCATGCCACATTAGAACATGACTTTACTTATCTTTGTAATACTTAGTAAAGTTTAGCATTAATGTCTAGTTAACAAACCTATTGTGACATCTTGCCATACTCCACATTTATCCCTTGCCCTCTAGCACAACCCAGAAATTTAATCAAAAATAACTAACTCTACATAAGCATATGGCCCTATGACATAACAAAAGGCCATGTATGGCTTTCTTACTAATTTTTGAAACTTTGGCTTATAAGCATAATCATCTTAACACTGTATTAAACAGTCATTAATATTATCTGTGTAAAACCAAACATCATTTGGTCTATCAATCAAATTCATAGAAAAACTTCAATGAGCATTATCCCTAGAATGAAAAAATGTTTAAGCACCTAATCATGCATGAAGCTCTCAGTGCTGAGAAAATTAATTGCATAGCTCTGGGCCTCTGACCTGTAGTAGTTTTACAATCTGAAACAGACAACAGAACAGAGCATGTGTATGTAGGTCATATGGCCACCAGAAAAGTAATAAACAGTAACTGTCAAAGAGTTTAGACATTCACATGCATTTTTTGGGGGGGCGGGTATTTAGGATGAGCATCCACAAGTCCATTGAAATATGGCCTTTCTTTCTTGTTCAAAAATGAAATAATTCAAACCCAAGTAGCAACAAATTGTCTCTTTACAACGTAATCATGTAACAGATACCACAGAGAAAGGCAGTCTGACCTTGTCTACTATGGAGATTTCCCTGTGGTAGATTTAGTATCATAAGGAATGATGTCCAATCTTTCAAAGATGTACCACACCAACCTTCCACCCCCATCCCCAGCATCTCCTTCACAGAACTAATCACTATTGTGATTAATTCATGGAGTACTTGCTTCATTGTGTGTTTAGTGTCTGTTTCCCCTTGCTTGACCACAGACACCATGATCCCCTCTACCTATCAATACTTCAAAGTCTAGCACATAGTAGTTTGTTCTATAAATGTTTCTGAAAATAAGGAAGAGAGGGTTGAAAGGAAAAAAGAAACTTCCGGCCATAAAATACTAAGCATGATTAACATAAGACACTCCTTAACAAACATGTAGTAGCTAGACTAACACACAAGCATACTGAAGCCCTCAGTTAGCAAATATTCACCTCAAACCATAAAGACTGATACCTAAACATTTCCTGAGAAAGAGTGCAAGACTTAGGAGTCCTCAGCCTGCCTTAAACCTTGAAAGGACCTAGAGGTTCCTTTTCAACTCTGTTTTGTCAAATCTCCATCCCTTCATTGGTATGACTCTGCTCCCTGGTTATTGGGCTGTGACCTCCTCACTCATTCCCCACTTTCTGTGAAGCCCTGTTAAATTAAAATGATCGAACATGTAAAATAAACTCTACTGGAAAAACAAAGGCAATCTTGTCAGCCAATGACATTCTGACTTTTTATTCACTGGATAACTTTTGAATTCTTAGCCAGAGTTGTATCTTATCCCACTGGGGATGTTACTCATCTGGGATCCTCAGGGTCCAGGTGTCCTTCATACCAGTGCTGCTCAAAATGTGACCCCTAAGCCAGAATAAGTATCAATTACAACTTATTAGACATATAAATCTTTGTGCACAATCTCAAATCAGAATATCTGAAAATGGAGCCTGGAAATCTGTGTTTTAACAAGCTGTTCAGGTAATTCCTGTGTATGCTGAACTTTGAGAACTATGAGTCTGTTTTACTGGCCTATGACAGAGACACTGGTCCCTCATACTTTCTTAGGTACAATTTGCATTTGGAAAAGAGGCAGCAACTAGCCTAGACATTCCAGTATCATCTCTCCCTGTACCCCATCTCTCCAACCTCCCAATGGGAGCAATGATTAAGAGGATGCATTCTGGACTGGGATTGCCAGGATTTGATTCTCAGGTCTACCATTTGGTAGCTGTGTAACCTCAGGTAACTTATTTAACTGTGCTTTAGTTTCTTCATCCAAAAACAAATAATAATCTATCTACATCTCATACAGCTATGGAAAGGACTGACTGAGTTAATACAAATACAAGAGCTTAGAAAAATATGTGGTATATGATAAGGGCTACAATTGTTTATTATTATTTAAGGCAGATTGAACTCATAAAGTCCTCTTCATGGGTCCAAGGAGTGATTATTTTGCCTATCATCTTTCCTCTGGAAAATAAACCCATCCTGAATGTCTCATGCAAGGTAAATTCTGGTTTCCATGCTATAGACAAAGGGTAGCCTCTTTGAAAGTATTTTCCTAAAGTCTGTTACAACCTAATAACACAAAAATTACACCACTGTATCTCATCTCATTTGTGAATCTTATCAAATGAATGGCAAACACTTCATATCTGTCATGTAATGCTGAAACACACAGGACTGGCTTTCCTAAGTACCCACTCATGAGAGCAGAATACATAAATTAAATTGGCAGGTGGCTTCCAGAAAGGGAGGGTAAAGAAAACCTCTAGCAGGTTGATTTATATTCTTGATAAAATACAAATATGAGTAAGATCCCATTATAATGAACTACACTGGACCAGTAATTTGCTTTTTTTTTACATCATTATTGGAGTATAACTGCTTTACAGTGGTGTGTTAGTTTCTGTTTTATAACAAAGTGAATCAGATACACACATACCCCCATATCTCCCCCCTCTTGAGTCTCCCTCCACACTCCCTATCCCACCCCTCTAGGTAGTCAAAAAGCACCCAGCTGATCTCCCTGTACTATGTGGCAGCTTCCCACTAGCTATCTGTTTTATATTTGATAATGTATATATGTCCATGCCACTCTCTCACTTCGCCCCAGCTTACCCTACCCCCTCCCCGTATCCTCAAGTCCATTATCTATGTCTGTATCTTTATTCCTGTCTTGCCCCTAGGTTCTTCAGAACAATTTTGTTTCTTTTTTAGATTCCATATATATGTATTAGCATATGGTATTTGTTTTTCTCTTTCTCACTTACTTCACTCTGTATGACAGACTCTAGGTCCATCCACCTCACTACAAATAACTCAATTGTCTCTTTTTATGGCTGAGTAATATTCCATTATATATATGGGCCACATCTTTATCCATTCATCTGTCTGTGGACACTTAGGTTCTTTGCATGTCCTCGCTATTGTAAATAGAGCTGCAATGAACATTGTGGTACGTGACTCATTTTGAATTATGGTTTTCTCAGAGTATATGTCCAATAGTGGGATTACTGGGTCGTATAGTAGTTCTATTTTTAGTTTTTTAAGAAACCTCCATACTGTTCCCCATAGTGGCTGTATCAATTTACAATCCCACCAACAGTGTGAGAGGGTTCCCTTTTCTCCACACCCTCTTCAGCGTTTGTTTGTAGATTTTTCGATGATGGCCATTCTGACTGGTGTCAGGTGATACCTCATAGCAGTTTTGATTTGTACTTCTCTAATGATTAGTGATGTTGATCATCCTTTCATGTGTTTGTTGGCAATCTGTATATCTTCTTTGGAGAAATGTCTATTTAGGTCTTCTGCCCATTTTTGGATTGGGTTGTTTGTTTTTCTGATATTGAGCTGCATGAGCTGCCTGTAAATTTTGGACATTAATCCTCTGTCAGTTGCTTCATTTGCAAATATTTTCTCCCATTCTGAGGGCTGTCTTTTTGTCTTGTTTATGGTTTTCTTTGCTGTGTAAAAAAGCTTTTAAGTTTCATTAGGTCCCATTTGTTTATTTGTGTTTTTATTTCCATTTCTCTAGAAGGTGGGTCAAAAGGATCTTGCTGTGATGTATGTCAAAGAATGTTCTGCTTATGTCTTCCTCTAAGAGTTTTATAGTGTCTGGCCTTACAATTAGGTCTTTAATCCATTTTGAGTTTATTTTTGCGTATGGTGTTAGGGAGCGTTCTAATTTCATTCTTTTACATGTAGCTGTCCAGTTTTCCCAGCACAACTTATCAAAGAGGCTGTCTTTTCTCCATTGTATATTCCTGCCTCCTTTATCAAAAATAAGGTGAAGTATTTGTGTGGGTTTATCTCTGGGCTTTCTATCCTGTTCCACTGAACTGTATTTCTGTCTTTGCGCCAGTACCATACTGTCTTGATTACCGTAGCTTCGTAGTACAGTCTTAAGTCCAGAAGCCTGATTCCTCCAGCTCCATTTTTCTTTCTCAAGATTGCTTTGGCTATTCGGGGTCTTTTGTGTTTCCATACAAATTGTGAAATTTTTTGTTCTAGTTATGTGAAAAATGCCATTGGTAGTTTGAGAGGGATTGCACTGAATCTGTAGATTTCTTTGGGTAGTACAGTCATTTTCACAATGTTGATTCTTCCAATCCTAGAACATGGTATATCTCTGCATCTGTTTGTATCATCTGTAATTTCTTTCAATAGTGTCTTATAGTTTTCTGCATACAGGTCTTTTGTCTCCTTAGGTAGTTTTATTCCTAGGTATTTTATTCTTTTTGTTGCAATGGTAAGTGGGAGTGCCTCCTTAATTTCTCTTTCAGATTTTTCACCATTAGTATATAGGAATTGAAGAGATTTCTGTGCATTAATTTTGTATCCTATTACTTTACAAAGTTCATTGATTAGCTCTAGTTTTCTAGTAGCATCTTTGAGATTCTCTATGTATAGTATCATGTCATCTGCAAACAGTGACAGCTTTACTTCTTTTCCAATTTGGATTTTTTATTTCTTTTTCTTCTCTGATTGCTGTGGCTAAAACTTCCAAAATTATGTTGAAAAATAGTGGTGAGAGTGGACAACCTTGTCTTGTTCCTGATCTTAGAGGAAATGGTTTCAGGTTTTCACCATTGAGAACTATGTTGGCTGTGGTTTTGTCATATATGGCCTGTATTATGTTGAGGTAATTTCCCTCTACGCCTACTTTCTGGAAGGTTTTTATCATAAATGGGTATTGAATTTTGTCAAAAGCTTTTCCTGCATCTATTGAGATGATCATATGGTTTTTCTCCTTGAATTTGTTAACATGGTTTATAACATTGATGGATTTGCGTATCTTGAAGAATCCTTGCATTCCTGGGATAAACCCTACTTGATCCTGGTGTATGATCCTTTTAATGTGCTGCTGGAGTGTTTGCTACTATTTTGTTGAGGATTTTTGCATCTATATTCATCAGTGCTATTGGTCTGTAGTTTTCTTTCTTTGTAACATCTTTGTCTGGTTTTGGTATTAGTGTTATGGTGGCCTCACAGAATGAATTTCGGAGTGTTCCTCCCTCTGCTTTATTTTAGAAGAGTTTGAGAAGGATAGATGCTAGCTCTTGTCTAAATGTTTGACAGAATTCACCTGTGAAGCCATCTGGTCCTGGGCTTTTGTTTGTCAGAAGATTTTTAATCACAATCTCAACATCACTGCTTATGATTGGTCTCTTTATATTTTCTATTTCTTCCTGGTTCAGTCTCAGAAGGTTGTGCTTTTCTAAGAATTGGTCCATTTTTTCCAGGTTGTCCATTTTACTGGCATAGAGATGCATTTTGTAGTCTCTCGTGATCCTTTGTATTTCTGTAGTGTCAGTTGTTACTTCTCCTTTTTCATTTCTAATTCTATTTATTTGAGTCTTCTCCCTTCTTTTCTCAATGAGTCTGTCTAATGCTTTATCAATTTTGTTTATCTTCTCAAAGAACCAGCTTTTACTTTTATTGATCTCTGCTACTGTTTCCTTCTTTTCTTTTTTATTTATTTCTGATCTGATCTTTATGATTTCTTTCCTTCTGCTAAATTTGAAGTTTTTTTGTTCTTCTTTCTCTAACTGTTTTACATGTACGGTTATGTTGTTTATTTGAGATTTTTCTTGTTTCTTGTTTCTTGTTTCGTGAGGTAGGATTGTATTCCTATAAACTTCCCTCTTAGAACTGCATACACACACACGTGCGTATATATACACACACAGGTATATACATATTCATACATATACACACATATATATTTCGGGCAATTTGATCCCTAACAGTGTATTTTTTAAATTTTGTTGATATTATACTGCTAAAATAAAACAGACAGAACATTTTACTTATGTCCATTCCATTTAATCTAGACATTTAACTTCAAGCAATATGTCCTAATAAAATAACTTATAATAGGTTAAACAATATATACATGAGTATTCATCCTCTCAACATTATTTATGAGTGAAAAATTAATACAAAATGAATGTCCAACAATAAAGAAATGACTTAGGTTACTGATGGATAAACACATAATGAAATATTTGCAGTAATTAAAAATTATGCTTATGATCTTAAAAAAATTATGCTTATGAATACCATAAACCAATAGGCAAGGCAAATTATGCTATAAACATAAAGGAAGGACTTCCTAGGTGGCACAGTGGTGAAGACTCCACCTGCCAATGCAGGGGACACAGATTCGAGCCCTGGTCTGGGAAGATCCCACGTGCAGCAGAGCAACTAAGCCCATGTGCCACAACTACTAAGCCTGTGCTCTAGAGCCCATGAGCCACAACTACTGAGCCCACATGCCACAACTACTGAAGCCCATGAACCTAGAGCCAATGCTCCACAATGAAAGAAGCCACCACACTGCAACGAAGAGTAGCCCCCACCTGGCACAACTAGAGAAAGCCCTTGTGCACCAACAAAGACCCAATGCAGCCATAAATAAATAAATAAATAAATAAATAAAACAAAGGAAAACTAGGATCCAAATCCAAATTGTTCATAGAGTACGATTAAAAAATAAAAGTTTTGTATGAAAAAGATAAAGATAACAAGATTAATAGTAGTAGGATGATGACTTTTTTGTACTTGAAACTGTCTTTGGCTTTTATGATCAAATAAAGTATGTTTATTTCAGCATATCCCGAAGATGAAGGTACTATTTGTTTAACCTAGAATCTTACTAACCTAAATACCTTTTGAGATGATTGAATTAATGTGGCTTAAATACTTTAAAAGACATTTTCACTACACTAAATAAAGTTTTGTTATAAGAGGATTTGGCTTAAAAGATTTTAAAATGACAAGTATATGTTTGTATAGTTTTTTCAATGGTATTATGCTAAGTGATGTCATACAGAATATAATAGCCTACAAATTATGAGCTATGTTATTAAGTATAACAAAGATATTGTGTGGACTTTTCATAAATACTTAACAAGCAAATTATCATTAATTGAATATCAAAGAAACAGTTGATTCAGATGAGACTATTAGAATGTAGTTCAGATCCACCTGACTAGATATTTATACTAAGTTAAAAATATTCTAATCTAAATAGTATGTCTTTTGATCTTCTGAAAGAATGTTTTCCATTAAAATTACTGTATTCCTTAGGATATAAATCCTTCCAGTGAAATTCTCTTTCTACAAGCAATTATAAAGAGGTTTTTGTCTAGGATTTGATTTTCCTGTGTGATTAAACTCATCAATTTCCATCTCAATGATATTAGCAAATACAAGAATGCTAACAGGACTGTGTAGTCTTTCTGTTTGCTCTTCCCTTATGACTATCTTTCATTTTAATGTAAGTATGGTAAATAGAATTAACAAAATTGGGTGCTTTATTTTCATATAACTTAATTCTTTTTTTTTTTTTTTTGCGGTACGCGGGCCTCTCACTGTTGTGGCCTCTCCCGTTGCAGAGCACAGGCTCCGGACGCGCAGGCTCAGCGGCCATGGCTCACGAGCCCAGCCGCTCTGTGGCATGTGGGATCTTCCCGGACCGGGGCACGAACCCCTGTCCCCTGCATCGGCAGGTGGACTCTCAACCACTGCGCCACCAGGGAAGCCCTAACTTAATTCTTGAGATACAAGGTTCTATCATATAAGAGAGCAGCATGATTGGACAGAGTCCCTTGTAAATGTAAATCAACACAATTTTTTCTACTTAAGACATTGGCAAAACTCTATGAAAGGAATGGGGGGGCAACCTTTCACAGTAATGAATAAAGATTTGGGGGGGCAACTTTTCACAGTAATGAATAAAGATTTGAATGAATAATTTCATGCATTAGAATAGTTGGTATTTTTCATTAATTATGTTTCAATCTATTACTATGAATGCCATAAAGACATTATTTTCATTATAGCTTTATCTTGTAAAAGCAATATACTGAAAATAGTTTAAACAGCCATCAAAATGAAACAGTAGTATAAATTATGATATAACCTTACTATGGAATACTAAGTGTACAGTAAAAAAGAGAATAAGTAAATATAATCTACTGACCTAGAAAGATGTCCATAATACATTATTTTTTAATAAAAGTAACCTCCAACCCATTATGTTTGTTAAGATTCCATTTTAATTAAAACAATTTATTGTAAGATACTGTGTTATTAAATGGTGGTGACTTCTGAAGAGTGAAGTTCGAGAGGTAGAGAACTTTCAATTCTTACTTTTTAGATTTCTCTAAGTAAATTTGTGCCAAATCACCAGATAAGTGAAAGGGACTTATCTGGGATTGAAATCCTGGGTTATTTTAAAAATTGGTTACAGTCACAGAATTGGTTATTTGTCTTGGAAAAATGAGAAAATACTTCTCGTACCGTTGTATTCTTGCCAACAGTAATTATCATATTTAAAGCACACTGCACATGGTAGGTACATAATAAATGGTAGTTATTCTCTTTCATCCATCAGCACTTGGAGTACAGTAAGCATTCAATGAATGGGTGAATAGCTAAATGGACACAAGTATGAATGTATAACTCTTCCTCTAATGCAAAATCAAACAAAAGTTTCAAGATGCCCTGCTTCCCAATTTCCTACTATACTCACAGGAAAAGTCTCTGCTCACATCTCTTTCATATGGCACAACAAAACCCTCCCTCAGAAGGAGGCTAGGAAGGATAAAAAAAGGGACCTGGGTGTCTGGAAAGAGAAGACCTTCGTCAGAAATGCCACCATATTTAACCAGTCTTCTTTTTGGACTGGCAGAGGACTTTGCTTTGATGCCTTTTGCTGTGAACTCTGGTATTTCCCCAGTAAGTGGCATTTCAAAGCTGACAGCTCCAGCTGTCCACCCTTCCTCCCTCCACTGAATCATGCCCAACAGATGGTGCAAATAGCCTGGCATAGATTCATTGGATCAGTGTTGGGGGGAAAACCTTGCCAGGCGGCTGATGGTTTCTTTGAAGTTGTTCATTCTGGCAACAATGGATGACTAACAGCACATCCTTGACTGAATGAAAAGATAAGACACTGAAGTTTGAAAGAAAATTTGCAATGTGGGGCTTCATATCTTTTACAGTGCCTGCAATTATTTTCTACTAGTGGTATCTTTTTTATTAATATTATATGTTAGAGCTATGTCATTCTCTCACTCAAGATTCCCAGTGCCCGAAATTAAAATAAACCCATTACTACTGCTCAGATGGCAGTAGAAAAAACACTGGCCTAGAGGTCAGTGCACCCAGATTCCACCCTCGACCCTCCCTTTAAACTTCCTAGATAACCTTAGCCAAGACATTGATGTGCTTTGATCTTGAGATTCTGCATCGTTTAAAATAAAGATGAAAATATCTTTTTTTTTTTGCAAGGTGACTGGGAAACATATAAGATAATGAATGTACAGGTGTTACATGAAGTTTTATAAAAAATGCTTTAAAGTTATATGTTATGAAGGACATCATAGTGGCCCTCCACAACAGGTATGAACTCTCAAATGAGCATGAGCTTACGTGGGTACATACTCTTACCCTTCCGGGTGGCCACTGTTGAGACTTGGGTCAGGATTGGAGGACAGTGGTATCATGGATTAACAGACCCTGACCCACTCATACAGACCAGCTCAGCAGCACACCTTGGAACCGTTAATCCCACAATCTCATAAAACTCTGCTTAAATCTTGATCTAAAAATTACTGTATAATGTGAACAATTTTAGGAAATGTTTAGGAAAGAGGGTATTAAATTTTTTTGACTTTTTGTTACCCTCAAATCAGTCATTACCATTCCCAAATAATAGGTCCTAAAAACACTCTTATAAATATCATATTAACATCTACACTAAAGTTTTCTCCCCAGAAGATTGTAGTTTTCAGAATCAGAGATTTTGGCCAAGTCATCGCTCTACCCTCAACTCTGGTGGAAAGTCATCCTGAAATAGCACAGCTATCAGATATGGAAATCCAATTCAGAGGTACAATCCATATGACCATATGAATTTTCCTACATTAACCAATTTCTAATTGTACAGGATGATCTGAGAAACATAATTATTGAAATCACTTATTTATTTTTTAATTCTATGTGTCTATATTCCCAGAAAACATTCTAGCATGTTTTATATAAGTATTTACAAGCCACAGCATCCAAAAATGCACTGAAGTATTTCCCAATCCAAAAGAAAAAAAAAGCAGCCTGAATCATCTCTTTTCTTTCTGCTTACCAAAATAAGTTTTTCAAATTAATTAATAACTCTTTTCCCTTTCTCCTTTTCACTAAAAATCAATTCATAGGAGGACAGAGGATACCAAATGCCTTATTAACCTGAAACTGATAACTTTCAATAGTTTATTCAAAATTTCACTTAGTTTTACCATGAACAAGATATTATCACCAAAATAATCTGTTCAAAATTGAAGGTAATAAATTGTTAGCTTTCCTTTTCTTTCAAATGAATTTGAGTACACAAACCAGGCTTAGGTTTAGTTTGTTGGCTCATAAAAATGGATAACAAGTTTCCTATGTCAGCTGTTAAACTGAAAGAAGCCAGTATTAGGTATCTATTAAAGTTTGATCAGAAGAACAAAAGCTACTCTAGACATAAGAACAAAAGCTACTCTAGACATTGTGAGCTCTCCCAGGAAATCCAGAGTTCTGGGGTTAGAAGGAAGCTGCCATCAGTAATCCCATCTGCCTGCATAATCAAAGGAGAGATTTTGAGGAAGATGCCCCCAAACTGCAGGCAAAACCCATCTCAGCCATCTGCATATGCCATGTGCCTGATCTGATGCAACTGGAGAACGGTTTCTCCCCTTTCCCATTCTGAATCTTCATGAAAGCCTTTAATTGCCAGGATGTAACCAAAACCCTGAAGGCAATGGAGTCCTGGAACTGTGGTCTCCAGGCTGCCCAGTGTGCTCGCAAGACAGGAAACCTCTCCGACATCATCTCATCCCCCCTCTCCATCTAGAGCCAAAGGAGTTAAATCAAAGAACACAAGGCAGTTCTACAGTGAAGTCTGACGTGCCCTGTCTGCTCAGTCACTGAAAACCCTTACAAGAGCTCTACCTGTGCCAGTAAAGGAATCTTCATGAAGGGAATGCAGCTGCAGTTGCAGCCACAGATAATTATTCCAACACTAAAAAAGCAGCATAGTTCCTTTCCTCAAGCACGTGATGCCTTAGTGGGAAATACAAGACTTTGTTATATTTAAATGTGTTGAGCACCTACTTCGTGCCAGGAACTTTGCTAGGGACATTATATAATTTATTAAATCATTGCAACTTTTCTGTAATGTACTTATTGTTCTATTTTACAGCTAAGAAAATTGAGATTCACATCAGTTAAGAGAAAATAGTCCAAGTCCGATAGCTCACGAGTGCTAGACATACCCCAAGTAAGTCTGATTCCAAAGCTTTTGCTCTTTCTGCTATACAATGAGGGTGGTAAGGCAGTACACTCTGAGGGTCGAATAATCACTACAAGAAAATAAATACTAAGAATTCAGAGGAATGGACAAAAGGAAGTCCCTATTGCATGATCAAAAAAAAAAATTTTTTTTTTTGGCCAGGAAACATAATATTTTTCAACAATTTGGCATTTGTAACAATCACAATCTCATTCTTGTCTCACAAAATACCCATCTGAGAGCCTAAAAACTTAAGAAAAATCGATTGTGCCTACAAATCTGCAGAACAAATGTATATACAGACTTAGTTTAACTCCTGTTTTTACCCCCAAATATGGCTTAGGAGGTATCTCTTTAAAACTTTAAACATCTTTTTCTAGTTAACAGGGACCTAATGACTCAGGGCATAAAGATTTAAACTTGAGTTGAAATGCTTCTCAGGGACTTCAATTAACCAGCATCAATTTGTTGCTCCTAGGCCTAACCTTCAGGAAAAAAAGAAAAAAAAAAAAAACTTAACACGTTAGAAAGGACTGTTCATTCATTGCCTGATGCCATCTGGGAACATAAAAGCTCAATCCCTTTGCCCTCAGATTAATGGAGCTAGCTCACATGTTATAAACAGCACTTTAATTCCCTTTAATATTTTCACTGTGGACTTTGTGGCAGAACTTATTTGCAATAATACATATGTAATTTGGTAAATAGAACCAGAAAATCTGGCATCTTAAGAATACTCCTTTACTAGGAGAAATATCAAATATACAAAATATTGAAAGGCAAGACAATCTTATTCCTCAACTTTTCAATTCTTTGACAATAAAAATGAAAAGTTCACTTTGTGGCCAGAATGTTAAAAATAGGTAACAAAAAATTTGAAGAAGAAATTTAATTCAATGAGGAAAACTAATAAAGTTGTATTATGCTCCCTAAGTATTGTAAGATGTGAAACGTACTGTAAAATGTCCTTCTCAAGTGTAAAAACTTTTAAAAGCCCTAACAAAATTATGTCCCTTTTTATTTGAAATTTTTCATACATAAATATCATGCACTAGTTCTTAGATTAACTTGGTATTGGAGAAAGGCAATAAGACTGAACTTAGGAAAGGGCTTTCACAGGATGTTTTTTTTGAATGATTAAACACACTATATAATGAACCACAACACAGGCTAAAGCCCAAATCACTATCTTTGAAGTAATAAATCATGGGATTTATATTTATATTTATACACTGGAATTGAATAGTTTCTCTATATCTGACCTGGATGAAGAATGTCAAAATAAATGTATTTATGATTTTGGATTTTATATTCGATTCGTTCACATTTTAGAAATTTTAAATGGATTTTTAAAAAATACAACAGCGTTCATTTGAATGTAATTCAGTCATTTTCATCTGAATTTCCAACAGGGTGGCTTTATTTTCCACATTTCACAGAAACATATGCTCCAGGGATTTCAGTGTGATACCTTTCGTCTCTTATGAGGTCAATATATAATACTCCTTTCTTCCCATCTTAGGTTCAGAACCAATTAAAAATAAAGCACAGGGGATAGATGGGGATTTAAATGACAGCTTTGTCGCTGAAAAAGCAGATTAGAGAATATGGCTTTAAACCTGCACCCAAAGGATTTCCCGGCACTCCATCCCTGAAGTAGACAGACTCACACACCAAGTGACAGGCAGGACTGCAGGCTTTACCCATCCCTGGGAGTTCACCTGAGTGTAGGAGAGAAAAGGGAAAAAGTGGAGGAAGCTACTCCTAAAAATAGAAGGAAAAGGGCTCGGCTGGCTTTGTCTATTCTTTCTCTCTAAACTGCACTCAGCAAGGAGGAGTGAGTGATGTGTCAGCAAAGGAGCCAGCGGTCCTAAGCCAGCAGAGACTCTGCACATGGAGCAATGAGGGGTAAAATAATCCTCTCCACTCCCCAAAGTCACATGAAATAAGCAATCAATGAGGGTATGTGGCTTATAGGTTAATAGTTTGCATTTATTCTCCTTCACTTATTAAATATATCTGTCTTTTCCTGAAAATAGCACATACAAATAATTTGCATTCCACTTTTACAAGATATCAACCTCTTTTTCTCACTTTAGTGTTCTGTAGCCCATGGATAATAAGGGCATATAGGTCTGTTTTCTCTAGGAAGCATTTTAACTCAGCACTAAGGATGGATGGGTTAAGATAGACAAATGGATACATTTAAGACAAAAACACAGCTTGAGAAAATATTGCATTTCATCTAATCATCTTTTGTATTATAAATTAGCAAAACGGTGATATTTCATGTAATACATACTAACAAAATTAGTTATGAAGTAATTGTTCATCTAAATGATACTGGTTATTTGCCCTTTGTATGTTGCTGTATGCATCACAACATGTAGCCTTGGATACAGAATGCAATTTTCTATACCCTTTGGGAACTGCTATTTCCAACCCCATTTTATCTGGTCACGCATTTTGATTGTGCCATCGCTGTGAATAATAGGGCTCGCATGAAGCTGACAGCACAGGGATTTGGGATTTTTTGCATTTGTGAAGCTCTACAATAGTCACAATTAAATATTTGGAAGAAACTAAAACTAATTTTAAATAACCATTATTGTGATGGGGGGAGGGGTCCTTTTGTACCAGTTTTAGGAAATGCAAAAGGAGGTATCTCCTTAATTATGTAAAGAATATTTTAAAACATTCAAAATTAAATTTTAAATGATTATTCAGTAACATCAAATGTTCATTATATACTCACTATTTAATCATTGTTCATAGTTGCAAATCCACTGCAATTCAAATCAAAGTTAAAAGAGTGGTTGCATTTGGGACCACAGATCATATTGTAGTCCAAAAAATAGTCAGAAGGAATAAAATCAATACTGTAATTTTCCTGTTTCCCTCAGTATCTTTTAAAAAGGTAATGACATAAAGGACTGTTATCCAAAATATACAAAGAATTATTGAAATAAGAAAACAACCCAATTAAAATATGGCCCAAAGCCCTTAACAGACACTACACCAAAGAAGATACACAGATGGCAAATATCTATATGAAAAGATGCTCCACATCATATGTTATCAGAGAAGCGCAAACTAAAACAATGAGATACCACTACACATATATTAGAATGGCCAAAATCCAGAACACTGGCAACACCAAATGCTGATGAAGATGTGAAGCAACTGCAATTCTCATTCATTGCCAAAATGCAAAATGGTACAGCCACTCTGGAAGACAGTTTGGCAGTTTCCCACAAAGTTTAACATATTCTTACTACACAGCAAACCTGCTCCTTGATATTCACCAAAGGGAGCTGAAAACCTAGGTCTACACAAAAACCTGCACATGGATGTTTATAGTGGCTCCATTCATAATTGCCAAAACTTGGAAGTAACCAAGATGTCCCTCAGTAGGTGAACAGATACATAAACCATGGTACATCCAGACAATGGAATATTATTCAGAGCTAAAAAGAAATGAGCTATCAAGCCATTGCAAGACAGTGAGGAAATGTAAATGCATATTACTAAATGTAAAAAGCCAATCTGAAAAAGCTGTATGATCACAACTATATGACATTCTGGAAAAGACGAAAGTGTAGAGACAGTATAAAGATCAGTGGTTGCCAAGGGTTGGGGTGGGGGCAGAGCAATCAACAGAGCACAGAGGATTTTTAGGGCAGAGAAAATACTCTGTATAGTATAACGGACATATGTCACTGTACATTTGTCCAAACCCACAGAACGTACAACACCAAGAGTGAACCCTAAGGTAAAACTTTGGGTGATTATGATATGTCAACGTAGGTTCATCATTGGTAAAAATGTAGCATTCTGGTAAGTGATATTGATCATGGAAGAGGCTGTGCCCATATGGGCACAGGATACACATGGGAAATCTCTGTACCTCCTTCTCAATTTTGTTGTAAACCTAAAACTTCTCTAAAAAAGTAAAGTCATAAAAAAAAAAGAGTAATGACAGCCTTCCTCCTTCCTCCTTGATGTTGATTCTCCATTCAGGTAGAATCCCACTGGGTAATGTCTTAGTCAGGCTGCCATAACAGAATACTATAGACCAAGTGGCTTACAGAACAGAAATTTATTTCCCACAGTTCTAGAGGCTGGGAAGTCTGAGGTCAGGGTGCCAGTGTGGTCAAGTTCTGATGAGAGCCCTCCTCCTGGTTTGCAGATGGTGGTCTTTTCACTATGTCCTCACATGGCAGAGAGAAGCAAGCTGTCCCATGTCTCTTACACGGTCACTGATCCCATAATAAGGGCTCAACCCTCATGACCTAATTACCTCCCAAGGGCCCCATCTCCAAATACCATAACACAGGAGATTAGGCTTTCAACATATGAATTTTGGAAGAACACAAACATGCAGTCCATAATAAGAGGCAATAGGATTCAGCAAGAAGTTGCTCTTGGTGACAAGTAACACCAGACCTACCACAATTAACAAGAGGAAACTAGGTTATACCCTATCCATAGACCCACTTTCATCATTGGCTTCTTACTCAAGTGAACAGGTTAGAAAGTTGTGCATTGCATGCCTATTTCCCAAACCGCCACAGGAGCCTTGCAGGATCTGTCAAGAAAGCCTCATCTGACTTAGGGCAAGCTGAGGTACTTGCCAAAGGAGTCAAGAGATAAAGAGAATGTTGAAGCCCTTCTTAAGAGAATGGAAAAATGAAAGGGGAATAGGAGCTAGAAGAAAAAGAACAAAATTATTATCAAAGTTTCATTAAAAAGCATTCTCCAAAAAGGGAACCCTTCTACACTATTGGTGGGAATGTAACTTGGTACAGCCACTATGGAGAACATCATGGAGGTTCCTTAAAAAACTGAAAATAGGGCTTCCCTGGTGGTGCAGTGGTTGAGAGTCCACCTGTCGATGCAGGGGACACAGGTTCGTGCCCTGGTCCGGGAAGATCCCACATGCCTGCTGAGCCTGCACGTCCGGAGCCTGTGCTCTGCAACAGAAGAGGCCACAACAGTGAGAGGCCCGTGTACCACACACACACACAAAAAAACCTGAAAATAGAGCTATTATACGATACAGCAATCCCACTGCTGGGCATATATCCAGAGGAAACCATGGTTCGAAAGGATACATGCACCTCAATGTTCATTGAGCGCTGTTTACGATAGCCAAGACATGGAAGCAACTTAAATGTCCATCGACAGAGGAATGGATAAAGAAGATGTGGTACATATATACAATGGAATATTACTCAGCCATTAAAAAGAATGAAATAATGCCATTTGTAGCAACATGGATGGACCTGGAGATTATCATACCAAGGGAAATAAGTCAGAGAAAGACGAGTATCATACAATATCACTTATATATTAACAGACTCACAGACTTAGAAAACAAACTTATGGTTACCAAAGGGGAAAGGTGGAGGGGGGGATAAACTGGGAGATTGGAATTGAAATATACACACTACTATATTTAAAATAGATAACCAACAAGGACCTATTGTTTAGCACAGGGAACTCTGCTTAATATTCTGTAATAACCTAAATGGGAAAAGAATTTGAAAAAGAATAGATACATGTATATGTACAACTGAATCACTTTGCTGTACATCCAAAACACAACACTGTTAATCAACTATACTCCAATATAAAATAAAAAAAATTTTTAAAAAGCATTCTCCAGGGCCTCCCTGGTGGCGCAAGTGGTTGAGAGTCCGCCTGCCGATGCAGGGGATACGGGTTCGTGCCCCGGTCTGGGAGGATCCCATATGCCGCGGAGCGGCTGGGCCCGTGAGCCATGGCCGCTGAGCCTGCGCGTCCGGAGCCTGCGCGTCCGGAGCCTGTGCTCCGCAACGGGGGAGGCCACAACAGTGAGAGGCCCGCATACTGCAAAAAAAAAAAAAAAAAAAAAAAGCATTCTCCAAAGAAGACCAAGTTTGCAGGAAACCATGTATTTATAATGGAAAACAATGTAGGATTTGAAATCAGACAGACCTGGACATGAATATTAGCACCTAAACCAAATTTCTTAAGTTCTCAAATTTCTCAACTGAAAAATGTAGTAATAATTGTTTTGTGATTGTAGTAAAGAGAAACGCATTTATGTATAGTGCCTAGGATATCACAGTTGTTCAATAAACACTCCCTGTTGTTTCTGTCATGTTGTAGTTTTATCATTAATATAGTAAGGCATTAGCTCTCATTTCCTTAGATTCAGCAGTAAATTATGAATGTTCAACATTGCTTCTACTACCAAGACTGATGTAAATGAGATGTAGAGAAGGAAACAGCATCGCAATATAGAGGGCAGCCAGCAAGAGTGGCCCTCCCCTGTGGTAAGGGGTATTTTATCACTAACATCATTTAGAATTGCCTGTGCATGGTGATCTAAAAAAAAAAGAAAGAAAAGAAAGGATACTAAATTTCAGTTTAAATTCTCTACAGTTGATACTCCCCCTTATAACCTGCACCCAGTGGAACCTTCTGATCACCACCCCCTCCTCCATAGATCACCACTGCTCGTTACACAGATAGAGTAGCTGGAGACCCAGAGAACACAAGCAACTAGCCAAAGTCACACAGTGTAATTTTTTAGGTATTTCTGTTTCTGCCTCAGTGAATATTCCTGCTCTGTTTGTCTAGTCTTCAGAGGCTCTGTTGACAATTCTTGTGATGTAGTAAAATGTTTGCCCAGAATAATGTGATAAGACAAGGTAGAGCCATATTTATGTTGTCATACTTTAAAAGCATTCTGTTTCCTAATTCTTTACCAAAGGAAAAAAATATCAGTGATAGCTTTCTTTCTGCCAACAGTGGGGGTGGGGGGAGGGATTTCTTCCAGACTCTATTTCCCCTTCAATATAACAGTTGGAAGACATTTCTTTCCGTATGTGTATTAAGAATCCATGTTTTCTATATAAAGTCAGATGACGCTGCTCACCAACCCAGGGAAGTAAAATGAGGAAAATGTAACAAATGGCACACACCTCCATTACCACCACACATAAGGAGCCTGTCAACTCTTTAACAGAAGGTAGTCCCTGTGGAAGCACAAATGAATTAATATCCTGCTAACACAATTATACATGTGAAAAACATGGTTGGTTGTGCAACTCACAAAGAAATCACATTACATAGTTTACTTTTCATAGCTCCTACTGTCAAACAGCAGCATTGTCCTTGTGCCTCAACTGTCCTAATTTAATAAATACTCTTCTCTTTTTGAGTTAAGGATAAAAAGAACCATCTGTCAAGGGAAGTATTTCTCTTTGATCAAAGAGATTTTACTAAATCCAAAAATCTGTACTTACTTCCCCTTTCTTGGCCAATACTTAGAGAAAATTCATGGCAACCCCAATAAAGATGCCCCCAAAGAAATCGTACATTGGATACTCTCTCTTTCCAGAACTGCTTTTCCCTCCATAACCATAAAACAGACCCCACACCATAGGTACAACACATAAAACATATGCAAACATTTAGACCCAGGGTTTAAAAAGTCTAAAACATTTCTGCCTCAAGTCTCTATTTTCCCCAATCATTTTCCCGTAAGTAACTACATCTATGTGTTCTTCTCAGAAAAACATGTAAGAGCACCACTTGGTTCTGCTCAAGGCAGTGTGACGTGCCAACGATTATTTATTTCAAGGCAAAAGGACATATATTTAATAAAATTAGTTGGAGAAATTTCTTCATAAATAAATACAAAGAGCTTGGGGAGGGCCTTTAAAATCCTCATTTCACACTCAGTTCCAGAGGTTACTAATGATTTGACTACATGATAAATGTCTCTACAATAAAAAAGCAACATAATAATACACCTTCTAAATGAGTAAGTACTGAAGTTAATTGAAGCTTCCTAGGTGAAAAGGTTTCTTTATAACTGTTAAAAGCTAAACCTTGAAGGGACAGGAACTAAAACACTTTAGAAGCATCAATAAAAGACAACCTAAGAGCAAACCTGATTATTTATTTAGGAGATTCCTAGAGATAGACGCTGCAGCCAGCAAAGGCACGATGGCATGGAAACCACGTGAAGGAGAGGACATGGAGCAATGGGAAGGCAACACATAATGCACAGCAATGTTCCTTCCACAGTGGCCATTTGGACTTCACTAGGCCAACAGTGATGGAAATCATTATCCCTAGATGGCCGATTCTTTAGCTGTTGTCTGATTATGGGTGTGAGAAAGGCATTTGAGACCTGGGCTTGTTAACTAATGTTTTCACCCCAAGCACCAGATGTTAATTGGTTAATCCAGAACTGCCAGGACCACACAGTTTCTTCTCACTTCAATTACCTAGACTGATGCTAGAAAACAAACCAGAATCCAACCATCTGTTTCATTTGAGACAAAAAGTTAGTGGCTGAAGAAAAAAAACAAAACAAACAAACAACAACAAAAAAACCATAATATGCTTAGTATAAAAGGATTTATTTGAGCAAGAGGAAAAGATATAATTCAAACTTGGTCTAATCTGTTCATTGATTCTCTACGCAAGGAGTTCATCAAGAAAGAAATATGAACTATATCATTCACATCCTCTGCGTTCTCTGAGATTATGAATCACCAACCTTTTCCAGCTTTATTTGGGCTAACCAATTCAGAAACTTGCTTTGTTTATGACATTATTCTCAAATACTTTGTAATAAATACTTTTAAAGAGACAAATATCTCACATCAGTCAGGAAGTTTCCTCCCAAGATGTAAAATCTTTCCATATTCTGTAAAGACAGTAATCCAAAAAAAAGAATTTTACTTAAAGGAATTAATTAGAAAACAAAATCACTGTACAGTATATCTAAAACAACTGTTTTAGAATGAGAGGCTTCCCTCAACGAAGTATTACAAAAATATAAACTGAACTTATTTCCTATTCAATCAGCAGTTCTATTTGGCACCTTACAACCAGAAACTCTCAACGCCAGATTTAAAGTATCTTATTTCTGAACCTCCCCCCAGCCCCACACATACTGTGTGACCTCTAAAATTATCTTAGAGGGAAACACCAACTTTTCTTTAATAGTGTTGTGTAATTTAAAAATATATAAAGCCAGCAAAGAAAAAATTTATTTTGACACTAAGTAACCACTCAGGAGCACAAATATTCTAACCATAAAGGTTGTAGATTTACTCTATTAGCTTTTCCAAGATACCTGGTTTGAAATATTTCCCTACCCAAAGCAATGTACAACACTTCCACTTTGCCACAGGGTTTTGGAGATACTACAGAAGTAGTAGAGTTGATATATCATACAGGTTACAACTATCGGCTTTAAAGTCATACAGGGTCAGAGTTACAGCTCCACCACAAGATTATGTGACTTTGAGTCTCGATGTTATCACTGGTAATTGGGATAAAAATAGCATCTTATATATTTGCTGCAAAGATTACATTACATAATGCCTAGTGTCTGTAAATAGTCAACAAGTGTTAGCAATTATAATTGTAATTAGTATTCAACAGGGCACTGATATCAGCCGTATGGTGGAATAGGTGGTCCCACACTCTTCCCCCAACAGAAACACTGATTTAACAATCATCTATGTATGAAAATACCTTTACAAGAGCTCCAAAACCCAAGTAAGAGGTTACACTATCCCAGTAAAGCACAGAAATGAGAAAAAAAAATGCACTGCCAAGGTTAAGAAGCAAAGTTTCACTTTATCTATATCACCCCTCCCCCAACCTGACAAAGCACAGTTCTAAGAGAGATCCCCTTGGAACATGAGAGACCCCCTCAGAGCATGAGTCCTTCCATGGGATAAAGACAGAACAACGCACCCATAACACCATGTACAGCCTGGTAATTATACTTAATAATACAGTATCATATACTTAAAAGTTACCAGAGAGTAGATCTTACATGTTCTCACCACAAAAAAAAAAAAAGAAATAGTAATTATGTAATGTGATAGAGTTGTAAGCTAATGCTCTGGTAACAATCTTTTTGCAATATATAAGTATATCAAACCAGCACATTGTACACCTTAAAGTCACACAATGTTATATGTCAATAATATTTTAAAGCTGTGGAAAAAAACACAAATACACCTCAAAGAAATGTAATAAAGATTTAAAGATAAGACCTGAAATCATCAATAGGGAAAAAGCTTCTTGACAGTCTTGGCTATGATTTTTTTGGATATGAAATCAAAAGCACAGACAGAAAAAGCAAAAATAACCAAGTGGGACTACATCAAACTAAAACGTTTCAGCAAAGGAAATGAAACAAAATGAAAAGGCAACCTATGGAATGGCAGAAAGTATTTGCAAACAATACATCTGATACGTGGCTAATATCTAAATTATCCAGTCAGTCCTCCATATCTGTGGGTTCCATATCTGTAGATTCAACTGATGGCAGATCAACTGTACTATATCATTTTGTATAAGGGACTTGAGCATCTGTGGGGGTTCTGGAACCACCCCCCCTCAGGTACCAAGAGACAACTGTGTAAGGAACTAGGGGCAGGTACAAGAAAATGGAGAGAAGTTGATCAAAGGGTACAAAGTTTCAGTTATGCAAGATGAATAAATTCAGAAGTTCTAATGTACCAGCATGATGACTATAGTTAACAGAAATGTATTGTGTACTTAAGAGTAAATTTTAAGCACAAAAAAAGAGAAAGAGAGAAAATGTGAGATGATGGATATGTTAATTTGATTGAAATAATCATTTAAAATATATATTTAAAACATCAAAAACATCAAGTTGTATGCTTTGAATATATACAATTTTGTCAGTTCTAATTCATTAAAGTTTAAAAAATTCATATGAAATCACAAAAGACCTTGAATAGCCAAAGAAATTTTGAGCAAGAACAAAAAAGCTGGGAACATCACATTTCCTGAATTCAAAATATATTACAAAACTACAGTTTTCAAAACAGTATAGTACTGGCATAAAAAGACATATAGGCCAATGAAACAAAATAGAGAACACAGTAATAACCCATACATATACAGTCAACAAATCTTCCACAAAGGTCCCAAGTATTATATAATGGGCAAAGTATAATCTCTTCAATAAATGGTGCTAGGAAAACTGGATATCTACATGCAAAAGAACAAAAATTGACCCTTCTCTCACATTCTGCACAAAAACTAACTCAAAATAAATTAAAGATTTAGATGTAAGACCTGAAATCATAAAAATTCTAAAAGAAAACTTAGGAAAAATTTTCTAAACTTTGGCTTTGGATTTCTTTGTTATGACACCAAAAACAGGAAACAAAAGCAAAAACAATGCGAGACTTCATCAAACTAAAAAGCTCTGCAAAGCAATGAAAAACTGAAAAGGCAATCTGTAGAATGGGAGAAAATACTGGCAAACTATACATCTGATAAAGGATTAATATCCAAACTACACAGGGACCTCAACAGCAAATCCAAATAACCCATTTTAAAAGTTGGCAAGGGAACTGAATAGACCTTTCTCCAAAGATGACATACAAATGGCCAAGAAGTTTATGAAAAGGTGCTCAATATCACTAATCATCAGGGAAATGCAAACCAAACCACAGTGAGGTATCATCTCATACAAATTGGGATGACTATCAACAAAAAACAAAAGATAACTAGTGTTGGTGAGGATTTGAAGAAATGAGAATCATTGCATAATTGATAGGAATGTAAATTGGTACAGTCATATGGAAAAGAATACCCAAGTTCCTCAAAAACTTAAAAAATAGAACTAGCATATCATCCAGCAACCCACTTCTGGGTGTATGTTCAAAAGAATTCAAATCAGGATCTCAAAGAGATATCTGCACTCCCAAGTTCATTGCAACATTATTCACAATAGCCAAGACATGGAAGCAACCTAAATATCCATCCACAGATGAACAGATTTTTTAAAATTGTGGCATACACATACAATGGAATATTATTCAGCCATGAGAAAGATGGAAATCCTGCCATTTGTGATAATATGGTTAAACCTGAAGGACATTTAAGCTAAGTGAAATAAGCTAGACACAGGACAGTATCTGCTTGATAAGAATCAAAGCCATTTTTATGTTTGTGAATTTAGGGCTGCCAGATTTAGCACATAGAAATCCATTTTGTTTATCTAAAGTTTAAATTTAACTGTGTCCTGCATTTTATTTGGTAAACCTATATGAATTGTCCTAGAAGAAAGAAAATATACTGTTTAACATTAAGTATGCACAATTAAATGTAATATTATAAAATCAAGTAATGTAATTTACCACAGACCAAAAAGAAAAGTCGATAAACACACAAAAATCAGTCAATAAAATTCAATATCCACTCATGATAAACTTCAAAATGAAGAAATGTTTTTAATCTGATTGAAGGCATTATAAAAACCCTTAGTAAATGTCTTACTTAGTGGTGACATTATAAAATTATTTTCTTTATACACAAGAATGGTTGCTACATCACTCCTGTTCAACTTTGTATTAGAAGTTCTGACCAGTAGAATAAAAAAAAGAAAATTAAAAGTGATCACAATTGGAAAAAAAGAAAACAAGTCATTATTCTTAGATAATATAGTTATCTACCTAATACACACAAAATAACCTAAAGGTAACTGTTAGCATGAAGAAGAGCATCGGAATACTGCTGGAAATCAAAACAAATGTCTTTCAAATAAAAATATAAAACGGTTATATTTCTACATAACATAAACAGAAAATATAATTTTAATGGTATCATTTTCCTATAGCAACAAAAAAATACCAGGTACCTAGAAATAAATTTAAAACTTTATAACACTTGTGAAGAAAATTTTGGATAGACAATAAAGAACACATATAAAGAGAAAGATAGGCTATGAATCCATAAATGCACACACATGTATGCAAACACAGTCATATAAACACATCGGATTCTTAATAATGGAATAGGAGCTCCTGTTCAATGGGGAAAAGATGGACTCTTCATTACATACATGGTACTAGGGTTATTGGTTATCATAAAAAAAGAAAATAAAAGTGGACTTCTACCTTATCACAAACAAAAAATAAAGTTTGAACATTAATAATTGAAAGGAAAATCTATTAAAAAACTATTAGAATACCATGAAGAAAAACATGTCTATGACTTTAAAATACAAAAAAATGCATACCAGAGGAAATTATGAATTTGGCTACAGTAAAACTAAGACTTTTATACACCAATATTAAAAAAGTAAACCATAAACTAGGAGAAGATATTAGCAACATACATAAACTGCAAAGGCATATTACCCAAGAAAAAAAACTTATGAATCAATAAAAGACAAATATTTAGAAAAATACTGATTAAAAAAAAAAGATTTTCCCAGAAAACACAAAAATCCTACGTAAACATATGAAAAACATGCAACCTCATTAAAAAAGAAAATGAAAATCACAATCAAATACCCCTTCATACCCTCAAGAGCTGTAACATTTAAAAAGCCAGATGATACCAAGCTTTGGCAAGGATGTGCAATAACAAAAATTCTCATCCACTGCTAGTAGGAGGGTAAATTAGAACAACCCCTTGGGAAGGTGTGGCATTACCTCGTAAAACAGATCATGTGCAAACCCTACAATCTAGCAGTTCCATGTCTGTGTCTCAAGTATAGAGACATATCTGTACATGTGTTTCACAGGCATTGTAAGAATCAAGCAACAGAGCCCCTCAGTTAAGAGCATGGACTACGTAGCCAGGGTCTTGACATTTAAATCTCATCTCTGCTACTTGGTAGCTGTATCTTAGTTAATTTATTAGTATTTTTATGTCTTAGTCTCCTCATCTATAAGTTGATAATAAAGCCTAGCCTACAGGCTTGTGCTTTTATTTAAATGAGTTGATATACATAAAGTGCTTGGAACATTACCTGGCACATATGAAGTATTATAGCTTAAGCTGTTATTATTCACAGCAGGGTTATTAATCATAACAAAAAACCTGGAAACACTGCAAATATGCATCACTAGTAGAATGAATAAATAAACCATCATGATGTGTATGTGCATGAAAATGTATGTACACACGCATATGTACATTCCCATGTACACTCAGATAAACACAATGAAACACTATATGATAGTAAAACTAGATGGACTAATCTCATTAACAGGAAGAAACCAAACAAGGAACTCACAGAATACATACAATATGATTCCACATCTACAAATTTTTTTTAAGGGCAAAATGGTACATTGTTGAAGGAGACATTTCTTTTTTTTATAAAATTAGAAAGAAATGTGTGAGAATGATTATCACAAATTCAGAATCTCAGAATGGTGGTGCCCTCCTGGAAGCTAAGAGGAGGAAGGAAGCAAAAAAAGTAATCCAGGGTGTTTCTATGGTGCTTGGGGGATAACAAACTTGGGGTATAACTATGGCTTCTTTGCTTTCATTTTTTAATTAATTGCTTTACTTACCACTTGCCTTACCAACAGGAAAACTACCTCCTCTCTCAAACATCACCTCCTTTAGAAATATTGTCCCTTCTAATATTTAGAAATATCTGTCCTGAACACAGGATTTTTTTTCACACCTAGGAACTAATACATTAGAGCCCTGCATAGTCTCTGTCTCTCATTTCC
Organism: Mesoplodon densirostris; assembly: GCF_025265405.1. Classification (NCBI taxonomy): domain Eukaryota; kingdom Metazoa; phylum Chordata; class Mammalia; order Artiodactyla; family Ziphiidae; genus Mesoplodon; species Mesoplodon densirostris. The sequence goes on along the minus strand of NC_082669.1, from coordinate 59,855,262 downwards.
ACTGTTTTTCACAATTTTATTTTATTATTTTTTTACGACATTAAGACCGATTCTAAACCATCTTACTGATGATGGGGATGTGATCTAACCCAGACAGATAACTCACATTACGCACATCGCTTCCTGTCAACAGCAATTTCTGAAATGAGGCTGGAGCAGCAGAAGAAACAGAGAAAGGAAGGAGATGGAAATGAAGAATGGAATTATGAACACTAGAAAAATATTTATCCCTTAAGGGTCAATTTGAGAAAGAACAAAACCAAACCAGCCTCAAACAGATCTTACCCATCCTTAGTAATAACCACCACTAAAATCATACTTCCTGCAACAGAAAACAGACCCTGGTAACATTAAGGCTGGAGTACTGATCCTGAATTTCCTATTTTCTCCAGGCAGAGTCATGTATCACATCTGAGGATGAGCCACCTGCACAGGGCTGCTTAGGTTCTGTTTGTGATACACAGAGTGAGTTAATGGATTGGAAGTTTCTAACAGAGAGAGTCAGAATAAACATGAGAAAAAAATTGGAGAATGGCAGTTTTTAAAAATGCTTATTAGATGTGACATAAAAAAATGTATTCTAGGGCCAGTATTACAAAGATTTTGCTCATAATTCCAGGGTAGAAAATTGTAAGCATGACTGCACAGAAATGATAAAGCACTGATTTATGTATAGATTGGGGAGACAATAATTTTTTGGTTAGAGTAGTCTATCACACATTATAAAATGGCTTTTCCTTTTTACTGTTTAGTTCAATAAATCTTCTTGTCTACTAATCTGTAAATTGCTGGCTCAAGCTACAGGCCATGATTTCCTCATTGAAATAAAGTCTATGGGAGAGCCCCCTGGCATGAAGCAAAATCCTCTATCTAGCATACAATTTTTCTGTCCCCTGCAGACCCACCCCAAGAAAATTTTACTGTATTTACTTACTAAAATACACTAGAAAAATGTTTACTAATGTCTAAGGCAGCAATGACTTCCATGAGGACCCAAAGTCTTCTAAAATCTTTTAAATCTTTTTACACACCCCAAATTAGCCACTCTTCCCATCAGTACCAACACAAGAAGAAAAAACAAGTGTAAAAAATGTTAAAGAGTCTAGATAAAATAATAATTATGATTATAGTGTCTCATTTATGAAGTTAAAAAGAAAATTATGAGTATTGGCTAACACCAGTATGTAAACGATGAAGCAGAGATGGGAACTAAAGTTCTCTAATGTCTTCAATTTCTAACACCAAGGCTTTCGTAGCTGGGAACTAGAGCAGTTATGCCTCGGAGAACCATGTGGGAAAGTGGAGTCAGTACTTGAGAGCCAGAGAGGCAGAGAGTAAGAAAGAGTGAGCTGGCCTAGATGTGGGGCAGCAGGAAGAAGCAAGGAAGCCCTGAGGACAAGCCTTCCAGCAACACAGTTTTGGGGATACTGACTCAGAAGAGAAGCTGAGCCTGAGCTATCTGCTCCAAACCCATACCCTTAAAAAGCACAGAGATCCTATGGAGTAGGTCTGCAAAGTTTCCAGAGATAAAAAGCATACCTAACTTTACAAAGATTGCCACACATGTAGGAAAGTAAGCAACTTTAAGTCATATCCAGCAAAAACAAGAAATCACAGATTAATAAAAAATTAATACTTGCAATCCTTGAAGATTTTGAAATCGTCGGTCCCAGCGTTCAGAAGAACCATGAATGAAATGTTTAAATGAACAAACTGGGCAATGGCAAAAATAAGCATAAATCAGAAACTCTCAGAGATAAATACATAAAATTGAAAAAACAGAATTTGTAGAAGTGAATTTGAAATAAATAATTCAATGAATGTTTAAAACAGCAGGAAAGACACAGTAGAAAAGAGACTTCATGAACTAAAAGATACATACAAATGATTTATCCAGAATGAAACAAGAAAGAGATGAAAAATGTGTAAGAGATTAGAAGGCATGGAGGACAGAATCAGGAATCAAATACTTGCTGGAATCACAAAAGGTAAATGGAGAAGAGGCAATATTTAAGAGCTAAATAAAGCCTGAGTATATTCCAGAATGGAAGAAAAATATACATCAAGACAACGAAGAAGCACAGTATGTCCTAAGCAGAAAACAAAAAAAGCAAGTCTTTGACAGCTTTCTTTGCTCTATACTCAAGTCTCTCATTTTTTCCCAGATGTTTTGGTTTCCAGAAAGATAGGGACAAGATCGGGCACTTCCAGGGTGGTATAAGTGCACCCCTATGTTCACAGCAGCGCTATTCACAATAGCCAAGACATGGAAACAACCTAAATGTCCATTGACAGATGAATGGATAAAGAAGATGTGGTACATATATACAATGGAATATTACTTAGCCATTAAAAAGAATGAAATAATGCCATTTGCATCAACATGGATGGACCTGGAGATTATCATACTAAGTGAAGTAAGTCAAACAGAAAAAGAGAAATACCATATGATATCACTTGTATGTGAAATCTAAAATATGGCCAAATAAACCTATCTACAAAACAGAAACAGACTCACAGACATAGAGAACAGACTTCTGGTTGCCAAGGAGGAGGGAATTGGGGGAGAGCTGGATTGGGAGTTTGGGATTAGCAGAGGCAAACTATTATATATAGAATGGATAAACAACAAGGTCCTACTGTATAGCACAGGGAACTATATTCAATATTCTGTGATAAACCATAATGGAAAAGAATATAAAAAATGTATATATATATATGTATGTATAACTGAATCACTTCGCTACATGGCAGAAATTAACACAACATTGTAAATCAACTATACTTCAATAAAATAAATTTTGAAAAAAGACAGGGAATGGTATTTAGAGACAGTAATCTGAGTACTACAGGTGTTTATTGCTACAGAGTTCATTATTTCTAGGCTTTTCAGTAGACAACCCAAGGAGATACGCATTTCTTAAAAGAGACAATGCAGCGTGAAGTGTGAGTTCATGTTATTTCTATACAAATTTAAATTATTTTTATCTCTTTTCCCTCATTCTGGAAAACTTTGGTTCCACGTGGCATTAATGTATTCCTTAGTTCTTTTATTCTACTAATAAGAAAATAACAATCCCATGGACCTAGAGTCTGTCATACAGAGTGAAGTAAGTCAGAAAAGGAAAAATAAATACTGTATGCCAACACATATACATGGAATCTACCAACAACAACAAAAAATGGTTCTGAAGAACCTAGGAGCAGGACAGGAATAAAGACTCAGATATAGAGAATGGACTTGAGGACATGGGGAGGGGGAAGGGTAAGCTGGGAAAAAGTGAGAGAGAGGCATGGACATATATACACTACCAAATGTAAAGTAGATAGCTAGTGGGAAGCATCCACATAGCATGGGGAGATCAACTTGGTGCTTTGTGACCACCTAGAGAGGTGGGATAGGGAGGGTGGGAGGGCAACACAAGAGGGAACAGATATGGGGACATATGTATATGTATGACGGATTCATTTTGTTATAAAGCAGAAACTAACACACCATTGTAAAGCAATTATACTCCAATAAAGATGTTAAAAATAAAAAAAAATTAAAATAAAATTAAAAAAAAAGAAAATAACAATCCCAGTATTACAATGAATAGTATAACTACTTAAAAAAATACAATTTTCAAGTACAATTGACCCTTGAACAACACAGGTTTGAACTGCATGGGTCCACTTACACATGGATTTCTTTTTAATAGTAAATACTACATACTACAGAATCCAAAATTGGTTGAATCTGAGGATGTAGAACTGTGGATACGGAGGGCAAACTAAAGTTATACGGAAATTTCCACAGATCAACTGATGATGCCCCAACGCCCTCATGTTGTTCAAAGGTCAACAGTATGTAATTTTTTCCTTAGAATATAATCCACTAGGGATCTATGGTAAATTTATCAGAATTTAAAATCACGTATAATAATTCCTTTCTTTATGATTTATACAATCATAATGAGTCAAAATTATGTTTTCAGTTCATTTTGTTTTTTATTTTATGTAACATTTTTGTGTTTCTTTGAATAAATTTTCTAATCTTATGGAAACATAAACATATTTACCTGGTTTCAAAGTCAAATCCATAAAATGTAGTATATTCAAAGCAGTTTGGTTTCTATTTATGTGCCCTCCACATATTGTTCACCTTTTAATATTCTTATTTATTCAAACATTGTTTTAATATAAGCAAATTTATATATACATATTTATGTATATTCACATGCATATACCTATTTCATATAATATACACATGTAAGTTTATACAATATATAAAATTTATATATACATACGCATATGTGTATAAATATAAATATATATGTGTGTGTATATATAGGTTTATATGTATATATCTAAACATATAGATATAAGCAATAATACGTTACACACATCTTTATACCTTATTATATACTATAATAATATATATATAAATACTCCATGGCAGTATATATAGAATTTTTTCATTCTTTTACAACTGAATAAAACTCCATTGTGTGGCTGTAAGAGTTCTTACACAGTATCAAACCCAAATATACATCAAAGGGTACTGGAAAAAATTAACAGTCCTAGAATGAAGGGTCTTATGCAAGTATCTTTTTGCATTTTTGCCTGAGTATCTTTGCAATAGATTTCAATCAGAGGAATTGCCGAGTCAAAAATTAAAGACACACATAATTTTACTAGACACTGCAAAGCTTCTCTTCCTTATAGCTGTATCATTTTGTATTCCCACTAGCAGCATATGAGAACACCTATTTCCCCACAGGCTTTATCAAAGAACATGTTGTCAAATTGGAACTTTTGTCAGTCTAATAAAATGGAATCTCATTATGGTTTCAATTTGCCTTTTACTTGTTGGGAACAAAGTTGAGAAACTTTTCCTACGTTTCAGAATCATTTAACTTCTCTTCTTCCATGAACTGCTAATTTTTCTCTACAGTTGTAGTAATTTATTTTTAGAACCTCTGTAACATAGTAACTATTTTTGAAATAAACTAAATAACTTGCAATTTATCATTTATCTTTGATTTTGTTTATAATTCTTTTGTCATTCAATTTTTTTAAGTGATCAAATATACCAGCCTCTGTCACTTTTTTTTTTTTTTTTTTTTTTGCGGTGCGCGGGCCTCTCACTGTTGTGGCCTCTCCTGTTGCAGAGCACAGGCTCCGGACGCGCAGGCTCAGCGGCCATGGCTCACGGGCCCAGCCGCTCCACGGCATGTGGGATTTACCCGGACCAGGGCACGAACCCGTGTCCCCTGCATCGGCAGGTGGACTCTCAACCACTGCGCCACCAGGGGAGCCCTGTCACTTGTCTTTTAATCATAGTTAAGAAATTTCGCTACTCCTAGGCTACAGAGGAACATACTCAGGTTTCCTTCCAGTACTTGTATACTTTGTTTTTTAAATTTGTATTTCTCATCCATTTGAAATTTTCCTTTAAGTATAGTGTGAGAATGAATAGAATTTTTACCTTTTCTATATGTCTAGTCAGTTATCCCAACGTCACTTATTTAAAAATATGTATATTTTTGCCAGTGATTTGATATGCTGACTTTACAAATTTTCACAAGGATTAGGATCTATTTACAGATTTTCTTATTCCTTTCTCTTTGTCTAAATGTCATAATACACTATTTTGATCTTTATATGTTTTAATATCTGACAGAGCTATTTCACTCCACATACCACTATTCTTTATCAGGACATTCATGGATGGACTTGCTTATTTGTTTTTCCAAATTAAATGGCTAATCAACATGTTTATCCCCAGAGAGAAAAAAACTAAATGATAATTCCACTGAGACTGAATTAATTTATTAATTTATAAAATATTAATATTTATATGATGTTAAATATTTCTATGAAGGAATACAGTATATAAACACACAACTCAAAATCAATTACAGGATATAATGAAAGAGAGGACCCCATTAGGATTATATTTATTTTCAAGTTCAGAAATGTTCCAAACCTATGTGAGGAAAGCCATAAAATGCTCCTGAAAGGCATAGAAGCAGCTAGAACAAAAGGTACAACATACTATATTTCTGCATATATGATTCGATATCACGTGAATGTTAATCATTGCTTGTACAACCATGACCTCAGTTATCAGCCCTAGTGGCAAAACTAGACAACTGCAACCCCTTAACTGTCCAGTCATAAACAGCTTTGAAACTATTTGAGGAAGGAATATACATCCTGCTTATCGTCTGAACTTTTCATGTTATTTACAGAAATTATCAACAGAAGGAGTTCAATATCAAAATATACTGTATGGATAGCATTAGCTTGGAAAAAAATTGCAGGGTATATGGTAGAGCATCCTTTTAAGAAACGCTATACTTTTAATGTCATTGATGATACAGAGTATAATTCTGTATGGAAAAAGGCATCAAAAACCTTAAATCTAAAAGTGCCAGACTCTAAATGCAGAGAGCTTTGAGAACACCTCAACTCAGAAATTCTCAGGGGGTCCCTGAGACCTTTCAGCGTTCTGCAAGGTCAAAACAATATTTCATCATTTTAATGTACTATTTGCCTATTCACCACATTGACATGTGCCAGCAATCATGGGTAAAATTGCTGGCAACTTCACATGAATCGAGCAGTATCAAGCTGTATCAGCAGTGATATTTTCACCCCACACTCTACCAAAAAAATTAATAATAAGGGAGAGAAGTCAATTTCACTTAAAAATATCCTTAAGAAGCAGTAGAAGTTAATAGCATTAAATCCCAACTCTTTGGTATGCATCTTTTAAATATTCTATTTGACAAAGGGGAAATATACATAAAGTACTTTGCTGCATCCAAGTAGAATGGTTGCATTTGGGAAAAGCACTCATGCAATTGAGTTGTAAGCTGAACTAGTTACTTTTTCATGGAATACTATTTTTCCTTGAAAGAATGACAGACAAACAAATGATAGTTATTCAGGATGGAGATATTTGGTAGAACATTTCTTTAAAATGAGCAAAGTGAGCCTGTCACTTCAAGAAAAAGAACTGACTAGATTTGTTGCCATTGATAAAACTGGCACTTCCAAGTGAAAATTAGAATTAGAAAACTTGTATCTGCCACTATGCATGCTCCCAATCTTCAAAGATTTTTCTGGTTAGTTCTGTGTTGATATTAATAAGCAGAGGTTTTTGATACTACATAATAAAATGTGTCAATATTTGGAGGATCCTCATAACTCATGAATGAGTATTTTCCAAACGACTAATGCATGATGTTAAAATACTATGCATGGTAAAATACAATTCAGATTGCAAAGTAAACCAATGAATTTTAATGCAATAGAGTAGGACAAGGTCATTGATAACATTTAGCAGGTTGAAGGGTGGCCCTCAAAAAGATATGTCCATGTCTTAACCCCAAGAACCTGGACTTTATGTGATAAAAGAACGAATTACATGTCAAAAGATATAATTACATTAAGGTTTCTGAGAGAAGAAGCTTATCCTGGATTATCTGGGTGGGTCCTAAATCCAGTGAAATTATTGTTATAAGAGTTAGGCAGAGGAAGATTTTATACGCAGTAGAGGATAAAGCAATGTGACCACGGAGGCAGAGATTGATAAGATCAAAAATCAAGGAATGACAACAGTCATCAGGGGATCAAAGAGGCACAGAACAGACTCTCTCCTAGAGCCTTAGAGGGAGCGCTGCCCAACAGGATTCCAGACTCCTGCTCCGCAACTGTGAGAGAATAAAATTCTGTTGCCATCCACTTAGTTTGTGGTAATTTGTTGAGGCAGCAATAAAAAACTAATACAGTATAGTTTCAGATTCCACACTGCAACTAAACTTTTAGAAACTACCACTTATTAACTTCCAGCATAGTATTAAAAAAATAGTCACAATTATCTAAAAAATCTATTAAAACACTCCTCCCTCTTCCAGTTACAGAAGTGTGAAGACAGACTTTCTCTGTGTATTTCTACCAAAACAATATATGGCAGCAGAATATTGCAGAATCAGATATGAGAATACAGCTGTCTTCTATCAAGCCAGACATTAAAGCAGTTTACACAAATGTAAAACAATGCTACTCTAATAACTATTTTTTATTTTGGAAAAGTGTAAACTTTCATAACAGTGTTTATGTTAATAAATAGTTGTATTATTTTTAAATGAATTAATATGTAAATATTTTTAAATGTTCTCAGTTGTGATTTTAATACAATAAATACAGGTAGATATAACTCATATAAACAAAAGTTCTTAGGGTTCCTCAATAATTTTTAGGAGTATACAATGGCCCTGAGATCAAGGAGACTTATATTAACCAATCTATTACACTTATAATTTCCTGTGTTGTGCATTCGTAAGAACAACAGTTGAGGAAGAAATCTACATCTCTAAGAATTCAAAAGACTTCCTTAATCAAGAAAAAAATATGAGAAAAGGAATTCAGAGTTCAAGTGTCTTTAGGAAGCTAAATTTCAGTATACAAATTGTGTTTATTAGAAGTCTAGAACTTCTTAATAAAGAAATAAGAATCATTTGACTTTTCAATCAACAAAAGAGAAAGAGAAATAGAGAACTTGGAAAAAAAACTATTAAAAAGGCACAGTCGGAATCTTTCTTGGCACTTCTTGTACCCTGTAAAGGATTATATAGACAATACTTCTTCAAATTCTTATAAATCTTCCAGATAATTCCCTTACACACAAAATTATTCCTATTCCTTCTCTTCAAACATCCCCCAAAACTCCTTCCCAGGCTTAACACGTCCTTTGACCTATGACTCTTTTCCTTTCCTCTGGTTTCTGCATCACAAAGGCCCCAAACCTGGTGTGCGACCTGGAACATCCCCAGGAAGTGGAGGAGGAAAAGGTACTTGAGGGTCAAAGCCAGAGCCAACACTTGAAGGTGAAGGTGGGAGTGAAACCGAGACTCTCGAAGCATTCATAGTTTTGGTCCTATATACATAGCTTATATTTTCTTCTTCATGGATCGAATATCACTATTTAACTTTATTATTATATTATAAATACTATTGATGGGTTTTCAAATTTTTGAATTATATACAAATAACAGGACACATAATTAAAATAATAAGAAACAATGTAATTTTGTACATATTGACAACGTGGAAGTGATCGTAGAGCTGACAGAAGTTGATGTGGAAAAGGAACAGAGAGTAAAGGGAAGTGTAGATCCACAAATTTCTTCATCCTGTGTGACAGTGACTCAATAAATACTATCTAAAGCAGTGTTAGAAACACAGATTCTCACGCCAGATCTGTTGTTGCAAGTCCAACTAAACTACTCCATGATACTGCTGTTCAGCACTTATTTTGTGAGGCCAAGCGGCTGTGAACTGACACAAGCCCCTGCCTAAGCAAATGCCCTGAGTAACAGAGGGCAGAACCACAGGTATTGTAAACGTGACTCCCTCAACCACCCTTATAATAAGCATCTTCCCCCACCTCCCAGGGCATTCCTCTTGTGCACCCCTTAGATAAGACCCCCTGAAAAGCTTACCAAAACCCCTGCTCCTTTGGGTTTGAATTGACCAACCTGGTCCTAACCCAAGAATCCTCAAGCATTCCACCCACCCACTCTAAAAAAGGCATGTTCCCAGGTCCTGCCTGCTCTCTCTGGCTGTATCCTGCCTTGCCCTCCCGTGTAGTCCCCTTGAGGCATCCCGTGTACTTCCTCTAGGACTTGTGAGTAATAAGCTTCTTTATTTCAATTCCCTTCTAGTCTTTTGTTAAACCTGACTCACTATACAATGGGTAAGCCCCAGCTCTACCTAACAAATATTAATTTAACAAAGTCACAACACCTGCTACATCACATTCTAGGGGTGGGGCCCAGCAACCTGAGTTCTAACATGCCCTCCAGGTGATTTTGATGCATGCTAAAGTCTGAGAACAAATAATCTTTGTCAGATCAAGATATAGAGGTCTTAAAATTATTTTAAGTGAAAAAGGTAACCACCAGAATAACTATAAAAGTGTTTCTCTCTATAAAAAAATATATAAGAAAACCAAGAGTGGAACATGTGAGGGAGAAGAAGGCATTGAAATGCATTAATTGTCAGCTATTATAGGACATCATAAATAATACCAAGAGTTGATAAATTAAGTAATGTTGATAGAAGTGTATTATTTAGCATTATGATAAAGTGCTATACCTGAAAAGCAGACTAGAGAAGAGGAATAGGGGACACCTTCATTCTTTGTTGTATACCTTTTTGTGAAGTTTGGGTTAAGGTTTGATTTTTTTTTCAACCGAATTATTACTTTATTAATTTGAAATAATGTCCAGTATTCAATTTCCAGACTCCTGTAAATTCTTACCCCAACTTACATCTAAATACTTAATTGAGCATTTATTTGTGTCTCTCATCACATCAAAGAAGTTGGACTAAGAAGATTTCATCTAAATGTCATCTTCACTAAGACTGGTATGCAAGGCCAGATGACATCAGGATTTCCAGTACCAAAACAAAAACTGTACCAAAGCTGAGGAGGCAAAACTTTATTCAGGCTATTGCAATAGGAGAGAAAGACTCCATTCTGCTGACACAAAAGGCAAGAGGATTTTTAAGTGATGGGGTGAGCTAGGGGGAAAGCACTGGAGGATATGAGGGGGTAAGTTGACCAAAGCAATGTGTGGAGCAAGATTTCCAGCACCTGTGATTAGGCCATCTGGGTTTGCTAGTTGGTACCCATCAAAGTTAGGCTCCTACCTCTCCTACTGGGAGACAGAGGTACATCTCAAAGAGATAGTCCCCCAGTCTCTAAGACATTTCCTAGGTTATAAAAGTGGCAAAAGGCTGGGAGAAGATTTATATACATTTCAAAGGGGCAGAGAAAGACTGTACAATTTCAATTTTTCTAAATTAAATGCTTTAAGAAAAGGGAGATCAGGGACCTATAGTAAGGAAGCAACATGTCTAAAGTTTAGTCAAGCTGAGGGGAATGTTGAGGCCATCTGGGTCGTCAGTAACAATATTTCATATGCTAAACTGCTGCTTGTGAATGCACATTAGAATGATGACACACTCCCTAATTTCTTCACCTCATCCCAAAGAGCACTCTAAGAAGAACCCTGTTTTAGGAACTCATATGCAATAATCACGTGAGGCATTCAGGGCATACGTGCACTCTTACTCCTTTTCTCTGACACCCAGACCATCCCTGCCTATAGCAATCATATTTGACTATAAACTACTTGGGGAAAGATTCTAATTGATATTTTTCACCTTTAGAGGTATTCATACAACACCCTACAAATGGATCATGTTCAAACGATATTGATAAATGAATATTCCCATCTTGAAGATCATATTAAAGAGCATATAGCAGAATCTGAGAATCTGTACAGGGTCAAAATCAATTCACAAATCATATCTATGTAATCTCATCTGTACTGCTCTTCAACCCCCTCTATTAGACTAACAGCCTAGTAAACCTTTTAGAACACAAGACACAAGTTCAAAAGTCCATTTGCTGTTTAGATGGCAAAGAGGACCTACAGAATTCATGCACATAGTTCCCTGATGCCAAGATAAGTCAATGGGTTAAAAAAGTTATAAGCAACCTCTGAAGAAAAATTATGGAGATAACCAAAAGTAAAACTACTTGTATCATTATAAAGTATTAAATATTCATTTAGTACATCACTTAGCAGATTCCTGACCTTTGTGAGGAATGATTAACATTTTCACAATTTTTCTTAAAAGCATACCATCACAGAAAATTTCTTTTTATAGGTAGAGTATCTACTAGCCTATTTAGGTAAAAACATAAATGCAGAGGGTTATGTACACATAGAGGACTTAGTAAATTGAAATGATCTTAACTGAGTTATTTCAGGCACTCCTGTCCTCATCTCAGGATGGAATGGAGTCTACATGCATTTTAAACTTTCCATTACTTTCAGAAAATACAGCACTTTTACTTTTTGAAAATCATCTCCCCAGCTTTTAGTCATCCGATTTTTTCAGCCACTCAGAGCTTAGCCTTGCAATTCTCTTCCTGATATTCTCATCTCAAATCATTCCAATATCCATAAGGACCTTAAAACACATTTGGGTTTCCACCAGCCAAAATAAAAAAAAACAAAACATAAAAGATAAACACACACACAAAAGTATCTAAAGAAATCTGTATTAGTTAACATCACATATCACTCCAAAACTTAGTGGCTTAAAACAATAAACATTTCTCACCTCTGGTTTCCATGGGTCAGGAATTCAGTTCTGGCTTACCTGGGGACTTTTGACATCGGGTCTCTTATGAGGTTGCAGTCAGGATGTCAGCCATGTCTGCAGACATCGGAAGGCTTGATTTGACCTGGAGGATCTGTTCCTAAGAAAGCTCACTAACCTGGTGCCAGTTGTTGGGAGGAGTCCTCAGGTTCCTCTCCACAAGCTGCATCACTGTCATCATGACATGATGGCTGGCTTCCCCCAGCATGAGCAATCTAGGAGAGAACATGGCAAAACCAACGATATCTTTTATGACCCAGCCTCAGAAGTCATACACCATTATTTCTGCAATATACTAATGGTTATTCAGGTCAGCATCATTTCATGTGAGAGGGAACTATACAAGGTTATGAATAGCAGGAAGTGAAGATCACTGGGTACCATCTTGGATCCCAGCTATCATAACATCCTTCTTTTATTCCTGCCTATCTATTTACTTAGTAACTAATGCCCCACGCTGGTTTTGCTGCCAGGCTCTTCAAATATTTGATCTACATCTTTCCTCTCCTCTTTTTAATGATTTTAATTCCTTCTTGTTCCCTTTACCATCTATTGGGTTGGCCAAAAAGTTCGTTCCGGTTTTTCCATAAGAGCTTATGGAAAAAACCCGAACGAACTTTTTGGCCAACCCAATACTTCGGTACATACCACTCCACAGAAACTATTTCTTTGAAGATTACCAATAATCTCTTCCTGCTAAACTGATGGCCTTGGCCTTTCCTCACACATCTTATAATGTTTGATGTTACAAACCATCACTCATGAAATTCTCTCATCCTTTGGCATCTTTGGTACATTAAAGGCCTCTCCAATCTCTCCTCTCCTTTCCTCTACAGGGCTCCTAAATGCAGAGTGTTCTTTAAGCTCATCCCTCTGGTTTTCCTACTATAGTAAGACTGGGCATCTTCAGCTATGTGATCTATTATCAGGCCTTCCCTACTCAATCATAGGTCCTTTCTAGCTGCCTTCAGGCATCTCCACTCTCTAATCTCTAAACGAGGCTCATTGTTTCTTCCTTCAGTGTCTCCTGGAAGAATCTGTTTTATCCCATCATCCCCACTACCACCACCCTAGTCCAAACCCTCCCTATACCACAACCAGATTAGCACAGGAGTGTCTTAGCTGCTCAGCTTACTTGACTCTAACACTGACCCTGCTTCTACTCTAATCCAACTGTCATATGTTTTGATGCTAAATCTCCTTTATAAATTCCTTTTATTTTATTCATTTTCCAGCATAAGATTATCATCTACTGCTTTCAAATCTAAATTCCTTAGACTGGCTTTTAAAGCATTTATTGTTTTCCCATTTGGCTACCACACCTAATTTCTTATTCTCCTTACTTCTTACTGGTGATTAACCATTCATTCACTATGCTCCAATTACACAAATTTCCACATTTACCTTTTTAATTCTATTCTTTCCACAAAAGTAAATAAATAAAACAAACTTATCTCCTACCAATTCATCCTACTCATTTTTGTACATCTAGCTCAAATTCCACAATCCCCATGAAATCTCCTCTACTTTAGTTCATACTGGGCTGCTTAATTTTTGAGTTCCTAATGCTCAATTAGGCATCCACATCTCTGATTCTTTGTTAGTCTTATTTTCATAGCTAAGTTGCAAGTGTATAAAGACTGCAATCATATTTCTTTATTTCTTTTAAGACATCTAAAATGGTCTACAAGTAACATGCTGAGCACATAATAGGCCATGAATAAATATTTATTGGTTAACTAAATGAGGACAATGAGTAGAAAATTCCTACATCATTTGGCAGAATGACTACAGGCAAAAGACTCCTTCCCAAAATGTATTATCTAAAAGTGCATTTTCCCCATGTGTCAACAACCAAAAAAATGACTGTCTTCTAGCAGAGCCAAGCTTAACTCTTTAAGAATGTATAAAATCCACAAGACAAAATTGTTAAGAGGTACAAACTGTTTAAATAAAAAGGCAGATAAACAAAATAATCACTTCATTTAGCAAGTACAGAGGAAATCAGATCACATTCCAAACAATCCAATGATTTCAGCAGTTGGAGAATAATCAAGGGAAAAAAATTAAGCAATAAGTCTGCTGTCTTGGATTTATTAAGGGAAAGGAAATTCTTATAAAGCCAAAAAGATAAGAGAAAAACCTACATGATTTGTAACAGAAAATAATTAGTGAAGGTAACTGTATGACGGCAAAAAAATTACTTTCCTAATTCAAGCATATTAAAAATTAATGATTAGGGCCTCCCTGGTGGCGCAAGTGGTTGAGAGTCCGCCTGCCGATGCAGGGGATACGGGTTCGTGCCCCAGTCTGGGAGGATCCCATATGCCGTGGAGCGGCTGGGCCCGTGAGCCATGGCCGCTGAGCCTGCGCGTCCGGAGCCTGCGCGTCCGGAGCCTGTGCTCCACAATGGGGGAGGCCACAACAGTGAGAGGCCCGCATACCGCAAAAAAAAAAAAAAAAAAAAAAAAAAAAAAAATTAATGATTATTAAAAATAACTATGACATATCTTTGGAAAGAGAACATATTTGTATTTCCCCCAAAGTCTCACAGCCGGTTGTGCCCTCCTTTGGAAGCAGTGTTATGTGTTGGAAACAGCATGAGTTTCCCCAGCCAGAGGGACCTGTATTTCTACTTGAGGGATCTTAGGCAACCAACCTCTGGGAGCTGTTGTGAGAATTAAATGAGATTACATATCTGAAAGAGCCTGGCATGGTGTCCAACACACGATGGTCAACACATCTTAGTTTCCTTCCATTCTGCTTTGCAGAGATAAAGAGAACTGGAGGTGGAATAACCCTAGATAGAGTAGGAGGGAGGAACCAGGGATGCTTATCCCAGCTCAGCTGTTAGTTTGGTTGTGACAGGGACAGCCTACTGTCTTCCAGTTTTCACTTTCTTCTTCATTTTGGTAGGAGATCCTCCTAAGTTTTAATGGGCATGCAGGGGCCAGATAGTTCTATTTCTTTTGCCTTCACAGGGTTTGTAATTGTTTGATTTGCAATGCATTTGGGTAGACTAGACACTTCACTTGTTATCAGTCACTACTCACTTCTGCCCTAACCCAGCCCAATTCCAACACCCAGGACTCCTTCCTGACATCTTATGGACTCTTCTGTGCATGGCTGCTGGACCAGATGATCCCTAAGGAATTTTCCAATGTTTAGTAGTCCTGAGGAAACACATGGAATAACGTTTCATTTCCCTAGTAATCATAATGACTTGGTGGGTTTTTTCTTTTTTTTCAAAATTTAAGAGGAAATTTGAAATAATCTGTTTTAAAATTCTCATCTCCTCTGCTAGTTTTTATTTAGGAGACATACAGTATATTAGTTTCTTATGGCTATTGTAACACATTACCATAAATCTAGAAGCTAAAATAACAGAAATTTATTCTTTTACAGCTCTGGAGGCCAAAAGTCTAACATCAAGATGTCTGCAGGGCCACACTCCCTGTGAAGGCTCTAGGGGACAATCATTCCTTGTTCCTCCAGTTTCAGGTGACCTCAGGTCTTATTTAGCTAGTGGCTGCATCACTCCAATCTCTGCCTTCATCTTCACATGACTTTCTCCTCTGTGTCTATAATATCTCCTCTGTCTATAAGATCTGCATGTCCCTAACTCTTATAAGGATACTTAACATTGGATTTAGGGCCCACCTAGATAATCCAGGATCATCTCATCCCAAGATCCTTTTAGTTACATGTACAAAGACTGCTTCCAAATAAGAGCACAGACATTCATGGGTTCTAGGGATTAGGACTTGGATGTATCTTTTGGGGATCCATCATTGAACCCACTACAGAATGCTACATAAACAATCACTCAGTTATAAAATATAGGTAGTATAGATATCTCACACTCTGAAAAGGAAGTAGTCAAATATCAAGTTTTTCAACTATTTACAAAAAATAGCATTTCAATGAAAAATTTAAGATCTTTCAATACACCTTTTGGAGTTACAAGTTTAAATAGCAATCTTTTCAATCAATATCGTCTACATTATCATGTAACTTTCATTATTGTTAACCATATTCTAATTTGGGAATTCACTACTTCTTTAATAGATCACAATTATTGACAAAGAAATCTTGCAATTGATTCATTTTTTCCTGTTTAAACATGTAATACATATATACAACCTTAAAATTCAACACAAAAGAAAAGAGGAAAGAATTATTCCCCTTTAGTACTCATTGCCTAATTCCTCTCTTTGCCCAAGAAGTAACAGTTTAAAATTCTTTTCAGAATATTTTGTGCATACATAAAGGCAATTTACTTGATTGTTTTGTTTATCATAAATGGGATCATGCTATAGACAGCACTCAGTGAATTACATTTTCCTTTTATCAAGGTCTTATTTTTGTAATCACACAATATTTGACAGAAGGAATGTAGCATAATTCACTGATGGACATTTAAGTTGCTTTCAAATGCTTGGCATCAAAAAAAGCTTGCAATGGTCATATATATGTCTTTGAGAATGTACAAAAATTTCTGTAGGATAGATTTTTAGAGGTAAAGTTATTTGGCCAAAGATTATGTACATTTCCAATTTGATTGAGCCTGCTAATTTGTTCTCCAAAAAACTTTCTATGAACTGGCCAATTGATGCCGAAAGATAATTCTTACCTGGTCAATCAACCATCTATATATATGTGTGCGTATCTGCATGTATACACACACATATATGTAAAATGTATAAAAAGTATATTGAAACATACATATTACACACACACACACACATACTTTTTATACTATCTAGGTATACAGACTGCCACTCAGCATCCATTAGATAAACTAGGGAAGAAGACTCTTATTTCCATATCCTTCCTAATTCATCCACCACTGAGCATCAGGCACTCAAAAAGGGAAGAGACCCACTTTTGGGTGTCATGAACAAAAAAGTAACATAAAAAAGTGGCTTCTGATATGTTTTCTGACCCATTGCTATGATCCCAGGGCAGAATACTCTCCCAGACAAGAAATTCTCCCTCAGAATGTGCGTGACTCCACAATACCTAATTGATACATCCTAAATAACTATAGGAACTCAATCCAACAATGCATCAGAACTCATTAAGCCTTTTTCTTCAAAGTTCTAGTGAGAAAAAAACTTGCTAAGAGCTATATGTAACTTGAATTCCAAGGTGATCTGATTTAAATGAGCACCACACCACAAATTATATATTTAGATGCTTTTCAGCTAAACTAGGAAAAGAGAATATCTTTTCATCAGGCTCAGGTTGAATTGGAGTGACAGTAGCATTAAAAAAAAAGCTTATTAAGGTGCTTCCATAGCTGTCACTCCTGACTTCAGCACTCCACATAATTATAAGATAGTAACAAAAATTATTCCAAAGCACTTGAACAATTATATGCTCTTAAAACAGGCTGACGATGAAGGATGCACGTATTTTGAAAGTAGTAGATCTGATAGTTCTTTAAAACTGCAGCAGGAAGCTGTTCCTCAGTTAGGGGAGTACATAAAATTATTTATCAATCCATTATGGAACATCTACAGACTCAGAGAATTTATTGTGTTCCATTAAGTAGAGAAATTCCTTCCACTAGGCTTTTCCTTATTCAGGGATTTGAATATCCTTCATCCAACCTCACTAAAGTCCAATACACTCTCACTTTCTACCTCCTAACTCCTCCTGCCCACAACACACACACACACACACACACACACACACACGTTGTCATCACATATTTGGCAAAATAAGGTACGAAATAATAAAAACATGACAGGTTGCATTGCAAGGAATTGCTTTCTGATGAAAATGTAAGACGCATAAAATGTTAAGTTGTTGCAACATTTGTTTTATTTACAACAAAGAGCAGAAATGTTAATTATTTAGACATAAGAATTGGCTGCACTAAAGATCAGAATACTCTGGGGATTAGAGACACAACTCAAGAAGGCTGCGCTTAGGTACTGACACACTTCAGGACAAAAAGGATTTTGTACTGGGGCATGATTCTATTCTGCTAACAAACAAACAAAGCAAATGATTATTTTTGTGACCTTTACGTGTTATTCTTGGAAAACTCTTTTCATCATTCGGAAATGAAAATTGTTCGACTGTTCTGTGATTTCTTTTTAACCAACAATCTGATACTTTTCTCAGCAGGTTCCCACTTTACTGAGATGTAATTAATATCCAATAAAATGCATAAACTTTAAATGTTCAGTTTGATGAACTCTGACAATTAAATACAGCCATGCAACCACCATTCAAAATGTATATAGTAGAACAAATGTTCCCTGGCATTCCTTTCCAGTCATTTCTCTCTCTACTCCTACATCTAATATGGGATTTCTATCACCATAGATTACTTTTGTCTGCATTTGGATATCATATATATGAAATCCTACAGTATGTGCTCTTCTGTGTATAGCTTCTTTTAATATAATGTTGATATGTATCCATACTGCTGTGTATAATTAGTTTTTCCTTTTATTACTAAGTAGTATTCAATTCTATGGATATACTACAATTTGTCTATCAATTCTCCTGTTGTTAGACATTTGGGTTGATCCTAGTATAAGGCTATTATAAATATGGCTGCTATAAACATTCTTCTACAAGTCATGGCAAATACCTCTGAGAACTATTCCTGGGTCATAGGGGAGATGTATGTTTAAATTTAAGAAACTGCCAAACAGTTTTCCTAAGCAGTTGTACTGCTAACACTCCCATCACCATTGTATGAGAGGTTCTATCACTCCATATCTTCACCAAAATTTTTTTTTAATTAATTTATTTATTTTTATTTTTTGCTTTATAACAAATTTAATCAGTTATACATATACATATGTTTCCATATCCCCTCCCTTTTGCGTCTCCCTCCCACCCTCCCTATCCCACCCCTCCAGGCGGTCACAAAGCACCGAGCTGATCTCCCTGTGCTATGCGGCTGCTTCCCACTAGCTATCTACCTTACGTTTGGTAGTGTATATATGTCCATGCCGCTCTTTCACTTTGTCACAGCTTACCCTTCCCCCTCCCCATATCCTCAAGTCCATTCTCTAGTAGGTCTGTGTCTTTATTCCTGTCTTACCCCTAGGTTCTTCATGACATTTTTTTTTTCTTAAATTCCATATATATGTGTTAGCATACAGTATTTGTTTTTCTCTTTCTGACTTACTTCACTCTGTATGACAGACTCTAGGTCTATCCACCTCATTACAAATAGCTCAATTTCATTTCTTTTTATGGCTGAGTAATATTCCATTGTATATATGTGCAACATCTTCTTTATCCATTCATCCGATGATGGACACTTAGGTTGTTTCCATCTCCGGGCTATTGTAAATAGGGCTGCTATGAACATTTTGGTACATGTCTCTTTTTGAATTATGGTTTTCTCAGGGTATATGCCCAGTAGTGGGATTGCTGGGTCATATGGTAGTTCTATTTGTAGTTTTTTAAGGAACCTCCATACTGTTCTCCATAGTGGCTGTACCAATTCACATTCCCACCAGCAGTGCAAGAGTGTTCCCTTTTCTCCACACCCTCTCCAGCATTTATTGTTTCTAGATTTTTTGATGATGGCCATTCTGACTGGTGTCTTCACCAAAATTTGATGTTTTCAGTCTTTTTTATTTTAGCCATTCCAGGACATGTTTAGTAGCATCTCATTTTTGTTTTAGTTTGCATAGCCTGATAACTAATAACACTGAATACTTTTTTAATGTACTTCTGTGAAGTATCTATTCAGGTCTATTGCACATATTTCTATTTGTTTATCTGTGTTTTTATAGTTGATTGGTTGGAATTCTTTATGTATTCTGTATACTAATCCTTTGTAAGATACAATAAATTTTTCTAGTTCATGATTTATGTATTAATTTTTTTTTTTTTTTTTTTTTTGCGGTACGCGGGCCTCTCACTGTTGTGGCCTCTCCCGTTGCGGAGCACAGGCTCCAGACACGCAGGCTCAGCGGCCATGGCTCACAGGCCCAGCCGCTCCGCGGCATGTGGGATCTTCCCGGACCGGGGCACGAACCTGTGTCCACTGCATCGGCACGTGGACTCTCAACCACTGCGCCACCAGGGAAGCCCTTTAATGGAGTCTTGATGGGCAGAATTTAATTTTGCCTAAGTCTAATAATCAACTTATGCTTTATGTTTTTTGTGTCCTATACAGGAAAGTTTTGCCTAACCTGAGGTCATGAAGGTATTTTTCTGTTTTCTTCTAGAACTTTTTGAATCTGGTTTAGATCTATGACCCATCTAGAATTAATTTTTGTGTATGGTATGTGATCAGAGTCAAAATATATTTTCTTCCATACAGATACCAAGTTGTTCCTGCAATATCTGTTGAAAAGACAGATATTGCAGGAACAACTTGCAAAAATTGGAACAACTCCCAAAAGTAGCTTTGGCACTTTTGTTAAAAAAAAAAAAAAAAAAAAAAAAAAGGGCCTCCCTGGTGGCGCAAGTGGTTGAGAGTCCGCCTGCCGATGCAGGGGATACGGGTTCGTGCCCCGGTCTGGGAGGATCCCATATGCCGCGGAGCGGCTGGGCCCGTGAGCCATGGCCGCTGAGCCTGCGCGTCCGGACCCTGCGCGTCCGGAGCCTGTGCTCCGCAACGGGGGAGGCCACAACAGTGAGAGGCCCGCATACCGCAAAAGAAAAAAAAAAAAAAAGTCAGTTGACTGAATATGTATGGGTCTGTTCCTAGACTCTATTCTGTTCCATATTCTATTTGTCTATGCTTAGGCCAATACCACTGCCTTGATTACTGTATATTTATAATAAATTTTGAAACCAGGTAAAGTCCTCCAACTTCTTCTTTCAAGATGTTTTAGCTATCCTATTTTATTTTCATTTCTATATGTATTTAGAACCATCTTGTCTACTTCTTCAGAATAGCAATGTTGCCCTTTTGATATAAATTACATTGAATGTATATATCAAATTAGAAAGTATAGCCATCTCAGCAAAGTTCATTTTTCAATCTAGAAACATGCAGTGTATCTCCATTTTTATGTCTTATTTAATTTCTCAGTAATATTTTACAGTTTTTAGTATGGAGATCTTAAGTATCATTAGGTTGATTTTTTTCTTATCTGATTTTTTATAGTATTGTACATTTTTAAAATGTTATTTTCCAATTGGTGGTGAGTGAAGACTTGCTCTATGGTGGGGTGTCCCTTGTAGTTGTATTACAACAGCCCATACATGGCTATTAAACATATGTTAGGGCTTCCCTGGTGGCGCAGTGGTTGAGAGTCCGCCTGCCGATGCAGGGGACACGGGTTTGTGCCCCGGTCCAGGAAGATCCCACATGCCGCAGAGCGGCTGGGCCCGTGAGCCATGGCCGCTGAGTCTGCGCGTCCGCAGCCTGTGCTCCGCAACGGGAGAGGCCACAACAGTGAGAGGCCCGTGTAATGCAAAAAAAAAAAAAAAAAAATATGTTAGCAGTTCAGCTAGTATTTCCCTCTCCTATCTTTGGTAGACATTTCCTCCAATGATGAGAGCAGTGGTAAGTCTCTCTTCTCCTATAAAGGGATCCTCACATTCTGATGTTTTATTTGTTTGTGTTTGTTTATGTGCTCAGTTTTATAATAGGGATATTTTTTAACTATGATTTTTATAGTTTATCTGGTTTGTTTTGGTTGTTAGAGACTGATGGCCTGTTACGACATTTTACATTCAAACTAAAAACCATTTGGTGAAACTTTTTTTTAATCGTTGTTAAGACAATCTTCCCTATTACTATGTCTGAAAAAGCAAAAAAGAAAAGTATCAAATAGCACCCAAGAGTCCAAGCAATCATACTGAAGACTAATGTTTACTCAGTGCTTTCTACATGCTAGCATTTAGATCTATAAATATCAACTCATTCAGTCCTCAGAACAATCATATCAAGTAGGTATGGTTATCATTATCCCCATTTTACAGATGAATAAACTGTAAAATATAAAATGAAATATAAAGTGCTTGCCATTTGCCTAATGAAACACAGCTGTTAAATGGTAGAACTGGGACTTGAACACAAGTAATTTGGATTTCAAGCCTACATTCCTACCTACTTCCTCCTAATACCTCTCCACCATATCTTAGCATTCTTACCTTTATCCTGATTTCCCATATGTAATAGCTATCTGGGTTTTTTCATTATAAATGCTCCTTTCTTCTTTGAGTTTTATTTTTTTTATCTGAATCTCTCCTATTCATTTAGCAATTTGATATAACAAATACAATTTATTAACTGCACACAGAAAAAATACTATGTTAGTAATTTTGCATATATTGTTTACAAACCTCACAAAAATTCGGAGAAATGGCATTATCCCCGTTCTACTTTGAGGGGAACTAAGGTTCAAACAAAGCACTTTTCTTAATTTCCTTAAAAACTAGTGAAGAAATAAAGTTGTCATTTGACCCCTCTTGAATCCAAAACCCATAATGTAATCTTTCATGAAAAATTATCTAAGTCTTCTCCTAAAGTTACCTTTGCAACCCCTGTGCTCACCATCACTTACTGTAACTGGATATTTATTTAAACACTACTCCTCTGTATAACATCATTACTTCATTTTTTCTTGTTGATATTCTAAAACCACTTGTTTGAAATTAATGTCTACTGGGGTCTCTTTTGGAGGCTGTTATAATAATTTAAATTTAGATAAAGAACATACTAAGAAAATAATCATCAATGGAAAAGAGTGAAAGTCGTCAACCAAGCAGTCTTTGAGATGCGGGTGGTACTGTGAGGCCTGGGGCTGGACCTGATTCTCAGCTCCTGGAGTTGAGAGAAATAATGCAGAACCTCTCTGCTGATGCTCGAAAAGGTCAAAGCTGCTCATGGCCCTACATCACCACTATTACCATTCCTCTCCAAACAACTCCTCCAACTAATTTACTCCCTCCAAAATACCTTCTGTGTCCATTGCAACATAGATTTGACAGAAAAAAAAAGTTCAGGAAGGCCCCAAACTCCTCAAGGCCGACTCTTAGACTCATCCCACCACCATAATAGCCCAGAAAATTTTTCCAGTTCTGGTCTTGTAAATCGAAAATCTGATGCCTAGTTTCCACAGTTATTTCTTAAATCATTTTAATGAAAGAAGAAAAATTCCATAATAAGAACTTGCAATCAGAGGAACTGTCATTGATAGGCTAATACTCAAATTATGGTAGGCCCTATGAAAAAACCCATAATCCACGATTTCTGGCCTATTGCTGAAAAGTAATGGCACTGAACAAGATTCAAAAAGACTGAACACTTATATTCATTCTCAGTACAGAAACTCTTCAGAGAAAAAATTGTGCTACTCCCTTAGGACTGAATCTCATTTCAGACACTTGTTCCTTATGACGGCCCGTGTGTAATGATTTAAATGTCATGAAATCCTGCAGATGTGTTTGATAAAGTAATTGAAATTACTTCGTGTAATTTATTTTACTTTCAGTGATGGAAATGTGTGCATATAAATGTCACTGCACTGTCAATGCATTTAATGGCAGCTGAATATATCCTTTGAGGGTTTCTAGTCAGTGGGGATTTTACCTTCCAAATATAATAAAATTTCTCTCTCCCAGCACATGCGTGGACTGAGGCACCGATTAATGTACAGTATTAATAAGAAATTTCCCCATGTAATCCTCTGACTGCAGAGATGAGGCCAGGACTTTATTGAGACCAAGTTCCTGCTCTAATTTCTGGGATACTTTCACAAATGATACAAGTGGTTCTTTAAAACCCAGACTGCAGCAGCAAATAGTGTGCTTTTTGGAAGTAACATTTGTGTGCCTGAAGCAGATGCTTCTATGACTTGGAGTCATTAAGCACCAAAATACAGCAAAACTGATGCAGAAAAATGAGCCAGTATCTCACCAAAATAATTTTTGCAAAGGGTTCTATGCCTTAGGATCTCACTTCATACATTTGCCTATGTATCTTGCACAGGTGAAACTACATCCTGCCTTTGGGTAACCTGCCCTCTGCCTTCTTACTAAACACAGTCATATAAAGAGCCTTTGCCTGACCTGATAGAAAGTTGATTTCATCTTTGTCATTTGTAAAGCATAAAGCAAAAAGTATCCTTGTTATTTAACAAGGGATATGCTTTCAAATGAGCATATTAAATGTGGTTTGATAAAATACCAGGAGTGAAGGAAGACTAAATCCTTGACTATGTACTTGTAATAAAATTTTCAGTTTGAAATGGAATACAATAATCTATAGTTAATCTGGGCAAATATTTCTCTCAGACTGATTAGGCAACAGTTGTGATAGAAAATTGCAGAAAAGTTAAGAGGAAGGATGTGGCCTCTTCTCATGGTATAATCCCAGAAGGGGTATTATTATTCTTTCTATTGCAAAATTACTGGCAGTTTTAAAAATTGATTATTTTTAGTTACTTAACTATATGTTTAGGTTTGAAGACAAGTGAATCAAAGTGTAGAGTTATTAAATTCTTTTGGTTACTTATTCTCATCTATGGAATTGACTTTTGTATTACATATCAAAGGGAACTTTCTTAGCAGATTAATACCTAAAACCTCTAGAAAAAAATTAAGTGAAAAATATATGTTCATGCATAAAAACTTGCATTTTGTGAAGACTACAAATGCCTAATGACTTACAGGCAACTGGAAATCACACTGAATTTTGCTATTTCGATTTTAAGTAAAACCCACAATGCACAAAATCACAGAAGTGTATTTACTGTCATGATAAAAGTTCCCTTAAATATCATGGTTTATTACATATATTAGTTCCTCTCATATTTTCCTTGGTAACTCACTTTTACTTCTAAAATATCTGCATGTGAGTAAATGAACAGAGCGTCTCTTTTCATTTGGATTGCTGAAGTTCAACTTTCAAAACAATGCAACCATCAGGTAAAGTAAGTGAAGACTAAATTTCTAGATTGGACTCTCAAGTACCACTTGGACAAGACGGCTCCTGGCCTGAGCCAGTGAATTTATAGTCTGCTCTTACCCTCTCCCAGCTATGGCCCTCCACACCTTGTGCAGCACCAAGGCTTTGGGGCCTTGGGACCCTGGAAATAGCTACTAAAACAGCCTTAGTGTGTTTCCAGGACTTGCACAGGCCTCTCACCAGACAGTAAGCAAAGCCACCATTGCCAAGCCAGAAAGTGGCCAAAAAGATGTGTGTGCAAGGGGCAGCTATACATGAAGCTTGCCGATGGGGACTGCAGCATGCACACATGGGCACAAGGCACCAAGCACCCTGTGATTCGGAATGGAGAGCTTGGTGGGATGAGTAAGAAGCCATAGGCCATATGTCTGGCTCTCCCTAGGAAGCTCCAAGTATTCCAAGAATTTCAAGTTCTAACTGGTCTTGTGATTTATTGTGAAGACCTGTTCATCAAGGTAGGAAGATAGCACATATTTTTTTATAATTTTGTTAGCTTCATTTGTAACTTTTAAATATTTAGATATATGGTATGTCAACCTCTATTTTTAGTTGTACCTCCAGCCCAGCAAAAAGTTAAGACCAGGACCAGGCTTGTCTTTTAATAAAGACTCCAATATCTCTGAGCATGACTACTAGTTTTTCATTTTATAGTAGCATGATTTTATCATAAGCCCTAAAAAAATAAATGGAACTAACTGCCTGTACATAATACACCGTAAGAGCTACAATATGCATGCAAAGGGTAAACATGCTGCATATATATATTATTAGATAAAGTACAGCAGAGAACTTAAATGTATTACTCATGACATGAAATGCAATGATTAGTATCTCCAAAGCTACACTGCTTCCTACCTGTGGACATAAAATGATTACTTTTTTTCTTTTTTTTAAAAGGTGTGGAGGCAGGGGCAGAATCCAGGGCATGCAGGTCCACAAGGGCTGGGTTCAGATTCTTCTCCACAAGCACAGCGGTTCCCACAGCATCTTGGGTTTTACCCCACTCATCTTGGGGAGGCTTCTGCACTTCCTGGAATAGAGGACGGCCGCCACACTGGTTTTGCATTTTCAAGATGCTCAGAACTCTCATGCTGCTCCTTGGCCAATTCCCAGAAAAGTGGCCCAAGCTCTCCACAGCCACATCATCAAAATAAAAGCCCAGAGCGAGCCGGGTGGCTGACCGAGTCTTGGTGCTCCAGCCGGGTGTCAGGCTTGAGCCTCTGAGGTGGGAGAGCTAAGTTCAGAACATGGGTCCACCAGAGACCTCCCGGCTCCCCATAATATCAAATGGCAATAGCTCTCTCGGAGATTTCCATCTAAACACCAAGACACAGCTCCACTCAATGAACAGAAAGCTCCAGGTAGGGTGCTGGACACCCCATGCCAAACAACAAGCAAGACAGGAACACAACCCTACCCATTAGCAGAGAGGCTGCCTAAAATCATAATAAGTTCACAGATACCCCAAAACACACCACTGGATGCAGTCCTGCCGACTAGAAAGACAAGATCCAGCCTCATCCACCAGAACACAGGCACCAGTCCCCTCCACCAGGAAGCCAACACAACCCACTGAACCAACCTAACCCACTGGGGGCAGACATCAAAAACAATGGGAACTACAAACCTGCAGCCTGCAGAAAGGAGACCCCAAACACAGTAAGTTAAGCAAAATGAGACAACAGAAAAACACACAGCAGATGAAGGAGCAAGATAAAAACCCACCAGACCTAACAAATGAAGAGGAAATAGGCAGTCTACCTGAAAAATAATTCAGAGTAATGATACTAAAGATGATCGAAAATCTTGGAAATAGAATGCAGAAAATACAAGAAACGTTTAACAGGTATCGAGAAGAACTAAAGAGCAAACAAACAATGATGAACAACACAATAAATGAAATTAAAAATTCTCTAGAAGGAATCAATAGTAGAATAACTGAGGCAGAAAAATGGATAAGTGACCTGGAAGATAAAATAGTGGAAAAAAATACTGCAGAACAGAATAAATAAAAAAGAATGAAAAGGATTGAGGAGTCTCAGAGACTCTGGCACAACATTAAAAACACCAACATTAGAATTATAGGAGCCCCAGAAGAAGAAGAGAAAAAGAAAGGGTCTGAGAAAACATTAGAAGAGATTATAGTTGAAACCTTCTCTAATATGGGAAAGGAAATAGTCAATTAAGTCCAGGAAGCACAGAGAGTCCCATAAGGATAAATCCAAGGAGAAACATGCCAAGACACATGTTAATCAAACTATCAAAAATTAAATACAAAGAAAAAATATTAAAAGCAGCAAGGGGAAATCAACAAATAACATACAAGGGAATCCCCATAAGGTTAAGAGCTGATCTTTCAGCAGAAACTCTGCTAGCCAGAAGGGAGTTACAGGACATATTTAAAGTGATGAAAGGGAAAAATCTACAACCAAGATTACTCTAACCAGCAAGGATCTCATTCAGATTCAATGGAGAAATTAAAAACTTTACAGACAAGGAAATGCTAAGAGAATTCAGCACCACCAAACCAGCTTTACAACAAATGCTAAAGGAACTCCTCTAGGCAGGAAACACAAGAGAAGGAAAAGGCCTACAAAAACAAACCCAAAACAATTAAGAAAATGTTAATAGGAACATTCATATCAATAACAACCTTAAATGTAAATAGATTAAATGCTCCAACCAAAAGAAACAGACTGGCTGAATGGATACAAGAACAAGACCCATATATATGCTGTCTACAAGAGACCCACTTCAGACCTAGGGACACATACTGAAAGTGAGGGGATGGAAAAAGATATTCCATGCAAATGGAAATCAAAAGAAAGCTGGAGTAGCAATTCTCATATCAGACAAAATAGACTTTAAAATAAAGACTGTTACAAGACACAAAGAAGGACACTACATAACGATCAAGGGATCAATCGAAAAAGATATAAAAATTGTAAATATTTATGCCCCCAGCATAGGAGCACCTCAATACTTAAGGCAAATGCTAACAGCCATAAAAGGGGAAATCGACAGTAACACAATCATAGTAGGGGACTTTAACACCCCACTTTCACCAATGGACAGATCATCCAAATTTAAAATTAATAAGGAAACACAAGCTTTAAATGATACATTAAACAAGATGGACTTAATTGATATTTATAGGACATTTCATCCAAAAACAACAGAATACACTTTCTTCTCAAGTGCTCATGGAACATTCTTCAGGATAGATCATATTCTGGGTCAAAAGTCAAGCCTTGGTAAATTTAAGAAAATTGAAATCATATCAAGTATCTTTTCTGACTATAACACTATGAGACTAGATATCAATTACAGGAAAAAATTGGTAAAAAAATAAAAACACATGGCTGCAAAACAATACATTACTAAATAACCATGAGATCACTGAAGATATCAAAGAGGAAATCAAAAAATACCTAGAAACAAATGACAGTGAAAATAAAACAACCCAAAACCTATGGGATGCAGCAAAAACAGTTCTAAGAGGGTAGTTTATAGCAATACAATCCTACCTCAAGAAACAAGAAACATCTCAAATAAAAAACCTAACCTTACACCTAAAGCAATTAGAGAAAGAACAAAAAATCCCAAAGTTAGCAGAAGGAAAGAAAACATAAAAATCAGAAATAAATGAAGAAGTGAAGGAAACAAGAGCTAAGATCAGTAAAACTAAAAGGTGGTTCTTTGAGAAGATAAACAAAATTGATAAACCATTAGCCAGACTCATCAAGAAAAAAAGGGAGAAGACTCATATGAATAGAATTAGAAATGAAAAAGGGGACATAACAAGTGACTCTGCAGAAATAAAGGATCATGAGAGATTACTAGAAGCGACTGTATTCCAATAAAAAGGACAAGTTCTTAGAAAAGCACAACCTCCTGAGCCTGAGCCACGAAGAAATACATAATGTAAACAGACCAATCACAAGCACTGCAATTGAAACTGTGATTAAAAATCTGCCAACAGGGCCTCCCTGGTGGCGCAAGTGGTTGAGAGTCCGCCTGCCGATGCAGGGGATACGGGTTCGTGCCCCGGTCTGGGAGGATCCCATATGCCGCGGAGCGGCTGGGCCCGTGAGCCATGGCCGCTGAGCCTGCGCGTCCGGAGCCTGCGCGTCCGGAGCCTGTGCTCCGCAACGGGGGAGGCCACAACAGTGAGAGGCCCGCATACCGCAAAAAAAAAAAAAAAAAAAAAAAAAAAATCTGCCAACAAAAAAATCCAGGGACCGATGGCTTCACAAGTGAATTCTATCAAACATTTAGAGAAGAGCAAACACCTATCCTTCTCAAACTCTTCCAAAATATAGCAGAGGAAGGAACACTCCCAAACTCATTCTAAGAGGCCACCATCACCCTGATACCAAAACCAGAGAAAGATGTCACACACACACAAAAAGTACAGACCAATATCACTGATGAACATAGATGCAAAAATCCTCAACAAAATAATAGCAAACAGAATCCAACAGCACATTAAAAGGATCATACACCATGATCAAGTGGGGTTTTGCCAGGAATGCAAGGATTCTTCAATATATGCAAATCAATCAATGTGATAAACCATATTAACAAACTGAAGGAGAAAAACCATATGATCATCTCAATAGATGCAGAAAAAGCTTTCGACAAAATTCAACACCCATTTATGATAAAAACCCTCCAGAAAGTAGGCATAGAGGGAACTTACCTCCACATAATAAAGGCCATAAATGACAAACCCACAGCCAATCAATGGTGAAAAACTGAAACCATTTCCTCTAAGATTGGGAACAAGACAAGGTTGCCCACTCTCACCACTATTATTCAACACAGTTTTGGAAGTTTTAGCCACAGCAATCAGAGAAGAAAAAGAAATAAAAGGAATCCAAATTGGAAAAGAAGAAGTAAAGCTGTCACTCTTTGCCGATGACATAATACTATACATAGAGAATCTCAAAGATGCTATCAGAAAACTACTAGAGTTAATCAATGAATTTGGTATATTAGCAGGATACAAAATTAATGCACAGAAATCTCTTGCATTCCTATATACTAATGATGAAAAAATCTGAAACAGAAATTAAGGAAACACTCCCATTAACCATTACAACAAAAAGAATAAAATACCTAGGAATAAACCTACCTAGGGAGACAAAAGACCTGTATGCAGAAAACTATAAGACTCTATTGAAAGAAATTGAAGAGGATACAAACAGATAAGAGAGATATACCATGTTCTTGGATTGGAAAATCAACATAGTGAAAACAACTGTACTACCCAAAGCAATCTACAGATTCACTGCAATCCCTATCAAACTACCAATGGCATTTTTCACAGACCTAGAACAAAAAATTTCACAATTTGTATGGAAACACAAAAGACCCTGAATAGACAAAGTAATCTTGAGAAAGGAAAACGGAGCTGGAGGAATCAGGCTCCCTGGCTTCAGACTGTAATACAAAGCTACAGTAATCAAGACAGTATGGTACTGACACAAAAACAGGAATATAAATCAATGGAACAGAATAGAAATGCCAGAGATAAACTTACGCACATATGTCACCTTATCATTGATAAAGGAGGCAAGAATATACAATGGAGAAAAGACAGCCTCTTCAATAAGTGGTGCTGGGAAAACTGAACAGCTACATATAAACAAATGAAATTAAAACACTTCCTAACACCATACACAAAAATAAACTCAAAATGAATTAAAGACCTAAATGTAAGGCCAGACACTATAAAACTCTTAGAGGAAAACTTAGGTAGAACACTCTATGATATGCATCACAGCAAGATCCTTTTCGACCCACCTCCTAGAGTAATGGCAATAAAAACAAAAATAAATGGTACCTAGTGAAACTTAAAAAGCTTTTGCACAGTGAAGGAAACCATAAACAAGATGAAAAGACAACCCTCAGAATGGGAGAAAATATTTTCAAACGAAGCAACTAACAAAGGATTAATCTCCAAAATATACAGGCAGCTCATGCAGCTCAATATCAAAAAAACAAACAACCCAATCCAAAAATGGGCAGAAGTCCTAAACAGACATTTCTCCAAATACAGATTGCCAACAAACACATGAAAGGATGCTCAACATCACTAATCATTAGAGAAATGCAAATCAAAACTAAAATGAGGTATCACCTCATACCAGTCAGAATGGCCATCATCAAAAAATCTACGAACAATAAATGCTGGAGAGGGTGTGGAGAAATGGGAACCTTTTGCACTGTTGGTGGGATTGTGAACTGATACAGCCACTATGGAGAACAGTATGGAGGTTCCTTAAAAAACTAAAAATAGAACTACTATATGACCCAGCAATCCCACTGCTGGGCATATACCCTGAGAAAACCATAATTCAAAAAGAGTCATGTACCACAATGTTCATTGCAGCTCTGTTTACAATAGCCAGGAAATGAAAGCAACCTAAGTGTCCATTGACAGATGAATGGATAAAGAAGATGTGGCACATATATACAATGGAATATTACTCAGCCATAAAAAGAAATGAAATTGAGCTATTTGTAATGAGGTGGATAGACCTAGAGTCTGTCATATAGAGTGAAGTAAGTCAGAAAGAGAAAGACAAATACTGTATGCTGACACATATATATGGAATTTAAGGGGGAAAAATGTCATGAAGAACATAGGGGTAAGACAGGAATAAAGACACAGACGTACTAGAGAATGGACTTGAGGATATGGGGAGGGGCAAGGATAAGCTGTGACAAAGCGAAAGAGAGACATGGACATATATACAGTACCAAACGTAAGGTAGATAGCTAGTGGGAAGCAGCTGCATAGCACAGGGAGATCAGCTCGGTGCTTTGTGACCGCCTGGAGGGGTGGGATAGGGAGGGTGGGAGGGAGACGCCAGAGGGAGGGGATATGGGAACATATGTATATGTATAACTGATTAAAAAAAAAAAAGAAGATGTGGCCCATATGTACAATGGAATATTACTCTGCCATAAAAAGAAACGAAATTGAGTTATTTGTAGTGAGATGGATGGACCTAGAGTCTGTCATACAGAGTGAAGTAAGTCAGAAAGATAAAAACAAATATCATATGCTAACACATATGTATGGAATCTAAAAAAAAAAAAAAAAAGGTTCTGAAGAACCTAGCAGCAGGACAGGAATAAAGATGCAGATGTAGAGAATGGACTTGAGGACATGGGGCGGGGGAAGGTTAAGCTGGGACGAAGTGAGAGAGTGGCATGGACATATATACACTACCAAGTGTAAAACAGATAGCTAGTGGGATGCAGCTGCATAGCACAGGGAGATCAGCTCGGTGCTCTGTGTCCGCCTAGAGGGGTGGGATAGGGAGGGTGGGAGGGAGACACAAGAGGGAGAGGATATGGGGATATATGTTTATGTATAGATGATTCACTCTGTTATACAGCAGAAATTAACACACCATTGTAAAGCAATTATACTCCAATAAAGATGTTAAAAAAATAAAATAAAATAAAGCGTCCCAAGGCACAATGCACCCACTAAAAAAAAACAGCTTTAAGGATATATTGTGCAAAACAGGGAATATAGCCAATATTTTATAGTAACTAAAAATGGAATATAACCTTTAAAATTGTGAATCACTATGTTGTATACCTAAAACTTATTTAATATTGTAGATCAACTATACCTCAAAAAAAAAATGTGGACTTTACCAAAAAAAAGGTTTGGAATTTGACTTCACAAGCTTTATTAACTAAACTTTAATTACTTCAACTGAAACCATGAAAAAACAACAAACTAAAAACTTGAGTTCTCTCAGTTTCAAAAAATATATATTTACAATCACATTTCTCTTCTTATTTATTAAAAATGTTAAAGTCAAAGGATATGTAAAAAATAAAGAATCCATAGTTATAACTTAAGAAAGTACGTGCACTGAAAGAGAGGGACTTTGCTCCTTCAAGTCTTTGCCACAATATGTTTCTCTTCAAAATGCTTGAGTGGATTCTTCACGGCAGAATGGATCAAACGGACCATGGTGGACCAGTAACAGAGGCAGAGACTATTTGTATTAGTGCATGTTACGTGTCAAGGACCTGACTTTTAATTTTTAAGCATATTTCTGCCAGATTTTATAGCTGTCAGAAACTTGCTTTAATTCAAAGGACTGAGAAAAATAATGTTCATGAAGTTAAACAGTCTTTTTAGCTGGTACCCCAAACAGCCCACTAAAGTAACAAAAATGATCCTTTAAAAATAGAATATTTGATAAACCAAAAGAATCATTATAGATTGTGCTGAGCCTAAATTTTATCATGATAATGAGTAATTTGGCTACCAACAGCAAAAAAAAAAAAAATTCAGCATTCTATGCATATTCTCTGCCCTTTTTAAACGGATCACAAAATCAAAGATAACTTAATGTCAACCCTCCTATAATATGAAGAACCTATTTATTCAACAGGATTAATGTTTATTTAACAAATATTATGGAGTACATACTATGTGCCAGGAACTCTTGCCAGCACTTTATAAATAGAAACTATCAAAATCATAACAACTCTCTGAGGTCAGTACTATGCGTATGTCTGTTTTACAGGTGAGGAAACAGAGAAAGAGAAGTTAAGTGACTTGGCCAAGGTCACACAGCTCTGAGTGAAGAGCTGGAATTCAAACTAAGCCCAACTGCTCCAGAGTCTGAATTCTTTAACCATTATGCTATGCTGGCCATTTTTTACACTACTTAGAACTTTATCAATGCAAGTGAAAGAAACTTAACTAATTCAAGCAAAACAGCAACAACTTAAAAAAAAAAAAGTAGAGAATATATTGTTATGTATAACCATGAAGTCGGTGGATTTGACCCAGCTTTCAAACAAAGCCACTGGAACGATCACTCTGTTTTCCTCTTCCAATGGGTGACAAGAATGCCCCCTGCGAAATTTCATAATTAATGGTTTTTTATACTTGCAATCTCAGGCAAGAAGTGTCCCCCCTCTTCATCTCTAATTCCAAAAATGTCCTAGGGAGAGCTTGCTCTTGGGCCACGGGTCCACCTCTGAATGAATCACTATAGCTTGTAAGGAGCACAGAATACAATGCTCTGGTTGCCCAGACCTAAGGCATGTATACCACCTGTGGTTGCTGAGAGTCAATGACCTCAACCTGAATCTTAACGAGTTTCTCCCATGAAATATTGTATCACCACAAGAATAGAAAAAGATGCTGAGCAGGAAGAAATTCTGCACAACACGAGTAAAGGCTTCTTTCATTAAAGAGATTTTAGCAGATGTCCAAACATACAAGCTATTTTAAGTCATCATTAAAATAGTACTTGTTAAAAATTCTGTATCATGATACAACAGAATATATAACTACAAATATTTTCTCAACACATTAATTTCATTTTCAAATATATTTTACACAAAGCCCATAGACTTAAATTCTTAAATTTCACTATGATCATGTAACTACAATGAACAGAAACTTAGATTTGCTTCTGTTACCACCAGACCCTGTAGTACAGTATCTTTTGCTTGAAATCTCCAAAATCAGAGGCAGTTATACTCATTAATGAAACCTGCAGTGGTTTTGCTTTTAATTTTTGAAAACTGTCTTTCTGGTATTTTTCTAAAATGTTTGATAATTTAAGGATAGAACATTAACATGTAGAATTTACTGGTATGTCCATACAGATGCTTTTTGGAAAAAGTTAAAGGCATACTTCAAAATAAATAAAAATCATGATCCATATGTAGTAATGATTTTATGAAGTCCATATCCCTGACAAAAATTATTCTGCAGTTAATTTGAACTCTTCCCTGTGATAAATGTGGTTATCTGTATTAAACTACATAAGAAAGAATATTCTAAAGTAAGAGGGAGATAGTAGGGGAAGGAAGAAAAAATAATTTCCAATTGTAACCAGAAGAGAAGAATAGAAGTCCTATGGAAAGGCATTTTGTGTGGTATTCTTCTCAGGTTCCTTTAAATGCATCCATTGATTGGGAAGACAGCAACTACTGGAGTCAAATGACGTCTCCAATTCCACAGAAGTACGATAGTATAGGAAAAAGTTTTAAATTGCAGTAAAAGTAGTTGAGCTTAGATATCAAAGAAATCATTGAAAAAATAATCCTTCACACTGAAAAGGAAGAACTTTTGAAAGGAAGAACACTTTGGAGTATATGCATTTCTAACTAGCAAAGCAAGATCCCTTTTCTGACTCATTCTATAATTTGTTCTGATCTAAGTTGAGACTTACGAGTTCTTTCAACAGTTTCAACATTAACGAGGGCACGCAGATTGTGTTAACCTAAGATATAGTTTATTGCTAACACAGACATTATTACTTAATCTTTTATAAGATAATGCATCATTTCTCTTTAACTCCAGATTAATTTTCTTTCCTTAAAGCAATTTTGAAATATCTAACTGCTAATTGCCTTCTGCATAAATATAGAATTTTTTAAAGACTCAGTATACTTTTCAAAGAATAAATGTCTTTTCCTTTCCACACATAATTCAAAAATGGCAGAAAATATTTCACACAGATTCGAAAGAAATCTCAGATGAAACCCCAAAATGTCAAGCAAATATTACTTTCCATTTTCCATGGGATTTTCTTTTCAAAAAAATAGTTTCAGTATTTCTTAGGTATTCTCAACCCCTCCTCCTCCTAAGACATAAGGAAGAATGGAAGGAAGACAAATGCCACGGAGGGTTAAGTAGTGATACAGAATAATACAGTAATCAAACAGGCAAAGATTATTCCTACTTTATTAATGAATTCTGTTCCTGAGTATCTATTCTATTCTTATAACTGGTCTGGCTATATATCATCTAGAAATGTACAGAGAAATCCAGTAAAGGATGAAGAAGCAGAAACAATTGTTGACTACATACTTTGTTAGTGGTTTTGTCCCAAGAGAGATAAGTAACAAGAGAGCTGTGTTTAGAGAGAATTAGTCAGCAATTATTTTCAGGATGTAGAGAACCAGGGAGGAACTAGAGAACAAAACCACCTGGGAAGAGTAGGGGACTGGAACTCACATTTATTGAGAAAGTCCCACATGGCAAGCACTGTGCTTCATGCTTTCATTGTATGTAGGACATCATTTCCCTCAATAGTGGTTATTCAATGGGTTGGTGGTCATGATATATTCAAAAGTAGACAAAGAAACAAAGTCACCAGCTAGAGGTGACTCTCTACAAGAAATCTAGAGGAGTTAGGTGTTAAGGAGAAAAGAAGAGAACATTTAGGTTAGTTAATGAAATGGGTGAAGGAGGAGGATAAATAAAAATAATGTATAGATAGCAACAAAATTCCTATTGAAGGTGTCTTCTAGAAAAGATAACGCACTAGAAATCAATGAGGCTATTCCAATTCCCCAAGCCAGAAACCAATTGTGATAACCAGAGATACCTCAATTCCCCAAGCCAGAAACCAGTTGTGATAACCAGAGAGATACAAGAACACTAATAACAAGGGATGGTACCAAACCCCAACACAGGAATGCCTGCAAGATATAATCCAGACAGAATAAAAGAAAATATGGGCTGATGAACAACTCCTTTAAACAAACCAGCAAAAACAGAGTAGTGCTGCAAGAAGTAAACAAAGACAATTTTGTCAAACTGCTTTAATTTGAAGTAGTAAAGGCTGGAGGAATTGTGCTGCTGTGAGAAAGACACGAGATGTACCACTGTTCCCTTCCTCACAGGACTCTAAGGCCATAAAGGGGGATTTACAATGAAGGTATTCGACCACGTCCCCAGAAGGATGAGGGACGTAGCATGCCCTCAACTGAGCAAGCTGAAAAACCAAGTAGAAGGATTATACAGAGCCAAACTCTATAGCCAAATTCTGGAATTGAGGAAACAAAGTCAGGAACGCTGGCCCTTAGTTTAGGCATTTCAGCAGATATTAAGAGCAAACCTTACAGAAACAAAGTCACCACAAATGTTGGGTGAATTTTAAAGCCTCTCATCCAAAGCAGTGATTAGATTTTTGACATTGTTGATTCTCCTCCTCTTTTCAATAGCTTCTAAGCTTATATAGCTTCCAATACCACTTAAAACTCTTTAGAGATTAAAAAAAATGTTTTGACTTAGCCCTATCATACTCCTTTTTATGTAAGTTTATTTGCTTATCACTCATTGAGTCTGTTTATTTAATTTCCTTGAGAGAGCAGTTTTTTTTAATTATAATGAAAGTAGTATACATTTAATTGCATTTATAAAATATGCAAGAATTGACAGAGTAGAGGAATCCTTTAAGACCGATTACTGGCTGAATGAGTATACAAATTTTCTTAACTATATGGATAAAGGTATGGTGATAGTAACTTTTATAGAGATTTATTTATAACTTATTAAAATATTAGCAAAGCAGTTTTTGTTTAAAGTTTTCTTTTTTAAATTTATCTTACTGAAGTAGAGTTGATTTACAATGTTGTGTTAGTTTCTGCTATACAGAAAAGTTATTCAGTTATACATATAAACATTCTTTTTCATATTCTTTTCCATTATGGTTTATTACAGGATATTGAATATAGTTTGCTGTGCTATACAGTAGGATCTTATTGTTTTATCCATTCAATGTATGCTTAAAATTTTCTTCTGTTGCTTTTAATGTAGCTTCAAAAGCATACTTTTGCATCTGTACTTTTGCATGTTATGTCTAGTTTCACTTTTACATTGCAGGTTTTCTTCATGCGTTTTTGTAGGGCTGACGTTCTACTGGAGAAACTCTAATTAGATCTGCCATTGGGAGATTGGGATTGACATATATACACTATTGATAGTATGTATAAAATAGATAACTAATGAGAACCTACTGTATAGCACAAGGAGCTCTACTCAGTGCTTTGTGGTGACCTAAATGGGAAGGAAATCCAAAAAAGAGGGGATGTATGTTTACACATAGCTGATTCACTATGCTGTACAGCAGAAACTAACAACACTGTAAAGCAACTATACTCCAATTTAAAAAAATTCAGTACCTAAAAATTTAAATATATATATATATGTATAAGTTAAGATGTAAGTTAAATAAGAGATTGAAGTAACTGGAAGTTTGCCAACACTTCATCTTATAGAAGAGAAGTTGATTGTTATTGAAGTTGGTATCTTGAGTAATACAGAATCCATGAAGTTTTTTCAAGTCTTAATATCGATCTCTATCATTTTGGAGGCCTTCCAAATTACAGAAGAGAAAAATAAAGGAACTCTGGCCATAAAAGAAAAAGCAAAGAGGTAAGGAGCATCAAAAAAAAAAAAAAAAGATTGCAATAGCACTAAGAGACAATTTCAAGTTTAAGGTAAAAGCTTCAAAGGAACAAAGAATGTTACTTTTATGAACAAAAGGACAATGCTCAAAGGCTATACTGTCATCAACTTTTATGCATCAAATAAAGCATAAAACATAAAGCAAAAAGAAAAGGGTTGGAAATAAAAGTTGACATTAACAGAAACATAATGCAGTAAGAGCTCTCCTAACTGACTCTCTAGATTAACTGACAATTTCTATTCCTCTGCAAAATATGCTGACATATCCATAGCAGTCTAAACACTGACCACCACCATCTACCAATGGATTGCCCCCACTGTGAGCTACTCCTACAAATCGAGTTGTATGCTTACCAAGGGTCAGTCCTATTCGTTCCCAAACGTGCTTACATCTGTAGTACTTGATATTGGACCCGATATTATGTATAAAATAGCATGTATTAAAATGTGAAAATAGAGTTTATACTTAATTAAAACAAATGGTTTGTAAAGTCTCCAACAGTGTGACTCTCTAAAAATTCCTGTCAAATCAGGTGTGGGGACACAAATTTAAGTTATTGGAAGATCAGACATTAACTGAAAAAACCTACACATTATTCTACACTCAAATCACTTTCAAAAGTGTCTCTAAACTCTCATTCCACTTTAAAAATCTACAATTAAAAGTGACAGACCTTACACAATGGGTGTGGTTTAAACCACACAAATAATAGGACTCCAATGTAGGGCCCGTACTCTAAGAGACTTTGGTTCTTCATCAAAAGATTAGCAACTAAATGTCTATCCGTGTTTTATTTAAGCCAAAATAAAAGGTCTTCTGTATATTTTTTTCTTTATCCCCTGTCTTAACAGACATGCTGGATTTACTAATTTGCTCCAGTACTGATCATGCTAGACAGTATTTAGTGTTGTGCAGTATTTTAATCCTCCTTTCTCAGTATGTGGCAGATTAGTCAAAAGTAAAATGACCATATGGAGATAATGACTGGTAATAATATAATTAATAACTTGGGTTTTAGAGATTTATGCATAGACTTGCAAAGAAACAATACTCGTTTTTAAATGTCCCTTGACCATTTATAAAACCTGACCACATTTTCGGCCAAATATAAAAACAAACTTTTTAAACTAGCAACATTAGGATCTACACTGTTTGACTATGGTGTAAAGATCCTGAAACTAGAGCATATCTTGTGTGTTTGAGGACATGAAGTGTTCAGTATGACTGAAGCAGAATGAACTTGGAGGCCATTGTAAGGACTTCTGCTCAAACTTTGGAGACACAAGTGACAATCTGCGTTTTTGTTTTTATTGTTTTGTTTTTTGAATTTGCATAGAGTGAATGTTTTTCATATGCATTTTAATAAACATATAGCGTCATATATCCACCACTCCAGCACCATACAGAATAGTGATCTATGTGTTTTCAGTCTCAATCGGCAGCTTCACCATAAATAGGATTGTAGAGTCAAGGACATGAACGGGAAGACCAGCTAGGAGGCTGCTGCAAAAAGCATGGATATGTGGCCTGAAGCACGATGATGGCAGTGGAGGTGGTTTAAGTTTCCTGTATTCAATAAGTAATTTTAAGGTTGAGCCTGTTTGATGTACTGCCAGATTAGACATGTATAATAAGAGAAAGAGAAGAGCCAAAGATGAATCTAAGTTACTTTGAAGAAGTAAAAGGAGGATGTTGATTTTGAGATGGGAACAACAAGAGAAAAAGTTCAGGGTGAGATAATAAATAATGTTAATTTTGAATGGTCTATAAGACACACAAATAATGAGTCAGCCTTTGGATGTATGATTATGAAGTCAAGAAGAAGGTCTTGGCCCAAGATATATAAATTTGAGAGCTGCCAGCACATAGATGGCACTTAAGGCCACTAGGTAGGATGATATCACCAAGGGACTCTCTACAGATGGAGAAAAGGTCAAACAACTCAGCCCTGGAGGTTGGAGAAGTTTGAGAGGTTAAGACGCACAAGCAAAGGAGACTCAAATGGAGCAGCCATTGAGATATGAGGTAGACAAATGTGTAATATCTTGGGAACCAAAGCAAGAAAGTATTGCTAGGATGAGGGAGTAACTGTTTCAAATCCTGTAGAAAGGTCAGATAAGATGAGGACTAAAAAATGCCATTGGATTTAGCAACTTGGAGATCATTGGAGACCTCCACAAACACTCTTAAAATAGTTGTGGGTATAAAATAAAATCTGACTGGAATAGGTTCAGTCTAACAGAAAAAAAAAAAAAGAATTGCAGTCGATGCACAGAGCTAGATCTTTTTAGAAGCTTTGATATAAGTGAAAGGAAACAGAGGTAGTAGCTGGAAGAAGTGAAGCAGTTGGTTTGTTTTGTTAAAATAAACCACTCTATGCTCATGGAAAAGTTCAATGAAGAGAGAAGTCTGATGATGCAAGAATAGAATAGAGAATTGCTAGGGAAGTTCTTAAGAGGATAAGGGCATGAGATCTTGTGTACAAATAGATGGGTTTCCTTTGCTAGGAATTTAGACAATTCATTCACACAAAGGAGTTAAGATAGTAACTAGACTTATCATGGTGATCTTTTTTTTTTTTTTTTTTTTTTTTTTTTTGCGGTATGCGGGCCTCTCACTGCTGTGGCCTCTCCCGTTGCGGAGCACAGGCTCCAGACGCGCAGGCTCAGCGGCCATGGCTCACAGGCCCAGCCGCTCCGCGGCATGTGGGATCCTCCCGGACCGGGGCACGAACCCGTTTCCCCTGCATCGGCAGGCGGACTCTCAACCACTGCGCCACCAGGGAAGACCCATGGTGATCATTTTGAAATGTACAGAAATATTGAATCACTATGTTGTGTACCAGGAACTAACATAGTGTTGTAGGTTAATTATACTTCAAAAACAAACTTATTAAAAAAGAGATTAGATCTGTGGTTACCAGAGGTGGGGGAGGGGAGAAGAGGAATTGGACGAAGGCAGTCAATAAGGTACCAACTTCCAGTTTTAAAATAAATAAGAACTAGGAATGTAATGTACAACATGACAAGATAATTAACACTGCTGTATGTTATATATGAAAGTTGTTAAGAGAAAAAATTCTGAGAGTTCTCATAGCAAGAAAAAATGTTTTTTTCTATTTCTTTAATTTTGTATCTGTATGAGATAATGGATGTTCACTAAACTTACTGTGGTCATCATTTTATGATGTAAGTAAGGTAATCATTATGCTGTACACCTTAAACTTACAGTGCTGTATATGAATTGTATCTGAATAAAACTGGAAGAAGAAAAGGTGTTAAGGCAGAATACATGAGCACTGACATAGGTAGAGAGATTAGACTGAGTAAACTGAGGCAAATGCTCTTCTGATTGTTTTCATTTTATCATCATCAGCCGAGAATAATGATGAGGGAAGAGATGATAGAAGCTTTAGAATAAAGAAAAAGGTGTGAAAAGTTAGCTAAAGACTGAGGGAGTGAGTATACTTGGGAAATATAATATGGCTATTAGGCTTCATTAGAACCCACTTGGGGTTAGTTGTCATAAATTCAAAACAAGACCAGTAAGCATGATGGTAAGTTTTTCTCCAGCCATGTTTGGCTTTTCAGATATGGGCACACATTAGGCAGACAGTTGGATTTGACTATAGTTGTGATTTTGTCAGGCAGTAGAGTAAAACAAGAGAGATAAAGGGAGCTGCGGTTTTATAGCAAAGGAATGATTCTAATTATGAAACATGAAATATTCATTGTATACATTTGTATAAATAAAGGTGTATAAATAAAGGTGTGGGGCATTTGCTGAGTTAGGGACATGGAAAAGTGATAGATAAGCTAATTATAAGTCCTTGATTG
Organism: Mesoplodon densirostris; assembly: GCF_025265405.1. Lineage (NCBI taxonomy): Eukaryota > Metazoa > Chordata > Mammalia > Artiodactyla > Ziphiidae > Mesoplodon > Mesoplodon densirostris. The sequence continues at coordinate 59,813,029 of NC_082669.1, read as the reverse complement.
TAAAAGGATTGTTGAGTTGGACTATTAAAGGGAGTCAGCTGGAAAGGCTGGTGGCCAGAGAATGGGAAGCTATAGATTATAATGATAGAAGGGTTGTAGTTAATAATAATGACAAAATCTAGGCTATAAACAAGAGTGGTAGATATAGAGTCAGTATCATTGGAGGACATAAGGCCAAGGACATGAGAGGTCAGGATATTGCATGAACTTTAGATGTTGACATCACCAGGAATTATGACAGTACTTGTATAGGAGGAAAAAATTGATACAGGAGCTCAATTTTTCGGGGAAATGAGAAGTGAAATACAGACAGTAGATGACTTCAAAAAGAAATAATGAGTGGCAGGGTGTGCTAACAGGAGATTCAAAACTCAGGGTGCCTTTCTTTCATTGGTAGGGAAAGAAAAGAGTCTATATCCATTCATCAGGAGCTAAGAAAAATCCTACTCCTCCATTCTCAGTAGCTTAGGAGGGCTGCTCCCCTACTTTCGTTTTGCCACTTTGGTGAGGAGACCAGCCGATCTAGGGAAGCTCTTTCAGAATAAAGCCAATGGCATAGTGTTGTTATGCAGAGAAAGGGCCTGAGTTTAGCTCTGCAGCTTGGCTCTCGTGGCATGGAAAGAATCCAGAAATTCTCATATGCCTTAAGGACAGCTGTGGAAGGTAACTGATGGGATGTCTTGTAATTAATTGATGGGATGACAAACAGGGCATTGACACCTGTATCTGAGGGAGGGCTGAAGACCACACAGGCTGGAGGTAAGAGGGAATCACGGCCAGACCTCATTGGCAGCCAGTGTACTTGGAAGAGCTAAGATGGGATCAAGACAGCTGACAGGACCATAGGTCCTGTCCAAGCCAAGAGAGGAGAGACCCCATGTCCCTTATCCTCAAACCTCAGCAGAGGATGGCAACAAATCAAGATGTGACAGGCTGTTAAGGGATATCGTTGCTGCAGAATTCAATAAAGATCCAGAGAACAGCACAAGGACACACAGAGAGCTGTGGCCCCTTCTCTGAAGCCAACGGAGACAGTGAGCATCTTTGTATACTCAGACTCCATCTGAGGGTGAAATATGAGAAGGAAACAGAATTCTGAAAATCTGAACATACAACTGAAGGGGACTGTTTTAACCCCATCAGGAGCTTGTGACAAAGATCAGATCATTTATAAGAAATGAACAAGCTATTTCTTTATATATCTGAATGTAGAGGCCTTTTGTAACACATACATTGAGTGCTTAAACAAAAGTAAAATAAAGAACTATTTTTCTAGTTATCTACAGATTCTTTTATAGATAGAGGAGTTCAAATTAGCTTCAACGCAGCTATGAAATCAGTCCTTAATATTGAATTAAAAACTGAACTCTGACATTATGGTCTGTTTTGAAGAGGATTTAGGTCAGTGGTATGAAACAGATGAAACCACACTGCAGTAATGAGTGTCCAGCGCAAAGTGATCACAACGTGGCTGAGAGAAACCAGGAGATCAAATGATAGAACATTACAATGCCACAATTCTAGGTCAGTGGCAGGAGGCCACCTCTTCCTTCTGGGAATTGAATCCTATTGGGGCCAAGGGTCCAGGCTCTTGCAGGTTCAGTGGCCAAAAGTGTGCTGGGGCCAGGGGTGGAGATAAAGCAAATACCTTGGGCTCTATTCTGGTGCATCTAACAAGCCCAGTTCCCCTGAGGGTAGTGTTTAATGTAGCACAGGTTGACAGAAGAATAAACAGATAATCCTTTTTTCACCTACTGGTCTTTTACTACTCCGGAATTTAAGCCCATAATGTAGCAAAGAAAACCATATTCACATGTGATAAGGACAGGAATAAAGCCCAGAGATGGGGGGCGGGGCGGGGGGGCTCAAATCTTTGGGAGACTTCTCCAGGATAAAATGACAAATTGATAAGAACAATCCCAATTAAACCTTGTTGAAATTAATAAATGTTCTTATCCTGTTTCCCATTATCTTTGTTAATAGGACTAATGATCCTATTAATAACCACAGCTAACATCTATGAGCACTAGGCTACAGTATTTACATATATTATCTCCTTCAATTCTTACAACAATCCTATGAAGAAATTACTGGTTTTATCATCTTATAGATAAAACTGAGGCTTAAACGTATGGACACCAAGGGGGCAAAGTGGCGGGGTGGGGCGGGGAGGTGGTGGTGGGATGAACTGGGTGATTGGGATTGACATGTATACACTGATGTGTATACAACTGATGACTAATAACCTCCTGTATAAAAAATAAAGTTCAAAAAAAAAAAATAAAACAAACAAACAAAAAACCCCAAGGCTTAGACAGATTAACTCATCTGTAAAATACACAGTAAGTAAGTTACGAAACAGGAATTTAGGCCCAAGACTCTTCATTTCAGGGCTCACGTGCTTCACTAGTCAACAATAACACCTTCCATGTGGTTACCATTTTTTAGACTAAGTTTATAGAAGGTGTTTTGTACCTCACCTTGTATGATGTAACCCTATGAATTAGGGACTAGTATTATCCTCATTTTTAAAGGAAACTAAGGTAAAGAGAAATACTGGGCCCAAGACCATCTCCAACAAGAGAGAAACAGAGAATAAGGTTTGCAGAGAGAACTTAAGCTGACCATTCACAGTAGACATTCACTCATGTTTTATTAGAGTTTTTTTGTGTGTGTGTGGTACGCAGGCCTCCCACTGCCGCGGCCTCTCCCGTTGCGGAGCACAGGCTCCAGACGCGCAGGCTCAGCAGCCATGGCTCACGGGCCCAGCCACTCCCCAGCACGTGGGATCCTCCCAGATCGGGGCACGAACCTGCGTCCCCTGCATCAGCAGGCGGACTCCCAACACTGCGCCACCAGGAAAGCCCTTATTGGAGTTTTTTAAGTCTAATTTTACAGAACACTAAATAACTTACATGTTAATCCAGTAACAAAAATTCACCTTCCAAATGTAGCCAGATAATTTATCTAATGACTATACCACTGACCCTCTCTCTTCAAATGAATAAGTACATATCTGAATGTATGCTGTATTCACCTTACATATTGATGGAGGTATAACTTTCCATAAATCCATTTTCTTCCCCAGCTGCCATTGCCAAACTTGACTCATCTCAGAGAATATACCCGGAGAGAAAAGCATCCAATTCTTTAGTTAGCAAGCAACTCAGAGGCAGTTTAAAACAAAGGAAAAGCAAGAAGAATCAGGCAGGAACCACACATCTTGATGGCTCGGGAGAGGCCCAGTATATACCTGCTAATCCAGTGGCCTGTCCTGTTCAGTGTTTCTCTAGGACAAAGCATCACACTTGGCAGAATATATTATATGATCACCCCAACTGCAGGTGAGGGAAAAAATCTCTCTCCCCCTGGTTGGACCCCCATTTAGGAAAGTTGTCAGTCACAGCCTCATCTGAGCCTGTGACCCAGACAGCCTTGCTGCAGAGGTCCAGGCCAGGATAGGAAGAGGGCATAGAGGAGAAATGCAAGGTAGGCACAGAAGCACTAGAGGACCAAGGTCTCATTACCAAGGCCCTGCTGCACAACTCATACTCTCTAAATCTATTTCTCTATTCCCTAGATTTTTAAGTTCATTGTTTTCAAATTGGCTCAAAAGAGAAAACAACTGTATGGGTGAACATTCACCATAATGGAAAAGTTTTTAGAATTCACCGCTTTAAATGTGAGGAATATGTATATTTATAATTTAATACAGGAAGACTGATACTACAACTACTGAGAAATATATAAAATCTGTGGTAATGTTCTCAAAACACTTCGTTTTCCTCTTGTGTTTAATATTTAAGTTACAATAAATAATACATGTAGAATGGATTTAACTTTTTTTTTTTTTTTTTTGCAGTACGCAGGCCTCTCACTACTGTGGCCTCTCCCGTTGCGGAACACAGGCTCCAGACGTGCAGGCCCAGCGGCCATGGCTCACGGGCCCAGCCGCTCCGCGGCACATGGGATCCTCCCAGACCGGGGCACAAACCCGTGTCCCCTGCATCGGTAGGTGGACTCAACCACTGCGCCACCAGGGAAGCCCTGGATTTAACTTTTTAAAACTGTTTTCATCATTTCATTTGTTCTCTATAACATGTGGTACGTAATAGGGAAGATAAAATCTCATATTACTGATGTATTTTTAAAATCGTATCTTTGCCTTAGTTTCAATAATACTTATCTCAGAAACCAGAAATATTCTTTTTAAAAATTTTATTTATTTTATTATTTTTGGCTGCATTGGGTCTTCGTTGCCATATGCTGGCTTTCTCTAATTGCAACGAGTGGGGGTTACACTTCATTGCAGTGCGCAGGCTTCTCATTGCGGTGGCTTTGCTTATTGCGGAGCACAGGCTCTAGATGCACGGGCTTCAGTAGTTGTGGCACGCGGGCTGAGTTGCTCCGCGGCACGTGGAATCTTCCTGGACCAGGGCTCAAACCCATGTCCCCTGAATTGGCAAGTTGATTATCAACCACTGCGCCACCAGGGAAGCCCGGAAGTATTCCCTTTTTAAAAAATCTTAGCACAAGTTTGAGCAAAATGGTGGCGGGGATGGCGTTACATTTTGTTCAGTCTCCCCAATCCTGTTTAAAAAGCTGACAGAAATGGGGTGCTACTGCTAATTGGTTCAGGATTTATTTGGGGGGTGATAAGTGTTCTGAAATTGATTGCACAAGTCACATAACTCTGTTCATATACTAAAAGTCATTAAATTGTACACTTTAAATGGATGAATTGTATGATATGTGGATTGTATCAATAAAACTCTTACTCTTAAAAAACTGAGTAACTAGCATATTATGGTGAGTTAAAAGAGGCCACAGTTCTTAGACATTTCTGCCATCAAAAGGCAGGGTCCATCTCCCTTGCCCTTGAATCTGGGCTGGCCTGTGACAGCTTTGAATAATAGAGTAGCTGAAAGTGACTCTACACCACTTCCAGGCCTAGCCTTTAAGAGAACTGGATGCTTCCATCTCGGTCTCTGGGAGATTTCAGCTGCTTTGTAAGAACTTCAAATACCTTGGAGTCACTCTAGTCCGAGGAAGCCTATGTTAGCCATGAGGAGAGAGAAAGAAAAAAGATGTTTGGCAATCCCCCAGATGTTCCAACTCTCAACCACTCAAGTTATCTCACCTGAGGTTGCAACACTGTGAAACAGAGACAAGACACCCATACTGTGTCATGCCTGAATCCATGACCCCAAAATATCATGAAATATAATAAATTGTTATTCAAAGGCAATAAGCTCTGGGCACATTTGTTATGCAGCAATAAACAGAATAGACTGCAAAACAAGGTGATAAATTATTCTATAAATCCTAGTATAAGAGCAAGTGTACTTAAAACACTGACAGCAGCAAGATCCTAGAACAGCAGCAGCTATGAAGGAATAAGCAAAGGGAATACAAAGGGAATTCCAGTGGGCTCTGAAAGCCAAGAAACTCAGGAATTCATTTCAAAAAGAGGTCTCCATTCAGAGTGGAGACTCAAATGGCCAAACTTAGGATAGTCATAATGACTGGGAGACTTCTGGGGGTGTTGGGGCAACTGGCCCCCTGGGATGTCAAAAACAGTCAAAACCCAACAATGAAGAGAAACTGGTCAGAACAAAACACCACTTGTTCAGGGTAACAACTCTTGGGTGTAAACGAGAGAAAAGATATAGATTCTAATTAAAGAAGAGCAGAAGAGTAAGTCTCAAAATATTAGCGATACAGATATGCAGATAAATCTGTAGCATATCACAGTGAAACAAAACAAGAAACCTAGGTATGAAGCCAAAAAAGCCATCTTAACTTTCACGTCTGCTAAACAGGCACTTCCTCCTAAAAATACAGGAAAGAGGGGCAGCGTCAAGATGGCGGTATGGGAAGACACCGAGTTAGCGTCTCCTCACAACTAGGGCACCTGCTGCCTGCGGTTAGGGGACCCTGATGCCCAAGAAGACAGGAGGAACCCCTAAGTGAATGGGTAGGACATGTTGGGACTGAGGGAGGAGTAGAAGTGGAGGCCAGATAGGATCGGTGCCCCTGGGGCCAGGGAGATGAGGAGAGACAGGCAGGAGGGACCCTCTGGGAAAAGCGGGAGAGGAGCGGTGGGTGATCGCCTGGCCCACTAGGGCTGGGAAGCCTGCTGAACTCCAAGGCCAGTACCCCCCTCCAAAGCCCCCCTTTCCGGCCGCACTGGTCCTTGGGTCATAGGAAAGAGGCTGAGGGGAGAACAGGAGAGGCAGGTGGGAGGGGCCCTCTGGGAGGAGCAGAAGACTGGAGGACGTTTGGCCTGCTGGGCTCCCAGGTGAGGTCCCCTGCCCTCTGAGACAAGGGGTGGGAGGCACGCCTGAACCCCTTCTGTTCCTTGAGCCTAAGCCCCACCCCCCACAGCCCCCAGGGCCTTTTCCAGCCTGTGTGTCCTAAGCATAGGCCCCGCCCCCTGCCCAAACCTCACCCTGGCTTGGGCCCTGCCCTCCACACCCAAGGCCTTTCCCCCCCCTTTTTTTTCTTTTCCCTTCTCCTCTTTTTTTTACTATTGTGGTACCGATGTACCTTCCAGTTGTTGATTCATTTTTATTTTTATATTCTTCCTAATATATCTGTTAGTGTCCTAGTCTAATTTTATTTTTTACTTTGTTATTGTTCTTTTTTTCTTTTTTTTTTTTTGCCACCCCAGGCAGCTTGTGGGATCTTGGTTCACGAGCTTGGGGGAGGGCCGAAGCTCTTGCAGTGGGAGCACTGAGTTGGAACCACTGGACTAACAGAGAACCTCAGACTCCAAGGAATATTCATCAGAGTAAGGTCTCACGGAGCACCTCATCTCAGCACCAAGCGTTGGAAGCCTCAGGCCGAACAACCAGTAAGACAGGAACACAATGCCACTCAAGATTCTTGTAAATATAAACAAGATTAGTTTAAATGTTAGGTAGAAAGGTGACAGAACTAGAATGGCTAAAACAGTTTTGAAAAGAAATAAAGTGATAGGAGTCTGTCTACCCGATTTCAAGACTTACTATATAGCCATAGGAACCAAGGTGATGTGGCATTGACCAAAGAATAAACACACAGACCAGTGGGACAGAATAAAGAACCCAGAAATAGATGCATGCAAATATGCACAACTGGTGTTTGACAGAAATGTAAAAGTTACTCAAGTAGAGGAAAAACAGCCTTTTCAACAAATGGTTCTGGAGCAACTGGACATCTATAGCAAAAAACAAGCATAAAATGAAAAACAAAAAACTCTTTCTTATGCCTCACACCCATACAAAAAAAAATTAACCCAAAATGGATCACTTAAAACTAAAATTTAAAACTATAAAAATATGTAGAAAATATAGGATAAAAGTTAGGTATCTAGAGCTAGGCAAGGTGTTCTTAAATGTGATACCAAACGTACAACCCATAAAAGAAAAAACTGATAAATTTGACTTCATCAAAATGAACTTTTAATCAGCGAAATACCCTTAAGAAGATGAAAAGAGAAGCTACAGAGTAGGATAAAATATTTACAAAATACATATCTCACACAGGACTAATATCTATAATATACAGAGAACACTCAAAACTCAACAGTAATAACAAAGAGAGTTGACCCTAAAACAATGTGGGCAGCTGCTTATGGCAAGTAGAGCTCCTTAGAGAAATCAATCATTTTAGGTCTGTGGCAAGAAATGAACAAGATGTTATCTTGCTGTACCTGAAAGCAAGGATGCTAGGTAAGACTTCTGAAGACATGTCAAAAGCACTCAGGAATACCGTCAACAGCTCCCATAGACCAAAGCTGGAAAAATTTATTATCATACATAATACTGAATCCTATTGAAAGAACCATATCAAATACAAAAAATTCCTTGAGATCAAAATCATGGTCCAAAACTGTACTGATCACCTTTAGACACTGCGTCATTGGCATCATCAGAGTACCATGCCATTATTATGAAAATTTACAAAAGGAAAGTTGATGCCTTTATTCTTCCTCTCCTTTAAGAACTGTATTTTAAGGTAATGGAAAAATAATAATAAGGGAAAGATAATCTTTATATAAGAATCACAGCTAATAAGTGCAAAAGACATGTTGGAATTAGACAATCACCATTTTGCAACTCCTAATAAAATAATGGCTCAAGGTAGTGGTCATTCATGGACTACTAAAACATTGAGCTAAAGGATGAGGAGGGTCTTTTAAAAGGGATGAATGAGGTTGACACCACTTAAGCTCCACTGATAAATTTTAACATCACTAAAATTGAACAATCAGATATTATGTTACTGCTGATACGATGTGATAGAAAACGCACATTAGAATCTATGAAGTACTCTTCATATTTAAAAAACTGAACCTGAATTTAATCAATCCTCTAGATATAACTTTACAAGATAGAGAAACAGAGCAACATGTTAAATGACAGCATAAAGATATAATCAGCCCAACCTAAAATGTGGGAAATGCTAAAGAACAAATGATCTAGTTTTTTTCAAAATTTAATGGTATAAGAGGAGATGCTCTTTAAACTCAAGAGTTTAGAGACACATTAACTAAATGCAGTATATATACTTTGGTGGGCAGAATCTTAATGCAACCCAACAAATACTTCAAAGACATTTTGGAAACAATTGAGGAAATTAAATATGGAATGGGTATTAGATGATATCAAGGAATTAATGTCAATTTGTTCATCATGGTTAAATTTAAACTAATTCCTTATCTATTAATGATACCTACTGATTTATTTATGAATAAAAAATATATCTGGAATTTGCTTTAAAATACCCTACCAATAAAGAAGAGAGAATAGACAAAACAAAAATGGCAGTATGTTGATGGTTGAAACCAGGTTTGGGATATATGATGGCTCATTATATGATCATTTCTACTTTTGAGTGTGTTTGAATTTTTCATGGTAAACTATTTTTAAACAATCATGTAACTATTCATTTGACAAGTTGAACATGTACCCTTTGCAGAACAAAGTAAGTAAAATACAATCTTTTCTCCCAAGAAGCTCACAATCTAGTAGTGGGAGAAATAGAAAAAAAAAAGTGCAATGAAGTATGATACTTGCTCAAATAAGCACATTACAGTTACAGTGGGGGCACAGTGTAAGTGAAAAGATATACCCCAGGAGACATGAATCAGGACTTCAGAGAGGAGGTGATACTAGATCTGTCGTTAAAAATTTACAGGAGTTCATTCAGGTGACATGAGGAAAAGGCATTCAGAGTGACAGTAGTAAGTCCTATTTATATGTATCACTTCCTGTTTCAAGCACTGTTCTAGGCACTTCGAACTTTTAAATCATTATATCCTCAAAACAAACCTGTGAGATGTGTTATTCTTAGCACATATCCTTATTTTACAGATAAAGCAACTGAGGCCTAGAAAGGTTAAGTAAACTGACCAAGATTGCATAATTGTAAATGACAGTGATAGGCAGCAAAACCAAATAGTTTGCTCTCAAACACTAGACTTCTTCTTCAGTAGATGGAGTAATGTGTAACAGAGGCAAAGAGGCGTAACCTGTAACAGTACACTAGAAAACCATAAATGTTGCTATAATATATGGTGTGAGGTGGAAAATCAGAAGGGTGTGTCAGGAAATGAGAGAAGATGGATGGTTAGTCAAAAGGGAGACCATGAAGGGCTTCACATATCAAGGAACGGAGTTTATACCATTTTCAAGTAAGAAGCTGCAAACCAACAAAGGCTTTTAAACAATGGAGTGACATGTACTGATTTATGCAGTACAAAAATAACTTAGGCAGTGGTGAGCAGAGTGGATGGGAGGGGAATCAATAAAAGGAGGCAGAGAATTCAGTTAAGAAGTGTTTTGGTCCAAGAGACAGACTGTAGGGGCCAGAGCTTTGGCACTGCTGATAGACATGGATGAAAGAGAACAGATTCAAAAGAGATTTAAGAGGAAGAAGCCACAGAATTTGGCAAAGAATTCCATATGGGAAGCACAGGGATGGGAAAGGTGGAGTTAAGGAAGTCTCTCAGGTTGCTGACTTGGGGGGTGGGAGGGAGGAGGTATGCCAACAATGAGTGGGAACATCAGAGGAGAAAGTCTTATAATGAAGAAAGTGTGTTCACATTTGACCAGGTGAGCCTGTGGACACTGTCATATAATAATGACCCTGGATCTCAGAAGATAGATGTGTATCTGAGAGACTTCAACATACTGGCAGTATTTAAAGCCATGGAGACTAATGGGATTCACTCAAGAATCCTTCGCAGAGAAACAAAACAAAAAATCAGTGTTTTTCAAACTTCAGTTATTCAAGGACTTCAGGACTTTTGCCATGTTAGTGTACCTGTCCCATTGTTTATTTAATAGTTTTCTGAACTGGCATGTTTTTTACTTTATTTTCAAACAAAACATTTATCACTACTGTAAAAAAAAAAAAAAAGAAAACTATATTACTTAGCATAATAAATGGAAAATAACCATAAAGTTAAACTGTAATGCTGGTCAACGTAGGTTCATCAGTTGTCAACAAATGCACCACTCTGATGGTGGGGGGATGTTGATGGCGGGGGGATGTTGATGGCCGGGGAGGCTGTGCCTGCAGTGGGGGGACTGGGGGCGAGGGTAGGAGGTACATGGAAAGTCTTTGTACATTCCTCTCAATTTTGCTGTGAACCCACAACTACTCTAAAAAATAAAGCCTTTAGATAAGTAAATTCAATTTTAAACATTTATATTTAATCCAATTAAATATTTCACTATTATCTATGAAACTTCAGCACGTGCTTCAGCTCATGAGAGCTGTTCTTTCTTTGTGAAAATATACTTTTTTCAGCAAGATTATAAAGAAAAACTTGCCTCAATCTAGAATAATACAAATTTAAAATAATTTAAAAGGAGATACAGTTGAATTTTCACCATGTGATGGGATATTATTTAATGTTCTGTGAGTCATCTCCTGTGCTACCTTTGGAACATGACCCACAATCAGGAAAAATTCTGCTTTACAGGAAAGACAAAGGAATCGGGTCCAGACCTATGTTCTGAGGTCAGCTGAGTAAAGGAGAGCTGAATCAGTGGACACAGAACAGACAGTGTCCAATTATACAGAATAGCATCCAATAGTACAGAAAGGTTGGTCTGGGTTTTCTAGAGGCATGTTCAGGATGGTCTAGATGATAACCAAAGAAGTAGACTCACTTGTTCCTGAGCTGGGGCTAAAGGAACTGAGGGAAGCTAAAAGATCTTTTAGTTGCTGCTGCCTATCAGGTGACTAATTTGAGCCTGGACCTAGCATTCTCTCTCCTCCAACATTTTGTCCTCTCTACCCTGCCCCTGACCCCAAACCCACCATCCTCTTGCTGTGCCTGATGCTCTAGTAAAGGAACGTGAAACGAGTGTGGTGTCAAGACCCTTTACCTGCGGGAATTGTTCGCAACTGACCACACTCTCCCCATCCGCAGGCTAAAGGGCTACGTGCCCTGACCAGCGCCCAGTTGTAAAAAGCCAGAAGCAAGGCAGGCAGCATGAAATGTGACAGCATGATGAAAAATCATGGGGGAGATAATAAAAAAAAAACAGAAGCCTAAACTTACTATGAATCCACACGGCTCTATGACTCCACAGTGCTGTTTACTTTGAAATAAAAACTGAGTGCTTTGGGCTTCCCTGGTGGCGCAGTGGTTGAGAGCCCACCTGCCGATGCAGGGGACATGGGCTCGTGCCCTGGTCCGGGAAGATCCCACATGCCGCGGAACAGCTGGGCCTGTGAGCCATGGCCGCTGAGCCTGCGCATCCGGAGCCTGCGTGTCCGGAGCCTGTGCTCCGCAACGGGAGAGGCCACAACAGTGAGAGGCCTGCGTACCGCAAAAAAAAAAAAAAAAAACAACCGAGTGCCTTAGATCATTATGAAGACTCTGCTGAGTATGCACTTGCACAAAAAATGTTCTCTTCCTTTACTATTCCAAAAGGTGATTGATCATCTTCTACCCCATCAGTTCTGCACATCTTACCCCCTTTTAATATGGAGTCAAAAATGAAGTTAAAAATGATTTTTATAATGTGTGGTCAACAAATTACACTGGCCAAAAAAAAGAAAAAAGTTTAGCAAATCTAAAGGACTTCATTTGTATTTTTTCTTTGTTTCTCACTAATCTCTGACAAAATTATATTTTCTGCTTTTCTTTATTGCCAAATTCCTTAGACCCTATGTGTCACCTACATAAAATATCCTAAATATACACAATTTGCTTTCAAATGTACTCATGTAACTAGTTTAGGAATAGAATTGCAGTAGAATTTGAGGGGAGTTATAACTTCCTCAACTCAAAAGTTTTCATCCTACATGGCCTTTAGTATTTTTTAAGTCTCACTCCCACTGAAAACATCCTGAAATTAATGATATAAAATAGATGATAAACAGATGTGAATAGAGCAAGTAGAATTCTGCAGAACATTATTTCTTCCAAATGTCCAAACTTCAATTTAAAACTTAAACACAATTAGACAAGTATTTTCATAAAGGCTTGAGCATTGTGCATAATCAACAAGGAATAAGAATTTTTGTTCTACCAAACTGTAATAAAGGACCAGAGTAGAGGGAACATTTACATTGAAATGAGATGCTATGCTCATTCCAGTATAGAGCAGAAACTCTAAAAAAAAAAATTGTAGAACACATAATGGCATTTTTGTAATCTAGAGTAAGTTAAGACCTGCCAGCACGAAATTAGTTTACTTCCAAGTAATAAAAGCAGAATTATAAGAATGTGGGAAGCACCTCTATCCTGAACAGCTCAGAGAGCGCACTGGAGATGGCGGGAGGGAGGGGGGAGGGATGGGGGAGGGATGGGGGAGGGAGGGGGAGGGATGGGGGAGGGATGGCTACAGGCTATGATTACATCATTTGGCTCTGTGTATTCCCCCACTGTCTTCCCCTCCTCATCACTGCCTCTTGTCACAGTCCATTACAGGTCTGGCGGGAAAGGTTTTTACTGTCTTCTCCCTGGACTGTGAGCTCCTCAGGAGCAGAGACCCTGTCATCTTTATGTCCAGCCCAATACCTAGCATGAATAAGATGCTCAATTAATGTTTGCTGCATGGTTATCATAACCTTTCACTTGGTGGGGAAAAATCATCACCTCCAGAATTAAAAGAGAAATACCATCCTGTTGTGATAAATCATTCCTAGGCTGCAACGGAGATATGTCCCTGAAATGAACAGAGGACACAGCATTTACTGCTGTTTTTCTCTAAATGGCTGCCTTAGTTTGGATTCCAGAAGCGGGTTCTGAGACGGAGATGTCTGCGCAGGAAGTCAGTTGGGGAGTGTCCTAAGAGTAAAACTGCTCTGGAGTAAGGCCAGCAGGATCCGACAGGGGGAGATGCCAAACTGCTGGACAGTTGCCACAGAGGCCTCAGCTGGTCCCTGATGGGACTCTGGAGCGGGGGTGGTCCTTTAGAGCTACCAGTATTAAGGCAAAGGACCTGCACACCCTGCCTAGCCCAATCCTGGGAGATGGGTGCCTCGCGGAGACGAGGCGGGTGAAGCGATCTTGGGGGAGGAAGCCCCCTTCTGCTGAGGGAGCTGAGGGAGACCCCCTTCTGGAGCTGTGAGCCATGGGCCGCCAACAACCCTGCAAATGAGCAGGCTGACTGTGAAGAGGATTCTGGGTGATGTCCCACAGTGCCCACAACCATGCAGCTTACTCCCTCACTCAGAAGCTCAAACCTCAGATGGTATGGGAGTAACATACAGACCTGAGACCCTCGCAGTGATCTTTCTGATACGGGCGAGACGTATATAAAGGCACCGCAAGTGCCTCAGCGCACGTTATCAGGTCTTTAGACGGCAGCTGTCAATCTGTCACAATCTGTCACTTCGGCCACTTAAAATTACTGAAGACAGGGAAAGCTGCCCTCCCATTGAACTATGGGAAATCACAATTAGTAGCAGTCTTTTCTTCCAAATCATGAGATTTCTTGTAACGTGCACCAGCCTAAAGCAGATTGGTCCGTGTAGAATGAGGAAGCCTACCAGGAATGATTAAAAAAGCATCCATTCAGAAAGCATTCTCGGACTCATCACCATCTGGTCAGATCTGATTATTATACAGTCAGGGAAAGTCCTGCTGGAGACACCATGGGGAGAGTTCTCCTGAGGCGGCCATTTAGCATTTGTAACAGTGGTGGGGAATGAGTGTGATGGACGACAGGCACCTTGTACCAGGTACCCTTGCATCTGATCCACTCTAGTGACCCTCCTTCCATCAAGTCCAGAGAGGTAGGAAGATGCATGATGCTATTTTAAAGCCCCTCAGTGACAGAAGAAGCAGAAGATACATACTTTTTCTTTAAAAGGAAGAGAATGAAAAAATAATAACAATAATGCTTGAAGGCAGAGCAGCATGCCCGCTTCATCCCACACTGGTCAACAACCTCCTCTCTCCAGCTAGGAACACCAAGGCCATTTTTCAAACATTCCAGATGCTTCACTGCATGCAAGACTTCCTCATCAATTTTTCAAATTAAGCACAGCCCTGAAATTTGGCTGCCCTCTCAATCTGCTTTGAAAGAGTGTCAGCAGTTTTGATATCTGCCACATTTTATTCGCCGTAGGTTCAGGATCCCCCACAGAACAAAGCTACAAATAAAAGCTAGAAGAGAATTAGGAAGGAGAAAGCATGCTTCGCTGGGGTGCTAGCTCCACTGAGCTCACAATGGGGGGAGAGAAAACCTGCTGTGATAAGACTCTTAAGTGAGAGGAAAAGAAATATCAACAAATCTCACCAAGAAATCCCAACTGCAACTCAGAAAAGCTTTCAAAAGCCCAGCGTTCCATACTGGTAACAAGTAGAAGATGTCAATTACAGAATTTATGTTAATGAGACTAAGGATTAGGAGAGCTGAGTAAATCAAAAAGCCTTCCTGGGCTTTTCCAACCTTCAGAGATTTTATCTAAGGCATTTCGTAAACTACAAACAAGATGACACATGAAATAGGCTAATTGGACATCTCTTAGGCATTCGTTTAGCTAAAGTCCAGGAGATGAGAAAGGTTTGGCCATTTGTTGTGCTCTTCTAGCAAAACTTGCTGGCGATCGAAACACTTCTCAAATATAACTACTGCACCCTGGCTGCCATACAGCTGTCCCAAGCAAAGCTGGCAGTATTCAGAGCTTTTAAATCAAATGCTCTTTACCTGATATGTAATTTGTTCAGCCCATTTCCTTCATTATATTAACATGTTAAGAGCTTACACTGCAGACCAAGGATATCTTGAGTGTGACAGCCATGATTTAAACCTGAGGTTCTCAACCAGGAATGATTCTGTCCCCGTGGGACATCTGACAATGTCTAGAGATGATACTGGCTGTCACAACTTGGGGGAGGGGGTGTGCTAATGGCATCTACTGGGTAGGGGCATGGATGCTGCTAACCATCCTACAACGCATAGGACAGTCCCCACACACAACAAAATATCAATAGTGCCAAGGTTGAGAAACTGACTTAGACCTTGTTCTGGTTGAGAATATAGAAGTACTGTGGAAGAAAATGCTGCAGAACAGCTCAGCTTTGTGCAAAATACACATATGAAGGCCAAAAGAGCTTTGCTTCACTTGAAATCTACTGAACAGACCTATGTTAGGATTTCACACTGTACATCAGAGTCTGCATTATTCTGTAGTGCAGAAATATAAGGAATTAAAGTGCCTCTGATCCCTGCCCAGGATCCTTTGCTCTTCAAGAACAGGAATACCATTTCACTGTTTTATAAGAACCCTGAACTTTTATCCCCAGTTTAGTGACTGGTTCATGTTTGCTGCTTTGCCTTGTTTCATAGATATGCTGTAAACAGAAGGGCAAAGATGACTTTTCGCCATTCAAAAACGTGCCTAGGGCTTCCCTGGTGGCGCAGTGGTTGAGAGTCCGCCTGCCGATGCAGGGGACACGGGTTCGTGCCCAGGTCCGGGAAGATCCCACATGCCGCGGAGCGGCTGGGCCCGTGAGCCATGGCCGCTGAGCCTGCATGTCCGGAGCCTGCACTCCACAACGGGAGAGGCCACAACCGTGAGAGGCCCGCATACTGCAAAAACAAACAAACAAAAAAAAAAACATGCCTATATGTCTAGGGAATAGGGATATTAACTAGTCTCTAATCCAAGACCGGTAAGATTAATAATGCATGGTAGCCACCCCGCCCCGGCTTCCTTTCTTGGGGAGCTCCTTCCTTATGATTTCAGCATCTTTAATCTTAACCCATGTTACTCATCTGTTCTTAGTTATTTCCCCCTAGGTATCTTTCTACCTCCACAAATTCAAAATGCCCCAAATTTAACTTATCTGTTTGCTGAGAACTCATCTGCTTGCTGTCTTACTCCACATCCTTTCCTCTACCGCTATTGTGTGTCAATCAGATCAAGCATTTAAACCTTTCCCTCACTTCCTCTATTTAGTCAGCTATCAGGTTCTATATACTTTCACTTTAAATCATCTCTTCCATGCCATTTAGAACTTCATACTCTATCTCAAGGACTCCCAGAGCCTCTTTTCTGGTGCTGCTGCTGACTTGAGGCATTCCCTTTCCTTCCTAACTCACCCCAACTGCATCTTTATATAATACTCATCTTCATTAAAACTCACTCATTTTCATCTATTTGTGCTCTATTTACTTAAGACTTAAAGAGGTGGGCCAATATAATAGATTGACTAAGTTTCCCCATAAATTCACGTCCATTCCAAACCTCAGAATGTGACCTATTTGGAAATAGGGTTTTTGTAGATTCCTTAGTTAAGATGAGGTCATACTGGACCAGGGTGGGCCCTAAATCCAATAACTTCTGTCCTTATAAGAAGATGAGAGGACACACAGAGACACGAAAACAGGGAGAGAAACAGTATGAAGATGGGGCCAAACATTAGAATCATACATCTACAAGCCAAGGAATGCAGAGGATTGCCAGCAACAACCAGAAGCTAGGAGAGAAGCATGGAAGGGTTTCTCCCTCAGAGCCTCAAGAAGGAACCAACCTTTACCAACATCTTGATCTTGGATTTCTAACCTCCAGAACTGTGAGAGAATAAATTCCTGTTGTTTTAAGCCTGTTTGTGGTCATTTGTTACAGCAGCCCTAGAAAACTAATACAGGTGTCCATGAGAATGTGCCTCACATTTCTCCAACTATAGATGACATCACTGTCCAAAGACCCCAGCTATGATGTTCTGATGTCCACAGCAGCATATACCCCAAGGCCACACTTCCCACAGGCTACTTCAAGCCAGTGACTGAGTGCAGCAGACATACAAAGCAGATCATTTCTTGGGAGACACAGACTTGACAGGCAATTTTTTTTTTTTTTTTTTTTTTGCGGTACGCAGGCCTCTCACTGTGTGGCCTCTCCCGTCGCGGAGCACAGGCTCCGGACGCGCAGGCTCAGCAGCCATGGCTCACGGGCCCAGCCGCTCTGCAGCATGTGGGATCTTCCCGGACCAGGGCACGAACACGCGTCCCCTGCATCGGCAGGCGGACTCTCAACCACTGCGCCACCAGGGAAGCCCTTGCCAGGCAATTTTGACTCAAAGACACTTCCACAGCCTTGACACATTAGACTGACTACAGTCTTTAGACTCTAACACCCAACCTTCTTTCCCTGTCTCCTTCTCTTGGAATCAGCCTGTATCATAGTCTGATGACTCTTTAAGCCTCCCCAACTCCTTTCCCATTTCTTCTCTTACAAGTTTCCCTAATAAAATCCACACACATTTAGTTTTACCTTGGTGCCTACCCTTTGGAGAACCGAGAGTAACCCAGCAAGGGATTACAAAATTTGATTTCTATTTTAAATAGATTTCTTTGCCTAGGTTTGTGGAGAATGGATTCCAATTTGGCAAGATTAGAGGTGGAAAGACCAAATAAGAAGCTAATGTAGTGGCTAAAAGGGACATGCTTTTAGCTTTCAGTACCCTAATGGTGGCAGTAGTCAGTCAGGTTCCAGATATACTTTGGCAGAAAACCTATGGAATTTGGTCATGGATCTATATGAGAGTGTGGGGGAAATGGGCATTGAGGTTGATTTCTTCATTTCTAACAAGAGAAAATGAAAAGATATTAGTGGAATTTGCTGAGATACAGAAAACTGAAATAAGAGTAAATCCAAAACTAAAAAATTAACAGTTCAGTTTCAGTTATATTAAGATCAAAGCTACTTGGAGTCACCTAAATAGAGATGTCACACAGGGAGTTAGGTAAAAAATGTGAAGCTCAGAAGACTTCTATATGAATTTGGAAGGTATGAGAATATAGAGTTGAAAGCTGAGGAAGTAATTAGAATCACCTAGGGAAAAAAATGTAGAGTGAGCAACAAAAGGGTAGTCATGAAACCTTCCAAAATGTAAAGGTCTAGAACAGAAGGAGCAAGTGACAACGAATACTAAGGAAGAAAAGTGTGATTATGGTGTTTAAAGCTAAGAGAAGAGAGCACATTGAGGATGAGTGGAAGGTCAACTGGTCAGATGCTGCCAGAAGTACAAGGAAGATGACTTGGAATTGTCTGTTGGCTTTGGAGACAGGAGTCTTTGGTCATCTGCCATTTTGGTGGAGTAGTGAGAAGAGAAGCAAAATAGGGGTGGTCTGAGGAGAAAATGAGACTTCAGCTTAAGTTGACTCTGAGTTGGGAAATGATTTTTTCCCAAACACATAGCACCAACAGAAAAGACAGTATTTTATTTAAAAAAAAAAAAAAGATATAGTCAAGAGATTTCCATTGAGTTTGGCATTTTTGAATTTATACTTTAAGCACTTACCCAGCCCTGCCTTAATAGTTTTAAATAATTATAACCATGGCCAAAAAAAAAGATAAACTTTTGTGTAGACCAGGGGCCAACAGAAATAATAATGGAGGCTAAAGCGATGCATTTATTGGCTCAGGAACCAAAAGAGACAGAAGTAGAGCAGAGGCACCAGCACCCCGTATTCTGTTGTACCCCAAGTCCTGAGCTCTCAGCGTTGAGAGATACTTACAGCAAGAAGGCAGTGCAACTATTTAGCTGGTATTCATTGGAATGACCATATCTACTTTTGAAATACTGATACTTCCATACTACTTAGTAAATAGCCTCTATCTCAAGCCCCCCACAAGGGATTGTGTTAAGCATCGAATTATATATTAAAATAACGTTAAAAGTAAAAACTCTTAAATCATCATATCCTCTGTTTGAACTTTTCTCATTTTACTACATTCTTTAGTTGTTACTGGTAAAAATCCAACTCTCCGTTTTCCTTCCAAAACCACTGGCACAGCCTCTACAACTTCATTAGAAACAACATTATTCATCATGTTTAGGTTACTGGGAATCCTTGCCCGTGATCTCAGCCTTGACCACCACTTTATTTGGAAACTCATGGCCCCTTTTTAAGAGAAAAGATATCATTAGAGATGCTTAGACATCAGAAAGAGACTACCTTTTTATTTTAGCCTAAAGTAGTAATAGTCAGGTATAATGCCAATGAAAGCTTTAAAAAATGAATATGTTACTCAAATTGCAAACACTCAATATAATAGTTACTTACTCTTTAGAGATAAGGTACTAAAATAAAAATCTCAAGTTTATCTGGGATATTACTTTGCATTTTTTACTGAGTAATAAAAAATTCTCTCGGGGCTTCCCTGGTGGCGCAGTGGTTGAGAGTCCGCCTGCCGATGCAGGGGACACGGGTTCGTGCCCTGGTCCAGGAAGATCCCACATGCCGCGGAGCGGCTGGGCCCGTGGGCCATGGCCGCTGAGCCTGCGCGTCCGGAGCCTGTGCTCCGCGACGGGAGAGGCCACAACAGTGAGAGGGGCCCACGTACCGCCAAAAAAAAAAAAAAAAAATTCTCTCTTAAAAATATTGTGTTAAGTTTAAACTGTCTGTGATCTATAAGCACATGCCTCCAAGTCATAATTAGTATGGAAGTCCATGCGGTCAGAGACTAAGACTAAAGTATATGTTAAATAATTCTGAGGGTTTTTCCCAAATGAAACCTGAGCTAAGAAGCATCAAACCAACATCACTGTGAACTCTTACTTCAACTCCCTAATTAACCAATTAACTAACTATCCTTAGGTGATTTGGGGATCCAAACAAAGTCACTGGTTACCCTGACCCACAGAAAGGACACTGGATATTTTTGTTTGCAGTAATGAAGTATTTGTAGACACACTGCACATTGCAGAAATACTACAGCTACCGAAGAAAGGGCATGCATACCAAAAAGGGGAAAAATAAAACAGAATGCATTTCAACGTAAATAATTCTGCCTTAATAGCAATACCAAGAGCCATGCAGCTTTCTGGCCAGGGTTTAAGATATCAATGGGGCCATCTATACCTGGCAGAAAAATAAATCTTCCAAATACTCAAAAGGTACTTATCCTGTTTTAAGCATATGTAATGGGAGAGAAGGATTTTTCCCCTCTACCTCCAGGTGCAGTTGAGCTGCCAGCAAGTGAGAGTAATGAGTGGCCCAACCTCACCCATGCTCTGCTCTCTGCACACCAGGCAGGCATTTGTCAAGGTGTAAATTATTTACAGCTGTCTCCAAAGGCTCTGGAAAGTTAGTGCATATCCTTAAAATTAAATGAAAAGGAAATCCTGGAACAAGTATTACATGAAATAGGGGCAAAGTAAAGGTATATTCTAAGTATTAAAGGTTGTTTTGATTGGAAAAACACACATGCACACATTCTTGCTAACACCAGGTGAAACACCAGGTTCTCATTATTCAGTTCTCTATTTCTTGTCACTTTAGACTCTAAGAACATGAATAGCAATGCTTAAATGTAAGCATGGAAACTAAACAATGGCTTAGGGGCTCATCGTTTGAGCAAATCTTCACTGAGTGATAACAGACACCCAAGAAACGCATAATTAGATAATTACTTCGTACTGACTCCATCTTCTAAAGGCTCAAGAATATTCGAAACTTCAAAGGAGCAAAGATGCCGCAACTCTAACTTTTCACTTAAACTCAGTTGTAAGCAGAACAGTGAGGCTGACATTCTGTTTAAGAGAAGGAGGGAAGGAAACCAATCATCCGCATAAAACAATGAATCAGCGGTCAGAATGCTTTCCACCGCAAGTAACCAAATACTTGATCATATGAAGCTTAAGAGATAAAGTTATCCCACTTCCTCATGTAACAAGAAGCTTGCAGTAGCAAGTCTAGGATTGGTTCATGAGCGCAAAGACGCCAAACCACTGGGTCCAAGAGACTGATTTGCTTACCCTTCTCCTTACAGCCTCAGGTGCTGGCTGACACCTCCGAGCAGCATATCCCACTGAGAGATGAGGTGTGAGTACACGGTCTCCGTAAGGGAGCACAGGAGCAGGAAACGCATCTCAGGCACTGGCATCCCAAGCAAGAAGAAAGCGGGGAAGAAAAACATCACCCCCTCACGCAGCTCTCTCTCTTATCAAGGAGAAAACTGCATTTTCCTTAAACACCTCCCCCACCCCAGCAGATTCCCTGCTATTTCTCATTGGTTAGAAATAAGTCACATGCTCACACTTCAACCAATCAGTGGTGAAGTGCGTGGGATTGGCACGTTGGGTCGGACAAACCAGCTTCACCTGGGGCTGGTTAATTAAGGCCTGAATAGAATCAGGAGATTGTTAATAAAGAAGGGAGAATGTTGTTAGACAACAAAAAGTGCCACAGCTACGGTTTTTATACCGGAGGTCAAAACATTTGGCTCCAATGGACGTTTCAAGGAAAGTAATTTCTCTTTTTTCCCAAAGTAATGCATAGTTTCAACTTTACAATTATAAGCAGCAGCTCCCTGGATGACCTCCCTGCTGATATAATAAAGCACTAGGAAATAGGTGCTCCCGTGCTTTCCAAGGTGGTTAGAACACCCAGTCAAGTGAAACTCCACAAATTCAAGTGAGCACTCTGAACTTCCCCAGAAGGGCATAAGCAATCACTGCAGAGTCTAGAACACAGAGTTACAGGGGAAAATACAGCTAAGGAGAAAAAATGCATATTAGAAGCTTCTACTTCTGAGCAGTTTTCCAGCTTAAGTGCAACCCGTTGCTATAATCTGATCAAGAGGTATCAAAGGTGAGGCTAACTATGGCAAAGAATTTCTGTGCGGACTTCCCTGGTGGCGCAGTGGTTGGGAGTCCGCCTGCTGATGCAGGGGACACGGGTTCATGCCCCGGTCCGGGAAGATCCCACGTGCCGCAGAGCGGCTGGGCCCGTGAGCCATGGCCGCTGAGCCTGCGCGTCCGGAGCCTGTGCTCCGCAACGGGAGAGAGGCCACAACAGTGAGAGGCCCGCGTACCACAAAAAAAAAAAAAAAAAAAGAATTTCTGTGCTGGCAAGTTAAACACTGATTGTTCCCCAAAATGGAATGGCCAGCTTAGATTGTATCAAAGGACTAATAAATATCATCCCCTAGGACTTGAAACTGAACCAGAAATAACTCAGCTTGAGATTTAAACAATTTACTCTGCCCTTTGTTACTGTGATTCTTTCTTATTTCAACTTGATCTTAATGTTCTGCTAGAGACTCCATTATGAGAACACAGTGGGGTGACAGCCAGTAGTTCCTGCAGTTGTTAATCTGAAATTCTAAGTGCAGCTCTGATCTTTCTGGACTGTGAGCTAATTCATTCACAGACATTGAACTAGCGCCAACCACTTCAGGTGCCTACAATAAGAGATAAATGAAAGAGTTCTTCACAGCCTATTAGGGACACAGATGTAAACAATTACAAGGTGGTGTGCAGGAAGAAACAATCTGGAAAACAGGGAGCATAACATGCAGTGCTGTGTACTCAGGATGGGCTTTGGCGGCAGAATGGGTTCTGGCATCACCCAAATTGGAGTCCTATGTACCTCCAGCCACACTCCTCTACCAAGGAGTTAAAAGTGCCTCTTTCCCCACTCTCTCAAGTCCCACTCTCTTGTGAGGAGCATGCAATCTGGCATTCATTCTCAACACTGGGTTGAAATTATTCTCAGGTTGTTTGGATTTTTTTTAATAAACCACATTTTCTTATAATTTACATAAAATACAATGCACCCATTTGAAGTGCATAGAACAATGAGATTTTAATACACATATATATTTATTTACTATATCCATCAAACATGGAACATTTACATCACCCCAAAAAACTCCCTCATGCCACTAGCCAACCATTGATATGTTCACCCCAGGCAACCACTGATGTGATTTCTATCCCTATAGATTATTTTTTTCTCTTCTAGACCATCATATAAATGAAATCATACGGTAGACATTGTATGTCTGACTTGTTTAATTTAGCCTAATGTTTCTGTGGATCATTTGTTTTGCTAGCTATTCTCCATATTTTATTTCTTTTCACTGCTGAGTAGTTGTTCATTTTACAGTTGTACCACAGTTTACTTATCAAAGCACCTGATGAGGGACATTTGGGTTGTTTTCAGTTTGGGAGTTTATGAATAAAACTACTCTGGACATTCTTATACACAAATTATTAGATAGATATACATTTTCATTTATCTTTCTTGCATACCTAAGAGTGAAATTTCTGGTCAGATTATGAGTGTATGTTACTCATTAAGAAACTGTTTTAAATGGCTTCCCAAAGTTGTACCATTTACATTCCCACTGACAAAGTATGAGAGTTCGGATTGCTTCACATCCTGACCAACACTTGCTATTGTAACCTAGCAGGACATTTTGGGGCCTTCATGGGACAGACTCTTCTCCCCACATCCTCTGCCTCCCTCATACTTGTAGAAAAGCTATAGTCTCCCAGGCTTCCCCTGAGTCACAAAAGCCTAGCTCAAGAATTATTGATTGAAAGGATGTGAACAGGTAGCGACAAAAGTAGCAGTTGGGCCAGGAGAAGTGGTAACAATTTAAACAGTAATCAGCCACGTGTCAGTCACAGAATCTTTAAGTTTCTCCCTGAAGTACCTAGATAACACTATCTGATGCACATTTCCTGAGTTGTTTTATAGATGCTAAAATCCCCACCAAATGGAAGACGTGAACTACTGGATGAACACAAGCACAGAGCCCCCAGACCTACTGGAGCCTAAGGACCAATAATATTAGCCCTGTGACACCGCCCTGTTACCTCACCATCAACCAATCAGAGAATCATGCATGAGCTGATCACACCCTTGAGACTCCTCTCCCTCACCTTCCCCTTAAAACCTCTTCCCTGGAACCCATCAGGGAGTCTGGGAATTCTGATATGAGCTGCCATGTCCTCCTTGCTCTACCCTTGCCATAAACCTGTCTCTGCTCCAAACTCTGACGTTTTGGTTTGTTTGCTTCACTGTGCATTGGGCACACAAACTTGGGTTCGACAACATTATCATATATGTTTATTCATTTATTTACTTGTTTATTTATTTTATCAATTTTACTGGATGCCTGTCAGTATCTCATTATGATTTAATTGCATTTCCATGACAATTAAAGATGTTGAGCATCCTGTCGTGTACATATTGATGATTCTTATTTTATTAAGTATGTTCCAAGCCTTTGCTCATTTTATATAAGTTATTGAATCAAATTGTTGATTTCTGCCAGAAAGCCTGCCAGAATTTTGACTGAAATTGCAATGAATCTATAGATCAATGTGTGGAGAGTTGATATCTTAACAATACTGAGTTTTTCAATTTAAGAACATGGTGTATTTCTCCATTTATTTAGGTCTTCTTTAACTTCTCCCAGCAATGTTTGGTAGATTTTTGCATAAGGGACTTGCACATTCATTATTGAATCTATTCTTGTGATTATAAATGAGTTTCTAAACTGTATTTTCTAACTGTTCATTGTTAGTATGTACAAATGTAGTTGAATTTTGTATAATGATTATGGTGGGTTGAATAGTGGCCCCCCAAAATCTGTGTCCACTCAGAACTTGTGACATTATTTGGAAATTGGATATTTGCGTTAGTTAAGGATCTGAAGATGAAATCATCCTGGATTTAGGGTGGGCTTCCTTATAAGGAGATGAGAGGACACAGAGAGACACACAGAGAAGAAGGCCATGTGAAGATGGACACAGAGACTGGAGTTAGACCTGGGGCCACCAGGTATGAGCTGAAAGAGGTGAAGAAAGATTCTTCACTGAAGTCTTCAGGGAAGATTGTTCTGTATCCAGTTTTCTAGCTGTTATGTAGACAAACCTCATGTGATACCTCGTTGTACATTTTGCAACTAGTTTATTTTGGCATGTGTGTTGGTTGTCAGTTTACTGCTTCGTAACTCCAAATCCACAATTCTTTGTTCTTCATTTTTAGAGTAAAGCAAAACCCCTATGAACATCTCTCCTTTGTTAGCTGGCACAATGTTAGGCTTGCTTAGCAGAGAGGGTTGGAGGGACACTGGAAGAAATAGTATAGAAAAGGGCTTCTTTTCCCAGTTCTAGGGTGATTTTTTTCCCTTCCTCTGGTATGGCAGCTGGCCACAGGGGTGCTCACTCTCCAGCCAATTTCTCTGACCCTCCAGAGGGCAGCTTTCTGCAGTCCAGCTTCATGCCTCGTTGCCAGAGAGAACTTCTCCACCATATAGCAATCCCCAGCCATACCCTTTCCCATGAGGTCTGAATCTCTTGTGGTAGGAAGGGACGGCTTCCAAATTCCTTGTTCCCTTTTTGGCTGTGCTCCCTGGGCCCTACGGTAGTAGCAAGTCCTATATTCCTTAGAGTCCCTTTTCTACTCATTTTAGTTATTAAACACTTCCACAAGTCAATGTTTTTTAATTATAAAGTATAACTGCTAATGGAGTGACATCTTTAAAGTACTGAAGGTGAAAAAAAAACCTGTCAGCACAGAATCGTGTATGCAATGAATATATCTTACAAAATGAAGGAGAAATAAAGACTTTTCAAATAAACAGAAACAAAGTCTGTTACTAGCAAACCTACACTATAGGAAAGATTAAAGTTCTTCAGGTAGAAGTAATAATGCCAGAAAGAAACTTAATTACACAAGCAGTAAAAAGCACTAAAATTGGCATAAACAAAGTTAATCTAAAACTCAAGTTTAAAATGTTTCCAAAGTCCAACGATTGTCTAAAGCAAAAATGGTAGCCATGGGCCTCCCTGGTGGCGCAGTGGTTGAGAGTCTGCCTGCCGATGCAAGGGATATGGGTTCGTGCCCCGGTCCGGGAGGATCCCATATGCCGCGGAGCGGCTGGGCCCGTGAGCCATGGCCGCTGAGCCTGCGCATCCGGAGCCTGTGCTCCGCAACGGGAGAGGCCACAACAGTGAGAGGCCCGCATACCGCAAAAAAAAAAAAAAAAAAAAGGTAGCCATGCTTTATGGGATCTCAGCACAGGTAAAAGTATAATGTGTGGCAAAACTAGCACGAAAGATGGAAGGGAAGATTGGGGATACATTGTTGGAAGATCTTTACATTACATGTAAAGTGGTATAGTAGTATTTGAAAGTAGAATGTAATTAATTAAAAAATCACAAGAAATACCTATGACAATCTCTACAGCAAGAGAAATGAAAACTTGTGTTCACACCAAAGCCTGCACAAATACTTTTCGTGGCTTTATTCATAATCACTAAAATATAGAAGCAACCCAAATATCTCTCACCTGTAGAATGAATAAACAAACTGGCACATCCATACCACAGGATACTATTCAACAATAAAAAAGAACAAATTCCTTACTACTCAGCCATAAAAAAAATGCAATAATGCCACTTGCAGCAACATGGATGGACCTAGAGATTATCATACAAAGTGAAGTCAGACAGAGAAAGGCATATATCATAGGATATGTCTTATACGTGGAATCTAAAATATGATACAAATGAACTTATTTACAAAACAGAAACAGACTCACAGACACAGAAAACAAACTTCTGGTTACCAAAGGGGAAATGGCAGGGATGGATAAATTAGGAGTTTGGAATTAGCAGATACAAACTACTATATATAAAATAGATCAACAACAAGGTCCTAACTGTGAAGCGATCCATATCTTAAAGAGGATGCAATAAACACTAGGACTATCTTTCAGCCCATGTATACTTGATCTTATATTCAAGAAGATAGTACACATGAAGATTTCCCCGTGCTTGCTTTTGAGAAAAAAGAAAAAGGATGTGTGTGTGTGTAAAACACAGAGAATCCAGGTATAACATGGTCGTTATAAAAATAAATTGACCTGGGCTTCCCTGGTGGGGCAGTGGTTGAGAGTACGCCTGCCGAGGCAGGCGACACGGGTTCGTGCCCCAGTCCGGGTAGATCCCACATGCCGCGGAGCGGCTGGGCCTGTGAGCCATGGCCGCTGAGCCTGCGCGTCCGGAGTCTGTGCTCCGCAACGGAAGAGGCCACAGCAGTGAGAGGCCCGCGTACCGCAAAAAAATAAATAAATAAATAAATAACAAAAATAAATAAATAAATCGACCTATCATAAAGGAAACTGATTCATATACTTAGTCTTGAAATGGGAAGAAAATAGAACAAGATTTTCGTTTTCCTCTCATCATCTTGGAGCTTGAAAAGATGAAAAGGAAGCAAGAATCTGTCCAGAAACACAACTATGTTTTCACAATCTTTGTAAGCCCAGACAGGATAAAGTCCAACATCTGCAATTTGAGAAATGATTTTTATCATTTTAGTAAATATATTTTAGCACATGAGGAGATAACCTTTGTTCCTGCTTTCTGCAATGCATAGCCTTATCCTCTAAAGACTTCATTTTCCCCAGAATGACCTCACAGCCAGCTGAAAGGACAAGATGGGCTGCCTGACTGATTATACCCTGGGAATATTTATGTAACTTCTTGATGGCAGCAAAATACTGAAAAGAGGATACAGGAGATAAAGTAATGGAAGCTGGCCTGACTTAAGCCTCATGTAATCCCTAGCATCTCCTAAATCACAAGGTAAGATTAGTCAGTGATAAAAATTATTTAACAGTTGGCAGCTGTCTGAAAGCCTGCATTTTTCTTTTGAGTAGATTGTCAAATTTAGAGAATTTATGACCTGACTATCAAAGATATTACTTTCAAGTCCTTGACCAATTTAATAAACATTACAGACAACTATTATTATGGGTTTTTTAATTTTTTATCACTTTTTATCTGAATTCCATCCAGTCTGGTTCACCTAGTAAATGGTTGAATGCTACATCAAATGATAGTTGCATCTAATCAGGCCAAAGCTCAAGAAATGCTTTTCCGCTCTACTTCTGACTTTTGAAGGACTTCCATTCCAAATGTGCAAAGGAGACATTTTTCTTTCCTATATGTATAGCAAAAATAATACATTCCCTGACCTCTTAAAAACAGTCTCAAATTTTACCTTATAGGAAAATAAGAAATCTTTTATGTTTTTTTGTAGTCCAAGATATAAAGTTACATAAAGCTCCATGCTATATAATGTAATTTTTAAAAATTTCATATGAACAAGGATGATTCACAATGATATCCAGAGAATATACGAGGTTTTATGCAAATATATCATTATAATAAGCTTATTTGATATAATTCTGATCACCATTAGGATCCCTGCATTATAACATTTATTTAACAGCTTCCACGTAGCTCAATTCTTTTATTGCAACGTAATGCGGATACACTAGTTTTGAGTCAAAAGCGGGTTCTGCTGTGATGAAACTACCTGAGATTTTCTCTCCAGGACCCAAATAAGTTTATTTACTAGATTTCTTCATCGATGAAAGATACAGTGAAGGGGAGCATTATACTCTGTTAAATTTTAAAGCATGTAATGTAACATATCAAATCTACAGTGGATAAAATCATAAAGAAATTCTCTTCATTTCTTTTTCTAATGTGTGGGCCATGGCCTAGCAAAAATACTATGCTCCAGGCACAATGAAATGCATGTACTTAGGAGAACTACTAACATTTAAATATGTTCTAACAATTCAGGCACAAAAAGCCACCACAGCAAAGCTGACATTTTCTCCCCATGATCCTGTAATACTGGACTCAATGTTAACCACAAAAAATACATGCATGGGAGTTACAGGTTCACCCGAAAGTCAATAGTATAACTAAAAGAGAAAATCACAATCCACAGTTGGCTCCAGGGAGTGAGAATTAAAGGAAAAAAATCCTGTTTCTATTTTGAATTTTGTTCAGGATGGTCTGTTTGGTTTAGCAGGTGAGCGATGAAGAATCAGTAAAAACCTAATTTGAGCCTCACAGTTATAAATGTTGAGCATTTTCTTAAAGCCAACAATATTTTCTTTAATTAAACCAAAATCCTAATGTAGTACTCAAAACATCCATTTTTTATAGTTTAAATTTCAGATTTAGAAATTGTTAAACTGTAGCAACACTGGTAAGGTAAATATTAACGATCAGAATGACTGTTAGGGTTCCAGCAATCTGAGTGTTATTAATAAGGGATTTATTAC
Source organism: Mesoplodon densirostris (assembly GCF_025265405.1). NCBI lineage: Eukaryota > Metazoa > Chordata > Mammalia > Artiodactyla > Ziphiidae > Mesoplodon > Mesoplodon densirostris. The sequence continues at coordinate 59,783,671 of NC_082669.1, read as the reverse complement.
AGATATGAGACTTGACCCAACTGTGGAAGAAGATAGGGAAGTATAAGTCCAGAAGGCAAAGGTTGGGCCCAGCTCCACTGAACAGAAAGGGGACATAATGAAGAAATCTACAGATGACTGTTGACTCTGCATTTGTTGGTGAAACCCAAGTTGCTGTAGGTCAGCAGGGCCCACAGTGGGGAAGAAAAGCTGGATACAAAAAGGAAGAGAACAAGACAATGAAATCTGCAAAGATGAATTTAGATCAGTGAAGCCAGTGGAATGTGTCTGTCTCTCAACGTTTCTAACCTCAGTCACACTGGTGACCTACAGATGAAGCTGGTACACTTCACCACAGAGCTACACGCATGCCTGGCCTGGGACTCAGAGACAATAAAACGGAGATCTAGAGAATGTGCAAGCACAGGTGATGTCTTACCTCATCAAAATGAGCCAACAAATCAGCAAATACTCCCTTATTTGATGTTCTGTAGTATAGGTTAACCACTTGTGAACACATCTTATGTTAGACAGTAAAGGAACTGAAGAGGAAGCAATAGAAAAGAATGGATTAATATGTATATTACAATTGATAAGATAATATGCAAATAAATTCATATCAAGAAAAGCAAGAAATTATCGTAACTATTACGGTTCTCATTCCTCATGGTCATATAGTTATAGCTGGTATTATACCTTCCTTATTTCACTACCTATTACATATTCCCTTTGCCTCTGAAGCAATTTGATTGCTCAAGTTTCCTCACCTGGTGAGATGACCCAAACCTTCATTTTTGAAGTCTTTGGGCCACTTGTATTAGATTATTATAGTTTTCCTATTAAGTCTTATTACAGGTGATGGAGGTACTAAGAGGCACCCCAAGGACATCTGTATTGCAGACATACTCCTCCCAAGCCCCCACATCATGGTAGCAATACATTTGTTCTCTTCATAATCGTGATAAACAACCTGAGCCAGGACAGCACCCCCTTCTTTGCCGGTTGATTCACTAGTATGAAAATCCCCAAGTGGCTAGTACCAACTCCCAGATTAAGAGAAACTGTACATGTCTCCCGGTGAAAGAATTACTCCCTTGGGAACTCAGACCTCTAAACAAGCAGAGCCTAAAATCACTGGGACAGGGAACCAACATTTTGCTAACGGATCACCAAGAGGACTGTGAGAAAACCCACTCTCATCTTTACCCTTTGATTCCAAGACCCACAAATCCTGACTTTGGGAGAACAGGACCATGTATTGGACAGTGATGTAGAGCATATACCACATCCTGGAGGATGCTGCCCCAACCCTGCCATGTGCTGTCATCTAGCTGGTGCTGTAATGAAGTCTTCAAAAGACCATTTCACCCTCCATCTGGCCTCTTCTAGCTACTACAGAAGGTTAAAAAAAAAGCATTTTCCAGGTAAATAGTGACATACCAAGTTATGAAGGTATGTCAGTTTGCTCCAAAAACAAACCACATCTGGAACAGCAGCTAGAATTAGAGTTAACACCCAACTAAGGGGATGCTAATCCACTGATATTCTCCAAGATCCATCTGTCTGCTGAGCCAATATGCAAGTTGTGAGGACATGAGTCACCATTTTTCAAGCACACAGTGGGGGCCATATTCTCTACAATCACTTCAGATGTGTGCTGCTGTCTTTGATTTATGATTTTGGTAGACAGAAGAAGATCTAGGTGCTACCACCTGAACTTTCTTATCAAAATAGCCACCTTACCACCTTGGTCAGGGAACCAATGTGGGGATTCTGCCAGTGCTGAGCATGCCTATTTCAACTATGCATTTGCAAACCAGGGAAATAACCACAGGATGGATCTAAGGACCCATTGTCCCACTAATATCCAAATCAAAACTTCTTTGATTACCTTGCATCCATAAGCCTCTTCTCTGACTAGTGGACCACAATGGCATTTGGGGTTTCTTGGAATGTCTGTCATGAGACCGCTATCCAGTAATTCCCTAAAATACTGGTTATTTACCCTTCTTCAACTTACCACACTGGTAAATAGCAGTAGGTCCCTTTGAGGAATGTTGAAAAAATCTCCAGTATAAAATGTTGGCTATGTCAAAGGATCCTTTCTCAAGGAGACCTGGCCTTCCCTTCATTCAAGGTACTCTGGGTCTGGAAACCGGCTTGTGTTTGGGAATTGATTGAGAAGAAAGACTCTATTGCTGTTATTCAAGACAGATCTTGTTTCTAGACCTAGAGTTTGCCACTTAAACAATTCAAGTAAGACTACAGGCAACTGTAAAAATATTTCAATTTTATAGACACCATGATCATCAAAGATCTCCCTCTCTCTTTACAGGTCGAATTCTGATTACTGCTTTAGTTCTGCTGTCCAGTATGGTAACTACACCCACCTTGCTTCTGGCAATTAAGTGCTACTTTTTGTTCCCTGCCCCCCAGGGACCTCAACATCCCCTTTGAATTCGAGGAGTCCAGTTTGATGACAGCATCCCACTGTCAGTCCTGACCTATAGGGCTATTGCCACTATAGGGCTCTCCAGGGACGCTGAGCTCCTTTACATATATATTTCTTAGAGCTCAGATGAAGGGAGTGTCCTCTGGACCCTCCTGTGGGACATGGTTCAGGGTTGGGTGCATAGGTCTTACATAACAGATCCACTCTTGCATCACAATCTTTCTAAGCCTTTGAATACCTTTCTCTACAGTACATCAAGAAACTCCTGAAATTTCAACATCAATTAGTATAGGTCATCTTTGGGCCCCTGTTTCAGTAAAGAAACCAAGGAAACTCTTAGAGTCATCCTAGCTACTTAAGCTAAAATATTAAATCCAGAATCTCTGCTTAGTTCATCCAGATCAACAAATTCAGCCCAAAACAAGATTATATTTCTCCCATGCTGTTCCAACTACCTTAGAATTCATTCCCATACATGTGCTCCAAGATTCTGTCAATATAATTAGTAAAACTGCAGTTATCTTGGTGTGTATGGCAGTGTTTCATGTATCGTATTTTGTATCTAACCCTCTAAGCTGGCACCAGGATTTTTAGTCTGATTACAGATCTAGAAGGTATTGGATGGAAGTAGGTCCTAAGAAGAATCAACAGTGCTTTGCAAGGCTTTTACCTCAAAGGAGGCTTCATGTTCTTCAGACAAGTAGAGCCTACCCTCCACAGACAACGGATAAAGAGCCTCTTATTCTAGTAGACTCAGCAGAATTTGAGTCCAATGTCCTCCACTTTATCAGGGTCTGTCCATATGCCCTCACTTCAATGTTTTGGTTTCCACTTCTTGCAAATCAATATAATCAACATAAGCAATTCTGTAAGGTTGTACATGGATGGACCTAGAGATCGTCATACTGAGTGAAGTAAGTCTGACAGAAAAAGACAAATATCATATGATATTGCTTATACGTGACATCTAAAAAAATTGTACAAAAGAACTTATTTACAAAACAGAAAGAGAGTCACAGACATAGAAAACAAACTTGTGGTTACCAGAGGGGAAAGGGGTGGAGGGATAAATTGGGAGTTTGGGATTGACATAAACACACTATTATATATAAATAAACACACTATTATATATAAAATAGGTAACTAATAAGGACCTACTACTGTATAGCACAGGGAGCTCTACTCAATATTCTGTAATGGCCTATATGGGAAAAGAGTCCAAAAAAGAGTGGATATATATGTACAACTGATGCACTTTGCTGTACAGTAGAAACTAACACATTTTAAATCAACTATACTCAATAAAAATTTTTTTTAAAAGAAAAGAAAAATTCTTCAAGGTTGTAAATTCAATTTGCATTGAAATTTAGGCACCTTCAGGACTAGACTTCAGGTTTGGTTTTCAGAAATCTCAGCCCTATGTTTACAGAAAATAAAAGTTTATTTTAGAGCAGTCATAAACACATTTTAGTCTGTTCTCTGAATCTTGAGACTTGAGACCACCATTTTCTTTCTTCAAGTTCTCCCCTACACTTAGAAATAGCCCAGTGTCTAGCAGAACACCATTTACCAGTTACCAGTCCCAGGGGAGGATTCCAAACACTTCTGCCCATTGCATCTTGGTATCAAAGTGACCAGGGAGAATACAACAGTCAGGCACTGGATGGAACAATATTTTACTCATAAAGAGAAGAGACAGAGCAAGATCAGCTTCAATAGTGGACATCAGTCACCCAGGGCCAAAGGGTCTCTCCTGCCGGCTGATACAGGACATCTGGCTCACATGCACCCCTCTCATGCCTCAACAGATGGCTTCTATCCCCTCCTCTCAGAGAACAGACATAGCATTGGGGTCAGCCAAGTTCTATATGATGCTCGCACATAGCAGAACAAAAGAACATACCTTGGGCTAACAACAGAGAAAGATCTTCCCGTGCAAAATGATAAGCTTGGCACTGGCTGTGTGAGCTCTTTCTCCCAAGCTCAAGGCCCATCTTGAAGAGGTTGAATGGGAGTCGAAAGACTCATGCACCAAACTGCCTTTCTCAACATGGAGCAAGAGCATCTTGCCATAGCATGTCATGGACCACCAGTGTCCCCTTTATCACTAGTAACAGTGTCATTAATGCTGTTCAATTTAATCAGATCAGAAAAATACTTTCAGATAATCCAGAACCAGTACAGATACCCTATCTTCAAGTTTCTGTTGCTATGGAAGCTCCAAAATCACAGACTACATTTGGTACCCCTGAGTGACAACTGAAGGGAAAAATCCTGCTTCTATTTTGAATTTTGTTCAGAATGATCTAAAGTTTACTCAGTAGGTAAAGGGCTAAAAAAAAACTAGAAAATTAATTTAAACTTCAAAGTTACAATCACATTCTTAAAGCCCACAAAATTCCATTCATTAAGCAAAAATATAAACAATGTTCAAAACCTCCAATGTGGGACTTCCCTGGTGGTGCAGTGGTTAAGAAACTGCCTATCAATGCAGGGGACACGGGTTCGAGCCCTGGTCCAGGAAAATCTCACATGCCGCAGAGCAACTAAGCCTGTGCGCCACAACCTATGAGCCCACGAGCCACAACTATTGAGCCTGCGTGTCACAACTACTGAAGCCCACGTGCCTAGAGCCCGTGCTCTGGAACAAGAGAAGCCACCGCAATGAGAAGCCTGTGCGCCACAACGAAGAGTAGCCCCTGCTCGCCACAGCTAGAGAAAGCCCGCACACAGCAACAAAGACCCAATGCAGCCAAAAATAAAACAATAGACAAATAAATCTGTAAAAATGAAAAAAAAACTCCCATGTTTTCTTTATTATATGTTTCAAGTTTAGAAAGAACTAGAAAATGACAATGTTTTCAATATATTAAATGTTAGTATTACTGATTAGCTTGAGTGCCCAGACTAAATCCTAAAAAGGAAATAAATGAAAGATGGCTACACTAGGTTTACCAGGGAAAGCAATTTTCACAAGGCAATGCATTTGATTAAGCAGAGCATATGGTCTGGATGGCAATTAATACAAGCCCTGTGGTGTAATATTTGCCTGCATGTGTGAGGCAAAACATCTTTTTTCACATCATCCTATTACAATAAAATAAATTTGCAGCAGAAGTTAAGTGTACCGTCAGCTCAGCAAAAGCCAATGATTGGTACCTTTGTATCTCTTTCGGTATAGAAAAGACTTCCTCTCTGCTTCCTCTTAAGCTTTAAAAGGCAGGGTTTAAAAAACAGCAGAAGAATTCTCTTTGAGATTGCTTTTAAGCTGATTAGCTGACATGTAATGATTATCAGATATTACACTGGAAGGTAATTAGGCATATATAAGCATCCATTTCAGGCCCTGAAAAACTCTACCTTCAAAACCAACTCTTAAGGTACTTGAATAGAGAACAGAACAAAATTGAGTGTCATGGGCTTCCCTGGTGGCGCGGTGGTTGAGAGTCCGCCTGCTGATGCAGGGGACACGGGTTCGTGCCCCAGTCCGGGAAGAGCCGGCATGCCGCGGAACTGCTAGGCCCGTGAGCCATGGCCGTGAAGCCTGCGCGTCCGGAGCCTGTGCTCCTCAACGGGAGAGGCCACAACAGTGAAAGGCCCACATACCGCAAAAAAAAAAAAAAAAAAAAAAAAAAAAATTGAGTGTCATTATCCAAATGATGCTCTCCCTAATATCAGACAAGGCACTAACATCCAACTTGTCCCTTCAAGGGCCCTACTCACAGTGCCAAGCAAATGCTGGCAGGTCCCTCCAAGCTTACTCTTTCTAGATATAAAGCCATGAAACAATGCCAAAGTATTCGCTGTGACTTGGCTCCTTGAAAACGCTCTCTTTTAATGCACTGTATTCACCAACAAATGAAGGTCCCAGTGAATTATGTCTGGCATGTCAATTTCTTTCTACAAGAGAGGAATCTTTCACTCTATTCATTTTTGTTTACAAATGCAAACTTTGCTTAAGTCTATTCAAAAAAGCACATTAATGCATTCCAGAAGGTGTTGCAATCGCACTAGTTGAGTCTTTGGGGTCCATTGCTTCTTTTTAAACATCAGCTTTAACCGAACTCCCCAAAGTACAGAGTCACTTTTTAAGACTGCAGTATTAGTAAAGCGCAAGGTCATGTGACAAAGTCAGTAGCCAAGAGAGCAAGATTCTCAAATAAACTGATTTCTCTGCTCTTTTGGTGACCTTAGACATGCCCCTGTTTCCCTCCCACCAACTCAAAGATTCATCTTACTTCCACGAGGATCTCAATCCCACCAATACTAACAGGAGGGAAAGACCTTCATCTGAGTAACCTCATCAGAACAGAACAGACGTCTTACACGTTTGTTATTATGGCAAAGGTCTTTGTAGAAAACTGGCACACAGAAAGGTCGGTCATCAGGAGGTTGGAAAGCAAGGATGCCCAAATGTTCATAATCACCTGCACCATCCTGCAGCTACTGAACAAGAGAGAGGCATCACCAATGCATTTTTAAGCCTCTTTAGTCTCTTATATTCTAAGATAGTCTCCTCCACCTTGTTACATGTAGAATTATAAAATATATACAGAAAAGTGTTGAAGTCATGAATGTATGATTTGATGGAGTCTCACAAGCTGATCATTATCCAACTCAAGAACCAGAACGTTGCCAGAACCCCTGATGGCAGTTTCCCCTTATTTTGAGCCATCATACCTATGCTGGATACCAAGGAGTCAGTGCCAGGCTATTTCACAACTTTGAATTATATAAGCTACTTATTGCAGACCAGCATATAAAACTTTTAGGGGACGCAATTTATATATCACTGAGCTAAAAATATACCCAGAGTTCTACCACTTCTTGCCACCCCACACTGCTACCATTTCTTGCCTGGAAGCTTACAATAACCTCCCAAGTGATAATTCCTGCTCTTTTCTTTTGCATCCAGAATACTCTTAAACTAGAAGCTAACGTGAATATTTTTAAATGGACATCCCATCATGCCATTTGGATCATATCATTTCACCCCCCTATTAGTGATGTTTCTTAGTCTTGGTTCCACATTGAGTGACTTCAAAACGGCCAATGCCTGGGTTCATCCCCCACGGATTCTAATTTAATTGGTCCAGGATGTGGCCTGAGCTCCCCCAGTGATTCTAATATACAGACCTTAAGGCCCAATGTGAGGTACACATTCCCTCTGATTTCATCTCTTAACTGTGCTTCCTCACTTACACCATCCCAGACACACTGGCAGCCTCTCTCTCTGTTCCTTGAAGCCGAGAGACAAGCTCCCATCTCAGCCAGCGCACTGGCTCTTCTATCTTCCTGGGCTGCTCTCCCCGAGAAAGCTAGCTCTATCGCTTGCTTTAGGTCTTGACATAAAAGTCTACTTCTCAGTGATCCCTTCACTGGCCACCCCTGACATTTTACAGCTCCCTTCCCTGATTTAGACCCTCAGCAACAGTCACTAAACTATAGTATACTTTCTTGATTTGGCTGCACAAGGGCAGGGCTTTCTGCCTGCTCGTTCAGCACAGTGCCCCTACTCATGGAACAGTGAGCACCTGTCACTGAGCCAGAGCTCAAGAAATGTTTACAAAATAAACAAATGATCTTTTCAAGTAATGAAAACTGTGCTAAAGAGATTTGAGTCAGCATCCAAGAGCCAATAATGGGACATCAGTTGTGATCATCAGCATTAAGCACATTCTAAACCAAAACTGGTTAAATGAAAACAACCCAGGTGTGATTTCCGGCAAAGTAGTGATAGGTTCTCTGCACCTCACACTTTAGACAGAAGAAACCTCTAGAGAAAAGGCCATATCTTCTTTCATGGGGCACTCAGAGCTTTCAGAACTGCCAGACATCTAAAAGCCTCCAGAAATATATATATATATATAATATATTATATTATATTATTATTATTATATTATTCTATTATATATTATGATGCATTCATGATGGAAAAGGGATTATCCTGAAGGGACAAAACAAACAACCCTCTTGAAATTCTCTGCCCCTAAGGAATCAAGTTCAGTCACAGCAAAGAAACCTGTGACCTTTCAAAAATAGAACAGTAAATATTCTACTAAAAAGCACAAAATTCCTTTGGCACAATATTATCAAAGGCATAGAAGGAGAAATAATTCTTTAAGTCTGACAATGATCTGTTAAGAAATCATAAGATAATATTATAATATATAGAACATACAGTTGACTCTTGAATAATGTGGCGGTTAGGAGCACTAACCCCCTATGCAGTTGAAAATCTAAATATAACTTTTGACTCCCCCAAAACTTACCTACTAATGACCTGCTGTTGACCAGAAGCCTTACTGATAACATAAACAGTTAACACATATTTTGTATGTTATATGTATTATATACTATATTTTTATAATAAAGAAAGCTAAATAAAAGAAAATGTTATTAAGAAAATCATAAGAGAAAATACACTTACAGTCTGTACTATAATTATCAATACCATGAGTTCATGTTTTCCATTTACAAGATGAGTCATATGTCAGCACCTACATCAATACTGCCTTAAATGATACAAAATGCTGTAGATATTATACGCCTTACTAACACTAGACATCAAAAATGAAAATAAAATGTGAAAAAATTCATATTTGTTTACAGGTATAGTGATTCATACATTGATAGTGAAGAAGTAGTCATATGATTGCTTTGCAGTTACCTAATGTAAAAAATGCTTCATGGTAGCCTAGCCTATACACTAATGAATAAATTGTCATAAAATTCTTTTGGCATACAGTATACAGTCATATTCATAATACAGTATTGGAAATATTGTTACATTAAAGAAAACACTTCCCTGTGATGACACGTTGATACACAGTTTCTTCAAGTACAAGACAAAGAAGTTGGGGGGAGAGGGAGAGAGGGAGGGGGAGAGAGAGAGAGAGAGAGAGAGAGTCATACTGTTCAGTAATGTAATTCTTTGAAAACAAAGTTATAAAACAGTAATAAAACTAACACATTATTAATTTTATATTCAATATCACTTGCTTTAAGCCTATGTAAGGATAGACTACTATGTATATGTATTTTACACATTCTTGACATACTTAACTTTTTCTTAATTTTTTCAATGTCTAGGCTATGTTTCATCTGCAAATTTTTTCAAACTGTCACAAATCTTCAAAAATTTTTTCCAATATATTTGTTGAAAAAAATCTGCATACAAGTGGACCTGTGCACTTCAATCCCATGTTGTTCAAGGGTCAACTGCATAGCATATAATAATATGAAAATAAAATAATATTATATCTTAAAAATTCTACCATATTTTAGCAGACCTCAACTCTCCTATCTTGTGCAAGTCTATGTAATTAGATCATTCCTGTAAATCTTAAGTTTAATGCATATTCCTAATGATAAAGAAAGAACAAAATGGAAAACATCCTTTAACTGCTAAATTGATCTTTAATTTGGTCAAATTTTTATCAAGCACCTACCTCACACAGTTCCTGTTTAGGAAAATTAGCTCTTGTTTCCAGTTTGTTCCAATTTGTAAGCAAATCTAGAAATTCATTGTGTGTGTACATGGTGACTATATGTGCATGTGCTTGTGTGTGTGTGTATGCATGTGCACATGTTTGAAAACTAAATTTAAATTATAACAATTGAATCAAAATTTTAAAATACAATTTGAGCCAAATAAAGCATATTTATGGTCCAAATTTGACCCAAGACTTCACTTTCCCTACTTTGGATTATACCATCATTTCTCTCTATAATTCTATGCATCTTTTAACTGGCTGGTAACTCTGTCTTATACAATAAAACTTTAGGGTTCATCACATTCTTCCAATATATCCAAAGCATTGTCATCATTCCTGGTGGCTTCAAAAAGGAAAGAATTTATTACCCATCACTTTAATCCTATCATTTCTTAACATCATCAGTTGCAGTGACATCCATTTCATCTTCACTCCAACAGTCACATCCAGGACCTCCTCCCTGGTCCAGGTTCACCAGTACCTAGTAAGATGCTGGTCTATCACAAACTCCAAAACTAAAACATTACTCTCTCTGACCTCAGCCTGCTTTCCTCTAGGATCTCTCACAAGTTACATCCACAGCATCTGTTCTTTTGACTTACTGAGACCACTAGTCCTTGATCTTCTCAATGGGGACCTATCTCTTATTTTCAGTCTTTACTTTCTTCTCTATATTCTCTAGACTTCATGTAACATCAACAACTGTCTTGCTATTATCTGTAATAACTATCTCCTATTTTCCTTCCATCAACTGTTCCTAACTAAATGCCAAAATAGGATCAATCCAACTTCTCATCTTCCCTGCACCTGCACCCAGAGACAGGTAGGCATTTCAAGCAAAATTGCACAAATAGATGAGGAAGAGTTCCCAAGATGGCAGAGTAGGAAGACCCTGAGCTCACCTTCTCTCACAGGCACACCAAAATTACAACTATTTACAGAACAACTATTACTTTTTAATTTTTATTGGAGTATAGTTGATTTACAATGTTGTATTAGCCTCAGGTGTAGAGCAAAGTGAATCAGTTATACATATACATATATCCACTCTTTTTTTTTTTTTAGATTCTTTTCCCATATAGGTCATTACAGAGTACTGAGTAGAGTTCCCTGTGCTATACAGCAGGTTCTTATTAGTTATCTATTTTATATATAGTAGTGTGTATATGTCAATTCCAGTCTTCCAATTTATCCTTCCCCCACCCTTATCCCCTGGTAACCATAAGGCTGTCTTCCACATCTGTGACTGTACTTCTGTTTTGTAAATAAGTTCATTTGTACCCTTGTTTTTTTTTAGATTCCTCATATAAGTGATATCATATGATATTTGTCTTCCTGTTTGATTTACTTCACTCAGTACGACAATCTCTAGATCCATCCGTGTTGTTACAAATGGCATTATTTCGTTCTTTTTTATGACTGAGTAATATTCCATTGTATATATGTACCACATCTTCTTTATCCATTCCTCTGTTTTTGGAAATTTAGGTTGCTTCCATGTCCTAGCTATTGTAGATAGTGCTGCAAAGAACACTGGGGTGCATGTATCTTTTCACATTATGGTTTTCTCTGGGTACATGCCCAGGAGTGGGATTGCTGGGTCATATACTAGAGACCCCACTCAATTTCTAGGGCAGGCTCTGATCACCATAACACCAATCAAACCCCCTATCAAGGGGATAACAGCACAAGTCTCTGGCAACCTCCCCTACCAGGGGGCAGACACCAGAAGCAAGAGGAACTACAATCCTGCAGCCTGCAGAAAGTAGGTCACAACACAGTAAGTTTGACAAAATGAGACAACAAAAAAATATGTTGCAGAAGAAAGAGCAAGATAAAAACCTACAAGAACAAACCTAAATGAAGAGGAGATAAGCAATCTATCTGAAAAAGAATTCAGAGTAATGATACTAAAGATGACCTAAGATCTTGGAAAAAGAATGGAGGCATGGATTGAGAAGATACAAGAAAGGTTTGACAAAGACCTAGAAGAACTAAAGAAAAAAAAAACAGAGATGAACAAGATAATAACTAAAATGAAAAATACACTAGAAGGAATCAATAACAGAAGAATGGATAAGTGACCTGAAAGACAGAATGGTGGAAATCTCTGCCTCAGAATAAAGAAAAAAGAATGAAAAGAAATGAGGACAGTCTCAGATACCTCTGGGACAACATTAAATGCAACAACATTCAAATTATAGGGGTCCCAGAAGAAGAAAAAAAAGAGAAAGGGCCTGAGAAAATATTTGAAGAGATTATAGTCAAAAACGTCCCTAACATGGGAAAGGTAATAGTCACCCAAGTCCACGAAGCACAGAGTGTCCCATACAGGATAAACCCAAGAAGGAACACACCAAAACACATATTAATCAAACTATCAAAAATTAAATACAAACAAAAAATATTAAAAGCAACAAAGGGAAAAGCAACAAATAACATACAAGGGAATCCCCATAAGATTACCAGATGATTTTTCAGCAGAAACTCTTCAGGCCAGAAGGGAGTGGAAGGATACATTTAAAGTGTGAAAGGGAAACACCTACAACCAAGAATATTCTACCCAGCAAGGATCTCATTCAGATTTGATGGAGAAATCAAAAGATTTACAGACAAGCAAAAACTAAGAGAATTCAATACCACCAAACCAGCTTTACAACAAATGCAGGAACTTCCCTAGGCAAGAAACACAAGAGAAGAGAACAAAAGAGAAATGGAAGAAGAAAGACCTACAAAAACAAACCCCAACAATTAAGAAAATGGCAATAGGAATATACATACCAATAATTACCTTAAATGTAAATGGATGAAATGTTCCAACCAAAAGACATAGACAATAGATACAAAAACAAGACCCATATATATGTTGTCTATGAGACTCACTTCAGACCTAGGGACACATACAGGCTGAAAGTGAGGGGATGGAAAAAGATATTCCATGCAAATGGAAATCAACAGAAAAACTATTAATGAAAAAAACCAGAACCTACTGGAAAGGATCTTCTGCAACTAAAGATATAAAGAAGGAGCCACAAGAAGATGGGTAGGAGGGGTGGAGTAGTGGTATAGTCCAGACTCATACCCTGGGTGGGCAACCCACAAATGAGAGAATAATTACAATTGCAGTGGTTCTCCCAAAGAAGCAAGTGGTCTGAGACCCACATCAGGTTGCCCTGTCCAGGAGTCCTGTGTTGGCAAGACAAGCACCCAGAACATTTGGCTTTGAAGGCCAGTGGAGCTTAATTTTGGTAGTCTCAGAGAGCTGTGGGAAATAGAGACTCAAGTCTTAAAGGGTGCACACAAAATCTCACATGCTCTGGGACCCAGAGCAGAAGCAGTAATTTGAAAGGAGCCTGGGTCAGACCTATCTGCTGATCTTGGAGAGTGTTCCAGAGATGCAGGAAGCAACTGGAGCTCACCCTGGGGACAGAGACACTGGTGGCAGCCATCTTGGGAGCTTCATTCTACCACGTGGACACTGGTACTGGTAAGCACCATTCGGGAATCCTCCCTCTAGCTTATTAGCCTCAGACCCAGCCCCACCTCCACCCACCAGCCCATAGGCACCATTACTGGAAGTCTCAGGCCAAACAACTAGCTGTGTGGGGAAACAGCCCCACCCACCAGCAGACAGGCTACCTTGAGACCACTTGAGCCCACTGCTACCTCTGGACACAGCCCTGCTCAACAGAGGGCCCAGGACCAGCCCCACACACTAGGTGCAGGCACTAGACCCAGGACCCTGAGGGTCCTACAGCCAGAAACCCTGGAACCCAGCTCTCCCCACCAGTAGGCAGGCCCCACCCATAGCAACCCTGCTCTAGCCTCAGAACCAGAATCACCCACCCACAGAGAACAGGTCCAGGACAAATACAGCCCCACAGCCTGCCAGCCCAACCACCAGCCAGCCAACACCAGCCATGGGACTGGCTGGGTCCTGGACGTGCCCACCAACAGGCCAACACAAGCTTTAAGGCACCCCAGACACTGCAGCCACCTGTTTCAGGAACCGGCCCCACAAACCAGTGGTCAGACACAAGCTCTGGGATCCCTAGGCCCTGCAGCCACACCCCAGGACTTGGCTGTGCCCACTGGTGGGCTGGCATTAGCCCCACTACCTGCCCTCATCCACCAATGGGCAGACACCAGCCCCGGGATCTCCTGGACCCCAACTTCACCAACCACTAGCCCCAGGGTTCCACCTCATGAACCCACCCTGCCAACTAGCAGCCCACATCCTCCACACAAGGCAGGGCCTGGCAATCAACCAGACCAAGGGTCAACCATGCCTACCAGACCACCCATAATAGTCAGGCCACCACAACAGAAGGACCCACACAGCTTACATAAGGGGCATGCCTAAAGCATACAGCTTTGGTGACCAAGAGGGAGTGTGCTGCTGGGTTGCACAGGATGTCTCATACAAAAGGCCACTTCTTCAATGTCAGGAAATGTAACCAACCTACCAGATGCATAGAAAGAAAAACAGCAAATTAGGCAAAATGAGGCAACAGAAGAATGTGTTCAAAATGAATTAACAAGAAGAACAAAGTGAAGTGGAGATAGGCAATATACCTGAGAAAGAGTTTAATGTAATGATCATAAAAATGATCAAATAACTCAGGAGAAGAATGAAGGAACAGAGCTAGAAGTTAAAGGTTTTCAACAAGGATTTAGAAAATATAAAGGAGAACCAAACAGAGATGAAGAATACAATAATTGAAATGAAAAATGCCCTAGAAGGAATCAACAGTAGACTAAATGATACAGAGGAATGGATCAGTGAGCTAGAAGACAAAGTAGTGGAAATCACTGAAGATGAACAGAAAAAAAGAATAAAAAGAAATGAGAATGGTTTAAGAGGCCTTTGAGACAACATCAAGTGCATTAATATTTGCATTATAGGGGTCCCAGAAGAAGAGAGAAAACCATATCATCTCATATCTGTTAGAATGACGATCATCGAAAAGATCACAAACAACGAATGTTGGAAAGGATGCGGAAGAAAGGAAAACCTTGCACACTGTTGGTGGGAATGTTAATTGGTACAGCCACTGTGGAAAACATTATGGATGTTCCTCAAAACATTAAAAATACAACTACCATATGATCCAACAATTCCACTCTTGATTATATATCCCCATGTGCATAGCAGCATTTTTTACAATCACCAAGATATGGAAGCAACACATATCTTGTGTTGGGTTCCTTAACAGAGAAACGGATAAAGAAGGTATGGTATGCATATACAATGGAATACTACTCAGCTATAAAAAAGAATGAAATTTTGCCATTTGCAACAATGTGGATGGATCTGGAGAGTATTACCCTTAGTGAAATAAGTCAGAGAAAGACAAATACTGGATGTTATTTCTTATGTGTGGAATCTAAAAAATAAAACAAACTAGTGAATAAAACAAAAAAGAAACAGACCCACAAATATAGAGAACAAACCAGTGGTTATCAGTGGGGAGAAGGAAGTGGGGAGGGGCAAGATATGGGCAGGGGATTAAGAGGTACAACTACTTTGTATAAAATAAATAAGCTATAAGGATATATTGTACAGCCCAGGGAATATAGCCAACATTTTATAATAACTATAAATGGAGTATAATCTTTAAAATTCTTGAATCACTATGTGTACATCTGAAACGAATATAAAATATTGTAAATCAACTATACTTCAGTTTAAAAAAAAACTGCACAAGTAGGTACATTGGTATCACAACACATTTTAGATCTCCAGTGTTAACAAAGGGATACTGCTGCTTGCCAAGGTTTCTGATGCTTCCTTCATCTAAAAGCTTTCTCATTCACTCTTCAAAGCATGTATTTCAAACCTCTTCATTACCCTCAAGTGCTACCAATGTCCTCATCATTCCTTCCTCCTCTACAGAGAAAAATAGAAGCCAGTGGAAGGAAACTCAGTTCTTTGCACCTCAGTTCTTTGGAACCATGCTTACCCTTTTTCTTTTCTTCCTCTCACAGTGAAGAGGACTAATGCTTCCCTCCATGCTCTGGATCCATCCACAGCTTCCTCCTTGGGGGCCTCTTTCTGTTTATTCTCTCTCTCTTTTTCTTAATATTATTTTCTCTTGTTCTGTCATTCACCCAAAGAAAACTTAAACATGCTTATATTTCTGTTATATTAAAAAAAATACAGTGGTACATGTCTTTTTTTGAATTATGGTTTTCTCAGGGTATATATGCCCAGTAGTGAGATTGCTGGGTCATATGGTAGTTCTATTTTTAGTTTTTTAAGGAACCTCCATACTGTTTTCCATAGTGGTTGTATCAATTTACATTCCCACCAACACTGCAGGAGTGTTCCCTTTTCACCACACCATTTCCAGCATTTACTGTTTCTAGATTTTTTGATAATGGCCATTCTGACCAGCGTGAGGTAATAATACCTCACTGTAGTTTTGACTTGCATTTCTCTAATAATTAGTGATGTTAAGCATGGTACCTATGAACCTAGTTTCAGGGCAGGAATAAAAATGTAGACATAGAGAATGGACTTGAGGACACGGGGTGGGAGGGGGAAGCTGGGACGAAGTGAGAGTAGCATCGACATATATACACCAACGAATGTCAAACAGTTAGCTGGTGGGAAGCAGCCGCATAGCACAGGGAGATCAGCTCAGTGCTTTGTGATGACCTAGATGGGTGGGATAGGGAGGATGGGAGGGAGGCTCAAGAGGGAGCGGATATGGGGATATATGTATGTATATGGATGATTCACTTTGGTGTACAACAGAAACTAACAGAGTATTGTGAAGTAATTATACTCCAATAAAGATCTATTTAAAAAAAAAGACTACGTCTCCCTCCACAGCTGCCTTGTCTCTCATTTATCTTCATTTATTCAACAAATAAGTACATACTACACAGTTCTCTGAGTTGTCCACTTATTTTGTTTCCACTTCCTCACCTCCTATTTACCTCTCAACCTATGTCAGGTGTCTACCACCAGTTCACTAAAATAGCTCTGACTATTATGACCAATGACCTCTATTTTGGTAAATCCAATAGTCACGTGCAGGTCTTATTTGACGTCTCCGCAGCACGTAACACTGTTGGGTGCTCCCTTTTATGTGAAACTCTATCTTTTCTTGATGTAGGCGGTGCCACATTTTCCTCATGATCTTGGCTACTTTTTCTCAGATGGGATATGCAAAAAATGGACCTTTTCTATTCATTGCTTAAATGTTCATACTCTCTACCCTCTACTCTTTTAGTCTACAAATTCTCTCCCTAAATAACTGCATTCATGCTCATGACTGCAATTTCCACACTAGTTGAGTGTCCTCCTGAGTTCCAGAAAAGTTATGCAATTGCAAAGACATTTATCCATTTAAATATCTCGAGCTCCACTGGTACAAAAATGAACCAATAACCGATCCCACAAATGTGTTCCTCTTTCTGTATTTCCCATCCCCATGAAAAGCAGCAAAATCCTGCCAACTAAAACCCTCGTACATCTCCCATCCCAGGAAAAAGCTGCAAAATTCCCTCTAGCTGATCATGCCAAAAACCTGTATGTTGTTTATAACCTTCTTCTTCCTCATCTGGTTGGTTCCACCTCCTCAAAATTTTGCAAAGCTGGCACTTCCATTGGTCTTCGCTGCTAAATTCAAAATGCCATTATCCCCTTGTGTGTTCACTCTAACAGCTTCCCACATGGTCTCCTCATTTCTGCTGCCACTCCAACTACCACCCATTCTATTCTCACACTGCAGCCTGAGTGATCTTTCAAAAGCATAGGTCTAAATACATTACTCTCTTGTTTAAAATCTCTCAACAGCTAATCATTTCTTCCGAATAAAGTCTAAAACAACAGAAGAGCTTAAAAGAACTGAATAATTTACACAGGTAAATGCTTTTCCTATTGCATCTGTGCAAGCAATTTTTAGGAGATATTTAAAAACATGAAGCTCTAAATCCTATAATCTGCTCCAAAATAATAATAATAATTAACATTATATAGCACTCCTATTTATAAAACACTTTCACATATGTTATTTCATTTGGTACTTTTGAAAGCACTTGAGAAGGATCATTGTCCCCACTTTATGGATAAGGAAATGGAAAAGTTAAGTGGCTTACCCAAGGTCAATTAGCCACTAAGTGACATGATCGTTACTCAAATTCAAGTAAACCTAAATCACTTTATAGAAGAGACTTTAAAGCATCTTTAAAGCATCTTTTAAAGCATCTTTTTGGAGTTTCAGTAAACTGTTTGGAATGAGATTGAAGCCAGTGCCATGTTGAATTGTGACAGATGGTGAATAAATAGTTACATAGATACATATACAAAGACATCTCAGCTCAGAATTAAAAATGATATTTAAAGGGACTTCCCTGGCAGTCCAGTGGTTAAGCCTCCACTCTTCCACTGCAGGGGGTGCAGGTTTGATACCTGGTTGGGGAACTAAGATCCCATATGCTGCATGTGGGCACAGCCAAAAAAATAATAAAAATAAAAAATTTAAAAATTTTAGAATATAATACTCAAAAACAGCAATCTAATCAATAGTACTTTAAAAGGATTATGGAGGCTAACTGAGTCGGATTTAACCCTGGGGTGAAAGGACAGTTCAACATATCCAAATCAATTAATGTGATACACCACAGTGACAGAATAAAAGAGTAAAACCACATGATCATCTCGATAGATGCAGGAAAAGCATTTTACATCCATTCATGTTAAAAAAAAAAAAACCCTCAACAAAATAGGTATAGAAGGAACATGATAAAGGCCATATATGAAAAGTTCACAGCTAACATCATAATCAGTGAGGAAAGCTGAAAGCTTTTCCTCTATGATCTGGTACAAGGCAAGGATGCCCTCTCACACAACTTCTATTCAATATAGTGTTGGAAATCCTAGTGAGAGCATTTAGATAAGAAAAAATAAATTAAAGGCATACAAATCAGAGAGTAAGAGGTAAAATTATCTCTGTTGGCAGATGACATGATTATGTATGTAGAAAACCCTTAAGACTCAACAACAACAAAAACTGTTATAACTTATAAACTAATTCAGTAAAGTTACAGGATATAATAATAACATTAAAAAATCAGTGGTATATCTATACACTAACAACAAACTATCAAAGAAAACATTGTTTTTATACCATATGCAAGAGCAACAAAAAGAACAAAAAACTTGGGAAATAATTCATCCAAAGAGGTGAAAGACATAGATGAAAGAAATTAAAGAGACACAGATATACAGAAAGGCATCCTTTGTTTATGGATTGAAAGAATTAGTATTGTTAAAAGATCTAAACTACTGAAAATGATCTACAGATTCAATGCAAAATTTATTAAAATCTCAATTACATCCTTTTTAGAAATAGAAAAAACAATCCTAAAATTCATATGAAAACACAAAAGACTCCCTACAGTCAAAGCAATCTTTAACAAGAGTGAAAAAGCTGGAGTATTACATTTCCTGATTTTAAAATACATTACAAAGCTACAGAAATCAAAACAATATGGAACTGGCATATGGCATAAAGACAGACATATAGATAAATAGAACAAAACAGAGAGCTCAGAAATAAATCTACACCATTAAGGTCAACTGGCCAAGAAAGCAAAATGGGGAAAGGATAGTCTCTTCAGTAAATGGTTTCAAAAAAACTGGATATCCATACACAGAAGAATGAAATTGGACACTTATCTCATACCATATTCAAAAATCAACTAAAATGAATTAAACACTTAAACATAAGGCATAAAATGGTAAAACTCCTAGAAGAAAATATAGAAAAAAAGCTTCTTGACATTTGTCTTAGCAACAGTTTTTTGGATATGACACAAAAAATACAACCAACAAAAGAAAAAAAATAGTTACATGAGATTACATCAAGCTTCTGCACAGTAAATTCAATAGTAAAAACAAAACTAAGGGCCTCCCTGGTGGCGCAGTGGTTGAGAGTCCGCCTGCCGGTGCAGGGGATACGGGTTCGTGCCCCGGTCTGGGAGGATCCCATATGCCGCGGAGCGGCTGGGCCCGTGAGCCATGGCCGCTGGGCCTGCGCGTCCGGAGCCTGTGCTCCGCAACGGGGGAGGCCACAACAGTGAGAGGCCCGCATACCGAAAAAAAAAAAAAAAAAAAAAAAAAAAAAAAACTAAACAAAAAATTTAATTTTAAATGGGCAAAAGGGCTTCCCTGGTGGTGCAGTGCTTAAGAATCCACCTGCCAATGCAGGAGACATGGGTTCGAGCCCTGGTCTGGGTAGATCCCACATGCTGCAGAGCAACTAAGCCCATGCGCCACAACTACTGAAGCCCGTGCACCCTAGAGCCCGTGCTCTGCAACAAGAGAAGCCACCGCAATGAGAAGCTCGTGCACTACAATGAAGAATAGCACATGCTCATCGCAACTAGATAAAGCCTGCGTGCAGCAACGACAACCCAACACAGCCAAAAATAAATAAATTAATTAATTTAAAAAAATTTTTTTTTTTTTTTTGTGGTACATGGGCCTCTCACTGTTGTGGCCTCTCCCGTTGCAGAGCACAGGCTCCGGACGCGCAGGCTCAGCGGCCATGGCTCACGGGCCCAGCCGCTCCGCGGCATGTGGGATCTTTCCGGATCGGGGCACGAACCCCTGTCCCCTGCATCGGCAGGCAGACTCTCAACCACTGCGTCATCAGGGAAGCCACTAATTAATTTTTATTTTTTAAATGGGCAAGGGCTTCCCTGGTGGCGCACTGGTTGAGAGTCCGCCTGCCGATGCAGGGGACACGGGTTCGTGCCCTGATCTGGAAAGATCCCACATGCCGCGGAGCAGCTGGGCCCGTGAGCCATGGCCGCTGAGCCTGCGCGTCTGGAGCCTATGCTCCACAACGGGAGAGGCCACAACAGTGAGAGGCCCGTGTACCACAGAAAAAAAAAAAAAAAAAAAAGGGCAAAAGACCTGAATAGACAACTCTCCCAAGAAGACATACAAATGGCCAACAGGTATATGAAAATGTGTTCAACATCACTAATCATTAGGGAAATGCAACTCAAAACCACAATGCAATATTACCTCACATCTGTTAGAATGGTTATTATCAAAAAAAAAAGATAATAAATATTATTTGGAGAAAAGGGAACCCTTGTGCACTATTGGTGGGAAGGTAAATTGGCACAGCCATTATGGAAAACAGTATGGAGATTCCTCAAATATTAAAAGTAGAACTATGACCTAGCAATCTCACTTCTGGGTATACATCCAAAGGAAACAAAATCAGTATTTCAAAGAGATATCTGCACACCCATGTTCCTTGCAGGATTATCCACAAAAGCCAAGATATGGAAACAACCTAAATGTCCATCAACAGGTTAATGCATAAAAAAATGATACACATGCATACAGTGGAATATTATGCAGCCATGGGAAAGAAGGAAATCCTGCCATTTGTGATTACATAGATGAACCTGGAATACGGTAAGTTAAGTGAAATAAGCAACACACAAAAAGACAAATGATCTCACTTATATGTGGAATCAAAAACAGTCAAACTCATAAAAGCAGAGAGTAGAATGGAGGTTGCCAGGGGTGGGGGAAGGGGAAATAGGGAAATGTCAGTCAAAGGGCACAAAGTTTCAATAATGCAAAATGATTAAATTCTGGAGATGGGCACTACAGATAACAATACTGTATTGGGTACTTGAAATCTGCTAAGAGGGTAGCTCTTTGTTGTCACCACCAAAAAAAAAAGAAAGAAAGAAAGAAAGAAAAAGAAAAAGAAAGGAAGAAAGGAATGAAGGCAGGAAGGAGAGAAAATACCATGTTGAGATGATGGAAATGTTAATAGCTTGATTGTGGTGATCATTTCACAACATATACTTATATCAAAACATCAAGTTGCAATCCTTTAATGTATACAGTTTCTATTTGTCAATTATACCTCAGTAAAACTGGGGTGAATAAAGAAGATATCTGATATTTAGAAGAAATATTATCCCCAGAAGAAGAGTTATTTTCTAGCTTCATTTTATTTCATTAAAGACTAGGTCTAATACTAAATTTTATGCATGCCAAAGATATCAGAAAATATGGAAATTTAACTAGTTGAGTCTTTATCTTATTTTATTTCAACACTAGAGTTGACTTTCAGAGCTAAATTTTTTTAAAAGCAGTTCCTGCTATAAAATGACCCAGTTGCCACTGAATAAAAGTTTTGTTAGCCTGAAGTGAAAGTTGGGTGAAGGGGAGCTGAATAGATTCAGGAGGAGATTCAGCATTGTCATTGGAAGATATGAGCACTGCACCACAACTGCACATGGGGCATTCTGCCAAGAACAAAATAAATACCCACCATCAAGACCAACTGACAAAGGGAGTCATGGGAGCATGTGTGAAATAAAAGACAGAGAACAGAGCCCATTCAGGTCAACCAGGCCTCATGAAAGACCAGATGAGGGAGGAGATAGAAGCCAGCCAAGTGGATATGCCTGTCTAGATAACAGCAAATCAAAGAACCCACTAAAATTCGCTATGAACAAAAGGTGGTTCTCACAGGCCAACCCTCCAAGTGATTGAAATGCAAATGCTTTCCATGAAAGCAGTTTTTCCCAAGTAGAGAGAAAATCCAAAATGAAACTTTTCATAATATCACCATTTTTAGAGATAAAAGTGAACCTGAAACTCGTTTTGGCTTAAGGAGAAATTGCTTAATACTCTGGATTAAATCCCTGGATTTAGTGAAAACATTTGAAAAGAAAAAGTCACAATGATAGTTGCTGCCCTTTTCCCAATAATTAAATAAGAACAAATACAAGCACAAATAATAATAATAAAAATAAAAACAAAGAAAACCTTCCTGGGATGAAGAACCACATTATAACTATACAATCATCCAGAACCAGATTCCCCACTGAAGTTAGGTGTGGATAATGGAACAATTCAAAGACCATCCAATTTTGAAGGAAAGATTTTATGCCCACTTTGAAATAATAAAATAAATAAAACCATGGTATAAAATAATTTTTTGTAAAGCTCTTCTTTATTTCATAGCTGTTGGCATAAAGAGTTATTCTTATTTTGCTAGACACTTTATTAAGAAAAGACTAGAAAATATATCAAGCACTAGTAGCTATAATAACCAATTTCCTTTGAAGCAAAAGGTTAAGAATAATAATAAATAAACAAGAATGAGTTGGCTAGACAATTGTCAAAAATCATAGCAGATATCAAGAAAAATTTCTCCTGATTACCTCAAGACACATTTAAGTCTGTCTTGATGTTCCCTAGAACACACTACACGACGTAAATTTTCTGACCATGTGCATTTACAAACATTTTCCAAAATGTCTATGGGATTTATCCTAGCAACTGGGATATGAGACCACTTTGAATTTTGTTTTTGTTTTTTTCCTGATAAAAGTTAATTTTTTAATGCAGTAAGAACTGTCAAGTATGAAAGAAAAAGATCAAGTTAGCCATGGCAGGGTTTTCTTTGCTTAAAATGAAGCATAAACACTCATACCTAACCCACAATATATCCACAGTACTGGCTCCTAGGAGCACATTCTCTTCCTACCTCCAGAGTAAGCATGCTCGATGAGGCACTGGTGTTTAATTAAGCACAATTTTTAAAAGCTGGATCAGGCCCCACTAGACTTATAAATGCAATATACTCAGCATCATAAAGTTTGCTAATAACACACATCCATAAGGTAAAAGCCCTATTATAGCAGGGTATTCAGTTAGCTGGAATGCAATTTATGAAAAAACCTCCTGTATATTCTCACTGATATGCAATAATGCATTTCAATTCCATCCTGACACAAAATCTCTCAGGTTCCTTTATGTTCTTTTAAATAAGTGTCATAAAACATTAATAGAAGTGCCCTCCTAGGTCTCTATTCAAATGTTCCTTGATTTGTCGATTTCATTAACAAAATCAAGAAAAAAATTTTTGCCAGTGTTACCAAGCAGGACAAAGATGTTAACTCTTGTTTTGTGAAAATGTGCATAACGGTATTTAAAAACAACTTTGTTTGGGAGCTTTGTCAAAATCAGAAATGGTCTCTTCTCAGGACTAGGACTATCTGATTGTCTTTTTAATAAGCAATAAGATGGATGTTTCAGCACACCTGGAGACAGAAACCAGTCAAAGGAATATTCTACTCTTCCCTTTATTCCTTCCCCTAAGGCAATGCTTTTAAAAGATTCAATTACAATATACTTCACATTGCATTTCAGCCCTCTGCTGAAGAGGGAAAGTTCTGAGCTGGCATGGCCCCTTGGTTTTACAGGTAAAGAGAGAACTGCCTACAACCTACAACTTCATTTGAAGGTCAAACACGGGACTTGAAAGGCAGGAATATTCTGATCACTTTATTACATACTCTGGAGCAGAACTAGGAACAGTGATAATAACCAATCATAACCCACTTCCTCACTGAGGCAGTTTCAGGGGACAAGTCTCCCTTCTTTCCAATAGCAATATTTAACAGCAACCAAGCCTAGTTTCCCAAAGAACGTTTCTCATAGGAATTCAATAAGCATTACGTGTTCTATTTGCTACAATATATGTTGTTTTCTGGGAAAAGTACACACAGATAAAAGCTTGATTGTAAATTTTGTTTATGAACAATAAATATTTGATCCCATGATGCTACTTTTTCCAGCTTTGGTGAATCTGGGAAGATTTGAGGCCAGTAAAGGACAGTTGAGTACGGGCCCCTAAGAACGATGCTAAATACACCACTGAAGAGAAATTTTAATGTCTAACAGAAAAAAATTCAAGTTTTCACCCATTTATTGACACTAATTCACCCTCACCAGACAGGAATAGCAGCATGTTAAAGAAAAAATTGAACTATAGAAATACTGGAAAGCAACTTCTTTATTCTGAAGTCCCAAACAACTGTGATGACTGAGACAGACTGTTACACACCTCAGAGAACCTTGTATTTTAATAATATGGGATAATATTTCTAATTAAAATACATATCACTTATCAGCATTGTCTACCCACAAAGTATTTATACACACAAGGTGTCTACCTAAAACAAAACATTTTATATATGGTTAAAAACAGCTTTGTGGCCTTAACTCTTACACTGTAAAAACTCTAAACAGTTTATACTGTTTATTAACACACTTTATATATCAAGAAATTGCCATCAGAATGAGGTATATACTATAGTATTTCCATTGTGTAAATAGCGGAAATAGAGCCTGAGAAAGAATTTCTTAGGATCACACAATAGGTTCACAACTTGAATTGGGTATTTCTGTCTCCAAATCCTATGCCTTTCCATTATTACCTTATTTACATGCAATTAAATGAAATATTATGGTTTATATGAGATATATGCTTTATATACATTTAAGCTACAGGATTCAATTCCTATCTTCAAATAACTTACATTTGTATAGTAGTCAATCAGTTAAAAATATTTATTGCGTGCATACTACATGACATGCAATATTTTAGACTATAACAATGAACATTTAGAATCCCTTCTCTCAGGTATCATGCTACCTGATTTTAAACTATACCACAAAGCTACAATAATCAAAGCAGTATGATACTGGCATAAAAACAGACACAGAGACCCATAGAACAGAACAGAGAGCCCAGAAATAAACCCACATGCATATGGTCAATTAATCTATGACAAAGGAGGCAAGAATATATAATAAGGAAAACACAGCTTCTTCAATATATGGTGTTGGGAAAACTGGACAGCTAGATGCACAAGAATGCAACTGGACTACTTTCTAACACCATATACAAAAATAAATTAAACATAGATTAAAGACTTAAATGTAAGACCTAAAATCATAAAAATCCTAGAAGAAAACATAGGCAGTATACTCTCTGACATTGGTCTTAACAATATTTTTTTGGATCTGTCTCCTAATGCAAATGAAACAAAAGCAAAAAATTTTTAATGGGACTACATCAAACCAAAAAGCTTTTGCACAGTGAAAGAAACCATCAACAAAACAAAAAAGCAGGCTACTAAATATGGGAGACTGTATTTGCAAATATACCCAATAAGGCATTAATATCCAAAATATACAAAGAACTCATAAAACTCAACATCAAAAAATGAACAACCCAATTTGAAAATAGGCAAAGAGCCTGAATAGACATTTTTCCGATAAAGACATACAGATGACCAACAGAGACATGAAAAGATGCTCAACATCACTAATCATTAGGGAAATGCACATCAAAACCACAGTGAGATATCACCTCACACCTGTCAGAATAGCTAAATCAAAAAGACAAGTACCTAGTGTTGGCAAATGTGTGGAGTAAAGGGAACCCTTGTACACATTTACTGGGATTATAAATTGGTGCAGTCACTATGGAAAACAGTATGGAGGTTCCTCAAAAAGTTAAAAATAGAACTATCATCTGATCTAGCAATTCCACTTCTGGTTATCTACCCAAAGAAACCAAAAACACTAATTTGAAAAGACATGCATGCCAATGTTCATAGCAGCATTATTTATAATTGCCAAGATATGGAAGCAACCTAAGTGTTGCTTATTGAATGGATAAGGAAGATGTATGTATATATACAAAATGTGTATATATATGTACACACAATGGAATATTATTCAGCCATAAAAAAATGAAACTTGCCATTTGCAACAGCATGGATGGATCTAGAGGGTATTATGCGAAGTGAAATAAGTCAGAGAAAGAATGAAATAAGTCAGAGAAAGACAAATACCATGTGAACTCAAATGCAGAATCTAAAAAACAAATCAAACAAGCAAAGCAAAATGAAAACAGACTCATAGATACAAAGAACAAATGGATGGTTACGAAGAAGGGGGCAGCAAAATAGGTGAAGGTGATTAAAAGGTACAAAACCCAGTTACAAAATAAATAAGCCAGGGGGATGTAACATATAGCATAAGGAATGTTTATGGTCGATAATATCATCATAACTTTGTAAGGGGACTAATGGTTACTAGATTTCTCATGGTTATCATTTCATAATATATGCAAATGTCAAATCACTCTGTAGTACACCTAGAACTAACATAATATTGTACATTTCAACTTAAAAAAAAGAATCCTTCCTCTTATTGAGCTGACATTTTAGAAATTGAGGAGCAAAAAGTAAACACAATATGATAATTTCAGGTACTCATAACTGCTGAGAAGAAGATGCATTAGTGTAACGTTACAGAAAGTGACCAATAAGGGAGGCTGTTTTGGATTGGATGGTCAGAGAAGACCTCTTTGAAGAAATGGCATTTGAGATGATAATCTGTTTGAAGAGAAGGGAGTAGTCATGTTTTGATCCGAAGGAAAGATCAATCCAAGCAGAAGGATAGCAAGTGCTAAGGTTCTCATCTGTGTGAATTCATA
Organism: Mesoplodon densirostris; assembly: GCF_025265405.1. Lineage (NCBI taxonomy): Eukaryota > Metazoa > Chordata > Mammalia > Artiodactyla > Ziphiidae > Mesoplodon > Mesoplodon densirostris. The sequence continues at coordinate 59,756,390 of NC_082669.1, read as the reverse complement.
GGACAGAAAGAAATCCAGAGTAACTGGGGCCTAGTGAGAAAGGAGAGAGTACTAAAAAAATGAGGTTGAAGAGATGGACAGGAGTGGAATGACAAGGGGACTAAAACTGCGACTTACCAAAGTAAAGCTTTATTTCTTACACACCTTACATTCCAATAAGAATGGGTGGTTTGCTCCATGGAGACACTGAAGAACCCATCCTCCTTTCATCTTGCAGCAATACCACCCTTAACACATGGTCTCCAACTCTGCCACCCAGCAGGGAGAGAGAGTAGAGGATCCCACATGGGATCCTCTTACCAAAGGGGAAACGTGGCGGGGGGATAAATTAGGAGTTTGGGATTAACATATACACACTACTATATATATTGATTAATAAAACAGACAACCAACAAGGACCTACTGTATAGCACAGGGACCTATATGCAATATTTTGTAATAACCTATAAGGGAAAAGAATCTGAAAAAGAATATATATATATATATATATATATATATGGCACTGAATCACTTTGCTGTACACTTGAAACTAACACAAGATTGTAAATCAACTATACTTCAAATTAAAAAAAAAAGAACTGTGAGAAATAAATTTCGGTTCTTTATTTAAAAAAAAAGCAACTAGGATATTGGTGAGTGCTAGGATTCTCTGGCACTGGCTTTTTTCATGTACAATGTAAAAGTCTGGAAGGTTTTCAGCAGAATGGTTACAGGGGGCTATTGTAGAAATGAGGACAAGAATTATGGTTATTTGGACTGGCTGTGTCAAGGAAAATAAAGAGAAGAGGTCAGATTTCAAATATAGTTATTTTAGAAGCGGGGGGGGGGGCGTGTAGCTTACTGACACACTGGTTGCAAATATGAAAGAAAGAAAAGAGCCAAGAATGACTTCTTGATTCTTTTTTTTTATTGAGCAGTTTGCATAATCGGAGATATAATGGCTTGGAAGAAATTAGATTTGGGATTGAGGTGAGAGACTAGAGCATCTATACTTCTATTTAGACACATTAAGTTTGAAATACCTGTTAGATCTCCAAATGGAGATCTCAAATAAGAGGCTGTATATGTGACTATGGAGCTCAGGAGAGTAACTCAGTTTGGAGATACAAATTTGAGATCATCAGTGAATAGATGGAATACAAAACTGAGAAATGTCATTGTCTGACACTTGCAAGGAACAAGAGAGACAGTGTTTAAACACAAATATATTTTTAGTGATTATATACAAAAGACACAAAAATTTAGGTTAAAAATTTTCACTTTTAAAGAAAACTATATTTTGGAAAGTAACAAATTAATAGAATCATACAATGAACTTACATCAGGATATGGATATAACTTTTTGTTTGCAAATAATGCAAACGTGGTGCTTCCGGCCATAATAATAAGATACAATAGTTTTTCTGTAAATCTTCTTAAATAGGAATAGATGGCACTATACAGGAGTATGATGTATTTTCTGATTTTAGCTCTTAGAAAAACTGAAAGCCATGGCTCAAAATTTAAACTGACTTATAGAGAAAATCAAGTTACTTTTATATTATCCACTACAGCCTAAAAATATCAGGTACCAATAGAACGAAACCCAATCACAGTTGAAGGATTATTTGAGCTTCAAAAGGTTTATTCTAATTTGGAAACTTGATTATAAAAGTGCTCCTTCAAATAAAATGTTTCAGATTTTATTCTTAGTTCAAAACAGCCCACAGCCACATATATAAAAATTTTTTATTCAATGCATGAATAAAAGTTTAAAAGCTTCAGTACCTGACCTTTTTCTTAAAAAAAAAAAAAAACCGCATCAAAATATTTTCAGAGTATCTTTCTAGCTCGAATTCAATACAGCACAAAAATGTTCACCATCACGTGGGCTGTTTTTTGCAGTCCCAATTTGGTTCTTTCCATGTCCTGGGCTTACACTTCATCTTACTACCAGGGTTCACTTGAATTCTTTGAGGAGTAGGATGACTTTGCTTTTGCTTCTTTGCTAGGAATTACTTAATCCTTAAAGTCTTGTGGGAAGATAAGGCAAAGGCAAAAACCTTTGCACATTTAGTGTGCCCACTAAAATGGGGAGGAAGAAAAAGAGGGCTTATTTATATTTTAGATACTGCAGATTTTTTTTCTGCAAGGGACTAAGGAGTTCATTTTACCTGAGTTAACAGATCAACCAAGCAGCTAGTCAAGTAACTGATCTTAATGGTTTGTCTTAAAGAGACAAATTTTTAAAGTAAGCAGTTGGTCAATACAATCATTGTTTAGAAAAACAAAAGAGCATTACCAAAGCTTTAGGTAAAATGAAAGTGAAAATGATGTAAATTGCACCCATATTAAAGACAAGTTATTGAAAAATATAAAATTCTTCCTATGGAGTTTAAATTGTGTTATTAATAATTTCTAATAACCTTCTTCTTGGTACATAAATACACTACCTTTCATTAAAATCCCAGTGAGGGGTCTTTATAGCACTACTGATCTCTTCTCCAGTGACTACTAAAGAATCTGTATCTGGAGTGGAAACAAGAGCACTGGATCACACAAGCAACTAGAAATCTCCAAATTCCCCATGCACCAGCATACAAACAAGTGCTGCCTGGAACATCATATTCAAGAGCAAATTAATTAATATCAGCCTCTTCTTAGTCAAGAAGCTTACATGTCAATCTCACTGTTTCTTCAACCAAGGAAAAAAATGAATTCATTATAACATGATATCTAATTCCATCTCTCACCACTAAACCAAGACCCCCATAAACAAGAAACAGTTTTAAGGACATAATCCTCAGCATGGTAATCACAGCTCTCCTAGATATATACCATAAATCTCCACTAATCCCGTACAAATCTCCTATGTGTACTTTGTATCAAACTGTACAAGTCTGTGTTTCTCCAACCTATGCCTCTGTCTGCCATCATATTCCATTAAGTATCTATTTTCCAAACACTATACATAACAAAGCCTATTTCTTAGGATATTCCTTATAAATATCAATGACTTTCTTATATGTTTTGCTTTGAGCAAGCACTCAGACACACAATGACACACCACACCACACCTTCAAATTTCCACTGCGCTGCCACACCTCTGCAGAGCACTTATCACATCCTAATTATGTAGTTATTCTGTGTTCATTTTATTCATCCTGAGTAAGCAACAAGCTTCTTGAAGGCTAGCACAATGCCTTGCTCAGAGGGTAAAGTAGTACTTGAGGATACACTGGAATAGGGGTCAGAAGACTTGAGTTTGAAACCCATGTACCAACAGCATAACCTCTTTCTCTCTCTAAACTTCCCTTTATTCATCTGTAAAATTAATGTATCAAAATTACAATGCAGTATGATTATGAGGTTTAAACTGGTAATGTATGAGAAATCTTCTATAATATAAAGCAGATATAAACATAAATAATTATTATTTTTCATCATCTAGAACATACCTATTTTATGGTAAATGTACAAAAGACATTTTTAGGGCTTCCCTGGTGGCGCAGTGGTTGAGAGCCCGCCTGCCGATGCAGGGGACACGATTTTGTGCCCCGGTCCAGGAAGATCCCACATGCCGCAGAGCGGCTGGGCCCGTGAGCCATGGCCGCTGAACCTGCCAGTCCAGAGCCTGTGCTCCGCAATGGGAGAGGCCACAACAGTGAGAGGCCCGCGTACCGCAAAAAAAAAAAAGACATTTTTATAATTTTATCATATTGAGGAAAGAAAGACATGAAATACTATAAAACAATAGTACAGAGCTTCCCTGGTGGTGCAGTGGTTAAGAATCTACCTGTCAATGCAGGGGACATGGGTTCAAGCCCTGGTCCGGGAAGATCCCACATGCCGCAGAGCAACTAAGCCCACGCACCACACAACTACTGAGCCTGCACTCTAGAGCCCACGAACCACGACTACAGAAGCCTGCGCGCCTAGAGCCCGTGCTCCACGACAAGAGAAGCCACCGCAATAAGAAACCCACACACCACAACGAAGAGTAGTCCCTGCTCGCCGCAACTAGAGAAAGCCTGCACACAGCAACAAAGACCCAACACAACCAAAATAAATAAATAAATAATTTTTTTAAAAAAAGAAGAAAAAAAACCAGTAGTACATTTATAGCAAGTCCAGATCCAGTTGGAGATCAGGCAAAGACCTCAAATATACATATGTTGATGTCAATCAACTCAATACTGCTATATCCACTTGCCCAATCTATCTGGTTGTCAGAATGGTGTAAAAGGACTCCCCGGGACTGGGAAGAGTTAGAGATCATTCTCCTGATGTGGTGGAGGCTCAAATAAATTAGCACAAGCCCCTAGAAATTAAGATGGCTTGCTGCCTTTATTGCTCTGCAGTGCACTTGTCACCAACTAGGAAGGTCCAGTCCATCTAAAAGCAGTGGAAGTCTCTGATCAAGGAAAGAAACTAAAGAAAATATGAACTCAGAAGAATGTTTACATAGAGCAAATAGCTTGGTATTTACTATATTATGGCATAATATAATAATTGACGTTCATAGTAATGATCCTGAACCATCAGTAGTTTTAAGTATGCTCTGTATTCTTTATTTAATTAGGCAGAGATGCTTGTAGTACTTGACAGAAATATTTCATACAAAATTATATAAAAATGAAGACATTTCAGTGCTTTCATATTCCAGAAAACTCACTCTTGTGAAAGCAATCATTTGCAACACTTAATAGATAAATGAAATGTTGCACTAATTATATAAAGCATTTTATGTAATACAATGTAAATGTCCTAGGAGAAATGGTTCAAAAACTGCTGAGGTTGTCAGGGAAGATTTCAAAAAGCTGGTAGTGCCTGCATTCTCCTTGGACTAGTTGGGAATAAGTAGGTGAGGAGATGGAATTTCCAGACAAAGAAACACCATTATTAATGATGTGTAAGAATGAACATATATGCCATGCTCATGAAACCATAAAGAGACCAGGCTGGAGGAAGTGAATTTGAGAGCTAACAACGTAGCCAGAATGTAAAAAGAGACAAAAGCCACACAGAGAAATTTGGTTCTAACAGAACATGAAATAGGGTCATTGAAAGTTTCTGAGCTAGAAGCAGTAAGCAAGCCTGTTTTTGTCTGTTGGTTGTTTGCTTGTTTGTTTCATCAACTTGTTTTTAAGAAAATAGTGAATTAGTAAGATTGGAGACGAGGAAACTAGTCAAGTCCTTGGTGTCCGTCAGCTATCAAGTTCTGGGACAAGACTGGAAAATGATCTTTCCTTCCTTCCTTTAAGTATGAGCCAATTCCTGAAGCAATCTTACATGGAGAGTTTTATCAACTAGACAGCATTAAAATTTATATGAAGGAACAAAAGTTAATTATTGAGAAAAAAATTTTTGAGTTATTTCTAGCATGAGCAAAGTTATTGCTTTTCAGGGTATTTGAGAAATGCAAGGAAATTTTTGAGTTTCTATGAAATTATTTATTGGTTATAGATTTTTTATCACACCACTGATCTGAGACTAAATTTTAAGACTTTTTGAGTATTGCACAATAGCACTTAAATACCAACTTCCAGAATAAAGACTAGCATATCACATTAAACTTTGATAAGCCTCCTAGAAATAATCCTAACAGAAAATTATTTTCTGAAGAAAGGAAAATGTTTTTATCTGAGATATGCTGACAAAGAAAATCTTCATATTGGATGTTTTTTCTGTAAGTCAAGAAAGCAAAATTTAATAAATAGTATTGCTATTGTATCCACGTAGACAAAACACAAACATACTGACAACTTCCTTTGTGGCCAGTAAAATAGCTAGTGAGAAGGTGACCCATTTAAACTATAGCCCACACCAATGTCCCTGTTTAATGAAGATGTGCAATATTTTATATGTATCTACTTCATAAGAATACTATTAAGTTCTTAGAAAAACAAAGAAAGTTTTTATATTAAGTGCATAAGGCTATATAATGTCATTTTCCTAGCAAAGTTGGTTTTACACTTGTAGAGTTTTATTAACAGTTTCAGATGAGAGAGTTAAAGACAACCCTCTGAACAGAATTGTCATCTTTTTCTCCCCTCACTTGGTTATCTGCTTACACATAGATAAAATATCAAAAGATCCCTGACCTTGGCCTAATTGCAGGAGAAAAAGTGACTGAAGCAAGAAAATACTAAAGACTGACTGTTTTCTGTGAGTGCCTTATGTGAAAACCCTAATGTGCAAAGGTCCAGCCTCTGAACTTCCCACAGCCCTTGCTCCTCTGGGTGACAGATCAGGTTCTCTGCACATCAATGGATGGGTAATGGTAGGAGGTGCCCTTAAGAGAACATGTCCTCAAAGCATTCAAGTATCTAAATACTTCTCAAAATCATCATTTGTAAACTATAATTCCCTCAGCAGAAATCACTGGCCATCTGCTGGGTTTAATGAGCTACCAATAAAAACTATTTTGATCTTAATTAGACCTCAATTGAACATTTCTTAGGAACAAACAAATTACCAGTTTCTCTAAATGTCGATTTTCTCTATTCTTTCCTTTTCAGTGACTGTTCATTAAACCTCAGATACTGATAACTCAGATGAGTAATACATAATAGGCTTCCTAATTTCCCTAATTCTCTGATTTTTCATTTCTCCCATATATTTGATTGCTGGCAAATTCAGGAATTTTCTGAAATCTGCTGGACAAATTGAATAAAATTCCTTGAAGGTGCTTCCCACCCCCACCAAAAAGAAAAATAAATCTTTGTCTTTTTCCTCACAATAAAGAAAACATAAAAAAGGAAATATGTTTCATCTCTTTTTTCTAAGGAAAGGATATTAGAAAATAAACTGGAGTAGAATTTCTTTATTTATGCTAATAATATTATCATCACAATCTCCCCTGTTTTGAGGAAAACAAAAAGGCTTATCTGTCCACTCAATTTAATTTGTCAAATATTCATGAACTGCCTTTAGAGAAAATACATTCTGCCAAACACTGTGGGAGATTTAGAAAACAGTGACGTACATTTCTGTCCTAATTCTAGAAATAAGACATGCTTACAAAAATTTATTTCAAGGCTGAATATATCAAGAAAGGCAGTAAGAAAGAGTCACATGGATGGTTCAAAAGGAAAAAGACATCACCTCCTATGAATTGGATAAACTGGGACATTGGAATTGACATATACACACTACTATATATGAAATAGATAACTAACAGGACCTAATGTATGGCACAGGGAACTCAACTAATATTCTGTAATGACCTATATGGGAATAGAATCTAAATAAGAGTGAATATATGTATATGTATAACTGATTCACTTTGCTGTTAACTGATTCACTTTGCTGTACAGCAGAAACTAATACAACATTGTAAGTTAACTATACTCCAGTAAAAATTAATTTAAAAAAAAAAACAGGGGGACCTTCAAGATGGCAGAGTAAGACCTTCCTCTGGCAGAGATCACCTTCCTCTGCACAAATACATCAAAAATACATCTACATGTGGAACAACTCCTACAGAACACCTACTGAACACTGGCAGAAGACCTCAGACTTCCCAAAAGGCAAGAAAATCCCCACGTACCTGGGTAGGGTAAAAGAAAAAACAGTGACAAAAGAATAGGGATGGGACCTACGCCTCTGGGAGGGAGCTATGAAGGAGGAAAAGCTTCCACACACTAGGAAGCCCCTTCACTGGTAGACATGGGGAAGCTTCGGAGCCACGGAGGAGAGCGCAGCAACAGGGGTGCAGAGGGCAAAGTGGAGAGATTCCTGCACAGAGGATCGGTGCCGATCAGCGCTCATCAGCCTGAGAGGATCGTCTGCTCACCTACCAGTGCAGGTGGGGGCTGGGAGCTGAGGCTCAGGCTTCAGAGGTCAGATCCCCGGGAGAGGACTGGGGTTGGCTGCGTGAACACAGCCTGAAGGGGGTTAGCGTGCCACAACTAGCAGGGAGAGAGTCAGGGAAAATGTCTGGACCTGCCTAATAGGCAAGAGACCATTATTTTGGGGTGCACGAGGAGAGGGGATTCCTTTCCCATGTGCCCACAGAAGGCAGAGCACCGCCTAAGTGACTCCAGAGACAGGTGCAAGCTGCGGCTATCAGCTCAGACCCCAGAGAAGGGGATGAAATGCTAATGCTGCTGCCGCTGCCACCAACAGTCCTGTGTGCAAGCACAGGTCACTACCCACAGCCCCCAAGGGAGCCTGTGTAACACACCACTGCCAGGGTCCCAAACTCCAGGGACAAGTTCCCCAGGAGAACACACAGTGTGCCACAGGTTGTTGCACTGTCACGCTGGCCTCTGCCACCGCAGGCTCGCCCTGCATTCTAGTTATGACTACCATACCCTTCCCTCTCCCCAGCCTGAGAGAGCAACAGAGCCCTAATCAGCCTCTGCTTTAACCACCTTCTGTCTCAATGGGGAACAGACACCTGAGGGCAATCTACACACAGAGGCGGGGCCAAAACCAAAGCTGAACTTCAGGAGCTGTGAGAACAAAGAAGAGAAAGAGAAATTTCTCCGTGCAGCCCCAGCAGCAGCTGATTAAATCCCCACAATCAACTTGAGGTACCCAGTACCTGTGGAATAATGGAATAGACAACAAATCACCAAAAATTGAGGTGGTGGACTTTGGGAGCAATTGTAGATTTGGGGTTTGCTGTCTGCAGCTGATTTGTTTCTGACTTTTATATTTATCTTAGTTTAGTTTTTAGTGCTTATTATCATTGGTGGATTTGTTAACTGGTTTGGTTGCTCTCTTTTATTTATTCTTTTCTCTTCCTTGTTCTTCTTCCTTTTCTTCTGAGCCGTGTGGGTGACAGGGTCTTGGTGTTCTGGCCGGGTGTCAGGTCTGAGCCTCCAAGGTGGGAGAGCCAAGTCCAGGACATTGGACCACCAGAGACCTCCTGGCCCCCATGTAATATCAATCAGCAAGAGCTCTCCCAGAGATCTCCGTCTCAACACTAAGACCCAGCTCCACCCAATGGCCAGCAAGCTCCAGTGCTGGATGCCCCATGCCAAACAACTAGGAAGACAGGAACACAACCCCACCTGTTAGCAGACAGACTGCCTAAAGTCATACTAACTTCACAGACACTCCAAAACACACCATTGGATATGGCCATGCCCACCAGAAGGACAAGATAGAGCCCCACCAACCAGAACAGAGTCATCAGCCCCCTCCACCAGGAAACCTACACAAGCCACTGAACCAACCTCAAGCACTGGGGAGAGACACCAAAACTAATGGGAACTACAAACCTGTAGCCTGTGAAAAAGAGACCCCAAACACAGTAAGTTAAGCAAAATGAAAATACAGAGAAATATGCAGCAGATGAAGGAGCAAGGTAAAAACCCACGAGACCTAACAAATGAAGACGAAATAAGCAGTCTACCTGAAAAAGAATTCAGAGTAATGATAGTAAAGATGATCCAAAATCGTGGAAATAGAATGCAGAAAGTACAAGAAATGTTTAACAAGGACCTAGAAGAACTACAGAGCAAACAAACAATGATGAACAACACAATAAATGAAATTTAAAATTCTCTAGAAGGAATAAATAGCAGAATAACTGAGGCAGAAGAATGGATAAGTGACCTGGAAGATAAAATAGTGGAAATAACTGCCACAGAGCAGAATAAAGAAAAAAGAATGAAAAGAGTTGAGGACAGTCTCAGAGACCTCTGGGACAACATTAAATGCATCAACATTCGAATTATAGGGGAACCAGAAGAAGAAGAGAAAAGGAAGGGTCTGAGAAAATATCTGAAGAGATTATAGTGGAAAACGTCCTTAATATGGGAAAGGAAATAGTCAAGTCCAGGAAGTGCAGAGAGTCCCATACAGGATAAATCCAAGGAGAAACACACTATGACACATATAAATCAAACTATCAAAAATTAAATACAAAGAAAAAATATTAAAAGCAGCAAGGGAAAAATAACAAATACCATACAAGGGAATCCCCATAAGGTTAACAGCTGATCTTTCAGCAGAAACTCTGCAAGCCAGAAGGGAGTGGCAGCACATATTTAAAGTGGTGAAAGGGAAAAACCTATAACCAAGATTACTCTACCCAACAAGGATGTCATTCAGATTCAACAGAGAAATTAAAACCTTTACAGACAAGCAAAAGTTAAGAGAATTCAGCACCACCAAACCAGCTTTACAACAAATGCTAAAGGAACTTCTCTAGGAAGGAAAGACAAGGGAAGGGAAAGACCTACAAAAACAAACCCAAAACAATTAAGGAAATGGTAATAGGAACATACATATTGATAATTACCTTAAATGTAAATGGATTAAATGCTCTAACCAAAAGAGATAGACTGGCTGAATGCATACAAAAACAAGACCCGTATATATGCTGTCTACAAGAGATCCATTTCAGACTTAGAGACACATACAAACTGAAAGTGAGGGAATGGAAAAAGATACTCCATGCAAATGGAAATCAAAAGAAAGCTAGAGTAGTAATTCTCATATCAGACAAAATAGACTTTAAAACAAAGACTATTACAAGAGACAAGGAAGGACATTACATAATGATCAAGAGATCAATCCACGAAGAAGATATAACAACTGTAAGTATTTATGCATACAACATAGGAGCACCACAATACATATGGCAAATGCTAACACCCATAAAACGGGAAATCAACAGTAACACAATCATAGTAGGGGACCTTAACACCCCACTTTCACCAATGGACAGATCATCCAAAATGAAAATAAATAAGGAAACACAAGCTTTAAATGATACATTCAACAAGATGGACTTAATTGATATTTATAGGACATTCCATCCAAAAACAACAGAAAACACTTTCTTCTCAAGTGCTCATGGAACATTCTCCAAGATAGATCATATCTTGAGTCACAAATCAAGCCTTGGTATATTTATGAAAATTGAAATTGTTTCAAGTATCTTTCTGACCACAATGCTATGAGACTATGTATCAATTGCAGAAAAAAAAAACTTTAAAAAAAGCACATGGAGGCTAAACTATATGCTACTAAATAACCAAGAGATCACTGAAGAAATCAAAGAGAAAAACAAAAATACCTAGAAACAAATGACAATGAAAACACGACGACCCAAAACCTATGGGATGCAACAAAAGCAGTTCTAACAGGGAAGTTTATAGCAATACAATCCTACCACAAGAAAAAAGAAAACTCTCAAATAAACAATCTAACCTTACACCTAAAGGAACAAAGAACCTAGAGAACAAAGAACAAACAAAACCAAAGTTAGCAGAAGGAAAGACATCATAAAGATCAGAGCAGAGACAAATGAAATAGAAACAAACAATAGCAAAGATGAATAAAACTAAAAGATGGTTCTTTGAGAAGATAAACAAAATTCATAAACCATTGGCCAGACTCATCAAGAAGAAGGGGGAGAATACTCAAACCAACAGAATTAGAAATGAAAAAGGAGAAGTAACAACTGACACTGCAGAAATACAAAGGATCATGAGAGATTACTACAAGCAACTCTATGCCAATAAAATGGACAACCTGGAAGAAATGGACAAATTCTTAGAAAAGCACAACCTTCCAACTGAACCAGGAAGAAACAGAAAATATGAACTGACCGATCACAAGCACTGTAATTGAAACTGTGATTAAAAATCTTCCAACAGGGGCTTCCCTGGTGGTGCAGTGGTTGAGAGTCTGCCTGCCGATGCAGGGGACGCGGGTTCGTGTCCCGGTCTGGGAAGACCCCACATGCCGTGGAGCAGCTGGGCCTGTGAGCCATGGCCGCTGGGCCTGTGCGTCCGGAGCCTTTGGTCCGTGACGGGAGAGGCCACAGTGGTGAGAGGCCCGTGTACCGCAAAAAAAAAAAAAAATCTTCCAACAAACAAAAACCTGGGACCCGATGGCTTCACAGGTGAATTGTATCAAACGTTTAGAGAAAAGCTAACACCTATCCTTCTCAAACTCTTCCAAAATATAGCAGAGGGAGGAACACTCCCAAACTCATTCTACGAGGCCACAATCACCCTGATATCAAAACCAGACAAAGATGTCACAGAGAAAGAAAACTACAGGCCAATATCACAGATGAACATAGATGCAAAACTCCTCAACAAAATACTAGCAAACAGAATCCAACAGCATATTAAAAGGATCATACACCATGATCTAGTGGGATTTATCCCAGGGATGCAAGGATTCTTCAATATATGCAAATCAATCAATGTGATAAACCATATTAACAAATTGAAGGAGAAAAACCATATGATAATCTCAGTTGATGCAGAAAAAGCTTTCAACAAAATTCAACACCCATTTATGATAAAAACTCTCCAGAAAGTATGCATAGAGGGACCCTACCTAAACATAATAATGGCCATATATGACAAACCCACAGCCAACATTGTTCTCAATGGTGAAAGACTGAAACCATTTCCTCTAAGATCAGGAACAAGACAAGGTTGCCCACTCTCACCACTCTTATTCAACATAGTTTTGGAAGTTTTAGTCACAGCAATCAGAGAAGAAAAAGAAATAAAAGGAATCCAAATTGGAAAAGGAGAAGTAAAGATGTCAGTGTTTGCAGATGACATGATACTATACATAGAGAATCCTAAAGATCATACCAGAAAAGTACTAGAGCTAATTAATGGATTTGGTAAAGTAGCATGATACAAAATTAACGCACAGAAATCTCTTGCATTCCTATATACTAACAACGAAAAATCTGAAAGAGAAATTAAGAAAACACTGCAATTTACCATTGCAACAAAAACAAAACACCTAGGAATAAACCTACCTAAGGAGACAAAAGACCTGTATGCAGAAAACTATAAGACACTGATGAAAGAAATTAAAGATGATACTAACAAATGAAGAGATATATCATGTTCTTGGGTTGGACAAATCAATATTGTGAAAATGACTATACTACCCAAAGCAATCTACAGATTCAATGCAATCCCTATCAAACTACCAATGGCATTTTTCACAGAACTAGAACAAAAACTTTCACAGTTTGTATGGAAACACAAAAGACCCCGAATAGCCAAAGCAATCTTGAGTCGAAAAATGGAGCTGGAGGAATCAGGCTCCCTGACTTCAGATTATAATACAAACCTACAGTATTCAAGACAGTATGCTACTGCCAAAAAAACAGAAATATAGATCAATGGAACAGCATAGAAAGCCCAGAGATAAACTCACACACATATGGTCACCTTATTTTTGATACAAGAGGCAAGAATATACGATGGAGAAAAGACAGCCTCTTTAATAAGTAGTGCTGGGAAAACTGGACAGCTACATGTAAAAGAATGAAATTAGAACACTCCCTAACACCATACACAAAATAAACTCAAAATGGATTAAAGACCTAAATGTAAGGCCAAACACTATCAAACTCTTAAGAGGAAAATATAGGCAGAACACTCTATGACATAAATCACAGAAAGATCCTTTTTGACCCACCTCATACGGAAATGGAGATAAAAATAAAAATAAACAAATGGGACCTAATGAAACTTAAAAGCTTTTGCACAGCAAAAGAAAACATAAATAAGACCAAAAGACAACCCTCAGAATGGGAGAAAATATTTGCAAATGAAGCAACTGACAAAGGATTAATCTACAAAATATATAAACAGCTCATGCAGCTCAATATCAAAAAAACAAAAAACCCAATCCAAAAATGGGCAGAAGACCTAAATAGACATTTCTCCAAAGAAGATATACAGATTGACAACAAACATATGAAAGAATGCTCAACATCATTAATCATTAGAGAAATGCAAATCAAAACTACAGTAAGATATCATCACACCGGTCAGAATGGCCATCATCAAAAAAAATCTACAAACAATAAATGCTGGAGAGGGTGTGGAGAAAGGGGAACCCTCTTGCACTGTTGGTGGGAATGTAAATTGATACAGCCACTATGGAGAACAGTATGGAGGTTCCTCAAAAAACTAAAAATAGAACTACCATATGACCCAGGAATCCCACTACTGGGCATATACTTGAGAAAACCATAATTCAAAAAGAGTCATGTACCACAATGTTCACTGCAGCTCTATTTATAATAGCCAGGACATGGAATCAACCTAAGTGTCCATCATCGGATGAATGGGTAAAGAAGATGTGGCACATATATACAATGGAATATTACTCAGCCATAAAAAGAAACGAAATTGAGTTATTTGTAGTGAGGTGGATGGACCTAGAGTCTGTCATACAGAGTGAAGTAAGTCAGAAAGAGAAAGACAAATACTGTATGCTGACACATATATATGGAATTTAAGAAAAAAAATGTCGTGAAGAACATAGGGGTAAGACAGGAATAAAGATGCAGATGTAGAGAATGGATTTGAGGACACAGGGAGGGGGAAGGTTAAGCTGGAATGAAGTGAGAGAGTAGCATTGAGATACATACACTACCAAATATAAAACAGATAGCTAGTGGGAAGGAGCACAGGGAGATGAGCTTGGTGCTTTGTGACCATCTAGAGGGGCGGGATAGGGAGGGTGGGAGGGAGATGCAAGAGGGAGGCAATATGGGGATATATGTATAGCTGATTCACTTTATTATAAAGCAGAAACTAACACAACATTGTAAAGCAATTATACTCCAATAAAGATGTAAATAAATAAATAAATTAGAAAACCAGAAAATAACGTATCCTGTCACCGTAGTTCTGTGTTAAGACACGTGATCCCAGGGCTTCCCTGGTGGCGCAGTGGTTGAGAGTCCGCCTGCCGATGCAGGGGACACGGGTTCGTGCCCCGGTCTGGGAAGATCCCACATGCCGCCGAGCGGCTAGGCCCGTGAGACATGGCCGCTGAGCCTGCGCGTCCGGAGCCTGGGCCCTGCAACGGGAGAGGCCACAACAGTGAGAGGCCCACGTACCGCAAAAAAAAATAAAATAAAAAATAAAAGACACGTGACCCCAGATCCATTTCTTTAACCAGAGAACACTAAGAAAGATAATAATAATGATAAGTATATATTAATTATTAATGATTAATTTATGAATTGAGAGCAAGATCTAGAGGACCTGGATCAAGGAGCAGGCAAGTTTTGATATGGCATTAGAGAGGAAAGGCTTGGATGTGGAAAAACCTAGGAAGCCAATTTAAAGGGTTAGAGTGGTCAGTCTTGGGCATTGAGGGCTATAGCTTGAAATGATCAAAAGGTGTGAACTGTCAAATCAGATTCAAAGGATCAGAGATGTTATCTAGAATTAAGCTGTACAAATAATTTCAAGTAGACAGGAAATCATGAGAAAAGGGAAGGATGGAGAAGTCTGGGATAGCCAATGCCACTCCCCAGGTTGTTTAATGCTGCATTAGTGCCTGCTGTGGTCTAGATTTAATACATGAGTTTTAAGTGTTGTATGCAGAAGCATTACTTTAATAAAAGAGAGGTGTTTCTGTCATGAAATATCTCCATTTTGTACACAGATGCTAACATAGCTTATGTGATATTTTCCAGTTAGCCAGGACCCTTAAATTCACACAGGTTTAATACAAGCAGTCCTAGACAGATTAGATATATGTACTATAAATACTCCAAGTATAAGAATACTCTTGCTAGAAGATACCATTGCTGTGTTTGCCATTTCTATCTTTTAGATTTTTACAAGGGGTTTTGGTATATTTTTCTTTCCAGGAGCACCCCGTAGCAAACGGAGAAAATGACTTGCAGGTCTGTGTCTAGCATTTTCCTTTCCAGTCCACATGCTGACATTAGTCAATACCTCCTTGACACTTATTTCTTGAGTTTCTTTTTATTATTTGTCTTACAATATTTTATACAGAAGAATAAGTCCAACAACATACTGACAACTACCAAAATTGAGCCTACCCAATGGACTCAATTATGGCCACATTCCTTCATGTATCTTTTGATATTCTCTTACAAGTTTGGTTACTCTTTTCTCTTTCTCACCTATAGTTATTTGAACCATTTATATGTTTTTTTTTTGTTTTTTTTTTTTTGCGGTATGCGGGCCTCTCACTGTTGTGGCCTCCCCCGTTGCGGAGCACAGGCTCCGGACGCGCAGGCTCCGGACGCGCAGGCTCAGCGGCCATGGCTCACGGGCCCAGCCGCTCCGCGGCATATGGGATCCTCCCAGACCGGGGCACGAACCCGTATCCCCTGCATCGGCAGGCAGACTCTCAACCACTTGCGCCACCAGGGAGGCCCCATTTATATGTTTTGATGGAGGTATTTAATAGTGTATGCAATTATTTCTAAAGTAAGGCCAAATTCACTCATATTTCTGGCCAATTAGTTTCCATTCATATATTATTTGTGAGCTTCAAATCAACCTCCCAAAATATTTTCTAATTATTTTATAATTTCATTGATTAACAAGCCACGTGTTACACTACACAGCTTTGGCAGAAAGATTAAAGTAACACTTAACACACCATGAAATTGGTCAAAATCATGGTGTCATTCTGCATTCCTTCCAACACAAATGAAATTTTCACGTGTACCACATACTCCCAATGACTGGAACGGTGACTTTGAAGGTATTGTTTGGGACATTCTAGATTCCAGTGGTGTTTGATAGACGCATATCTCAGACACCAATGGACAGGGTTACAGACACAGGTTAGGTCCCCGTGTGTCATTTTCTAATGCCACTCCTCTACCTCCCATAGGTACAGCATAGTGGGTTCATCGTCTGTGCACCCAAATCGGTTACAAAGGGAAGACATTTATTTTCTAGCCATGACACTTGGGTCATTAGACGACAATGATAAAACCTTCACTGTCCAGTGGCATAATTTAGGCTTATCATATTGTTCCCATAAGTGTATCCACCCAACCTAGCCTTTGGAACACTCTTGGCCACTGGCCTTTAAAAACTTCATATTCAGGAGTGACTAGAATAACCAGTAGTCCTTCCTTGGGGAGGATACACACCCTCTCCTAGTGTTGTTGATGATTAGAGTGCTCCAGTTGAATAGCTATTCAATTCATTCATTTATGTATAGCTTTACTAGCTCCTCTATGGTGATTTTTGAAAGAGAGCTCCCTCTAGTGTCACTGTTTGGGTTAACAAGTCTCTCATTACCATGATGATCCAGAAACATTTCAAACTGACTCAATACCCAAAGCCGTCTCCAAAGAACATCTGGCGTGAAAAGGTCATTGCTTATCAAGCTACCACATATGTTGCTGCCATTTAACATGTATGGGACTTATGCAATTTGGAAATATAGGCTACAATGAAAAATACTGTGTGCCACATGAGGCTGTCAATTGGATATATTCTACCCTCAAACACAACTCCATCTGAGTGAACCATAATGCTTCCCATAACCACCCTTTGTGTACCTCCAAAAGAGACTTACTGGTAATATTGGATCACTAGGTTCCATTTCAGCTTTCTTTAAATGTGTTCCATGCACACTTACATTTGATATATTCAAAGGGACAAATCAAGCTCTAAAATACTTGGCAGAAGGCACAATCTGCTTTCCATCATACCCAGGCAGGTGCTGCAGCAATGCATCATCATGACTTATGCCCACACAGAATGCTGATGCTCTGCTGTTTGGCATCTCTATCCAGTAGGATTCAGCAATAGCATTTCTCTCAGGTCAACTGAGAAATAACCAGAATGGTAAATACAGCCTGTAAACAATGACCTGAAAGAGAGCCGTAGTTAGCTGCAGTAAGTTCATTCATGAGAGGATGCTGCATCACTTCTTTTCTCAAATTATTCAAGTAGAGTCCAATTCCCCTTCTTCAGAAAAGAGAGATCAAGAAGTTTCTCCCAGCATCCACCATTTGTCAGCCTTAGACCTGAGAGAGATAGCTTAGAGTATTATTCTCTTGCTCTTATTGCATTCTTCCCTGGGAAACGTCCCACCTCTGTTTGCTATGACATTCCCGTTTCCATTTGTTACCTGTTTACACCCCCATCATTTTCCCTGTGGTTGGGTTTTCCAGCTCAGATACACTGTTCAACCATAGCACTGGCAATAACAGAATCCTTCCTAACGCTTCTTCTTGGTTCACTCCCTGGAATAAGTTGTAAATCCATAAAAGCTCCTCCATTCAACAGTAGCTAGAATTAGTGATATGCCTCAATCATTAATTTTAGGAATCCATGACAATAATGAGAGACCCTGTTACAGGCCTGCTGCTAACACTTGTCTTTTCATAGCTTAAGGGAAATAGGATGGGATGAAGGGATACTCAGTCAAATGAGAATATTCCAATAAGAAGAGGAAGAAGTGCCGAATTTTAGCCTAATTCAGCTTTGCTCCGGATCAAACTTTATTAAAATAATGGCTCAATTTTCATTATAATTTCATTCAAAGTTTATGAAGGTTCTTTTCTCAAATTTTATTGATTATGAATAAACATGTAGGTAAGTTAGGATAAAACATTAAACTCTAGTAATTATCTCTCCTGACATTCTATAGCAGACATGCACGTTCTATGAGATCTTTGGAGGAATTTCCCTGTATGCAGAAGCTCCACAGTAGATGATGAGGAACAGGAGTAAAACTATGTTTCTGGGCACTGACACACTACAGTCCTTGCCTAGTCTTTGCACTGAAGTGCTGGGAACCTCTGGGCAAATCATTGCTGTCTCCATGTTTGTTCCTCCATCTGGGAGTAAGGTTGGGCTAGGATTTTTTCTGTATTATTTGTAATATTTTAGGAAGATAGCCATACTTGATATCTTTCTGTTGCCTACAATCAAGGCCCAATTCTTTAGCAAGGCACACAAGGTACTTCACGATCTGCCCTCAGATAATGCTCCATTTTGACTCCAGCAAACTTCTTCTATAAAGGGCAAGAGGGTAAGTATTTTCACCCTTGCAGGCCATTTAGTGTCGGTCACAACAATTTAATATGCCATTTTAGTGCAAAAACAGCCACAGGTAATAGATAAATGAATGAGTATGGTTGCATTCCAATCAAACTTTACTTGCGGACACTGAAATGTGAATTTCATCTAATTTTCACATGCCACAAAATATTATTCTTCTTTTAATTTTTTCTCAACCATTTGTACAGCTTATGGGCCATAAAAAAGAAAAGGCAGTGTGCTGGATTTGGCCTG
Source organism: Mesoplodon densirostris (assembly GCF_025265405.1). Lineage (NCBI taxonomy): Eukaryota > Metazoa > Chordata > Mammalia > Artiodactyla > Ziphiidae > Mesoplodon > Mesoplodon densirostris. Next base: position 59,737,365 of record NC_082669.1, on the reverse strand, counting down.
TGAGCTATAGTCTGCCAGCCCCTAATGTACACTGCTTACACCACACTGAATATCTCACCACTTCCCAAACAATTAAAGTATTTCCAAGGTTCAGTGACACTGTACACAATGATCCCTTTGCCTAGTACATCTTTACTTCCACACCCTTGCTCTCTCCTGGAGAATTCCTATAGGCCCATCAAAGCTTGCTCACATATTGTACCCTTCCCCAAATCTTTTCCGACAATCTTCCCATCCTGATAAATGGCAGCTTCAACCACTTACTGACTTAAGCCACTCAACTCATGCTTGACTCTTTCTCTCACATCTCACATCCAATCCATGAGCGAATCTTTTCAGTACTCTCTTCAAAATACATCCCCAAACCTTCTCTTCATGACAGTCTGTGACATCATTATCTCTTACCTGCTCTATCTGAACCCCTCTCCCAGAGAAGGGAGAAGAGAACACAGAAGCCAGAGTAGTTTTCAACAAGAAGTCAGAGGGATTCTATTAAAATATAAGTCAGGTTATATTATTCTTCTGCTCAAAACCCTCCAATGACCTCCTATTTCACTCAAAGTAAAAACAATGCTCCCTCAAAGCCTAAAATCTACATTAAAATCCCCATTTATTATAAAAATCTCCACTCATCCCACTCCTGCCACAGGGTTGCCTGGCTATTCCTGGAACATGCTGACAAGTTCCCACCTCAAGACCTTCTCACTTGATGTTCTTCATGCCCAAAATGCTCTTCCTACAGATATTTGCAAGGATCACTCATCTGCTTCAGGTTTTTGCTGAAGTGGCAAATTCTCAGAGGCCATTTCTAAACACACTTTAAAATTTCAAACTCTACCACCCCAAAACCTTCATATCCTCTTTCCTGGTTCATTTTCTCCATCACACTGATATTATTTGACATATGATGTGTTATGCTTTTTGGTTTATCATCTCTCTCCCCACCAGAATTCATGCTGCAAGAGGTCAGGAAATTGAGCCTGTTTGTTCACTCAAGAAACTCTAGTGACTCAAACAGTGCCTAGAACTTGGTAAATTTGTTGATTATATACTTTGTACCACGTTCTACTACTAAACCTTCAATGCCAAATCTTTAACATCTCCATGCTCTGAGTCCCTTCAAAATTTATCATTATAAGACACCCATTAAAATCAAGGAAGAATATACTGAAATTTGGCATGGCCATATCAAAAACTTACATTGGACTCTACTTCAGTACAGACTTTGCCATGAATACTAGTATTAAATTTTAGTACCTTCTAAGGAGGTGTTCAGATATCAGAGGCCTAAAAAATTACTTGCTTTTACATATTTAAGCCAAAATTAAAGTGTAAGATGCATTTCAATGACTGTAAAGGGATGAAAGTATTCATTTAGGTTACAAACTATTACTTTCTTTGGCATACTTTCTCTGCTATAATCTAAAATCTCAACTCGGATTTCTACTGTATTTAAGTCAGTCTTAAAAATTAGTTACCCAGGGCTTCCCTGGTGGTGCAGTGGTTGAGAGTCCGCCTGCCAATGCAGGGGACGCGGGTTCGTGCTCTGGTCTGGGAAGATCCCACATGCCACGGAGCGGCTGGGCCCGTGAGCCATGGCTGCTGAGCCTGCGCGTCCGGAGCCTGTGCTCCACAACGGGAGAGGCCACAACAGTGAGAGGCCCGCGTACCGCAAAAAAAAAAAAAAAAAAAAAAAGTTACCCATACAAGTCCTTAATCAAACTACCCCCTCATTTAGTATCTCTTGAGTATGCTTTTTAAAAGCTCAGTTAGCAAGAAAGCCACTTTACTACCAGCAGGGCATATATAGCCATTGACCCTGAAAAAAGAGCTGTGTTCAACCTGGACTAAACCAGCAGTAATCAAGCAAGTTTTCAATCAAGCAGTAATCAATCAAGTGCTTTTATGTAGCAAAGTTTTTGCCACGTATGTAAAATTCATGTTAAATCATTTGGTTTCATTAGTTGTACACTTCTTGTGATGGCAGACCTCAGTAGAACTGAATAGCATTTCAATTACATGAAGTTTAACTTATCTCCAAAATTTCCTATCCAATCCATTTGACCCCAGATTTAAAAAAAAAAAATAAAGATAAAATAGCACCATAAGAAAGCAATTCAGAGGCAAAAATTCACCAAGTGTCAATATTTAGTTACTAAATTTATACCTAATCAGATATTTTATATATAAGTAACAGAAATTAAATGTTTAGTAAAGATGAGAAGATATAAAATTAATAAGAAATCTTAAATCAAAATTGCCACATAAGATTGAATTTGTACATATAACTATTCCAGAATTGTTGCTGGTATAGAGCAATTTGAATTGCTTTAAACAGTACAAACTCTCTTTTCTTAGGATAGGACCAAGGCCAGAATTTTAAAAATATGGTTACCAAAGTCATCAAGATATCTCATCATTACTGTTTATTTGTGCAAATTTCCATTATATAATAACAATTCTCCATACCCCCAGCTAAATCAAAATTTAAGCACCTTATCCATCACTCCTAGCATGGGATAAATTAATATATTTAATGGGCTTAGAACAGTATTAAGAACATATTAAGCATTCAATAAATGTTGGTTATTGCTGTTTGGGGCAGTGAGAGGAGGAGTAGTATTACAAATTAGAAAATGCACACCACACATAGATTGATATTTCAGGGTGAGTTTTTGAGACAAATGCATATCTTTTTAGAATATCAATTTTACCTGAAAGCAAATAATTTAAAACTTTTTTTGTTAAGATATAAGCATGGCTATACAATATAGTTGAATACAGCATTCAAATGAATACTTTAAATAATAAGCTAGATTTTTTTTTTTTTTTTTGCGGTACGCGGGCCTCTCACTGTTGTGGCCTCTCCCGTTGCGGAGCACAGGCTCCAGACGCGCAGGCTCAGTGGCCATGGCTCACGGGCCCAGCCGCTCCGCGGCATGTGGGATCTTCCTGGGCCGGGGCACGAACCTGTGTCCCCTGCATCGGCAGGCGGACTCTCAACCACTGCGCCACCAGGGAAGCCCAATAAGCTAGATTTTAAAGAAGTTTTTCCATTCATGGAGGAGAGATTTGGGCTACATCCACAGACCCTGGTCAATCTCTTCCTCTTGGAATATTTTGGCAGAAAAAAATCTTCAACAAGCTCTGCTTTATGAAACCACCTCTTTGTGCCTGTAGATAAACAAATACTATGTGTATACCATCACTTTCCATGTAGATGAAGAGTGAACTCAACACCTTGCTCTATCTACCTTTTCATGGGCCAATATTTTTCAATGTCCTCCTCCCCAGGAAGGCTTTATATCCTAGACATGTAGAAGCAAACCTGAGCTAATCCTCATGTCTACAATTGCTCTCCCTTTTATTTTGAGCACTGTAGAACCAAGACTGACTAATACCTGCCTGCAAATTCCTAAAATGCAGCTTCTTTTTAATACTTAATTAATAAATTATAATTAGGAAATACTAAGTACCATATGTTTGCATTTTGATGAGAAAATTGGAAAGGAGGAAATCAAAATAATGATTTCTCCTGTTCTTAAGAAGTTCTATAGATCTTAGTGTTTACATCTTGATTACAAAGCCTCTTCACAATTCACGAGATGTCCCTCAGCTCTGCCTCCCATTTAAATCTGAGTAATCCAGATGAACTTGTTCTAACAGTGGGTGGTTTACTGTGATTTATTTTTGGAAATTACTAATGAAAAAGAAAATTTTAAGTTCAAAATACTTGTGTCCTAGGAAAGTAAAACATAACTTTTAGGGAGGCTAAACATCTGAGAATTATACTCAAAGGTGGTATATTTACAGCTTTCTGTAAATTTTCTGTAAATTGTTATTGATTTTTAGTTTGACACTACTGTGGTCAGAAAAGATGCTAGATATGATTTCTATCTTCTTAAATTTGCTAAGACTTGTTTGTGACCTATCACATAATCTATCCTAGAGAATGTTCCATGTGCACTTAAGAAGAATGTGTATTCTACTGCTGGTAGATGGAATATTCTGTATATGTCTGTTAGGTTTGCTCTAAAGTATGGGTCAAGTCCAATGTTTCCTTGTTGATTTTCTGTCTGATTAACCTACCAGCTGTTGAAAATGGTATGTTGAAGTTCCCTACTATTATTGTATTGTTGTTTATTTGTCCATTCCGTGCTGTTAGTATTTGCTTCATATTGTTAGGTGCTCCAATGTTGGAGGCATATATATTTATGAATGTGATATCTTCTTGATGTATTAACCCCTTTATTTTTATATAATGATGTCTTTGTCTCTTGTTATCATTTTTGGCTTAAAGGCTATTTTGTCTGACAAAGTATAGCTATCCCTGCTCTCTTTTAGTTTCCACTTGTATGGGATATCTTTTTCCATCTCTTCACATTGAGCCTATGTGTGTCCTTAAAGCTGAAGTGAGCCTCTTGCAGGCAGCATATAGTTGGGTCTTGTTTTTTATCCATCCATCCACTTTATGTCTTTTGATTGGAGAATTCAATCAATTTACATTTAGAGTAATTATTCATAGTTAAAAACTTACTATTGTCATCTTATTCTTTTCTGGCCATTATGTAATTTCCTTGTTCCTTTCTTCCTCACTTGCTGCCTTCCTTCTTGAATTGATGATTTTCCATAGTGGTATGCTTTGATTCTCTTCTCTTTATCTTTTGTGAATCTACTGTAGCTTTTTGCTTTGTGGCTTGTATAAGGCTTACATAAAACATCTTATAGATATAATAGTCTATTTTATGCTGATGACCACACTTTGTATTCTTTGAATTCAGAATTTCTTGGATAAAACTCAAAAAAGTAAGAATATATTGCAAAATAATTATGACCTAGAAAATTAAATTTCAGAATGGCTAGTACATCAGTCAAAACATGTGAAATAGAATGGACACAAGGCAGGGAGTGCTGGAAATTTTCAGTTTTTTTTTAAATTTGGGAGGTGATTATATTTATGATCGATTATAATATTCCATTGCCCTGTATATTTATGTTTTATATAGGTCTTTGTATGTATTTTACTTTTTACAATTAAAAAGGACTATTAGAAAGGAAAATATAAAATTGTAAAACTATCTATTACCACTAAAAAGAGTCCAGCAAGATGGCCAAAAAATAAGATCAACTTCCCTATGGGCCATTACTTTTCTGGTCAATAGCAACTGCAACTAGGCAAGAGCAAATATACACTTAAGATACTTAGAAAAGCATCTAACAGGAAATATTCAAGTCTTACATGAAGAAAACCATAAAAGTACTGAATAACATTTCTTTAAGATTCTGAATAAATGGAGAGGTGTACTACTGAACAGCAATACACAATATAATAAACACATATATAAAATAAAACCTTTATTTAAATATCTTAAGACCATTCTATTTGAATCCTAAAAATAAATAACTTATGATATATGTTATATACATAATATTTTCTTTTACTTATTCAACTTATTATAAAATTTTTCAAATACAAAGAAAAGTAGATATATATAGGCACATTATAAAATAAATAGCCATAAGCTTAACACTTAGACATAACAATTAATATTTAACCATATTTGTTTATATATTTATTTACTGTAATATATTTTAAAAATTAAGGACTTTAGGACATTCTGGTCCAAAGTATTTTAGGATGAATTTCTAAAAACTAGGAATATTTTTCTATACAAACACAATAAAAGTATAATATTTAACAAAATTAATAATAATTCTATTACTCAGTTCATATTCAAATATTCTTAATTATCCTAAAGATAATTTTCATTGCTAATAGGTTCAAACCAGGATTCCTGCAGGATCTGCATGTGGCATTTTGTTGTTGTATATTTTGTCTCTTTTAATATACAGTAGGATTCATATTACTGCACACACATACAGACGCACTTTTTCTTTTCTTGTCATTGACTTAAAGAACAAAACAGGAAAATTATATAAGTTGTCCTATGTTATGAACTATGAGATTTTTCTGACTGTTTTTTCATGGTCTTGTTTAGCATTTTCTTTTTTTATGCCCACTATTTCCTGAAAAATAGAAGTTAGATGTAAAGCCTGTTTAGACTCAGGTTTAATTTTTTTTAGTAGAAATGTTTAATAGGTGACACTGGTTCTACTTTTAGCATCGTATTTAGAGATACAAAACATCTGGTTGTCCACTGCTAGTGTTGGTATGGTTGATCATTGGGTTTGCATGGGGAGAGCCTGATTACTCCACTGCCAAGTTAGATTCTTTCCTTTTGCAACCGTAAAGAAATCCTTAGGCTCGTAATTTGTCACCATGAAATTATGAGTTTCCCAGCACCTCTCACTTAATGGTTTAGCATGCATTAATAATCTTTGCCTGAATCAATTATTTCAGTATGGATTTTTAAAAAATATTTTTCTAATTGTATTATTTATTCCACATTGATTAGTTGTCATTCTTCAAAAAAAAAATCTGTTTTTAACTGAGACACTTTGGCTTCTCTGATATTCATTTCCAGTTAGAATAAATGGAAGAATAAATGCTTAATCCTTTCTTTTTAATTACCAATGTATATGTTTAAAAGTTAGTATAATGGTCATCTCTGCTGATAAGAAATAGGCTTATTTTGTTTTCTTTATGATATCATTATGGACTGCATCCATGTGTTTCAAATCAATCATAGTCATTTTTCTTTCAATGATAAAATTGTCCTGCCTTCAGCCAAGGAGCCCTTGGCTTCTATGCTGTTTTGATAAGACTCCATGAGTCCTTGAAAGCCTCTTTGCTTTTTGGTACAACAAGATCTCCTTGGCTCACTTTTCTTTTTTTTTTTATAATTTGTTTATTCATTTATTTTATTTTTGGCTGCGTTGGGTCTTCATTGCCGCGCACGGTCTTTCTCTAGTTGTAGCGAGTGGGGGCTACTCTTCGTTGCGGTGTGCAGGCTTCTCATTGCGGTGGCTTCTCTCATTGAGGAGCACGGGCTCTAGGCACACAGGCTCAGTAGTTGTGGCACACAGGTTTAGTTGATCAGCGGCATGTGGGATCTTCCCCGACTAGGGATTGAACCCGTGTCTCCTGCATTGCAGGCAGATTCTTAACCACTGCACCACCAGGGAAGTCCCTTGGCTCACTTTTTTACATTACCTGTTTCATACTTGGAAACTGCCATAGCCTTTAAGGAACCTTGTTATCTGTGGTGAATTATATTTAGAGACCCATATCAGAGTACTAAAAAGGTTCACTGCTAGTGGTAGTTTATCCTCCCTTTCCTGAACAGAGCTAGAAAATATAATTTTTAATTAATAAAAAATCATGAGTTCATATGGTTATTTCCAATACACATTGAACATTAAATTTTTATTCAGACTATTTTATTTTATACTGATTTCTTTTTGCCTACATAAAAAGTTAAGTAATACTACTATTAAAATTAAAACAACTAAATAAAAGTAATAAACTGAGTGAAAAAACCATAGTTTTTAAATCCTTAGAATATGTCACTACAAGGTATAGTTATAAGATCAAATGGTATCAGCCCAGAATTATTAAATACAGATCAATGAAAGAAAATTAAGATTTAAGAAAGATAAAAAAGGCATTTCAAACCAGGGGTGTTCTATGGTGCTATAATAGAATACCATCGATTATGTAGCTTTTAAGCAACAGAAATTTATTTCTCATAGTTCTGGAGGTTAGAAGTTCAAGACCTAGGTGTGGGCAGATTCAGTGTCTGGTGAGGGTCTGCTTCCTGGATCATAGACAGTGGTCTTCTCACTATAACCTCACATGGGAAGGGGGCAAGGGAGCTTCCTTGGGCCTCTTTTTACAAGGACTCTTCCCTCAGGACCTAATCACCTACCATAACCTTGCTGGTTAGGATGTCAACATATGAATTTTGCAAGGGACACAAACATTCAGTCTATAACAAGCACTGAATATGACAACATCCAATAAATGGTATACATACGGTCAGCCACACTCAGAAAAAATCTGTTACTCTGTCAAACATACACAAAAATAAATTTCACCTGGATTCAAAAGCTAAAGTATAATAATACAATATATTAAAAACATTTTCAATCTTAAAGAAAGGAATGCTTTCCTAAACAAGATGTAAAACCCAAATTCAAAAAAGGAAAAGATTAAAGACTACTTGAAACAAAGGTATAAGATACGGGATACTGTGAGAAAATATTTTCAAACACATTATATCATTATATGATAAGGAAGAATTCCTATAAATTAATTTTTAAAGACAAAACTTGAATTTAAGATGGGAAGATGTGGACATGTAACTTACTAAAAAAAACAAATAAATATCTGAAAAGATGGTCAGCTGCACTAATACTGAAGAAAAAACAAGCTAAAATACAAGCAAGATACCATTTTTGGCAAAGATATTGACAAAAATTAAAATGATTCAATGTTAGCAAGGGTGCAGGAAGTAGAAATTCTAAAAAAGTTATGGTGGAACTGTAAATTGGAACATCTTTTTTGAAGGGCAGTATGTTAATCAAAATGTTGAATCTTGGGACTTCCCTGGTGGCACAGTGGTTAAGATTCCACTTGCCAATTCAGGGGACATGGGTTTGATCCCTGCTCCGGGAAGATTGAACATGCCATGGAGCACCTAAGCTCATGAGCCACAACTACTGAGCCTGCGCTCTAGAGCCCACGAGCCACAACTACTGAAGCCCACTTGCCTAGAGCTCGTGCTCCGCAACAAGAGAAGCCACCACAATGAGAAGCCCACACACCACAACGAAGAGTAGCCCCCACTCACCACAACTAGAGAAAGCCTGCACATAGCAATGAAGACCCAATACAGCCAAAAAAATTAAATTAAAATAAAATTTTTTAAAATGTTGAATCTTTATGGTACAGTAGTTTCATTTCTAGTCATCTAACCATTAGAAACACACAGAGGCAAAATGATACATGTACAGGAAGTCATTAAAGCATTGCTTATTATAATGAAAACTTCTAAACAACTTCATTGTCCATTGATAGGTCAAAAATGTGTTGTATATCTATAATAAAAAGAAGATATATGTATACTGATTTAATGAGATATTTATAGCATAGACTATGTATGGTATGAGCCAATTTATTTTTTAAGACATATATGCAAAAATATGCAAATATTGCACATACTCTATGGATATATATATACATGAGGACTCAGTTTCTGTCATATGTAGATATGAACAGATAGCACCTCTGTGTAGTGTATGTGACAAGAAGAGAAATAACTAATAGCTAGCAAAAGGATTTGTTTTACAGAGAAAGCAATTATTTTTGGAACAATAACCTGATAAGCACTTGAAATAAGTAGCAAAACCCAGAGAATGGATGTTGGTTTATAGCAAGGTTTCAAAGAATGGGGGAATATCCCTGTGCATGACCCAGGAGAGCAATATTCCAGATGAGGCAGGAGGTGGCAGAACAGATGAGAGAGAGTGAGGAATGAGAAGAAAGAATCCAAGAAAGATGAGAGACAGAGGAGGGTGGCCAAACATAAGTGGTGAAGTGATTAAGAAATACTTTAGAGAAGAGAGAATCTCTAAAATGAGATTCTGAGATGCTCGTGGCATTGCTCAAAGGGATCCTTACTGGTGATGTACATCATCCAAAGAAATGTGACATAGCATAAATGTTCTGTGTGGGCAAGTTATTGTAAAAAAAAAGAAGAAGAAAGAAAGAAAAACAGTAAACGGGGCTCATGTAACCTCTGGGGAATACAACATAAAATAGCCATGTGTAAAGAAGACCCCTGAAAATAAAGTGACAATAAGAACAGTAAGACAATAAGAAGCCCCCAGGCATCCAGAGAAATCTTATTGAAAGCGGTGGGAACATTGCATGGGGTAAAGTTTTAGATCCTTTTGTCCAGCTCTCAATGGTCCAGGAGAACCCAGGCAACATATGATTGTATGTGCTTTTGGATTGCTTGATTTTTTTTAACTATGAAAATGTATTACTACTGTATGAAGAGAAGGGAGGGAGGGAAGGAGGAGGGGAGGAGGGAGGGAGGAGGGAGGGAGGAGGAGGAAAAAAGAAAAAGAATACATGAATAGCTGGCATCCAGTAATGAACTAGAACTAGGAGCAAAGTTAGCTAAATAATGTCCAATTATCATTCACCTTCCCTCTACGAGTTCCTCCTTCAACGTCCCCATTTCAGTTAATGATACCGCTGCTTAACCAATCACTTCACCTTAAACTTTGCAATCATTTTTCATTCTCCAACCCTACTAATTGTCTTCACTGCAATTAGTTGTAATGACCTGATGTATCAATCAACCTTGATTGAAAATTAAAATCCTCTTTCATCTAAAAAAAGGCATCCTCTTCACCTCAGATCTTCAGAAGGAAAGTGCATGTTCTATGGAAAAAGAGGTGAGATGTTCACCTAACCAGCCAGATCAGGCATAATCAACCTTGGTAATGAAATAGTAACATATCATGCAGGCTGTTCAACTTCATATCCAATCCAGTATCATATCTCGTACATGCAGCCTCTCCTCTCTATTCTGATTGCCACTGTCCTCATTCAACTGGTGTCACCTGGATGATGAACCTTCTTACCTAGACAATGGTAGATGCCTACTAAATATTCTGGAATGTCACCTCTACCCACTTCACTCCATTCTGTGTGAAGATTCTAGGTTAATATTTGTTTCAGTCATGATTCTAGATTGTAAGCCACCAAAACTGACTTGGGTTAACATAAGCAGAAACAGTATTGTACACAAAATATCAGAAGTCCTCAAAATCAGGTGGAAAGCTAAAGAAACAAGTTCAGGAAATTGGGAAGAATCAAAGAAGGCCAGAAAGTGGGGAATATAGTCAAGATCATGTTTTGAGAAGAGTCAGGGGAGGACTCAGCCATTGATGCCATGCCACTGGACACTCCTCACTGCCCCAGCTGGATACATTGTTAACATGATAGTTTGCTTTATGTCACTACATCATTCTGTTAATCCCTAAAGTTAAAAAAAAATTCATGGGAGTTTAAAATTGGCTGAGTCAAGGCCATGTGTCTATGGCTTCAACTGGAGAGAAGAAATGTCTGCCCCCTCTTTGGTTTTCATAGTGGAAAACAGACCTCAGCCTCCAACTCATACCTCAAAATAGGGACTTCCCCCAAAATTGGAATGGTGATTAGATTCTGGGTAGCCAAAAAACAAACCAGTAATGTTAACCACCATCCTCTTTAAAGGAAACCCTTACCTTTGAATTCACATTCCTTACCAGAAGAACTGGTAGAGGGAAGATGAATGATTATTGGACATTATTTAGCTGGTTTTGCTCCTACTTCTAGTTCATTACAGGATGCCAGTCAGCCATGTATTCTTTTACTTTCCCCCCTCCCTCTCTCCCTTCTTTTCATACAATAGTAATACATTTTCACAGTTAAAAAAAAAATCAAGGCAATAATCACTCCATCTCCCAAACTCCCTTTTGGCTTTTTCTTCTTTTAATTGATTCTTCACTGACCACTCTTCAGTCCCATTGCACCTTTCAGATAGTTCCTTCTGCTAGTAATGATACTTCCTTATTTCTACCTGTACAAAAGTTACACAACCTGCAAGACCTCCCCTAGCAAAGGCAACCTCTTTCAAAAATCTTCCTTGTTTCCAGATAATCTCTCTGTGGTCCCAACTTATTATACTTACATTCTTCCCAATTTATATTTTAATTATTTGCATGCATTCTATCTCTCCCTCTAGACTGCAATCTCTTTAAGAACAGAGTATGATTTATTTTTCATGTTTTTACAAATATCTTCAATACAGGTGCCAAATAAATGCGGACTGATAGTGCAAATGTAGTATTCAAAAGCAGACCTAAAACATAATACTTCACAAGCAGTAATTGGTTACTGAATTGCTATGGAACAAAAAGACAAGGATCTTATAATAATAGAAATGGCCTCTACTTTAAGAAAGCTTGATGTAAACATAAAAATCTGAATTTAAGAAACTCTCTCTCTTTATATATTTACCTAACAAAGGTGTTCAGTTTAAAAAAGATTTACTTATAACCTTTAAAAGGTAAACTTGCTAGGAGTATTAAAATATCATTTGACTTGCAAAAATATGTTATTTTAAATATCTATTATATAAAGAAAGGTGCACATATACATAAATACAAAGGATGAAATCCTTTCATCAAACTCCTACTCTTCCAAAAATATCCTCTCTGGCTCTGTGATCTACAAGTAAACAGGGAGGAAAAAATATAGAGCTGGTTTAGCAGAAAGCTACAAATGGTGATTGAGGGTTTGGAAAAAGATCTTTTAAAGGAGGTCAAGAAAATGGATATTATTCAGTTTGAAGATTAAAGGTTGATTTGGGACAATTTAATAACAATCTATAAATACATGAAGGGCTCTCACACAAGGAATAATCACCAGCTACTCTCCAACTCCAATTTGGACCAGAACAAGAGAAAAATTATGTTAGATAAAGGGAAGAATTCTTGATAGTAAAATCATTTAATACTAAAATGGAGAGCTAAGGAGAGCTGTGCACTCTTGCTGTATGTGAGAGGGCTTTAAAATGTGGATCAAAGCACACAACCTGCCCAGAGGTAAAAGAATGCATGAGATAACCTTTCAAAGTCTTTTTCAATGTCTGGAGTCAGAAGTTTTAAATTTATTTCTCTTTTAGAATATCTTACTGTTTTTTTAAGATTCCCTGTTTCGCCTACGAAAAACTGTATTGAAAGAATAATTTTAGGACTTGGATATATTCCAATTTTCTCCCACATCCATCTTAAAGTTCTGCCATTTTGATAATTACTTTCTGGCATCTATTTGAGTGTTAAACATCGGGAGAAGGTGATCAAGAACATATGCAATATAAATTTTGAAATATACTATAGTTAGCTTCCTCTATATTATCGTTCTTGATAAAAGAACTATATATTGATACTTGATAAAAGAGCAACATATATTCTTGACAAAAGAGCTAAGTATAATATATGACAAAATTTATATTACATATGCTCTTGCTCACCCTCTTCACACCCAAGAAGATTCTAGCAAAGCATGACTCCTCCACCTCCATAGCTCTACCTTCTCCCATACCCCAAAGTTGGCTTACATTTGGATCAAAGAACCCCTTCTGCCTCTGTGTTACTTCACACAAGCTTGTGTGTAATGTTGATACAGATCAAAAAAATTAATAAATGGAGAGATGAAAATAGTGTGGAGATAGCCATGACACAACAAGCCTCAAGGTTAACCATGTTACATCTTACATTAACATTTCTATTTGTTTTCAACTACCTCCATTTTAGCAGAGGAAACTAACCAAGTATGATGAAAGTCTCAGAATTTAAAGAAAACTAGATTTTTTCCTAAAAAACTCTACACACAAACAATGTTTTCAATTCAAGGAAGTTAAAGAGTTGTTAAAATAATTTTATTAGTGTATCAGTCAGAGATCTCCAGAAAAATAGGAGATACACAGACAGATAGAATTTAAGGAATTGGCTCACAAGATTGTGTGGGCTGGCAAATGTGTATATCAGGTCAGCTGGCTGGTAACTCAGACAGGAGTTGATGGTGCAGTCTTGAGTCACAAATTTGTAGAGCAGCCTCGCTGGCTGGAAATTCAGGGAACATTTTTGTGTTACAGTCTTGAGGCACAATTCCTTCTTCTTCAGGAAATCTCAGTTTGTATTCCTAAGGACTTCAACTGATTGGATGAGGCCCACTCATCAAAAGTGGTCTCCTTCATTTAAACTCAACAGATTTTAGGTGTTAATTATATCTACAAAATTACAAGATGCTAATTACATCTTCACAGAAAAATCTACACTAGTGTTTGACTGAACAACTGGGTACATAGCGTAGCTAAGTGGATGCATTAAAATTTAACCAACACAAATGGGTTTCTTGTTTTTAAACAAGTAGGAGTTTTCACTAGATTTCTTTCTTCTGAAGTCCCTGAATCTCTGCAATGAACTCATCCATGATAATAAGTGAAGGTGATTTGCAAGCAATTCAATTTGTGTATTCATTCATTTAGTCAGCAAATGTTTATTGAGCATTCTTATGGCCTGGCACTGTCCTAGGCACTAGGGATATAGAATGCAGAAGCTAGATTCGAGGGAGAAATCAAAAGCTTTACAGACTAGCAAAAGCTAAGAGAATTCAGCATCACCAAACCAGCTCTACAACAAATGCTAAAGCAACTTCTCTAAGTGGGAAACACAAGAGAAGAAAAGGACCTACAAAAACAAACCCAAAACAATTAAGAAAATGGTCATAGGGACATACATATCGATAATTACCTTAAATGTGAATGGATTAAATGCTCCAACCAAAAGACACAGGCTCACTGAATGGATACAAATACAAGACCCATATATATATGCTGTCTACAAGACATGCACTTCAGACCTAGGGACACATACAGACTGAAAGTGAGGGGATGGAAAAACATATTCCATGCAAATGGAAATCAAAAGAAAGCTGGAGTAGCAATACTCATGTCAGGTAAAATAAACTTTAAAATAAAGAATGTTACAAGAGACAAGGAAGGACACTACATAATGCTCAAGGGATCAATCTAAGAAGAAGATATAACAATTACAAATATATATGCACCCAACATAGGAGCACCTCAATACATAAGGCAAATGCTAACAGCTATAAAAGCGGAAATCGACAGTAATACAATAATAGTGGGGGACATTAACACCTCACTTACACCAATTGACAGATCATCCACACAGAAAATTAATAAAGAAACACGAGCTTTAAATGACACAACAGACCAGATACATTTAATTGATATTTATAGGACATTCCCTGTGAAAATAGCAGATTACACTTTCTTCTCAAGTGTTCATGGAACATTCTCCAGGATAGATCACAACCCAGGTCACAAATCAAGCCTTGGTAAATTTAAGAAAATTGAAATCATATCAAGCATCTTTTCTGACCACAACGCTATGAGATTAGAAATAAATTCCAGGGAAAAAAATGTAAAAAACATAAGCACATGGAGGTTAAATAATATATTACTAAATAACCAAGGGATCACTGAAGAAATCAAAGAGGAAATCAAAAAAATACCTAAAGACAAATGAAAACACGATGATCCAAAACCTATGGGATGCAGCAAAAGCAGTTCTAAGTGGGAAGTTTATAGCAATACAATCCTACCTCAAGAAACAAGAAAAAGCTCAAACAATCTAACCTTATACTTAAACAAACTAGAGAAAGAAGAACAAACAAAACCCAAAGTTACTAGAAGGAAAGAAATCATAAAGATCAGAGCAGAAATAAATGAAATAGAAACAAAAAAAAAACAACAGCAAAGATCAATAAAACTAAAAGCTGGTTCTCTGAGAAGATAAACAAAATTGATGAACCTTTAGCCAGACTCATCAAGAAAAAAAAGGGAGAACTCAAATCAACAGAATTAGAAATGAAAAAGGAATAGTTACAACAGACACCATAGAAATACAAAGCATCATAAGAGACTACTATAAGCAACTCTATGCCAAGAAAATGGACAACCTGGAAGAAATGGACAAATTCTTAGAAAGGTACAATTTTCCAAGACTGAACCAGGAAGAAAGAGAAAATATGAAAAGACCAATCACAAGTAATGAAATTGAAACTGTGATTAAATATCTTCCAACAAACAAAAGTTCAGGACCAGATGGCTTCACAGGTGAATTCTATCAAACATTTAGAGAAGAGCTAACACCATCCTTCTCAAACTCTTCCAAAAAAAATTTCAGAGGAAGAAACACTCCAAACTCATTGTATGAGACCACCATCACCTTGGTACCAAAACCAGACAAAGATACTACAAAAAAAGAAAATTACAGACCAATATCACTGATGAATATAGATGCAAAAATCCTCAACAAAATACTAGCAAACAGAATCCAACAACACATTAAAAGGATCATACACCATGATCAAGTGGGATTTATCCCAGAGATGCAAGGATTCTTCAATATATGCAAATCAATCAATGTGATACACCATATTAACAAATTGAAGAATAAAAACCATATGATCATCTCAATAGATGCAGAAAAAGCTTTTGACAAAATTCAACACCCATTTACGATAAAAACTCCCCAGAAAGTGGGCATAGAGAGAACTTGCCTCAACATAATAAAGGCCATATATGACAAACATCATTCTCAATGGTGAAAAACTGAAAGCATTTCCTCTAAGATCAGGAACAAGACAAGGACGTCCACTCTCTCCACAGTTATTCAACATAGTTTTGGAAGTCCTAGCCATGGCAATCAGAGAAGAAAAAGAAAGAAAAGGAATAAAAATTGGAAAAGAAGAAGTAAAACTGTCACTGCTTGCACATGACATGATACTATAAATAGAGAATCCTAAAGATGCCACCAGAAAACTACTAGAGCTAATCAATGAGTTTGGAAAAGTTGCAGGATACAAAATTAATGCACAGAAATCTCTTGCATTCCTATACATTAACAAAGAGAGATCAGAAAGAGAAAATAAGGAAACAATCCCATTCACTACTGCAACAAAAAGAATAAAATACCTAGGAATAAACCTACCTAAGGAGGTAAAAGACCTGTGCTCAGAAAACTATAAGACACTGATGAAAGAAATCAAAGATGACACAAACAGATGGAGAGATATACCATGTTCTTGGATTAGAAGAATCAACATTGTGAAAATGACTATACTACCCAAAGCAATCTACAGATTCAATGCAATCCCTATCAAATTACCAATGGCATTTTTTACAGAACTACAACAAAAAATTTCACAATTTGTATGGAGACACAAAAGACCCCGAATAGCCAAAGCAATCTTGAGGGGAAAAAAATGGAGCTGGAGAAATCAGACTTCCTGACTTCAGACTATACTACAAAGCTACAGTAATCAAGACAATATGGTACTGGCACAAAAACAGAAATATAGGTCAGTGGAACAGGATAGAAAGCCCAGAGATAAACCCACACACCTATGGTCAACTAATCTATGACAAAGGAGGCAAGGATATACAAAGGAGAAAAGACAGTCTCTTCAATAAGTGGTGCTGGGAAAACTGGACAGCTACATGTAAAAGAATGAAATTAGAACACTCCCTAACACCATACACACAAAAAAAACTCAAAATGGATTAAAGACCTGAATGTGAGACTGGACACTCTAAAACTCTTAGAGGAAAACATAGGAAGAACAGTCTTTGACATAAATCACAGCAAGATCTTTTTTGACCCACCTCCTAGAGTAATGGAAATAAAACAAAAATAAACCAATGGGACCTAATGAAACTTAAAACCTTTTGCATAGCAAAGGAAAGTATAAACAAGACGAAAAGGCAACCCTCAGAATAGGAGAAAATATTTGCAAATAAATCAATGGACAAAGGATTAATCTCCAAAATATATAAACAGCTCATGCAGCTCAATATTAAAAAAACAAACAACCCAATCAAAAAATGGGCAGAAGACCTAAATAGACATTTCTCCAAAGAAGACATACAGATGTCCAAGAGGTAAGTCAGAAAGGGAAAAATGTCGTATATTAACACATATATGTGGAATCTAGAAAAATAGCACAGATGAACTGTTTTGCAAGGCAGAAATAGAGACACAGATGTAGAGAACAAACATATGGACACCTAGGGGGAAAAGTGGGGGGGTGGGGGTGGGATGAACTGGGAGACTGGGATTGACACATATACACTAGTATGTATAAAATAGATAACTAGGGCCTTCCCTGGTGGCGCAGCGGTTGGGAGTCCGCCTGCTGATGCGGGGGACGCGGGTTCGTGCCCCGGTCCGGGAGGATCCCACATGCCGCGGAGCGGCTGGGCCCGTGAGTCATGGCCGCTGAGCCTGCGCGTCCGGAGCCTGTGCTCCGCAACAGGAAAGGCCACAGCAGTGAGAGGCCTGCGTACTGCAAAACAAAACAAAACAAACAAACAAAAAAATAGATAACTAATAAAAACCTGCTGTATTAAAAAAAAGAAAAAAAGAAATGCAGAAGCTAGACAAGGCCCTTGTTATCATGGACCTTATATTTATCTTGCTTAGAGTAGTTATATCCAACTCAATATTATACTTTATATCTACTTGCTTATTTATTATTTTAACCCCACAGTAATATCAATATCAATAAGCTGGGGACATTATGTGGGTTATTTTATTGCTTTATGCCCAGCACATCCAGTTTCAGGTAGATAATACGTAATCAAGACGTGCTAAATGAATTAATTAATGGTCCAGTACATCTTGCAGATGATAAATCAAAGACCCAGAGAAGTTGACTTATTTAAAGTCATACAATTTTAATTATTCAACCAGGAATAGCCCACAAATATCCAGGCTCAAATATCTTCCAATAAACCACACATATAGGGCTTCCCTGGTGGCGCAGTTGTTGAGAGTCCGCCTGCCGATGCAGGGGACACTGGCTCATGCCACGGTCCAGGAAGATCCCACATGCCATGGAGTCGCTGGGCCCGTGAGTCATGGCTGCTGAGCCTGCGCGTATGGAGCCTGTGCTCCGCAACGGGAGAAGCCACAACAGTGAGGGGCCCACATACCGAAAAAAAAAAAAAATATATATATATATATATAAAGGAGCTCTTCTACTAGAAACAAAAAGGCAAAAGTATACAAAACTTTGAGTACGGTGATGAATAGACAAAAATCAGAAAATTGCAACTGTATATCAGAACAAGTTTTTAAACACTTTATTATAGCATAAAGTTTAAAGGAGGAGAAGCAGTAAAAATAACTATAGCTATTTCAATTTGGTAACAACTTATAACATAAAAAGGGATAATTTGAGACAACAAAAAAAAAGGGGAAGAGGAAAAGGACAGAACCCATACAGGCAAATGAAGATAAGATGCTATCAGCAGAAAAAGGACTATTTTATCTATAAGAAACTTTATACGAACCTAATCGTAACCACAAAACATAAATCTGGAGCAGAGACACAAAACAAAAAATAGGAAACTGTGAAAAACATCATATAACACCACCAAACTGACAAACACAAGGAAAAATAATCAAAGGAGGTATAGAGCAATCTTTACAAAAAAAGATAAAATGACAGTACTAAGCTCTCACTTATCAATAATCACCCTAAATGTCAATGGATAGAATTCATCAGTCAAAAGACAGAGTGGCTGGAAGAATAAAAAAGAGACCCAACTATATGCTGTTTTCACAAGACTAATCTCTGCTTTAAAGACAAACATAGGCTATCAACATGATACACCACATTAACAAAATGAAGATAAAAATCATGTGATCATCTCAATAGATGCAGAAAAAGCATTTGACAAGATTCAACATCCATGTATGATTTTTTAAAAAACACTCAGTAAAATAGGCATAAAAAGAAAATACCTCCACATAATAAAGGCCATATATGACAAACCCATTGCTAATATCATTCTCAATAGTGAAAATCTGAAACCTATCCTTCTAAGATTAGGAACAAGACAAGGATGCCCACTCTCACCACTTTTATTCAACATAGTATTGGAAGTCCTGGACACAGCAATCAAATAAGAAAAATAAATAAAAGGAATCCAGGTTGGAAAGATGAAGTAAAACTGTCACTGTTTATAGATATAACATGATTTTATATATATGGAAAACCCTGAAGACTCCACTAAAAATCTATCAGAAATAATAACCAAATACAGTAAAGCTGTAGGGTACAAAATCAATACACAGGGCTTCCCTGGTGGCGCAGTGGTTGGGAGTCCGCCTGCCGATGCGGGGGACACGGGTTCGTGCTCCGGTCTGGGAGGATCCCACATGCCGCGGAGCGGCTGAGCCCGTGGGCCATGGCCGCTGAGCCTGCGCGTCCGGAGCCTGTGCTCCGCAACGGGAGAGGCCACAACAGTGAGAGGCCCACGTACCGCAAAAAAAAAAAAAAAAAAAAAAAAAAAAAAATCAATACACAGAATCAGTTGTGTTTTTATACACTAACAATGAACTAGCAGAAAAGTAAATTAAGAAAACAATCCCATTTACAATTACAACAAAAAGAATAAAATACCTAGAAATAAATTTAACCAAGGAGGTGAAAAGGCTGTACACTGAAAAGTATAAGACACTGTTGAAAGAAATTAAAGAAAACACAAAGAAATGGAAAGATGTTCCATGATCATGGATTGGAAAAAGTAACAGTGTTAAAATGTCCATATTACCTAATCTACAGATTCAGTGCAATCTCTATCAAAATCCCAGTGACATTTTTCACAGAAAAAAAAAAATCCTGAAATTGATATTGAACCACAGAAGACCCCACATAGCCAAAGCAATCCTGAGAAAAAAGAACAAAGTTGGTGGTAACACTTACACAGATGTTCAAATTATATTACAAAACTATAGTAATCAAAACATCATGGTACTGGTAGAAAAACAGATACAGAGATCAACAGAACAGAATAGAGAGCCCAGAAATAAGCACACATTACAACAAAGAAGCAAAGAACATGCAATGGAGAAAGAATAGTCTCTTCAATAACTGGTGCTGGAAAAATGGGACAGACACATGCAAAAGAATGAAAGTAGACCACTATCTTACACCATACACAAAAATCAGCTCAAAATGGATTAAAGATTTGAATGTAAGACCTGAAACCATAAAACTCCTAGATGAAAACATAGGCAGTATGTTCTTTGACATCAGTCTTAGCAATGCCTTTTTGGATCTGTGTCCTCAGGCAAGGGAAACAAGCTAAAATAAACAAATGGAACTACATCACATTAAAATGTTTCTGCACAACAAAGGAAACCATGAACAAAACAAAAAGATAGCCTACCAAAAGGGAGAAGATATTTGCAAATCATATATCTGATTAGGGGTTAATATCCAAAATATGTAAAGAACTCAGCAACAAAAAACATACCACCAATTTAAATATGGACTGAGGAACAGAATAAACATTTTCCCAAAGACATAAAGACGTCTAACAGGCACATGAAAAGATGTTCAACATCATTAATTATCAGGGAAATGCAAATCAGAACCACAATGGGATATCACCTTACACCCATTAGGATGGGTATTATCAGAAAGGCAAGAAATAACCAGTATTGGAGAGGATGTGGAGAAAAGAGAACCCTCATACAATGGTCGTGGGAATGTAAATTGGTGTAACCCTTATGGAAAAGAATATGGAGATTCCTTTAAAAATTAAGAATGGAACTAACATATGATCCAGCTATTCCATTTCTGGTTATTTATCTGAAGAACACAAAAACGCTAATTTGAAAAGATATATGCAATGCACACCTATGTTTATCGCAGCATTATTTACAATAGCCAAGACATGTAAACAACCTAAATGCCCATCAATGGATGAATGGCTAAAGAAGATGTGATATATATATATATATATACAATGAAATACCACTCAGCCATAAAAAAGATGAAATCTTGTCATTTGCAACAACATGGATGGACCTTGAGGTTATTGTGCTAAGTGAAATAAGTCAAATGGGGAAAGAAAAATACCATATGATTTCACTCATATGTGGAATATTAAATAAATGAACAAACCAATCCAAATGAAAACAAGCACATAGATATGGAGAACAGAGTAGAGGCTACCAGAGGTGAAGTCTGGGTGGGTGGAGGGGGAAGCGAAATAGGTAAAGGGGATCAACAGTATGGTGACAGATGGAAAGTAAACATTCAGTGGTGAGCACACTGTACTGTATACAGAAGTCAAAATATAATGTAGTACACACAAAACTCATATAATGTTATAAACCAGTGTTACCTCAATAAATTAAAAAAAAGTGGTATATACATATAATGGAATACTATACAGTCCTAAACAAGAAGAAAACCCTGCCATTTGTGACAATATGGATCAACCCTGTAGGACATTATGTTAAATGAAATAAGCCAGACACAGAACAAACATTGTAAAATACCACTAGTATGATGAATCCAAAACAGTCAAATTCATAGAAGCAGAGAGTGGATCAGTGGTTGTCAGGGGCTGGGAGGAGTGGAAAACTGGAAGATATAATCAAAGGGTACAAAGTTTCAATTATACAAGATAAGTCAGTCCTAGAGATCTACTATACAACATGGTGCCTATAGTTAACAATACTATTTATATTGAATAGTTAAAATTTGCTAAGAGTTTAGATCTTATGTTAAGTGTTCTTTTCACAGAATAATATATACTAATAACAACAACAAATAAGAGGGCAGGAGGAAACTTCTAGAGATGATGAATAGGTTTACAGCATAGATTGATATGATGACTTCATGGGTTTATATGTAACTCCAAACTCATCAAGTTGTATATACTAATTATGTCCAGCTTTTTGTATGTCAAAAAATAAATAAAATTTTAAAAGTCTGTGAAAAATAGGATAAAATAAAACTTGAGTGAAAAAAGGGAGAAGGAGGGCCTCCCTGGTGGCGCAAGTGGTTGAGAGTCCGCCTGCCGATGCAGGGGATACGGGTTCGTGCCCCGGTCTGGGAGGATCCCATATGCCGCGGAGCGGCTGGGCCCGTGAGCCATGGCCGCTGAGCCTGCGCGTCCGGAGCCTGCGCGTCCGGAGCCTGTGCTCCGCAACGGGGGAGGCCACAACAGTGAGAGGCCCGCATACCGCAAAAAAAAAAAAAAAAAAAAAAAAGGGAGAAGGAAACAAAATAAATTCCGTGGTTGGCTCATAAGCTATGGCTTGGAATAAAATATTATTTAAACTGATAAAGCTTAGCATATTTGAAAGTACAAATATCAACACTAAATAAGTTAACACCATTGACTAATTAGATGGTAGAAGAGAGAAAAAGGAAGAGGAAGGAAAAGTTTCTAGTCTAAATTTATTGTTTATCATAGACAAAGTGTAAATAAGAGGGCACTATTTATAATATTTAAAGGTATTAATGTAAAAGTAAGTATTAGAAAAAATATAAACCTTCCAATGTATCCAAAACTCCAGAAATAGAAAGGGAAAGAAAAGAAAGCAGATAACATTGTGATTGTGAAAAGCACTCCTTCTCATGTATATTTACAAATTTACTAACATACATATTATATGTATGATACTGTAAACCTTGAATCAAATGTTATCAGTCATATCAACAAATGTAAATTGTGGTTAACTCATCTAATAAATAAAAATATTGTCATGTTAGCACTCAAAGTAAAACCCAACTTTATGGTATACATAAGAGAATCACCTAAATGAAGTGATTCAGAAAGCTTAAAATTAAATAATCAGTAGAAGGTTGTAATGAGACTGTTATGGGCTGAACGGTGTTCTCCCCAAAATTCATTTGTTGAAGTCCTAAACCCCAATACCTCAGAATGTGGCTGTATTTGGAGATAGAGTCTTTAAAGAGGTGATTAAGTTAAAATGAGGTCATTAGTGTGGGCCCTAATCTAGTATGACTGGTGTCTCTATGAGAAGAGGAAATAGGACACAGGGAAGAAACAGGAAGAAGACACCACCTGCAAGCCAAGGAGAGAGGCCTCAGAAGAAATCAATCCTCCCAAAACCTGTTCCAGAATAATGAGAAAATAAATGTCTGTTGTTTAAGCCATTCAGTATGTCTTTGGTTACTGTTATGGTAGATCTGGCAAACTAATACACAGACCATTGCTCTGATCCTCACAGTGAGAACAAATGAGACAAATTATAATTTTTCAAAAATCTATTACAGAGCAAAAGATGCAAAGAGATCTAAAACAATAAATTCTAGCAAGGGATGATCTCTTCTTAGGAGAATAAAGATTCAGAGTTTTGTTTCCTCCTGGTGGAGCTGTGGGATGAAGAGAAATCCATTCTACTGATAGATAGATAGAGTAAGAAAAAGCCAGCCAAACTTCTACCATCTTTTAATGGCTAAGTATTGGCAGATATAACAAGTTAGAATCACTAGGAACACCATACACAGAGTAAGTCTGTCCCACCAGCTTCCTCTTCCCATAGATCTTCACCCAGGACAGAGGATAAAATACCAAATACTGTGGAAAGGGAAGCCTGAGAGAGATCTCCTTTGAGATGCACAGGGGCTTCTCCTACTGCAAGGCAGCAGGCTGTGGCAAGCTGTGAGTAAGTGTATGAGAGCTAAGTGAAACCTGAGAAGGCACTCAAAGGATGAAAGAGGGATAGTAAAGATGGAAACTCCCAGGTACAGAAAGTGTAGGGTGGAAATTAAGAGAAAAGACAACTCCCACAGTTCAGAAAGTTGATAGGTAGGTAGGTATGTTAGTAAGTAGGCAGGTAGATGGATGGATGGAAATATGGATGAGTGAGAGGTAATAATGGATGGTGATGTATAGATGGACAGCTCTTTCTCTCTCTCTTTCTCTCTCTCTCTCTCTCTCTCTCTCTCTCTCTCTCTCTCTCTCTATATATATATATATATATATATATATATACATATATATATGGAGAAATGTTGGATGGATGGATGGATTCTCTTTCTCCTTTTCAAACTGAATCACACTATATTCTGGTTTTAAAGAAATACATTATGAATGATTTCCTTTGTGAAGACCTCTTAGAATTTTTCGAAGAACCAAGATATCAGCATTATCACTGTTGTGGGATCCCACTGAAATCAATAGCAAAGGTCTCCTTCTAAATGTGCGTGAATTGCTTTCATTTACAACTTCAGGAAAGAAAACCTGCCAGGGCATTACTAAGAGTAAAATCCATTCTTCTGTTCACTAAACCTAAACCATTGCATTAGTGTAGACCAAGACAAACACAAAATATCACAATAATGCTGTGAAGGATATACGCTTCATTAAAGATAATCCACTACAATATGACAAAACATAAGGTAGCTATTCTTTCTGCAGCAACACAGATGAAGACTTTATTTTAAACCCAGAGCAGATTGAATTTTTGCATGATGTTTTCTTTAAACTGCCTGGCTTAATCTAGAAATACATTAAGACACTCATCCACCAGCTGTGCCAGTTTCAGCTGTAGCAAATTGATGATTAGCTTTCTCCTGACAATATTGTCTTCCCACAAAATTTTTTAATGGACTGAAATAACATTAAAAGTCAGGAATGGAAAATATACCTTCATTATTAAATATTTTAAAGCTATTTTATCATTAAATCATTTGAATAACATATTAGATAGAACTATTAATATTGGAAAACATTAATTAGGTGTGAACTTTTTGTGTTTTATTTTTGAGATAAAATTCAAAACATATCATCCCAAAGCCAAGTAAATAGGCAAAATTAATCACCATTGCCTGTATTAAACTCCATCACAAAATTTAGAACTTCTGTAATAGTTTCAGAACTTGTTAGTAATTTAAGGCAACTCTGGTTATTAAAGATGCAGACTTTTTTTAACCTCCTCTGCTATTTGATTTAAAATACCAGTGTTTTATTTTAGTCCAATTTAATTAATTTTTGTATTTAAAGATAATTAAATTGGACTAAAAGAAATTACATGTAAATGAAAACAAAAATCCTTACATTCAGAAGAATCTAAGCAAGAGTTGGCAAACTAGGACACATGGACAATGGTCTGTTTTTGTAAATAAAGTTTTATCAGAACACAGCCATGCTCACTTGTTTGTATACTGTTCCTAACAGACTTCCCACAATGGTGAAGTTGAGTAGTTGCTACAGAGAAGACCTGAGAGCCTTCAGGCTAAAATATTTACTATCTGGCCTTTTAAGAAAAAGTCCAACTTCTGGTTTAAATAAAAAGTTTCAGGCCAACTCTCACCTTCATTCCATCAAGTGTTTCAGTATGCTCCTCCAGGAAGAGAGAAAAAAATTTTTAAAAACTAAAAGTTATAGTCCCCAGATTAAATCAATTGCATTAAAATTAAGAAAAACATAAAAAATAAATCACCTCTGCATTCGGCATTTCACTTGTCCCTTTACCTGACCTAGATACTACATGAGTCCTCTTCTTAGCCCTGTAGTGTGATGTACTGCACAAGCCTGATTACCATTTTGATTAAAATATGCACCCTTTTCACTGACAGTATCTCACACCTATCCTTATTTTCATTTACATTATTTTGTATTCCTTAAAATTTGTAGTCATCAGTACAAAATAAAGAAAAATTTAATTTATTTTGACCCCTTCAAAGGCTGGGAGGTAGACCAAATTACTCATCATCTAACACATTTAGATTTAAAACTTTCTAAAATAATTTATGGTCAAAAGCTATTACCTTATATAATTCTATAAGCACCTATGTGTAGGCAATCATAACTGGTCTTGCTAAACTGAATATGTCCTAACTGGTAAAGTCTTCTTGATTATGAAATCATATAAGTGTTAAGCACTGGCCGACTCCATGTATGGGACTAAAAATCTTTGGGTTATCTTCCAAACTTCAATTGGAAGAATATTCTAACCTAGAACTCACTGATACTGTGATACTTAATAGGTAGCTAAAGAAGATAAGCTAAAGTGACACACTGTAAACATTGTCTACCCTCTATTTGACAATAGAATTAAGGAAGAACTGAAGCACAAAGAAACATTTAAGTCCAAATTCACAAAAAATCCTTGAAAGTCATTATTTAAGGAAGTAAGGAAGTCTAGTTCTGTGGGTTCCAAACCTTCCTGCACATCAGCACCTGGGAAACATACTACAAAATAAAACTAATATTGTGTGCCCTCCCTCTAAGATTCTGATTCAGTAGGTCTGCTGTGGTATCTGGGATTATACAGTTTTAATAAACACCTCATGTTGTTTTTTGCAGTGGATACATGGACAGATATTTGGGAATTGATACAGTTGGTATCAATACAATGTAAGAAAGGAATGACAATCTAGATCTAGTTTTTTGTCGTTCTTTCCCAAGTAGCTGTTTTGCAATCATTGTGGAAAAGGGGGTAAATCAATCTCTGAAAGTCCAGAACTCCTCATTCTTATTCAGTTTTGTCAAGCTCTGTAATACTAGACAGTTCTGTTGATCTTGCATGCTTCTGTTTTCCCACCTGTTAAGTGATGAGGATGCCTGCTTGTCTACCTCCCAGAATTTTGGGAGGGTAGCCAACATGACTCGAAAAAAGTAAAGGAGGAACAGCAGGGTAAATACAGCAGACTGGACATACACATTTAACTCCACTCTCTCCTAAGTGACAATAATGATATTAAGCATATATTTAAAGGAACTATACCATAAAAACAAAGGAAGTGGGAAAGGAGACAATGCCCACAAAACTTATGCAGAAGGATAAGTGCAAATGATTTAGCCCAGAAGGGAAAGCTAAATGTTCAGTGAGCATTGTGGAAGGTTGGCATGTAACCCAATTTGCATGGCAGAATGCTCAAATGGTTCAACATTAAGTAGAGGTGGAGGTAAAATTGAGGCTATTAAAAAAATGAAGAAGTAGCTGAAAGTTTGTTTAGGATGTAATTAGGTCTTAGGATGCACTTAACTGGAAGACTACCACTTTCCTCCTCCAGCAGAAGAATGGAGCTCTATTCTCTGCAAAGAGCCAAAAAGATTATCTCGGACTTGGGAGATGCCAGATATGGTTGAGGGTGAGGTTGCCATATAAAATCGGGGAAATTCGGGAAACAGTTCATTAAAATACTGGGAGTCCCTGCTCTAGTCTCTAACTCAGCTCCCTAAACACTGGCAGTCAAGCTTATACACTCTGGGCAAGCAAACGGGAGGTTCTTCCTACTGAATCTGACCAGTTCAAGAGAAAAGACCTCAAGAGGCTCCTCAATTAACCAGACCACAAAATACCCTATAGTTCACCCACAATCTCCCAAACTTTCCCAAGTATACAGAGCTTGCAGTCAGCAGAAACACCTGTGGAAAGCCTCTAATGCAAAAGGCAGAGACCCAAACAAAGAGTAAATCCAACTAGTTAGAACCAGCATTTAGGCAGGGAGATGGAAAGCTTTAAAAACTGTAATTAGGTCCATAACCTATGTATAAAATGGAATTTGTTTATCTAATTATATTTCTGACTATATATTTCTGATGAACCTGCATCATAATTCCAGAGACAACAAATTCTAATTTCTGGGCTGCAAAAATATTCAAAAATATAACAAAGTAACATTAACACTGTTCACTATAATATATCCCTTGATAAACCCAGCAGTATCTATGTACTATCCCACAGAAGCCCAAGACTATTCTAATTGATTAATGAAAACAAGCCATTAAAAGTTGTTGAATGAAATGTTTTCTGTCATACTCAGAGCTAATTTCAACTGGGCATGTATTTATTATATATATTACATATATATAATATTAACATAATACTCCTCAAAGAGATCTGTCTGCTCCTATGCTTGTACACTCCCCAGTCTTTTTTCAACAAGGAACCAAGTGGTCCTGCTACAATAAAACCGTGAGTTGCATCA
Source organism: Mesoplodon densirostris (assembly GCF_025265405.1). Lineage (NCBI taxonomy): Eukaryota > Metazoa > Chordata > Mammalia > Artiodactyla > Ziphiidae > Mesoplodon > Mesoplodon densirostris. The sequence goes on along the minus strand of NC_082669.1, from coordinate 59,709,041 downwards.
CTGCTCTGCTTAAAACTTTCCTATTTCATTCAGTGTAAAAGGTAAAAATTTGACAACAACCTACAAAGCCCCACCTTCCCATGTTCCCTCTCTCGTGTTCCTCCTCCTCCTCACTTACTCCCTGTAGCCACACTAGCGTCCTTGCTGCTTCCTAAAAAGCACACTCCCACATAAGGGCTTTTGTACTGTTGTTTAGTCTGTTTGGAATGCTCTTCCCACATATATCCATGTAATTCATTCCTTCAACTGTTATCCTTGTTAAAATGTCACCTTTTCTTATGAAGAACCTAGAGGCAGGACAGGAATAAAGACGCAGACGTAGAGAATGGACTTGAGGACACGGGGAGGGGGAAGGGTAAGATGGGACGAAGTGAGAGAGTGGCATGGACACTACCAAATGTAAAATAGATAGCTAGTGGGAAGCAGCCACATAGCACAGGGAGATCAGCTCAGTGCTTTGTGTCCACCTAGAGGGGTGGGATAGGGAGGGTGGGAGGGAGACGCAAGAGGGAGGCGATGTGGGGATGTATGTATATGTATAGCTGATTCAATTTGTTATAAAGCAGAAACTAACACACCATTGTAAAGCAATTATACTCCAATAAAGATGTTTAAAATAAAAAAGTCACCTTTTCAACTTGCTATTTCAAACTGCAACCCCACTCTTCTAGCAATCTCAATCAATTCTACTCTTCTTTATTTTTTCCACAGAACTTGTCACCTAACATACTACACAACTTAGTCGTTATCTTTATTGTTTACTGTCTTTCTCTCCTTGCTAGAATATAAGCCCCATTAGAGAAGGGCAATATATTTGTTTATTAATGTATTACAGGTACATAATAATTTTTTTAAATAACTACATGTGCCTGGTACACAGGGGGCACTCAATAAATATTTTCTGAAAGAATAAATAAATAAATAAATGAGAAGCCTGGGCTGTATCTAAAAAAAGGAACAGAGTAAGAAAAATTTCTGTAAAAATAAAAATATGATAGCAGAAATGAAAAAAAATCAACAGAAGAAAAATTGGAGGAATGCAAAAAGACCAAGAGATAAAAAATAGCAGAGGAAAAAAAAATTATTAAAGGTTTGGTCCAGAAACTTAACATCAAATGAAAGTAGTTCCAGAAAGAAAGAAAAGACAAAAGGAAACAATTAAAGGAATAATTCAGGAATTGGAAATAATTCTGAGAATGGGAAAAAGAGTAAGTTTCTATTTTGAAAAGGCCCATCAACCTCCCAGTACAATGGATGAAAATAGACTCACACAAATTGGGGCATATCACCAGGCAATTTTCTGAACACTATGCATAAAGAGAAGATACTAAAAGTGTCCAGAGGAAAAATAGAACAGCTCTCATACAAAAGATCAAGAGCCAGAATGCTCTTGGATATTTCTAAGCAACACTGAAAGCTGGAAGGCAATGAAGACATGCTCCCAAACTAAGGAAAAATTACTTTTAACCCAGAATACCTTAACAGATAAACAATAATTCAAGCAGAAGAATAAAGACCCTTTAAGATATGGAAAATCTCAAAAACATTAAAAATGAAAACGTCCATTGATCCCTTTCTTAGGAATCTAATGGAGGATATATTCTACAAATATCAGGGGTATGCTAAGAAAGGGGAAGACACGGGATCCATGAAACTAGGGCTTCAATTCAAGAGAGGCAAAAGGATATCCTAGGAAAATGGTATTATGAGTTGAATTGTGTCCCCCTCAAAACATATGTTGAAGTCCTAACCACTGGAACCTCTAAATATGACCTTATTTGGAAATGGAGCCTTTGCAGATGCAATCAAGTTAAGATGAGGTCATACTGAATTAGGGTGGGCCCTAAGTTTTATATGCATCATGTCTTTATAATAAGGGGGAATTACGAACACACAGAGGTACAGAGACTGCCATATGAAGATGGGGGCAGAGACTGAAGTGATGCATTTACAAACCAAAGAACACCAAGGATTGCCTGCATCCTCCAGAAACTAGGAGAGAGGCATGGAACAAATTCTTCATTTGTGAGTCTCCTGCCGACACACTGATTTTGAACTTCTAGGCTGCAGAACTGTGAAAGAATAAATTTCTGTTTTTAAAGGCATCAAGCTTGTGTTACTTTGTTATAGCATCCCTAGGAAACTAACACAAGTGTTTAGAAAACACTCAGTCCAGATGGAGGTTGATCAGAGAGCTTTGGGAGAAGGGCATGAAGGAGATGAAATTGACAGGATATCTGATATGTTTTTAATGTACTGAGAGGAAAAGTAGACAACTAGGGAGGGCTTGGGATACAAAGAAAACAAAGTGAGTGGGGGAAAAGACAGATACCAATTCAGGGAAAACAGAGCGTGTGCATAAAAGGGAAAGAAATTATATTCTGGGCCTCCCTGGTGGCGCAAGTGGTTGAGAGTCCGCCTGCCGATGCAGGGGATACGGGTTCATGCCCCGGTCTGGGAGGATCCCATATGCCACGGAGCGGCTGGGCCCGTGAGCCATGGCCGCTGAGCCTGCGCGTCCGGAGCCTGTGCTCCGCAACGGGGGAGGCCACAACAGTGAGAGGCCCGCATACCGCAAAAAAAAAAAAAAAAAAAGAAATTATATTCTGCCATATGGCTCACCTGTGAAAAGCGTTTTCACAGTAATTGTAACGTAAATACTGAACTAATCAAAATTATAATGACACAGAGATATGGGTGACAAGAAGTGAGCATGTATGTGGTAGGGGTTGGTGTGGTGGTGAAAGAGAGCTAAATCTTCATCTTCAAATGTATAGCTAATGGGAAAACATCAAGAAATAAAACTATAGGCATGTTTTCAAAAATAGGAATATTACCTAAGAAAGCCAGAGCTCAAAAATCTCTGTGCTAGGAAAAGCCACCTTTAACCATGCTTCCTTTTAAAAGTATATGAAAACTAAATTCATATAACAATTAACAGATGAGTATTAAGATCAAATTCCATACAAAGTTGATATAAGATGAAAGAGAATAAAAAGCAGATTAATGTCTCAACCAGCAATGAAAAGATACCAGAAAGAGATTCCCACAGAACAGATAAAAAGTATAATCTTCTATTTCAGAGTAAACTATGACACAAAAAAACAACAAAAATTTGAACTACAATAATTCAGAAGTGAACTGACAGAACCTAGAAAAAAACAATAAAGAAAAAAATTAAATTTAAGAAATGAAAACCAAACTAGAAGAAACGTAACAGTATAGAATACAATAGATAATGCCTTAAGAGAAACATGAGAGAAAAGTTTTATAAATCAAAAATTAATAAGGGAAAAAAATAATTCAATAAAAAGTGAGAAATATTGACAACAGGCAAAGAAAATCCTATGTATAGATAATGAGTTCCCAAAGAAGAAAAGCAAAACAAAGAAGCAAAACAAATACTAAAAACTGTAACTCAGAAAGCTTACCCACAATAAATAAAAATTTGAAATTATATGTGAAAATATTGTCCTCCAATGGCTAACACGAAGACATAGTCCAGTAATATCACTGGACTCTAAAGATATAGAAAAATTTATTTAGGCACTTGACTTATAAGGGAAATAAGATTAGATTAGACTTTAAGGCAGTCATGCCTTAAGATAGGAGAAAATGGAATAATATTTAAGATACTCAAGGAAAGAAAAAGTGAGCCAAAGATTTTACATATGAAAAATTGACTAGCACAGACAACCTCTTATCAGGATGCAAGAACCATACTGGTCTCATGAACTCTTCCTGAGGAATCTACTAGAGAAAAAGCTTCAGACACCAAAGTATCTAGAGAAGCATCAACATAAAACCCGAGAGTGAGCATTAAACACATAATAAGTTGCAAAACTAAGACTAAATTCATGTCAAACAGAAGAGAGTACAGTATGAAATGGCTATATGCTCACAGAATGTAGACGTAGTATAACCATTAAAAAATGTGGGGGAAGAATGGGAAGAACATATTAAACATGATCAGTAATTTTTTTGGAAGTGTTGAGACTGTTGTATGTTTGTTGTGGATTAAAGTAAATTATGGTATATTCCATCATCCTCCTTGGTCCTTGAGACTCAAGATTCTCAGTGTAGAAGAAAGTGGATACAAATGTAATACAAAATAGGGTCAATAAATAACTCTGTATTTCTAATTTTGACTTGGAAATATCAGTAAGAACTCATAAATATTTCATCTTTAAAATATTATATATTAATATATAGCTCTGTCCACTAATGAGGCTTAGAAACAATGATCAGCCTAAGAGCAAAGACATCCCTTTAATCCAGAATCTGTTCTTGAAATACCATTTCCAATTAAAGGAAACCAAAAAATGTAAAAGATGAATGTGTAAGAATTTTATCATATGTATAATAGCAAAAAACTATCAGAAACATATAAGGTCATGTCAATGCAGTCAGAAGTTCACTTTATGAGGTTTCTACTGGCCAAAAATGGGACAATTTCAACTTTTAAAAGACTAATAATTGCAATGGGTTGAAATCTATTAAGTATGTGTAAGTCTATGAATTCATTATGACACTAAAAAAGTAAAACTAATTTACCTCTTTGGAGAATCATATCAAAGCAATTCAATATCTTGAAAACTAGTAAATAAAGGGAAAGAATCAAACATATTTTGTCTTTCCTATCTAAATGTAAAACTGGGTAACTAAATAGTATATGAGGATAAATATAATAAAACTATTTCAACTATAAGTAAAAAAGAAATAATAAACATAGAATATCATCATTTTATATTTCCCAGTAAATTATTGTGTCTAGGCTCTGAGCACCAACAGCTGTTTATATCTTAAACAGAGACAAAACCAGGCATTATATGCTTCCTGATGAAATAACACAATAACTTGTAGTTGTGCTTAAAGAATAAAACATAGTCTGATCCAGCCTCTGGATCCAGCTGCAAATTTGTGAAAAATTCAGATGGAGAAACACATTGAGCCCTTACATGAGTATGCAACTTTAAAACTCCAATCCACGGGAAATTCTATAGGTCCAACACCAAGATTCTTCAAATACAGCTAACCTTTGAACAACATGGGTTTGAACTGCGCAGGTCCACTTATACACAGATTTCTTCCACTAACTACTACTAGTACTACATGACCTGTGGTTGGTTTAATCCAAACCACAGATACAGATGGCCAATGGTAGGTAAAATTACAGTCGGATTTTCAATGGTGCAGAGGGTCAGCACTCCTAACCCCATGTTGTTCAAGGGTCAACGGTAAATTGTAAGGAAAATAAAGGATGAAGGGAAAACATGTAATTTAATAGGAAACTTAAAGAAATCTTACATTTTTATAAAAACAGGCAAGACTAAATTATTCTATCTAGAATTCACAATTGGATGATTAAAACCAAAAAGAAACCTCCCCCAAAATGATTACTATGAAAATCAGGATTGTTGTTATTTTGAGTGGGAGGAAGAAGACTGCAATTAGGCAAGGACACACAGAGAGGCTTCTGGGGGGATTTGGAAATTTTCTATTTCTTGACCCTAATGGCAGTTACGAGGCCTTTCAATAACTCATTAAGCTAAAATTTGTTGTGTGTGGTTTTCTGAATCTTTATTTTATTTCTACAATAAAAATCTTTCAAATGCCCACATTAAAAAAAGTATAAAGAAAAGAATAGCTAAGAAAATTTCCTAGAACAATAAAGAAGATGGATTTAACCTACGCAGCTACTAAGCATCATTATATAATATTGTGATTTTAATACCATAAAGAAATAGAACACTGAACAGAAAGCCAAGAGACATACACACACGTGGGCACGCACATACACAGAGAAACTTAATATCACAGAGGTAGCATTTAGAATCAGAAAAGAAAAGGTTCTGATTCTAAGTACTTAATACTTAGAACTACTTAATACAATATATGGTGTTGGGACAACTGCCTATCCATATGGAAAGTTGACCTCCAAATAGATATGCAGAAGTTCTAAAAACTATAAACAAAATGTATTTCAAACATATAAATACCTAAATGTAAGTTTTTTTAAGTTTATCATGCTTTGAAAAAACGTATGATAGAGTATTAGGAAAAGATTTCTGCATAATATGGAGATAGTAAATTTTTCCTTAAAAAGCCACTCAGGACTTCCCTGGTGGCCCAGTGGTTAAGAATCCACATGGCAATGCAGGGGACATGGGTTCAATACCTGCTCTGGAAAGATCCCACGTGCTGTGGAGCAACTAAGCCCCTGCGCCACAACTACTGAGCCTGCACTCCAGAGCCCCCAAGTCACAACTACTGAGCCCGCATGCCACAACTACTGAAGTCCACATGCCTAGAACCCGTGCTATGCAACAAGAGAAGCCACCACAATGAGAAGCCTGTGCACTGAAACGAAAAGGAGCCCCTGCTCGCTGCAACTAGAGAAAGCCCACACACAGCAACAAAAAACCATCGTAGCCAAAAATAAATAAATAAATTTATTTTTTTAAAAAATGCCACTCAAAGAATATAGATGATAAAAGTTGGCCATATCAAAGTTAAATACTTTTCTCAGCAAAATACATCATATAATAAATAAAGTTCATTAACAAGCTAAAGACAGAGGAAAGATTTGCAGTATGTAAAAGCTTAGTACCCATCATATAAAATGAACAACTATAACGCAGTATTTTTTTAAAAACAGAAAAGAGGGCAAAGGCTACAAAGGGGCAATTCACAGAATAATCCACAATGGCAAGTAAGCATATGAAAAGATGCTTACCAGCACTACTAATCTGTGAGATTATATCCATGTAATATTCCATATTCATCAGATTGGGAAAAACAAAATTTTGACAATATATGTCTTGGCAGGGATGTGCTAACATAAGAACTTCCAGACAGAAAGTAAATTGGGACCACCACTTTGTAGATTAACCAGACAATTATCTAGCAATATCTAACAAAAGCTTAAAATACTCATGCCCTCTAACTCAGTTATTTCCCTTAGAAGGATTTTCCCTAAATACACCTAATACAGGTGCATGTGGAGGGAATCAAAAATTATTCACTAATGTATTTTTTTAAGCATAAAAAAACATTATTGGGACTTCCCTGGTGGTCCACTGGCAAAGAATCTGCCTTACCACACAGGGGACGCAGGTTCGATCCCTAGTCAGGGAACTAAGATCCCACGTGCCACAGGGCAACTAAGCCTGTGCACCAAAACTACTGAGTTTGCGCGCCTCAACTAGAGAGCCCGCATGCCACAAATTACAGAGCCCACGTGCCCTGGAGCCTGTGCACTACAACTAGGCAAGAGAAAACCTGCACGCCACAACTAGAGAGAAGCCTGCGCACTGGAACGAAAGATCCACATGCCTCAGCGAAGATCCCACATGCCTCAATGAAGATCCCACATGCCTCAATGAAGTCCTGATACAGCCAAAAATAAATAAAAATAAATAAATAAAAATAAATGTTACAAAAAACAATTAGTCTGTGAATAGAGATTAAATCAATAAAGTAATTGTGTTTGACTCAAACAATATAATGTTACTTACCAGGAAAATGAAGAAACTAGATCTATATGTATTTTTGGTAATCTTAAATATATAAGTGATTGCCAAAGGAAAGTCAAAATGCTTACATATAATACGACAGCATTTATGCACATTTTAAGACACACAAAACAATAAGAACACAAAGTAGTAAATGTACTTAAATACAGTAGGAAGAGAGCTATGGAATTGGACTGGTATAAAAGGATGTTCACCAGTATCTATACTTTCTAGGGGAAACAAAATGCTCTGAAGCAAGTGTTACACAATTATAAAATAAAATATGTTCATGTACCGTTTGTTACTTTCCCTGTTTTTATAAAAATTTCATTCCACTTAATAAAAAACAGAAAAACACTCAATAAAGTATTAATTCAGATTCAATATATTAACATTCATAAATGTAGAGCCTTTGATTAATGTTTCATATAGAGGAAAATTAAGGTAGTCCTTTCATTTTTTAAGTTCAATTATTCACTCCACATGCCACTTTAGCTCTCAAAAAGACATATCATGTACTCCATTTAAATTCACTTTCTGAGAACTTACAGCTATATTTCCAATAAATATGTAGTTCTTAAGTATATGCCAGAGAGAAGTATTCAAAAGAATATGGAAGAGTAATGATGGATTTGCTATTTCAAACCAACTTTCCCACAGAGAACAACAATCTGAAGGTGTCAAAGATCTAATAAAAAAGCAAAGAGTTCTAGGCCAGAAATCAGGTGAGAATGGGGGCTCAAGAAGTTAAACACTGGCATATGCATGGAGTGTCTCTTTCCAAGTTGCATCTGTCAATTCCTGACTGAGCAACTGAAAGGTAAAGAGATTTTAAAAAGCTTGGAGAAAATTTATGCGATAAGAATAGAAAGCCAGACTTAGCAATTTGGGGGAAGCTTGAAGAAACCCTCTCACGTTAGTTTGGGTTCCCAAGATCTGCACCCCAGAGGTGAAGATAAACCATAAACAAAGGTCCTCACAGGGATTTAAGCTCAGCTTCAAATCTCAATCTTGAAATCAATTTGAAGTGATCTCTGACAGAAATTCTAAAGTAAGACCATACTGGGTCTTAAACCTTTCTTAGAAATAATTTTCAAATACAATGTCTTGCACATAATTAAAAATCAGTATAGCCAAAAAGACATGAGAAAAGAAAAACAGGCTAAACAGCATATTTTGCAGGAGATGACCCAACGAAGACTCAGTTAACCTAAAGATAGATCAGTAGAGATTATATAATCTGGAGAACAAGGAACAAAAATACATTTAAACTATAAAGAGAATCTAATGGAGAATCTGTGGGAAAATAACAAAAAGTCTAACATACATGAAATTGGAAACAGAGAAGGAAAAGAGAGGGGAAAGGGAATGGATGTGAAAAAACACTTGAAGAAATAGTGGCTGAACATTTCCCAAACTCAGTGAGAAACATAAATTTACTGATTCAAGATGCACACCAAACCACATGCAGAAAAATACAAAGAAAACCATACATGGGAACACTAATTCATATGACTGCTGAATTCTCGTAAGAAATAATGGCCACAGAGGACAGTGGAACAACATGTTTAGAGTGCTTTAAAAAAAAAAAGTCAACTCAGAGTTCCATATGTAGCACAAATATCCTATAAGAATGAAGGCAAAACAGACATTTTTAGATGAAAAAAACTGAGGAGAATTTTTGCCAGTACATCTACATTATAAGAAAATTTAAATTATATTCTACAGGCTGAATGAAAATAAAACCAAATTGAAACCCAGATTTTCAGAGAAACATCAGAATATTATAAACATGTGGATAAATATAAATTTATTTCTTCTTAATTCCTTTAAATACATATGACAGTTTAAAGAAAAAATTATAACATTGTGGTGCAGATTTTATAAAATACATAGATGACATATGTATAACAACAACAATGTAAAGATCAGGCAAGGAAGTAAATGATCCTATATGTTTCCAAGGTTTCTACATTTTACCTGAAGTGGTGCAATATTACCTGTAAGTAGATTATGAAAAAAAGTTAAGTGTGTACACTGAATTCTCTAGAGTAACTGCTAAAGAAATCCAAAAAATAAATAAAGGATATATTAAAACAATTTTTTTAATTCCTATTCATATTTTTTTAAAAAAACAATAAAGAGGAAAGGAAACCACCAGAAGGGACAAACAGGACATAAATATTAAAAATTAAAAAATCTATTTAAATCACATCACATCAATAAGCACATTAAATGTTAATGGATATAAAACCATAATAAAAGGAAGAGATGATAGAATGAATTTTTTAAAACATGGCCCAACTATAAGCTGTTTACAAAATGCTTTAAATATAAAGATACAGTGAAAACCATAATTCAAAAAGAGTCATGTACCACAATGTCATTGCAGCTCTATTTACAATAGCCAGGACATGGAAGCAACCTAAGTGTCCATCGACAGATAAATGGATAAAGAAGATGTGGCACATGTATACAATGGAATATTACTCAGCCATAATAAGAAACGAAATTGAGTTATTTGTAGACAGGTGGATGGACCTAGAGTCTGTCATACAGAGTGAAGTAAGTCAGAAAGAGGAAAACAAATACCATATGCTAACACATATATATAGAATCTGAAAAGAAAAAATAGGTTCTGAAGGACCTAGGGGCAGGACAGGAATAAAGACACAGACGTAGGGAATGGACTTGAGGACATGGGGAGGGGGAAGGGTAAGCTGGGACAAAGTGAGAGAGTGGCATGGACTTATATATACTACCAAATGTAAAGTAGATAGCTAGTGGGAAGCAGCTGCATACAGGGAGATCAGTTCAGTGCTTTGTGACCACCTAGAGGGGTGGGATAGGGAGGGTGGGAGTCAGATGCAAGAGGGAGGAGATATGGGGATATATGTATATATATAGCTGATTCACTTTTGTTATACAGCAGAAACTAACACACCATTGTAAAGCAATTATACTCCAATAAAGATGTTAAAAAAAGAAATATAAATAGATGAAAAAGATATAAAAATTAGAATAAGAAAGTTGGCACCGAATATATTATACCAAAAAAATTAGAACTTAAGACTAAGAATGTTACCAAAAATAAAGACAGCATTTCATAAAAATAATAGCTGATTCTTTAGAAAGCCATAACAATAAGAATAATCATCTAATAATGAAAATTTAAAATATATAAAACAACAATTAACAGAAAAAAAATAGAGATATTAACATCTCTATATTGGCAAATGGTAAAAATACTAGACAAAAAAATTCACTAAAAACAAAAGATTTAAACAATCTTATCAATTACTTTGACCTAATTGATATTTATGGAGCACTATACACAGCAACTGCAAAATACACATTTTCTTCAAATACATGTGGTATGTTAACAAAGACAGACCATATGCTGCATCACATTTTTAAATTCCAATAAATTAAAGGATTGACTCACGAAGAATATATTCTCTGACCCCAATGAAATTAAATTAGAAATCAGTAAAATAACAGTACTTACTATGTTCAAAGAGATATGATAACTTTGAGCATTTTGGCACTAGCAACAATTTTCCTCTAACAAACCAAATGAAATTTTAGATCTGAAAAATTTAATAATGCATATTAAGAATTCAGTGGATAAAACAGAGCTGAAGAGAATGTGTGAAATTAAAGAGGTCAGATGAAAATGTCAAGCATGAATTACAAAAGATGAAAGACATAGAAAATAAAAATGACATGATAAAAGACAAAGAGCATATAATGAAGAGTGCTACATGGATGCACTAGAAGTTCCAGAAAAGACAAAAGAAATAAAGGGGTAGAAACAATATTTGAAGAGATCATAGCTGAGGATTTTCCATTACTGATATTTTTTAAAAAACAAGTCACAGAGTCAAAAGCACTATAAATCACAGTAGGATAAGAAAATAAAAAAATAAACTGATGAATCAAAGACAGAGAAAAATGTTAAAAGCAACCAGAAAACAAAGAACATATTACCTTCAAAAAAGCAAACACTAATAATGGCAGACTTTTCAATAGAAAAAACTAAAAGAAGGGGACAATGAAATTATATTCTGTTTAATAATATTTAATATTAGATTTAATGTTTTTGAAAAGTGTTAATATTTCTTAATTTTTTAACTTAGAATTTTACACCCACAGATGATATTACTCAAACATAAGATAAAATACAGACATTTTTGAGAAAAACAAAAACTGATTGTTCATTAGAAGACTTGCACAAAAGGAAATAAGAACTGAAGTTCTTCAGAAAATAATTCCAGATGAAACTGAGAGATGCAGGAAGAAATAAAAAGTATATACTATATATATATAGTATATATATATAGTATATATATAATATATATCTTCATCTTATATATCTATTCTCATATTATATGTATTCATTTTATACATATAGGTTAATATATACTGTCATAGTCTCTCTATACATATAAATATGAAGGTATAGTAACTGTATAATAACTGTAAAAATAATACATATTTGAATAGAAGTAAAATATGTGACAACATAATTGGGAATTATACAAGCAGATGTAAAGGAAGGATTTTCTAGGAAGGGGGAAAAAATGCCAAATAATATCAGACATTGGTAAGTGAATGGTGCCTGTGCAATTTCTCAGGGAAATACTAAAAGAATAGCAAAAGAGGGTTTAATTCCCAACCAGCAGAAGGAAATAAATTAAATAATAAAAATATTTAATCAACCAAAAAGATGTAAGAATAGAGAGAAGAATATTAAACAGCATGGTCACATAAAACAGTTAGTAAATCAATAGATTTCAATAAAATTGTCAGTAATTACATTAAATGTCAATGGGACAACAGTTCCTATTAAAAAACATAGACTGGGAAAATGCGGCGCTAGCATCTCCCCACAACTAGGGCACCTGCTGGCCGCTCATGGAAGACTCTGATGCCCAAGGAGATGGGAGGAACCCCAAAGTGAACCAGCAGCTTGCAGAATTTTGGTTCCCAAGCCCGGGGGCAGGGCGAAGCTCCTGTGGTGGGAGCTCTGAGTCCAAACCACTGGAATAACTGAGAACCTCAGACCCTGGGGAATATTCATTGGAGTAAGGTCTCACAGAGGTCCTCATCTCAGCACCAAGACCAAGCTCTACCCAACAGCCTACGAACTCCAGTGTTGGAAGCCTCAGGCCAAACAACCAGCAAGACAGGAACACAATCCCACTCATAAAAAAAAAAAAAAAAAAAAAATGAGACAGCAAAAAAAACATGTCACAGATGAGGGAGCAAGGTAAAAACCTCCAAGACCAAATACATGAAGAGGAAATACACAATCTACCTGAAAAAGAATTCAGAGTAATTATGGTAAAGATGATCCAGATTCTCAGAAATAGAATGGAGGCATGAATTGAGAAAATAAAAGAAATGTTCAAAAAAGATCTAGAAGAACTAAAGAACAAACAAACAGAGATGAACAACACAATAACTGAAGTGAAAAATACACTAGAAGGAATCAATAACAGAATAACTGAGGCAGAAGCACGAATAAGTGAGCTGGAAGGCAAAATGGTGGAAAGAACTGCCAAGGAGCAAAATAAAGAAAAAGAATGAAAAGAATAGAAGACAATCCAGAGACATCTGGGACAACACTGAACGCACCAATTCAAATTAGAGGGGTTCCAGAAGAAGAGAAAAAGAAAGGGTCTGAGAAAATACTTGAAGAGATTATAGTTGAAAACTACCCTAACATGGGAAAGGAAATAGTCACCCAAGTCCAGGAAGCACAGAGACTCCCATACAGGATAAACCCTAGGAAAAATCACACTAAGACACATATTAATCAAACTAACAAAAATTAAATTCAAAGAAAATATATTAAAAGCAGCAAGGGAAAAACAAAAAATAACATACAAAGGAATCCCCATAAGGTCATCAGCTAATTTTTGAGTGGAAACTCTACAGGCAAGAAGGGAGTAGCAGGGGCCTCCCTGGTGGCGCAAGTGGTTGGGAGTCCGCCTGCCGATGCAGGGGATACGGGTTCGTGCCCCGGTCTGGGAGGATCCCATGTGCCGCGGAGCGGCTGGGCCCGTGAGCCATGGCCGCTGAGCCTGCGCGTCCGGAGCCTGTGCTCCACAACGGGGGAGGCCACAACAGTGAGAGGCCCGCATACCGCAAAAAAAAAAAAAAAAAAAAAAAAAAAAAGAAGGGAGTAGCAGGATATACTTAAAGTGATGAAAGAGAAAAACCTACAACCAAGATTACTCTACCCAGCAAGGATCTCATCCACATCTGATGGAGAAGTCAAAACCATTTCAGACAAGCAAAAGCTAAGAGAATTCTGCACCACCAAAGCAGCTTTACAACAAATGCTAAAGAAAATCTTCTAAGCAAGAACCACAAAAGAAGAAAAAGACCCACAAAAACAAACCCAAAACAATTAAGCAAATAGTAATAGGAACATACATATCAATAATAACCTTGAATGTAAATAGGTTAAATGCCCCAACCAAAAGACACAGGCTTGCTGAATGGATACAAAAACAAGACCCATATATATGCTGTCTACAAGAGACCCACTTCAGATGTAGGGACACATACAGAGTGAAAGTGAAAGGATGGGGAAAGATATTTCGTGCAAATGGAAATCAAAAGAAAGCTGGAGTACCAATACTCGTATCAGATAAAATAGACTTTAAAATAAAGACTGTTACAAGAGATAAGGAGGGACACTACATAATGATCAAAGGATCAATCCAAGAAGATATAACAATTATAAATGTTTATGCACCCAACAGAAGAACACCTAAATACATAAGGCAAATGCCAAAAACCATGAAAGGAGAAATTGACAGTAACACAATAATAGTAGGATACCCCACTTAACCAATGGACAGATCATCCAAACAGAAAATAAATAAGGAAACACAAGCTTTAATGACACAATAGACCAGATGGATCTAATTGATATTTATAGAACATTCCACCCAAAAGTGGCAGAATACACTTTCTTCTCAAGTGCACATGGAACATTCTCCAGGATAGATCACACCTTGGGTCACAAATCAAGCCTCGGAAAATTTAAGAAAATTGAAATTGTATCAAGCATCTTTTCTGACCACAACGATATGAGATTGGAAATCAGTTACAGGAAAAAAACTATAAAAAACACAAATACATGGAGGCTAAGCAGTGTCCTACTAAATAACCAAGAGATCACTAAAGAAATCAAAGAAGAAATTTAAAAATACATAGAAAAGAGGCGGGGCCAGGTCCAAGGCTGAGACCCGGGAGCTGTGAGAGCAGAGACAGGGAAATCTCTCTGTGCAGCCTCAGAGGCAGCGGATTAAAGCTCCACGGTCCATTTGATGTGCCCTGCGTCTGTGGAGTGCATGAATGGACAGCGAATCATCCCAAATTGAGGAAGTGGACTTTGAGGACAAGACTTAAGACTTTCCCCCCTTTTCCTCTTTTTACAACGAATTATTCCAAATTAAGGAGGTGGACTCAGAGAGCAAGATTTCACACTTCTCGCCCTTTTCCTCTTTTTACAACGAATTATCCCAAATTGAGGAGGTGGACATGGAGAGCAAGATTTTTTATTTTTCCCCCTGCTCTCTTTTTGTGAATATGTATGTGTAATCTTCTGTGTAAGATTCTCTCTGTATAGCTTTGCTTCCACCATATGTCCCAGGGTTCTATCGGTCCGTTTTTTTTCAATAATTACTTTCTAATTTTAATAACACTACTATGTTTCATACTTTATTCTATTTTACTTTACCTGCTCTTTTTTTCCTACCTTCCCTTCCTCCCTCCCTCCCTCCGCTCCTCCTTTCCTTCTTTCTTTTTCTTTCCTCCCTCCCTCCCTCCCACCCTTCTTCTTTCCACTTTCTTTTTCTTTCCTTCCTCCCTCCCTCCCTCCTGTCTTTCTTTCTTTCCTTCCTCCCTCCCTCCCTTCTTCCATTCACTCTTCCTTTTGCTTTCATTCCTCCCTCCCTCCCTCCTTTCTTTCCTTCTTTCTTTCCATCCTTGCTCCCTCCCTCCTTTCTTTCTTTCTTCCGTCCTTCCTTTCTTTCTTCCCTTCTTCCTTTCTTTCCCTCTCTCTTTCTTTCTTCTACTAATTCTTTCTTTCTACTTTTTCTCCCTGTTATTCTGAGACGTGTGGATGAAAAAGGCTCTTGGTGCTGCAGCCAGGAGTCAGTGCTGTGCCTCTGAAGGAGGAGAGCCAACTTCAGGACACGGGTCCACAACAGACCTCCCAGCTCCACATAATA
The DNA here is from genome assembly GCF_025265405.1 of Mesoplodon densirostris. Classification (NCBI taxonomy): domain Eukaryota; kingdom Metazoa; phylum Chordata; class Mammalia; order Artiodactyla; family Ziphiidae; genus Mesoplodon; species Mesoplodon densirostris. Next base: position 59,693,275 of record NC_082669.1, on the reverse strand, counting down.
TCAAGCAGCGAAAATTTCCCAGAGATCTCCATCCCAACACCAGCACCCAGCTTCAGTCAACGACCAGCAAGCTACAGTGCTGGTCACCCTATGCCAAGCAACTAGCAAGGCAGGAACACAACCCCACCCATTAGCAGAGAGGCTACCTAAAAACATAATAAGGCCATAGGCACCCCAAAACACACCACCAGACGTGAACCTGTCCACCAGAAAGACAAGATCGAGCCTCAACCACCAGAACACAGGCATTAGTCCCCCCCACCAGGAAGCCTACACAACCTACTGAAACAACCTTAGCCACTGGGGTCAGACACCAAAAACAACGGGAACTACGAATCTGCAGCCTGCAAAAAGGAGACCCCAAACACAGTAACATAAGCAAAATGAGAAGACAGAAAAACACACAGCAGGTGAAGGAGCAAAATAAAAACCTACCAGACCTAACAAATGAAGAGGTAATAGGCAGTCTACCTGAAAAAGAATTCAGAATAATGATAGTAAAGCTGATCCAAGATTCTATTTCCAAGATCCATAATCTTGGAAATAGAATAGACAAAATGCAAGAAACAGTTAACAAGGACCTAGAAGAACTAAAGATGAATCAAGCATCGATTAAAAACACAATAAATGAAATGAAAAATACTCTAGATGGGATCAATAGCAGAATAACTGAGGCAGAAGAACGGATAAGTGAGGTGGAAGATAAAATAGTGGAAATAACTGATGCAGAGCAAAATAAAGAAAAAAGAATGAAAAGAACAGAGGACAGTCTCAGAGACCTCTGGGACAACATTAAACGCACCAACATTCGAATTATAGGGGTTCCAGAAGAAGAAGAGAAAAAGAAAGGGACTGAGAAAATATTTGAAGAGATTATAGTTGAAAACTTCCCTAATATGGGAAAGGAAATAGTTAATCAAGTCCAGGAGGCACAGAGAGTCCCATACTGAATAAATCCAAGGAGAAATACACCAAGACACATATTAATCAAACTGTCAAAAATTAAACACAAATCATATTAAAAGCAGCAAGGGAAAAAAAACAAATAACACACAAGGGAATCCCCATCAGGTTAACAGCTGATCTCTCAGCAGAAACTCTACAAGCCAGAAGGGAGTGGCAGGACATAATCAAAGTGATGAAGGAGAGAAACCTGCAACCAAGATTACTCTACCCAGCAAGGATCTCATTCAGATTTGATGGAGAAATTAAAACTTTTACAGACAAGGAAAAGCTGAGAGAGTTCAGCACCACCAAACCAGCTTTACAACAAATGCTAAAGGAACTTCTCTAGGCAAGAAACACAACAGAAGGAATATACCTACAATAACGAACCCAAAGCAATTAAGGAAATGGGAATAGGAACATACATATCAATAATTACCTTAAATGTAAATGGACTAAATGCTCCCACCAAAAGACACAGAGTGGCTGAATGGATACAAAAACAAGACCCATATATATGCTGTATACAAGAGACCCACTTCAGACCTAGAGACACATACAGATTGAAAGTAAGGGGATGGAAAAAGATATTGCATGCAAATGGAAATCAAAAGAAAGCTGGAGTAGCAATTCTTATATCAGACAAAATAGACTTTAAAATAAAGACTATTAGAAGAGACAAAGAAGGACACTACATAACGATAAAGGGATCGATCCAAGAAGAAGATATAACAATTGTAAATATTTATGCACCCAACATAGGAGCACCTCAATACATAAGGCAAATACTAACAGCCATAAAAGGAGAAATCGACAATAACGCAATCATAGTAGGGGACTTTAACACCCCACTTTCACCAATGGACAGATCATCCAAAATGAAAATAAATAAGGAAACACAAGCTTTAAATGATACATTAAACAAGATGGACTTAGTTGATATTTATAGGACATTCCATCCAAAAACAACAGAATACACATTTTTCTCAAGTGCTCATGGAACATTCTCCAGGATAGATCATATCTTGGGTCACAAATCAAGCCTTGGTAGATTTAAGAAAATTGAAATTGTATCAAGTATCTTTTCTGACCACAATGCTATGAGACTAGACATCAATTACAGGAAAAGATCTGTAAAAAATACAAACACATGGAGGCTAAACAATACACTACTCAATAACGAAGTGATCACTGAAGAAATCAAAGAGGAAATTACAAAATACCTAGAAACAAATGACAATGGAGATACGACGACCCAAAACCTATGGGACGCAACAAAAGCAGTTCTAAGGGGGAAGTTTATAGCAATACAATCCCACCTTAAGAAACAGGAAACATTTCGAGTAAACAACCTGACCCTGCACCTAAAGCAATTAGAGAAAGAAGAACAAAAAACCCCCAAAGTTAGCAGAATGAAAGAAATCATAAAGATCAGATCAGAAATAAATGAAAAAGAAATGAAGGAAACGATAGCAAAGATCAACCAAACTAAAAGCTGGTTCTTTGAGAAGATAAACAAAATTGACAAACCATTAGCCAGACTCATCAAGAAAAGAAGGGAGAAGACTCAAATCAATAGAATTAGAAATGAAAAAGGAGAAGTAACAACTGACACTGCAGAAATACAGAAGATCATGAGAGATTACTATAAGCAACTCTATGCCAATAAAATGGACAACCTGGAAGAAATGGACAAATTCTTAGAAATGCACAACCTGCCAAGACTGAATCAGGAAGAAATAGAAAATATGAATAGACCAATCACAAGCAGTGAAATTGAAACTGTGATTAAAAATCTTCCATCAAACAAAAGCCCAGGACCAGATGGCTTCACAGGCGAATTCTATCAAACATTCAGAGAAGAGCTAACACCCATCCTTCTCAAACTCTTCCAAACAATATCAGAGGAAGGAACACGCCCAAACTCATTCTACGAGGCCACCATCACCTTGATACCAAAACCAGGCAAGGATGTCACAAAGAAAGAAAACTACAGGCCAATATCACTGATGAACATAGATGCAAAGATCCTCAACAAAATACTAGCAAACAGAATCCAACAGCACATTAAAAGGATCATACACCATGATCAAGTGGGCTTTATTCCAGGAATGCAAGGATTCTTCAATATACGCAAATCAATCAATGTGATACACCATATTAACAAGTTGAAGGAGAAAAACCATATGATCATCTCAATAGATGCAGAGAAAGCTTTCGACAAAATTCAACACCCATTTATGATAAAAACCCTGCAGAAAGTAGGCATAGAGGGAACTTTCCTCAACATAATAAAGGCCATATATGACAAACCCACAGCCAACATTGTCCTCAATGGTGAAAAACTGAAACCATTTCCACTAAGATCAGGAACAAGACAAGGCTGCCCACTCTCACCACTCTTATTCAACATAGTTTTGGAAGTTTTAGCCACAGCAATCAGAGAAGAAAAGGAAATAAAAGGAATCCAAATTGGAAAAGAAGAAGTAAAGCTGTCACTGTTTGCAGATGACATGATACTATACATAGAGAATCCTAAAGATGCTACCGAAAAACTACTAGAGCTAATCAATGGATTTGGTAAAGTAGCAGGATACAAAATTAATGTACAGAAATCTCTGGCATTCCTGTACACTAATGATGAAAAATCTGAAAATGAAATCAAGAAAACACTCCCATTTACCATTGCAACAAAAAGAATAAAATATCTAGGAATAAACCTACCTAAGGAGACAAAAGACCTGTATGCAGAAAATTATAAGACACTGATGAAAGAAATTAAAGATGATACAAATAGATGGAGAGATATACCATGCTCCTGGATTGGAAGAATCAATATTGTGAAAATGACTCTACTACCCAAAGCAATCTACAGATTCAATGCAATCCCTATCAAACTACCACTGGCATTTTTCACAGAACTAGAACAAAAAATTTCAAAATTTGTTTGGAAAAACAAAAGACCCCGAATAGCCAAAGCAATCTTGAGAACGAAAAACGGAGCTGGAGGAATCAGGCTCCCTGACTTCAGACTATACTACAAAGCTACAGTAATTAAGACTGGCATAAAAACAGAAAGATAGATCAGTGGATCAGGATAGAAAGCCCAGAGATAAACCCACGCACATATGGCCAACTTATCTTTGATAAAGGAGGCAGGAATGTACAGTGGAGAAAGGACAGCCTCTTCAGTAAGTGGTGCTGGGAAAACTGGACAGGGACATGTAACAGTTTGAGATTAGATCATTCCCTAACACCATACACAAAAATAAGCTCAAAATGGATTAAAGACTTAAATGTAAGGCCAGAAACTATCAAACTCTTAGAGGAAAACATAGGTAGAACACTCTATGACATAAATCACAGCAAGATCCTTTTGGACCCACCTCCTAGAGAAATGGAAATAAAAACAAAGATTAACACATGGGACCTAATGAAACTTCAAAGCTTTTGCACAGCAAAGGAAACCATAAACAAGACCAAAAGACAACCCTCAGAATGGGAGAAAATATTTGCAAATGAAGCAACTGACAAAGGATTAATCTCCAAAATTTATAAACAGCTCATGCAGCTCAATAGCAAAAAAACAAACAACCCAATCCAAAAATGGGCAGAAGACTTAAATAGGCATTTCTCCAAAGAAGATATACAGACTGCCAACAAACACATGAAAGAATGCTCAACATCTTTAATCATTAGAGAAATGCAAATCAAAACTACAATGAGATATCATCTCACACCAGTCAGAATGGCCATCATCAAGAAATCTAGAAACAATAAATGCTGGAGAGGGTGTGGAGAAAAGGGAACACTCTTGCACTGCTGGTGGGAATGTGAATTGGTACAGCCACTATGGAGAACGGTATGGAGGTTCCTTAAAAAACTACAAATAGAACTACCATATGACCCAGCAATCCCACTACTAGGCATATACCCTGAGAAAACCATAATTCAAAAAGAGACATGTACCAAAATGTTCATTGCAGCTCTATTCACAATAGCCCGGAGCTGGAAACAACCTAAGTGTCCATCATCGGATGAATGGATAAAGAAGATGTGGCACATATATACAATGGAATATTACTCAGCCATAAAAAGAAACGAAACTGAGCTATTTGTAATGAGGTGGATAGACCTAGAGTCTATCATACCGAGTGAAGTAAGTCAGAAAGAGAAAGACAAATACCGTTTGCTAACACATATATACGGAATTAAAAAAAAATGTCATGAAGAACCTAGGGGTAAAACGGGAATAAAGACACAGACCTACTTGAGAATGGACTTGAGGATATGGGGAGGGGGAAGGGTAAGCTGTGACAAAGCGAAAGAGAGGCATGGACATATATACACTACCAAACGTAAGGTAGATAGATAGTGGGAAGCAGCCGCAGAGCACAGGGAGATCAGCTCGGTGCTTTGTGACCGCATGGAGGGGTGGGATGGGGAGGGTGGGAGGGAGGGAGATGCATGAGGGAAGGGATGTGGGAACAGATGTATATGTATGACTGATTCACTTTGTTATAAAGCAGAAACTAATTAAAAAAATAAAGAAAGAAAGAAAGAAAGAAAGGGAGAGGATGCAAATCAATAAAATTCGAAATGAAAAAGGAGAAATCACAACTGACACGGCAGAAATACAAAGGTTTATAAGAGACTACTACAAACAACTATATGCCAATAAAATGGACAACCACAAAGAAAAGGAAATATTCTTGGAAAGGTACAAATTTCCAAGACTGAACCAGGAAGAATTAGAAAATAAAAACAAACCTATCACAAGTAATGAAATTGAAACTGTAATTTAAAATCTTCCAACAAACAAAAATCCAGGACCAGATGGCTTTACAGGCAAATTCTATCAAACATTAAGAGAAGAGCTAACATCTATCCTTCTCAAACTCTTCCAAAAAACTGCAGAGGGAGAAACACTCCCAAATTCATTCTATGAAGCCACCATCACCCTGTTACCAAAACCAGAAAAAGATATCACAAAAAAGAAAATTATACACCAATATCACTGATGAACACAGATGCAAAAATCCTGAACAAAATACTAGTAAACAGAATCAAACAGCACACTGAAAGGATCATACGCCATGATCAAGTGGGATTTATCCCAGGGATGCAAGGATTCTTCAAAATATGCAAATCAATTAATGTGATACACAACATTAACAAATTAAGGAATAAAAACCATATGATCATTGCAATAGATACAGTAAATTTTTGACAAAATTCAACACCCATTTATGATTTTTAAAACTCTCCAGAAAATGGGAATAGAGGGAACCTACCTCAACATAATAAAGGCCATATATGACAATCCCACAGCAAGCATCATACTCAATGGTGAAAAACTGAAAGCATTTCCACTAAGATCAGGAACAAGACAAGGATGTCCACTCTTGCCACTCTTATTCAACATAGTTTTGCAAGTCCTAGCCATAGCAATCAGAGAAGAAAAAGAAAAGGAGTACAAATTGGAAAACAAGAAGTAAAACTGTCACTGTTTGCTGATGACATGATACTACACATAGAAAATCCTAAAGATGTCACCAGAAAACTACTAGAGCAAATCAATAAATTTGGTAAGGTTGCAGGATACAAAATTAATGCACAGAAATCTCTGGCATTCCTATACACCAACAATGAAAAATCAGAAAGAGAAATTAAGGAAACACTCCCTTTACCCACTGCAACAAAAAGAATAAAATACCTAGGAATAAACCTGCCTAAGGAGGCAAAAGACTTGTACTCAGAAAACGATAAAACACTGATGAAAGAAATCAAAGATGACATAAACAGGTGGAGAAATATACCATGTTTTTGGATTGGAAGAATCAACATTGTAAAAATGACTATATGACCCAAAGCAATCTACAGATTCAGTGCAATCCCTATCAAACTACCTATCAATGGTATTTTTCATAGAACTAGATCAAAAAATTTCACAATTTGTATGGAAACACAAAAGACCTCGAATAGCCAAAGCAATCTTGAGAAAGAAAAACAGAGCTGGGGGAATCAGACTCCCTGATTTCAGACTATACTACAAAGCTAGAGTAATCAAGAGAGTATGCTACTGGCACAAAAATGGAAATATAGATCAATGGAACAGGATAGAAAGCCCAAGGATAAACCCATGCACACATGGTCACCTTATTTTTGATAAAGGAGGCAAGAATATACAATGGAGAAAAGACAGCCTCTTCAATAAGTGGTGCTGGGAAAACTGGACAGCTACATGTAAAAGAATGAAATTAGAGCACTCCCTAACACCATACACAAAAATAAACTCAAAATGGATTAAAGACCTAAATGTAAGACCAGACACTATCAAACTCTTAAGAGGAAAATATAGGCAGAACACTCTATGACATAAATCACAGAAAGATCCTTTTTGACCCACCTCGTAGGGAAATGGAGATAAAATCAAAAATAAACAAATGGGACCTAACAACACTTAAAAGCTTTTGCACAGCAAAGGAAACCATAAACACGACCAAAAGACAACCCTCAGAATGGGAGAAAATATTTGCAAATGAAGCAACTGACAAAGGATTAATCTCCAACATATAAACAGCTCATGCAGCTCAATATCAAAAAAACAAACAACCCAATCCAAAAATGGGCAGAAGACCTAAATAGACATTTCTCCAAAGAAGATATACAGATTGCCAACAAACACATGAAAGGATGCTCAACATCACTCATCATTAGAGAAATGCAAGTCAAAACTACAATGAGGTGTCATGTCATACAGGTCAGAATGGCCATCATCAAAAAATCTACAAACAATAAGTGCTGGAGAGGGTGTTGGGAAAGGGGAACCCTCTTGCACTGCTGGTGGGAATGTAAGTTGATACAGCCACTATGGAGAACAGTATGGAGGTTCCTTAAAAAACGAAAAATAGAACTACCATATGACCCAGCAATCCCACTACTGGGCATATACCGTGAAAAAAACCATAATTCAGAAAGAGTCATGTACCACACAATGTTCACTGCAGCTCTATTTATAATAGCCAGGACATGGAAGCAACCTAAGTGTCCGTTGACAGATGAATGGATAAAGAAGATGTGGCACATATATACAATGGAATATTACTCAGCCATAAAAAGAAAAGGAGTTGAGTTATTTGTAGTGAAGTGAATGGACCCAGAGTCTGTCATACAGAGTGAAGGAAGTCAAAAAGAGAAAAACAAATACTGTATGTTAACATATATATGGAACCAAAAGAAAAAAAAAAGAAAAAATGGTTCTGAAGAACCTAGGGGCAGGACAGGAATAAAGACGCAGACGTAGACAATGGACTTGAGGACATGGGGAGGGGGAAGGGTAAGCTGGGATGAAGTGAGAGAGTGGCATGGATTTATACACACTACCAAATGTAAAACAGATAGCTAGTGGGAAGCAGCTGCATAGCACAGGGAGATCAGCTCGGTGCTTTGTGACCACCTAGAGGGGTGGGATAGGGAGGGTGGGCAGGAGACGCAAGAGGGAGGAGATATGGGGATATATATATACGTATAGCTGATTCACTTTGTTATAAAGCAGAAACTAACACACTATTGTAAAGCAATTATACTCCAATAACGATGTTAAAATTATATATGTAAAAAAAAAATAAAAGGAAGAAAATGGACTCGAGGACATGGGCTGGGAGGGCGAATTTGGGGCCAAGTGAGAGTAGCATCGACACATATACACTACTGAATGTAAAATAGTTGGTTGGTGGGAAGCAGCACCATAGCACAGGGAGATCAGCTCGGGGCTTTGCGATGACCTAGAGGGGTGGAATAGGGAGGATGGGAGGGAGGCTCAAGTGGGAAGGGTTATGCGGACATGTGTATGCATATGGCTGATTCACTTTGTTTTGCAACAGAAACTAAGACAGTATTGTGAAGCAATTACACTCCAATAAAGTTCTATTTAAAATTTTTTTAATTAAAAATATAAATAAATAATAAATAAATAAATAAAGACTGATTCGATAAAAACAAAATTCAAATTTAAATATTTATCAGCACAACACTGGTTATTTATTTAGGACTGGATTTTCTTATTTATAGTCTATCATATCTTTCGCTTTTTATATATGATGACAAACTCTTTTCCAAGAAGTTGTACCAATTTATATTCCCATCAGCAATATATGAGAATGCATATTTTTTATATCCTTGCAATCTTTTAATTTTGCCCATTCTGATGAGTGTATAGTTGCATATCATTGTGCTTTTAACTTGGATCTCCCTGGTGACTAATAAGTTAATGGGTCAATTCTTGTGAAGTGTTTGTTCAAATCTCTTTACCACTTTCATTTGGTTGACTGTCTTGAAAAACTGACTTTTAAGGGTTCTTTATACATATTCTGGATATGGGTCCTCTATTGGATTTACATGCTGCAAATATTTTCTGCTTATGCCTGCTTTTTTACTCTGATAATGGTATCTTTCGATGGACAGAAGCTTTAAATTTCAATGTAGTCCAATTTATCAGCCTTTTCCTTTATTGCTAATGCTTTTTGTGTGTTTTTAAAGAAGCCCTTCCCTACTTCGAGGTCATGATGATATTCTCTTATGTTACTATCTAGGAGCTATAGTGTTGCTTTTCACATGAGATATACAATTTACTTAAATTTTCTTTTTTTATTTGTTTGCTTTATGTTTAACACAAGGGTCTAATATCAATTTTTCCATTTGTGTATACAATTGTATAGACATCATTAATTTAAAAGATTGTTCTTTACTCACCTTTACAACAAAGATACAACCTTTGTTGTAACACAGGTATCCACATATGTGTGGGTCTATCTTTGGACTATCTATTCAATTGATCTATTTCATTTATCTATTTGTCTTTCCTTGAGGCAGTGCCACATTGTCTTAATTACTGTTGCTTAATAATGTCTTAAAGTCCAGTAAACAAATCCTCCCATCTTGTCTGATTGCTGCAGGTAGGGCTTCCAATATTATGTTAAATAGAAGTAGGAAGAGTGGGTATCCTTGTCTTGTTCCTGACCTAATAAATTTCCAAATTACAAATTTCCTATTTGTCTTTCTTTATGCAATCTGTTATAATACAGATGGATGAACATAAAGCTGATATATTTTGTATATGCTTTTCATATCCTTCGTTTTACAAGTTCTCTTGGTTTTAGATATTCTTATTTAAAACTTTTTGAAAATTTTCTGCTAACTCAAAGTTAGATGTTAATGATTATGCAAAAAAAAATTGCTTAAATTTACCAACTAGGTTCTCTTGACCTAAAGGAAAAGCATGATTTTACTGAATGGTGTGGGGATTTTCTAGTTGCCTAAGTATGTATGGTCTCCATTTCCTCTCTGTTTTCAACTCTTTCTTCTATTCCCTATCAGTGTCATCTTCCCTGAAGAATTTGGACTGACAGGAGCTGAAGGAGGGAACAGAACTTCTCCCTCACTTGTGTTTCACAAACCGTCTCCTGAACACAGTAAGTAACTGTGATGGTTGATGTTCAAGTGGAAGTTCAGTGCAGTTGTAGTGAACAAGGGCTCAAAGGAATAAAATCATCATTGCCTCCATCAGTCTTTGATGTTCCTCACTATACTATGTTGATGAATGCCATGTGACTCCCAAAGTTGCCCTAACACCCTCACTGCCCTTTCTGTTTCTAATGGTATTGTGACACTCTTTAGGGGATCTAGACTTCATGCTTCTGTCAGACTGACCCTTTTCATAAATCTATGTTCATGCATATGACAGTACAATAGGCACTGTTAAATAGCTCAGATGACATATCAGAGAGATATTTTAAAAGGATTGTTAAAGGTAAGAAATATTATTATACACATAAGAGAGAATTCCACTGATCCACAGGACAGAAGTCCTAAAGGAAGCCAACCAAACCATGAATGCATTCTAACAGTTAAAACTCAAAAGCTAATCCCATGGAAAATTTTAAATATGAGAAAATGTGATGGGAAGATTGAGAGGGCCTACTTTCATAGACAATAGTACATGTATGAACCAGATTACACAATATAAGGGGTGAACACACACACATGCACACACATACCTCGTGCTCCTCACTTTCTACAAAATAGATTTTGAAAAGCAATTCACCAATATATCCCTTGTTTGTTAGGTCCAAAGTAACAACAGTGTGCAAGAGATTTCTGAAAATATTAGCAAGAAGATTTGATATTTTATTGTGCATAAGAATAGTGAAAAGACCCTAACCATGAGCTTCTATTACACCACCACACACCATAGTAATGCAGGCTAAATGACGATTTTCTACTTGTGCCCTTTAGGTGATTCCTGATCTACCACTTGTCCATCATACCATTCAAATACTGCACATTCCTTCAGGGCTAGGATGGTCCTACCCTTCTGTCAGGCCCCACTGCCAACAGACTAATACCCCTGGCACTTGACAAAGCAAAAAAAAAATATTTAAAGGTATTTAGTCTCATGGGGAGTCATGAAATGCAGCCAACACACAACCATATATACAGTCCATTAAAAACAGAACAAATGGGCAACTGCTCAGAGCCTCACCTAAGCAAAGCCATGAGTGATAGGTGAAGTCAAATATAATTTTGGAGAATGGATTTCAGGAGAATATATACTTTTAAAGGAACATTCTGCAAGAATTCTGAACATGAAAGAAAATGGGAAAAGAAACAGAAGAAAAACACTGAATAATATATAGCAGATTCAAAGGGCCCTAAATATTACTGTCATTTGGGTTGTCACATATTCTACAGACATTGCTAATTAAAAGCATTTTTTCATTAGAAGTACCCAGGAAATTACCACACACAATATTTAACTTTTCCTTGTTGAAAATTTTGAAACTCTTGGAAAAGAATGTTTCTTAACATAAAGTTGTAAAATTTTAAAAATTTACACCAAGGATATTTGCTTTTTTGTTGTTGTTGTTTCTTTTAGTTTAGTTTAAAACTAAAAATAATCTACATATTCACATGATTTTTTAAAAGCAAATTGTTAAATATTATCAGTGGTATAATTCTGATTTGTAAAAATTTTTAAATAATATGTTCTGCAAGGCTACAAAAGAAACTGCCAATAGTACTGCTCTCACAGTGGCCATTAAGCAGGATTTAATTACTAAAGAAGACACACAAGACCCAGAATAACAATGCTTAAAATTTTGTGGGTTTTTTGCAAGAAAAGGGTAAAATAGAGGCTCCACATCATATGTCATCAGGGAAATGCAACTTAAAACAATGAGATACCAGTACACACCTATTAGAATGGCCAAAATCCAGAACACTGACACCACCAAAGGCTGGTGAGGATGTGGAGCAACAGAAACTCTCATTTATTGCTGGTGGGAATGCAAAATGGTACAGCCTCTTGGGAAGACAGTTTGGTGGTTTCTTACAAGACTTTCTTACAAGACTCTTACCATACTCTTGTGCTCCTCAGTATTTACCTAAAAGAGTTAAAAACTTATGTGCACACAGAAACCTGCACATGGATATTTACAGCAGCTTTGTTCATAATTGCCAAAACTTGGAAGCAACCAAGATGTCTTCCAGTAGCTGAATGGATAAACCACAGTACATTTAGACAATGGGCTATTATCCAGCATTAAAAAGAAATGAACTATCAAGCCATGAAAAGACATGGAGGAAACTTAAATATATATTACCAAGTGAAAGGAGCCAATCTGAAAAGGCTACATACTGTATGATTCCAATTACATGACGTTCTAGAAAAAGCAAAACTATGGAGACAGTAAAAAGATCAGAGGTTGCCAGGGGTTGAGAGGGAAAGAAGGGTGAATAGGCATAGCACAGAGGACTTTTAGGGCAGTGAAAATACTCTGTATGATACTATAATGGTAGATACATGTCATTATACATTTGTCAAACCCATAGAGTGTACAACACCAAGAATGAACCCTAAGGTAAACCACATATTTTTGGTGATCATGGTGTGTCAATGTGGGTTCATCAACTGTAACAAATGTACCACTCTGGTGGGCAACGTTGATAATGGTGAGGCTATGCATGTGTGGGGCTGGTATATATGGGACATAACTGTTCCTTTGATTTTTCTGTGAATCTGAAACTGCTCTTAAAAATGTCTTCATTTTTTAAAAATTGGGAGTCAAAAGTTTAAAAAAATCAAGTAGAACCAGTCTACATGTCTAGAAAATTCTGATATTCTTTGAATAAATGTACAATGCCAGGAATTTTTTTAAGTGCAATATAGAAACAAAATTAAGTAAGGATATGCATCTCAGCAAAAGCTGCCTTGCAGCAAGGAATCCAGGGAGGCTAGATGTGCATTCCTTTGCCCTCCCTCTCTAAGGATGCACCTTCTCTCTTGGATCAGGAACCATCAATATCTGCAAAGAACACTTTGGAACCAAAAAGCCTAACATGAGAGTCTTATCTGGGTGTTTTGGGTTTGTATGGTTATTTGTTTGTTTGTTTAATTTTGCTGGTCATGTAGGCATAAACCTAGTATGTAATCAGCCTTAACAGTAGAGCTCTCCCTGGATCTCACTGAAACCAGGTTCAAATCATCAGTCTCACTGTTATTAACAAATAATGCTCACAAGCTGATACAAACCACTCCAAAACTCACTGGTCTATGTTCACAAAGTAACACTCTTCATCAGCGTGCTTCATGCCTTGACCGGGAGTCAGTGTAGCGCAGGAACATTTCTTATTTCAGTAGGATACATCATGCTAACTGAAGACCTACTGATTTAGCCTTCACAGTACAAGTAGTTTCTTTGCTGAAGAACAAATCAAGTGAGTTGACCAGTGGAGTGATTTTGCTTTTCTTTTTATACTTTGTTGTTGCTTAGAGCTTGAGCACTCTAAGGAAGTATCTCCCTTTACAGAGACTGTTGGCATGTGCATTAGCAGATACCATCCACTCTAAGTGAAACTGAAAATTAATTGTGGTGAATAAAATTTACACACTATTGTTACAAAAAATCTTGCCAGTAGAAGGCCAGACTCCTCTGTAACTTAGTGACCTCAAGAATAATTAAAAACAAGAAGGGAGAACCAAATTCCACTTTATCAACATTTAACTCCAGTCTTCTCTTTAAGAAAAATCATTCTCAGCACAGCAGTAGAGCTTAGAAGCACCTTATAGCAGAACTTTTAACCCAGAATGCAATGAGGCTTCTCTAAAAAAGCTAATTATTTGCTCTGAATACTAACTACTGAACATAAGAAGGCCCACTCGAAACTCTGACCCTGCCATCTCTCAATTCTTCCTTCATCCATAAACTGAAGCTCAAATTTAAAGTTGTAAATCCTAAACATATACACACTACTAAATATGAAATAGATAACCAACAAGGACTTACTGTATAGCACAGGGAACTATACTCAATATTTTGTAATAACCTAAATGGGAAAGGAATTCAAAAAAGAATATACATGTATATATATACTGAATCACTTTGCTATACACCTGAAACTAACACGACATTGTAAATCAACTACACTTCAATTTTTTTTAAAAAGTTGTAAATCTTATTATTAATAATAATGCTGCATTAGTGAGGAGAATTACATGTCCCAGTCTCTACCTCAGGGATAGTGGGGAGTTCAGAAGGAAGAGAGGTTAAAGATGAGAAGAAATAATAATTAAAAGGGGTACATAAAGGCCACCCTAATGTTTACCTGCTGAATTCCACATACTATTTATAGCTGAGAGGTGGTCATGAATTCAGCCAACTATAACAGACTGGATTTTTTTGAGTCACTTAGGCAATTTTTTTTTTTTTCCGGTACGCGGGCCTCTCACTGCTGTGGCCTCTCCCGTTGCGGAGCACAGGCTCCGGACACGCAGGCTCAGCGGCCATGGCTCACGGGCCCAGCTGCTCCGTGGCATGTGGGATCTTCCCGGACCGGGGCACGAACCCGTGTCCCCTGCATCGGCAGGCGGACTCTCAACCACTGCGCCACCAGGGAAGCCCACTTAAGCAATTTTTGAGCATGTAATAAATGCCCAGCACTATCTTATTGTTGACCCTCAAGGAGCTTACAAACAAGCAATGTCATCCAGGATCTTCAACTTGTCCTGTGCTTGTCTTGCACTCCAAACGTCATGAGTTTGTGTTACTGTTAAAACACTGGTTTCAACCTGGGTCTCAGATCCTGGTTCAGTGTATAGAATATTTTGATAGTCTACTGTAGTTGTCTTAGAAAACTGAGAGCCAATTTCTGATTTATTTTTGTCTCTTAGTTTGTTTACTTTTTAATTACTATGATTTGTAGCTGAGTAAAAAATAATGGCAGTTTAATGAGTTTAAGTTTCAGCTATTATTTTCCAGTTTGGGGTTCACAGTTTGGCTCTAAGTCTTTCTTAATCACTACATTGTTTTAAATTATCAAGGTACAATATTCACACATACACAAAAAAAACTTTTTTGCAATATACACCTCATGACATTACTTGTTTAAAGCAAATTAGTCTTCTTGGAATGTCTATAAATGCCTTAAGAAGAAAATAAAATTCTGAAACTACCTGCTTGGTGAAAAGAAGGAATTTTCTACATCTAATGAGAAGTTGGGGAGAGCATTAAATGGCTTGGCAAAACGATTATGAAAACTTTTCTCCAGTTGTAACAATTATTCCCACGCAAGACATACACTCTACTCTTACTGCGATAGCTTTCAATTCACCTCTTTATTTCACACTAAAGCAAGTATACCAGAATACTAGTGAATGAGTGCCATAACTAGGGACATTAATTATATAAATAAATCTGTTACAAATTTTAACACACCAACAACTAAGAGTAACAATTATTTGCAACACAACTTGCATCTTGTCAAAACACACTGTTGTCAAGACACCAGGGATGAGAAGTGCAGAAGACACAGTATTATCCAGGGCAGAACATGCCATAGACTTAAGCGGAATATAAGAATGCCTCTGGGAGGCATTTGGACGGAGTTTTAGTGTTATGTTTAAGGTATAGGGTGGTGATGGGTGTGAACCAGTAGAGTAAAAGGAATCAAGGACAAAAGGGAAAGGAGGGAGAACCACAGAGGCAACGTTTACACAACATGAAAAGAAATGGGACCCTCCAGGGCACCAGGGCGTGGTGGGCTTGACTTTGGTAGGAGCATGGACACTCTAGGTAACAGCAAAGCAAAAAACAAGGTGCCAATAACGCAGGGGAGTGGACAGAGTTGGGGATGGGATTACAAAGAAGTTCCAGTCTGATCACTCAGCTTCTCTTGTAGAAGTACCAGAGGCAACTGCATCAGCACAGAACAAGAAAGGAAGAGGTAGGCAGCAAATATACAAGGGGGATGTGGAAGGATTAGGCAGCACTGAGTACCCACTTGAGACTTGAGTCCCCTACTCTCTGTTCAGAGGGACTTGCCCATAGGTTGATATGTCATTGGATGGTCCCCAATTGATGGAGGCCTGGCAATGAGTCCTTTGTCATCATTTCTCTGCCCATTAGAATGGAGACCTTTGTTACCTCCTGTTCCTCCACTTCTTCCTTTCTATCCTAGTTCTCCTCTGTCTCCCCTTCTCCCACCTCGAGCCCCAGCATTTTAAACTCTTTGAAAGAAGAAAACAAAAAAGCACCCCCAGTGTACACATAATAAAAATGTTCTGATTCAGTTTTTCTTCTTCCTCCTATTCTTCCTTTCCTTTCCCTTCCACGCTACTCTCTTCCTTTCCTAAAAATTCAATAAGAAAACAATTAGGTGGCACAGAGCAAGAAGGACATCGAAGTGCTAGACCAACAGGAGAGGCAATCATGGTGGCCTAGAGAAGATGGCAAAGCCTAAGCAGGGTGAGAAGGGCATTCACATGTGGGTCATGGGTACACAATTTCTGGGAGATTTACATTTTGAATAAATTTAACATTTTCAGATACAGTGGGGTGAATGTGAAAGGAAAGAGGAAGATAAAATCATGGCAGAAAACACAAATTCTAATGGAGAGCCTAAAGAGCCTAATGATAGACAGTACCTTCGGGGAAAATGATGCTAAGACTTGCTAACATGTAGCCAGAGATCCACACCTTCTCGAACACTCCAGCAGGTATTGGGAAGCCAGGCTCCTCAGGCACCTTGAAAGATCCTAAAAGAGCCAGAGGTTGTACATTAGTTTTCCACCCACTTGCTGAGATGCGAGGCAATTTCAGTGGTGCTACAGCCTGCACCTTCCTAACTAAATGTACTTGGAGCAAGAGGCAGATCGTCCAGGTCAAGATACCCCACTAACACAAAAGCGATGTTCTGAGACTATATGCTGAAAAGTTAAAGCATGCTGGACTTCTTGTGCAAAGGGAAGGGGCAGTGTGGGAGGGCAAGGAAGCATCTATCCTCAGACATGTCAACAGCAAACCTTTTTTGCTAAAAGAAGTCTCCATTCAAGATGAAACATAACTAAAAAACATCAAACCACCCTCTGATTCCAGTATAATAGCTTGCCAGGAGCACAGTTTTCTCAAATTGTATCCATTTTTATGACTAAGTAGGGCACTTGGCAGCAGTTCTAAATGATTCCCAAGACTAAGCATAGTGGCTGTTCCTTCTGTGCAAAAGCATCTTCCTTTAATGAAGCCACCACCGTATTCTTATAACTTTATGGCATCCCTCCATCCAACTTTACCCCCCACCAACAGGCCCTGAAGGCCCCAGGAAAGCTGCTATCTCACTCTGGAAATGTTAGTTCTCTACCTCAATGGTCCAGCAACTGAGTCACATGAGCAGTTACACTGACTGTCTGCTCTCCTCTCAATAAACAATCAGCAACCATTAGCAAGCAGCCTGGCTTCCACTCACTCCAAATGAATTAAATGATGCTGCAGAACTTAGGAAATAAAACAAGACTCAGTGTTTCACAGTCAAAATAACTTAGAGCACCTCATTAGTTCTCATCTATATATAATGCAGCCAGATCTCAGATGGTGACTCTCAGCTCCAAACCTACCCCTCTACACTCAGCTTTGTGGTGCTGGGGCTAGGGCTCTGCAAACCATCTTTCACGTCTGCCAGCTGGGTCTCTGGATGCTGCGAGTAATGGGTACTAGAGAGAGACTAGAGGCTGGAGGAGAGAGAGACTTGCTTCCCTATGTTTGCTCACTGTTCTGTTGAGGTCATCCAGCATGAATGCGTCATTCCAACAGCAGCAGTTAGCTTCAGTAAGAGCTGATTCCAGTTCCCAATTTTTCCACACTCCAGGAACCAACCACCTTGTGCCACCTCAGAGGCACCAGGACCAGATCCACAGGGTCCTTCATCTGAGCTTCTCTGTTCCAATAGCCTCAACCTCTGCTCCTTGCTCCCTGAGCTCCAGTGGCGAGAGTTGCTTCCTTCAGTTACTATCTCTGCATTGCCTCAACGTTCCCTTTTTTCTTTTCAGTCCTCTACTACCTGCTTATATTTTATATCTTTCTATTAAATTACTTCTGTGAAAATAACTATTTTAGAAAATAGAGTGCCTATTCTCCTCACCAAACCCTGCCTGATACAGTATGCAAGCTTATTTTTCTGCCCTGTAATTTGTCTACACACACACAAAAAAAGGAAAGAAAGCAAAATTTGACACCTAGTGGAGCTTCACTAGCAGATGACTGTTTAATTTTTCAACAAACTAGCAAATACCCTCTCCCCCTTGTTGACACTGGCAGAAAACACATGGCAGATATCTTGGCTAGATTTTCAATTGTTCTTTTCCTTGTTGTTGCCTGTTTTGGAGTTAAACTATAATGCTGAAAATTTTATTAGTCAAAATTATTTATTTCACATAAAGGAAAAGTAATTCCATCTTGAGCAAGAAAACAGAGCTGTGGAAACTTCAAATGTTCCTATATTCATCTCCTGTGGCTGCTATAACAAATTACAACAAACTTGGGGGCTTAAAACAATAAAAATGTGTTCTTTCACGGATCCAGATGCCAGAGGTCTGGAATCAAGGTGTCAGCAGGAATGTGCTACCTCTGAAGGCTCTATGGGAGAACCCGCTCTTTGCCTCTTCCAGTTTCTGCTGGCTATTGTTGTCCTTGGCATTCCTTGCCTTGTGCCTGCATCACTTCAATCTCTCTGCCTCTGGGATCACAGTGGCTCCCCCTCCTTGTGTGTCTTCTCTGTGCATCTGTCTCAGAACTCCTCTGCCTGTCTCTTATAAGGATACACATGATTACACTTAGAGCCCACTGAACAATCTACTGTACAGATAGCCCCTTCTTTCAAGTTCCTTAATTAATCAGTTATTTTACTATATAAGGTAATATTCACAGAATCTGGGAATTAGAATATGGACATATCTTTTGGGGGGTCACCATATAGCCCACTCTAGTCAACCCTCAGTGACCCCTTTCTTCCTTTTATTGTCTTACTTTTGAAATGGGAATATCTATAGTTATTATACTATGTCTATCCCACCATTGTATTTCGGAAACAGATAACTTGTCTTCTAGTTTTCACAGGTCTACATATGGAAAGAAATGTTGCTCCAAGGTGGATCATACCCAGAGTCTCACCTCTACCTTATTTAGATTATGTAGATTATTAGATCTGGAACTTTTTTAGCAACGATGTTTAAGTCAAATTTTTGGACTTGGAGTTGATGCTGAAATGGGTTGAGACTTCTGGGGATTTGGGGATGGGGTGAACACATTTTGCCTATGGGATGAACATGATTTGGTGGCAAACCAGAGGACAGAATACAGTCAGCTAAATTGGTCCCCAAAAAGATATGTCAACGTCCTAATACCCAGAACCTGTGAATACTGCCTTAAATAGCAGAAGATGTGATTAATGATCTTGAGAGAAGGAGTTTATTCCAGATTATCCAAGTGGATCCTAAATGCAATCACATCTATTCTTACAGGAAAAAGGCTGAGGTTTTGACTCAGACACATAGAGAAGCCAGACAAAGAGAAGCAACATGATCATGGAGGCTCAGACTGGACTGACGCAGCTACAAGGCAAGGAGCATCAGGGAATGTCAACAGCCACCAAAAGCTGGAAGAGGCAAGGAATGGATTCTCCCCTAGAGTGTTCAGAGACAGAACAGCCCTGTCAACAACTTGATTTCAGACTTCTGGTCTCCAAAACTGTGAAAGAATACATTTTTATCATTTTTAGACAACAAGTTTGTGGTAATTAGTTAGAGCAGCTCCCAGAAATAATACAGTTCCCAAAAGATAAAAAAAGTAACAAAATGCAAAAAACTGTTCTGATAACATCCTTAAACTAAATCCAGATTTGGAGAAAAAAAATTAACAGCCAAAGGACTTGTAGTTCTGCCTCCATGGTGGGGAGGGGAGAAAGTAAGTACAGAATCAGTTGTCCTAGTTCAGTTTTTTTTTTTTTTTTTTTTTTGCTGTACGCGGGCCTCTCACTGTCGTGGCCTCTCCCGTTGCGGAGCACAGGCTCCGGATGCGCAGGCTCAGCAGCCATGGCTCACGGGCCCAGCCGCTCTGCGGCATATGGGATCCTCCCGGACCAGGGCATGAACCCGTGTCCCCTGCATCGGCAGGCGGACTCCCAACACTGCGCCACCAGGGAAGCCCCCCCTAGTTCAGTTTTTTAAGTACAAAAGTTATTGCTGTTTAGTTGGATTTTTTTTTAATTGTTGAAGTTAAATGAGAGTTTCAAGAATCAAAAAGTGCTTTAAAAATTAGTACATCATTAAATTTATGGAGCTAATCAATTCCTCTTAATAATGACTCAGATTTTCCCCCAAAAGACAACGTGTAGCTATAGTGACATTCACTTGTGTGATGTGTTTCTAAATATTATAGAATGCCAGGCTCTAGCAATTCAAATCATCCCAACGGTGTTTTCTGTTCACTACTATAGATTTCCAACCTGAAATCTTTCCAATCAGACAGTGCTTTTGCAAAATAAGTGAAAGAAACTGTAATATGGCTGTCTCCTTAATAAAAGAGAGGGGGAAAGTTTTCTAGCATTTATCTTAATGTGTTCAACAATTTAAAATCCTCTGAAACTGTTTTTCTTTCATTCATCAAGCTCATGAGAAAAGTAATTTTCCTAAAGGCAAGAAAAACTGTAAAAGAAGTAACAATTCACTTTACAGCCTCTTTCAACTTACGATACCTGTGTGTTTCAAAACTTTTTAAAGAATCTAGATATTATCATCCTGGGTTAGATCTAGAGATCATCTAACAACCAACCCAGTTTCCTGCCTTTCATAGGTTTCAAGGAAAGTGCTTGCTAACCACAACTTTAAAGCATTCTATCATGTCAGAAATATCTTTGTTTCCCTAACTTATTAGATCTGTCAACTGGAGAAGTAAATGCCTAAATTTGCTTTCATTTTTTTTTAATGCTGAGTGATTCAAATATGGTATCAGGTAGGAATGAGTTAATTTAACATCGAGAAAAATATTTTCATGAAATGACAAATTATACTCTAAGAGTACCAGAGGTCATTGGCTTCCAAGGTCAATAGTAACTAGAAGCTCTGAAAGACCTTCTTGTTCTGTTACCACCTACCTCAGGCATATGGCACACTGGTCTTACAGGAAGTAGAAAAGCTTTCAAGGTCCCCTACCCCACCAACACATAAACAAACAGACAGACTACCAGACTTTAGCCTTAGACAATGGGAAGGGGACAGTTAGGAGCCTAGAGGTCTAAGCAAAACTGCCGAGGGCCATGGATGGAAATACCTGGGGGCAGCTGGCAGAGGTGCGGAGTTGGTACCTGAGCTGCTGGGTGTGTCAGTAAATAGGCACCAGCATGACCAGAGCCAGATTGGACCAGCAGACTAGGAAAGGGCAAAGTCACCCAGCGTAACCACAAGCCCCATGATATAGCTGCATGTTAATTCTTGAACAGAGTAAGCTGAACCTGAGACTTATTCCACTATCAAACACTTAATGAGGAGTAGGATATTTGCATGGTCTTAATGTCTCCTCACAGACTGTTTATTGGTTGCAAGGGCTGGGTGGAGTGTAATTATACTGCAGATAAATCAAGTGATCAAAATTATCATCACGTATGAGGGATAGAAGGATATGTGCAACCTCTGTATGTGAGACCCTGAGAAGGATGTATCACCTATCCAGGATCATAGAAAAGAATTAGAAAATGTTTCTAAGGCAGTATTTAAAATAGCATCAAAAGCTTTAAAATACATTACAAATGATGGGTTATAAAACTTTAGTGAAAACACTGAAGTAGACCTAAATAAATGGAAATCTATCTCATGTTTGCAGAGGTATCATATAAATGTCACTTTCTATATCATAAAAATGTCAAGTTTTTATATCATAAAAATGTCAGTTTTCCCCAAATTGATTTATAAATTTAATGCATCTCCAATCAAAATTCCAATGGGGCTTTTCACAGAATTAGAAAAATTGGTCGTAAAATTTCTCTGGAAGATCAAAGAGCCAAGAATAATACTTCAGAAGAAAAGGAAGGAGATTTGCCCCACCATATATATAGACTCATTATAATGCTATACTAAAAAGGCAATATGGCATTAGCATAAGGAAAGAAAAACTGACCAATGGAAAAGAATAGAAACCAAAAATAAGCCCACACTGTATATTGAATTTTGATGGGCAGTAGAGGTAACATGACCAATCAGTGGAGAAAGAAAAAACTAGGCAACAAAAGAAGGTAAAACAAAATGGTTATTCATATAAAAAATTTAAAAGAGATTGTTACCTCATCCCAAACATAAAAGTCATATAACATTAATGTTGAAAGCAAAACTTTGAAACTAGAAGATAATAAAAGTTAATAACTTTCTGCCCTTGAGGTATGGAAGGACAGCTTCAACAAGACAGAAAGTTCCCAAGTTGTAAAAGAAAAAAACCTGATAAACTTGATTATATTAATATTAGATCTTCTATTCATAAAAGAAGCCTTAATAAAAGAAAAAGTCAAGCTAAAACCTGGAAAAAATGTTAACAACAACACGTAAAACTGACAAAGGATTAGTATTAAAATATATAAAGGATCTCTAGAAACCAATAAGGAAAAACACAAAACATATAAATGAGCAAAAGAGGGACTTCCCTGGTGGTACAGTGGTTAAGAATCCACCTGCCAATGCAGGGGACACGGGTACAATCCCTGGTCTGGGAAGATCCCACATGCCACAGAGCAACTAAGCCTGTGAGCCACAACTACTGAGCCCACGTGCCACAACTACTGAAGCCTGCACGTCTAGAGCCTGTGCTCCACAACAAGAGAAACCACCGCAATGAGAAGCCCGTGCACCACAACGAAGAGTAGCCCCTGCTCGCCACAACTAGAGAAAGCCCGCACGCAGCAATGAAGACCCAATGCAGCCAAAAATAATTAAATTAAATTAAATGTTTTTAAATAAGCAAAAGATAAACAGGTGTTTATAGAAGAAACACCTATTGAGAATAAACCTATGCATAATGAAACCTATTTTTAAACATATTTGATTGGAGAAAAAACAAAACAAGAAATCAGACAATATGAAATATTGTAAACAATGGAGATTAGTGTGATTTCTTTACATTTCTGGAGGTACAGCAACTTTGAAAAACAATTTGCATTATCTTATAAAGTCACATATAATGATATTCTGTAACCCAGTAATTTTCACAAGAGAGAGGTGGGCTAATAGGCATAGACATAGTGTTCATAATGTTAAAATACTGGAAAAACATGTAAAATACCCATCAATAAACAAATAGGTAAATCAACTGTGGTACGTATCATAATATAATGTTATACAAAAGTAAGAATGAATAAAATACAAGTACAGGCAACAACATGAATGAATGACAAAGTAGAGGGTCAAAATGGCATGTCCCAGAAAGCAATGTAGAATGGTAAAGTTATTACAGCTTCTATTATTACTCTGTTATTAAAGTAAACTGAACAATATATTGCTTAGGCATATAAATATATGGGGTAAATAATTTCATGAAAAGCAAAAGATAACAAAATTTAGGATAGCATGCATGTCTGTGGAAACGCAACTGGAGTAGCACACAGAAATAAATATAAGTTATTGATAAATTTCTAGTTCTTCATTAGCAGTGATTTTCAGGACAGTGGGCGGGAGAGTGTCATACATAGACTAACGATGATAATGTGTCACCAACCAAGCACTGTTACAATTAATAAAATTTTGTTCACCTGAGATTTTTTTTTTAAGTCCTATAAAGTTCTCACAACATTCAGGGTACTCTATTCAACTCTTCAAGATGAATTGCTTTAAAAGAGTCATTTGCTTTTTTCCTATTTCTTTTAGAATTCATATTGTTATTTATTGGTAAGGGGAAGAAGAAAGAGAATAGAGAGTGAATGGGCAAATAAAGAGATATTTCCAAGTCTTCCCTGATGCTTCTGTTGCTGAGAGAATATAGTAGTCACTGGAACCTAGGCATTTTCATATATTACACTCATAACTACATCTATTTGAGAACAAGCTAGAGAAGGTTCACATGTTGTCATAACCCATAATTTTGCTCAGATGTAAATGTGAATAATATGTATAGTACTTCTCATCAAATTGTAGTGTGCATGAGAATCACTCAAAGTGTTTGGAAAAAATGCAGAGACTCTGAATCAGTAGAACTGACCTGGGGTCAGGGAAACTACACTTTTCATCAGCCTTCAGGTGATTCTGTACATTTTGAGAAACACTATGATAAAGAGCTAGTGAGTCCAGAGGTAAATGCCTCTCAACAAAGCTATGTAGTCTTTTCTTCATCAATGAATTCCACAGCTATATTATTAGTTGGGAATTTGTACTTTCCAAATGGTCCTACAACATCCTGGTGACTGTCAAGAGATGACTGTAAATCTAAATCTAAAAGTCTGCATCTCACACTTACCCAGTTATACCTCATCCAAACATGAGCATCTTAGGAATCATTTTAAGCTGATTACAAAGCATAAAGAAGGAATGCAGAAAAGTGGCAAATCTCACTGAATACAGAGTGAGGAACACTTTCTGTTTCTGCAATTTAATTTCCTTCCCCATTCCTCCAGTGGGGCAGCCTGGCACCATCTTGGTAACTACTGAGATTTCCCCACCGTTCACAGCAGCAGGGCTGCCTGGACCTTGTACACTCTTATCCCCACCACAGGCAGACTTGAAGGTCTTTGCCAAACACAACATACACTCTCAGACTCTGTTAAATTCCATCTGGCAGTGACGCCATCCAAGCAGTCCCAGCACTACCCTAGGCCATGGCTCCCAGCTTTTCATTTCAAGGTCAGGTTAGGCACCCATCTCTATACCACCAAAACTCCTAAGAAGCAAGCTTTCCTGGCCATTTCTTGCAAAAACACACCAAGGTATTGTTTTCAGGGAATAAACAAGGTCTGGTGCATTGCACTTTTGATAAATGGAAGAGTAAGTACTCCATGCTTTCTACATCTTTAACTGTGTGTTTCTAATATCTTACATTCCTCATTGACTACAATTGGTTCTTTTCTTCCTTTAATCAGGCATATTCTAAAAACTAAACTGTCTTGAGGCATTTGGCTCAAAGTATCTATACACTTACTGGCACAATTTTTCATAAATAAAATGTACCAGAATACATGTGGTTGGGGCATCATCGATGACTGTCCTACATTATGGGTTCCAAATTTGTTTATTAGGCCCCCTCAATATGCGTGTAGAGGACTCTCACCCATCACCTTTCCATTGGGTATTTTTTCTTAGGTTTACATGGGCCCTAAGGCTAAGAGGAGATGTACACATGGGATAAATTATATGGAAACTGAGCAAGTCTTAGGCAATGACAGAGGTTGCTCCTGTCGAGGGGGTACCAAAGGAGGTACTGGCTTCCAACAAAGTGAAAGCTTCACCATCTGCTATCTAAAAGAACTGTTGTCATTCATATATGTAGGCGAAGGTGGGCTGCCTCTGAGGAAATCTGGGAAGTCAGTTGACCCAGTTTCCACATAGATCCTGGATGTGCAAACATGTCCCTTCTTGCATGTTATGGACTGAATTCTGTTTCCCAAAATTTGTATGTTGAAGTTCTGAGGTACCCCCTAATACCTCAGAATGTGACTGTATTTACAGATAGGGTCTTTAAAGAGGTAATTAAGGTAAAATGAGGTCATATGGGTGGGCCTTAATACAATCTGACTGGTGTCCTTACCAAAAGAAAAGCTTTGGACACTGACATGTACATGCACAAGGACAATGTGAGGACACAGTAAGAAGGCGGCCATCTGTAAGTCAAGGAATGACCACAGAAGAAACTAAACCTGTCAACACCTTGATCTTGGACTACCAACCTCCAGAACTGTGAGAATTAACTTCTGTTATTTAAGCCACCCAGACTGTACTATTTTGTTATGGCAGCCACAGCAGATTAATACAATGTCCAATAAACCCTTGGGCTCTTCTGGGTAGCAGCTACTTTCTCTTTTGGCGGCAACTTCTCCAACACCAGCTCCTTACTCCTACCCCCTACATGCATCTTGTAATCTCCTTTCATCAACTTCTTCACGCTTTCCTCACTACTTGTATTACTTTCTTAGGGTTGCCATTAATAAAATAATACAAACTAGGTGGCTTAAAAGAGGGAACTTTATTCTCTCACAGTTCTGGAAGCTAGAAGTTCAAAATCAAGGTGTCATCATGGTGATGCTCCCTTTGAGACTCTGGGTAAATACTGCCTTGCCTCTTCTGAGCTTTTGGAGGCAGCTGCTGTTAACCTGACATTTCTCCAGCAAAGATGGGTCTGTTTAAGATCAGCAGAGAATGGCAACCTGCAGTCTGCAACCATGGTGAGCCCTGCATGGTAAGGGAAAAGGAACGCTTTTATAGAAAGGAAAAGGAACTTGGGAGGGCTGTAGTAAACAAAGAGTCCATGGCTTTTCATTGGCTGAGTCCTTCCTGGGAAGAAGAGGAGTCTTCCTGTGGGGCTCTGCTATCATCGCAGATGAGAGGGCGCCCCCTGCTGGTCTCCCAACTCTATTTAATGGAGGTTTCTGTAATTTTTTTACACTGGCAATCCTTGGCACTTCGTGGCTTACAGCTGCATCACTCCAATCTTTGCTGCTGTCGTCATGTGGAGTTCCCTTGTGTTTCTTTGTCTTCTTGTGGTATTTTCCTCCTCTTGTTAGAACATCAGTCATATTGGATTTAGGACCCACCCTAATAACCTCATTTTAATTTGATTACATTTGCAAAGACCCTGTTTCCAAACAAGATCATGTTCACACATACCAGAATTTAGGACTTCAACGTACCTTTCTGGAGGACACAGTTCAACTCACAACACCACTCAACTCGGGAAAAATTTAGATTTTCTGTCTCAAAAACCCCATCTCCTTTCATGTTTCTGATCAAAATGCTTTGTGCCATGAATTTCCTTCCTTCCGCCTCCTCTGCAATAGCCCCTACATTTTTCTAATGCTTTCGGGACTTCTAAGAAATAGTAACCCCCACCAACTCTACCAGAGCTGGGTTTCTTTGTTTGTTTTCAACTCTTTTGTTCAGTGCTATATCCCCAGCACCCAGATCAGTGCTTGGCACTTAAAAGGGTCCATAAACATCTCTTGAATAAACAACTGGCTACAAAGACTTGTCAAACACTTCACTTTCTGACTTGCCTCATACCTGCTCTTGGGCAAAAAGCCCAGTGCCAGCTAATTCCTTAAATATGAGGATGGGAAAGTAGAAAATATTAGAAGAAGAAAATCTTAATAACTACAAAAATTATCGAGTTACATGCTACGATAGCCAAAGGATAGATTTCCAAAATAAACCAAAATCACGTATCAATAGGCAACTCAAATGATTTACTAATGTATAAAAACAAGTTATAGTCTTTTTTCTTAGACGTGAGATAGGAATTTTAAATATGTGCTGTCTCATTTAATATTAAGACTTAGAGGCTTTTCAGAAAGTCATTAGAGAAATCATTAACTAGATACCTCTGAATAGCTAAAGTTGGCCTCCTGAAACATGTCAGCCTACAATAAAGATATACTTGACGCTGGAATAATCTGACTCAGTGGTTGAAAACTGTACAACATGTATTATAGCTTAGAACCGAGAAAAAGAGAATAATCTTATTTTCAAAAATCACTTTATGTGGTGGATGGACCTAGAGTCTGTCATACAGAGTGAAGTAAGTCAGAAAGAGAAAGACAAATACCGTCTGCTAACACATATATATGGAATTTAAGAAAAAAAAATGTCATGAAGAAACTAGGAGTAAGACAGGAATAAAGACGCAGACCTACTAGAGAATGGACTTGAGGATATGGGGAGGGGGAAGGGTAAGCTGTGACAAAGTGAGAGAGTGGCATGGACATATATACACTACCAAACGTAAGGTAGATAGCTAGTGGGAAGCAGCCGCATAGCACAGGGAGATCAGCTCAGTGCTTTGTGACCGACTGGAGGGGTGGGGTAGGGAGGGTGGGAGGGAGAGAGACGCAAGAGGGAAGGGATATGGGAACAGATGTATGTGTGTGGCTGATTCACTTTGTTGTCGAGCAGAGACTGATACACCACTGTGAAGCAATTTTACTCCAATAAAGTTGTTAAAAAAAGAAAAAAAGACGTACCAAAATGTTCATTGCAGCTCTATTTACAATAGCCAGGACATGGAAGCAACCTAGTGTCCATCATCGGATGAATGGATAAGGAAAATGTGGCACATATATACAATGGAATATTACTCAGCCATAAAAAGAAATGAAATTGAGTCATTTGTAGTGAGGTGGATGGACCTAGAGTCTGTCACACAGTGAAGTAAGTCAGAAAGAGAAAAACAAATACCGTATGCTAACACATATATATGGAATCTAAGAAAAAAAAAAAAGGTCATGAAGAACCTAGGGGTAAGATGGGAATAAAGACACAGACCTACTAGAGAATGGACTTGAGGAGATGGGGAGGGGGAAGGGTAAGCTGTGACAACATGAGAGAGTGGCTTGGACATATACACAGTACGAAACATAAAATAGATAGCTAGTGGGAAGCAGCCGCATAGCACAGGGAGATCAGCTCGGTGGTTTGTGACCAACTAGAGGGGTGGGATAGGGAGGGTGGGAGGGAGGGAGATGCAAGAGGGAAGAGATATGGGAACATATGTATATGTATAACTGATTCACTTTGTTATAAAGCAAAAACTAACACACCATTGTAAAGCAATTATACTCCAATAAAGATGTAAAAAAAAAAAAGAATATCCCATCCAAAGAAAGAATGAAGATCTGAATTGTTTTCACATAGTGCGCTACAAGCTATCTGATAAATGAAGTGAGATACAGTTCAAAGAGTAATTTGAACACAGTATTATTTGAAAATTGCAATTCTTAGAATAGAAACGGTGGAATGGGGGAAGGGCACTGTGGAGCCTTTAAAGTTTCAAAGGGAGGGACTTCCCTGTTAGTGCAGTGGTTAAGACTCCACGCTCCCAATGCAGGGGCCCCAGGTTTGATCCCTGGTCAGAGAACTGGATCCCACATGCATGCCACAACTAGGAGTTCCCATGCCACAACTAAGGAGCCCACCTGTCACAACTAAGACCTTGTGCAACCAAATAAATAATAAATAAATATTTTTTAAAGTTTCATAGGGAAAGAATCTGGGAGTCACTTATTTTTCAATTACTGAAAGGTCTATGCTAAAATATTTTTATGTACCCAAGTCATTACATTTATTTTTTTATATAACAACAACAACAAAGACCTGCAGGTTTTATGGAGCATAGTGAAATGCCAATATTTTTGCCATTTTACAGATGAGGAAGCCAAAAGGTTAGAAAATAAATAACTGTTTAAAGTCGCAAAACTAGTAAGTGGAAGAATTGGGCTTTGGACCCATCAGATGCAAGGTAGAAAGATTAATGAAGATCTCAAAGACATTCCATGGTCAATGCTGACTCTGGTGTTCAAGAAAGTCAATATGACTCAAGAGAAAATCATCTCCCCTCTCCCAACATCTGAATTTGGGTTTGGGCTTATTACCAATGACTACAATTCCCATATTATTGCTCATAATTTTTCTAGCTCTGTTATATAGGAGGATCTCAAAGCACTTTTAGTCACTGTAAATGATCAAATTGTTAACATTTATACTTGCTGTCAGATTATAAATCAGTTTACTACAATTACCTAAATCTTCACTGAACTGTTGAAAAATTACATTATGCATTATTAAATAATATCTCTCAACTTGATACTTTCTAAATCAAGCAGTGGCCTTTCTTCATGCTGCAAGATAATGCACTCTTATCTTTTGAAAGACCAGAAGAAGAAAAGGACATTTTATGCCACTCTAGAAAAATAAAAACAAAAAATTTTTTAAATAAATAAATAAGAAAATCTGTGGGAGAAATGAATATATACAAAGTAAGCAGTAGTAGAAGGAGACAATAACTTTTTTTCAGGGGATATGGCAAAGAACATCCAGTAAGAATGGAGTATACTTGTATTAGATACATCAAATGCATAGCCTCAGATTGTCTCCATCTCACCTGTCCTCTGGGAATTCAGCCTGTTTCACTAAGTTACCACCTCATAGGCCAACTCAAAGACCCAGAACGCTGGATGGTTCAGCCATCTGCAGCTGAAAAAGCCTGTACAGTCATCTCTCCATCAGTGTGAGAGACTGGTTCCAGAATACCACATGGATGCCAAAATCCACAGATGCTCAAGTCCCTATATAAAATGGCCTCATATTTGCATATAACCTACACACATCCTCTCTTACAGTTTAAAACATCTCTAGATTACTCATAATACCTAATACAATGTAAATGCTGTATAAAAATAATGTAGATGCTATGTAAATAGTTGCCTGCACATAAATTCAAGTTTTCCTTTTTGAAACTTTCTGGAATTTTTTTTCCAAATATTCCATGGATGCAGAACCTATGGATATGGAGGGCTGACGGTAGTCTGATTCATGAAGTACCAGCTACAAGACAACAAGTCTGGATTCCGAAGCTTCACAACCTAATGACATAACCCAAATATGAAGGGGTGTCAACTCCCCATATGGTTTACTTTGACCAAGAAGAGACTGGAGATGGCAGGGAACCAGCAGACAAATTTGCTTTGCATTTCCCCCTACAGAGGACCATTTGGGGATACAGTGCTTCTAAACATCCTGCCAGGAGACCTCTTGTGTGGCTGGAAGACCACCTGTGTCCCTTTGTGAAACAAAAGATAAACTCAGTAATGCACCACCTTATGTTTGCTTTCTTCCTTCTTTACCTAACTTCCCCTTTTTCTCACTCTCACTGCCCTGGCATTGGATTCCCAATGAAGCTTTAGCACCTAAGCTTTGCCCCAGGCTCTGTTTTCCGAGGACTCTAAAAACAGTCCAATGTACTATTTGAAAATTGTCAATGCACAAGGTATAAAACTGGGTTTATAATGAGCCTTCTAATTAGTAGAAAAGATAAATACTTACATGATAAACAGGGATCATGCTGCTTATTCATAAAGCCCAGCACACTTTTTGTGCTCAATACATAAGTCAACTACAAATACCCATCAACATTAGCATTTTAGTAGCATACCATGGGGGGGAAATGTATGTTTACATGAGGCTATTTTTCCCATCTTTGAAAAAAAGAACATAATTACAAGTCCAATTTACACCAACAGCATTTTTTCTTATGAAGAAAAGTAATGCAACCAATTATCCAAGGTACCTATCTAAAATTTAATCACCATTTTCAAGTAAAATCTAGAAAAATAGTCTTACACATCCCTTAAAATCCATCGGCGCCCAGCAAACCCTGGACTTCATCCAGCTGCCTCCTGTTGTCTAGTCACCAACCTTTAAACTGAGGATAACCAGCTGAATTTCAAAACTGAATTATGCAAGTTTGATTTCCTCCGCTTGCCTCTCAGGAAAGGACATAAGAGTGGAAACGGCCTGGTAGAGCTGGAAGGAACAGTCAGGTGAATGCAGCACACTGCCATCAATCTCATTGTTTCAGGAGGCAATGGGCATGGTGGGCACAATCAGGCTTAACAGAGAAGAAAAATGATTTCAGCTGCGGCCACCAAGGAACGAGGCAGCAATTTTGCACAAGGAAGTGAATGTACTTTGGGGTGGGGGGGCTGCGCTGTTCCCTGACCAGGGATCAAACTTGGGCCCCCAGGCGTTGGAAGCTCAGAGTCCTAACCACTGGACTGCCAGGGAATTCCCTGAATGTACTTTCTTGATAAAAATCTCCAAGGAAGTTGGAAATTATAAGTAAAGAGATTAAGAGAAGAGATGCTAAGAGAAACCTTTGACTTTTCTCTAACCACCATGAATTTCACCAGGACAAACTCTTCAAGCCATGAGGGTTACAATGAGGATGGCCAGGTATAGAGCCATTTCAATAAGAGGTTTACTGATGATCTGGAAGATTTTTAAAGACAAGAAAATGAAAACAATTGCTCCTGTGGTACAAACTGTTTGTTGCGCTTTGAAGTCTTCCTCTTTTTTTTTTTTAATTTTATTTATTTATTTATTTTTGGCTGTGTTGGTCTTAGTTTCTGTGCGAGGGCTTTCTCCAGTTGCAGCGAGCGGGGGCCACTCTTCATCGCAGTGCACGGGCCTCTCACTATCACGGCCTCTCGTTGCGGAGCACAGGCTCCAGACGCGCAGGCTCAGTAGTTGTGGCTCACGGGCCTAGCTGCTCCGTGGCATGTGGGATCTTCCCAGACCAGGGCTCGAACCCGTGTCCCCTGCATGGGCAGACAGACTCTCAACCACTGCGCCACCAGGGAAGCTCTGAAGTCTTCCTCTTTGATGCATTTTGGCCAGTAGCAATTAAAACCAAATGTGGGTTAACGGCACAAGAGATAAATAAGTATATGTCTTGAAAAAATAGAAGACATAGTCAGTACTTATCCCTGGATTTGTCTCGAAAAGCTAAAAGACAGAATCCTTCCTATTGAGAGAGTCTTAGCATCATTAATACAAGGTAAGACAAATATAAATCAATTCCCCCCCCCAAAAAAAAGGCAGCTCAGTAACTATGCAATTCCATTTATTTTTGTTGGTATTTGAAAGCTACAGTCTCTTTAATTCTATGTCAGACATCCCATTGTTGATTTGTAAAAAATTTTTTATTAATTTATTTTATTTATTTTCTTTTTGGCTGTGTTGGGTCTTTGTTGCCGCACGTGGGCTTTTCTCTAGCTGGCGCGAGCAGGGGCTACTCTTTGTTGCGGTGCGAGGGCTTCTCGCTGAGGTAGCTTCTCTTGTTGTGGAGCACGGGCTCTAGACGCGTGGGCTTCTGTAGTTGTGGCACACAGGCTCAGTAGTTGTAGCTCGTGGGCTCTAGAGTGCAGGCTCAGTAGTTGTGGCGCACAGGCTTAGTTGCTCCGCAACATGTGGGATCTTCTGGACCAGGGCTTGAATCCGTACGCCCTGCACTGGCAGGCAGATTCTTAGCCACTGTGTCACCAGGGAAGCCCCAGAAGATTCTTTATCTTTAAGGCTTTTCCTTGAATGTCACATCTACTGTGCTCTAGCCACACATCCTATCTGTGGTCATCTTCTCTCCTAGGATAAACTTATTCTTAATAAGCTGCACCTATTCCTACCTTCTTCTCATGGTAACATTAGCAATGGGATGTATGCCAAGATCTGTAAGGATTTCCAACCATCAAGGAGAGATGATCTTTTAAAGACAGTGCCATTCCCAGTGGTTGAGAGTCCGCCTGCCGATGCAGGGGACACGGGTTCATGCCCGGGTCCGGGAAGATCCCACATGCTGCGGAGCGGCTAGGCCAGTGAACCATGACCGCTGAGCCTGCGCGTCTGGGGCCTGTGCTCCGCAACAGGAGAGGCCACAACAGTGAGAGGCCCGCGTACCGCAAAAAAAAAAAAAAAAAAAAAATCTATTAAAGATAGTGCCATTCCCAGACCTTTCTCTTGCTTCATCAGAACTGAAATATTTTGTTTCCTTTTTCTTTGAGGTCTTGCCTCATTTCCAGTTACAGTGGGTTATGATAGATGAGATGAATTAATTTTTGTCTAATTCTAGCTAATATATTATCCTTCCTAGAGAAACTAATAGTCTAACCATTTTAAAGACAAATATTTTCATCACTATGGAATGCAGACAGGAGGAAATTTTGGGTCAAGGGCCCTTTCTGTTCATCTCCAAATTATAAAACATGGAAGATTATCCAGCTGACCTACTCACAGTGCCAGTCCTAGGTTAGAGAAACAACTTAATTAATAGCCTCAGCAAATAAAACAGCAATTTAAACAGCCACGTAATGGATTTCTAGGGTCAGACTCTGGAACTCAAGTATCCGCCCAGTTATAAAAGCAAAGAACTGTACAGTTACAGCATAGCTGCTTTTATTGCCAAGGTTGTTATACATAAATAGAATTCAATACATATTTTGTCCCCCTCGAACTGCCATCACATTGCTAAAGAGCAAGAACATTCAGACCAGAAAACTGAGTTATTTTTTACAAGTAAAGTTAAGTAGACAGCAGCTGCAGGATTAATACATTCCCTTGATTTATTTTTTATTTACAGATGCACATTTTCATTAGCTGGGATTTTAACAGAATGGATTTTTATAACAAAAGCAATAGCAGTCCAATTCTGACTTTTATACACAGACGGGTTTCTTGCTGTCTCCTTGGACAGTTTTGAGTGTATCTTCTTCCAGCACAACCCAGATGCATCTATTTGTAATGTTCGGCTTGCAGCCTAGAGGCAGAGTACCTAATTTCCCTCCCTAACTTGCAGAGCAAATCTCAGATGCAATGTGTTTTCTGTGTAGATGCAAGGAAGTCCTGGAGAGTTGGGCTGGAAATGCAAACAGAAGTTTTTTTTCCCCCTTCCTCCTATGAAAATTAAGGTATTTCATGCCTCTGTGATGTTTTCTTTAGTTATCTCTCTATATTTGCTACAATGATTTCCTAAATGGCTTTAGGCTGTATTACTTCCCCTTGCCTTAGAAAACAATCAAATTTGTGTTGCAAGTATCCCAGGCTGACTGTTCTGTTTGATCACAGTTATTAGACCACCCTCTAATGCTCTGAAATGGTTACTGTTTTAGACTTTCAACTGCAATAGTTATAAATAACCACAGATTCTCAAAATTCCTTATGTGTGGTACACATGCTCACTGACCAGTCTTATTTGTGTTGGTGCCCGAGAAATGTTTGCTTACTGAATAAAGGCACTGTAGATGTGGCAGAGAACTTGACCGTCTCTCATCGCACAGCCCTGCCATAGTTTTAGGAATGGTACTGCTAGGACACCTTCAGGGGCTCTGGTTTAGAATGTTACTCAATTTTCTAACTGTGTTAGAGTAGCAATTCAGTATCCCATACTGTTAAGAAACATCGGATGTGGTGCTACTGAACTAGCCAAGACAGTAAATAGGCATCAAAACAATGGATGGTGGATATCCGGAGTGCTGGATGGAGACAACAGCACCCAAAGTCTTTGTGACTTCAGGACTGCAGATCGCAGAGGGCACCAGAACCCTGACCCCAAGATGCGTGCTCCCCCTTTTTCCTCATGCTTATTCCCTACTAGGCTGTCAGAGAGACCAAAGGAAGTGAAAGGACTGGAATGGCAGGTTAAGACTTGCCCACTCCATACTTTTATCCATATCTCTGTGCCTAAAAAATTAGGGAACTTCATTGAAAAGAAAGACAAGAACTACAATATTAGCCAAGCGACCAGGAGATTACATTTGCAAGCCTCCTAGCCCATTCTCTCAGGCACAGCTTGTCACTTTCCCCTGCCACATGCCTGTCCACATGTATGGATGGGTGGATTATCACTAGGCAAAGACAAATTAGTTTCAAATCTGAAACTATAAAATGTTGGTTTGCTGGATTACATTCTCCTGTTGTTTTACCAGCAGGTGACTTGGAAAAGTAAAATAGCATTGGCCCTTTCTATGCCAAATGCAGAAAAAGAGTTAAAATGATGCTCGCCAACACGGATGGTGGTCCTTACTCCAACAAACCTGAGTGAGCAATACACTTTTTAAACTACAGTGGTGAGAAAGAAAACTCAGTTCCCTATCCAAAGTGTATTGCACAGCTAGAAGTCCCACCACCTCAAGTTTTACACATGCTTCCAGGTAAAGATGGTTGCACCCAATTTCTACCCAGAGTGTACTTGTTAACAGTTCATCTGATTTCTTGAAACCTTAGGTATCATAATATCAATCTCAGTTTCAAGAACCTGAGTGGCTAAGTTACAATGTAAAGGTCCTTCTTATCGAATCCTGTGGCAATCACCCTCTCTGAACTTTACCTTTATTTTAGATGCAGTATTTGTTGTGTGGAATTTATAGTCAGTGTTCGGTGCCCACGTTTTATTTGTCCAATCTTTTAACTTAGCATGAGTTCTCCTGAGATTCACCTCTGCTTGGCTAAGGCAATCATAGAATAAAAACAAATACATAAATAAAAAGGACTTTTTTTCATAGAAATACTGACACAACCTTAACTGGAATGGAGAGAGTCATGCAGCCATAAGAATAAAAGTAGCAAACGTTAGCAATCTGCTTCCTAGCAGGAAATAGAATGTATTTTAGTAAAAACATGAGCACTGCTCCAACTGTAATTTTTCACACAGCTGTGATAAAAGAACAATAAAAGTGATAAGGCATAACAATTCCCGAGTAGACACACACATAAAATAAAGTGGAAGCTCAGATCTAAAGTGTTTTGTTTTACTTGTAGACGCTAAACATACCATGGCTGATGCTTTAATTTTTTTTTAACACATATCAATTTTGTTCACTTGTACAATGTAATGGATGCTAGAGGCTTCCAATAAATATGTTGCGTTAAGAAATATTCTCCCTCAGCCTGTGCATGTGACATCTTGTCAGTTTGTAACACTACATACCTTTAAATAGATATCATATCTATTGCCTCTTGATAAGAAAAAAACAGCAAAAGCAGTACTAATGAATATTTTGTATAGAAAAAAATTTTTTTCATTCCCTTAGAAATTATGTAATGCTGTCCCTGCCTCTTAAAAATCTGAGTCTTTCCCAAGGTAATAGAACACTTCTTTAATCATTAGAACAAATGGATGTTTGCCCAACAATGAGAACAGTTATTTTCTAAAATAGAAACATTCCTTCTAGGATGTTCTTGGGGCAAATAAATGATGTGTAAAGCATGTAAACAACAAAATGTACTCAGAACAAGAAAGATGACAATATTTTCCTAAGTATTCATCACGATGTCTATAAAATACTCTATGGGCTTTGGATCAAGGCATGGTTAAAGAACAGAGATAAGTCCCAAACTGATTATTTCTCCCTTTGAATAAATAGCTGCTCTCCCACTGACATTAAGTCTGTGAACTCATACACCCAGTAGCCATAAAACACATGTAAACCTGTGGCTCTCACCTAATTTCCTTTACCTTAGACCTGGTACACAATATTTATTCATTCTTTCTTTTTTTTTTTTAACAAACATATATCAAAGCACCTCCAATGGGCAAAGGACTGTAGAGACCTATGACCACCCATATTGTTGTGGCAGAGCTACCTGTTCAACAAAGATCTGGGTTCCTATCCCATAGTGTCTAGGGAAGCATCTTCTAGCCAGATGCTATATTTCCTGGGCTTGCTTTGCATCTGGCCATGGCCAGGTGACTAGAGAGTATAAACAGAAGAGAAGTATAAACTCTTTGGGACCAACCTGGTTAAGAAGCAAACGTTCTCTCTCTAGTCTCTCTTGGCCTTACTTGGCATCCTTGGAAGCCACATGTTGAAGAGGGCCATGCCTGAGATGGAAAGAGCCTGGTTGCTACATCACCACACAGAAGACTGCCTGCCGGAGACCACACTGAAATTTTATAAGAGTAAGAATAAACGTCAACTGTGTTAAACTATTCTGATTTGGGAATTATCTGTTATGATAATTAACACAATCATATATAAGAATCTTTTTCTCAGGAACTTACCTTTAATAAGAGAGATGACTACTTCTAATCTTTTTGGAGAAAAAAATCAGACACATTTATATAAGATAATAAAGGTGATAAGGCAAGTAACCCCCAATTATACTTTAGAATATCATCTGCATAGTGAGAAAGGGATCTGGGTTTCAAAAAACAGCAGGATCAGTTAAATCTACAGTTATTGGAAAAGGCCTCATGGAGAAAGAGGCCTTTTAACTTGATTTCAAAGGATGGATAGCAGTGTGACAAGTAAGAAACGAAGTTGAAAGGCATGTCAGGCTGAGGGAACTGTGTGATCAAGCAGGGAAGAAATACAGTGCAATGATTTGGGAATAGCGAGTGTCTGCATAAAGGATTATAGCCTACCCAAAAGCAACCGTGAAATAGTTAAACAGAACCTCCCAAGTTGCTATAGTTCAGAACTTACTGATAGCCTGAGAGGTGAATTATAAAACCATGGCTTTGGCACTGTGGAGGGATCAACATGTATCGGAGGAGGGTCATTTCATCTTAAAAGTTTTTCTCTTCTTTCCAAAACTCCAGGTGCTAGAATGTCTCTATTACCATTGTAGACAATGAGAGAGTGATACAAGGATTTCAAAGATCTGAGAGGTCACAGAACAGAGAGGGACAAAAAGCACATACCCAGTGGGCACCAATGTAAAAATGGAAATAATTGCTCCAGAAATTGACATTTCTCAAGAAGCAAGATGAGACAGAAATCCTCCAATCCCCAAAATGCAGGCATCTGTAGTGCTGTCAGCAATAAGTGGGCAAATAATGCTATATTGATTAATTACAAAGCTTTCTTCAACTTTATGAATGAGATTAAAAACTCTGATTTTAAAATTCAAAGAACTGATAAATAAGCATTCTTTCCAGATTGACGTAGCTCACAAAAAGTGACTAGAAAACCTAGATGATGAGAGAAGGGAATAATTATGGCTAAGGAGCTCCCCAACCTTATTTTGAAGGGATTGAAAATTAAGATCAGGAAAAGAATTTGGAAGATGGCAGAGGACTAAGACATGGAGATCACCTTCCTCCCCACAAATACATCAAAAATACATCTACATGTGGAACAACTCCTACAGAACACCTACTGAACGCTGGCAGAAGACCTCAGACTTCCCAAAAGGCAAGAAAATCCCCACGTACCTGGGTAGGGCAAAAGAAAAAAGGAAAAACAGAAACAAAAGAATAGGGATGGGACCCGCACCTCTGGGAGGGAGCTATGAAGGAGGGAAAGTTTCCACATACTAGGAAGCCCCTTCACTGGCAGAGATGGGGTGTGGGCAGGGGGGAAGCTTCAGAGCCACAAAGGAGAGCGCAGCAACAGGGGTGCGGAGGGCAAAGCAGAGAGATTCCCACACAGAGGATCTGTGGTGACCAGCACTCACAAGCCCGAGAGGCTTGTCTGCTCACCCACTAGGGAGGGTAGGGGCTGGGAGCTGAGGCTCCAGCTTTGGAGGTCAGATCCCAGGGAGAGGACTGGGGTTGGCCACATGAACACAGCCTGAAGGGGGCTAGTGCGCCACAACTAGCCTGGAGGGAGTCCGGGAAAAAGTCTGGACCTTACTAAGAGGCAAGAGACCATTGTTTCAGAGTGCACGAGGAGAGGGGATTCCTTCCCCGTCTGCCAACACAAGGCAAAGCACTGCCTAAATGAGCTCCAGAGATGGGCGTGAGGCGTGGCTATCACCTCGGACACCAGAGACGGGTATGAAACGCTAACGCTACTGTTACAGCCACTAAGAATCCTGTGTGCAAGCACAGGTCACTATCCACATACACACCCCTGGGAGCCTGTGCACCCCGCCACTGCCAGGGTCCCGTGATCCAGGGACAACTTCCCCAGGAGAACACACAGAGCGCCTCAGGCTATTGCAACGTCACTCCAGCCTCTGCCACCACAGGATCACCCTGCATTCCAATTATAACTACCATATCCCTCCCTCCACCCAGCATGAGTGAGCCAGAGCCCCCTAATAAGCTGATGCTTCAACCTCACACTGATGGGTGGGAACAAAAGCCTGAGGACAACCTACACACAGAGGTGGGGCCAAAACCAAAGCTGAACCCCAGAAGCTGTGTGAACAAAGAAGAGAAAGGGAAATTCCTCCATGCAGCCTCAGGAGCAGCGGAATAAATCTCCACAATCAACTTGAGGTATCCTGCATCTGTGGAATACCTGAATAGACAATAAATCAACACAAAATTGAGGCGGTGGACTCTGGGAGCAACTGTGATTTGGAGTTTGCTGTCTGCGACTGACTTCTTTCTGATTTTCATTTTAGTATAGTTATTAGCACTTGTTATCACTGGTGGATTTGTTTATCGGTTTGGTTATTCTCTTCTTTTTTCATTATTTTTTATTTTTTAATTTTAATAACTTTTATTTTTTTTATTTTAATTATTTTATTTATTTATTTATTTATTTTTTTTTTTTTTTTTTTCTTTTTGCGGTATGTGGGCCTCTCACTGTTGTGGCCTCTCCCGTTGCGGAGCACAGGCTCCGGACGCGCAGGCCCAGCGGCCATGGCTCACGGGCCCAGCCGCTCCGCGGCATATGGGATCCTCCCAGACCGGGGCACGAACCCGTATCCCCTGCATCGGCAGGCGGACTCTCAACCACTGCGCCACCAGGGAGGCCCTATTATTTTTTTTCTTTCATTTTTCTCCCTTTTCTTCTGAGCCGTGTGGCTGACACAGTCTTGGAACTCCGGCCTGGTGTCAGGCCTGAGCCTCTGAGGTGGGAGAGCTGAGTTCAGGACATTGGACCACCAGAGACCTCCTGGCCCCATGTAATATCAGTCGGCAATAGCTCTCCCAGAGACCTCTGTCTCAATGCTAACACCCAGCTCCACTTAATGACCAGAAAGCTCCAGTGCAGAACACCCCATGCCAAACAACTAGCAAGACAGGAACACAGCCCTACCCATTAGCAGAGAGGATGCCTAAAATCATACTAAGTTCACAGAGATCACAAAACACACCACCGGATGTGGTCCAGCCCACCACAGAGACAAGATCCAGCCTCAGCCACCAGAACACAGGCACCAGTCCCCTCCACCAGGAAGCCTAAACAAGCCACTGTACCAACCTTACCCACTGGGGACAGACACAAAAAACAATGGGAACTACGAACCTGCAGCCAGCAAAAAGGAGACCCCAAACACAGTAAGGTAAGCAAAAGGAGAACACAGAGAAATACACAGCAGATGAAGGAGCAAGATAAAAACCCACCAGACCTAACAAATGAAGAGGAAATAGGCAATCTCCCTGAAAAAGAATTCAGAGTAATGTTAGTAAAGACATCCAAAATCTTGAAAATAGAATGGAGAAAATACAAGAAAAGTTTAACAAGGACCTAGAAGAACTAAAGAGCAAACAAGCAATGATGAACAACACAATAAATGCAATTAAAAATTCTCTAGAAGGAATCAATAGCAGAATAACTGCGGCTGAAGAATGGATAATTGACCTGGAAGATAAAATAGTGGAAATGACTACCACAGAGCAGAATAAAGAAAAAAGAATGAAAAGAATTGAGGACAGTCTCAAAGACCTCTGGGAAAATATTAAATGCACCAACATTCAAATTATAGGGGTCCCAAAAGAAGAAGAG
Source organism: Mesoplodon densirostris (assembly GCF_025265405.1). Taxonomy (NCBI): domain Eukaryota; kingdom Metazoa; phylum Chordata; class Mammalia; order Artiodactyla; family Ziphiidae; genus Mesoplodon; species Mesoplodon densirostris. The sequence continues at coordinate 59,651,812 of NC_082669.1, read as the reverse complement.
AAAAAGAAAGGGTCTGAGAAAATATTTGAAGGGATTATAGTTAAAAACTTCTCTAATATGGGAAAGGAAACAGTCAATCAGGACCAGGAAGCACAGAGAGTCACATACAGGATAAATCCAAGGAGAAACACGACAAGACATATACTAATCAAACTATCAAAAATCAAATACAAAGAAAAAATGGTAAAAGCAGCAAGGGAAAAGCAACAAATAACATACAAGGGAATCCCCATAAGGTTAACAGCTGATCTTTCAGCAGAAACTCTGCAAGCCAGAAGGGAGAGGCAGGACATATTTAAAGTGATGAAAGAGAAAAACCTACAACCAAGATTACTCTAGCCGGCAAGGATTTCAATCAGATTAAATGGAGAAATAAAAACCTTTACAGACAAGCAAAAGCTAAGAGAATTCAGCACCACAAAACCAGTTTTACAACAAATGCTAAAGGAACTTCCCTAGGCAGGAAACACAAAAGAAAAAGGCCTACAAAAACAAACCCAAAACATTTAAGAAAACGGTAATAGGAACATACATATCGATAATTACCTTAAATGTAAATGGGTTAAATGCTCCAACCAAAAGACATACACTGGCTGAACGGATACAAAAACAAGACCCGTATATATATGCTCTCTACAAGAGATCCACTTCAGACCTAGGGACACATACAAACTCAAAGTGAGGGGACAGAAAAAGATATTCCATGCAAATGGAAATCAAAAGAAACCTGTAGTAGCAATTCTCGTATCAGACAAAATAGACTTTAAAACAAAGACTATTACAAGAGACAAGGAAGGACACTATATAATGATCAAGGGATCAATCCAAGAAGAAGATATAACATTGTAAATATTGATGCACCCAACACAGGAGCACCTCAATACATAAGGCAAATGCTAACAGCCATAGAAGGGGAAATTGACAGTAACACAGTCATAGTAGGGGACTTTAACACCCCACCTGCAGCAATGGACAGATCATCCAAAATGAAAATAAATAAGGAAACACAAGCTTTAAATGATACATTAAATAAGATGGGTTTAATTGATATTTATAGGACATTCCATACAAAAACAACAAAATACACCTTCTTCTCAAGTGCTCATGAAACATTCTCCAGGCTAGATCATACCTTGGGTCACAAATTAAGCCTTGGTTATTTAAGATAATTGAAATTGTATCAAGAATCTTTTCTGGCCACAATGCTCTGAGATTAGAAATCAGTTACAGGAGAAAAAACTGTAAAATACAAACATATGGAGGCTAAACAATACGCTACTAAATAACCAAGAGATCACTGAAGAAATCAAAGAGGAAATCAAAAAATACCTAGAAACAAATGACAATGAAAACACAATGACCCAAAACCTACGGGATACAGCAAAAGCATTTCTAAGAGGAAAGTTTATAGCAAATCAATCCTACCTCAAGAAACAAGAAAAATCTCAAATAAACAACCTAACCTTTCACCTAAAGCAATTAGAGAAAGAACATAAAAACCCCAAAGTTAGTAGAAGGAAAGATGTCAAAAATATCAGATCAGAAATAAGTGAAAAAGAAATGAAGGAAATGATAGCAAAGATCAATAAAACTAAAAGCTGGTTCTTTGAGAAGATAAACAAAATTGATAAACCACCAGCCAGACTCATCAAGAAAAAAGGGAGAAGACTCAACAACAGAATTAGAAATGAAAAAGAAGAAATAACAACTGATACTGCAGAAATACAAAGAATCATGAGGGATTACTACAAGCAACTCTATGCCAATAAAATGGACAACCTGAGAGAAATAGACAAATTCTTAGAAAAACACAACGTTCTGAAACTGAACCAGGAAGAAATAGAAAATATAAACAGACCAATCACTAACAATGAAATTGAAACTGTGATTAAAAATATTGCAACAAAAAAAAGCCCAGGACCAGATGGCTTCACAGGTGAATTCTATCAAACATTTAGAGAAGAGCTATCACCTATCCTTCTCAAACTTTTCCAAGATATAGCAGAGGGAGGAACACTCCCAAACTCATATTACGAGGCCACCAGCACCCTGATACCAAAACCAGACAAAGATGTCACAAGAAAAAGAAACCTACAGACCAATATCACTGATGAACATAGATGCAAAAATCCTGAACAAAAATACCAGCAAACTGAATCCAACAGCACATTAAAAAGATCACACACCATGATCAAGTGGGATTTATCCCAGGAATGCAAGGATTCCTCACTATATGCAAATCAATCAATGTGATACACTATATTAACGAAACAAGCTTTCAAAAAAATTCAACACCCATTTATGATAAAAACTCTCCAGAAAGTAGGCATAGAGGGAACTTACCTCCCTTATAAAGGCCATATATGAAAAACCCACAGCCTACATTGTTCTCAATGGTGAAAAACTGAAACCATTTCCTATAAAATCAGGAGCAAGACAAGGATGCCCACTCTCACCACTATTATTCAACATAGTTTTGGAAGCATTAGCCACAGCAATCAGAGAAGAAAAAGAAATAAAATGAATCCAAATCAGAAAAGAAGAAGTAAAGCTGTCACTGTTTGCGGATGACGTGATACTATACATAGAGAATCCTAAAGATGCCACCTGAAAACTACTAAAGCTAATCAATGAATTTGGTAAAGTGGCTGTATACAAAATTAATGCACAGAAATCTCTTGCATTCCTATACACTAATGATAAAAAATCTGAAAGAGAAATTAAGGAAACACTCCCATTTACCATTGCGACAAAAAACAATAAAATACCTAGGAATAAACCTACCTAAGGAGACAAAAGACCTGTATGCAGGAATCTATAAGACACTGATGAAAGAAATTAAAGATGATACAAACAGATGGAGAGATATACCATGTTCTTGGATTGGAAGAATCAACATTATGAAAATGACTATACTACCAAAAGCAATCTACAGATTCAATGAAATCCCTATCAAACTACCAATGGCATTTTTCACAGAAGTAGAAGAAAAAATTTCACAATTTGTATGGAAACACAAAAGACCCCGAATAGTCAAAGCAATATTGAGAAAGAAAAATGGAACTGGAGGAATCAGACTCCATGACTTTGGACTACACTACAAAGCTACATCAATCTAGACAGTATGGTACTGACAAAACCAGAAATATCGATCAATGGAACAGGATAGGAGGCCCCGAAATAAACCCATGCACATATGGTCACCTTATCTTTGATAAAGGAGGCAAGAATATACAATGGAAAAAAGACAACCTCTTCAATAAGTGGTGCTGGGAAAACTGGACAGCTACATGTAAAAGAATGAAATTAAGAACACTCCCTAACACCATACACAAAAATAAACTCAAAATGGATTAAAGACCTAAATGTAAGGCCAGACACCATAAAACTCTTAGAGGAAGAACACTCTTTGACATAAATCACAGCAAGATCCTTTATGGCCCACCTCCTAGAGAAAGGGAAATAAAAACAAAAATAAACAAATGGGACCTAATGAAACTTAAAAGCTTTTGCACAGCAAAGGAAACCATACAAGATGAAAAGACAACCCTCAGAATGGGAGAAAATATTTGCAAAAGAAACAACTGACAAAGGATTAATCTCCAAAATATACAAGCAGCTCATGAAGCTCAATATCAAAAAACAAACAACCCAATCCAAAAATGGGCAGAAGATCTAAACAAACTTTTCTCCAAAGAAGTTATACACATTGCCAACAAACACATAAAAGAATGCTCAACATCATTAATCACCAATCATTAGAGAAATGCAAATCAAAACTACAATGAGGTATCACCTCACACCAGTCAGAATGGCCATCATCAAAAAATCTACAAACAATAAATGCTGGAGAGAGTGTGAAGAAAAGGGAACCCTCTTGCACTGTTGGTGGGAATGTAAATTGATACAGCCACTATGGAGAACAGTATGGAGGTTCCTTAAAAAACTAAAATTAGAACTACCATATGACCCAGCAATCCCACTACTGGGCATATACCGTGAAAAAACCATAATTCAAAAAGAGTCATGTACCACACAATGTTCACTGCAGCTCTACTTATAATAGCCAGGACATGGAAGCAACCAAAGTGTCCGTCGACAGATGAATGGATAAAGAAGATGTGGCACATATATACAATGGAATATTACTCAGTCATAAAAAGAAATGAAACTGAGTTATTTGTAGTGAGGTGGATGGACCTAGAGTCTGTCATATAGAGTGAAGTAAGTCAGAAAGAGAAAAACAAATACCGTATACTAACACATATATATGGAAGCTAAAAAAAAAAAAAAAATGGGGTCTTCCCTGGTGGCGCAGTGGTTGAGAGTCTGCCTGCTGATGCAGGGGACACGGGTTCGTGCCCTGGTCTGGGACCATCCCACATGCTGCGAAGTGGCTGGGCCCGTGAGCCATGGCCGCTAAGCCTGCGTGTCCAGAGCCTGTGCTGCACAACGGGAGAGGCCACAACAGTGAGAGGCCCGCATACCGAAAAAATAAAATAAAATAAAATAAGTGGTTCTGAAGAACCTAGGGGCAGGACGGGAATAAAGACGCAGACGTAGAGAATGGACTTGAGGACATTGGTAGGGGGAAGGGTAAGCTGGGACAAAGTGAGAGAGTAACACTGACATATATACACTACCAAAGGAAAAATAGATAGCTAGTGGGAAGCAGCCACATAGCACAGGGAGATCAGCTCGGTGTTTTGTGACCACATAGATGGGTGGAATAGCAAGGGTGTGAGGGAGATGCAAGAGGGAGGGGATATGGGGATATATGTATGCATATAGCTGATTCACTCTGTTATACAGTGAAAACTAACACAACATTGTAAAGCAGTTATACTCCAATAAAGATTTAAGAAAAAAAAAGAATGCACATAAAAAGAAAATTAAGATCAGAACCCTACTATACAATAATTATTCTTCAATGTTTCTTTATGCTTGAGTTGATAATTTTGAAAACTATGAATAATTTTCATTCCACAGTATAAACACACTCATTCTTTACAATGGTTCTTTTAGGAATGTTTTAATTGACAAATGAAGGATTATTCAACAAATGATGTTTATCTAGAAAACACACCTGCACTACGTTTTAGTTTACATGTAGAATTGCCCATTTATAGACATATGTCCATTGGCAAATAACTTTAATTCTCTGCAAAAGCCCAGATATGTTTTGCCTACAAAAAGAGAGAATATTCTTTCTTCAAGGTCCATTTTGTCAAGGGTGCAGAAGAGACCCACTTTTATGGACTGAATGTTTGTGTCCCACCAAGGTTCATATGTTGAAACTCTACCTCTCATACGATAGTGTTAGGAGGTAGGGCCTCTGGAAGGTACTTAGAAACAGATGAGGTCATGAGGGGAAAGCCCCCATAAATAGGATTAGTGCCCTTATAAGAGTCAGGAGAGAACTGGCTTCCAACCTGTGCTCTCTGCAATGCGAGCACACTCTGAGAAGTCAGCAGTCTGCAACCTGGAAGAGGGTTCTCACCAGCACTCGACCACGCCGACACCCTGATCTCAGACTTCCAGCCTCCAGAACTGTGAGAAATAAATTTCTGCTGTTTATAAGTCACCCAGTCTTTGGTGTTTTGTTATAGTGGCCGGAACTAAGACACCTATCCAAATTTAAACCAGTTCCTACTGCCTCCTCTTTAGAAGTTTGAACACAGAGTCTGACTCTATAAAAAGAAAAATGTTTCTTTGCTTTTGTTTGCCTGTTTAAAGACATGCATAGTTTTCAAACTTTTTTACAAACATTAGGTGCAAGCTTAACAGTTTCCTTCAACAGCTTGCCAGCATCTCCGTGTGCCCAGGACTGACCATGCCAGTCCCGAGTGCATTCTTCCTTACTGTCCCTACTTCTTTTCCTATTATCTTGCTTCTTCCCACCCTGTACTACAATAATTTACAAGAAGAGAAGTTTAGATAAATGTATTTATGCTTTAAAAAGAAATTTTCATTTAAATTGATGCGAACGTCAAAGGAAGACAAAAATATCCCCTTTCTACACAGATGAGTAGCTATTTTTCCTCTTAAAATATTTTTTCAGAAAATCTAAAATATGTGAGGCTGGAGATTCTTTTAGATAGCACAGAAAGGAGATGTACTCTATGCATGAATAAGGAAATTTTTCTGAAACCTCACTTCTTTCTATAATGGAAAGCAGTTGGAAAACAAATTAGCACAATGCATTTTCTTAAGAACATTTTCCTTGAAAAAAAAAAATAACTTAATTCAAAGACCTAAGCCTGAATCAAATTTTCTCTTTGATAATCTCTAATTTCACATGCTTCCCTGGGCCTTCTCTCCTATCTGAACCACCTTCCCAGGTTCATCCTCCATGGCATCATGAGAGGGGGCTACATAAAAAAAAATAGCCTTTATAGCACCATTCCCTGGTTAACTTAACTCAACGGTACCTAACGCCAGCTTTAGGAAAGCATACAACTCACGTCATTATCTCTTTTCTTTTTAACTTGCCAACCTCATTTGCTCTCTCTGACCTCCTTATACTCCAGCAGTGATGACTTACTTTGATCCATATTAACATACCATAGCGTTTCATGCGCACCATTCATTTGTTCATTCTCTTTGAGTGGAATGAGGCTTTCTTCCTCTGTTTACTTGGTGAGCTCCTATTGATCTTCCAAACCCTTTGTATCAGTCAGAGTTGAATTTGGGAATCAGAATTCACTCCAGGTATGTCAGACAGGAAGGCATTTAATGCAGGGAATGAAATGCCAAGGAAACTGTTGAAAGGATTAGAGGAACACAAGTCAGGGCCACCAATAAGCTTTCAGGTCACAACACTGCAGGTATGATCCAGAAATTGGGAGCTGCTGCTGACAGTCAGAGGTCAGAAAGCTATAACAACTACTGCCTATGTCACAGCTGCCCCCACAGTCAAGGGTGATGACTTGGCAGTGAAACAAGGAATCTGATCACTATAAAAAACAATGTTTGCTGGATCTTTGTATGTCAGCTGCCATCACTGCCAAAGGAAAAATGACTCCATTCTCTCCTGCTTTGCAAATTTTTCACTAGAGCATTTCACTATACTTTTTAGCCTTCCAGCCGCTATAGGGTATAGGGACACTGAAGAGGAGGAAATAGGTGCTGAGTATCAGTAGATAATAACAGGAATTGTGTCCTCTGTCAAGCTCTTCTTTGGACCCTCCACCCCTAAGAGTCTTGGTTAATCATTCCCTCCACCATATTACCTCTGTTTTTTACTAAGCATGTTCTTCTATTATCTTAGTAGTCCTACCATATTACAAAATTTGGGGAAACATATATAGTTCATATATTATAAATACCTGATAAGTATTTTATTCATCTTTTTTTTTTTTTTTTTTTTTTTGTGGTACGTGGGCCTCTCACCACTGTGGCCTCTCCCGTTGCGGAGCACAGGCTCCGGACGCGCAGGCTCAGCGGCCACGGCCCACGGGCCCAGCCGCTCCACGGCACGTGGGATCCTCCCAGACCGGGGCACGAACCCGCGTCCCCCGCATCGGCAAGTGGACTCTCAACCACTGCGCCACCAGGGAAGCCCTTATTCATCTTTTTTAAATCCCAAGTGCCTAGCATAGTCTCTGGCACATAATATGTATCCATATTTTATTTCAAATATTATTAAGTAGCACTTTAATTTACAAAAAATATTAACTTTGAAAAGTGAGATTTTCCGTTTCAGTCTCCTCTTCAGTAGACTCAGAAAATACAGAGTTGGAAGGTGGTGACACTGAACTCTCTTGAGATTTCAGTAAATTCTCCTTTTCATAGAAGAATAATGTCTTAGGATGTTATTCAATTAAAAGGCAAATTTGAGGATGCGCTGGTTCTATTAGATATTCTACTCATTGTACTGTCCAGTGATCAATTTGCTCTTCCCAACAGAGGATAGAAAATCAGGCATTTTATTGCACTTATTTAAATTATATTTCATTTATGCATTGGGTTAAATAACCTCTGGGCATGCTTATAAGCCTCACAAGTAAAAACACAGCAAGCAATTTGAATTTATGTTCTAATATAGATTAAGTATCAAAAGAATATTCAAATAAGATTTAGAATATATTTTTATATTCCACTCACAATAATTTCTTTATTAGAGTGTGGTGGGTAAGGAAGAATGTCTATGGCTAGCTTCTCACACCTCTGGAGTGGGGCAGATTGACTTTCACAATGCAGCCTATGTATACAGTCCTGTGATTCTAAACCACAAGTCATGGATTAAGCAAAAAACTCCCAAAGACATACAATATTCCTCTGGACTCCATACAAACACCCAGTTGTCCACTGGAGGCTTGATTTAAGGGAAAACTAAGATATAATAAAACCAGCAATGCCTTTTTAAATACTAAGCAAGTAATGTTTTACTTAAAATTATGTCACATACTAAGAGAATATTATATGGCCCAAGATGAATTTACCTTTTAGTTTCACTTAAATTCAGTAATAAGACTCAAAAGTAAAATGAGACTACTCGGGAGAAAAATTAAGAGCAGACACTGCAGTTATCAGTAAAGAAATTAACTGCAGAGGATATAACTTTCTTCATTAGTTCTTAGGTAATTTTAAGTGCTTCCCTTGACCTTTACAAATGAAGGCAATGAGGTACCTAGAGCTTGTGTTGAGAATACCAAAGATGCAGAATTCATCAGTGTTATGGTCTAGATGTTTGTGTCCACCCAAAATTCATATATTGAAACCCCTAACCCCCAGTGTGGCTGTATTTGGAGATAGGGCCTCTAAGGAAGTAATTAAGGTTAAATGAGGTCATGGGGGCAGTGGGGTGGGGTGCGGAGAGGCTGATCTGATTGGATTAGTGTCCTTATAAGAAGAGACACCAGAGAGCTCAATCTCTCTCTTCCTGCATCACAGAGGAACAGCCAGATGAGGACACAGTAAGAAGGCAGCCATCTGCAAGCCAGGAAGAGAGCCCTCTTCAAAACCAACTAAGCAGACACCATGATCTCAAACTTCCAGCTTCCAGAACTGTCATAAAATACATTTCTGTTGTTTAAAATAGCCAGTCTGTGGTATTCGGTTATGGCAGCTTAAGCAGACTAATACAATCAGCAAGCCAACTAAGATCCTTCCCCACTCCTGCTGTCACCTACACACATATCGTACCTTCACTGAACAGCTGAAGGCCTCGGTAACAGCATAGGAAAAGCAGGTGAAAAGTACTAAAGTTCTTAGACACTGCTATTAAGGAAAGTACCAAACACATACTTTCTCCCTCTGACATTTCTCACTTAAGGCTACTCCTGATACGGATATTTATATGGATAAAATTAATGTTACACTGATTTCACATGCATAAGAATGTTGCAATAAGACCACCACAGTGTGATTTAGCCACCCAGGAAAACCCTGGGCCATACACCTTTGTTTAGAGCACTGGATTACAAAAATAGAAATGGGATTCTAGGTTCACGAGAACACAAATCCCACCACATATTTGTAATTACTTTCTGTATATAATGTGTTTAAAATTGTTCTAAATCTTGGCATTGGAATTGATAATAAGAAGTAACACCTTTCAAGTCATTTAATTATAAGCTAAACCTAAGAGGTAGAAACATTCTCACCATTAAGCAAATTAAAACTTGAAGGCATTGGACCCACCATTTCCTGGAAAGAGAATAATTTTGGTGTAACTAGTAAAGGGTATATCCCAATTAAATTGGTTTCCACACCCTGTCTACCTTCTGTCAAATTTTTGGTCACTTATAAGGACGGCTCTCAGACCTAAGCTATGATCTAAAGTTTAAAACTCTAAATTCAGAAATACCTTTAAATGATCATAAATATTGTGCTGGTTATAAAGCTCTTATCTCTCAGCTCCAAATCTATAATTCTATACTCTTGTAATCCTGAGGCTAAGACTGTGAAAACTACTTTTGTCCTTTGTCAGCTTGCTCCCTGTTTGGTGCAGCCAGTAGTGGTATTCTCTGGGAGAGACTGGAAGGCAGGAGAAGGGGAAAGGGAATCATCCCTTCTTGTTCCCCTCTCTGTTATCTAGTACTGGCTCTTCATCCCAACAGCAGCCATTGGCATTCCTGGAACTAGCTTCATTGCACTCTTCTCAGATGACCTGCAGTACGTGGGTCATGACCCCTGTTCAGTAATCTGAGCCCCAATGTACAGAGTCTGTACTCTTCTAGATTCGGAAAATCCTAACCTCTTTTTTTGTATGCTCCAGCCATTTGAATGGTAGCTACTTTCTACAGTTGTTATGGCTGGACTTTCCCATTTTGCTCTTTCAGCTTTACTTAACCAATCCCCTAGATTAGACTTTCTTTGTTGAAATACCTAGTGTGGTTCCTGTTTTCCTGACTGGACTTTCACCAATACATATACGGAAATTGACATTTAAATTTTAGGAAGGTGCACTCAAGTAAAACTTATTTCAAATTCCAACTACATTATCCAATATCCAAAACTATCTCAAGCACAAATGGATTATGTACGTAAAAGACTACTTTCCTTTAGAATCATATTTTTTTGTATTCAACTCTTTATTTTAGTAAAACCAGAAAAAACACAGAACATGCAGTGCTAGCATCTAAAACTAATACTTTAAGCAATTACTAAACCTACAGTGACTTGAGCTTTGATGTTTACATATAGCAAATTTAATTCCATTCTTATTTACTGAAAATATTGCTGGCTGACAAAACTGAATGTAAAAGTCACTGATTATGGCAATACACAAAGATAACCACATGTTTGAGAACTGCAATTTGCCAGACACTGAAAACCAAACAAAACAAAGTATGTACTAAATAAAACTCTGAGAACCTTTGAAAACGTGGACATTTCTTATCAGTGTTTAGAAGTGTTTCGTTAATATTTTAAGACAAAGGTATCAAAACCTTGTCATGTTGTAATTTCAAGTTGCCAATTTTGCCTTACATTTTGTCAGAAAGTTACAGCTACCTACATTGCCAATGCTGGGTCTGCTTAATTTGACTCAAGTTTAATAGGACTTAACATTAAAAGCTCACACTACCCTGAAATGTTTTATTTCACATACAGTGACATTCAACATTCAAGTGCCAGTGTTTTTGTACTTTTGGTCAATTTTCTTTAAACTTCCAAAGAATCACTTTTATGCTTACAAAAATAAACATTTGTCAAAATGTTCAATAAATATTACACAAACTAGCAGCAAAAAGTATCTAAAACCTGTCGTGTGCAAATAGTTTTCTTCTCAACTATCATTCCATGGTCCCAAATAAAATTTTAGAATCTAGTTCTTACCATGCTGCATTCAACAATTTCCAAGAGACAAAATAAGATTGGAAATTTAAGGACACGCACACAGACATATATATAAAATTCTCTGAACATGCAATAAAATAAGTATTTTGTAAAAACGTATGGGCAAAATGTACAAGAGTCTAAATCTATACTAGTTGAAATAGCACCGTAACAAATGACCTCAATACTGTCAAGTGCACCTACAATAAAGTTTTAGAACAAGGCACAATACGCTTGAGAATCTATTGCACTTTAAGAAATTTTTGCCTTCTGAAGCCATTGTAAAGATTAGCCTATAAAGATCACTATATTCCAACCACAAAATCAGCACAGAATTCCAAGCGGCAGAGGCATTTTTAGTTGGTGAACAATCATCTTTGGCCAAATTTAGCAGAAAGTGACTATAAATACAATGGAAACCTATGCAACTAAAATACATTAAAACTGCACTATATAAAAATAACACCTTGTGCAGTTTAGTACATATTTCCAACCTGTGTGATCTCAAGGATTTCAGCATTTGTTGTTACTCTGATTTAAAAACTCTACAAGTGTAAGTCATTTTAACATTTCAACACAGCCTAAACAGAATAAAGAGAATCTGCATTAAAATAAAAGCCTGCTGCACAATCCCTCCTGATCATATCCTCTTGACCAAAAAACATCAACACTAGCATGCATTAAAGACCAAACTCCAAGCAGGCCCTTAAAAGGACTGGTCACTGGCATGGTCAGCCATTTTACCATCTCAATTTTATTTATGGCAGGCATTAAAAACATCTAATTAGATAAAATTTCCCCTAAACACTTTTTTTATCCAAACTTTTAAACTTTTCCTATAATATGCCCACATTTGCCTAGCTTAGAATAACCTAAACATTAATAGAGGAACTGCTGTATTTACTTGCATTAACTTCGAAGAGTGTTTTGAAAAACATATGCATGTACTCATAGATGCCACCTCATCATGACTGGAACGGCTTATTTAAAGATTAGAAGTGCCTATCCAGGATAGAGTGAGCAAGTCAGAACTTCAACTTAGTACAGGTTGCCACATTAGAAACTAATTCTGCTGTAAGATGTTTCCCTCCCCACTCTGCAAGTTATCAAAAAGTCCTAATGCAGGATACCATCCAAGATTTTTTCTTTATAATATCTACAGATGAATTGATGATTCCTGTTAAGTTGTATCACACCTGTGTGCCAAGGTTTGATTTTAGCTCAAGTTCAGTTGATTTACTTTGTCAAAACAATAGAAAACTCGAGCATTACTGAGCCAACAGGACATCAAAATAATAAGTTGCCTAAAGTTAAAGTCACAGTACATTAACAAACAAATGATCCTCAGTCACAAAATTATAAATGCAGTTTGGGATGGAAATAAGCAGGAGGGGAGTTAGTCCAAACTACAGCAATTAAGTTTTCAAACCAACTTCTTAATAGGGTTGTTGACTGTTCCTTTTTCTTCCTTTGGCTTTGAGCTCCCTTGAATTTTCAGGAGAATCACAGTTGGTAATGTACTGCTAGTTCTTGAAGCTACACGGTATAGTCTGGCTAAGTTACATGTGGTTTCCATATTAGCTTTTTCAAAAGGGTGACTTTGCTGTGAAGCGGATTCAGTGGCCCCACCAGTCAACCCCCTGAGAACTGCAATTTCCTCCGTATCCATCACTACTATAGAAGCCTCCATAGCCACCTCCACCAAATCCTCTGCTGCTGCCATGACCACCTCCACCACTGCAGCTGCTGCTTGCATGACTACTACTAAAGCTAGAACTGCCAGAACCGCTACTTTGTCAATAGTCTCGGGCACCAAATCCTCCACTGACTCTCTTAGAATGCCCACGACTGCTACCCTTATAGTGGTGTTCATAAGCCATATTTTCTAACCAAGATGGCACTTCTTGTTTAGCTTCAACAAGAAGATCCAACAAATCCTCTGTGATATTTATATTTCTTTCATTGAAAAATAAGGTGGCCAGACCAAGGTTTCCTATACATCCTGTACAGCCAATCCGATGTACATACTCCTCAATATCACTTGGCAAATTAAAATTGATAACATGTTTCACATTTGAAATGTCTAGTCCTCTTGCTGCCACAGCAGTAGCCACTAGAATCGGGCTTTTTCCTGAGCAGAACTGGTGAAGGGCTTCCTCTCTATCTCTCTGTGATCGGTCTCCATGGATACTGGTACAAGCATATCCTTCATGGTATACGAAATCCTCCAGAGAATCAGCACCCTTTTTGGTCTCCACAAAAACTAAAGTCAGTGAATTCTTCCCTATTGCATTTAAGAGGTCAAGTAGAAATGACCGTTTATCTGACTCTTCTACCCAAACTACTTTCTGTGTGATGTTCTCAGAGGTAGTGCCAACTCTACCTATGGCCAGAAATATATATTCATCCAAGAAATCACGAGCAAGCATCTGAATTTCCTTAGGAAAAGTAGCACTAAACATCATGGTGTGGCGGACACCCTTTGGTGGCACAGTATCTTCTTCAACTATACAACGTATTTGAGGTTCGAACCCCATATCCAGCATCCTATCAGCTTCATCCAACACTAAGTATTTGCAGAAATCTAACCCAATCTTTCCTCTTTCCATCATATCCACCAGGCGTCCTGGAGTGGCGACTAACAAGTGACATCCACGTTCTAAGTCTCGAAACTCCTGACCAATATCAGCACCATCATATACCACACAAGGACGAACTCGAGACCGGTATGAAAATGTTCTGGCTTCCTCATAGATCTGTATAGCCAATTCTCTTGTTGGGGCTAAAACCAAGGAGACTGGATATTGTTTAGGGCATCCATACCTTCCATTTTCCTTCACAGCCTTTAAAGCCTCACCTGGACCATCTGTATAAATTTGACTCAAGGTGGGCAAAAGAAATGCTGCAGTTTTTCCAGACCCTGTTTGGGCACAAGCCATCAAGTCTCTTTTTCCTTTAATAATAGGAATGGCATGTTTTTGCACTGGAGTAGGACAAGTGTAACGAGTAAGCTCAATGTTACCCATGATAATTTCTCCCATCTCAACATCACTGAAACTTTCAATATGTGGAGGACGGTTATTGCCAGTTGCCTCTACTGGTATATCAGCGTATTTCTCAAAGTTAATCCCAGTGTTTCCTCCAGAAAAGAGTTCCTGCTCCAAGCGTTCACTTGGTGGAAGTGGCTTTGACCAACCATCTTCATCTGACTTGTGACACCAACGACTGTGTCCACTACGTTCAAATTTGCCAAAACCGGTTCTGTCACCACGACTGCCGATACCACCATAGTCATTCCGTCCACGATCATCAAACCTTCCCCTTGATCCACTTCCTCGATCACTGAAGTAACTGGACTTTCCTCTTGAATCTCTAGACCCGAAACTGCTGTAGGCATCCTTGTCTTTACTACAACTCCACCCTGAACTGTCCTTATCATAAAATCCTTTAGATGCTTCCCTGTTCCTTAAGTGAGGAGGTATATGGCGCCCTTTGCTTGCTGTACTTCCTCCTCCACTCTGATTATCAGGGGAGTTCATGTCTAGACCAGAAAACTGCTGATCTAGCCCGAGCTCATTTCCCGGCACATGACTCATGCCTGAAGAGAAGCGGGAACTCCCGGTCTCCTACTGCAGGTCTAGCGTATCCGGCCAGGCCGAAAGAGACCCAACTCCTAGAATCATATTTTGCCTATACAGTTCAAACAAGCATAGGTCTGGGGATTTTCTAGACAGAGGTGGAATTAAACGATATATTTCATTCAGTACATGAAACAGTTAACTCTGCTGGCAATGCCTAAAAAAAGAGTAAAAGCAAAGGAGAGTTTTACTTTTGACATTGACTAATTTTTTTATTGATCATTTTTCTTCTGCATTTTACCTTTTTAGAACTTCATGCTCTTGAGGCAGTTTTCTGTTTTCTTACACGGTTATTGATAGGATTACCAGCACGGTCATGTTAATTGCCTAACACAGTCTCTGTCACACAGTAGGTAACCAATAGTAGGCAGACATTAACTGACCAATACTGGCCTCAAGTTTCTCCTCTCTGAGATGGTGAAAATAATGAACTAGTATGGTTCAAGCCATGCAGCAGTTTGGTCCAGGTCTTCTTTGTATTGACTGTCCATGCCTTCACGAACATAACACAAGCTTATGCTTTGACCCACATAGTGCAGGAGAACACTGGGGTCATCCTTACAGAATACGGGTCATGCCACCAAAATTGGTTTCAAACTAAAATAACAAATCTTTTATTTATATTTATCAAACACAGTGGAAAAGAAAGAGGATCCTATCAACATCTTTTTTATCACCATTTTCCTCTTCCACTTCTGCTCTCATGTAAGGATTGTGCTCCAACCCACTCCTGCCCCACAATAACAACAACAAAACTTCTTCCAGAAGTGTCTGTCTAGTTTCCCTTTTCTTCCTGATTCTCCATCACAAAATCTCAAATACTGACTGTCCAACATAACCCACTTTGTAAAGCCTAGGTGGGGAAAAAATTGAGCAAGTCAAGCCAGAATATATTTGAAGCGAGTGGGGAGAAGAAATTCGAGGAACTTATACCAGATAACTTACATCCTTCTGTTCTTGTTAACCCTGCATAGGTTGCATGGTGCTAAAGTTCTGTGCTTCTGTAGATTGAGGGTTCCAAATGCATCTGTCCCTTATAACAGTGAAATCCTCTCTCCAGAAGCAACATTTTTCTAGCACTAACAAGACAGAATGGGGATTTAGAACTTATTTTTGTGAAGAAAGTTACATCTGTTTAGAGTGGTAGCTTCCATTTGTGTGGCTCCATGGCACCTCCATGTACCACTGTAACATCTTCTGCCATCTTCCCAGGCAGTAAGTCACGAAAGATATTACTGTTTATTCACTTCACACTCAGCATGCTGTGAGTCACATTAGCTTAAATACACAGACTTAAGAATCAGGAGACAGAGTTATAATTCATTTTTTGTCAACAAATTCATGATAATTTGTAGGAAACGGTATTTGTGCTCAGTTTCACCATGAAGACTAAAAATGGAAAAAATTGCCTCTTCCACCTTTCACTAAATCACATATGTGAAATATCTAAAATATATACAACATGAAAAACAGAGTGCACATACATTAAGTAGCCATTGGTTTCTTGCTTGAAATATAAAGCAAAAGTATATGGAACGTAAAGTATGGTAGAAAGAGTAAAATTCGTAGCTGTTGAGGCGAAATAAGCAACATCATTCCCAAGAGAAATGAACATGTCAAATAACCAAGAAAGAGGGCAGAGACATTATTACAGCAAGAAAAGGGGAGAAAGCACTGAAACTAAAATGCTGAATGCAAAGACACCTAGGAATAATGAAGAGGAAAAGGTTCTAATGTAGCATTGCCAGAGTAGGAGGTTTAACAGCTTTTTGTCATTTTACTTTTAACCTTTTATTGAATTACCTGTAGAAAGTTCTTATCCCAAAACAGATTAAAAAAATAATTTGTACACAAATCAAACCCATAGCAGTCTATGTCACCATCTCCAAATTCTGAGAGTCAATCTCTCCTTTTAAGAAAGAAAAACAAAATGCATCACAGCTCCTTCTGATAATCTCACACATTGGGTCATCTTTATTTTACTTTGTTTTACTCTGTTTTGTTTTCATGTGAAAGTCTCTCACCAAAATTAATCACAGGACATTGTCCAGGTATATTTTAGTTCTCTCTGAAGGGATGAAACAGCCAACCCATAATAAGGCTTGGTCAAGGCCAAGCATAGCTACAAATGCTATGGCATACTTTGGAAAGCCATCTCAATCCTTGTCATTGCTCACAGACAGTGATAAAGTACAAAAACACTGCTATCTGAGTAATAGCTAGTTACTGCATCACTCTTTACTGCAGAATGTTGTCCTTCATCAGTGTCAGTCCCAAATCAATTGGTTAGGACACAGCCCCAGATATAAGCTCCCTTTTGCTTTCTGATTCACTGTATTACAACAATTCTGTTTGTTTGTTTGCTCCTCCACCTTGATTTGCAAGATAGAACTGCAAAAATCAGTTGGAAACTTCAACTTACGCACAACTAGCTGGAAATCATTTCTTTGATGCTGATGTAGTGTCAGTGAAAATGATGGTTTAAAAAAAAAAGAAAAACTACTACTCACTTCAGAGAAAAAAGAAATACCCTCAAGAGCTATGTTCAAGTACAATACAAAGGTTGAATTATTGAAATTCTTTTGTAGATAACCTGAGAGATAGTGGAAGAATATTTATAAATCGGGCCTTAGAAAAGTGCTAATAACCTCAGCACTGTCTCACAGTGCACGATTATGAAACTCTAACTTTTAAAAGGAAAAATAAAAGTACTGAGAGCTTATTAACGACAGTAAGAGGCAATATTGGTACTTAGAATTTAACAAACCAAAGGCAAATCCAAACCTTGAAATCCATCCCAGGCAATAACCATCAATTGGTTAAGAAAGGTATCACCAAAGTTCTAGACCCATGTCAGAGGCACACCACAAAGGGATACCCATTTTCCAACTGCCACTCTCCCTAAATCCCTTCCTCAACTCCTACTGCAGCCTATGCCACAACGTGAGGGTCCTATTGCTTGGTATCACCATTATCTACCTAGGATTGATTCTGAGTCAACAAAATTTTATACAGGAGATTCCTGCAGACCGATTTCACTGAAGAACATTACTCCAGTTGGGTTCAAGTAGAAAAGATGCTTTTATTCATTCTGTATGATGCCAAACAAGAAAGAGAGCGATGTTGAGTCCAGGAAACCACAGCTAGGATAGGGAAACATTGCCATTGAGCAAAATACTATGGCAGGCAAATTTTGAACATCTGAATTTTTGTTCCTCTCCCTATCTTTTCCCCTTCCCCTTCCCCAACTCAAAGAGAAAGTGGAGCCTGTACTTCTTTACCTCAGGGAAGATATGTGACATGGATTCTTTTAAAAAAGTAAGACCAACGGAGAAAAGAGAAACTTACAGGAAGTGGTAGAACTGTCTCTTAAACTAACAAAAAAGGTTCTCCAAACTGCGAAAAAGAGAAGTCAGGGGATGCCTCCAGAGATGGAAACCTGTTCACCGCTCACTAAAAATGTGGCAAGAGCTCAGAGGGAAAGGCTACTTGGTACAGGTTGTTGGGTTCAGTCTTGGTACAAAAGAACAGAGAAAAGAGCAGAGGCACTCATCTCCTGTGCCAACTGTGGCAACAGAGGTCATCCAACCTTTTTCAAGTTTCCCACTGGAACTCATGGATAGAAGTGAGGGCTTTATGGCGGCAGCACCTCAAGGGGAAACCATGCAGCTCCTGTCAAGATCAGGGCAAAAATGCAGATAACATGTTCTTTCATGACTCCTGTGACCAAGATTTTTCACATGGAGTGTAGTGATCCGCTGCTCACTGGGATGCCAAAAGGCGTGTGGCCATGTCAAATATGTCAACCTAGGGGAAAAGGACAAAAATTTCTACAGAAGGTGGCACAGATAAAATGGCACTATACTAATCCATTAGGACATTAAAAAAAAAAAAAGCAGGTTAAAGAAACAAAACATGGTGTCAAAAGTTGCCTTCAGCAAAGTTCAAACAGGCCCCAGAAGGGGTCAGACACATAATATCACTCTCTCCAGCCAATCAGCATTGTCGTCAGAAGAAAGATATTTAGACTGAATAGGCAGCTTGGACGTCCACCGAGATGCCAGTGTTCCCTTGAAGTTCAATAAGAAAAGGAAAGGCCTCATAGATGGCCTGACCAAATTCTGTGCCCCTTCCCCTGATGGTCAGAAACCTGGAGAAGGAGTGGTAGACTACTCTAAGCAACAGAGAATCAGGAAAAGGGGCCACAGAAAATCAAGAACATCAGATTGGCCCACAGACAATCAGGATGACAGGGATGGCAAACAAGAAAGGGAGGAATGGCTTTTGGGGAGCCAGAAAATCATGACTGAGAAAAATACGGTATTGTTTCGTGATATCCAGGAACAAGCACTGCAGGTAAAGTTGGATATTCAGATTGGACAATCAAACAAATTGCTCATGGATGAGAAACAGAGGATTAATTATATTGTGGGTAAAGCAGTAGCAGCAATTTATCTATCAGTGTAGGTTGTGCATATACAAAGTTCTGCTGGTTAAGGTGTCCCTTTCAAACCCATGATAACTGCTTTGGTTTTGCAAATAAATTCATTGCCTTGACTACCAGTATTAAATGAGCTTGGTTTCTTTATTTGCTGTCTTATAAGTTCAGTAAATGTGTTTCTCTGTTAAAAAAAAATTATGGCAGGACCTCGGATGGGAAAGCCAACTGGTACAGGTTGTGGGGTAAGGTGCCATACCTGAGAACATCATACACCAAGGTGGGCACTGAAGCAGGAGAGAAGTGGAGGGGAAGGCAGGAAGGACTCGGTAGATGGAGATAATACTTTCTCTGTTAGCACACAGGTGAAAAACCAATATAGTCACAATTATCCTTCACAAAGCCTTTAATTGCCCAATAGGTCCAGTCTGCAAACATAATCTCTCAGTAAATCCAAATCAGACAGCTTGGGACTTCCCTGGTGGCGCAGTGGTTAAGAATCCACCTGCTAATGCAGGGGAGATGGGTTCCAGCCCTGGTCCGGGAAGATCTCACATGCTGCAGAGCAACTAAGCCCATGCACCACAACTACTGAGCCTGCACTCTAGAGCCTGTGAGCCACAACTACTGAGCCTATGTGCCACAACTACTGAAGTCTGTATGCCTAGAGCCCATGCTCCACAACAAGAGAAGCCACCGCAATGAGAAGCCTGTGCACTGCAACAAAGAGTAGCCCCTGCTCACCACAACTAGAGAAAAGCCCGTGCACAACAATGAAGACCCAATGCAGTCAAAAATAAATAAACAGATAAATTAAAAACAAACAAACAAATCAGTCAGCTTTCTTCCAACACTGGAACAGATCATGATTTCTTCCACTGAGCCCCTGATTAAGGACCTGGACTGCAGCAAGGGGTGATGTTGTACAAAAAACACCCATTCAATGCACATTCAGCTCATCTAGGTGCTCACACTTGGGAAACTGAAACTGAATGATGAAGCAGCAGAGATACAACCTCCATTTCACTCTCACTCCCAGTGTCACCTTCTTGAGTTCCACAGAATTGAGGAGAATGGTTTATCTCACCTTTTCTCTGACAACAGAGAGTTGAATTTTACTGAACTACATAAAAGACTCCAACTGGATTAAAAGACAAATCCAGTAAGCAAGAACCTCAGTGGGGAGAAAACTTCCCCAATAACCTATGTTATCATGTGGTTATTATGGGATATGCAGAATCATGGGTCATGTTTTTGTGCAGAAAGTAGAGAAGAAGGTTGAGAATTTGGAAGTGAGGACATCTCAGAGACAGAATATGTTAAGAAGGGAATGAGCTTTAGAGCTAAACTGACTTAAGGTCAAATGGTAGATCTCAGTTCCCCTGTGTTCCATATGTGATTTAGGTGACTTACTTAATCTCTTTGTTCCTCACTTACCTTATCTGTGACAATGAAATAATGGGGCAGAGGGGCGTGGGAAGGGGGATGCAGACCAGTAACAAATTTGAAAATACACAAACTAAACAAAATTGATAAACCGTTATCCAGACTCATCAAGAAAAAAAGGGAGAAGACACAGATCAATAGAATTAGAAATGAAAAAGGAGAGGTAACAACTGACACTGCAGAAACACAAAGGATTATGAGAGTTCTACAAGCAACTATATGCCAATAAAATGGACAAATTCTTAGAAAAGCACAAACTTCCAAGACTGAACCAGGAAGAAACAAAAAATATAAACAGACCAATCAATTTCACTGAAATTGAAACTGAGATCAAAAATCTTCCAACAAACAAAAGCCCAGGACCAGATGGCTTCACAGGCAAATTCTATCAAGCATTTAGAGAAGAGCTAACACCTATCCTTCTCAAACTCTTCCAACATATAGCAGAGGGAGGAACACTCCCAATCTCATTCTATGAGGCCACCATCACCCTGACACCAAAACCAGACACAGATGTCACAAAGAAAGAATACTACAGGCCACTATCACTGATGAACATAGATGCAAAAAACCTCAATAAAATACTAGCAAACAGAATCCAACAGCACATTAAAAGGATGATACACCATGATCAAGTGGGGTTTATCCCAGGGATGCAAGGATTCTTCAACATATGCAAATCAATCAATGTGATAAACCATATTAACAAATTGAAGGAGAAAAACCATATGATCATCTCAATAGATGCAGAAAAAGATTTCGACAAAATTCAACACCCACTTATGATAAAAACCCTGCAGAAAGTAGGCATAGAGGGAACTTTCCTCAACATAATAAAGGCCATATATGACAAACCCACAGCAAACATCGTCCTCAATGGTGAAAAACTGAAACCATTTCCACTAAGATAAGGAACAAAGACAAGGTTGCCCACTCTTACCACTATTATTCAGCATTGTTTTGGAAGATTTAGCCACAGCAATCAGAGAAAAAAAAGAAATAAAAGGAATCCAAATTGGAAAAGAAGAAGTAAAGATGTCAGTGTTTGCAGATGACATGACACTATACATAGAGAATCCTAAAGATGCTACCAGAAAACTACTAGAGCTAATCAATGAATTTGGTAAAGTAGCAGGATACAAAATTAATGCACAGAAATCTCTTGTATTCTTATGCATTAATGATGAAAAATCTGAAAGAGAATTTAAGGAAAAACCCCATTTACCATTGAAACAAAAAGAATAAAATACCTAGGCATAAACCTACCTTAGGAGACAAAAGATCTGTATGCAGGAATCTATAAGACACTGATGAAAGAAATTAAAGATGACACAAACAGATGGAGAGATATACCATGTTCTTGGATTGGAAGAATCAACATTGTGAAAATGACGATATTATCCAAAGCAATCTACAGATTCAATGCAATCCCTGTCAAACAACCAATGGCATTTTTCACAGGACTAGAACAAAAAATTTCACAATTTGTATGGAAACACAAAAGACCCCGAATAGCCAAAGCAATCTTGAGAAACAAAAATGGAGCTGGAGGAATCTGACTGCCTGACTTCAGACTATACTACAAAGCTAGAGTAATCAAGACAGTATGGTACTAGCACAAAAACAGAAATATAGATAAATGGAACAGGATAGAAAGCCCAGAGATAAACCCATGCACATATGGTCACCTTATTTTTGATAAAGGAGGCAAAAATATAAGATGGAGAAAAGACAGCCTCTTCAATAAGTGGTGCTGGGAAAACTGGACAGGGACATATAAAAGAATGAAATTAGGACACTCCCTAACACCATACGCAAAAATAAACTCAAAATGGATTAAAGACCTAAATGAAGGCCAGACACTATCAAACTCTTAAGAGGAAAATATAGGCAGAACACTCTATGACATAAATCACAGCAAGATCCTTTTTGACCCACCTCCTAGAGAAATGGAAATAAAAACAAAAATAAACAAATGGGACCTAATGAAACTTAAAACTTTGCTTTTGCACATCAAAGGAAAACATAAACAACATGAAAAGACAACCCTCAGAATGGGAGAAAATATTTGAAATTGAAGAAACTGACAAAGGATTAATCTCCAAAATTTACAAGCAGCTCATGCAGTTCAATATCAGAAAAACAAACAATCCAATACAAAAATGGGCATAAGAACTAAATAGACATTTCTCCAAAGAAGATATACAGATTGCCAACAAACATATGAAAGGATGCTCAACATCATTAATCATTAGAGAAATGCAAATCAAAACTATGAGGTAGGGCTTCCCTGGTGGCGCAGTGGTTGAGAGTCCGCCTGCCGATACGGGGGACACGGGTTCGTGCCCCGGTCCGGGAAGATCCCACATGCCGCGGAGCGGCTGGGCCTGTGAGCCATGGCCGCTGAGCCTGCGTGTCCGGAGCCTGTGCTCCGTAACGGGAGAGGCCACAGCAGTGAGAGGCCCACGTACCGCAAAAAAAAAAAAAAAAAAAAAAAAAAAAAAAACTATGAGGTAACACCTCACACTGGTCAGAATGGCCATCATGAAAAAATCTACAAACAGTAAGTGCTGGAGAGGGTGTTGGGAAAAGGGCACCCTCGGGGCTTCCCTGGTGGCGCAGTGGTTGAGAATCTGCCTGCTAATGCAGGGGACACGGGTTCGAGCCCTGGTCTGGGAGGATCCCACATGCCACGGAGCGGCTGGGCCTAGTAAGCCATGGCCGCTGAGCCTGTGCATCCGGAGCCTGTGCTCCACAACAAGAGAGGCCGCAACAGTGAGAGGCCCGTGCGCTGCGATGAACAGTGGCCCCCACTTGCCACAACTAGAGAAAGCCCTCGCACAGAAATGAAGACCCAACACAGCCAAAAATAAATAAATTATTTAATTAATTTAAAAAAAAAAAAGAAAAAGAAAAGGGCACCCTCTTGCACTGTTGGTGGGAATGTAAATTGATATAGCCACTATGGAGAAAAGTATGGAGGTTCCTTAAAAAACTACAAATAGAACTACCATATGACCCAGCTATCCCACTACTGGGCATATACCCTGAGAAAACCATAATTCAAAAAGAGTCATGTACCACAGTGTTCATTGCAGCACTATTTACAATAGCCAGGACATGGAAGCCTAAGTGTCCATAGACAGATGAATGGCTAAAGAAGATGTGGCACATATATACAATGAAATATTACTCAGCCATAAAAAGAAACGAAATTGAGGGCCTCCCTGGTGGCGCAGTGGTTGAGGGTCCGCCTGCCGATGCAGGGGATACGGGTTCGTGCCCCGGTCTGGGAGGATCCCATATGCTGCGGAGCGGCTGGGCCCGTGGGCCATGGCCGCTGGGCCTGCGCGTCCGGAGCCTGTGCTCCGCAGTGGGAGAGGCCACAACAGTGAGAGGCCCGCGTACGGCAAAAAAAAAAAAAAAAAAAAGAAACGAAATTGAGTTATTTGTAGTGAGGTGGATGGACCTAGAGTCTGCCATACTGAGTGAAGTCAGAAAGAGAAAACCAAATACCGTATGCTAACACATATATATGGAATCTTAAAAAAAAAAAAAAAAAAGGTTCCGAAGAACCCAGGGCAGGACAGGAGTAAAGATGTAGAGAATGGACTTGAGGACACGGGGAGGGAGAAGGGTAAGCTGGGATGAAGTGAGAGAGTGGCGTGGACATATATACACTACCAAATGAAAAAGAGATAGCTAGTGGGAAGCAGCCACAGGGCACAGGGAGATCAGCTTG
This sequence comes from Mesoplodon densirostris, assembly GCF_025265405.1. Taxonomy (NCBI): domain Eukaryota; kingdom Metazoa; phylum Chordata; class Mammalia; order Artiodactyla; family Ziphiidae; genus Mesoplodon; species Mesoplodon densirostris. The sequence continues at coordinate 59,627,265 of NC_082669.1, read as the reverse complement.
GTGCTTTGTGACCACCTAGAGGGGAGGGATAAGGAGGGTGTGAGGGAGATGCAAGAGGGAGGAGATATGGGGACATATGTATATGTATAGCTGATTCACTTTGTTATAAAGCAGAAACTAACACACCATTGTAAAGCAATTATACTCTAATAAAGGTGTTAACAAAAAAAAGAAAATACACAAACTATATACCATAGCTTAATCCCTGGAATGTATCAACTGTTGATGTTTTTCCACAGTACTCTCCCCTCAGCAACTATTTCACTGCTATTCTTTTTTTATTGAAATTCAGAGAATGTCATTTTAATTTTCTAATGCTTGCTATAATGCTTGCAATGGCTTAGGCTCCAGGAAAAATTTATAAAATCTTGTTATACATTCAAGTCATTTTATATCAAAAATTTTAATTCATTTTCTTCAGAAACTTCTCAGAACCTCTTAGCTGGTAGCTATAAAGCAAATAAAAGAGGCTTGGAACAAAGTAATTCAATAAAAATTGGATTTACTTTTAAAAAAGAAAGGTTTTAATCTTCCTTAATTGGCCCTTAGATGTAGATAATTTCCAAGGACATTTTATAGACTAAAAGATCACAGTAAAGTCTTTCCTTAGAATAATCAAGATTTGATGATCCTTTAGAAGAACAGGAATCATTAAAAACAGCAAAGAGAAAGGAGTTATTAGATATGGAAGATTAAGGTCTCCAATATATTAAAGTAAGCAATGAAGGCCTACAGATTCCAGCAAGTGGAAGATAACATTTTCACTGCACATTTCTTTAAAAGAAGATAAAGATCATTGAATCAATATATCATTGAAGAGATTATTATTTTGTACAAGCTGAAGGTTGCTGCAGGTCATTCCCACTAAGCAAACAGAACTTGTTAATTTAATCTGACAGACTTGGCAGTGAAACCAAACAGGAATTTAATCAGCAGGAGAAGGTGGTGGTGAGCTTCTCTGAAAATTGAATGATTGCTGTGCAAACAGTAAGTATCATTATGGAAGGGTGAGAAAAGAAAAAGAGCACCCCTCTCATGGTTTTCATTGAGTTCATCAAACATAATAAATGATTCCAAATAAACCATTTCTAGGACTGCAACTTAATGTTACTTTTACTAGAAAGTTAAATTTTATAGTTTTTCAGTCTCTCACCTTAAATACTGTTTTTAAGCTGCAAGGTTAGAAAATGAAGGATTATTTTCAGTTTCTCATCTCAATGTGTCAGCGCTCTGATGCCAACCATGAAGGCTTGTTAGCACAGAGACTAATACAGAGACAAGGCTAAGATGTAACATTAGGTATTTTAGTTCAACATTAATTGCTTTAATCATCCTCAAAAGAGCATTTTTAAAGGATGTATATTGTTGCCAAAGGATAAATAAAACTGACTTACTCCCTCCCCAATTCCTTGCACTTAAATGAAATTACCATCAAAGCTTATTCAGAATCTTTCCCACTTCCTGTTATCACAGTTTTCAACTTCGCCTTGTCCTTTCTTTCTTTCCTTCTCATTTCAGTCTCTACTCTACTTTATTTACAGGTTCTCCTTATTTCTAGTCTAGTCTCCTTGAAACCCTGTTTTGAAAGCATAATCTTTTGGAAGTCTCATGTTGAATAGGGCATGTAAGTATCCAGTATATCGAAAACAAACAAAAAGAACTGTCTCGATGGTGTTTTTTCTCTCTAGCTATGAAAACAGTGTTTTCATTAAACCAGTAAATTCATTATCTCATGGAACCTCAATAAACAAATGTCAATTGGTGTTTCCCAAGAGTGACTAACAAAAATAAATCATGTGATAAGTGGCCAAAAAAGACATGGAAGATAATTTTAATGCTCAATTATTAAAAGTAAGTGATAAACTTATTTAGAAACTCTAGAAGTTTCTCTAGCTTCATGGAAAACTAGACCAAGAGATAATGAGATAATGAAGAACCATATTATGTTAAGCTATTGAGAAGAAAGAGAATGATTGGAAAAAATCAGGAACTACTATTTCAAAGGTGTGTAGTAAGAGGATAGATTGAAAATCTTAGCTTTAGGGGAAAAGGAGTGATACATTTTCATAATTTTCTGTCTAAAAATGGACAGTTAGATACATGCTCATTTGTTTCTAGCACAGTTTTTATACTGTCTTGAATCACTTATCTCCGTATTTCATCACCCAAAGGAACAGAATATACTCTTTTTTATGTGTCTACACTTGCACTGTCATCTCTTCACAGTTATCATTTATACAGTGTATGTTGTTTATACAGTGTTTGTCATTTATACAGTGGTAGACTGTATAAATCATAATAAATGTATAATATGATAAATCATAATAGTAATAGTAATACCATACCATTGCATGATAAAAAATACAATAACTTGAAAGTTAGAAAATGTGCCTAATGAACTTATTGGTCTGGCTGAAGAGATCACTAGTCAGCATGTTGAAAGTCAGAACATCAAGTGTTTCTAATTTCACATGACAAGTCAGTGGGGGGGGGGAGAAAGAATGTAAGAAGGAACTTATTGTTTGCAAGGAGAATTTAAAGAAAGTTTATAGGTTGGAAAATAAGCCTATTTCTTATCCCCAGGCTATCCAGTTGGCAAAAGATTCCAAAATTAAGAAATAGCCTCAAGCAAAGACCAAATCAAAGGTGTGGGCATGAAACCCTTTCTTTGACCTCAGAAAGATGGAACCTGATAGACTCTCTCAGATAGACAAAGAACTTCTAACAATATTAAGGGCACTGTCCCACAACATGCTGACACACAGAAATAGAGATCTGTCTTAAAAAGAATCATGGTGTGACTTGGTGGGGTTGGGGGTGGGGGGTAAACCCTGATAAGGTTTATAGGAAATGCACAAAGTTTTAAAGACAGTTGTAGTAGCAAAAGCATCTCCTGCGTGTACTAAAAAGGACTAAGTAATTCAAATGAAAAGGGACTAATGGGCTTCCAGCTTTTTATGGGCAAGAAGCAGGCTGAGAAAACAACTCAGCTACAAACACAGACTATTTCTTGTAAAAAAAAGAAAAGATCTCACAGGATTGAACCAAGAGTTGAGAAACAATGGACTTGGGAATCAATTCACTGGGGTTAACCTAGTCTCTAATCAAGGAACATTCTTGCTCCTGAAATAGAGAAAATGGGCAACATGTACTTAGTTAGATTTCAGAATTTCCATGGGCAGATGACTGCTGTGTGTTTCCATTCTTCACCTTTTTGAATGCAAATGTCTACTGCAGTTATCCTTGTCCAGTCTTACCACTGTACGTTGTATATAGAGTTAAAAAATACTTATCTTCTTATTTCACATATTTCTGTGTCAAGAGTCATAACCAAGGAGTTGCACTGAACAAACCTCATCCACATCTGGACTTGATTTAGATGATGAAATCCTGGACTTCAAGGATGATATAAGACTTTTGTGGGAGGAGTGAGTGTATTTTCATGTGGAAGAGATGTGAATTATTGTTGCTGGAGAGCAGATTATGGTAGGTTGTAGCAAAGATGGCTACAAAAATTCCTCAAACCTCTGTGTGCATGTCCCTTTGTAATGTGACTTTGTTGATCCTCCCAACTAGAGATGGAGTTTATTTTCCCAACCCATGAGTCTGGGCAGGCCTAGTGGGAGCTCCAAATCCTAAGCACCAAGAGATCTTCCAGCTTCTTTTCTTGCCCTCTTGGAATGCTGCCCTGAGGTTGCCACAAAGAAACCCAGTATAGTCAATTAGAGGATAAGAGACCACACAGAGCAGAAATGAGTCATCTCAACTAAGACCCCTAGCCAACCAGCTGATAGTCAGTAGCAACTGCCAGACATGTCAGTGAAGCCATCTTATACTATGTAGTCCCACTAGAAATATAGAATGTAGCCATATGAGTGAACCCAAGAGAGATCAGCAGAAGAACCACCCAGCTGAGTCCAGCCCAAAATATCTAACCACAAAGGGAAAAATGACTATTGCTTCAGGTGGTTTCTTATACAGTAATAAATGATGCAGTGAGTACCATTATTTCCTAACTTTCCAATACACTCCAGACTGTAAATATTCTGTCCTGTTATTACATGATAATATCAAACAGATGCCTTTTTGTTGTTATTGGAAATATGGTCCTATAAGAAAGCAAGTACTAAAATGTGTGTTACAGTGATGGCTGACATGAATGAACACTGCTCACCTTTTAGAAGGGCAAATGCTATTATAATCTAGTATTAAAATAAAGTCCTTTTAATCCTGAACACAGCTAGCTTTGCTTCCAGGGATGCAAATCAAAAGGAGAGGGAGAATATTCAAATTCAAATCCCTTCTATCTACAAAGGTGTTGTAGATACTACTCAGGGACATTTAAGTCCAATAAATTCCTTGAACATTGTCTCGTGGCCACTCTTCCTGCTACATGCACCCATGAAAAGGCACAGACACATAAAAGATAAAGTGAGGAGTGAGAAAATTGTAGATTAAGGGACAAAGATGAATAACTGTTATAATGACACACTGAACAATCACATTTCTATAATATATTTTTGTTTGAATTGCTTCCCTGCTAGACTTCTCCTTTGGGAGACGCTGTGTAATTTTTCTGGTTATGTGATAGAAGCAAGATGAAAGATAAGTCACAAGCTCCTGTGGCTTAAAATATAATGGTTGAAAATTGGTGGGTTATTTTTAAAGGTTTTTTTTTCCTTCTGTTTGAGAAAGAAAGGCAGAACTATACTCACCAGTCCCACCCCCGTCCTTCTCCAAATTAAAAGGTCAAATTGCCTCTTTTCTGTTTTTAAAGACATTGCTTAAAAAAAAAATTCTGATGCAAATGCATAATGACTGTTAATATAATGGCCTAAATAGCACCCTCCTCCACTCCTTCTCTACAATGAAAAGCAAAAGATCTAAAATTTCTTAAAATAAAGTATATTCAGATGCTGAAGAAACCAACTTTAAAAATCATCTATAACTGAGTATCTATAATTGCAAAAGCTGTCACTGTAATATCATATACTTCATGGAATAGTCATTTGGATTATGTGATCATTTATTTTAACTCCCACTCTCCTTGGAATAGATAAAATTCAAGAATTTATACATCCAGAATCTCATCTCTTAGGATCACTAATTCTACCAAAGCTAGAACTTATTTAAATATTGATTATAAATTTAAATTAAATTATTCTAAACCTTCTAGATGAATTTAGCCGTGGTAGCACCTCTGTTCAAATATATAAATTGAGGATTTTTTTTCTTAGTATACATGCTAGACATATGCAAAGATTTTTTTTTTAATGAAACGCTAAAATCATAGACTCAGTTCTAAAAAGGGACCATAGTTAAACTTCTTAACTATATATGAGAAAACTAAAGGTCAGAGAGCTAAAATGATATGCCTGAAAATAGCAGGGCTTATTAGTGGTGATGCTTGTTTAAGAATCAGGTTTCCTGGACCCTCAGACAGTGATCTCCCCACTTTACCACGTGGACTCACACAGGACTTTGGGTCTGCTGTGGATGGGAGGCCCTGGCTTCTCCCAATACTGAATCCAGGAGCTGCCACACCTAAACACAGAACTTCGATAATTTTTCAGCCTCAGCCCTAACCCCCTGACTTCTTAATTCAGATTCTCTGGGAGTGAGCAGAGCACCAGAAAGCAACGTTTAAAAGTGCCCCCAGGAGATTCTAGTGTGCAGCCAGGGCTGAGAACCACTGAAGTAGTTTCTCACCCTCATTCTTTTTTTTTTTTTTTTTTTTTTTTTTTTGCCGTACGCGGGCCTCTCACTGTTGTGGCCTCTCCCGTTGCGGAGCACAGGCTCCGGATGCGCAGGCTCAGCGGCCATGGCTCACGGGCCCAGCCGCTCCGCGGCATATGGGATCCTCCCAGACCGGGGCACGAACCCGTATCCCCTGCATCGGCAGGCGGACTCTCAACCACTGCACCACCAGGGAGGCCCCCTCATTCTTTTAAATGGCTTAGGCTACCAGGCTGGCGGTCCCAGCCTCACTTTCCAGTGTTTCTGGCTCTCTTTGGCCCTTTGATACCCTAGACATCAAGAACCTAATTCTGAGAGCCTAGACTCTTGGAAAGGGATAAATAAAGGAGAGAAGCTAGAGAATATGAAAGTACATGGTCTTAGCGACATGTATTGTCAGCAACACATCTTACAGACACATGAAAACTAACACTAGAAAACCATACAAAGAAAACTCAATTTAGCTATATAAAAGTAATATTTCCTACAGGCATTAGTTTAAACAGCTAACCAAGTTTGCAATAATATGTATCAGACTGTTGATTGGTTCATTTCATTATATTACTCAACCACTCTCATAAAGTCATGGTCATCTGTTGAGCAGCTCATGAAATTAGAGGCAGCATGGCTTAAATAGATTCTTAGATAGTATGGCAATGGAGAGAAACAGAGGTAGAAATTTTTGGTTAAAAAAGGTCTAAATCAGTCAGAATCCAGTTTAACCAGACCACAACAACTATTAGCAATCTAAACGTCAACTTAATCAACTGATCCTCAATTCCAACCCAGTCCTCAAGAAGCAAAGCTAAATCTGGGTTATTCTGAACCTCAGAGGTGAAAAAGATAAAATTTACTTGTTGGAATAAGATTATAAGCAAGGATGGCTTCCTTGTCTCTTGCAACTCTTGCAGCCATGGTGGATTAACTGAAAATCCTGTGGACTGAGCCGGCAGGACATTGACACTTCCAGGGGAAGTGTGAACATAGCTCGGCCAGCAGCAGTGCCACATGCTTCAGTCTGCCTCCTTGCACAGGTAGAACTGACTTGGGTCAAATATTAATTAAAATCATATTTAATACTAAATATCAGATATTCTAAACCTGAACGACCCAATCAAGAAAGGCCACATCGGGCTTCCCTGGTGGCGCAGTGGTTGAGAGTCCGCCTGCCGATGCAGGGGACGCGGGTTCGTGCCCCGGTCCAGGAAGATCCCACATGCCACGGAGCGGCTGGGCCCGTGAGCCATGGACGCTGAGACTGCGCATCCAGAGCCTGTGCTCCGCAACAGGAGAGGCCACAACAGTGAGAGGCCCGCGTACTGCAAAAACAAAAAAAAAAAAGAAAGGCCATATCTATGAAGTTGCTTGACTCGGAAGAGTCCAATACTCCAGAAACAAGCATGTTCTTTAAGCCTTAAACAGGTCTAAAAAAGAAAAAGTTAAAGTTTGTCTGGTTTTATCTTAATGTTCTAGCTGAAGGCATATTTTATGGAACTGATTGTTTAGTTTTTCTGCCTCTGTCACCAATTCTTCTCCACTATATTAAATCCCACACATGGCAAACATGAGTTAATTAAGCATTACATTACAGAGTTATCAATATAAATGTTTCAGCAGCTCCTCCTAAACCTCTGTGGCATAATTACTATTGCCCTGAAGGAGAAATGAATTTACATTGTCAACAGAAATACTTAGAAACAAACATATCTAAATGGTTAACCATCAGTACTAAAAGAACAAATTAAAGCAAGCAATAGTTAAATCATAACATTAACATTTAGATGGTCCAGCTGAGGTAATGTGAAAAGAGAATACTATATATACTTCTTGCCATTTCAGTCATACTGAAAAGAGCTTTTCAAATAACCTCATTTGCTTTCACTCCAAGAACCAAATATGAGTGTTGTCAACATTACCCTTTACCTTCTTCCAGGCTAATCATGAATATCATCAAGAAAGCATTTCTTCCAGCTCACCAAGCTCCCGCCCTTCAAGAGATGAAGACAACTTCACAAGCATCAACAAACAGAGCCAATATAAAATAATATCAGGTTGAAATTACAGGGCTGCAAGAGACTTTCAGCTATTATACGGGGCATTCTCCTCCTCTGATATAATCATTTAAACCAGTGGTTCTCAACTTCAGCTGCACATTGAAATCATCTGAGAAGCTTTTTAAAATTCTGCTGCCCAGCCCTAAACCCCAGAAATTCTAATTTAATTGGTCTGGAGTACAGCCCAAATGTCAAGTGGTTTAAAAGCTCTCCAGGTGATTTTAATGTGCAGCCAAGTGTCAAAGCCCATCAAACAAAGACCACCAAGAAAACACCTGTAGTCAATCAAGAAAAGTCAGGTTTACTTAGCTTGCTGACATATGGGAGACCCTTATGAGAATCTCGGGAAGTTGGAAGAGCTTCAAACTGGGTGATTTTAAGGAAAGCTGAGGGAAGCAGGAGACCATTCTGGATTGGATGACATCAAGAAATGGGGGAAATTCACTAATTCGGTATCTCAATTATCTTCATCCAACAGGCAGAAAGATTAGAGCAGGGCCATCATTGCTAAAGAATCGAGATCACTCAGAAGGCAAGGTTGTTAGCAATGAGAGCAGGGTGTTAATCATTTTCAGGGTTAAGGTGTTGGCCTAGTCATTGCCCTGTTCTAAACATGGTGTATTTATGTTTTTTGGCAAACACTGTGGTCTGGTTTTTCAGTAAGGCCAACTTTCCCTTTCTCTGTTTATTTAATAGGACCTGTTTTCATATTCTCACAAGGTTGAAAACCACTGATTTAAACAAACTTAAAAGCCCAGCTGAATATGAGTGCTATCTGGTTGTAATATCTGTCATTCTTTTGAGTTCCATGGTTAAAATTAGCTGACCTAGTTTATTAAACATGCATTTGATTGCTCCCCAATTTTTCCAAGTAAAACCTTCCCAAAGCTGGACCTCCCCAGATAATACTCTCTGTTCCCATTCCCTTGATAAAGTATCCAGTTATGATCACAAGTTTAATTTTCAAGAGAATGCATGCTACATTCTAAAGAAAAATCTTATATGAAATAGCCCGTTTTGATAGCATCACCATTAAAACACTAGTTCTGCTGTATTACTAAGTCATGTTCTATTTATTCTATTTTCAGTGGAAGCCAATGTTAATTTTTCACGATTACTAACTCAGCGCTACCTTGGTATGGCACCACACATGAAGGATAGGGATTCCTTACAGAAGTGTTTTTCACACTATTTTGATGACTCACCTAATGTTCTGTTTATAAGAAATCAGAATAGTGACAACCATTTATGCTTTAAGCCAAGAATGAATATATGTATGCAATAGAAATTGGGGTTACTTAACTCTTCTTGGGTAATATGGAATATTTATTTTCTCTCTTGGGAAACCCATGTAACCATAAACTAGATTTCATGTGTCTCTGAAAATAAGGCTGTTTCACTGTTTTACATGTATCAGTAGAGGAAGTCACATTATAAGAGTCAGAAAATATATTAACCTCTGATAGTATATCCAGAGTGTCAGTTACTCATAGGAAACTCCACTCAGGGCCACCTGATATCATCCATATTATCTACTCCTCTAAGCTACACAGAGATGGGATAAAAGTTGTCCTCACCTAGACTGAGTTATTTCTACTGCTGGATCCTAAGGGAGCCTGGAAATGGCACCATTGTTTCCCTACTTGAGCTCTGAACCAGCGAAGAAAACCAAAAATTAAGGCAGAAAGATGTTTAAAACCTTTATAACCAAACGATGCCATGTCACAGGTTGAATTCTCCAAGTGCAGACACTGAGATAGAATTTGAGTTCAAGGTGTATATAAGGGATTAAAGGAAGGGGAGGAAGCAGGATTGAGCAGAGGAAAAAGTCACACTATGATGCAGACCCAAGAAAATGTGGCCAACCTGGCAGGAAGCTGTGGAGTAAACATTGCCCATGAGAGTCATCCCAGAGTGGGTTGAAAGATCTGGGTCTTTAAACGCCCTCCTAGCTCACTCACCAAATGTGGGCTTCCCGGGGAAGAGCATGGCTGTGAGCAAGGCATCTGGCTCCACGCAGCTGAGGCAGACCCTAAAAGAACAGGCAGCTGGAGGCACTCTGCCCATTGCCCCCTTCACAGCTGGACAGCAACTCCTTCCTCGCAGGGGCTCTGGGGAGCACATCTTCATGTCTACCCCAGACCAAGTTGGAGAGCGTGGCTAAGACATTTAGCAACAATAGACTTCCCAATAGGACATCCAGACACAGATAGCACTAACTAATCACAGACCTCGTTTACAGAATGAAAACTGAAAACTCCTAGTACAGAGAAACTGACCCAGAATATGCAATTTTCACTAGCAGCTGGCCTTCAAAGAAGAAATAAAGGAAGAGACTGAGCTTTGTATGCCCATCTCTGCTCCCACATTCACCAAAAAAGAGGGAGTTAGGAACAGAGATATAGAGACAGGCCAGAGATGATGTGCTAATGGTGACCCTCCACACGAAAGGAGGTGAGCGGTCCCCCCTGTCCTCCACCAATCGAGTCACAGAACTTGACAGTCAGTTAAAGGCAGTACAGCTAGGCTTATTAAACTTTTTAGGTCTCCGGATTATAATAATAACTCAAAACACTCATGTATATAGTAATCATTTTTCTCCATTCTTATATTATACCATTTGAAAGGTTGGTGACTGAGGAGTTGGTTTGTTTAGTTGTTTGAGGAATTGGAGTTTGAATGTTTATTCTTGTAGTTGCATGTAAAAGAACAGGTTTATTTACCAAGTCCTAAATAACATTAACTTTTTTTAGATTTTCTGTATTCTTTTCTGTATTAATGCAAAAGTCACAGAGGAAATTTTAATCACTCAGTGACAAAGTGATATATGTTGCAAGTGGCAATTCCCAGCAGGCAAACTGCTTACCCTCATTCCCCTTTCAGGCACGTACCTCTTGACACTAACAGCATGATGCCACAGAAGGGAGGCTGCCTTGTTAGCTACTTAGGATAGAAAGCACCTAGGAACTCGGATCCAGGAGTCCCAGTAAGACCCAGAGAGCACAGGAAGCAAATGCAACCATGGAGACCCCACTTCTTCAGCAAAATGTTGAGGGTAACTCCAGCCGTGGCCACAAGGTGCAAACCACAGATTTTTATGGCAGGAGCATTGATCTGTCAAAGGCATGTCAGTCTATTCTTAGCCAGCCAGCCAGTTTCTTTTATGTAGTTGGCTAGTCCTTTCTCTATGAGAATATGATAATGAAATGTTGCTAAGGAATTTATTTTTAAAACAATGGTCACCTGTTTCATCAGGTAGATTTGATGTCACAGAGATTTACTCCTGACAAGATTATATGCCAGGCCACTCATTTCTACTCAAGCAACTGAGACAAGACAGTCTTTGAGAACTCATTCTAGACTGGTGATCAAAAGACCACCCTAAGACCATTTCCTAAAACCAGCCATCTGGAATAGCTGCCTAAAATAGGTAGAGCCTAGCCAAGTTAAGGAAAACACAGATCTAAGTTGATCTGCCTGAGTTTTCCTGAACCTACACTTTGAACAGTGTTTTACAATGTGCGGTCCTATGACCACCTACTACACAAACACTCCAAGAAGTTGCTAAGAATGTGGATGGCTAGAGACCCCACACCTAGTGAAGGTGACTATCTATGGGGTGTGACCCAAGAGGCTGCATGTTCAACAAGTTCACCAGGTGATCCTAATGCACACTAGGGTTTGAGAAACCCTCTTAGAAATTTAACTCTGGAACAGGGTCAGAGACATAGTCCAGAATTCAAGCTCAAAGGAAAAATTCTACAAAATTCATTTGACCTTTTTTGGGAATAGTATTTTTCACATGAGAAAACTCTTATTCATTCAGTAAATATCTTATATTCCTGCCACATCCAGACCCTGTGCTAAATACAGCAGATTCAAAATAAAATGCATAGAATATTATAAGAATGGGTCTAGTGATCAGCTCGGTGCTTTGTGACCGCCTGGAGGGGTGGGATAGGGAGGGTGGGAGGGAGATGCAAAAGAGAGGGGATATGGGAACATATGTGTATGTATAACTGATTAAAAAAAATATATATATATATATAAAAAGAATGGGTCTAGTAGTGCCACCCATTATAACTCCTTTCACACTGAATTCAGATCTTACAATATGCATATCACTAGGAATTAAAATGAGAATTCAGAAAAGAATTAAACTTCTGCTCAAGTGGAGCTATCCTAAGAAAAGACAAACATTAAAAAGTGTACATAGGGTATAATTACATGAATCTAGTTCTCTTCAGGGAAAAGAGCGGTGTGGACGGTGGAGAGACAAGCACATGACTATTTTAAAATAAAAAGATCTCTTAAAATAAGAGATCAGAGCTTAGAGATGATTCCCAACCCAACTGGAGTCAGTTCTTTATACTAGAATCAGAGTCGATGAACTTTTGATCTGTCCCTTCTTTCTTTGGAAGTGTAGATGTAAAAGCTGTTATCAAACAAGACTATGAAGACAGGATAAAAGGATAATATATGAATTATGATTGATTTTCCATAAAGTATCCATGAACTCAGCTGAAACATTAAAACTTCTCCACACATACCACCTGCTATGGTCTGAGTGTTTCTGTCCCACCCCCCCGGATTCATATGTTGAGATCCTAATGTCCATTGTGATGATATTAGCAGATGAGGCCTTTGGGAGGTGATTAGGTCATGAGGGCAGAGCCCTCATAAATGAAATTAATACCCATATAAAAGAGACCCCAGAGAGCTCCCTTGCCTCCTGCCACCATGTGATGACACAAGAAGGCTCTAAGCCAGGAAGAGGCTCCTCACTCAATCACACTGGCACCTTGATCTCGGCCTTTCCAAACTCCAGAACTGTGAAAAATAAATTTCTGTTGTTTATAAGCCTCCCAGCCTATGGTATTTTGTTATATCAGCCCAAAAGGACTAAGACATTACCAGAACAGACTAGAAAATTCCTCCTTGCTTGCTACAATAAGCTAAACTTGCTCAAGATTGAGCACACAAAAGTTTCTATAAAGCTTTACGCAAACATGGTTGTGCTATGAGAAACAACTTAAATATAGCTCCATTTGACCCTCATAGCTTTTTACAAAAAGATTTTACAAAGTATTTGTATTTATAAACTTTGTCCTATGATCAAATAAAATCTAATTAGATGGTTTTATCAACATCTTGCCAAAGTCAAAATAAAGAAAAGCGAGACTTCCGGGGAAGATGGTGGGAGAGTAAGACGCGGAGATCACCTTCCTCCCCACAGATACACCAGAAATACAGCTACACGTGGAACAACTCCTACAGAACACCTACTGAATGCTGGCAGAAGACCCCAGACCTCCCAAAAGGCAAGAAACTCCCCACGTACCTGGGTAGGGCAAAGCGAAGAGATTCCCGCACAGAGGATCGGTGCCGACCGGCACAAACCAGCCCTAGAGACTTGTCTGCTCGCCCGCCGGGACGGGCGGCGCTGGAAGCTGAGGCTCGGGCTTCGGTCAAAGCGCAGGGAGAGGACTGGGGCTGGCGGCGAGAACTCAGCCTGAAGGGGGCTAATGCGCCACAGCTAGCCGGGAGGGAGTCCGGGAAAACTCGGGAGCTGCTGAAGAGGCAAGAGACTTTTTCTTCCCTCTTGGTTTCCTGGTGCGCTAGGAGAGGGGATTAAGAGCGCTGCTTAAAGGAGCTCCACAGACGGGCGCGAGTAGCGGCTAAAAGCGCGGAGCCCAGAGACGGGCGTGGGACGCTGGGGCTGCTGCCGCCGCCGCCAAGAGGCCTATGTGCGAGTGCAGGTCACTGTCCACGCCGCCCTTCCGGGAGCCTGTGCAGCCCATCACTGCCGGGGTCCCGAGATCCAGGGACGGCTTCCCTGGGAGAACGCACGGCACGCCTCGGGCTGGTGCAACATCACGCCGGCCTCTGCCGCTGCAGGCTCGCCCCGCACGCCGTGCCCCTCCCTCCCCCCCGGCCTGAGTAAGCCAGAGTCCCTGAAGCGGCTGCTCCTTTAACCCTGTCCTGTCTGAGCAAAGAACAGACGCCCTCCAGCGACCTACACGCAGAGGCAGGGCCAAATCCAAAGCTGAGACCCGGGAGCTGTGAGAACAAAGAAGAGAAAGGGAAATCTCTCCCAGCAGCCTCAGAAGCAGCGGATTAAAGCTCCACAATCAACTAGATGTACCCTGCATCTGTGGAATACATGAATAGACAACAAATCATCCCAAATTGAGGAGCCAGGAGTCAGTGCTGTGCCTCTGAGGTGGGAGAGCCAACTTCAGGACACTGGTCCACAAGAGACCTCCCAGCTCCACATAATATCAAACGGCGAAAATCTTCCAGAGATCTCCATCTCAACACCAGCACCCAGCTTCACTCAACGACCAGCAAGCTACAGTGCTGGACAACCCTATGCCAAACAAGTAGCAAGAGAGGAACACAACGCCACCCATTAGCAGAGAGGCTGCCTAAAATCATAAAAAGTCCGCAGACACCCCAAAACACACCACCAGACGTGGACCTGCCCACCAGAAAGACAAGATCCAGCCTCATCCACCAGAACACAGGCACTAGTCCCCTCCACCAGGAAGCCTACACAACCCACTAAACCAACCTTAGCCACTGGGGACAGACACCAAAAACAACGGGAACTACGAACCTGCAGCCTGCAAAAAGGAGACCCCAAACACAGTAACATAAGCAAAATGAGAAGACAGAAAAACACACAACAGGAGAAGGAGCAAGATAAAAACCCACCAGACCTAACAAATGAAGAGGTAATAGGCAGTCTACCTGAAAAAGAATTCAGAATAATGATAGTAAAGATGATCCAAGATTTTATTTCCAAGATCCAAAATCTTGGAAATAGAATAGACAAAATGCAAGAAACAGTTAACAAGGACCTAGAAGAACTAAAGATGAATCAAGCATCGATTAAAAACACAATAAATGAAATGAAAAATACTCTAGATGGGATCAATAGCAGAATAACTGAGGCAGAAGAACGGATAAGTGAGGTGGAAGATAAAATAGTGGAAATAACTGATGCAGAGCAAAATAAAGAAAAAGGGATGAAAAGAACAGAGGACAGTCTCAGAGACCTCTGGGACAACATTAAATGCACCAACATTCGAATTATAGGGGTTCCAGAAGAAGAAGAGAAAAAGAAAGGGACTGAGAAAATATTTGAAGAGATTATAGCTGAAAAGTTCCCTAATATGGGAAAGGAAATAGTTAATCAAGTCCAGGAGGCACAGAGAGTCCCATACAGAATAAACCCAAGGAGAAACACGCCAAGACACATATTAATCAAACTGTCAAAAATTAAACACAAAGAAATCATATTAAAAGCAGCAAGGGAAAAACAACAAATAACACACAAGGGAATCCCCATCAGGTTAACAGCTGATCTCTCAGCAGAAACTCTACAAGCTGGAAGGGAGTGGCAGGACATAATTAAAGAGATGAAGGAGAAAAACCTGCAACCAAGATTACTCTACCCAGCAAGGATCTCATTCAGATTTGATGGAGAAATTAAAACGTTTACAGACAAGCAAAAGCTGAGAGAGTTCAGCACCACCAAACCAGCTTTACAACAAATGCTAAAGGAACTTCTCTAGGCAAGAAACACAACAGAAGGAAAAGACCTACGATAACGAACCCAAAACAATTAAGAAAATGGGAATAGGAACATACATATCGATAATTACCTTAAATGTAAATGGACTAAATGCTCCCACCAAAAGACACAGATTGGCTGAATGGATACAAAAACAAGACCCATATATATGCTGTCTACAAGACACCCACTTCAGACCTAGAGACACATACGGACTGAAAGTAAGGGGATGGAAAAAGATATCGCATGCAAATGGAAATCAAAAGAAAGCTGGAGTAGCAAGTCTCATATCAGACAAAATAGACTTTAAAATAAAGACAAAGAAGGACACTACATAATGATCAAGGGATCGATCCAAGAAGAAGATATAACAATTGTAAATATTTATGCACCCAACATAGGAGCACCTCAATACATAAGGCAAATACTAACAGCCATAAAAGGAGAAATCGACAGTAACACAATCATAGTAGGGGACTTTAACACCCCACTTTCACCAATGGACAGATCATCCAAAATGAAAATAAATAAGGAAACACAAGCTTTAAATGATACATTAAACAAGATGGACTTATTTGGTATTTATAGGACATTCCATCCAAAACCAACAGAATACACATTTTTCTCAAGTGCTCATGGAACATTCTCCAGGATAGATCATATCTTGGGTCACAAATCAAGACTTGGTAAATTTAAGAAAATTGAAATTGTATCAAGTATCTTTTCTGACCACAATGCTATGAGACTAGATATCAATTACAGGAAAAGAGCTGTAAAAACTACAAACACATGGAGGCTAAACAATACACTACTTAATAATGAAGTGATCACTGAAAAAATCAAAGAGGAAATTAAAAAATACCTAGAAACAAATGATAATGGAGACACGATGACCCAAAACCTATGGGATGCAGCAAAAGCAGTTCTAAGAGGGAAGTTTATAGCAATACAATCCTACCTTAAGAAACAGGAAACATCTCGAATAAACAACCTAACCTTGCACCTAAAGCAATTAGAGAAAGAAGAACAAAAACATCCCAAAGTTAGCAGAAGGAAAGAAATCATAAAAATCAGATCAGAAATAAATGAAAAAGACATGAAGGAAACAATAGCAAAGATCAACCAAACTAAAAGCTGGTTCTTTGAGAAGATAAACAAAATTGATAAACCATTAGCCAGACTCATCAAGAAAAAAAGGGAGAAGACTCAAATCAATAGAATTAGAAATGAAAAAGGAGAAGCAACAACTGACACTGCAGAAATACAGAAGATCATGAGAGATTACTACAAGCAACTCTATGCCAATAAAATGGACAACCTGGAAGAAATGGACAAATTCTTAGAAATGCACAACCTGCCAAGACTGAATCAGGAAGAAATAGAAAATATGAACAGACCAATCACAAGCACTGAAATTGAAACTGTGATTAAAAATCTTCCAACAAACAAAAGCCCAGGACCAGATGGCTTCACAGACGAATTCTATCAAACATTTAAAGAAGAGCTAACACCTATCCTTCTCAAACTCTTCCAAAATATAGCAGAGGGAGGAACACTCCCAAACTCATTCTACGAGGCCACCATCACCTTGATACCAAAACCAGACAAAGATGTCACAAAGAAAGAAGACTACAGGCCAATATCACTGATGAACATAGATGCAAAGATCCTCAACAAAATACTAGCAAACAGAATCCAACAGCACATTAAAAGGATCATACACCATGATCAAGTGGGGTTTATTCCAGGAATGCAAGGATTCTTCAATATATGCAAATCAATCAACGTGATACACCATATTAACAAATTGAAGGAGAAAAACCATATGACAATCTCAATAGATGCAGAGAAAGCTTTTGACAAAATTCAACACCCATTTATGATAAAAAAAAACCTGCAGAGAGTAGGCATAGAGGGAAATTTCCTCAACATAATAAAGGCCATATATGACAAACCCACAGCCAGCATCGTCCTCAATGGTGAAAAACTGAAACCATTTCCACTAAGATCAGGAACAAGACAAGGTTGCCCACTCTCGCCACTCTTATTCAACATAGTTTTGGAAGTTTTAGCCACAGCAATCAGAGAAGAAAAGGAAATAAAAGGAATCCAAATCGGAAAAGAAGAAGTAAAGCTGTCACTGTTTGCAGATGACATGATACTATACATAGAGAATCCTAAACATGCTACCAGAAAACTACTAGAGCTAATCAATGAATTTGGTAAAGTAGCAGGATACAAAATTAATGCACAGAAATCTTTGGTATTCCTATATACTAATGATGAAAAATCTGACAGTGAAATCAAGGAAACACTCCCATTTACCACTGCAACAAAAAGCATAAAATATCTAGGAATAAACCTACCTAAGGAGACAAAAGACCTGTATGCAGAAAATTATAAGACACTGATGAAAGAAATTAAAGATGATACAAATAGATGGAGAGATGTACCATGTTCTTGGATTGGAAGAATCAACATTGTGAAAATGACTCTACTACCCAAAGCAATCTACAGATTCAATGCAATCCCTATCAAACTACCACTGGCATTTTTCACAGAACTAGAACAAAAAATTTCACAATTTGTATGGAAACACAAAAGACCCCGAATAGCCAAAGCAATCTTGAGAACGAAAAATGGAGCTGGAGGAATCAGGCTCCCTGACTTCAGACTATACTACAAAGCTACAGTAATCAAGACACTATGGTACTGGCACAAAAACAGAAAGATAGATCAATGGAATAGGATAGAAAGCCCAGAGATAAACCCACGCACATATGGTCACCTTATCTTTGATAAAGGAGGCAGGAATGTACAGTGGAGAAAGGACAGTCTCTTCATTAAGTGGTGCTGGGAAAACTGGACAGGGACATTTAAAAGTATGAGATTAGATCACTCCCTAACACCATACACAAAAATAAGCTCAAAATGGATTAAAGACCTAAATGTAAGGCCAGAAACTATCAAACTCTTAGAGGAAAACATAGGTAGAACACTCTATGACATAAATCACAGCAAGATCCTTTTTGACCCACCTGCTAGAGAAATGGAAATAAAGACAAAAATAAACACATGGGACCTAATGAAACTTAAAAGCTTTTGCACAGCAAAGGAAACCATAAACAAGACCAAAAGACAACCCTCAGAATGGGAGAAAATATTTGCAAATGAAGCAACTGACAAAGGATTAATCTACAAAATTTATAAGCAGCTCATGCAGCTCAATAACAAAAAAACAAACAACCCAATCCAAAAATGGGCAGAAGACCTAAGTAGACATTTCTCCACAGAAGATATACAGACTGCCAACAAACATATGAAAGGATGCTCAACATCTTTACTCATTAGAGAAATGCAAATCAAAACTACAATGAGATATCATCTCACACCAGTCAGAATGGCCATCATCAAGAAATCTAGAAACAATAAATGCTGGAGAGGGTGTGGAAAAAAGGGAACACTCTTGCACTGCTGGTGGGAATGTGAATTGGTACAGCCACTATGGAGAACGGTATGGAGGTTCCTTAAAAAACTACAAATAGAACTACCATATGACCCAGCAATCCCACTACTGGGCATATACCCTGAGAAAACCAGAATTCAAAAAGAGTCATGTACCAAAATGTTCATAGCAGCCCTATTTACAATAGCCTGGAGATGGAAACAACCTAAGTGTCCATCATCGGATGAATGGATAAAGAAGATGTGGCACATATATACAATGGAATATTACTCAGCCATAAAAAAAAACGAAATTGAGCTATTTGTAATGAGGTGGATAGACCTAGAGTCTGTCATACAGAGTGAAGTAAGTCAGAAAGAGAAAGACAAATACTGTATGCTGACACATATATATGGAATTTAAGAAAAAAATGTCATCAAGAACATAGGAGTAAGACAGGAATAAAGACACAGACCTACTAGAGAATGGACTTGAGGATATGGGGAGGGGGAAGGGTAAGCTGTGACAAAGCAAAAGAGCACCATGGACATATATACACTACCAAACGTAAGGTAGATAGCTAGTGGGAAGCAGCTGCATAGCACAGGGAGATCAGCTCGGTGCTTTGTGACCGCCTGGAGGGGTGGGATAGGGAGGGTGGGATAGGGAGGGTGGGAGGGAGACGCAAAAGGGAGGGGATATGGGAACATATGTATATGTATAACTGATTAAATTTGTTATAAAGCAAAAAAAAAAAAAAAAGAAAAGCATGCAATGAAGAAAACTGGAAAGAATATATTATGTTAAAAGTAAATGGTGGTGGGGCCTCCCTGGTGGCGCAAGTGGTTGAGAGTCCGCCTGCCGATGCGGGGGATGCGGGTTCGTGCCCCGGTCTGGGAGGATCCCATATGCCGCGGGGCGGCTGGGCCCGTGGGCCATGGCCGCTGAGCCTGCGCGTCCGGAGCCTGTGCTCCGCAACGGGGGAGGCCACAACAGTGAGAGGCCCGCATACCGCAAAAAAAAAAAAAAAAAAAAAAAAAGTAAATGGTGGAACTATGGTTGATTTTCCTGCATTTCCCAGACGTTTAAAAATGAGAATATATTACTTTATAATGAAAAAATTTTATATTAATTTCTTAGGGAGTTTTTTATGAAAATAGAATTTTTTAAGTAAAAATAAGTCTACAAGTTACTGCTGTCAAACCTGAGTTTGTGGGCCTGACACACAGTGAGACCAAACCAACCAAAATGTCAGAGTTTGGAGCAGAGAAAGGTTTATTAGTTGAGGAGGCACCAACCCAGAAGATGGGTGACCTAGACTCATCTGAGATCCATCTTGCTGGCTGGCCAGGGTGCAAGGTTTTTAAAAACAAAAAAGGTAAAGGCGAGAGCATCTTTGTGGTCTCAGCTTCCTGATAAGACCTCATTTGCAGACAACCCGGCACCATCTTGTGCCTCGATGCATCATTGGGGATTGTGATTGATCTATGTGTTCCCGCAAAGCAAACTAGTAAATCAGGGTCTTGTGATCCCTCCCTTCTTTCTAGGAGAGAGCAAAAGCAATGGTTGAGGCATTTTATTATTTACTTAGAGCCTTCATGATGGTTCAGGAGTTTCAGTTCTTAATTGACCCCCCAGTGCCATCAATTTTAAGTCCACTTGGGGCCCGCTGGTTGAAGCCACAGGACATAATCTCAACAGTTTGGGGTCATAAACCAAGACATTAGTTTAAGCTAACAATCATGAAACAGATTGTGCTGGGTTTGCTTTTCCTTTGTTTCTGTGTTCCCTCACTTTCCTAGTTAGTTACTATTTGAATCTGCTCTTTGGAACTCGGGGAACATCTAGGAGACTAAAGCCTTTTTTACAAACAAGAGGCAGGCAGAGGACATGGTGTGTGGGGTGGGGGGGACCCCCATAGGGTCCTGATCAGTTACATTAAGAGTCTTCAGTATGGGCCTCCCTGGTGGTGCAAGTGGTTGAGAGTCCGCCTGCTGATGCAGGGGATACGGGTTCGTGCCCCGGTCTGGGAGGATCCCATATGCCGCGGAGCGGCTGGGCCCGTGAGCCATGGCCGCTGAGCCTGCGCGTCCGGAGCCTGCGCGTCCGGAGCCTGTGCTCCGCAACGGGGGAGGCCACAACAGTGAGAGGCCCGCATACCGCAAAAAAAAAAAAAAAAAAAAAAAAAAAAAAGAGTCTTCAGTGGTCATTGTTTCTTTTTACCTTTAATCCCTTTCTTCTTTTCTAAAAATGTGTTTTAAGCTGCAGGCCAGATCGCCTCTATTCTTTATTTTCTAACATTTATAAGCCTCAACGTTTTTGCTATAAGAAAAAGTTCTGACTTTCCTTTTTCTTTTTTATTGCAAGCCCATAAATTCTAACCACAGCTGTCCAGTCCACCTCCCATTATTCTCAATAATCTTGACTAACTGACTTTGAAAGCATATTGCTTTAGCACATTAACTTTCGCTGGGGCACCTTTTATCCACACCTGACTCCCCTACCCTGCATTTTACATCCATTCTAACTAACAGTTTTCTAGGTAATAAATTATACATGACATCTGTCTTATCCTAGCTTTTTAAATCCCTGTAGCCTCCTAAACGTCTTTTTTAATGTCCTTATCCTCAAGTCCAGGCCATCTCTGGTATTTCCTTTATGTGATAATTTTCTGATTATCTTTTCTTTTATCTTTGCCTTTATGCCCTACTCCACTACCTTCATCAGCATTTCTTTCCAGTAGCTTTTTTTTTTTTGCGGTACGCGGGCCTCTCACTGCTGTGGCTTCTCCCGTTGCAGAGCACAGGCTCCAGACGCGCAGGCTCAGCGGCCACGGCTCACAGGTCCAGCAGCTCCGTGGCATGTGGGATCCTCCCGGACCGGGGCACGAACCCGCATCCCCTGCATCGGCAGGCGGACTCTCAACCACTGCGCCACCAGGGAAGCCCTAGCTGCTTTTTTTTTTTTTTTTTTTTAAGTCCCTTTTTTGTTTCTTAAATTCTTCTTCTTTGTGGCTCACTCCACCAGCCTTGGGCTAGTAAAAGGTGAATGCTTCTAATTCACCATAATTGCAACACTTCTACTTATTTAAAATTTTAAATTTAAATTCCCTAGTGGCACAGTGGATAAGACTCCGAGCTCCCAATGCAGGGGGCCCAAGTTCGATCTCTGGTCAGGGAACTAGATCCCACATGCATGCCACAACTAAGAGTTCTCACACCACAACTAAGGAGCCCACATGCTGCAACTAAGGAGCCAGAATCTGCCATGCATCACACCCAGCTCCTGCCAGGAATAAAGGACCACTCCCACCAAGTCCCTCCGAATGTTGCCTTGATTGGAACATGCCATATTGTCATTTCTTGGTTTCTTTTCATTTATTTTTCCCTCTAAACCTTGAAATACAAATGGAGGAGAAAGGGTTCCTAGTCGTGCGTGTAACATCAGTATTTATCACAGCAACTAGCACATGGCAAATGCTGAATAATTATCTATTAGATAGATATAGGATCCACTTTTCACAACACATGAATTCAGAAGCAGGTATGGGAACCCAGATGTCTTCGACTAAGCCAAACATAAAGAGATTTGACAAAATGTAAAACACAAAAGCATACAAAAAAACAAGCCCAATTTTTTTACTAATTCAACAGACATAAAATTACTCAATCAAAATGCTATAAAAGTTTCTAACCACTTACTTTCAATTTCTGTACTTATCATGGGCTAATGACAGTTTGCCATCCAGAGATCACACTTTCAGTAGTGCTGCACTGAGGCATAGGACAGCCAGGACCTGCTCAGCATCCATCCATGAAATTCAGTAGTTGAACACCTCATGGGGTGACCTTCAACCACTAGAAGGTAAGAGCTGACAGATAAGGTCCTGAGACAGGTCGTACATCTTTTCCAATGGTCCCATGGGATGGAGCCACAGCCACCCATAGCCATGGCTCATTTTATAGTGCATCTTCCTTCCTGCTTTGCTGACCCTGTACCTGCCAATTCTGCTCCCTAGGATAATGTTCCCCAATAAAGCACTCACTTTAGCTTTTACCTGAAAATCTGCTTTCTGGGAAGCCCAGAAAACAAAAGTCAAGATACTCTTTGCAACTCACCTAAAGTCAGGGGGAAACACAGGGCACAGAATGTGCAAAACTCACTATCCTCCCTCTAATGCTGCACACAGCTGTGCTTCTATTGGTTTCCTCTTTCCCTACTACCTTTTGGTCGGCCTGCTGCAGCTGCTACAGATTTAATGACCCAACCTGTGAGAAATCCCTCTATTCAACCTCAAGTCCAGGCACTATGTTTTCTTCATCCTAAGATAAACCATTCAGTCACAGGCAAGGCTCATTTGACCCTTACAATTGACCCTTAAAATTGGCTAGTGTAATGAATAGGACACATATCATAATCCTTGTGGATGAGGAAACTGAGAAACAGAAAGGATAAGTGATTTGTCCATGGACAGTCAATAATTTTGTGACAGAGTGATGAATAAAGCTCAATTACACTGTTTCCTTTTCATGTGTTTTTACATCACTTTATATTCTGACAAGAGCAGGCAGATTTTCCTGGCCAAGGTGGCCAAGTGGCTAATATTTCAACAGATAAACGAATATGCTGGTAAAAATATCAGTTACTTTCAGAGGGAGGTCATGAATTCCCCCTTAGAGAATGCATTACTTTGAACACAGTCGATACCCCATAAATGTATGATAAATGAAAGAATAAATAAATGTATAATCAATCTAAACCTGGTATTTTTACAATCTACAAGCCTTTAAAATTATTCTGCTAGAATAAAATCACACACAGATTTCAAGCATACAGACACCTAGAATCCCCTGGATCAAAGGAGATTGTTTTAGTTTAAAGAAAGTGCAAAGTTTAAAACACACACATACATACACACACACACAAATTCCCTCAGTCAACAATCAACATGACAGGTAGATTGGACTCATTTCAGAATAATGGTACAAACGTACAAAGTAAATTTCACACTAAATCTCCATCAGTACATGTGCATTCATTATAAGTAAATGTATCAAAAAGCCTGAAGGCTTGAGAAATGCCATCTGTGAAAATTATCTAACACTGGCCTTTTAAAGTCTTCTGGAAATTCTGAGTATGCAATTGACACCAGAATACATAAGCAAACAGTGCAAGCATGTATGCACCCAAATTGGGAGCATAACTAGTCATCTAGTGAGTAGATGAAAATGTCATTTCCTAGTATAAGTACAGTTTCATGAGAAATTGATAGTGTATGCCAGCTCTATGAATGCATTTTCAGATGGTGACTTGAAGGACCCTGAAACTATAAAGGCAAAGAACATAATGCTGCTTGAACCAGAGTGTGATCATTCTGACTTGAAATTACTTGAAAGGAAAAGTGATATTACATATCAAATAAGTAAAAAGAAAATATATTTATATAGAAGTTAAAATCTTGCTAGGAAAACAAAAGGTGAAGTTGTACAGAATTATAGCAAACCCTCCAAACCTGCACTGTCCAATACTGTGGGTACCAGTCTCATGTGGGTATTGAGATATGGTTGTGCAACTGAGAACTTAATGTTTAATTTTATTTAATTTTAATTAATGTAAAGTTACTTTTAATTATAATTAATTTTAAATTACATTTAATTTAATTAAGTTAATTTGAATTTAAAAAACCAATTCTCAATACAGTTATTAGAAAACTTTTATATGTATTTGGAACAACTTCGGTGTGTGAATTTATTTTTTCAACTAGAAATTCCATGAAACCTAAATAAGTATTCAGTATTTTTCTGGTGAAAATTTAGTGTCCAAATGAAGGTTTGCTGATCGACTCAGTTGTTAGCTACTTGCAGAACACGTCAAAGGCAAGTAAATAATTAAGTTTCTCAAGCACAGCATACCCTACTAAGTACTTCCTTAGATTCAGAAATAACTAAAACCATGACAATTAAATACCAACTGCATAAAAATTTCCCCCTCAAAAATAACAAAACCGTGCAGATAAACAAGAAAATGTCTTGAAAGAAACTAGCTATATCTTTCATTGTCTTGGATTAGATATCAGAATGAGTATCAAAATATCAAGAAATTACCAGGGTTTTCAACATTATTAAGTCACACAATTAAATTGGACATGAGTTCAAAATGCAGCAAGCCAAGTCATAATGATATAGCAGTCAACCACACCATTACCCAAAACCTTAAAACACGTTACCAGGACTGGAGAAGGAGACACTGGTTGAGAATGGGTGAAAAAGTACCCACTTGGTGTTACAGATCAAAAGATATATATTCAAAAAAACTTTTTTTTTTAAGATTCCACTTTAAGTATTTCTCAAAACTAACTATTTGTAGGATAATACACAAAATTCTAGACTTAATTGCTAACTACATTGCAGTAGATGGCAACTACCACAAAGTTTGAAAGAAAAATTAGGATAAAAGCTTAAAAGTGTTGTCCAGAACATATAACCTAGCTTCATATACACCATCATAAATAAACATGATTTGGAATTTCCTTTGAGTGCAGGTAGTAGGGCATTAAGCATAATTAAATTCACATATTTTGAGCATCATTATGAAAGTTTAGAAGCAAAACCTTTATACAGAAGAGCCGCATACCCAAGCTGAAATAATGCATTCAATTCTGTTTGCTGTTGACACGTCAAGACAGATATAAGAAACCAAAAAGAGATGAGAAGTTCAACCAACATAGCCAAAACTAGAGGGAAAAATCAGAGATTAGGCACCTCCAGGTAAAAAGGTAAGAGATGATTAGAATGTTTCGAAGTCTATTTGTAAAATACTAATAAACAACAGAAACAGTAAACACCATTTTGTTTAAAAAATATATTTTAAGCCAATTAGATAATTCATTCATTCAATAAATATTTACCAAGGACCCACTTCATCTTAGACACTGTAAAAGGCAGGCTCCAGCACAGAGATGAGAAAGGCAAAGCAACTGCCTTCAAAATGGCCACAGTATGGGAAGAACAACATAACAATTACAACAGAATGTAGTAAATATTTTAATATAAAGCATGGTCATCTTGTCTGGAAACAGATATAATTTAATATGTATTTGAATATTTTATTGATAGATGTTTATGTATATTGCCTGTGTTTCCAGACTTTAAAGCCACCCTTGTACTAGGTGCTATGGGACCACTAGGAAGGATGTTCACAGCTCGAGGAGGGAAAAAGGGAAAATGTCAGGGAATCTTTTACAAAGGATATAATGCTTGAACGCAAGGATGATAGAGGGATTTGGGAAATAGACAATGGAGGGAACATTTCCTGATTGAAAGGACGACATAATGACAGAGATAAAAGAATGCACCAAGCATCTGGGAACTGGCTAGAAGTTATATTCTGTATAGCCTGAGCAAAGACTGGGTACACTGACACTTCCTGCCTGCTGTCTTTAGTAGAATCACCATTTCTTTTTCTGTGCAATTTTGTTCCAATTAAAGGTGTAAAAAATTGAGAAAATAATGAAATAAAGAAAAACATTAATTACCCATATTTCTACCACCCAGAAATAATCACTTTTGGTTACTTTTCTATGAATATAACTATTTTTATGGATGGATGGAGATATATGTATATATATATATATATATATATATATATATATATATATATATATATATATATATATATATATATATATATATGAAGCGCACTAAAATTCATGGCTAACATTTATGTCATCCTTACCTATGCCAGGCCCTATTCCAAGCACTTTACATGTATTTATTCAATCAACCTTAGGAAATAGGTTTCATTACCCATTTTATAAAGGAGAATAACAGTGAATTTAGGTAACTTTCCCAAGATTCCACAACCAGTATTTGGCAGAGACCCTGTTAGAAGTCTACCAAACTCAGGAGTCTTATTTTATCTCTTGCTTCCCTCAGATCTGTGTGCTTCAGGCACATTTACCTTCTTTTCATTCCTGGATTATCCCCAGTACATTTCCACCCCCAGAATCTTAGAACATGCTGTGTCCTCAGCCTAGAACAGTTTTTTAAACCGATCATAGAAACCAATATCCTGAGCTTTAATATCATACAGACTTAGATTTATATCTCAGTCCAGCTATCCACTAGTTTATATATGATCATGATGGTCAGTCTTATGTGTCAACTGAGCCAGATTAAATCAAACTAGGGGTTGCTGTGAAAGTATATTGTAGATGTGATTAAAGTCTATAGTCAGTTTACTTTAATAAAGAAGAGTATTCTAGATAATCTCAGTAAGCCAGCTTCAATTAATTGAAAAGCCTTAAGAGCAGAACTGAGGTTTCCGCAAGGAACAAGAAATTCTGCTTATGGACTGCAGCTTCAGCCAATGCCCAAAAGTTCTGGCCTCTCCTTCCTGATGGTCTCCCTACAGAGATTTAGGACTTGCCTTGCCAATCCCTGCAATCTATCTATCTATCTAATGTGTATGAACACACATGTATATACACACATATAAATCCTATTGGATCTGTTTCTTTGATGAAATTCTGATCTGAGACAAATTATCTCTCTGGGTCTCAATTTCCTCATGTGGGAAATGGGGATAGAGTTAGTACATAGCTCATACAGTGCCTGTAAGAACTGAATGAAATACTATGTTTAAACACTTAGCACAGTGCCTGACATGTGATAAGTTAATTTTTCATCAATGTTGCCATCAAATGTGTACTAATATTTGTAAACAGAGTCCATATCAAATAATAAGCTTTAATTTTCTTTTCATTTGAACTGAGGCAACTCCCTTAAATATTAATAAGACATTTATCATCAAGACTTTGCCATGCAACAGAGTACGATTCAATTCTATTCTCATGGAAAAAAAAGAACAAAGGTTCATCAGAGTGGAATGGAAAAATTATGAAACTACTCCAGTGGTACAGTTGGAAAATGGAATACAATACAGCAATGAGAACAAATGACTATCTACAAGTTGGATGAATTGTGCATACTGAGTGAGAGAGTCACAACAAAGTACATACTGTACAATTTTATTCATATATAAAGTATAAAAGCACACAAAGCTAGTCTATGATGAAGGAAGTCAGAATAGTGGTTAATTGGGGAGGTCAAGAGAGAAGTCACTGGGAGGGAACAGAAGGGGGCTTCCAAGATGCTGGGAATGTCTTTTTATCTCTTGATCTGGGAGCTTTTTACACAGGTGTCTTGCTTTGAGAACATTAATTAATGAGTACACTTAAGATTTGTGTGCATTGCTTTCAGAATGTTATTCTTCAATAAATAATTTATTAAAATTTTTTACTTTCCACTTCCAAAGGAGAAACCACTTCTTCATAATTTGAAAGAGAAACTATCCTTAGAAAAAGGAGCTCAGGTAACCTTTTTTTTCTATGTAAATTAGATCATGTCACCTCGGATTAAACTACATCAATGGTTTTCCACTGCATTCAAAGTAAAATCTAATCTCCTTACATTGTCTTCAAGGCCCTGGCAACCTCTCCACTCTCATATCCTGCTCTCTCTCTCCTTGCCCACTGAGTCTGGTCATTTCCCCATCTCAGGGCGTTGCTCTTTCTGTGTCCCCAACAGAACGTTCTTCCTTGGGTCCCCATGTTGCTGGCTCCAGCCCATCTTCTTAAATATCACTTTCCCAGAGAGCCTTCCTGACCCTTTCATTTAAAAACACTTTGCCTTTCTCTGCTTATTTCCTTAATATTATTGGCCACAATCTGTATTCATTTTGTTGTACTGCTGTTTTGTTTATATTCTGACCCACAGTGGTTGCTCAAAAAATATACAGTGAATAAAAGACTGCATCCAATCAACCCATAAACACCACTGAGGCAAAGCAGTGGGCATGTGCTTTAATAATTTTATGATTTCTTTCCCATCTCAAAGCTTTTCTGGGTATTAATTTTTCCCAGAATTTATCTGAGGAGTGTGGTGAAGAGTACTAGACACTGAGAGTATTGTTGTCGTTAATCATAGACATTCCTGAGAGTAGCCAGGATTGAAGGTCAGGTCTTCTGTCCTTACTACACTTTGATCTTTAGAAAGGATGGTGGGGTCTAAATAACACCTTGTACGGGTAACTTGGATGCCTACAAGTATCCAGTGTCTTTCCTTTACTATGCAGATACAGTCTGCATGATAAACATTAACAGGTGATAAACAGATAACTTTGTGGTGTAGTGAGGAGACTGAGAGCCATACTTCCTGGATTTGAATCCTCCTGCTCTACTCCTTATCAGCAGTTCCCTTGAAAAACATAACAACTTTTTTTGATCCCCGGTTTTGTCAGCGATAAAGTGGAGCTAATATAGCAACATGCATTTCTCAGGACTGTTATGGAAAGCAGATGAGCAAATCTATGTGAAAAGCACTTTGCAAACTTTCTATACACTGTACACTGTAAGTTGTCATAATTATTTCAATGTAAGCTTTTCCCCTTGCCTAAGCATAATTTGTATCCTTCATTTCTGCTTGGAATGCAATTATGGCAAGCTAGATAAATGGAGAGGTTTAATCATCACATAGTGGGGCACATTAATGTGATAAGAATGGTTATGCTGGCACAATTACTGTACCTTATGTTGGTTTCGTCCAGGTGCCAGTCAGGCCTTTTATATTCATGACTTTGTGTGTGTATACGTATGTGTTTCATAAATTTATCTTTTATACCATTAAATACTATTTGCCAAAATGAAACGGACTCTGATAAATTTATTTATCTATGGGATATCTAATTATTCATACTTTGCCTGTAAGAGTAAACTACCTGTTTTTCAGTTTCTAAATATTTTCATATATTTAATAAATGATAAAGATCAGGTCATCACCTACACTGTCTACTCATATCTCAGCAGAAAACAGCACCTGAATTAAGTTCTGCACTCCCTCTTCCAGCTATGGCTTTGACTTTAGCAGGAATTTTGTCAGGAAGATTCTCTGCTCATCTTTTTCTTTTGATTATAATATAATAAGCACTAAGATTGGAGACTAATGCTTGATTAGTCTGGAACCATGTAAGTTGTAAAGACATCCATATTTATGGAATTTATTATATAATTAAATGTTAGTTATAAGCCATAGTCAAATTCTGCAAGTCTATTATTTTACCTCTATAACATAATTTACATACCTGTAGAATTCAGTCCATTTCTAACTGAAATTTTATTTACTTGAGGGAATTTTGCCTCAATATAAGTTTTTGCCTTTACAAGCAGAAAGAAGGAAAGAAGGAAGGAAGGAAGGAAGGAAGGAAAGGAGGGACGGAGAAGGAGGGAGGGGGAGGGAGGGAGGGAGGAAGTGTAAAGTGCCAGAAAAGCTAAACATTGTACAAAAAAGCCATGGTTTATGCAGCCACTGAAATCAGTGGCTTCAAGGAAAAGAAAATAATCAATTCTAAAAAGTATAGAGAATAAGAAAGAAGCTAGAAGATGTTAGCAATATGGTAAAGAGACACATTCTTTTTCGTCCAACAGGGGAAAAAAATGGAATCAGTTTCTCCAGGAATAATAGTAAAAATGATACAAGCAACATAGTTCAGACATGAAACTAATTCAAATGTGACATGATTTCGAGCAGCCAATAGAACATATGACAGGAGAATGTAAAGGTTATCAAAGCTTGACTGTGGAAAACTAAAAGTACAACTTCCAGAAACTAGGAAATGGAGGCAGAAGGAAGGCTAGATACAGAGACATCTTTATCTTACAACTTGGGAGGCAAGAGGAACTGTTTACAGTGCATGAAAGCAGAAGACTTAAGCAACTTGTTTAAACTTATAAGTGTACCAAACAGAATCGTTTTAAGATACAGCTATTGTGAGGAGGTGGAAAGAAAGATGGAAATTTTTCCACCTTACAGACTAAATGGACTAAAGGCTCATGTAGCACAGCAATAGATAATTCAGAAGTTGACAAATCAAGAAAGAGCAATACAGCATCATATCTGAAGATACAGACAATGGCAGTTACCATGAAAGGAGTTAAACACAGTTAAAAATGTTCATCTCTAGTGACATGGACTGAGGGTGGCGTAGATCAAGAGAATATCACCTTTTCCTATAGGCCCTTCTACACTATTTAGTTTGAAATTTGTGTGTAACCTCTTTCTAGCAGCTACCCAGAAGATATGGTCACTTGGATGTCCTATAGCTTTGCTCACACTTAAAATCTCCACGTTGAATTCATCATCATCATTCCCCATCAAGCATGTGCCTCCTATTACATTCTTTTTAATCATTCAATAACTCATTCATTTATTCATTCGTTCATTCAAAAATTGAGTGCCTACTTTGAAGCACTGGAGGTACAAAGATAGACATGGAGGGAAACAGACACACACACACATACACACTGACTGAATGACAATTAAAATTATTTCAAGTTATCATAAGTGTTTTTAAAAAGCAAGAATCTGGAGATAGAATAACAGGGACAGTCTATCTTTAACTAGGATGTGGAAGGAGGTCTCTCAGAGGTGACATGTAAGCTGAGACCCAAAGAAGTGACAAGCCACGTGTAATGGAAATTTGTCATATTGGGTGCTACTTAATACCTTTTGAATACCCTTCCTATGTTTGAGGAATTTCCTATTTCATGAGTAAAGAAATGAACACTCAGTCCTACTGAAGAACAATAGCATTGTGCAAGAATCTACTGCAACTAAGCGAAAGGAGCCAGTAACAAAAGACCACATACTATATGATTCCATTTATACAAAATGCCCATAATAAGTAAATCTATAAAGACATAAAGTACACTAGTGGTTGCCTAGTACACAAGGAGAAGGGTGGGGCTGGGGAAAGAGAACAGGGAATGACTGCTAATGGGTACAGGAATTCTCTGTGATGATGAAAGTGTTCTAAACTTAAATGGAGGTGATGGCTGCACAACTCTTTGAAGATACTAAATCTGTGACATGGGTAGACACATACCCCACGAACCTTCATAGGGTTTTGTGTGTATGCGTGTGTGTGTGTGTATGTGGTCATCACTGGCTTAACAAATATCGGATAAGATTTGTGGAGAAGTATTTCCCTGGGTAAGGAACAAAGTTAACCATGTGATTAGACATTCAGCGTTAAGGATTATGCTGTGCCTGTGCTGAGCACCAGAGGAACTAATAAAGGAAACTTTGTGCACATTAATCAATTGATTGTGATATGTACAGCCCTCCAAAGGGCAGGGGTGCAGGCAAAGAGCCTCACTTGCCGAAACTAAGGTGCTGGCAGGAGACATGAAGAGAAGTGGAAAGACTCTAGAAATATTTTGAACTATTTAGACTTGACAGGACTCAATGACAGGTCAGACAGGAGAAGACGAGGCAAAAGCTATTAATGCCTATCCAGTTATGAATCTCCCCCACAACCTGGAAGAAGAAAAAGAAGAGAAGGAGGAAGATAAGAAGAAAGAGGAGAAGGAGGAAAAAGAGGAGAAGGGACATAGAAGAGAAATTAAATTCGAATTATTTTGATGACTCTTGGAGCAGCCATGAGCTTCCTGGCCCCCTCCCCAACCCCAGTGGCTGAATGATGACTTGCCTAAGTTAATCAGCTTTCAAATTCCCCTAAATGAGAACTGATTTAGATATTGGCATACAATATAAAATTTTCATTGACAAAAATACATATAAGGGACTATCTTCTGGGAGATCTTCTGCTATAATTTTCCTTATTCATAAAGAAAAGAGAAAACAGTATTTGCTGGGAAGCCTATCCTTAACTTATCTAGTTAAGATTGATTACTTCTTTGTGTCCTTAGGTTCTATTTTTTATGCCTACTACAGCTCATTTAGCACTTACCTATTTACATGTTTGGCTCTTTCTTTCAAACTGTAAACCTCTCAGATGCATAGATGATATATCATTTGTCTTCATTACCCTCAGCTTCTAGAACACATATGTGCTTCTGGCACACGGTAGCTCTTATTAAATATTTGTTGGATAGTGTTTTTATAAGGTTTAAAATTAAGATTGAATATTATGTGCTGCCTTGATATCTGGTGAAAGCTGAAGGGACTCAAAGGCTAACCACAAATTCCCCTTCCCACTCTGCTCCTGTGCATAAAGTCCTCGAGCTAAACAACCCTCTTTATCAAATCAACCAGGCACAGTTCCTGCTTATCCCTGAGCAGCAAGTTTCAGCTCTCTGCCAGTCTGTGGAATTCTTCAAACAAGCCAAGGACACCTTCCCACTGCCATCAGGAGGCACCTCACCCTCTGGTACTACAAAGCCTGCCACCCACAGTCCCTGGTTTTTCACTGTGTTCCTGAGTACAACCCCTATAAGGCCCTGTGTGACAAGGCCCTGTCCTTTTCTATCAGACTGTGGATATGTGTATATCTTCCTATCTGGCAATTGGTGCTGGGTTTCATATGGGCCTCACCCTCCCTGTGTTTTTCCATCCTTGGGAAGGCTAGTCCAGGCTTCCTCATAACACATCACTAATTCCAAGAGTTGTCAATATCATCTGTCCAGCGTTGGGTTTTGGGTGTTCAGCCATCCCTATAGAGCGCACGAATCCCTCCCTCACCAACAGGGTGAAAAGGAGGTGATTCTGTTTTCTACTTATCTCACATTTTAGTCAGATTATGTGGTAAAAGAACACTGGTAGACAACACATGCATTCTACCAACTGACAATCTTCAGTGAAGTTCACTACAGAAATAAAGCCTTTTTCAAACGGCACTTGGTTAATGAGACTACTAACCCCTGCAATCCTTTTGATCTCAATTCAACTTTGTTTTGGAAGGAATCATTACACCTATCTCTATCAAGTCAGTTTAATTCTAACTTGATTTCTCATCAGAAATGAAAACATGACCCAGAAGGTCTTCCTCTGTGCTGAAAACTAGAGGTATCCAGTAACTCTTTTTGACTGGGAGCAGAGCTTGCCCACAACACCTTAGATATCTTGAGTTTGGAGATCAGCAACGGCTCTCACAAAGACCACTTGCCAGAGAACAAGACCAAGTGGTTTGTACTTCTGATTAAAATACACATTACAGAAGGGTTTCCCTTTGTTGTAAAAAATGCAACTTGGTTAAAAATTTGAATATTTTTTCTTCTCTTCACCTCTGGGTTTAACAGTGCCTCCCACAGATTAAGGAGTCTTAAAGACTTAAAAATAAAGGGAGAAAAGTGAAGCTCACTGTATCCTGTCAGCACAGTTCTCTCATCAGAGAGAAAAGGGTTAAGCACCAAGGTTGACCTCGCCAAAGTTAAAAGCAGTCATAGGTTTTAATGAAATTATCTTACTTTAGAAAATGGGAAAGTCTTTACAAAGGTACCTATTCAGCTGGAAATTATTCTAATTTTTCACCTTGTGATTCTGATCTTATTGTAACTACATTTTGTAGTTTGCAACATTATTGGCTTCTGCCTTTCTCTATGATTTGATACTCTGAACTTGCTTTCGTGTATTTAGTGTAGATGAACACACATTATTGGGCAATAAGGCAGGTGAATAAGCTACTACAGGTGTTGTGAGGTGAGCTTTTCAGGAAAGGTGATCACAGTATAGTACAAAGTCAGAGTTTAATTTCTATAGCACGTGGGCTATGTCTTCTCTCCTATCCTAATTTATTAACAAACTCAGATAATAATCACAACAACTAGCATCACTGAACATGAACTATGTGCCAGGCACTATGGTAAGCAATTTTTTATGTCTAGGTTCATTTAAGACTCTCAGCAGCTCCATGAGGGGCCCATCATCCAGCCACAGAGTTTTGGGGAAAGGGAAATTTTCCCCTGTTTAAATGCTATTTCTGAATTTTTATACCAGTGTGATTGACAATAAATGCAGTAGCCACATTTGAGTCTTCACACTCCCACAAGACAGTAACTTAATTATGAAAATATGAGCACAATGAAAAGCAGATAAATTACAAACTTTTCGCTTTACAAAAAATTTAAGATCAGAATTTTTTTTTTTTTTTTTTTGTGGTACGCGGGCCTCTCACTGTTGTGGCCTCTCCCGCTGCGGAGCACAGGCTCCGGACGCGCAGGCTCAGCGGCCATGGCTCACGGGCCCAGCCGCTCCGCGGCATGTGGGATCTTCCCAGACTGGGGCATGAACCCGTGTCCCCTGCATCAGCAGGCGGACTCTCAACCACTGCGCCACCAGGGAAGCCCTAAGATCAGAATTTTTTATAAAATTAAACATATATTCACGAGATGACCCAGGAATTCTATTCCTAAGTACTTATCTCCCCAAAATTAAAACAAGCACGTGTACACAAATGTTCATGGAAGCTTTAGTTATAATAGAGGCAAAAACTGGAAACATCCCAAAATCTATCAACAGGTGAATGAACAGGCAAAATGGTATGTTCAAACAGTGGAATACTAATAGCAATTAAAAGGAACAAACTACTGGTAAATATAAAACCATGGATGAACCTCAAAAGTATACCGAGCCAAGGGCTTCCCTGGTGGCGCAGTGGTTGAGAGTCCGCCTGCCGATGCAGGGGACACGGGTTCGTGCCCCGATCCCGGAAGATCCCACATGCCGCGGAGCGGCTGGGCCCGCGAGCCATGGCCGCGGGGCCTGTGTGTCCGGAGCCTGTGCTCCGCAACGGGAGAGGCCACAGCAGTGAGAGGCCCGCGTACAGCAAAAAAAAAAAAAAAAAAAAAAAAAGTATACCGAGCCAAAAAAAAAAAAAAAAATCAGACATAAAAGAGTACATATTATACACATTTTACACAAAATTCTAAGGTAAGTAAAACTAATCTATCATGACAGAAAGCAGATCAGTGGTTTCCTGGGACAGGACGTAAGGAGGAGTGATTACAATGGGACACAAGGAAACTTTTTGGACTACTGGAAATATTCTATATCTTAATTTGGATGCAATTGATTACTCATGTGTAGCCAATTATTAAGAATCATACTAAATTAAAATAAATGCCTTTCCTTATATATTAAACTAAACCTTAATAAATTGATTAAAAGATTGCCAGAAAAGTTCATTTAAATAGAAATTTCCTTTCCCTCAGTCCTTATATATTTTTAACTACTCAGTGAGGGGTAAGGCAAAAAAACAAAGTATTAACAGCCACAGACAAGTAAAATCATTCTGATCTGAAATGAAGATAATTTCTGAATTATGTACAATTCCACATAATTCAAAAATGATTTATTCAACATTATACAAATATATGTATTGTGTATCCCATTTCCATCTCAGTGGAATTAGTTTAGTTCACTACTGTAGACTCACTGGAAAGAATGAGTCTTCCTCCTTTCCCAAGAAAGTAAGGCCTCTGTTCTTGAGATCTGGACTTTCTATCTTGGGGGAGGGTGGGGAAGGGGGATGTAGGGAAATGGGAAGAGGCAGGGAGATAGTGATAACAGAGGTTTTTATGTTTCTCAGAGAGACGTTATCTAGATATTTAGATATTTGTTCATTTGTTCGTAAACCGGCCTTTATTTTTTTTCTAAGCTATAGGCCAAGAGTCACAAATTCAAATACTTGCAAAGAGTTAGGCAGGAAGTATAAAGGAGTGAAACAGACTTATGCAAGATGATATGGAATGATGGAGATGGTGATGAACTGGACAGCACATGCTACATTTCATTCATTCATTCAACAAATATTTAATGAGGACCTACTATTTGCCAGGCACTACTCTAGGCACTGAAACCTAAGCAGGAACAGAACAGACAATTCTAGATAAAAAATGTAGCTTAAACTCTAATGGAGGAAAAACTGACAATAAATAAATGAAGAACTAAACAAAAACACATCATATGTTAAAGCTACAGGTGAAAGGGATAAGGAATGAAAGCAGAAGTTTAAATAGGGTCATCAGGGAAGTGCTCTCTGATAGAGTGACCTTTGAACAGAGACCTGAGGACGAAAAGAGCAAGCCATGTGGATACGGGGGTGAGAGGGAGATCATTCCAAGAGAGGAAACAGACCCCAGAGCAGAAGCGCAATCAGCTCACTGAAGAAACAGCAAGGCTATCGGAGGAGCTAGAGTGGAGGGAGGAAGGGACCTGGGGCAGGGAGAGGAGGGCCTGTTATTGTAGAATGTTTCAAAGCCTCCTTAGCAACATGCTCTGGCCTTGAAACCTTTGTTTTTACTGTGAGATGAAGAGCCCCTGGAGGATTAAAGCAGGAAAGTGGCGTGATATGACCACTGCAGCTGTGTGAACAATAGACTGTAGAGGAGTCTGCGGCGGGGTGGGGGGGGGGCGGTTTTGACCACAAACCAGGAGAGATGATGATGGCCTAGAAAAGAATGGCTTCTGTAGAACTGGTGGGAAGTAGTCAGAATCTGAATGTATTTTTCAAGATTGAGCCAACCGGAACTGTTGATGGCTTGGAGATGAGGTGAGACAGAAGAAGAGGAGTTGAGGAAGCTCACTCACCCTAAAGGCCCCTGCATAAAGATTCAGCATGAGAGATGCCTCACACAAATGACAATCGGTTGAGACAAACTGATGAAAATGGTACCTCCTCATTTAGCAGCAGCTTCTGTGAGCTCAAAGACTATGAGGACACAGTTCATGGGAGATGTTAACTGTAGGCTTCCCATCAAGGAATAATTTATCTCAAGACTCAATCAGGCTGTCATCACTGGAAGTCATCCCTGCTAATGCTTGTTCTTCTCAGTTTGGAGGTAAATTCACTCAAGATTGTATTAAGCATCTCATAGGGGGAAGACTTTTATCTCAAAAACAAATGGACCATGGTGAAGTATCCAGTGTCTCTGTTAACACTGCTCATAACATAACTGCTCAAAACGTGCCCCTTCAGCCAATAACCAGAATCAGGGCAACTTCCTTTCCTACCTTCCTAAGCAAGTATAGGCAAGGATCAGAGGTGAGGTCAAGGGGGACCACCCAAGACAGCATTTACCAGGGCTTTGGGGTGCACAATCTACAAAAGTCTAGCCCCAACGAGAACCCTGACAGTATACTAGACATGGTGCCCCAAGATAGAACACCCATCTAGTACCAATTCTCTTGGCTATATGGGCACCTTGTATGCTGAGAATTAGCTCTAGTTACAAAGTTCCTTCTGTGGTGCCTGGTAATGTGCTGTAAGAGCATATGGGAAAACTCAAATTTTACAATTGGGTAATGTGGCATACATTTACATGATTGAAGGCTTACCTGACTAAAAAAGTTATGATGGTAGGGTTCCCATAATTAGTGTTAGAATATAGGAGGGGCTTCCCTGGTGGTGCAGTGGTTAAGAATCCACCTGCCAATGCAGGGGACACGGATTAGAGCCCTGGTCCAGGGAGATCCCACATGCCACAGAGCAACTAAGCCCATGTGCCACAACTACTGAGCCTGCACTCTAGAGCCCGTGAGCCACAACTACTGAGCCCGTGAGCCACAACTACTGAGCCCGCGAGCCACAACTACTGAAGCCTGCACACCTAGAGCCCATGCTCAGCAACAAGAGAAGCCACCACAATGAGAAGCCCATGCACCACAATGACAAGTAGCCCCCGCTCGCCACAACTAGAGAAAGCCCGCACGCAGCAACAAAGACCCAATGCAGCCAAAAATAAATAATTTAAAAAAAAAAGAATATAGGAGTGCCCCTGGATTCTGAGCCAAATGTGGAAGTATTTTCAGGTTGAGGAATAAAGCAAGCATTCATGATGCCCAAATACAGGAAGAGAAGCATGAGTTCTACAAGAAGGAAAATGTGACAATCCTCGCAGACCCTACCTTTCCACCTGACCTAGGAAACAAGCTTATTTTCCCATCTTTCTCTTGACCTCAAATTGTCAATAAGTGTCTTCCTCCCATTTTTCCATCCATTCTGTGCTGCCAGCGGCTCTAGCTATAATCTTTTTCTTTCTCAGGCCCCTATCAGGGAGACAATAGCATCTTGGCACCAGTAGGACCCAGGTTTCCCCTCACTCCTAACCCACAGTACAGGATTTCCCATCTCCTTGCATAACCCACAGGCTGGGGAAAAGTACTGGCTGGACAAGACAATTATCTGCTTCCAATCTAAAGGTGTTCATCCCTGGTTATGAGATATCTTCCTCACTGTAATCAAGGCTAATAACAACTCACATAGTCATCCAAAGCCTCTCATAAACTGTCTAAGCAATTCTGGAGAAAAATACATTTTAAACTTTGAAGGTAACTAAATTGTATCTGAATTAGCATTTGAATGAACTGGGCCCACATCTAGGGCAGCTACATCTAACCCCTCATGTCCCCACTGTGTCAGTCACTGTTAGGAAATCAGTCTCTTGCTGTTCTATGTTGCTATGTGCACTGTATTCCCCTGCCTATGCCCTCTTCCTAGAGGCAATCTCTGGGTTTGTTTGACTCCCATGATTGCTTCAGCTAGGAATAGAATCCTGCTTTTGTAAGGATGGCATGTGAATTCCTAGTTGATCTTTTAACATTGCATTTACCTGACACCTATTTTCAGAATGTAATAAGGTAGATGGAAAACCCAGGCAACATTATGTATTGTTTCCCAGTCCTGGATGTCTCTGGCCATGACATGAGTCCCCGCAGTCACTGATTATGATGCTGGAACACACATTTGTGATTGGTTAGAGACATAATAGTGGTGTCTGCTGCCACTCCAAATCATAAGTTGGTGTCCATTGTGATCAAGACATATTATTTACTCAGGCTTATAGATAAGGATCCAATATAGTCCACTTGTCAATTGTAGGCTGCATATCTTCCCCACATTGGTATCATAAAAGATGGTGGCCTTGTAGGCATATAGGGCTGTGGCTACCATGATTTCACTTTTTATCAATCTTATTTTAAAATTAATATTTTAACTTCACCAGCTAAATTGAGAAAGTAAAATAGTAAAATGTGTATTATTTTACAACCTAATTTAAGGATGGCAAAACAAACTTTGCCACTGGACTTTTTTTTCCAGAAAAGATTCACCTTTTCTGAATATGGCAGTAATAGTAAACTAAATGACAATGATAGTTTTACTTGGAAGTCTGATCCCTCATACATTGAATTCAGTTTTGCGCTGGTGTCTTTATGTTTTGTATTTAAATGCAGCTTCAGTTTTGATGGCTTCATTGCTTCCTTAACCTCTGTATCACAGCAAAATAACACACCACAATTTCAGCACTTCTCCCCCCTTGTCAGTGGTTTCAAGCTCACATCAACATAAACTTCCAGCATCACTTCAGATTGTGACATAATACCCCCTGGATGTAACATCTATGTTAAATTTTTTTCTCTTCTTATGTTTTAATTCTGTCAGGTAACCACTATAACCATGCCAATATAGCACTGATGGATATTGCTGAGTTCTTTCAAAAAACACAACTGTGTTTTTTTAATTCAAAATAGAGTAATTGAAAGAGTACTCTAGTATGGCAGACTTCATAAACCTGAAGTCTTTAGTATTCATAAATTCCAAAAAGACTACTCCCTGATTTCTGGGCAATGATTTTAAGGGAATCTCACTCATATTTAGATATGTAATATATGTGATGCTACCCAGAGTCTAAAACAAACAGAAGTACAGTCCCTATTGCCTTGCATAGCGGGTACATGAGCAAGAGCCACTGCACACCTGCCCAGGGGGTCACTCCGTGGCTTTTTGGCCCCAGCTTCACTCTGACTGATTTCCAGCCCCAGAACAGCTGACATGCAGGCGTCCTGCCAGTGACAGGAATTAGAAGAAATTCCATCCTTCACTCTAGCCAGAACATCTTTCCTTTTCCCATCATCAGTTGGCTGTCAAAAGTTTTGGTTTGTAGCTGGCGTCTGACAGTATTTTCAAGTTCTGAAGATATGTAGAGCATAGCATCACCTCATGAAAAGTGATTTAAAGAACAGAAACAGGTACTGAATAATTCAATCTGACTCTTTGTCCTTCAGAGAACTCTTCCCAACATCCTCCACCATGACCCTTCCAATCTTTTTCCCAAGAGAAAAGAATGTGTCATTGCAACACTTATTTCACCTTTCTTTAACTGCTTACATAAACTTAGCTTTCCAATGAACTGTTGACACAGTACTCAAAACGCAATCAATGTGATTTTTAGTAGACAGTACAGGTGTCTTCATGACTAAGATAAAAAAGCTAAAGAAAAGGAAGCATATTTTCAAGACTAAAATAATGTGATGCAGTGTCACAAAGAGTGGAATGGTAAGACGTTTACAAAACTTTTAATAAATTTATTCTTTATACAAAAAAGGCAGTTTAAGTAGGTCATGTGGAATTAACAACTCCTCAAAGCTTCCAGAGTTCACATCTTGGAAATATTTACAGGTAACTTCTGAAACTAACCATTGGTTAAATGGAATCAAAATAAGTAAAAAATAGTACAATGCAATTGTTTTGTAATTGAAAATTGTCTCTGCAAATATTCACTGAGGACCCCAGAAGATATCCATGCAGCTTATACAGTTTACAATTTAGACTGTGATTATCCAAGAATGCCACAAATAAGTAGCTTTGCTGAGGCATTTCTGCATACTACTGCATTAGGAAATGCTATTTATTTTGACAATCATTTCTTCAGAGTTCTGTCTGAAATCTTTATTTGAACTCCCTTTTTTTTAATATGTATCTTACTGCCACCTTGTGGTTAAAATGTTTTTCTTTCTTTTTTCTTTACACGTATGTGTCTATGTGTGTATGTATGTGGATGTCATTTCAACGAAAATGTAAATTTCTGCTCCAGAGTAACTTTTAGTGATACTACCTATATGGCTACCAATGGTAGCCACTTTAGACCAAACAACTCTCTTCCTTTTTTATCTCTAAATTAAACTACAAGTCTTTAAGTGAACCATATTTCCAAACACACTTGCTTACCTATGTTTTTAAAAGGTTTTCCTCTAAATCCTGATATCATTCCACAACGTAATCATAGAATGAGACAGAACATGACTCTGAATCTATATATACAAAGACCAAAAAAAGACTGAGGCCATCATTCACATAGCTTAGAGGAGAAAATGGTAACTTTAAGACCAGTAAGAGTCTTCAGCCTTATTTAAATGCTGCAGGGTATGGGGTCCCACTATTAGCATATAAGATCTTTGACAAAATACCAAGAAGGCCAGAGGCAAATCAGAGAATCAAACAAAAGAGTCAGATAGTCAAATTCTCTAGGAGTTAGCTTCTTTCTACTCAATGTGAACCCCAAACCTGGAGCTTCAGCAGCATCTGAGAGCTTGTTAGAAACTCAGAGTTTCAGGGCCAGCTGCAGACCTATGAATCATAACATCTGCATTTTAACAGGATTCCCAGGTGATTCATATGCACAGTACAGTTTAGAAGTACTGCTCTATCCCTTGTGCTCAAGACAAGATGTTGCTTAGACTGACTGAATCTGTTACCCCTAAAGATCTAGCAGATATGGTCGATAAACTCCATGTGCCTAAAGGCTTCAGAATGTGGTCAGTTTTTTCAAATTTCCTACCCACTTGTGCCGAGAACTGCCCATATATAAGTACAAAGAGTTCCTATAAAAGATTCATCAGAGGCTACAATCTCTGTTTTGATGAGTAAATTAACACCGAACACAAGAGAAAGGCATATGATGATGCTGGCTTTCAGTTTTTCTTTAGTTTTTCTTTTTTTAATGGGAGGAGAGAGCTTTTTAATTTACAAAGAGCAATGGAACAATGAAGGTTTGCAACTACTATTAGGCCCTGTCTATTTGGTGCAAGTAAAGTCAGAACGTTTTCTTAAACTATTAGGTATTCATTCATCATTTCAAAAACATTTATTGCCCACCTCCTTTCCATTAGTTGCCATGCCAGGCATTTTCAAAGGTGTGATGTGATGAATAGCAGTAGACTCACTATTAGTCGTATCTCTGCCCTGGCTAGCTGTATTAGTCAATGTTCTACAGAGAAACAGAACCAATAGGATATACATAAATATATAAAGATATTTGTTATAAGGAATCAGCTTACACAATTATAGAGGCTTCGAAGTCCCATGATCTGCCAGTTGCAAGACGTAGACCCAGGAAAGCCTTTGGTATACTCCCAGTCCAAGTTCAAAGGCCTGAGAACCAGGAACGCTGATGATGTAAGCCCCAGTCCAAGGGCAGAAGACCAATGTCTGAGCTCAAGAGTCAGGAAGAAAGAGCAAATTCTTCCCCTCCTCTGCCTTTTTGTTCCATTCAGCCATCGACAGATTGGATAATGCCCACTTACATTGGGGAAGGCCATCTCCTTTACTCCTCATCTGGGAACACCCTCACAGACACACCCAAAATGATGTTTAGCCAAATATCTGTGCACCCCACGATCTAGTCAAGTGGACACATAAAATCAACAATCACACTAGCTTGTTCTGAACAACTTACTTTATGTCTCTCTGGAACTACTAATCTTTGTACAGTTAGAGTGTGGGGCATAAATGCTATTGGATAGACATAATAAACAATTTAAAGCTCTGTGTTTCTCTGGCCATTAGCTCTGTTCCTGCCCAACATTAAACCAAGCCAACAGGGTTTCTCTGGTGGCGCAGTGGTTGGGAGTCTGCCTGCCGATGCAGGGGACGTGGGTTCGTGCCCCGGTCCGGGGGGGTCCCACATGCCGCAGAGCGGCTGGGCCTGTGAGCCATGGCCGCTGGGCCTGCGCGTCCGGAGCCTGTGCTCCACAACAGGAGAGGCCACAACAGTGAGAGGTCCGCGTACCGCAAAAAAAAAAAAAACCAAGCCAAGAGAGCATATACCTATCCTTGAGAATCAAACTCAGAAAATAAGCAATATAGGCAACATAAAAAGCAAATATAGAGAACAGAAATATCATGAAGAATCAGCCACCAAAACATGTGTCTGCTTAGCAGTCTCCACACTTTAAACAGAGAGCAGGACCTAAACATGGAGAAAGTGAAGAAAGTTCTCCATCTACTTACTGGCACTTCATAAGTATAGATCAAAGACAACTCTCTTGCATTATATAATATCACACATTACAAATTTTGATCCACAACAGTTCTGTACATCCAAAGTGCAACTAAAAAGGAAGACTTTTTTTCTGTCAATGTCAATATAAAAGCTTTTCCATTTCAAGAGCAGCACTTTAGACTCCCATAGTCCCCAAACCCAGACAATGTCCTATCCTTCTCTAAAAGTCAGGAGTTCTGAGAACTAAATGGCATTGCACTGGATTTAAAATTATCTAATTCCTGGTCAAGCTACTTACTCTGAGGAAGGAAGAATTGCATTATTGGTCTAGCTAGCAGAGGAAGCATGAAACTATTCTAACTAGAAAGTT
This sequence comes from Mesoplodon densirostris, assembly GCF_025265405.1. Classification (NCBI taxonomy): domain Eukaryota; kingdom Metazoa; phylum Chordata; class Mammalia; order Artiodactyla; family Ziphiidae; genus Mesoplodon; species Mesoplodon densirostris. Next base: position 59,583,228 of record NC_082669.1, on the reverse strand, counting down.
GTATCAGAATACCTCAACTAAACCAATAAAAGTGGGATATTTTTATATTAAAAATGGAATCATTCTGCTACTATTTTGATCCATTTAGGCTATACTTATACGTACAAGCAAGTTTACTTGAATTCATATTCTTTAAGCTGAGCTCAGCAAAAGCAAGAATTCTTCATGTCTCCATAATATCAATAATTTGTTCAACTGAATTTTCACCCTTTTTAACCAGTCATTTTGTCTCTATATAGACACAGCCAAGCAGAACTTCAATTTTCACTTGACGTTTTCCTTGTTGTATTTGATTACAGCGTCACATAAATGTTGGACTTGCCATCAAATGACATTCCTGCTCCCTTGTTGTCAGGTCATTTTTGGTCTATCATAAGACACCAGAAGTGGCCTCTATCAAAGGTCTTCAAAGACACTTTACAAAGAAAATTTCCTTTCCAATTCCATGGTTTAATATTTTATGAACTGAAGTATGATCGTATGATCTAAAGCATAAAGCTCTTAAATCACTTGCTTTAGTATATAAATGTATTGGTTACAGAAATTCTCCCAACCTCATTTTGAATCCAGCTGTTATAACTGACTTGATGACCTCCTGTGGTAATAAACTCCACAGACTGAATAAAGGCAATCTGAGAAGCACTTCTGTCTACTGTATTACTTTTACTTACTGAGGCTGGTGTGAACAAGGGAGAGAAGAACAAGGGCTCAAGATTTTTAGAAGAGAAAATTGAACTAATTACTTTCCAGTGACTATAGCTAATAACTGTAGAACACCATACTAAGTATCATTCTTCTCTGTGTTTTTATTAATTGAGAAAATTCATTATATAAGAAAGGACAGTTATCAGCTCCTACTGTATGTTAATTACTTCCTTTCAAAAACACACACTAAAATATATCAAGTGCATTTTTAGTATGCATTTTTAATTTGGACTATAATTTAGGCTGGGCGTTGATTTAAGATATAGACATCTTTCAACTTGTCCATCTACTTTGGCTTTTACCTTGGCAACACAAGCATCAGATGTGTAGCTCACAAAATTTTCTATTTTGTTCTTTATTATTAAAAGTACTTTTTCCCATATTGTTTGTCCAAAATATAATTTTTAAGATATTCAATCTTATACCTAAAAAGGGATCAAGGATTTGCTCTTGATTCTTCCACCAAAAAAAGTAAAACTGGGGGGAAAGAAAGCAAGTATAAGAATAATTTAGATCCAAAATCCTTTTACTGGGCCTCCCTGGTGGCGCAGTGGTTAAGAGTCCGCCTGCCGATGCAGGGGATACGGGTTCGTGCCCCGGTCTGGGAGGATCCCATATGCCGCGGAGCGGCTGGGCCCGTGAGCCATGGCCGCTGGGCCTGCGCATCCGGAGCCTGTGCTCCGCAACGGGAGAGGCCACAACAGTGAGAGGCCCACATACCGCAAAAAGAAAAAAAAAAAAAAAAAAAAAATCCTTTTACTGAAAAAATGAAATAATACAACAGAACAGCCTGAGTTAATTTAATTTCTTGTCTACATTGATCAAATTCATAGCAAAAAGTGTTGATTTCTGTTCTAATTGGCCCATGTAGACACAATTAAAAGTAGCCTTCTTGTAAATCTCCATCTCCTTACTCTACTCTTTGATCTCCAGTGGGAAAAATTAAAATACCCTATAATTCTGCTGAATTTCTCTTCCATGTAACTTCAGACATCCCACAATATCACCTCATTAATCTTGACCATATTACTTCAGGAAAATAATGGGAAAATATCACTATGTGCATTCATAAACATGTGTTAAAACACAGAAAAAGGTAATTAACTTGCCAGAGTCATATAACCAGTCAGCCTGAACCACATCCATTGCCTCCTGTCTCCTAAGGTCTCATGTTCCACATTCTCTGCTTGGCCTCACTGCTCCCTGACTCCACATGGGGCAAGTGAGCCTCTCCTACACTTAGGAAACCTAAGCAATTTTATGATTCAGCTTTGGTTTTCATTTTATCTTTGTGCTTTTTCTTTTAAGATTTGTATAGCTAAGTGTTTGGGTTGGAGGGTTGTTGTTTTTTTTAACTTTGAGGTGTGAGTTTTTTCACCTCTAAAAAAGGTTTTGCAACAGTGCTCTCTCAATTCATCAATGAGTCAAAAAAGTGTTTTGTTTTCTTCTATGTTTATTTTATATCAGTGCAAAGCATTTAAATCCAGCCATCAGTTTGGAATGCTACTCATAAGTCTGAGATTCTGTGGCTATTTCTTAAATAGATTCTACTTGCCTAGAATTATAGTAGGCACTGAATTGTGGAATATAATGAAGGAAGAAAATATTTGTGACTCTTACTATATTAGGTGAGGGAGTCAGAAAAGGCTATCTGGGGAGTACCAGCAAAGAGGTTTGAATAAATGGGGGGATCAGGATAGAGTATGAATGATCTTAGTAATGAGTCTGAGGGGTTCCAACTTGATTGGTAACTTTGGACAAAAAGTTAACAAAATCCTTTCCCTTCTGCATGAGATGCTAACCCTCAGTTAACATGCTATCACTATTCCTCTGATAACCTAATAAAGGTAGAATGTTCACTATATTATTGCATAACAGTGCTTACAGCAAAAATGAGCCTGGACTAGGAGGAAATATAAATGAATTAAAAAGAACTGGTGTAGATGCCACATTTTGGATTTCCCTGAATGTGGTGACTATTTTAACTGATATGTCCTTGCAAGGACCCTGGAAGCTATGATTGTGGGGTTATTGCAAGAGCAATTTGCACCTGTAGGGCATAAGACTTCTCAACCAGACAGCTCCTTTGCCCCTGAGCTTTTGGATTGCTACAACTGCCTTTGAAGAGGAAGACCACCTGCTGCCCTATGGCAATCTGTCTTGCTCCTTTTGAGTAGGCTGGTGTTAATGTAGCCTCTGATGGTCAAAGTGAATCTGAATGTTTAGCTGCACCTAAGAAGACCATGTAGGGTATGTTGTAATAACCAATGCAGATTGACCATAGTTTCTTGTGTGGGGGGATGACATAAAATCACTGGATGAGTTGGGTGTTAGAAGCAAAAGTGGTGGTAAGATCCACTGTAAATTAGGGAGAAGAGGGTTGGGATGCAAGATTGATTAAAGCAAAGAAATACTAGAGGCATGGGATAGAATTAGGTGGCCCTTAAGGTGTTGAGGGCCTAGATCAGGGTGGTGGTCAGAGAGAAAAAAATACAACAAAAAGGACAAATCTAAGAGATACCTTGAAGAAAAAATAACTTGATAACAGATAAAATAAAAATATAAAAACAGAAATTATGAAAAAGGATTCCAACATTTCTAACCTGAAAAATGAGCATAATGGAGAGGTCACTGACACAGAAAGACAAGTAAAGAGGGAGCATTACTGTACTTATAAAGAATTGACTGACGGCAGTTCCTGTCTTTATGATAATGGCAGAGGCTCAACTGTAGCTACTGTATGGACAGGACTATGGTAGATCTTGGCTACAGACATACCCATCTTTGTAAATAGTGTTGAAACCATGAAAGTGGATGAGGATAGACAGAAGAACCAGGGCTTAAGCTTTTAATATTGGAGGAATTCCCAGAATTAAGGTGTAGAAAAAAGAACTAGCAAAAAAATAAAACACAGAAGTAGGAAATGAGCAGTAATGCACATGGAAAATAAAGGAGGGGAAGATTTGTCATAGTTATCAGAGAGGTCAAAAAAGATACATAGAAAGAGATCAATAGGGACCTTTGAAAAAGAAAAGCCAATTCTATAGAATGGAAGTAACATGTGAAGGAGTTAAGAAGTCATGAGATGAAGAAAATTAAAACCACCTATGGAGATCACTCACTCCCCAAGTTATTTGGCGGGAAAAAAGAGAGAGAAATAGGATGGTAGCTAAGAGAAACAACAGGATAGTGCAAAGTTCAGCTGAGTATATGATAGAATCATATTTGAAAGCTAATTCATAGAAATAAGTAAACAGTGAGAGATTGGGCAGTCATCAATCATTTGAGCAATCAGAAAAAAAACACTTATTGAGGACTACTGCAAATCAAGCAATGTACTAGATGCTGGAGGTTCACAAATATGACATCATTACATCCCCAAGTAGCTCACAGCTGGATAGGAAGATAGGCAATATAATATATATATAAATAATGTGGTAAGTACTGCCTATGAAAAGAGGCAACCTAGCCTGGAGGGCTGGGGCAAGGCTTTGCATAGGAGATGACATTAAAAGTGAGTTCAGAGAGATAGGTAGGAGTTGAACAGAGGAGTGAAAGTGGACCATGTTGGCAGGGAACACAGTGTGTGCAAAAGAACAAGGGCATGGAAAAGCTGGCAACTTTGGAAAACAGCAATACTTTTGTATGCGTGGCACATACGATGGAAATTAGGGAATCAAAATAGATGAGACCCTTAATTAATGGTTAAAGACAAATGACAAAAGGCCTCATAGTCAGACTAGAGAGCCTGATGTTCTTCTGAAAGCAGTGGAGGTTAATTGAAGGATGTAGAGCAGAGGATTAATAGGGCCTTTAAAAGAGGCTTTCAATGAATGCTGTAGTAGCTTCCTATTGCTGCTATAACAAATGACCTCAAACTTAGTAGTTTAAAACAACACTAATCCATTATCTTACAGTTATGGAGGTCAGAAATACAGAACACCAGACACGGGGGCTATAGGTGCCGCTGCAGCGGGCTGGCTGGGGCTCGCCTTACCTCCGCTGCCTCCGTCGAGGCCGGGATGCTGCTGGTGGCGGCGGCGCTGGTGGACGGCTGCACTGCCCCCCAGGCTGGGGCTGAAAGTGACGGCCTCGGGTCGAAGGCGCAAGCCCACGGTACCCAGGGTCCGGGCGCAAGGCCCGAGGCCTTTTCTCTTCCCCCGCCTGCACCGGAGGCGGGCGGCCGGTTCCCGCGTGCGGCCTGCCGCTGGGCGCCGGGTCCGTGGTGTAAATTAAGCAGAGCCGGTCGCAGGCGGGATGTGGCCGGTCCCACCCGGAAGGCAGGCGCCGCTAGCGGGCTCGGAGGGCCGGGGCGCTGCCAAACCCTACTCTGCACCTGGGAGGAAAATCAAATGTCCGCCTGGAAAGGCATTGTTTGCCTTCATTTTGCGCCTTCGCTGTCGACCTTCGTTGTCTTTAAGGCCGCAGCCCTCCAGAGACTCTGGTATTGGAAAGAATCTAAATCAAGTTGGGATGTAGATCAGTGGTCTCAAACTTTAAAGTGTATACCATCATCTGCGGTTCCGGTTAAAATGCACATTCTGATGCCCCGGGGGGGGGGGAGGGGCACTTAAGATTCTTCATTTCTAACCAGTTCCCAAGGGCTAGCGATGCTGCTCGCCTACAGACCATACTTCAAAGTAGCGTACTCAAGTAGCAAGGCTTTAGATAACTAGTTATTGACTACGAGAATTCTAATTTGTACCCTAGACCCCGATTCATCACACTAACCCCGCTTAAACCACCACCCACACACGCAGCCCGGACACACACACACCCTGGGTGCACGGTCCATTCTTAAGTTATTTGGGAAGTGTAGCAGATATTATGAACAACTGTCTGACCACATGCTTCAAGCAGCCTTCTAAAATTGCATATTGGGGGTGGGGGTATTGCATGCATGGAATAAAATCATATAAATGCTCAAATGTTTAATAACAATTCCAATTATGACTAGTAAAACTTTCATGTTATGAATACTGTTTTAAATAGAATACTGTGGTTTAGTATTGTGTGTTTTAGGTTTAATAGTAAAATGATATAATACCCTGCTTTGTTTCATTTAAACTTGCAAAGTGAGATTGTACGGTGGAATCCTTAGAACAAGGGCTGCGTTCTGCACTTCCTAGTCATTGTAACCCTAGGCAAATTACTCTCTGTACCTCCATTTCTTCATCTGTAAAAAGGGGTGGGTTTCCCTTGTGGCGCAGTGGTTAAGAATCCGCCTGTCAATGCAGGGGACACGGGTTCGAGCCCTGGTCCGGGAAGATCCCACATGCCGCGGAGCAACTAAGCCCGTGCACCACAACTGCTGAGTCTGTGCTCTAGAGCCCATGTGCCACAACTACTGAGCCCGCGTGCTACAGCTACTGAAGCCCATGTGCCTAGAGCCCATGCTCCGCAACGAGAGAAGACACCGCAATGAGAAGCCTGCACACCATAACAAACAGTAGCCCCTGCTTGCCACAACTAGAGAAAGCCCGCGTGCAGCAAAGAAGACCCAACACAGACAAAAATAAACAAATAAAATAAAATTTAAAAATAAAATAAAATAGGGGTAATAATCGTAAAGATCTCCTGAGATTATAGAGAGGATTACTTTAATTCATCTACAGAGAACCTTGCTACTCAACCTGAGATTCCAGGACCAGCAGCACTTGCATCACCTGGGAGCTTGTCAGAAATGTAGAATCTCAGGCCTCATTCCTGACCCACAGAATCCAAATCTGCCTCCTCGTAAGATGCCCAGGTGCCTCCTCTGCACATACTTGGCACAGTGCTTAGCATGTCATGAGCAGTACAGGCCACTGCTTGTTTCAATAGTGCTTTGGTTGTTTGGAAAATGTCTCGTTGAGTCCTTCTCACATCTCATCACTCTGACATTTAACACTTCTACCTGCCACTTCCATACTTAAGGACCCTGTGACTACATTGGGTCCACCCCAGATAACCCAAAATAATCTCCCCATCTCAGAATCCTCAATTTAATCACATCTGCAAAGTCCCTTTTGCCTCATAAAGTAACATATTCACAGGTCCCAAGGATTAGGATATGGACATCTTTGAGTCACCATTTTTCTGGTCCATCACAAGTGGCATTATTTTATATATTTTTTATTCCCTTTAATATATGACTTAACCAAAGGCAACTAGATTGTCTGCATTCAATCTACTGAAACATCATACATCAAGTAGCCTCTGGAAAACTCTATGTACACTTGTGAGAGAATGGAAGTGAAGAAGGGAAATAATATTTAAGTATTATAATAAAAATAATTTTGATCTCACTAACTGCCTGAAAGGGTCTCAGAAACTCAGGAATCCCAAGCCACACTTTGAAATCGAGCTGAATTAGCACTTTACAGGCCACAAGAATCTGAGCATTACATAACTTAGCTGAGTAATTTACAGAATTGTTGCAGCAGTATGGAAGACATTATTATTATCTCTTCTGAGAATGAGTTTTTTTCACCTTGAATATAAAGCTAAAATTATAAATATTTAACTGCTCACCATTGCTGGCTATTTATACTGAAAAATACATACTGTATACATATTCTCACCAAATCTATTACATTTGTACCAATCAGGAAATATCTCCTTCTTAAATCCTATATGTATTTTCTCAATTCTTTTCAAAGCACTCTGTGTAGAAAGGCTTTTGAGAAATCTACAGTTTGAAAACTAGGTAAAATGAGTGCACCACTGTATAAGAAAACAACTGAAATCACAGGTATTTTTAATGGTTTCCTTGAAATACTCAACCCTAAAATTATGAGTGAAACTCAGAAGGCAAAGCTCTGGATGAGAAAGAGAATGTACAAGAAGGCAGCGCATCTTGGTAGAATATGCATTTGCCAGTGATAATGGGAAAAACAAAGGCCATTATCATTTTTCCCAAATCTAATTCAAAGGACTAGCAAAAGAGAAAACATCAATTCAGAATCTCTCACAATCCCAAAGACCTCTCTGCCTTAATGTATGAAATGATATAAGCGTAAGATTCCCAGAATATTATATATTAGTCAAAAGATCACATTTAGAAAATAAAGCATTATTTGCAAAAATAACTACTGGAGATACTAATTTAAAATGTCACTTGACTTTCATTCCCTGATGTAATCTGTTACCCTTTCTATCTATTAGAAATACCAAAAAAAAAAAGATGAAAAACAACAAAATTAAGACTGATAGTCAACCTATTGCCAGAAACCAGAACTTTTCCATAACTATACCTTACCAATATCACTGATCAAACTTATTGAGAAACACAATTTATGACACATGAATTGTGGACATTGTATTTTGAAGCAGCCAGAGTTGTGGATCTTAACTCTGCCTTCAGTTTATCTTTCTGCAGACACAGACCAGATCTCAATTCCAACTGCAATAAACAGCAGCTCAAAAACAGAGAAGGAAACCCTATGTTGTCATATGCCTCTGCGGTAATGTAAACCCACTAGTAAAGGTAGAAATAAATAAAAAGCCCAGGCAGCTATACAGGTCCTGCATTGCTTCCTAGTGTTAAATTTGTTAAGCAGAAATGGTAAGAGAATAACCCAAACTTTATTCAACCAGCAAAGATAGATGACTGCTGAACACTGGGAAGTAGAACTACACAGCCACCATGTTTCTGGGGGGAATTTATGTGGACTTCAACTAACATCACATTAGCAGACTGTAATCCAAACACTCTGACTGTTTATAAACATCCTATATAGAAAGAACTCGCTTCATTTCAGAGATGGTAGAGAAAGCAGTCTTTCAATCCACATGGAATGCGTTTTAATCCTAGCTTCTGCACTCTAAGCCTCAGCTTCCTCATCCATTAAATGGAAATAATGATCAATGACATATAAAAATATCCAGCACAGTGTCTAAGCTGGAGTGGGCACTCAATAAAAGACAGCTATTATTATAAGAAACAATAAAGGGAGGACAATTAGAAAATAGCTTAAGCAAAAATAATGAAGATCAAGCAAAGTATCAACATAACATACAAAAAGGTAAAGCATACCTCTAAATATTACTAACTACAGGAATTGGAGGAAAATGTTTAAATATGATTCCACTTTCTCAAACAAATTAAAAGGCACAACAGCTAAGAAAAAGAAACAGAAATCCAAGGGGACAACAAAATGGAGTTAAAAATAAAGATAGCCAAAAGGGATCTGAAGGATAAAATTTAAATGTTAGTATTAAAGGATTATTAAGACAAAAGTAGAAATAAAACAGTATTTTAGTTATGATAAAAATTGAAGAATTGAAACTGAGGAAAATAGAATAAGTGATAAGTACAAATTTGAAATGATCTCACAAAAAGCAGAGGGAGAAAGTTAAGAAATAAAAGGATGAGAGTGAAAGGAAGGAAAATGGAGATTAAAACTAAAATTGATTTTTCTGAAAAAGAAATAAGAATTATTAGATCTGATGCAATTTATCAAAGGTGAGATTGAAGAAAACTTCCCTAAGCTAAGCCAAACCAACATATAAAGAACACATAGCACCTGGATACCCTTTTTGAGGAAATTACTCAAGAAAGTATTCCAACCATATGGAAATAAGATCAGAATGAGGATTTCAAGAGAGAAAAGATGAAAATTAGTGTTGAATGAAGACCTTACTGGAGGCTTAAGCTACTATAAATTATACATAATACAAAAAAATGTACCTGCGGACCAGAGAGTAAACCAAAGTAGACAGATCCTGGTAGGGAGCACGTTAAAGGAGAGAGAAAAGGGGAGCTGTAGGAAGTAAATTCCCTGATTTTGTGATGTTTACACTCAAACTAAGTGCAGTTGACATACACATTGGAATCAGCAGGTAAGGGCACAAGAGGAAAAATGCAGCCCTTCTTATATAAACATACATGTTTAGAAAGTGAAAACATTTTCTGGCTAGGTCTCACTGACCAGGATGAAGTTATCTCTTATCCAGAACACATTCCAAACTAAAATATATTAGTGTAACATTTAATACATAGGCAATATGATTTTAACTCTCTCTAAGGGAATGTAATTACAATAATAATTTGTGGGATATTCCTACCCAAAAAAGACACTGCTTTTTCTTTCTTTATCTTGAGATAAAATAAGCAGAAATTTAAGAAATCACCTATACAGTTATAATTTTACATTTTTAGTTATTATTTTTAACCAGAAAGAGCATAATTATTCTTCAATTTAGTTTATAGTCAACAATATTACAACTAAAAGTTCAGTGACCATCCATGCTCAGGGATTCAGAGATTATGGTTACAAAAAAATCACCAAGAAAATGTCAAGCAACCTCCCTGTCTCCAGAGAAGTTTCTTCCGAGATTATATTTACCATAATGTTCCAGCATTACAGGCATTTTTAAAGTTACATTTCCTTACAGCTCAAGCAAATAAAGGAAATGTTTAACATATGAGGCTAGATTTCCTAAGATGTTCTTATCAGAGGTAAGGTAAGCAGGTAAAAATCAAATTGCTTTTCTTAAAGCATTACAGTAAAATCACAATATATGTTTTATAAGCAACATTTAAAGAAGTAAACCACTTTATAATATGACAGATGTAATAAAAAAAATCCTTAAGACTATATAAAACCATTTATTTTCCACTTACAAGGTCCCATTTCCTTGCATCATCAGATATAAGCATTTATCACTAAAAACAGTTTTAAGTCATTTTATGAACAATTTATCTGAAGTATAAAGTGATATAATTATCTTTTCAGTACATTTTGCAATAAAGTGAACCGTTTTTATGGTTTCCTGGAGATAAAAATAAAACATTCACGTTAGAACATTTTACCTGATTTATTATAATGGAAGATTATATAAACCAAAAAGCTAATCTAATAAATCAAGTCCAATTATGAAATTCTATAGAAATATGATGTTAAAGAGGAAAATCATTCATGCTATTTCATGTGTTTTGAAGAACTACATTTCATTACTTTGGGGAAAAACTACTTTTGAGTTGTTAAATATTTTCCCCCAAATTGCAGTTGTTTGTTTGTCTGTTCTTACCTATAACCTGGGTTTCTCTCTTTCGCAGCTGAAATGATGTCACAGCAAAGAGGACAGCTGTGGCCGAAAGTTATAAGGAAAATTTCAGTAGCACTGTGGTCCACCAGTGGCACAGACCTTCCAACACACTTATACACAAAGATTTATATGCAGATCTAAAGAATCATTCCGTGCTAAGAATGCATCCCCATAGTATTCTCCACTATTAATACTGATACAGTAGTGGAGAATTGCTCTAAAGGAGCAATTAAAAGGGAGAAAAGCATTCTAAAGTCTGTTAATAATATACAACATTGCTTAATATACATTATAGCACGGTAGAACTATCTGAGATGCTCTTAAAAAAATACAGATTCCTAAACCCCACCCCAGATTTACCAAATGAAAATTTCTGATGTGATTCCCATATATTTGCTTTTTTTTTTTTTTCAGTTTTTTCACTTGTTCTGATTTGCATCCACTGGGAACCCTCCAATATATAAGATTACTCCAATACAAATCCAACACTCAAGAAACCCATCAAAGTGTCAAGTGACATTTACTTACAGTTTTTATTTTTTGTAATTTCATGGTTACTATATATTTTAACTTGTGTAAGAACATTCTTATCTCCTTGACAGAGGCTGAAAAGTTAAAACCAAAATGTTTAGCTTCATTCTAATTCCTTGAGCAAGCATTACTTCACAGACAAAAATCCAAAACAACAAAACTGAATTCAAAATGGAATATTTTATATCTTCTTTGTATATTTTTAATCTGAAATATGGCTTTTTTTAATTTTTTTTTTTAGCTGCATTGGGTCTCATCATCCACTTTGAATATGGTGGCATAGTGTCAAATTTTTCCTTTCCCCCTCTTGGAAATCCCAAAAAGTAACAAGGAAAACAAGAGTAGAAATGAAAATTCTTTGTTTAGCTACATCAAAAAGACAGCTAAAAAGAACCCAAATAAATGTAAATAAATTCCCTTTAAAGCAGACCAAACAAATGAAACATTGTTATTGTTAAAAGATACAATGCAAGAAAAAAATACAACAGTTCAAAATCCATACATCAAAGGGCAGACCACTCTCCAGGAAAAAAAAAAAATAGACCCAAACAATCAACATCAGTTCATAGATCTGTAAAGCTGTAAAAATTCAAATATAAAGAAGGAATATATTGGAAATACAAGGGGAAAAAAGATCAAGTCATCCACTGGGAAAAAACAAAATCACTCTCAATTTTTTTTGAGATGGGCTCAAACATCTCCGTAGTAACATTCAACATTTAACAAGGCTAGAGACTTCCCTGGTGGTGCAATGATTAAGAATCCACCTGCCAATGCAGGGGACACAGGTTTGATCCCTGGTCCGGGAAGATCCCACAGGCTACGGAGCAACTAAGCCCATGCGCCACAACTGAGCCTGCGCTCTAGGGCCCGCGAGCCACAACTACTGAGCCTGAGTGCTGTAACTACTGAAGCCCGCAGGCCTAGAGCCCATGCTCCACAAGAAGAGATGGACCGCAAAGAGAACCCCATGCACTGCAACAAAGCTCGCCGCAACTAGAGAAAGCCTGCATGCAGCAATGAAGGCCCAACGCAGCCAGCCAAAAATAAAAAGAAAAATAAAAAGTATTTAACAAGGCTAGTGGAGCAATTATAAAAATTGTAACCCAAGATATAAACATGGCCAAATGTTTGTTTGAAAATAAAGGCAACATTCAACTGATTTTAACATGGAGGAAAATCTCATTTCCCATTCCCAAATTCTTTCTATGTGGAGGGAGCACTACTAGTATAACATTCTTCCTCAATGTCCCAACCTCCTTGCTCTCTCCTGAGAACTGCCTTAGCTTCTTATTAATGCAGTGGAATTAAGATCTTGACAGCCTGTCCCAGCCCCTTCCTCTCTACCATTGCTCTGGATAGTTGCCTGAGTACAGAGAACATAAGATCTCAGCCACGCTCAACCATGTATCATACTATAACACAGCATGAGATAGTTCCTGCCTACTTGCCACACTCATTTTACTCCACACTTTACCCTTTTCCTCTGATCCTTCTCCTCTCTAAAAAATTTTTTAAAAATAAATTTAAAAAAACATACATTAGGTCTAGTACAGCATTCCTTAATGTGAGCATTTTTGAGATTTTGGGAAGGATAATTTTTCATGTATTACAGGACTTTATATCCTGTTCCCTACCCACCAAACACCAGAAGTAATTCCTAGAAATACAAAGAACTCTTGTGTATAAGAAAAGGTGCTGACATACCCTAAGCCTCAGATGGCCATGCTATGTTATTCTTTATCCCATAAATAACCCAGCCTCTTGTCTTCTGGGAGCCAGATTTGAGATTTCTTCTCCTGTCTTCTCCTTGGCTGCCTTGTGAATAAGCCCTGTCTTTGCTGCAAACCTCAGATGTCTCAGCATTTTGGCTTCCTGTGTTTCTGACAAAGGGAACCTGGCTTGGATAGATCACCCAGCAAAGAAAATCCAAGATACCAGTCAGATTTTTACCACAGTTGTCTACGCTGTGTGGCTGACAGGGTCTTGGTGCTCTGGCAGATTGTCAGGCCAGAGCCTCTGAGGTAGGAGAGTGAATTCAGGATGCTGGACCACCAGAGACCTCCTGGCCCCAAGTAATATCAATCAGCAAGAGCTCTCGCAGAGATCTCTGTCTCAACACTAAGACCAGTTCCAGTCAGTGACCAGCAAGCTCCAGTGCTAGACACCCCATGCCAAACAACTAGCAAGACAGGAACACAACCCTACCCATTAGCAGAGAGGCTGCCTAAAATCATAGTAAGTTCACAGACACCACAAAACACACCACCGGATGTGATCCTGCCCACAAGAAACACAAGATCCTGCTTCATCCACCAGAACACAGGCACCAGTCCCCTCCACCAGGAAGCCAACACAACCCACTGAACCAACCATACCCACTGGGGGCAGACACCAAAAGCAACGGGAACTACAGACCTGCAGCCAGCGAAAAGGAGACCCCAAACACAGTAAGTTAAGCAAAATGAGAACACAGAGAAATACGCAGCACATGAAGGAGCAAGGTAAAAACCCACCAGACGAAACAAATGAAGAGGAAATATGCAGTCTACCTGAAAAAGAATTCAGAGTAATGATAGTAAAGATGATCCAAAATCTTGGAAATAGAATGGAGAAAATACAAGAAATGCTTAACAAGCACCTAGAAGAACTAATGAGCAAATAAACAATGATGAACAACACAATAAATGTAATTAAAACTTCTCTAGAAGGAATCAATAGCAGAATAACTGAGGCAGAAGAACGGATAAGTGACCTGGAAGATAAAATAGTGGAAATAACCACCACACAGCAGAATAAAGAAAAAAGAATGAAAAGAATTGAGGACAGTCTCAGACCTCTGGGACAACATTAAACGCACCAACATTCGAATTATAGGGGTCCCAGAAGAAGAAGAGAAAAAGAAAGGGACTGAGAAAATATTTGAAGAGATTACAGCTGAAAACTTCCCTAATATGGGAAAGGAAATAGTTAATCAAGTCCAGGAAGCACAGAGAGTCCCATACAGGATAAATCAAAGGAGAAACACACCAAGACGTATTAATCAAACTATCAAAAATTAAATACAAAGAAAAAATATTAAAAGGAGCAAGGGAAAAGCAACAAATAACGTACAAAGGAATCTCCATAAGGCTAACAGCTGATCTTTTGGCAGAAACTCTGCAAGCCAGAAGGGAGTGGCAGGACATATTTAAAGAGCTGAAAGGGAAAAACCTACAACCAAGATTACTCTACCCAGCAAGGATCTCATTCAGATTTGATGGAAAAAGTAAAACCTATGCAGACAAGCAAAAGTTAAGAGAATTCAACACCACCAAACCAGCTTTACAACAAATGCTAAAGGAACTTCTCTAGGCAGGAAACACAAGAGAAGGAAAAGACATACAATAACAAACCCAAAACAATTAAGAAAATGGTAATAGGAATATACATATCGATAACTACCTTAAATGTAAATCAATTAATGTTCCAACCAAAAGATATAGACTGGCTGAATGGATACAAAAACAAGACCCATATATACGCTCTCTACAAGAGACCCACTTCAGACCTAGGGACACATACGGACTGAAAGTGAGGGGATGGAAAAAGATATTCCATGCAAATGGAAATCAAAAGAAAGCTGGAGTTGCAATTCTCATATCAAACAAAATAGACTTTAAAATAAAGATTATTACAAGAGACAAAGAAGGACACTATATAATGATCATAGGATCAATCCAAGAAGAAGATATAACAATTGTAAATATTTATGCACCCAACATAGTAGCACCTCAATCAATACATAAGGCAAATGCTAACAGCCATAAGAGAGGAAATCAACATTAACACAACAATAGTAGGGGACTTTAACACCCCACTTTCACCAATGGACAGATCATCCAAAATGAAAATAAATAAGGAAACACAAGCTTTAAATGATACATTAAACAAGATGGGCTTAATTGATATTTATAGGACACTCCATCCAAAAACAACAGACTACACTTTCTTCTCAAGTGCTCATGGAACATTCTCCAGGATAGATCATATCTTGGGTCACAAATCAAGCCTTGGTAAATTTAAGAAAAGTGAAATCATATCAAGTATCTTTTCTGACCACAACACTATGAGACTAGATATCAATTATAGGAAAAAAACTATAAAAAATACAAACATACGGAGGCTAAACAATATGCTGCTAAATAACCAAGAGATCACTGAAGAAATCAAAGAGGAAATCAAAGAATACCTAGAAACAAACAACAAAGAAAACACAACGGCCCAAAATCTATGTGATGCAGCAAAAGCAGCTCTAAGAGGGAAGTTATTGTTTGTTTGTTTCTTTGTTTGTTTTTTTAACTAATTAATTAATTTATTTATATTTGGCTGTGTTGGGTCTTCATTTCTGTGCAAGGGCTTTCTCTATCTGCAATGAGTGGGGACCACTCTTCATCATGGTGCGCGGGCCTCTCACTGTCACGGCCTCTCTTGTTGCAAAGCACAGGCTCCAGATGCGCAGGCTCAGTAGTTGTGGCTCATGGGCCTAGTTGCTCCGCGGCATGTGGGATTTTCCCAGACCAGGGCTCAAACCCGTGTCCCCTGCATTGGCAGGCAATTTCTCAACCACTGTGCCACCAGGGAAGCCTTAAGAGGGAAGTTTTTAGCAGTACAATCCTACATCAAATAACAAGAAAGATCCCAAATAAACAAACTAAACTTACACCTAAAGCAATTAGAGAAAAAACAAAAAAAACCCAAAGTTAGCAGAAGGAAAGAAATCATAAAGATCAGATCAGAAATAAATGAAAAAGAAATAAAAGAAACGATAGCAAAGAACAATAAAATGAAAGCTGGTTCTTTGTAAACAAACTGATAAACCATTAGCCAGACTTATCAAGCAAAAAAGGGAGAAGACTCAAATCAATAGATTAGAAGTGAAAAAGGAGAAGTAACAACTGACACTGCAGAAATACAAAGGATCATGAGAGATTACTACAAGCAACCATATGCCAATAAAATGGAAACCCTGGAAGAAATGGACAAATTCTTAGAAAAGCACAACCTTCTGAGACTAAACCAGGAAGAAATAGAAAATATAAACAGACCAATCACAAGTACTGAAATTGAAACTGTCATTAAAAATCTTCCAACAAACAAAAGCCCAGGACCAGATGGCTTCACAGGTGAGTTCTATCAAACACTTAAAAAGCTAACACCTATCCTTCTCAAACTCTTCCAAAATATAGCAGAAGGAGGAAGACTCCCAAGCTCATTCTATGAGGCCACCATCACTCTGATAACAAAACCAGACAAAGATATTCCAAAAAAAGAAAACTACAGGCCAATATCACTGATGAACATAGATGCAAAAATCTTCAACAAAATACTAGCAAACAGAATCCAGCAGCACATTACAAGGATCATACATCATGATCAAGTGGAGTTTACCCCAGGAATGCAAGGATTCTTCAATATACACAAATCAATCAATGTGATATACCATAGTAACAAATTGAAGGAGAAAAACCATATGATCATCTCAGTAGATGCAGAAAAAGCTTTCGACGTAATTCCACACCCACTTATAATAAAAACTCTCCAGAAGGTTGGCAGAGAGGGGAACCTACCTCAACATAATAAAGGCCATATATGACAAACCCACAGACAACATCATTCTCAATGGTGAAAAACTGAAACGTCCACTAAGATCAGGAACAAGACAAGGTTGCCCACTCTCACCACTATTCTTTTGGAAGATTTGGAAGCTTTAGCCTCAGCAATCAGAGAAGAAAAAGAAATAAAAGGAATCTAAATCCGAAGAGAAGAAGTAAAACTGTCACTGTTTGCAGATGACATGACACTATACATAGAAAATCCTAAAGATGCTACCAGAAAACTACTAGAGCTAATCAATAAATTTGGTAAAGTGGCAGGATACAAAATTAATGCACAGAAATCTCTTGCATTCCTATACACTAATGATGAAAAATCTGAAAGAGAAATTAAGGAAACACTCTCACTTACCATTGCAACAAAAAGAATAAAATACCTAGGAATAAACTTACCTAAGGAGACAAAAGACCTGTATGCAGAAAACTATAAGACACTGATGAAAGAAATTAAAAATGATACAAACAGATGGAGAGATATACCATGTTCTTGGATTGGAAGAATCAACATTGTGAAAATAACCCAAAGCAATCTACAGATTCAATGCAATCCCTATCAAACTACCACTGGCATTTTTCACAGAACTAGAACAAAAAATTTCACAATTTGTATGGAAACAAAAAAGACCCTGAATAGCCAAAGCAATCTTGAGAAAGAAAAATGGAGCTGGAGGAGTCAGGCGGACGTCAGACTATACTACACTAATCAAAGCAGTATGGTACTGGCACAGAAACAGAAATGTAGATCAATGGAATAGGATAGAAAGCCCAGAGATAAACCCACACACATATGGTCACCTTATCTTTGATAAAGGAGGCAAGAATATACAATGGAGAAAAGACATCCTCTTCAACAAGTGGTACTGGGAAATGGACAGCTACATGTAAAAGAATGAAATTAGAACACTCCCTAACACCATACACAAAAATTAACTCAAAATGGATTAAAGACCTAAACATAAGACCAGACACTCTAAAACTCTTAGAGGAAAACATAGGCAGAACACTCTATGACAAAAATCACAGCAAGATCCTTTTTGACCCATCTCCTAGAGAAAGGGAAATAAAAATAAACAAATGGGACCTAATGAAACTTAAAAGCTTTTGTACAGCAAAGGAAACCATAAACAAGACAAAAAGACAGCCCTCAGAATGGGAGAAAATATTTGCAAATGAAGCAACTGACAAAGGATTAATCTCCAAAATATACAAACAGCTCATGCAGCTCAATATCAAAAAAACAAACAACCCAATCCAAAAATGGGCAGAAGATCTAAATAGACATTTCTCCAAAGAAGATATACAGATTGCCAACAAACACATGAAAGGATGCTCAACATCACTGATCATTAGAGAAATGCAAATCAAAACTACAATGAGGTATCACCTCACACTGGTCAGAATGGCCATCATCAAAAAATCTACAAACAATAAATGCTGGAGAGAGTATGGAGAAAAGGGGCCCCTCTTGCACTGTTGGTGGGAAAGTAAATTGATACAGCCACTATGGAGAAAAGTATGGAGGTTCCTTAAAAAACTAAAAATAGAACTACCATACATCCCAGCAATACCACTACTGAGCATATACCCTGAGAAAACCATAATTCAAAAAGTCATGTGGGGCTTCCCTGGTGGCGCAGTGGTTGAGAGTCCGCCTGCCGATGCAGGGGACATGGGTTCGTGCCCCGCTCGGTGAAGATCCCACATGCCGTGGAGAGGCTGGGCCCGTGAGCCATGGCCGCTGGGCCTGTGCGTCTGGAACCTGTGCTCTGCAACAGGAGAGGCCACAGCAGTGAGAGGCCCGTGTACCACAAAAAAAAAAAAAAAAAAAAAGAGTCATGTACCACACTGTTCATTGCAGCTCTATTTACAATAGCCAGGACATGGAAGCAACCTAAGTGTCCATTGACAGATGAATGGATAAAGAAGATGTAGCACATATATACAATGGAATATTACTGAGCCATAAAAAGAAATGAGATTGAGTTATTTGCAGTGAGGTGGATGGACCTAGAGTCTGTCATACAGAGTGAAGTAAGTCAGAAAGAGAAAAACAAATGCCGTATGCTAACACATATATATGGAATCTAAAAAAAAAATGGTTCTGAAGAACTTAGGTGCAGGATAGGAATAAAGACACAGACGTAGAGAATGGACTTGAGGACACAGGGAGAGGGAACGGTAAGCTGAGACGAAGTTAGAGAGTGGCATTGACCTATATACACTACCAAATGTAAAAGAGGTAGCTAGTGGGAAGCAGCCACATAGCACAGGGAGATCAGCTTGGTGTTTTGTGATCACCTAGACAGGTGGGATCAGGAAGGTGGGAGGGAGACACAAGAGGGAGGAGATTTGCAGATGTATGTATACATATAGCTGATTCACTTTGTTTTACAGCAGCAACTAACACAACAATGTAAAGCAATTATACCTCAATAAAGATGTTAAAAAAAAAAAAAAGGTGCTGACTTTCTCACCAAGGAGAAATGCTACTTAAAACTACAATGAGATGCCATTTTTACCTTATCAGGGTGGCAAGAATTATAAAGTGTGATCATATATTGTTGATGGAAAAAAGCTCTTTCATATATTATTGATGGAATAATTAATTTTTATAATCTTTATGGTGAGAAATTTGTCAATATCTATCAAAATTACAAAAGCACATAGCCTTGACCCAGTAAATTTGCTTCTAGAAATTATTCTATAGCTATAGCTGCATAGGAGCAAAATGGTGTATGTACATGGTTATTCATTGTAGCATTGTTTATAAAGACAAAAGAATGGAAGGGACCTGCATTTACATCAAAAGCAGTCTATTTAAATAATTTATGGTGTATCTATACAGTGAACTATTATGTAGCAGTGTAAAAGAATTAAGTTTAATTTTATGTACAAATACAGAAGCTTTTCTGTTTATATTATACTGGTGGGAAAAAAAGGAAATTGCAGAAGAAAATCTGCAGTATGATACCAATTATGCAAAAAATGTATGTGTGTATTTATGCAAATAGAGAGGAAAAGTTCTGGTTAAAAAAAAGAAGAAGAAGAAGTACTTCCTAGTTATTGGGACAACCAAAACTTCCTATTCAACCTAGAGGGAAGAGCTCCCCCCACCCCACTTTGTGGCTGGCTTGAAGAAAAGGCTCTTTCACAGAAGAGTCACCCTCTGGCCTGCTCATGACCTGGACTGATATATCTGTCTAAATCTTGTGTTTGGTATTAGTAAGCCCATCTTAGCCCTTTTTGCCTATAGATAATAATAAATAATGGCTAACATTTACTGAGTGCATACTACCCCAAGCACAATTCGAAGCATTTAAAATGTACAGAATGTAAATTAAATACTACCATTTTCCCCATTGCTTAGTAGATGCACAAAGAGATCATGATCCTATCACTGAGTAAATGGGCAAGGAACACTGAAAAAAAGAGTCAGATATAGGAGAGTTAAATATTACATGCAGATTACATTTTATGATGCAGCCAGGAAATGGCTTTAAACTCAGGTAATATTTTACTAAGTACAGACCAAGAAAGCCCTTGACCTCTATAAAACAAGTACTATGGACTAAATGTTTGTTTCCTGCAAAATTCATCTGTTAAAGTCCTAATCCCCAGTGTGACAGTATTAGGAGGTGGGGCCTTTGGAAGGTAATTAGGTTCAGGTGAAGTCATGAGGGTGGAGCCCCTATGATGGGATTAGTGCCCCTATAAGAAGAGGAAGAGACCAGAGAGCACTTCTCACTTCTCTCTCCCTTCCTCTCTCTCCCTTCTTCTCTCTCCCTTCTCCAACCACGCCCTCCCAACCCCGCCCACCCTGCCATGTAAAGATACATAGCAAGAAAGCAGCTGTCTACAAACCAGGAAGAGGGCTTTTACCAGACACTGAATCCATAGGCACCTTGATCTTGGACTGCCCAGCCTCCAGGACTGTGAGAAATAAATGTGTGTTGTTTAAGCCATTCAGTCTATGGTGTTTTGCTATAGCAGCAAGAGCTCACTATGACAGCTAGTGAAGGAGCATGAGAAAGAGAAAACGTGAAAGTCTCAGAGTGTATGGTATCCAGGAAACCACGCGAAGAAAGTTTTTCAAGGATGAAAGATAAACCATGTTAAAACCTGCCAATAAGTCAAGTAACACGAGGACTGAGAATTAATGACTGGTGATGTGGAGGTTACAATGACCTTGAGAAGACAGTTTCAATAGAATGCTCTGTGTGTGTGAAGGGGGCAAAAGTATGATTAGTGGGCCCATAAGACAACTGGGCAGAATATAAACAACTCTTTTGGGGGAATTTTGCTATAACAGAGAGCAGAAAAATGGGGCAGTAGTTGACAGCAGGAGTGGGGGTCAAGAGAGGTATTTTTTTTTTAAGATAGAAGAAATAATAGCATGTTTTTTTAATAGCTTTTTCCCATTGCAGAGCACAGGCTCAGTGGCCATGGCTCATGGGCTCAGCCGCTCCACGGCATGTGGGATCATCCCAGACCGGGGCACGAACCCGTGTCCCCTGCATCAGCAGGTGGACTCTCAACCACTGCGCCACCTGGGAAGCCCTAATAGCATATTTTTATGCTGATAGGGATGATCTGGTTGAGGTGGAAAAAATGATGATGGAGGAGAGAAAGGGAGAACAGGCAGAGTGAAGTCCTTAAACAGGCAAGAGGTAGGTACATAAAGGAAGAAGTTGGGGACTTCCCTGGTGGTCCGGTGGTTAAGACGTTGCCTTCCAATGCAGGGGGTGTGGGTTCGATCCCTGGTTGGGGAGCTTGGATCCCACATGCCTCGCAGCCAAAAAGCCAAAACATAAAGAAACAGAAATTCAGTAAATACTTAAAAACTGTCCACATCGGGCTGCCCTGGTGGCGCAGTGGTTAAGAATCCGCCTGCCAATGCAGGGGACACAGGTTCGAGCGCTGGTCCGGGAAGATCCCACATGCCGTGGAGCAACTAAGCCCATGTGCCACAAGTACTGAGCCTGCGCTCTAGAGCCCGTGAGCCACAACTACTGAGCCGAGCCCACGTGCCACAACTACTGAAGCCCAGGTGCCTAAAGCCCGTGCTCCACAACCACAGTGAGAAGCCCACACACCGCAACAAAGAGTAGCCCCCGCTCGCTGCAACTAGAAGAAAGCTCACGCGCAGCAACAAAGACCCAACACAGCCAAAAATAAATAAATAAAACATTAAAAAAAATTTTTTTTTTAAAAAAGGAAGAGGTTGGACTTAGATTGGAACACAGATAGTTCACTAACGGTACCTTAACAGGAGACAAAGTATATAACACCGATGCTTGTAGGTAGGTAAATCAGATGGGGGGGGGGCTTGTGAAAATTCTCCTCTGCTTGTTTTCTTTCCTCAGTGAAATATGAAGTAATTTATAACTAGAAGTGAGTCTAGGGTAAGAGGTAATACAAGTTCAAAGTGTCCAAAATTGAACTCCTCACTTCCCACCACTGTATTAGAGTTTGTTATGTAACAAACTACCGCAAAACATGCTGGCTTAAGAAATGTGTCCCCCAAAAAGAGACTGTTGATGTCCTAACCTCCAGGACCTATCAATATGACCTTATTTGGAAACACATCTTGGCAAATGTTTTAGTTAAAACATTTACTCCAGTAACTACTCCTATTGAGTATAAGAAGTTCATATGAAGACACAGAGAAACATACAAGAAGGCCGTGTGGTGATGGAGGCCCATTTGAGGGTGATTTCTTGCTATATGCCAAGGAATGCCAAGAATTGCCAGCAGCCACCAGAAACTCTTACTAGAGTCAAAAAAGGATTCTTCCCTAAAGCACTAAGAGGGAGCATAGCCCTGTATATACCCCGATTTTAGACCTCTAGCCTCCTGTGTAGGAATAAATTTCTGTTTTAAGTCACCCAGTGACTTAAATTCATGATTTTGTGTGTCAGCTGTGTAGTTCTTCTAGTCTAGGCCAGCTTGCCTGGTATCTGATGAGCTTTCTTATGACCTGTCTGGACATCTGGCAGCTGGATGATCTCATGCATCTGTGGTCCGTTGGCCTCTCCCACACATCTGGAGGATGGCAGGCTGTCGGCCAGGATGCCTCAAATTTCAAGGGGTGAAGAAAGAGTGTTGGTGCAATGTCACATTGTAAAGGAGTTCATGCAAGGGGGAAAAGAATTTGTGGCCATTTTTATAATCTATCACAACACTTAAATCTGATCTACCTGAAGCCTTCTCCATCTCAATGGACAGCATCTCCATCCTTCCATGTATTCAGCCCAAAACCTTGTAGCCATCTTTGACTACTTTGTATCTTTCACATGCAAATGCAAACTACCAGCTAAGCCTATAGGCTCTAACTTTAAAATATATCCAGAATCTACCATTTCTCATTACCTTTACTACTAGCACCCTACGCTAAGCCAGTATCATCTCTCACCCGGATTACTAGAATAACTTCCCAACAGGACTCTCTGCTTCTACTTTCACCTTCCTACCATCTATTATTCTCAACACAACTGCCATAGTGATACTTTTAAAAAGTAAGTCAGATCACATCAGTCTTCTGCTTAAAACCCTGAAAGATCCCCGTTTTACTCAGAATAAAAGCTTACATTCTTGAAATATTTCATGAGGCCTCACACAATCTGGCTTCCCTTTTCATCTCTAAACTTATCAGCTCCTGTTTTAGTCACTTAGGCTACCATAACAAAAATACCATAGGCTGAATGGCTTATAAACAACAGAAATGTATTTCTCACAGTTCTGGAGGCTGGAAAGTCCAAGATCAAGTTTCCAGCAGATTAAGTATCTAGGCAGGGCTCAATTCCTGGTTCATAGATGGCCATCTTCTTGCACTAACCTCACATGGTGAAAGGGGAGGTATCTCTCTGAGGTCTCTAATCACCTCCCAAAGACCTCACCTAGTAATACCATCACATTGGTTGTTAAGATTTAATATATGAATTGTGGGGGCAAAATAAATATTCAGTCTACAGCATTCTACCCCCGGCCCCCCAAAACTCAGTCCCTTCTCACATGCAAAATATATTCATTTCATCCCAACAGCCCCCAAAAGTCTTAACTCATTCCAGGATCAACTCAAAAGTCTAATCTACGTATCATCTAAATCAGATATTATAAGCAGATAGGGTAGGGAGTCCCCGGAGAAAAAGAACCAGGCATGGCTTTCTTGACATAAGAGAAGCCATTTTTGGCCTAAGCCATTTTTTGTGATCTAAGCCTGGTCACAGTGCTTGCCCTTGAACAGGTCTCAGTGATTAATCATCTTAAGGGAATGCAAGAACAAAGGAAAAGTGGTCAAGAAACAATAGTTAGGTAATAAAACAGAGTCCTAATTCCTCCTCAAGGGATATACATAACAATCTGATACATATCTTTGAGTTCTGCAGGAACTAAGGCCTTCATCCAGGTGGAGGATGGTAACTACATGCTGAGATCTCAGACTGCTTGGAAACTAAGAGTGAAGATGCTGACATTTTCTGACCCTCATGACTTCAATCAACTAAAGCCTGGATTCTGGCCACCTTTGCCCCAATTCTATGCTGGATTTTCTTCTGCTCAAGCCCCTTCATGAATATGCATATACCACCCAAACCTCTTCATGAATATGCATGCACCCTTAGCTTAAAACTTCCCAATTTTGCTGTTTGGGAAGACACTGCTTTGGGAAAGATCCTCAGTGTTCTCCTTACTTGCAGCAAGTAATAAATCCTTCTTTCTCCCACTCTTTGGCTTGGTTGTGCCTTTAGGCTTCACACCCACCAAGAGGTGAACCGAGTTTTCCAGTAACAATATGGGTGAGACTAAAATTATGACTCATCCTGAGGCAAATTGCTCTCCAGTAATCACACAAGTTACGTACTTCTAAAATACAGTGGTTGGACAGGCATAGGATAGACATTCCCATTCCAAAAGGGAGGAATCAGAAAGAAGAAAGGAGTGACAGGTCCCAAGCAAGTCCAAAATGCAACAGGGCAAATTCCATTAGAACTTAAGGCTCAAGAATAATCCTCTTTGGCTCAATGATCTGCCTCCCAGGTAAACTGGGGTGGAGGCCTTGCCTTCTGAACACATTGGAGCAGAGAATCCCACATTCTAGATTGACTGGGGCCTGATCCTACACCTTTGGGTGACCCTGCCCCCTACGGTGTTTCTCTCCCTGGGCCCTTCCCTCCAGGTTTCTGAGGCTAGGGTCCCAAACTGGTAACTCTGCTGGTAACTCCTGTCCTTTGAAATCTAGGTAGAGGCAGCCATGCCCCCCATGGCTTTGCTGGGCACAGCCCAGGCCACTCCAGGGTCCACCAGAGTAGCACCTGGGGCAAGTGAGGAACCACAGCACCGAAGTGTAGAAATGAAGTCCCAAGATGTGAGGTGGTGCCAGGCCACACGAACCAAAATCCCAAAGGTGCCAACAGCCACTCCTTTGAAACCACTCTGCCTCCCAGGCCTTTGAAGGTCCTTCCCCCACAGACACCCCCCTCAACTGTGATGAGCACAAGAGCTCTGATGATCTCTGAATTGCCTGCAGAATCATTCTTCCATTTTCTTGGACAGCAGCTCCTAGCTTCTGTTGAGATGGTTGATCCATACCAATCTTATCAAATGGTCATTTGGCCACACCCTTAGTATTCTCTTCCAACCATGCTTTCTCATTTTTTGCAATATGAATAGGCCGAGAATTTCCAAATCTTTAAGTCCTGCTTCTCTTTTGATTAACAACTCTGTCTTTAAATCATTTCTCTCTTCTCACATTTTATTGTAAGCTGTCAAGAGGAGCCATGCTGCTCCTTCAACACTATCAATACCGAAACTGTTAGAAATAACTCCAGCTAAATATCCAGTTTTGTCATTTCCAAGTTCTACCCTCCAGAAAGCACTAGAACATGAACACAATTCAGCCAAGTTCTTTGTCACTTTAGAACAGGGATGGCCTCTTCTCTCTTGTCCAATAACATGTTCCTCATTTCCATCAGAGACCACATCACAATGGCCTTTACATGCATATTTCTATCAACATTTTGTTCAGAATGACTTAGGTATTCTCTAAGAAGATTTAGGCTTTCACTACATCTCTCTTTTTTCTTTCTGAGTTCTCATCAGAATCGGCCTTCACGATCCATTCACAGCAATGTAGGCTTTTTCTAGCATGCACTTTAAAACTTCTCAAGCCTCTACCCAAAACCATTTTCACATTTTTAGGTATCTAGTACAGCAGCACCTACCACTCACTATGAATTTTCTGTCCTTGTCTGTTCAGGCTGCCATAACAAAAATACTATAGACTGGGTGGCTTATAAACAACAGAAGTGTACTTCTTACATTTCTGGAGACTGGAAGTCCAAGATCAAGGTGCTTGCAGATACAGTGTCTGATGAGGGCCATTTTCCTGGTTCTTAGATGGCTGTCTTCTCACTGTGTCCTCACATGACAGAAGTGGTCTCTCCTTTCCCCAACACCCCACCTCATAGTAACATCACATTGGGCATTAGGATTTAACATATGAATTTGGGGAAGACACAACGTTAATTCTATAGCACCTCTTCTCCCCCTTATGCACTCCATTCCAGCCACACTAGCCTCCTCATTGTCCTTTGTACAAGCCACATATTAGGGACTCTGTTTTAATTACTCTCTCCACCTAGAACACTCTTGCCCCACATCTGTTTACTAACTCCCTCATCTCCCTCAAGTCTTTGTTCAAACCAAGGACCTTACCTGGACCACTCTATTTAATACTCTAACCTGTTCTCCCCTACCCAGAATTCCAATCCTGCTTACCCTGCTCTCCTTTTTCTCTTTCCATAGCACTTAAAGCCTCCTAAACATTTATTAATTTGTTAGTTTCATTGGGTATTGTCTATTTCACCAACTAAAGTACAAGTTCCATGAAGGCATAAATCTCTGTCAGTTTTGATCACTAATGTTTCCCAATGTCAGGATAAATTGTCAAAGTATTGGAAAAGAGAAGAGATTTAACTTTCACTGGAATGCTGGACATGGTCTAGTAAATACTCTGGGGATTTTCAGATTCCATAGAGATGTGAACCTTTGGTTGTCTTTGATTGATTCTGTAGGGATAGAAGTTAACTTATTAAAAAACTAATAGTGGGACTTCCCTGGTGGTCCAGTGGTAAAGAATCCACCTTACAATGCAGGGGACACAGGTTAGATCCCTGGTCAAGGAACTAAGATCCCACATGCCGTGGGGCAACTAAGCCCACACACCACAACTACTGAGCTCACACACCTCAACTAGAGAGCCTGCATGCCACAAACTACAGAGCCCACACGCTCTGGAACCCACGAACCACAACTACAGACCCCACACGTCCTGGAGCCTGCGTGCCACAATTAGAGAAAACTTGCACACCACAACTAGGGAGAGAAAACCTTCACACCACAACTAGAGAGAGAAAACCTGCACACCACAACTAGAGAGAAGACTGCGTGCCACAACAAAGAGCCATGCCCCCCAGCGAAAGATTGCACATGCCTCAACGAAGATCCCGCATACCGAAACTAAGACCTGACACAGCCAAAAATAAATTAAATAAATAAATAAATAAATAAATAAAATCTTAAAAAAAAAAAAAACTAATAGTAACTCAAGTGTCTTCTTCTACAAAAATGCAAATGATTGCTTTTCACAGCAATGCAAATGTATTTTGTACTTCTTATTGGTTTCAACATTAATGAGTTAAATAAAATATTTGAACATGTTTATATTTTATTTCTATTAAATATCATATTTTCACCTTTTTGGAAATTATCCTTTAGTACTTTTGCACATCACCCACTGAGATGCCCAGCTGGACTAACCTGATGGAGCCAGGGAACTGTGCTGCCAGAGAAGTGAACTTTATGGCCTGTTTAAACCCAGGCACATCTTTTCTTGGCTTCTATAATGAACCCTCAGGGACAACAGAAACTTAACTTCGCTGATGGTTTCTCTAAGATTTTTGTTTCCTCTCTACTGAATTGTGTTTTGTTTTTGTTTCTGGTTTGTACACAGTCAAGTGATTTCTCATTGACAGCAGTCATGACTGGGAATTTGGTTTATAGTCTAACTACTTGGTGAATTCTCTCCGTGGATGATGGTGGTATGTTTTCTGTTAAGTGAGAGGTAAGAGAGAATCTGATTTGTTAGTCTTTTTTGTTTACTTGTCTCTGTCTATTTGTGAATACAAACCAATTCAGAATTCATACCCACTGAGAAGAAGAAAGCTCTTTGAGATCTGGATCAGAGAGTTTTTGTTTTTCTCTGTTTATTTGTGAACATTGGCTGAAGTTGTACAAGTTAGGTTATGAGCTATCCATATCTGGGTATATCTATATGTCTGTAATTGAAAAAAGTCTTGACCTCTTATTATTTGGGTACAAGATGTTTTCCTACCTCCACATATATTAGTAATTTAGATCCTAGGATTTCCCTCCTGGTGCAATGATGAATAATCCCCCTGTCATTGCAGGGGACATGGGTTCGAACCCTGGTCCAGGAAGATCCCACATGCCGCGGAGCAACTAAGCCCGTGAGCCGCTACTACCAAGCCCGCGTGCCACAACTACTGAAGCCCATGCGCCTAGAGCCCATGCTCTGCAACAAGAGAAGCCACTGCAGTGAGGAGCCCTGAGAAGCCCATGCACCGCAACGAAGAGTAGCCCCCACTCACCGCAACTAGAGAAAGCCTGCGCGTAGCAATGAAGACCCAAACCAGACAAATAAATAAATAAATAAACTTATGAAAAAAATAATAATTTAGATCCTAATGTCTCTTAATTTAAAGGATTTTCATTCTAATTAGTTTATACAGATAGCTGTCAAGATCATCTAAGCAACCATCATTTCTAATAGTCCCATAATTCACAAAATAATAAGGATATTGAACATCTAGCAATTTTAATGTGCTGGACATTTAAGGAAAAAAATTCCTGTTATGGACACTGCTAGCTCAGAAATAGTTTAAAAATCCAAGATCACATAACTAAGGTTTAATTATATGGGTTTAATAATATGTTTGCTTGTTTGTTTTTTTAACAACGTTATGTCTGCTCTCTAATTTATCGGAGTTAAGTATAAAACAAGTGCACATTTTATATTTCTTCTATGTTTATTTTACATCAACTGCCTATTTTTTCTTTTTACCTTTTGACCCCCTTCACGCATTTCCCTCACCCCTGACTCCCCAACCTCTGGCAACCACCAATCTGTTCTCCATATTTAGGAGCTTCTTTTGTTTGTCTGTTTTTAAGGTTCCACATGTAAGAGAAATCATACAGTACTTGTCTTTGACTTATTTCACTTAGCATAACACCTTGAGGTCCGTTAATTTGTCACAAATGGCAAATTTCATTCTTTTTTATGGCTGAATAATATTTCATTGTGTACATATACCACAATTTCTTTATCCATTCAGCAACACGTTATTTTTTATAAGACTTAGATTTTTCCTCATGAAAAAACTATTTAATATGAACTTCCTAACATCACTCCTACATTATGTTTAAAATTATGAAAAATATATTAAACTAATTTGAAACATTCTGACAAACTTTTTATATCAAGAGGAATTATGATTTGTAATGGGTCCACTTAAAGATAATTTCTAAGATCTTTAGTTAACTTAAAACCTTGAGACAATACTTTTTTTTTTTTGCTGTATGCAGGCCTCTCACTGCTGTGGCCTCTCCCGCTGCAGAGCACAGGCTCTGGACGCGCAGGCTCCAGACGCGCAGGCTCAGTGGCCACGGCTCACGGGCCCAGCCGCTCCGCGGCATGTGGGATCTTCCCGGACCGGGGCACGAACCCGTGTCCCCTGCATCGGCAGGCGGACTCTCAACCACTGCGCCACCAGGGGAGCCCCCTTGAGACAATATTAAATTAATTTAATTAAGAGATAATTCTCAGATACCTACCTAATTTCTAAGTAAGATAGTATACTGAAACCTTGGTTACTAACCATAATTTGAAGTTTCTATACTATTAATTTTTATTTTATAAACTATAGAGTGATTGTATCTCTATGTCATACTAATGGACATGTTCATTCTGGGTACTTTAACGTGTAAAGGTATTGTGTGTGGCTAAGAAAGTTGTGTGATGTATATTGCTAGTCATAGTCTGCTGAAATGCTTGTATTAACAGTTTTCAGTTACCTACCTCTCAGCTTTCTCTGTGCAATGGGAATTACTTATTTTGATTAAAGCTTATAATGTCACAGGTGGTTGAGACTATACTATACAAGAGTGATAGAGAACTACAGCTGAGCAAGTGTTTCTATTGTTCAAGAGAAGAAAAAGAGTTGTTTTGTCCTAAAATAGAATGTCAGTTTGTCCCAGACTATGAAAAAACATAGTAAAAGACAAAAGTTGAAGCAAGTGAATTTTATTTGCTTGGTTTATATCACCTGAGTTTGGATGAAAAAAATATAAAATGTACTAAACTTTTAGCAAATTTTGCTCCGTTTTGATGGGCTTGTTTCCTGGCACTTTCATCTACAATATGAAAGATGATTCTTTAGCTTTCATAAATCTGTCTAAATGGCAGAAATTCTGTTTCTTACCAGAATAATTTTCTGTTTTTTATGTTGGCATGTACACTTGGTTAATTTTAAAAACAAAAACAAAACACTGGGAACAAAAGTTTTCTCACTTGTGAAAGAGCTAAGTTTCCTTAAACTCCAGTTATTTTCTTTTATGTTTATTTTAATATACTTTATTTTCACTGATTAAATGGAAAATCAAGTGTTGTTTCTCAGGAACCCATAATCCTATGTTTAAATATTGACAGAATCTCCTCTGACAACTCTTCATTGTGTCTTCCCATGATCATATGATCACAAATACCATATGATTATTTTACATTTAGAAAAAATAAATTAAATAAAACTTTCAGGATATCTTTTTTTTTATTTTTTCTTTTTTTCTTTTTTTTTTTTTATCCCAGACTTTATTACAAGGTTATGGACTTGGGCTTACATATTAAAATCTGACTGAGCTGTAAGGCCCTCTTGTTAGTATTATAAGGCAGGTACTATGTGTTTGTTTATTTCTGGTCAGGAAAGGAATTAACTGGGCTCTCATCCCGGCTCTGTCTCCAACCAGTACTTTTCTTGCTTATTAACTGAGAAGGGGAGGGTGCTGAACAAGATGTTTGCTGTGGTTCTTTTCAGCACTAACCATCTATAATGCAGTGATTTTTTTTACGTATTCAACAAGTTTTTGTTACTCAACTTTCATCAGCATTTCACCCAACAACTGATTTGTCTGCTTACCATCTAATCCAACAAGTCGCTGTGTCTACAACAGACCTTCCTCACAGCCACTACAGGGCAAAGGAAAAGCTCCCATCTGGACGGCCTTAACTTGGGGTCAGTTAAGTCCTATTTCAATCACCTGGGGCCACAGCGGCAGGAGGAAACGTGTGGCTGAAGCTGAGGAAGGGGCTCTCTCTGTATAGCTCTGGAGAATTGCTCTCGCTCCCCAGAGACAGCTTGCCAGTCGATGCCAAATGGCCCTAGTGCTTTTGGGAAGCTTTAGAGGTAAATACAGTTCAAGTAGGGAAATAATTTACTATAACTAATAACAATAAGCTGACAATAGTACTTGAGCATTAACCTGAGCCTATTATCTATTAGGCATTATGCAAAGTGCTTTACATGTACTATCATATGTAATTCTCCCAATAACCCTTGGAAATAGAAAAGACTACTACTCCTGCTTTACTGAGTAAGGAACTGAGACTTAGAGGGAGGTAAAGTCCATAACGGCAGTGTGATGCCCAACAAGTCACTTCAGAACTTCTGGCTGAAGTGTCTTCTTCATGCCTAAAAGCAGGAGGTTGGCCTGGGGCAGTATTTTACAAGGTGTGGTGTACAGATTACTCTCTCCAATTACCTGGGTGCTTGTTAAAAGGCAGACTCCTGGCTCCACCCCAGATCTACAAAATCAGGATCCATAGGGGTAAGGCCCAGGAATCTATGTGTTTAACAAAACCCCAGGTGCTTCTTAAACACCAAGTATATGACTGCTAAATCTCATAGAGCTCTAATATGATGACCTGTGGTTTCCTTTTGGGAGATATGCTTTAAGAAAGCAGGCTTTTCTCTTTAATTGTACCCCAAGATAACCCCAAATGTTTGACTTCATATATGATCTAACGTCTATAAAGTCCTCCCAGGAAAACTGGCCTCAGAAGGGGAAAGGAAGGTCACTTCCTGGCAAGCTAGGAACCTTAGCAAATTTTGGAGACCTAAAGAAGAAATTCACTCAAATTTATAGGTACTGAAAGGGAGCAGAATCTGTCACCCCAAAATATGCCTCTTTGGCATAAGGATTATTGATTATTTTAGGTTATTTTTAAGAAACAGCAGACACAGGAGAAGCTCTGAAAACCAAGTAGAAGTTAACCTTTTGTGAGAGAAATTTACATTTATAATGGAAATCTCCATTTGTAAGGGTGTCTCCTATCAATGGAAAAGGCAGCAATTTAAATCTGCATAACAACCCCATATGCTTGTTTACTTTGCCTGACAACCTCCTGGCTCCCGTTTCCTTCTGCCCTCAACATCTTCTTTTGCCTTTAGCTGAAATGGTATTTTTTTTTTTTTTCTTTTTGCGGTATGTGGGCCTCTCACTGTTGTGGCCCCTCCCGCTGCGGAGCACAGGCTCCGGATGTGCAGGCCCAGCGGCCATGGCTCACGGGCCCAGCCGCTCCGCGGCATATGGGATCCTCCCAGACCGGGGCACGAACCCGTATCCCCTGCATCGGCAGGCGGACTCTCAACCACTGCGCCACCAGGGAGGCCCTGAAATGGTATTTAAGGTGATAGCTTGGGCCATTTTGGGGAGTTACTCAGTTTTCCTGGGACTGTCCCACCTACACAGGATGTACATGTTATTAAACTTCTGTTTTTCTCCAATTAATCTGCCTTTTATTGCGGGAAGTTCTCACCAAGAACCTCAGAAGGGTTTTTGTTTGTTTCCCTCCCTTACAGTCCTGTAGGTGAAATCTGATAGAGAGTTTCTTGGACTTTGTTTCCTCACTCTGGGTTAGAATAAAAAATAACAGATCCTTTCAAAAGTCCAATCTAAGATCCATTACAAAAACTTCAAAATCAAAGTGACTTCTGTGGCCTCTGTAGTTTCATAATATTTTCAGGATCTAAATGTACAAAGCAAACTCAACAAGGCCCATATGGATAAGTAATAGTCTTCCAGCACCCTATGTCAATAATCAGGCAAAACCTAATGAGAACACATTTTATGTGATCAAAATAATTTATGATCACAAGTGGGGAAGGGTGAGACTATCAGACAAATTGCCCAGACTTGGAAAAACAGTAAAAAAGATTACTGGGTGTCCTTCCAGTGGAATGTTGGTCATTTGTCTAGTAGATTCTCCAGGGGGAGAATCTGTCTGATCCCATGGGGATGTGAACCTTTGATTGTCTTTTTTTTTGTTTTTTGTTTTTTGTGGTACGCGGGCCTCTCACTGTTGTGGCCTCTCCCGCTGTGGAGCACAGGTTCCGGACGCGCAGGCTCAGCGGCCATGGCTCACGGGCCCAGCCACTCCGCGGCATGTGGGATCTTCCCGGACCGGGGCACGAACCCGTATCCCCTGCATCGGCAGGCGGACTCTCAACCACTGCGCCACCAGGGAAGCCCTGATTGTCTTTGATTGACTAGACTATTTTTAAAACTTTTCAGAGATAGAAGTTAGCTTGTAGAAAACTGAAAAGTAATATAAATGTTTCCAGCCTGTAGTAATTCAAATTATTCTTTTTCCTAGACATGCAAATAAATTTTGACTAATAGAATACAAATTTCTGCAAATCAAATTCTCTTTGAATCAGTTTTAACATGTCACTGATTCCCTCTGTGAAAGGAAAACCAAAATGGAGTCAGTATTGCTAGGAGAGCCCTCTAAAACAGAGCAGGAGGCCATTGAGGAAATGGGACTATGTACATCTCAGCAGGATGGAATTTGAACTTTTGACCACTTATTGTCTTAACAGAGGCATCCAGAACCTCTGCACAATGTTCCAGAAACTCAAGATACTCATCAGACCCTTGCCCTAAATCACTCATGACAGCCTATCTCTCAAGGACAAATATTTCTTTTTTGCACCAGAGCCAGTCAAAATTCTTACTAGACAACATTAACAACCTTGTAGCTTTTGCCTTTATAAGCCCCTGACTCTTTCTCTTCCCCAGAACACTCTTTTAGTTTTACCTGAATCTGTCTCCCAAACTGCAATTCCTAAGACCCCAAATAAAACTCTTTGTTCTTTTCAGCCTCTATACTGATTATTATTTGTTGCCTCATTAAAGAGTTAATTTAAATCTTTGGCAGGTGTTCATTTTATATTTCTATGAGCATCATAATTTTAGGTTTTTGAAAATTATACTTTATCACCATGAATCTAGAAGTTATGTAAATTAAAGGACAGTAAGAGAGAAATACATTTTCACAGAATTGAATCATGGCTAGCAATCATAATAATAGCTACTATTTATTAAAAGCCTAATGTGTACCAAACACTATATTGATGCCAATGCTTTAATTATCATTCCAACGACCCTGTATTATTACTCTCCCCACATTTTAGATGAGGAAACATGTTCAAAACCATCAAGTGAGTTGCCCGAGATCACAGAACTGGTCATTAAAATCCAGGTTTCAAACCCAGGTCTGGATGATTTCTGTTTCTAATAGCAGTGCTACCAGCCAATCTGTTAATCTCTCTGGATGTGAGCCTTTCACCTTTTATCAAATGGCAGCCCTTTAAGGTCCTGCATGTTTTTAATCACAGTAAATTTCCCAGCTACAAGCCTTAATTCCTCTCAAGTGATTTCCTTCTCTGCGTACATATTCAATATATCAAAAGGTGAACTTTTAATTTGAGGAGTCGAGATAAAAATAATACAGCACAGCACTAATTAAAGTAATTGAAGAAAATCAGCAAAAGTAATTAATAAAGCATCCAGTTAAAACACTTAGGCACCCCATTGTGAATGGGGCATGTTTCAAACAGGAAATAAATGAGAGGGGAGCCACAATAAAAGAAATTAATGAGCCTTTTGAACATTATAAGTGATAAGCTGAAGCTCAAGTAAAATGGGAGTGCAAATTAAATGTAAAGAGTGTTACGAGCTAGAAATTATGTGGTCCAAAAACAAGGTAGGCAAGAATGAAAGGTTGGACGAGTCTAAACCCAGAGAAGACTAGCCTCAGTGACGACGAGAGATGGCTTCCAGACAAGGGTCCCTAGACTGCGTCTCCACAAAGTGATGCAGAGGACAGAGGCAATCTACCCCAAAAAACGTGGGTCCTCAAACCCACTATAGTATAACTGAAACCATGCACCTAAGATAGGGACTTGAACCCACGTGGCTGGGACTCGAACCCAGCCAAAACCCACAGTCTTCCAACTGAGATCACACACCTGGTTTCAGGACTTAATGAAGCTCAGGTTCTTCATCTCTCATCACAGAGAGAAGTCAGTGAGAGACAAAGTGATAGGTAAGAAGTGGATTTTTAAAAATAAATTTATTTATTTATTTTTGGCTGTGTTGGATCTTCGTTGCTGCATGCAGGCTTTCTCTAGTTGTGGCGAGTGGGGGCTACTCTTCATTGCAGTGTGCTGGCATCTCATTGCGGTGGCTTCTCTTGTTGCGGAGCACAGGCTCTACGCACATGGGCTTCAGTAGTTGTGGCTCGCGGGCTCATTAGCTGTGGCATATGGGCTTAGTTGCTCAGCGGCATGTGGGATCTTCCCGGCCCAGGGCTCGAACCTGTGTCCCCTGAATTGGCAGGCAGATTCTTAACCACTGCGCCACCAGGGAAGCCCAAAATGTGGATTTATTTAGAGAGAAACACGCTCCACAGAGTGTGGGCCATCTCAGAAGGTGAGAAAGGCACCAGGGTATGGGGTTGTCAGTTTTTATAGGGTTGGGTAATTTCATAGGCTAATGAGTGGGAGGAGTATTCCATCTATTTCAGGAAGGAGCAGGGATTTCCAGGAATCAGGCCACCACCCTCTTTTTGATCCTTATGGTCGGTCTTGGAACTGTCATGGTGCCTGTGGATGTGTCATTTAGCTTGCTGATGTGTTACAGTGAGCATATACTGAGGCTCAAGGTCTAGTGGAAGTCGACTTGTCCGCCATCTTGAACCCATTTGGTTCTAATCAGTTTATGTCATGCCCTCGGGCTATGTCATTCTTTCAAAGGTTGTGCCCTGCCTCCTTCCCTCCTGTTTCGTAACTGCCCAACTCATCACTTCACTGTGCCTGCATAAGACAGCCAGAAGGTATGACACACTACAGGCGTCAGCGGCAGCTGAACATCAGAAAGGAAACACATACACAACACACACAAAGAGTCCTGGTAATCACATGTTTAAAACTTCTACCTAGATAATCCCCTGCAAACCTAAAGTATCTAAATTGGGGAAGCCAATAAAGCAATACTTTCCTTTGTTGTCTTTTCATTGGGAACTTAGATATAACCTCAATCTGACTTAACTTTTTCTGAAGCTGATCCAATTTCAGGTGATGTAAAGAAAGGGCTTCTCCATTTGCCTCATCCCTGAGACCATGTGATATAGCTTGGAACTTCAGGTCAGAGATACTGGCTTTCCCTCTGGTTTCACTTACCAGCTCTGTGACCTTGGGCAAATTACTTATGTATTCTAAGTCTTGGTTAGGTGAAGTAAAAGAGTGAAATAATACCTATCCCATTAGGTTGTGGTGAGAACTAAATGTAATAACATGTTAAGTACCTGGCACGTGCCTGCCACAAAGAACTTGCTCAACAAATATTCTGATTTCTTTCTCTCCTTCCTTGTAAAGTGTTTGGGAAATGATTCCAGGATTCCTTACCTCATTTTAAATATTCTATTCTAAAGACAAGTTATGCCTACTGAGGTTTTTTTCCCAACAGAATTAAGTTACTGGAAACAAAGTTCTGTAGAATTGAGTACACCCCCAACTTTTTCATGTCATGGCACATTTAGAAAGTAATAATATTTCTATGGCACAATGGGATACACAGACAAAACTGATCTCAGCCAGAGGCAACACGCCTATAGCTCTGTCCCTTCTACAAGCCACTTGCTACCACGAAGATGAGGTAGTCTGTATTTCAGCTCACTTGAAACCCACTTAAAGCACATAAGTGAGTCACAGTGTAGGCAGACAGGGTAGGGAGTCCCTGGAGGAAGAGAACCAGACATGGCTTTCTTGACTTAAGCGAAGCCATTATAGGTCTAAGCCTGGCCACAATGCTTGCCCTGAAGAAGAATAGGCCCCTTCATGAATACGCATACACACTTGCCCCTTTAACCTAAGGGTGGATGTGAGTATTCATCCACCCTCAGGTTAAAACTTCCCCGATTTTGTTATTCAAAGAGACACTGCTTTAGGAAATATCCCTGGGCTTCTCCTTACTTGCTGCAAGTAATAAATCCTTCCTTCTCCTGCTCTTTGGCTTGGTTGTGTCTTGTGGCTCAACACCCACCAAGAGGCAAACCCAGTTTTGGGGTAATGACAGCTCACTTATTAGGACTCTCGAAGTGTGGTACCCAGACCAGCAGCAGGAACCACCTGGGAATCTGTTAGAAATGCAGTCTCTTCCCCAGCCCACCCTCAACGAATCAGAAATTCTGGGATTGGAGTTCAGAGACCTGTTTTAACAAACCCTACCTGTGATTCTGATGCACACTTTGAAAGTTTGAGAAGTACTGCTTTATATGGATCTCTGAAGTTCTTAAATAACAAAGAACCTTTTCCATTTTATTGCACATACTAGTTTTTTTAATGTTACCATTTTAGTGATACATGTGACCCTGAGGAAGGATCTACTCTCTGATGACCTTGAAGGAGAGCAGAATTTGTCACCACAAAATGTGCATAAGGGGCTTCCCTGATGGCGCAGTGGTTGAACGTCCGCCTGCCGATGCAGGGGACACGGGTTCGTGCCCCGGTCCGGGAAGATCCCACATGCCGCGGAGCGGCTGGGCCCGTGAGTCATGGCCGCTGAGCCTGCGTGTCCGGAGCCTGTGCTCCGCAATGGGAGAGGCCCCAACAGTGAGAGGCCCGCATACCGCAAAAAAAAAGAAAAAGAAAAAATGTGCATAAGGATTATTTTAGGCTGATTATTAAAAAAAAAAAAAAAAAAAAAAACAGCAGTAGAGATAAGCTCTGAAAACCAAGTAAAAGTTACCCTTTGGTAAGAGAAATTTACATTTATAAGGGGAATCTCCATTTGTAAGGGTGTTTCCTTCTCAGTACCAGGAAGAGGAGGATAACTAAATCTACAGATACTCTTATCACTGGAGAAGGCAACTTAAATCTGCATAGTAAGCATACCCTTGTTTACTGTGCTTTTTCTGAAAACCTGGCTCTCCCTCACCCAACATCTTTTGCTTTCAGCTGCAAATGGCATTTAAGGTGATGGCTTGGGCCATTTTGGGGGGGGTTCCTCAGTTTTCCTGGGTATCTCCTTTGTATACAAGAGGAATACATGTTATTAAATTTCTGTGTTTTTCTCCTTTTATTACACAGGGCAGAGGAAGGTCTCAGCCAAGGACCTAGAAGGGTAGCGGGAAAATTCTTTTTTCTCCCCCACCACGTCTCCCCACATATGCATGGTACATTTCAAGACCACATGGTAGGATTCTGTCACCCCTACAGCCCAGCAGCAAAGTGTCACCTCAGGGTCTGGAGGGCCAGTATTTTCCAGGGAGAGGGATAAGCGAAATAAAAGAGAGTCAGAGTGGAAAATATTTAATTCTTGGAAAACCTTTCCAGAGGGCCTTAGGTCCTATGCTGCCCCCTAGAACCTATTTCCTTGAGCAACTATGTAACCTGATGTTTTGTTAAAGACATTCTTGCCTAAAAGATGAATGAAATTTTTTACTTGGGTTTTAGGAGGGGAGGCCTTGACCTTTCCTACTCCATTTCATTATGAAAATTAAAGTTAAATAGCCTAATAGAGAAGAGGGAGATTTATTTCATATTTAATAATTAAAGTCATCAAGGTGATCAGTTGAAATTGTGTAGTGCATTAGGTAGCAAATGTGAAAAAGAATTGTTCTTCAGATTAAAGTGTCATTTTTATTATAAAGTAAACATTTTGAAAAAGGACTTTTACAATTCAAATAGCTTCTCTCTTATCCCCTTATGGCCACAAAAATGAGAGACTTGTCCTTTTGTTGTGAATAATTTCCAAATGAAAGAGTCACAGTAGGGGTGAGAATAGCAGAGCTCCAAAAGAGAAGATTGCTTCATCTTTTGACATTTTGGTTTCTTGTGTATTTGTTAAAAATTATACCATTGTAGTGGAATAGGTTTTAACAAATGTCAACCTCAAGCATTTCCACATTTTTAAAAAACCAATTTCACACGTCAGCTGATTCTCTACACCTCCAGTCCTGGTACAGCCTGGGTGCACTCAGGAACCTCCACTGAACTTTCATCAAAGAGGATTTTATGCCTCCCATTGCTCCAGTTAAAGATTTTTCTTCCATGTTACACTACTTTATATCTCGTGCGTTCTTTTCCTCTCACAAATGAATGTTACTCGTTTCTAATTTCGCTATTTTATACTTAATTAGAACTTTACAATATTCATTTCTGAAAAAAATCTTCTAAGTTTCATAATGTTCTCTACCAATAGTCTTTAAATTAGCCACAGTCAATAAATAATTTACTCCCCTAAATTTCTTGCAGGGTGTAGTAATCTGAAAAGGGTTTTTGTTTGTTTGTTTGTTTGTTTTTAATTTAAATGTGAAATTGAAAGTGTTGGGGAGGAAGAAATTTTCCTCTACCCTTTCTAGATTCTTCTGGCTGGTCTAAATTAAATTGACATGAGACAGATTAACAGGAGAAAATCAAACGAGAGTTTAATAACATGTATACATGGGAGAGACCTAGGAAAAACTCAGCTCACCAAAATAGCTGAAACCTCCTTAAATACCATCTTTAGCCAAAGACAAAAGAGGATGTTGGAGGTTTGGGACTTGGAAGGGGAGGAAGGCCACTGACATGGAGAGGGAGAAGCAGATGTTCAGTAAACGGATGTTTGCTGGGCCACACAGACACAATGGGACACAGAGAGGGGGTGTTTTTGTTTTTAATTTATTTTATTAATTTATTTATTTTTGGCTGCATTGGGTCTTTGTTGCCGCGCGCATGGGTTTTCTCTAGTTGCAGCAAGCGGGGGCTACTCTTTTTTTTTTTTCCTTTGGTTGCATTGGGTCTTCGTTGCTGTGTGCGGGCTTTCTCTAGTTGCAGCGAGCGGGGGCTACTCTTCATTGCAGTGTGCAGGCTTCTCTTGTTGCAGAGCACAGGCTCTAGGTGCGCAGGCTTCAGTGGTTGTGGCATGTGGGCTTCAGTAGTTGTGGTTCACAGGTTCTAGAGCACAGGCTCAGTAGTTGTGACACGGGCTTAGTTGCTCCGCAGCATGTGGGATCTTCCCAGACCAGGGGATCGAGCACGTATCCCCTGCATTGGCAGATAGATTCTTAACCACTGTGCCACCAGGGAAACCCCAGAGAGGAGTTTTAACAAACAGATTTAGCTAATTTCCTTCCTGTCTACACACCTAGTTCATACTACAGTTATCTGTGGTGATGGCTCCCTTCCTGGGACAGGGCCTCTATCTTCATTCTTTATGCAGTTAGGGGGAAGGCTGAAGTTTCTTCCTGAGTCTTTTGGGCCTTGATAGTTTTCAGCTTGAAACAATTCACATGCCAAAGAGACATTCTGAGGTGGCAAATTCTGGCCCCCACAAAAGTTTATGGTGTTATATCTCTGTCCTTCATACACAAAATGATGTCATTATTGCTGGATCTCAAAATATATGATTGATTTATTTATAATATTTTTCATTACTTTGTTTTGTTTCTATGCTTTCTGTTTGCTTGTTTGTTTGTTGTCTGTATGTTAATTGTCATCACTACCAAAGAAATGACTTTAAGATGCTGGATGGGAGTCTGCCACATAGTTCTTGGACCGTGCAGTTTATCAGAATACACATAAAGGATAGTAGCCTTCCTTTGGTGATTTTACTGAGAAGTTCTAATTTGCATAGC
This sequence comes from Mesoplodon densirostris, assembly GCF_025265405.1. Classification (NCBI taxonomy): domain Eukaryota; kingdom Metazoa; phylum Chordata; class Mammalia; order Artiodactyla; family Ziphiidae; genus Mesoplodon; species Mesoplodon densirostris. Next base: position 59,542,215 of record NC_082669.1, on the reverse strand, counting down.
AGCAGGCAACAAAACGTAGTGGTTTTGAAATCTAAAATTCCTGGGTTCTAATTCTAGCTCTACCTCTTACGTGAGTTGAGTGACAATGAAGAAAAATACTTAATTTCCAGTGCATGGCATATAGCAAGGCTGATAGCAACTAAAAAAATTATTTTTAGTGTGTTTCGCTGAGACACATCACCCATTGACCTGCAGAGTGATGCAGCTGATCTGCCTGGCAAACAATTATCCCATTTTTTCCCTCATCACTCAGAAACTGCATTCTAGGTTAAAACTGAAAAAAAAAATTATAAAGCTATCTTTCCCCAATTAGAAAGAATTATTGTTAAATCAAGAATATAAGGGAAGCCATGTTCCACTGCCAGAAGGATGGTAGAGTTAAAACAGGGGAGAATACTTACTTTCATCTGTATTTTTAGAATCAATTTCTTAAAGAGATGACAAAAGATTTTGTTTTTAAATTAACACAGCACTGTGGTCACAGATGTTTTTCAAATTATAATTTAATACAAATTTCTTGAAAGAGAAAAAATTAAAAAGAAGAAAAATTAAATAAAGAGAAAGGGAATAGGAAGGGGGAAGAGAAAGAGAAAAAAGAAAGAAGGAAGGAAGAAACAAAGCGTTTGATGTCACTGGTTAAAAGGAACTTAGATTATAGTCAGAATTTAAAGCAAACTAAATCCATGTTTCCAAAACACCTAAAATGCCAAGCCAAGAACTCACATTGGTAGTTTAACTCTGTATACTAGCATAGTAAAGGCTCTGAAAAGTTCTGCAATCAAGAATATTGTCCAGATTGTTTTGGCCTAGGATTTCCAAAACTTCTTTAATCATGGAACCCTTTTTTCCTTGGAATATCTCTAAACACTTTGCTGAACTAACTTTATAAATAAGATAATTTGGAGACTGCTGATCTAAGCTAATCTTTGGGTATATCTGAAAACCTAGGGCCAAGCCTTTAAATATGTGAGTTCCCAGAGATCTATCATACTTGGAGCCGCATTATCCATCTTCATATGTTGTAGCCCAAACAGACTCTATACCATTGACTAATTATGTTACATACTTGCACAGTTTTGTTTACATGGTCCCTGTTCTATTAATCAAAACCCTGGCTATCCTTAAGACTCAACTAAAATATCTTTCCTAATCCTCCTGAATAAAATTAATTTCATTCTCTAGGATCAATCCCACAATACTGTGGAGTTTGATTCTATTACAGACTTTGACTCCTGAAATTTCCTTTACAGAATTAGATCATAAACATACATATTAAATAAAATAATATAGTTCTTATACTGCCTTGTATAATTACGTATAATTTGCCTCCAAAACTAGGCTTAAAATCCTCTTGAGTCCTTAAATCTTCCATTAAATTCTACAGAATGCTTTACATAGAATAGACACTCAAATGTATTTCCCATTTGAATTAAATGATGACCCAGAATCACTACAGATTATTTGAAGCTAGTTTAGGAAAGAGGAAATTGAATTTGTTTCCAATATTCCTGTCATCCTCCATCTAGACCCACACTTACTAAGATTAAACTTCTTAAGACAAGAAGATAAAACAACATAGTTTACCCTCTGACATTAAATTTTCATGGAGAAAAATCCATCTGTAGTTTAAGGATTCCTGTGAACTAGGTCATATGCACTGTATTAGCACATAATTCAGGCATTTCAATACAGCCAGCAAAGATTGTAGTGCAGCTAACAAATGCATTCAAATAAATGTAAAAAGTCAGTGTGCATAATTCAAATCCAAAATACATTAAGAGTGGGTTTTATTGGCCTGTATCATCAGGAGAATTTCCTTTCCACTTAGTCTACTTGCACTGACACATCTTTAGGGAAATAAATCTACAGATAATGCTTTACTTTACATGGAGCCATGGAGGGAATTCTAAATTTCTCATAAATTTCCTTCACTGTTTTAAATTCTATTTCATAAAAAATATTTCCCTATAAACTAGAGTTAAAGCTTTGGTGAGATGGGATCTAACCAAAGAGTTCTTAAACTCTATAGCCTTCCAACAGACATAAATCATGGGAACTGGAGAGCTCTCCTAACTTCTTGAAGAACTTTTTTTTTTAAATGACATTTATCGTTTTCTTTCTAATTTTACAAGCATTCTTGTACAAGAATGAAAAGTATACAGGCACACCTCACTTTATTGCACTTCACTTTATTGATCTTTGCAAATATTGCATTTTTTACAAATTAAAGGTTTGTGGCAACCCTAAATCGAACAAGTCCATCAGTGCCATTTTTTCCAACAGCATTTGCTTACTTCATGTCTCTGTGTCACATTTTGGTAATTCTCACAATATTTCAAACTTTTTCATTTCTATTATTACTGATCTGTGATGAATGATCTTTGATGTTACTATTACAAAAAGATAATGACTTGTTGAAGGCTCAGATGGTAGTTAGCATTTTTCAACAATAAAGTTTTTTTTTTTTTTTCGGTATGCGGGCCTCTCACTGTTGTGGCCTCCCCCGTTGCAGAGCACAGGCTCCAGACATGCAGGCTCAAGAGCCATGGTTTACGGGCCTAGCCACTCCGTGGCATGTGGGATCTTCCCGGACCGGGGCACGAACCCGTGTCCCCTGCATCGGCAGGCAGACTCTCAACAACTGTGCCACCAGGGAAGCCCAAGCATCATACTCAATGGTGAAAAACTGAAAGCATTTCCACTAAGATCAGGAACAAGACAAGGATATCCACTCTCGCCACTCTTATTCAACATAGTTTTGGAAGTCCTAGCCATGGCAATCAGAGAAGAAAAAGAAAAAAAAAAAGGAATATAAATTGGAAAAGAAGAAGTAAAACTGTTGTTGTTTGCAGATGACAAGATACTATACTTGAAAATTCTAAAGATGTCACCAGAAAATTACTAGAACTAATCAATGAATTTGGTAAGGTTGCAGGATAAAAAATTAATGCACAGAAATCCCTGGCATTCCTATACACCAACAACAAAAGATCAGAAAGAGAAATTAAGGAAACGCTCCCACTTCCATCACAACAAAGATAATAAAATACCTAGGAATAAACCTGCCTAAAGAGGCAAAAGACTTGTACTCAGAAAACCATAAAACAGTGATGAAAGAAATCAAAGATGACATAAACAGATGGAGAAATCTACCATGTTCTTGGATTGGAAAAATCAATATTGTGAAAATGACTATACTACCCAAAGCAATCTACAGATTCAATGCAGTCCCTATCAAACTACCAATGGCCTTCTTCACAGAATTAGAACACAAAAATTTACAATTTGTATGGAAACACAAAAGACCCTGAATAGCCAAAGCAATCTTGAGAAAGAAAAACGGAGTTGCAGGAATCGGGGTCCCTGACTTCAAACTATACCACAAAGCTACAGTAATCAAGACAGTATGGCACTGGCACAATAACAGAAATATAGATCAATGGTACAGGATAGAATGCCCAGAGATAAACCCACACACATATGGTCACCTAAACCCACATACATATGGTCACCTAATTTACAACAAAGGAGGCAAAGATATACAATGGAGAAAAGACAACCTCTTCAATAAGTGGTGCTGGGAAAACTGGACGGCTACATGTAAAAGAATGAAATTAGAACACTACCTAACACCATACACAAAAATAAACTCCAAATGGAATAAAGACCTAAATGTAAGACCAGACACTATAAAATTCTTAGAGGAAAACATAGGAAAAACACTTTTTGACATAAACCATAGCAAGATCTTTTTTGACCCACCTCCTACAGTAATGGAAATAAAAACAAAAATAAACCAATGGGACTTAATTAAACTTCAAAGCTTTTGCACAGCAAAGGAGACCATAAACAAGACAAAAAGACAACCCTCAGAATGGGAGAAAATATTTGCAAATGAAATAACAGACAAGTGATTAATCTCCAAAATATACAAATAGCTCATGGAGCTCAATATCAAAAAAACAAACAATCCAGTTAAAAAATGGGTGGAAGACCTAAATAGACATTTCACCAAGGAAGACATACAGATGGCCAAGAGACACATGAAAAGATGCTCAACATCACTAATTATTAGAGAAATGCAAATCAAAACCACAATAAGGTACCACCTCACACCAGTGAGAATGGCCATTATCAAAAAATCTGGAAACAATAAATGCTGGAAAGGGTGTGATGAAAAGAGAACCCTTCTGCACTGTTGGTGGGAATGTAAATTGATACAGCCACTATGGAGAACAGTATGGAGGTTCCTTAAAAAACTAAAAGTAGAACTCCCATATGACCCAGCAATCCCCCTACTGGGCATATACCCTGAGAAAACCATAATTCAAAAAGAGTCATGTACCACAGTGTTCATTGCAGCACTATTAACAATAGCCAGGACATGGAAGCAACCTAAGTGTCCAACAACAGATGAATGGATAAAGAAGATGTGGCACATATATACAGTGGAATATTACTCAGCCATAAAGAAAATGAAATCGAGTTATTTGTAGTGAGGTGGATGGACCTAGAGTCTGTCATACAGAGTGAAGTAAGTCAGAAAGAGAAAAACAAATACCGTATGGTAACACATATATATGGAATCTAGTTCCAGGGCAGGAATAAAGATGTAGACATACGGAATGGACTTGAACACATGGGGAGGGGGAAGGGTAAGCTGGGACGAAGTGAGAGAGTAGCATTGACGTATATACACTACCAAATGTAAAACAGTTAGCTAGTGGGAAACAGCTGCATAGCAGAGAGAGATCAGCTCAGTGCTTCAGGATGACCTAGAGGGGTTGGATAGGGAGGGTGGTAGGGAGGCTCAAGAGGGAGGTGATATGGGGACATATGTATGCATATGGCTGGTTCACTTTGATGTACAACAGAAACTAACACAATATTGTGAAGCAATTATACTCCAATAAAGATCTATTAGAAAAAATAGAAAGCAAGCCAAAAACAAACTAATTATCACTGTAATATCCCCAGAAGAATCAAAATTGGTGATAACACATACCTTTGGAAGAGGAGTTGAATGGGAGCCTAGAGTAAAGAGTATTGATTGAAAATCTTTTTTTTTTTTTTTTTTTTTTTTTTTTTTTTTTTTTTTGTGGTACGCGGGCCTCTCACTGCTGTGGTCTCTCCCGTTGAGGAGCACAGGCTCCGGATGCACAGGCTCAGCGGCCATGGCTCACAGGCCTAGCCGCTCCGCGGCATGTGGGATCTTCCTGGACCGGGTCATGAACCCGTGTCCCCTGCATTGGCAGGCAGACTCTCAACCACTACGCCACCAGGGAAGCCCGAAAATCTATTTAAGAAACAGGGGAGGTGACATCAAGATGGCAACATAGGTCATTTCCAACTTCAGTCCCCCTCACAAGAAGACTAACTACTGACTATGCATGGACTAGACACCCTCAGGAGAATCCCAGAACCTGGGGGTGAGGCTGAAGAACCTCCCTGAGTGACAGAGGTCAACAAGGACCACATTAGCAGGGTAAAAGGCGCAGTTTAACCTCGACCACATTGCCCCTCCCCCAGGCCGGCACAGCATCACACCAAGAGGCCCCCCTAGGCCTATGGTCTCTCCAGTGGCAAAAGAGAGTGCAAGGTGGATATCTTACTGCCCCAGCATTTTGGAACACTTCTCAGGAGGCCCACTTGGGTCTCGCCTCACAAGGATCACTGCAACCATCTGCGGGGTTAGACCAGTGGGGATCCGATGGAGACGGAGAAGGGCAGTGGGGCTCACAGCAACCAGCACTCAGACCCTGGAGGATCACATTCCTCTGGCAGCTGCCCCTGAGCAGAGACCCTAGCCAGCAACTCCATCCATCAGCAGAGCCAAACTAGGGGCCCTGTCTGGCCAGGGAAGTTGATGGGCAATTCTGTTTGACCTGGATCCCCAGCCAGTGGGCTGCACCTGTCCTGAAGCCTATTCTTTTTTTTTTTTTTTTTTTTTTTTTGCGGTACTCGGGCCTCTCACTGCTGTGGCCTCTCCCATTGTGGAGCACAGGCTCCAGACACACAGGCTCAGCGGCCATGGCTCACGGGCCCAGCCGCTCCGTGGCATGTGGGATCTTCCCAGACAGGGGCACGAACCCGTATCCCCTGCATTGGCAGGCGGACTCTCAACCACTGTGCCACCAGGGAAGCCCCCCTGAAGACTATCCTATGGCCCTGCTCAGGTAGGGAAGCAAATTCCCAGCCCCTCCCCAATTGCTGAGTATAGCCCCCAGTCCCACCTGAGCATGAAGCCTAGCCAGAGACACTGGGCAGCCGTGAAGCCCATCCCGCAGCCCCATTCAGGCAGGGGACCAAGCCAGCAGCCTTGTCCAATCGTTGAGCATAGCCTCTGGCCCCACATAACCAGGGACTCTGAACAGTGCTCAGAGCCCAGCCTACAACATCATCCATCAGCTGAGCCTAGCCTACAGCTCTACCTGATTGCTGACACAGCCAGAAGCTTCACCAGGAAGACAGCACAGCCAGTGACCCCCCTGGTAGTGCAGTGGTTGAGAGTCCGCCTGCCGATGCAGGGGACACGGGTTCGTGCCCTGGTCCGGGAAGATCCCGCATGCCGCGGAGCGGCTGGGCCCATGAGCCATGGCCGCTGAGCCTGCGCGTCCGGAGCCTGTGCTCCGCAACGGGAGAGGCCACGGCAGTGAGAGGCCCGCGTACCATGAAAAATAAAATAAAATTAAAAAAATAATAAGGATGCCACCTTCCCCACTGAGCCCTAACTCAAAGCATCCACCCCTAAGTTGAGAGATATGAGAGTGAACAGGCATACAGGGAAAGCTTAAGTATTATGTGTAGGGGAAATCTATGTGCATGGTAACCAAGACATGGAGCTTACTGAAAGTATATAAATAGATTGAAAACTATGAAAATTTTGACGGAATTGACAAAGAAATCATGAGGCTGGTTTAAAGAAGCCTGGTTTGGAAAAGTCTTAACACAGCCCTCAGGAAGGAAGGGACAATGGAAGCTACACACACTCCCAGAAAAGGCATACTCACCAAAGTCTGTGTCTGATGTGAGCATAACGGGTAATGGATGAGAAAGAACCTCCCAGAAGGAGAGCCCAGGGCCGTGAGGAACACTGATCAAGGAAATTCCTCTCTGAAAGCAGAATCAGGGCCAAGCAAGGAATTTCTTCCACCTCCAGGTTAGAAAGCCTTTAGAATGCTTGCTTAACAGAATTTCAAAATCTGTGGACCAGAGATTGCTGTAAGTCTCCCAACCTTTTCTTTTCCCAGTAGTTTTCTTTGTGTTTATCCTGTCCCTGCTCCACCATCACTAAGTGGGTAGGGAGAGCAGATAACTTTTCTTCCTTGTTCACATGTCAATAGTTCACAAGTCCTCATAAAAAGACTGGAAATATCAAACTTGGAACTGGATACAGTGACCAGATGGGTTGTCTGCCTTGGGTGATATATTCTATACGTAGCAGGAATATGAGACAGATCCTAAGTGCCAGCAGAGCAAACAATCACAAAAGTCTCTTGAATGCTCACAAAACCTTCCTGGGCACAAGCTAGACTACTTTTTTCTCAACTTGCCTTCCATATAGCTGTGACAGTCTGTAACTGAGTTTGGCCAATAGGCTATGAATGTAATGATGCATCCCCATTCTAGGCCTGGCCCATTAAAACCTCCCAAGGTGACCCTCCCGTCTTTTGGCCAGGTTCAGAGATGCCAAAGGAGGATTCCAAGCCCCTCGGGAATGGCAGAGCCACAAGAACAAACAAACAACAAAAAGTCTGGGTCCTCATAGGACCATGAAAGCAGAACAAAGAAAACAGCAAGGAGGGGACCATCAGCAAAGAGTGGAGAAAATTTTCCAGAACCAAACTCATTCTTAGTTTCTTCCTTCTGTTCTACAACTTCTACATTTCATTCAATAAATATGCACTTTTGTCATTGGAAGCCACAGTAAATACAATGTTTCGAAATAGCATTATCATAGTTCCAATTTTTATCTTCACCCATATTGATGTGTGTATATGAGAGTGGGAGGGAAGGGATAATATTTTTTTAAGATATTTGTTTGAATAGTGAAATGAACAAGCTCATTAGCAGCATTAAAAATGAACCAAGAAAATGGTAGAGCTACTCTATGTGTGGTACTACAAATGAACTTTTTCAATGTAATTTTAAAGGAAAGGATCCTTCCATCTTGGCAGCCTCTAAAATTTCAGAAACCATCCAATGAACTACTTTCTACTTGCTTATGTCCAGTAGCCATGTATATAAAAGATAGATGCTAATATACCTACAAAAGTAAGATTTTCTCTAGGGAAAGCTCAGAAAGCATAACTCTATTGAAAATATATTAGCATAACTCTATTGAAAATATATTAGCCCATAAAATCAATTACTGCTATTCATATTTAGGAGCTTACTGAGAAATAAGTCTCTATAAGGTTATATCATAAGTAAAGATAATAGAAAGAGGGGAATAATCTTAAAGAGGTCACACATAAAAGGAGCCATAGTTCTCTCATAATGGGGAAAATATCACATTACATGTAGCCTTTCTAGGAAGAGATGTATTGAATGCACCATGAACTTGAGGATACTATGCCAAGGAGAACTAAGACTCCATGTAAGTTGTCCTTTTAATTTAAAGTTATAATACCTTGCCCTCTCTCAATTCCATATGACATTGTATTTCAGCAACTCAAGGCTCTAAAGCAAGCCCCTATATACAGACAAGGACTGTCTCAGTCTCGTGCTTGCAAACACCCTGATTAACCTAAAGCAATGTGAACAGTGGTAAAACAACACCAGAACCAAAGTCAGGAGTCCTGGATTCTCGTCCTGGAGCTGCCTCTAGTTGACCTTGAATAAGTCCCACAACTCATTTTTCTTTCATAACATGGTTACATTAGATGCTCTCTAAGTCTCCTGCCAGAAATTCTATGGCTTTCTGGCTGGTGGTAATCAGGACTGAGGAACTAACAGATTTTTCAGTCTCTGGATGCAACTAAGGGCCTCCCCTCCTTTGCCACTCAGTCCCTCAGTAAATTTTGTCTTCCTTCCTTTTCGTTGCCCTTTCTCTTCTCCTTCTGCCAATTCCCCACCTTCATTCAACACTACCATCCATTATTCTCCAGCAATAAGAGTAATGTTCACTGTGCCATACACTTGACATTCATTATCTCATTTAATCCTGACAACTGCCTTATGAAAGAGGTAAAATTATTTTCTCATTTTACAGATCATGAGCCTGAGACTTAGAAAGATTGTTTTTCCTTCCCTCTACCTATGACCATTATATTCTAGTGCATGTAACAGAACACTCATTAAACACCTTGAATGAAGTCCTTGGCCACGGTGACAAGAGTAAAAGGATGAAATAATCGATCTTCTCAGAATGTCTCAGCTCACGACTGCTGTTCACGATTCTCAAGCAAATCCTTTACGTAACGCTTGAGGTTGAAGTGGGGCTGCTAAAGTTGCTTTAGGAAGGGAGTGATCGCTCAAGCTGCTTTATTCCAGTAACTTTCATAGATCTCAGCTGTGCTTCATCGGGAGTTTGGGTGTGATACATCCACCTTGATCAAGGACAAGATCTCCACACTCACGAAAACTAATAATCAACAGGTCAGGAACCAAAGACAAACATTTTGGGCACAGGGGCTTTCTTCCCTTTCTAATCAATTTACTTGAACTGCTCTTATTTCTCTATGCATATACTTTAAACTCACAAAGGTGCTGTGAAAGTTAACCTATGAGAAGCATTATACATAAAGGGTAAAAAGGCTTTGTGTCCTTGAGCAGGTTATTTATATTTATCATTTCTAAGCCCCAGTTACCTCATTTGCAAATGATAAAAGTACCTATTTTCAAAGGTTTTGTAAGGATTAAATAAGATAATTTATACCACCTCACACCTGTTAGAATGGCTATTACCAAAAAAATGAGAAATAAGTGTTGGTGAGGATGTAGAGAAAAGGGAATGCTCGTGCATTGTTGGTGGAAATATAAATTGGTGCAACTACTATGGAAAAAATGTATGGAGGTTCCTCAAAAAAATTAAAAATATCACTACCATATAATCCAGCAATTCCACTTCTGGGTATTTATCTGAAGAAAAAGAAAGCACTAATTCAAAAAGATATATGCACCCCCATGTTCATTGCAGCATTATCTACAATAGCCAAGATACAGAAACAACCTGTGTCCATTGACAGAAGAATGGATGAAGAAAATCTAATACACACACACACACTCACACACACATACATATGGAATATTACTCAGCCATTAAAAAGAATGAAATCTTGCCATTTGTGACATGGATGATCTTGAGGGCATTATGCTAAGTGAAATAAGTCGGACAGACAAAGACAAACACCAAATGATCTCACTTACATGTGGAATCTAAAAAAACCAAAAAACGAAAAACATAAAAAAATGAACTCACAGATAGGAGAAATCAAATTGGTGGTTGCCAGAGGTGGGGGGATAGGAAGTACCCAAAATGTGTGAAGGGTGTTTAAAAATACAAACTTCCAGTCATGAAATAAATAATCCATGGTAATATAAAGTACAGCATGGTGACTAGAGTTAATAACACTGTATTATGTACTGTGGGAGAGATCTTAAAAGTTCTCATCAGAAGAAAAAAAATTTTGTTAACTATACTTGACAGTTGTTAACTAGACTTATGTGGTGATCATTTTGCAATATATACAAATATCAAATCATTATGTTGTACACCTGAAATTGATATAATGTTATATGACAATTATACCTCAGTAAAGGGAAGATAATTTGTGTGAAATGCTTGATATTGTAAACACTCAATAAACATTAGGTACAGATGTAAATATAGATAAAAAGGATATTGTACAAAGATGCAAGGACATATATACACAAAAACAAATGCATGAATGATAGACAGATAGACAGAAAGATGAACACACACAGAAGTGAGTCTGAACGCACAGAATCTTTCCAGTGAGTTTGAGAAAGTCCTTAAAACAATGTAAACAGAAAGCAGCAGCGCCAGAGGCCCTTGAACAGTGCATTTTTACTGAACAGGGCTCTGGCGCCACCTTGTGGCCACATAGCACAGCAGCCCACCACTGAATCCAGTTTCACAGAAGCTATGAAATCTGACCTTTCCAAAGCTCCCCCTTAAATACTGAAAAGATGAATAGTTTCCTTGATTGTAAAAACTGTACCCTGTTTCAGACAAAAACAGTGCATAAAGCTTGCTCTGTCGTCCACAAACCTATCTCTGTGTTTTTTATTGATTCACCCCAAATAAGCACTCTCCCCTGTGAAGGTATGTCCTTAAGGATTCTGCAGCTGCCAATCAATCGAGAGAGAGGCGTGTCACACGACTGACTAAAACATGATCAGAAAAGAGCAGGATGGAAGTGTGTAGACAGAAATGAGGGCTTTCAGGGGAAACTAACCCAAATACAGAAGAGGATTAAGGACAGACCTATACCAAGAGCTGAGTGGGAGAATTCAATTCAATAAATTTTCTTTGAGCTCCAGCTACTCTGAGACATGCTCTCTCCTAAGGGCTAGAGGTCTGAAGAAGGCTAACACCTTTAGGAGCTCGCCTAGGAGAAATCCTTTGGAAGTACTAAGGAATCACATCCAATACGCTGTGAGAGAAATCTTCTGCTTAACTCAAACAAGCAGTAGGTCAAGGGGAGGAAAACTACTAGATTTATAAAGCTAATTCCGGGACATAAATATGTTGCTAGACCAAAGGAAAATTTAATCCATATATGCTACTTCTGGTTTGGGAAAGAAAACAAAGTCTTTCCCTTTCTTTTCCCCATAGAAAAATCTTTCACTCTTCTAAGGTCAAGTTCAAAACATTCATTCTTCCATTACATCTCCTCTCACCAGCTGAGCCCAAATCATTGCTCCAATGCTTCTGTGAACTTTAGGCACCCCAGCCTTTATTTTATTGTTCAGTACTTGGTTCTGAGTGACTTTGCACTTTTTTCTCAGTGAACTAACTTATTCATATATCTTGCCTCCCTATTTCTCCCAAATAAATATTGTACTCTTTGAAGGCAGGGAACAAGTCCTCGATTTTTGCAGTTTCAAAGTCCCTACCCTCCATCCCTTCAGCTGGTCTTGACTCCATGAATTATTTTATAGATGACAGACAGACAGATAGATAGATAGATTAGATAGATAGAAGATGGATAGAGAGATCTTTCCCATAAGATCATACAGAAAGTCCTGAACGAACTTTATGGCCAACCCAAAATATATACAACTTCTATATCCATTTATCTGTTGACTGACACTTAGGTTGCTTCCATATCTTGGCTACTGTAAATAATTCTGTGAACATCAGGGTGTATGTATCTTTTCATATTAGTGTTTTTGTTTTCTTCAAATATATATCCTGGAGTGGAATTGCTGGATCATATGGTAGTTTTAATTTTTGAGGAACCTCCATACTGATTTCCATAGTGGCTACACAAATTTACATTCCGACAGTGTACTAGGGTTCCCTTTTCTCTACATCCTTATCACCGTTTTTTATTTGTTGTCTTTTTGACGACAGGCATTCTGACAGGTGTGAGGTGATATCTCACTGTGGTTTTGATTTGTATTTCTCTGATGATTAGTGATGTTGAGCATTTTTTTCTTGTGCCCAACAGACTCTTTTTTATTTCCTATCTTATTTGACTTTTAATAGTATTTGACATTGTTGACCACTTTCCCCAACTTAAATTCTCCCCAAGGTACTCTTCATTCAATAGGTATTTATCAGCTTTTCACTATATACTATGTTCTTACTAAGTCTGAGGAGTCAAATGGAAAGAAATGATCCCTGCCCTCCAGCAGTTTCCACTCTAGCAAAGAAGGCTGAATACACTATACGGAGAGTGCAGAGGAAGAAGTATCTGAGGCTCCTGGTTCTCCTACTGAATTTTTCCATGTTCCCCTTTGCCAACAAAGGTTTCTCCCACTATTGATCACACACCCTATTCATGTATACATCCCCAACATAGCATGTATACAGTATCCTCAGCTAGTATCTCAAGATAATAAGGTGAGATTTGTCATTAGCTTTGCTGAGTGTAAATTCACATTTCAAATAGTCTTCTGGATGGTTTCCCAAAATTACTTCATAATCAAACTGATAAAAGACTAAACTTGGAGTAAGAAAAAAATGCCAGCTGGCAAGGATATGGAGAAGAGGGAACCCTTATATATTGTTGGTGGTAATGTAAATTAATACAGCCACTATGGAAACAGGATTAAAAAAATTAAAAATAGAACCACCATATGATCCAGCAATTCCACTTCTGGATATATACCTGAAGGAAATGAAATCACTATGCTGAAAAGATATCTGCACCTCCATGTTCACTGCATCATTATTTATAATAGCAAACATAGATGAATGGCGATGTGTCCATCAGTGGTTGAATGGATAAAGGAAAAAAAATTTTTTCCATCATATTATTTCCAGGGGTAAAATCACATTCCACAAACATATACAAGTCTGTTCCACCAATCTCTAAATTACAAGAGATACAAAGGTAAAAACGGCAAGGTCTCTGCTCTCTTAAAGCTCACAGTTTAATGAGGGTAAAAGAAACACATAAAAAAATATCCAATACAGGCTAATTCTGAAAAGTGCTGTAATATAATATCAAACAAGCTCAGGTATGGGCTAAGCTACTATAACAAAGGAGACCAAGATAGAGTGGTTTAAAGAAGATACTTTTTTTCACCAATATGTATCGTTTGATATGGAGATGTGGGGAAAGGAGAAATTGCCTAGTTAAGTAATACTATGAAGGTGGTGAAATCTGTCCTCTTGGCTCCAATGATTCTGTTTTTCCCTAAGGTATAACCCCTTCACAGCCTTCCAGTATCCATCTTCAACACCCTTATATTTCACTCTCTCTGTCAGAACATACTTTCAAAAAAGTACTGAAATATTCGATGATAGTAGGATGTAAATAACTGGTAAGGCTTAATGTGATGCCATTCGCAGGTACCTTTTCATAGATTACAACAGATTTAAAGACAAAAGGATATATTTTGTCACAGAATTTTGAGCATCATAATTAAGCAATATTTGGGCAGAAATGGACCTGTGAGCCTTGAAATAACCCACTAATTCTTAAAATCCGCCTAGAACAGATGTTGACTGTTAACTGTGTTGGTGAATAAGCAATAAAGGGCTTGAGCTGGGGGGAAATACATGGAAGAATTTTTTAAAAACCTCCAGTCCTGGAGGTGGATTCTTTCTGCCCCCAACCACTTTCACCCACAGACATTGGGGGCTAACTGACCACATACTCTGAGCATTAGTCTACCAGAAGATCTTGAACTAGTGAAGAGAATTTATCATATGAGACTAGTAGAATCAGAAAATTAGGCCAGTAGAGCTTTACCATGTCTGTGTTAAAACAATCATTTGGACAAAATATTTCCCCATGAACTTTAGGTAATTTTGGCCTCCTCTTAAAATAAGTCTGACCATTGTTATACAGTAAGAGGTAGACTTGGAAATACTGTTGAACATTGTTTGAATTACTGTGCCCTTAGGAGTCAGTTTGATTTCCGAAGGAGAAAAACTAAATACAGTTCCTGTCATCCGCGCACAATTTACTGTCTATTGATCATTTTGATTAACTTTAACAGTATGATCATTTTTTATCTCTCTCACCACTATACTCCATTTACCTCTTAAATGGCAGTCCCATCAAATTCTAAGATTAGGTTGCTTTTTGGTCAAGTAAAAGTACTCATGGATTCTAAATTATATTTTCCCCATGATATGTTACTGTGAAATCACTAGTTTAGTATTTGACCCTAAATAAGATTGAAGAACTGTTTTGTTAATATGCTTTCTTGCTAGAGTTTAAGTTTGTTACAAAATATTCTGAATGATCCAAATTGGTTAGTAACTCACAGTTGAATTCCTATTTTAAAATCCTCAAGTTCTCGCAAGTCATACCAAAACTAGCAATCTGCTTTTCAACATTTGCAATAGCAGAGCGTTGTTTTCCACAAGCCATACTGCTTTTATAAAGTATGTGCTATAGAGTCTGACTCAGAGCATTTTCAGATGCTTTGGCTTTGTATTTCTCAAAAAAAAAAAAAAAAAATCTTTTCCTTCATCTCATGCCCAAATCACAGATCACATATATGCAAAAATTGCAGAAATTTGGTCTGTAATACTAACTCCTGATAACTCAATCAAAGTTCTTTAATACTATGGTTTTTTAATCCAATGTTCTGTTGCCTTTATAAACTCTACAAACTAATTAGTAAATAACCTCACATTTTCAATCATTTTCCTTTGAAACATACTATATTTATTCACCTCACTAAAAAACTGAACAAAAAAACTTCCGGAAGAAGTGCGGAAATAAAATTATTGGTCTAATTATAAAGCAGAAGTATTTGGGGTTTGATTCCTAATGTTTTAATTAAACAGGAAAAGCAGTTTTAAGTGGAGCTTGCTACAATTAGCCAACTTATATAATATTAACTTCCTTGCCCTCATCACATGCAAAATAAATTATAAAAAAGTGAATGACCTTTTTCTATCAAATCTTAAAAAATAAAATCATATTGTTTTGATGATTTAAGACCTATCATCATTTTTAAAATTCAACAATGCTTAGACACATTTAGCAATTTGTCTTAATTTTCGTAATCTGTTCTATAAACACAGAGATTTTTTTTCTAAAACTTTTTTAAATGATTATTTTCTAGTTTTGCTAGAAATAAAAAGTGTAAGATTCTATTTCTACCACAAGGCATCAGTCCATGGTAAATTAATCTTCAAGGGGTTTTAACATTACCCTGTGGACAGTCAATGACTACAGAAAATTACATATTAAAATATGAACAGTCCTAGGGGTCCTAGCTATGAATAAAAGATAATCAAGGAAAATGCAGTTGAGAGTTTATTTTCCTTTACTTTTCCTAATCAGATTAGTTCTGGGGATGTTATACACCAAATCCTCAGACGTTGCAGTTCAGGTCTCAGACGCTCTACCCTGAGGCTGGTTCCAACTCAGAGGAGTAAATCCCCCGCTCACATTCGCTCTTTCTCCATACCCCTCATATTTTAAAAACAACCTTAAACTTTTTTTTTTTTTTTTTGCGGTATGCGGGCCTCTCACTGTTGTGGCCTCCCCCGTCGCGGAGCACAGGCTCCGGACGCGCAGGCTCAGCGGCCATGGCTCACGGGCCCAGCCGCTCCGCGGCATATGGGATCCTCCCAGAGGAGGGCACGAACCCGTATCCCCTGCATCGGCAGGCGGACTCTCAACCACTTGCGCCACCAGGGAGGCCCTAAAAACAACCTTAAACTTTTAAATAGTGACAGTAACTCAACTTTAGGTTTGTAGTGCTTGATGGGGTTAGGGTATGGGACGGTGGCTTTAATATCAGAGGTGGGGAAGGGAAGGAGTGGACGTCGGGTTTAAGGACTTATTCAGCTAGGGGACAGGGTTTGTGCGGTTTAAGATACAAGATTTCGACAATTAAGGGGGCAAAAGAGATTCAGAGATTCAGATTCGGATTTGGAAATTGTAAATTACAGCCACTTCAAAGAGCTGCTGTGAAGTTTAAAATGAGTCAGCTAAGCTCTAAAGCTCTAAAATGAGTTCGCTAAGCGCTAAAGCTCTAAAATGAGTTAGCTAAGCTCTCACAGTGTGATCTGAGTGCTTCACCATCACCTGGGAACTGTTAGAAAATGCAGAATCTCAGGCCCCATCCCGGATCTACTAAACAGGAAACGTGGGCGAGGTGGAGGAGAGGAGCTTTGGAGGGAGGGGGGTGGACACGACAGATCGGTGTTTTAATAAGCCCTACAGGAAATACATGTTAGAGTTTGAGAACCACTGCTCTAAAGAATTGCACGAATGTTCATTAGTTGGGAGATTAAAGTAGGCGAGAAGAAGGACGGAAGGGAGGGAGGCAGGGAGGGAAAAGGAGGAGAGGAGAGGAGAGGAGAACATCGAGAGGATCGAGAGGGTGCAGAGCAGACCTCAGGCAGAGGACAGGGCTCTTTGAAAGAAAACCGGGAGCGGCCGGATGGCCACGTAGGGAAATCCTAGGTTCGGCTCTGGGACCTTCCCAGGACTGTCCAGCCAAGAAGGAGCCCTGCGGACGCCCGGCACCGGCAGGTGGCGCTGGACGGACAATTGACAAGGAGGCGGAGTTTGCCCAGGCAGAGCAGGCTAGCGCTCTGGAGGTTCGGGCGCTGAGCGGGGCTGGGCACCTCCGGGCTGGTGCTGCGGCCGCGACTTACGCCGAGAGACGGGTGAGTTCCTTGAATCGTTCTGGCTTGCCGCTTGTTACCTGCCGCTCGGTGTCCCTGCGAGGCCGGGCACCGGCTCCCAGCATCGGGAGGAGTGTAGGGGGTTGCGAGCCCTCCCAGGACTGAAGCAGCGGCGCTTCGGGGCGAGCGCAACTCAGTTTGCCCCTTGCGCGCCGCTCTGGGACACGCTGCCTTCCAGCTCCGCGGAGCACACCGCTCCATTGTGGCTGGTCCAGGGGCTGGGAGCCGGGGACTCACAGGAAAGCCTTTTCTCTGGGGACTCAAGGGATATGATGAGTTATTAAGTGTGTCCTTAGGTTGGGTTCTGATGGCAAGCTTTCCAACTTGGCAAAATCGCCACGAGTTTGCATAGTATTGATGAATGATTGGTACGTACTACTTAAAACCGTGCAACTCGTCTTCAAGTTTCCTAGTAACAGAGAGTTTTCATTTTAAGTCCTTGGAACATTAGTCCGACTCTTTCAGAATCTCAGTTAGGATTCAGGTTCCCTCCAAATAGTCAATCAAGGCTTTATATGTGTCAGGTGTGAAATCCACTGGAAGGAGTTTGTAGACATAAAATTTACTAACACTTCCAAATTCCTGACTTTGTTCTTTTTGTAAAAAAAAAAAAAAATCCTTATTGAATAAAAGGTCATTCGTTTAGCACACGGAGGAAGCAAGGCCTAACAACACAGCCCAGTGAAGAAAAACATCTCCCCTTCACATAGTTAAATGTGGTAAAGTAAGTTTGCAGTTAAAAGTATAGAAGATTTGGAAATGCAACGCAACTGACCATGTATCCCAGTCACTGAGTGTCTTCAATATTCCAAATTCTTCAACATAGACATAAGTCAGTTGGACTGTGTCAATATTTAGCAGGAACTTCAGGTCCTGGTACAGCACAATGGAACAGTCACATCAGAAATAGGCTTTGCTTTTTAATGGAGACGAAAGAGAACTTTGGATCAAATTCTGGAGTTCCTAACATCTGAATACTGTGCCGTTTCCTGTTGTTTTTGTTGATGAAACGATTTTATTGTAGAGTTTAAATTATATATTTGGTTAATGTCTGAGGGAAACCAACATATTTTATTTGATATTTTATTTTCTTGGCTTCAGGGTACAAGGTGGACTGTGGGCGACACAGTCAACAAGCTCCCTAACTGCCTGGGGTTTTTCCTTGGCTTTGCTCTTCAGTATGGTCTCCCTACCATGTGGACGAATGGTTGGATACCTCTCCAGGGCCACTCTGGCTTTTCACCCAGATTCTGTGCAAAGTGGCCCTCACTCAGCAAATGCTACCAACTTGCTAGATGCTCCAGGACCAGGTCCTGAAGAGAGCCCTCACCCTTCCCATGCCACCATCTGTCCATAAAGCTTTGTCTTCCTTTCCGATGCATTGCACTACCATGCGGTCAGTTCTTGAAATGTCTGCCTTCTCTCCTAGACTTTAAGCTTTTTGAAAGCAGAGTCTCCATCTCATTTAACTTTATATTCCCACTGCCTACCTGGCTGTTCACAGTATAGTTAATGACTTAATATTGAAAAAGTGTAGATTTGTATGTTAACATCTTTGCCATCCTGAAACTCACAGTTAACACATCTCCCAAGCATGGTGAATTATTTCTTGTATTTGATTACAGTAAGTAAAACTTGTATTCCTAGGCATATACACACCCCCAAATTACTATATTAATAATGTTGGTTAAATCACCAAATGATTTGGAATAATACTTCTTAAGCAAATAGACTGTACAACCCCTCCAGAGCAGACAGGAAATCTCATTTCTCTTTTTCCTCCTCAATGTCTGTCATAGATTTGAGTTCATAGATACTTGAAGATTGGCATATGCTTTACTCAGAACTCTTTCAAATGCCAGTGATATACACCTTACTCAAACTAACTTAAGCAAAATAGGGATTGTATTGGCTTGTGTAACTGAAACATTCAGGATCCGGTCTCAGAAACTCTAAATATTTCAATATGCCAGAACTCTTCTGTGGCACTCCTAAAACACAGTCTTTCAGTCCTTTGTGCTGCTATCAGCGTTCACCTTACCAAGAGTGTCTATTCTGTTCATTTTCTGAAACTCAGAGTACATTTCCCCATAAAATCATTTCACCATTATTTCAGATTCCAGTGTCAACCCCAAAAGTCTATTAAACACAACTTCCTGGAGTGTAATCTTATACCAGCAAACTCCAACCTCCACTGACAACATGGTTACTCTCAGAAAACTACATTCCTAATTCTATTTACCTTTGAAGGGAGTTGACTTTCCTCCAGCTGAGCACCTGGAGTTAAAGTCTCCTGAAATAAAAGGTAACATCTGACCCTTTGAATTCCATATAGACACCTGGGTCATTCACTGCACTGATAGTTGGACAAAGAAAAACACTATTGACACAAGGGCACTTGTTTGAATTCTTACAGATTATAATGTGAGGTTGAGTCAATCAGTCTATATTTTAAACTGCACTTTATCTGCCACTCTAGCCGTTATATGAGTAAATTTTTCATATTGCCCTATCACACATTAATATCATAAATAGCATAGATGCAAAGAAGATAATTATTTTTATTTGCACAGGTGGCTGAGGCCATACTATTTTATAGAATTAATGGAGAGCAGACAAGACATCACAAACCAAGAAGAACTTTGGAAGATAAAGCCCAGGAGAAATCGAGAAGAAGATGGTTATTTGGTAAAATAATAATAATAATAAATTAATTAATTAAAATCTATAAATAATTCAAATGCTGTTCTATATCTCCTAGTGTTATAAAAGTGATTTTTCACCTTAGTCTGTTGATATCTTTACTCTGATTCCTGGCACTGATACTGTGATGGCTAAAGGGCAGTGTGGGCTATGAGAGGAGTTGTACCTTGACTGTCATGGACTTAGCTGAATAACCTTGAATAAGTCACTGAAAATCCTGGGTCTTGGTTTATCTATAAAGTAAGAGAGTTGGACCAGATCATCTCCAAAGCCCTTCCAATTCTTTCTAACATTCTGTGGGTCTAAGTTTTTTGAAAAAGTCATCGATGCCCATATAACAGTAGTTTTGTAAACTGTTTTTTTCATAGGCTCCATGGCAGCTTACCAAGAGATCACCAAGTTAATTGACGATTCACTGTTTAACCAAATAAATTCAACTTTGGAATAAGAATCATTTGTCACACTTTTGTCCCACATCAAGATTAAATGTATCTTACTAAATTATTTGACTGAACAAGTGGTGGAAAATTTTGCTTCCAAACTCTTTTTACCTTTCTAACTGATCTCAACTACAGTTTTAACAGAAAGTATTTATTTTATCTTAATTATCTTAATAGGAAAAATAAGGTAGTACAAGTACATACTGTCTAAAATAAATGTGCATAAAATAAAATCATTTTCATTTTTCAAGTGAACTGTCTTACTTGCTGTTCCATGATTCTTCACCCATAACCAGAAAATTGATATCCATTGATTGTTTTAACATGCAGAGATGGCAGAAGCTGTATAATGCTCAACTCCCTTCTAAATGGAGTAATTGGAAAAAGCATTGGATATAATAGTGATTTGTTACTGAAAGTAAAAGTCAAATGGCAAGAGGTCATTTTTAAGCACTAAAAATTATAGAGAACTATGCAAATTAAAGTTACTCTGCAAAAAATGAGGAAATGAACAAGATAATCACTAACATCATTCTGAGCATTAAAATGTTATGGGTCTACATATAGAGCTATAAGAAATTAGGAATAACATATTAGGTGAGAAAGTAAATTTATTCATAAAGTAACACAGTATGAAACACTCTGCTATAAGTTCTTATTTTGAGGTTTTTTTTTTAACTTGCTGCTATATCAGTCAGTTGGGGAAGTGACGTAATATTCAGTGCAAACTTCTTTTGAATTGTTGACTACCTAGAAATGCAACTGCGTAAAGAAATATAACTTTCTCAGGAAATAAATCATCCCTGTGGGATTTAACTAATATAGCCTTTGTACCGTTTTAATAGACTATTCGTCTATTAGTACTTATACAAATGAGATATTTTATGAATATGAGACTACATGATGGGGGGAGGGATAAGTTGGGAGATTGGGATTGTCATATACATACTACTATATATAAGATAGATAACTAATAAGAAACTACTGTATAGCACAGGGAACTCTACTCAATACTCTGTAATGTAATGACCTATATGGGAAAAGAATCTAAAAAAGAGTGGATATACATATATGTATAACTGATTCACTTTGCTGTACAGCAGAAACTAACACAACATTGTAAATCAACTATGCTCCAGTAAACATTAACTTAAAAAACAGCTACAAGATGGAAATTACGTATTTTTATCTAATAGTAATGACTACATTATTCCTGTTCCTTTGTACTTGAATGAATGGAGTTTGCAGAGAGTTGTCCAGTAACCAAAAGAAATTATAAAACAAATACAACTATGACTACTTACAAGTGTTATTATTTTTACCAAAGATGGCTGGATTGTTTTTTAAGTTTTTCAGTTTTTGTTTCCCAGTTGCATTATTTCATTCTTTTACACTTTCAAGATAGAAACACAATGGTCTGAGCTCTAGTGGAGGTATCTGAAGCATGTATTTCTTTTGACTTAAAGAAAAATGAGTAACAGAAATTATGGAGAACCCCCAGTAAGGTAGGATAACTAAGTATACCTTTGATCATTGCCACATAGTTTATGCCACCTTCCACTAACCAGTATCCAAAAGCAAGGTTCAGAATGTCCCTTTTTACTGATAAGTACAATGAGCAGTAAGTAATTAGTTTGAGAGACATCCCATTGTTTTGTTCAATTTTAAGATGTTCATTTTCTTTCCTTTGTAGAATAAGGATTCAAGAGAGACCAGCGCACCGAAAAGACCTGTGCTTTTGCACTCGCTCCAAACAACCCACTGTGATGAATTTGATTGCCCCCCAGAGCTACAGCACAAACAGGAGCTCTTTCCAAAGTGGCGTTTACCAATTAAAATCGCTGCTATCGTATCATCTCTGACTTTTCTTTACACTCTTCTGAGGGAAATAATTCACCCTTTTGTAACTTCCCATAAACAGTATTTTTATAAAATTCCAATCCTGGTCATCAACAAAGTCTTGCCAATGGTTTCCATCACCCTCTTGGCACTGGTTTATTTGCCAGGCGTGATAGCAGCAGTTGTGCAGCTTCATAATGGAACCAAGTATAAGAAATTTCCACATTGGTTGGATAGGTGGATGGTAACAAGAAAGCAATTTGGTCTTCTCAGTTTCTTTTTTGCTGTACTGCATGCAGTTTACAGCTTATCCTATCCAATGAGACGATCCTACAGATACAAGTTGCTAAACTGGGCATATCAACAGGTAGGATGACATTACTGACAATATCACTAGACTAAAAAGTCTAAGTCTCCGGGCTCCCCTGGTGGCGCAGTGGTTGAGAGTCCGCCTGCCGATGCAGGGGACACGGGTTCGTGCCCCGGTCCGGAAAGATCCCACGTGCCGCGGAGCGGCTGGGCCCGTGGGCCATGGCCGCTGAGCCTGTGCGTCCGGAGCCTGTGCTCCGCAACGGGAGAGGCCACAGCAGTGGGGGGCCCGCATACCAAAAAAAAAAAAAAAGTCTAAGTCTCCTAACAAATTAACTGTTTCTTATTTTAATATCAGTACCCGAAACCTCTGTTGAAACCCTGTGTTGAGAAAGTAATCTGCTTTTTAAAAATTTTTATTATAACTCTTCATTGGGGCTTGGTTGTATAATTCTACTTTGAGGAATGTTTTCTGAGCTGAAAACAGTAAACTACAACTTTAACAACATAAACAACTATTTTGTTCATGGACCGAGCCACATTTCAATCTTCTACCACCCTCAGAAGATTTCTTTTTAATACTAATTGTTCCTATTTTCTGCTTATTTACCATATATGCACACATATGACAATTCTAACCATCAAATAACTATTATATAAATTAATAAAACAGATTATATAAATTTTGTGTTCAAGGAAAAAGATCAATTGCTCCTATGTCATTTCTCTTAGAGAAATGCAAAAATAAAATCATAAATTTGTGGAGGCCCCTAGTTAGCAGGTCCTCCATAGTAGAGGGAGCGTAGAAGGAGGTTCTTATACTGGAAACAAGTGTTGTTTGCATTTTTTCCTTCCTCTTTTCACCCTCTCTTAGGTCCAACAAAATAAAGAAGATGCCTGGGTTGAGCATGATGTTTGGAGAATGGAAATTTATGTGTCTCTAGGAATTGTGGCACTTGCAATACTGGCTCTGTTGGCTGTGACATCTATTCCATCTGTGAGCGACTCTTTGACATGGAGAGAATTTCACTATATTCAGGTAAATTATATATAAAAAAAACTCTGGTCCCTCAGAGAGGTAAATCTTCTTTTTAAGCTTATAATATCCTCAAGTATATTGACTTTACCCCATAAAAAAATAACAGATGGTTTTCCAATAGCAAAGATCTCACATTTGTTCCAATTAAAAATGTGCTCTCCGTCCGCCTGCCGATGCAGGGGACATGGGTTCGTGCCCCGGTCCGGGAAGATCCCGCATGCTGCAGAGCGGCTGGGCCTGTGAGCCATGGCCGCTGAGCCTGCGCGTCTGGAGCCTGTGCTCCGCAACGGGAGAGGCCACAGCAGTAAGAGGCCCGTGTACCGCAAAAAAAAAACCAACAACAAAAAAATGTGCTCTCCTATCATTTTTCCCTCTTGCTGATAAATAGGAGAGGTGTTTTCTAGACATATATAAAGGCATTACTCAAAGAAAAATATTATTTCTAACATTTGAAGCTTGTTGGACAAGCTTTGGACAAAGCTGTCTATCTAATAACAACAAATGTGATATTTTAGAAATTCAATATTGTTTTCTTAGTTCTCCAAAAGTAAAAAAAAAAATTTTGCCTATCCTCTGATTTTATTCATGCCTTTTAAGTTACACAGCTTTGTACTCTCCTCCTTGAAATATGGAGTTTTATCTACCAAAGGTATTGTAATATCTAATTTTAAAAGCTTCTTTTTCCAAGTTACATTTTATGTAGCTTATTCACTTGAAGTTTCTCAATATTCCTGGAATTCAAAACTGTCTCAGATTTACTGAGGTTAACTTCCTAGTGGTAGATTACACCCTAGAAAGAACAATGGGATCCATGTCTGACAAGATTCAAAGGACTAAACTTAATTCAGTCCTAAGCGCTGCCAAGATTTTTTAAATTATATACATAGCTTTAACTTTTATGGGTAGACATCTTTGGAAATTCCCGCAAAGTCAGTTAATCATCACTATCCTTTGTACACACCCATGCATATACTCCAACAGACACCTTATCAGGACATCTTATTAAGCTGGAAAGAATGTCTCCATCTGAATTATTTGAATGTGGTTTAGAGATGGTGCCACATTTTCCAGGCGCAATATTTGCTGATTTTGTAGGTTTAGCTTGATAGCCATTGGAGTTGTCTGTTCCTCATTAAATAACTCTCTTCTTACATTGCTCTGCCTGTCACACATATGCTGTGCATCACTTTACAGATTTAATTACAAATTTAAGTGCTGTATCTTGACAACCCAACCCATTCCACTCTGTGTACAATACCTAGCCCATAATATGTATACAATACACATTTGGTAAATTAATCTTCAACAGATTACATATATTTTTCAATTAATAATCTAGCAACTTTTTATTTACAATCCAAGAACTGGCTACTCTATGATTTACCTTGGAGATTTATATCTGAAAATATAAACTTAGCTATTTGGTTGTATTCATTGGGGCTTACTGCTGAATAATTGTGAGTTGGATTCATTCTGACAGTCTAGTGAACATTTCCTGTAAAGTGAATAGAAGTCAGAAGATATCTAGAAGAGATATTGCCAGAATTCCATAAAACTACATAGGTGAACAATTCTTTTTAAGTAACTTTATCTGGATGGTGCCAAGTATCCCAATGCAAGCTGATATTTTTCTTCACATCTCCATATCTCTATGTTTTGTTCAAACATTGAAATAATTGTTGGTATTTTTCCACTTTATCAAAATGTTTTTTTTTTTTTTTTTTTTTTTCTTTTTGCGGTATGCGGGCCTCTCACTGTTGTGGCCTCTCCCGTTGCGGAGCACAGGCTCCGGATGCGCAGGCCCAGCGGCCATGGCTCACGGGCCCAGCCGCTCCGCGGCATATGGGATCCTCCCAGACCGGGGCACGAACCCGTATCCCCTGCATCGGCAGGCGGACTCTTAACCACTGCGCCACCAGGGAGGCCCCAAAATGTTTGTTTGTTTTTTTAACAAAGACCAAGCTCATTCACTTTAGTATTAATATACCAAAATCACAGTCAATCACTTTAGTTGCCTTTGTAATTGATAAAGATCACTAATATCAAGTTGATTTTTGCACTGATCTTCAGTCAACCCACCAATATTTATTGAGCACCTAAAATGTGCACAGCATTGTGTTGATTCTGCAGGGATCCTGTGATGACTAAGACAGAGTCTCTGACTTTAGGTGTCTCTTGATAAGCAGAATTAAGGCAAATGCACAAGAGACAAAGCATCATAAAATAAATGTCATAAGAGAGAAGAACAAGGGCCTCCCTGGTGGCGCAGTGGTTGAGAGTCCGCCTGCCGATGCAGGGGACACGGGTTCGTGCCCCGATCCCGGAGGATCCCACATGCCGCGGAGCGGCTGGGCCCGCGAGCCATGGCCGCGGAGCCTGTGTGTCCGGAGCCTGTGCTCCGCAACGGGAGAGGCCACAGCAGTGAGAGGCCCGCGTACAGCAAAAAAAAAAAAAAAAAAAAAAAAAAAAAAAAAAAAAGAGAGAAGAACAAGGTATGGAGAAAGGGAAGGCAATGTTATCGATTTTCTGAGACCAAAAGGAGAATGGTTGTGAATTTTCTCAACTTAGATAGCCTGGAGACAGAGGCATTACCCACATGTAAAAAGAGTGGAAATATATGAGTGGACATTGTCGAGAAACGTAATAGGAAAACAAATGGAGATGAATGGAAGAATTTCCAAGCAACAAAACAGATCTAGATGATATAGGATGGAATAAACTCTAAATGAACCAATCTCACCGAGATAATTCTTTTTTCTTTTTCAGAGCAAACTAGGAATTGTTTCCCTTCTGCTGGGCACAATACATGCATTGATTTTTGCCTGGAATAAATGGGTAGATATAAAACAATTTGTATGGTATACACCTCCAAATTTTATGATAGCTGTTTTCCTTCCGATTGTTGTCCTGATATGCAAAGCCATACTACTCCTGCCATGCTTGAGAAAGAAGATACTGAAGATTAGACACGGTTGGGAAGATGTCACCAACATTAACAAAACTAAGATGTCTTCCCAGTTGTAGAATTGCTGTTTACACATTTTTGTCCAATATTGATATATTTTATCATAAACACTTCAAATTTGTATTTGTTTAATAAAATGACCACTTGAGGATCTTAACCTATCTCTTTGTTTATGGGTGATGTTTGAAATATGTGTATTTCCTTGCAGATTTGATTCAAAGCGAGAAGTTAAATAACCTTTATCACATTCTCTGTGTTTCGTAAAGCTGAGCATAAAAAATAATCATATCTGCTTTGTCAGACTACATAGCATTATAAATAATAAAAGGTCTTGAAATACCGGTCCTTGCCACTCCTTAAAAGTTATCATGAACCATGAAAAAAAGATATTATCTGATGGCCAATAGGCACATGAAAAAATGCTCAACATTGCTAATTATTAGAGAAATGCAAATCAAAACTACAATGAGGTACCACCTCACACCAGTCAGAATGAGCATCATTAAAAAGTCTACAAATAACAAATGCTGGAGAGGGTGTGGAGAAAAGGGAACCCTCCTACACTGTTGGTGGGAATATAAGTTGGTGCAGCCACTGTGGAAAACAGTATGGAGGTTCCTCAGAAAACTAAAACTAGAATTACCATATGATCCAGCAATCCTATTCCTGGGCATATATTTGGACAAAACTATAATTCAAAAAGATACATGCACCCCAATGTTCATTGCAGCACTATTTACAATAGCCAAGACATGGAAACAACCTAAATGTCCATCAAGAGATGAATGGATAAAGAAGATGTGGTACATATATACAATGGGATACTACTCAGCCATAAAAAAGAACAAAATAATGCCATTTACAGCAACATGGATGCAACTAGAGATTATCATACTAAGTGAAGTAAGTCAAAAAGAGAAAGACAAACACCATATGATATCACTTATATGTGGAATCTAAAATATGACACAAATGAACCTATCTAGGAAACAGAAACAATCACAGACATAGAGAACAGACTACTAATTGCCAAGGGGGATGGGGTTGGGGGAGGGATGAAGTGGGAGGTTGGGGTTAGCAGATATAAGCTTTTTTATATAGAATGGACAAATTAAAAGGTCCTACTGTATAGAACAGAGAACTATATTCAATACTCTATGATTTTAAGGAAAAGTTTGATAAATTGGACTAAATAAACAGTTGTCAAAAGATACCATTAAGAGAGTGAAAATGCAAGCTACAGGGTGGGAGAGAATATTGCTACAAAGGGATCATATCCAAGATATGTTTAAAAACAAAAAAACTCCCATTAAAAAAAATACCCTATGATAAACTGTAATGGAAAAGAATATATATATATAAAATTATATATATATAACTGAATTATTTTGCTGTACAGCAGTAATTAATACAACATTGTAAATCAACTATACTTCAATTTTTTTAAAGTTTTTATCTGAATCTACCACACTAGTATATCTAATGTTTATGATTGTTGTTAAAGAACTTTCATTTTCCCATAATGGAACACCCATCTCAAAAAACACATGGATTATGACTACACAAGTAAAGTAATAGAATAAGATCAGATACACATCCAGGCAAAATAAAACTCAGGTTTTCCAGGAGAAAAGGTAAATTCAGTTTTCTACATCTGAGTTATGTACAACTCGGTTGAACTTACCTTAATACATTGGCCAAAGCATACCATGAACCAGGTCATCAGAGAGCAAACTATACATCAACTATCAGGGCTTGCTAACCCAACCAACTATACTTCAGAGGTTTTCCATAATTAGCAAAACTAACTACAAACCTTGTCTTTTATACAGATAAATTATTTATTATGAGTAAAGACAATAGAGCTAATACTAATGGTACAAATTAGGAAAAACAACTAGTACATTCACTGAGTGGAGTTCAGTTTTTTTACTTTTTGTTCTATTACAAAGGATGATTATTCATTATTACATGGGGGCTAAGGAGCCTTCTGGAGTATAAATTTGAATTTTATACACTATTGGGATTCAGACTTATAGATACATGTCTGCAAATAGTGTTTAGGGTACACAACTGGAAATAGAGTAGACCAGCGGTCCCCAACCTTTTTGGCACCAGGGACCATTTTCATGGAAGACAATTCTTCCACGGACCAGTTGGGGGTGGGGATGGTTCAGGCAGTAACGCGAGTGATGGGGAGCGATGGGGAGCGATGGGGAGCGGGAGATGAAGCTTCACTCGCTCACCTCCTGCTGTGTGGCTGGGTTCCTGCTGGTCCACAGCCCAGGGGTTCTAGAATTGCAAATCAGATTCAGCAAGGAGATGTAACTATGGGACCACTTAACTAAGCTTGACACGTCATACCATAGTCAACCAGCTCTGCTATGCAGCAGTCAAGTACCTGCATTCCCAACTGCATTGCAAGATGGCAAAATGTTAGCATCTCCAGTTCTGAGTGGGAGAAATCAAGTTTCAACCTTCCTGGCACTAAGATAGCATTGAGGCTGCAGCTTGGGAACAGGGTTCCAACCTGAAGTGGCACTTCAATGTAGAGACAACATCTGAGTTCTGGCTTGGTTACTGAAGTCCTGTCTCTGTTAGCCATGGTAATAAGTGACAACAGACCTATTCTGAAACACAGAATTCCCAGTGATAGGAGAAAGGGAGTCTACAAGGGCCTTAGAAGTAAAGCATAAAAACATCTAGATTCAATTTGTACTCAGGGGCTGTTGCAAACTAGACCATTCACTCTTTCTATCTTTTCTGAATTTTTAACAATTGTTGGGTAATATTGTTATGAGCAGAAGAAAACAATAAAAGTTGTCTTAAAAAGAATAAATATTATATTCTAGTACAAGCTTAGATTTCCTGTTACTCAATGAAAATGTATAAAGCACCTCCCATATACCAGGCCCAGTGCTAGACAGAGGATATATCAAGATAGAAATGACCTAGTTCCTACTCACAGTCTCATAGGGAAGACAAATTTTAGTACAGCAATGAATTCTAGCTTACTGGTATCACTAAAGAGGGAATGACCAGCTCTGTTTAGAAGGGCAAAATCAGGAAGCTGTGAGGTTGATCCAAAAAAAGAATTATTTGAGCTGGGGATTAAAGTATAAGTAGGTGTTCTTCAGCTAGAATGGGAAGATAGGTAGCATAGTGAGAAGCATGGAGGTGAAAAATAATGGGATGGAATGTATTGGAAGGACTAACATTCAGGAATAGAGCAGGTGAAGGAAATACCAGGTTGGGTAGGGACACAGGCCAGACAGATCAACAAGTTGATTGCACGACATGAAACTAAATTTGGACTTTGTTCTCTAGGGAATAGGGAAGTCACTGAAAAACTTTAAATGGGGCTTAACATGATAATATTTGCAATTTAGAAAGATTTATCTATAGACTATCCAGGAGATAGATTTGATAGAAGTCGGGGGCAGTGGGAGCAGTCGTACAAAGGGCGAAGGCAAGTTGGAAGGCTGGAAGAATATCTAAGGAGACAACAGCAGTATCCAGGACAGAGGCACTAAGTTCCCAAACAGAGGTCATTGCAGAGGGGATGGATAAAAGAGGAGAGCTAATGAAACATGGTAGGAAGACTGAATTTCCAGGAACTCATGACCAATAGGCCATGAGAAGTGAGAAGAAGAAAGGCATTTAGGATGGGACTTTCAGGATTCTATTAGCCTGAATGACTTAGAGAATGATGCCATTAAACAGGATAGGGAATTCTACAGGAGAAGCAGACTTTTAACCATAACAAAAACAGAATGAGTATTCTGTGCATTGCATGCTGTTTACAAAACACAGTTGTTAAGGAAGGAATGCCATGTGTTTTTTTTTTGTTTCAGCATACACAAATATAATTATGAAACACATATAGTTTGTGGCAGTGAAAAGAAAAAGGAAGGTATTTCTCTGCTCCTTTGATAAGGTGTTTTTTTAACACAGTCATGGAGAACAGTCACACAGGGTCTCCCTGGAGCACAAAGAACACCTAGAAAACTGCTGGCCAGGAGACCAGTGCCTTCCTTCCTCAAACAGAGCTTCCTTTCTGCTCAAAATGAAGGCTGCTGGGGTTTATTTTCTTTAAGCATTGCTCTATAGGGATCTTATAATCTTCAGTTAAAAAAAAACTATGAAAATGATGTCTTTTTATTATTTTAATAATGAGTTACATTTAATGTTGTTTTAAGACAATAAAAAAGAAATTTATGATTCTGATCTGATTTTCAGACCATAGACTTCTAAGGAAGCCTGTAAGAAATTATGGTCTAATGAGCATGGGATCTCTAAACTTAAACATTTGAATTAATAACAAAAATATGTAATTTTAATTGGTAATGTTAATTCTAGAACTTTTTTCCAAGAAAATGAACAAGATATAATAGCTGCTTTTTCTAAAACTGGCCTTCAAGGTAAAAGTGTTAGAAATTTTCCAGTTTGGATTTAATGTTAGGTTTTACTCAGTTATTAGAAGTTGTCCTTTTTTATGCCAGTTTTTCCAGATGTCTTCAAGAGGCCCTTTGAATAGGTAATAAATTATTTGATCTCTTATTTGTTGAAAATAATCCTATGCTTGAATAAATTAATAAATCACTGACTTGTGACCATTACACATGACCTGAGGCTAAAGTCCACTACCTTCTTCTTCTCAGCTAATTCCATTACTTCAGCTGGTCAAGGAGGCCTCACATTTATTGCCAGTGAGTATGTGACATTCCCAGAATTATTAATGGATGCCCCTTTGAACTGTGCCAAGAACAAGTTGTCAGTTCATGCAGCTACAAAATTATTGAACTGGAAGAGACTGATGGGATCACCTGAGCTCACTAAGCCCTCACCCAGAGGCATGACCCCACTGAAATGAGGCTTCCTCAGCAAAATGTTTGTATTTAGAACAACACTGAAGAAAGAGAAAAAGGGAAAAGAGCATAGGTGCCAAAATGGTAATGATGAGAAAGCTGTTGATCTTCTTAGAAACAATGCCCCCTCCTGCACCTCGACTGAACCAGGAAGTGACTCACTGGACAAGATTTTCTGAGAGTCAGAGAACCAGGAATTGAAGCTCGAGGCTTGTGATGATCCAGCTATAACAACTGGCATGTACCCCAGCACATGACCTGGGAAATGATTTCAGACCTCCCTCGTAAGTTGAACTTGTACTATCACAAAAGATAAATAATAATGGATTTACACAGTGAGTTAGTTATACAGTGTAAGAGCTGGAAGAGTAGGATTCATTTTCATTTTTTTAAATAGAACCTATGTGAGTGAAATTCCTAACAAAAGCCCACCATGTAATAGGGGCCAGAGTGGAAGTGGGCTCACAGGACCAGGAGATGTTCTTTTTTGTTATGTCTTCATCCTGCTCACAAGCCCTGTGACAACCTGAGCTCCATGGTACATGATTTGAAAACCCTTCCTCATTTATACAGAAATGGATCTTTTTGTCAGGGATTGCTTATTTGCAAGTCACAAAAACCTACTCAAAGTCTCTTAAGTAAAGGGGAAGATATTGATAGCAGAAGGGGGATGCTGATATAACCCGCACATCAAGTGAATGGTCTGTCCTCCCAGACCCTAGAGCTGGGATCCCACAAGAGTCTAAGTGTATCTGCTTGTTCTGTCTCTGCAGACAGATGTAGCAATGCTATGAAGTTCAAAGTGGGTTCTTTCCTATTTTCTCAAATTTGACAATTAGACACACAGCTGGCAACAAAAGTGCTAAATAGTCCTCATTCTAATTTCAGAGAACAACCAGCAGTGGGGTCAGACAGAGTTTGCTGAGAGGTACTTTTAAGCAGAACCAGTGCTACAAAAACTCACCACGTCACTCCTAATACATATAAAAGAGGACAAAGGGAGCTGTGAAGGTCTCCTTTAGTCTGGGAAGATTAGCATTTATGAAGAGAAACTGTGTCCACGTCTTACCTCACTTCACCTCATCACAGGTTAAACCCTTCACCTACTCTACATCCTCACTGAAGAAGATGGACTTGCCTACCACACTAACTAGCCTCACATTAAATTTATGATAGAAAATTTAAGCGAACTCTCTACACCGTGTAATCTTTGTATATTTCCATAGTGAATTTGGTTTTCCTCTTGTTAAAACTGCTGTATTACACCTTCCCTCTGCTCAAACCAATAATAACCTTGTCTCCTGCACTCAACTGGTAAATTTTTGTTAGGAAATAGACATAATCAGAAAAGAATTGTCTCATCTTCTCACCAGCAAATGTATCCACTAATGTACAGGCATATGGTATCCTTAACCTCCACTTATTACAACACTGTCCCTGTCCCCAAGGCCAACTCTTCCATTTCAGAACTAAATCTAATCCCCTTTTCTACTCAAAAAACTTATACACATCTTTCCTGTGTCATCAATTTACCCATCTCTACTGTATTATTCCCATTAATACACAGTATTGAAAAATAAGTAAATAAAATACTTTGAATCAATGTCTCCCTTTAGTTCTTGACCCATTTCTCTGTAAAACTTTAAAACAAAATTTTAATATTTGCTTACTTTGATATTAATTTATCTATTCAACTTTCTTTGGATTAGTATTTGGACAGCATATATTTTCCCATCCTATTACTTTCAACCTTTCTGTTTTCCCATAGTTTTAGGTATGTCTTCTGAGAGCAGCATATAGTTGTCATTTTTAAATTCAGTCTGGTAATATTTGTTTTTAATGATAGCATTTAGGCCATATATATTTAATGTAATTATTGACATGTTTGGACTTCATTCTACCATTTTACTGTGTGCTACCTATTTCCTCACCAAGTTCTATGTTTTTAATGTCTTTATTATATAGCATTTTTCTGATTCAGAATATTTATTATTCCAGTTTTCCCCTCTATAACAGTTATACATTTTTTTTACTATTTTTAGAAGTTACTCTAGAGATTACACAATTTAGCAAAACCCAACATTAACTGTCACTTTTACCTTTCCTAATACAATGTGAGAAACTTGTTTCTCTCTGTTTTTGTGTATTTTAATTCTATATATATTTAGACCCAAAAGAAATTATAACTACTGTATTATACAGTCATTTAGGTTTATACACATTTACCCTTTGGTTGTTCTTTATTCTTTTCTGCATCTCCTAGTTCCCGTCTGGTTTCATTTTTTCCACTACCTGAAAAAAAAATCTTTAGTGTTCCTTTCAGTGCATAATTCATGTCTGCTGGAAAAAAATTCTTTTCTTCACAAGTTTTTGGTCTGAAAATGTCTTTATTTCATTACTGACCGATTTTTTTTTTAGATGTTCAGAAATCTAGCTTGGCAGTTATTTTCTTTCTAAACTTTGTAGAAAGTTCCATTGTTTCTGATGAAAAAAGAGAAATCTCATTCTAACTGTTGCTTCATGAGGTTCCTGTGGCTAGTTTGTGATTTTTCTTTTTCTTTTTGGCTTAGTTTTCAGTCCTTTTGCTCTTGTTAGGCTAAGTGTGGTTTATCCTTTCAGTTATCTTAGTTGGATTTTGTAGTGTTTCTTGAATCTGTGATTTGATATTCATGAACAAGCTTGGAAAATTCTCAGCCATTGTCTTTTCAAATATTGCTTGTGTACCATTTTCTCTTTCCCTTGCTTCTTCCAAGACTCCAATTATTCATGCTAGATGTTCACACTCTACTTCCTGTCAACCTTAAAAATGAAATAACAAGGTCTTAACTAGCTAAAATGAGCCAAATGTTATAACAGCAGAGAAATTGCAATTTGGGACAAGCAAACTATAACAAGCCATAAGCAAATCTAAGGAGACAAAGGGAAGGTCAGCTTTTATTATGTTTTAGGAGGAAACTGGGGAGGGCTGTGGCGGGTTTTGCTTTGTTTTGTTTTTTAACTGGCTGCAAGAAGTGGGAAGCTTGTTGCTGGATCAGAAGGAAATCTTCTTTCTTCCTTCTGGGGTCTGTAAGCTGGGGTGAGTGATATGTGCATGAGAGCCCTCCCTTCATGGCTTCCTGACTCCATTTTGATTTACGCTTCATTTGTTCATTTTCACGCTCTTATTTCATAACCTTCTCTTTGTATTTTCCATTCCTTTTTTTCTTTATATATCATTCTTATAATCATTTTTACCTATCTCCTAGTTCACTAATTCTATCTTCAACTATGTCTAATGTTATTAAATCCATCCACTGAGTTTTTAATTTCAGGTAAATTCAGCTTTAGAAATTTCAGGGTTTTTTTTCTAGCTTCCAATTTTCTGGCAGATTTCCTAATATAACTTTAATCTCCTTGAGCAAAGTAAGAATCTTAAAGATAAGTCCATTATCTGATGCTCCTTTGAGTCTGTTTCTACTGTTAGGGTTTTGGTTTTTTTTCCTTTGTTTTCACTCATGTCATTTAACCTCCTAATATGACCGGTTATTTTATTGAGTGTCAAACACTGTATATTAAGACACTGCAAAATAATTTGAGGCCTAGAATGATGTTATCTTTCTTACTCAAGAATTTATGTTTTCTTCTGGCAGGTAGTTAAGGGGCACTAGCAATGTGAGGTTTCCTTAATTCAGTTTTAAGGACTGAGTTTATTTGAAGCTGGGCATCACTCCCTGCCAAACTTGAACTACTTCTGATTCACACTTATTCCAAGAGTTAGGGTCTTGGGATTCCAACTCAAAGCCTGGTGGAAGATGACTACCTGGTTCTCCCCGTTGGCACACTCTGGATTACGTATTTTGTCCTGTTAGTCTCTTGAATCTGTTAAAGGTGCTGTTCACTTTCTCAGCCTCTCAACTACATCTTCATAATCTCCTAATGGAAAAGTAGACCTCAGTGTTGGTTTTACCTTTCTGGGTTTCTGTCCTCTTCCAAAACTTAATGTTTTTCACCATTTTGTTACATATCCAATACCTTCAGGTAAAGAGATTTTGTAATTAGTCTTGCTTTTCTAGTTGTTCTCAGAATTCATACATAAAACTTAGGGAAGCACCACCAGAAGCAGAAATCCGTAGAGAGAGCTGACTGTAGTCAGTGTCTCTGTGCCCTCTTCTTCCATTTTCTCTTCTATTCTTAACAGCTTTATCCCTCACTGTTCCACTGCAGGTTCTCTTGTCAAGATCACAAAGTGATCAAGTCTCAGTCCTCATCTTACTTGCTCACCCAGTAACATTTAACTGAGATGACTTTCTTTCTTGAAACATTTTCTTTACTTGGCTTCTGGGAAACCATACTCTCTGACATGCCTTCTCTCTTTCCTTTTCTGGCTCCTCTTCCTTTCCCCATCATCTTGATGTTAGTAGCGTTAACTTGTGGACCCCCGCTCTTCTTTATCTACACCCACAATGCAGGTGATCTCCTTCAGTCTATGGTCTTAAATATAAAACATCAAAAGTATCTTGATCAGTTCCAAACTAATATCCCTAGCCTTGACCTTTCATCTGAGCTCCAGACTATTACATCTCTTTTCCTGACAACTTCACTTGAATGTCTAAAAAGCATCTCAAACATTAAGTTCTAAAAATGAAATCTTAATTTCCTACCCATCTCCACCCAGCTGTTCAAAACAGACACTTAGAAGCTACCTTCAATACTGCTCTTTACCTCACTTTCCACATCAAATATATTAGCAAATCCTACTGGTTCCACCATCAGAATATATTCTGCATCCAACTGTGTCTCATCATTAAAATCATCTTGGTTTAAAAAACTATAGTCCTTCTCCTAGAATTCTTGAAACCTCCCAACTGGTCTTTCTGCTCCCACCCCCATCTTCATCCCCTGCCACCACCACCACTCCCACAAAGTATTTCCCACCCAATGTGATGCTTCAAAACTCTAAATGTTATCATGTCATTCCTCTGCACAGAAATCTCCAATGTCTTCCCATAACACAGGATAAAATGCAAACTCTTTATTATGGGATACAAATCCCTAAAACATCTGCACTGTGCCCACTTTTCTGAACTTAACTCCTGCCACTCTTTACCTTACACAAATCACTCCAATTACACTGGTCCCCTTGCTTTTTCTCAAACACAAACTCATTTCTACCCTAAGGCCTTCATACTTGCTATTTTTTCTGCTGGGAATGCTCTACCTTTCTCAAGATTCATTCTTTTACATCATTACATCTATATTCAGATGGCATCTCTTCCAAGTGGTCTCCCCTGACTATCCTATCTAAAATAGTTCTGTTCTTGTACCACTCTCCCCTTTCCCGTGGCTTTATTTAAGAAGTTCTTATTACTATCCAATGTTATATCTTTTATAGGTGTACTTGTGTTTGTCTGGTTGTCTAGTTTCCCCACACATGAGAACAGAGCCATTGTCTAATTTATGACAATATTCTCACAACCTAGAACAGAGCCTGGCATTAGGAGAAACTCAATAAAATATTTGTTGAATTAATGAACAAATGAACAAGGAACACAGTTGTATTATCAATAAATGGTTGAGATGGTGGTGTTTAGGAAACAGAAGTTATTTAGATCTGTGTTTCTCAAAGTGTGGTTCACAGAGCAGTAGTATCAGCATCACCTGGGAGCTTATTAAAAATGCAAATTCTGGGACACCCCCGCCCCCACTCCAGACCTACTGAGTCAGAAACTGGAGGTGAGGAGAGCAATCTATGTTTTATCAAGTCCTTCTAGAGATTCTGATGCATGATAAGTTTGGGAACCACTGGTTTCAGGGATAGGTCAAACCTGGCCCACTGCCTATTTTTGTAAGTCAAGTTTTATTGAAACACAGCCACTTCCAGTCATTTACATATTGTCTAGGCTGCTTTTGCACTAAAACAGCAGTGTTGAGTAGTTGCAACAGAGATTTTATAGCCTACAAAGCCTATAATATTTACTCTCTGGTCCTTTGCAGAAAAAGTTTAGTTATCCCTAGTTTAGACTAATACCTTACACCATATATTTATGGCAGAGTAAACACATACATGTATCTCTTTCCCATCTAAATACCACTGACATTTAAAGGAAAGATATGGTTAAAGAAGGATCCATAACAAACAGAAAAAAACAGAAAAGCATGGCATCAGTGGACCAGAAAATGTGAGGAATTTCCAGTACACAAATAGTGTTTGGGGAGGGGAGAAAGCAGATTTACAGAGAAATGAGTAGGAGAAACTGCAACACAAGTTCCCAGTAGAAGCTATTGCAAAAGGAAGCAAAAGTTCCTAAGAAAATCCTGAATGAGTTTTATGCTCTGAGCTCATCAAACCAAATCAGTCCTGGAGAAATCATTGGATGAGTCATTAAAGGACCAGTCAGAAGATCTAGCCAGTAACCCTTTGAGCAAAGATCTGTGCAGTTGGCTGCACCTCATTTACAAACCAAGCTAAAAGGCTTTGGGAAAGGCTCCTGGCTTAAGTTCTGGGGCCTGAGAAGCAGAGTCCAGCAAGACTTCCACAGTGACAGCAGAGGGCAGGAAAAAAAAGGGCATCCTGACTCTAGCATTTGCCACTAGGGTAAACTGTCATGTACAGGTCTCTAAACTGGGTGTTCTGGAAGCAGAGACTCCCAGAGTAGCTTCTGGGAATGGAGAGGGACAATGTGCAAGGTAAGGATAGGAAGCCCACTTTTACTCAGTGAACAAGCTACTTACCCACTGTTACAGGTTAAATTGTATCCCTCAAAAAGATATGTTGAAGTCCTAATCCCTAGTACATCAAAACATGACCTTATTTGGAAACAGGTCATTGAAGGTATAATTAGTTAAGATAAGGTTCTAATGAAGTATGGTGGGCCCTTAATCCAATATGATTTATATGTCCTTATAAGAAGAGGAGAGAGACAGAGAGAGGAAAACACCATGTGAATACAAAGAGACACATAGACACAGAGGGCGGATGACCATGTGAAGACAAAGGCAGAGCATGGATTTATGCTATCACAGCCAAGCAGTGCCTCGGGCTACCAGAAGCTGGAAGAAGCAAAGAAGGATCTTCTCCTAGGGCTTGGAGATTGTATGGACTTGCCAACACCTTGATTTTGGACTTTTAGCCTCCAGAACTGTGAGAGAATAAATTTCTATTGTTTAAAGCCACCTAATTTCAGGTACTTTGTTAAGGCAGCCCTAGGAAACTAATACAGCAGCACTCTGGGCCCACATTCCACTGTGCTCTTCCTTTAGCAGCAAAAGTGGAACATGCATTAAAAGACAAGTAAACAGGGATTCTCATCTGGTCAAGGAAACAGACCTTACCAACAATAAGAACAGATAATCCTCACCAAGTATTTAAGGAAAATTAACACTATTGTGAAGGATCATCTGATTCAAATAACAGAACTAAAACCTACAGAAAATTAATAGGGGCAACAGAATAAGACCTTAAAATAAGTATAACATATATTTGGAGAGATTTGAGACGATACTACATTCATGAGCAAAAATATGACTGCTATAAAAAAGAGAACAATTGGAGTTCTTAGGAATTAAAACTATTACTGCCAAAAATTTTTTAAACTGCATAGCACAATATTGTATAATATAGGAGAAAATCACACACAGAAGACAACAAAATACCTTTGGGCATGCAAGAATACATGCATATTTAAGAACACATATCAAATATACTAAATAGAAACAGTGGTGGGGAAAATGAAAATGCAAATCAGGGATGAAGTTTAGAAAAATAAATGAGTGAAACAAGATTCTTACCTGGACAAATGATAACATTGCACTATGAACTAAGGTGTTATAATTAAGTCAACTCTTTACACTCAGACAAGATCGGGCACATTCAGGGTGGTATGGCCCTAGACAACTCTTTACATTCAGGATTCAAAAAGGAAAAAAAAATTTATTAGTAGAGGAACTGAATTCCAGAAAAGATATAGTTAAGGACTAACTTCCAGAACTAAAAGACTAAACTGAGGACTCCTCCCAGAATGCAGTACAAAAAAAAAAGGAAAATGTTAAAGAAAAGTTAAGGGACATGGAAAAGAGATCTAGATAATTTGAAATACCTCTCATGTAAGTCCTCAGAAGCATGGAATGGAAATGTGAAAATAAATATAAAAGAAAATTTCCTGGAGCTAGAGAAAAACACTAGACTTCAGATCAAAGGGCTTTCTAAGATGAATTAGGGAGTGGGGGAGCTCAGGAATCTACACCTATTCAAACTTGGTGAATTTTCAGGCTACCAAGGATAAGGAAAAAAATCCCAAAACCTTCCATAGAGAAAAAACAGACTAATTACTTTAGGGAAAAGAATTTAGGTTCCAAGCAATTGAAGAGAGAGTGGGTGGTTACACATATTCCTAAAATTTGGCTCTAGAAAAAAGCTAGGCAGTAGGTAGTGTTGCCAGAAGGTATGTCATTAATAATGAACTAAGGCTACTAAAATTATCACTTTCCTCATAAAGCCTCACATTCTGGCAGGAACGAGGCACTTATTCTGGTCCTGGCTGTCAATGAACTGGTGCCAAAATGTTAATACCCCATCACCCAACTTTTCATACAAAATCCATCTCTCATAAGAAGCAGAGTTTATAAGATCACATTCTAATGTCTACATATTCCTAATCCAAAATAATGTCTGTTATTCTAAATATGTAGCGTAAGTTCATATCATAAATCCCCCATGAATCTCATTTTGTAGACACCACTGAGGCCAGAGAGGG
Source organism: Mesoplodon densirostris (assembly GCF_025265405.1). NCBI lineage: Eukaryota > Metazoa > Chordata > Mammalia > Artiodactyla > Ziphiidae > Mesoplodon > Mesoplodon densirostris. The sequence continues at coordinate 59,502,021 of NC_082669.1, read as the reverse complement.
GAGGCTGTTCCAGAATCACACACTTGTAGGTGGCAGAACAGGTCTGAGATCCAAAGCTTCTTGACTTTGTAGCCACTGTGTCATGCTGAGAGCTTGGCACTGATCTTTCTACACTCTTGTGTTTGGTCTCCTTTGTGATGAAGGGTGTGCATTTGTGCCACTGGAAGGGTTGGTGAAGAGTCCAGAGACTCACAACAGAGCAAATCTCTCTATTCTCTGCAGAAATCCTCATTCTTGGCTTAACAAGCTCACCAGCCAAAGGCAGTAAATCTGATCTTGCTTCAGGTTACCAAAGGGGTGAGGTGTGTAATAGTGTTGGGAAAACATCCACTTGAAAACTCACCTCTGGACCTTGTTCCATGACTACTAATACTAAATACTTCATTCTATTGGGACAGACACAAACAGTCTGACACACCCATCAGTCACCACCATGACTTCCTTGGTTTTCAGATCCCTGGACATTATGGATAAAAGTTAAGCAATATCTCTAGCAAAAGCAACCCCAGAATAATCATTAAAATCCCATGGATTAGTCAAGATAGTGAGACATGCTTTCAAATTAAGAGACACCACTTCTTCCTTTTAAAAAATGATTTTTTAATCTACCAAAAAGTAAATCTAGTGTAAAATTCATTGAATATTGTTTTAAAAACTTGAAATTCAAATATAGAATAGCCAGTTAGTGCCTAAGTTTTAGGCATACTTAAATGCCATACCTACTAAAGTTTCCTAAATCTGTATCACATAGGCTATAAAATAAAATATGTCTTTATTTGTACAAGGCAAATCAAGTCTTTCTGAATTTTCTTTAAGGCCAATTGTTTTCATATAGCTAGTATCTTACCTTATTCTCATATGTCTATTAGTCAATCCCAAACCACATTTCCTTCTTCATAGTAATCTTTTGACAAAATCCATCCTTTTGTTCTTTTCAAGGAATAAAACAGAAACTGTGACTAATTCATAAGAAAAGGGCAGTGAAAACCAAAATTATTTTAGGTTTTCATTACGTTTGTGCAATATCTCTAGCAGAGGGGGAATGGTTTTCCCGACAACTTTCTGGATGGAAAATATGAGTGGTAAAGACACCAAGCTTGTGTAGTTAAACAATTTTAAGATAGAATTTTCTTTTTCCCTTGGCAACTAAATGCTTAATTTTCATCATTCAACATATACTTTTAAATTAGGGCAGCCAGATTTGCAACATGAAAACTAAAATTTTATTACTCAGTTACACTTGTATACTGCACAAGTCATACCAAAAGAAAGAGAAAAATATTTTTAAAACAGTCTTGTACAATGAAGGCTCAGGAATCTTCCCCTGAAGTGACTATAGAAAAAAAAGTACACATTGTTTGTTGAGAGCTGAGCTAAATTTGTTCCATTAAGGCTAGTGAGATTTATTTCTCACTTCTAAGGGGATAAAGGAAGAAGAATGAACATTGTCTTTCAGAAAATTCAGAATACTGCCAAAATTCTGCCTCCCACGTTGGCATTCTGCCTTTATCTGGAAAGATAATACCTTCTATATCATAATAGCTTATGATAAAAAGAACTGTCAATAAGAGGAGGGAGGCTGCAGGGAGGGACACAGGAAAAGAACATCAAGAAGGGAAAATTTTGAGGCCAACTGACCCACGATTTGGGTCTTGGTTTGCATTTGTTTACAACAGAATTTAAAAGTCAAATAGCCCCTTTAGCCTTGCAGGGTACTTAAAAATGGCTGACCGGGAATTCCCTTGTTTTCATCAAATAATTGATGAGTGAAAATTGTATCAGCTTGGTCTTTCTGTTGTTCCTAGATGGCATAAGAAAACCTTAATATGTTAAGTCTTTCCAGTGATGAAAAACTCTGCTGTGTGGTTTTATAAAATCACTCAAATTATCAATGCTTTCGCTAATCCTTTCCCACTTGTCAAAACAAATATTTTCTAAGGAAGGCTCTATTTTTCATTAAAATATTCAACTGGATGCAAGCAAAGTAAATAATAAATCTCCAGAGTAGTCATCTACCAGATCACGCAAGCAGGAGAGATTTTTCCAGACTTGAAAGAAAAAGTACTCAGTGAATCCAAGGTAAGGAGTAAAGGGAGGCTGAGAATGAGGCAAGAATCTGATGAACCTGTTTTCTTCTCATTGTCCCACTTCCTTGTTTGCTGTTTTTCACAAATCCTATTGAATATCAAGATTTGGCTTCTTATGAATAAGATGCTTAATAGAGAAGCACGTTAGCTTTTTCAAGCCCATAAATGCCTTTTAAATGTTCACAGAATTTTACAACAATCTAATGAAAAAGTATTGAAAAACATAGTTTGTATAATTGTGTCATTTAAAAATTTTTAAACTATTACTAAAGGAGTTCAGTGCTGTTGAATACAAAATATCAATACTAAGATTGCTATTTACATTTATGAGCTAAAAGGAATCTTCAGAATTGTCTAGTCTAATTTCCTCGTTCCACATTTTTGTTTTATTTTCTCCAAGCAATGTATTTTGTTTGCTTTGGGGTTATGTTAAAGAAAATGGAAAATTTTTCAGAAACAAGGAATAGATGATATCTTTTTTAAAAAGAAAAGAAAATTAAGGAAAAGGGGGATTTGAGTGTATTGAGCAATATAGGAAAGATATTTACAGGACATAAAATCATTTCTAATAGAAAGAAGACATATAGGTTTGTCAATTTGCTGGGGTATCTTTTGGTTTTCTCTGTTTTTCTGAGTATTTTCTGAGATGGCCAGTTTTATACAGCACAGAATCAAGTGAGAATGGAACCAAAGTAATTTGCAAAGTTGAGAGATGGCTGTGACGAGTCCCCTGATCCTGGTTCCAGTCTGTCTACTGAACTCGGTATGATCCAACAGAGATTATAATTCACCTGATGCAACAAGTGAGAAACAAGGGAAAAAACTGTTAAGAGCTCTATGGTAGGAGCGATTATGGCTATCGCCTCCACTTATTTTTAGTATCCCTTCTTTTGAGTGTGTGTCTAACAACTAGTAGAAATCAAATCATCTGCTTGGATGTGACCTTAGATGCTATATTATTATAATAAGTCCAGTCTCTAACATTCTCAATAAGGAATCATACAGTGACAGAGAACTCACTATTTTGTGAGACAATCTATTTCTATAAATACCAGCCATGGTTCCTAATGCTGCTATCCAGAGTCTCAACCTGAAAATAATTTCTTTACTTCCTCCTGTCCATCTCCCACAACAACAACAAATCCCCTTTCCAGACATTGCTACATCTGTTAATGATATAACTGTTTGTCAAACTAAAAATCTCTGTGTTCCCTTCCATCTAAAAAGTATCTTGATTTACCAAGACTTGATTCCACTTTGGAATCTATAGCTTCTGTCCCTACCCAGTTTCACTGATAATACACCATCACTTCTGCTGTATACTCATTCATCGTATAGACCAGGGGTCCCCAACCCCTGGGCCATGGACTGGTACCGGTCCATGGCCTGTTAGGCTACACAGCAGGAGGTGCATAGCAGGCGAGCGAGCGAAGCTTCATCTCCTATCACTCCCATTACCTCCTGAACTCCACCTCCTGTCAGATCAGCAGTAGCATTAGATTCTCACAGGAGCATGAATCCTGCTGTGAACTGCGCATGCGAGGGATCTAAGGTTGCGCCCTCCTTATGAGAATCTAATGCCTGATGGTCTGAGGTGGAGCTGAGGCAGTGATGCTAGCGCTGGGGAGCGGCTGCAAATATAGATTATCATCAGCAGAGAGGTTTGACTGCAGAGACCATAATAAATGAATTGCTTGCAGACTCGTATCAAAACCCTATCAGTGGGGCCTCCCTGGTGGCGCAGTGGTTGAGAGTCCGCCTGCCGATGCAGGGGATACGGGTTCGTGCCCCGGTCTGGGAGGATCCCATATGCCGCGGAGCGGCTGGGCCCGTGAGCCATGGCCGCTGGGCCTGCGCATCCGGAGCCTGTGCTCCGCAACGGGAGAGGCCACAACAGTGAGAGGCCCGCATACCGCAAAAAGAAAAAAAAAAAAAAAAAAAAACCCTATCAGTGAGTGGCAAGTGAAAACAAGCTTAGGGCTCCCACTGATTCTGCATTATGGTGAGTTGTATAATTATTTCATTACATATTACAACGTAATAATAATAGAAATAAAGTGCACAATAAACGTAATGTGCTTGAATCATTCCGGAACCATCCACCCCGGTCCGTGGAAAAACTGTCTTCCATGAAACTGGTCCCTGGGGCCAAAAAGGTTGGGGACTGCTGATATAGACCAGCTCTAATACAATATGGAAGGAGATAATACAGGACATGACCATCAGGAGGGAATACTGAGGACCATCTTGGAGGCCGGCAACCACACAATGTGACAGGAAAGATGACCACTGACAATGTTAGGATCCTTGAAGAAGAGGGTATCTTTCCTGATAGGCCTAGCAAAAAAAGCTCTAGAGATAATGCTAATTGGCTCCATTTAGAGTGTGTGCCCATTCATGAACCAATAATTATGACCAGAGGAATGGACTCCTTTAACTGAGCACATCAGGGTCATCTGCCTACCTATAGCTCTTGAGGGAGAATGGTGTCATCTCCACCTAAACCACTGAATCAGAAAAGAGGGGATGCTGAACAGAAAAATTACATATGTCCTCTGTTCTACTTCACACTTGAACTGCTTTATTAGTCTTCTAAACCTCTTCACATTACCCTGACTCTTTGCCTTCTTCTTCAAATGGCACATAGCTAACAAATTAATCTTCCTAAAACTCAACTTGGATTAAGCTGTTTCTTTTATCAAAATCTTCCCTAAATGGCTCCTCACTGCTTATAAGGTTAAGTCCTTCGTCCTTAATCTGGCATTCACACTCTACAATCTGACTCCAAACTCCGTTCCTAGTGTAATCTATAATTTTTCACCTCTCTGAATAACCAATTTACTCCCTCTCCTCCTAAAATGGCTTTGACTCCATGGCCTTGTTCACATTGTTCTCATTCCTCATCTCCAAGAATGTCTTTTTCTCTCTTCTTCCCTTATTCAAAGTCTACCCATTCTTCAAGTACAACTTTTGAGTTTACTTTCATACAGCTTTCTATACTCATCCCAGCCTGAAGGAACTTCCTCTCCCTTTCTCTCTGGTGATAATATTTTTGTTGTATCATTCTTTGGCAAGTATGATGTACTGCTTTATTCTGTCATGAATTCATTCAATAAATAACACATTATCTACCTATAGCTACTTATTTAGATTGAAAACTTTAAGAAACAAAGATTATGGCTTAAATTTCTTTTCACCCCATGTAAGGCTTGGCTTGCAATTAATAAATGCTTGTTTATTTGATTTTGATTGTACACCTCTGGGTATTTATAGATATGAATGTCTTTAACCCAGTTTAGGAATTCAACTTTCTGATCAATGTACACATTAAGGAAAAATGCTGTTTCCATTGACTCTTTAATCACTATACAATGACACTCACATATTTTTTTAATTACTTCTGCACCCTAGGTTCAACAAATTCCACACTTGAGGAAAGGCTGTTCAGAAATTAGAAGGTACTCCAGTTCTAAAAAGATGTGTACTTTCAACCACATATCTGAAGAAAATGAATTGTGACTTTCCAAACTGCACTGAATTACTGAAGCAATAATCTAGATGATTTTAGCCAACAGTTAAACACTACTACTCCAAGCTATTTGTCTGCAATGATTAGATTCACCACAGTTTTAAAGATTTACACTTTTAAAGGAGGCTGTTTGGAGCAAAGCACAGTCAATGCAAATGGCTTCTAGGAAACTATTTATGAAGGAATTTGGCTATTTATGTCTTTGGCCAGAATTACTTGAGTTTTGGCTCGCAGTCTGTATTTTGCTTTCCTGGTAAAAACGTGTACTCACAGTATTCTGCCTGCAAGGATTCCTCGCCAAAAGGGAACCCACACCACTTCAGCATGAAAGGACAAGAACTCTCCCAGGTAGACTATTGGTGTGTACTTTAAATGAAAAGAACCCACCCATTTTTATATCCTTACCAAGTAGCTACTAAGACACTGTTCTAGGTACTATGGATAAACACTGTACTAAGTGTTATAGATATATAAAATCATCCAAAGGTTACTCTAGAAAGAGTGCCAACCCAAAACAGCATGCAAGATCTACGTCAGCAGTAAGGATAAAGTGTCATACATAATTAGAGAAGAGAGAGTTTTGTGTGGGCTGGGAGAACTCAAGAAAGGTCTCATAAAGAAAAGGGATCTGGGCCTCCCTGGTGGCGCAGTGGTTGAGAGTCCGCCTGCCGATGCAGGGGATACGGGTTCGTGCCCCGGTCTGGGAGGATCCCATATGCCGCGGAGCGGCTGGGCCCGTGAGCCATGGCCGCTGGGCCTGCGCATCCGGAGCCTGTGCTCCGCAACGGGAGAGGCCACAACAGTGAGAGGCCCGCATACAGCAAAAAGAAAAAAAAAAAAAAAAAAAGAAAAGGGATCTAACCAGTGGATCACTTAGTACAGGCAGGTAATTTAGTAGAAGCTCACCAGGAAATAGGACTGAAAATGACATATTCTTGACCAATAGGATGTGAAAAGAGCTTAGACAGGGGTATGCTTGGTAAAAGAAGGTAGGTAATTTGGGAATACACTAGAGAAGAGTTTTGGTAGTCTGTGTTTTGTCCTACAGACAATGGAGATTTTTGAAAGTTTCAGAGCACCAACAAAACAGTTTTAATATAAAATGAGAAATAAAAAATCACTAAAATAATTTTTGAAGAAAAAGAGATAGACAATTAAAAACAGAATCTTTTTAAACAGAAATCACAGATAGTTTAGAAAAGAATTAATAAAGCTTAAAGTCAGCTTATGAGTAGGAACTATAGAATTTAAACATTACAGTGGTTAAATCATATATAACTGAAATAATTCAGCATTTTCATTCATATTTAGTACTCTTTCCTGATTATAAAACAATCCACATTCATAGGATTATTTAGAAATTTTAACTATGTAAAAGATAACTAGAAACTCAGTAAGAAGGAAAATTATAAGTAAAAAATTTAAAACTGTTGTGATTTATAAAAGGGGTATCGGGGGCTTCCCTGGTGGCGCAGTGGTTGAGAGTCCACCTGCTGATGCAGGGGACACGGGTTCGTGCCCCAGTTCGGGAAGATCCCACATGCCGCAGAGTGGCTGGGCCCGCTGCTGAGCCTGCGCATCCGGAGCCTGTGCTCTGCAACGGGAGAGGCCACAGCACTGAGAGGCCCGAGTACCACAAAAAAAATAAATAAATAAAATAAAATAAAAGGGGTATCAAAAATTTTGCTCTGGGACTTCCCTGATGGCACAGCAGTTAAGACTCTGCACTGTCAATGCAGGGGGCCCAGGTTTGATCCCTGGTCAGGGAACTAGATCACACATGCATGCCGCAACTAAGAGTTTGCATGCCACAACTAAGGAGCCCGCATGCCGCAAGTAAGGAGCCTGCGAGCCACAACTAAGCAGCCCATCTGCTGCAACTAAGACCTGGCGCAACGAAATAAATAAATAAAATTTAAAAAAAAATTTTGCTCTAAAATTCAAGTACTTCATTATTTTGAGAACTTTACTCAAAGCCTATTCACAGATACTTTTGATATGGTTATCTCACTCTTTTAACTAGTTTATCAGTTTGTAGCACTTCAGTTGTAACAACTTAGAAAAGTTTTGCTGCTAGGTGCTGGCATATTAACAGCTTCAGAAAATTAAAGCTCACGTTGAGAGTAAAGACCAAAACAAACAACCTAGTCAAAAAGTGGGCAGAAGACCTAAATAGACATTTCTCCAAAGAAGACATACAGATGGCAAAAAAACCACATGAAAACATGCTAAACAACACTAAATATTAGAGAAATGCAAATCAAAACTACAGTGAGGTATCACCTCACATTAGTTAGAATGGGCATCATCAGAAAATCTACAAGCAATAAATGCTGGAGAGGGTGTGGAGAAAAGGTAAACCTCTTGTACTGTTGGTGGGAATGTAAATTGATACAGCCACTATGGAGAACAGTATGGAGGTTCCTTAAAAAACTAAAAATAGAATTATCATATGACCCATCAACCCTACTACTGGGCACATACCCTGAGAAAATCATAATTCAAAAAGATATATGCACCCCAATGTTCATTGCAGCACTATTTACAATAGCCAGGTCATGGAAGCAACCTAAATGCCCATCAACAGATGAATGGATAAAGAAGATGTGGTCCATATATACAATGGAATATTACTCAGCCATAAAAAGGAATGAAATTGGGTCATTTGTAGAGACGTGGATGGACCTAGAGACTGTCATACAGAGTAAAATAAGTCAGAAAGAGAAAAACAAATATCCTATATTAACGCATATATGTGGAATCTAGAAAAATGGTGCAGATGAACTGGTTTGCAAGGCAGAAACAGTGACACAGATGTAGAGAACAAATGTATGGACCCCAAGAGAGGAAGGGGGGGGGTGGGATGAATTGGGAGATTGGGATTGACATATATACACTAATATGTATAAAATAGATAACTAATGAGAACCTGCTGTATAGAACAGGGAACTCCACTTCACTGTACAGTAGAAACTAACAAAACATTGTAAAACAACTATACCCCAATAAAACAATAAAATTTTTTAAAAACATAAAAAATTTACACTCACCAGTTAGAATAATCTCAAGTATAGAAACAAACAGCTACTTGCATTTAAAATTGTTGTAATTATTACAAAGTAATTTATATTCCTAATGACCCTGAGTCATGAACAAAACTTTAAATTACATAGCATTTAATCTGTTTAAGGTCTTGAGAGATTACTATCAAAAATAATTTTCTTTACATAGAGATCAGACTTGTGATTGCCAAGGCGGAAGGGTGGCGGGGAGAGGAATTGACTGGGAATTTGGGGTTGGTAGATGCAAACTATTACATTTAGAATAGACAAACAACAAGATCCTACTGTATAGCACAAGGAACTACATCCAATATCCTGGAATAAACTATAATGGAAAAGAATGTACATATGTGTATAACTGAGTCACTGCTATACAGCAGACATTGGCACAACATTGAAAATTAACTATACTTCAATTTAAAAATTTTAAAAAAGAATAATTTTCTTTAAAACTTTTGGACCTAAAAGGGAAATTTTAAATTATTTAAATCCACAATTATTCAAAAGAAATGATAAACTGTAATAATAATAATTAGCTTGGGGGCTTCCCTGGTGGCACAATGGTTAAGAATCTGCCTGCCAATGCATGGGACACGGGTTTGAGCCCTGGTCTGGGAAGATCCCACATGCCGTGGAGCAACAAAACCCATGCGCCACAACTACTGAGCCTGTGCTCTAGAGCTCACGAGCCACAACTACTGAAGTCCATGGGCCTAGAGCCCCTGCTCTGCAACAAGAGAAGCCACCGCAGTGAGAAGCCCACACACCGCAACAAAGAGTAGCCCCCACTCGCCTCAACTAGAGAAAGCCCACATCCAGCAACGAAGACCCAACACAGCCAAAAATAAATAAATAAATAAAATTAATTTGTTTAAAAAATAATAATAATAATTAGCTTGGGAAAGTTGTCTATTATAATAGTTTTAAAACTAGAAAAACATGAAAAATTAAATAAGATAACAAAATAAATTAAAGTTGCAATTATATTCAAAGTCAATATGATCCTAATTATGACTTGTAAAAATATCTGGAATACAAGGACACAAGGCACAGCAGTCACTATTTTAACTATTTCTCAGTCAGAATGTCACCACACTTAAAAGGAGTGCTTATTATTGAATCAAAATATCTTTTGAGCAAAAAGTTAAAGCATAAATTGGAATGTTACAGGTACAAAATAATTGAGGGATATTATAAAATAATTATACCTCTTAATAAGTTTCATTCCAGCTACAAATCCAGGTTAGCAGAAGTCAAACAGGAAAAACAAGGATTTTAAAAGTTGAGTGCAAGATGAGAAATGCTAACTGAAGTATTTATGGCACTTGTTTTATGTTTTGTGGCTCTGGACATTTACTAATTTTCCCTGCCTAGACTCTTCCTCTTTCAGTGGTTCTTCATTCTGGTATTCAGCCTTTCCCAATGTAGTCTATGTGCTCTGAAGGAAGATGATCTCTTCCCCAGCTGTAGGTATGGACTCTGGATCAAACCATACCTGAAGCTCTCGCTTTCCATTTCAAAGCCAATGTGTTTCTAGTATTGCTTTGTCATTTTGAATTGATTTGTATTACCTTATAAATATATGTTTTAAATTATATCATATTTAAATAAAATTTGTATAAAATATGTCTGCATAGTTAAAATCGTATTAATGAAATGAACACTCATGCAGCAGACATCAGCTTAAGAATAAAATCCTAGTGTCTCAGAGGTCTCCTAAATGCCCTTCTTTGTTATAGTTGACTCCCCACCCCCATCCTCAGAGGTAGACACCATGCTCTATTAAGCCAGGCATTAAAGAAATTTGTGAAAAAATGTAAACAATGCCACTTTTCTCACTTTTGTTTTGGAAAATATAGTTATTTTTCATAAAAATGTTATTTACGTTATCATGTAGTTATCTATTATTGTTATATGAAATGAAATAAGTATTTATAAATAAATGTTGACCCACAGAATGTTGACAGATATAACCCACAGAAACAAAAACCCTTTGTTCTTCAAATAATTTTTAAGAGTGTAAATAGGTTCAGAGACAAAAGTATTGGAGGCATATAACAGGAATGGTATTGCTAGGCTGAATACTGTGCACATATTTTTTATCATTTTTCTTTTGGATGGATGCTGCTCTTATTAATTCATACAGTTTTTATTTTTGGATACTAATCATTTGCTTACACACTGCAAATACCATTTTGCAATGCAACTAATATTTTTCAGTCCCTCCATGGTTTCTTTTGATTATGAGGAGTTTTAATATTAGTGTAAAATGGATAAATTTTTTACTCTTTTGGTTCACATTCTTATATGTGTCTTACTTAATAAATCTACCCTCATTCAAAGGTTACAAAGATATTTTCCTATGTTTTCTTCTTTAAAGATATTTTCCTATAATTTCAAGTTTTCCTTTCAGAGTAAGTCTTTCATTTTTCCTAGACTTGATTTTTGTGGAGGAAAGTACAGTTTCCTTTTTTCAAAAAATGATGTTTTATAAATTAATGTAAACAACAGCCCACTGACATACAAGTGCTGGTACAAATCAAATTTTTCCTCTATGCCTGGGTCAGTTTCAGTGTTCTCTATTCCATTCCCTTGGTCTGTTTGCCTAACCCTGTGTTAAACAATTTTCACAGCTTTACGTTAGCCTTGATATATGAAAGAGCAAATCATCTTATATTGTTCTTCTTCTCTGGGAATTTCATGACTATTCTTGACCTCTTGCTCTTCCATGATAATTTAGAATTAATGTGTCTAGTTCCATGAAAAATCCTGATGGGACAACCATTAGAATCACATTGAAAAAACAGATATATTGGGGGAGAATTGCAATTTTAATATACTGAGTTTTTCTAGCCAAGATTATGGAAGATCTTTATGTTCATTTGGATATTCTTTAATTCCTTTTCCAATACAGTTAACGCTTTTCTCCATAAGGAGCTTGCTTATCTTTCATTAACTCTATTAGTAGGTATTTGGTGCTTGGGTTTACTATAAGAAATGGTATCTTTCCTAATTGAATTATTTAATTATTCATTGCTGCTGCATAGAAATACAATTGACTTTTGTATGTTGATGTTTTTATCTAGCTATCTTGCTAAACTCTGATTAAATCTTATACTTTATCTGTGGACTCTCGGGTTTTCTATGTAAAATTACAGTTGATCTTTGAACAACAGGGATTTGAAGAGTGCAGGTCCACTTACACATGGATTTTTTTTTCAATAAATACATACTATAATACAGCGTGATCCACAGTTGGTTAAACCTACAGATGAGGAACCATGGATACAGAGAGCTCATGTCCCACTGCGTTGAAGTGGAACCTCCACATTTAACCCCCTTGACCACCCTCTGTTGTTCAAGAGTCAACTGTATTTCATCTATGAATAATGACAATTTTGTTTCCTCCTTTTTAATCATTATACTTTTTATTTCTTCTTCTTTCCTTATTGCACAAGCTAGGACTACAGGTACAATGTTGAACAGTATTGGGAATAGAGGACATCTCTGTCCTGTTCATTATTTAAGGACATGCTTTCAACACTACATTAGGAAGTGCTGGGGGCAGGCCCAAAGGTAGGTTAAAAACGTTTCCTTTTAACCCTCCTACACTGTTGGTGGGAATATAAATTGGTGCAACCACTATGGAAAACAGTATGGAAGATCCTTAAAAAACTAAAAATAGAGCTACCATACGATCTAGCAATCCCATTCCTGAGTATATAACCAGAAGAGATGAAAATGATAATTTGAAAGGATACATCACCCCAATGTTTACAGCAGCACTATTTACAGCACACTATTTGAAGTGTCCATCAACAGATTAATGGCTAAACAAGATGTGATATATATATATATTTTCCATTGCATATATATATATATATATACTTATAATATATACATATAATATTGCATAAAAAAGAATAGAATATTGCCATTTGCAGAAACATGGATGGACCTACAGAATATCACACTAAGGGAAGTAACTCAGACAGAGAAAGACAAATATTATATGATCTCATTTATCTGTGGAATCTAAAAAATAATACAGGGACTTCCCTGGTGGTCCAGTGTCTAAGATTCTGCACTCTCAATGCAGAGGGCCCAGATTTGATCCCTGCTCAGGGAAGTAGATCCCACATGCTGAAACTAAGAGTTCTCATGCCGCAACTAAAGATCCCACATGCCGCAACTAAAGATCCTGCATGTTGCAATGAAGATCCTGCATGCCGCAACTAAGACCCGGTGCAGCCAAATAAATAAATAAATATTTAAAAAAAAAAAAAAAGAAAAAAGAAATGGAGTTAACATTTATACAAAATAGAAAGATATAAATAATACAAATGAATCTATTCACAAAACAGAAACAGATTCACAGACATAGAAAAGAAACTTATGGTTACCAAAGGGGAAAGGGAGGGAGGGATAAATTAGGAGTATGAAATTAATAGGTACACACTACTATATACAAAATACATGAGCAACAAGGATTTACTGTATCAAGGAACAATATTCAATATCTTATAATAACCTATAATGGAAAATAATCAGAAAAAAATTCTATATATAACTGAATCACTTTGCTGTATACCTGAAACTAACACAATATTGTAAATCAACTATATTTCAGGGGGTTTTTTGTTTTTAAATTTATTTATTTTATTTATTTATTTTTGGCTGTGCTGGATCTTCGCTGCTGCACGCGGGCTTTCTCTAGTTGCGGTGAGAAGGGATTCCTCTTCATTGCAGTGCACAGGCTTCCCACTGCGGTGGCGTCTCTTGTTGAGGAGCACAGGCTCTAGGCATGAGGGCTTCAATAGTTGTCGCTCGCGGGCTCTAGAGCACAGGCTCAGTAGCTGTGGTGCTAGGGCTTAGTTGTTCCACAGCATGTGGGATCTTCCCGGACCCGGGCTTGAACTCGTGCCCCCTGCATTGGCAGGCGGATTCTTAACCACGTGCCACCAGGGAAGCCCCTATACTTCAGTTTTTAAAGTTCCCTTTTATTCTGTTTGCTAAATTTTTTTTATGAACAGAGTTATGAAGAATGCTTTTTCTGCAACTATTGAGATGATCATATCATTTTCTCCTTTGAACTGTTAGTATAGTGAATTACATTACAGTAATATATTTTCTAATGTTAAATCATCTAACATCCTTGTAATAAATTTAATCATAATGTATTATCTTTTTAAAAATTTGCTATCAAGCAAATCAGTTTGCTCATTTAAAAAAATTTTTCACATTGAATTAAAAAATAAAATTGTACTGTTTTTTACTAACTTTGGTTTCAAGGTTGTGCTAACCTCATAAAACAAGTTGGGGAACATTCTTTCTCATCTGTTTTCTGGAAAAGTTTGTGTTATATTGGATTGGTCTGTTCCTTGAATGTTTGGATAACTGACCAGGAAAGCCTTCTGTGCCTGATTTTATTTGTTTTTTGTTTATGTTTTACTTTATAAAAAGATTTTAATTAAAGATTCAATTGCTCAAAAATTGTGCTAAAATCTCTTACTGTGGTGGTAAATTTTTTAAAAATCTCTTTGTGGTTCTGTCATATTATGTTTTGAGGCTACATTATTAGAGACATAAAATTTAGAATTATTTTATCTTCTTGGTGAACTGAATATTTTATCATTATGTAATAACGCTCTTTAAAGTCATTTTATCTGGTAATATAGTTAGATCATGTTTCTTTTACTTGATATTTCACAGGTACGCCTTTTGAATCCTTTATTTTTAGTTTTTCTCTGTTCTTGCAATTTACATCTGACTTATGTAAATAGCATAAATGTTTGTTTCAATCCAGTCTGAAAATTTTGCCTTTTGATTGGAAAGTTTATTCCATTCATAGTTGTGGTGATTACTGATACATTTAGACCTGTTTCTACCTTCTTATTATGTGCTATTTGTCCCATTTTTCATGCCTTTCCCTCCTTTCCCAAAGTTTCATTTTCCCTCATCCTCACCCTCAGCAGACAATTGCTTCCTATAGCACTGAGAAAAAAGAAGCAGTCAGAGGAGAACTTCCCCAAGCTCATCCACAACATCTAGCCACTTCACTGCATCTGGACTCATCTATAGCACATTTTCTTCTGTTGAGGATAAACTATTCATCCTCCTAGCAAAGGCCAAGTTTACCGTTTGTGCACTAAATCCATCCCCTCTTGCCTTCTCAGTGACCTGGCTCCAGCAACTCTCCACTCTATATTCTGCATCATCCATCTTCTACTCTCTATGGGATCATCCCCATAAGCCTATGTATACAATTTTTTTCCATCATAAAATGTTCCTGGCTCTGGACCCTGTTTTCTCCTCCAGTCACCACTCCAATTCTCTTCTTTATGTTACAGCAGAAGTCTTAAGAAGAGTTGTCTATACTTGGATTGGTCTGTTCTTTGACTTGTCTCCAGTTTCTGTTCTCCCCTTCTCTGAACCAACTCCCATGAGGTAAGTTATCAGTGACCTTCACATTTTAAATCTAGTTCTCATTTCTCATCCTACTTGATCACACAAAAGCTCTTGACACAGCTGATTACACCCCTTTCCTTGAAATATTCTTTTCACTTGGCTTTCAGGGCACTCAATGGTCCCACTTTTTCTCTTACCTCATTAGTGGCATCTTAATTTCCTTTGTCCTTTACTCCTCATCTCTCTCACCACCACACGTTGGAATGTTCCAAAGCTCAATCCTTGGAATTCTTTTCTTTTCTAACTACTCATACTCCATTGGTGAATTCGTGGTTTAAATATTTGAGATGGCAATGCGTGCTTCACAAAGGCGGGGATCTGCTTTGCCTGTTGTGTCCCCAGCCCCTTAGAGAGACACAAAAAGAACATTCAATAAATATTTGTTGAATAAATCAACAGTTTGAAAAAACACAAAAAATTAAAGTTATTAGTTACTGTTTAAAAATAAACATGAACCCTCTTAATGACATACTTCTGGAAAAGATGACTCAAAACATATAGATGCTCATAAAATGGATAAATTTACTGGAGTAGAATAATCTAGGAAACAATAGGCCCAGTATATAAATATATTGAATATTGGAAGTCTGGTAACTCCTTTATTAAATAATTGCATAATAAAAATAAGAGAAATGCCATCTTTGGCATTTTTAAGCCAATGGCCTACCTCTTACTTTTTGCCTTAACAAAGTGTATTGCAAACTTTAAAAAAGTCCTTTAAATGGTAAAAGCTTTGGTGACTTGCTTAGAGAGGTGAATACTTAATTGCTCAAAATTAATAAACAGGAAAAGAATAAAGAGATTATAGAAAGCCCGTAGATAGTATCTTTCCCAGTGTCTCTGTTTATTAAACAATTTTATTTCTTCTTTATTAAAATGTTCATTCGATTCTTTTGTCCATTTATTGGAGCCTAAACTTTTGCTTCTATTCTGAATTTGTATGAGCTATTTTAAATATTTGACATCAATCTTTTAAATTTACAGCAAACATTTCCCCTCAACTTACGTTTTATTAAAAATAAAACTTTAAATTTTAACACTTTGACCTAAATAGAATTTATTTTGGGGGTACTGTATGAAATTAAGTATTATAAAACACTTTGTTATTTATAAGCATTTTGTCAGTTCTTAAAACATTTGTATAAAAATAAATGGCAATCTCTTTTTTAGAGATAGTTGGATTTAGAGTTATAAAATTCCAACATTTTAAATGACATTTCAATTTTACTTAAGTTTGCTTTAAAATAAATGACCTAGGTTAAAAACAATGTCAAAAATAATGAAAACAGATTAAAATAGACTCCTGTTTAATATCTCTCCCACTCCTAATCTTCTCTGATCCTTTTACAGTCATAAGGGTCAAACATTTATGTTTATAAAAAGAGCAGTTGGGTTTTGTTTCTTAAAGCAAGTTTCTTTCATGGGTGTTAACAACAGGATTCGTAATGTTGATGATGACTCAATTATTCCTGGAAAATGCATCTTAAACCAGGCATCAAAAAGATGATGAAATGACATGAAACTGTGAAATAATGTCTTTGTAATTTTTTTTTTAATAATGAAACAAAGAAGGAAATTGTTGTGGAGGAACTAAGCCCATGTGCCACAACTACGGAGCCTGCGCCCTAGAGCCCACAGGCCACAACTACTGAGCCTGTGTGCCACAACTACTGAAGCCTGCGCACTTGTGCTGCAACTACTGAATGCTGACCGCCTAGAGCCCGTGCTTTGCAACAAGAGAAGCTACTGCAGTGAGAAGCCCGCGCACCGCAACGAAGAGTAACCCCCACTTGCTGCAACTAGAGAAAGCCCCCACACAGTAGCAAAGACCCAACTCAGCCAAAAATAAATAAAAATTTTAAAAAATGAAACAAAGAAGGAACTTGTCTACTGAAAAAAAAAGTATGGCTGTATTTTATTTAAAAGAGTTCGTATGAGAGGGGTATAAAGCAGATTTTTTTTTTTTTTTTTTAGGCCAAGCTGTGCTGCATGTGGTATCTTAGGTCCCCAACCAGGGATTGAACCCATGCCCCCTGCATTGGGAGCGCAAAGTCTTAACCACTGGACTTCGAGGGAAGTCCCTAAAGTGGATATTCCTGATCAAAAGAGAAAATGAGCATTTTTTTGGTCCTTAAACAAGCTTATCTATCACTGCATAACAAATTTCTGCCAAATCGACAGCTTAAAACAACTTATTTTCTATCACAGTTTTGTAAATTGACTGACTTCAGCTTGGTGATTCTCATTTTGGAGACTTTCATGCTTTTGCTCAGGTAGTTGATGGGGCTGAAGTCATCTGAAGGCTTGCCTTGGACATCCAAGATGGCTTCTTCACTCACATGATTTACGCTTTAACTGGGTAGGCTGGTCAGGCATCTGTCCCTTCCTATGGCCTCTCTATGAGCCTGGGTTGAGTTTTCTCACAGCATGGTGGTCTAAGGTAAATTTTAAGTGGCTACTTGTTTCCCCTATAACAAGAGCTCTAAGAGACTGAGGCAGAAGCTACAAGGCTTTTTTGTGATCCAGCCTTAGATATTACAAATCATCACCACTACTGTACTCTATTTGTTAAATGGGGCCAGCCCAGGAATCTTGAACAACAGTATGAATACTAGAAGGTATAATTCAAGGGAGACCATCTTTGGAGACCAGCTACCACAAGTGCTTTCTACAACATTTGACATAGAGCTAGTAAAGGTGCCCAAAAGAGCATCAAAAGAAGATGATGGGTTAAAAAAAAAGTGGAAAAAAATCAGGAATGATTCTTTAATCCTATGCAGCCAAGTGTGAATTTTCCAGTTAATTTTCCAGTTAATTTAAGTAATCACTATAATTTGTCCTTCTGACTATATTCTCTTCTGCTACTTTGGGGAATTTAACTG
The DNA here is from genome assembly GCF_025265405.1 of Mesoplodon densirostris. Lineage (NCBI taxonomy): Eukaryota > Metazoa > Chordata > Mammalia > Artiodactyla > Ziphiidae > Mesoplodon > Mesoplodon densirostris. Next base: position 59,483,993 of record NC_082669.1, on the reverse strand, counting down.
TGTATTCAAACTGATACCAGACAATGAGAAAAGGACAGAACAAACACCTAGAAACTCCCAACTGAATGATACCAAAGGAAAGTCTGGCCCCTTGAAAGGCACATTTCTTTTTTAAGTACTAGGTGTACATAACAACTTATCATAATATAATAGTAGGTATACTGAAAATGTCATAAAATTTTAGACCTTGAAAGCCAATCATTTTTTTTGGCCACACCATGTGGATTGCAGGATCATAGTTCCCTGACCAGGGATTGAACCCAGGCCATGGCAGTGAACGCCCCAAGTCCTAACCACTGGACCACCAGGGAATTCCTGAGAGCCAATCTTTATTTCAAAGACACTCTAACTAAGGCCAAGAGTGGTTAAGCAACTTGCTAAAGGTTTACATAAGTCATTGAAGACATTCTAACTCCTAGTCCACAAATTTGCATGCAACATGCTGCCTTTTTCACTTACCCAGTAGTATTTGAACTAAAACCTTACTAACAAGACAACTGGACTTGACTATGGTTGATCCTTATTAATTTTTAAGACTGCAAAGCGATACCTATGATGTATTAGAGAGTACAAAGTGGTGTACAGAGAGAGAAAAAAAGCCCAAGTTTATTCTAGACCAGCGATTCTCAAATTTGAGTAAAGTATGAACTCCTTTTAAAGAAAAAAGAAGGGGGAAAAACTCTCAATGTCCACGTTGTTGACTTAAATTTCTCTTTTAAAAATTACATGATTACTTTCAAATATAAAACTTTGTGTAAATTTCTTATGATTAGAACATGTATGTAACTATGAAACCAAAACAAATGTGCAAGTTTGTTAAATAATATCTAACATATATACTAGTTAATTGGTAGTAGGCACTTTACATATAGCAACTCATTTAAAACTCACGACAACTCTATTAGGTGGGCACTATTATACGCATTTAGTAGATGGGGAAATCAAGACACAACTGGTCAGTGGGGACCTGGGTTTCACAAAACGTTCACAGACAACTGAGTATGAAGAATGATATTGTTGGACAGAAATTAAATTGCTGCTTGTAATGTGAGTGTGGTACTGACTGAAACTTTGTAGATCTTCTGGTTTAACATACTTAAAATGAGCTCTCAAAAAGCTACATGGACTTCCGGGGAAGATGGCGGAAGAGTAAGACGCGGAGATCACCTTCCTCCCCACAGATACACCAGAAATACAGCTACACGTGGAACAACTCCTACAGAACACCTACTGAACGGTGGCAGAAGACCTCAGACATCCCAAAAGGCAAGAAACTCCCCACGTACCTGGGTGGGGCAAAAGAAAAAAGAATAAGCAGAGACAAAAGGATAGGGACGGGACCTGCACCTCTGGGAGGGAGCCGTGAAGGAGGAAAAGTTTCCACACAGTAGGAAGCCCCTTCGCGGGCGGAGACTGCGGGTGGCGGAGGGGGAAAGCTTCCGCGTCTCGGAGGAGAGCGCAGCAACAGGGGTACGGAAGGCAAGGTGGAGAGATTTCCGCACAGAGGATCGGTGCCGACCGGCACTTACCAGCCCGAGAGGCTTGTCTGCTCACCTGCCGGGGCGTGCGGGGCTGCGAGCTGAGGCTCAGGCTTCGGTCGGAGCGCAGGGAGAGGACGGGGGTTGGCGGCGTGAACACAGCCTGCAGGGGGTTAGTGTGCCACGGCGGGCCGGGAGGGAGTCCAGGGAAAAGTCTGGACCTGCCCAACAGGCAAGACACTTTTTCTTCCCTCTTTGTTTCCTGGTGCGTGAGGAGAAGGGATTAAGAGCGCTGCTTAAAGGAGCTCCAGAGACGGGCGCGAGTAGCGGCTAAAAGCGCGGACCCCAGAGATGGGCGTGGAACGCTGGGGCTGCTGCTGCCGCCGCCAAGAGGCCTGTGTGCGAGCGCAGGTCACTGTCCACGCCCCCGTGCAGCACGTCACTGCCGGGGTCCCGGGAACCAGGGACGGCTTCCCTGAGAGAGCGCACGCCACGCCTCGGGCTGGTGCAACGTCACGCCGGCCTCTGCCACGGCAGGCTCGCCCCGCACTCCGTGCCACCCCCCCCCCGCCCCGCGCCTGAGTGAGCCAGAGTCCCCGAAGCGGCTGCTCCTTTAACCCTGTCCTGTCTGAGCGAAGAACAGACGCCCTCCGGCGACCTACACGGAGAGGCGCGGCCAAATCCAAAGCTGAGCCCCGGGAGCTGTGAGAACAAAGAAGAGAAAGGGAAATCTCTCCCAGCAGCCTCAGAAGCAGCGGATTAAAGCTCCACAATCAACTAGATGTACCCTGCATCTGTGGAATACATGAATAGACAACAAATCATCCCAAATTGAGGAGCCAGGAGTCAGTGCTGTGCCTCTGAGGTGGGAGAGCCAACTTCAGGACACTGGTCCACAAGAGACCTCCCAGCTCCACATAATATCAAACGGCGAAAATCTTCCAGAGATCTCCATCTCAACACCAGCACCCAGCTTCACTCAACGACCAGCAAGCTACAGTGCTGGACAACCCTATGCCAAACAAGTAGGAAGAGAGAAACACAACGCCACCCATTAGCAGAGAGGCTGCCTAAAATCATAAAAAGTCCGCAGACACCCCAAAACACACCACCAGACGTGGACCTGCCCACCAGAAAGACAAGATCCAGCCTCATCCACCAGAACACACGCACTAGTCCCCTCCACCAGGAAGCCTACACAACCCACTAAACCAACCTTAGCCACTGGGGACAGACACCAAAAACAACGGGAACTACGAACCTGCAGCCTGCAAAAAGGAGACCCCAAACACAGTAACATAAGCAAAATGAGAAGACAGAAAAACACACAACAGGAGAAGGAGCAAGATAAAAACCCACCAGACCTAACAAATGAAGAGGTAATAGGCAGTCTACCTGAAAAAGAATTCAGAATAATGATGGTAAAGATGATCCAAGATTCTATTTCCCAGATCCAAAATCTTGGAAATAGAATAGACAAAATGCAAGAAACAGTTAACAAGGACCTAGAAGAACTAAAGATGAATCAAGCATCGATTAAAAACACAATAAATGAAATGAAAAATACTCTAGATGGGATCAATAGCAGAATAACTGAGGCAGAAGAACGGATAAGTGAGGTGGAAGATAAAATAGTGGAAATAACTGATGCAGAGCAAAATAAAGAAAAAAGAATGAAAAGAACAGAGGACAGTCTCAGAGACCTCTGGGACAACATTAAACGCACCAACATTCGAATTATAGGGGTTCCAGAAGAAGAAGAGAAAAAGAAAGGGACTGAGAAAATATTTGAAGAGATTATAGTTGAAAACTTCCCTAATATGGGAAAGGAAATAGTTAATCAAGTCCAGGAGGCACAGAGAGTCCCATACAGAATAAATCCAAGGAGAAATACACCAAGACACATATTAATCAAACTGTCAAAAATTAAACACAAAGAAATCATATGAAAAGCAGCAAGGCAAAAACAACAAATAACACACAAGGGAATCCCCATCAGGATAACAGCTGATCTCTCAGCAGAAACTCTACAAGCCAGAAGGGAGTGGCAGGACATAATTAAAGTGATGAAGGAGAAAAACCTGCAACCAAGATTACTCTACCCAGCAAGGATCTCATTCAGATTTGATGGAGAAATTAAAACGTTTACAGACAAGCAAAAGCTGAGAGAGTTCAGCACCACCAAACCAGCTTTACAACAAATGCTAAAGGAACTTCTCTAGGCAAGAAACACAACAGAAGGAAAAGACCTACAATAACAAACCCAAAACAATTAAGAAAATGGGAATAGGAACATACATATCAGTAATTACCTTAAATGTAAATGGACTAAATGCTCCCACCAAAAGACACAGATTGGCTGAATGGATACAAAAACAAGACCCATATATATGCTGTCTACAAGACACCCACTTCAGACCTAGAGACACATACAGACTGAAAGTAAGGGAATGGAAAAAGATATTCCATGCAAATGGAAACCAAAAGAAAGCTGGAGTAGCAAGTCTCATATCACACAAAATAGACTTTAAAATAAAGACTACTAGAAGAGACAAAGAAGGACACTACATAATGATCAAGGGATCGACCCAAGAAGAAGATATAACAATTGTAAATATTTATGCACCCAACATAGGAGCACCTCAATACATAAGGCAAATACTAACAGCCATAAAAGGAGAAATCGACAGTAACACAATCATAGTAGGGGACTTTAACACCCCACTTTCACCAATGGACAGATCATCCAAAATGAAAATAAATAAGGAAACACAAGCTTTAAATGATACATTAAACAAGATGGACTTCTTTGGTAACATTAAACAAGATGGACTTATTTGGTATTTATAGGACATTCCATCCAAAAACAACAAAATACACATTTTTCTCACGTGCTCATGGAACATTCTCCAGGATAGATCATATCTTGGGTCACAAATCAAGCCTTGGTAAATTTAAGAAAATTGAAATTGTATCAAGTATCTTTTCCGACCACAATGCTATGAGACTAGATATCAATTACAGGAAAAGAGCTGTAAAAAATACAAACACATGGAGGCTAAACAATACACTACTTAATAATGAAGTGATCACTGAAGAAATCAAAAAGGAAATTAAAAAATACCTAGAAACAAATGACAGTGGAGACACGATGACCCAAAACCTATGGGATGCAGCAAAAGCAGTTCTAAGAGGGAAGTTTATAGCAATACAATCCTACCTTAAGAAACAGGAAACATCTCGAATAAACAACCTAACCTTGCACCTAAAGCAATTAGAGAAAGAAGAACAAAAACATCCCAAAGTTAGCAGAAGGAAAGAAATCATAAAAATCAGATCAGAAATAAATGAAAAAGAAATGAATGAAACGACAGCAAAGATCAATGAAACTAAAAGCTGGTTCTTTGAGAAGATATACAAAATTGGTAAACCATTAGCCAGACTCATCAAGAAACAAAGGGAGGGCCTCCCTGGTGGCGCAAGTGGTTGAGAGTCCGCCTGCCGATGCAGGGGATACGGGTTCGTGCCCCGGTCTGGGAGGATCCCATATGCCGCGGAGCGGCTGGGCCCGTGAGCCATGGCCGCTGAGCCTGCGCGTCCAGAGCCTGCGCGTCCGGAGCCTGTGCTCCGCAACGGGGGAGGCCACAACAGTGAGAAGCCCGCATACCGCAAAAAAAAAAAAAAAAAAAAAAAAGAAACAAAGGGAGAAGACTCAAATCAACAGAATTAGAAATGAAAAAGGAGAAGCAACAACTGACACTGCAGAAATATAAAAGATCATGAGAGATTACTACAAGCAACTCTATGCCAATAAAATGGACAACCTGGAAGAAATGGACAAATTCTTAGAAATGCACAACCTGCCAAGACTGAATCAGGAAGAAATAGAAAATATGAACAGACCAATCACAAGCACTGAAATTGAAACTGTGATAAAAAATCTTCCAACAAACAAAAGCCCAGGACCAGATGGCTTCACAGGCGAATTCTATCAAGCATTTAGAGAAGAGCTAACACCTATCCTTCTCAAACTCTTCCAAAATATAGCAGAGGGAGGAACACTCCCAAACTCATTCTACGAGGCCACCATCACCTTGATACCAAAACCAGACAAGGATGTCACAAAGAAAGAAAACTACAGGCCAATATCACTGATGAACATAGATGCAAAAATCCTCAACAAAATACTAGCAAGCAGAATCCAACAGCACATTAAAAGGATCATACACCATGATCAAGTGGGGTTTATTCCAGGAATGCAAGAATTCTTCAATATATGCAAATCAATCAACGTGATACACCATATTAACAAATTGAAGGAGAAAAACCATATGATAATCTCAATAGATGCAGAGAAAGCTTTCAACAAAATTCAACACCCATTTATGATAAAAACCCTGCAGAAAGTAGGCATAGAGGGAACCTCCCTCAACATAATAAAGGCCATATATGACAAACCCACAGCCAGCATTGTCCTCAATGGTGAAAAACTGAAACCATTTCCACTAAGATCAGGAACAAGACAAGGTTGCCCACTCTCGCCACTCTTATTCAACATAGTTTTGGAAGTTTTAGCCACAGCAATCAGAGAAGAAAAGGAAATAAAAGGAATCCAAATGGGAAAAGAAGAAGTAAAGCTGTCACTGTTTGCAGATGACATGATACTATACATAGAGCATCCTAAAGATGCTACCAGAAAACTACTAGAGCTAATCAATGAATTTGGTAAAGTAGCAGGATACAAAATTAATGCACAGAAATCTCTGGCATTCCTATATACTAATGATGAAAAATCTGACAGTGAAATCAAGGAAACACTCCCATTTACCACTGCAACAAAAAGAATAAAATATCTAGGAATAAACCTACCTAAGGAGACAAAAGACCTGTATGCAGAAAATTATAAGACACTGATGAAAGAAATTAAAGATGATACAAATAGATGGAGAGATGTACCGTGTTCTTGGATTGGAAGAATCAACATTGTGAAAATGACTCTACTACCCAAAGCAATCTACAGATTCAATGCAATCCCTATCAAACTACCACTGGCATTTTTCACAGAACTAGAATAAAAAATTTCACAATTTGTATGGAAACACAAGAGACCCCAAATAGCCAAAGCAATCTTGAGAACGAAAAACGGAGCTGGAGGAATCAGGCTCCCTGACTTCAGACTATACTACAAAGCTACAGTAATCAAGACAGTATGGTACTGGCACAAAAACAGAAAGATAGATCAATGGAACAGGATAGAAAGCCCAGAGATAAACCCACGCACATATGGTCACCTTATCTTTGATAAAGGAGGCAGGAATGTACAGTGGAGAAAGGACAGTCTCTTCATTAATTGGTGCTGGGAAAACTGGACAGGAACATGTAAAAGTATGACATTAGATCACTGCCTAACACCATACACAAAAATAAGCTCAAAATGGATTAAAGACCTAAATGTAAGGCCAGACACTATCAAACTCTTAGAGGAAAACATAGGCAGAACACTCTATGACATAAATCACAGCAAGATCCTTTTTGACCCACCTGCTAGAGAAATGGAAATAAAGACAAAAATAAACACATGGGACCTAATGAAACTTAAAAGCCTTTGCACAGCAAAGGAAACCATAAACAATACCAAAAGACAACCCTCAGAATGGGAGAAAATATTTTCAAATGAAGCAACTGACAAAGGATTAATCTCCAAAATTTATAAGCAGCTCATGCAGCTCAATAACAAAAAAACAACCCAATCCAAAAATGGGCAGAAGACCTAAATAGACATTTCTCCACAGAAGATATACAGACAGCCAACAAACACATGAAAGGATGCTCAACATCTTTACTCATTAGAGAAATGCAAATCAAAACTACAATGAGATATCATCTCACACCAGTCAGAATGGCCATCATCAAAAAATCTAGAAACAATAAATGCTGGAGAGGGTGTGGAAAAAAGGGAACACTCTTGCACTGCTGGTGGGAATGTGAATTGGTACAGCCACTATGGAGAACAGTATGGAGGTTCCTTAAAAAACTACAAATAGAACTACCATATGACCCAGCAATCCCACTACTGGGCATATACCCTGTGAAAACCATAATTCAAAAAGAGTCATGTACCAAAATGTTCATAGCAGCCCTATTTACAATAGCCCGGAGATGGAAACAACCTAAGTGTCCATCATTGGATGAATGGATAAAGAAGATGTGGCACATATATACAATGGAATATTACTTAGCCATAAAAAGAAACGAAATTGAGGGCTCCCCGGTGGCGCAGTTGTTGAGAGTCCGCCTGCCAAGGCAGAGGACACGGGTTCGTGCCCCGGTCTGGGAAGATCCCACGTGCCGCGCAGCGGCTGGACCTGTGAGCCATGGCCGCTGAGCCTGCGCGTCCAGAGCCTGTGCTCTGCAACGGGAGATGCCACAGCAGTGAGAGGCCCGCGTACCGCAAAAAAAAAAAAAAAAAAAAAAGAAACGAAATTGAGCTATTTGTAATGAGGTGGATGGACCTAGACTCTGTCATACAGAGTGAAGTAAGTCAGAAAGAGAAAGACAAATACTGTATGCTAACACATATATATGGAATTTAAGAAAAAAAAAATGTCATGAAGAACATAGGGGTAAGACAGGAATAAAGACATAGACCTACTAGAGAATGGACTTGAGGATATGGGGAGGGGGAAGTGTAAGCTGGCACAAAGTGAAAGAGAGGCATGGACATATATACACTACCAAACGTAAGGTAGATAGCTAGCGGGAAGCAGCCGCATAGCACAGGGAGATCAGCTCGGTGCTTTGTGACCGCCTGTAGGGGTGGGATAGGGAGGGTGGGAAGGAGACGCAAAAGGGAGGGGATATGGGAACATATGTATATGTATAACTGATTAACTTTCTTATAAAGCAAAAAAAAAAACCTAGAAACAATAAGTGCTGGAGAGGGTGTGGAAAAAAGGGAACACTCTTGCACTCCTGCTGGGGATGTGAATTGGTACAGCCACTATGGAGAACAGTATGGAGTTTCCTTAAAAAACTACAAATAGAACTACCATATGACCCAGCAGTCCCACTACTGGGCATATACCCTGAGAAAACCATAATTCAAAAAGAGCCATGTACCAAAATGTTCATTGCAGCCCTATTTAAAATAGCCCGGAGATGGAAACAACCTAAGTGTCCATCATCGGATGAATGGATAAAGAAGATGTGGCACATATATACAATGGAATATTACTCAGCCATAAAAAGAAACGAAATTGAGCTATTTGTAATGAGGTGGATAGACCTAGAGTCTGTCATACAGAGTGAAGTAAGTCAGAAAGAGAAAGACAAATACCGTATGCTAACACATATATATGGAATTTAAGAAGAAAAAAAATGTCATGAAGAACCTGGGGGTAAGACAGGAATAAAGACACAGACCTACTAGAGAATGGACTTGAGGATATGGGGAGGGGGAAGGGTAAGCTGGGACAAAGTGAAAGAGAGGCATGGACATATATACACTACCAAACGTAAGGTAGATAGCTAGTGGGAAGCAGCCGCATAGCACAGGGAGATCAGCTCGGTGCTTTGTGACTGCCTGAAGGGGTGGGATAGGGAGGGTGGGAGGGAGACGCAAGAGGGAGGGGATATGGGAACATATGTATTTGTATAACTGATTCACTTTGTTATAAAGCAGAAACTAACACACCATTGTTAAGCAATTATACTCCAATAAAGATGTAAAAAAAAAAAAGATACATGCACCCCAATGTGCATAGCAGCATTATTTACAATTGCCAAGATATAGAAGTAACCAAAGTGTCCATTAACAGATGAATGGATAAAGAAGAAGTGGTATACACACACACACACACACACACACACACACACACACACACACACACTGGAATACTACTCAGTTATAAAAAGAATGAAGTTTTGCCATTCACAACAACATGGATGGACTTGGAGGGCATTATGCTAAGCAAAATAAGCCAGACAGAGAAAGACAAATACTGTATGATATCACCTATATGTGGAATCTAAAAAATACACAGACTGTTGAATGTAACAAAAAAGAAGCAGACTCACACATATAGAGAGCAAACTAGTGGTGATCAGTGGGGAGAAGGAAGGAAAGAGGGGCAATATAGGGGTAGGGGATTAAGAGGTACAAAATATTAGGTATAAAATAAGCTACAAGAATATACTGTACAGCACAGGGAATATAGCTGACATTTTATAATAATCACAAATGGAGTATAACCTTTAAAAATAGTGAACCACTATATTGTATACCTGTAATTTATGTAATAAAAAAAGTTTTAATTAAAATGAGCTGGATAGTGACTCATTTCTCCCATCCGTTTTTTTCTCTTCTGTCAACTGCTAAATATACCTTGGAAGAGCACAAATTAATGTTATTTGGTCTTCACTAGAAGCAAATGCCTTGTTAGAAACTAAGTCTATATTTGCTCACTCATTAAATTTTTTTAGACAATTCCTGATACTATTTTTTATTATTGAAATATAATTCACATACTATAAAGTTAACTCTTTTAAAGTGTACAATTCAGTAGTTTTTAGTATATTCACAGCGTTGTGCAACCATCACCATTATCTAATTCCAGGATATTTTCATCATATCAAAAAGAAATCCCCTACCCATTAAGGAGTCATTCCCCATTCCCTTTTCCATCAGCCAGTAAATTAACAACTACTAATTTATTTTCTGTCTGTATGGATTTGCCTATTCTGGACATTTTATATAATGGAATCACAAAATATATGGGCTTTTGTGTCTAGCAGCTTTCACCTGAACTAATTTTTTTTTTTTTTTTTTTTCTTTTTGCGGTATGCGGGCCTCTCACTGTTGTGGCCTCTCCCGTTGCGGAGCACAGGCTCCGGATGCGCAGGCCCAGCGGCCATGGCTCACGGGCCCAGCCGCTCCGCGGCATATGGGATCCTCCCAGACCGGGGCACGAACCCGTATCCCCTGCATCGGCAGGCGGACTCTTAACCACTGCGCCACCAGGGAGGCCCCGCCTGAACTAATTTTTCAAGATTCATCTATGTTGTAGTCTGTATCAGTACTTCATTCATTTTTATAATAATATCTGAATAATATCCTATTATATGAATATACTACATTTCATTTGTACATTTATCAATTGATAAGACATTTAGGTTGTTTCCACTTTTGAGCTATTATAAATAATACTGCAGTGAACATTTGAGTGCAAGATTTCCTAAGGACATGTTTTCAATTCTCTTGGGTATCTACCTAGGAGTGGAATTGTTAAACTATTTCAAAATAGGTGCACCATTTTACATTCCCATCGGCAATGTATGAGGATTCTAATTTCTCTACTTTCTCATCAACTCTTAATATTATAATACTGACTTTGATTATAGCCATACTAGTGGGTGTGAAGTGATACCTCTTGTGATTTTGATTTGCATTTCTCTAAGAACTAATGATGTTGAGCATCTTTCCATGTTCTTGTTGGCCATTTGCATATCTTCTTTGGAGAAATATGTATTCACATCATGTGTCCATTTTATAATTGGGTTATTTGTCTTTTTATTGTTCAGCTGTGAGTTCTCTCATTAGGCTTTGACAGGGTGATAGTGCTAGGTACCAATGCAATGATAAATGCAAAAAACATGGGTTCTGAAATTGCATACTTATACTCAGTTATAAAGTTGTCATCTATGAGATCCAGAATCAAATCTGCTTTTACTGAAATTTTGAAGCTTATCATTAAAAAATATACATTTTAAATGTTTAATAAAATACTGATATCAGAAATATTCCCTCCACTTAATATCACAGAGAGTAAATTTTTCAAAGAAGTTAAGGCAGTGTTAGTTACAATAGCAAAAGAATCAGAAAATGTATTATCCTAAAGCTGAGGGTTAAGAAAACAATTCTACACCAGTATTATGGACTACATAGCAACTAATAATTATAAGCATCTGGACTATGTTGATATATGGACATTCATTCATGAAACAACATTAGCTATGAAATATCTGTCTTATACAGATATACACTCATATACTCTAATAGATTTATAAATGTGTCTACATCATTTTATCTTCAGACAAAATCTATAAAATATATTCTTATAAATCTATTAAAATTTATTAATATATGTATACATGTTTGTATATAATTTTATGTTCAATCTATTTCAAACAGATTATATACATATACATTTATTAAAATCTGTGAATGTGCTTTGGCAACAAATGTAAGGTAATGTTAACAGAATTTTATGTTTATTGGATTCTTTGGTTTCAAAAAGCAGTGTTCCACAAAAATGGTTCTATTTTATTAATAGCATTGCTCACAGAGATTCAGTGCTAAAGAAAATTTGGGAATTTGTTGGGAAGATGTTAAGTAAATGTATTTAGGTAGAAGTTCTCAGAGCCTTTAATCCACTAATATGCATTGTGAATCTCTAAAAGAAAGAGGTTCTTCATATTATTTACCTCAAAGTCTGTTATTTTCATCATGATTTACATTTATTTTACTTGTATAAACAAATTTGTGTAAATCTCATTTGCACTTGTTTACTAATTTATCTTCTCCACCGAACTATAAATTCTAACAGGACAGTTAAGTATATCTCTCTTCTTCACCATTGTTCCTAGTGCCTCAGCCAGGGCATACAGCAGGAGCTCAATAAATACTTTTCTAATGAATGTAGTACTTGGAGGAGCATCTTGAGGGACAAGGGCTTGAAGTTACACACTTTGGAAACTACGAGTCTAAAGTTATTCAATTGTATAATAACTTCAAAGAAAAATTTGTGTTAAAACCTCTAGGCCAGCAGCAGAGTCAAGATGGCGGTGTGGGAAGACACGGAGTTGGCATTTCCCCACAATTAGAGTGCCTGCTGGCCAATGGTGGGAGACTCTGATGCCCAAGGACATGGGAGGAACATCCAGGTGAACCGGTAGGACATGGGGGGACTGAGGGGTGAGGAGTAGTATAGGTCAGACAGGATCGGTGCCCCTGAGGCAGGGGAGATCAGGAGAGGCAGGCAGAAGGCACTCTCCAGGAAGAGCTGGAGAGGAGTGGAGGGTGATCGCCTGGCCCACTCGGGCCGGGGAGACTGCTGAGCTCCCAGGCCGGTCCCCTGCCCTCCAAAGCCCCCTCCAGGCCGAGTGGGTCCTGGGGGCATAGGAGGGAGGCTGGGGAGATCAGGAAAGGCAGGAGGGAGGAGGCATCTGAGAGGAGCGGGATAGGAGCAGAAGGCGTTTGCCCCGCCCACTCGAGCCCAGGAAGCCTGCTGGGCTCGCAGAGGAGGTCCCCCACCCTCTGAGACCAGGGGTGGGGGTCACACCTGGGGCCCCTTCTGTTCCTTGAGCCTAAGCCCCACCCCCCACAGCCCAGAGGGCTGTTAAAGTCCTAAGCATAGGACTCGCCCACTGCCCAAACTTCACCCTTGCTTAGGCCCCACCCTCCTCAGCCAAGGCCATCCCCTCCTTTTTTTTCTTCTATTTTTTTTTTCTTTTCCCTCCTCCTCTTTTTTACTACTGTGATACTGATGTACCTTCTGGTTGATGATTCATCTATATTTTTATTTTTATATTATTTCTAACATATCTGCCAATTTCCTAGTCTAATTTTATTTTTTACTTTGTTACTGTTATTTTCTTTTTTTCTTTGCTGCCCCACGTGGCTTGTGGGATCTTGGTTCATCATCTGGGGGTCTGGTCGAAGCTCCTGTGGTGGGAGCTCCAAGTCCGAACCACTGGACTAACAGAGAACCTCAGACCCCAGGGAATATTCATCGGAGTGAGGTCTCATGGAGTTCCTCATCTCAGCACCAAGACCCAGCTCTACCCAACAGCCTACAAACTCCAGTGTTGAAAGCCTCAGGCCAAACAACCAGTAAGACAGGAACACAATCCCACTCATTAAAAAAAAAAAAAAAATTAGATGGCAAAAAAATGTCACAAATGAAGGAGCAAGGTAAAAACCTACAAAACCAAATAAATGAAGAGGAAATAGGCAATCTACCTGAAAAAGAATTCAGAGTAATGACAGTAATGATTCAGAATATTGGAAATAGAATGAAGCCACGGATTGAGAAAACACAAGAAATGTTTAACAAATATCTAGAAGAACTAAAGAACAAACAGAGATGAACAACACAATAACTGAAATGAAAAATACACTAGAAGGAATCAATACGAGAATAACTGAGGCAGAAGAATGAATAAGTGAGCTGGAAGACAAAATGGTGGAAACAACTGCTGAGGAGCAGAAAAAAGAACAAAAAGAATTGAAGACAATCTCAGATACCTCTGGGACAACAATAAACGCACCAACATTCAAATTATAGGGGTTCCAGAAGAAGAAGGGAAAAAGAAAGGGACTGAGAAAGTATTTGAAGGGATTATAGTTGAAAACTTCCCTAACATGGAAAAGGAAATAGTCATCCAAGTCCAGGACGCACAGAGAGTCCCATACAGGATAAACCCTAGGAAAAACACACTAAGACACATATTAATCAAACTAACAAAAATTAAATTGAAAGAAAAAATATTAAAAGCAGCAAGGGAACAAAAAATAACATACAAAGGAATACCCATAAGGTTATCAGCTGATTTTTCAGTGGAAACTCTGTAGGCCAGAAGGGAGTGGCAGGATATACTTAAAGTGATGAAAGGGAAAAACCTACAACCAAGATTAGTCTACCCAGCAAGGATCTCATTCAGCTTCAATGGAGAAGTCAAAAGCTTTTCAGACAAGCAAAAGCTAAGAGAATTCAGCACCACCAAACCAGTGTTACAACAAATGCTAAAGAAATTGTCTAAGCGGGAAACACAAGAGAAGAAAAAGGCCCACAAAAACAAACCCAAAACAATTAAGAAAATGGTAATAGGAACATACATATTGATAATAACCTTGAATGTAAATGGATTAAATGCACCAACCAAAAGACACAGACTGGCTGAATGGATACATATGCCCTGAGAAAACCATAATTCAAAAAGAAACATGTACCACAATGTTCATTGCAGCACTATGTACAATAGTCAGGACATGGAAGCAACCTAAGTGTCCATCAACAGATGAATGGATAAAGAAGATGTGGCACACATATACAATGGAATATTACTCAGCCATAAAAAGAAACAAAACTGAGTTATTGTAGTGAGGTGGATAGACCTAGAGTCTGTCATACAGAGTGAAGTAAGTCAGAAAGAGAAAGACAAATACTGTATACTAACACATATATATGGAACCTAAAAAAAAAAAAAATGGTACTGATGAACATAGTTGCAGGGCAGGAATAAAGAGGTAGCCATAGAGAATGGACTTGAGGACATGGGGTGGGAGGGGGGAGCTGGGGCAAAGTGAGAGTAGCATCGACATATATACACTACGGAACGTCAAATATTTGGCTGGTGGGAAGCAGCAGCATAGCACAAGGAGATAGGTAGGTGATTTGCGATGACCTAGAGGGGTGGGATAGGGAGGGTGAGAGGGAGGCTGAAGAGGGAGCGGATATGGGGACATGTGTATGCATATGGCTGATTCGCTTTGTTGTGCAACAGAAACTAACACAGTATTGTGAAGCAGTTATACTCCAATAAAGATCTATTTTAAAAAATTAAAACCTCTAGGCCACTAGAGATCCATTTAATAAATTATTGCTGCACTTCAGTGGAATCCATTACTACTTCAGGGAACTAAAGAGATTTCTCAGAGAGCACGTCATGACCTGGAAAAATCTTGCAAAATCATTTTTATACTCTGAAACTCCAACTGAAAACTGTAGTAAAAATGATAGTAACCATGGAAGAAGTTGAAAGGAATTGTGCTTTGCATGAATACTAACAATTTTGTGGAACACATTTGGTGACATGAGATTTTCCATCAAGGATGTCTTATTTTAATAGTTCAAGTAGGAAGAGCAGACATTCCTTCTGGAAATTGCAAATTATTGACTCATTGATTCTCTTTTAGGATAAGTGATTTCACATACAACTTGATTTTTTTTAATAGTCCATGTTTTGACAGTTATTAAAAATATTTAAAATATATGGCTTTCCTACCTGTATTATACAATAATTTATAGTTTAGGTTAGTTTAAAAATGCTTTATTTTTTTAATAACCTCTTGTGAAATTGATATAATGCTATTGTATTTTTTAAGAACATGGGAAAGCTACTTTTCATCAACTACTAAGATTCATGAATTTCTTCCACTTGTCCTACAGAAGTACTATAAAGATGCTGATTTCATTATTTCAGAGTAGTGTTGAAACAAAATAATCAAAATTGACAGAAAGTTTAATTATTTTTTTCCACTTAGCAACGTGGAAAGAATTTTACCAGATGCCAATGCTGCCACATCATGACACGCCATTGAAAGGTAGCTTATGTTTAGACTTCAAACCTCGATAGTATTTGTAGGGGGGGGAGGGGGCACATGTCAAGTCAAACAAAGAATGTATTTGCAAAGGTTAATCTCTCTACAGACTACAGAGGGGAAAGTGCAGTGTCCAACGATCAATCCAAGACCGACTTCAAGAGTTTTTTTCCTGGTTAATAAACCACAGGGAGAGATTTTTTTTTTAACTTAAATTTGCTGAAATGGGGATTCACTAATGCATGCAAACAAATTCCCCAAATTTGAGAATCTTCAGTGAACTGATTTTATATTTGAGAATAAAGATCTCTTGCTTCTGAGCGCAAAAAATAAAGGATACCTGACCATTTGGCAATCTGCAGGGAGAAAATCTACATACTCCCCAAACCAAAGGTGGCCTTACAGCTCAGGAATCCTCTGAACACTCAAGGCCATTGAGGCCCTGGCAGTTAAACTTCTTTCTCAGGAACCCAGGTATCCTGACCGCCAGGCCTAGCTGTCTTTTCTCCAACACCAAAGCTCGAGCGCCACCAGCTAGAGTAAAGGTCAAAGCTAAAAAACTACTATGAAGCCCGCCGGCTTCTCCTATCCCAGGGAGTTTTTAAATGTGGTTCACGAAAGGGCATTTCTGAACATTTTACTCCAAGGACACAGTCCAGCCAAAAGATGATTTGGGTGGGTAGAGGTGAGGGAAAGAACACGTACAGGATAAAAAGCGCAGTTTCTTGTAGACTTGTCAGGAACTGAGTGGGGAAGGGGGTGGGAGTGTAATAAAAAGCAAAGTCTAGAGTGGAAAGGCGACCACACAGCACTCACGCAGTGTTGGAGAAAAGTGGGCTCAACTGTTCTAGAGAGGCTTCAAAAGGAACCCTGGGGGGGCCCTACAGGGAGGCGTAGGCCAAGGGCGGATACGCGGCAGCTCCCAGAAGGTTTGGTGGTGGCGGGAGGCGGGGAGCGCGAAGCTGGAGCCTTGCCGCCCGGACTCCCCACCCCTCTGCTGGCCCCTCTCGGCGCTCCGCGTCCTGCCGCGCTCTCCCCACGCCTGCCCCTCCCCCGCCCCGAGCTCTCCGACTCCTCCCCGGCTCCTCGGCACTCCCACCTCGCCCGCTAGGCCCTCCACTCGGCGTCCCGGGGCCCGCTCCGCGCTCTGCGCCCTCACTGAGCGCAGCACCTAGCGGCGCGCCCTGCGAGGCCAGCCTCCGCGCGCCGCCCTTCCTCCCGCCCTCTCTCCTCCTCCTCCCCTCCCCGGTCCTGCGCGATCCAGCTTGGGGAGGCGGGGAAGCTGCCCGAGCGCGACCGCCGCGGCAGCCAGTGTGCAGCCGCGGGGCCGGAGGCGCGGTTCCTAGGCCTTAGAGCCCGGCGAGGCCCCTGGAGAGTCGGCGCTGCTCGCGGAGAGCTGCGAGGCCCGCCCCTACGCGGCGCGGAGGGCGCGGAGGTGAGCGGGCTGGGGAGAGCTCTAGACGCGGTGGCGGGGGCGGAGTTGGGGGGCCAGATGCGGTCGGCGCCAAGCGCTGCATCCCTCTTCCCCTGGATTCCGCGCCGTCTGCGGCGTCCGCCTGAGCTGCTGGGGTCCTGGATCGCGGGGTACCTAGAGGCGGGGAGTGGGAAGGGTGTCTGTTCCACGGATCCCGCCCCCTACTTCCCCGAGCTCCCAGAAAGTCCTGAGGTTGGTTGGGCCCAGGAGAAAGGAGGCCAGGAGAGACATTGTCCCAGGTAGGATGTGCCCCAAAGGGAGAGGACGGGCAGGTTACCTTAGCCTCCCTGATAGTCTCCTTACCACTTTGGGTTCATGCGGGGCATTTCATTGAAGATCGGGCAGCGCTGCTTTTCGAAACCTAAGTATTTCTAGTAGTCATTTTGTTTATTACCCAGTGATGTGACCGTGGTGTGTTTAGGCCATTATGTGTTAGAAAGTAATTGGCCTCTTCTTTGAGTGTCCTAAATTATCTGAGCCCCGTATTCAGCCACAGCCAAAACTTGTTGAAAATTATGCCCCAAAAATCTTGCTCTTAAAATAGAGCAGGGAGATAAAGAGAATTTTTGTCGAGAGATTTCCATTTATTATCTTCCCCACCCCTTGGAGAAGGATTGATGTCAGTTTTTACTCCTCAGGCCGTACATTTTTTAGATGGAAAAACTTATTCCAGGCCATGGTTAATTATCACTCATTGCTGTGGGTGAAAATGCAAGTAGAATTCGAACTCCTGCCCCCCCCACCCTCTTGACTTTGATTGGATTCTAGTCCTATTAACAGCCCTGATACTGGGAACCTTTTTAGTTCTCTCCAAACCAGTACCCCATCACACCCCATACACTTTTTTCACCTTTATTATTTCCTCGTCGTGTTGATCTCCATTTATTTTTTTCTTTCTTTAAGGCTGTATTTTTTTTTTTTTTTTTTTTTACTCTACAGCTCTCTCTTGTTTCAAAGCTTAAAAGCTATCTACAGAAGAAAAACACCCGTCCTAGAGATTTTGCAGCATATTTAGAAACAATTGGAATGGCTGCAGTTTCTTTCTCTTAGCTTGTCAGTCACTGGCGGGGGTGGAGGGGTGAGGGAATGAGACAGTATTAATAATGATGAATTGAGCTAACTGTGCAGAAAGGAAATGAAAAACTGTATCCAGGTCACTTTTTATTGTACTAGTGACATGGAAAATAGACTTGAAGTGAATGAGCGTGATTATATTTTAATAGTGCAGTTTCAATAAAGGGCATTCAGGGCATCAGGAGATGCATTTATTCTGTCTGTGCTCAGCCAGTAACCATGACATTGACTTAACCATGACATTGACATATCACCTGCTTTCAGCCCACAAGCCTTCATCAACAAAATGAGGGATCTTATCTAGAGACCTATTACATCTCTTCTGGTCCTGACATTTTTGGATGCATTTGACAACAAAGAATATTTATTGCATTCTTATGTATATACTATGTGCCAGGCACTGTGGAGGCAATGATGGACAAGACAAACATGGTTCTGCCCTCAAGGAGCTTATTTTCTGGTGGGGGAAATAGTAATGAGTAAAGAACAGTTACATAAGAAAGGAAACCTAACAGGGGCTCGAAACAGAACAAAACTGGCGTGAATCATTGTATTGAAGAGACATGATAGGATGTGCAGTGTTCACAGGATGAGAAAGTGATTGGTCTTTTCTACTTCAAGAAAAGGATGCTGTGGCTGGATCATAGGGAATAACAGTCATACAGGATGACATTGAAGATTTGTGCTGGGGGACTTTGCTGGTGGTCCAGTGGTTAAGACTCCGTGCTCCCAATGCACGGGGCCCAGATTAGATCCCTGGTCAGGGAACTAGATCCCGCATGCACGCCACAACTAAAGAGTCCGCAAGCCGCAACTTAAAAGGTCCCATATGCTGCAATGAAGATCTCCTGTGCCCCAAATAAGACCTGGCGCAGCCTAAATAAATAAATAATAAATAAAATATTTTTTAAAAAGAGTTGTGCTAGGACTAGCTAGTTCATTCAGAGCCTTCAGGTCAGGTTCATTTAGGTCAAGAAGGTGACTGCAGTTCAAAATGCAACAGGGAGCCACTGATTTTTAAGGAGGTGAAAGACATCATCTGATTTACAATTTAGGATGATCTTAGCTGCTTCCTAGAGAATGGTTTGGAAAGAGGCAAAGGAGTAAGTAGAGAGACCATTAGAAAATGTTTGCAGAGTTCAGGTGAGAGATGAGAGAGACCTGGATTAAGCTGGTGTCATTGGAGAGGGATTTAAGAAATATTTTGGAAAACAGAAGTTGGTGTTGGATTTTTTTTTTTTTTTTTTTGTGGTACGCAGGCCTCTCACTGTTGTGGCCTCTCCCGTTGCGGAGCACAGGCTCTGGACGTGCAGGCTCAGCGGCCATGGCTCACGGGCCCAGCCGCTCTGCAGCATGTGGGATCTTCCCGGACCGGGGCACGAACCCGTGTCCTCTGTATTAGCAGGCGGACTCTCAACCACTGCGCCACCAGGGAAGCCCTACATTTTCTTGATAACACATCCAAATCAGCAGGTTGTGAATGTCATCAGATCTCTGAGGACAGCCCTTTCAGAGTTACTGTTATCCAACAATTAATGCTCTAGATGTTTATATGTGAAACAAATTCTGTTCTGTTTTATAAAATTAATATAGCACAACAGCTGCCATTCAGCCAGAGGAATGTCAAGGAAACTCCTCTAAATTGAAAATCTTAGGATTTCATGTATCTGAGTGTAATGGAATTCTCTTAACTTGATAATATACTTTAAGATTTAAATGCATACATCAAGTCAAATGTCCACTCAAGAAAACTGTGACCTTGAAATTTCAAGGAACCCATATGCTACTTAAATCACACTGTTAGATGGAGCTCATAAAGTAGAAGTGTCACAGTGTTAAATAAAAGCTAGCAATTACCATTATTATATAGCTATAATTCTTGGAAACAAAAGAATTTTAGTGTTGGGAAGGAATGCAGACTCAAGTACAACTTTCTTGTTTTCCATTTAACAAAGGAAACTAAGATTCAGAAAACAAGGTGATTTCAGAAGCCTGGGCCTATTCTTTCTCCTCGACACCACATAAACAAAACTTTCTATAAATGTCATAGTCTTTTCAATTATCTAGTCTGTATTACCTGTGAATAAGATCAAAACAAAAGGTAGAGGAACTCTAGCGCCTTGCTAGTCCAAATGTGGCCCATGAACTAGGACCATGGGTATCACCTGGGGGCTTGGGAGAACTGCACACTCTCAAGCCCCCCAGACCTGGAGAATTAGAAAGTGCATTGTAGCAAGATCCCTAGATGATCATACCCACATTAAAGCTTGACAGTCTGTCCACCTGGAAATTCTCGTCTGCTCAGGTCAGCAGAACCTCTGATGCCTGGAGAACTGAGGAGAGGAGCCCCTCGTCAAGTGGAAAGAAGAGACACCCTCACTGGAACATTCTGAATTTTGAATGTTATGAACTAACAGGAACAAAGTATGCTGTGTGGTAGGATGACACACTTTAAGGAATGGCACTGCCCTTTCCAAAAAATGAAGAGAGGAAATTGCAAAATAGTGAGTGGACCTTCTGAGATAGCTCGGAGCCTACGTGAGAAAGTGGAAAGGGCTGCATGCATATTCTACAGCTTCCAGCATTCAAGGGCAGCTGTTAGTCTCTTGCTAGGGTTATTTTTCATTATTACAAACAACAGTGTAAAAAGGAGTGTAACTGAGGATCAAAAAGCCACATCTGTTATCTCCAAATACCAAAATAAGTATGAGGTTGAATCCTAACTCTTTTAGTAGAGTTGTTTTTGATCTTGGCTACATATTAAAACACCTGAGGATCTCTTAAAAAGTCCTGATACCCAGGCTGAACTCCAGACCAATTAAATAAAAATCTGGGTGGAGGGGTGGTGGTGACTAGGTATCACTATGTGGTAAAGCTCCTCAGGTCACTCCAGGGTGCAGCTGGAGCTGAGAACTGCTGCTTTAGAAGGTCATTCTCTGCTGTGGGAAGAGGCAGCTCTGAGACTGAGACTCTGCCTCTCCACTTAACCCAAGCACTGAGTGGGACCTTCTGGTACTCCCATAGCATCCAGCACAGTCAGCAAAACTGAAGTCACAATCTGCTGTGTGTATAAAAGCCAGTGGGGCTTTCAGGACATTGTGGGAAGCAGGATTTTTTTTAAAGAGGCGTATACTCTTGGCAGGTTTTATTAAAATTTGAGTAATAACAGTTACTGCTAGTGGGAATATTCTAAAATTGGATTGTGGAGATGGTTACATAACTGTAAATACTGAAAATCATTAATTTATACATTTAAAATGGGTAAATTTCATGATATGTATATTTCACCTCAATAAAACTTATTTTTTAGTTGTTATATATGCTTCAATATTCATAATTTAATCATGTTGCTTGGATGGCCAGGAAGCCACTGCCTGTTTTGTATCATTGGAGTGTTAACATCTAGCTGCATGCCTGGTGGATAGGGCTCAGTAAGACATTGGATGTGGGAATGGTTGGGGATGGATGGGTGAGTATCATTATGACCTTTGGTTGTGGACTTATTTCTAAATTGATGTCAATCATCAGAGACCCCTAAAGTTCATAGCACCCAGTGGGCATTGGTGCCATTTGTAAACTGTTTATGGTATGGTATTGAAATTAGGGAAAGGGGTTTGTGTAGAGGCTAGAATAGCAGGCCCATCATAGAAGATTATTTGTTTATGAATAAGTTACTGCAATGTAGAAAAACTTGTATTTGCTAGCCAATAAATATAGGTGTCCTTATCTCAGAGTACCATCTGCAACAAGGTTATAAGATGGGGAAATTATTTCAGCCATTATAAGACCTGCTACTCCCAGCTTCATTTTAGACATATCCCCTGGTCATGTTAAATTGCAGTGCTATGAAAGCCCAGGCATGCACAGGAGACATGGCTGTGCTTGACTTAGCAGGCTATATATACTATGAGGTGGATGGAAGGACGTGTATAGCTTCTTCTCTGGCCTAAACACAGAAGAAAAGTGGGTTGGTGGGGAGGTCTT
Organism: Mesoplodon densirostris; assembly: GCF_025265405.1. Lineage (NCBI taxonomy): Eukaryota > Metazoa > Chordata > Mammalia > Artiodactyla > Ziphiidae > Mesoplodon > Mesoplodon densirostris. Next base: position 59,461,603 of record NC_082669.1, on the reverse strand, counting down.
GGGATGGTGTTGCTTTAATTTATTGAAGAAGATCCTAAAATTTTTTATTAACTGAAGTCCTTGAGTAATACATTTTAAAAATTGAATTTCTAGACTAACCTAAATTTAACCAGAACGCTTTTTTGTTGAAAATCTTCCTACCATGAATTAGACTGCTTTCTTACCCTAGCAATTGCAACGTAATAAACATATAAAGTTTTGTTTTGATGATTTAGGACCTAGAAACATCATGAAATCATACCCATATAAACGTATATATTGAATACTTACTAAGCCTAGGAAATATCTTGGAAGTTACTTGTAATTTTGAATATCTCATTAAAATTCTGGTTATTTGAAAAGTCTGGAAGGCTTGGAGTTAGACTTTTGCTTTAATGCTATTATATTTCTTTTCTGAAAATCTTTTGGTTCTATAAAACATTAACACAAAAAGACACTCAGATCCAGGTATGAAATATTAATGAATCATTTGTAATTACCATAGTTTATAAACAGAATTTCAAAGAATAGGTCTGCATAGTTTTAATAAAATTACTATTTTGTAGTTTTTGGAAAATGATTTTTAAATGAGGATGCATACAGATTACCCAAAAGTTTCAGCTGAGGGAAAGAATTTAATAGTCTGACTTAAGTGGATTTTAATATTCAAATAGCGAATAGTGATTGGACTGCATTATATTAGGACAGTTATTCTCAAACTTTAATGTGCATCAGAATCACCTGGGGGCTTTTTATAATACAGATTGCTGGGCTCCACTCCCAGGGTTTCTGATTTAGGAGGTCTCGGGTGGGGCCTAAGAATTTACATTTCTAACAAGTTCCCAGGTGATTCTGATGCTGCTGTTTCAGGGACCATGTGTTAAGAAATCACATTCTAATTTTTCAAGCAGAATTGCAGCTTTGCTTCTGTCATTGTCTAAAGGACTTAAGAATTTCTTCCAAAAAATAAAAACCTAAAAAAAAAACCCCACCTCTTCCCTCAAAGAAATACTTTATTGTTATAAACAGTTGGGTTTTATATGTTTATTTAAATGCTGAGAATGTAGGGAATATCTTTTTGCAACCCAAAGATCATGATGGTAAGAATCAGAATTTAGTCACAGAAAATTAGATTGGGATATTTGATATTTCATCTGAGGATGAAGGAGACATCTCTAGCAGCAGGGAGTTTGTTCCAAGGTGCTTTTCTCCCCTCCCCAGAAATGTTTTCTCTCCAACAGGCTTAAGGAGCATTTTATGTAGAGAGTTTCCTAATGTCAGACCAGTAAAATAAAAAGGAGAGGGAGAGGATCTATATAGGACTGCCAACTCAAACAGCTGTTATCACTATCCTTTTATGAAAAAAGGACATTTTGGCCAGTAGTTAAGAGATACTCTCAAAGGACAATTTGTTAAATTGAATAATTTTATGAAAAACTCCCTATTGTATCCATATACTTTTTAATTGCTGTCGACCAGTGATAGCTTCATATTTGGAAACCAGTGCCCTAGCACTTTTAAAGTAAGGTCACAGAAAGCCAAATTTAATGTTGGATCCTTATGGTTTTAAGCTAGAATGAACCTGTAGTGTACTGTCATGAACCTGGCTTGAAGACATTCTGTGTAATTTAGAGGTTATTTCCTAAGTACAATTCATAAATATATAGAATGACTTGAGGTAAGGGAACACCATGTGATATTTTTCTCTCCCTGATTTTCTAGAATAACTATCATACAGTCTAGTTCTTAATTATATGCTGGTATGAGGGGTTTTTTTCTGCTTTTTATTCCAAGTACATACTGTCTCTTCCTAACTGGAATGTAAACTCCTTAAGTGTACGCACCATGCTTCTCTTCTTTATCTCTTATGTGCAAAGCACACAGTGGCCTGGATAAATTCACGCTGGATCACAGCAGAGTAGATCTGCCTTTAGATTATAGTTGCATCACTCCTTGTCAGTGGAAATGTACAATGTAAGGTGCTTATTACTCTTATTTTGTAAATAGGTAAACCTTTTTCAGCTATTGACATAATTCACTTCTTATAACCCCATTTTTTATGGATATCATGATTGTAAACTTCAGCTCAGCTGTTAATCAAGTGATCCAAAATGATGGCTTAGCAAATTGTAAAGTGATTGATGACGTTTTGCTCCAGTGTCTCAGCCCCCATAGTTTGTGGAGATGCATTTCTTTTAAGTCTGTGTACGGATGGGTTCCACAGGATATGGACATACTTCTCGGCTCTTTTTCCCTTCCCTCTTGAAGCAGTACACACCTTCACAGTGTTTGCAGAGCCCCCAAAAGAAAATGAGTTGCTATCTGGGGGTTCTCCAAGAGATACCCATCAACCAATCATGTTTTGTTTTGTAGTATTAATAAATTTAGGTCTTTGGTTGGTTTTGATCTAAAAATTGGATTTATTGTTGATTGATTGATTTGATTGATTGATTGGTAGCTAGAATTCCTAACCTTATAGCTTTGGATTTACCTAAAACTATCCTAAGCTTGAACTATTTAGAGTTAGTATTTCTTTTGGAGAATAAAGTTAATGGGTGACATTTGGTGATCTAGACAGTTTTAAGGTTCCCCATACAATGTTTGCACTGCAATATTAGAATGAGCAGAGGTCAAAAGACTCGTATTTGAAGGCTTGTTGTGTTAACTACCAACTGTACTGTCTTTGATAAATTGCTAAGGTTCTCTAAGCCTCTGTTTCCTCATCTTTAAGATGGGCATAATATGTACTTCACAGCCATCTGAGAATTAAATAAGGTAATATATGTGAAAATGTTGTGAACTATGAAATAGCACACAAGCATATGGTATTATTATATGCTTTCAGCAATACACAAATAATCCATCTCTCAGATCCATTAAAGGTTGTTTTTTTTCCTCTCATGAATGCTTTTACATTCCTTAACACTTTGATGAAAAGAGTCTCATTTTTTAGGCCAACTTCTATTTGTAGGCACAGTCATACTATTAAAGGGTTCAGTTAGAACTTGCCATTAGAAATACAATGTGAATAAGGCCCAGACATGTTAGGACAGAGTCACTTATTAATATGTATAAAATACAGGGTATAATGAGGTACCCAGAGATGTCATTATTAGGCCCTAATGTATTTTAACCTATCCACATTCTGATGTGCAGAAGGGGTGTGAACTTGCTTTGTAAAATAAGCAGATAAGTGATACTGTTTTGTTTTTGTTTTTCATTTGAAAAGGTCTTGATCATCATGATTCTTATATTTAAAGATTTTGAAATTCTTACGTTTGGGGAGATGCTACAGTCTCTAATCAGAAGAACTTGGGACTGGGATATAGGAAACTTGGTTTCTGGTGTGTGAGTCTAGTTAACTCTTTTTACCCTTAAATAATGTATATGACTAGGGGTAGGTTGGTCAGTTCACCTTGAATTGTTTAATGAAATGAGCATTGATTTAATTACTTCTGATTCCTTTAACTGCTCCTGATTCTCCAAGTAGCCAACAATATCTCCAAGAAGATGTTGACAGTTTTGTACTACCCTGGTGCCTCTGACCCCCGCCTGCCTTTCAGGGTGTATGGGGTCACTCCAAGGGAAAAGAAATAATTATCAACCCTTATATCTTGTAAAGTATGAAATGAAACATGTAATAGTTTTTAAAAAAGTGAGTTTTCTCCTTTCCCAAGATCCAAGTTAGACATTAAGATGACTAGGTAATGCTAAGGAGCAATGACATCACCAAAGAAGGAGAATACACTAATATGAACACAACCATCACTCTTCCGCCTTGCCCCCGCCCCCATATCTTTCTTAAATTCCTTACATGCACCCAGATGACACATACCTTAGCTAGACTGCCTGAGTTCTAATCCTGGTTCCTCTAGTTTCTCTCTTGTGACCTTGTACAAATTATCTTCTGCATGTATCAGTTTTCTCATCTGCAAAATGGGCATGACAGTATTAGTACCTATCTCATAGGGTAGTTGTGGGGATTCACTCAGTTAATTTGTAAAGCACAGAGCTGGCACATAGTGTATGCTATATGAGTATTAGGTAATATTATTATTACCTTTTTAAAGATTAATTTACTGATGTATTTGGAGTCATTGAACATCCTCCAGTTCTAGGGTAAAAAGTTGGATTTTCCTTGCTCCAGTAATTTCAAATTTCATTTAGTAAAAACCAATAAAAATGTTTTTTAAAACATTCCACCTGTTCCTGTAAAATCCATTAAGTTCTCTAAAGTGATCCACATCTGCTGTTAGCATAAAAGAAATTGTGCATTGCAGATAAAATGGAAGAGTATTTTTTATCCAGACCCAACAGTGATGCTGATTCATGGTGATCTGCTTGGTATGCTTGAGCAAGTTACAACAAATATGACCCTGTAAGGTGTTAGTCACTCAGAAAAGAATTTGACAGATTTTTCCAGAAAAAATAACTGCATCATGCTGTATGTAACCAATGGAGAAAAAAAAAAACGGGAAGAAAAAGATTTCATAAGTACTGTGTACTTTAAGACCATCAACACATTATTAACCCCCTTTACACAGGGAAGCTATCTTTCTCTATGATAAGTTAATAGGACATAGGGTGAATGATAGAAGTCTATTGTATTTAATTAATTCTTTGTTATATTTTGATGCCTACTTTTCTGAAAATATTATTTAAGTGCAAGATTTCATTCTTTAGTAGCTGGTTTAGCTTACTCTCATTTAGTAATAAAGTCCCTCACTAGCTACTGAGGTAGACCCCATCACAAATGACTGTAGACAGTTTGGGGTTATAAATAAGTTCTTGGTTTTTATTATTGTTTTTCTGTTTTCTGTTGTCTCGTGAGCTATGATGAACTGTCATAGTCCTTCTCTATCTTTAGTGGCATTTCTGATTTGCTGCCTCTGGTCTGCTGAGAAACTGGATAATCACACTTGTTAGAACTGTGTTTTTTAAAAAGTTCTCCCTTGCTGAAAACTTCAGTCTCTTTCCTTTTGCGCTCTAGAGGCTTGCTGTTCAAAGAGGGGCCCGTAGACCAGCAACATTGGCATCACCTTACTAGAAATGCAGAATCTTGGGCCTCACTCCAGACCTACTGAATCAGAAGCTGCATTATAACAAGATTCTCAGGTAATTTAAGTACGCATTAAAATTTGAAAAGCTCCACTTTAGCACATCAACTTTGTGACAGGTCATTTTTCTATTTTGAGATCCATTTTTAGCTTACAAATTGTGTCTTGCAATGTTCGAGGTTATATAGCTTGCCAAACTATTTTACCTCTAGAAACAAGGGATGTTGTTATAACATCTAGAAGTGTATTCATGTTTGGTAATAGGTAATTGATGAGCATTTTATTTTCTCTCCCCTAGGATATCCCTGGTGATCTTAGAAGAGTCCGTATCATGGAATCGATCTCTATGATGGGAAGCCCCAAGCGCCTTAGCGAAACGTTTTTGCCTAATGGCATAAATGGTATCAAAGATGCAAGGAAGGTCACTGTAGGTGTAATTGGAAGTGGGGATTTTGCTAAATCCCTGACCATTCGACTTATTAGATGTGGCTATCATGTGGTCATAGGAAGTAGAAATCCTAAGTTTGCTTCTGAATTTTTTCCTCATGTAGTAGATGTTACTCACCATGAAGATGCTCTAATAAAAACAAATATAATATTTGTTGCTATACATAGAGAACATTACACCTCCCTGTGGGACCTGAGACATCTGCTTGTGGGTAAAATCCTGATTGATGTGAGCAATAACATGAGGATAAACCAATACCCAGAATCCAATGCAGAATATTTGGCTTCATTATTCCCGGACTCCTTGATTGTGAAAGGATTTAATGTTATCTCAGCTTGGGCACTTCAGTTAGGACCAAAGGATGCGAGCCGACAAGTATGTATTTTTAAATTTTATTCTTAGTTAGATGGTATTTTGTACTTAAATAGTTAAAACAAATATCATATATTTAAAAACTGAATTTTGACACTCTCCAATGATTATCATTTTGAAAACTATGTATGAGCTCCTGAAGATTTGTGTCCTGACCTTGTAAGGGCACATTTCTATTTCCAAAGTGATGTGAAAAGCTGAGAAAATAACTGGAACTTTCCTATCATAATCAGCTAATTCAAGAAAAAGGCAAGGTTGGCAGTTGAATAATGGGCCATCTCCTTGCTTCCTCAAATATTAAAACAATCTCAATCATGTCTTTTTTCTTTCCCTCTCTCCCTCCCACCCATCCTTCCATCCTCCCTTCTTCCTTCCTTGAAGCTATTTGGTAAACAGTATCCCATCTTTGCACGAAATGCTATGTAGTATGATCCTCAAGAAGAATGCTTTAGAAGTACCTTTTATTTTACGTAGATTATTCATAGTATTTTAAATAGTACAGTTTGTTTTATTTTAAGGGTAGATTTTAATTTGTGTGGGGAAGGTAGAAGCAGATTGGATTTCTCAGGTTCTCCTTTAATCTATGAGTTCTGTTTAGTTCAGTTCGAGAATAAAGCAGATGGGGAGCTCCATCAATGCTTTTGTGGAATGGGAGCTTTTATAAGTAAACACATAAAATAGTGCACCTTAAAAATCTTTCAAAAGTGTGGTTATGCATTATAATGAAGCATGATGATAAAATACTTCTATTTTTGTCCATAAAGACAGTTGATTAGATGTCTTAGAAAATAAATTCAAGTATTACATCGCTGTATGCTGCATATCAGAGTCATGATAACCATTCATTTTCAAATGTTTAATTTGGAAGAATGTATACTTTCTTACTTTCCTGGAGAGTATTTCTGAACCCTTTTTTTCTTTTGCATATCAAACAAGGTTTGGCAATGGATACAAATCTAACAAATTAGAGATAAACCTGAATTTAATCCTTTGCCCACATTTGTGATAATTTTAATTATTCAACAAAAGAAATTGTAGAACAAGAGATTAAATTCAATGTGAGCTACAGAAAGAGTTTCATTTGTACTTTGTAGTCCTTGTGGCTTTATGAATGTTTGATTTATTCTTTTAGGTTCATTATAAAATTTTATAATTTGTAGTTTTTTTCCCAGTGAAGTAAAAATAGTTTAATCCACCATTGTCACACCTGTAATAAATTTGAGAATGCTTTTCCTTACTTCTTTGGTATATATTTCTCCACCTTCCCTGCTCCATTTTAGAAGTTCATGAACATTTGTATAATAGTATAGGCTTTGTCATTTATATGGTAAACGTTAGATAAAATTAATAATCCTAAGAGCTCTACATTCTCACCATTATGTAACTAGGTTTAGTAGGCAAGCATTTCAGTGTGGTCTGTTTCAGAGCCTTTATATAAACATCCTCAGGGATACATTTAGGAATTTGTTTTCCCTGAACATAGCTCAGAGATTTTATAGCAAAATTCTTCTAACTCTAATCCTGGCTCACTCCAGCCAGGAACTTGTGAACTTGGTGTTCAACAAATATTTGTGAATTCTCAACTACATTACAACATCTAAGAGGTTTTGGTAGTTTGAAAGCCCACCCTCACCCGCACTGATCACAGTCCCATCTTAGAGTTCCTGTAGAGCTAACAGCTCTTAGAAAATGGCAGTTACTTTACTGTTTAAGTTAACTAAGCCTATTAATGCTATTTTTTCCCCACCAAATATATTATCCTCATTTAAAGATGAAAGAATTTCATAATTCTGACCAATGAAATAATATACCTGAGATTATCCATGGTTTTGGTGAATTGGTTTCTAAGCCAAAAGTTAAATTTTATAAATAGTATAGCATCATGATATCATTTAGAGGTTTTAATTACAAATTCAACCATTCAGAATCCATGCTTATCTTTTCCCTTGCTGAATAGTCATAAAGGGCAATGCTTCAGTCCTAGAACTAAGTACTGTCCACCAAAGCCTGGAGAGCCAGCCCCACCCGGTTCCCTGCAGGAGTGAGAGAGCCGGACAGGGGAGGGGCATGGCCTGCAGCTCAAACTCCACCTAGACTGTTGGAGGGAAGACCTTACCTTGTCTGCTCAGAACCTGGTGATCCAGAAACCTTTCTCTCCTCCTGCCTCTCTTCCCCTGAGGACTTCTATTCCTAGGTTCAAGCTAGATTTTTCTGCATTTTCTTTTCATGTCATTGATGGTAGCAAGGACTTTGTTGTTTTTATGATACTATTTTAACCTATAAATAAATAGATTAATAAATTAATAAATGCTTTATCTCCTTAATTTTTTTGCATCACGCAGGGTCATCATAAGTGATGCTCTGTGGATTAAATGGAGCGTGTGATTGTTAACATTTTTATAAGCAATAATAGTAATGATGAGTCTTCTGTTTTTTTCCATAGGTTTATATATGCAGCAACAATATTCAAGCTCGACAACAGGTTATTGAACTTGCCCGTCAGTTGAATTTCATCCCCGTTGACTTGGGATCATTATCATCAGCCAGGGAGATTGAAAATTTACCCCTGCGACTATTTACTCTCTGGAGAGGGCCAGTGGTGGTAGCCATAAGCCTGGCCACATTTTTCTTCCTTTATTCTTTTGTCAGAGATGTGATTTATCCATATATTAGAAACCAGCAGAGTGACTTTTACAAGATTCCTATTGAAATTGTGAATAAAACCTTGCCCATAGTTGCCATTACTTTGCTGTCCCTGGTGTACCTGGCAGGTCTCCTGGCAGCTGCTTATCAGCTTTATTATGGCACCAAGTATAGGAGATTTCCACCTTGGTTGGAGACCTGGTTGCAGTGTAGAAAACAGCTAGGATTACTAAGCTTTTTCTTCGCTTCCGTCCATGTTGCCTACAGCCTCTGCTTACCAATGAGAAGGTCAGAAAGATACTTGTTTCTCAACATGGCTTATCAGCAGGTATGGGACGTGCTTGATATTTATCTGATGCTAGTAAAATATGTGATTATTAGAATTTGTAAAACGTGAGATTTAAAACAGTGTAAAACTTTACATACCTTGTAATAGAAATTTTGGTATATTTAGGGAAGAGAAAGAATTGCTCTTAAAACAATGTTTCTGCACAAGAATTATGTGGCTAATTCAGAATCATTTAGAATAAGAGCTGCTACCATCCCTTTCTTTGCAGAATAAAAACAGAGAAGTGGAGAGTTGGGTTTTGTTTTCTTTTTTTAATGTTACAATTGCAGTGATTACTTTCAGCATCAGTTAATTATTTTATAATTGTCCATGTTCCATGAAATAATAAGGCAGCTCTCAGTAAACATACACAATAAAATTAGAACTAGTGAAAATATAAAACAGAATAGGAAGTCAAGATCAGGAGACACACACAAGGTTTTTGTTATCATAAAGCAGGGAAGATACTGCTTCCTCAGGTGAACCTTTTCTAGCACTTAGCTCTTCAAGAAAATCTCTGGGAGAGCTTCACAGAAGGGGCTTGATGATGGAGTAGACTATGATTTTCCTCAGTAATTTCCATTCAGCAAATGTAAGGGCTTTCACTGAAGCTCTTTGATGTAGCATTTCTCAATGAAAGCCGAGGACCGTGTGTGTACTAAACAAATGTGTAAGAGCTTTTGCATTTTATAAGAAATCAAGGCATCATGGTCCAAGTATGTAGCATCCAGTACTTACACTTGTTTCAACAATAAAACCTAAAATAATTTGAAAAAAATTACTAGATTGATGTTCTTTAAGCCATTCTCTCTACAAATAACCACTTAAATGAATACTAAGGCTTTGATATCTACTCCACCAGCTTCCTCACCTCCTTCAAGTCTTCAATTTGTTGACACAAATAATCAATAAACAATCAATAATAAGAATAGAAGAGAGTTTTATTTGCACCAAGCTGAAGACAACCTCTCAGTAGCTCTGAGGGGACTATTCTGAAGAGGCGGGGAAGGAGCCAGTGTGTATATGAATTTTTTGGCTAGGAAATAAGTGTAGTCAAACATACATTTTTTTTTTTTTTTTTTTTTTTTTTTTTTTTTGCTGTACGCGGGCCTCTCACTGCTGTGGCCTCTCCCGTTGCGGAGCACAGGCTCCGGACGCACAGGCTCCGCGGCCATGGCTCGCGGGCCCAGCCGCTCCGCGGCATGTGGGATCTTCCGGGATCGGGGCACGAACCCGTGTCCCCTGCATCGGCAGGCGGACTCTCAACCACTGCGCCACCAGGGAAGCCCCAAACATACATCTTTGATAAAGAATTACTGCTAATCACAAAGAACAGATATCTCAAGTTAATGATTTTAGTGCTCTTCTATATATGGGAAGATGCAAGAATCTGGGGTCCTTGAAATTCTTCCTAAGATATGCATCTTAACTACCTAGGAGCCAATATTTCAAAGCACAGAAAGCCTCATCCTGTTTTTTTTCCCCCTGAATTCCCCTCAGGGCCTGCTGTCAACTGACAGTGGGTTGTGACTGAACCCTTTGTATAACTTGATGACGGGCAACATTCTTCTCTTTAATGGTAAAGCTGATATACAATGTATGTTTGACAGGCCGTAAAACAGGCTGTTCTAATTAGCATAAAGTTCAAGCCAAATCATGTATAAGCCAGAATGACTTCTCTGTACCTCAATATGTGAAGATTTCTTCCATCAAGTTCTTACCTCCTCAGCGAGGCCTTCATTTGGACACCAATTTACATTCTGCCACCTGCTTCTGACTCAACCCTGGTACTCTCAGCCCCTCTTACTTTACCTGCTCTTCTTTCTTTGTTCAATAGTATTTACCACCTTCTAAGACACTTTGTGTTCTTTGTTTATTTACTGTTCTCTGCCTTCTCTCATCATAATGTAAGTTCACAAGAGGAGGGATCTTTGTTTCGTTCACTGATATATGCCTAATGCCTGGAACTGTGCCTGACACGTTGTAGACACTCAAAAAACATACTCATGGAACAAAGGCATGAATTGGGAGGGTTTGTAGATAGATACAGGTTGTAATCTCCGGGTATACTGGGGTATGCTGTTATTCTGTATTGTTGTATAGACACCAAATGAGATAATAAGAGCCTTTATCCATGGAGAAGCTCTGTGGCTCTTTTCAGGATGTTGGTATGATTGCTTCAGGGAACTAATGGCTAAGAAATAGCTTTTCTCTCTCTCTTTTTTTTTTTTCATTTCAAGTATGTTTGGTTACCTGGAATTGGACGAAAAGTTAAGGTGGTGTTCAGTTAGAATGTTTTCCATGAATAGATTACTTAAACCAAAGCTTTAACCCAAGGAATCCAAGCCTTGATTTATACTCTAATTATATTGTTTGCATGTAAATAGACAATTCTAAAAGTAGTCCCTATGCAGAATATGACATATTCAGAGTTAAACTCTGGCTTGATTATATGTGCATTATCAATGTAAGGGAAAGTACTGAATGAGGCAACTGGACAGTTGGAAAGTATATTAATGAGGCCATTCAAGTGGATAAGTATTTGCAATCCTTAGGGCTTTATCCTCAGGGAAATCTCAGCTTCCTGGGGAAAAGAAGGTAAGAAGGGGTAAATCAACATCTAAATAATCTTCATGTGAGAAAGGAAGGCACAGACATAGTTTAGAAATTCCCTGCCTGGATTCTAAATTGAACTAAGGCCAGAATCTACCCAAAATATTCAACCAAGTTTAAACTGACTTGTAAAAGCACCAGAAAACTAAGTCTAACTGTCAGTACTTCTTTTGTGTCCCTCTGGAACCAACCACTCAGTATTTCACAGTCTTGGGACTCCAGAGTCCCTGTCACCATGATGTATTGCAAATGTGATGACAGATTTACCCACCCTTCTCACATGTGGGTGAGGAAGGAGAGAATCTTAGTTCTCTTTTTTTTTTTTAATTTAAAACTTTTATGCTTCATAGGATATCACCAAAAATTGGAAAGGCAGCCCACAGAATGGGAAATATTATTTACAAATCACATATTTGATAAGGGATTTTAATCTAGAACATACAACTCATTCTTACAACTCCATAATAAAAACATACATAACCTAACTTAAAAATGAGCAAAGGATCTAAACAGACATTTCTCCACAGAAAATATACAAATGACCAATAAGAACATGAAAAAATGCTCAATATTGTTAGTCATCAGGGAATGCAAATCAATACTTAGTTCTCTTTTTGTTTAACTCTCCCTCTCTTTCCCTCACACCTGGAACAATACCATCCAGTAATAGGTTCTCCATAACAGTTTGTTAAATTGAATTAGTGCAACTCAAATGTTCTATGTCCATATATGACATATTGTTAGGCCAAGAGTGAACTCTGGGCTGAATCAGTTAATATTCTACCAAACAAAGGAAATTCATGTTTGCTTTCTTGTTAGGTTCATGCAAATATTGAAAACTCTTGGAATGAGGAAGAAGTTTGGAGAAATGAAATGTATATTTCCTTTGGTATAATGAGCCTTGGCTTACTTTCCCTCCTGGCGGTCACCTCCATCCCTTCAGTGAGCAATGCTTTAAACTGGAGGGAATTCAGTTTCATTCAGGTATGTGGGGTTTGTTTGGTGAGGGACTGGGTGGCATAGATTTTTAATTCCAGTTAAGTACAGTTGGATTTTAAATATGCTGCTAATAAAAGAGTGCCCCTGGGACTGCTGTTCATGCATCTAGCTCATGGAATGTATGTCGCTAGAGGCCAGCTTAGCACCGTTCTGGTTTAGTAGGTGAAAGACCAGTACAGGACTTTACTGGAAAGCTTTGATAGTACTGCCTACTGTGTTACAGGTAAAGGTTATTTGAAAAAGAAAAAAAAAAAAATAGTGGGGGATGAACGAGCTTAGATCAAGTTTAATACCAAAGTCAATTTATTATTGGGAAAATGAATGAAGACTTACTTTATATTTTGAGTCATCTTGATCTGTCTAGAAAAGTCTCATTCATTGTAATTCAAGTGGAGAGAAGCTCAGTATGAATATTTTAAAGGAAATGTGTATACACACACAAACACAAGCGGTAGTTAATGGATTATGGCAAGCAACCAGCCTTATCATTCTTGTTAGTATATGTATTTGGTACATCAGTTGTATACATATGTATACGAGTGTCTACAAAGGGGTTTCAAGATAACGTTGTGTTCTTTGACAAGTTAAACATTCACTTACTCCAGTAATAGCTATTTAATACATTTGCATACTTTAAAAATATATAACTCAAACTGAGACCCTACCTAAATTACCATAAAATCAGTATTGGTTGTATCCAAATGGTTTATAGCACAATATGCAGATGAGTGTCATTTGGTGGTACACTAAATTTTGTTTGTTTTTAGTTTTGTTTTTTGCCTATTCGCTTGAGTTTTATTTTTAAGTGATCTAAAAATCTCATTCATATTAAGGGCATATCCCTTGTCTAAATTCATTTTTCCTTTTTGAGGGAAATAAAATGTGAATACTTTCCCAACTGCTAGTTTAATCACACCTGAAAAGAAATAGAAGGCCCACTGATAAAAGGTGCTAGATGGGTGCAAAGTATCATTATAAATTTAGATGAGTAATTGCAAGCAGAACAATTTTTTGCGAGAGTTGATCCTTCCCCAGTGAAGTTAGAAGTTACATTATTATGCCGATGTAGTACTACATTTTGTGTAACATAGACCATTTCTTAAATAAGCAATTAAATATAATGTAGGGAACCCAAAATGCTGAACTTTTTGATTTTAACCTGTGAACTGTTTAACAAAGTGCTCTTAATAATCTTATTTAATATGGTTGATAAAGCCATTTGAAATGCTTTTTATGTTACATATTAATACTGTAAGATTTTTCATATTTATCTTCAACTAGTATGTATGTGTGTATATACTTATGAGAATGCTCTTCAGCATTTAATTTTATTATATACGTGTGTATATATGTATGTATACATGTATTATATACACACATACACACATTTTTTAAAAATAATATACACAACTGGTAGAAATCTGGATAACTTTTATAAAGGAGTTTTCCAGTTTTTATCAGTATCCTTAAGGGAAACCCAGATGTTTTGACCAGTAATCCCACTATTAGAAATCAATTCTAAGGAAATAAACCAAAATAAAGAAAAGGGCTTAAAGTGACATTATAGTTGAGGAAAGTAGGAAACAGAGTAAATGATCAACAAAAAGGAATGCTTAGGTAAATTATAGCACATCCATTCAATAGAATATCATATAGCATTAAAGTCATGTTTTCATATTTAGTGACATGAGGCAAAGGTTCTGGATGTGATAAATAATCAGAATATTAGGCTATATGCAATACAGCCTTATTTGTGTAAAAAAGTGCATATAAATATATAAGAAATATATGAAAATACTAAAATTGTTTAATGCAGTAGAGAACAAAGAGTAACAGTAATTTAAGATAAAATAGTATTATCAAAATATAAACTTGGTATATCTGGATGGGTTAATTTATGAGTTTGAATAATTTGCTTCTTATTTTGTTTCTTTTTCTTCCTCCCCTATCTCAAGTCTACACTTGGCTATGTTGCTCTGCTCATAAGTACTTTCCATGTTTTAATTTATGGATGGAAACGAGCTTTTGAAGAAGAGTACTACAGATTTTATACACCACCAAACTTTGTTCTTGCTCTTGTTTTGCCCTTAATTGTAATTCTGGGTAAGATCATTTTACTCCTTCCATGTGTAAGCCGAAAGCTAAAGAGAATTAAAAAAGGCTGGGAAAAGAGCCAATTTCTAGAAGAAGGTATTGGAGGAGCAGTTCCTCATCTCTCACCAGAGAGGGTTACAGTAATGTGATGATAAATGGTGCTCCCTGATGCCATATAAAGTTCTTCTCATGCCATTATTTTTATGACTTCCTTTATCTTCAGTTGCAAGTGCACTGTCAAACTGCTATGGGCTGATACCTCTTCAGTGAGATCTCAACTGAATTAGTGGTAGAATTTTCTTCAAATTTATTTTCACTAAGTCACATTTTGCCAATATGAGTTTTTATAGTCAACTTATTGTTGAAATGTAGGTATGTTTTGTTTTGTACAATCGTAAGGCTATTGTTATTTTTTTTTTTTTTTCTTTTTTGCGGTATGTGGGCCTCTCACTGTTGTGGCCTCTCCCGTTGCGGAGCACAGGCTCCGGATGCGCAGGCCCAGCGGCCATGGCTCACGGGCCCAGCCGCTCCGCGGCATATGGGATCCTCCCAGACCGGGGCACGAACGGCTATTGTTATTTTAACAAACTTTATTCCATAATCAGGCAGAAATATTTGTAGTTAATAATATAGATACAACATAATGTTAAAAAACTTTGCACACCAGCAAAACTTTAAGTTTTTTTGTTTTTGTTTTTGTTTTTTTTTGCGGTACGCGGGCCTCTCACTGTTGTGGCCTCTCCTGTTGTGGAGCACAGGCTCCGGACGCGCAGGCTCAGCGGCCATGGCTCACGGGCCCAGCCGCTCCGCGGCATGTGGGATCTTCCCGGACCAGGGCACGAACCCGTGTCCGCTACGTCGGCAGGCGGACTCTCAACCACTGCGCCACCAGGGAAGCCCAGAACTTTAAGTTTTAATATAATTCAATAGATATATTTCTTTTCTGAAGCTTCAGTAAGGTTTTAATTATTATCTAGCTTAAGAAATAGAAATGCATAACCATGCATTATTTTTAAGAAAGGACACATTACATTAGCATCTAGGAAAGGGTGCATGGTTAAAATCCCTATATTTCTTTCATAAGATCGGGTTTGAAGAATGTAATCAGTTGTATGAACCAATGTGATTTATAAACAAACACAAGTTAAAGAGACAAACTGAACTTGAAATTATGTTTAAAATGCACTGGAGACATGAACTATATACTGATAATGTGTACCTCATGAAAGATTTTATTCTTTATCTTGTTACAGAGCAGTTTTATTTGCATATTAATATACTGATCAGGGAGAAGACAGTAACATCTGGCCTCCAAAACTGATATTTCTCACCTAGTACCAATCTTGGGAATCTTATAATTGTTTCTAGTTAGAGGGAGAGTGTTACGTTTACACACGAGGAGTTTTCAGCTGATCTATGCTGTTGCACCTTAGCCAGTCATACTCCAAATGGTACAGGATTTTACTGACATTCATGGATGGATTATAACCTGCCAGGCACTGTTCTAAGCACTTTACTTGTATTTTCCCATTCAGTACTTACAACAACCCCATGACAGAGGTAGTTATTTTCCTCATTTTACATATAAGGATACTGGAGCATAGAAAAGTTAAGTAATTTGTCCAAGGTCATGCAGTTAGTGAGTGGCAGAGCCAGCATTCAAGTCCAGGCAGTCATATTTCAGAGGCTACAGTTTTAGCCGCTAGGCTATATGGCCCCTGCCCCATCCCCATGCATACCAATCTAGATGCTTCCTCTTTGATATAAAGGCACTGACATTCTTTACAGTGTGTTGTGGTGTCAAAAGATATATGAAAGGGCTTCCCTGATGGCGCAGTGGTTGAGAGTCTGCCTGCCGATGCAGGAGACACGGGTTTGTGCCCCGGTCCAGGAAGATCCCACATGCCGCGGAGCGGCTAGGCCCGTGAGCCATGGCCGCTGGGCCTGCGCATCTGGATCCTGTGCTCCACAACGAGAAAGGCCACAGCAGTGAGAGACCTGCGTACTGCAAAAAAAAAAAAAAAAAAAAAAGATATATGAAAATATTAAAATCATAAATTTATCATTGCCTGTGGGATAATCCACACTTACCCTAGGAGAGGATCTTGCCTGGGACAGGACCCGGGAGATCCATGGCAGTCCATAGGCCTCCCTGTGCAGTGAGGGACTCCAGCAGATAGGACCACAGCAGTTTTAATGAATGGCTGAGGTCTTACGGAATCTTAAAAAGTCCCTGTAGAGTTGGTCATCTCTTTTTCTCTTCTTGAGTCCTCCTGCCTGCTCAACCACTAATTAGGGAGCAGTTTGCAAGCATGAAGGATATTTAGATGAGCAGTTAATTATAAATGTACTCTGGAGACATAGAATCATACAGATTATTCATGAAAGTTTTCAGTGCTGACATTCCACATTAAAATTGCATTTTGTTCATACTTTGGTTAGAAAGCCCTATGTTTTTTTTCCGTTTGCTCTTTCCTTATTAAAATAGAAAGTTGCAGACAGATACAATTATGTGTATTCCTCTTCCTGAAATTATAACATTTTTAAACTTACCCAGTAAGGTTCTACTGAATCCAGCTGCCAAAGATAAATGGACTTTTACTTAGTGGAGGCTACCTTTCCCACCAATGGCTCCTTCCCTAGTACCACATCATGTCAGTTTGGTAAACTACTCATGATTCTCTGATGTCCTCTTCTTGCTGAATTTTAGTAGCTTGTACTTTTTACTTGAGCTTTTCTTTTTTCTTTATTTTAATTATATTCTTTCCCTCTTGGTAATCATTTACTTGTTAGTTCTCAGTAGGGATTCAGTTGGGTGATAACTTAAAGGTAAACACCTATAAACTATATAGTGGACTAGTGAAATTAAAAGCATATTTTTAATATTTTCTCGTTCCTATAGTTCTACACCCTTAAGCCCATACTTGCATCAGTTAACGTGAAAATACAATGAAATATTTTTAAAAGTTAGATGACTACTGAAGTATATTGTTGCATGTATATATTAATTAGCCAATAAGATAAATAAAATTATCACTATTACAGATAAGTGGGGCCTTTGAAAATATGAAAAAACAAAGTCTATGAAAATGTATATAAAATGTAACAGTTGTTTGAAATGGTGATATCTCCTTTTCAGTACTACAAAGAGGAAATAATTTTGAAGTTTTAGAATAAATATAATATATTCATTATAATTCTAAGTGTTTAAAAGCTTTTCTAAAAATGCAAAAAAATATTGACTTTTAACTGCTTTACTTAAATGACTTTTAATTACTTTATTTTACTATTTCCTACCTGATTATTTTTCTTAATCGTTATTTCTCATAATCATTCTTTAAAAATCATTACTCTGGCCTCAGAAGTAGGACTGAATTCTGCTCTTGCTAGATGTGAGAAAGTAGTGGGAACTTTAAAGTAGTGGGATTTTTTTGTTTCCTTAACTGAGAAGCGCCCCTGAGAAAATTATAAGAATGTAGAAAATATACCTAGTTTTAATCCTATGCAAACTAATTAAGTAATTTTTTTCCTAAGAGGAAATTAATCATTGACTGAATCATGCTACCTAGCTTTTGTGTGCAGATTCCATGTCTCCTCTATTAAGAATATTTAAAATCATGTTTAAATAAGAATATATTCATGCTAGCATATATTTTTCAAAACGTATATGGAAATTAGCCTAGACTGTCTACATGTAGAGATTTTTATTTAAATTTTAAAATATTTTAAAGTATGAATAAATTATATTTATAGGTATTTATCAGAGAGGAATATTTTGTGCTACATATGGGATTGGTTAATGAACTCCAGTGTTAAACTACCTGATTAATTTCTTAAAATTAGCATAATCTTGGGTTGATTAAGGAATTTTACTTTTAAAAGTAATTTGATAATAGTAACTCAATGTATATTAATCCTTACAGTCAACTTATGAAAATTATTTGTGTAAAAGGGCTTTTAAGAATATATCATATCCAATTTTTTTGTTTATCTCTTATGTAATATGTAAAAATCTTAATTCTTTTTAATTGACTTTTGCCATTAAACTATTTCATAATAAATTCTGTACAGAGAGGTTTCCCCTCCAAAAAAGTTTTATTTGTGAAAGTTAAAGATTCTTTTGTGATGTTTTAAATAAAGTACCATCAATGTAACTTATAAATATTTCTTTAGGAGTATTATGAACACTGAAACTGTGTCAGTCTATAAAATCTCTGTTTTGAAATAAGTATTTAAACAGCCTAAAATGTTGTGTTGAAATTATTTTGTAAATTCATGACTTAAAGCACACATAGTATAATAACCTGAGTCTAGTGTTAAGATTTATATTTGTGATGTGTTGTCATGAAAATGAGCTGCTCCACCCTCAGTTGTTCATAAGTCAGTAAAGCAAATTCTGGTACATCTTCAATATATGTAATTGCTCTAAATGAGTATATGTAATTGCTCTAAATGACACTGTAATAATTTTAGTGGAAACACAATTTGTTCATACCTTTGAACAGTGAATGTTATAGGGATGAATAGTTTCTTCAATTTTTTTAAGTGCAAGAAAACTATCAAGTGCTAATATTCAGAGATTCTGTCGATATGATACCAAAAAACATTTAGTTCAGCTTAACACATGTACACACAGTAGTCCCCCCCTTACCATAGTTTCATTTTCTGTGATTTCAGTTACTCACAATCCGCCATGGTCTGAAAATATTAAATGGAAAATTCCAAAAATAAACAGTGAATAAATTTTAAATTGTGTGCCATTCTGAGTAGCTTGGTAAAATCTCGGGCATTCCTGCTCCATCCCGCCCACCCGGGAGGTGAATTATCCCTCTGTTCAGTGTATCCTTTCCCTTAGTCACTTAGTAGCTGTCTTGGCTATCAGATCGACTGTTGTATCACAGTGCTTGTAACCCTTATTTTACTTAATGATGGTCGCAGAGTACAAGAGTAGTGACACTAGCAATTCAGATATGCCAAAGAGAAGCTGTAAAGTACTTCCTCTAAATGAAAAGGTGAAAGTTTTTGACTTAATAAGAAAAAAAAATTGTATTCTGAGGTTGCTAAGATTTATGGTAAGAAAGATTCTTCTATCCATGAAATTATGAAGAAGGAAAAAGAAATTCAAGCTAGTTTTGCATTGGACCTCATGCTGCAAAAGTTACAGCCAGAGTGTGTGACAAGTGCTTAATTAAGATGGAAAAGGCATTAAATCTGTACAATAAGATATTTTGAGAGAGAGCGAGACCACATTCACATAACTTTTACTACAGTATATCGTTATAATTTTTCTGTTTTATTGTTAGTTATTGTTGTTAGTCTCTTACTGTGCCTAATTTATAAATTAAACTTTGTCACAGATACGTATGTATAGGAAAAAACATATGTATGTATATATAGGGTTTGGTACTATCTCTGGTTTCAGGCATCCACTAGGGGGTCTTGAAACATATA
This sequence comes from Mesoplodon densirostris, assembly GCF_025265405.1. Taxonomy (NCBI): domain Eukaryota; kingdom Metazoa; phylum Chordata; class Mammalia; order Artiodactyla; family Ziphiidae; genus Mesoplodon; species Mesoplodon densirostris. The sequence goes on along the minus strand of NC_082669.1, from coordinate 59,441,619 downwards.
CCCTGTGGATAAGGGGGGTGCAGACTACTGTACTCAGATTTTGTTAACTTTCCAAATCATTGGATTAACAACGTACAGTCATCCAAAATTAGGGCAGGCTATTTAGATTCTCCTAATGGCTAGATGGGCTAAATTAAATTACAAATGCAGGTTCTTTCTTTATGATTTCCAAATTGCCACCTCCAAGGAAGATTCTCTTAGGATTTTCTTTAAAGGTCTTTCATAGCTTTACAGATATCCAGCCTGAATGGGGACTGGAAGTTGTCTCTCAATGTTTAGTTACCCTACTTTAAATGCTGTTGCCCATCGCATTCCTCAACTGCCCTTGCCATGAGGTGTTCCTGTGTGACTGAGTGTTGGCCAGCGAGATGTAGGGGTACAAATGAGTGACTTCTTGGAAGTCTCTTCAAAGGAAAGCAGCATGTGTTCCTTTATCTTATTCCTCCATCTTCCTGCCGAACTGTGATATAACAGGATCCCTTGCAAATATTCAAGTAGACCAAGGCCTAAGGATGACATGTTAGAAACTAAAAAGATCTTGACTACTTCACTACTTCAACTGCCTTTTCCTGTATTTAAACCATTGTAAATTTGGGTTTCTTTTTATGAAATCAAAACTAATCCATTCTGGCCTTCAGTTCTTTATCACGATGCCGTTTAACACTGTTTGAATAAACTGGATTGCAATAATTCTTACCTTTAAAAGTTTTTAAAGGATAATGTGCAATTCACGTTAGAATTGATTTTCCATTGTTAATTAATTATGCTCATTTTCCTGCCTTGACCTTTCATTGGGTATTTTGTATCTGCTTGGAAAATACTGTCTTCTTTATAACTGTGTAATAGATATTTGCTAAAGCTCTGTAATCTCTAAAATATCGTTATCAAATTTTATGCCATGTTTTTATATCATTCTCATAGATCTGCCTTATAAACATCTAAATAAAAAAGTACTGTTTAATGTGATTTAACTTCTTTTTTGAAATGTTATATACAAATGGATTTTTCTTTCTTACTGAATAATAATTCCAGTATTTGGTGGAAGCCATCTAATACTTTTCTGTTTCTTTTCAGAAGCATCCAGAAAGCAATTGCATGTAACAGTTTTGGGTTTGGGGGGAATTTTGTCTGTTTTTGCCAAAGTAGACATTTAGAAAAACATCCGTCTAATGAGATGGTATTCTTAAAAGTATTTCATTTCACTAGCATTTATTAAGTATCTTTTGTTTTTATTTATTTATTTTATTTTAATTTTGGCTGTGTTGGGTCTTCACTGCTGTGTGCAGGCTTTCTCTGGTTGCGGTGCGCAGGCTTCTCATTGTGGCGGCTTCTCTTGTTGTGGAGCACGGGCTCTAGGCGTGCAGGCTTCAGTAGTTGTGGCACATGGGCTCAGTAGTTGTGGCTCGCAGGCTCTAAAGCACAGGCTCAGTAGTTGCGGCGCCGGGCTTCATTGCTCCGCAGCATGTGGGATGTTCCCGGACCAGGGCTTGAACCCGTGTCCCCTGCATTGGCAGGTGGATTCTTAACCACTGCGCCACCAGGGAAGCCATATTAAGTATCTTTAAACCAGGACTGAACACAATATTCAAGCTATATTCTGTAAGTTCCTGATAGCAGGAACTCTATCTGTCTTACAACTATATTCCTAGTGTCTTGTGCAACATGGTCCTACAGACACTAATGAGATAGTTTAATGAATGTTGCCTCATTTTTACTGAAAATTATGTTATTTATCACCCCACATCTGTGCAGCCATGCCTGCATCTTCCTGCACATGCCTCTCCCCATCGCTGTCTCAACTTCTTGCTTTTCCCCCTGGCCAGTGGCCTGGAGCTGCCCTGTGGTCCCAGAGTGGAGCCACTGCTGTTGCTGCCACTGCCGGCGCCACTGCCGCCACCATCACCCCTGCCACACTGCTGTACTGAGGAAAAGAAACTGACCTTTGTGCCTGAGCACAGGATCTGTGGAGGCTATGGCTCCCCATGCAGCTGCCTGGAAGTGCGTGGGTGTTAATGTCCTGAGAGTAGGGTTCAGGTAAAATACAGGATACTCAATCAAATTTGAATTGCAGAGGGGCTTCCCTGGTGGCACAGTGGTTGGGGGTCCGCCTGCCGGTGCGGGGGGCGCGGGTTCGTGCCCCGGTCAGGGAGGATCCCACGTGCCGCGGAGCGGCTGGGCCCGTGGGCCATGGCCGCTGGGCCTGCACGTCCGGAGCCTGTGCTCCGCAATGGGAGAGGCCACAACAGTGAGAGGCCCGCGTACCGCAAAAAAAAAAAAAAAAAAAAAATTTGAATTGCAGAGAAACAGCAAATAACTTTTTTAGTATAATTCTGTTACAAATATTGCATGGGACTTTTTTTTTCCCCTCTAAATCTGGCAACCCTACTTGGAGGGTGAATTTTGACCAAAGAGATGTGGCACGAGAGGAAGCTGGTAGATAAAGTATTCTCCCTTCATCTCCCCAAGATAGACTGTTCCAAAGTGCAGTGATCCATGAAAATATCCTAAAAGACTGAGCAATTAACCACTCTTGTTGAAAAGCTATGGCAGCTCAGTAACACCTATATTTGTACACCCTCCTCCACTGCCTGCCTCACTTCCATCTTTTCCTCCCTTCTGCTTCCCAGAGATAGTGCCCCCAATGAACTGGCAGCAGGTGAATGTTTCTTGTTGTTTGTGGCAGGCTCTAGGAAACCTAGGCTAGCATAGTAATTTTGGTAGTGGATTCTTCAACTGGAAAATAAAACATGAAATAAATGATGGTTTTCACAAAGTCAGGCACAGGGCCCTGCAGACTCAAAATCCAGACTGGCTGAGAGGGTTGGGAAAGGGCCTTTAAAGAGGTAATTAAGGTAAAATGGGGTCATAGAGGTGGGCCCTAATCCAGCATGACTGGTATCCTTATAAGAAGAGGAGATTAAGACACAGAGGGAAGACCATGTGATGACAAAGGGAGAAGCCAAGGAGAGAGGTCTCAGAATGAAACCAATCTTGGACACCTTGATCTTGGACTTCTAGCTTCCAGACTGTGAGGAAATAAAATTTCTGTTACATAAGCCACCCAGTTTGTGCTATTTGTTCCCACAGCCTTCAAAAACTAAAACACGGTTCATGGAATCAGAACAAGTCAAGTTAATTACATAACTTGAATAATTAATGTCACTGGAATAAGCTTGTCTGATTAGTCCTGCTCCACAATAAAGACAGTTCTCTCCTGGGGGTACTTCACTATAACATCCCACCATGTAAACACAATAAATAGTTTTTAGTTCTAAAAGCTCAAGAATATTTTCAGTTCATGGAACTATGAACTGGAACTATGTTGTGAAACTGAAGCTTTGATCAGATAAAAGTCGCTCTTTTTAAATTAATCTTATTTATTACCATTTATTTAGTTGCTTCACTAAACATGAATAGCTCCTGCAGCTTCCTATTTCAAAATCACTTGCAGAAAGTGACAGAGAGGCATGGACATATATACACTACCAAACGTAAAATAGATAGCTAGTGTGAAGCAGCCGCATAGCACAGGCAGATCAGCTCGGTGCTTTGTGACCACCTAGAGGGGGGGATAGGGAGGGTGGGAGGGAGGGAGACACAAGAGGGAAGAGATATGGGGACATATGTATATGTATAACTGATTCACTTTGTTATAAAGCAGAAACTAACACACCATTGTAAAGCAATTATACCCCAATAAAGATGTTAAAAAAATAATAACTTGCGGGCTTCCCTGGTGGCGCAGTGGTTGAGAGTCCGCCTGCGGATGCAGGGAACACGGGTTCATGCCCTAGTCTGGGAGGATCCTGTATGCCGGGGAGCGGCTGGGCCCGTGGGCCATGGCCGCTGAGCCTGCGCGTCCGGAGCCTGTGCTCCGCAACGGGAGAAGCCGCAACGGTGAGAGCCCCGCGTATCGCAAAAACAAAACAAAACAAAACCTTGCAACTTGGATTATTAGTACACTTTTTTATTAGAATGGTTGACTTCAGGGGTGGCTGTTCTTTTGTTTTCTGTTCCAGGTACTTATTATCAAATTTACATTAATAATTCTGTTAGTAAGAGGTAATTATTTTTGTTTCTTTTTTATGCACTGTTTCTGCAACAATCAACCTCAAAGTTGTTTTGTTTGTTTGTTTGTTTGTTTGCTGTAAGTGGGCCTCTCACTGCTGTGGCCTCTCCCGTTGCGGAGCACAGGCTCCGGACGCGCAGGCTCAGCGGCCATGGCCCATGGGCCCAGCCGCTCCCCAGCATGCGGGATCCTCCCAGACTGGGGCATGAACCCGTGTCCCCTGCATCGGCAGGCGGACTCTCAACCACTGCGCCACCAGGGAGGCCCTCAAAGATTTTTTAAAATACTAAAGTAGATTAAATTCCAGCTTTTATGTATTTCTTCTATTACATAATTCCCCTACATCCAACCTAGTAAGACTATACTCTAATTACATTTCACATGTGCTATAAAATTTTTCTGTTTAAAACAAATTACTCTGACTCAGAAAGGAATAACATTTGCTTGAACATTTAGGACACCTGGCATTAGGTTAGCAACTACCAAATTCATATATGATCTAAAATAGTAATTAGAAACACTTTTTTTTTTTTTTGGCGGTACTTGGGCCTCACTGTTGTGGCCTCTCCCGTTGCAGAGCACAGGCTCCGGACGCGCAGGCTCAGCGGCCATGGCTCACGGGCCCAGCTGCTCCGCGGCATGTGGGATCCTCCCGGACCGGGGCACAAACCCGTGCTCCCTGCATCGGCAGGCGGACTCTCAACCACTACACCACCAGGGAAGCCCCTAGAAACACTCTTAATTCATGCTAATGAATAATTATAATTGTACTAAATATTACTAATTAGGCAGGGTGCAAACAAGCATCAGGAAAAAATCAGAAGAAGAATATTATTTCTTAACATTATATTTATGTTAAAAATATATTTAGTTTTCTTTGTTACTTTTAAAAGTAACAAAGTGGTGCACAGGTCAATAAATTACTAAAACTTGTAGTTGATCTTTAAGTCTACAGCAGCTTTTAAGAAATTGTAATTTGTAATTTAACAGAAATGTTAAATTCTGCTGAACTGTTACCAGTTTGAAGCATTTCTATTCTCTGTGTATAATTCATCTCTCATACATTTCTCTACTATTAATTTATATTTTTGCTGAAATAATTTACCAATTCAATAGTTAGCCATTTTACCCCTACCTCCTTCTGTGTTGTGGTGTCGTAATGTCTCTTGTGCTCTTAACTTATAGCCTTCAAAAATCGATAGCAAAGAAGGATCAATGAATAATGATTAAACCTAAATCCATTAGCTAATTTAAACAGGTAAAGCTTTTAAAAAGCTTAAGCTTGGTGCATTTAACAAGAAGAAAAACAAATAAATACACTCAACATTATCATCAGTAAGAAAACAAAGGACATGGAAAATTCACAAATGGAATATTTAGTAAAAGCCAATTTTACAGTGACTGCCAAAACAATACTAATGAAAATATACAACACACACCAGAACAGTGCTTCTCAACTTTTAACGTGTATACTAATTACCTGGGAATCTTGTTAAAATGGAGATTCTAATTTAGTAGGTCCAGCACAGGGCCAGAACTTCCGTGTTCCTAACAAGTCCCTATGTAATAGCTGTGTAGGTAGTTCAAGGACCTCACTCTGAGTAGCAAGGACTTAGTGTGCACCTTACTCTGGGTAAACTTATGAAATGCTTTAATTTGGTTTCAAGTCAAATAAAAAAGTAATCCTTGAGGGCTTCCCTGGTGGCGCAGTGGTTGAGAGTCCGCCTGCCGATGCAGGGGACACGGGTTCGTGCCCCGATCCCGGAAGATCCCACATGCCGCGGAGCGGCTGGGCCCGCGAGCCATGGCCGCGGAGCCTGTGTGTCCGGAGCCTGTGCTCCGCAACGGGAGAGGCCGCAGCAGTGAGAGGCCCGCGTACAGCAAAAAAAAAAAAAAAAAAAAAAGTAATCCTTGAAATCTTTAATGAACGTTTATTGAGTACCTAGTATGATCTAGACCAGGAGGTCCCAGGTTGCCAGACCAGAAGCACCAGCATCACTCAGGAACTCGTTATACAGCTGACCCATGAACAACGTGGGGTTGGGGTGTCGACCCTGACTCCGTCAAAAATCCAGGTGTAACATTACAGTTGGCCCTCTGTATCCAAGGTTCCATATCCATGGATTAAACCCACCAGATTGTGTGGGACTGTAGTCTGTATTTATTGAAAAAAAACTGCGTATAAGTGGACCCCTGCAGTTCAAACCTGTACTCTTCCAGGGTCAACTGTAAATGCAAACCCATGAACCCCACCCGGACTTACTGAAGCAGACTCTGAAGGTGGGGCTCAGGAGTCTTTTAATTAGCTTTCCAGATGATTCTGGTGCATACTAAGTTTTGAGAAACACTACTCTAGACACTATGCTGAGGGCTTGGGATGTAAGCCTGGGTATGTGACTCTTCTTGCTTTAAAAAAATCTCAGTCTAGTAGGAAGTCTGCTGAGCCAGTAAACACCGGTCAAATATGCGGTCAGTACAAAACCAGAATGACAGACAAAGTGGCACCTAACATAGCAGAGCATGTAAAGAAGGTTTCCTAGAAAAGGTCACAGGAGCTGAGTCTTATAAGGAGTTAGACATCAGAAGACAGTCACATGTACAACATATGCAAAGGTAATGCAAGAGGAAGTTTGGCACCTGTGAAAAACTGCAAGTAATTCAGTCCAGACGGCTTGAGTGTGGGGTGTTTGAGGACTTCCATTCTGGCTGCTTTTCACCTGTCAAAAGATAAAACAAAAACCATTAGAGCTGATAAAAATTACAAAGTTAGATCTATTAACTTCCTGGTAAGGGAGCCCATTCTATGAAGAATTTCACTGATGGGGAAAAGTCAAAAGTTTTTAAGTGCTAGAAAGGGGGAGTTCATGGGAGTAGTGCTAACTAAGGATGGGAAACTCGTGCTCTGGATATGGGACAGAATGAATCTATAGGTCGGTACACAGTTGGTTAAAATAAAACAAAAATCCTGTTGTTCATTCGTTGGGGAAATGTCTTTAGTCAAGTCCAGTGAGGAGAGTCTGACTTCTCAGGGCCACTGAGATTTATGGACCCTTATCAGCTTCAGTCTACTGCGCTGAATCACAAAAGTCAGTTAATATCTCCTAGGCAAGCTCCACTTTAAGTGGGAAATTTTCCTTGGCAATCCCTCCTCTTTGTCCTTCCTCATCTTGAGATGCCAGATGAGCACACAAAGGAGAGCAAATCATCAGATTATCAGCTTTCCCACCACCATCTTAGGCTTGGGTGCCGTTCTCACAGGATTCCACTGTGTTTATCCAAGTGGTTTCAGTCTCCTCTTGATGTAGTATACTTGGAATGTACAACAGCAATTAAGGTTATGTTAATAATACACTTGACACACCCTTTGCACTTTCTCGGGTTAATAGCAACCTTAGACCTACTGAACTACTTCTAGGTGTAAGGCCTGAGAGGAGCTCTAAAAGCACCAATGAGTAGCTGTAAAGATAAAAAAACAAAAACAAAAAGAATGCTGAAGTCCGAGCTAGGGAGTTTCAAGAAAGGGTGAGTGGTCAATAGCGTAAAATACTACAGACAAGTACACCAAAATGAGGACAAGAAAGTGTCCACAAAATTTTACCACAAGTGTTGGTGACCTCAGTTAGGGCAGTTGAGGAAAGCCGAAGAATGAATAGAATTGAATAAATAGGGATTGGAAGTGCTCAGTACTCTTTCAAAGAAACTTGGTTTCTTTGGCTGTGATTCACATCAAGTGCTGCCAAGCCCAATCTAGGTTTTCCATTTCTTTTTATTTGTAGGGCTAGAAATGCCATTCAGATCATCTTGCTTATTATGTGCCAAGTACCACTTTACAAAACTATCATTTCATCGTGTCCTCTCACGGCAATCCTATTGATGAAAAAAGTGAAAAAATTATGAGAAAAATGGGGCTTCCAGGGGTTTACTTGCTCTAGATTCAATAATTTGACTCGAAAGCCTTCTAACATTGTGTACAATGCCTTGGTGGTTATTTAATTGTCTGGGAGAGCCACTAAAGTACATAAGAGATAAAAGGCTGGGGAATGTAGGTGACACTAGTCACTTCTCCGGGGTGAGATAAACTGCTTCAGCTTCCAACATTATCAGTTCATCATCCATCATTCCTGCATCCCACATCCAGCCCTCATCCCTCCACCCGCCCATGCTTGTTTCAAGAAGGCCCAGCGCAAACTACAAAGACTGAGACGCACATGTCGCCAAGGTAACACTCCACTGTTACATACCGAGGTCTTCCCCCGCTTTCCTTTGGTACGCAAGCAAACCCAGCCCCTCCAAGTTTAGAGGTTCAGATAAGAGTTTGGGGTAGTTTGGATCCTCGGGCTTCCGTAGGTGCTGGTACTTCAGCAGCCTCTGGCCCCGCCCCTAGCAACGCATTGGTTTGTTAACAACCTGCCGGCAAGCAGGCTGCTAGGTGCGCTGGTGGGCTGCCTCCGCGGGATGCGGGTGGCGTCGCGGTGGCCGAGTCCACGGCTGGACCCCCGGGACCTTTCGCGACTCTAGTGGCTCTCAGGTGGCTTTCACTTCTCGGTGACGGGGCCTCTTGCAGTCTCGCGGCTGCGGGCACAGTGTAGGACAGGAGGACACCCCCCATCCCTCACTCCGCCTCCACAGCCATGTCTACAGCGGAGGCTACGGCGACGGCCCAGGCCCGGGCACCCGGTAGCAGGATCAAGTCCAGCAGCCCTCGCCAAATCCCTGTAGTCGGGGTGGTGACGGAGGACGAGGAAGCGCAGGTATGGCCAGGTGTCTGTGCTTTGGAGGGTGTGAAGGCGGGGGCGGGGGTTGAGATCTGGGGGCGGAGATGATGCCTGGGGGCAGCAAGGGAGGAAACGGGGGCCCGAGGGGAAACCAGGGGAGCCCGGGGGACTGTGGTTCAAAGCTCAAAGCTGATCCCTTTGACAACTGCGCCGCCTGCGAGGGGAGTTGGCTGTCGTCGACCAACCTGTCTGGGGACTCGTGTCTCGAGGTCCTCCCGGAGCGTCCCAGTAAACTGAGTAGGCAAGGTTTGGCGGCTTCTCTTCGAAAAGTGTGGTCCCACGAAGGGCCTGAGAGGGAGGGAAACATTCTTAGCGAAAACTTGGATTTGATAACCCCTTCGTTTGCGCTGGGCTTTTATATGTAGATCGCTGTTATCGTGTGATGTTCTTGATATAGGGGTAAATCCTCCCGTGTTTAAATTTGCTGCTACCAAAACCTGCACCTGGAGGGGAGGAAAATACTATTAAAATTAGAAATTTAGCAACATTTTTATATGAAATTGGAAGCTGGTTAGGAGTGCGTCGGAGAGAATTGGGATCGAATAGAATTGATTTATTGTGCTTGTATTTGGTTTTTAGTTTATTCTTTGTCATACAAAACTAGTTCTTTCGAATTTCTGTTGAGAAATTTCACTTCAGAACCCTGGCTTGGATCTCCATTCGTAGCGAGGGTGTTTAGAAACTCCAAGGCGTTTGTTTCATACTGGGGTTCCATTGCTCTTCCCCAGAGATCCATGATCAAGCCCTAAATTAACGTGAATTCTATGGAGGAAATTTGCTCTACCTCCTCACGCTGATGGCGTGGGACTACTATGGGAATTCCTGCTGAGGCTTCACAAGTCTCAGGCTGCGTCAGGAACCTCGTCTCCTGCGTCCACATCCTGGAGGCTTGGAGAGTTCCTTAGGAGAGGCTAGTTGACTGGGGACCTCTTCTATGGTGGGAGTAGGGTTGTGCTCTCTGAAGATGGCCAGACATTCAACCCACAGAGAAACAACACTTCTGCATGAGGAGGAGCAGGTGTTAGGGTAATTTACCTAATCGGGTTTGTGGAAGTATTCCAATCCAGGTGCAGATAATTTTGAGGAACAACAGCTGTCCCTTCACTCCCAAGGCTGCAAGGGGGCTCAACACTACTGCTGTTCTCCCAGGCATGGGGCAAAACTGACAAGTAGGTGAATTTGGTATCTGATGGCTGTCATTCTTCCTTTACTTGGTATTTAAAAAAAAGAAGGGATGGGGGTCTCAAGGTTATAGGAGGTAGGCAAGAGTGGGTTAAAAAGAAGAAGAAAAAAGGGGAAATACTTTTAACAGGCCATTGCCAAAGTAGTCTACAATGTATCAAATAATGCAGAACAAGTATACCTGTGTATATGTGTGTTTATTTTCTCCCTTCCCTTTCTTTTCCTCTTTCATTACTGCCTCTTCTTACAGGGCCTAGGTTTCTCCTCCAGGAAGAAATCGGTTTGTATTCATCAAAGTTCCTACCCTGTTAATAACTGCTTCTAGGGATATTAACATTTTTTATAGTACTGAAGATAAAGGCAGTTTCTACCAAAAGAAATGAAATTGAAAAAAGACATCTTAGAACTGGGAGAAATGGTCTCTTAGCTTTCCTGAGTTTTGTCTGTGGTTGTTTTTGCAAATGAGGACCCTAAGGCCCTGAGAAGTTAACTGAGAGTTACTCAGTTTCTTTACTGGGAGTGGAGTCTGGTGCTCTTTGCCACTTAAAATGATAACCTTTATAGATCTCTGCCTTGGAACTCTAAATGCTTCCAATCTTTTCAAACCTTTCTATATTTGCAGCCTCCTCCTCTTCCTACAGTGACAGTACAGTATATCCTAGTAGCTAAAAGTGAGACTGTGGAGTCTACCTCAATCCATTAAGCCAGCTTCATCATATGCTTGAGAAATCACAAATTGTTCACCCTTTATCTATTTCCTATTTATTTTAATGTTGTTCCTCTTATTATAAAGAATCAGAAGCCCTTTGGAGCAGTGATTATTCAAAATTTAATGTGCATTTGGAGCACCTGAGGAACTTATTAAACTATATAGATTCTAATTCTGTAGGTCTGGGTGGAGCCCTGGATTCTGCTTTTCTAACAGGTTTTCAGCTGATGCCATTGCTACTGGTTGAAGGACTCCATTTTCCACTCAGAGTAGCAACACTTAGTGTATCATAGCTGCAGTATGGTATGTACAGTGTGACGGTTTCACAGCAGCTAACTCCTGGAAAGCCATAGGAGATGGTTTTACATGGACTCAGATTATAAAACAAAGTAAACAATAACAACAACAATAAAAATTCCAACCCTCCCCCTGCCAGGTCAGATGATATGGTACCAAATGGGGCTTTAAAAGAACTACTTGCTCTCCTTTGCTGTCACCACAGTGCCTCAGTCAGTCCTGGATTACTGTTACATCCTTTGGGTCTCACCTCTTCCTCTCTTCCCACTCCATTCTCCATGAACACCACTTTACCATCCTCCTTGCTACCTCTGAGTCCCACCTGTTCTTTCTTTCAGGCTTCTGCAGTAGCTCCTTATTTTTTTATTATTATTATTTTTTTTGCGGTACGTAGGCCTCTCACTGTTGTGGCCTCTCCCGTTGCGGAGCACAGGCTCTGGACGCGCAGGCTCAGCGGCCATGGCTCACAGGCCCAGCCGCTCCGCAGCATGTGGGATCTTCCCGGACCGGGGCACGAACCTGTGTCCCCTGCATCGGCAGGCGGACTCTCAACCACTGCACCACCAGGGAAGCCCAGTAGCTCCTTATTGCTTCCCTCACTTAATACCATTACATTGACCAGATCACTCAACTCTCTAAACCTGGTCCTTTTTCTGTAAAACAAGCCTGTACTAGATGAGTGTTCCCCAAACTTGGGTGACCATCACAGTCATCTGAGGAACTTTTTTAAAAAAACCCTGTACATAGCTGGGTCCTTCCCTAGATTTACTTAATCATAATCCTTTAAGTGATTTTTAGCCTCAGAACCACTGAACTAGATGGTATCTAAGGTGTCTGCCATCCTCAAAGTGCCTCAGGTCCACTTCTTGTCCTGTTTGCAAGATTTCCCAATGTAGAGTCTGTACTTTATCTGTACCATGTACTCTGCGTAGTGCCACCTCCGTGAGGGCAGAAACCTTCTCTGTTGTTTTTCTCTGTAGTGGCCCCTATTATCCCCCAGTAGCACCCAGCACAACACCTGGTACACAGGAGGGGATATTAAATATGTATTGAATGAATGCCCTCCCCTCTTTTCTGAATTTAAATCTTACCCTACCTTCAGATCCTACCTCTCCACCATAAAGTAACCCCCCAGTAGGACACACTTCCCATTCATTTTCACTCTCACAGACCTTCTTCTCATAAATGGGTGTAGTCCTTGGTCTGAGTCTCATAGTTTCTCACCTAATTATCAGTTGTTTTATGTTTGTTACTATTTCATTTGTCTTGTTTTGTCTCTCCCTCTCCTTAAGTGTAGAACATATATCTTAATACTTGCGTGTCCCTCCCCTCTCAACTCTGAGTTCAGAGTAGAAATTTAAGTCCTCATTAGTAGCTGATAAAGCCTTTTGTGTTCCAGCCACACTGGCTTCCTAGCATCTCCTCAACCATGCCAGGTGTACCCTGCCTAAGGGCCTCTGCACTTGCTATGCCCACTGCCTGGACGTTTTCCCCTTTTTATCCATGGCTTGTTCCCTTACCTCCTTCAAGACTTTGCTGAATTTTTACCCACTCTGTGAGTCTTTTGCTGACCACTGCTTAAGCATCCTAGCACTTTCTACTCCCGTTTCTCCGGAGCATTATCTTGCAATATACTATATAACTTATTGTCTCCACCAAAGCATATCAATTCTTTATAAAAGCAGGAGATTTTGTGTGTTTATTTAATGCCATATCTTCAGCACTTAGAACAATGACACAACAGAGGCACACAGTAATCTTTGTAGAATAAATATGATTGCGATTAGTTTTTTTTTTTTTCACTTGCGTAGTATCATGGCTGAGCTTCCTTGCCCAAATTTGCTTTCCCTCTGAGAACCTGCACAATCTGCTAGTTGATGACATATTCTGCCACTATCTGTAATACTGCCATGGACTATGTCATTAAATTGCCTACCCCTGCTTTGGAGTAATTGCTGGAAGTAGCCTCTGTGGTCAGCTGAGAAGTCAGGCAGAGAATGAAGGTGCAAAGAACCAGTGTTTCTGCATCAGACAGCCCTGATAGCCCATATACTAGCTATGTGACCTTAACAAGTTAGATATCAGGGCCTCAGTTTCAACAACAGGGATAATCTATCTTCATATGGTATATTTGAGGATTAATTAAGATATAAAGTACCAGACACATAAATGGACCACAATAAATGTTAGATCCTTTCCCTATAACTAAGTATCAAAGGAGCAGGACTTTCCGCCTTTGAAATGTTCCTTGGTAAAGTGGGAAAATAAGTTCATTCTATAACTTGACGTAAGTGGAGGTCTAGTTTTCTTCAAAGCAGTTTATTAAGCTTTTGATCTTAAAAGGTTTTGTTAAATGTTTTTACAATTTCTCCATAAACATCTTATGATGATAATAACAGCAATTATTTTTATTTTTACATCTGTATGTTCTCTCTTCTACACCCTGCCTGTGTGATCTCATTTGCCAGACTGTTCCAGTTATTACTTTACGCCTGTGACTTAGAAATCTCTGCCCCAAATTTAACTCATCTCCAGCCTCAACACAAGCTTCTTCCTCCAGCATCCCTGTCTCAGCAAATGGTGCCAACCATTTATGTAATTCCTCAAGCCTGTCCATCCTCCTTACCTTTTCCTTCTCTTTCCCACCAAATCAAATCACTCATTAGGTCCTGCTGATTCTGCCTCCTTGATGCTTTTCATTCCATTCGTTGTTGTGTATCCCGATTGCCACCTCCTTAGTCAAGGCCTGAAGTCACAGACTGGTCTCCCACCTCCAGTCTAGATCTTTCCAGTTCAGTCGCTACTCAGCAGACAGAATTATCTTTTTTATTGTTACATTCCTCTGGTTAAAACCTGTGGAAATCAATGAAGACCACCCTAGTGAGAACGAACAGGGGCTTGCTGTTCAGAGCTTGCTATAGAAAGAGAATCTGACAGCATTGCTTACATTTAGCAGAGACTCCCAAGGCAGGCAGGGGAGCTTTACAGTGAATAAAAGGGAGGCTTCTGATTTGCTCTGGTTGGAGGTTGTTGCCTTGGGGAAGCTGGAAGTGAGCTAGCTAGAAGCAAGGCAACCTGTGTGATTGATTTGGGAAGCATACTTGTCTTTTTCTGGTTGGCTCTGAGTGACAAATTGGGGTAAAAAATAGAGAATCTGACAATCATTGACCAGATACTGACTTTTCTGAGCCAATTGCTGCAGAAGTTGTGGTTTGACTCCCCAGGTTGGCTGCTACAGAGATTGTAGGACAGAATTCTGTTGCTAGATATAGTCTGGCCTTTGTCTGTTTTTATATCCAGTCTCTCAGATCATTCAATAGCTTCTGATGATCATTAGCATAGTATACAAGGCCCTCTGTAAAATGGGGTTAATAATAGTATCTACCTCATAGAATTCAGTTAGTAAATTCATTTAGTGCTTACAGCTGTACCTAGAAATAGACTTTGCCTAATAAGTTTTAGCTATCACCATTATTGTTATTATCATCATTATTATTATTCATGATTTGATCTCTACTTACCTTATCAGCATCATCTGTAGCTACTATCCTCTGAACTATCTTCTCCAACCTACTGAATGTCTCACCAGTCCTTAAATGCCATGTTTTCTCTCGTCTCCAGGCCTTCACACGTGCTACTTCCTTTGCTCCATCTCTCAACCCTTCAGTTCATCTCGTAAATCCTACTCAGTCTCACCTCTGCTTGAAGATCACTTCTTTCAGAAGCTGTCCCAGATTCCCATCCCTCCTCCCCATACCATTCTGTCCCCCTCTATATAGTTCCAGAGCACACCTCCCAGCATTCATGAAGCATTTTGTAGCATGTTATCTGTATCACCCACATCTCATGCCAGATTGATAGGTACTTGAAGTCAGGGCACTGCGTTCCCCACACCTAGCACAGTTTCTGAAATGTCGAAGCTGCTTATAACTATTTATAGAAGGAGGAAAAGGCTAAGGGAGGGAGGGAGAGAGGGAGAAATCTTAAAAATATAATATGTGCCATGCAAGTAAAACACAGGGTAACATGTAGTAATATAAGATAAATTTAGAGATAATACAAGATAAATCTATGCTTTAATCTTTGTTGTGGCCTCTCCCGCTGCCGAGCACAGGCTCCAGATGCGCAGGCTCAGCGGCCATGGCTCACGGGCCCAGCCACTCCGCGGCATGTGGGATCTTCCTGGACCAGGGCATGAACCCGTGTCCCCTGCATCGGCAGGCGGACTCTCAACCACTGTGCCACCAGGGAAGCCCTATGCTTTAATCTTTATACACTCTTTCTTGGAAAAGTTATACCTGGTCATTTGGGGGAAAAAATTCTGAAAATACATACAGGTATTAAAAAAATTTTTTTTTTGCTCTGACATTTCATTTCAATATCTTTTCCAACCCTCAAAGCCAATATTGCAGGAAATCGGAAAATAAAAACTCACTATATATATTTATTTCTCTGAGAACACAGGAAGAAAAAGGACAACTGAGGTAGTGGCAGATGGCACTGTTAAATCCCAAAACCTTAAAAGGCAAAATTCTAGTTATCAAAAAATTTTGTAACAGTAAATTTAATAATTTAAACAATTTAATAGTAAGATGTAACAATTTTAATGTTAATCATAATACCAAGGGTAAATAAGTATATAATAAATCCTTTTTTTTCTTTTTTTTTATATGGCAGGTTCTTATTAGTCATCAATTTTATACAAATCAGTGTATACATGTCAATCCCAGTCTCCCAATTCAGCACACCACCATCCCTACCCCCCCGCGGTTTTCCCCCCTTGGTGTCCATACATTTGTTCTCTACATCTGTGTCTAAACTTCTGCCCTGCAAAATGGTTTATCTGTACCATTTTTCTACGTTCCACATACATGTGTTAAAATACGATATTTGTTTTTCTCTTTCTGACTTACTTCACTCTGTATGACAGTCTCTAGATCCATCCACGTCTCAACAAATGACTCAACTTTGCTCCTTTTTATGGCTGAGTAATATTCCATTGTATATATATACCAACTCTTCTTTATCCATTCGTCTGTTGATGGGCATTTAGGTTGTTTCCATGACCTGGCTATTGTAAATAGTGCTGCAATGAACATCAGGGTGCATGTGTCTTTTTGAATTGTGGTTTTCTCTGGGTATATGCCCAGTAGTGGGATTACTGGATCATATGGTAATTCTATTTTTAGTTTTTTAAGGAACCTCCATACTGTTCTCCATAGTGGCTCTATCGATTTACATTCCCACCAACAGTGCAAGAGGGTTTCCTTTTCTCCACACCCTCTCCAGCATTTGTTGTTTGTAGATTTTCTGATGATGCCCATTCTAACTGGGGTGAGGTGATACCTCATTGTAGTTTTGGTTTGCATTTCTCTAATAATTATTGATGTTGAGCAGCTTTTCATGTGCTTCTTGGCCATCTGTATGTCTTCTTTGGAGAAATGTCTATTTAGGTCTTCTGCCCATTTTTGGATTGGGTTATTGTTTTTTTAATATCGAGCTGCATGAGCTGTTTATATATTTTGGAGATTAATCCTTTGTCCATTGCAAATATTTTCTCCCATTCTGAGGGTTGTCTTTTCGTCTTGTTTATAGTTTCCTTTGCTGTGCAAAAGCTTTGAAGTTTCATTAGGTCCCATTTGTTTATTTTTGTTTTTATTTCCATTACTCTAGGAGGTGGATCAAAGAAGATCTTGCCATGGTTTATGTCAAAGAGTGTTCTTCCTATGTTTTCCTCTAAGAGTTTTATAGTGTCCAGTCTTACATTTAGGTCTCAAATCCATTTTGAGTTTATTTTTGTGTATGGTGTTAAGGAGTGTTCTAATTTCATTCTTTTACATGTAGCTGTCCAGTTTTCCCAGCACCACTTATTGAAGAGACTGTCTTTTCTCCATTGTATATCTTTGCCTCCTTTGTCATAGATTAGTTGACCATAGGTGCGTGGGTTTATCTCTGGGATTTCTATCTTGTTCCATGATCTGTGTTTCTATTTTTGTGCCACTACCATTTTGTATTGATTATTGTAGCTTTCTAGTATAGTCTGAAGTCAGGGATTCTGATTCCTTCAGCTCCGTTTTTTTCCCTCAAGACTGCTTTGGTTATTCCGGGTCTTTTGTGTCTGTATACAAATTTTAAGATTATTTGTTCTAGTTCCATTAAAAATGCCACTGGTAATTTGATAGGGATTGCATTGAATCTGTAGATTGCTTTGGGGAGTATAGTCATTTTCACAGTATTGATTCTTCCAATCCAAGAACATGGTATATCTCTCCATCTGTTGGTATCCTCTTTAATTTCTTTCATCAGTGTCTTATAGCTTTCTGCATACAGGTCTTTTGTCTCCCTATGTAGGTTTATTCCTAGGTATTTTATTCTTTTTGTTGTAATGGTAAATGGGAGTGTTTCCTTAATTTCTCTTTCAGATTTTTCATCATTAATGTATAGGAATGCAAGAGATTTCTGTGCATTAATTTTGTATCCTGCAACTTTACCAAATACATTGATTAGCGCTAGTAGTTTTCTGGTGGCATCTTTAGGATTCTCTATGTATAGTATCATGTCATCTGCAAACAGTGACAGTTTTACTTCTTCTTTTCCAATTTAGATTCCTTTTATTTCTTTTTCTTCTCTGATTACTGTGGCTAGGACTTCCAAAACTATGTTGAATAAGAGTGGTGAGAGTGGACATCCTTGTCTCGTTTCTGTTCTTAGAAGAAAGGCTTTCAGTTTTTCACCATTGAGAATGATGTTTGCTGTGGGTTTGTCATATATGGCCTTTATTATTTTGAGGTAGGTTCCCTCTATGCCCACTTTCTGGAGAGTTTTTATCATAAATGGGTGTTGTATTTTGTCAAAAGCTTTTTCTGCATCTATTGAGATGATCATATGGATTTTATTCTTCAATTTGTTAATATGGTGTATCACATTGATTGATTTGCATATACTGAAGAATTCTTGCATCCCTGGGATCACTCCCACTTGATCATGGTGTATGATCCTTTTAATGTGTTGTTGGATTCTGTTTGCTAGTATTTTGTTGAGGATATTTGCATCTATATTCATCAGTGATATTGGTCTGTAATTTTCTTTTTTTGTAGTATCTTTGTCTGGTTTTGGTATCAGGATGATGGTGGCCTCATAGAATGAGTTTGGGAGTGTTCCTTCCTCTGCAATTTTTTGGAAGAGTTTGAGAAGGATGGGTGTTAGCTCTTCTCTAAATGTTTGATAGAATTCACCTGTGAAGCCATCTGGTCCTGGACTTTTGTTTGTTGGAAGATTTTTAATCACAGTTTCAATTTCATTACTTGTGATTGGTCTGTTCATATTTTCTATTTCTTCCTGGTTCAGTCTTGGAAGGTTATACCTTTCTAAGAATTTGTCCATTTCTTCCAAGTTGTCCATTTTATTGGCATAGAGTTGCTTGTAGTAGTCTCTTAGGATGCTTTGTATTTCTGCGGTGTCTGTTGTAACTTCTCCTTTTTCATTTCTAATTTTATTGATTTGAGTCCTCTACTTGTTTTTCTTGATGAGTCTGTCTAATGGTTTATCAAGTTTGTTTATCTTCTCAAAGAACCAGCTTTTAGTTTTATTGATCTTTGCTATTGTTTTCTTTGCTTCTATTTCATTTATTTCTGCTCTGATCTTTATGATTTCTTTCCTTCTGCTAACTTTGGGTTTTGTTTGTTCTTCTTTCTCTAGTTCCGTTACATGTAAGGTTAGATAGTTTATTTGAGATTTTTCTGTTTCTTGAGTTAGGCTTGTATAGCTATAAACTTCCCTCTTAGAACTGCTTTTGCTGAATCCCATAGGTTTTGGATCGTCGTGTTTTCCTTGTCATTTGTCTCTAGGTATTTTTTTATTTCCTCTTTGATTTCTTCAGTGATCTCTTGGTTATTTAGTAACGTATTGTTTAGCCTCCATGTGTTTGTGTTTTTTATGTTTTTTTCCCTGTAATTCATTTCTCGTCTCATAGCGTTGTGGTCATAAAAGATGCTTAATATGATTTCAATTTTCTTAAATTTACTGAGGCTTGATTTGTGACCCAAGATGTGATCTATCCTCTAGAATGTTCCGTGCGCACTTGAGAAGAAACTGTAATCTGCTGCTTTTGGATGGAGTGTCGTATAAATATCAATTAAATCTATCTGGTCTATTGTGTCATTTAAAGCTTCTGTTTCCTTATTTATTTTCATTTTGGTGATCTGTCCATTGGTGTAAGTGAGATGTTAAAGTCCCCCACTATGATTGTGTTACTGTCGATTTCCTCTTTTATAGCTGTTAGCAGTTGTCTTATGTATTGAGCTGCTCCTATGTTGGGTGCATTTATATTTATAATTGTTATATCTTCTTCTTGGATTGATCCCTTGATCATTATGTAGTGTTCTTCCTTGTCTCTTGTAATAATCTTTATTTTATTTTATTTTATTTATTTATTTTTTTTTTTTTTTTCTTTTTGCAATATGCGGGCCTCTCACTGCTGCGGCCTCTCCCGTTGCGGAGCACAGGCTCCGGATGCGCAGGCCCAGCGGCCATGGCTCACGGGCCCAGCCACTCCGCGGCATATGGGATCCTCCCAGACCAGGGCACGAACCCGTATCCCCTGCATCGGCAGGCGGACTCTTAACCACTGAGCCACCAGGGAGGCCCTAATAATCTTTATTTTAAAGTCTATTTTATCTGATATGAGTATAGCTACTCCAGCTTTTTTAAAATTTCCATTTGTATGGAATATCTTTTTCCATCCCCTCACTTTCAGTCTGTATGTGTCCCTAGGTCTGAAGTGGGTCTCTTTTAGATAGCATATATATGGGTCTTGTTTTTTTGGTAGGGTTAATTAATGAATTAATTAATTATTTACACACACACACACGCACACAGACACACACACACACACACACACACTGTATTTTATTTTTACATGAGATAAATAGACTGACACCAAGCATTGTAAATGGATGACCACAACAAAAGCAACAGTGATTGCAATTACCAAACACAAAACACACTCATACTATGTCATAATATTGTCATTCAGTCCAGTAATACTCCACTATAACAGCTCCTTTACTGTGAGTGAAAATTGATTTGTATATTTTTTTCCTCTGAGTCCTTGTGGGATTTTTTTTATTCAAACAGAAAGTCACAAAAATTATAATCATCCTCATCAGTTCACTCAGTCCCATGTAATTAATTTTTTTTCATCTTGTTCTTTTGTTAGCACTTTTATGCGTTCATCAGTTTTCCATTAGAGTTCTGAAAATGCTTATTCATTCAGTTCAGCAGTACAGTCAGTTACCAGAAACCTGTACTTGTCAGTCTTTTCCATGAACTCCTTGAAGATGAAGCCCTTCTATAGGAACATATTTGCAAAAGCATCAGAGTACACCCAGAACTGTCTGTAAATGACAAATGACTTTAAAATGACCACAGTTAAAGATTTGATGAAAGTTCATAATAATTCAATTGGCAAGGAAATTTAGTTATTTCTGAGATATACATTTTAAAGTAATAACTAGAATTATGACATATAACATTATACCAGAACATCTAAGATATTTAGAAATTTCATGTAATGTCTGAAACATTTATATTAACATATTTCCATGCAAATAACCCAATGAAAGTTTAGTATTAGTTGTTTTATTTGTTTGGTTGTTTGTTTATACTTCAGGTTCTTCTTAGTCATCAGTTTTATACACATCAGTGTATACATGTCAATCCTAATCGCCCAATTCAGCACACCACCATCTGCACCGCACTGCAGTTTTCCCCACTTGGTGTCCATACGTCCGTTCTCATCTGTGTCTCAACTTCTGCCCTGCAATGGGTCTTGTTTTTGTATCCACTCAGCAAGCCTGTGTCTTTTGGCTGGAGCATTTAATCCATTCACGTTTAAGGTAATTATCGATATGTATGTTCCTATGACCATTTTCTTAATTGTGTTGGGTTTGTTTTTTTAGGTCATTTTCTTCTCTTGTGTTTCCCACTTAGAGAAGTTCTTTTAGCATTTGTTGTAGAGCTGGTTTGGTGCTGCTGAATTCTCTTAGCTTTTGCTTTTCTGTAAAGCTTTTAATTTCTCCAACGAATCTGAATGAGATCCTTGCCGGGTAGTGTATTGTTGGTTGTAGGTTCTTCCCTTTCATCACTTTAAGTATATCATGCCACTCCCTTGTGGTTTGTAGAGTTTCTGCTGAGAAATCAGCTGTTAACCTTATGGGAATTCCCTTGTATGTTATTTGTCATTTTTCCCTAGCTGCTTTCAATAATTTTTGTCTTTAATTTTTGCCAGTTTGATTACTATGTGTCTCGGCATATTTCTCTTTGGGTTTATCCTGTATGGGACTCGCTGTGCTTCCTGGACTTGGGTGGCTATTTCCTTTCCCATATTAGGGAAGTTTTCAATTATAATCTCTTCACATATTTTCTCGGGTCCTTTCTCTCTCTCTTCTCCTTCTGGGACCCCTATAATGCAGATGTTGTTGCCATTAATGTTGTCCCAGAGGTCTCCTAGGCTGTCTTCATTTATTTTCATTCTTTTTTCTTTAGTTGTTCTGCAGCAGTAAATTCCACCACTCTGTCTTCCAGGTCACTAATTCATTCTTCTGCCTCAGTTATTCTGCTATTGATTCCTTCTAGTGTAGTTTTCATTTCAGTTATTGTATTGTTCATCTCTGTTTGTTTGTTCTTTAATTCTTCTAGGTCTTTGTTAAACATTTCTTGCATCTTCTCGATCTTTGCCTCCATTCTTTTTCCGAAGTCCTGGATCATCTTCACTATCATTATTCTGATTTCTTTTTCTGGAATGTTGCCTATCTCCACTTCATTTAGTTGTTTTTCTGGGGTTTCATCTTGTACCTTCATCTGGTACATAGCCCTCTGCCTTTTCATCTTGTCTATCTTTCTATGAATGTGGTTTTTGTTTCACAGGCTGCAGGATTGTAGTTCTTGCTTCTGCTGTCTGCCCTCTGGTGGATGAGGCTATCTAAGAGGCTTGTGCAAGTTTTCTGATGGGAGGGACTGGTGGTGGGTAGAGCTGACTGTTGCTCTGGTGGGCAGAGCTCAGTAAAACTTTAATCTGCTTGTCTGCTGAAAGGGTGGGGCTGGGTCCCCTCCCTGTTCGTTATTTGGCCTGAGGCAACCCAACACTGGAGCCTACCCAGGCTCTTTGGTGGGGCTAGTGTCGGACTATGGGAGGGCTCACACCAAGGAGTACTTCCCAGAACTTCTGCTGCCTGTGTCCTTGTCCCCACGGTGAGCCACAGCCACCCCCTGCCTGTGTAGGAGACCATCCAACACTAGCAGGTAGGTCTGGGTCAGTCTCCCCTGGGGTCACTGCTCCTTCCCCTGGGTCCCGATGTGCACAATACTTTGTGCCCTCCAAGAGTGGAGTCTCTGTTTCCCCCAGTCCTGTTGAAGTCCTGCAGTCATTTCCCACTAGGCTTCAAAGTCTGATTCTTTAGGAATTCCTCCTCCCATTGCCAGACCCCCAGGTTGGGAAGCCTGACGTGGGGCTCTGAACCTTCACTACAGTGGGTGGACTTCTATGGTATAAGTGTTCTCCAGTCTGCGAGTCACCCACCCAGCAGTTATGGGAGTAAATCCTTTTTGATTGTTAATTTTTGAAGTAAAAATCATAGGGCTTCGCTGGTGGCACAGTGGTTGGGAGTCCACCTGCTGGTGCAGGGGACACAGGTTCCTGCCCCGGTCCAGGAGGATCCCATGTGCCACGCGGCGGCTGGGCCCGTGGGCCATGGCCGCTGAGCCTGCGCATCCGGAGCCTGTGCTCCATGATGGGAGAGGCCACAGTGGTGAGAGGCCCGTGTACCGCAAAAAAAAAAAAAAAAAAAAAATCATATTGAGTAAATAAACTCACTCAGATACTTATTCTGCAGACTTAATGTTAGAACGCTTAACTGAAAATTGTTTTTGAAAGACATTTCTTGAGATCAGAACATGTGAGTTTGTAATTGTGAAAGGAAAGAAAATTCTAGCCCTAAGAGGCAATGGAATAATGACTGTGTAGAAAGGTGACTATGTAGAAATATGGAACGGTATGTATTATAGATTTAAAAATCAGAATATACAGTAGTGTTAACACTAAGTGAAATTATGTAAGGTATTTATACATGTAAATAAAAACAAAATAAAATATTAAAATACATATATAAAGCAGAAAATAATAAAAATAAAAATGTATTTTGATAAGAATAAGATTTTTTTCTTTTTGAATATTTTTTATATCATCATTACATCATCTTTTCAAACAGTTATTTTAAAGTAGAAATAAGTGTGAAAGCAGGAGAGATGGGAAGAAGGAAACAGAAGAGACTAGGATAGCTTAACCCATCTAATAGGAGTGAGCAGTATTGATATAACATTTGAATTAAAGAAAACGCCATGCAGCAAAGCATTAATCCCCAAGATAAATATAGCCAAAACTGCATTTAGAATTTGGACATTTCTGTACTATCATAAGTACTTAAACTTTGGATAACACCTTCTGTTTCCTTCCCCATTTACCTACAAATAACTTATATATGTTACACCCAGTGTTTGGTGCTGGGGATGCCAGAAAACAAAAGTCTTCCCTCAAAGTAAACTTTGGGATAGGGGATAAGGATGTAAACCATTTTAGAATAAGGTGACGGGAACTGTGATGAATATACATTCAAGGTTTTATGGGAGTACTCAGGAGGGACATTTGTTGTATCCTTTTTCCTCCCTTGGGGAGATGACACCTGAACTGTGTCTTGAAGGATCTGGGGAGGTTAACCAAGGAGACGGATAGGATTGTAACAACATAATCAAAACAGAGAAGGGGGTGAAAGGCATTAGTGGAGAGTCATTGAATGATTTAGATGTGTTGTGTTCAGATTTGAGTTTTACTGTTCTGACCAGAGGGTAGAACCATAAGGGTGCGAGACTAGAGGTGGGGAGAACAAACAGCAGGAAACCTTCAAAACTGAGTGAGAAATGAGAACTGAATAAATCATTAAGATGGAGTGGGCCAGATACTATAAAACTCTTAGAGGAAAACAGGCAGAACACTCTTTGACATAAATCACAGCAAGATCTTTCTCAATCCACTGCGTAGAGTAATGAAAATAAAAAGAACAATAAACAAATAGGACCTAATTAAACTTAAAAGCTTTTGCACAGCAAAGGAAACAATAAACAAAATGAAAAAACAACCCTTAGAATGGGAGAAAATATTTGCAAACAAAGCAACTGACAAGGGATTAATCTCCAAAATACACAAACAACACATGCAGCTCAATATCAAAAAAAACAAACAACCCAATCATAAAGTGGGCGGAAGACCTAAATAGATATTTCTCCAAAGAATACATACAGATGGCCAAAAAAAATATGAAAAGATGCTCAACATCACTAATTATTAGAGAAATGCAAATCAAAACTACAATGAGGTATCGCCTCACACTAGTCAGAATGGCCATCATCAAAAAATCTACAAACAGTAAATGCTGGAGAGGGTGTGGAGAAAAGGGAACCCTCCTACACTGTTGGTGGGAATGTAAATTGATACAGCCACTGTGGAGGTTCTTTGAAAAACTAAAAGTAGAGCTACCATTTGACCCAGCAATCCCACTCCTGGGCATATATCCAGAGAAAATCATAATATGAAAGGATGCATGCACCCCGATGTTCATTGCAGCACTATTTACAATAGCCAGGACATGGAAGCAACCTAAATGTCCATTGACAGAGGAATGGATAAAGAAGATGTGGTACATATATATACAATGGAATATTACTCAGCCATGAAAGGAATGAAATAATTCCATTTGCAGAGACATGGATGGACCTAGAGATTGTCATACAGGGTGAAGTAAGTCAGAAAGAGAAAGACGAATATCATATGATATCGCTTATACTGTATGTGGAATATAGAAACATGGTGCAGATGAACTTATTTGCCAAGTAGAAATAGAGTCGCAGATGTAGAAAACAAACTTATGGTTACCAAGGGGGGAAGGGGGAGGGTGGGAGGAATTGGGAGATTGGGATTGACATATATACATGACTGTATATAAAATAACTAATGAGAACCTACTGTATAGCACAGGGAACTCTACTCAGTGCTCTGTGGTGACCTAAATGGGAAGGAAATCTAAAAAAGAGTGGATATATGTATATGTATAACTGATTCACTTTGTTGTAGAGCAGCAACTAACACAACATTGTAAAGCAACTATACTCCAATAAAAAGTTTAAAAAAAAAAGATGGAGTGGGCTGAAGAAATATTTAAGATGTAAACTCTGTAGAACTTGGTAGTTCCTGTTTACTACTATGGGTGATGTAAGACTGCTGGGAGAGGGGATACCTGGTTCAGGAAGGCGACCGCCTACCTGTAGTTTAGAAGCTAGTCTTATGTATATATGCGTAGGCAAACTCAGTGTAATGTGTATGCATGAGATATGTAATATGTATGAATGAGATCGTTTTATTTTCCAAAGCATGGAAGTGCTATTATTTCAGATGCTCTCTTGGGCCTTTCGAGACTAAGAAATTTAAAGACATTAAGATTGTAAGATATGAGGGTGGGAGGTAGATGCAAGAGGGAGGAGATATGGGGATATATGTACAGCTGATTCACTTTGTTATAAAGCAGCAACTAACACACCATTGTAAAGCAATTATACTCCAATAAAGCTGTTAAAAAAATAATAATAATAAAGAAAAATAAAATGCAAAAAAAAAGATTATAAGGTAATACTAGAATTCAAGAGGTTTGGGGAGGGGTTCACTCCAAAATTTATTTACTCCTGTAAGTCTCATCTGCTTTTCATTATCCCTTACTATCTTTTTGTCATAAGATATATATAGATATATATATATTTTTTTAGATGTTGGGGGTAGGAGTTAATTAATTAATTAATTAATTTTTTGCTGTGTTGGGTCTTCATTTCTGTGCGAGGGCTTTCTCTAGTTGTGGCAAGCGGGGGCCACTCTTCATTGTGGTGCGCGGGCCTCTCACTATCGCGGCCTCTCTTGTTGCGGAGCACAGGCTCCAGACGCGCAGGCTCAGTAGTTGTGGCTCACGGGCCTAGTTGCTCCGCGGCATGTGGGACCGTCCCAGACCAGGGCTCGAACCTGTGTCCCCTGCATTAGCAGGCAGATTCTCAACCACTGCGCCACCAGGGAAGCCCTGTCATAAGATATTTTTAAGTTGCTAAGAGATAATGCCATATAAAAATAGTGTTTGATGTGATTTCTTGTTTCTCATGACATAGAATACTATGAGTTGTATTTTTTTTAGGGTGTTTTCAAGCCTATGGACCTAAATCATGTCATCAAACTCCTCGAAGAGACTGGTAAAGTAAGCTTTGAGAGAAAATTTCTCTATTTCACTTAGAAACTGTGATTTCCCTGAAAGGTAACATGTATTCCCCTAAATATGTCTCATTTCTCTCCTTTTGTTGAAAACATTTCAAATAGTATATGTCTCATCTTGAAGAACTATTTAAATTTAGTATGAATATATTTAACCTGGTAGGGAGGCTGGAAAAGAATAGATTTGATTACATGGGATGGACAAATCCATGGTGGATATAAACAGAAGAAATCATAAGAGTAAAGAAAGACTGATGTAGCCTCTGTTCATAGCTTATTACCAAGTAGGTTATGGGCACAAGGGTAGAAGTGTGTCATGATGTAGTACTTAAAAATTTCCTAATAAGAAATCAGGATATGTAAATACTCATATCCAGTCATAAGTAATTTATTTTGAGAGAACTCTTATACAGAATGTAATGGAAATAAAAATACAATACTCAAAATTGAGAGTTTAGGCATTGGGAGAAAGGATAATAAATGCATATGCATACATGTTTATATGACACTCTCCTGATGTTACCCAAGAATTGACTGAATGCCTAAAAAGCCAGTATACACTATAAAATTACTACAGGATGAAGATTGCATACTTTCAGTAAGTGGGAAATGGGCTGACCATGGTATAGCAGATCAAAACAATGTCCTGTGATTAGCAGGTGCAAAAATTTAGTCATTGTTTTAACATTTTTTAGTCTCTACATTTTTACATAGAAAGAAGAAAACACATTAAGAATAATGGCTTTATAAGAATAATTTATCTTTTGTTGGCTATGATTATTGTGAAAGTTATTTTTAATTGTGAATATATCTGCAGTTTTTAAAAAAGGAAACCCAACTACGTAGAGCTCCTACTAGCTGTTAAATAAGGGTAGGCAAAATATGTATGTATGTGTGTGTGTGTATGTATATATATGTGTTCATACATATGTATATATACACAGATATACATATATATATATATATTATATATATATGTGCCACAGTTTCTCACAAACAATTTAAGACGGTTAAAAGAACAGAAGTGATTCAGTCATGAAATTACATCAGTATACAGAGTTTTGTTTTGCTTTGTTTTGTTTTAATTGGCTGAAGCTATTTAGTTTGAGCCACTACATTGGGTATATTTTAGAGGTTAAAAATACAATTTCTGGAGTCAGATTGTCAAATTTGACTTCTTACATCACCATTTATTAGCTGTGTGATTTGGGTAATTACGTAGTGTTTCAGCTTGAGTTTCCTATTCCAAAAAAGAAGGATAATAAAAGTACCTCCTAATAGGGTTATTTTGAAGATTAATGAAATGATATGTATGTACCTTGCCTAAATGGTACCTGGCATAGAAAAATGCTCAACATACTTCAGTATTGTTAATATTATTTCTGGAAACAATTACTGCTTTTATATTAACCTAGTTTTGATTCACAATTCCTTATTCAAATATAAATGGTAGTTTATTTTTACCTTCACTGTTTTATGAAACATTTTTAATGCTTACATTATAATATAGTAATTTAAGAATTACTTGATAACATGTCTACTTTCTTTTTACACTAAGGAAAAAATTTTAAATCTCAACAGAATTAATAATACAAAAGAACTAAAATAGATAATTTGTTTTAGGATGATTTAGAAGAAAAACAACTTAAATCTGTCAAGAAAATGGTGCAGTGTTATCAGAATGGACTTGTATCCTTTACTTATATGTGTATGTTTGTTTTGTTTATCCTGAAATAGGAGATTTTTTTTTTTTCGTGGTACACACGCACGGGCCTCTCACTGTCGTGGCCTCTCCCGTTGCGGAGCACAGGCTCCGGACGCACAGACTCAGCGGCCATGGCTCATGGGCCTAGCCACTCCACGGCATGTGGGATCTTCCCAGACCAGGGCACGAATCCGTGTCCCCTGCATTGGCAGGCGGACTCTCAACCACTGTGCCACCAGGGAAGCCCGAGAATTTTTCTTAGAAAACGCATTAGCTTCCT
This sequence comes from Mesoplodon densirostris, assembly GCF_025265405.1. Classification (NCBI taxonomy): domain Eukaryota; kingdom Metazoa; phylum Chordata; class Mammalia; order Artiodactyla; family Ziphiidae; genus Mesoplodon; species Mesoplodon densirostris. Next base: position 59,413,247 of record NC_082669.1, on the reverse strand, counting down.
ATTGTTGCTGTAACAAATTACCACAAACTTAGTGCCTCAAAACCACATAAATTTTTTGTTTTACAGTTCTGGAGGTCTCACTGGGCTAAAGGCAAGGTGTTGTTGGCAGGGCTGGTTCTTTCTGAAGGCTCTAGGGGAGAATCCATTTCCTTGCCTTTGCCAGCTTCTAGAGGCAGCCTGCATTCCTAGGCTTCCTGGGCGCTTCCTTGAAGTAGCATCACTCTCACCTCTACTTCTGTCATCATAGCTCCTTCTCTGACCCTCTCCTGCCTCTCCTTTCCTTATAAAGATCCTGTGATTACATTGGGCCTACTTGTATAACCTCAGATAACTTTCCTATGTCAAGGCTTTTAACGAAAGTCCCTTTACCATGTAAGGAAGGTAACAGTCACAAGTTCTAGGGATTAGGACAGGCCATTATTCTGTTTAACACAGAAAATATCTAACATTTTGTGCTTTTTACAAAATTATATATATATATATATATATATATATATATATTTTTTTTTTTTTTTTTTCGGTATGTGGGCCTCGCGCTGTTGTGGCCTCTCCCGTTGCGGAGCACAGGCTCCGGATGCGCAGGCTCAACGGCCATGGCTCACGGGCCCAGCCGCTCTGCGCCATGTGGGATCTTCCCAGACCGGGGCACGAACCCGTGTCCCCGGCATCGGCAGGCGGGCTCTCAACCACTGCGCCACCAGGGAAGCCCACAAAATTATATTTTTATCAGAGAATATAAATTTGAAGAAACAGTATAATGCAAAATTAACTGTGCAGATAGTGTCAGTTTTATAGACTCAGAGAGACAGTTTATGTAGTTAGCAGGGCCAAGTCAAAGTCTTGTTTCTACCAATTTACTTGAGTATTTGCACTGTTGATAAGCTTCTTAACTTTTCCACCCTTATAAAATAGGGATAACAGCCCCTCATGAGGTCGCTAGGAAGACTAGACGAGATAATGTATGAGCAAGTTCTTGATAATCTGTAAAACATTCTATAAATATGTTATCCCCAATGAAGATACCACCCTGATCACAATATGTAGAAACCAGTGTGTCTCAAAACTATCTGTGATTAAGAACCAGTTTGCTGTTGGGGGCTGTTTCTTTTTTTTATCCTCTGCATATATATGCTATTGTAAAATGCAATGAAATTGTCACAGGAAACTCACTTTCTGCAGTTATTTTTCCACAGACTGGTAACACACAATTCCAGAACTGGAATGGTCCACAGACCACACTTAACAGTAGTATTGATCTAACTAATCTCTAACAGTTGTCCAGTCTGGCCCCAAGAAGACAGCAGTCTCTAATATTAGCTTGTTCCAAGATTTCAAAACGTCTTAAGCCTCCAATTCAGGGAAGTGGTGCCTTATAATTTTATCTCTTTTCTCACCTTATTTTAGCCTTGTTTTATATGGATTTGTTCAGTCAGTTACCTGAGGGCTTGTCGATATCAAGCATTGTTTACTGGTAGCCAAGAAAGTCTACTGGCAAGTGATTTCTTATCTTAACCCAATAACTCAACACCTCCATTATTTTTTCTTCTTCAGGCTACAGAGTTGGTGGCAAATGACTGTTTCTGAATGCCTTTAGTAGGCTGGGTTTAGAGGTTATAACCACATAAAGCAAAGATAAGTTACAGAGGTATCTTGATCATTTCTCTAGGAAGTTAACAGGGGTTTGTATTTCTAATACATCCAGTTCTCCTATCTTTTTCTAAGAAGCTCCTAGAGACTAGAAGTGATCAGATTCAATCAAGAAGTGCAAGTCACATTTATCATGTCCCCTTAACTGTATTAAAAAACAAAACAAAACAAAAAATGTGAAATTTGTTTATGTACCAACTGGGTTTTTTAAATAGGTAAAATAAAAGGTGCTTTTACCTGAAGATCTAGAGAGGGTATATTTTGCTTTCATAAACTAGTCTTAAATAAAATTTTCAACCAATTTAAACCTTAAAAACAAGACCACACACCTGAGTAATATTAATAAAATAACGCAGAAAAGTAAGGTAGGTTTGGGTTGCTTATTTCCGAGCAATATATGTTTTGTATGTGGGTGGAGATGAAGGATATAATTGAGCCATTAAGTTAGTTTTTTTTCAGTGTTATTACTCATTGCCAATAATAAGTTATTATTCAACTGAATATGTGGTGTAGTAGTTGGTAATCAAATTCTAAAGATGTGGTGAGAAGAGGAAAAAATATTTTGAGTAAGAGGTTACTGAGACAAAAATTAAATAATATTCCTTAAAAAAACATGGTTCTGTTTTCCTCTTTAGATTTCAAAATTGGTATAATTAAACCAGATTTAACAAAATAGATGGAATTCTATAGACTTTTCTTGACAGAAGTGCTGTAAAGAATATTTTAATAAAAATCTTAATTTTATTTCTTAACTAAAAATATTAAAGCCCCTAAGGGATTTAGCACAGATATTTAAAATTCTGAATCTGTGTGCAGGAAAAATTAAAAAACAGCCCCATTTTATAGAACCTGCCTATAATATCCTAAAATTATGTGGGTAAGTTTTTTTTAACTTTGTTTTATATTAGCATGCAGTATTTTCTGTTTTTTGTCTTACAAAAATATTATGCATTATGGTATAGCAAAGTGATACAGAACTCAGGACACTTCACTTGATCACTTGATTCCAGCAGCTGGTATCTCAAAGGTAGTACATTTTATTGTAGTCTGAGATTGCTGACCACAAGAGATTAAACTGTAAGTATATTCAAATGTTTTCTCATAATAAATTGCTCTCAAGTGAATGATAAATGTGAGATAAAAGAAAGAAATTATATTTTCAGAGAATCCTTGAGAAAATTTATGGACAATACTTAATAGTTTCTGCCTAGTTTTTTTTCTATCTCTCTAAGAAATTTGACTCTCAAAGACATGAGAGTCAAAATGTTTTATTTGATCTTCCAAATTTTTTTTTTTTTTTTTGCGGTACGCTGGCCTCTCACTGTTGTGGCCTCTCCCCGTTGTGGAGCACAGGCTCCGGACGTGCAGGCTCAGCGGCCATGGCTCACGGGCCCAGCCGCTCCGCGGCATGTGGGATCTTCCCGGACCGGGGCACGAACCCATGTCCCCTGCATCGGCAGGCGGACTCTCAACCACTGCGCCACCAGGGAAGCCCTGATCTTCCAAATTTGAATAAAGAATGATTTATCACCAAATTATTTTTGGCATATTTTTTTCAAAATGTAAATTAGAGACCAGAATTATAAAATTTATATATTCCATCCTCTGTACTATTTTTTCTTCAACCATTTGGGGGAACTAGCCACATAGTGGCTAATCAAGATGTATATTAAAATATATGTTTTTGGTTTTCAATATAATATGGTAGAGGAAATTTCTTAAATAAGGAATAAACTTTTCTGACAATTTAACCTTCTAAACATTTCTACCAATTTACTTTTTAAATAGTGAGTTTCTTCAAATATATAAATAATAGTATTAGTAGGACTATGTATATGTGGTAGGTTTATCTCTCACTTTTAGTAGCAATAATATTTGCAATTTTGTAACTAACTACATTTAAGATTTTGTTATAGCAATAATATTTGCAATTTTGTAACTAACTACATTTAAGATTTTGTTATCTGAATAGATGTTCAAAAAAATTTATTGAATGCCCTTACCACACCTTACTTTTTAAGAGACCATGAAAAATAAAGACATAAATTATTGCTCTGATGCTCTCAAGAAACTGTAATGTACTAACTGGAAATTATTGTTATATTGATGTGAGATAATATTATGTAAAAGACTTTCAGATTTTGAGGCTATGCAAGTCTTAGAACACCAGATTTGCAAGCATTACTTCAACATCAGTACTCCTACAGAGCTCCACCAAGAATTGGTTCTCTATGAAAGCTGTGACTGAATGTTTCATTGCATACTATGAGAAATCTTTTGAAATGCACTCTTCACTTTCCTTCATATTTCATAATTACTCATCATTTTTTTTTTTTACTTTCCTAATTTCTATTTTCATCGTGCATTTTTCCACACCACACCCTCACTTGATTCTCTTTTCAGGACATTTTTGGGAGATAAAAACATTGAAAATTAAAAAATAAAATCAAACCCTTCTGTTTTGGCCTCTAAGTAATACGTTTCTCTCAGTGCATCAGAAGTATAATGCTTATTTTTTTTCATAACCTTTTTGGTGGAAAACTCTTCTGATGCTTTATCTTTTAGGTTGTTTCCTTTGGTAAAAAAGGAAAAAATTTGAGGACAAGAACAATTCGTTTTATAGTTCTTCACTTTAGAGATTCAACAATGAGCTGGATATCAAGTAATTAAGTTATTTATTTCAAATGAAAAATTCTAACAAACACCAGAAATGAACCTCTATGGCATTTATAAAATATTCCTTTTCATAACTTGCCCTTGAAATATCTTTTAATTCTTGTTGACCTATATACATCCACATGTGACAGTTCCAAGTGCTGTTTTTCAACTATTTGGTTAATTTTTCTTGAAAACCATGAATTTAAAGTCCTATATATAAGATATATTAAATATCTTTAAATAGGATACAAAGTTCAAATTTTGAACTCCTGAAATAGTTTATATTTTTTGTTTAGGAAATGACTTTTCTCTCTCCTCTGACACTTAGACTAATGACCTAGGTTCGAGTGCCCTATCTTTTATGATTTGTGAATAAATTATTTTCAGATAACTTTGGTTATATTAGCTGTGCAATGTAATTCTAATATAATTAATATTTGTTAAATTCTTTAGTGTCTCAAAAAGTATATTTGTTATTTCATGAATGGTAACTGATCCAATTAATAAGGAAAAAGTCGCTGACCTTTAAGAACAAATAGACCATTGATCTATTAACTGGAGTTTCAAAAACTTCAGAAAAAGCCCTTGAACAGCCTTTAAGTTATAGGTGAGACTAGATCTGTGATTTGTATCGGATTTTCCAATGTCTTCCTAATTTTAATAGTACAGGTATAATCTAGTATTATTTTGCCCTCAGAGAGAAAGAAGATTCTTAAGTTTTTTATTTATGTAGTGTTGCAAGATGGCTTTCTTAAACCTTGCCTTGTATGTCCGTCTCTCTTCATTTTTATAAACCTATTTTATTTTGTTTTATTTTATTTTGGTCAACTGGTTAGAAACACAGAAATATTTTTGGTAGTTGTTAATTCTCCAGGGCTAAAGAAATAGGATATTTATCCTCATTTTAATCTTTAGAAATTTTCCTCTACTTTGCAAATGATGCTTCAATTAAGGACTTCATTACACGTAACTCATATATTCTTCATTCTTATTGAAGCTTGCCATTTTTGAAAAAGAAAGTATCGGATGAAATAACATATGCTGAAGATACTGCTAATTCAATTGCACTTCTGGGTGAGTTGAGATGATAGGCCCTACTGACAAGAAGGAAATATCTCTTGCACAAAGTTTCACTAAGGATACTTCTCCAAATCTAGGCTCTTTTCTTGTTGGGAATTAATCACAGTGTGCTTGGTGACGTTTTTTGTATTACCTTCTACTCAGGTGTTTGATGATACCAACAGGATTTTTTGTTCCTTAATTTTAAGGACTGGCAGATACTTCTTTGCACTTATTTGTCTTGATGTTATATATTTAGTTTGATGAAATGTTTGGTAACATTTTTTTTTTGTAAATCAGAAGTATGTGTTCCTCTCTTTCAGTAATCACAAAAATATTTTCATCTTTGAACTGTAATTATTGCTTGAACCTAACTGATTGCTGGAATTGTTAGCAATTCTAACAATTTAGCAAGGGCCAAATTGTTCATTAAATAATTTAAAGTCTTAAATAAACTCATAAAATGGTGGGATATTAGGAGCTTTAGTATAATATACATAACAATGCCTGTGTTTTTGTATACAAAAATATGAAAAATATTATAAGCAGGTTTCATATTTGGGTTATTGCTCAGTTTTCTAGAGAAAGAAAATAATAAATTTTTAGAAATGAGATCAAACACTATAGCTCCTTGAATCAGCCCCTGAGACATAACAGGCTGCTCCCAAAACAAATCCCACATTAAATTTATGCTTATTAATTTAGGTCTTTGTACAGGAGAAATAAAAGATACACAAATGGCCTAACAAATTAAAAATAAATATTTACTGAATAGTTATGTTCCCAGCGTTATACTCCATACTGAAAGATGAAAGAAACTAATATAAGTAAAAGGCATTTAAAATTTTTAACATAGATACTAACACTTTTATGTCTAAATAAATTTCATAATCTTCAACTGTAGATACTTTGGGAGGAATTATTATGGCCTAAAGTGGGTGAAGGTGTCAAGGAAATTAGAATAAACATGGAGAGTTAAGTAAGATGACCTTAAGGAGCAGGAAGACTAGAAACTAATGGGAAACTTTAATTCTGTGAATCTCTCATCAATGGAAATTTACAGTGAGAAGCCAACCTAGAAGAGGATATGATAGTATTAACAGATAAAAAGTGTAGGTTTGGTTGATAACATTTAAAAAATCTCTATTGCCCTTATTATTTTTAAATATGCATTTGTACAATAAATACATGGAGCTTTTTTACTGTGTCAGTCTACTCTTTGCTGAATGCCTGCCTACAGAACATATTACTGTCTCATTTGAGGGCAGTATGAACTCTTAGCTTAAAATGAACTCCTTTCACTGATTACTTACCATAAGTACTGCTGCTCTGTCCCTCATTTTTTTAATTGCTGGAACCATGAGTTTAAACTAAAATAATTGTTTGTAGTACAAAGTTTTGAACAAAGGCTATTCATTTTTAGTAACTTCCAGTTTCTACTATGTACTAGTAAATTATATTACTTTTTCTTCTAAATGATAGATATTTCCGACTTAAGAGCAGGATTCTGGAAACATATGAAGGAAAAAGTTGGTACTCTGCCCTGAGATTATAAAACAGGAAACTATGAGAGATGATCTAAACCTACAGGAACTAAAAGGGTGGTGAAGCAGATGAGAAACCTTAGAATTTCCCATAAACTTGAGCGTTTGGATACTTTTGTTGGAAATGTTTAGTTGTTCCTGTTGCCTAATGTTTTTCAAAACATAGTGAGTTTTCAACTTCAAAGGATGGGTCCAAAAAAATTAAGAGAATAATCTTGAACCTATCTTTTTTTTTTTAAGTGCTAGCTTTTGCTGATAGATTCTTCTCAAGCTAGGGTGAGCCTTTCCTACGTGCTCCCTCCTTCTGTCTGCTTGTTTCCCCACCCACTGGCTACCCCCAGAGATTAACATTATGCAAAGCCTAATGCAAAACACAAGTCTTCAAGGAACACCTAATTATCTCTTTCCCTCAGAGAATCTAAGCAGATCTGCTTCAGTCCTGAAGCTGATATTCCTGACTCCAGTTGTCCTCAGGCCCCCAGAGGACATTCTGGATCATTTCCAGAATCCTACTGATCATTTTCAGATTCTCTTAGGGATCATACTTGTAGGCCTTCACCAGAGCAGATACAATCCAGTTTGAAATGTAGGCTGACGCCAATTCAGAAGTAGTTTAGATATGACTGAAAAGGAATATTCCCTATCCTCCAACCGCACCACAATAACCTGAACATAAAACTATTACCTGCAGGGCAAAGACTGCCTAGAAACTCACTGTCTTCCAGTCTGTCAATAAACTGAGGGAGCAAAGCTCACTTGGAACTTCTCTAAGCAAAGGATGCATTATTAGAGGCAACAGATTACTGACTCTCTAGTTAGGGAGGAAAACTCTCAGCCCTTTTCTCATACTAACGCATTTAATTCTCACAGCAATCTTTAAAGTGGTAACTATTGTTATACCATTTTATAGATGAGAAAACTAAAAGACACAAGTTTATACAGGTAGTAAGTGGCAGAGCCAGGATTTAATCTTAGACAATCTAGTTCTAGCATTTATGCTGCTAATTACCATTCTTTTCTTCCTGGGAAGGAGAGACTGAGTTGATTGAGGGGCCAAGTGTTACAAGGATAGATATTCAGGGTGTTTTGTGCATGCATGCGCACGCACGTGTGTGTGTGTATAAAACTACATGATCCAGTTTGAATCTCTGATGATATTTTTAATCATGTTACTAACACTCTATGCTTAAAACTGCAAATAAACTTATGGCACTGTTATTGAATAGCATTCGTTTATCTTTCTGGCAGGTGACTTAATGATAATACCAAGTTCTGAATTGAGGATACAAATTTGTAAGTGTATTATTGACATTTATCATGCAGAACCACCAAAGAAGCATATAACAGGTAAAGTTTTCAATAGTCTTTCAGTAATAACTTATGTCTTTATAAAGCAGAATAGTCTTTCTCATTTCTCTTTGAACTTGGAAAGACAGAGTGGGATCATAAATGCAACACATCGGGCTTCCCTGTTGACACAGTGGTTAAGAATCCACCTGCCTAGACAGGGGACGTGGGTTCGAGCCCTGATCTGGGAAGATCCCAGATCTAGGCCACAGCTACTGAGCCTGTGCTCTAGAGCCTGTGAGCCACAACTACTGAAGCCCACGCGCCTAGAGCCCATGCTCTGCAACAAGAGAAGCCACCACAGTGAGAAGCCCATGCACTGCAACGAAGAGTAGCCCCCGCTCGCCACAACTAGAGAAAGCCCGCATGCAGCAGTGAAGACCCAACGCAGCCAAAAATAAAAAATTAATTAATTAATTAATTAAATTTTAAAAAATAAATAAATGCAACACATCAAAACAGTTCTTTTGGTAGTCTCAAACTCTTCAGTCATTTTAAACAAAAAAATTTATGTATTTTTTTCAACTTTAGATTTTTATTCTGATGCTAAATATAACAGAATTTTTAAAGTCATACCCAAGTTAGTTTAATTATAATTATTACTATTAATGTTATTTAATACTGTTGATAATATTATTATTTTCTAACATTTATAATTATTCATATTATCTGTCCCACCCAACTAGATGTTAAATTCCTAATGCTAATAACATTCTCTACCATGTTTGGAAAAAGAGTTCTGCATGTTACAACTAAGGGATCATAATATATAATGATAAAATGAGTCACACTGAAATGGGTGGCATCAAGATAGAGGGCACTTGCAATGTAGAGGATATAATATTACTTAGGACATACTTCCTACCTTCATAGTTTCTGTAATTCATAATCAATCTAGGAAAGGAGAGAAGATATAAAATACATTTTTAAGTTATATGTTCCTTTAGATGGGTGGCAATAAGACTGGTAGAAAAGAAAGCTAACTTATGAATAGGGAAAAATGGGAGGACATCTGAAGTAGAGAAATGAGTAAAGAAATTATTAACTGTCAGATTTGAGCTATTGATGAGATAAACAGGAGGAAGTGTTTGGTAGATAGACATTGGATACTAAAAGCAGAGACCAGAAATACAGGTTTGGAATTCACCCAAATAGAGATGAAAATTGAAACCATCTGGGTGCTTGAGTTTTCCAGGAGATAAAGCATGTAAGCAGAAAGGGACCAAGAACAGCAACATGGAGAGTGCCCATACTGAGATCTGGGGAAAAACAAAACAAAACAAAAAACAATCCAAAGAAACTGGCAATGAAGGAAGGTTCAGAGAGGAGGAGGAAAAGCTAAAGACTGCCATGTCTTGTGTGCCAGTGAATGAAATGTTTGATGAAGGAAGTAGTGGTCTCCGTGTCAAATACTGTATTGGCTTCTGTAATTGAGGAATGAAAACGCCAAATGATGTGATATCTGAAAAGTTGTAGTTCATTTCTGGCAGATCTATTGCCATAAAGTGGTCAGGGCAGATACAGGACTAAAGAATGAGAGGATTGTGAGAATAGAGGCAGTGAATGCAGACTTATATATTAAAATCAGATGAGGAAGAAAAAGAAGGAAAATGGAGAACAATTCAACTGGTAGCAAAATCAAAGAAGATATTTGGTTTTGTTATTATTTATAATTTTTAGGATAGGGAAAAATGAAGTTTTCCCCTATAGGCAGAGGAATAAGAAGCTAGTACGTGGAAAATTGGAGGGTGAAATTCCCAAAGAAGGCATGAGAGGATGGAATTAAGAGCACAAGCTTAGGGTTAACCTAGGCAATATATACACAGTCTTTTTAAACTAGAAAGGGAGACAAATGATGTATAAGATATGACAGAGGAGTTAAGGTGCAGAGAAGTGAGGTTGATCTTAATTTGACCAGGCTCTGAAAATTGGGAATCTTAGGCAATGCTCTCACTAGCTGTCACACAGTTGATTTCAGGTGATGGGCATGGCTGGATAGCTGGGACGACAGCTGAAAAGTCCTCAGTAGAGGGCTTCCCTGGTGGTGCAGTGGTTGAGAGTCCGCCTGCTGACGTAGGGGACACGGGTTCGTGCCCCGGTCCGGGAGGATCCCACATGCTGCGGAGCGGCTGGGCCCATGAGCCATGGTCGCTGAGCCTGCGCGTCCGGAGCCTGTGCTCTGCAATGGGAAAGGCCACAGCAGTGAGAGGCCCACATACCGCAAAAAAAAAAAAAAAAAGTCCTCAGTAGAGCAGTTGTAAGAGACATAGCGCTGGAGACAGGAATCAGGTCCATGAGCCTTAATCTTACTATATATCCTTCTGTAGAAATGTAAACTCAATAAATAAAGATACAGTAAGTATAAAGTACATTTTGGTTGGTCCATGCATATGACAGGCTATTATGCAAATAAAATCATGATTTGGGAAAATATAGAATGAGAAGAGGCTTACAATAAAATGTTTAGTGGCTGCAGTTGAATGTAAAATTCTGCATACAGTATATTGTTAAAGTTATATGCATACATTAAAAATATCAGTAAGAAATATACCAGATTTACAATAATATGTAACATAGTAGCTGCTTAATAGATATCTATTGATCAAAAAAAAAAGAAATATACCAGAATGTTAAGGTTGTTCTCTCTGGATGGTGAAATTATGCAACTTGTGGTTTTCTCTTTATATTTTTTAAATGCCTAAAGTGAGTAGCTAGGGCCTTACCATAGAGAACCCATCACAGGAATGGACAGGTCCTTGTCCAGTGCTAAAGATCAAATTCAGAAAGACATGACAAACTGACAGACATCTCAGAACTATGGCAAAGTTAAAGAATCTAGTTGGTCTCAAAAGTCAAGAAGTAAGGGAGGTAGATAAGTATGTCACTAAGAGAGAAAATAGCTGCATCTCACGTGAGCAGGTACCCTCTGCTATGTATTTAATCTCTCTAGTTGAGTGTAGTTGGTCAGGTACCTGTGCAGCTGTATCAAAGGAGAGGTGGTGTTTCTCACAGGCGATACAGCAGAAGGAAATTATTATAAGACATGTCGCCAAGAATCAAACTTCCCTAAAATACCATTATATTCACTAGCATTTATCAGAACAGCATTATATTTTCACCTTTTATTTCATCACCAAATTATGTAATTATGGTCCCTTGAAAGCACTAAAGTAACGTATTGACTTGAATAGTGAAAACATTTAGTATTTGTAATCATGCCATTTTCCTTTATGGAAAGGTATATCTAGAGAAAAGAAATATTGTTCATTTTTAGAATTTAATATATGCCTCCAACTCTGCAGTTCTATTTCAAATGCTACACCAGGGATCAGCAAACTATGGACCCCAGGCCAAAATTGGCCCTCTGTAAATAAACTTTTATTGGAACACAGCCGTGCCCACTTATTTTTGTATGGTTTATGCATGCTTTCATGCTATGGTAGCAGAGTTGAGTATTTGAGAGAGAAATCTTATAACCTGCAAAGCCTAAAATACTGATACCTGGCCTTTTATAGAAGTTTGCCAATCCCTGTGTTATACCATTTTAACATGCCATACACTTTTTTAAAGTTTTTGTTGTTGCTGTTGTTTAATGTTTACTCATTCTTTTGTTTAATGTAGATGATTACTATGTGAAATAATTGTACATATTTATTCACTAATTGTTGTTAGGTTACCAGCAGGCTAGTTCATCATATAAGATTAAAATGGCTGAAGTTGGAGGATTGGCAAAAACAATGGTCCAGTCATTGGTGTTGGTTGAAAATCAACTTGTTGAGAAACTTTGGGTACTTAAAACTCTACAACATCTCTCAGCTTCTGGTTTGTATATTATTGTACATATTTGAACACTTCATTCTCAACTATTTTTGTTTTTATCTAGTAATGTCAAGACTGTACAGCATAAATAATTTTAAAATTTATTTTCAGAAGTTAATTGTACTTTAATGGTGAAAGCACAAGCAGCCAGTGGAATCTGTGCTCATCTCAATGACCCAGATCCCTCTGGACAGCTTCTATTTCGTTCATCTGAAATACTTTGGAACTTATTGGAAAAATCTTCAAAAGAAGAAATCATACAACAGCTTAGTAACTTGGAATGTTTGCTGTAAGTATATGTGGTTGGATAGGAATTTTTAATCTTAAAACGATAGCCAGTGACATAACTAAATTTTTTTTAAATTTATGTTCAATTAGGCTTTTGATTCATGTAATGGCTATGTTTCAGGACATTTTTTTGTACCATGGTATAAATGCATCTGCACAATAACAAGTCTTTTTTTTTTCTACGTGGAAGGCTTTTAAAGTAGCTTGTTAACAAAACTAAATTATGTCCTTGAGTATGTATAAAGTAAAATTAGATATTTAAAACAACTATTTCATTTGTTCATTCAGTAAACCTATTTTTGAGTACTTACTGTCTTCCAGATACTACAGTAAGCATTAGCAATAAAATATGAGTGAGCCTTTAAGTTACTTATTCATATATTCATCAAATAATTATTGTCTGCTCTGTGCCAAGTTCAGTACTAGGCTGTGGAAATACAACTGAAAACAATACAGAAATGGCCTCTGCTTTCATGGCACTTGCATTATGTTAAGAGAGAGAGACAAGTAAATAGGCAACTAAAAGAGAGCATACTAAATGTTATGAAAGAGATTACTGCAAGGTCCTTCATGTTCTCCCGAAGATGGTGGATCAGCACAGTTTTGTTTGCAAGCGACTGAACCCCCAACCCAACTGATTTAAACCAAATAGGAAATTTTATGGGCTCGTGTAATTACAAAGTCAAGGATAAAACTGGTTTCATGTGCAGCTGTATTCAAGCCTCAGCAAATATCAGGACTTGGGCCCTCTTCATCCCTCTGCACTATTTTCCACTGTGTTGGCTTTAGTCTCAAGATCCATATGGTAAGACCTACGAAGTCTAGCTTCACGTAATCACAACCCCAAACCAAGCAGAAGATAAGACTTGCTATTCCAAAAGCTCGAAGAAAATTCTTCTAATTGAGTCCCTGTTGACCCTTAGTGGTCTGGTGTTGGCCATATGCCCATTTCAGAGTGAGTTACAGTGACAAAAAGAAGGAATGCTCGAACTCGCTTCCTTTTAGTTGAAGGCAGCTTTACAAGACCAAAAAGTGTGTAAAGAGTGAATGCCTAAATAAAAATAAGGGCACTATTATCACAAGAAGGGCAAGTGGCTCCTAGAAGATAAAGCAACAAATGCCCATTGTACAGGGAACCTGACCCAGACTTGGAGAGTTAATCAGCACTTCCTAATAAACCCTAATCTGGTATCTGAATGATAAATGTGACTTAGCAACACAAGAGTTCTGCATGCAGAGAGGATCCTAGACAGGGGAACAGAAGTGAAAGAAGAATTTAGCAAAATCAAAAAATTGAAAGAAATTCAATATAGTGAGAGCAAAAAGTACAGGGTAGAATAGTGAGAGATGAAGCTAACAGTGTTAGCAGGGACTGTAACATGAAAGGCGTGATAATGCTTGGTAGGGAGGTAGGACTTTATCCTAAGAACAAAGAAAAGCCTTTAAGTATCAGTAATTTTAAAAAGGAAAATGACGTCATTGAATCTTTATTTTAGAGCAGTCACTTTGACCACCATGTATAGATTGGACTGAGGGATTCTTATCTAGTCCCTCAGTGAACTAGAGGCAGATTTGTAAAGATAGAAAAGATTAGAAATATTTTGAAATGAGTAGTAAAATGTAAAAAGGGAGATTTTGTAGGTAGACACTTAGGTGGTATTTCCATAGAAATATGGCTTTAAAGATATGACTTCACTTTTTAGGGCTTTGAAGAAAGCATTTAAAAATCTGTTTACAAGAGGTCTTAGTCATTATGATCGTCAGCTTAGAAATGACATATTAGTGATCACAACAATTATATCTCAAAATCCTGGAGCACCAATGATTGTAAGTATGAATCAAATTGCATTTTAATTCTAATTGTGGAAGTGGTGGGTGTGGGGGGAGGAGGGAGTCCTGAACTATGTTGTAACATTTATGTACTTTGTTGTAATGCCAAGTTATATTGTAATGTCATTATGGTCACCAGTATACTTGCACTCTGCCAGTTCTTCTTTGCATCCCTTTGGAAGGTTGAGATCCTCCTCGTGTATTATAATTTACTCACAAATATAATTTACTCAGCTGGGCATAAGACCTAAATAGACATTTCTCCAAAGAAGACAAACAAACGGCCAATAGGCACATGAAAATATCCTCCTCATTGCTAATTATTAGAGAAATGCAAATCAAAACTACAATGAGGTACCACCTCACACTGGTCAGAATGGCCATCATTAAAAAGTCTACAGAAAAACAGGGACTTCCCTGGTGGTCCAGTGGGTAAGGCTCCATGCTTCCAATACAGGGGGCCCAGGTTCAATTCCTGGTCGGGGGTCGGGGAACTAGATCCTGCATGCATGCCATGATGAAGAGTTTGCATGCCGCAACTAAGAGGTTTGCATGTCACAACTAAAAAGATCCCGCATGCCGCAACTAAAGATCCAGCATGCCCCAGTGAAGATCCCATGTACTGCAACTAAGACCCGGCGCAGCCAAGATAAATAAATATTAAAAAAAAAAAGTCTACAAAAAACAAATGCTGGAGGGGGTGTAGAGAAAAGGGAACCCTCCTACACTGTTGGTGGGAATGTAAATTGGTGCAGCCACTATGGAAAACAGTATGGAGGTTCCTCAAAAAACTAAAAATAGAGTTGCCATATGCTCCAGCAATCCCACTTCTGGGCACATATCAGACAAAGCTATAATTTGAAAAGATACATGCACCCCTGTGTTCATAGCAGCACTATTTACAATAGCCAAGACATCGACAGATGAATGAATAAAGAAGATGTACATATATACAATGGAATACTACTCAGCCATAAAAAAGAATGAAATAATGCCATTTGCAGCAACATGGATGGACCTAGAGATTATCATACTAAGTCACACAGAGAAAGACAAATACCATATGATGTCACTTATATGTGGAATCTAAAAACAACACAAATGAGCATATCTATGAAACAGAAACACACTCACAGATATAGAGAACAGACTTGTGGTTGCCGAGGGGGTGGGGGAGGGAAGGATTGGGAATTTGGGATTAGCAGATGCAAACTATTATATATAGGATGGATAAACAGCAAGGTCCTACTGTATAGCACAGGGAATGATATTCACTATCTTATGATAAACCATAATGGAAAAAATATGAAAAAGAATATATATATGTATAACTGAATCACTTTGCTGTACAGCAGAAATTAACACAACATTGTAAATCAACTAGACTTCAATAAAATTAAAAAAAAAAAAACAGTCATGGAATTTATACTGTGCAAATGGGGAAAACGTCCTACCTAGCTTCCTAGTCAAGGTTGCAATGTGTAGGTGGGCCTATGTTTCTGTGGAAGCCCTTGGTCAGTCAATAAATTCTCATTAGCATCCTTGCAAACATTCAGGTGAATTCCATGAATGTGAGTCAATAGGAATAACATCTTCACATTTTAAAGAAACCATATGGATCTTAAAGTAATAGGAATATATCGTTGCAAACTCAAAAGCCCAAGGGTTGTCCCTATAAATTCTCCCTAATGTCCAAAGTCCAACTAGGATATCTCTGTCAGGAATGAGTTCCCTCATGCTGAAATGTTTTCTGGTCATTCTTCAGGGCTTTTCATGTTAAGTAGGAATTGTTTGTTGTCTCTTGACCAAACCTTTGACATATTTGAGAGTAGTTGGGGTCAGGGTGGGGAGCCAGGGGGTGTTTAAGAAGAAAAGCTGTTGAAAATAACTGTTTTCTTCCCTTCTTTCGTCCCTTGAAGGTATAGGTAATGAATTACATAAGTTACTTCTAGCAGTACATTTTGGGTTCTTACCAAATTTTAAACAGTATCTTGTAAAATATTCATAGAATAATGTAATATATTTCTTAGAACCTACAGAAGTAAGTTTAATATTAAATAAATTACAAGTTTATCTGGCTATATGCTTTTATTTTCTTTCTTTCATCCCTTATTATTAGTGCTTTATGAACTCAGATGAATGACAAGGAGAGTCTGATAAAAAATACCTACATATTAAGTAAATATGGGCATCTGTAACTTAATTTCCATATAATTAATTCATCCTTCTGTTTATTTTGTGTATTTATATTAGGAGTGTGGCTTTACCAGGGATTTGATATTATTTGCAACCTTTAATGAAGGTAAAAACCATAAAACTTTCAACTTATAATTAATGAGTCATACATCATTTCAGCTTTTATTTTACTCTGCCTTTTTTTTCCCCTCTCACAGTTAAAAGCCAAAATCCTTTGGTAAAAGGTCTTAAGTTTTCTAATTCCTATGAAGATTTTGAGTTGAAGAAATTGCTATTCAATATAATTGTGACCTTTTGTAAAGATTTATCTACTATACAGGTAAAAAGTAATCAAAATTAAAATTAAAATTGTCTCACTTTGTAGTATGACTTTTTAAAAGCCACGGCTGCAAATCTTTCATCAGCCCGTATATTTACCATAGAAGGTAACAAACTCGTATTCACT
Source organism: Mesoplodon densirostris (assembly GCF_025265405.1). NCBI lineage: Eukaryota > Metazoa > Chordata > Mammalia > Artiodactyla > Ziphiidae > Mesoplodon > Mesoplodon densirostris. The sequence goes on along the minus strand of NC_082669.1, from coordinate 59,396,414 downwards.
GGAATTTCACTTTTTCAAAATTTCTCTTATCTATTAATGAACAGTGAATTTACCTAAATTTAAACCACATAAACCAAGGAAAAGCAGGAGAACTGTGGTGATTTATTTATATATTTAGAGCTCCTGAATAAGAGAACATAAACTGAAAGAAAATCCATATAGGCCCACCCAGCCTAATAGTCTATCTTTGACCATAGTAATGAGGGATGATTTAATGCTGGAGGAAATTGCTCATCTCTATGCTGCCCATCTCAAACTGTATGAACCTGCTTTTTCTCCACACAAATCTAACCTCCTTATGTACATATTTTTATTACCCATGAATTATCTTAATACTTTATATCCTACATAAAGCATGGTGTAATTTGAAGAGCACTGGAAATGAATTTCACTTCTGTCTTATCACCTACTAGCTGTATGGCCTTGGCAAAGTCACCTAAACTTTCTGAGGCTCAGTTCCTCCTTCTGTTGTGAGACTGAGAAAAAGGCTTTGTAAACTATAAAGCAACAGAAAAAAATATACTACTTACTAACAATTCCATTCGTTTAGTTATTACTGCATTAATTGAAATTTCATTTTAGTCTTAAAACTCTTTCAAGTTCCAAGGGAGGATTCATTCTATCAATTTCATTAGTGATAATATAAACGTGGTATAATATGGTGGTTAAGGCTTTAGTCAGGTGGAATCCAGTGCTGTCGCTTTCTAGCAATGTGATCTTGAATACATAGTTTAGTGTCTCTAAATTCCAGTTACCTCAACTTCAAAGTGGGGGAAACACCTATCTCATGGAATTATTATGAGGATTAAAAGAGCTAAAAACAATTTTTTTTGGTAATGCCACTTTGAAGAATATACTAAAAAATGCTCAGAAAAAAATGTCTTTACAGTTATAACTTTATTATTCATATCAAAAACATATACTCCACAGAAGCTAAATGTATTTTCTGAAATGCAATATAGAAAATCATTCAATAGAATATGGTTTATTATTATAGTGGAGTATTATATAACTATTAAAATGACAGATACAAAGATAATAAAATTTACACTATAGTTTATAAACCAATTTTATTCGACAACAAAGTCAAATGGCACAAAGACTGATAAGCTTCTTGAAGCATTATGTGAGCAGTGGAATCAGCTATTTTTTTTTCTGTCATATGTTTGTGTTTGTGGCTCAGTAATGGTAGTGATAATAAATACGTGTACTGTTATTTGCAGTTCACAGAGTATTTCAAAAAAATTATCCACTTACTACTTAGAGCAGTGCTAGAACCAATTGTTGTTCTTGTTTTCTCAGTTCTAAATCTTGTGCACTTTCCATGTGGAATAGTAGAAAATTTAGAAAAATTCATAGATTTATTGTGAAAAAATCTTTGTAGAATAATGCCAGATGAAAAGAAAATTGAATGGAATATAGCAATGGTGTGTTACTATCTTGTGAACCATAAATATACATCAATCAGAATCAGCTATAATATTAACTTGATTGTCATATTATAATAGCTTTGCATTTTTGTTTTATTTTTATTGACATCATGGATTCAGTACAGTTTTAAAATTCTTGGCATGTAATTAACTATGGCTTGTGACCTGACTGGTATTCACTGGATAGAGTATTTGTATAAGTTCTGTTGCCTGTGCTTAAAAATAGCCATAGTCTATTATCATAACTTCAGACAAAATTGATTTCTTAAAGTATATATACAATTGAGTCTCTGAAATGTTTCCTTTAAGAAACAAAAGTAAGGAAGTCAGAAATAACCACCAGTTTATTTGCTCTAAATTTTTGACTCTTGTGGTTTTATCATAAGTGGGAGATAAATTGCATATATAAGCAGCATAGATTAAAAAAACTAATACTTATTTTATATTATTGTCATCCATAGAGTGTATATCCTAGAAAGGGGGATCATAGTGAAATGTTGTTATTAGTGAGTTTGGTTTTGGGTTTTTTAATTTTTGGTACTTAACATAGCTTGGAATCTTTAGGAAGAACGTATTTTGAAATGATCATCAATAACACATCAAATTGGAAATCTTTTATTAAATTTTCTTATATTAAATAAAATTGTTTTAATTATGTTTCTAACATAGTACTTTTTGCCCTTTCTCATAGCTATTAATTGATGGCAAAGTTATTTTGGCTTTGTTTACCTATGTTAAAAAGCCTGAGAAACACAAAATAGTTGAATGGTCTGCAGCACAGTATGAAGAATTACAACTGCATGCAATTGCCACTTTGTCATCAGTGGCTCCTTTTTTAATAGACGAGTACATGTTGTATCAGGGAAATGCTCACGTCCTTGCATTTTTAGAATGGTGTGACAGTGAAGGTAAGTGGCCTTTCAGATTCCTGGCAAAATTCTAATCTACATATCTCAACTGAATGGCGGTGTAGAAAAAGAAATACAATTAAAAGGAGAACTAACAATGTAGATCTGGCCTTCTGTGACCTTAATATGTTTAAGTAGTGTTTTAAGGAAAAAAGCCTGAGATTTCATTTATAGTCAGACATTAGTAAATGTTAGCTATAGTTGATGCATACCTTTCAGTAAAATAAATCATTCATATAAACTGATTTAAATTTTTATATTATTAGGCCTATCCAATAATTATACTGTCCTGTAATATTTTAATTAGTCATTCAACAAATATTTATTGAATGCCTACTAGTAACCATATATTGTTTTAGCTACTAACGAAACATTTATGTTCAAAATAAATGAAGTCCATACCTTCATGGAGCTTCAGATCTAGATCTCTAGCCACATGTAGTCTGCCAAGTTAGCAGAGCCCTAATTTGTATGAATATTTCATTTCAATTCTCATAATTCTTAGAAGGGAAATAAGAAATACATTCTTTTTAAAAAAGAATTATAAGTAAGATACTGTATTCTTCTCTGGTAGTAACTTTGCTCTGGAAATAATTTTGTATGGTACATTTTCATTAGATCAAGAATAGCACTGATCCATGAGGAAGAAAAAATTATAGCTTATTTTTATTCTCTAGTTTTTAATATGCTGAGTTACTAAATTTAGTCATGTTAAATTACTGTGCATTAAATAAAACAATTCTCCTGTCTCTCCTTTATATTATTTATGTTTACAGAAGTCTATAAGGCAAAAAAAAGGAAATGCTGCCTAACAAGAAGAAGCCTGATAGCTAACAGTTATTGAGTACCTACTATGTGATAGGCCTTAACCCCCTCAGCAGTATTAAACCATTTAGGCCTCACAACAAATCTAGGAGTTATAGGTTCTGTTATTAGCCCTGTTGGTCAGTGGGTAGAACTCAGTCAGAGAAGTAAAATAACTTGTTCCTTGCCACATAGTAAGTGATTTAATGCAGGCAGTCTAGCTCCAGAATCCACATTTCTAAACCTATACACACTACTGAGAACAGTATTTTGAACTTTATTTTAGCATTAAACAAAAAGCTACTTCTAAAAGAACCTTTCAAAGAAAGCATATTATAACGAAGAAAGAGAACTTGCCTTGTTATTTATCAAGACTGACCATAAAGCTATAGTAATTAAAATTGTATGGTACTTGACCAGGCATAGACCAGTGGAATGGAATATATGGGAGGTTGGCATCATCAAAGATGATATTGCCAATCTATGAGAGAAGGATGGTGCTCAGGCAGTTGGCCCTCCCTGTGAAAAAATAAAAATTAGATCCTTTCAACTTGTTTAAAAAAGTCAATTGCAAAATGAATTAAAGCCCTAAATGCAAAAAGTTAAACTGTAAAAATCTTAGAAGAAAACATGGGAAATTATCTTTATGAATAACAGGGTAGAAACAGACTTTTTAAATACAGAAGAGCTTAAACTATAAAAAAGATTATTAAAGATTAGTAAATGTATTAACTACTGTAAAACAGAAATATCTGTATGACAAAATCTGAATAAGATAACAATCTATAAATTGAGGGAAGACATTTACTCACCACTCTGACTGATAAATGATTAGAATTCAGCTTCATAAAGAACTCCTACATATCAAAAAGAAAATAACTGAGTAGAGAAGTAGGCAAACAATAGAGATTGCCAAGAAAATTCTTCAAAAAATTTGGAGAAAATCTCAAATTTTCAAAAAAAATTAAAAGACACTCAACCCACTGGTAATCAGAGAAATGTAATTGCTCTGCAAATTAAGATAACAATGAACTACCATTTCACATTTAATAGATTGGGAAAAATCTATTTCTTATAGAATGTATCCATATAACCACTTTGGGGAACAATTTGGCAACTTTAATAAAATTCCATGCGGGTATATGATTCTGGTGTCACAGGTGAAACACTTCTCAGTGGGAACAAGAGGACATGAACTAGAATGTCCATTGTAGCAATTTGTACTAGTGAATGGATAAACTGTTACTTATAAACTGGATGTGGAAAGCAGTTAAAACTGAGTGATCTAGATCTACTTGTAACAATGTGAATAATTTTAAAAATACAACGAGTAACAGAAACAAGTTACCAAAGATACATACCATAATGATACATTTGAGTAAAATTTAAAAACACATATTTCTGTACTGGAAATAGAAAGAGGAGGGGGATGGAATCATATTTACTCCTCTAAAAAAAAAAACCTAAAGTATGACAAAATTTTAACATCTCTTTAAACTTATATAGATATAAAAGATGTCTAATCTAAATTTCTTAATGTAAAGTAACTATTAATATTTCTCTACAGATTCCTTCTTTAGTCATGGGAACAGTTTTCATGGTACAGGTGGCCGTGGAAACAAGTTTGCCCAGATGCGTTACAGTTTAAGACTCTTGAGAGCCATGGTCTACCTTGAGCATGAGACCATAAACAAGGATCTTTGTGAAAAGAGAGCAATTCAGCAACTGATAGGTAAAAACATAACATGTTTGTGTCCTGATGAAAGTAGAATGTTTATAAATTAGAACTTTTGTTTTAAATGTTTTTCTACACATTTATTTTGTCCTATAGCTGACAAACTCCTGAATATTTTCTTGATTTTTGTTTCATACTGTTACTATAAATTAGTTTGTCTTTACTGAAACATCATGATCACTTATCCTTTAAACATTTGTTTACTTAATTCAGGTACCGTTTCATTTAGGATTATCTTTATCTTTTTTTTTTTTTTTTAATGGGCTAGTGTTATATTTCACTCTTCTAGGAGTAAGATCACCACTTTTTGGCCAGGCCTTTTGGAGTCATTTTAAAAGAGGTTAACATTACATTTTCCAGTGCATTTGACATTACCAGAACACTGGTACGCTGCTGTATACAGAAATGTACATAGGTTTTCTGATGTGAAATATCAGGATATCCTTAATTTTCAGCTTAAAGTGTTGACTGTGCTAAGTCACTTTATCTCCAATATACATACATGCAAGCTCAGTGTAAAATTCAGAACCCCTAAGCAAAAGCTTTCTACCTTTTGTTACTTAAAAAATAAATAGTTCTCTGGCCCTAACCTTTCCTGACTTTGAGAAGTAAGAGCTATATTTGTCATATCTATGTTCAGTGACTGTCTCATGAGTAGGTGGTATAATTTGCTGGATGTCAATTAATTACAAATGCTTACTCAAAAACTCTTCTACCTGTTCAGTGCCTTCTCTTCCATCATTAGTGGATTGGGGTGGTGCCCTCTAATAATAATACTAGTAAGCAAAATGAGGATATTGAAAAGGGGGCTAGGCAAAAACATTCACTCTCTTGATGAGCTTACTGGGGGATGACCAAACCTGAAAGTAGATTTTATCACTTCTGTGCACATTTCATGATACAGAACTCAGTGTGAAGGCCCCAGCCTAACTGGGTGAATACAGTTTTCCATGTATCCAAGAAGAGGTCTTAATCTTACCTGGGTAGCAAGTGGGGAAGGGAAAGCAAATAGCAAGGGTTCTTTTCTTCTCAGGACCTTTCCCTTTAACTTGAAAGAAGCTGATCTTTATTATGTGAGTTCCTAGGGGCAGGAACCTTCTCTTACAGAGTCTAACAGAGGCTCTATAGTAGTAATAAGCTCAACAAATAGTAATTGCACTGTAAATGTAAATGTTTATACACCTGTTGTGTAGGCACTGGTGTCATAAATATGTATAGAACAGAACTCTCAGGACCTTGCCTTAATGAAAACAAAAGGAAAGATATATGTCATAGAAAGATAGCATGCATTATCCTGCACTGTTAGTAAGGCACCTAGTGAGTAATACAGAGAGTAAATGCCACAGGGTAGTTTTCAATGCTGGGCAATCTTAACAAGAATCTTTATGAGTTAGGGTGTGAGGGTAAGGCTGGTTTCAAGAGGGAAAAAAGAGAGAGAGAGAGAGAGAGAGAGAGAGAGAGAGAGAGAGAGAGATGGTCTTTCAAGCAAGGGGACAGCATAAACAGAGACATGAAGCCAAAATATACATGATGATGTGTTCAGAGCTAGCTTAAGTGGAGTCAAAGTTTTATGAAGACAAATAATATGAGATAAAGTTAATTGTCTAGTCAGAGGCCAAGCTAGAAAGAGTTTTTTTTTTTTTTTTTTTTTTTTTTTTTTTTTTTGCGGTACACGGGCTTCTCACTGCTGTGGCCTCTCCCGTTGCGGAGCACAGGCTCCGGATGCGCAGGCTCAGCGGCCATGGCGCACGGACCCAACCGCTCTGCGGCATGTGGGATCTTCCCAGACCGGAGAACGAACCCGTGTCCCCTGCATCGGCAGGCGGACTCTCAACCACTGCGCCACCAGGGAAGCCCTAGAAAGAGTTTTGAATGGCATACCATAATAGAGTTTGAACTTCATTCTCTTTAAGCATGGGGAGCTATTAGTGGTTTGGATTAGGGAAGTTATATGTGCAATGCTATTTTAGAAAGAGGAAATCTGAAAAATATATCCAATGGTTAGAATAGAGCAAGGAGAGGGTAAATGTACTGAGTTAAAGGATACCGAAATATTAAGAAAATAATTCAGTATTAACATAACATTTATTACAGACAACAGGGAAAGTGACATCCCTGTACATAGGTAGGAAGAAGAGGAGATAATCTAGAAAGGAGAAGCAGATGCAAGGCCAGCCTTGCAAGGTTGGATTCCTAGAAGGTGTCCTAATAAGGGAGCATAGGCCCTCTGTCCATGGCATGCCTCTGCCCTGGCCTCCAGCATGCTCACCTAGCCTTCCTAGCCTCTGATCCTTCACCTACTGTAATTCATCCTAACAGGACCAAGAATTGTCCCTTCAGAGCCAACAGTGAAAATAGGCTGTGATTTCCATGGTCCTTTTACTTTGAAACATAGATCCACACCTTCCTGCTAATGCCAGTGATCCCTTAGTAACTGAGGGAAAATGACTTTTGTTCCTTATACAAAGCTTAAAGGAAAAGTCCTTTTTTTGAGGCAAAATTTTATTGTGAATGACATTCCATCAGTGTAAGTGGCTATTTTCAAGTCTTTTAAAATTTTGATTGGAAGGAGAGCTTTTAAAGAACATGGGAATATTGCTACCTAAGTTGTTGAAGATGCCTTCAAGTGGACATAAGGAGATGATGCAGAAAGAAGTAACAGGAATAGAAAACGTACTTAGGGATGTCTTCCACCTTTGCTTAAGATTTACCCTGTTAACCACAAGGACAAGAAGAGATGAGGCAAGCTATGATCAGGCATTTTGGTCATATATTTGCAAAGGCACGCATCTTTGCCTCATGAAACTGCATATTTACAAACAGTTTTGTTTGCTTGGTGAAGTATCAGGTTGTTAAGGGCTTCTTTTAATGACATGCCATTAATTATGTACTAGAAATTCTATATATATGGGGCTACTGATTGTATTGAGATCCCAATGAATACATTTATCATCTTCTGTCTACAGCTTCTAGGAAAACGTACAATGAAAATAGCCCTTTTAAAAGTAGTTTTTCTAGTTGAAATTTTATAAGAAAGAATTTCAGAACAGTAATTGATCAAAATAGAAATACAATGTTCAATAACTTTACATTCTTTAACTTTTTTCAAATCAGGAATCTTTAAAAATACAATAAGCAAGTATAATGATAAGGAAGAGGCCATTCTTTTGGAAATTCAATCTGATATTTTACTTATTTTATCTGGTCTCTGTGAACATCATATTCCTAGGAAGGTATGTATGCCTGTGAATCAAAGTTTTGTTCAGATCTCTCAATCACATAACACTGAACTTTTTCTTAGTAAATGTCCATAAATGTTGGTGTTTTTTTAACCTTACAAAGATTTAATATTCTTTTTTAAGAGTATAATTACATACAGTAAAGTATATAGATCTTAAATATATAGGTTGATAGGTTTTGACAAATGTATACATCCACTTAACCAATATCGCAATTAAAATATAGAATTTTTTTTTTGTGGTACGCGGGGCTCTCACTGTTGTGGCCTCTCCCGTTGCGGAGCACAGGCTCCGGACGCGCAGGCTCAGCGGCCATGGCTTACGGGCCCAGCTCCACGGCATCTGGGATCTTCCCGGACCGGGGCACAAACCCGCGTCCCCTGCATCGGCAGGCGGACTCTCAACCACTGTGCCACCAGGGAAGCCCCAAATATAGAATATTTTTTATCTCCCTGTAAAATTCTTTCATGCCGCTTAGCAGCCATGCCCCCACTTGCCTACAGGCAACCACTTTTCTGATTTCTATTCCCATAAATTAGTTTTGCCTATTTTATAACTTTATATGAATGGAATCACATAATTATTTACTCTATTAGTTCTGGTTTCTATCAGCCAGCACCATATTTCTGAAATATATCCATGTTGTTGCATGTATCAATAATTCATTCCTTTTTATTGCTGAATAGTATTGTATGAATACAACAAAATTTGTTTCTCTATTCCCTTACTGATAAACATTTAGGTTGATTCCATTTAGGACTACTATGTTTAAAGCTTTAATTAACATTCTTGTACTAGTCTTTTCGTGGACATAATGCTTTAACTTCTCTTGGATAAATACCTAGGAGTGCAACTAATGGATCATAAGATAGGTGTATGTTTTGAAGAAACTGGCAAATAGTTTTCCAGAGTGGCTGTACCATTATAAATGATGTTTTGGGTTTGAATTGGGTTCATACCTAAAATTAAAAGTTAGAAAAAGAGATTAATTCCCTTTGATCTTTTTAATGCCATAGCAAACTCTGAGTCTCAGAGATTAATAACTTAAATAGCAAGACATAGATTATGAAGGTTTCAAGGTTCAATTATGAAGGTTTCAATAGAGTGATTTGAGGGAGAGGCAAAAAAGAACAGTAAACACATACTTAGCTCCAAGCTTTGGTGGAACTTCTTATATTCTACCACCCTGCGCCTGTGTTCTTCTGGAAAATACTCATAGTCTTGCTTACTGGGAACCAGAACTGAACGACAGGACAATAGGAAAGGTACTTGGTAATAGACAAATATTAATTGGTGAAAACATCACATAAATTATTAAAGGTTTTAACTGCTATTTATAAATTTATTTCTCTCGGGAACATTGGAAAATCTTCCATGATAGAATTTTAACCCCTTAAATTAGTTGTTGCTATCTAGTACTCATCTGACATGGTGTTAGATTACATTCATTACAATGTGGAAAAAAACCATGGGATAAGTCTTATGGTTTTTTTTTTTTTTTAAGAAAGAGAAAGGGAAAACATAAAGGGGCATTAAGCTGGCATGTTGATTGATATCCTCTCTAAAATGACTAGCTTTACAATAATTTGTCTTAAATTCCTGAGAGCAAGTGAGTACAAATTTGAAAATAAAAATTGTATTACAGTACTATTTTCCTAAAAATGTTGTTGTATTTTTCTGGTAGAAAAAGTTTTAGGGGACTGGATGAAACGGGAAAGGAAAGGATTATTTATTTATTTCATGAAATACTTTTAAATAAATCTCTTAGGAAATTTTTGGAACTGAAGGAGTGGATATAATTCTTCATGTAATGAAAACAGACCCCAAGAAGTTACAGAGTGGATTAGGCTATAATGTACTTCTTTTTAGTACATTGGACAGCATTTGGTGAGTATTACTGTACCCATGTTAGATAGAATCACAGTAAAAGAAACTTACCTCTTTTGGTAGCTATGTATGCCAATTTTCTTCCCTCAAAACTACAGCAGAAAGATAGCCTCTTTCTTTTCAGTAGTCCAGAAATGACACTATCCTTTGGAAAGTATTCTTGTCCATCACTCAAATATAAAACCATTCTTGTATCTAAACTTAAATCCTTGTTTTTGTGATTTGAATGAGTTCCATTTTGCCGTGGCCTGGGAAAACACAAGCATCTACTATTACTCATACAGTATTCTTATTCTTGAAGACTGCTGAATTCCTCATTCATCTTATCTTAAAAAGTTGAAAACCAGTTGATTAGGTATTTCCTAATCAATATTGTTTCCCAAACATTTTAGCATTCCAAAGGGCAAATATATATAAATACACACACACACACACACACACACACACACACACACACACACATATATACTACTTAACATTAATTTATGAAATTTTGTCTTGGGGAAAATTAGTTGAGTTTCCTATATCATTAACACAACACATTTCTTCTATCTGGGTGGAATTCATGAGAGCCACACTACAACACATTCGTTTAAAAACAAATAAACAAACAAACAAACAAAAAATTCATGACTATAGACCAAATGGGCCTAACAGGTGTATGTAGAACATTCTACCAATAACAGCAGAAAACATTTTTTTCAATCACTGTGATATTGTGATTTATAATTTAAAAATATGTATTTGGTCCATTTCTAGTACAGAGCTCCTAAAACTCTTAAAATTTCTTAATTAATAAGAGCAATGGGAACATCTTTTGTTACAATATTTGGTCTTTTATCCTCAGTTCCTCTAATAGTTTCAGAGTAATAAAGATGAAAGTAGTATCTTTTGTTATTCATAACAAGCCCCTTTCAACTACATCTGAGGTTATGTTAATGATGTGATTTTTGGAAAGCCCCTAGATAACCGCAGGATGGGAGCCTGGTTGCCAGGGGAACTAACTATATGGTTAATTAAAGGGTTGTAACTTTCAGCTACACCCTCAACCTCCAGGGAGGGGAGAGAGGCTGAAAATTGAGTTTAACCATCAATGGCCACTGATTTCATCAATTACACCTACATAATGAAGCCTCCATAAAAATCCTAAACTATGAGATTGAGAGAGCGTCCAGGTTGGTGAACACTTGGAGGTGCTGAGAGAGGGCATGGAAGCTCCACGCCCCTTCCCCATATACCTTGCCTTGATCATCTCTTCCATCAGGCTGTTCCCAAGTTGGATCATTTTACAATAAACTAGTAATCTAGTAAGTAAACTATTTTCCTGAGATCTGTGAGCTACGCTATAGCTGGTTTATCAGAAGCACAGGTGACAACCTGGACCGGAATTTAAGGTTGGGGAAGGAAAGCAGCACAGTCTTGTGGGACTGAACCCTTAACCTGTGAGATCTGATGCTAACCTAGGTAGATAGTTTCTGAATTGAACTGAATTGTCAGACACCCAGTTAATGTCCACTGAGAATTGAAGAATTGGTTTGTGTAGGAAAAACCTACACATTTGGTGGCCCTAAGTGAAGTATTTAGAGTAGTTTTGAGAGGAGACAGAGAGTTTTTTTCTTTTTTTTTTTTTACGAACAAAAATGGAGCATTCTCTAGGGTAAATCACATGTAAGTTCATAAAACAAGTCTTGAGAAATTTAAGAAGACTGAAATCATTCCTTTCTGACCACAGCTGAATACAACTAGAAATCAATAACAAAAGGAAACCAGAAAAACTCACAAATGCATGGAAATCAAACAACACACTCTTGAACAACCATTGGGTCAAAGACAAAAATAAAAGGGAAATTAGAAAATTTCTCAAGAAAAACTAAAATGAAAACACAACATACCTAAACTTACGTGATACAGGAAAAGCAGCACTAAGAGGGAAGTTTATAGTGAAAAATCCCTATGTTTAAAAAGAAGAGTCAAACATCCTAACTTTACACCTCAAGGAACTATAAAACAGAACAAACCAAGCCCAAAGTTATCAGAACAAAGGAAATGATAACAATTACAGCAGAAATAAATGAAATAGAGAATAGAAAAACTCAACAAAACCAAGAGTTGCTTCTCTGAAGAGAAAACAAACCTTTTTTGAAAATTGACAAAACTTTAGCTAGACTAAGAGAAAAAGAGAGAAGACTGAAATAAAATTATAAATGAAAGAGAAGACATCACAACAGATAACACAGAAATAAAAAAGATCATAAGGGACCGTTATAAAGCATCTGCCAACAAATTGGAAAACATAGAAGAAATGGATAAATTCCTAGAAATATACAATGTACTGAGACTGAATCAAGAGGAAATAAAAAGCCTGAACAGACAATAACAAAAAGGAGATTGAATCAGTAATCAAAAACCTCCCAGGCAAAAAAGCCCACATCCAGAGAGTTTCACATGTGATTTTTACCAAAAATGTAAAGAAGAATTATTCTGAAAGGTAGGAGAATAGGGAACACTTCCAAACTCATTTTATGAGGCCAGCATCACCATAACACCAAAGCCAGACAAAGACATCATAAAAAAGAATTGGAAGTTCCTTGGTAGTCCAGGGGTTAGGACTCAGCACTTTCACTGCCGTGGGCCTGGGTTCAATCCCTGGTCAGGGAACTAAGATCCTGCAAGCCACGCAGTGTGGCAAAAAAAAAAAAAAGAGAGAGAGAACTACAGACCAATATCCCTGATGAACATGGAAGCAAAAATCCTCTAGAAAATATTAGTAAACTGAATTCAACAGTACATTAAAAGGATTATACACCATGACCAAGTGGAATGTATCCCTGGAAAGTAAGAATAGTTCAAGATATGCATATTAGTCAATGTGATATACCACATTAATGTGGTATATCACAAAAGGACAAAAATCACATAATTATCTCAATGTATACAGAAAAATCATTTGACAATTCAACACCCTTTCATGATAAAAACTCTTAATAAATTAGGTGGAGAAGGAATTTACCTCAACACAATAAAGGCTGTATATGAAAAGGCCACAGCTAATATCACACTGAATGGTGAAAAGCTGAAAGCTTTTTCTCTAAGATCTGTATAAGGCAAGGATGCCCACTCTCACCACTTCTACTCAATATAGTACTATAAGTCCTACCCAGAGCAGTTAGGCAAGGAAAAAAAAAAAAGGCATCCAAATCAGAAAGAAAAAGGTAAAATTATCTCTGCAGATGACATGATCTTATATGTAAAAAACACTAAAGACTCCACCAAAAAAATGTTAGAACTGATAAATGAATTCAGTAAATTTGCAGGATACAAAATTAACATCTAAAAATCAGTTGCATTTCTATACACCAATAATGAACTACTCCAAAAAAGGAAATTAGGAAAACAATCACACTTGCAACTTCTAAGAATAAAATACTTAAAAATAAACATAACCAAGGGGTGAAAGACATAGTGGTACAGCCACTGTGGAAAACAGTATGGAGGTTCCTCAGAAAATGAAAGATAGAACTACCATATGATCCAGTAGTCTCATTTCTGGGTATATACCCAGAAGAATTGAAATCAGGATCTTGAAGAGATAGCTGCACTCTTATGTTCACTGCAGCATTATTCACAATAGCAAAGATACAGAAACCACCCAAATGTCCATCAACAGATGAATGAATAAAGAAAATGTGGTATATACATACAATGGAATATTACTCAGCTTTAAAAGAGAAGGAAATCCTACCATTTGCAAGAACATGGATGGACTTAGAAGACATTATGCTAAGTGAAATAAGTCATTCACAGAAGGATATCTCTTATACATAATTTCTCTTATAAAAGGTATCTAAGGGCTTCCCTGGTGGTGCAGTGGTTGAGAGTCTGCCTGCTGATGCAGGGGACACGGGTTTGTGCCCCGGTCCGGGGAGATCCCACATGCCACGGAGCGGCTGGGCCCGTGAGCCGTGGCAGCTAAGCCTGTGCGTCTGGAGCCTGTGCTCCCAACGGGAGAGACCACAACAGTGAGAGGCCCGCGTATGACAAGAAAAAGAAAAAAAGCATCTAAAATAGTCAAAAGTGTAGAAGTAGATAACAGTATGTAGACAGTGGAATGATGGAGTGAGGGAGGCATGAGGTGTTATCATTCACCGGGTATAATGTTATAGTCATACAAGATTAGTAAGTTCCAGAGATCTGCAGTACAACATTGCCCATAGATCTGCTCTGTAATATAGTGGCTATAGTTAAGGTAAGGTATTGTGTACTTAAACATTTGTTAAGTGCATAGATCTAGTATGTTCAGTGGTCTTACTACTAAAAAAAAAAAAATCACAAAGGGATACAAGGAAACTTTTAGAGGTGATGAATATTTTTATTACCTGGATTGTGGTGATAGTAACACAAATATATACATATGTGCAAACTCACCAAATTATATATAATATATGCAGATTTAAAAATTCCAGTTATATTTCAGTAAACATGGGGTGGGGGGGAAATTCTGATGAATATTACTTTCCATAAGATGAAGTAACTAGATTTATCCTCTGCAAATTCTCTGTTTATATAGAGAGCTGGAATACTCGGCTCTCTTTCAGATACACATAAACAATGGGGCTAATCAACTATCTAGTTTCTTTTTTACTGCAGAGAAGAGAGGGATATAGTGATAAAATGATAACCTGATCTTAGGTTTCAACAGCAAAGTCTTATTGACCAAAGTGCTGTATTAAGCATAGTAAAAAATTTAGAGATGAATATTAATGAGTACCATCCTTACTATCTACCAATACATTGGGATTCAGTGGTTACTGCAGAAAATGACTTGATGTTTTATCCCTTTTTTATTTAATACCTCACAGTTATACTAAGATAAAGATAAATAGTTTTATTTATCTGTGTCTTTTATTACAACACAACTCAAATCCCTTTGGCTAAGATATAATAAGTCCAATGTTTAATTAGTAACACTGGGCATCAGATCTTTTTCCTTTTCTTAGGAACTTAACTGAGAGGAGTTCTTTTTTTTTTTTTTTGTGGTACGCGGGCCTCTCACTGTTGTGGCCTCTCCCGTTGCGGAGCACATGCTCCGGACGCACAGGCTCAGCGGCCATGGCTCATGGGCCCAGCCGCTCCGCGGCATGTGGGATCTTCCCAGACCGGGGCACGAACCTGTGTCCCCTGCATCGGCAGGCAGATTCTCAACCACTGTGCCACCAGGGAAGCCCTGAGAGGAGTTCTTGTCTATTCATTTGAATCATGAAAGGACTTTACATTTTGTCAAACACTTTTACTTCTGTTGAGATATCATATAGTGTTTCTCCTTTATTCTGTTAATGTGGTCCACCACATTGTATTCCTTGAATAAGTCTGACCTGGTTATGGTGTATTATTTCTTTTTCTATGTTGTTGGATTCAATTAGCTAATATTTTTAGATTTTTTGGGGGGGTACCATGTAATGTGAGCTTAATTTTCCTTTTTATTAATGTTCCATGGATGGTTTTGGTATTTAGTTTATTTTGACCTCAGAAAACAGGAAATATTATTTCTAGAAAGAGTTTGTGTAAGATTGTTTTCATATCTTTCTTAAATAATTTGTGGAATTCACCGATTAAATCATCTGTGCCTAGAGTTCTCGTAGTAGAAATATTCTGAAGTATAGATTTCATTTCTTTAATATGTGTGTGTCTATTAAGGTTTTCTATTCTTGCATAGGTTCTGATGTCTTTTTCTAGGCACTCATTTATTTTGTCTAAATTTTCATATTTACTCTCATAAGGCTGTTTGTAATATCCTCTTAGGACTTTTAATGTCTGTAGGATACAAAGCAATGCTTTCTTTTCCTTTCTTGGTATTAATCATTTCTGCCTTCTCCCTCTAGCTTTTTTCTTGATGGGTTTCACCAGGAGTTGATCAATATTATTAGTCTTCTTAAAGAATCAATTTGTGTGCATTATTATTTCTATTTTATTTTGTTTTATATTTAATTAATTTCTGTGGGTTTTCTTTCTTTCATTCAATTTCACCTTTTCTATTTCTTTTGTTTTTCTGGAATTTAATTTTATTTTTATACACCAGTTCTTATTAGTCATCCATTTTATACACATCAGTGTATACATGTCAATCCCAATACACATCAGTGTATACATGTCAATCCCAATCACACCACCACCCCCAAGCCCCCGCCACTGTCCCCCCTAAGTATCCATACATTTGTTCTCTACATCTGTGTCTCAATTTCTGTCCTGCAAACTGGTTCATATGTACCATTTTTCTAGGTTCAACATATATGTGTTAATAAATGATTTTTTTTCTCTTTCTGACTTACTTCACTCTGTATGACAGACTCTAGGTCCATCCACCTCACTACAAATTACTCAACTTTGTTCCTTTTTATGGCTGAGTAATATTCCGTTGTCTATATGTACCACATCTTCTTTATCCATTCATCAGTCAATGGGCATTTAGGTTGCTTCCATGACCTGGCTATTGTAAATAGTGCTGCAATGAACATTGGGGTGCATGTGTCTTTTTGAATTATGGTTTTCTCTGGGTATATGCCCAGTAGTCGGATTGCTGAATCATATGGTAATTCTATTTTTAGCTTTTTAAGGAGCCTCCATACTGTTCTCCATAGTGGCTGTATCAACTTACATTCCCACCAACAGTGCAAGAGGGTTCCCTTTTCTCCACACCCTCTCCAGCATTTGTTGCTTGTAGATTTTCTGATGATGCCCATTCTAACTGGGGTGAGGTGATACCTCATTGTAGTTTTGATTTGCATTTCTCTAATAATTAGTGATGTTGAGCAGCTTTTCGTGTGCTGCTTGGCCATCTGTATGTCTTCTTTGGAGAAATGTCTATTTAGGTCTTCTGCCCAGTTTTGGATTGGGTTGTTTGTTTCTTTAATATTGAGCTGCATGAGCTGTTTATATACTTTGCAGATTAATCCTTTGTCCGTTGATTCATTTGGAAATATTTTCTCCCATTCTGAGGGTTGTCTTTTCGTCTTGTTTATGGTTTCCTTTGCTGTGCAAAAGCTTTGAAGTTTCATTAGGTCCCGTTTGTTTATTTTTGTTTTTATTTCCATTACTCTAGGAGATGGATCAAAAAAGATCTTGCTGTGATTTATGTCAAAGAGTGTTCTTCCTATGTTTTCCTCTAAGAGTTTTATAGTGTCCAGTCTTACATTTAGGTCTCTAATCCATTTTGAGTTTATTTTTGTGTATGGTGTTAAGGAGTGTTCCAATTTCATTCTTTTACATGTAGCTGTCCAATTTTCCCAGCACCACTTATTGAAGAGACTGTCTTTTCTGCATTGTATATCCTTGCCTCCTTTGCCATAGATTAGTTGACCATAGGTGCGTGGGTTTACCTCTGGGCTTTCTGTCTTGTTCCATTGATCTATGTGTCTGTTTTTGTGCCAGTACCATATTGTCTAGATTACTGTAGCTTTGTAGTACAGTCTGAAGTCAGGTAGTCTGATTCCTCCAGCTCTGTTTTTTCCCTCAAGACTGCTTTGGCTATTCAGGGTCTTTTGTGTTTCCATAAAAATTTTAAGATTTTTTGTTCTAGTTCTGTAAAAAATACCATGGGTAATTTGATAGGGATTGCATTGAATCTGTAGATTGCTTTGGGGAGTATAGTGATTTTCACAATATTGATTATTCCAATCCAAGAACATGGTATATCTCTCCATCTGTTGGTATCCTCTTTAATTTCTTTCATCAGTGTCTTATAGTTTTCTGCATACAGGTCTTTTGTCTCCCTAGGTAGGTTTATTCCTAGGTATTTTATTCTTTTTGTTGTAATGGTAAATGGGAGTGTTTCCTTAATTTCTCTTTCAGATTTTTCATCGTTAGTATATAGGAATGCAAGAGATTTCTGTGCATTAATTTTGTATCCTGCAACTTTACCAAATACATTGATTAGCTCTAGTAGTTTTCTGGTGGCATCTTTAGTATTCTCTATGTATAGAATCACGTCATCTGCAAACAGCAACAGTTTTACTTCTTCTTTTCCAATTTGGATTCCTTTTATTTCTTTTTCTTCTCTGATTGCTGTGGCTAGGACTTCCAAAACTATGTTGAATAATAGTGGTGAGAGTGGACATCCTTGTCTTGTTCCTGATCTTAGAGGAAAGGCTTTCAGTTTTTCACCATTGAGAATGATGTTTGCTGTGAGTTTGTCATATATGGCCTTTATTATGTTGAGGTATGTTCCCTCTATGCCCACTTTCTGGAGAGTTTTTGTCATAAATCGATGTTGAATTTTGTCAAAAGTTTTTCTGCATCTATTGAGATGATCATATTGTTTTTATACTTCAATTTGTTAATATGGTGTATCACATTGATTGATTTGCATATATTGAAAAATTCTTGCATCCCTGGGATAAATCCCACTTGATCATGGTGTATGATCCTTTTAATGTATTGTTGAATTCTGTTTGCTAGTATTTTGTTGAGGATTTTTGCATCTATATTCATCAGTGATATTAGTCTGTAATTTTCTTTTTTTGTAGTATCTTTGTCTGGTTTTGGTATCAGGGTGATGGTGGCCTCATAGAATGAGTTTGGGAGTGTTCCTTCCTCTGCAATTTTTTGGAAGAGTTTGAGAAGGATGGGTGTTAGCTCTTCTCTAAATGTTTGATAGAATTCACCTGTGAAGCCATCTGGTCTTGGACTTTTGTTTGTTGGAAGATTTTTAATCACAGTTTCAATTCCATTACTTGTGATTAGTCCATTCATATTTTCTACTTTTTCCTGGTTCAGTCTTGGAAGGTTATACCTTTCTAAGAATTTGTCCATTTCTTCCAGTTGTCCATTTTATTGGCATAGAGTTGCTTGTAGTAATCTCTTAGGATGCTTTGTATTTCTGTGGTGTCTGTTGTAGCTTCTCCTTTTTCATTTCTAATTTTATTGATTTGAATCCTCTACCTGTTTTTCTGATGAGTCTAATGGTTTATCAACTTTGCTTATCTTCTCAAAGAACCAGCTTTTAGTTTTATTGATCTTTGCTATTGTTTTCTTTGCTTCTATTTCATTTATTTCTGCTCTGATCTTTATGATTTCTTTCCTTCTGCTAACTTTGGGTTTTGTTTGTTCTTCTTTCTCTAGTTCCTTTACGTGTAAGGTTAGATTGTTTATTTGAGATTTTTCTTGTTTCTCGAGGTAGGCTTGTATAGCTATAAACTTCCTTCTTAGAACTGCTTTTGCTGAATCCCATAGGTTTTGGATCATCCTGTTTTCATTGTCATTTGTCTCTAGGTATTTTTTGATGTCCTCTTTTATTTCTTTAGTGATCTCTTGGTTATTTAGTAATGTGTTGTTTAGCCTCCATGTGTTTGTGTTTTTTACGTTTTTTTCCCTGTAATTGATTTCTAATTGTATAGTGTTGTGGTCAGAAAAGATGCTTGATATGATTTCAACTTCCTTAAATTTACTGAGGCTTGATTTGTGACCCAGGATGTGATCTATCCTGGAGAATGTTCCGTGCGCACTTGAGAAGAAAGTGTATTCTGCTGTTTTTGGATGGAATGTCCTATATCAATTAAATCTATCTGGTCTAATGTGTTATTTAAAGCTTCTGTTTCCTTATTTATTTTCATTTTGGATGATCTGTCCATTGGTGTAAGTGAGGTGTTAAAATCCCCCACTATTATTGTGTTACTGTCAATTTCCTCTTTTATAGCTGTTAGCAGTTGCCTTATGTATTGTGATGCTCCTGTGTTGGATGCATATATATTTATAATTGTTATATCTTCTTTTTGGATTGATCCCTTCACCATTATGTAGTGTCCTTCCTTGTCCCTTGTAACATTCTTTATTTTAAAGTGTATTTTTTCTGATATGAGTATTGCTACTCCAGCTTTCTTTTGATTTCTGTTTGCATGGAATATCTTTTTCCATCCCCTCACTTTCAGTCTGTACGTGTCCCTAGGTCTGAAGTGGGTCTCTTTTACACAGCATATATATGGGTCTTGTTTTTGTATCCATTCAGCAAGCCTGTGTATTTTTGTTGGAGCATTTAATCCATTCATGTTTAAGGTTATTATTGATATGTATGTTCCTATTACCATTTTCTTAATCGTTTTGGGTGTGTTTTTGTAGGTCCTTTTCTTCTCTTGTGTCTCCCACTTAGAGAAGTTCTTTTAGCATTTGTTTTAGAGCTGGTTTGGTGGTGCTGAATTCTCTTGACTTTTGCTTGTCTGTAAAGCTTTTGATTTCTCCATCCAATCTGAATGAGATCCTTGCTGGGTAGAATAATCTAGGTTGTAGGTTTTCCCTTTCATCACTTTAAGTATGTCATGCCACTCCCTTCTGGCTTGTAGATTTTCTGCTGAGAAATCAGCTGTTAACCTTATGGGAGTTCCCTTGTATGTTATTTTCATTTTTCCCTTGCTGCTTTCAATATTTTTTCTTTGTCTTTAATTTTTGCCAATTTGATTACTATGTGTCTCAGAGTGTTTCTCTTTGGGTTTATCCTGTATGGGACTCTCTGCACTTCCTGGACTTGGGTGGCTATTTCCTTTCCCATGTTAGGGAAGTTTTCGACTATAATCTCTTCACATATTTTCTCAGGTTCTTTCTCTCTCTCTTCTACTTCTGGGACCCCTATAATGCGAATGTAGTTTCGTTTAATGTTGTCCCAGAGATCTCTTTCTTAGGCTGTCCTCATTTCTTTTCATTCTTTTTTCTTTATTCTGTTCCACAGCAGTGAATTCCACCATTCTGTCTTCCAGGTTAGTTATCCGTTCTTCTGCCTCAGTTATTCTGCTATTGATTCCTTCTAGTGTAGTCTTCATTTATTGTATTGTTCATCTCTGTTTGTTTGTTCTTTAATTCTTCTAGGTCTTTGTTATACATTTCTTGCATCTTCTCGATCTTTGTCTGTATTCTTTTTCCAAGGTCCTGGATCATCTTCACTATTATTATTCTGATTTCTTTTTCTGGAATGTTGCCTATCTCCACTACATTTAGTTGTTTTTCTGGGGTTTTATCTTGTACCTTCATCTGGTACATAGCCCTCTGCCTTTTCATCTTGTCTATCTTTCTATGAATGTGGTTTTTGTTTCACAGGCTGCAGGATTGTAGTTCTTGCTTCTGCTGTCTGCCCTCTGGTGGATGAGGCTATCTAAGAGGCTTGTGCAAGTTTTCTGATGGGAGGGACTGGTGGTGGGTAGAGCTGGCTTTTGCTCTGGTGGGCAGAGCTCAGTAAAACTTTAATCTGCTTGTCTGCTGAAAGGGTGGGGCTGGGTCCCCTCCCTGTTCGTTATTTGGCCTGAGGCAACCCAACACTGGAGCCTACCCAGGCTCTTTGGTGGGGCTAGTGTCGGACTATGGGAGGGCTCACACCAAGGAGTACTTCCCAGAACTTCTGCTGCCAGTGTCCTTGTCCTCACGGTGAGACAGACCCACCCCCATCTCTGCAGGAGACCCCCCAGCAGTAGCAGGTAGGTCTGGTTCAGTCTCTATGGAGACACTGCTCCTTCCCCTGGGTCCCGATGCGCAAACTATTTTGTGTGTGCCCTCCAAGAATGGAGTCTCTGTTTCCCCCAGTCCTGTCAAAGTCCTGCAGTCAAATCCTGCTAGCCTTCAAAGTCTGATTCTCTAGGAATTCGTCCTCCCTTTTCTCAACCCCAGTTTCGGAAGCCTGATGTGGGGCTCAAAACCTTCACTCCAGTGGGTGGACTTCTGTGGAATAAGTGTTCTCCACTTTGTGGGTCACCCACCCAGCAGTTATGGGATTTGATTTTATTGTGATTGCACCCCTCCTACCATCTCATTGTGGCTTCTCCTTTGTCTTTGGATGTGGGGTATCTTTTTTGGTGAGTTCCAGTGTCGTCCTGTCAATGACTGTTCAGCAGTTAGTTGTTATTCCAGTGTTCTCGCAAGAGGGAGTGAGAGCACATCCTTCTACTCTGCCATCTTGAACCAATCTCACCCTTTTCTATTTCTTGAGATAGATGCCAGGATCATTGATTTTCAACCTTTCTTCTGTTCTAATATATCCATCTAAGGCTGTAAATTCTCCTGTAATAATGGTTTTAGCTCCAGCTGAGCTTCCATATGTTCTATTTGTATTATCATTATGTTCAAACTATTTTCTAATTTTCAGTGTGATTTTCTTTTCAATCTTTGGGAATTTTAGAAGTATATTATTTAATTTCTGAACAGAGAAGGATGTCCTATTTTTTTCCCTTATTGTAATTGTTATGAATTAAAGAGGCAAAAGACAGCCCATGATAGGCATCAGAGAGTACTACTTCAAAAGTGGGAACAAAAAAAGTGTGATTCATACCCAGAGATGGTAAAACCTGGAAGCACCTGAGTGAGAGGGGCCAAGCTGATGGCCTTTATGCACCGACCCTCACACAACCACCGTCACAAAACAGCCAGCAGAAACAGGGTCTCTTTTTTTTTTTGAAGAGGGATCCATGCTAAATAATTATCACATTATTACTGAATGATAGATAGATAGATACCCCGTTAAATAGGAAGGGTATACAGTTTGACCCCAGCAGGCTTGCAAGGCCTGGGAGGGCTAGAAGGAGATTAGGCTCTGTTTACCAACACCAACACCACCACCAGCCTGTTCAACCCATATCCATCCCCCACCCAGGAAAACAGTGAAAGTAGCCCTGACAGCAACTTCAGTCCCTCACTCCATATGCGCTGCTCAGGCCTAAGCAGCAGGCACTTCAGCAAATAATATCATATGCAAAGAAAGGATGTAATTAAAAACAACAAATGTTTCCGGCATGCCAGCACTGTGAAAGATAGACAGTAAGTGAATAAAGCTTGAAGAAAAAGTTAATAGAGCAACAGAGGAGACCTTTAAGAATAATTAATATCAGGAAAGCAGAGGAGAATATTGCATCTACAGAAAAGAAATAGGCAGTTATGAAAAATAATTAAATGATATTAGTGTTTAAATAGTTGAAATTAAACTACACTGACAAAGTCTCTTCAAAGTTCTTTTTTTTTTTTTTTTTTTTTCGGTACGCAGGCCTCTCACTGCTGTGGGCCCTCCCGTTGCGGAGCACAGGCTCCGGACGCGCAGGCTCAGCGGCCATGGCTCACGGGCCCAGCCACTCCACGGCATGTGGGATCCTCCTCAACCCGGACACGAACCTGTGTCCCCTGCATCGGCAGGCGGACTCTCAACCACTGCGCCACCAGGGAAGCCCCAAAGTTCAATTTTTTAAGCAAAGAAATTAACTACTTGATTTAAGGAAATGACGAAAAAATATTCTTTGAAAAGATTTTTTAATAGGAATAAACTCACAAATTGAATTGAACAATAAAGCCTTGTTAAATGAATAACTTTCTTTTTACTTAAGGTGCTGCATTTTGGGATGTTACCCCTCGGAGGATTACTTTCTTGAAAAGGAAGGCATTTTTCTCCTTTTGGATTTAATGGCAGTAAGTATGATTATAACAATTGTGAAACAAAAAAATAAATGTCTTTATTAACTCTTTCCAAACTGAGTATCACAGAACACTACTCTGTGATTAAATGTGCCCTCAAATAGTGTTCAAATGTTTGTTTTAAACAAAAATCCCTCCTGGAGTTTCATAGTATGCATTGGCATAGTAGAGTCTGAAAATTCCTCCAGTGAAGAAACCAGTTTACTTAGGTCAGTGTTCCCAAACACATGACAGCAGAGAATTTGTTCTGTCTTGTTTTGTTTTTCCCCATGAAACTTTAAAGAAACAGCTAGATTATTTTAAAATCAGTAATCATTTATTAATAACTTCTCGCTTCTTCTCTTAGTATTAAAAGGGTCACCTTAGACAAAGGAGTTAAGACCAGCATTTTTTAAGAACTGTGTATAATTTGTAGGTAATGTGAAGAATCTAGTGTGTCATACACTGTTTTACAGAATGAGCAGAAGTGAGCTTATTAAGCCTTCCAGGAAGGCAGCTGAGAAGAATGGCAAAGATCCTTACAGTAATCCCCTACTAGCCTCAATTCTAAGTGGGTCCATAGTTAAGATGATATGAAAGAAAAAGTATATTTTTGTTTCAGTAAAACTTTGGGAGATATTCTCATGCAGAGTTCTAGCTATGTCACTGCCTATGATTGCCACCATTCTTGATTTTATTAACAATAACAAACCTACTTTGACTTAGCAAAGATACTAAAGTTATCTGTGTCCTTTTAACTCTGAAAGAAAATTAGTTTACACTAGAGATGAGAGTAAACTCATTAGATATAAAACACTACAAGCAAAAAACAAGTAAATAATAATGATAATAATAAAAATAACCCACCTTGAATGAGTTATAACCAGAAACCCTTTGAAAGTTCAGAAAATTGAACATAATACAGAAGGACTTATGTAGTCCTAAATGACATACAGCTCACTGTGTTTCTCTGACTAGCGTACAAGTACGCCCAGAGGCACATGGTCAGTGTCAGGGATTCTCAAAGCTACAACATTAATTTGGCATATCGTCCTGGAATCTAGCTTCTACTTAAGATTTGGAAGTGAGGAATGATATTATGCATGTACATATTAAATAATTATATTTTATTTTAATATTATATGGAAGACATAAAAGACATTTCTTACTTGTGTCCACTCTCCTTCAACATCAGGGTTTCTTGGATGGAAAGGCATGAAGGCTGGTAGGAGAGGCCATATAACACAGTGGTTGTGATCACAGGCTGGAGTCAGTCTGACTGAGGCCTCTAATAGTTGTTAGCTGTGTAACTTTGAAAAATTATTTAACATCTCTGCCACCAATTTCTTCATCTATAAAACAGAGATAACATTATCTACCTTATGCATTGGTGGAAGGATTATGTGAGTGATTATGTGTGTGTGTACACATATACATGCATTAGTTAGAATAGTTCCTGACAGATATTTTTGTTGTGTTTTCTATTGTTATGAATGTAATTATTAGATTGCACTTAACATGGATTAAACCAACCAAGTTAACTACAAATTACAAATCTTCTTTAATGAAGTTCCTGTATAAACTTCAACCCTTGACATTTGCCTCTTTCTCCTGAAAGTGAAGTATCGGAGTAAAAAACTCATTTGACTGAGGATTCTGCTTAATACAATCTGCTAAAATATTTATTCAGTGTGAAATGGTAATTGCTAGTAAAGGTTAAATATCATTGAGAGTTTACTATGTGACAGGCAGTCTCATATAACTCATCATAATAACTCTCTAAAGCAGGTAATATTATTACCCTTAATTTAATGAAAGAGGAAACTGATAATGTTTGCAATTCAGACAACAGGTTACATGTTTCCTTTGCTATATTCTATTAGCAGTATACTGTAGGAGTTAATCCACTAAAAATATTTCACACAGAAACCATTACTGTGTGGAGGCCATTGCTCTGGTTGGACTTCTTTATACCTAAATTTTGGTTTGCTGAAAACTGTTTGTAGGAAAACAGAGGAAATATGCTTAATAAGATAATTTTTCTTAAGTGCTTAAATACTCTTTTATGGATGCTGAGTTTCAAAATACAAAATTATACCTCATTTTGATTTATTTTCACATGTGACTGCCACTTGGAGTTACCATCAGTTGGTCTCTTAGTAACAATGAGGTTATAGCTAGGATGAGACAACTTTACAACTTTAATTAAGCAGGTAAACTGGAAAGATCCTATAATTACAGAGTCCTATGCATAGCACCCTTTATCTTGCTCCACTTAAAATGAACATTTTCACTTATTTTGACAATCTCTATTTTTCCTACTCAGCTAAATCAATTACATTTTTGTTTATGACATATGTTTATGACTACATCAGAATTATATTGAATCTTTTTCTTTCTATTTTTTAAGAATCCCTAATGTTTGAAAATGGACTCATTACAATGGTATTTATTTTAATAGGAGATGGTCACAAATCATACTTAGAGTCTTAATTTTATAAGGCAGTCATTTAGAAGAAACCTACTGATTAATACAAACGTTTCTCCTTTCTTTTTTAAGACAATAATTCTAAATATTAATTGCAACATTTTTCTTTTTCTGTTTCCTTGCAAAAGTTGAACCAAAAAAAATTCTGTAATCTAATACTTGGAATAATGGTTGAATTTTGTGATAATCCCAAAACTGCAGCTCATGTCAATGCTTGGCGAGGGAAGAAGGATCAGACAGCTGCTAGTCTTTTAATTAAATTGTGGAGAAAGGAAGAAAAAGATCTAGGAGTAAAACGTGATAAACATGGGAAGATCGTTGGTAAGTGTATTTATAATTGTTTGTAGAAGCAATTAGATCCATATTTTAAAAAAGCAATCTTAGGAAAGTATGGGGACTTACACCATACTAAGTAAATTAGTAGCAGGTTCATATTTTTATAGAATATTTTCAGGAAATGGTATTTGGTTATATTCTTTAAAATGAAAATAAAAAACTTAACAGTACTTCTTAAAGAACTTTCTTTGAGTTACCTGCTTTGGTCAGTATATTCAGTAATATTTCATTTACCAATAAAATTTGGGACATAAGTTGAGTGCTTGAGAACAATTTTTATTGTATTTTGTACATTTCTGTTGATTCATATTTATACAGTTTACTTTTTATATGAAAGAAGAAACTTTTAAATAAAAATAAATCAAATGTTCATAAATTTTAATTACTAGACTCTAAATTAATGAAGTTAATAGTACCAGAATTTATATTTCATTTATCTATTTTATAATGCTACATTATATTTTCTAAACCTCTTACAATTCTTATTATAGTTTCATCTGTTAGTATTGTTTATTTTTAAGTGAAAATACTTCCCCTTTAACTTCTGATGATTTCTATCTTCAATCCATTTTTATTGTGTTTCTAACTTTTGATCTATAACATCATAAAATAGTTTTTATATTTATAGCATAATATATAGAAACCAAAAGCAAATAGGAGATTACATCATTGTTAAACTGACAGTGTTCAATTTCTGGATCTCAAAATTAGAAAAGTTTTTTATGTGAAAGTTTCACTTTTAAGAAAGTAATTTTGTGAAATTTTTATATTTTACATAAATAGTTAAAAATGAAAGCTTTACGTTTTGCAACAGAATGGGGAAGAAATTATTGATTATTTATGCTTTTAAAGGAGTAACCATGTATCAGGCAGTACTGTACTCTTACAATATTTTTATATATTTTATGATGTCTAGACTAAAATCTTAAAATTAAGTATTAATTTACTACAGTTTTTATCTGTCCTTTCTATATTTTCATGATATCCAATGATTAGATACAAAGAAACCTCTTTTTACTAGTTTTCAAGAAGAGCAAAAAATCACACCACTGCCTGCTAACTGCCCAACCATTGCAGTTATGGATGTTGCTGAGAATATCAGAGCAAAAATTTATGCTGTGTTGGGCAAACTAGGTAAGAAGTTACTCGTCAAATTCACAAGAGCCTCTCTTTTTTGCTGAGTGTTGTAAATTGATTTCACTTTGGAGTCCATTTTTCATATATGATGAACAAAAGTCCCTTTATACAGATAAATCCATATTCCATTGTTATCCCAATACACAGGCTACACCCTTAAGCTCTGGGTTTGGGGCCAGGCATCAGTATTTTTTAAGCTCCCCAGGTAATTCCAGAGTGCAGCCAGGATTAAAGGCAGTTAGTTTTAGATGGTTAGGCTTAAACACTAGAATTCTGATTGTGAATATTTCACTCTTCAGATTGTGAAAGTACAATATCATGGTCTGACCACAGCACAGAAAGTATTCCTCTTCTAATGACTAGATAAGGATGACCTGGCAGCTGTTTGTTATAGGAGGAAGCCAGAAGCTCACAGAAGTAACTTTTTCATAAATCAGGATGAAATCAAAAGCAATCATTTGCATTTGTTTTTATGATAAATATATGCCTTTTGGAATCACTTGCTCTGTTAAAGTAAATCTCTCTTTATAAACTTCGTTTAGATTTTGAAAATTTACCTGGCTTATCTGCTGAAGATTTTGTTACCCTCTGTATCATACATAGATACCTTGATTTTAAAGTGAGTACCTTCTTAACCTTGTTATTAAAATCTAGTATGGCAAAACATCAGTTGGGAAAGATCTATTTTTATTTGTGAGCAATCATCCATGTACTGTGTAGTTTTTATTTTTCATTTTACATCTGATACTATTCAAGGAACATACAATTAACTGATTGGGTATTTTCCATGGGATAAGATTTCATCCAACTATTAGTTTATAAAAGAAGATGGAAGTTACTGACATAGAAGCTTAACAGAATCTTTAAAATATAATTTCTTCTCTTTAGAGGGTATTAAGAGCTAGGGTATTAAGAGCTAGAATTGAATGAATTATTACTTATTGAAATAAATGATTTATACTTATTAAAGTATTTTATCATTACATTGTGTGATGATCAAATATCAATTAAAGAGTTGCTTACTTTGCTGGTTATATACTTTTTGGTAAATAAATGCCTTTGAAATTTTAGGAAAGTCTTTCCAAGTAAACATTCTCTTCTACTAGTATTAGTACTATGTATTT
Organism: Mesoplodon densirostris; assembly: GCF_025265405.1. Classification (NCBI taxonomy): domain Eukaryota; kingdom Metazoa; phylum Chordata; class Mammalia; order Artiodactyla; family Ziphiidae; genus Mesoplodon; species Mesoplodon densirostris. Next base: position 59,367,919 of record NC_082669.1, on the reverse strand, counting down.
GAATGCTGTAAATGAATAAACCTCTATAAAAAAGGAAAACAAGGCTGAATTTTATCCGTATTCTGGACATATGCTTTTTCTCTAAATTTCAACATACTCAAGCACGGTAATTTCCAGATAACCCAGAATATGAGATGGAGCTACAGCATGATGAAACCAACATGTTAAGAGTTTTAGATTCAAGTATTACCTTAGCTGGAAAGTGAGGGACAAGGCCCTATTTCTCAGGGTGGCTGGGTACTAGAGTCCCAGGAATCCCCATATTCATTGTTCTACAAATTCAGCTTGACCTAGCCTTCAAACAGGGCTTTAAGAAGGAAAGCATCTGTACTTCAGGAGGATGAGACTAAAGCAACAACTTGTGCAGCTGTGAAAACAGTGTCTATAAAGGAGAGGGCAGTGATGATAGCAATAAACTACACTTAGGTAGTGGAACCTTACCCGTGAGTACCTATCATTGAAAAACATTAGGTAAATTACTTCTGAATACTCAAATGTAACTGTTGCCCCAAATCATTCTCAATGCACTTAACTTATTCCCAAGGAGTAAGTTAGGAAAAGCTGGTTCTGTTAAGTGTTAACTTTGGAATGATCACCCAAATAAATTTTAGGTTACGTAAAATTATAGTATTTATTTTTGGTTAATTTAACTTTTTAAAACTCTTTTAAACTTGCTATAACAGATTGGAGAAATATGGAATGAAATATATGAAGAAATAAAATTAGAAAAGTTAAGACCAGTCACTACAGACAAAAAAATTTTGGAATCTATTATAACAGCATCAGAAAATATTGGAAAGATGGTTGCTTCTCTGCAAAGCGAGATGATTGAAAGCCAAGCATGCCAAGATGTGCAAAACGAACAAAAAGTATATACAAAAGTAAGCCACAGATGCCATTGAGGCACAAGAAAATAATTTCAATGTATAAACTAGTTGAAATTATCCATAAGTTATATTTGCCTTACTTGTGAATGCTTCAGCACTTAGAGTTACCTTGTAATTTTCTTTTATAGTTACTTTCAGTGTCTTTGTATAGTTTTTAAAGAAAACATGGAGTTAATAGCTTGAAATTCAATTGCTATACTCAGTGCTGCTTTATGGCATTATAATTTGATTTCTACAGGCTTACATTTTAAAAGGTAGACACCTGAGACATTTCCACTTTTTGAAAGGTCAGAGTTCCAAAAATTGTGGTCTATTTAAATGTATACACTTAGCAAATTCTGACAAATGGTGTATCTCTGTGACTATATGTGTAACCTCATTGAGAAAGTTGGCCCTTGTCCCTCACTCTGTGATAGGCCCTTACTAGCATGCCAATCATAGGCACACCGACAAGCCTCTCCTCACCTCAGTGCCAAAATATATACTGTGAGCACTCTACAAATCTGGTCTCTGACTTTAGCTAATCAGAAAAAGCCTGTCAGGAAAACATAAGCCATTTTCCCAAAGCTTTACACAGGTAAGAAACAACACATCAGAAGTTTTTGAGCAAACAGGTTAAGTGACTATTTAAGTGAACTTGTCCACAGATACAAAAATGATGTAGATTCTCCACTTCTGCTTGGTGATCTTTTATGACTAAAATTAAGTACTTAAAACACTTTAAGGTGATTTCCAAAGTGTTTTCTATTGCCTGATCATTTTACATCTACTATTAAATGTCTACATCTTCAGTCTAGTGGAACTTAGCATCCACTTATAAATTCTTAGATAACTCCCTGCTTAAAAGTTTTGTTTAGGAAGAATTTTTATTGCAAGGATGCTGCCCTTTAACCCATTCATTTGCTTTTAAGTGGTGTACCCCGTTAGAAGTTCTGCTCCTCATTAGTTCTATTGAATTGGCAGGATTCTGCTGTGTGGGCTAGCTATTGCTGATTTGTTGGTTATCGTTGATTTGTTATCATGGCTCTGACCCAGTTTATTTTTTAGCAGTTGTTTAATTAAATACTCTTAGGTTCATAATTTAAACTTAATAGTCTATTATATACCAACCAAGGGCATGTGTCCTTGGATTATATATATATTTAGTGGAGAGCCTGTTGGGAACCATAGTCTTTGTCCTTTGTCAGTAGTTACCTCCCTAGACTGCATCACCACAACAAACTCAGCACTCTCACAAAATTGCTGTCTTGCTGAAGGTGTAAATTAGAAGCAGTTTTACCAATATAATCTTGCCTAAACCATTATCAGTGGCAGCAGAAAACTCTTTATTTTCTCCTGTGAATTTGCTCTTGGGTCATTTATGTAGCTTGTTCTGGGTTATACTCTGTCTTCACAAGTGATAATCATGTGAAACAATCAGTCTTGCTGAGAAGGATTATTGTTATTTTCATATTTTGTATTTTTATAGCAACAGTTTTGCATTACGTTTCATGGGAAGCAGTTCAAATCTTGGCCACATAGTGAGGGAAGGAGTTTTTTTCCATTTTAAGACTTTGGTTTTTTAAGTTGTTAAACTCTAACCCTTTTGCTAGTTGACCTTAAAATTTACATTGGCAAAAACTAGGTCTTCCTTCAAAATACAAGTATTCAAGCCCTTTGGTATCCTTTCATAGAAACTGGAACTCTTAATTATCTTTCTCATTTCAGGTACAAGCCACACACAAGCAAAGAGAATTGGCTAATAAATCATGGGAAAATTTCTTGGCTAGAACATCAAATGTTAAAACTTTAAAGGTAGGATTTTAAAAATGTTACAATATCCGCAACAAACAGTCAACTCTGACAGACTTTTTCAGGGATAACAATTCATTCACCTTTTTCTGTTGATCTTTCTGTGGAATACCAACACTATTGATCCTCATTTGCAGTTTAGGGCGTTAACTGAAACTTTGCATTTTTCACGTTACAGAAGATACCACTCTGAGTTTCATTTGGCTTAGCAGTGGGAGGGAGCGAAGCAAGGATGGTGTTCCTGGTTTGCATAAAAGAGATGAGAGTTAGCCAGGAATAAGCAGGAGAAATGTGCTCCTACTTTCCATTCTAAGCCTTCTTATTTACTGATCCTTTCTGTAAGAAGCAGAGTGAAGGACACAAAAAACAACTGTCCATATTACTCTCTCCTTCAAGGATGCTTCCCCTCTGTGACCACCAAAAGAAACATTATATTAAAGCTTAAGTGGGAATTTGGGATAAACACCCCTTTGGGAAAATGTGATAACCTGCTTCAGCAATAAACTAGAAACTAATCTAAACAGTTTATAATGCTAATTGTTCACTTGAAATATGTAAGAAGCAGCATAGATTTCCAAAATCTCATTACTTTTTTTCCAACTTTTCCATTAATACTTGGGATACATTTTTATATAATGTTACAATTCTTCCTCTAGATATGAAATTGTTAAATGTTATAATAGCCCACGAAAATAGTGGAATCATATTAAAATAGCAAAACCAAAATTAAGAACAAGCTTATTCAAGGTACCATGTCTCCCCTTTGTCACTAAAAGTTCTTCCCAACTTTAAAATCAGCCCCCTCCATGCAGATAATTTGTTACCTTGAATTTAGCCTGTTCTAGTGCCTCAACTATTGAGCTTGACTATAACTGCAGCAAATTATATAGTTTGCACTATTCTGAATGCTTGAAACATTTAAGTGTACTGAATTAGTATTTAATTTATGCAAAATAATTTGAAAACATGTATCATCTATTGTAAATTTAGTAGCTTATTCAATTATGCACAAAAAATTGAACCTGATTTCCTTAGGACCTGCTTTACCTTGGTCATATATTACCAGTACCTATGGAAATCTCAGTAACATTTTCAGGTGTTTTCTGCAATGTACAAAGTATATAACTTGTTAATAACTATTTTCTTAGCCTAAATGAGTAAATGAGTAAATACTAGTGCTAACTAATAAAGCATAAAACAGACACAATTAAATATATTTTGTATACTTCATTGTAAGTACCATAGTAATGCTTTAATAGCAATTAATTTATTTTCTTTCTAATTTAAAAATCTTCAGAAAGCAAAAAGACTTCAAGAGAAAGGTATAGAATCCTCTAGATACAGTGAGCATCCACCAAATGCAATATTTCACCGGACAGATATTAAAGGCCTTAACACAACAGTAAGATTTTTTTTCTCCATAACTTTTCTTAGTAAATATTAAATTTAATCCCCAAAGAATGTTATTTCTATGGGGTTTTGTCTCATATTTTTTCTTTTTGCTGTTCAAATATCAAATAGTTAAGGCATATTTATCTCTACCCTTGCCTAGTTCTGGTTTAGACCAGACCCAGCCCTCCAGGATTCCCAAGAAATTGCTATAAACACTAGTCAAAATATACCTCTACATCTCTTTGACAGAAAGTGTGCAGTTCCTCCTTTCCCTGGCAAACAGATCCATGCCATATTCCAGTGTTCCTGGTGTCCTATTCTGGACATAATTTGGCCCTGATTGCAAAGGCTCCAAAGCCCTTATTTTTCCATTAGTCCATCCTGTCTCCTAGTTACTATGTACATTTTGTGTCTCTTCCAAAGTTAGCTGAAGGATGAATGGGTTTTCCTCTTCGTGAAAAATTTTGTAAGTGGACTCATAAATATTTACTTTTGCTTTTTTTAGGTGCCCTCTGGTGGGGTAGTAACAGTGGAAAGCACTCCTGCCCGATTAGTGGGAGGACCTCTGGCTGATACCGATATTGCTCTTAAAAAACTTCCTATTCGAGGAGGAGCCTTACAGAGAGTAAAAGCACTAAAAACTGTGAATGAGCCAGAGAAGAGCATTCCCACATAAAATACTCTGGAGACTTTTTGAAATAAATTCTGCTTATAATTTTCTAGTTAAATATCTGTATATATAAATGTAAAGCAAATATTTTAGAATAAATATTTTAGTAAAATACTATTAAAATAAAAGCACATATAATGTATTTTTATTGAAAATATCAACACATACTGTGAGAAGAGTTGTCATCAATTTCTTTCTAAAGATGACAATTCTCTTAACAGAAAATTGTAAAACATGTTGTATCAGTTGACTCTTTCAATTGATGTGAACTACTCCAACTGGCTTAAGCCAAAAAACAAAACAAAACTAAAACAAAAAAACCCAACTTTTACAGGCTCTGGGGCTATCAAATCTAGGACTAATTAAAACTACAGGCATTGTTGGGTCTAGGAACTGAAACTCTGTGAGTAGGATCTTCTCCTTCCCTAACAGCTCCTGAATTATATTCTCCCAGGTTGATATCCAGTAGAAAAGAGTGCATGCCTATCTCTCAACAGTCTCTGCAACTGTCTCTGAATCTTGGGACCCCTGATTGGCCATATGCCCACTCCTGAACCATTCATCATGACTTTGGCCAGATCTGAGAACTGCCTACACTCAGAGACAGAAGGAAGCCAATCCCATCCAAAGCATATGGATGGAGTAGGGAATCAGGATATTATTAATATATGTTATTATAAGTATATATAAATACTGGGCAGCAAAGACATTTGCAACAAATATGTTGGTCAAAGTAAAATAAGTTCTCTCTCCTATAAAAAGCAAATGTTATTCATAAGCTAAACAATAAAACTAAAATAAACATGTTTTAACTCTTAATATATAAATAAATTCTAATGCTACTTCTCTTCCTTAATGGGGAAGGAAAAGGGGGAGTAGGGAGAAACTCTTTTGGTGGTGGAGGTATCTTGCCAAATAGGAGGTAGATGTCTTAATGCCAGATGTAGAGCAAAGTGTCTGTGTCCCTGTACAGCATTATGCGGTTTCCACAGCCTGTCTCCATTTCCGTCAACCCCCTTCTCCACTCAGGAAGCTGCAAAATTGAGTTCATGTCCAGGGCTGGGAGAGACAAGAATCTGTTTTCTCAGAAAGGAAAATATACTGGAATTTGAGTCTAGATTCTAGGCCCATAGGGTGCACACTGCAGTGTACTGGTTAAATGTATAACAACCAGCTCTGAAAGGGGAAAAAACCCTTATTTTTAGTGTTTGCCAATCCCACTATGACCAATTTCAAGCTACCAACATGGTGCTACTGAATGCAGAGTTGGGAAGACACGCATAGAATCCACTTTCATTATCAGATAAAAGACGGCTCCAACACCCCACTGGGCCCACCTTCTCTTACTTTCTCCTCCCTCTTCCCCTCACTCCTCCTCCCCCAATTCACATTCCTCCAGGAATTTTTCATTATTCTGTCTGTGAGGATAGTAGCATCTGCCATGAGAGGAGAAATTGCAATTGTTATTGTTCTAATTAGAATGAGTTACCAGCGGCCTCTCACCCTGGCCCAGCTGCCCATTCTCCTTGTGGCTCACAGGAGTACATAATGTGCATCAGCTTATCAGTGAGCTTTGTGCTCTCCTGAATCCCTTTCTATATTACCACCCCCCCCCAAGAAGACAGTAGACAGCATAATTTGTTCCTCTTCTTCACAGGCAGCCCTAAGCACAAAGGTTCCATGTAAAGGGGAGTTACTGAGACACAAGAATGGATGTGGGTAGGAACATGCAACAATGAGATGCCCATACAAAAAGCAGATACACGTTCAGGTACATCTGAGATACACATAGAATCGAGATGAAGTGTCCATGGCTAAAAGCAATGCATGTTTACTCCATTTTGTAGACTATAAGTTCCTTCCTCAGACTCTAAGCTCCCTAAAGACAAGATAGAAACCACATTTCATTCATTATTGTAACCAACACCTCAGTAAATAAACTATTGAATAAGTGTGATGGAGGCCTCAGCTCCTGGCAACCTTCCCCTCAACTTCTGCAAAGGCAGCAAAGTCCTGAGCTCAAAGGGAAGGTTCAGCCAACAAAATACTATACCAGGAATTCTAAACATGGACATGTTAAAGTAATTCAAATGTATGTGCTTCATAACAGTGATAGACTTTCTCTAAAATGAGGCATAAATACTATTACATTAATATAACCAGTGGGTAGAAATAGAATTGATATTTCTTGGCTGAACATTATTTTTTGTATGTAGTACAACTTGGTATCTCCAGATTGATTAGGACTGACTGCAGTCAAAATAATCTGTGAGTTCTGTAGAACTTCTCCCTGCTGTTGTAGATCTTACCCGTCAGGAAGAGGAAGGGTAAAATAGGGCAGGTTATTACCTAGCAGCCATTTAACAGAGGAAGAAATGTACACAGATGGAGGGTAGTAAGGTTGCTTAATCCAGACACTTGCACTTGGTAGACAGACAATACCCAAGTTCGCATATTACAATTCCAGCCACCCGGCAGTGAGCCAGTGAAATCAGTCCCTCTGTCTGACAGGGTCACTAATTCTAACACGTCTCCATCTCTCCTCACATCCTGTGCTCCCACCATACCACTTCTAAGCCCTAGGGGATTGGTGCCTCTCTCATCCAGCCTGGCTGAAAGGTGGACAGTGTATTTCCTTCCACTTAAATGCTTCAAGCATTCAGAATAATGCAAACTATATAATTTGCTGCAGTTATAGTCAAGCTCAATAGTTGAGGCACTAGAACAGGCTAAATTCGAGGTAACAATGAGTCAACTGATACAAAATTTCAGCTCCCAGACTTCTGCTAATAAACTAAATGAAAAGAAATTCAAGAAAATAAAAACGGAGTAGAGTGAGCACAGATGAAAGTGGCTTCAACACTCTTTGGTAATGAGATTTTTAACACATGAGGGAGGAGTTCATTCCATGATTAGACCCTGTGAGCTAGTGCTTGCTCATAAGGGGATGAAAACCAGTGAATAATTAGGTGAACAACTTTTGTTCATCTGGCCCTCAGTCTGCCTTCTGGAACACAGGAAAAAACTATAATGTTCACCCTCAGTCTTTCTGGGTCAAATATCCAGTTTATTTAATCATTCCAGACTATGAACCTGGCCAGCCCTTTCTGAAGTGCTACAGTTTGTGATTATTCCTCTATACTGAGACCAGCAGAACCGAGCAACAATTTACAGGTATAACAGGACACATGGAGGGTATAATGAAACTAGTCCCTCTCATTTTTACACACCTTCTGCCAACATAGCCTGAGCTTACATTAGTTTTATTGGCAACCATGTTTCATAATCGCTTGTATTTATTTTAATTTATGTAGATATTTCCTTTTCAAGGAGATGGAACATAACTCCCCATTCCCTAAAGTGTGGGTAATGCTTAGTGCCTCGCTTCCAAAGAATACAACATAGAAAGAGAAGGGAAAGTAACTTTACAGCCAAGAAACCTGGCAGATACTACCTCAGCCAGGGTTAAACGTCATCTGTGTTATGTCATGTTGACAGCATGTACCCTTGATAGGAAGTGCTGAGAACAGTGCTTTACTCCTGTAGTTTTCACCCCCCAAAACCTATAACCCCAGTCTAACCATGAGAAAAACATTAGGCAAACCCAAATTGAGGGACATTCTGCAATACAACTGACCAGCATCGGGAAGTGTCAAGGTCATCAAAAACATCTTCTTAGAGCCTAAGAAGACATGACAACTCATTGTAAGTGGTGTCCTGGATAGGATCCTGGAACAGACAAAGGACATTAGGGGAAAAACTAGTGAAATTCATATAAAATATGAAGTTTAATTTAAAATGTATCAGTATTGGTTCATTAGTTATGACAAACATATGACTAACGTAAGATGTTAACAATAAGAAAAAATGGGTGAGGCATATACAAGAAGTCTTTGCACTAGCCTTGCAACTTTTCTGCAAACTTAAAACTATTCTAAAGTAAAAAGTTTATTTAAAAAAAATTCTATAGGAAGAGCAGAGGAACTTTAAGCATAGATGCTCAATTTTTATCCATTGTATCACCTCATGAAGAAATATTTTGGGAGCAATATTAGATGTTTTGCTGTCTTTTTTCAGCTTTCAGTGCTCTGGAAAATAACTGGTTATAAGTTAAGCTATATGAGTTCAGCATAAACCCAAAGCTGCGAAACTGACTGAGTCTTTACCATAATACCACTGCAAGAATTGGTGGGTTTTGGGGTTTTTGTTTTTTGGATGATCTATCTGATCTAGTCTGATGATTTTGAATAGGGCAAAAGAGAAATACATATTGTTCCCCACTCAATGCTATGTTGGCTACAATTCCTCTTTCTTGGAAAAAAAACATATTTTGACATCATAAAAGTGCTTTTGAATTATATTATTTCCTGCTGCCTCTTTGTCCCACAGCAGTGACAACTCTGGGAGTCAAGGATTGTGTCTGGATTGCTCAACAGTGTACCTCCAAGCTCAATGAATTTTTTTGAATGAATAAATGATGAAAAAAGAATAAAATTTTCTATACACAAATGACATGATTTGTGCCCAAAACCGGGGGGATTTAACAGAACATTATATCTAAGTACCAAAAAGGTTTAAGATGGGGACTTCCCTGGTGGCTCAGTGGTTAAGAATCCACCTGCCATCGCAGGGGACGTGGGTTCAAGCCTGGTCCACGAAGATCCCACATGCCACGGAGCAACTGAGCCCGTGCGCCACAACTACTGAGCCTGCACTCTAGAGCCCTCGTGCCACCACTAGTGAAGCCCGCGCGCCTAGAGCCTGTGCTCCGCAACAAGAGAAGCCACCGCAATGAGAAGCCCTCGCACTGCAATGAAGAGTAGCCCCCGCTCGCTGCAACTAGAGAAAGCACGCATGTGGCAACGAAGACCCAACACAGCCAAAAATAAATAAATAAATAAATTTATAAATAAATAAAATCAACTGCCTTTCTGCTTGTTATTCCTTTTTTTTAAAATGAGGACTATAAAAATGAGAACATAAAACAAAATTTTAGGCCTTAATGCATAGAAAAATAATATATAGCTTGGTGATGAGATACATATATCAGAAGCCACACAGTACACTACATCAAGATTAAATATTACTTTTTAGGATAATACTGGCATTAGTTTTGGCACAGTTTTATAGTCAAAATTATGTATAAGATACCTGATAAAACTGGTTATAATTTTACTGCACTGATTGTTGTATTAAAAAATATGTTGGGGCTTCCCTGGTGGCGCAGTGGTTGAGAGTCCGCCTGCCGATGCAGGGGACACGGGTTCGTGCCCCGATCCCGGAAGATCCCACATGCCGCGGAGCGGCTGGGCCCGCGAGCCATGGCCGCGGAGCCTGTGTGTCCGGAGCCTGTGCTCCGCAACGGGAGAGGCCACAGCAGTGAGAGGCCCGCGTACAACAACAACAACAAAAAAAAAAAAAAAAAAAAAAAAAATGTTGTATTTGCATTTTAAGTGGTTTTTTCTTAAAAAAAAAAAGAGGCTTTACAAAGATGCCTTCTAAATAAAAAATTATTGACAAAATACCCCAAAATATGGAAATGATAATTCAGTAGCCCTAAAACAACTACATATCAACAAAAATACAATCTTCATCAATATTAAAGAATTAGAAATAATTTTGATAAATGCTACAGGAAATATTCGAGCTCATACATACTGACACAGGGTTAAATTTTCAGGTTGGTGTCATCTTACTTGAGGTATTTTCTGTGTTCTCTTAAATGTAGAACTCATGTTTTGTAAAATCTAGTCCTGCAAGGTTAGAGAGGAAAAATTGTTAACATTTGTTCTAATATGAACTCTTAAGATTCCCTCCCTTTAAACAACCCTATTGAAAAAATTAATTTCAAAAGCCTAAATTACATGTTGATGTTTAAAATTTTTTTCAACAAATGTAATATGAATAATTACAGGGCTAAATGGCTTTCTTATGAACTACTCATGGGGAAAAAATAAGATGATAATTTAATGATCTACAAAAATATATCATTCCAAGATCATTTAGTATCTAGTATTTGCACATCAGAGCTCCTGTGGTTTCTAAATAATATAAAATCAGTAAAAATGAAAATCAAAGCTGATCATATTAGGAAAAAATATGGCAAATTTGCTAGTTTATTAGATAAACTTTAAAAATCAGAAAGATTAAATATTGAATTTTTAAGAAAACTAAACTGCTATTCTCTTAATTACACATTTAAATTACCTCCTGTTATCTTCTGTGGAAAATTATACTTGGGAGGCATCACCTGTCTTCTGCCCATTCCATGGGATCTTGAAAGCAAGCAGTCTACATACATGTCCCAGAAATCCTAAGCTATGCTTAAGAAGACATTATAATGTCTAGGCCGCTGGGATTTTTGTAGGAACAACATGAAATTCCAGAAGGAATCCACAGTGTGCTCTATCTTGATTTCCTTGAGATCTATCAGTGTCAAAGAGCAAGCATTCCAGCACTGGAGATCAATGTCTTCCATGATCCCTGGGCTGTTGCTGGCAAGCACCCCCTTTTGTAATTCAAAATCCACGTTAATCAGATTTATCAGCATCATGCAGCCCAGCAGCAGGTAGAACCATCTTCTTGTGGCAAAATCCATATTCTATACAGAAAAAGAAGACATATTTTTAAATTAAAATTATTCAGTTACTTGATGATCTGTTTAAACCTAAAAAATTATAACTACTTATGTATTTGGTTTTGATCAAACCTAAAAAAGTATAAATACTTATGTATTTGGTTTTGATCAAGCCAAATCTGCCTACTATGTATTTATTGGTTTTCCTCTAAGTTGCTGACTCTCAGACTTTCCTTCAAAAGGATATAATAACAGCTTTACCAACGTTCTGATAAACAGTCTTCAGGAGCCACTGAAATCCAACACATGTTTATGAAGTTGTGATAGATTCATTTCATCAAAGACCTTTGGAGCTGAAAGAAACTCTAAAAAGCATGTGTTCCAAACTTCTACTTTTACAGATTAGAAAAATTCTCAGTGATATGATTCTGCAAGTTCTCAGGTCTCCTGTCTCTCTATCCAAGACTCCTACCACAATACATTTCAACCAAGAGGATCAAAATGCAGCCCTTTCTACAGGTAACCATAAAAAAAGGTGTGTGTGGTTTTCTTTAAATTGACGTTTTCCAATCTATTAAGTGTTGGATGCTCAAGCACCATTTTAGGTTTCAAAGTTACTGATGAAATTTATTCATTGAAAAAATATTTATTATGCACTGATATCTGGTGGATCCCTGGCTTTTCTCAGGTTGTTCAGGAGCTGGTTAGAGAAGAGTAACATACATACACAAAGGAGCACGAAGACAATAAAAGTGATATAAGCCAATATGACATGGTGCCGCACCAATAACATTCAGCAAAATCTAGGTATTTTCTCACGATTCTTTGCACAAGTTTCCCTGAAAACTGATTGCTCAGTAAATCGGCCTGAAGCATACAGGCGAAGTCAAGGTCTAAATTCGCTTTGAATGGCCCTACCATTCCAGGCTGGCATTGGCAATGTCCCTGACACAACCTTGACAGCCAGGTCGGAGGAGTGGAGCCACGAGGACGGATCCGGAAGACGGTACTCACCTTCTTCCCCGTAAACCGCCGTCCTCCACTCCCCCCCAACCACCCCCCACCAAAAAAAGAAGTTAGGTTAAAGAGACAAACCCAACGAAACAAATTTAAACTTAGGTTGTTCGGATCGATTCACGTTGTGGAAGATTGTGCAGGTTTCCCAAACAGAGCTGACAGTGGCCAGTTTACAAAGGACTGAGTGAGACCAGAGAATTTTATTCCCCAAGAATTTCAGGTTACCCTCCGGACCAGTGCTCTCCTCCCGGGTCGGGTCACCTGGACGCAGATAGGGAGCCCGCGGGGAATGGTACCTCTCTCAGGCGGCGGAGGCGAGCGTCCGGGTGCGATGTCCTGCGTGCGCGGCGCTCCCTCGAGGGATGAGGGCGGCTCCTGACTCGAAGGGACAAGAGGTCTCTGAGCGGACTCCCACTCCCTGCCCAGCCGAACCCACCCCTGCAGGCTGGTGACAGGCGGAAGCGGTGCTCTGCGACCTGCCGCCAGCGCACCCCGGGCGCCCTGAACTTGCCCTAGGGAACCGTCTCGGCAGCACCGCGCTCCGGCGCCAAGCGGCTCAGGCTCCCCGGGAGCGGCGCTGCGGAATCTGCTGCCGCCGCTGGGGGCTCGAAGTCAGCCCTGCAGCCCGAACCACGCTCCCCTTCTAGAGACTGAGTGAGGGGGCAGAGTGTGTGGCCGCTCTCAAGGCCCCGCCCTCACCTTGACCACCTCCCCAGTCCCGAGACCCAGAACAAGGACAGTGTAAAAAAGAGTAAAGTCACAAGAGTATCTCACTAATGAGGATAGATGAAAGATCCTAAACAAAATATTATCAAACCAAATTCAGCAGGATTTAGGAACATACACATCAGTATCAAGCTGGGATCATTCCAGGGATGCAAAGATCAGCATATGAAAATCAATTAGTGGATTCACCACAAAAACAAATTGAAGAGAGAAACCACTTGATTAAATGCAACACCCATTCAAGATAAAAAACAATAAAAAACCTCTTAGTAAACTAAGGATAGAAGGGAATTTTTTTAACCTCTTAAATGTTATCCACCAAAACCCTACAGCAAGCATCTTTCTATGGTAAATCATTAAAAGTATTCTCTTTTAGAGTCATGTACCAAAATGTTCATTGCAGCTTTATTTAGAATAGCCAGGACATGGAAGCAACCTAAGTGTCCATCAACAGATGAAAGATAAAGAAGATGTGGCACATATATACAATGGAATATTACTCAGCCATAAAAAGAAACGAAATTGAGTTATTTGTAGTGAGGTGGATGGACCTAGAGTCTGTCATACAGAGTGAAGTCAGTCAGAAAGAGAAAAACAAATACCGTATGTTAACACATATATATGGAATCTAAAAAAAAAAAAAAAGTCCTGAAGAACCTAGGGGCAAGACGGGAATAAAGACACAGACCTACTAGAGAATGGACTTGAGGATATGGGGAGGGGAAGGGTAAGCTGTGACAAAGAGAGAGTGGCATGGACATATATATACTACCAAACGTAGAATAGATAGCTAGTGGGAAGCAGCCGCATAGCACAGGGAGATCAGCTTGGTGCTTTGTGACCACCCTAGAGGGGTGGGATAGGGAGGGTGCGAGGGAGGGAGACGCAAGAGGGAAGAGATATGGGGACATATGTATATGTATAACTGATTCATTTTGCTGTAAAGCAGAAACTAACACACCATTGTAAAAGCAATTATACTCCAATAAAGGTGTTAAAAATAAATAAATAAATAAATAAATAAATATTCTCTTTTAAATTAATAACAAGGATTATCTTTGTTAACATTCAAAACAATACCCTCAAAGAAAGGTTAAAAAAAAAAAGGAGGGAAGATAAGGATTAGAAAGGAAGAAACAGAACTTTTCAGTCTAGTGGGGAGGCAGCAAAGCTATTGGTTTGGCATGGAGCTTAGAGATCAACTGCCTGGATTTAAATCCTGCCTTCTAGGTTCAAATGAAAATTTGTGACTTTGGGCAGTTATTTAATCTCTTTGTGACTTAATTTCCTTATCTGTAAAATGGGAATTAAAAAATAAACCTGGGGCTTCCCTGGTGGCGCAGTGGCTGAGAGTAAGCCTGCTGATGCAGGGGACACGGGTTCGTGCCCCAGTCCGGGAAGATCCCACATGCCGCGGAGTGGCTGGGCCCGTGAGCCGTGGCCAGTACGCCTGCGCGTCCAGAGCCTGTGCTCCGCAACGGGAGAGGCTACAACAGTGAGAGGCCCGCGTACGGCACAAAATAAATAAATAACTAAATAATAATCCTGTTTCATAGGGATGTTGAGATAATTAAATAAATATTTGTGAAGTGTTTGGAATAGTGCCTACACATAGTAAGAATGCTATATATGTGTTTGTTTTTTAAAATAATAAATTATATCCACAGGCAAACTATTTAACAAGAGTTTTGTAAGGTTTTGTAAGGTGTCTGGATATAAGCTCAATCTAAAATATCCACTGCATCTCTATACCTGAGAAACAAACAATATAAATTAGAAAAGAGATGCTATTTATAATAACAAAAAATATAAGATATCTAGAAATAAATTCAATGAGGACATTAAATCCTTTATGGAGAATTTTTTTCTTGAAAGGCATTAAAGAAAATTTCAACAAAAAGAATGCTAATATGTGGTCTAAAGATATCTATCTTCCCAAAATAATATACAAATTTTCAACCAAAATCATACCAGGGTTAATGAAAAGTTATTCTAAAAGGTATATGGTAGAGCAAAGATCCAAAATAGCTAAGCTTTTCCTAAAGAACAACAAGGAAAGGAGACTCACTGGTAATTAAACAGGATGTCATTGGCTCAGGAAAAGAGAAATTAACCAACTGAGTAGATTAGAGAGCCTAAAAACAGACCTACACATTTCTAGAGACTTATATGTGACAGAACCAGCACTGCAGATCTGTAAGGCAACCGTGTCTTTTTCACTAATTGAGGCTGAGACGATTGGTTATCCATACAGAGAAAAAAAAAAAAAAAAGTGGATTCCTGGGAATCCCCTGGAGGTCCAGTGGTTAGGACTCTGTGCTTTCACTGCCAGGGACTCAGATTCGATCCCTGGTTGGGGAACGAAGAACCTGGAAGTCCTGCAGTGTGGCCCCCCAAAAAGTGGATTCCTACCTCATACAATCACAAAAATCAATCCCAAGTAGATTAAGAATTTAAATGTGAAAAGCAAAGCATTACAACTTTAAGAAGAAATTCAGAATATCTTTCTGATCTTGAGGTTGGCAAGCATTTCTTACACAAAATACAAGTAATGCTAAGCATAAAAGAAAAATTAATACATTTGACTACATTAAAATTAAATCTGTTAATCACAAGACACCATAAATAAAGAAAAAAGATAAGTATAATCTGGGAGAAGATATTTACAGCACATATAACCACAAATGGATTAGAATTAGGATCCAAGATATAAGAATCTTCCAAGGAATCAACAAGAAAAAGACAAATACCACAACAGAAAACTAGGCAAAAGGCTTAGAGGGCCATTTCATAAATAAGGAAACATAAATAATGAATGATTGAATAAGTATATTCATAACCTCATTGCAAGCAAGGAAGTTCAAATAGTGAAAGACCATAATAAGATATGAACTCACACCCATCAGGTCATCAAAAATTAAGAAGTCTAGCAAAATCAAGTGTTGGTGAGCATGTGAAGGGTATTAGTCAGGGTTATCTAGAGAAACATGGGCTAAATAAATAGAGAGATAAAGAGAGAGAGAGAGAGAGAGAGAGAGAGAGACTGATTTAGTATAAGGAATTAGCTCACATGATTATGGAGGCTGGGAAGTCCCATGATCTGCTGTCTGCAAGCTGACCCAGGAAATCTGGTGGTGTAGTTCCAGTCTAAGTCCAAAGGCCTGAGAACCAGGAGAGCCAATGATGTAAACCCCAGTCCAAGTTAAAGAGAAGACCAACATCCCAGATCAACAGTCAGGCAGAGAGAGCAATGGGAGGGCCATCTTTGTTCAGTCTGCTAATTCAAATGCTAATCTCATCCAAAAGTACTGTCACAGACATACCCAGAAATACTATTTAACCAAATATCTGGGCACTCCATGGCCCAGTCAAGTTGACATATATACTTAACCATCACATGAAACAACAGGGACTCTTACACAGTGCTAGGAGGAATGTAAATTGGTTCAATTAGTCTAGAGCGCAAATTGGTACTATCTTGTGAGTCTGAACAAGCACACAATCTGCAATAAATCTTTTTACTCCCAGGAAAGATCTTGAAGAAACTCTTGTACATGGGCACCAAGAGACATACACTATAATGGAATGTTCATAGTAGCACTCTTCATAAAAGCCAGAAACATGGAAACAATCATAATGACCTAATGGTTAACAGGAGAATAGATAAATTAACCATGGTACATTCACAAAATGAGATGTAATTCGGCAGTGAAAATGAATAGACTGCAGCTATATGCATTATAG
This sequence comes from Mesoplodon densirostris, assembly GCF_025265405.1. Taxonomy (NCBI): domain Eukaryota; kingdom Metazoa; phylum Chordata; class Mammalia; order Artiodactyla; family Ziphiidae; genus Mesoplodon; species Mesoplodon densirostris. Next base: position 59,351,115 of record NC_082669.1, on the reverse strand, counting down.
ATGAAAAAAGCAAATTGCAGAAGATACAATTTTTGAAATTTCAAAGACAAGCAAAATGAAACCACGTGTTCTCTATAAATACATATATATGATAATGTAATTTTAATGGTAAGGAAGTGATTAACACAAAATTCAGGAGAGTGGTTACGTTTGAGGGAATGAGATGTAGAAGAACGCACAGAGAGGTTCTATGGATGGTAAATTTACTAGTCTTTATGATTACAGTTGCCAACAAATATGTGTTAGGTATATTCTTTTCTACTGTCAAATAATGCATGTTAAAACTTCTAGGATAGTGACAAGACATATTTCAAATACATAAAGACAAAGCTTGGTGACTGGTCAGATTGATATGAGATGGAAAGAAAAGAGAACTAACATTTTTGGCATGCATCCTTATGGGGGTGACAGTGACAATATGAAAAATGGAAAGGAAGGTTAGCGGGGAGGATAAATTAGATTCAGGATGTGTTGCATTTGATTTGATTCTGGATCTTCTGGAGTATCTAAAATTTAGCTAGAAATTTAAGTTGAAAGGTCTCTGTTTTGATAGAAAATTACTGCTGCTATGAGAGTATACATTGATAAAAGAAAGTTGAGATGAAGATGGAAGACTATGTCCAAATTTAGGGGTCCATGAACTGCAGATAGAATCAGTGAAGGAAGGAGAGATAGAACAATCCGCCTATACAAGCTCCAGGGCGGTATGATGTCACAGAACCAAAGGGAGGATGCTATGGTCTGAATGTTTGTGTCCTCCAAAAAATTTATATGTTGAAATTCTAATCCCCAAAGGTGAAGGTATTAGGAGGTAGAGCCTGTGGGAAGTGTTGAAGTCATGCATGTGGAACCCTCCTGAATGCGATCAGTGCTTTATAAAAGAGGCTCCAGAGGGATCCCCAGCCCCTTTTACCATAATCTTAAATGATTATTAGAATGCTTATTAGTTATTTTTATTAGAATAACTCGTTTACAACATTAAAAAAAATCAAATTGTACGTATGCCACTGGCTCATTTGAGACTATCGTGCTTATTATGCAAAATTCTCTAGTGCCTGAGTTTAATGGTTTGCTTATACTTTAATCTTAGCAGCCATGGGGAAGGCATTCTATCCACTCAGTGGCAGAAGTAATAATAGTTTCTGTCAGTAATGACTTATGCATCAGGGTCATTTCACCTCAAGTTCATTTTAGCCGAACATTTAAAGGGGACGATTTACATTTCATGTTTCTTTTAATATCTGGTAACCAGAGCTGTAATAAATATTTCAGGCACTGATGGTGTTTTGTTCAAGAAAAATACTATGTTTTCTTATTTGTTTATAGTACCTAATGTTCCTCAGTATTTTGAGATGTTTTTATATCAACTTCCCATTTATTTTTATCTGCTGTTATCGTGTTCCCATGTAAATGTTATGACAAGGAAAACAATTTGGGCTTGTGTTCACTAATAAAAAAAATAAACCTTAGAAAATAAATAAACAGATTGGGCTCAGCATAATTCTGAGGTTGTAAAGATAATAATCCAAATGGCAGCAAATGTTATTAAGATTAAACTAAACACCTACTTAGTAACAACCTAATTTCTTCCTTCCTTCCTTCTTTCCTTCCTCCCTCTCCCTCTCGCTCCCTCTCTCCCTTTCTTTCTCTTTCTTTCTTTCTTTCCCCTGCCACGTGGCTTGTGGGATCTTAGTTCCCCGACCAGGGGTTGAACCCAGGCCCTTGGCAGAGAAAGCGCCGAGTCCTCACCACTGGACCGCCGGGGAATTCCCATCCTAATTTCCTGATTAATTAATCATTACAGGTTAAATGACAATTATAGTTTTATTGATGGGGGAGGGGTAGAGGGAGGTTCCGTAGCGGGAAGGGAAACGACTGAAAGGGATAGTTCTTACACCGTGTATTTCCTAACAATCACTGTCATAAGTGAGGGGTAGAAATAGGAGAAGGATTCTCAGTTTTGAGTTCAGAAAGATTATTAGGCTGGCAGCGTAGGGCACGGCCGCCTAGCAGGGCTGTGTACCTCTGTCCACTGCGCGAGGGCAGGGGGAGACGGGGTGGGTGGGGCAGACGGAGACCCAGTCACCCTGCTGGTCCTGCCCAGCTCGAGAAAAGGGAATCTAATTCTCACGAAGGCGCGCTGCAAATGAGAGTTGAATAATGACCCATAGTATCTACCGGACCCCTAGAAGCTACTATCTGACAAACAGTTGCAAGATTCCTTCCCCACAGAATACAGTGAAATTCTTACAGATCTCAGATCCTGACCTTTGGGTCCCAAATTTTAAATTCATTGTCTCTTGGAAGATTTTGCTGGATATTACTCAGCTGGTCAATGAATTAACAGCTTTTTTCCCAGTTGAGTTTCTGAGTCTTTTATGAGTTTGCTTTTATTGTCCGTGGGAGGTGTTTTGTTTTGTTTTTCCACTCTGCTTCGCCGAGAGTATAGATTGAGGTATCTTGTGGTTTCCTTAATTAGCATAAAAACTCCTCCAAGGCAGCAAAGTCTCCAGTGCGATCCTATTCAAAATATTCCTGAGGCACCTACTCCGCACCCGACTGTCCCCTGTCACATTGCCGCTCGACATTTCCTCAGCGTTTCACTCCGCTTGCTTCTCAACAGACAACACCTTCTCCCTCCCTGTGGGACACAGCAAAACGCATGCGCACGTTTCCGTAAGCGCGCGCGCCTTACGGCCGCTGAGGCTCTCCTGCGGCAGCGTGCGGATACAAAATAGCAGCGGCGGGTGGTGGTGACGTTAGAAGAGCGCGCCGCACTTCGGTGCGAGCAGCTTCCGCGGGAGTGAATGCTTCCCCATCGCGGGCATGGTGAACTGCAGTCGGGTGTTGCTCAGAAAGGTCTGTGATTGGTGCCCCTCAGCCTGATGTCCGTCGCCTGGTGCCTCTAGCCCCACCTGAGGGCTCTGGTTCTCCTTCGCCTCCATCCCTCCCCACTGTTTTCTTCCTGGGGGCCTCTTTCCTGCTTCTTTTCTACCATAGTCCTCTCCTTTTCGCCCCTCAGGGAGTCGGGCTTGATCTGTAAGGGGTGAGAAGGGCGTGTCTAGTCTACCGGGCATGGTTAGGACGGTTGTTTGGAACAGAGTTTGAGATTTTTCAAGGGAATTGTGCGTACGTGGGATGAAGAGCTGGGGTAAATGCCTGCTGCTTATACATGCAGTCCGGTGTATGTGAAGTGTAGGTCTGACTTTTTCTTTTGGCTCAAATAGTGTATTTTCCTCCTTTTAAGTAATAATATCCCTAACTTGTTTTTACATATTTTTTCATTGAGTGCATTGTTATTAAGAGCTTTCTAAAGACAACTTTTCATCAGTAAACGAAAATAGGTAACTGACTTGCCTTCTTGCAAGAAACTAGGTCAGCTTTTGTGCAGCGCGGGTTTTAGAATCGTTTCTGCAAAATATTTACAGTTGCTTTTCAAATTTAAAAAGCTCTTTAAGATCCTTACTAGCAATGTTTTTTGAAACCTGCCGTCATCAAGTTTGGTCCTTACCTTATTACTAAGGACGAGATTGAGATATTACTTTTAAGTTTGAGTTCTAAATCTATGAACCTGATAAATCTAGAGCAGTAAAAAATGTGTTACATATTGAAAGGAACTTCAAAAACAGGAGGTTTCTTTTTGTCGGAGGAAAGGCATGGTTAGTAATACCATGGTTAGTAAAGTTTTACTTTATTCAACCCTCTATTTTCCAGAAAACAGGTGGTCAGAAGAAGAGAGACTTGTGAAGGATAGTACTTGGGCATATAGGATAACTAATCTGTAAGCTAGAAGAATGAACTACTGCATTTTTTGCTGGATATGTTATTAAATGCTAGTTGTGTAACTTTACTGCCATAACAGTCACTTCCAGTCATTGTTGTTTGCAAGGGGAATGTACCTCTTCACTTACCTGTGATGCATTTCTGATCTAGCTCTATTCAGCCAAAGCATAAGTTCGTCAGCCTCCAGAGAAAAATACTCTGGCTAGCCCTTAAGTTCATGTTTTGTTTATCCCTTCCACCCTTAACAATACTCTGTTTCGTGACTATATTTGTATACTCAAATGAAAAGCTGTGCTTTGAATCTTTGCTGTGTAACTATCCACTGCAATCTCAAGTCTAGACAGAATCAGCAAAGGAGCTTTTGATAAATGTGCTGGCTTACCCTATTCACATCCCCTCCTCCAGAGTATCAGAATGGTCAGTGGAGTGTATGCATTTTTGAAAAAAGTTCCCAGATGTTTTCGATGCTTAAAACTATCCTAAATGATTAAAGATGTGAAGATTATGAATTTAAGAAATTACTTTGTGAGGAATTTTGATAGTCCAGGGAGTTAAGACATAGGATCTTACCTGCAAGAAGTTCTTGATTTAGTGAGGGAAACAGAAATAAACCCTAAATACAGTGTATGATTTCTAGAGATCTAATAATAGAGATATAATCAAATTACTGAGAGCCCAGGAAGATCAATGGTAAGTGTTGGTTAAAGGAATTAAGAAAGACATCGGAAAATACGACATTCGGGTGGGTTTATGATAGAAAAGAACAAATGACATTGTAAGTAGATGAAAAAGCATGAGCAAAATGCCATGGAGAAGTGACAGTATATTGTGTAGCATAGAGCAAAGAGAGGAAGGGGATATAGGAGGGGTTGAAGGAATGGAAATGAAATGGGAAGGGTAGGTTAAGAGCTTTGAATATAGCACTGAGAATTTTAGACTTTATTTCATAAACAGCAAAAAACCATGAATGGTTTTTGAGTAAGGGAGAAACATGTTGAGAGATCAGATCCATTGTCAGAAAAATCGCTCAGGCAGTGAGACAGAGGATGTGTTGAGGAAGGAATGACTAGACATTGAAAGACCAGTTAGGAGCTAATGTAATGATCAAGATACTAGGGTAGTTAGTTGTGCCAAAAAAGGAAAGATAGTAGGGCTTCGGGAAGAGAAGTAGGTATAGTCTAAGATCTCCATATGTGGTCTCAGTGAGTAGATAAACTATCGTTTCATTATTTGTGAGAACATTGGAGGAACAGAATTTACCTAGGGAAAAGTTTGGTTTTGTTATATAACATGTATTTAGGTGACTATTATCCTTTCAATACCTAAGAACAAGTTATATATTTGAGGGGTTTCAAATATAAGTTAAATACTGATCTCGTTCTCAGTTGCTTTAGACTATTAAGCTCACATCTGGTGGAGATGTCCAACTAACTGGGATAGAGAATATCTCACCTAGGTGATAGTTACTGGTACAAGCTGTGATCACCCAGGGGAGAAAGTCTAGATTGAAAAGTGGGCCAGTGTCAGAGACCTTCAGGATTGGAAGGACAACAATTGATAGTGAAAAACAGGGTCTTAAGAGAGTTAATCTAATGGGAAAGTGAGGTCAGACAGGAGGTAAACTAAGAAAAGACAATAAGTGTGGCATACGGAAAGCCGTTTTTTTTTTTTTTAGGAGTTTTAGTGGCAACAGAGAACTAGAAAGGAGTTCAAAATTGGTAAACACATGTGGTATACAAACGTCCTCTTTTCTTTTTAAGTATGGAGGCTTCATTGATAACCTGAGACTCTTCACCAGGGGAGGAAGTGGTGGAATGGGCTACCCTCGCTTAGGTGGAGAAGGTGGAAAAGGTGGTGACGTCTGGGTTGTAGCCCATAACAAAATGACTTTAAAACAACTTAAAGATAAATATCCTCAGAAACGGTTTGTGGCTGGAGAGGGAGCAAACAGTCGGTAAGTATTTAACTGAATGGCTTTGTATGAAATTAATTCCCCCCGGAAGAAGAAAAGAAAGTTGAGATAAAAATTTAATTGGTAATTTGAAGTAAATAATATCCTGGATTTGTAACTGAGCAAAAATCTACTATTTTTGTCTCTAGTAAATATAAAAGATAGGAACTGTGGAATGTTTTGACGTTTTTAAACTTTTTATCTTTTTCTTCTCCCAGTGTCTGTTTATATTCTTTTATACTTCCTTTGTAGAACCAGAAAATGATCCGAATCCCCACTGTTTTCTTCTAAAATTATCTTTGACAGTCTTTAGGAAACTTTCTAGAATCTTAACTGGCTACTCCACCCCACTACCACCCATAGTTCTGCCAGCATCTTTAGAGCCTGTTTGCTGTTACATCTCTTGAATGTTTTCCTTTTGCCTCTGTTTTGATTTTCTCTCTGTGACAGCAAAATCTTCCCTTTATTTTTTGTTAATGTTTGCTATTTTCTGTGGAACGTATTATGTTGGCCTCAAAATATGAGAAGAATTTTTTCTTTCATTGTAAAGAAAACGAAGAAAAAAATTCTTAAAGCTTCCATCAAAATGCAGGCTATGGTTCCTCAAGCCTCTGTCATTCTGTTGTTCCTTAGGAGGTGTTGGTATAAAAGTTAGGCTTTCTGTTCCCTTTTTCTTTCCCCTTCCCAAGGAAGTGTTTGGGTATATTTATTTGTCACAATCGTAGAGGGTGGAATGTGGTACTTGCTTGGGGGATGAGTGTAAGCAAAGGATAGAGCCTGGATATAGGCTAAACACCCTGTAACGCAGGGTGAGGAATGGCCCCAACAACAACAGCAAATTATCCTGCCCCAAATATCCAGCAGCATCCTCTGCTGGTAAAGGAATCCTTGGAGAAACCCCTTAAATTTCTTTTGAGCATTTTTGTTTATGAATAGTCTTTACAGGGCAAATTTTGAGAGCCCTATATTAGAATTCAGTAATCAAAGTTTTAAGATCAGAATGTTGTTTTATTGTTTTGATGTTACAGGTAGAAAATAACTGCAGTTTATATCCTAAAGTAAAATTTTTCATCATTTTATAATTTATTTTGAAAATTAAGGTTGCCGTAATTCCAACCTTATTCTGTGTTTAGATAAGTGGTATGCTGAAGATGGTGTATAACGTTTAAATGTTAAGAAAGATTTAAATAGAACAGTTACTGCGATTGTGTGTTGGAATTTTTAGAGTGTAGAGGCTTAAATCTAAAGGATTAATAGGAGCCAACTGGATGAAGGGGAGGAAAAAGCATTACAGGAAAGATAACAACATGAACAAAGGCCCAGTGATAGAAGACAAATACCAGTATAAAACACTAAAAGAAGGTCAGTGTGGCTGGAATGCAGAAAACACAGAATGTAGAGGAAGATGAGACTAGAAAGATAGGTACAAGCCAGACCTTCATCATTTCTGAAATACTGCAGTATTCTCCAAATTGGTCTCCTTCTCCCATCTCAGTCATCACCTCCAATCCATTCTTTTTCCAATTATGTCTACAGTGCTTTTTCTGTAACACCAATTTATTAATGTCACTTGCATATTTAAAATCCTTCAATGTTCCCCATCAATCTAAGATAAGATTCAAACGCTCTAACATAGCATATCAGGCTCTTCGTGATCTGGACTACAGTGTCTTCCACCCCACTTCTGCTATACTTACACTAGAAATAACTATTATTTCACCAAATACCTTGTTCCCTCCTAATCCGGGATGTGTATGAGTGTCTTTTTGGTTTGTTTTTCTTTCTCTTTGCCAACACTTTCCTGCCTTGATTATCTGGCAAAATCTTATTCCCCTTCCGAGACTTGTTCTACCCAGAAATAACCACTATTAACCTTTTCATGACTTTTCTAAGACTTTTGTGTGTCTCTACCCAAATGTAATTAAATGTGTCTGTAAAATTGGGGGATACAAAAACAAGAGCACAAAATTTTGCAACCTTCTCTTTTAACTTTTTTTTCCATTCCAGAAAATTGTTAAGCATGGCTGCATAGTCTTATAGTATTGGAAATAACATAAATTATTTTGTCATTCATCTATTTAGGTAATTATTGATTTTTTTTTACTGTTATTGTCACAATGCAGTACACATCTTTGTGTGTATAATAGTTTACATGGTTGTTCAATTTTTTTTTTTAGGATAAATTCCCAGAAGTGGAATTACTAGTTAGAAGCTTGTACCACTTTATCCTCTCTTGAACAGTTTAAGAATTGCCATATGAACCTCTTATAATTAAAGTACTCTCATTTCAGGTCATTTTTTAAAAAGCCTTGTTATTCACTGGATTTTCCATTTTTTTCTAGTTTATTCATGTTGCAATGATCTCTTCCTTTCAAACATACAATATTTTAGTTCATTATGAGTTAAAATGACTTTTGGTAGTTAGCTTGGTAACTTAAATCATTACTTAATATTATTTTTATTGAGATACAGTAGTCTAAAATGCAAATAAATAAATAGGGATAATTTTATTTTTTCTCCATTATTTGGCCATTTAACGTCTGCATTATAAGAATTGGTTGCTAGTCTTCTTTGTATACCATTGTATTTGCTTGAAACATCAACCATTTAATCTAGAAGATTTTCTTTACATTAATTTAACTTTATTTTTTTATAGAGTTAGTGCACTGAAAGGCTCCAAAGGAAAAGACTGTGAAATTCCTGTACCTTTGGGTATTTCAATAACTGATGAAAATGGTAAAATTATAGGTAAGTGTATTGTAGATTCTAAGGTTGTGAAAAATGTGCACATTTTCTAAAATTGAGATCTGTGGGGAATAACACCTCTTAAGTTTCAGGATTTTTTTTAAACGTTAAGTATTTTAGCTGCTAGTTTATAAAACAGCTTTTAAAAACATTATATAACAGTTCAGAATTAGCTGCTAGATTTAAAATTATTTTAAAGATGTAAGAGTATTTACTCGGTTTTAAAACAAATAACTAGCATTTTTTCAACCACTTGCAAAAGTGTTTTCTCGAAACTTGATGCTATCGTTTAGCCCTTTAGATTTGTAAACTGGAATTTCCTGGCACCTGTTTCTGAAAGAAAAATGTCATTAGTGGTTAGCTCCACTTACTAATCTTTGCTTTAAATATCTTTATCTCTCTTTTTAAGGAGAACTCAATAAAGAGAAAGACAGAATTTTGGTAGCTGAAGGAGGTCTTGGTGGTAAATTACTTACAAATTTCTTACCATTGAAAGGCCAGAAACGAGTAATTCACCTTGATCTAAAACTTATTGCTGATATAGGCTTGGTGGGGTAAGTATCATTCATATTTTTATTTTTATACTTTGAGAGAGATAGTTCATGAATAGGAAGTAAATATAAATGGTAATTTGGGGCCAGCATTATTTCTAGTTTATGGAATTTGTGTATTGTTTGTGTACTTTAAGAATATGCTGCTTAAGGGCTTCCCTGGTGGCGCACTGGTTGAGAGTCCGCCTGCCGATGCAGAGAATGCGGGTTCGTGCCCCGGTCCGGGAAGATCCCACATGCCGCGGAGCGACTGGGTCCGTGAGCCATGGCCGCTGAGCCTGCGCGTCCCGAGCCTGTGCTCCGCAACGGGAGAGGCCACAACAGTGAGAGGCCCACGTACCACCAAAAAAAAAAAAAAAAAAAAGAATATGCTGCTTAAAAAAAAAAGAATATGCTGCTAATATTGCCAACATAGAGTTTCATAGTCACTATTCATTTGTCAAAGATCATAGCAATTGAATAGGGCAGTGGAAATGTTAGAAAATAAATAAGCACAGAAAAATCAATCAAATACAAAAGAATATTACCAAGTATTAAAGAATAAAATTAGAAATCCAAACAAGCCACATTTTAAAAAGTGTATAGAAGGACATAAAAAGTAGGGGAAAAATGACCAAGATATTCTTACAAGTCTTAATAGAGGTATTGAAGTATCATTAATCAGATGGCTAAAGGCCAGTACAGATGATCTCAACCATCAACTTTACACACTATTGAGCACTAAGCTGGATCTTGCTATGACCGTTTCCCTATCCTTCACTCTCTGTTTAGGAGCTGTCCATTCTCAGTGCTGCAGACCTTCCAATGTTGTCCTCTTCCACCAGCCTCCATTCTTTCATCAAACAATGCTACTTAGCTGTAGGGTTTGCAGTGCTGGCACATAAATGGAGGGAGATAGTTAGCAAGACAGAAAGTAGATAAAGGAAGGGAAAACTTCAGCTTTGCATGTCTCCTCTCCCTCTCTGTCTTCCTCTCCCAAGTCCCACTATAGCATTACACAATAGTCAGATGGAAGGCCTCAGGAAAAGGGAGGGGAAACTGCCGCTCTACTCCAGCTGCCAGTTCCATGCCTTGCTTTCCCATAGCGTCTTTCTAAGCTCTTTTCATCTTCCTCTTCCTGCATCTCACTGCTTCCTTACCACACTCTTCACTCTGAATCCCTCACCTCTTTCCATGCCTGTTTGGGTCTTACCAGCAGTGGCTTAGAGTTCACAGAGGCCTCATTCCTGCTGAAATTGTAACAGAGAAAGGTGTGATCCTGGCATTTCAGCTTGCCATTCTCATTTAATATTTTCAGTGAAACATAGTTATGAGGGTTATGAGTCATAGGTTCTGTAATACTGTATATTTTTAGGAACATTATGGACTTAATAGGGTTTTGTGGGTAAGACTGAGAATCCAGCCATTCCTTTTCTCATTTTGTAGGAAAATATGTTTCAGGTTCCATAGAGACACCTTTACAGCCTAAGAAGAACATAGGAAGGCTGAGTAGTGAACAAAAGTGGGATGGCGATGGGAGACTCAAGTGAGACTGTTTGGGTTAGAATCTCAAATCCTCTGGAGGCTGGCTGGATGGTCTTGGATACAGTCTCTCTAAGCCTTTTTTTTTTTTTTCTCATCTTTAATAGTGGATGGCAGTAGTTCTCACCTTAAAATGTTATTGCTGAGTAAGATATTGCAGTTGCAGCATAATACATGCCTTGGATTTATGAATGCTCAATGAATGAATGGTAGCTGCTATTATCATCATTGCCAAGTTATTGGAGACCACATATAGTGATACACTAAGCTTTTCAGAAGTGGACTTGATATTAGTCAATAGCAAGCATCGTGATTCTAGAGCACAATGTTTAACATGTATGCTAGTGCTTTTAAATTAGGTAACTATTCTTAAAAAGTTGCTAATGTGAATACCAGCATAAGCAGGTGTCCTTTTAGCCGGTTTCAGGAATGAACTGAACATTAGAAGAAAGGTATCATAAAACTAATACACTGGTACTGCTGTTTTCAAATCTGGTCTTTGCATAGGTTGGATTTCAGCCTCTAAAATTTTCATTAGGTACTTGTCAATAAAAGTCTCAGGTGTCTGTTCTTCACCTGGTAGCTTCCTTTTTCTTCTTGTATTTTGATCTCTTTGGAAATAGTTGCTTGCATTTTTCTGTGTTTAGTCATTGTTATGAAAATATGAGGATGTTAGAAAGAAATAAGCAAGTCCAACTAATGATAATCATGGCAAAAATGATTGCAGTTTGCTTTTCAAAAAGTTACAAGAGCCTGAGTGTAACAGGATATAAGAAAATACTGTATTTCCAGGGGAAACGAGTTATTAAGAAATCTCACATAGTTTTATTCTAAATTTATTACAGAAATATTTTAATGAGAAAAATTGTTTAAAGATCTCCATTAAGAGCATATACATTTTTATAGAATTCCAAATTAATATTTTTAAAATATTACACCATTATTCCAAATGAAAATTTGGCAGAGTTTTGAAAGATCTTGATTTGAATGAAAACTGTGAAGACAAGGATCACGTCTGTCTTATTGATTGCTGTATTTCTTCTGCCTAGTATATTGCCTGACCCAAGTCAGTGCTCAATAAATATTTGTTGGATAATTTATTTTAATTGAGATATAATTAACATATAACATTGTATTAGTTTCAGGTGTACAGTGTAATGATTTGACATTTGTATATGTTGCAGAATGATCACCACCATAAATCTAGTTAACATCTGTCACCATGTATAGTTACAAATTTTTTTTCTTGTGATGAGAACTTTTAAGATTTACTCTCTTAGCAACTCTCAAATATACAATATTGTATTATTAACTATAATCACCATGCTGTACATTATATCCCTATGACATTTTTTTTACAACTAGATTTTTTTGGGGGTGGGGGCCACACAATGTGGCTTGTGGGATCTTAGTTCCCCAAACAGGGATCGAACCCAAGCCCTCAGCAGTGGAAGTGCAAAGTCCTAACCACTGGCCTTCCAGGGAATTCCCCACAACTGGATTTTTTTTTTTACCTTTTCACTGCCTTTGCCCATTTTGTAACCCCCCCGCCCCCCACTGACACACACACACACACACACACACACACATATACATACATACATTTTCTGTATGCATTCATCCATTGATGGACACTTAGATTGCTTTCACATCTTGGTTATTGTAAATAATGCTGCAGTGAACATGAGGTGCATATATCTTTTTGAGTTAGTGCTTTTGGTTTTTATTTTTTTTGGATAAACATCCAGAAGTGTAATTGCTGGATCATATGGTAGTTCTATTTTTAATTTTTTGTGGAACCTCCATACTGTTTTCCATAGTGGCTGCACCAATTTACATTCCCATTGGTTGAATAAATTTAATGAAAATATCTGAATGAAATTTAGGAAATCATCTCTTAAGTGGCCCCCATTCCTAGTACTTTCTTTCATCCATTGTGGGCCTTTCTTGAGGGATATTTAGCAATAAAATCAAGGCCTTTAAAACAGCAATATAGTTTAATCTAGTATTTCCTTATCTAGAAATTTACCTCAAGAAAGAAATTAAAGGTATATGTAAAGGTTCACTTCAGCGTTTAAAGTTTTTTTTAAAAAGCTTGACAAATTAGTGCTCATTTGCAGAAAGAAAAAAAGAGTTGAATGTTAATCGCACCATTTGATGTTAAGGTGACTTAACATTGGTGTATGTCTTTCTAGCTGTATGTGTATTTTTTGCAGAGTTATTTATAACAGTAAAAAATTTGAGACCACCTAAATGCCTAACAATAAGAAATTAGTTAAGTAAATTACACTACACCCTTGAAATGCATTCACCTTATATAATTCAGTTTAAAAGGAGGCTGACCAACTGTGAATAGTCTTTCAGCAAAAAAAGGAATCAAAGCTGAATCTGATCAAGGCTTCACATCTACCAATTTATAGGAGCATGTTAAATGACGTCATGGGCATCAGCAGAAAAATCCAGACTATGGCAAAGAAACTACAGGACAAATGGCCCAGTTTCTTTAAAAATAAAATTGCAAAGGGGAAACAACCTGGAGAGGGAGCCTGTACCAAAAGAAATTTAAAAGGCACATCAACCAAATGTAATATGCAGACCTTTTTTGGGTCTCTGTTTAAAGAAACCAACTTTAGAAAAATTATTAAGAATGTATTAATATTTGTTTAAGCTAGGTGATGGCTAAATAGGATTCATTACTTTGCTAGTGAAATGTCCATATAAAATGTTTTTTTAAAAAAATCAATGGTGAAAAATTGAAACCATTTCCACTAAGATCAGGAACAAGACAAGGTTGCCCACTCTCACCACTCTTATTCAACATAGTTTTGGAAGTTTTAGCCACAGCAATCAGAGAAGAAAAGGAAATAAAAGGAATCCAAATGGGAAAAGAAGAAGTAAAGCTGTCACTGTTTGCAGATGACATGATACTATACATAGAGAATCCTAAAGATGCTACCAGAAAACTACTAGAGCTAATCAATGAATTTGGTAAAGTTGCAGGATACAAAATTAATGCACAGAAATCTCTGGCATTCCTATATACTAATGATGAAAAATCTGAAAGTGAAATCAAGGAAACACTCCCATTTACCATTGCAACAAAAAGAATAAAATATCTAGGAATAAACCTACCTAAGGAGACAAAAGACCTGTATGCAGAAAATTATAAGACACTGATGAAAGAAATTAAAGATGATACAAATAGATGGAGAGATGTACCATGTTCTTGGATTGGAAGAATCAACATTGTGAAAATGACTCTACTACCCAAAGCAATCTACAGATTCAATGCAATCCCTATCAAACTACCAATGGCATTTTTCACAGAACTAGAACAAAAAATTTCACAATTTGTATGGAAACACAAAAGACCCCGAATAGCCAAAGCAATCTTGAGAACGAAAAATGGAGCTGGAGGAATCAGGCTCCCTGACTTCAGACTATACTACAAAGCTACAGTAATCAAGACAGTATGGTACTGGCACAAAAACAGAAAGATAGATCAATGGAACAGGATAGAAAGCCCAGAGATAAACCCACGGACATATGGTCACCTTATATTTGATAAAGGAGGCAGGAATGTACAGTGGAGAAAGGACAGTCTCTTCAATAAGTGGTGCTGGGAAAACTGGACAGGGACATGTAAAAGTATGAGATTAGATCACTCCCTAACACCATACACAAAAATAAGCTCAAAATGGATTAAAGACCTAAATGTAAGGCCAGACACTATCAAACTCCTAGAGGAAAACATAGGCAGAACACTCTATGACATAAATCACAGCAAGATCCTTTTTGACCCACCTCCTAGAGAAATGGAAATAAAGACAAAAATAAACACTTGGGACCTAATGAAACTTAAAAGCTTTTGCACAGCAAAGGAAACCATAAACAAGACCAAAAGACAACCCTCAGAATGGGAGAAAATATTTGCAAATGAAGCAACTGACAAAGGATTAATCTCCAAAATTTATAAGCAGCTCATGCAGCTCAATAGCAAAAAAACAAACAACCCAATCCAAAAATGAGCAGAAGACCTAAATAGACATTTCTCCACAGAAGATATACAGACAGCCAACAAACACATGAAAGGATGCTCAACATCTTTACTCATTAGAGAAATGCAAATCAAAACTACAATGAGATATCATCTCACACCAGTCAGAATGGCCATCATCAAAAAATCTAGAAACAATAAATGCTGGAGAGGGTGTGGAAAAAAGGGAACACTCTTGCACTGCTGGTGGGAATGTGAATTGGTACAGCCACTATGGAGAACGGTATGGAGGTTCCTTAAAAAACTACAAATAGAACTACCATATGACCCAGCAATCCCACTACTGGGCATATACCCTGAGAAAACCATAATTCAAAAAGAGACATGTACCAAAATGTTCATAGCAGCCCTATTTACAATAGCCCGGAGATGGAAACAACCTAAGTGTCCATCATCGGATGAATGGATAAAGAAGATGTGGCACATATATACAATGGAATATTACTCAGCCATAAAAAGAAATGAAATTGAGCTATTTGTAATGAGGTGGATGGACCTAGAGTCTGTCATACAGAGTGAAGTAAGTCAGAAAGAGAAAGACAAATACTGTATGCTGACACATATATATGGAATTTAAGAAAAAAAAATGTCATCAAGAACCTAGGAGTAAGACAGGAATAAAGACACAGACCTACTAGAGCATGGACTTGAGGATATGGGGAGGGGGAAGGGTAAGTTGTGACAAAGTGAAAGAGCGGCATGGACATATATACACTACCAAACGTAAGGTAGATAGCTAGTGGTAAGCAGCCGCATAGCACAGGGAGATCAGCTCGGTTCTTTGTGACTGCCTGGAGGGGTGGGATAGGGAGGGTGGGAGGGAGACGCAAAAGGGAGGGGATATGGGAACATATGTATATGTATAACTGATTAAATTTGTAAAAAAAAAAATCCACAAAATAAGAAATATTTTGGCAGTATTTGGCTAGAGATAGTGAATTGCAGGTATTTTTATTAGTTTCTTTATATTTTTCTATGATTTACAAGCTGTTTTTTTAACATTATTTGATATACTGTCAATACTGAAGCATCTTTAGTGTTCACCATAAATTTATCTTTACCTTTTCTATAAGTATATTTTGTTCCTCAAGTTTTTCAAGATTATTTTAAATTTATAGTCTACTCTTAATCCCAGCAATATTCAAGAAGTCTGCTTCTTGAAATGTTAGGAATTCAGAGATAAGCAAGTATTTATAATGCTGACATTTGTTGTAATGTATAAATTTATTTTCTTGTTTCAGATTCCCAAATGCTGGAAAATCCTCTTTGCTAAGTAAGATTTCTCATGCAAAACCTGCAATTGCAGATTATGCATGTAAGTATAATTTGTTTTGTTTTTTTAATATGTAGAGGTAAATTTTTAAAGACTAATCTTTCTTCGAATATGAAAAAAATGATAACTGGGTTAGCCTTAGTTTGAAAACTCTTGGCAGACAGAGTACATGTATTTCCCATTAATCTTTGAAACCTTTATAGCTCTCAGCAAGGTTCCTAGTACTGCTTATTAGACACTTTGTTGCATTTATTTGTCTATTGTATAATCATTATTCAGTTTAGTTAATGATTTTATGAACACCTACCCTTTATCAAACACTGTGATAAATGCCACAAAGGCAGAGGTCAATTCTTTCATTCATTTAGCAAGTATTTATTTCTAGGAACTATCAATACAATAAGTTCTGGAGTTACAAAGACTGGTAAGCAGAAGTGAATACTTCTTTTGTTTTGATTTTTATTGAACTTACAGACAAGTGGGGGAAGGCACATACCTCACTAATGAATATAAGAGAATATAATATGGTTCTATGAAAGAGTGTAGGTGACTGCTTTAAATTTCTTTGGGGAAGTGTGATGGTGGGGCTGAGATATGAACAATAAATATGAGTTAATTGGTGACAGACAATGGAGGTGAGAGTCTTTCAGTCAAAGGAAATAGCATGTACACAAAGACTCTGTGGTGGCAGGGAGTAGATTTGTTTGTCTAGACAACATGTAGTAAGGGGAAGAGGGAATCAAGATGAGGCTAGAGATGCAGGTGGAGACTGGTGATATAGGCCATATAGGCTGTATTTGATCTCTGTGGCTTAACAGCAGTTGATAGCTTTTTAACAAGGGAAAACAGTGGTTAGATTTGCTTTTCAAAAAAAGATCTGTTGGCGTGTAATGTAGAAAATGGATTGGTGTGGGATGTAAATGGATCTGGAAAGAACAGTTAGTAGAACTGGCTATTGCAGTAGCTGGATGAGATATAATGGAAGCTTAAGAGTAGTGAATGAATATGATAGGATCTTTGCCATCATTAAACAAAATGGCACAGAATGACATTAACATGGAAAATAAAATTAAACCATTCTAAAATTGATGAAGTAGAGTTAATTTTGTACTAATTGCTATAAATCACATGGCCAATATTTATTGTTACAATACAGAGGATTCTTGAGAAGGAAAGAAGAAAAGCAAAAAGTCCTAGGAAGGAGGCTAGGGCAGGATTGATGAAGCGTGAGGATAACTAAATGAGAAAGGACCATAGAGAGATTTCACCCACAGCCTAAGGGATAGAAACCTAAATTCTGCCCCCACCCTCAGCACCTTTACCATGCTCCTTAAAGTTTGAGACAGGAACTTTGAGGCCCACTAATTAGATTACACCTGTGCTTTCGAAGATTATAAAAGTCTATATTTTGTCCTTTTCCAAGTATATCATAAATAGCAAAGATAATTATACCTTTAATTTCAACAGATGAGAACATAATCTGAATTAGGTTGTTCATAGAAACGAAATATTATTTATTTTATACATGGCGCTAAGACAATTTTGAGAGTATAAGCCTTTATTCTAGCCTCAATTTATTATTGTTTTTCTTTTAGTTACAACATTAAAGCCTGAACTCGGAAAAATTATGTATAATGATTTCAAACAGGTGGGTATTTTTAAAATAAGACACTTGGTTAGTAATGAAAGTACTTGCCTTAGTGCTTAGATTTTATAATATTTGGCAGTTTCTGTGGTGTTAGGGGGAAAAAGTAGCAGGATTTTGTTTTTGATAAGTGAAATCATGATCAAATCAATTCTGCTGACCACTATCAGAGTAAAAATATTGTATAAGAATATAATTCCTTGTTCTTCTAAAGTTTGGGTCCAGTTTGTCGTTACAACATTGATTGTATCTTAATTGCCTTAATCAGTTTGTCCTCATTGCAAATCCATATTTTACTGCCATATTTGATTATTGATTTTCATTTCCTAAAAACATTTTCTAAAGTTCATAGATGTACTTTTACTCCAACTTACTGTTTAAAAAAATTTTTTTTTAATTGAACGGGATCCTTGTCTTAACTAGCTATTAAAATTTATTTTTCCTTGCTACAGAAGAACTTTTGAATAATTAGAATAAAAACAAATTAAAAAGGAAAGTAACAAAATTTTACAAATATGTAATGTATGATCAGCAGGTGCATCCCTTGGTATTTACCCAAATAAACTGAAAACTTACGTCCACTCAAGGGCCCGCACACGGATGTTTGCAGCAGCTTTGTTCATAATTGCCAAAACTTGGAAACAACCAGGATGTCCTTCAGTAGGTGAATGGATAAATAAACTGTGTACATCTCAATAATGGAATGTCATTCAACACTAAAAAGAAATGAGCCATCAAGCCATGAATAGGACACAAAGGAACCTCCAATGCCTATTACTAAGTGAAAGAAGCCAATCTGTAAAGGCTACATACTGTATGATTTCAACTATATGTCATTCTGAAAAAAGGCAATACTATGGAAATAGCAGAAAGGTCAACGGTTGCCAAGGATTAGGAGGAAAGAAAGGTTTAATAGGCAGCACACAGGATTTTTAGGGCAGCGAAACTATTCTGTATGATACTAGGTACATGTTATACATTTGTCAAAACCCATGGAATGTGTAAAACCAAGGGTGAACCCTAATGTTAAGTATGGGCTTAAAGTGATGATGTATCAGTATACTTTCATATAATCCATTGACATAATTCAAAAGACATAGAAGATGTATATTTATAATAGTGGTATAACAGTAAACATTTTTTAAAATTTCGACAATTATATAGAATGTTAAATAATTAAAATTATAAGTGCAGGATAATATGAATTTAGAGAACAATATTTAGAGGAAAAGATGACATTATTGGTAATTTTTAAGGGAAATCAGTAGAAAACCTCTGAAGAGAATTTCAAGACATGAGACCTACATGTACATTGCTTTGTCACATAGCTCCAACTTTCTTTAAAACTGAAATTTTTAACCACACAGGCAGTATGTGTAGAGCAGTGTTTCTCATCCCTTACTGTACATCAGAATCATCTGGGTAGCTTAAGAACAACAATGATAAATGAAGCTGGGCCCCAGTGATTTGAAACCAAACCCCTTGGGGATAGGGCTTGAGCATCTGTAGTTTAGGAAAGTTTCTTAGATAATTATGATGTGCAGTGAGGTTTGAAAACCACAAGTGTAGAATAATGGTTAGTAACTCTTATAACCTCTAAAAGGAGTATAGTAACACTATTTCCCTTACTTTTTAAGAGTGGTTAATAGTTCTGGTAGAATATGAACAATAAAGAAACAATGGTACCAAATAACCATTTACATATAGAATAAAAAACTTAAAACTACAGAGCTATACTAAGTCAATGTCTGCTGAATTAATATCCTTGTATACTTTTTTTTTTTTTTTTTTTGTGGTATGCGGGCCTCTCACTGTTGTGGCCTCCCCCGTTGCGGAGCACAGGCTCTGGATGCGCAGGCCCAGCGGCCATGGCTCACGGGCCCAGCCGCTCCGCGGCATATGGGATCCTCCCAGACCGGGGCACGAACCCGTATCCCCTGCATCGGCAGGCGGACTCCCAACCACTGCGCCACCAGGGAGGCCCTCCTTGTATACTTTTAAGAATTTAGAAAATTGAAATTCTTTGAAAAGTTCATAGTGAACAATATAATTTATGGAATTCTAAAGAGAATTTATGTGATTAGTAAATGTTAACCTAAGCCATAAAATTCTTAGATTGTTAAAGTAAAAAATGGGACTAATTTCTGATAACAAAGGACTTCGATTCTTAATACATTTATTTTGTTATAAAGGTATCTTGGCTTTATAGAGATGCAGTGGTAATCACAAATTAAGAACTGTTTATAATTGAAATAACATGAAAATTGTTGGATGTAATTGTATTTGTGGTTTTCATATTTTTTTTTATTATCATACCATTTAATTTTGTGTTAGATATCAGTAGCTGATCTTCCTGGTTTAATAGAAGGAGCACACATGAACAAAGGAATGGGCCACAAATTCCTCAAGCATATAGAAAGAACTAAACAACTACTTTTTGTTGTAAGTCATATGCATATCAATGTAATGTTTAAATGAATGTGAGAACCAGTGAATTTAGTTTTCCTAGAAATTTTTTATAATAATATTTAAAGATAAAGTAGCAGCATATATTATTCCACTAAATCTATTTAGATAGGGGTCAGATACAGTTAGTAATCTTTATTTATAATATGGGGATGGAAGTGGCATTGTTTACTATGTCAGATGAAAGTTTGGCCATACTTGTCAGGTTTAATTCATTAAGATTTTCTATATACTACTAAATTATATAGGATCAATTTCCTACTTCATTTCTGGTGTTGAGTTATATATGAGATTGTCTGTATTGGTATAAATTGTTTAATCTGTACTAGTTTCTCATTAATGATTATGGTTTTATCAGAATAATTATAATTATCTTAAAACATCAATTTCTCTCATTTCAAATTACTAAATTACCAGTAGAGTATAGGTTGAGAAATTATTTTTAGCTTGAGCGAGTAAAACATTTCAAAACAGAATTGTATAGCTGTTGTTCTTATGTTAAAAGCAATCTTTTTCCCTTTTTTTTTTTTTTAGGTGGATGTTTCTGGATTTCAGCTTTCTTCCCAAACTCAGTACAGAACTGCCTTTGAAACCATACTACTGCTTTCAAAGGTAGGTTTTCTGTTTTATATCTGGTCTAATACGTAGGCACATAGGACTGTATGGAATAACGTATTATAATTCGAATAAATATATAGTCTGCCTCTACTTTTTATTTTTATTTTATTTTATTTTATTTTGCGGTATGCGGGCCTCTCACTGTTGTGGCCTCTCCCGTTGCGGAGCACAGGCTCCGGACGTGCAGGCTCAGCGGCCATGGCTCATGGGCCCAGCCGCTCTGCGGCATGTGGGATCTTCCTGGACCGGGGCACGAACCCGTGTCCCCTGTATCGGCAGGTGGACTCTCAACCACTGTGCCACCAGGGAAGCCCTGCCTC
Organism: Mesoplodon densirostris; assembly: GCF_025265405.1. Classification (NCBI taxonomy): domain Eukaryota; kingdom Metazoa; phylum Chordata; class Mammalia; order Artiodactyla; family Ziphiidae; genus Mesoplodon; species Mesoplodon densirostris. Next base: position 59,330,185 of record NC_082669.1, on the reverse strand, counting down.
TACTTTTTAAAGCTTTGATGTTAATTAAAGAATTATCTAAACTTGCTGTCTCCAGTTTTGCGATATTCACCTGCTCCTCAAACTGTTGTAATCATTAAAACCTTCCTTGATTCCAAATCCCTGTTACATACTTCTCAGACTGTATCTTGCTTAACTTTTATTCCTTCCTATTAGACTATTTCTCAGTCTACTTTTTAGGTTCTCTGATACTCAGATATTTTGGTTATGTTTTAAATCAGCTGCCTATTGGACATCTTTGATTGGATGTCCCATTAACTTCTCAAATTTAATATGTATAGAACTGAACTTTTTTTTTTTTTTTTAAATTCTCCAGCCTCCCCCAGAACTTTACTGAATATGTAAGCCAGAAACCTCGGTGGTAGTGATTCTATCTTTCTTACCACCTGTATCAAGCCCTGACAGTTTTATATCCTAAATTTCTCTGAAATGTAGCTACTTGTCTTCACCCACACTGTTATAATCATCAACCCCTCTTACTAGAATGTTCTAAGTCCCTCCAGCTTGTCTCCCTGCTTCCAGTCTTAGTTCTCTCCAGGCCATGTTTTATATGACAGCTACAGTGATCTTTGTTAAAGAACCAAGCAGATGTTTGTTCCCTGCTTAAAACACTTCAGTGGACTCCCATTGCTGTTAGGTTAAAGTCTAACATGAACATGGTTTACGAGGTCTGGCAAGGTTGGGTTCTTACCAAGCACTGTATTTCTATTGTTCTCCACCCTCCCCCCACCCCTGGCCATGCCCCATACATTCTATATCCAGCCAGTGATTTCTCTCTAACACAACATGATGTTGTTTATCTTCAGGACTTTTATATCCTATTTCATTTGCTACTTTTTGCCTGTTATTGATAATACTGCTGTGAACATTTGTGTACAGGTTTTTGTGTGGATATGTTTTCATTTCTCTTGGGTATATACCTAGGAGTAGAATTGCTGGATAATATGATTATTCTATGTTTAACATTTTGGGGAACTGCCAAACTTTTCCAGAGTGACTGCAGCATTACACCATTTTACAATCTTACTAGCAATGTATGAAGGTTCCAATTTTTCCACATTAATGTCAACACTCATTATTGTCTTTTTATTTTAGCCTTCCTAGTAGGGATGAAGTGGTATTTCATTGTGGTTGTGATTTGCATTTCTTTAATGAGAAATGATATTGAGAAATGTGACTAATGATGTTGAGCATCTTTTTATGTGCTCATTAGCCATTTGTACGTCTTTGGAGAAATATCTATTCACATTCTTTGCCCATTTTTATTTATTTATTTATTTATTTATTTTTGTTACACGGGCCTCTCACTGTTGTGGCCTCTCCCCTTGCGGAGCACAGGCTCCGGACGCACAGGCTCAGCGGCCATGGCTCACGGACCCAGCCGCTCCGCGGCATGTGGGATCTTCCCGGACCGGGGCACGAACTCGTGTCCCCTGCGTCGGCAGGCGGACTCTCAACCACTGCGCCACCAGGGAAGCCCTCTTTGCCCATTTTTAAAATGGGTTGTCTTTTAATTGTTAAGTTGTAGGAGATCTTTGTAACTTAAATACAAATCCCTTATCAGATATATGATTTGCAAATATTTTCTCCTATTCTTTCAGTTGTGTTTTCACTTTCTTTAAGTTGTCTCTTGAAGTACAGAATTTTAAATTTTAGTGAAGTCCCCTTTGTCTATTTTTTCTTTTGCTCATGCTTTTAGTGTCAAATATACAAAACCACTGCATAATCCATAGTCACAAACATTTACTTCTAAGCATATTTAACTTTTTCCAAGAATAATACAGGTATAGCATTAAGCTGTCACTATCTAGTTCTGAATTTTATTTATGTGTTTACTAGACATCCAGATATCTGTATTTGGCTCTAGGCACAAAATCACAACTGTCTCTAGGATGTCATGTGAGCTAAAATGTACTAACACATGACTCAACTAGTAAGCATTTTCTGCATTTCCTTTGTTAATTAGTTTTGTGGTTATTGGGACTTACTGCATTTCAGAGGTGAGAATGGGCCCTAGATTACCCAGGCCTATAAAGTAAAGAAAGACATTACCAAATAGGTCATTTATATAGATATTTTAATAAAATTATTTGGTTTTTCTCTTTGACTTAAAGGAGTTGGAGTTGTACAGAGAGGAACTTCAGACAAAACCTGCACTCCTGGCAGTTAATAAAATGGACTTGCCAGATGCCCAAGATAAATTCCATGTATTGATGAACCAACTCCAGAATCCTAAAGGTAAACCCATTCATTCATTTAGTGCCAATTTAATGAATACTTGCTATTTGCAGAGAGTGCTAGGTACTATAATCAGTGGAAAAGAAAACTGAAAGTTGCTACTCTTAAAAAAAAAGTATCTTTGAAGAAAGAACACATACCATATGAAACTTCTAAACAACACTGTAAAAAATAATACCCCATCTCAGAATGTGTGATATGGACAATAAGTTAGAGGAGACAGAAGGAAAGAAAGATTAATTTGAGCTGAAAATGTCAGGCCTCATGAAGAAGTAAAACTTAAAGTGGGCTCTTAAAGAGTTAATGGGATTTGGATCAGAAGAGAATAAACTCAGCATCTACCTGTGAAGTCTGTTAACATATTTCACCAGTTCTAGAACTTCATTCCCCTAGTACATCATGAATTTTAAAACAGAGCTAATAGTTCTAAAAAGAGGTATGTATCTTTGCAGTGCCAGGTCTGTAGATCTCTGAAGAGTACTAATCTTCTAAAAAGAACTTGAGTCACTATGTATGTGGGGTACAGAATAATAGATGCTGTTAGTCCAAAAGGATTTGTTTGAAATTTGTTCCTAAATGGACCATTATGTGTAAAGAAATTTAAAGGGATTCTTCATAGTTTTGAGTATTGACCTTTGCAGAACACTCTCTATCCTACAGTGATGATGCTTTCATTTTTCTGAGTCTAGTAGAGGACCTTTTGCACAAATGAGGAAAGTAGGGTGGAAGGTAAGTAGTTAACATGTTTCTAAATAGACCTAATCTCTCTTTTTATCCTTGTGATAAAAACTGGGGAAACTAAATTATAATGTACTAGGACTATCAGGCAGCACCAGAAGATCCCCTCTCCCCTCTCAAAATCTACCCCACACCCCGTATAATTTACATATTGGGCTGTCCTTGAGTCAATAAGTTACTTTGGGATATAAATATTCTCTGGAATATTTATAAATAAACCTTTATTCCTTAATGTCATTTGCTTTATGAGGTCATTAGATCTATTTGCTGGCTGGTCTTGCAGAAAAGCGAATTTTCAGAGGAGGTACCAGAAGGGAGGGTAATTCAGGAGCTTGTGGCTATTTTGGACCATCATAAAACAATGTAGTCCCCTCAGTGATAATTCCCTAGTTAGCCTCTCGGACTTCCTTGGGGGTAAATGGATCTCAGAATCCAAGCTCTGTGTTGGTTTGGCTAACCTCTTTTAGGCAGCCTTTCCAGTTCATGTCAGTGTTGATCCATCCCATCAGTATAGCATCCCTACTTCTGTTGCCTTGGTGGCAGGGAAAAAGGAAAAGTTATATAATGGCTGTCAGCCCCTGTGGGGTGATAGATTGGATTCATCTAAAATGATGAATTGAACTCCTTGAATTCTTTTCAATTTTAGTATGGTTCATAGCACCAGTGATGATAAGCCATTAGGACAATTAAAGGCCACCTGTGTACTGAAGCAAGCTAGAATAGTCCAAATCACAAATGATGTTATGTTATAGGAAAGTTCTTTCAGAAAATCTATGTTGTCTTACTTTATTGAGCTGCCCCAAAACAAAATTTATTGCTTCTGTAAGTAAATCATCTTCTGTGATTCATCTTTTACTTACACTTAATTTTGTTTAAAATATATTCATGCAACAGATATTTATTAAGTACCTGTCATGTGCCAAGAACCTTACCATTGTCACTAGTAAAAACCAAAGCTTCTGAGACATTATTAGAAAGAGAAGGAAAAAAGAAATTTAAAATGCTTAGTTTTCGGTTCACTGGTTCACAAGTCAAACCTCTAGCATAGTTTTGACTTACTTTCAAAGACAGTGAAAATCAGCCTAGTTTTATGTTCTTTGTTTCAGATTTTTTGCATTTATTTGAAAAAAGTATGATTCCAGAGAGGACCATGGAGTTCCAACACATCATCCCCATCTCTGCAGTTACTGGAGAAGGAATTGATGAACTAAAGAACTGTATAAGGAAATCTCTGGATGAACACACCAGCCAGGAAAATGATGCGTATCATAAGAAGCAGTTGCTTAATTTACGTATTTCCAATACAGTATCTTATAGTGAGCTACCATCAAAGAATGCTGTTACTAGTGGCAGAATAGATATAACTTAAATCTTTTAAAAGTGATATTGAAATTGCATTCATTTGGAAGCTTTTCCACAGACATATTTTTTAGAAGGTTAGTTGTTACTAACCTGGTGTATATGCCATCATTCAAGAACCATACTTTTTAAAGATGTTTTGTACTTAAATCTATCAACAGTAAAAAAAAAAAAGTAACTGAGGGTTAAAAATGACAGTTTATAATTTTATGGCCAATTCACCTATAATAAAATCCTATAATATTCCTGTACATATGTCTCTAGTGAGATCATTTTTTAAATTATATAAAGGATTCCTTATGAGCAGCTAGGTTTTGTTTGTTTGTCTTTAAGTCTGTCATGTACCTGGTTCTACTAAATATATAATAGTTCTCTTTTTTGGAAAACCTCAAACCCTAAATTTGAACATATTCAGTGATAAAGACCATTGATAATCAGTAGATAGATCTTTGCGATTTCAGCTTTTGGAAATTTTTCTTAAGTATAAGAGTATTTTTTTCTTGCTTTGGACACGCTGATGTATGTCTCATTTTATTGTGTCCTAGTCTGTTTCACTGTCCACTTTCATATTTTAGTAAGGAGAATAAATAGGAAGTACAATATTAAACAGTATTATCCATCGTCAGTATATTCTCAGGAGATTATAATTTCTAAATTTCTGCCTGACTTTCAAAAATACTTACATATTATACATTTTCTCTTAATGCATTTTATTATAAAATATACATGTTAATTGTAAAATAAAATAAAATTTAAACAGTACAAAAGCATATAAAGTAAAAGTTCCCATCTTTCTGCATCAGGCTCTCCAGTTCTCACAGAAAACCACATGTTCTTGCAGAATTTTTTAATGCATATATCTTTTTGCCTAAATGAGTTCATTATATAAGACTTTCCAAGGTTTTTTTGTTTTTACAAAATAGTAGCAAGTTAATGAGCTGCTAAAAATTATTCTTCAGTGCTACTTTTAAGCTATTAGGAATTGTTCTGGAATTTAAGGCTAAGTGAAGCCTTAACATGTGGCTATAAGTATTAAATAAAAATGGCACTATCATTCTACTTAAATTTCTTCTGATATGACAATGTGAGTGACTTCTTTTATTTGTTCTGTTTTCTATTCCCCACTCCCACCTCCCATCCCAGTCCCCAGATCACTGGCTTTTCTTGTGTTTCTTTTCATTGCACGGCTATTTATTGAGTGTCTCCCCTGTGCCAGGCACTGTGCGGGGCGCTGCATGTACAGTATTAAGGGGAATAGACAGGACCTGCTGCCCTCATGGATCTCACGTTCAACATCAGAAGCTGCAGGGGAATAGAGCACTTTACAGCAAAGGAGTAAGAGTGAGGAAAGCGTTTGGAATTTGAACATCTTTACTGATCATAGTGACCATGTTTCGTATTGGGTATGTTTTACATTTATAACTTGAGTGTCATTTTTCTCTTTTTCACTTCTGTTATTTCCTAAGTATGAACAAGTAGCAGTGTGATGACAGTTTGATCAGGCGAATTTCTGAAGTTCTGACATCATAATCTTATTTTTTGCTGTGGCAAAGGATAGTAGATGTGTGTTGAGGGATAAAAGGAATTGTAGCTTATTTGTTGTGTCTGTATTACCCAGATGACTACTCCACGACTAACTGAAACATTTTATGTAACTCACTAAAATGTTCCATTATTTGTATTTTCTTCTTACCAAAAGTGTACTCTATGTACCTTTTTCTGATGGTTGATTTTTATTCTAAATGAAAGAAGAAAATCTGAATTCCTTTTTTATTTTATAAAAAATAAATTTTAAATCAAGATTTATTTTGAAATAAATATTTTAACTGCCATTTATTTTGTCCTTAACACTTATTTTTTTTGATTTCTTTTTTTTGTGTGGTACGCGAGCCTCTCACTGTTGTGGCCTCTCCCGTTACGGAGCACAGGCTCCGGACGTGCAGGCTCAGCAGCCATGGCTCACGGGCCCAGCTGCTCCGCGGCATGTGGGATCTTCCCGGACTGGGGCACAAACCCGTGTCCCCTGCATCGGCAGGTGCACTCTTAACCACTGCGCCACCAGGGAAGCCCCTTAATACTTCTTCGTTAAATAGTTTTGTTATAGTACTGAATCCTTAATTTGATCCTTAATTGTTACAGTACTGAATGGCCAGGGTATCAATACACTGTGTTTAACACATTTTTACCAAGTCCCAGTCATTCTTGCAGAGCTTGCTATTTCAGAGTCATTTACCATCATAAATTACAAATTTATGCTACCAGACACTGTCAAGTATTAAGTATACCATACTGTGAGGTTGGATCTGTGCTCTGAATATTTCACCTATGAAAAAAAAAATTCAGAAACCTATTGTTCTTTTTGTAATATATATCCATATTATTTATCATAGTGAAATGACCTTTTTGTAAAATAAATGTTTTCTTTTAAGTGGTAAACATATATTATATAATCAAGGGGAAAAATCTGCTTTCATAATGGGCAAAATTAGGTCAAGGGTATTTTATTTCAGGATTTATCCAGTTAGTTTTCCTGTAAAGTTATGTTTTCTTTTAGCTCAGTGTTCATTTGCTTTGTGAGGATAGAGGTCAGAGAAAGTTAATGAAAGCTACAGATTTGTTTTTCTTGCTAAAAGTGTACACAAAGACGTGGAGTATTTTCCAAGTAGTTTCACAGGGTTTTTGCAAAGTTCACATAAAATATTCAGTTAACAAAGTTAAGTTCCATCAAGAAATTTGTAATACCATTAAGGTACATTAAAAATAATGTTTCAAAGCAACAGCATAGAAATATACTTACAAGTTATAGCTTAAAAAACAAAATGAAAATGAGGAATAATATAAATTGGTAAACTTTATACAAAAGACAATTTCAAAAATATGGCAACATTTTTTTTGAAGTACAAATTGTTAAGTTGGATGGTAGGTACGTGAGTGTTTTGGGTTTTTTTTTTAACCTTTTCGTGATCTAAAATATTTTATAATTACAAAAAAGTATTTGCCTTACAAAAGTTTATATACCTTGGGAATTAAGAGGTAAACATAGTTGACAAATATTGGCAGACAACATGTTACAATCTTTACTACAGAGTTTAATAATGAAAAATATCTGGTTTTTTTTCTTAAAGAGATATTTCAGGGAAGCGTTCTATTTATTTTCTGTTTTGTGATCGGAGGTAGCAAGTACAGGGAAAGTATCAGAGGACTCTTTTTAGCTTTGATTGAGTGTCACAAGCCAGCTGAAGGAAAAGCAAAATCAAATAGGTAATAGAAATGAGGAAAGGAGAAAGAAAAGTATGTATGTTGGAAAGTTGGAGTATTTCCTTGTGGATAACTTAGGAGTAAAATGTGGGCTCATTGCCTCAGTTGGATGAGAAACCAGCGGCAATTTCAACTACCTTTTCTGACTATAACTAACCACTAATTTTAGGGTGTCCTAATTTAAAAAAAAATTTTTCTGTTTCTCGTTGTAAGACAGTTGCTTAATTAATAGTTGTTGGGTATTTGGAAGACTTCAAAGGAAGTAATCTCCTTTGTGTATATTATTATTATTATTATTTTTTTTTTTTTGCGGTATGCGGGCCTCTCACTGTTGTGGCCTCCCCCGTTGCGGAGCACAGGCTCCGGACGCGCAGGCCCAGCGGCCATGGCTCACGGGCCCAGCCGCTCCGCGGCATATGGGATCCTCCCAGACCGGGGCACGAACCCGTATCCCCTGCATCGGCAGGCGGACTCTCAACCACTGCGCCACCAGGGAGGCCCTGTGTATATTATTAATGTGTTCATAATAGAAATGAAATCTTTTGGGGTACCCAGATACTAAGCTATGTGAAGCATAGGTGTTATCTGAATCATGTCCTTTCCTTTGAAATACTTGGAATTTGAAGAACAGGATATGCAATTTATATTACAACTAATTCTGGAGCAAATATAGCAAGGCAATTTTTTTCCTATTTATTTTGTAAACTCTGAGTGCATTGAAAGTTGAAAGCAAAGGACAAGAGCTTCCTTTGTTCATGGCACATATTTCAATATATTTTTCTGAAATTGTCAGTATCTTCTGACCAGTGCCTTCATTTTCTTATTTGTTGTTAAACATTGTTATTGGTATTATTTCTATATAAAAGGCTTTAGAAAGGCCATGGTGTAATATTCTTATATTAAGAAAAAGGATATGATTATAAAGCTAAAACATACCTTCAGTTTTATTTGTTTATGGTTTGCTACAAATTGAGGGAGATTGAAAATAGCTTAAATCCAGAGCAGACATTGAGTAAAAGCTTATGGCTTTGGATGGATTTGAAGCATGGTTAAATGATAGAGTAAATAAAAGCCCCTGGTCAACCAAATCCTAATGGGGGGAAATAAGAGTACTGCATAATAATTGAGCATCAGCTTCAAAAACAAATCTTTCTGTGAACTGGTACTACTCCCAGGGTCAAGAGAAATAGTAAGAACAATACTGAGCACACATGGCCTTTCCTATAAAAATATGAACCAGAAAACTCACAAACTTAAAAGAGCCATTAATGTCATAATCCCAAATTTGTAACACATTCATCAAATGTTTAACATACAGGTTTCTCTTTAAAAATGGGGTATATGGGCTTCCCATAAAGCAGAAACTAACACACCATTGTAAAGCAATTATACTCCAATAAAGATGTTAAAAAAAATCCATACAAAAAATAGTCGTGGTGGGAGGAGGGGTAACAGGCATGGTAAAAGACAAAAGATTTAAAACACCTGCAAGCAATTCCAGGAAAAAGCCTTCAATTATTGTACTTTAAGCCAGTTCTGTTGTACAGTCCCATCCCCTCCCAGCTCCCTCCCCTCTTCACTAGTAACTTTATTAAAGATCAGGAACAAGTGCTGTCGTCCTACCTATGTTACAGTAGACGACACATTCCTAACAGTTTTTATTTTCAAGCAAGGGGGAGCTCGTTCTGTGTGCTGCAGCACGAGGAACTGAAAACAAGAAACAGGTGCCCTTGCTCGGTCGCCTAACAGGTTTTTTGTTTGTTTGTTTGTTTGTCTGTTTTGCCGTATGCGGGCCTCTCACTGTTGTGGCCTCTCCCGCTGCGGAGCACAGGCTCCGGACGCGCAGGCCCAGCGGCCATGGCTCACGAGCCCAGCCACTCCGCGGCATGTGGGATCTTCCCAGACTGGTGCACGAACCTGTGTCCCCTGCATCGGCAGGCGGACTCTCAACCACTGCGCCACCAGGGAAGCCCAGTAGATGAAGTTTTGAGGGACATATTCAACCCACAATGCTTCCCTTCTTTCTTTCCACACTTCCCAACTAATAGTAAAAATTTACTTCCCAACTATACTTGCCAACTTCCCGATTATAATGTTATCTATTATTTTTATTTGACAGTCTCCTCTACAAACAAGTTTATGGGTTTTTTCATTAATCTAAATTTGCTGAATTTCAGTCATGGAGTTGGAGAAATACTATGGTGAGATATGACTAACACATGGAAAAGGAAGAGTGTGTGCAAGTTAATTTACAATTTGAGGTTGAACTGTGTAGTTTACTATGTAGTTTAGAGAAGATACAAATATTCAGAGCAGCGGGGAGGTAGGTAAGATTTGAGTGAGCAAAGAGGATAGTATGAGGTCATTTCAAGTTCAGGAATAGCTTCAATGAGCAGTTAGATTTAAGTAAGATCTTAGAGGCAGAAATCCAAAAATAGGAAACTGTCCTGAGTCTGGAGAATTCTGAATAGTGACAGCCACCTTTTAGGAAGATCTACCACTTAACCACTTCTTGACTTTGGGCAAATTATTTAACCTTTCTGCATCTCAAATTCTTTGTCATTAATATGAGGTGATGGTGATTAAATTAGAGAGTCCATGAAAAAGTGCTTGGTATACAGTGTTATCTATTATTTTTTTAATTGATAATATATGTAAGGAAACTGTTAAAATATCTTTATGTGAAGAAGTGAAAGCAGCTGGTGGACAGTGAATTAATCAGATAAACTAGAAGAAAGGTAGAAATATTGATGTTTCCATATCCAAGGAAGAAAAGTTTAGGGAAAAAGGTGGTCTGAATTGTGTAATGTGGACCTGAAGCTGGTGGAAGAGAATTAGGACCAAAAAGAAGCCTTTGGATTCAAGCAGAAAGAGGTTATTAGTGACCGTAGTAGGCAGAATAATAGTCCCCTAAAGATATCCTCCTTCTCCTCTCTGGAATCTGAATATGCTCTGTTACAGAATTAAGGTTGCAAGTCAGATGACCATAAAATAGAAAAATTATCCTGGGTAGTCCAGATGGGTCAATTTTAATCACAAGGGTTCTTAAAAGCTAGAAGAGGGAGGCATAAGAATGTAGGGCGAAGTGATTTAGATGTTGAAAGACTCAACCGGTCATTGCTGGGTTTGAAGATGGAAGGGGGCCACAAGCTAAGGAATGAAGGTATCCTCAGGAACTGGAGAAGTAGAAGGAAAAGGAGATTTCCCTGGAGCTTCCAGGAAAAAACACAGCTCTTGCTTCCAGAAAAAAACACAGCTGATACCTTGATTCTAGCCCAGGGAGACCCTGTCAGACTTCTGACCTCCAGAACTGTAAGATAGTAAATTTGTGGTGTTTTAAGCCACTGAGTTTGTGGTAATTTGTTGAAGCAGCAATAGGAAACTAATAGATAACTAAATGAGAATCTTCGTAGAATTTTGGAGATGAACGGTATATTGCAGTGAACTTGGAAGCCAGGATTGTTAATTGCTCAAAGTCTTACCTAAAGTACTTCTGAGAATGGTATTCCAACATTCTAGTCCCACTAGGGCATGTAAGTATTTCATTTAATCTTTTCCGTACCAAAGGCAGGCTAACCATAGAGCTGAACTTGATCAATAAGTCTAAAAATAGGATTGTCTTCCCTTCCTTTTATAGCTTTAAAAAAACATATTATCAAGTACATATACCTCTCAGCTAAAGTCTGCTAAAAAGGTAGTCATCAATGACGGGGAAATAAATTATAAAATGATTTTGTACACAGTTATTTGATTCAATTCAGTTTTATAGATTAGAGAACTGAAGTTCAGAGCAAAGAATCCTGTGTCATATCGTCATCATCCATCTGCTATTGCCAGAGCTGGCCTGGAGCCCAGAGCCTTATTGTACCCAGAAATCCTTTTAACACCCAATGCTGTCCCTCTTTCACATTGTTACATCTCTAGGTCTGGCTTTGGGATCGGATTGCTTCTGGCCTTAAATCACCTTACATCCTCTGAAGCAGTATGGAAGATGAGAAAGTGGTAGCAGTGCACAGATAGTAGCCTTTTTCATTACTAACACATAGTCCCATTACTAGAGCAACACAAAAAAGTCAAATGGAAATAGCAAATATGTAAAGTCCTTATTGTGTGTTAGACACGTTTACTGTCTATGTATAGTAACTCATTTAATCCTCACCATAGTTTCTGATGTAAATACATTATTATTACAGATGAGATCCTGAGCTACAAAGAGGTTATTTAACTTGCCCAAGGTCATACAGCGGCAGAGTGGGATAGGTGCCGGAGTCCAGCTCCAGCGAGTCCAGGGATACCCGAGGGATGGATAGCGTCGGCGAAGGAAATAATTCTATTACACTTCTTAAAGTATCAGCATTGCATGTTTCTCTTTCTCATGTCTTTATTCTTCATTCTTCTTTATTGTTTACAATCACAGGTTTATGTATTGTAGTTGATTACATTACCAGGTACGTGGCCAAACAATCTTAACACAATCAAACCTCAAAATGTTCTATAAAGATTTTTTAAAACAAATATCCCCTAGTTTCTAGATATCCTATTAAAATATTTCCCCAAGTTCCCATTAATCACAGGTTGTTTCTTAGTAACCAAGTCAAGCAGTTATATGATTATTTCAATTGTAAAAGTTGGAGCTACTTGTTCCTATTTTTCTTCTTGCATGAGCAACCTTTTACAATGGTTCCATGAAAATATTTACAATGTACCTGCATGCTCTTTCTCGTTGTTTCCTTTAACTGAGACAGTGTTTTCTCCCTATCCTGGCAACGAATTCTGCTCTAGTCATTTGTTTTTCTATAATTAATCTTCCTTTATAATAGAACCATAAATCTCCTATGTCGTCATCAGGAACTCCGGCCCATGGCCATAACTCCATACTAGAGAGTGTTTTTCATAAAAACATCCCCTTAGTTCCAGGCTCTTAATTCTTTACCTATTTCCCCGGGGGTTTAGTGGGTACTTCCCTTTCTGTGGTAGTTTCAGGAGGGGGAGTCCTAGAGGAATTTTTCTTTCACGTGGAGCAACATCCCCCCAAAATTGCCCCTGTATGTAAATTTATTATCATAAAACATAACAACGGAGCTGTAGTCCACCTTCCTGGCACGGCGCTGCCTTGCAGTTTCGCCTTCCATTACTCATGACTTTGTCATGGTGCAATGGCTCCAGGATGGCTTCCGACATCTCCCCCTTTTTTATTTTTTAAAAGTGCGGTATGCCTTCCGTTGCTCATGACTTTGTCATGGTGCAATGGCTCCAGGATGGCTTCTGACAGATAGGGATGGATGCCATCCTTTACTTTCATTTAAAACTATGATACCTTTTCTCAAACTTTTTATTTTGAAAATGTTCAAAGGTACAGAGAATTTGAATAGTATAATGAACACCCATATACTTACTCTCTCTAGATTTAACGATTATCAATATTTGCCACATTTACTTTATCTCCATTTATGTGTATGTATGATCATGACACTTCAGCATCTGCCCAGGGCAGGCCACCTCCAAATATGCCTCAATGGCATATTGATTGTTTTGAATTAAAGTTACTTGAGAAACAGCAGGTGGAAAAAAAAAATGATATAAAAACAAAAAAACACTCTGACCCTCCCTCCCCCTTTCCCACTGAAAGTGGTAAATAAATCATTTAGTGGGAAATATTTACTTGGGTACCCAACTCAAAACTATTTTTAGTTTTGTTTCCTTTAACTGTTTTTTAGACCTATAACTCAAATCTGGACGGAACTGAAGGTGCTAGAGGAATGGTGGAGGTGGGAAGCGGAGCAGAGGGCGGGAGGTGGTCCCAGGATATTGCCTGGGACTGCCGGCCCAGTGGATTTTGGGAATTGTAGTCTTCCAGTCATCCAGGACGTTCTGATTTAGGGAACCTGACTACGAGTCCCAGAAGCCTCCGGTGTGGCTCACTGGGAACGCACTTCCTGGGACGCGGAGAGGGAGACGCTCTAAGAGGTTCCTCAGTGTGGGCGAGTAAAATGCTCTGGATGTGAGAAACAGGTAGGTCTGGTCAAGAATGTTACAATTTCTGGGTCTTTTGCATAAGTAGTTGAGGATTTTGTGTAAGGTTGCTTAAACGACGGGAGTCATTTAGCCTTGAAAAATGCTGACCACATTTGCGGACGTGACCACTGAGTGAGGAGGTATTTGGTAGAGTTCTAAAAAATTATTTTGGACTCAGGAGTATGAAAATGTCTAGGTGTCTGGTCGGGGCAGCCAGGGGCTTGGGGCTTGCCTGGCCGGGTGTTCGGTGTGGAGCTGCAGGTTGCTATTTTTGAATCAGCAGCTCATGCTGGTTGTGTAATGATGACCTGCTCACTGTTCAACCCACTAGTGTTTCAGAGATGGGTTTTTCTGAGAGCGTTCATAGTCACTGTTGTGGTCTCTTTCCATTGGTTCTAACCTGGAAAGCTCTTTTTTTTTTTCCCCCTCCTTTTTTCTGCTCCCTCTGGTGCTCCTGAGGACACAGCTCAAAGGGAGTGAGAGGAGGGTGGGGGGGGGGGGAGGGGAGGCTTCTTTGGAAGCTTGATTTGCTTTCCTCTGAAGCCCAAGTTCTGTGTTACAGGCTTTGCAAGAGGCTAGTCACGACATTAGAAAGCCAGACTTGGTGACCCCACTTAAAAATGATTGCTCAGAGGGCTTCCCTGGTGGCGCAGTGGTTGAGAGTCCGCCTGCCGATGCAGGGGACACGGGTTCGTGCCCCGGTCCGGGAAGATCCCACGTGCCGCGGAGCGGCTGGGCCCGCGAGCCATGGCCGCTGAGCCTGCGCGTCCGGAGCCTGTGCTCCACAACGGGAGAGGCCACAACAGTGAGAGGCCCGCGTACCGCAAAAAAAAAAAAAAAAAAAAGACTGCTCAGAGGGCTTCCCTGGTGGCGCAGTGGTTGAGGATCTGTCTGCCAATGCAGGGGACACGGGTTCGAGCCCTGGTCTGGGACGATCCCACATGCCGCGGAGCAACTAGGCCCGGGAGCCACAACTACTGAGCCTGCGCGTCTGGAGCCTGTGCTCCGCAACAAGAGAGGCCACAACAGTGAGAGGCCCGCGCACCGCGATGAAGAGGGGCCCCCGCTCGCCGCAACTAGAGAAAGCCCTCGCACAGAAACGAAGACCCACCACAGCCAAAAATAAATGAATAAATAAATTAATTAATTTAAAAAAAATGATTGCTCAGAGATCCTGTTGTGTATTTTCTATTGTAAAAATGATTTCACTTAACTTTGGAGTGAGCAGTTGTGCTTGAAACCAACCCAGACATACATCTGGAAAAGAGAAAAACAAAAACAAAAGCAAAAAAACACCTGATTGAAATCACTTCTGTGCAGACTGTTGGGAACATCATTCTACTTAATGATCGTAGTAGGGCTAGTGATACAGCCTTAACCCAGGAAGTTTTCAGGTGTTTACAAGTTTTCCTTCTCATCCTCCTATTTGAGGTAAATAGTATTTGAAGAGGAAGTTGTTGATGCTTAAGAAAGATATATGGAAACGTTTAAATGGCAGGTTGAGCTATTGGTGGAGCTATAAACTCAAAAAAACATTCTAGATGCAAATTTTAGGAGGCATAGTGCAAATCAGCTTGGACTAGTTTTGTTGTCAGTATCCTTTTAAAAGTATCCTTTTAAAAGGTATAAAAGAAACATCATGAATGTCTTTTATGCCAAGACAACTAATCACAGAGTGTTTCATCGGCCCTCCATTCTTTCACTATAGTCATGAAAGTATCTAAAAAATTCATTAAATATTGATCATCTATTTCCAGGACAGTAAAGTGACTTTTATCCTTATTTTTCCTATCTTCTTGAATCACAAAATGAGGGTTAATTTTTTCTTCTGTATCTCACATATAGATATTGTGTGAATTTAAGAAAAAACTGCCTTTTTTTTTTTTTAACCCATTGACCACCTTTTTTTTTTTGCGGTATGCGGGCCTTTGACTGTTGTGGCCTCTCGTGTTGCGGAGCACAGGCTCCGGACGTGCAGGCTCAGCGGCCATGGCTCACGGGCCCAGCCGCTCCGCGGCACGTGGGATCTTCCCAGACCGGGGCACGAACCCGTGTCCCCTGCGTCGGCAGGCGGCCTCTCTACCACTGCACCACCAGGGAAGCCCTGACCACCTTTTTTGGTTTAAGATTTCATTGATTGCAGATGATTGCTAATTATTTCTCCTAATGCCCTGTGAATTCAAATTGAGTTTTTAAACTAGTACCATATTAATCTGAAGTACTTTTCCTATTTCTTTAGGTCCACATCATCTGTGCTGTGTGTTCAGATGTGCATATATTTCTTCTAAGTTGATTAAAGTTGTTTTAGAACTATCAAGTACCTCAAAGAGTAAGTACATTCCTTGATTATATCTCTTCCTTTTGCTACCATATATCAGATGACACTTTTTTCTCTTGTTTAACAAAATAAAGTTATAGGACAGACCTCCATTGCAAGTGTTATGTTGATGATCTACAGTTTCTAAGAAAACCCAAATTACGGTAGAAAGGACTGCTAGTGTTACTACCAAGGATTAATGTAGCTGCTGTTACAGATGTGTTCTTATGTAGCTATTCCTTAGAATTGTTCCTGAAAAAATACAACAATGGATCTGGTAATTCTTTAAGCTCTTAGCCACTATTCCTGCTCCAAACTTCTTTGAACTCTATTCCAAACCACAGGAAAGATATTCTTTTGAAAATATTTTTATTTGAAATATCTTTGATAACCTTTAATTGTGTACAAAAATTTATCCATCTACTTCTCTGCAAGTCATTGTGGAACAGTTAGATGACAAATGTGAAGTGGGTGTTTTGAACAGAGTTCTTGTCTGATTTGGTCAGTAACTACTCTCAAAGAGAAGGCTCTCAGATAAACCTACAATAATCATTACAGACTTAAATTCCTGACCCTATTCTGCTTTACAAAGGGCTTTACTATTTATGATCTCACAGCTACCTTGGGGGACATTTGAGAAATTTGAGATGCAGAGGACATAGGTGACTTACCCAGTTTGAAAATGGTAGTTTATGACTGGCATATGAGTCTTGAGTTGCCTGGGTTACAATACCAAGCTGCCTCCCAGATGGAAACAGCAAGCCGACACATCTGTATATACAACCCAGCTCAAGACTGTCAGCCAGCTAGTGTTCATGGGTGCTCCTCAGATTGTTAAACTGTGTTCTTAGCCTTGCACATTTGCTGCAGTCGCTAATAAGGGGTTTTCATATGGCAAAAAGATGTTTTTTTCCTCACTGGGAGAAATATTTTAAAGAGGAAATATAAATAAAAATATAATAAATTGTTTAACTTTGATAAGCAAGCATTAATTTGATATATGAACCAGTCTTAATGGCAAGGGGCGAATCCCATATGTAACATACCTGTTAATTTGAAAACACGAGAATCAACAGAGCCATAATTGATCGAATCTCTAACCACTGTGGAAGTTAACCAGTGTCGCCAAACTTAGATATGTGTTTCTACAAGCATAGGCTGTATATAAATACCTGGGAATGGCCTCATCTTTCTTGGGAAGTTTCTGGGGGAAGAAAATGAACTTAACTTTTAAAAATGAGAAGCTTTGGCCAATAAAGAATGGAAAGCAGGGGCGCATTCTAGAAGCAGTTTGAAGGCTTCAAAACAGAGTATGAATGAATGAAATGAGTGGAACTGATCCTAGAGCAAATTATTAACTTTCTGTGTCCTGACCATACTCACATGGACCTTCCATTTGTTTGTTCATTCATTCAACAAATAATTGAGTGCCTTCTGTGTGCCAGTGTTGGACACAGTGAATAAAACAGAAGGCTCTCTGTCCTCCTGAAATTTACAGTCTGGTGAGAAAGATAAACACTGAACAGGGAATATAAGCATAATCACTGCTACCAAAGAAAAAGTGCGAAGGTGCAGCCAGAGCGTGTAACTAGGGGCAGGGGGAAGGTGAAGGGTGGGGGAAGAGAGGGGGGGTTTAGGGTCAGACTCCCTGGAAACCAGAAAAATGAGTACAAGTTAGCTAAGCAAAGAATAGGATGGGATTAAGAAAGTTCTAGGAGGAAAAACAGCATGAGAAAAAGCCCTTAGCCAAATTGAAAAACAAAATTTGAGAAGTTAAAGGAAAAGCAGTATGGCTTCATAGACTGTAATATGTAAGGTGGGAGAATGACACAATAAGGAGATTGAGAATCTGGCAGGAACCAAATGGTGGGATTTAAAACTTTGGAAACTATGGGAAAGATTTAAAACTTTATTCTGAGGAAGCTATTCAATAGGAAGCTATTGAATGGTAAGAAATGTAGTGAAATGATCAGATTTGCATTTGAAAAAATTATACCAGATTCAAAATTAATTGGTATAGCTCTAAGAGTCAGCATTATCTTTCAGTTTTAAATCACTAAACATATTCCTTTTCCCAACTATCCCTATAAAATTGTTAGGTCATCCCTCTAGTGAGATATACTACTTACCATCAAATCATACATATGTGGAGTTAAGAACAGGGTATAAAAAGTAAAGCAGCTGGGCTTCCCTGGTGGCACAGTGGTTGAGAGTCCGCCTGCCGATGCAGGGGACACGGGTTTGTGCCCCGGTCCGGGAAGATCCCACATGCCACGGAGCGGCTAGGCCCATGAGCCATGGTCGCTGAGCCTGCGCGTCCGGAGCCTGTGCTCCGCAACGGGAGAGGCCACAACAGTGAGATGCCCGCGTACCGCAAAAAAAAAAAAAAAAAGTAAAGCAGCCAAAGAACGTTACAAAGAGCAAGGACATTAATTCCAGCACTGAGACTGAAATTTAGTTAAATAGAGGTTAATAGTATTTCCCTTCTGAAAAATGCCATGGTATACTTGTTGGCTCTCTAAAATAGGACTGTTAGTTAGTCTCTAGGATCTGAGCTAAGAATACTTCAGCAGACACAAATTCAGGGGACTGATATAACACTTGTATTGATTTGATGCAGGATAAATTTGAACATACTTGATAGTGAAATAGATATTGACTATTGACCCACCTCTGTTTATTAGTGTCATTTGATAGTCTGTAGGCTAAGAATACAGAAATTTATTTATCAATAACAAAATAATTCATACTGATCTTTTTTCTCATTCCATTTGTGTTGTAGGAATCAGGGGTACAGGGCAGCTTGATTGAAGAAATCTCAATTACATTGATACTCCAAGTATTTGTCCTCTACCTCTGAAAGCAGGAAGGAATTGTGATTGGGTTAGGACTTTGCATGGGTTATCTGAAGGAGTTCTGAAGCTTTGAAAGAAACTGGGGGAACCTTTTTCTTACGTCTTCACAACATTGATTAAATCTTCATTCTCCTTCATTGCTCAGTTTTTCTCTAACACTGAATGATACATTTTTATGAACAGGTATCTTATTGGGTCACTTTGCTTAATACCTAACAATAATCACTTGATATGTAATAATCAGACATCTCTTTCATTATCAGCATTTTGAGTTCTTATAAAACAGCATATTCTTTCCCTCAGTCTGACTGTTAACACACTGGGGCAAGGTCCAGATCTTAATGGCCTCAGTGTCCCTCTAGGGCTTAACAGAGTGTTTTGCATGTGCTAGACACTCAGTAAATACCTGTTGAATGAATGCTTGCTTAGTAATGGCTACTTCCTTGTCCAGTTCTATGTCATTAATAGCCTACCTTTGTGCGTTGCTGTGGCCTTGGGTCGGGGCCCAGTATTTATTTATTCAAATATTCCTAAAATGACTCTTGTGCCAGGCACTGTGCAAGTTACTTACAGTATACTAGGGGGACAGGCGAATGAGCAGAAACTAACAGGAAGCTGGATTCTAGAGACTGACAACAGTAGTGGCATTTTCCAGGGTAAACATCCTCAAACTTGCACCAGAGTTTCCATTGTTGGACTAAAGTGATTGGTTGGTTGCTAAAATTAAGCATTTAAAATTTGCAGGAAAAAAATAAATTAGTACCATAATTCCTTTATTTGAAGTATTTTCATCCATAACATTTTCTTAAACAATTGCTACTTTTGGTAATATTGATAGAAGACAACATGATAAACAAGTAGTAAACTAAGAACAGAGAAACTTAGAACTAGTTATGCTTAACTTGAGGACTTTAAAAAATGGTCACTTGTGCTTAAACTCTGATTTTTATATTGTACGCTTATATATGTGTGTGTGTGTATAGGTATGTACACATATGTCTATGTTTTCTGCTAGTAAAATTATTCCTAGTTCATGTGATTGCATTATATATGTAGTAAAGTAAAATAGTCTGTTCTGTTGTCTCATAGGAGGCATGATGGAAGGCAGAGAAAATACATTTGAGTGGTGTTTGGAGAGTGAGTTTCAAACTCTTGAAGAAATAAAGCTGAATAATATACTGGTTCTTATAATTTGTCATATACAGAAAAAGAACATAGCCTTTTAATTTGAGATGAAAGGCCTGGCTACTTTTTTTCTTTTTTCTTATAACAGCATTAATAGAGATAGGTTGTCATTACTTCAGAAATCTTTGTGTTCATCTTATATGAGCAGTAATAGTAGACTAACCAATCATAGTATATTAGTATAATAACCAATAACCAATAGTTTAATAACCTGAAATGCATGCCCGTCATCTTGAAGCAGTCAGGAAGTAGATGAGTAGAATAATTTCAGGGACCGTTGTTCTCTCTTTTTCGTTTGAGTCTCATTGGAGAGGAGTCTATTTACGTTTTGTGATTTTCTGGTATGCCTGGTATATAGGAATGAGATGTTTGCTTTTTTTTAATTTAACGTTTATTCAACAGATGTTCTTTGAACTGCTCCAGAATGCCAAGCACTGAGCTGATCACTGAGTGCTAAGAAGTAGTTAACGCTTGTATCACACTTAGAAGGCGCCAGATGTAACTTTAAGCATTTGACATTATATTAACTCATTGAATACTTAGAAAACCCTGTGAGGTAGGCACAATTAATTTTCCCATTTTACAGATGAGGAAAATGAGGCACACTGAAGTATTGTTGTTGACCCAAGGTGACTTTGGTCACTTGGCTAGTAAGTGAGTAATTGGGGATTGGAACCCAAGCAGTCTGGCTCAGAGTCTGCCCTCAACCACTCTGCTGCCCTGTAGTGCTTCTTTCCCTACGCCTTTGTCTTTTATGCTGGTCTCATTTTACATTTGCGTGAGCATTTGAAGCCGAAGTTGTGTTGTTTGTAGTTGACGGTTGATGAGTGTTTGACCCTGTATATTTGAGTGTCTGACACATCAAAGTGCTTGATATGTGGTTGTTGAATGAGTGATTTTGGACAACCGAGAGAATTCCTGATGTGATGTTAAGAGAATCTGAAATTATTTTGGTTGTTCCTCTGATTCACTGTGTAGAAAAACACTCATGTGTGAAGACTTTAGTTGTTGTATGACCCAGGCAGTAGTAAGCAATCGTGTGTGTGTGCAGCTGTGCTCTGAGGTCACATGCATGTGTGCTTATATACATTCATATGGTACATGGAGATGAGACAAGGGACAGAATTTCCCTGTTTGCATTGATGTCATTGGTTTGTGTTTCCAGTCAGCACCATGCTCTCCTATTGTCCCCTCATGATTTGTCCTCTTGTGTGTCACCCCCTAGTCTGACTGGCAGTACTGCACAAGCCTGCCTGCCATGGGCTGTCGGGATGTCCATGCAGCCACGGTCCTCTCCTTCCTGTGTGGAATCGCCTCGGTAGCAGGCCTCTTTGCGGGGACTCTGCTTCCCAACTGGAGAAAATTACGACTGATCACATTCAACAGAAATGAGAAGAACCTGACTGTTTACACAGGCCTGTGGGTGAAGTGTGCCCGATACGACGGGGGCAATGACTGCCTGATGTATGACACTACTTGGTACTCATCAGTTGACCAGCTGGACCTGCGGGTCCTCCAGTTTGCCCTGCCCCTCAGCATCCTGATTGCAACGGGGGCCCTGCTGCTCTGCCTGATTGGAATGTGTAACACCGCCTTCAGGTCCTCGGTGCCCAACATCAAACTGGCCAAGTGTCTGGTCAATAGTGCCGGCTGCCATCTGGTGGCCGGGCTGCTGTTTTTCCTGGCAGGTACTGTGAGCCTCTCCCCATCCATCTGGGTCATCTTTTATAACATCCATCTGAACAGGAAGTTCGAGCCAGTCTTTATGTTTGACTATGCAGTGTATGTCACTATTGCTAGTGCTGGGGGCTTGTTTACTACTTCCCTTCTACTGTTTATTTGGTACTGTGCATGCAAATCTTTGCCTTCTCCTTTCTGGCAACCGCTGTACTCCCATCCTCCCAGTATGCATACATATTCACAGCCCTATTCAGCACGCTCCCGCCTCTCTGCCATAGAAATCGACATTCCAGTAGTTTCACACACCACCTAGTGGGGAAATAGTTGCTAAAGAAAACTTGTAGCCTCACATTTCCCTTGTGCAAGGAGCTATTTTGGACCTATATACCTTTTCCTTTGATCAGTCAGTGAAGGCAAATTAGTATGTCTTAGTAAGATGAAGTGCTGCTAGTTTTTATGAAAAGTACAATATTTAAATATGAATCATTCCTTTTATCTTCTTATGCTAGAAGGATTTTTAACCTCCAGGTTGATATCTGACCAGTTATTTCGGTGGAAAGGACCTGTGTCTCAATTGAGGTGATTTAGAGCAACATAGTAAAAAATGATTGCTAAGAGAAGCTCTTATAAGCGATCCTTATGAGTATTTCAGATTGTGTATTGTCCTTTTGCTATAATACTTTAAATTGGGAAAAAAGGGCAATTTCAAATTAAAAATTTTTTTTCAGGTGAGGGTAATATTTTAACAGTAGCCAGTCTACCAGCTTAGGCTGTAACTTTTCTTACTTCTTTCTCGGGGCGAAATATATTGAATAGAGTTCGGTATTTTGAAGATGACTTTCTTTTGTGAGTTCTTATCTTCTACCTCATGCCTGTGTTTAAAAATAAAATGTATTTTAAGTAATGTCAGAGAGAATAAGCCTAACATTTAAAATATCTATTAGTATGGATAAGATTTAACATAATTTTAAAAGTTAATAGTTCTATAAGTTGTATTATTAAAGTCAAAGTGTGCCATGTGATGGATTGGTGCTTCCTCTGAGGCAGAAAAACTTTCCTCCAGATATCATCCACCAAGTGGTACTCATGCCCACATATAATCTCTTAGTGACTAAGAGAAAGAAATAAAGAGGCCCGAGTGGTTACTTCTCCTTTAGACAGTGGTAGGGGACAAGCATCTGTTCTTCAGTGACAACATCAGAGATTCATTCTGGTGACTGCCTTTTGGGTGATGGGTGAAGTGAGGCATGACTTCACCATGACCACATTCACCCTTGATTCAGTTCCTGCCCCCCTCACTAATTATTTCCTTGAGGATATATCTTTGCCCAATACTTTACTAGGTGCTATAGAGGATACATGCAAAGTATGAGGTCTGGTCCCATCTACTAAGAAATTTTAATTTAATAGAGAAGATCAAACTGTTATCTGACAATTAGGGAACAGTCTGACTTCAGTGACAGCTGGTCTTCACTTCTCAATCATTGATCTAGGGATATATTTCATCCAGAGACATGGCTTTCTGGCAGACAGGCTTATTGTACAATACCAGCAATATTTAGAACCCAGAAATTCAGTTTGTTGGATCCTTTAGAGCACCTACATTAGCCTAGACACTGTAATAACATGATATCAGATTCATAAGAATGGATGGGCAAAAGTGGTAAAGATTAAATTGTTCCCTTTTCACCTCTGAAAGTATGATGATGTATTAAAGAGGGAGGAATATTTACAATCTCTCTTCTAATGGGGTAACATTTAGAGGAAACCATGTTAACACTGAGATGAATGCTTAGAAATTCAGGGATATTGGGTGTTTACCCTTATGAATTTGAGCTGTTTATTTGATGTAATTTGCTACACATTAGTACTATGTTCATGGGGATTTTGTTCTATTACCCATTACAAAATTCACAGACAGCTAGTTGCATGGTTAACAGATTATTGTGCCTCTTTTGCAAATCTGAGTATGCTTCTGGTACTTCTGTGGATGTAAATGGTACTTTTGTTTCTAATTACAAACACTAGTTTATGTATATAGCAAGTAAATACAGTTGTATAATTTTTAATTGCCATCCGTTGAAAGCATGCAAAACTATGGTTTCTTAGCTATAGCTTCTGATTTCCTTCAGTTCTTTTAATTCTTCTCAGATATAGCTGAGTCTTGATCATTCCAAGACAGCGGCAGGTAGAATTTTGAGATTAATATTAATTTCCCTCTTTGCTAATTAATTTCTGTCCCCTCTCTCACTGAAATTGTCCAAAAGTGTCAAGAATTCCACCATTCTTTGTATAAACAGTGTTAAAAGCAGACTCAGCCGTTAATATTCTAGACAGTTTTTAGTCCATGGGATCATGTATATAAAATGTTAAACTTTTCCTGTAAGAATCTTTTGGATTCTTTTCATAATCTGTAGCCTCTAATTAGTATTTATTATAGATTCACTTGGCAAAAGAAACAGTTGTTTCCCTTATTGTCGTTAATATTTCAGATTTGCTATCAGGAGCTGTTCTTCAAAGCCATCAAAGGAAATCAAGTATTTATAATTCTTTTTAATAACTTTTGAGCATTCATCAGTCTATCATTGTGATGGGGGATATCTTTTTTTGTTGTTACAAGTCTCTTAATGTTAAAGGCCTTTTACAGAAGCTTGGAAAAGCTTAAATGTAGTATGATCCACCAGATCTGGTTTATCCAACCATGGGAGAAAAAAAAACCCTGAGCTTACTTTACTTGTAAATAAATATACACTATAATAGATAATATGTTTGCTGTAAACTGCAATGTAAAACCTCGATAAAACTGCACTGTACTTGATGTTTATTAAAAGATGTATTTTTACAAGTTTCTGTTTCCTCATTTCGTCAGTGCTTTAAGTTGAAATATTTCGAGAAATGTTTCTCAAATATGTGCAAATTGAAAAAGACACAGCACCACTGAAAGCCCTGTAGAATAGCAATTGGAACAGAATTGGAAAACTTGGCATTACTATCTCAGAAGCATCAGGACCATTCATTTCTAAGAGTGGTCTTAGGAGTTCACTGGACTATTTCAACATTCCACAAAAAAAAACACCAAATAAAGTCAAATGTGCCAGACTTGCCTCATCAGTGGAGTGTTTCGGCGGTCTGTGATCTTGGAGATTGGGATTTCTCAGATGGTTAAGTGGCAGGATCTTTCCTTATTCTTCAGAACTCAAGGTTAACAGGAAAAGCAGTCCTACCAGGTAAGTCACCTCAGAATTTCTGGAGCCTGGAATGAGCTCTTAGTTTTCTGCCTCCTGGTGAGAGCATTCACAAGCACTCCTCACTGAACCCAAGGCTCTCTGGTGAGACATTAGATGCCAGAGCTGTACGTTGCACTGGAAATCCAAAGCTGCTTCAAGCTGGCCATCCCCATAGCTGATTATACTAATGCACCACAGTCCGGAGTCTGCCCCTTGGTTGCACAGTCTCACTGAGGGTGGCTGAAATGCTAGAGAAACTCTTCATGCTAACCAAATTCACAAGAGACTGATTTACCAACCAGAAGTGAGAAATATAGATGCCTTGCAACCACTATCCAAGACCAGTGTTTTAAAAATACACCCTACACAGAGCTCCTTGGAGAAAAGACTGATTTCACTCCTGGGGTAGGGAAAGTACAAGATGAGCCCAGCACATCGTCTTCCATAAAGGAAATGGTCAAAGAACGATGGGGATTTATCCAATTACACAGAAGCCGGCTTAAAGAGGTTCCCACTGGCCAAATCTGGGACAATCTGAGCATCAAAATAAATAATAGTAATGGCTTATAATCCATTGAATAAAGCAAAAATCCATGCATCCCTACTGATACAAATGGGAAGAAAGAAAAGTTGTTTCTTACAATAAAATACCAAATAATAAATATGGAAAAATAGATGGAGTTGGGAAAACATCAATAGAATTGAAACTAGTTGATGAAAGTTTGATGAGAAAGGATATTTACGTTGTCTCAAAATACTGCTCCACAAATTACTAATTTCGGAAGGAAAAGTAGTAACTATTAGTGGATAAACTTGACAGACACAGCCTTAACCAAGTGATTAAATTTATCACCAATGCAACAAACCAACACCATGCACCTTCTAATATGATGCAACAAGAAGGTCAGATCATTGCTTTTGTGGTGTTTCCATTAAAAATACATAGCTTGAGACTAATCTTGAGGAAACGTGCAGTATGTCAGTTCCACTTTTACTTTTTGCCTCCTCTACCTCTCCTGATCTCACACCTCTTCATTTTAATAGAAAAGCATAAAACCTTACAGTCAAGTTGTCTCTAAAATATTTCCTATAGTAACTCTTTTAGGAGAGAATTTGAAGAGCTTGTGTCAGGTTTCTCTGGGAAAAATAAAAAGGAAAGGTCCTTGCAGAAGAGATGTAAATCAAAGTGACAGAACCACAGGACTCATGGGATCTTAATTAGCTGTCCCATTTCATTGCTTAGCAGTATCTTCAATCCTGAAGTATACTGATAGGTTAGCCTAAGGGCTATCTCCCCTTCTTTCCCCTCCTCCACACTGGAGTAACCTTTCTAGGAGAAGGTCATTCTCCCTGTCCCTGGTGGATGTCTCACCACCCTCCAGCCCAGGAAGGTTCTCTGTCAGTGACATAGCATGCCAGAGCCCTTTAAAACCTCACTGCAGGACTGTGGAACTCAGAGAGAAAAAGCACAACTATAGCCTGCCTAACAGTCATATCCAAATCTGCTATTAACAGGAAATTTGGGTTTGTTTGTTTTAATTTGTTTGGAAATATGCCAGCTTTCCAGACTGTTATGTGAAACAAATCCTTGAGCAAATTTTGACGAAGAAAATGAGATGGTGAATCAGGACAGAAATTTTTTCTTATTTTGTATGAAAAACCCAGTATGACTGGGTCCTGTTAGCAGGAATGTAGTAATCATGATTTTGCGTGGTCCTTGTTCATTAAAATCCTCTATAGAAAAAAATACAGATTCATGTCTCCAGGGTTTTGCTTTATAGAAAAAAGTTAACAGCTTCTCATTAAGAGAAAAGGCATTATTGATACTTCAACTGCTTTATATATAATGGCCTCGCTCCAAGATTCACTCTTTAACAGTTTGAAAGGGTACTTCTAGTAAATAAATCCAGATAATTCATTTAAATTTTAAAATAATTTTTGCCTCTATCCCCATGTCCCTTTTCTTGTCCTCACTCTCAGGCTAATCTTGTGTTCTGGACAGTCCAAGTGGGGAGTTTAGCACCAGGAGGTTTCTGCAGATAGTGGGGACCCCAGGTCCTGGCAGTCCCCCTCTGGGGTGAGCAGGTGCCTAGGAAGCCTGTCTTTCCCCTTGCTGGACACGTGAATGAGGGCTTTGGCTCATGTTCTGACCTGCTAACTTGCTCCTGGCTGCTTCTGCTTTAACAGCTCGAAGGTAGCAGTGGATGCTGGAGCCCGGTGGTACTGGCCGGTTGTGCACATCTCTTCCCAACTCCTCGCCCAGTGACATCATGTTGGTAGTTTGAAATTGGCCATGGTGGAAGTACTGATGCCACAGAAATTAGCAAATGCTACAAGTTAGAGTTTGGGTTTTTTTTCCTTTTTTTTCTTTCCTCCCTCCCTCCCTCCCTCCTCCCCTGGGAAACTGGGAATTATAGCAAGTGCTGAGAGCTGTAAAACCTTATCTGTGATAAAGGTACACTGAAATAGACTTTTAATGGGCCTCTGTACCTCCAGTATTGCTCTGTGTCCCTCCCCACCACCAACCCATCCTGTACACAGACAACAGAAGGAACCTAATGAATGCAAGTATGACCTAGTCTCTCCTCTACTTAAAATAATTCAACAATTACCTCTCAGAACAGAGTCTAAACTCTTGTTTTAAGTCTGAGTGGTAGGTCTTGTGCAGTAGAACAGGTAAGACTACATCAAAGAATATAGAGCCAGGAAAAACAAACTGCCTGGCATAGCACAGCCATGCAAGTTATCTAGAAAGAGATTTTTTTCACTGTGTCCACAGCTGATCAGACTTGTAGCAATTATTGACACAATATCTCACAAGTCTAATGTGTAACAATGCAAATTCAAGAATAAATAATAGGGAATATCCCTTCTCAGGGACCTCTAGATTGGTTACATACCTTACTCAAGGAATTTCTGTTTCCTATATGGCATGATGAATGTGATAGCTAGCCTTTAAGATGGCCCCCAATGATCCCTGCTTCCTGGTATTCATATCCTTATGCAGTCCTATCCCACACTGAACAGGGCTGACATGTGTTACCAATAAAATTTTGCAGAAATGATAGCCTGTGACTTCTGAGGTTATAGGTCATAAAAGATGTTGTAGCTTCTGCCTCTCTATCTTGGATCACTTGCTCTGAGGGGAAGCCAGCTGCCACGTTGTAAGGACATACGCAGCCGTATGGTTAATTTAGGAAGAACCAAGCCGTCCTACCAACAGCCAGTACCAATTTTCCAGCCATGTAAGAAAGCCATGTTGGAAGCAGATTTCAGATCACTGCAGCCCTGGCCAACATCTTGATAGCAACCTGATTGAAAGATCCCAAGCCAGAATCACCTAGCCAAGCTGCCCCCAACATCCTGACCCACACACCCTGTGTGAAATAATGCTTATTGTTGTTTTAAGCTGCTGTGTTTGGGGGGCAATTTGTTATACAGCAATAGATGACTAATACAAAGAGCATAAAGCCAATGAAGGGGGGCAATCTTGAGGAATATTTGTTTTTATGCTATGAAGAGGTATTGTGAGATTTCCTTGCTCCATATCAGAAAAAAAATCTCTCTCATGATCCCAGATTCCCTTGGAAAGTGCTGAATATTTTTTGCCAAAATGTGGTAAAAGAGCCTAATCTGAAGTGTGTATGTTGGGGGTGGGAGGTGAGAAAAATCTGAGCTTAGGTTGGGAGCAGAGTTCTCTCTAATTCTGGTTAGGTTATAAGTGACTGCCTTTGTTGTCAGGGAAATAAACTGAAGAATAAACATTCATGGAGTTTGGGATAGATGTTAAATGCATTTACAGTCAATCGGATATACATAGTGGTTATGTTGTTCTCTGGTTACCAGGAACAACTAAATTATACCTGTAAAAAAATCATTTGTTTTTATCTAACAGTCCAATTATTTTTGGGGTCAGCCCTTCAGGAAGAAAATACAACTGATAGTTTCCTAGGTAGATGAGGAAATAGCTGATTCTGAGACTCATTAGGCTGTTGAGTTGACAAGTAATACCTCCCTTTGGTAGAACAAATAACAAGATAAAAGCCTGTGGCAGCAATTGTGAGATAAGCGTTGGGAGAGGGAAGCTGAATTGTATTGATATTTCAGTGCAGTAAAGTTAATCTGTTTGCTTTCCTAACACTTGGCCTGTAAAGGGGGCAAGCTAGGTGGCTTAGGATGCCCAGAAGGCAGCAGCCTAAGGGCACTGAGCTCCTTGGTTGGGGAATAAAAGAGATTCATAGGAGAAAATGAGACCTGGGATGGGGGTGGCGGGCGGCAGTGGATGGCTCAGCAATGGAAAGCATCAGAAGCCAACTTTCCCTACTCTTTAGGTTGCTTCTCTCCCCACCCAGCCTGTACAACTTGTCAGGCACTAAGGTGGAGAAAGCCATTAATGGTAAAGTGGAGTAGGGAGAGACTAGTAATTTCCACCCCCCCTCCCCACCCTCGCCCCCTGGGTGGAACCGCAATGCCAGTGGGATTAAACTAGCTTTGACAGGGAACAGAGCAAGAATTGAGGAAGACCTAACACCTTGTGGTAAATGAGAATTATCTATAGTGCAGCTCAAGTGAAATTCTTGCTTTTAGAAGTGATACCATGAAAGAATGATGAACAGAAATTCAGTTTATTCAGAGAACAAAAGTATGTGATTGTTAAGGAAGTAAAGGAATCGAAGTTTAAGATGTTCCAAAGAGAAAAATGGCAAAGAAAAAAGAAAAATCATCTTTACTTAGAAAGCCTGCTATCATCAGTCACTTATCAAGAGACTGGCAGCCTTTTTTTTCTGTGTTTATATATTTGTTTTTGTTTCTACAGATGCCTCTGAATTTTTTGTTAGAAGCAAAGTCACTCTCACTGCCAAGAGAAATTAGCAATGCTTTTACTGTGGCATAGAGACAAATTATACCAAGAACATATAAGAAGCACCCCCCTGCGCTCCCCCAGCTCCCGCTGGATCTGTGCTTTTGGAAGGCATTGTGTCATGAGGGCAGGACTGGCTTCATGGGACCTCATGCAGTCACGTGAGGCCCTGTGCTCAGCAGGGCTCTACCCTTGGTTTAATAGTCTGGTTGCTGTCTTGAAATTCTTAATTTGTTCCAGTGGGATGTAACAGAGAGAGCACTGGGTGTAGAGTCAGGAGCACAGAGATCTCTAGTTCCAGGTCTTGTCTGACTAAGTGGGCAACATTGTGCAGGCATGTGAAAATCCCTGCTCCTGTTTCTCAGTTTCTACATCTGTACATTGAGACCAGTAACATCAACCTTACTTCTTTTTTTTTTTTTTTAATAAATTTATTTATTTATTTATTTATTTTTGGCTGTGTTGGGTCTTTGTTTCTGTGCGAGGGCTTTCTCTAGTTGCGGTGAGCCGGGGCCACTCTTCGTCGTGGTGCACAGGCCTCTCACTGTCGCGGCCTCTCTTGTTGTGGAGCACAGGCTCCAGATGCGCAGGCTCAGTAGTTGTGGCTCGCGGACTCTAGAGCACAGGCTCAGTAGTTGTGGCGCATGGGCCTAGTTGCTCTGCGGCATGTGGGATCTTCCCAGACCAGGGCTCGAACCTGTGTCCCCTGCATTGGCAGGCAGATTCTCAACCACTGCGCTAACAGGGAAGCCCTAGATAGTAAATTTTATGTTATGTGTATTTTACCTCAATAAAACATTTTGAGAAAAGAAAAGTGGTAGGCTGGACTTGGCTGGGTTGGAATTTGTGGACCACTGCCCTAGTGGATCATCATGGGTTTATCCCACTTAGAAGACCCCTGGTCTATAAGAGAGAAGGGTGTGTATTTGCACAGTTCTCCAATAATATGACATAAAATAAATTAGGGGAAAAAAAAGACCTAGCCCTTAAACAGTATAGAGCTACCACACTGTTCTTCCATCATGTTAGGATAAAGATGCAGCCCTTACCCTTTAGTTCTAGGACAGGAAAAATGGAACATGGCATGGTCCAGGAGAAGGTATTACTATTTCATCAGTTATAAACCATGTCCATCTGAAAGAGACACGTGCCAGAGCTGTGAGTGGGTTCTACTCTGAGCTGGGGGGTAGGTGGCTAGGGGCCTGGGTGCTGATGTCATCTCTAGCTTTAAAAAATTTGTCCACAAACTCAGTAGGCAGACCTATTTTCCTCTTTTTGAAGTGCCTAAGGTTAAAGATATTTAATTTAGTTTGACCTGTAGATTGGATAGAGAAAATTGATAATAGGCTGTTAGTATTTTTTATACCAACCCAAAAAAAAGTAATTCTATAGGAGAAAATCACATAAAGTATGTAAACCTGCTTTGAAAATTGTAGAAAGCACCATGGACTGAAGGTATTAGGAACTGACTGGTATCTATAGCTAAATATCCTTACACATATCACTTCATTAATGTAATTCCTTGCAAATGAAAGATTTTTAAAAAGCAGCTGCATCTTCAGGTTTGATATTCCATATTTTGTTTTGCCAAGGTGAGACCTTCTTAGCCCTTTTCATTACTATGATTGTATTTTATATTTGATATAAAACTAAATTAATGAGCAACTATTTGTAAAAGTTATCACCTAACATTGTTGATTCACTTTCCTGTTTAATTTGCATCTCCTACTTCTTTCTTTGATAAATTCTTATTTTAAAGCCAAACATTTATTTAGCCTTATGTCTACATGCAGTTGCTTATATTTGGAACTTCTTAAATGGAACTAAGTGTGGGTTAGGTTTCAATATCTGCTTTAGCTATTAGTTTATGAGTACAGAAACAAATGATATCTGTTTCCTAATATATTTGTGCTTATTTACTTTAGATCAACATAAAATATGCAGCTCGATATAAGAGCATTAGGAAATACCTGTGACAATACAGATTTTGAAAAGCCAAATGTTATCTAGGGTCATAGGTTCCGCAAAGTATTCACATTTCTCAGAAGTAAGATGACACTGAATTGTGTCGTATTTAGCTTAAAGGACAATAGAGTGGACATGCAGAGCCCAGGCTAAGAGCCACTGCTTTCTAGAGTGCTGTCATCCCACCCCATCTCTTTTTCTAGGCACCCTTTTGATGGTTCTTTCACAGTGGGCCTTGTTCGTGTTTAAACTCAATGAATCTTTAAAAGTATTCAGCAATAGTACTTGAAGGGTCACCTCATCCAGAGGTATTTTACAGTTAACACTTTTAAAGATTGGAAAATCTTAAACTCCTCAAAATTAATCTTCAGTGGTGGAATTTAAGTTATTATGCATGTTTATGGTGAGAGTCTTTGAAGCCTGAGTTCCTCCTAGAAGCTCCCAAATCACATCATATAAGCCTACCCCATTTTAGTGCATTTTAGGCTAAAGTTTTGTAAAAACATATAAAAATTCATTGAGACTTCTTTATGAGAAAAACATTTTTTAAAAAGATAATTTGAAGATCACTTTGTGAAATGTTCTGTTTTGCAAAGTACTTTGTGATATATTAAATTTTCCTTGTTGTAGAGTTGCACTGGGTGGCATGTGTACATACCAATTATCTTAAAGTGAAGCACTATATATAGAAAGTTCTTTCTAGCCTTCAAATTTGATTGATCTACCTTGGCTATAGCTATAGCTTTATTTTTGTGGAAAAATTGTGACATCTAGTGGTTATTCTAAGTAATTCTAAGAAATAGTTTCACATGTTTTCCTTAAATTCATTTAAATGTGAGAACTTGCTATATAAACCACACTATAACAAATATTCTTATACACACCTTTTACATACTTAATTATATGGGATAAAGACCAAGGAGTGGAATTCCTGAGTGAAAGGATGTGTGTATTTAGAATGTTGATATTATCAATTCACCCTCCAAAGAAGGTTGCACCAATTTATACTCCTACTGTAACTGTGAATACATAGTTCTTCACATCATACCAACAATGACAATTACCAAAAGTTCATTTTTGTTTTAATGTTCATTTCTTTATGAATGGGCAGTTCATCTTTTTATGGCTATTTTTCCTTTTTCTTTTGTTTGTTTTTTATTTTGTTTGGCCTTGTTTTTCTTTATCAGTGAAGTGCCAGCACTCATTGAGGAAATTAGTCATTTATCTGTAATTTACATTGAAAATATTTTTCCCAGTTTGTCATTTGTTATTTATACTTTGTGATTTTTTATTTGTTTGTTTTGCTTTGGAAAGGTTTAATATTTATGTAGTCAGGTATATCAGTTTTTTCCTTTATAATTTTTGTTTTATGTCATATTTTAAAAGGCTGTCTCCTCTCCCAGAGGATAAAAATTTTAAATTGTGTATGTTTAGTTATGGAACATACTCATGTATGTTATTTATAGTTTTTTGTTTTGTTTTTTACATTTAGTCTTTTATCTATGTGGTATTTTAGTAAAGTAGGTAACTTTATTTTCCCCTAACAATGTAAAGGAGATTGGTAAATGTAAATATAGCTCTTAAGATTGAGGTAGGTATCCATACTGATGAGAAGCGGTGTGAAAAATATGCAAAGGGTAGAATAATATTGATAATATGATTCCTTTTATGTAGAAAAATTATTTCCCTGCAAAGGCACAGAAAATATCTGAAAGGATGTATAGTACACACATTTACACATGTGCACACATACAACTATTAGCAGTGGACACTTCTAGGGAGTACACATGAGATATTGGTGAGATAAGTAGAATTTTACTTTTGTCTCTATGGCACAGTTTTCTACAACTTGAGCATATTACCACGAACATGTATTATGTATGTTATAAAAATTATTTTAAAGTAATAGTTAATAACATGGGGAGATATTTTAGGATCTGTAGTTAACTGAAAAAGCAAGTTATAAATGAAAAGTAAAACATGATCCCACTTTAGAAAATAGAAGAATGTCTGTGTAAAGAAAAAAGACTGGGTGGATATACACCAAAATGTTAACAGTGATCTCAAAGTTGAAGGATTTGGGTAATTTTTATTGTTTTCTTTTGTACTAATTTCTACTTCCCAAATACTTTACAGTGGACACATTATATTTGTGATTATAAAAAGTAAAAAATATATATGTATACTAGAGTTGATTAATTCCTGTGTACAGATCTCTGTAAGATACATTAATTGTAATTTCATGTAGCTTACGATTTACTTACCCAAAAGCCTAGCGCTGCCCACTCTCTCTTCCCCACTCCAACAACCTATTTTATCATTAAGAAGTTTGATTTGTCAGGTATTTCTTATAAAATAAGATGATATACTCCTTAATAGTTTTAAAAGGAGAAATTTCTGGTTCATGGAGTCAGAAGATAATTGGATACAAAAATATCTGACATGAAGGTTATTTCCTCCACCAAATTTCAGTCATGCAAGACCTCTTAATCCTAGGATTTCTCCTCCGTACGGACTGATTTCATCTATATTTTATGTGGAATAAGTAGCAAATACTTTTGACATTCTTTGAATTCTTTTTAAATTATGTATATAATTATGCTCAGCCTTGTCCCAGAAAGGATTTAAAGTCATTACTAAAAACACACAAAGTTTAAAAATAAGTAAAATGTAACCAGATAAAGTAAAATATAAAATAAGTGGATGAAGAAATCAGGACAAAGAAAATATGAGAGAAGGAGAAAAAAAAATAAAAATACAAGATGAAATCTATCCCTTAAGAGCCATCACTGTTTTGAGGGTGATCTAACTGCTCTAAATAGCTCCCTCACCCTCCAAGAAAGAGACCAGAGTTGGGAAGGGTCAAGCTATCCTGAGAGTGAGGCCAAAGGGAAACTGCTCGGTGCATGAGGTTTATATATGACAATAACAGTGGCCCCAGCTTCTACTGAGGCTTCCTATGGGTCAGGAACAAGGCTAAGCTCTTTAAGTCATGGTTTTATTTCGTCTTCACAATAACCGTATTCTCAGTGGGGGATATTTTTTCCTGTTTGCCATGTTTCTTCTCCACTCTCCGGGTTCTTCCTTTGGGAGTGCCTCTTTGGGCTTCTCAAATGTGCCCCTCATGTAACTCCTTCCTCCTCAGGACGAGTTTGGGAGAGTTGGTAAGTTTGAGAGAAGGAAAAGCAGCAGCAGCTCATTCCCCAGGGAGACCTGTTCCCTAGTCCAGGGGGTTCTCTGCCCCTCTGTACACACTGGAGAACCCTGCCCCTGTACTCCTGGGGTTCCGATGTGTTCCTCAATTCAGCTTTATCTGTAATATGCCTGACACTGTACACAATTCCTTAT
This sequence comes from Mesoplodon densirostris, assembly GCF_025265405.1. Lineage (NCBI taxonomy): Eukaryota > Metazoa > Chordata > Mammalia > Artiodactyla > Ziphiidae > Mesoplodon > Mesoplodon densirostris. The sequence goes on along the minus strand of NC_082669.1, from coordinate 59,295,121 downwards.
CTGAAACTCCTGGAACCAGGTGGGTCTCAAATTTGAGAAATTTTCAGATTTTAGAAAGGTTATATGGTACATTTACAGGTTCTGGGACAACTCCTCATTGTCAAACACATTGTTATTTCTGCAATAAAAGGTATGAATATTCACACAGAGTTGGATAAACTAAGACTATATCATATTAAGTCAGATTAGATTTTATTGTCAAATGAGTTCAGATGATGTTGGATTTTGCTGCCAAATGAGTTGCAAAAACACTTTTGGTTTTTAGAACTTTTCGAATTTTGAATTGTAGATAAAGGATTGTTTGGCTGTATTTTGATCTCCAACTGTGTCTACTTTCTCAGTTGGTTCCTGGCTTGGAGGGTAGAGAAAGGTAGAGGTAGATATACCACGAAGGTAATAAAGCTTAAGTTTCAGGACTCCTTCTGTGGCCCTATAACTTTGTATTTATAATTTTATATTCTTTCTCTTAAAGAGATCCCTCAAAAATATAAACTTCAGACCCCACAAAACCTAGGTCCATCCCTGGGGAGAGGTACGATTGCCTTCTCTAAAACCCCAATAGCCTAAAGTTAGGTACCGTCATCATCTCCATTTTACTTAGGAAGAGACTGAGGGGAAAGAGGTTAATAAGTTGGCATCAGTTACAAGTGGCAGAGTCTGGATTCAAACCCAGACAGTGGAGCTACTGAGTTCTTGCTTTTAACCACTGCCTTTCTACGTCTGTAGATAAAAATTTAAAAATAGTTGACATTCTCTTTCCAGTTAAAGTAACTCCCAGAGGATAGCCTTTATCCCAACAAAAATAACCTAAATCATCTTAATTTCTACCAAACATCTCACTCTGATAAGAGAAGAATGAAATTCTTCAAATAGTACCCTCTAGTAACTTAGGAAAAAAAGCACTAAAATAACATCTCTGTACACTTTCTTCTAAAGAGAATCCTTGGGATTAAATCCTCTTTGTACATTATCATTCTCCTGATATCAAGCCTTTGATATTAGGCAGAGTTTACTCTTTTTCCCCCAAAAGTGATTGTCTTTGCACTCCCCCAACATCTTAACTACATGGCTTTTCATAACATTCAGTCTGAGAGTCAGTGAAAACTGTGTACACACGATGCTCTAACATTTTTACAACAGTAAACAGTCTCACATTTGCATTACCTCATTTATTCTGCACAACAAGCCTGTGAGAAGGGTAACCAGGGAGTACCTACATTTTATTGTACAAAAGAAGAAACTGAGGACAAGAGACAGTAACTTCTCCAAGGTCACCAAATAGTGGTAAAATTGGCGCCAGGACTCAGGACATTTTTCTCCCTAGTCTAGGGCCATGAAAACCACTTCTATTTTAAAAAAGCTGGAGAGATAATTTTCTCCATAAGGGGAATTGTAGAAGGTTGTTTGTCTAAAGAGTATCAACTCTGGTCACGTAGGTTCCAACTTGTTGCATGCTTCATCTCTGACTAAATTGCTGGTGAAGTGCCTAAGAAAAACAAAACCATTCACACCTTCATACTTGGATTCTCCACTTGGCAAAAGAGAACAATAAAAAAAATTTGTACTATTCCTTTTAATTACAGTGGCATTTAAAAACATTTTTTATGAAATATAAATAAAGTTATAGTAAATAATGATGATCCCCTGAAGAAAATAATAATGATATTCACCATCCAGCTACAACACACCTATCATTTTACCATATGTTTGCTTCAGATTTTTTCTTAAGTAATAAAGTCCCAGTGAATGTTTCCCCCATCCCATTCTTTTCTTGCACTGCTCAGAGGTAACCAGCAACCTAAAATTTTTACATTAATCCATAAATGTTTATATAGTACTGTAGCATTTAAATTTTTTAATATGTTTTGTATCTATATAAAAAGATAAATTATCATTTATATAAATATCTTGTATCTACTATTCTGCAATTTATTTTTTACATTCAAGGTTGTTTTGGGAATTATGTTGATATTTGAAGCTGATAGATTTATACCTTTAGCTTTTATGATATTGTAGATGGGACCTTCGTTTCAATTACATTTTCCAATTGGTTATGACTAGCATATGAGAACACTATTGATTTGGAATCAAGAAAACTTTTTGAACTCATTTATTCTCATAGCTTGTAGATTCTCTTGGATTTTCCAGGTGGGCAATCATCTGAAAATAAGAACAGGCAGGCATTTTTAGAATGATCATATTTCTCAGTGTGACCTGCTGTTTTGCAGAGTAAAGAGTTCCTAAGGATATCTGATTTCTAAAATAAAATCAGTCTCCAGTATCTACAAGCATATGTTCCAATGCAGATATTCAGGAAGTGCCTCCTAGTCCCCATCCCAAATGTCTTTCTAGAAGTATAGTTATAACCATGTTTTTTTCTTGCTATGTTGCCCAAAGACTTTATTCCTTGATGTGACTACAAATGGAGCACCACAAGGCCAAAGAATTGGAAGCAAATGGGTGACTTTTATTTCAAGAAGAGCATAGTATCCCACTTAATATCTGTGATTTTTATAGAACAGTGGACTTTGTGGAGAAATCGTCTTTAGATTTATGAAGCTCCTAATCATATTTCTCTGTAAACAGAATGAAACAAAGCTGTTCTCTTTTTGTTTGTCAGTAAAAACAAGTTGGAGAAGAGCTGTGAAGTCAACATCATCTGTTCCCATTGAGAAGAAAAATAGTCACATAATGAAAATCAAGGTCAAAGACCCATTATCTTTGTGGCCGTTTATTCTGACCACCTATCAGTGCTGGGCAAAATAATCAGTAGTCTTAATAAAGCAAGCGTCTCATGGGAGAACATAGTATGGTTTCCATGTGAACTGGAAGCCAGAGATTTAACTGTATGTCCTTTCATATTATTTTGAACTGACATTGTTTTTTGTTTGTTTGTTTTTGTTTTTTTTCAATTTATTTTATTTTTGGCTGTTTTGGATCTTCGTTGCTATGCGCGGGCTTCTTCTAGTTGTGGCGAGCGGGGGCTACTCTTAGTTGCGGTGCGCGGGCTTTTCATTGTAGTGACTTCTCTTGTTGTGGAGCACAGGCTCTAGGTGCGTGGGCTTCAGTAGTTGTGGCGCGCGGGCTCAGTAGTTGTGGCTTGCGGGCTCTAGAGCGCAGACTCAGTAGTTGTAGCACATGGGCTTAGTTGCTCCATGGCATGTGGGATCTTCCCGGACCAGGGCTTGGACCCGTGTCCCCTGCATTGGCAGGCAGATTCTTAACCACTGCACCACCAGGGAAGCCCTGAACTGACTTTGTTAAAGGACATTTCCCCCAAACTTTACTCAATAGAAAATATTATCTAATAAACTCTGTGTGTCAATTAGAATTCTTTGGATGCAAACAATAGGAACTGACTAACTTAAGGAAAAAAGTTATTGGAAATATCCTAGGTAGCTCAGAGAGTCAAAGAAAATGTTGAACAGTTAAGCTTCAGGAAGGAAAGGGATGAAGGCAGCTCTGGGGATCTGGATAACAGGAACGAATGGACAGTCTCTGCAGGTAACTGCCACGTGTCAGCTTTACACATATTCCTGTCTGTGTCGCTCCACTCAAGATCCAGACCCCTGGAAAAGAGAGACTGATTTGCCTGGCTTGTGCCAGGTGGTATGTGTGTTGGTGGCCGAAGGAGAGTAGCAGGGAGGTCACCTTCATTTCCAAGTCCTTCCAGGACTACACGTGCTGGGGAAGTTCCCAAGGGAAATCAGGGTTTTCTTACCCAAGAAAGGAGGAAAATTGCTGTACAGTAGCACACAACAGATGTCCATTTCATTCCTCCTTAGTCTGCTTTTTATGAAAGCTTAATATAGCAGTCTCCCGGCAGAACCTCCTGGCAATTGCAGAAAAGGCATATAGGACCCCAGAAGGAGATGATTCCTGTGGAAAATAGGCTTGAGGATGCTGGGAAGGGATCCTCCATCAAGTCCACTGGGGACATCAGGACATCAGCATGGACCTTAGTCCTTTTGGAGAAAGTAGCTTTATGACACACATGAATAATAGGGCTGAGCTTTCAAAACTGAGAAGAGCCCATTTGGTGAGTACTTATGGTTAGCCTGAACTGTAAGGCTTCCAGGAAAGCAAAAAGGTACCCTAAAGGGACTTAAAAAAAAAACAAAAAACACTCAGACTATTGTTAGAGCAGTTAGCTACCATAGGAGACTTCTGTGGTGCTCGTCTCCCACTCTGACACTCAGCTTGACTATATAGCCAAGGTTCTTCCTAAAACTTCTCTCCCATCACCCCTGTTTTGCTTCTGCTGCTGCTCCTGTTGCCTTTGGCTGTAGAGCAGGTAATTGTGGAGACTCCAGAGTGGACTGCCTGGGTTCAAATCCAGACTCCTCTACCTATTTTCTGGGTGACCTTCTGTGCCCCTATCTTGGCTAATATGAGTGACTGCTGCTGCTGCTTTACCACTTACAGCTCTCTAATCTCCTCCTTTCTACATAAGATTTATTAAGATACCCAATCATAGAATCATCCCCATTTCCTGATAGCATCCAATCCAGAGAAAAATCCTGCTTCCTTAAGCTCTTCCCAAGACCAGATCCTTTAATAAGTCCTTTTAAACACGCACTCACTGAGATACCCCATGTTTCCCCATACTGTGCATCCTCCCTCTCTGTAATAAGAAATAAACCCAACTTGTTCAACTACAGATGTGTTCCTGGTGGTCTTTAACTGGAGAGTATTGACACACTCATGGGTTTTGAAATTTCAGTGGCCTGGTTTGGCATCCTGGCTCTACCACTTACCAGCCATATGACCTTATAGACATCAACCTATCTGTGCCTGTTTCCTCATTTGTAAAATAGAGATAATTATAACACCTTTCCATCAAACTGTTATGGTTTTGTTTTTTTTTTTTTTTTTTTTTTTTTTTTGCGGTATGCGGGCCTCTCACTGTTGTGGCCTCCCCCGTCGCGGAGCACAGGCTCCGGACGCGCAGGCTCCGGACGCGCAGGCTCAGCGGCCATGGCTCACGGGCCCAGCCGCTCCGCGGCATATGGGATCCTCCCAGACCGGGGCACGAACCCGTATCCCCTGCATCGGCAGGCGGACTCTCAACCACTTGCGCCACCAGGGAGGCCCTGTTATGGTTTTAACATGTAAAGAGCTTAGGACAGTGCCTGACACATAATAAATAATCAATAAATATTTGCTATTATTATTGGTTCAGTAATAGTATCATTTTCTTTATCTAATGGACATGCTAATTCTAAGATTTGCATTTCATTTTGCCTTTATAGATTGGTGGAATTATCCTTGATTTTATTCCATGGTTCTTGCCAAGTCACATAACCTTAAATTCCAATGTATGAATGCAAACCTGTGCGTGCACACATTTGATGAGAGGATGAGAGGAGGGCCTAACATTTACGGGACATTGCATACCAGATATGCAACGATATGAACAAAAGCTAAGGAGATTTTTTCTGAAAAATTTTCGAGGCTAGATGCAAACATTTCCAGCAGAACTGCAAACAATCTGCTGAAAGAAGGGACCATTCAGCCATCCTCCTGAGGAATCTGAGCCTGATTTAAGTCTGAAGCAAGGATTTAGATTTAATTTTCCTGCTAGGGGTAGGTAAATTCTCTGCCAAAGACATGACCTTCAGGTTTTTTTTTTTTTTTCTGAGAAATGTCTTTTAGATCCTGCAAAACAAATTCAACTCACATGAGAACGTAAATCAAGTTAGGATATGAGATCACATATGCTTCTTACTGGTTCCATAGAAGTATGACAGCAGAGTTTAGGTTGCAACAAGCTTCGAGGTATCCGAGAAGACCTTTCATTTCAGGGTTTGAAATGATTAAATGATTGAAATTGCTCTTTAATAATTAAATGTGCCATCTGTATAAGGCAGAGTGTGACCTTTCACCCAGGGTCTCTCAGGCTGTTCTAGAATTTCTGCAGTTGGCACATATGGTATCAGAAATCCATTGCTATTCTTCCTTTGAAATATTAGAGGAGCAGACTTAGAGCAGCTGTTTTTGTGCTGCCAGATTTCATTGAAATGTGGGTTTTAAAAGCCCTTGGCTTGTCATTTTGAGTTAGCTTACCTTAAGCACAAATTTCACCATAATACAATTCAACTGATGCCTGAAACTCAATATCGCGGAACATTTGCTGAACAATGCACTTAACAACAATGACCAACCAGAATGTACATTTTCCATTGAAATGCCCTTTTCATGTTACACGTGCCCTCAGAAATGTCTAATAGATTATAAACATTCCTTTTTTCTATAACAACAAAGTACCAAGAAATCAATCCCCACCATGCTTTCTTTACCCTGGTTGGGCACATAAAAAAGAATGTGACATTTGGAGAACTATCTGCTCTATTACTGCAGTACTACTGAAATATTGATGGCAACCCTGTCATTAAGCCAACTGTAGTAATTAGACAGCAAGTGATGAGTACAGTTGCGTGTTTGTCTTAAACGTCATATCGGACAACGTTTACAGCTCAGTGGTCCACAGGTAAAATGGCCTGAACAAAAGAACATCAGTCACCAAAACATAATTTCTCTATGTGTTTGGGGGAAAGGGGCATAGACACCAGGTTTAACAGTACTCACTAATTAATCTGTAGTATCCTGGGGACTTTTCATCTGCTTGCCTTCAACAGGATGTTTACTTATTAAAGTTCAGCTGTTAGACAACATTCAAATGCTATAAATTTTGACTTTAGTGTTTCTATTGGAGATAAACTCAATTCACTTCCATTAATAATCTATATGGGAAAAGTATATGAAAAAAGACTGGATATATGTATAACTGAATCACTTTGCTGTACACCTGAAACTAACACAGCACTGTAAATCAACTATACTCCAATATAAAATAAAAAATTAAATTAAACAAATAAAAAATAAAAGTGTGGACTTTCAAAGCCAAAAGCAAAGATAAGTGAGCTAGTCTTATTTTTTTTAATATTGCAAATTTAATTTTTAAAAGCTAAATTGTGGTGGAAAATCTCTTAGATTCTGCTATTTGAATTTGTTTCTCATGTACACTTATAGCCAGCAGCCAGGAAAACTCCTGTTTGTGTTAGTTTTTTTTAATTCCTAGCATATAGCCATGACTGATTCTTTTTTAAATAAATTTATAAACTTACAAATTTTTATAAATTTAAATGGGACCTAGTGAAACTTCAAAGCTTTTGCACAGCAAAGGAAACCATAAACAAATTGAAAAGACAACCCTCAGAATGGGAGAAAATATTTGCAAACGAATCAATGGACAAAGGATTAATCCCCAAAATATATAAACAGCTCATGCAGCTCAATATTAAAAAAACAAACAATGCAATCCAAAAATGGGCAGAAGACCTAAATAGACATTTCTCCAAAGAAGACATACAGATGGCCAAGAAGCACATGAAAAGCTGCTCAACATCACTAATTATTAGAGAAATGCAAATCAAAACTACAATGAGGTATCACCTCACCCCAGTTAGAATGGGCATCCTCAGAAAATCTACAAGCAACAAATGTTGGAGAGCGTGTGGAGAAAAGGGAACCCTCTTGCACTGTTGGTGGGAATGTAAATTGATACAGCCACTATGGAGAACAGTATGGAGGTTCCTTAAAAAACTAAAAATAGAATTACCATATGATCCAGTAATCCCACTACTGGGCATATACCCAGAGAAAACCATAATTCAAAAAGATATATGCAACCCAATGTTCATTGCGGCACTATTTACAATAGCCAGGTCATGGAAGCAACCTAAATGCCTATCGACAGACAAATGGATAAAGAAGTTATGGTACATATATACAATGGAATATTACTCAGCCATAAAAAGGAATGAAATTGGGTCATTTGTTGAGACATGGATGGATCTACAGACTGTCGTACAGAGTGAAGTAAGTCAGAAAGAGAAAAACAAACATAGTATATTAACGCATATATGTGGAACCTAGAAAAATGATACAGATAAACCAGTTTGCAGGGCAGAAATGGAGACACAGATGTAGAGAACAAACGTATGGACACCGGGCAGGGGAAAGCCACGGAGGGCGTGGGGATGGTGTTGTGATGAATTGGGCGAGTGGGATTGACATTTATACACTGATGTGTATAAAATGGATGACTAATAAGAACCTGCTGTATAAAAAAAATAAAATAAAATTCAAAAATTAAAAATAATAAATAAATAAATAAATTTATTTATTTATATTTGGCTGCGTTGGGTCTTTGTTGCTGCACGCGGGCTTTCTCTAGTTGCGACGAGCAGGGGCTACTCTTCGTTGCAGTGCATGGGCTTCTCATTGCAGTGGCTTCTCTTGTTGTGGAGCACAGGCTCTAGGTGCACGGGCTTCAGTAGTTGTGGCACACAGGCTCAGTAGTTGTGGCTCGCAGGCTCTAGAGCGCAGGCTCAGTAGTTGTGGTGCACAGGCTTAGTTGCTCCGCGGCATGTGGGATCTCCCCGGACCAGGGCTCGAACCTGTGTCCCCTGCATTGGCAGGCGGATTCTTAACCACTGTGCCACCAGGGAAGCCCCTGTTTGTGTTATTGATGTCTTTATTATACTTAGGAGTCAGATGGAATTCACTGGGCATTAAGACATAACATAAAATAGGGTATGTTTGCCCTGTATTCCCCCAGAAAAATTTTAAGCCATGGGGACAGACAATAAGTATTCAGGGGCCTCCCTGGTGGCGCAGTGGTTAAGAGTCCGCCTGCCGATGCAGGGGATACGGGTTCGTGCCCCGGTCTGGGAGGATCCTATATGCCGCGGAGCGGCTGGGCCCGTGAGCCATGGCCGCTGGGCCTGCGCATCCGGAGCCTGTGCTCCGCAACGGGAGAGGCCACAACAGTGAGAGGCCCACATACCGCAAAAAGAAAAAAAAAAAAAAAAAGTATTCAGTCATTTATTTATGAGTTCCTTCTATAATGGAGTACTTAACACCATGAATGAGACATGTAAGAATTCAACCTGGTTTAGTATAAGGAGACAAACACATAAAATGAGTATCCATAATACAAGGTGATTTTATATACAAATATATATTTGTGTATAAATATATATCAGAGGAGAGGGCTATTTATTTTGTGAAGGAATGGTATGGATTATTCACCAGCCAACCTTCCAAATCTGTTCTCCACCCTTCTCTGCCCTGCCCTGACCTCTATAGTTTGCATTACCTTAGTTTCTTTACCTCTTTGACTTTGGGAGCCTAGATAGTAGGAGAAAAGAGGGGGTCAGGGTATTTATTCTCACTACTCAGCCAAACTGTATTTTCTCTACCTTATGGCCACAGCTCCTGTCAGGTAGCCTCTCTTCAGTTCTCTCTGGATATCAGCCTCTCTGGTAATAGCTTCCCTTTGATGTCCCAGGGTGCTCCACCATCCTTTATTTGTTTTTGTTACTCCTTCATTGAATTCCTTTCAATTAGCCTTCCTGGGCCCTTGATTAAGGGGAACGAAATACAGAAGGTCAAGAAAGATAACGTTCCTTTACCTTGAAACGTTCAGTGTATACACTTCGATAGATCTGAGCAAAGCTATTATCCAGACTATAAACATGTCATTTCTGTTGCCACCAACAGATGGCATTAGCAGTCATGTCAGTCCTTTAGGGCTGTGCATTGTTCTCGAGTCTGTTGGCTCTTGTGATACTGTGATTTATAATAAGAAATATATATTTGGTCTTCATCCCATTTCTGGCACAGATCTCCTAAAACCCTTGGAATTTCCTACAGCCATTATTTTGTGATAAGTTTTAATGGAGTGTAATCTATAAAAATACTCAAGTTTTAATGGAGTATAATCTATAAAAATACTCACTATGCTGTATCCCTGAAACTAACATACTGTTGGAAATCAACTGTACTTCAGTCAATCCCTTGAAATTTCCTAAGTGAGGACAGTCTTTTGTTTTGTTGATGAGGTGACTTTTGGAGCCCCCATCTAAGGATGGGGGCTGATTGCCAGTCATCCCCTCCCCCTCCCCCCCCCCCCAGAAGAGAGAGGCTGGAGGTTGAATGAGTTGCCCGTGGCCGGTGATTGAATCAAGCACACCTATGTAACAAAGCCTCCATAAAAATGAAAAAGGACTAGGTTTGAAGATCTTCCCAGTTGGTGAACACAAGGAAATGCAGGGAGGGTGGTGCTCCTGGAGAGCACATGGAAGCTCCTCACCCTTTCCCCATATCTTGCCCTATGGACCTCTCCCATCTGGCTGCTCCTGAGTTGTGTCCCTTTATAATAAGCTGGTGATTTTGAAAGTAAAATGTTCCTCTGCATTCTGTGAGCCACTCTAGCAAATTAATTGGACCTGAGGAGAAGGTTGTCGGAACCTCGAGTTTATAACGGGTTGGTCAGTAACTCAGGTGATAATGTGGGCTTTCAGGTGGTGTCTGAAGTGTGTCAGGGGTAGGGGTGCAGTCTTGTGGGACCAAACCCTTACCCTGTAGAATCTAATGCTACCTCTGGGTAGACAGCCTCAGAATTTAGTTGAATTGAGGGACACCCAGCAGTCGTCCAGAGCGTTGTTGTGAGGGGAATCCCCCACCAACACATGTTTTAGGTTGAAAACCTAAAAGAGTTGGGTTTTTTCTTTTACTATTTTTAAATGTTTTACAAACATTAACTCTCCACCCAATAAACACAAAAGCAGTGAAAGTACTGAAAAAACTATTTTAATAGGCACACATTTGCTTTTGATAAAGGCAAGAATGATGAAGATTTGGAAAAAATGCAAAGTAGAGAGAAAACAACAAAGTTTTCATGTGCACAAGGATGAATTTTTTTTAAAGGTTTTGCTTATTTTATTTTTATTTTTATTTATTTATTTATTTATTTATTTATTGCGGTACGTGGGCCTCTCACTGCTGTGGCCTCTCCCGTTGCAGAGCACAGGCTCCGGACGCACAGGCTCAGCGGCCATGGCTCACGGGCCCAGCTGCTCCACGGCATGTGGGATCTTCCCGGACCGGGGCACGAACCCGTGTCCCCTGCATTGGCAGGAGGACTCTCAGCCACTGCGCCACCAGGGAAACCCAGGAATGAATTTTTTTTGACAGGAATAATTCTGAAGGACAAAGAGTGAATCTCGTGATGAGGGAAAAGTGCTATGCCTGACTGTTAGGGACTGAATGTGCCCCCCAGAATTCATATGTTGAAGCCCTAATCCTAATGTGACTGTATTTGGAGATAGGGCCTTTGAGGGGGTAAGTTAGGTTAAATGAGGTCGTAAGGGTGGGGCACTAATCCAGTAGGACTGGTGTCCTTACGGGAAGAGGAATAGACACCAGGTGTGTGCACACATAGAGGCAAGGCCATATGAGGACACAGTATGTAGGTGGCCGTGTACAAGCCAAGGAGAGGGGCCTCAGGAGAGACAAACCCTGCCGGCACCTTGACCTTGGACTTCCAGCTTCCAGAAATGTGAGAAATTAACTGTTGTTTAGGCCACCAGTCTAGTATTTTGTTATGGTAGACCAAGCTTTATACACGGGATTTGTAGACTTACATATTCCCTTTCCTCACTGCAGATATTTACATCAGCGCCAGGAAGGAGAACAGGGACTTCGTTTTAAGAACGATTATCACAAATATGTTATCACCATTTTTCCTTCCTATGAGGGGTCTTTTTTTTTTTTTTAAATAAATGTTGCTGTGCACGGGCTCTTCTCTGGTTGTAGTGAGCGGGGGCTACTCTTCGTTGTGGTGCGCGGGCTTCTATTGTGGTGGCTTCTCTTGTTGCAGAGTACCGGCTCTAGAGCACAGGCTCAGTAGTTGTGGCACACGGGCTTAGTTGCTTCGTGGCATATGTGGGATCTTCCTGGACCAGGGCTCGAACCTGTGTCCCCTGCATTGGCAGGCAGATTCTTTTTTTTTTTTTTTTTCTTATGACTTCTCATTGGTGTTCCTGGGATTGAGCATCATGAATGAGCATCTTTTCAAATATTGACTGGCTATTTACATTCCCTCTTCTGTTACTTGTCTATTAATATCTTTATTTTTTTTTCTTTTTCTTTTTTTTATTTTTTTTATTTTACAAATTTAATCAGTTATACATATACATATGTTCCCATATCCCCTCCCTTTTGCGTCTCCCTCCCACCCTCCCTATCCCACCCCTCCAGGCGGTCACAAAGAACCGAGCTGATCTCCCTGTGCTATGCGGCTGCTTCCCACTAGCTATCTACCTTACGTTTGGTAGTGTATATATGTCCATGCTGCTCTTTCACTTTGTCACAGCTTACCCTTCCCCCTCCCCATATCCTCAAGTCCATGCTCTAGTAGGTCTGTGTCTTTATTCCTGTCTTACCCCTATGTTCTTGATGACATTTTTTTTTAATTCCATATATATGTGTCAGCATACAGTATTTGTCTTTCTCTTTCTGACTTACTTCACTCTGTATGACAGACTCTAGGTCCACCCACCTCATTACAAATAGCTCAGTTTCGTTTCTTTTTATGGCTGAGTAATATTGCATTGTATATATGTGCCACATCTTCTTTACCCATTCATCCGATGATGGACACTTAGGTTGTTTCCATCTCCGGGCTATTGTAAATAGGGCTGCTATGAACATTTTGGTACATGTCTCTTTTTGAATTATGGTTTTCTCAGGGTATATGCCCAGTAGTGGGATTGCTGGGTCATATGGTAGTTCTATTTGTAGTTTTTTAAGGAACCTCCATACCGTTCTCCATAGTGGCTGTACCAATTCACATTCCCACCAGCAGTGCAAGAGTGTTCCCTTTTTTCCACACCCTCTCCAGCATTTATTGTTTCTAGATTTTTTGATGATGGCCATTCTTGGCAGGCAGATTCTTAATCACCAGGGAAGTCCCCCTATGAGGAGTCTTGATATGTTGCTGTTGAGGAAGGCTCAAAGAGACAGAAAACGTAACTCAAACTGGCTTAAGCAAAAGGGGAATTATTGACTTAGATGATAGAAGAATTTGATTCCAGGGACAGTCTGATACAGTGTCCAAAAGGATCAGCAGGAACATGTTTCTTCTTCTGAAATCACTATTGTTTTGTCCTTTTGTCAGTTTATAAGAGCACTTTTCATATTATAGCTCTGTCTGTCCTCTGCATTACAAAGAGGCAAGGAAAAGGCAGCCTGGGACTCTGTACATTTTCCCCTTCACCATCTTTATTGTCAGTACTGGATCCATAGTCCTCAGGGTCGAGTCTAGATCAATATGTCAAGGGTGCCATGGGACAACTCCAGCATTCAGCCTTAAAAAACAAACCAAGACAGATCCCGGACAAGGACAAACCTCAATGCCCTGTTCCTCCCTACCATACCCCCTCCAGGATGAGGCAGTATTGCTCAAATTTCAGTCATTCTGGAACCACCTTCACAATTTTGCCTTACCCTTTAAATTATGCTACTATTTATATTTCTGAAACCTGACATCTTTACATAGATTTACTTTAAAAGAAAAGCATATATTGTTGCCATTATATCAACTACTAGTTATATTTTTCCCCATACACATTAAAAATAAATTCATAACTATGAAAATAAAAGATACTCATCTGCATACCACTTAAAATACACCATACTTTGGGAAACTACATTAGAGCATGCCACAGGGCCACATACTAGTCAAAGGCAAGATCAAGGATCGAGAGAGTTGTAAGTTTCAGGACCTCATCACTTATCAGTCGCACAATAACTCCCATGGGGCGTGGTGGATGGTAGTTCCCTTACATCTGAGGAAAGCGGCACAGAAAGCTGCTACTGCTTTCCAGCTATTGAGTGGTGGAAATTAGAATCCAGGCCTTCAAAAGCAACGGCCAAGCAGGGAAAAGCTGTGGGCTTTGGAGGGAAATAGACCTCCATCCAGACCAGTGGACAAACTGTAGGCGGTGGTCAGGGCCCTCGCGAGCCCGAGGCCAGTGCGGACCAGGGTTGCATTACAAACATTCCATGTTCTGGCCGGAACATGAGGGGTACTAAAATCCTTCGAATTATGCTGGGGTCCAGGGCTCGGAAGGGGCTGCCTCAGAAGGGGCTGGGATTGGGACAGGTCACAGTCCATGAGTGGGTCCGCGGGTCCAGCTTGGTACCTGGTGCCCACCGCGGTCCCACTGGCCAGCAACCGGCGGAACCCAGGGCCGAGGAGCCATGTGCCGGCCGCAGTCGTGGAGTCAAATGCTCCTGCCAGTATTCTTCTCCCTCTTTCTCGTCCAACTGTTTATCATCTTCTCAGAGAATAGTTTTTCCCAGGTCTCCAGACACAAGAACAAGCACAGACCAAAATCTATGGATGATGGTAAGCCATCCTGAGCCCCAGGCGTGCCACCGCCGTTGTATTTCCTACTGGTTGTGCCACGCTGGCAGGCTGAGATTTTCATCTCTAAAGTTGCCTTTTGGTGTTGGCAGGAAGACATTTTTAAAGGATCTTAACGTTTTTGGTGAAATCCAATTAAATTGGACTCAAATTCATTTGCTTTATCTGAAGTGTGAAAAGTGGATTAAAACAGTTTTAAATGTGGAAAGCATGTTCCCCACCCCCGCGTTTTGCATGACCTATAGCACAAAGCTTTGTGCTGTGAATAAAGTGTTGGGTTTTGTTCTAATCAGACCCCACTCAGTGGCCATAGCTAGTCTTTCTTAGTGTTGTACGGTCTTAGTTAATAAAGTACTTAATTTGGGTCTTATCTTAAGAAATAATTACTTGGTTTGGAGACTTTCTTTGGTTCCCCTCCCCAACTGAAGAAATTCTGAAACATTAAAAGTTGTACTGAGTTAAATTCACGAACCTGGAGATAAGGTTTTCAGTATCCTAAACTGGAATTGTATAGATAGAATAAGGACAGGATTTGAACTACTTGGAAAATGCCCTGTAAAGCCAAGACTGCCATTTTTATGAAGACTATAAGACAGAATAATTACTGCTTTCTGGTTTTCAGAGTCAAAAAGATAGTATCTGTGTCTTCCTTCCTAAAACCAAACCCAAAGCTCTTAGCTTTGCACTGAAATGAGACTCTCCTTTGAGAGGGTGGAGGATAGGGAGAGGCTGAATCAAAAGATCTGGCTTGTTTCCTTTGGTTTTATCTTTCCCATACATTTTTCTCTCATTTAACCTCTCAATCATTCCCATACATACTTCAAGAGGAACAGTGTTCTCATACCATCCCTGCCATGTTCTTCCCAGGAAAAGTGCCTAAAAACATAGGCCAAACGTAGAAACAAATCCCTCTCTTTGTTCCCTAACAAATTGGAGTCATACTAGAGTTTTTCAAAAAACCCTGTTAAAATGTTGAGGAAGAAGAAAAAGGGAGTAAACAAAAATAAATCAAGAATCATGGATAACATAGTCTGGTCTTCTAGCTAGCTTGGTTCTAGGGCTGACAAACCCAGTCAGTGTTTCTGAGGAAACAGCTTCCCTTTGGGAGGGAAAGCCTGGTCAGCCTGTCCTGGGCCTCCCCTGAGTGTTTGCTTCCTAGCCTGGGGTAATTTCCCCTTTGAACTTGCACTCAACCTTCCTATTTTATAAGGATATGGTTTCTTAGACATTATGATTCTTTCACTTCCAAAACTGGGAAAGGGATTCTAACCTTTCACTGAGATCTCCACCTACATCCCTGCTGGTGGTCTGAGTGATAGACCTTTCCCATAGGCAACCCACAGGACTTTGTTAATGATCCCACATCAAGTGAGATCCCCTACTAAGCGGGTTGCTTTGATTCCCAGGGCTTTTAACCCTGATGTTTCATTTACATTTGAGAGCTTAGTAAGCAATATCCCAAGAAGTTGTAGTTTGCTCTTGGAACTTTGGGTTAAGAATCTTCCTTTCCAATACCTAATGAATGCATTAAAAAAATACTAAAATGTAGAGAAATTCTCTTACTGGGAGCAACCAGAAAACAAAGGGGTATGGCCTAAAAAGCAAGTGGCAAGCTAGGAAAGAAATAGAAGATTCTAGATCAAAATAGAATAGCACAGCATGGTAACACTCCAAATGCCACCATCACCCCTTAGAAATGACTGAGTCACTAAATTCCAAGAATTTTCATTAGTACTCCCAGATCTAGAGAGATGCATATTGAGTGGGTGTCCTATTCTTCACCTGTTCTGAAGATCTACAGAGAAATGGTTTTGGAGGAGAAATAAGAAAAACAGAGAAACTGAACAGTGGATCTGACTCTGATGGAAACACAAGTTCCTGGGCTACAAACTGGATTTAGGGGCAGATCTACAATCCAGAAATATTCCCTGTACGGAAATGGGATATATCTCCAATTAGCTAGAGTGAATCTTGGCAGTGGAAAATGATAAAACCTCAGACAAGAGTGTAGAGCCCAGATATTATAACAAAGTCTGACACAGACTCACCTGAGTTCTCTCCCTTTGTCAAATACTGAGAACAACCAAGTGAATAGAGCATAAAATACAGTAAAACTGTAGTTTGTCAGAAAAAAAATTTCAAGGACAGTGGTAAGGTGGTCAAAATGTCACTTCTACTGTGTCAACACAAATAGAAGGTCTGAACAGAACTATCTAATCATTAGTAAGATGAAAATAGACAATATAGAACCTATGCAAACACTGCATAGTTAACAGAATAAATAATGGAGTATATGCTCCCATGCAGAAAAACAGCTAATCTGTCCTAGAAGAAAACATAACTCAAGGAACAGATGAAAATTTCCCCACAAGTGCTGAGCTAGAGAACCACCAAATGAGAAATAGATTCAGTGAAACATATCTCAAAGTCAAGATATCAGAATGAGATGAAAAGGCAGATTTTTCCAAGGGAATGAAGGCTAAGTAATTTGAACATGAGGCAAGGTTTCCAGGTTTTCTCTTTATTTCTGTAGTACCCATTTGTTTATTTCTGTAATGGTGAACACACCAAGAATATTTGTCATGTAGACTCTACATATACTTATTATATTGGACTCTGGTAGCTGCCTCCTTCCTCTGACCTCTAGCCTAGCATGTGCTGATATCTGGGGGGAAGTGGGTCTTCATTGTCCTCCCCCTGGTAGATTTCTCAATCTCTTCTATCACCTGCATACCTGATTCCCAGTACTAAGTTCCCTATGTTATATATAATCAGAGTAATTTCTGTCACTCACAGACCCTTTCTGAGAAAGGTGTACTCATGGATATTATTCAGCAAAACGAATATAAACTAAGGGGAAATGTGGGATTCAAGAAAGAGTAGTAAGCAAAGAAACCAGTAAAACTTTTATAAATGATTGATTACAAGTCAATAGCAATTTAAATACATTAATAGTCTAATAATAATTGATAAGCATTTAATAATAATTAAAATTCCAGATGATTTCTACCTGGGGAATGGTGTGGGAAGGGAAAGGAAGAAAGTTAAAGCATATTAGGATCCTTATATAGGTAGAGAATGTAGATCCTGATTAAGCAATGATAGAAAGAAGAATATAAAATATATCTCTCAAAAATTTTTAAGGAACCGCTCATATAGAAACAGAAACAGGTGTGACTTCAGGGTGTGACTAGAGGAAATAAAGCAAGAAAGAATAAATTGATGGAATAATATATACCTTGCAAATGCTAATGAAAAATAAAGCAAGTGTAGCAATATTAATGTTAGATAACATCGAATTTAAATAAAAAATCTTTAAGTAGACGAATAAGCGATATTCCATACTAATGTACAACACAATACATGAAGATGACATATTATGAAACTTTGTTCACCTAACAACATAGTTTTGAAATAGATGCAGTCAAAGGTGATAGAAATAAAAAGAACATTTAACAAATTAAAAGCCATATAGGCTTATTTTACATGCCTATATCAGAAATCAACAAAGTAAATGTAAGGATGTAATATAGAGAATAGTAACATATGAAATCTTGTTATCTTCCCCCCAAATTTTTCTCTTAGCTGTTCATCAAAAATTTGTAATTCCAGATAAACTTTAGAATCAGCTTGTCTGATTCAGTTCTATTTTTTTAAATTATTAATTAATTCTTTGCAATTCTTTGCAAAAAAGAAAGTTTTTGTTTTGATATCTGGTATAATATATGTTGATGCCTGGCATCTCTAGGTATTTGAAATTGTGATCCCTCATGGAAGAAGAGAAGAGGAACAAGGATGGAATTTTATGTAATAACAACGTTTTAGACATTGATAGAGGGAATGGAACCAGTCAGGAAACTCAAAAAGGAATGGCCAGAGATGTTCCAAGAGAACTAGGAGAGAATGATGCTGCAGAAATTACGAAAATGTAATCAAGAGGAAGGAAGTGACTAGAGAGAAAAATACACAAAAAAGTTGGGTCTTTAAGAGGGTATAGGAAGAATCTGGTCCTGAGAATGCTGTGGAAATAGCTAGTACCTCTTTCTTCAGGAACAGAGTAAAAGAAGAAAAGAACCTATTGCTTCATGTAGCACATTGTCATGTAAGTTAGCTGTCCCCCATTGGTTCTTCAGTAACAGCAAGAAAGACTATAAGAAAGATTGCTGGTTAGTTATACAAATACTCAGTCTAAATCTCTGAGATGGACCCAGATCGGGTCACTCAATGACATGAAGTTCAGGCTAAAGAGAAGGGAATGAGGCCATGAGGGGCAAACAGATTTGGAAAACAATGGAAAGGTCAAGAAAAGTGAAGGTCTGAGTCCTGTCAAAAGGCAAACAAGAGAGGAAGGGTAAGAAGATTCTAGTCAGAGACTAGAATATTGGTATTTAAGATTTCATGGTTGCAGTCATTTGGAATGATGGCAAAATCCAAGTTTAGATCATGGAAATAATTTGTTTAAAGTAAAATGAAGCATCAGAGTTTCTCTGGATGGTGGAATTTCAGCTGATTTTTATTTTTTTATGTATACTTATTTCTTATATTGAACATGTGTCACTTTTATAACTACATAAAGACAATCCAGTTTAAATTTTTGAAAAGTTGGAGACAGAGGCTCCGCACTACCCCTAACCCTCAAGTTCCAATCTGTAAATCGTGGAAGGAGGATTCTGATTGGGCTGACTTGCTCAGATTCCTTCTCCCTGGATCAATGAGTGTGGTGTGGTATTACCCCAATTTGATTCAGGTGCGTAGCTTTAGATGCCTGGTTGGGACCAGGGAGTTTAGGAGAGGAAAGTTATTTTTTAGAACTTACTTGGCTAATCAAAGTTGGATGATGCTATTTCATATTTTTCTGAGTAAGAGGAGAAAGTAAGGAGTTAGGATTTAACTGGTATCAATGAGAAAGTGTCTAGACATATGAAAATAATAAAGGAAAACGCTCAGGGTATGGATACATTTGCCATGAAACAGGAATGACTTAATAAAATGCATTTTATATAAAGTTGAGCAATAAATAGGCTTTGCATTTATATTTTTGTACTTATTTTTTTGCAGCATATACTGTATGGAAAAAGTGTCAATTGTGCACAGAAAATAGTAAAGTAACTTAACTTTTATGTGAGGAAATTGTCTTGGGAATGTTATAAAGTCACACAGTTTACACAGTCACACAGTTGTAGTCTAAAAGATATGCCAAACTTTGTTTTACACAATTTTTTAATAGTAGGAATGACTAAGAGTGGTTATTAAGAAGTATTTCTGCATTTTTAACCGTTCCTTGAGAATCTAGAAATAAACAAAGGAAAAATTTAGTGCAAACATGCACTTGCTTCTAGAAAATTATACTTCAAAAACAAAACAATTTTTTGTTTGAAAAAAATTATACTTCAATTTAAAAAAAAGAAAAGAAAAAACACTCTTTAGTCTGGTTCCAAACCCATCACAATCTGAGAAAAGTTTACCTTTCCAAATAATTCCACAAAATTTCATGACGACGGATTTCACTCCTGCCACAGTGGAAACCTGTTCTTTATTCTACCATAGCTTCTGTGTCTAAAGCCCTTCCTTCCTGCACAGATTTTACCTTTTCTTCAAAGCTCAGACAAATTCTTCCTATTCTCTGAAAGAAATCTTATCCAATCAACTAGAAGTGAGAACTTTCGCTATGAACTCCTATTACATTTATTATCTGTTCCACTCCTTTTGAAATTCTAATATTCTTCCATTTAGAAACATTTGTTTTTTATAGAGTGGAAATACTGTACCTGCCAGTTAAATTTTCAACCTCTAGAAAACAATGCTTTATATATCAATGTAACCTAACTTCCATTATATCTAGCATTTGCCCATAAATAATTAGTAAATGCTCTTTTTATCCTCTCTATGTCCACTACTTTAAAATCCCTCTTTGCACAATAACACTTATTTAATATTTTTGGCCAGTATAAGTATTAAACCATTTAGTTTATACAATGTTAACAAACCATTAAACATTACTATATACCTTCCCCCTTTCTGCATTTTTTCATTTTAATGATATTAACCATCATTCTAAAGTCTGTTAGCTGACTTCTCACTTCTCACTCTCTTAAGGGTCTGAGGTTGGCATGGCTTTGTATTTATATGGGTCATCTTCCTTAGCTACAAGAAAAAAAATTCATGTAATTTGTCTTAAATTACGCATTACTAATTTAGAGATGTTGAATATATTGTACTGTTCCTCTGGTTAATTTGAAGTTCTTCTCTTTGAAGACTTTTTAGCCTTAGTTAAGGAATTAGTCAAGGACTTTCTTGGTGGTCCAGCGGTTAAGACTTCACCTTCCAGTGCAGGGGGTGCAGGTTCGAACCTTGGATGGGGAGCTAAGATCCCACATGCCTCCAGGCAAAAAACCCCATAAAACAGAAGCAATAGTGTAAGAAATTCAATAAGGACTTTAAAAATGGTCCACATAAAAAAAATCTTAAGAAAAAAAAAAAGGAATTGGTCAAATCTTTTTGAGGTAACTGACAGACACCCAACTCAAACTACTTTATTAAAAAAGATAATTTATTAACTCACAAAACTGGTAAGTCCAGGGTGGCCTTGACATCATGCACAGCTGAGTCTTAAAGGGTGTTATCCTCATTTCCTCTCTCTCTTTTCATCTCCCAGCTCTGCCTCACGCTGGGTATTGACCTCATTTTCTTCTATGGCAAATGAACATTTTCCATATAGCTGGGGAAGAGGCAGGCTCCCAGCAGACCTCTCCCAATGCCTGTACACAATTCCACAGAAGATTCTGATTGACCCTATTTGGGTCTTATGTCCAGTCCAGCACTAGTTACTGAGCCAGAGGGATGGGCTACTCTGAGTGCCATTGCCTGGGTCAGGTGATTCCAGGAGGAGGAAAGTGGTGGAGCATAGCTGACTGATAGCTGCAGACCCACATAAAGGTGGGGAGGTCCGAAAAGGTAAGAGTGTGTGGGTTACCAGAGGAAGAAGGATGGTGACACAATCTGGGCAGACAGAGAGGAAAAAAGTAAACTACCTTAGGCTACCGTGTTTCATGCTTTGACCTTTCAGGAAGCACATATTCTATTTTCTCCATCCCTAAATTTAAAAAAATGCTCCTGTTAATTAATGCAACCAACCCTCAAGTAAAATTGTACTTACCCAGAGTCATTGTCAGTTATTGCCCCCCAGCTATAACTTTGGAATGTCAGAGAGATGTACGTGGTGTGCAGACGCTCTGTTGAGTTTCCCTTGCCAAGCAATGAGTTATTGGTCACCCATCTGGCTGCCCCAGGCTTACCCTGCGCAGGAGCTCCCTTTTCCGTTGTTCTCTGAGCTCCTATCAGAGAGAGGCACAGGGAAGAATGTCTCTTCTGGGGACTGCACTGCTTTAGGAGCTCATGTGCTGTGAATCTGGTTATGGAGCCAGGGAATCAGCTTAGCGCTAAGTGACCACAAGCTCCTCTCTGACAGGTTCAGGTTTTTTCTGGCAGTTCATCTCTCTTAAAACCCTGCTAGATGGCATGAACTTGATTCCTAAAAACTCTGAGATCTGGGGCTTCCCTGGTGGCGCAGTGGTTGAGAGTCCGCCTGCTGAGGCAGGGGATACGGGTTCGTGCCCCGGTCCGGGAAGATCCCACATGCCACGGAGCGGCTAGGCCGGTGAGCCATGGACGTTTAGCCTGCACATCCGGAGCCTGTTGCTCCGCAACGGGAGAGGCCACAACAGTAAGAGGCCCGCATACCGCAAAATACAACAACAACAACCAAAAAACTCTGAGATCTAATAAGCAAGGCCTGAAGTCTCTGGGCTGTAATCCTTGAATGTAGGCTTTGACTTTGAAGTTCCAGTCTTTAAGCAACAGTCTAAGAGGACAGGACCCATTTAGCCAAAATGGCTTCAATCTTAAATTTGCCTTCATTTGACCTTTGATCTTGGTTAACATGAAACAAAAGTTGGCCTGTGATATATCTCTTGCTCTCAGGCAGTGTCTAAGGGGTGACTTTTTACAATGGAATGTATATCCTGCTGGTCTCAGGATATAGAGCAAGAAGTGATTGGGAGGGGTCTGGGATCAGTCTTATAGGATTGGTTACCAGCATAGAACCAAATTGATTACATTAGAACCTAAGCTTCCCTGTGTACTAGGTATGTGACCTTATGTGAGTCATTTGACTGCTCTGTGCCTTATTCTCCTCCTCTATAAAGTGGCTATAACAGTACCTAGCTTACAGGGTTGTCATGAGGATGAAATGAGTTAATATATATAAAGGGCTCAGAATGGTGCCTGTCACATGGTAGGCCCTGTGTAAGTGACAGCCATTTTTACCACTCTGTCTGCATTTTTTTTACTCTTCCAGGTTCTAGTCTTATTTTCCATGGTGGTTGCCACCATTGTACCTTGCTTTTGCTTACTTCAGCAAGAGACTTAGAATTCAATTTTCCTATTTCCACATGATCATCTGGCCACCAGTGAGCAAAAAGGGGAGAGGGGGTAAAGCAAGGCTGGTTGACAGCACCACCAGGCCCACATGTAACAGAAGAGGAATCCCCAGAGGAAAGTGTGAATGCTGCAGACAAGGGGAATGGGATAGAGTGTTAGAAAGAGAGAGGGAAAAAACAAACAAACACCACCAACGAAAAACACCCCGTCTTCTGAAGTCATTATTACTACTTTGTGAAATAATGTCTTAGATTTAGTTCTCTAACTACAGAGCCTGAAAAAGGGATTCAGGTACATGTGATTTCTTGAGTGACTGCTGTCCAGCAAAATTCTATGAAGGAGTAAGGGACCCAGAGAACCTAAGGGACAAGAGCCAAGCAAAGACGTGATCTCAGCTAAAGCCTACACTTGGCCTGAACCATGGGCAGCCCTGGGGCAAAAAGTTACATAGCAGAGTTGTGCCTGCCTTGAGGCAAGGATGTCCATTGTTTGGAACCCCATATACCGGCCCATATACCGGTCAATTCCTGACAGAGGTGGAAGTAACCTCACAGGCAAGATGGTCCCTATCCACGAGGACAATGCAAGAAGAAGGGCAGCTTGAGCCGTTGGCAGTCAGCACTCATTGCAGCTTGGTTTGTGTGCTTGGGCCTGGTAAAGTGGATCTGGTAAAGTGGCAGACCCCCAACAGCATCAACTACAAATAATAATAATAAAATGATGATGATGATGATGGCTGTTATATACTGAATACGTATTGAACTAGTACTAGAAACTTACTGGGATTGTGGTTATTATACTTGGACACTGCTCTTATTATTTTTCTTTCCAAATACAGTGTTTTTGGTGCAGTGAAGAAAGGGCTTGCAGAAAAATTTGTTTTCCATATTTCGGGTGTCATTTCAGTTCTATATTTTGGTTGAACTGTCACAGTGAGTTGTCCTTATTTGAATTTTATGTACTTTTTACAATTGATTTGCAAACTAGTGATTTGCTACAATTGAAGAATTATAAATTATTATATTTGCTTTATTTAAAATATAGCAAGTCTATTCATTGGTGTTTCCTCGGATACAGACTGATACTGATTGTTTCCAGTCAGTGTTGGTTCAAACTAGGTCAACATTCATTCTGATTTGTGGGTGCCTTACCATACCAATTGTTAAATACTTTAAATTTCATCTCTAAAGTACTCTGATGTACAATAACCATAACCCAGTAAAGGGAGGTTTGTGTTCTTAAGTTGTTTTAGGAACTCCAGGGGTTTCTTGTAAGCTAGTCCTGAGGACATATTGAGCCCAATAGCATTATTAATAACTTATATTTCCTCAGCTAATGTGTTCAATACTGAGAATTGACATTCAGAACAATGACTCCCTGGGACTGAATTCATCTCAATCATCAAAGAAGCTTTAATTTTATATCTGTAATGTTGTATTTTTGGGTTTTTTTTAAAAATTGAAGTGAAAAGATACAAATTTTGCTCACAAATCCATGTTTTCTTCAGGTACCCTCAGGTAAATTTAAATCATAGTTGTAGCAAAGAACTTATATATAGCAAGTGACACTTCATGTATTTAGTATGAATGGGGAACCCTAGTCTCCTACTTCATCTTCTGCCATTCTAGTTTCATTTTACAAGTACACCAGGCTGATAAGTTAAATAGTATTGATAAGGGATACAGTTTACAGGTGTGCTGGAAATCTGCTTTCCCAGCAGGCGTTGGCTGCCTTTTTGATAAGGAACTGCTGAAACTCAAACAACAAACCATCCCCTGCTACCTACTATTTTATCTTCATAGAAACAGCAACCTAAGAGATTTATTCTTTCTGTTGAGATATTGCCTGGAATGAGTCCAGAGACAAAATAAAGGAAAAAATAAGCCTGTGGCCTAATAGTTTACCAATCTGGAGATAAAGGACATTAAATGTTTCCTCTTTTTAGCAACCCAGGTTATTTTCAGATGTTAGTGATTATTGCGTTAAGAGTAGTTTTATTGGAGCATATGATGTATGTTACTGTATCATTTTTAATAATGACTGGTGAATTTGTATTTAAGAATCAGACTGCATGATATTAGGAACGATGAAACTATGAGAAATTATTAACCTTCTGTTAGCTTAAAATATATTTATTTTCTTTTCATACATTTCAGTTGACATGTTTGGATTCCTGATGCTTCTACTCATTGCAATATTGATTATAGTGTTCATTTGTCAATGCTTTATCTATCAATATTACCTGCAGACGTATGTTCCTTTTATCCTTAGTAAGAATGCACTTTAGGATAGTATCATTGAAGAGAATGCTAAGCTAGTAATCATGAAATGTTTTACCTTTTTATGTAATAAAAATAGTATATGCATCCATATGATAAGGAAAAATTTTTCAAAAGATACAGAAAATTGTAAAATAAAAAGGTTATTCCGGGACTTCCTTGGTGGTCCAGTGGTTAAGAATCCACCTTCCAAGGCAGGGGACGCGGGTTCAATCCCTAGTTGGGGAACTAGGATCGCACATGCTGTGGGGCAACTAAGCCTGCGTGCTACAACTAGAGAGCCTGCACCTGTGTGCTCTGGAGCCCGCGTGCCACAACTACTGAGACTGTGTGCCACAACTAGAGAGAAGCCTGCATGCCGCAACAAAAGGTCCCGCGTGCTGCATATCCCACATGCCTCAACTAAGACCTGACGCAGCCAAAAATAAATAAATAAATATTTAAAAAATAAACTTCTTACCTTATTAAAAAAAAGTTTATTTTTCCCACTCCCCACTCCACCTCTGACACCTCCTCTCCAAAAATAATCCTTTTAATATGATTCTATTTGTAGTTCTTTTTTTGGCTACCTCCATGTGTTTGAACAATATGGTTTTATCTCCTTTTCATGATTTCTTAACTTTACATGTTATCTATCAACTCCCCATCATGAAAGCTGAAAAATGTGTCTTGCACTATCCATATTTTTTTGTTATTTTGCTGTTAGGGGATATTATTATTTTGCTTTTTTTTTTTTTGTGGTACACTGGCCTCTCACTGTTGTGGCCTCTCCTGTGGCAGAGCACAGGCTCCGGACACGCAGGCTCAGCGGCCATGGCTCACGGGCCTAGCCGCTCCGCGGCATGTGGGATCTTCCCAGACCGGGGCACGAACCCGTATCCCCTGCATCGGCAGGTGGACTCTCAACCACTGCGCCACCAGGGAGGCCCTATTTTGCTATTTTTGAATTGTAACTATTGTTGTTCATTACTATCTCTTAAGATGCCTAATCTTTCTTCTGTTGGTTATCTTTTTGACTTTGAGTAATCCATTTAGTCCTCTGTTTCTCTATCCATCAATACTTCTCCCATTATTTAAGATAAGAAAATTTGGAACCCTGTGTTTCCTTCTACCTGTCCTCTTCTCTCTCTAGCTCCTAAATTCTGTAAGCTTTCACACTCATTTGACCTTGTCAAGTGTATAATATTTACATTCTGTTCTGTAACTATATTTATATCTTGAAATGCTTACTCTATAGTTTGAATCTAAAATGTCTTAAACTAGTAAAATAATAAAACATATTATGATTGTGTAAATATTGTTTAGGAAACAACTGAAGTGGAAATAGGAAAGGTAATTCTACATTACTAACCTGCATTGCTTGAAAGGGAATTACCTAGTGTTAAGATCAAATAGAGTCTCTTTCCTTATTCTCCATTTCTCAAAGTCATGATACATTTCAGCTTGTTTCATGTTTACATTGTGACTTTCCTATACAGCTTTTGCATTTCCTAGAGTTTTAGTTACCTTCATTATTTCTTGTCAAGAAGGACACAGGGGCCTCCCTGGTGGCGCAGTGGTTAAGAGTCCGCCTGCCGATGCAGGGGATACGGGTTCGTGCCCCGGTCTGGGAGGATCCCATATGCCGCGGAGCGACTGGGCCCGTGAGCCATGGCCGCTGGGCCTGCGCATCCGGAGCCTGTGCTCCGCAACGGGAGAGGCCACAACAGTGAGAGGCCCACATACCGCAAAAAGAAAAAAAAAAAAAAAAAAAAAAAAGAAGGACACAGGACACCTGTATCTTTATTCCTATCATTGTGATTACTCATCTAGTATTTGGTAAAAAATATTCATTGTCTTCTTATAGATATTCTTTTAAAAGTCCTGTGACTTCCTGTTATAATTTACAAAAGTTAGTTTCTTTTCACTACTCTACTGAGAAGAAATTTTTGGATCCCCTATCTTCCTTTTTTTTAGGATTCATTTTTTTTCCCTTTTGCTGGAGTATATTCTCAAGTCACTTTTTCAAAAGGAGTTCACAGAGGTATGGAAAATATTTTCATAGTCCATACACGTTGAGAAGTTTGTTTTTCTTCATTCTCCTTCAGGCCAACACAGTATTATTTTCTTTCTTTAAATTGTACACCTTTTTCAAGAAGGACCCAGAGACAAGACAGAAAGATCCATAGATAAGGCAGAGGCACTTTAATAGGCCTGTCTGTAAGTAGAATGTGCCTGTATGAAAAGATAAGTGTTGGCCAAATGTTTGCTTACTTAAGACCACTTCTTTGTCTAAAACTTTGTATTTTTCTGGCTATGAGACCTTATATCCTTTTTTTTTTTTTTTTCCTGTACGCGGGCCTCTCACTGTTGTGGCCTCTCCCATTGCGGAGCACAGGCTCCAGACAGGCAGGCCCAGCGGCCATGGCTCACGGGCCCAGCCGCTCCGTGGCACGTGGGATCTTCCCGGACCGGGGCACGAACCCGTGTCCCCTGCATCGGCAGACGGACTCTCAACCACTGCGCCACCAGGGAAGCCCTATCCTTTTCTTATTAACATATAAAGATAAAAGAAAGAGTAAGATGGAAGATAATTCCTTATTCTTTACATCTTAGAAAAAAAATATACCCAGAAGGAAGAACCAGTAAGGGTACATTACATATGTGGCAAGAGTCTGTGACAAACATGTTGCTTTATATATATATATATATTCCCCCCCACCCCAGGATCCTGGTCTCTTATAAGTGTCATCACTTTTTTGCACAGTGCTTATCAGTAAAGTGGCTAATTATTCCCAGAAGAGAATAGGGGCCTGAGCAAATATCCATCACTGAAGTTTCTGCAGTTTAGAAGGAAAACTCTGAAGCTTCTCTGCAAATATGGGCCAACAACTGCCCTCAGTTCTGGTTTAGCTCTGTATTCATTTGCTATCTCTTCTTTTTTTATTTCTTCTAGAGATCTCCTAGACCTTGTTAATTCCATGAGCACTGCATTCTGTTAGAGGAATTTGTCTTATTAAGGACTTCTTGTACTTCATAATCCAAAGATGCTGCTTGGTTTCCAGAAACATCCATCTTTCAGTAAAAAAATGAATGACTAATGGGGCATCAAAAGATTGATTACTACATCTGATCTAATAGTCTTGGTATTTAGCAGATATGATTTTAAGTTAAAGCACTTTTTAAAGTTCCAAGTGTTAGAGAACATAAATATTTAACCGCTCATGTACTCACTGCCTCCTTTGACTGTCATCTATTTTAGTAAATATTTACTGAGTATTTATTATGCCTTAAGTAGTGTGGTTGTCACTAGGGACATAATTATAACAAGAAAGATAAATCCTTGCCTTCGTGGAGCTTACATCCTACTAAGAGAAGACACAGAAAAGTAAACAAGCAATTGTTAATTCTATTGCTAACTTATTGATATTTCAAATGATATTTCATTTATTTTAATTGTATTACTGTATTCTTAATCAAACACTTTAATTCTCCTGGTGGATAAATAAAAGGAGAACTTAATGTAATAAAGCAATGGTAATAAAAATTTACATAAATGTAGTCTATCTAATAAGATAATTCCAATTATAACTTTATTCTGAAAATAAGCCTCACTAACTCTAAGTTTACCATCCTTTTGAACAGAACTCAAGTCTATATTGCTGGAAGACCACACACAATTTACATTCCTCATGGGACTGCTCCTGGCAAGTATTATAATTTGTTTGATGAGGTGCCCCAGAGTCTTTCAGTAACTCACAGCTGGAAGTCTTCCTCTTACTTATCCCAGGCATCAGAATTAAAGTATGAGTAGGAAACACTGTTCTCATTTCTAAAACACATTCTTATAACCTCAATAGCTAGTGTAGGTTGGGTAAAAACCATAATATTGATAGAGAAGAGTTTAACATTTCCAGCCTAAATTGGATATTAATACCTTTCCCAGTTACCCCAACTCCCACTCCACAAAAGCAACTGAACAAAAGTTTCACTTTGCTTTAAGGAATCCTTGAAGACTTTTCCCAAATCAATTCATCCTACCTAGTTGACTGACCCTCTCTCCACTCTTTTCAGCTTGATTCTTTAAACCTTCCCATACTTACAAGGCTCCTGCTTACCCAGAACTCAGATCTTAGCTCCCTTCAGCTCAACATGCACAGCTCTGGGCAGGTCCTCACAGTCCTCCACCCAGGCCTAGATCCTGGGAACCCAACTGAAGTCAGAACCATAGCCCCCTTGTTCACCTGGGTAATTGAACCATAAAGTATTGACTGATGAAAGGGTACTGCAGGTCCTTTATAATTTCCATTAAAAATAACATCAGGGGACATCCATATTATTGTGCTGCTCTGGACCTCTGGGACATGATACTAAATCTGAATGAGAAGCAGGGTAAACCTTGTAGGGGCAAGAATGAACCGTCAAGCATGTACATACTCCATTGCTAACTTCTAGATCTTGTTACGTAGAAATTGTTTTGATGGTAACGGGATCACGAACTGTTTCAAAAAGCTATTTGAGGAGAGGAGCTGAAGTACAGGGTGATTGCTGCTTCCTAGGACTGAAATCACACCAGAGGGCTGCAGAGGACGATGCAGCATTTCAACTTGTCTCCCTCCATATTCAATTCCACAGCAAAGTGAACCAGGAGAAATGCTTTGAAAAGAGCACAGGGTTGGATATTTATTCATTTCAGATAGAAACCGTTATCTGTTCACAGATTGAGAACAGTTAGTTACACTAGATTCATTGTAGGGAATAAAATGTAATCAAATTCAGAAAGCAGGATTATTTTCCACCCAGGAGAAAAATCTCAAGCCCAAAGGATAGCCTATATTAAAAGGTTGAATAAAGGAAACAAGATTCTTCAAAAGGAATTGAGAAGAAGATGGGAAGTGGAAGCATGGTGTCATAGAGATCAAGAAAGGAGGGTCTGAATGTATGAGTGTCCTTTAGACTTACAAATTGGGAGGTTACTGATACCCTAACTGCATGTGGTAGTCTTACAAGTGTTTATTCGAGACACAGTATAAACAGACTTCTGACTTGTGGAAGAAGAAAATATGGAACCTGAAAAACATCATACACTATGCACATTTGACCACGATACCTCTCACCCACAGTTATTTTCCTGGAGTGATAGTAATATCGCCCCTCTTGGTCCTTGGTCCAAACTTCTCTAGAAAATGAATTCAGAAGATGATTTGAAGGGATTAGGGATTCATTGAGCATCCACAGGTTTTCTGTCAGCAGAGACAACTAGTCTTGTGATCACCACCAAATGTTTGGCCTTTTCCTCTTTGTTAAACTCATACCCAAGTTGATAATACCTTAAGTCATTTGAGCCCTAAATATTAAAATAGCAGTAATATTGCAGTGTCAGAATAGAAATCATATGATTATTTCTAAATATTTTATGTTAAGCATTTTTTTAAATTAGATAAGTCATCACTGGCTTTTCTTAGAAAGACTTTGAAAAGGTAAATTGATTCTCTCTTCTCATAGTATATAATGAATAGATAACTGAAAAGTTGGATCATCCAGAGAGAGAAGGAAGTTTCTTCAATGGTAAGCTTTCAAATTATATTGCATGAATTTTCTGCATGACTTCCCTCCCTCCTATTATGTAACTTTTCAGAAATGTAATCAGAATCATTAAGAAAGTAAGTGGAAATAAATCTGTAAAATATAAACTGATATCCGATGCCTGACACATGTAATAGAAGGCAGCAGAAAATGGAGCTATAACAGCTTCTCAGTCAGGCTGCCTTAGTTGAAATCTGGGCTTCATTTACTAAGTATGTCACATTGGACAACTAACTTAGCCTGTCTGTGGTCTTAGTTTACTCATTTGTTAACATTCTCCAGTAATAGTGAATAAATCAGTGGGTAGCTCTGAGGGACAAAATGAGATTTTATGGGCAAAATTTTTAGAATTTCCCTGACACTCAGTAAGTTCTTAATAAATGTTAATCGTTACTGCTGGAGTACAGAATCTCAGCCCTTGGAGGCATATGAAGGTCACCCTGCCCAACCCCTCCTCCAGTGCTAGGACCCTCTTGCCCATATCTCTGGCATGTTTGATGGTGAACAGCTGGAGACTGTCACTTGTATGAAAACAATGACTAATTTCGCTTTGTGTATGTGTGTGAGCGTGTGTATGTGAATGTTGTGTGCACGCACAGGTGCTTGACTTTCAACAGGGTAACCACACACGCATACTTTTATTGCCACTTTCTACACCCACCTACACAGAAAGGAAGACCCTAG
The DNA here is from genome assembly GCF_025265405.1 of Mesoplodon densirostris. Classification (NCBI taxonomy): domain Eukaryota; kingdom Metazoa; phylum Chordata; class Mammalia; order Artiodactyla; family Ziphiidae; genus Mesoplodon; species Mesoplodon densirostris. The sequence continues at coordinate 59,263,876 of NC_082669.1, read as the reverse complement.
CTAGAGGCATCCTCTGTAATTGTATGGCTCCTGAAGTTGTCAGTGCAGGTGAAGAAGGAAGAAGAGGAAGGAGAATGCAGGTAACTCCCAGAAGCCTGCAGGCCCCCTAGAGGCCAGAATGATCTCCAGGAGAGAAATTAGAGTTTAAAAGATGAGTGACACTAGGATGACCATCTATCATCCAAACTGGGACCATTTTGAGAGTAAAAGGGGGTACTATTAATAATTATTCTGGGAGAAAAGTTATAAACCAGGAGTATCTTGCGCAAATGAGAACATGTAGTCACGCTGGTTAACACCCACTGTTGTGTGGGAAATGTGTGCATTTATTTGCAGTTGGAGGGATTGGGTATCTATACAAACTTTAAAAAAGGCAATCTGACAGTGTCTATTAAGACATTTTTTGGGTACTCTTTGACCTGGTATTCTGTTATTAGAGATTTTTTTCCCCTTATGAGTCACCAAATGTGTATTAGTTAAATCAGATGAATTTCTAGATTTGTCCATTTGTGACATACAATTTCATACAGTTCAAACTAATAAAATTGTCAGGAGTTGATTTATGTGTTGTGGGACCTGAAGCTTATGAAATTTTGAGACCCTCGTAAAAATTGTTTTTAAATCTTCTTTTTGTTAATTTTACAAAAATGTTTGACTCTGATAACACATATTCCCAGAACCTTAAAAGGCCTAGGGCAAATGAGGGCTCCTAAAGTTTAAGCTATACCACACACACACATATTTTATTAAATATTTTAAAAATAGGACACACACATCACACACATTCTTGTCTAGACTTGAATAAGAATGGAACTGTCATACATTTGGGGGTATAAATTAGTACAAGAATTCTAAAAATTAGTTTGCTAATATGAATCAAGAGCATGAACTTTTTTTGCTCCTTAAATCCCAATAATATCACTTTTAGGAATTTATCCTATGAAAATAATCTGAAATAGTTTCATTTTTAACATGTAGCTCTATGATCCATTAGGAATTAAGCATGATATATGGTGTGAGATTCAGTTCCAATTTTATCTTTTTCCAAATGGCTATCAAGCACAGTTTATTTTAAAAGCCCATTTTTACACCAGTGATGAGATGGAATTTTTTTCATAAATTAAATTTCCATACACATTTGAGTATACTTTTATTCTATTCACTGCCATTGGTTTGTCTGGCTAATCATTCCCTAACACCATAATTAATTATGGAGGATATATAAATTATTTTAATATCTGGAAAAGATATTAAACTTCTCCCCATCTCACATTATTCTTTTTGTTTCCATTTTTTCTTAATTTTAAGTCCAAGCATAATAAAGATGAGTTCTTTATTCTAACTTGTGCCAATGCTGGAAATTTCAGAAAGTTAAACATTTGTTCTCTGGAAAAGATAATCATTCTAGAACTTCAGAGGTTCTCCATGTAAAGTAATTCATGAATTTACAGTGATTTTCTCTTGATTTGTTTCAAGTTGGTTGTCCTCCCCTCCCAGTCCTGTCTTTCTTCCTCTTCCTCTTTCTCTTTTTCTTCTTTCTGTCTTTTCTTTTCCCTTACTTCTTTCATCTCTTCCTTCCAGAGCAGACTTACCAAAGAAGGACTTGATGATATTAGTTTTTTTTTTTTAATTTATGTCTTCTCATGCTGCCTTGCTGTCCAACTTTTGTACCAGAGCATTTTATTTTGAATAAAATGCTACTGCAGGGGGAAAATGTTGCAGAAGAGCTTTTACTATACAGTTGACCATATAATAATCATAGAAAGACTTTCAAATGCATAATGTAAAAGTTATAATTTTTAATGCTTTTTGGTTACATATTCTGTTAAAAATAAAACAGTGAAAGATTTTTAAAAAATAGACCTGATATTCCAGCCCAAAACTGTCTTCTATAAAGCAATATTTTGAAATCTTAGAATAAGACATAAGAATATACTAGGGCAAATTATAGAACCTAGTTTTCTATTCTTGTTCATATCTAATCAGTAAATTTAAAGAAAAGGTAGTGAACTCTGTTGAGAGTTTTCACCCAGGATTGTGAGGAAACAAGGCTGTGAGGAGAGGAATAAAGAGCTGGAAAGACTGGGATTCAGGGAAGGCTTTGTTTGAGTGATGAGAATGGAATGAGGGAAAGAGTATTTGAAGGGAGAACTATCTTAAATTGGGAAGTGGGCTTCAAGGCAGAGCTTTGCCTGCAAGAATTTATTGGAGAATGCTCTTAGGAATAACACATATAAGGGAGAGAGAGAGAAGCAGACTTGGGCAGGGGGAATAATTGAATTGTCATATAGTCACAACAGAGCCCTCAGTAAATTTAATGGAGAGTTCTGGAACCTAAATGGCCTCCCTAATTGAGGCAAAGGGACCCAAACCTTCATATCAACTATCATTAGATGTGGGATGCTCTCCAAAAGGAGACTTAACTTTGAGTGCAGCAGCTCCCTTTGAGGGCAATTATCAAAGAGAGCCTGGCAGCTGGAGGAATGAGTGCCTTCTTCTGGAAAGGGAAGTCCAGGCATCTACCACAGCAGCTGTCATTTATTTGGGGGAATATTGAGAATAGTGATGCTAGGAAGATAGGATTTGAAATGTTCTACTACTCGTTAAGAGCTACTACTCCACTTTAGCATTTTTTTACAACCGAAGTGAATATTAACATTTCTTTCAATTGTATCTTTCCATTGTTGTTGAAATCATTATTATTATTATTATTATTATTATTATTATTATTATTATTATTTGATTGACCCTATGCAGAGATTGGGCCATATGTGACCGGCTTTATTTCTGGGTTAAATAAATTTTGGAATAGAATTAATTGTGATGGTGACCAAGAAGGGAAAAATATGCAAACAGAAGATGGTAGATTTATTAAGAAAAGAAGGTAATTGAAAAATGGTTGTCTTGGAGAAGTAGAAAAAAGCAGATCTAATGGGACAGAGAGTGGTGAAGTAGAAGGTTGTCGCCAGAGAATAAAACTTCTCCTAGAACACTAGGAGATGGAACAGCTTTGGTCAGAAATTGGCAGACTTTCTTATAAAGGGCCAGATAGTAAATGTTTTAGGCTTTTGGGATCTTCTGGTCTATGCAACTTTACTGTCGTGTAAAATCAGCCATAGACAATACATAATCGAATATATGTGACTGTGTTCCAATAAAATTTTAATTACAAAAACATGAGAGAAGGGCTTCCCTGGTGGTGCAGTGGTTGAGAGTCTGCCTGCCAATGCAGGGGACACGGGTTCGTGCCCCGGTCCGGGAAGATCCCACGTGCTGCGGAGCATCTGGGCCCGTGAGCCATGGCCGCTGAGCCTGCGTGTCTGGAGCCTGTGCTCCGCAACGGGAGAGGCCACAACAGTGAGAGGCCCACATAGCACAAAAAAAAACACAAACAAACAAACAAACAAAAAAAAAACCATGAGAGGGCCAGATATGGTTTGTGAGCCATAGTTTGTGGAACCCTGGTTTAGATGATGAAAAAGACCATTGAATGGCTAACTGGTGTTTGCTTATCTTGTTACACTGACTTGTAACAAATGTGTTTAAAGATTCCAAATAAAATAGCCAAAAGAAGATAGAAAGGGAAAGCTAGAATAAAGTAACCATTATGTAACTAATAATCCCATCACTTTTGTCACATGGTTGATCACAGTATGCACAGCCTTTCACTAATTTTTTCATCCTTCACATTTATATTCTTACCTCTAAATACTGAGTTTTTTGAGATGGAAGCAACAATTAATCCAGCCAACATAAGCCATCCTGATAAATCCAAAGGGGTTTTGACAAACACAGCATAAAAAGTAACTAATCTCATAAGAAATGTAGCAGTAATCCAAAAGGAATAGATTAGACTTCTGAAATATACATGTGACAGGGGTCTTTCCACTTAATTTGTGTGGAAATTGGTGTGGATTCTTGACAAATCTTTTACCCTCTATCATTTATCATGTAGCTGTCCAATAAAAACTCCTTTGATACTTTTCCAGAGTTTTGAAATCTCCATGACAAATTTTAAACTTTGAAAAGTATCAAACTTCTTTGATACTTTTCCAGAGTTTTGAAATCTACATGACAAATTTTAAACTTTCATTGCCTTTTTGGAGTAAGGCAGTATTTTCCACATCCAAGTTGCTGCCTGGCCAAATCCACAAACAGGGATGTTATTAAGGAAAGTCTTCATTGGACTGTAGGTGAGATGAGATGACCCTAATCATCACGACTGTACAACCAATAGAAATTTACTCCAAAATTTCATTTACTCTTACAAATTGGGTGCCCAAATAATAAAAAGGGAGAATTAAAGAGACGCTTTTATGTTGCTTGTGTTTTTTGGTAAACATACACTGTTGAGTTATCTATTGAGCATGCCAGAGGCTAATGAGAAAATTTGTGACTGAAAATTGTGGAGCCAGACTTAACCTTCTGTTTTCTCCTGGTAGAGGAGAGCAAACAGTTAAAAGGCTGAGGGTGAGTGGCAGAATGACAATAGCTTTGTTAACCTGACTCTACTGTAGATTAGATGATCATTGCCTGAAATGCCAGCTTCTGGTTGGCTGTAAGAAAATGCCTTTTTCTCATTTCACTCACCAGTTTCTCCCTCCATTTAAATGGTAATTACACATTTATAATGCGTTGCAAGTATGTCCAGTTTTACTCAGAATCCTCTGGGAGCTCTAGAAACTAGTGCTTTCATAATGAGGGATACTCTTTTGGAGTTATTTCTTTGCTTGGGAAGATCTTGGTTCTATTAATTTTTTTCTACTTTCACTTGTCCTTTTTTTTTGTTTCCCTCAAAACCAATAGGATTTTTCCAATCCAATAGTGAGCCCTGGCAAAATTGAATAATGATATTCAAGTCATGTAACTTTAAATAACATCTTTATTTTAAGTATCTTTTAATTACCTTGGTAGTTGCTGCAAATTAATTTGGTATTATTGTTTTCCCAAAAGTAAATCAGACTAATTTCCAGTAAAATCACCCCCCCATTTTTCCCTTTTCAAAATTATATTCTTATATATATATATATATATATTTTTTTTTTTTTTTTTTTTTTTTTTTTTTTTTTTTTTTTTTTTTGCTGTACGCGGGCCTCTCACTGCTGTGGCCTCTCCCGCTGCGGAGCACAGGCTCCGGACACACAGGCTCCGCGGCCATGGCTCGCGGGCCCAGCCGCTCCGCGGCATGTGGGATCTTCCGGGATCGGGGCACGAACCCGTGTCCCCTGCATCGGCAGGCGGACTCTCAACCACTGCGCCACCAGGGAAGCCCTATTCTTATATTTTTGAAAAATCTAATGGTTAGGGCCTTCCCTGGTGGCATAGTGGTTAAGAATCCACCTGCCAATGCAGGGGACACGGGTTTGAGCCCTGGTCCAGGAAGATCCCACATGCTGTGGAGCAGCTAAACCCGTGCACCACACCTACTGAGCCTGTGCTCTAGGGCCCACAAGCCACAACTGCTGAGCCTGCGTGCCACAACTACTGAAGCCTGTGAGCCTAGAGCCCCTGCTCTGCAGCAAGAGAAGCCACCGCAATGAGAAGCCCTCACACCACAACAAAGAGTAGCCCCCACTCGCCGCAACTAGAGAAAGCCCGCGCACAGCAATGAAGACCCAACGCAGCCAAAAATAAAATATAAATTTTTAAAAAATCTATGGTTAACTCTGATCCTGCATCTTTCCTTTTTCCCCTCTTCTCTCTGTGCTTGATATTTAGTTCAAGATTCATTTTGGTATTCAAATCAGTGCCTACTTATTTCATTAGGTTTAATATTTTATCTTGACTTTCCAAATAACTTGAATGCAATAGAAATACCAGGCAAAACCTAATGATCTGGTGAAATTAATAATGACAAGTACTAAATATGAATCTCTCAACATATTCCTGACCTAGTACTTATTTAAGCAATCATTTTATATCAATAACTTTTATCTTTCTGATATCAAGATTATTTTTATTTAAACCTCCATCAAATTCTTTGAGGAACAAGCATTTTTTGCCAAGTTATTTATAATAGGTAGGATTAATAGTTATACAAAGATAAATGTTGATAAAATATAATGCAGGAATAACTTTTTTTTTATAAGTGTATATAGTGATGGTTTCTGTCAAAATGGTGTCTAAATGAAATAGAACCATATAAATGAGACCCTGTGAGTAATTCTTAAAAATTAGTGAAGGCAATAACATTTTTCTCAAGGGACTCCTCCTAAAATGTGACAAGTGCTTTTTGGGAGATGGGGGAGTTCTGTGGTCAGCTTTATAAGGTGCCTCTGGAATTTACTCACTGTAAGATCTCAGGTAAATTGCTTAATATCTCTGAGCCTTGATTTCCTCATGCATATAGGAATAATAATAACCACTTTGTAAGGAAGTTGAGGGAAAATGTAGGAAAAGCTCTTGGAATATAATATACAGTCAATATGTGGTAGCTCCTGGGCAAGGGAAGGAGCCAGGCAAGATACTACAATGAAGTAGGAGTCTAGTCCCTGAACCAGCAAGATCCTAGGTTCTAATCTCTGCCTACCACTTTTTTTTTTTTTTTTTTTTTTTGCGGTATGCGGGCCTCTCACTGTCGTGGCCTCCCCCGTTGCGGAGCGCAGGCTCCGGACGCGCAGGCTCCGGACGCGCAGGCTCAGCGGCCATGGCTCACGGGCCCAGCCGCTCCGCGGCATATGGGATCCTCCCAGACCGGGGCACGAACCCGTATCCCCTGCATCGGCAGGCGGACTCTCAACCACTTGCGCCACCAGGGAGGCCCTGCCTACCACTTTTGAATTGTTTAATGCTAAGCAAATTATTTATATACTAAGTCGCCCTATATGAAAGGGAAATAACAATACTATAAAAGTTGTGTGAGAAGTAATTTTTTATAGTGCTTGGCATATAGTAGGTACTCAATAAATGGTTCTATTATTGCCTGTTATGTCACTGTAGGTCTGTAGGCACTATGGGAACATATAGAGGAACCTTACAGTTACCTTTAGGCACTTAAAATCTTTCAAGGAAGAGAAGACCTTGAGATAAGTATGTTTAGGTAGTACAAAATATAGTATAGTAAGTTCCACAAACAGGGGTCCATAGGTGCCTAAGTGTTGAGTTAAAGTCTATATAACTCATATTCATAGGGCTCAAGTAAGACTTCACGGAAGCAATCATGTCAGCTCAGCTGAGTTTGAAGAGTGGTCAGAATTATCAACAGACGGAGATTAAAGCTGTTAGGGGAGGGAGTTTGGGAGAAAGGAAACAGAAGGAGCAATGAAAGTCATGAAGGTGAAAAAGCACAGTTATACATGAGTAAAATAGTAAATAAATTCTACTATTTCTTTAAAGTATAAGGGACAGGGAAGGTGCAGGATTAATGGCTGATACTTACTGGGCACTCATGTGCCTGGCACTGTTCTAAGGACTTTAATTCATTGAATCCTCAAAACAGTCCCATGAGAAATGTCTTAGTACTTCATAGATAAGGGAATAGAGCCCTTATAGTGCTTATATGTGAAATAGAAGATGATGTCCTTTCTTCTGAGCCTGTAGCAGCCCTGTGCTGAGACACAGCTTGGTGAGTGGTGCATGGGCTACACTTCTACCCCCGCTCACCCCTCACTCTCAGCCAGATGCTTCACTCAGGACCCCTCAGCCTACACTAGTGCGTGCAGCAGTCCTGCTTAGTGTCTTAAAGCTGGGCAATCTGGGTCCAGGGTCTGAGCTTTTAATCATGATGCTATGTGATGAGAAAGGTACCTGGTCCTTATTTGCGGGTAATCTTGAAATCCCCACTTAGGAATTTGAGCTTTGTTTTAAAAGTAAAAGGAGACATTGACTTTAATTTGAAGAAATGTAGAGGCACTTTTTAGCAAAGGTGAGGAATAACAATCATTTATTTGTAAGGAAATATATCTCGATGGTATTATTGGGGTGGGGACAGGGAAATGGGATGGGTGGGTGATTTAGAGAGGGGAGATTCAGGCAGGAAGACAAGTTAGGAGAGTGCCAGTCATTCAAGTGGGCACAGGTGAAAGCCCAAATGGGAATGGTGGCATGAAATTGGGAGGAGACTTGAATGACATTTTAGATTAGAATTCACAGACCCTCTTGATCATTTAGAAGTAGAGTGTCAAAAGGAGGAGCTGAAGGAGATTTCAAGGCTTCCAACTTGGGTAACTGGAAGACAATGATGCTGTTAAGATAAAGAAGGAAAACAGGAGGAAGGGCAAGGACATTTTGGTGAGAAGGATAAAGTTTTCATGTTGAATGGCAAGACATGCATGTAGAAACTCCAACCAAGAGTTAGGACTGTGGGTGTGGAGCTGGGGAAATTTGAGCTGAAGAGCTAAATGAAGAAAGAGTCTACATGAAGCCATGGGTGTGGGTGAGAGCAATTGTGGAGTATGTCAAGAGAACAGAAGGACAAGAAAGCCTTAATCTAGAGTGTGGAAAGAAGTTATGGTGTCACCCGAGAAGATGGAGCAGCGGCCCAGAGTAATTAAGTCAGAATAGAGCAGAGCTAAGGTATAGGACAAGGGTGGGCAGGAACACCAAATGTGTGGCACAGGCAAAGTTGCTCATACACATAATCTATTTTGTAAACTGCAACAATGCCTTTAAACAATTAGGATGTTTCAGGATACTAAGGAGCACTGTGGTGCATATTAGGTACTATGGTAGCTGAAAATAGATTGCAGCTTTCTACAGTGCATTTTCTATCCTATGAGAAGGGTCATGTGCAATAAGTGATTTATCTTACAGGACAGAGGTTGCCTGGAGCATCATGTAGAGAAGAAATCTGAGTAATGCCCAGGCTCAGTGGGAAAGAACATTAGAATCTATTAGCAATATTGACCCTCTGTGGTGGGAGTGGGGAATACTGTGTCAAAGTTGGTCTTTTCTGGATTAGATGCTTCCTAAGGTATTGTTAAAGCTCTTAAGTTTCTGTGATCATCAGAGCCTAGTTTATCATACACATCAACCTTTTTAAAAAAGGCAAATGACTCCTCATGATTTTGTAGCACAATTTTCCAATGAGGCTTGCAAAATAAGACTGAATGTCAGGTACTCTAGAGTGAATGAATGAAGAAAAATTATGTGCATTCAATAGGGTAAATAAGGGAGAGTCAGCACACACCTTCAACTCAGCTGGTTCCTAATAAAAGGGTTAGGTGTGTGTGTGTGTGTGTGTGTGTGTGTGTGTATTCAGTTGTTTGGGACTTCAGATAAATGTTCTAATGGGAGTATGGTGGTAATATGTGAAGGAATTGAAAGTAATTGCTTTTTACAGAAAGAGGAAAAAAGTTATTTAAATTTCTCCAGTCAAGAATTTCATTATAGAAAGCCACAGGCGGGGAACATAAAAAGCCAATGCTGGGCTTCCCTGGTGGCGCAGTGGTTGAGAGTCCGCCTGCCGATGCAGGGGACATGGGTTCATGCCCCTGTCTGGCAAGATCCCACATGCCGCGAAGTGGCTGGGCCCGTGAGCCATGGCCGCTGAGCCTGCGCGTCCGGAGCCTGTGCTCCACAACAGGAGAGGCCACAACAGTGAGAGGCCCGCGTAACACACAAAAAAAAGAAAAGGCAATGCTGAGCTGGATTATTCACTGAGGAGAATTCATAGTAACCACATTAATAAAGTTTTAGATGAGACTCTTCACTGTTGTATGTGAATAACTATTGCAGAGAAGCTTTTATTTTATAAGTATTCATTATCATAGAAATTTACTGTTCTTAGTCTTGAAAAAGTTGTCCATAAACACTTTTGGAAAATGCCATTGTAATTTAAATACCTATTGGAATTAATTTTAAAAACAATTTTGCTTTGCAGAATCTAGAGCTGTAGCCCTTTGTGTTTCTTCTAACATATCTACTGTATTATATGAATTTACACAAATCATTTCATCTCTGTGTCAGAATATAACTCCTTGAGGGCAAGGGCAGTATTTCATCACTATACCATTGACATCGCTATGTGTAGTGCCTCTCCCTAGTCTCCTCTGACTTTTCTTCCTCTCCGCTGACATTTTCAAGAGTCAGCTTTCATAACCCCTCAGATGAAGGTGTGGGACATGGTATCTGCCATCAAAAAACTTAAAATCCGGTTGCTGAGAGAATAGTCACCAGAAATAGCTAATGAACAAGGGAGGTAATTAATAACTTAGAGAATAGGTCCACAGTAATTGCTATTTCAAAACCTTGATTTCATTTTCATTCCTTCTTCAGCCACAGATAAATTCTCAATGATGTAGGCAAGGACTTTCAAGAGATATGACAACATATAGTAACTCTACTATTACTATTTCCTTTGCACACTTACTGTCTCTTTCCCTGTATTTTTGTTCTCACTGTTATTTATTTATTTATTTTTCTGATGAGGAGCTCTTGTACCAATTCCTTATATTCATTTGTCAAAATGCTAACTTTTTTTTTTCGAATCTCATCTTCAATGCCACCTTCAAACACATTTTCCTGATCTCCCTTAAGCAACTGTTATGTCTTGCTTTTTTCAGATCACTTTCCTTTCCACTCTCTCTTGGTACTTATCTTAAGGTGGAAATTGTGTTTTATTGGATAGAGTACAGAATATCGGCTATAGCATCGTTTGTGATATCTGGAGCACATATTAAACTCTCTCTGTCTCAGCTTCCTCATCTTTAAAATAGGGATAAAAATAATTGCTTGTGGGCTTCCCTGGTGGCACAGTGGTTGGGGGTCCGCCTGCCGATGCAGGGGGCATGGGTTCGTGCCCCGGTCTGGGAGGATCCCACATGCCGTGGAGCGGCTGGGCCCGTGAGCCATGGCCGCTGGGCCTGCGCGTCTGGAGCCTGTGCTCCGCAGCGGGAGGGGCCGTGGTGGTGAGGGGCCCACGTACCGCAAAAACTAATAATAATAATAATAATTGTTTACATAGCTGTGGTGATACAATGAGATAACATATGTAAAGTACTTATAACAGTGCCTAACACATAATGAATACTCAGTAAATAATGACTGTTCTGGCAACAGCTTACAGTTCCTGGCATATAGTAGGGTGTATGTTTTGATTTGAATAATAATGATAAAATTGAGTAAATAATGAGTTCATTTTGCTCTGATTCCAATAAGAGCAAAGGGAGTTAGAAAAAGATCAGGGTAGGGTGGATTTGATTGAATAAGCATTTATTGCATTTTGCTTTGTGCCAGGCACTGGGGATACAATGTGAACAAGACAGACAACATCAGGGAAAAGGGGCGATGTTGGTCAAAGGGTACAAACTTCCAGTTAAAAGAGAATAAGTTCTGAGGATCTCATGTGCAGCATGGTGATTATAGCTAGTAAGACCTTATTATATACTGGAAAGTTACTAAGAGAGTAGATCTGCAATGTTCTTACCACCCCCCCCAAAAAAAAAGAAATGGTAATTATGTGAGGTGATGGACGTATTAGCTAATGCTATGGTAATCATCATTTTGCAATATATAAGTGTATCAAATCAACACATTGTATACCTTAAACTTACACTATGTTATATGTCAATTATATGTCAATAATGGGAAAAAAAGACAATGATCCCAGTATAAATACAAAAGAAGTGAGGAGCAAAAGAAAATAATTTAAAAATTGTGACACTGCTGGAAAGAAGCAAAAGGACTGAAATTGGGGAAAGGAAGGTGGGGAACGTACTTGAGGTAAATAACAAAGGCATCGAGGGAGTGGAGTTTAAGCAAAGACCCAAATATGATGAGGAGTCAGCCAGCAGCAGAGTGAGGTGAAGGAAATACCAGGTGGAGGCTCCAAGGCGAGCTAGAGCTTGGGGTGTTGGAGAAACTGAAGTTCAGTGTGGCTGGAGTGAGCAAGGGTTGAGCTGGATACATAGGCAGGGGTCAGACTATGGAGGGATTTATAGGCCACTAAAAGCACTGTGGGTTGCATTAGATTTGACTGAGAGGGTTGGATGTTCAGCTGGGTTTAGGACTGTAAAATGTAGAGAAATATTTGGGAGTAGGCATCTGAGGTGGAAGAGCAAAGCCATGGGGTTGTGAGGAAGAATGGTGTCGGAGGAGACAACAAGTGGTCTGTGAAGTGGAGGAGTTGCACGGGGGCATATGAGAAACTATTCTCTTTTGGAGGCTATCATTCTACTGAACAGCTGCTGCCTTACAGTAATGGACTTTGACAGATTTTTCTCACAGCAGACGAAAAGTTAAGCTGATGTGGTGACCTTTTGGAATAGATGGTTTCTTTTCTGCCAGGTTGAACCTTTTCTGGGAATATTTGTGCTGAGTGAGCTCTTTGACCTTAGTACAGGGTGGGTAAATGCTATCCTTCACGAGCATTCAACTCTTTTCCTTTCATGTCAGCAGAAGGAAATAAATCATTTATGTTGGCTCAAGTAATTGTAACAGCTTTTCATTTCCAATTTACCCCAGTGTGTGTGACTAATTTGAGTTGATAATCACTGTTACCCACGCACAGCTTTTCAAGGGAAGGACCATGAGTTGGAGAACATTACGTTTCTATAGATTGGTGTAATGGCCTTGAATTTAAGCTTTCTAGTCTAAACGTGAAACCTGAGAGTTAACGCTGTATTACATTTCCAGTAATGACTGTGTCCTTTTTCTTTCAGATTTCCTTCAGGATTTTAACATCCTTACAGCCTCTTTGAGAATGACTGAACTTCCAAGTTCCCTTAAGTTAAAATTTTAAATGCTATTGAACATTTTTGTAGAGTATTTCATTACTTTTACATTGTGACTGTGCAGTAATTTGTGATTATAGGGTTAAAAAGCTCTTGAAACAAGATTTTATGGTTAGTTTAAAAGATTTTTTTAAAACTTTTGAATAATCTCCTTCCTAGCTAGCTTTACAATCTTAATATTCTTCCCTTTGAACATAAAGCGGTATAAAAATAGAATGTGCAAGCACCTGACATATAAATTTATATATGGCAGAAGGATTAGAGGCTACACCCCATGATTAGGTCTGGCGTTGCTGTTTTCTCATCAGTATGACCAGATGATAAACAAATACTCTAATCTTGTTTACATTTATTATTACAAAAATGCTCCACTATTCAGGATCTTCTGTACAATAGTAAATTTTAGGTAATGATCGATATTATTAGAATCTGTGTTGATGAATATATATCAATGATAATATATTTTTAATGCTATAGATAGTTTCAAATAAAAGAGGTAATGACTATTAACAATGTAAGAAAAATACTAGAGGTTTTTTTAATACAGTGAAATTATGCCAGGCTTGTTTCAATACCAAATAATTTCTTCATTAAAATTCAGTAATGTTCTGATATATTCATTAATAGGTATGTTTCATCAGTTTTTTTTTTTAACCTCTCCCTGTTGGGCAAAATTTGGAAAAAGAAGGCATAAACTTATATTTGATATTTTTGTTACTTTTAGTACTTTGATACAAAACTAATATGGCTTCAGTTAAACTGGGGGTGGGAGATGTGATACCAAAAATTGTGAAGAAAGTAATTGATTATCACAATGGGGGGAATAAAACTTGATTCTATATATATTTAGAAGTGTTCTCCCATGCTTGACCTAGAGGGGTGGGATAGGGAGGGTGGGAGGGAGACGCAAGAGGTAGGGGATATGGGGATATACGTGTACATATAGCTGATTCACTTTGTTGTACAGCAGAAACTAACACAACATTGGAAAGCGATTATACTCCAATAAAGATGTAAAAAGAAAAAAAATTGCCAGGAAAGACACATGAAAAAAAAAAGCAAAAAAGAAGTGTTCTCCCATGCTATCAAGGCTGGAATAACTTGAGCTAGGAAAAACCAAATTTGTTTAAGTTGAGGTGGCTGTAACTCTAGCAAGACAGACCTTACACTTGATCAAAGATTGATTTCTATGCCAGGCAGAAAATTTGACTTTGATTAGAGAACTGAAACAGCAATGCAGAAATAAGTAATCTCTTTTGTTCCACCAAAATCTGAGAACTTCCTGTCTTTTTTTCCCATGAAGTAATAAGCCTAAGCTTGCTCCTGTCTGTCTCTTTCTTTGCACTTTAGCTTGTTTCCTGGTGTTTGTCCTCACTTTATTCACTTCAACCCAGCTTTACTCAGGTATAATTGACAAATAAAATTACATATATAGGGAATTCCCTGGCGGTCCAGTGGTTAGGACTCTGTGCTTTCACTGCCGAGGGCCCAGGTTCAATCCCTTTTTGGGGAACTAAGATCCCACAAGCTGGGTGGGGTGGCCAAAAAAAAATTATATAAAAGAGTACAGCATGATGATTGATATGCATATATATTGTGAAATGATTACCATAATCAAGTTAATTCATACATCCATTACCTCACATAGTGACGTGTGTATGTGCGCGCGTGTGTGTGTGTGTGTGATGGGAATGCTTAAGACTACTCTTTTTGCAAATTTCAAGTTAAAATACAGTATTATTAAATAGTCACCATACTGTACATTATATCCACAGAATTTATTCATCTTATGACTGAAGGGTTGTATCCTTTGATGAGGATCTCCCCCCACCCCTAGCCTCTGGTAACCACCATTCTACTCTCTGTTTCTATGAGTTTGACTTTTTTTTTTTTTTTTAAGATTCCACCTATAAGTGAGATAATACAAGACAGTATTTGTCTTTGTCTGCCTTATTTTATGTAGCATAATATCTTCCAGGTTCATCCATGTTATCACAATGGCAGGATTTCCTTCTTTCTCATGACTGAATAATATTCCATTGTTATATGTACATATGTAATATATACATATCACCTAACATATACACATATAACATATATTGAGTATTTATAAAATTACACTTGCCAGATTTAAATATTTCTTTTTCATTAGAGGGATTCATATCTCAACAGCTAAGTTTCAGAATGTTAAAAATATATTCATTTTTTGTTAATACATATGGGCATTTTCACAAATCTTTCAAAATCTCAATAATTCATATTTTGGGGAGAGTTTCTTTTTTTTCTCCTTTCACAAAGATAAGTTCTAATTTGCTTCTTTGTTCAAAACAATTCAGTATAGACTGTGTTATCTTCTATATGTCATGTCACTGCTACTAAATTGTGAAAAACAAATCATGTTTTAATTACGTAACCTGAGTATGGCTTTTGATTTTCAATCATCCAAAAGAGGGCTTTTATAAATAAATACCAAAAGAAATAATAGGGGCTTCCCTGGTAGCGCAGTGGTTGAGAGTCCGCCTGCCGATGCAGGGGACACGGGTTCGTGCCCTGGTCTGGGAAGATCCCACATGCCGCGGAGTGGCTGGGCCTGTGAGCCATGGCCGCTGAGCCTGCGCGTCCGGAGCCTGTGCTCTGCAATGGGAGAGGCCACAACAGTGAGAGGCCCGCATACGGCAAAAAAAAAAAAGAAAAGAAATAATAAAATATTAAGCCATATTTAATTTATTTTATTTTAATTTTAATAGAATGTTTCAATTAATTTCTTCATTACTAGTCCTAATTAATTCATTTTAGAATTTGCCATAATTCTGTATTTACAAAAATTATTTACTGGGCTTCCCTGGTGGCGCAGTGGTTGAGGGTCTGCCTGCTGATGCAGGGGACACAGGTCCGTGCCCCGGTCCGGGAAGATCCCACATGCCACGGAGCGGCTAGGCCCGTGAGCCATGGCCGCTGAGCCTGCGCGTCCGGAGCCTGTGCTCCGCAACGGGAGAGGCCACAACAGTGAGAGGCCCACGTACCGAAAAAAAAAAAAATTTACTGACTATTTTTTTTTTATTAGTTTCTGCTTTATAACAAAGTGAATCAGTCATACATTATATATATATATATATATATATATATATATACATATATATATATATATATATATATACACACATATACATCTGTTTACTGACTATTTTTTAAAACTTTTTTCTCAATCACTTATTTATATAGTCAGATTGAATAATTATCAATATATCATAATTCCAAAATGAACAATACTATATTTATAGGATTAATGATTTTGGAGTTGTTTGGTGTTAAGTGAAATTATGAATAACCTTGTTCTCTGTGCTCTGTTTGACATTTTCCTTTCATCACCTATCAGGGAATCTAAAAAAGTAAAGTGTAACTCAGCTGGCTGTCTTTGAAGAATAATAATTTGAAATGAGAGTAAGTTGATAGTGTAGTAATGGTCTGGTGATAGCTTTCCCAGGAGACATCTTATGCAAAAATGATGGAGGTCTGCCCATCACTGCACACAGAATGCTGACATTCTTGACTTTAATAGGAAAGCATTTATCTTTTGCACCTGCTCCAGTATATGAATAGCTGTCATGTACTCCAACAAAAGAGAGGAGAACTGTCACTGTGATTTAAGAAATATACATTGGTATAAGAAAAAGCAAAATGTTTTGAGCACTTAGAATTTATTTTTCTTGCTCTATTATGCCTGGTTTCTACAGTGAATTATTTAAGTTATACTTAATAGTATTAGAATTTTCCTACTGAGTCCATCAGTATGACTTCATCATTATAGAAAGCACTTTGAATTATTAAAGAGACCCTGCATGTGTGCTTCAGGAATAAAAGGTTGTGCATTTATGATTACTGGATTTTCAGTGGTGTGTAACAAAATGAAACACCTAGATAAAGTGTAAGTGCAGTTTTTACAAGCATATCAGTAAGACAAAATTTGAGGTTTATAAAGTTAAAACTTATTCTTAAAAATTCACTGATTCAAAGAAAACAAGTAAAATAATGGAGTAAAATGCATATTGAAATTGATTATTGGAAAAACAGAAGGTTTTCTTAAAGGTTTTTAGATTCCTGACAAGTTGACAATGGAACCAGAGCCTTTAAATGTGTTAAAGTATTGAAATGTTACTGCTTTTCCACACATTTTTATTTCTACATATTACTGTTGGGCCTCCCTGGTGGCGCAGTGGTTGAGAGTCCGCCTGCCGATGCAGGGGATACGGGTTCGTGCCCCGGTCTGGGAGGATCCCATATGCCGCGGAGCGGCTGGGCCCGTGAGCCATGGCTGCTGGGCCTGCGTGTCCAGAGCCTGTGCTCCGCAACGGGAGAGGCCAAAACAATGAGAGGCCCACATACCGCAAAAAAAATAAAAAATAAAATAAAAAAATAAATAAATATTACTGCTTTACTGGGTGAAATTATGAAAGAAACCTGTTAGATCTTTTTTACATTTATGTTTTCCCAGCAGGTGTTTCCTCCCATGGCATTTTACATGCTGATTTTTCTTCTCTTGCTGTCTTTCAATTTTAACTTTCCTTCTAAAACTACACAAGAGATTTCAAGATTATGTACACACACACACATAGCTTGTGTGTATACATATATAAAGTATAGCTATAATTTAATCTGACTCATCTTTTAACAAACACTAAACCAAAATTAATTTTCTCCCTTGAGAATATTCATCATTTGAAGTTATTCACTTATTTCACTCCTGCTGATATTACTTAAAATGTCTTTGGACCTATTCCTTTGAAATGTCTTTAAAAACCTGCAGAACATATAAAATACATCTTCATTTTTTATGAATGGTTGAGAGATGGCAGACAGGCATTCAGAGCCATATGTGATGAGAACAGGTAACTGATTGTTTCAGATAATCCGTTTTTGGTCCAAGTCAGGGATATGCTATGAAGAACTTGTTGTGTGTTTGGGAGAGGAAAAAATGAAAAGACAGGGAGGGAAAGGAGGGGCCCAAATTGATTATGATAGGATAACAATTTGAAAAGAAAAATTCAAAAAGATTTTAGCAGTTGTTGAAAAAAGCTTTGAATTTTCCATGGTGACTGTTTTGAAAGAATGCAAACATTTGGAAGTACTGGCAGCCCCTGAAACACTGAGGTTTTATATGATTTTCATTTGTACTTCTGAGCTCATATCTATATTGGGATTTAAAGTAAACAGCATATAAATCAAAACTGAATCTGATTAATTCTTCCTAAGACTCTTTCACTCATCTGACATCAGTCTGGACAAAAGCCTTACTCTCCACCTTGTACCATCCTGTTTGGTTCTTACTGGGGAGGCAGCTTTGTGGGTTTTTTAAAAATATATTTATTTATTTTTTTAGGCTGCGCTGCTTGGCTTGTGGGATCTTAGTTCCCCGACCAGGGATCAAACCCCAGGCCCATGGCAGTGAAAGCCCGAGTCCTAACCACTAGACCACTAGGGAATTCCCACATCTTAGCTTTGTTGAGTTTCTGAAAACTCTTGAGTTGTATAGATAATGCTGAATCAAGATGGCTCCAGGAAATGTCAGCTTTGAACAGAGGAAGCAAAGTAAATTTAGCAAAGAGGAAAAGAGCCTAGATTCAGAGAGAGTCTCCATTCTAACCAGAACTTTGGGTGGTTTTCACCTTAGGAAGATACGATCTGGAGAGGGATCAAAAATGAGCAATTTAATACAAGCTGCTAACTGAAATTTCATACTAATTATCGAGTTTCTCTATGTCTTACCTCATGAGATTGAGTGGTATGCTTGGAAGAGGAGATCAAGTTTTAGATTTAGGAAACCTAGTCCTAATTTCAGTTCTGACCCTAAAGTATTTGTGATCGTGACAAATTAAAGAAAATGGTGTTTTTCTGATTTTCTAAATTGATCTTTTGAGTTAGATAAGGAATTTAAACAAGCCAACCACAGCAAAATGAATTGTCCAAGATCATAATGGGTTTAAGACATGGAGGTAGGCTTGGAAAGATACAGCTTTTGTCTCATAAGAAAGCTGCTTCTCTGTGAGATAATAGCTCAGAAATTTTCTTTCAATTTGTCTAAAATCATACAAGAAAGAGGTTACTGTGCTAGAAAAGACATCCCTGTCAGTGAAACTGAACAATTCTGGAGGAAAATGCTTTTTCAGCTGTACCACAATAAACCAGAAAAACTTGGTTTTAAAGTTAAGGATAAAGTATGCTTTTTATTATCCTTTTAGTTGGTTCAAACACTTCCACTGATTTCCAGCTCAAATGTTTACTTTGTTCATCACAGTGAAAATCCCAAATCACATAAGATTATACTAAAGGCAGTCTTCTAGTCATCTGGAAATCAAATACTAAAACCTTAGGGAAACAGGTTCCATTTTTAAGAAGAATTTTGTGTCCAATGTTTAATCCTAACAACATTTGAGACCCTACTCTCTACAGAGCATTATAGGTTATTCAGAATAATCGCAATAACTCTTCATATAAAAATATGACACAATACCCCTGGACATCATTTACTGTAGATACAGATTCTAGCTAATAGGATGTTTCATGTTCTCTTGGATAAACTTCATGCTCTATCCCACAGACAGAGGTTGTTTCATTTGAAAAGATAATTACAATAGAAAAAAATCAGTGGAGTATATATAAACATTAGCAATTGCCAATATTTTTTTCTAATTTTATGTATTTTTAGCCAATAATAAAGATATTTTGTTCATATAACTCCCTTTTTTTAATTCTGAAATTTTACTGACTTGATTTTTCTTACTTGAAAATTCTTCCAAGATTCTCATAAAAAAACAAACACAACAAATAGGGACTGTGGCTAGTCTCAGTCTTTTCACAACTGGAATGGTTTTTTTTTTCCTAATCTTGTATCAACTTTTATGTTGAGAAATGAGAGTTAAATCAAAATTTTTAAAACAGATACACACTACTATATATTATAAAATAGATAAACAGCAAGGATATACTGTATAGCACTGGAAGCTATATTCAGGATCTTATGATAACCTATAATGGAAAAGAATCTGAAAAAGAATAGATATGTATAAGTATGTATAACTGAATCACTTTGCTGTACAACTGAAACTAACAACATTGTAAAACAACTATACCTCAATTAAAAAAAAACTAGAAGGGGAAAAATGATTTTTTTAAAAAGCCAATATTTGTTTTGTTTTTTACAAGAAGAGGGCAGAAAAACAAAGCATCCATAGTTCAAAATGCATAATCAAGAGCTTCCCTGGTGGCACAGTGGTTGAGAGTCCGCCTGCCGATGCAGGGGACATGGGTTTGTGCCCCGGTCTGGGAAGATCCCACATGCCGCGGAGCGGCTAGGCCCCTGAGCCATGGCCACTGAGACTGCGCGTCCGGAGCCTGTGCTCCGCAACGAGAGAGGCCACAACAGTGAGAGGCCCGCGTACCGCAAAAAAAAAAAAAAGAAAAATGCATAATCAAGTGTCTTTCATTCTCTCCCAATTGTCTCAAAGATGACTGGCAAACTTTCTCCAAAAGAGCCCTCAGCATTCTATAATATTACACTTTCTGATTTGTTGTACTAAGGGAAAAAGAAAGGCTAGAATTGTTTTAGGAGGAGGGACCGTTTACAATGTTCTATGAAAGTGAGTCATTTTAAGTACAGTGTTATGAGATAGTTACTGTATTGTACTATTTCATATATACTATGTATACTACTTGATACATACCGTATGTGTGTGTATGTGTAAATTTTAAACATAGCATTTTGCTAACTTTTATAAAAAGTTTGAACCTCAGATCCCTTAATCAAGAATGTAACTTTTACCATATTTTTTCTTTGGGAAAAATATCAACTTGAATTATTATTATTAGCTTACATAGTAACAAGAATAAAATTTTATGTAACTTTATGTTAACAAAGCATCATCATGACCTATAACCCAATGAAGGGCTATTTTTCTTCTTTCCCCATATCACTCTCTCTTTATCTCCTTCATTCTTCTCCCCCACCAGTTTTATTGAGATTTAATTGACATATAACATTGTTTTAGATATACAACATAATTATTTGATATATATATATATATATATATAGCAAAATGACGACCACATAGCATTAGCTAACACCTCCATCACTTCACGTAGTTACAATTTTTTTTTTTTCCGGTACGCGGGCCTCTCACTGTTGTGGCCTCTCCCATTGCGGAGCACAGGCTCGGGATGCAAAGGCTCAGCGGCCATGGCTCATGAGCCTAGCTGCTCCACGGCATGTGGGATCTTCCCGGACCGGGGCATGAACCCGTGTCCCCTGCATCAGCAGGTGGACTCTCAACCACTATGCCACCAGGGAAGCCCATAGCTATAATTTTTGTTTGTTTTTTTGCTATTGAGTTGTATGAGTTCTTTATATTTTTTGAGTACTAACCCCTTATTAGATCTATGATTTGCAAATATTTTCTCCCATCCCATAGGTTACCTTTTCATTCTGTTGATGGTTTCTTTTCCTGTGCAGAAGCTTTTAATTCTGATGTAGTTTCACTTGTTTATTTTTGCTTTTTTTGTCTTCGTTTTGGTGTCAAATCCAAAAAGTCATTGCCAAGACTGATGTCAAAGAGCTTCCTGCCTATATTTTCTTCTAGAAGTTTATGGTTCAAGTCTTACATTCAAGTCTTTAATCCATTTTGAGTTGAGTTTTGCATATGGTGTAAGATAGTGGTCCAGTTTCATTCTTTTGCCTGCAGCTGTCCAGTTTTCCCAATACCACTTATTAAAGGGACTGTCCTTTCTCCATTGTATATTCTGGCTTCTTTGTCATAAATTAATTCACCTTATGTGCATGGGTTAATTTCTGGGCTCTGTATTCTGTTTCATTGGTTTATGTGTCTGTTTTTTATGCCAATACCATATGGTTTTGATTACTATAGCTTTGTAATATAATTTGAAATCCGGGAGCATGGTGCCTCCAGCTTTGTTTTCTTTCTCTAGATTGCTTTGACTATTCAGGGTCTTTTGTGGTTCCATACAAATTTTAGGGATGTTTGTTCTACTTCTGTGAAAAATGTCATTGGAATTTTGACAGGGGTTGCACTGAATCTGTAGATTGTTGTGAGTAGTATGGACATTTTAATAATATTAATTCTTCCAGTCAATGAGCACAGAATATCTTTCCACCTATTTGTTTCTTCTTAAGTTTCTTTCATCTATGTCTTATAGTTTTCAGTGCATAGGTCTTTCACCTCCATTGTTAAATTTATTCCTAGGTATTTTATTCTTTTTGATGCAATTACAAATGGAATTATTTTCTTAATTTCTCTTTCTGATAGTCTATTATTATTGCATAAAGATGTAACTGATTTTTAAATATTGATTTTGTATCCTGCAACGTTACTGAATGCATTTATTAGTTCTAACAGTTTTTGGTAGAGTCTTTAGGGTTTTCTTTATATAACATCATGTCATCTGCAAATAGAGACAGTTTTACCTCTGTTTTATTTGGATGTATTTTATTTCTTTTTCTTGACTAATTGTATGGCTAGGACTTCTAGTACTATGTTGAATAAAAGTGGCAAGAGTGGACATCCTTTTCTTGTTTCTGATCTTAGTAGAAAAGCTTTCAGTTTTTTAACATTGAGCATTTTAGCTATGGGCTTGTCATATATGGCCTTCATTATGTTTAGGTACGTTTCCTCTATACACAGTTTGCTGAGAGTTTTTATCATGAATGGATGTTGAATTTTGTCAAATGCTTTTTCTGCAACTATTGAGATGATCATATGATTTTTAAATTCATTTTATTAATGTGGTGTATCACATACACCATGTTCAAGTGGGATTTATTCCAGGGGTGCATGGATGTTTCAACATCCACAGCTCAAACCTTCATTTGCCTTTGTTTAGGCTACCATATGTCTCAGTTTGCCCAGGACAGTCCTACTTTATGCTGGTTGTCTTAGTGTAATTAAAATAGAGCCCCCTCAGATAAGCACATGAAAACATGTTCACCATCATTAGTTATTAGGAAAATGTAAATTAAAACCAAAATGAGATACCACTACACACTCACTAGAATGGCTAAAATTATAAACAAGCATTGACCATACCAAATGTTGGTGTGCATGTGGACCAAATATAATTTCAAAACACTGCTATAAAGAATGTTAAATAGTTCAATCACTTTGGAAAATATTTAATAGTTTCTTAAAAACTTAAATGCATCTACCATACCACCCAGCCATTCCACATCTAGATGTTTACATAAGAAAAATGAATGCATATGTCCATACCAAGACTTTTACATGAATGTTCATAGCAGCCTTATTTGGAATAACTCCAAAATGGAAACCCAAATGTCCAATAACAGGAGAATGGATAAACAATTACAGTATAGCTATACAATGGAATATTACTCAGAAATCCATAGGAAGAAATTTTTGATACATACAATCTGTAAGAATCTCTATGTGAAAGAAGTCAAACAATAAAAAAAAACCAAAGTGGATAATTCTATTTATATAAAATTCTATAAAATGCAAATGTGACAGAAAGCAGATCTGTGGTTGCCTGAAGATAGGGAAGATGGGGGTGAAAGGAAAGGTTACAAAGAGGAAACTTTTTGAGATGGTGACTATTTTTATAATCTTGACTGTGGCAATAGTTTCACAGGTGTATGCCAAAACTCATCAAACTATAACTTTTTTTATCATCATTATTTTTTAAATATAGAACACTTCACGAATTTATGTGTCATCCTTGCACAGGGGCCATGCTAATCTCCTCTGTATCGTTCCAATTTGAGTTTATGTGCTGCTGAAGCGAGCACAAACTATAAATTTAAAAATGCACAGTTTATCGTATATCAGTATACTTCAATTGGCTGTTAAAAGAAATAATGCCACCTTTCACTCTCAAAAATATTTCAGTTTGAATGTTGGTAATATTCTATTTCTTAGTCTGGATTTTATAGATGTTTTTATAAGATCTTAATTGGAGTATAATTGCTTTACAATGTTGTGTTAGTTTCCGCTATATAACAAAGTGAATCAACTATATGTATACATATATCCCCATATCCCCTCCCTCTTGCACCTCCCTCCCACTCTCCCTATCCCACCTGTCTAGGTGGTCATAGAAAACTGAGCTAATCTCCCTATGCGATGTAGCTGCTTCCCACTAGCTATCTATTTTACATTTCATAGTGTATATATGTCATTGATATTCTCTCACTTCATCCCAGCTTACCCTTCCCCATCCCTATGTCCTCAAGTCCATTCTCTACGTCTGCGTCTTTATTCCTGTCCTGCCCCTAGGTTTGTCAGGACTTTTTTTTTTTTTTTTTAGATTCCATATATATGTGTTAACATATGGTATTTGTTTTTCTCTTTCTGACTTACTTCACTCCATATGACAGACTCTGCGTTCATCCACCTCACTACAAATAGTTCAATTTCATTTCTTTTTATGGCTGAGTAACAATCCATTGTATATATGTGCCACATCTTCTTTATCCATTCATCTGTCAATGGACACTTATGTTGCTTCCATGTCCTGGCTATTTTAAATAGAGCTGCAATGAACATTGTGGTACATGACTTTTTTGAATTATGGTTTTCTCAGGGTATATGCCCAGTACTGGGATTGCTGGGTCATATGGTAGTTCTATTTTTAGTTTTTAAAGGAATCTCCATGCTGTTCTCCATGGTGACTGTATCAATTTACACTCCCACCAACGGTGCAAGAGGGTTCCTTTTTCTCCACACCTTCTTCAACATTTATTGTTTGTAGATTTTTTGATGATGGCCATTCTGACTGGTGTGAGGTGATACCTCTTTGTAATTTTGATTTGTATTTCTCTAATGATTAATGATGTTGAGCATCCTTTCATGTGTTTGTTGGCAATGTGTATATCTTCTTTGGAGAAATGTTTATTTAGGTCTTCTGCCCATTTTTGGATTGGGTTGTTTGTTTTTTTGATATTGAGCTCCATGGGCTGTTTGTATATTTTGGAGATTAATCCTTTGTCAGTTGCTTCATTTGAAAATGTTTTCTCCCATTCTGAGGGTTGTCTTTTCATCTTGTTTATGGTTTCCTTTGCTGTGTAAAAGCTTTTAAGTTTCATTAGGTCCCATTTGTTTATTTTTGTTTTTATTTCCATTTCTCTAGGAGGTGGGTCAAAAAGGATCTTGCTTGATTTATGTCACACAGTGTTCTGCCTATGTTTTCCTCTAAGAGTTTGATAGTTTCTGGCCTTACATTTAGGTCTTTAATCCATTTTGAGCTTATTTTTGTCTACAGTGTTAGAGAGTATTCTAATTTTATTCCTTCACATGTAGCTGTCCAGTTTTCCCAGCACCACTTATTGAAGAGGCTGTCTTTTCTCCATTGTATATTCTTGCTTCCTTTGTCAAAGATAAGGTGACAATATGTGCGTGGGTTTATCTCTGGGCTTTCTATCCTGTTCCATTGATCTATATTTCTCTTTTTGTGGCAGTACCATACTATCTTGATTACTGTAGCTTTGTAGTATAATCTGAAGTCAGGGAGTCTGATTCCTCCAGCTCCGTTTTTTCCCCTGAAGACTGCTTTGGCTATTCGGGGTCTTTTGTGTCTCCATACAAATTTTAAGACTTTTTGTTCTAGTTCTGTAAAAAATGCCATTGGTAATTTGATAGGGATTACATTGAATGTGTAGATTGCTTTGGGTAGTATAGTCATTTTCACAATATTGATTCTTCCAATCCAAGAACATGGTATATCTCTCCGTCTGTTTTTATCCTCTTTAATTTCTTTCATCAGTGTCCTATAGTTTTCTGCATACAGGTCTTTTGTCTCCTTAGGTAGGTTTATTCCTAAGTATTTTTTTCTTTTAGTTGCAATGGTAAATAGGAGTGTTTCCTTAATTTCTCTTTCAGATTTTTCATCAGTAGTGTATAGGAATGGAAGACATTTCTGTACATTAATTTTGTATCCTGCTACTTTACCAAATTCATTGATTAGCTCTAGTAGTTTTCTGGTAGCATCTTTAGGATTCTCCACGTGTAGCATCATGTCATCTGCAAACAGTGACAGTTTTACTTCTTTTCCTATTTGGATTCCTTTTATTTCTTTTTCTTCTCTGATTGCTGTGGCTAAAACTTCCAAAACTATGTTGAATAATAGTGGTGAGAGTGGGCAACCTTGTCTTGTTCCTGATCTTAGAGGAAATGGTTTCAGTTTTTCTCCATTGAGAATAATATTGGCATTGGGTTTGTCATATATGACCTTTATTATGTTGGGGTAGGTTCCCTCTATTCCTACTTCAGGAGAGTTTTTATCATACATAGGTGTTGACTTTTGTTGAAAGCTTTTTCTGCATCTATTGAGATTATCATATTGTTTTTATCCTTCAATTTGTTAATATGGTGTATCACATTGACTGATTTGCGTATATTGAAGAATCCTTGCATCCCTGGGATTAATCCCACTTGATCAGGGTGTATGATCCTTTTAATGTGTTGTTGGATTCTGTTTGCTAGTATTTTTTTTTTTTTTTTTTTTTTTTTTTTTGCAGTACGCACGCCTCTCACTGCTGTGGCTTCTCCCGTTGCAGAGCACAGGCTCCGAACGCACAGCCTCAGCGACCATGGCTCACGGGCCTAGCCGCTCTGCGGCATGTGGGATCTTCCCGGACCGGGGCACAAACCCGTGTCCCCTGTGTCGGCAGGCAGACTCTCAACCACTGTGCCACCAGGGAAGCCTTTGATTATGCATTTTGAACTATGGATGCTTTGTTTTTCTGCCCTCTTCTTGTAAAAAACAAAACAAATATTGGCTTTTTAAAAAAGTCTATGCACCACCAGGGAAGCCCTGTTTGCTAGTATTTTGTTGAGGATTTTTGCATCTATGATCATCAGTGATATTGGCCTATAGTTTTCTTTTTTTTTTGTGACATCTTTGTCTGCTTTTGGTATCAGGGTGATGGTGGCCTCATAGAATGAGTTTGGGAGTGTTCCTCCCTCTGCTATATTTTGGAAGAGTTTGAGAAGGATAAGTGTTAGCTCTTCTCTAAATGTTTGATAAAATTTGCCTGTGAAGCCATCTGGTCCTGGACTTTTGTTTGTTGGAAGATTTTTAATCACAGTTTCAATTTCAGTGCTTGTGATTGGTCTGTTTATATTTTCTATTTCTTCCTGGTTCAGTCTTGGAAGATTGTGCTTTTCTAAGAATTTGTCCATTTCTTCCAGGTTGTCCATTTTATTGGCATATAGTTGCTTGTAGTAATCTCTCATGATCCTTTGTATTTCTGCAGTGTCAGTTGTTACTTCTCCTTTTTCATTTCTAATTCCGTTGATTTCAGTCTTCTCCCTTTTTTTCTTGATGTGTCTGGCTAATGGTTTATCAATTTTGTTTACCTTCTCAAACAACCAGCTTCTGGTTTTATTGATCTTTGCTATTGTTTCTTTCCTTTCTTTTTCATTTATTTCTTTTTTTCCAACATCTTTACTGGAGTATAATTGCTTCTTAATGTTGTGTTAGTTTCTGCTGTAGAACAAAGTGAATCAGCTATACATATACATATATCCCCATATCTCCTCCCTCTTCCATCTCCCTCCCACCCTCCCTATCCCACCCCTCTAGGTGGTCACAAAGCACTGAGCTGATCTCCCTGTGCTATGCGGCTGCTTCCCACTAGCTGTCTATTTTACACTGGTAGTGTATATATGTCAGTGCTACTCTCTCACTTTGTCCCAGCTTACCCTCCCCCACCATGTCCTCAAGTTTCATTTATTTCTGATCTGATCTTTATGAGTTCTTTCCTTCTGCTAACTTAGGGGTCTTTTTGTTCTTCTTTCTCTAATTGCTTTAAGTATAAGGTTAGGTTGTTTATTTGAGATTTTTCTTGTTTCTTGAGGTAGGATTGTATTGCTATAAACTTCCCTCTTAGAACTTCTTTTGCTGCATCCCATAGGTTTTGGGTCATCATGTTTTCATTGTCATTTGTTTCTAGGTATTTTTTGATTTCCTCTTTGATTTCTTCAGTTATCTCTCGGTTATTTAGTAGCATGTTTTTTAGCCTCAATGTGTTTGTATTTCTTACAGTTTTTTTCCCTGTAATTGGTATCTAGTCTCATAGCATTATGGTTGGAAAAGATACTTGATACGATTTCAGTTTTCTTAAATTTACCAACGCTTGATTTGTGACCCAAGATATGGTCTATCCTGGAGAATGTTCCATGAGCACTTGAGAAGAATGTGTATTCTGTTGTTTTTGGATGGAATGTCCTATAAATATCAATTACGTCCATCTTGTTTAATATGTCATTTAAAGCTTGTGTTTCTTTATTTATTTTCAGTTTGGATGATCTGTCCATTGGTGAAAGTGGGGTGTTAAAGTCCCCTACTATTATTGTGTTACTGTCAATTTCCCCTTTTATGGCTGTTAGCATTAGCCTTACATATTGAGGTGCTCATATGTTGGGTGCATAAATATTTACAATTGTTATATCTTCTTGGATCGATCCCTTGATCATTATGTAGTGTCCTTCTTTGTCTCTTGTAATAGTCTTTATTTTAAGTCTATTTTGTCTGATATGAGAATTGCTACTCAAGCTCTCTTTTGATTTCCATTTGTATGGAATATCTTTTTCGATCCCCTCACTTTCAGTCTGTATGTGTCCCTAGGTCTGAAGTGGGTCTCTTGTAGACAGCGTATATATGGGTCTTTTTTTTTGTATCCATTCAGCCAGTCTATGTCTTTTGGTTGGAGCATTTAATCTATTTACATTTAAGGTAATTATCGATATGTATGTTCCTATTACCATTTTCTTAATTGTTTTGGGTTTGTTTTTGGAGGTCTTTTCCTTCTCTTGTGTTTCCTGCCTAGAGAAGTTCCTTTAGCATTTGCTGTAAAGCTGGTTTGGTGATGTTGAATTCTCTTAACTTTTGCTTGTCTGTAAAGGTTTTAATTTCTCTGTCAAATCTGAATGAGATCCTTGCTGGATAGAGTAATCTTTGCTGTAGGTTTTTACCTTTCATCACTTTAAATATGTCCTGCCACTCCCTTCTGGCTTGCAGAGTTTCTGCCAAAATATCAGCTGTTAGCTTTATGAGGATTCCCTTGTATGGTATTTGTTGCTTTTCCCTTGCTGCTTTTAATATTTTTTCTTTATGTTTAATTTTTTTTTTTTCGGTAAGCGGACCTCTCACTGTTGTGGCCTCTCCCGTTGCGGAGCACAGGCTCCAGATGCGCAGGCTCAGCAGCCATGGCTCACAGGCCCAGCCACTCCGCGGCACATGGGATCTTCCCAGACCGGGGCACAAACCCGTGTCCCCTGCATCGGCAGGCAGACTCTCAACCACTGCGCCACCAGGGAAGCCCCTTTGTGTTTAATTTTTGATAGTTTGATTAATATGTGTCTTGGTATGTTTCTCCTTGGGTTTATCTTGTATGGTACTCTCTGCACTTCCTGGACTTGATTGACTATTTCCTTTCCCATGTTAGGGAAGTTTTCGACTATAATCTCTTCAAATATTTTCTCAGCCCCTTTCTTTTTTTTTTTTTTTTTTTTTTTTTTTTAGATAGTACATGTTTATTCACACATTAAGCTAAGAAAAATTCTTGCATGAAATAACTTACAACACCTCTCACCTTCTCCTTAGATTCTTTTTTTTCCACATATTTATTGTAGTATAATTGCTTCACAATGGTGTGTTAGTTTCTGCTGTATAACAAAGTGAATCAGCTATACATATATCCACATATTCCCTCCCTCTTGCGTCTCCTACCCCCCCTCCCTATCCCACCTCTCTAGGTGGTCCCAAAGCACCGAGCTGATCTCCCTGTGCTATGCAGCTGCTTTCCACTAGCTATCTATTTTACATTTGGTATTATATATAAGTCCATGCCACTCTCTCACTTTGTCCCAGCTTACCCTTCCCCCTCCCCATGTCCTCAAGTCCATTCTCCACGTCAGACCCTTTCTTCTTCTCTTCTTCTTCTGAGACCCCTATAATTCGAATATTGGCACATTTAATGTTGTCCCAGAGGTCTCTGAGACTGCCCTCAAGTTTTTCATTCTTTTTTATTTATTCTGCTCTGTGGTAGTTATTTCCACTCTTTTGTCTTCCAGGTCACTTATCCATTCTTCTGCCTCAGTTACTCTACTATTGGTTCCTTCTAGAGAATTTTTAATTTCATTTATTGTGTAGTTCATCCTTGTTTGTTTGCATTTAGTTCTTCAAGTTCCTTGTTAAACATTTCTTGTATTTTCTCCATTCTATTTCCAAGATTTTGAATCATCTTTACTATCATTACTCTAAGTTCTTTTTCAGGTAGACTGCCTATTTCTTCTTCATTTGTTTCCTCTAGTGAGTTTTTACCTTGCTCCTTCATCTGTTGCATATTTCTCTGTGTTCTCATTTTCTTTAACTTACTGTATTTGGGGTCTCCTTTTCGCAGGTTCGTAGTTTCTTTTTTCTTTTGGTGTCTGCCCCCAGTGGGTGAGGTTGGTTTAGTGGCTTGTGTAGGCTTCCTGGTGGAGGGGACTGGTGCCTGTGTTCTGGTGGGTGGGGCTGGATCTTGTCTTTCTGGTGGGCAGGGCCACATCCAGTGGTGTGTTTTGTGGTGTCTTTGAACTTAGTATGATTTTAGGCAGCCTCTCTGCTAGTGGGTTGGGTTGTGTTCCTGTCTTCCTAGTTATTTGGCACAGGGTTTCCAGCACTGGGGCTTGCTGGCCGTTGGGTGGAGCTGGGTCTTAGTGTTGAGATGGAGATCTTTGGGAGAGCTCTCGCCAATTGATATTATGTGGGGCCAGGGGGTCTCTGGTGGTCCAGTGTCCTGAACTCATGTCTCCCACCTCAGAGGCTCAGACCTGACACCAGGCCAGAGCACCAAGACCCTGTCAGCCACATGGCTTTAAACTTCCTTCCTTGTGAGCCCCCGGAGGCGAAGTTGATTTGCCAACCAAGTTCCCTCTTCTCCATTCTCTGGCCATTGACTCAGGCATGTGCTGTTAGTATCTCAGCCTAGGTTTCCTTGATGGCAGTGGGAATCCAACAGGGAAAGAACCTTCCCCGCTGAGGCAGGGGGCTTCGGCTGGGCTAGGACCCAAGGGGAGGCGTCCATACAACCAATTCAGGAATGCCACCTCTCACCATGGCTCTCGGCCCTTCTCTCCTCCTTCCCCTCCAATTTTATAGATTTTAAATCTGGTTATTGTTTTCATAGATTTATTCAGTTTTTGAAAAATCCATTTATGATATGTACACTTTTCTGTGTATATGTTAAACTTCAACCAAAACTTCCTCGCAAAGGACCTGAAAGAATTTCTGAGGGCAACATGCAGAAAGTGTCCCAGTTGGACAATAAATTATAGGCTATTCTTTGTGTTTTTATTTTTTCTACTTTAGAGAATAGAAAACTAAGATTTGGAAACACCTTGTAAAAAGCCACAAAAATAGTAAATATTTCAGTGGAGACTTCAGACAGGTTTTTCTTTCCTGAAAAATCTAGGTGCTTTCCTGTGCTTTTCCACCCAGTAAATGAACTGGCTTATCTTTAACAAAGGTTTGTTATGTTAAAAAATAACAAGCCTTATTCCTTTATACATTTATATCATAATTCATGATTACATTAGATTCCTTCAGAGCTAAAGAATAATATTCATTTCAATATTTATAGCAAATTTTGGAACACAGAGCAACTGACCCCTTCTCAGTTAGTACAACAGTCTGGTAGCAATATGGTCTTTGGGAAAATCAACTGTAATAAAAAAGGATTTTAAGGAAACAAAAGACCTCCCACTAGTGGAGAATGTAATTCTGATCATAGGATGAAATGACCAGTAGAGAAAATAATATATTCATCAGCCTTTTGAGATACAGTGAACACTTAAGAAAAAACTCCATGCATTGATGTGGATTTTTATGTATTTTGGTGGCAGCAACTCAGTGTATAAATCTTTTCTCTTGGAAGATCTTTGATTACCCCGGTTTAAAAAAAAAAAAAAGGGAAAAAGAAACAAGTCTTCAACGTTAAATAGCAATTTAGTTTAGAAATTGATTAATATGATAAAATAATTAAACTGACTTAAGGAATATGGCTTATAGCATTTTAATATACACTCCCCAAAGATTGTTATATTAGTATGATGCTTTGCATACAGTAGGCCCTCAAAGTGGAGCAGACTAATTTTAGTTCATAGCCAGTTTAGGGAAAGGATAGGGAAGGAGGAGGTGGTAAGGCAGACAGGGAAGAGGAGGGAAAATTTAGGTGCAGTAGAGCAAGAGGCAGCAGAAGAAATGCTCTGTAGGTTCTAAGATAAATCATTTCCAGTGATCTCTAGCTGTTACTTGAGGCTTTGGGCTCCTAATTATAGAAGATTTTATTGGTTGCCTACTCAATATCTATTTCTCTGCACACGTGTGCTAAAACCATGACTCTGATTTTGTTCAAATAGCCACTCTCCTCCATGTGGCCACATACTAGTGAGAGGCTGGCCATATCCCAGCCCCAGAAGGTAAATCCTAATTGCTCTATGGCATTCTTATTTTACTTGCCATTGTTTTAGAAAGGACACATGACCCAGTCAGAAATGAGAAATCTGCTAGAAGCCTCTAGGAAAGGCTTTCTTACTCTTAAACAAGACACAAGAAAGACAGCTTCCTCATCTTTAGTTGGGCAATATTATATCTAGGTGTGATTCCCAGAGCTGCTTCAGCTACTTTCCTATCATGAGATAAGCATGTAGAAAAAGTTGATACCTTGAAGGAGGCAGAACTGAAAACTGGAAATTACCTAGGTCCTTAAGTGGTGTCATTAAGCCACTAATTTACCCATCCTTGGGGTTGCTACTAACCAGCCAAGTGATCTAGGCCTGAGTCTCCTTAACTATAAAATGAGAAAGATGATTTTTTGATTTGATCCATCTGGGACCCTTCAGCTCCATCATCATTCCATGCTTCTTGCAATCCATAAACCATGGCAGTGAAGTTACTGAGCACTTCTTACTGGTGAAAATATATAACCTGGAAAATGAAAACATCAGTGAATTCTAATATAATTTTCAGTGTAATTTTTAGGAACATGAGTTTTAAAAGTTGCCTAGGGCCAAGCTATTAAAAGATGTCCAGGCATTTCAAATATCAAAAGCTGATATGTGCCCAGTGTTGATATAATGTGAGAAATAATTGGTAAGAAATTTGAGTAAGTGCTGAGTAGCAGAATCTAGACTGGGACTCCCAACATTCCAGGACCAGTCTATCTCTTTTGCTTTCTGTGGTGTTGCTACTACCTGACTGTTAACTTACATCCATACATTGCTCTTTGTTAATGATGTTGCAGAATTGCCTGACCTTGCAATTATTTATTTATTGTCAAGGCAATAAAAAAGGAAAAAGGATTTTTGCATCAAATGGGGTTTTAAGCTAACTGATCTCCAAGGCCTTGAGTTCCTGAGAAGTAAATATTTTCCCTCAATAGAATTTTTTCTATTTTCACAAACAACTATTAATGTTTCCCAGTTATTGATAGAAAAAGAGGTCTTTTAGTCTTAACCCATCTAAAGCCACTCTTATGTGTAGACAAAGAAGTGGCTGATTTTCAGGTATCTTGGGATGTTCCCATTATCCAGTACCTGCGTTTGAAATGCCTGTGTTAAGGCAAATATTTTTCTAGGTTCAAATTTCAAAGAGTCAATATGATATGAATTAAGACATTAGTAAAAGCTTTCTTACTTTCTTCCATATAAATCATATATGTGATGAGTCCCTATAATATATGAGGTACTATGTTTTATTTCATGCAACATTTAAAATGTTATAACCAGAAAATTAAGCCAATAGAAATGGAAACATCATTAGAAACCCTGCAAAGAAAGCGAGGGACAGGGAAGGGGTTGGGAGTAAATCCTGCAATTTGTGGCTTAAATTAAGTTGTGCTTTAGTTCCCCATCTATTTAATGATAGTAAATTGAATATATTTGATTATTAGTAAAAACCACCTGTTTATAAAGGGCTTAGAACTTTATGAATTATGGCAGAGCAAACATAAATATGATTTGGGGATCTTAAAACTAATAATATTCTCATCTAATTCTTTTTTAAAAAGTGTATAAACTGTGTTTTGGTCTTAATGGTTCTAACATTGCAAATATCACACTCAAGAGACCAGCTTTTCTTTGAACAGTTTTCTCTCTGGAAGTAATGTTAGGGAAAGCCAGACTGGTTTCACTTCCCTGCCTCATCTCCTTTCCTTTGTCTTTTCCACAGATGCCCTCTACTCATAGGCACAGTTTCACCCATTTCTGTCCAATCATAGGTTCCTCAGACTATCTGCAAACTTTTCAAAATTAACTCATCATACCAGATCTGGATCCCTGGGCTGCTCTGACAAACCTAGAGTCTCTAGTGTGCCTTGGATGCCTAGGCACTCCTTATCTAGAGCTTTCTTTCTCCCCTTCCTGCTTCTCCATGTGTACAGGGTCTGCCTCAGTTGCCCTGTCTGCCTTCTCACCTTCCTTACCTAATAGTGATGACCCTCCTCCTAGGATCAAACAGTTCCTGCCAGGCCATCCTGTAAAACAAGTCATCAATATCTTACAACTGAGAACCAGATAAAATTTCCCAGTATCACGGCTGGCCTTCTAGCTTAAACACCCATTCCTCCTTCTAGCGACAGTTCCAACTTTTGCTTGGGATTCAGCCTTCCCCATTTTAGTTCAAGTAGACTGGGTGGGCCTTTGTTCTAAGCCCTAGGGATGGAGTTTGGGATCCAAGATATCCTATTTCCACAGTGATTGGTTCAAAGGTGGGAATGTGACCTAAAATGACCCAAGCAGAGAAAATGTCAGGACTTCCTCTGGAAGTTGTAGGATAGTTGTTCCCTCTTCTTTGGTTAAACTTAAACCTGTAAGGTTGTAACCTAATCAGATTTGACTCTAATATTTGTAGCTCACAGAGCAAGGAAACAAACGGAGGCCTATGTTCTAAACTTAGAACCATATTAAAAATGTAAAAATTATAAAATCCAACACAATGTCATATACAAATTGTTCTTTTCTCCTACCTGGACAAATATACCTTCATAATGACCCAGAAGGCAATGTTCAAATTCTCAGACTCTTCAGATTTCTGCTCTGGAACATGGCTGGAGGAAGAGATCACACACATTTTGGCCCAACCCCTTCTCTTCTCACTCCAGCCTCAATTCTCTGCCAGAAGGGGACTCATAAGATATGTATGAACACCCCAGCCTGCTCATCTAAATTCCATACACATCATCTGCAAACAGCTCACTCTTGGGCCCAAAGGTATGCAGATTGTCAGTTGAGTTCACCTTCAGGGGGATGGGCTCAAAGGAGAGGTCCACTGAGGGCTGAGAACTAGCTTGGAGATTTTTGGCAGGGAATCCTTTGGTCTGTGGTATCCAGAGTGTGATCTAGAGGGATGTAAGAGGGTTCTGGGGGAGTATGTGCCTTTGGCTCCTGAGGCTCTTTGCCCCATGGGGAGGGGAATGGCTGAAGGAGAGCCAGAGAAGAACTCCCTATAGTACAGGGTCCACAGGAGGATCCCTTTTATCTGGATTGAAGGATGGCACTGCTTCAGACAACTATCTCACAACCATGAGGGTAGGACCTGTCTTAGAATAAATCCAATACATCAGAGAAGAACCAAGCCAAGCCAAGAGATAGAGAGACCTGGGTTATGGTTATATCATGTAAGTTTCCACATAAGCCACACCTACAGCCAACACCCTCCTGGGACTGTCCAGTTTTATGAGCTAATTCATTTGGGTTTTGCTCAAGCCAATTTGGACTGAGGTTTCTGTCACTTGCTGACTGAAAGATTCATGTCTGATAGGCTTCTTGATGGTATTCTGTGAATGACTCATGTCTGGGCTGCTCTGCTTCCTAAGGATGTGGATTAGCTCCCCCATCTCCCTCCCCTGCACCCTGGTGGTGGGGGGGGGGTCCTATGTCAGTGTCAATTCTCTTCTTTGTCAGCCCCATTTTACCTAGGTACCAACCTCCCTCATCTGCATCCTCCTAGTTTCCAAGGAGAAGGAGCTATAAACTGCCAAACAATAATCCACTCATGAAATTATTGCTAAATTTATAACACCCAACAGTTGGGCCAATTGAAAATATGCTACAATGTGATATATGTCAGAGAAAGACTCAAATAATTTAATGAACTCTGTATTTTTTTTTTTTTTTTTGCGGTACTCGGGCCTCTCACTGCTGTGGCCGCTCCCGTTGCGGAGCACAGGCTCCGGACGCGCAGGCTCAGCGGCCATGGCTTACGGGCCCAGCCGCTCAGCAGCATATGGGATCTTTGTGAGATCTTCCCAGACCGGGGCACAAACCCATGTCCCCTGCATCAGCAGGCGGACTCTCAACCACTGCGCCACCAAGGACGCCCCAAACTCTGTATTCTTGAAAGCATCAATTCTTCATCATCAGCTTCTTCAGTAAGGACAGTCTAAACATGTGGGAAGGAAATACTCCTACTTTGAAAACTGGTTCTTCTGTTTGTGTCAAAATTTAAGATGTATATATGTGTACAAAGAGCTTTGTTTCTCATTCCCCGTCTCCAACGGCCTGATTTTAGTACCAATTAAGAAGGTTCAACTCAGAATTCTAGTCCCCTAGCAGAGACTCTAAATCCCAGAAACTAACTTCTTAAGGTCATATGGAACACTACATGAGAATAGAGCTTTATCAACTTCAATGACTAATCACTATGTTCCCTATAAAATCATGCCCTAATGAAGTGTGTGGCTTTTTTTAAAGGTAAAATGCCTTTATTGTTTGAAGCATATTAAAAGTGTAAACAAATTGGTATGATATTTCATTAGTCTTCTCGGTGATGTTATAAAAATACAGTGCCACTTAGTCTTTTAAATTCTTGAAACTGTCCAAAAGTTCATATTTAGCAATACATAAAAGACACTTAAAACACACACTGAGATGATAAAAAACAAACAAACAAAAAAAAACCACCTCATAAATACAATTGAAATTGCCTTGGGAAAAAGTTCTAAATATAGACTCCTCAATGAAGTCTTAATAGGACTTCACTTTTTCTTTTCCAAAACATAGTATTTTCCTCATGTTTTGCCTACAGGCATCATAAATGTAGACTGCCTTCTCCTACCTTCTGTTCTTGATATCGGGTAACAGAAATGCAAGCTAAATTCATTTTTCTTCTATTTAATCTCTTATTTGGCTTAAGATAAAATTCTTAATTTGTAAGCAAGATCTTTTAGAATGCCTGGCTCATTTTCATCTTGTTTCAAATCACAATTCATTAAGAAAATAGGAAGACAATGATGTGAATTTTTTAAGTATTTATATTCAGCTACCAAAAGTGTGTGATTTTTCTAATCAAGAAAAATGTCAAGGATGAGAAGTCAAGTGGATTTTTTTAAGTGAATATGATAACATATATTAGCCTGAAAACAACTCATCCCCAGTTCTCCAAGAAACAACTTCCCCTGCTCCTGTAGATGGAAGGTATGTCTGCTCTATTTATATAACATGCCTCACCACTACCACTTTCACCTTTGGCCACAGAGAGCAAGAGAGAAGGAAGAGGTTAGGAGTGGGAGTAAAGCTGAATAAAGGAACAGAGATGAGAGACCAAGAGGGCCCAGAGAAAGAGACACACACACAAAGTAAGAGTGGTGGCCGAAGATCTTGACTGCTTTCCAGTTCCTGGTTCCACTCTCACCTGAGGCCACCTTCAGTTTCTGCCTACTGGTTCGGAGAGACTCCCCGTAACTTTCGAGTAAAATATATTTTTTGTTTACTCTTTAGGTTTTTACTACTTTAAATGAAAGTTCTTAACAAACACATACTTTATAAAAGTTTGTCTTCTAACTTGAGTGCAGTCATAGATTTTTAGCTCATTAAACTCTAAAGAAAATCTTAAGAATACCTTTTTTTGGTCTGAGCACATCTTGAAATTCTGCTATTACTGTCACTTGAATAAGAATTTGCTCTTCAGCTACATAAGAAATTTCTATTTAAAGCAGTCGTTTTTACTGTGGATAATGTGAGGGGTGCAATTTGCAATGTTCTTGGGGATTTTAAAATACAGAACGATCTTTCCTCTGAATTTCTTAGCAGTAATTAGATTTCTAGTCAATCGCTAAGTCCATAGTGACTCAAATCATCAGCAAACTTGAAAATATTGAACTTTGCCTTTTAGCTTTAATGGTCTCTTTTTACTTTAAGTGATTCTAGCACACATTGAAGTTATCCTTGAGTAAAAGAAGAAAAACATTTTCTATCTACCTATTTTTTTTCTAACCTTGATTAATCCTCCAGGTCTTCTTTTATTAAAAAAAAAAAACAAAACAAAACTTTTATAAAAAACTTCCCTAGCATTTAAACATTTGTATTAGTTGTCTGGGGCTACCATAACAAAGAACCACAGACGGGATGGCTTAAACAACAGAAATTTATTTTCTCACAATTCTGGAGGCTAGAAGTCTGAAATCAAGGTGTCAGTGGGGTTGGTTTCTTCTGAGGCTTCTCTCCTTGACTTGTAGATGGTGTAGATGGCTGTTTTCTTGTGTCTTTATATGGTCTTTCCCACGTGCCTGTGTCCAAATGTACTCTTCTAAGGACCATCAGTCATTTTGGATCAGGGCTCACCCTAATGACATCATTTAACCTTAATTATCTCTTTAAACACCTTGTCTCCAAACACAGTCACATTCTGCAGTACTTGAGGGTTAGGGCTTCAACATACTAATTTTGGGAGGACACAATTCAGCTCCTAACAACATTTAACCAACATTTTTTGAGTGCCAAATATGAGCTGTTCTAAAGATTGGGGACAACTATGGAAAAGAAAAATCCTGCCACCCACCCTTGCAGAGGTTCAAATCTTGAAGGGTGTATTCTATCTAGAATGCTGTGTAAGCCTCTGTGACAGAGAGACCCCAGAGTAGAAGTGGAAATTTCTCTCCCATGTTGGAGCCCTGAGATAGACAGCCAGGCCGACAGGATGTCTGTGCCATCTTGACCCGGCTTCCTCTCTGGGCACAGGTCAGCTTCTCTGGCTCTCAACATCTCTACCTCACAACCAACGGGAAGGTGGAAAGGGAAATGTACATTCCTTTTAAGAGTTTGACCTAGAATTTTTACTTATTATTTCTGGTCAAAAGAGAGTCATAAATCCATAAAGTGGCTGCAAGGAAGGTTGAAAAATGTAGTGTATATCTAAGTAGTCATGGGCCTAGCTAAAACATGATTTACTGTAGATAAATCATGCTGTGTCTACATTCCCCACCCCACCCAGCAGTCATTCTTCCTCTCATTGCCCTGATCATTTTTTCCTTAACTAAAATATTATGCTTTTTACTTAGCAATCTCCCTCACTAGGAAGCAGGGCCCATGAAAGCAGGGACCTTATCTGCCATATTTGTTGTTGTATCCCTGTGACACCAACAAAGCCACCAAGGCTCTCTGTGTTTTCACTGAATGAATGGGTAAATGGATGGATCAGTTTCCTAAGTTTTCTACAGCGAGCATTTCCCCTTCAATAGTAAGGAAAAGATATTTAGAAGGAATATGTTGCTTGAAGGGCAATCTTGTACCAGGAAGGATTTTTACCTGTTACATAACTTAATCTCTCTCAGTTGTCATATCTAGTGATTACCCAGGCCTGTTTTGGCTGCTCTATTCCTCCCACAAGATCTAGGTAGGAGTCTCCACTCTACAGAAGAGAGGTGACTAAATCTCTGTAAAAACACTGGAATCTGG
Organism: Mesoplodon densirostris; assembly: GCF_025265405.1. Taxonomy (NCBI): domain Eukaryota; kingdom Metazoa; phylum Chordata; class Mammalia; order Artiodactyla; family Ziphiidae; genus Mesoplodon; species Mesoplodon densirostris. Next base: position 59,224,467 of record NC_082669.1, on the reverse strand, counting down.
AAAGCATTCTCCCATATAAATCATGTCATGCATAGCAGTTAGTGGGCAAAAGCCATTATACCATGATAACACTGTAAACCTCCCAGAGGGAGTGAATTCAAAGCCCAGTGTAGGGCTACAACTGCTTCTCCTTCTAGTTCAGTGGTTCAGTCACCCTTGGCACCTCTGGTCTGCTTTATCAACACCACCCACTCATCGACAATACTGCCCTCTTCACATCTCTCAGGCCCTCCGGTCTCCATGTCCTACTCTATCATGGTCAATGTGTCAACCATGCTTATTGGCTAACCCTAAACTTCCTTGTTTCTCTGCTGTTCAGTCTCTCCTGTCTGAGAAAATCTCAACTATGGAGAAATCCAACGCCTATCATCTCAACATGTTTGTGTTCTGGCTTTGAACTGTCTCTGGAGTAGCAAAAGTTTATCTCCTGCCTTACGTTGCTTTTTTTAAATATAAATTTATTTATTTTACTTATTTATTTTTGGCTGTGTTGGGTCTTCATTGCTGCGTGTGGGCTTTCTCTAGTTGCGCGAGCGGGGGCTACTCTTTGATGAGGCACGCGAGCTTTTCATCGTGGTGGCTTCTCCTGTTGCGGAGCACAGGCTCTAGGCACACGGGCTTTAGTAGTTGTGGCACGTGGGCTCAGTAGTTGTGGCTCACAGGCTCTAGAGCGCAGGCTCAGTAGTGTGGTGCACATGCTTAGTTGCTCCGTGGCATGTGGGATCTTCCCGGACCAGAGATCAAACCTGTGTCCCCTGCATTGGCAGGCAGATTCTTAGCCACTGCGCCACCAGGGAAGTCCCATGTTGCCTTTTTATATTCTATTCTTTGGACGTCCTTTGTTCCCTAGGTACTAGAATATAAAGAAAGAGGTGAGGCAAGCCTGAGTGGAGTCAGGCTGGGGAGCCTGAATATCTTCACTTTCATGGTCCAACAACACATGCACACAAGGGTGGGAGACGGTGCTGTATATGCCTGTTTTTGTCAGGGCCTTCCCTCCACTGTAGTGGCCAAGCATCAGCAAGGCAGCTGACACGTGATTAGCTCACTTGGCCAACCGTGACAAGTTGATAGCCCCTCACAGTAACTAGGCAGGCCTCCAGTCTAGGGAAAGGTTCTCATTCTTCTTATAATAGGACAAGTTTTATCTATAAGAAATAGAAGCATCAGAGTAGAGCTTTAATTAGGTTTTGTTCAGAAAGCAGAGTAAACCGGTGAACCTGTTTCTCAAAAATTCATTTTGGGGATTTTTCATTAAAAAAAAAATCTTTTCCAAAATAAGCAATGAAAGACTTGTAACACTCTCCTGTGGTCGATGGGTTTAACTATCTTTAGCAAGCATGAATTCCAGTGAAGGCAGATAACTTTATGGCATATAAACTTTTTGGCCAAAAAGTTCGATTGGGGTTTTCCATAAGATGTTATGGAAACCTCCAACTTTTTGGCTAACCCAGTAACTTAGCAACCTGACCTATTTTGTGCTAACCTGACTCTCCATGAATTTTGTGGCAAATGAAACTCTGTGTGACAAGTTCCTTTTTTAGACTCTGACACTGGCAGCTATTTTGTTCAGTTTTATGGTTATATAAATTTTGGTGTCAGCCTCAGCAATTTTTCATGCTTTCGATGTCACCCTAAGGGAAAGTGGGCAATCATCAGAAAGTAGCCATGGAGAACTTCCTCTTGCCTATTACTAAGTGCTGCTGGAGAAAAATCACCCTTCTGGGCAGATTGATTTTACTATAATTTTGTGGATCCCCACTTCAGCTGGGCCCATAATATTCCCAGTCAATCCTCTGTTTCCCAGCTCACTTCTTGCTCTTATACCCAACAGTGATTGTTTCAAAGCTTTTCTACTATCAAAACAACAATTTCCTCTTAACTCTTGAAAAAAGATGGTGTGGGGCTTCCCTGGTGGCGCAGTGGTTAAGAATCCGCCTGCCAGTGCAGGGGACACGGGTTCAAGCCCTGGTCTGGGAAGTTCCCACATGCTGCGGAGCAATGAAGCCCGTGCACCACAACTACTGATCCTGCACTCTAGAGCCCGTGAGCCACAATGATGGAAGCCTGCGTGCCTAGAGCCCATGCTCCGCAACAAGAAAAGCCAACGCAGTAAGAAGCCCATGCACTGCAACGAAGAGTAGCCCCCACTCACCGCAACTAGAGAAAGCACGCACGCAGCAAGGAAGACCAAACACTGCCAAAACTAAATAAATAAAATAAATAAATAAAAATTTTTTAAAATAGTGTGTCTTACTTGGCATAGAAAATAGAAGCCATCTGAAAAGTACTCTCTCCATTCTCACTGCAATTATCCAAAACTGCCCTGATCTACATCCAACTCTTTCCCCTTCCTTTCTATTACCAGAGAAGAGGTCTCCCTCTTCTGTTGATAGTTTATTACTCTGTGGCAGGCAGTCTGTAAAATGGCTCCCAATGACTCTCACTTAACGATATTCATACCCTGTGAAATTCCCTCCCCCTGAATGAAGGTTGGACGTAGGTGACTTCTCCGCCAAAATAAAATACAGTGAAAGTAATAGAATGTAACTTCTGAGGTTAGGTTAACAAACATATTATGACTTCTGTCTTGGGTACTTTCTAGCTCCCTCTTCCTCTCTCACTTACTGACCCTGAAGGAAGCCAGCTGCTATGTTGTGAGGTGCCCTATGGAGAGGTTCATGGGCTAAGGGAGGCCACTGGCTGACAGCCAACAAGGAACTGAGGCTCTTAGCCCAACAGCCTGTGAGAAGCTGAATGGTGACAATAATACATGAGGACATATAGAAGCAGATCCTCTTCCCTCCTCTTCCCCCATAGTTGCCATCAGAGGAGACCACAGACCCAGCAAATAGCCTGACAGCAACTTCATGAGAGATTTTGAGCCAGAAGTGCCAGTTAAGCTGTGCCCTGGTTTCTGACACACAGGAACTGTGAGATAATAAATATTTACTGTTTTATGCTGCTATTTGGGGATAAGTTCTTATGTAGCAATAGATAACTAATAAACCTTCGTTTATGCTCTCGATCCTTCTCTCTTGCTTCTCTTTTCCACATCTTCAAATCTTCTCTATCTGATCCTTCTAATTAGCAATTACACATGGAAAAACTATTTAAAAGAAAGGAAACCTCCAATTTCAATTTCCCACAGCTACATTTCTCCCCTCCTCTTTATTTTTTTAAAATTATTTTTAAAAAATAAATTTATTTATTTATTTATTTATTGGCTGTGCTGGGTCTTCGTTGCTGTGCGCAGGCTTTCTCTAGCGGTGAGCGGGGCCTACTCTTCGTTGCGGTGTGCAGGCTTCTCATTGAGGTGGCTTCTCTTGTTGTGGAGCATGGGCTCTAGGCATGCGGTCTTCAGGAGTTGTGGCTTGCGAGCTCTAGAACACAGGTTCAGTAGTTGTGGCGCATGGGATTAGTTGCTCCGCGGACCAGGGCTCGAACCCATGTCCCCTGTATTGGCAGGCGGATTCTTAAACACTGCACCACCAGGGAAGGCCCTCCCCTGCTCTTTAAAGCCAAGCTTCTTGAGTTACCTCCACTCGATTTCTTCCCTTCATTTCCCTTCCATTCCATTCACCTCCTATTCATCCCATTGCAATGTAGTCATTAGCCCCATAAAATCCAGAAACACTTCTCTCACCAATGTGGCCAGTGAATTTTCTGACCTCATTTTACTTGACATTTTTAATCATTCAGCACACGTCATTTCTCTCAAAAACGTTTTCCTTCCTTCTTCCTCTTCTATCATAGCAAATGATATTACTCCCTGCCCAAGCTAGAAAAATGGTCAACTTGACTCCCACCTGTCCATACACTCAATTGGTATCTTCCTCTTTTCTTAGTAGTTCACAGTTCTCTCCACTCTTCTCCATGCACAATGCCACAACTCCAGGACACTATCGTCTCTTGCCTGTATAATTGTAACAGCCTTCTAACTGGTCTTCAATTCATTGTTCTCTCTGCAGCCAAAGGAATTGTTTCAAAACACTGTAACAATGTCAATTCTCTGCCTAAAATTCGTCAATATGTTCCCATTAGGATAAAGTTGAAGTTTTACCTGTAGGAAATATGACCATTTAATTTATCGTCCAAACGGGGCACTTTGGAGAGTGAAAGGGAGTGCTGTTAATAATTATGAAGGAACAGGTGTGTAAGCTGAGACTGTCAGAAAATGGGACAACAGTTCACCTTATGTATAAAGCCCTGTGACATCTGGTCCCCAACAACCTCTGCAGCCCATCTCCTGTGTTACCACACACTCCAGTTATTCTGAACTTCATTCAGTTCCTTGAACTCACCATAGAGTCTCTCTTGCTTTCAAGATTTTGGACATATTATTGTTTTTGCCTGGGAAACTTTCTACCCTTCCTATTCTTCTGAACGATTCCTATTCATCCGTATGGACTCAACTTAAATGTCCCTTGTCTGGGAAGATCCTTCCTGACCCCTAGATTCCTCTGCTGGGCGTTCCTAAAGCACATAGTATACCTCATTTCATAACTCTTGTTTCTCTGTATTATTTATAGTTTACTTGAGGACTGACTGCCCAGCTGAATTATAAACTCTTTGAAGGAAGATACTGTCTCTGTTTTGTTCATAGGAAGGAAGTTTATGGAGGTAAAACATTCAAAGTCCCAGTGTGGGATTTTAGAAAAACCCATCTCTCATTCCTTGATACTGCAGTAGATGGGATTATCTACCCAACCTCCTATTCCCACTTCTGCTGCTGGTGATCTTCATAGCTTAGGGCAAGTGCAGAAGGAGTTTTTGAGGATTAAGATCTCACTCCCAGAGATTCTGACTCAGTTGGTCTGGTGTGGGCCCAAGAAATGGTACTTTAAAAAAATCCCACTGTGTGATTCTCATGTGAAGCCAGCATTGCAAATACATAGTACTCTAGAGCAGCACTGTCTCAGAACTTCTTACAATGATGGAAATGTTCTATGTCTTCTTTGTCCAATAGGGTAGCCATTACCCCATGTGGCTATTGAGTATTTGAAATGTGGCTAATGATGCTGAAGAAGTGAATTTTTACTTTTATTTAATGTTATACATTTTGAATTTATACATATGACTGACAGTGCAGCTCTAGAGCATTGGCTTTCAACTTGAGTGTGCATCAGAATCACCTGGAGGGCTTGTTCAGTCAGATTGCTGGGTCCCACCTCAAGAGTTGTCAGGACAGCAGTTCTGAAGTGTGGTCTGAGAATTTTCATTCTGACCAGTTCCCAAGTGGTACTGATGATGCTGGTCTAGGCACAGAACTTGAAGAACTGCTGCTTTAGACTTGTTAAAGATATAGACTCCTAGGTCCCATCCTTGTTCTGAATCAGAATCCACAGATTATTTGTATGAACATTAAAGTTTTTTTTAAAATGTATTGAGGTATAATTGACATATATTAGTTTCAGAATGAACATTAAAATTTGAGAAGCACTCATTTAGATGATTTTGTGTAAGTCAGACAATTCCAAGGTGATCCCATGAATATAACTTTTGTGCTGTAGAATTACACTCAAACCTTCATTTAGCTTTCATCTTTCAAACTGCTTTTTAAAAAAAGAGTCAAGTCGTGTGTGACCCTACTCTTTGCTTCATTAATTAATCCTTCTCCAAATCTAAATTTCCTACTTGAAAACATAGAAATCCTCACAATAAATACACGGTGCCTCATATAAGTTGGAATATGTTACATCTAAAACAAACACTTGGTATTCTCTCTATGGTTTATATTCTGGTTGCAAAGCTTTTCTGTTTATTCTTTCAGCTTTTCACAGGTCACTTTTTTGGTTTTTGTTTGTTTGTTTGGTTGTTTGTTTGTTTGTTTTGCGGTACGCGGGCCTCTCACTGTTGTGGCCTCTCCCGTTGTGGAGCACAGGCTCTGGACGCGCAGGCTCAGCAGCCATGGCTCACGGGCCCAGCCGCTCCACGGTATGTGGAATCTTCCCAGACCGGGGCACGAACTCGTGTCCCCTGCATTGGCAGGCGGACTGTCAACCACTGCGCCATCAGGGAAGCCCCACAGGTCACTTTTTTGAGGTTGCTGCCCCCTACCCTTTCAATTTCACTCCAAGCTGAAGCACAGCCCCTCTCCTAACTTCCCTAAGTAAGATCTAGCTATAACTTTACCAAGAACTTGGGAGTCTATAGAATGGAAAAACATGCAGGAAACCAGCCACTGGAAATGAGTAATTCAGGGGTTCACAGCTAAACCTTTCCCAAGGGGGATTCTGACCTTTGATTTTATTCCTTGACTTGTTGCTAAAATGCTGCTCACCTACCCCACCCTCGACCCCTTCCTTCTACCCCATGTTTATGCCTCCTCCAAATTACCACCTACCCAGAACACAAACCCCCATCTCATCTGAGGACCAAAGAGAGAGAAAAATCCAGTTTTTTTCTCTTGTCCTGGTCTAAAGCCTGCCCCAGCCCACTGTGTGTCATCGTGTGCAGTCTAGCTTCTAGGAGTCCTTAACACTTCTATTTAGAGAGATTTGGGTTTTATTTTTGCACGGTCAAAAGGTCCACTCAAGGTTCCTCCCCACCTCCAAAATATTTAACTGGCTTCAGAGGCACTTAGTGAAATAGAAAGATGCTGCAAGTTTTCAAACAAGTCAGGATTCTCCTACAGATCGAGCACCCTTTCCATATAAAATAGTTTTGTTAGTTCATTCAGGGAATAGAGCTGTCAGAAATTCATATGTGTGGTGGCTGTATTTTTTAAAATATTAACAGCCATTTGTGCATGTTTGCTGTATGAGTTCAAAGAATGACTCAAGTATGAGTCAAGTGCCCTTTTTACTCCTAATTTCCCTTTTTTCAGTAATCTTTTAAAAGTTTCCTGTGTCTTGACATAATTTCAGAGAAATTAAACTTAGTAAAGTCATTTCATCAGTGCTGAAACTAGATATTCATGTGGGAAAAAATGGAACTCAACTCATACCTCACACCATACACAAAAATTAATTCAAGATGGATTATAGACCTAAACATAAAATCTAAAATGATAAAGCTTCTAGAAGAAATCATAGGACAATATCTTTGCAATCTTGGGGTAGGCAAAGATTTCCTGAGGAAAACAGGAAACACTGACCATAAAAGGAAAAAAAAATTGGTAAATTGGACTTCATCAAAATTAAACTCTTGCAGGGAATTCCCCAGTGGTCCAGTGGTTAAAACTCAGCGCTTTCACTACTGTGGGCCCAGGTTCGATCCCTGGTGAGGGAACTAAGATCCCACAAGCCATGCAGCATGGCCAATAAATAAATAAATAAACACTTTCAAAAAGACAAGGTTGGGGCTTCCCTGGTGGCGCAGTGGTTGAGAGTCCGCCTGCCGATGCAGGGGATGCGGGTTCGTGCCCCGGTCCAGGAGGATTCCACATGCCGCGGAGCAGCTGGGCCCGTGAGCCATGGCTGCTGAGCCTGCGCGTCCGGAGCCTGTGCTCCACAATGGGAGAGGCCACAACAGTGAGAGGCCCGCGTACCGCAAAAAAAAAAAAAAAAAAAAGACAATGTTAAGAGACCAAATAGATAAGCCACAGGCTGGGAGAATACATTTACAACACATGTGTCTGACCAAACACCTGCACCCTAAATATATGAAGAATACCTGCAACTTGATAAGAATATTAAAAAATCCAATCTTAAAAATAGTCACAGGACTTCCCTGGTGGTCCAGTGGTTAAGAATGCTCCTTCCAATTCAGGGGATGCGGGTTTGATCCCTGGTCAGGGAACTAAGATCCCACATGCCACGGGGCAACTAAGCCCGCGCACCGTAACTAATGAGCACACAGGCCACAACTAGAGAACCTATGTGCCTCAACTACAGAGCCCACGTGCTCTGGAGCCTGCACGCCGCAACTAGAGAGAAGCCCGCACAGCGTAGCAAGGAGCCTGTGCGCCACAACAGAAGATCCCACATGCCACAACTAAGACCCTACGCAGCAAAAAATAAAATAAAAAATATTAAAGAAAAAAACAGTTAAAAACGTTTGAACAGTCATTTCACAAAATAGACACAGAAATGTCCAATAGGCACTTGAAAAATGCTCAACATCATTAAGTCCTTATAAAAATACAATTTTAAACCACAATGAGATACTGTACACCCTCTAGAATGACTGAAACTAAAGAGAATAAAAACTCTATAGACTCATGTTTTTCTAGGGGAAGTATAAAATGATATAACCACTCTGGGAAATTGTTTGGCAGTTTCTTATAAAGTTAAACATATACTTACCATACAATTCAGCAGTCCCACTCCTAAATATGTACCCTAGTGAAATGAAAAGATGACTACACAAAGATCTATACGTAAGAGTAAGTAGCAGCTTTATTCCTGGTAGCCTTAACTTGGAACCAGCTCAGGTATTCATAAAGAGGACAGTAGATAAACTGTGATATATTCATACAGTTCAATGCAACTCAGCAATAAACAGGGACTAACTACTAATACAACCAGAAGGATGACTCTCACAAACATTGTGCTTGAGTAAAAGAACCCAGACTGAAAAGAGTACATACTGTATGATTTCACTTACATGAAGTTCAAGAACAGGCAAAAGTAATCGATGGTTACAGAAATCAGAACAGCAGTTGCTTGTGGGTGGTGGTGGTGGGGATAACTGGGAATGAGCTGAGAGAACTTCCTGCTGTGATAGAACATTCTTTATCTTGATGGGAGTGTGGATGAGCACAGGTGTCAGAACTGAAATCTGTGTGTCAGTTTTGTGAAAACTGACCAAACTGTACACATAAGATCTGTGCATTTCCCTGTTTAAATGGTATCTCAGTTCTTAAAAACTTGAGCAGCTTAAAATAACATAATAATTGCATTTAGTCTCTGTTATAACCATTGATCCATAGATCCTACTAATTCTACTAATAATGGTCAATTGCTCAATGGTGCTGATGAATAGCAGTTCATATGTGTTACCTAATTAGGTAAAACTATTGTTGCTTTGAATCTTCTGAATTTTGCTAAACATAGCTGCAGATTTATTTCTGTATTCAACTATAACACTGTGTAGATTTGTTTTAGAAGATGACTGATGTTCAGCTCAGTTCCCTCAACGTTTTTCACCAACATATGATCCCCTTACATCTTTTTCTTCATCTTTATTTTCTGATCTGAAATGTGCTCAACATTTGATTCCTTACCACCAAAATCCCATCAATCTATCACAGCCCAGTTCAAGTGCCATTTCCTCTAGAAGCTTTTATTCCCCCCTGCAGCTAATATAGCTTTCAATTCTTTCCTGAACCATTGGAGCACTTTTCCTCTCAAGTGCTAATTCCCATGATTTTGCAACAGCTTAAAATGTATTTGGAGCTTCTATTCTGGAATGGACATCTTTTCTAGAGTTCAGGGTTAGGCACACAGAAGGTACTCAAATACCTAAATAAACATTTGAACTTAAAAAATGTTTAATCTCATGTAATGTGGATCTCCTTCCCCTGAACTAAAGAGTATACATGTAAGATAAATAATTTAATGCGTCCAAATAGATCTTGCCTTATCTAAAAAGAATAATAACAGGAAATTTTGAATGATACTCTAATTTTCAAACACTTATGGTTAAAATATATTGTTCTTGTAATCAAGGTCATTTTGTACATTACAATCATTATACTAGAGAAAGTTCAACAAAATAAAACCAAAATGATTGACAGTTTCCATTTTATTATCAAAAGACAAGAGACTGGTTTGACCAAAAGTATCTTTTCAACAGGTACATCACGTTTATCTTTGGCAGGAAGTTAAAAGACAGCTCTATAAAATAATTTGGGGCAGTGACAAACATTTAGCCAATTCATTAATGAGAATATTCTATACGTTCATTGCCGAGGTTAACTGTATTGTGTGATACGAGAGCCTTTAGTATGTATGAGGGACCATTACTTAATAAACGTATTTTAGTTTTCAGGCATTTTTGATTGTTATATTCTGTGCTTTATGATTGAGGCTCATATCAGTCACTCCTGTACTATAATGATAATAAGAGAAACAATGCTAATAAGTGATGATTCGTTGCACTGGATGTAGAAACTCTGCTTCATGAATTTTCTAATTGTTTTTCCCTGTTCTGGACATTAGCCAGTGTCTACTTTTATTAAATGAAAATTTCAAAGCCTCTGCCAAATAAGTACATTTAGAAAGTAGGAATTAATATGGTATTAAACAAACTACAGTACCTTAAATATACTTCACGTCAGATACTAATGTAGTTAAAGATATATACTAAATTAAAAGCCACCAGAGGGCAGCTTAATACAATAGTGATGGAATACTTTTAAGTATGGTAGCAGTATTTTAAAAATAATTCCAAGAGTTAGATATTATAGATATACAAAGTGAAAAGAGATATATTTAATAAAAATATTTTTAAATTTCAGTTATAATAAATGTTTCTGAGTTGGTGTATATGCAATATATTTTATATGCAGTGTACTTTTTTTTTTTTTTTGGCTGTAGGCGGGCCTCTCACTGTTGTGGCCTCTCCCCCCGCGGAGCACAGGCTCCGGACGCGCAGGCCCAGCGGCCATGGCTCACGGGCCCAGCCGCTCCGCGGCACGCGGGATCTTCCCAGACCGGGGCACGAACCCGCGCCCCCTGCATCGGCAGGCGGACTCCCAACCACCGCGCCAGCAGGGAAGCCCTGCAGTGTACTTTTTTAGTTGATCTTCAAATACAAATGTGAATTAAATTTATCCCTCTCACTTTTTTTTTTTTTTTTTTGGCAGCAGCAAAGTTGGCTCAGAGGTCAAGCAACTTGGCCAATATTCACATTTTTAAAATGTGATCTTAGGTCCCCCTCTCTCTGTGGTGGCCAATGTTCCTCCTGTAAGAAGGAATTGGTACCTCTAACTTGTTTCTAATTTAATGGAATTAAAAATTAGGATGATAATGATAATTCTCTTGAAAGTACTTTTCATAATTTTTAATAATTGATATATTAATTTGCATGCTCTTTGTCTCTGCCTCTAGTTTGAATGCTTCATGAGGTGAAGGACGTTGTACTTCAGGGACCTTGCCAAATGCAGTGTCCAGCAGTTGGCTTTCAATAATTATTTGTTGATTTAATTATGTAATTAACTGTAAATTCTTAAGGGATTAACATTTCTAGAGACTATTCCATGTTTTCATGTAGTCAACAGCTATGCTTTCTATTCACCCATCCACCCACCTATCCACCCATCCATTCATCATCCATCTGTCCCTGTGTCCGTCCATCTGTCCATCTGTCTATCCCTCCATCCATCCAACTGTCCATCTGTCCACTTGTCCATCTGCCCATCCATCCACCTATCAATTCATCCATCCATCCATCCATCCATCCATCCATCCATCCATCCATCCATCCATCCCCACAGACGTCTAATCCTCCAAGACAATATTCAGAACGGGTTCCTTTCTATTTGGTAATTGAAAAAGGAACTTTCTCAGGGAAGGATCCCTAGTTCAAAGACTTCCTTCTAGAACACATAAAATCACTTGAATAGTTTTTACCGTGGGGGCTGCGTCGTTTTAAAAAGACTGACAGCCTTCCTCAGTTCTTCCTGTGGGCCAGTGCCATGGCAAAAGGGTACATAAGGACTTGTTTTGCTTTTTTTCCCTTCTGAAACCTCTGGTTGCTTTTTAGCAACTACTTTTTGACAAAGTGAAAGATGAAGCCTTTCCTCTTTCACAAGATTTATGTCATTTATCTTGTAATATTTCAGAGTTTAAAAAAATTCTTTGCCACTTTTGTGGTCTTTTTTAACTATAAAAGTATTTATTGCTAAGTTGCATAATATTTTAAAAATTAAAATACAATATTACATAGAGAACAAATATAAATAGTTAACTTATATGGTTAATTTCTTTAACTTAGTAATATACATTTAAGGTTCCTCCATGTCTTTTCATGGCTTGATAGCTCATTTCTTTTTATTTCAGAATACTATTCCATTGTCTGGATGTACCACAGTTTATTTATCCATTCACATGCTGAAGGACATCTTGGTAGCTTCCAAGTTTGGGCAATTATGAGTAAAGCTGCTATAAACATCCATGTGCAGGTTTTTGTATGGACATTTACTTTCAACTCCTTTGGATAAACACCAAGGAGCATGATTGATGGATGATATAGTAGGAGTAGGTTTACTTTTGTAAGAAACCACCAAACTGTCTTCCAAGTGGCTGTACCATTTTGCATTCCCACCAGCAATGAATGAGTGTTCCTGTTGCTTCACATTCTTGCCAGCATTTGGTGTTGTAAGTGTCCCACATTCTGGCCACTCTAAATAGATGCGTAGTGCTATCTCGTTGTTGTTTTAATTTGCATTTCCCTAATGACATATGATGGGAAGCATCTTTTCATAGCTTATTTGCCATCTGTATATCTTCTCTGGCAAGGTGTCTGTTAAATTCTTCGGCCCATTTTTTAACTGGGTTGTTTGTTTTCTTATTGTTGTATTTTAAGAATTCTTTGTATATTTTGTATAACAGTTCTTTACCAGATGTGTCTTTCGTAAATATTTTCTCTCGTCTGTGGCTTGTTTCTCATTATCTTGACATCATTTTTCACAGAGAAAATGTTTTTAATTTTAATGAAATCCAGTATTAATTATTTCTTTAATGAATTGTGCCTTTTGTGTATCAAAAAAGTCACCTAGGTTTTCTGCTATGTTATCTTATAGGAGTTTATAATTTTGCATTTTATATTTAGGTCTATGATCCATTTTGAATTAATTTTTGTAAAGGGCCTAAAGTCTGTGTCTTGATTCATTTTTTGTGTGTGGATGTCTAGTTGTTCCAGCACCATTTGTCGAAGTGACTGTCTTTGCTCCATTGTATTGCCTTTGCTTCTTTGTCAAAGATCAGTTGACTATATTTATGTGGGTCTATTTCTGGACTGTCTATTCTGTTCTGATGATCTATTTGTCTATTCTTTTGCCAATTTCACACAGTCTTAATTACTGTAGCTTTACTGTAGTAAGTTTTGAAATCTATAGTATTAGTCCTCCAACTTTGTTCTTCAATACTGTGTTGGCTATTCTGTATCTTTTCCCTCTGCATATAAACTTTAGAATCTGTTTGCCAATATCCACAAATGAACTTGTTGGGATTTTGATTGGGATTGCAATGAATCTATAAATCAAGTTGGGAAGAACAGACATATTGGTGATACTGACTCTTCCTATTCAGGAACACAGACTATCTCTCCATTTATTTGATTTCATTCATTAGAGTTTGGGAGTTTTTCTCATATAGCTCTTGTACATACTTTGTTAGATTTATACCTAAGTATTTCATTTTGCGGGGTGCTACTCTAATTGATGATGTGGTTTTTATTTAAAATCCACTGTTCATCACTGGTCCTCAATATAATTATTTTTTTTTTTTTTTTTTTTTTTGTGGTACGCGGAGCTCTCACTGTTGTGGCCTCTCCCATTGCGGAGCACAGGCTCCGGACACGCAGGCTCAGCAGCCATGGCTCACGGGCCCAGCTGCTCCGCGGCATGTGGGATCTTCCCGGACAGGGCACGAACCCGTGTCCCCTGCATTGGCAGGCGGACTCTCAACCACTGCGCCACCAGGGAAGCCCCTCAATATAATTTTTAACAGCAGCTTGGTAATTGATCATATGGCTCTTTGGTAAGCTAAGTAACTAACCTCTTTCTCTTAAAGAATATTTAGAATTTTTTCCTGTTTTCTGATATTTTAAATATCAATAAGATAATGAACAACCCTACACACACACACACACACACACACACACACACACACACATCTTTAAGGGTTCCTAAGATAATTTCCTAATAATAAATTCCTTAAAGTGGAATTTCTGGGTCAAAAAGACACATATGTTAAAGGTTTTTGACACATGTGGCCAAATTGGGCTTGAGAAGTGTTATAAAACTTTAAATTCCAATTGACAGTGTATGAGAGTGCCTCTTTGCTTACATCCTCAGCAATTCTGGGTATTATAGTGTTTAGATTCTCTTTTGGAAGAGGTATTTTTGATTTAAAAATTATCTTGTTTTGGACTTCCCTGGTGGTGCAGTGGTTAAGAATCCGTCTGCCAATGCAGGAGACATGGGTTTGAGCCCTGCTCCCGGAAGATCCCACATGCTGCGTAGCAGCTAAGCCCGTGCACCACAGCTACTGAGCCTGTACTCTAGAGCCCACGAGCCACAACTACTGAGCCCACATGCCACAACTACTGAAGCCCCTGCGTCTAGAGCCCATGCTCCGCAACAAGAGAAGCCACCACAATGAGGAGCCTGCGCACCGCAACAAAGAGTAGCCTCCACTTACTGCAACTAGAGAAAGCCCGCACACAGCAACGAAAGCCCAACACAGCCAAAAATAAATAAATAAATATATTAAAAAAGAAAAATTATCTTGTTTTAGTTTGTAATTATATGATCACTGGAGAGATGAGTAAATCTCTCTATTGAGGATACCAATAATTTGCCATCTGCTGCTTGTATTTTCCCAACTTTGGTATTTTAACAGGTGCTGAGCTCACCTGTGAGTACAACAAAGTGGCATGGAGGTGTGAAAATGTCAGTAGTGACAAAAACAATAGGTGTGTGTGCGTGTGTATGTGTGAATGCACGTGTGTGTAGCCAAATGATTTATGCTTCAAAGAAGCGGTTAATGGACAATGGTATAAGAATTCTTTTTTACACTTCAGAAAGTTAAACATAGTCCAGAATAGGAAAATCTACAGAGACAGAGAGTAAATTAGTGGTTGCCAGAGGCTAGGGGAAGGGGAGAATGGGGAATGACTGGTAGTGGGTAAAGGGTTTCTTTTTGGCACGATGAAAATGTTCTGCAATTAGTGGTAATGATTGCACAACTTTGTGAATGTACTATAAACCACTGAATTGTACACTTTAAACGTGTGAATTTTATGGTATGTGAATTACATCTCAATAAACCCATTATTTTAGAAAGTCAATGTGCTTATTTTTCAATACCAACTTGAAATTCTGATTTTAATAAAAATGACAATGTGTTTTAAATCATTTCCCCAAGGCAAAAGAAAGAGCAGAGGCATCTAGGCTTACTGATCCAAGGTTAATTCAAGGGTAATGGGTACAGGTTTTCTATTTGTGGTGGTGAAATTTTTCTAGAATTAGATGTTGATGATGGTTGCATAGCCTTGTGTATATACTAAAATCCAGTAAAGTGTACACTTTAAAATGGTGGATTTTGTGGTATGTGAATTGTATCTCAAATTTTTAAAAGTTTATTAAAAAAGTTGGCACAGTGCTGCTATGTGACCCAGCCACTCCACTCTTAGATGTATACTCACAAAAACTTGCACATGAAGGTTCACAGCAGTATTATTCAAAACAGCCTTAAAATGAAAACAACCCAAATGTCTATCGCTTGATGAAAGAATTAATAAAATGTGGTATTTCCACACAATGGAATATTACTCAACAACAAAGAGAAATGAAACACAGATACATCCTGCAACAGAATGAACCTTGAAAACATTATCTAAGTGAAAGAAGCCAATCACAAAAGACCACATATTGTATGATTCCATCTGTGTGAAATGTCCAGAATAGGCAAATTTATAGAGGTAAGAGAGTAAATTAATGGTTGTCCTGGGGGAAGGGGTGGAAATGGGGAGTGACTGCTAATAGGTAGGGGCTTCTTTAGGGGTGATGAAAATGTTCTGGAATTAAATGGTGGTAGTGGTTGTACAATCTTGTGAATATACTAAAAACCATTGGACTGTACACTCTAAATGGGTGAATTATGTGGTATGTGAGAATGGTATCTCAATAAAACTGTTTAAAGAGAGAAAAATGCTAACAAATAGCAAAATGTTGAGACAAATATTGAAGAAAGACAGATGGTAGAAAGTCTCTGCTAATATGATGTTAAAAAACCAAAGAAACAAAACACAAAGAATCCCTTTTTACTTTCTCAGCCTTCTTTATGAATTATAGACAGCATTTACCAATATCTTGAATCTATAATGACTCCTTTAACCCTTTCTCCCTTCTTCTTCCACTGTTCACATTACAAATGTCCTGCTTATTCACAGAGTTTATGAAATCCATGTGCATTTTTTTTGCCAACGTTATGCTGTAATATGTTTCAATTAAGAGTTTGATACCATTTCAAATTTTTACTTTTACCGTTCACTGTTTTTTTAAACAGAAATACTAAATAAATGTGTTGCTATTACACATTCATGCTGGACAGTCACCACAGTGATCAAGTCGTCCAGAAGAAGAGCATTTACTGCAAGGCTCTGGTTCTTGTTATTATTCAACTCTCTCTAGATGAAAATTAGGTCTCCCTAGTAACTAAGTTGTTTTAGCCATTGTTTTTCTTTTTTTTTTTTTCGGTACTCGGGCCTCTCACGGCTCTGGATGCGCAGGCTCAGCGGCCAAGGCTCATGGGCCTATCCGCTCCACGGCACGTGGAATCTTCCCGGCCCGGGGCACGAACCCGTGTCCCCTACATCGGCAGGTGGACTCTCAACCACTGCACCACCAGGGAAGCCCTAGCCATTGTTTTGACTTTTAACAGCCTTGGGAGTGAAATCATGTCAAATGTTTTAAATTATAGAACTTCTGAATTCATTCAACAAATTTTTATTGAGAACCTGTTATTGACCAGACACCATTTATTTATAATGAACATTAAAGAACACTATTTGGTTAATCGAGTATGATTTTTTTCTTACAGATACTGGTAAGAACACTTCAAAGATGTGAATGGGATTAACTCAGTGCTGTTGCTCCTGACAGATAAGCCAGTCTACCTGCTGTTGAATGATGTGCAAAAAAGAAATTGGGTAAGAAGAAAGTTATTTGAATAAATTTTTTTTGCATTTGTAGAGTGCTTTTGTTTCTCAGGTTTTTTTTAACGAACAAAAAATCTTTTTAAATCCTCACAAGAACCTTAGGAATGGGGCTGGGCAGCACTTTCCACATGATTCTTCTGTGGATGAGGACATGGAAATTAGTGAGGTTGTGTGATGGGCTTGCTTGGATATGCACAGGAATCCAGAAAGTCTGACTCTTACTATTTTATTTCAACTTGACCTCTAGAAGTAAGAAAGACTGATGACCAAACCTCTCTAACATTTTCTAAACTGTTTATTTTATTCAAACTTGATTCTAATCTAAAGTTGCCTTTAAAGAGAAAAGAGCCCCACCTAGCTATTTGCTCAATGGGATCTGGTATTCCATCTAATCTCCTTATGTTAGTGTATAAATTGACCAAGATTAAAGAGAAAAAAAATCTTTCCTCAATGTTTGGAGATGGTGGACTAGGACAATTTATCTGCAAGATATAAAAAGGTAAGGTGTACCTCTGCTTTTTGGTGAGAAAAGTTCAGAAGTGACTGTGTTTTGTTAATGAAAACTTCACAATACTTATCTTTGGCTAGAGATTAAACATGGAAAAATCCACCCATTCATAATCATAGTTTTTGTAAAATTATACATAGTAAAAACAAATGGATCATAGTCTTCATCTGTTACAGAAATGTTACAACTTTAGTATTGCCCAAATGTGTATAAGTGCTATATTTCGAGCCATTGCATAATAATAATTTCTCACTTTTACCAAGCGCTAATTGTGTACTGTGCAGGAAAAACCTACACTTCTCCTGCATATCTGTTTTGCTCTCACACTACTGCCACACTCACAATGCTTCTGACACCAGACGTGTGGGGTTTTTTCTCACACCAAGCAATTCTGAGACACCAGCTAGGTGTCCTACAGTGTAACTCAATTCTGACACTATCTACCTGGAGATGGCATCAGATGCCACTGGATAAAGACTCAGTCCTACAAGATTGCCCCCCTCCCCACCACTTTAGATGCCAATCACAAGTAGTAGGTTCCCAGGTTACCCACAACTTGTGTTCAACTTGGCTACAAATCAGAGATTCCCCTGACCTCCTTAGATTCGATTATTTGCTCGAATAGCTCACAGAACTCAGGGAAACACTTATGTTTACCAGTTTATTAAAGGGTATGATAAAGGATACAGATGAACATCCAGATGGAAGAGATATGAAAGGCAAAGCATGTGGGAAGGGGAACGGAGCTTCCATGCCCTCTCCCAATGCTCCACTCTCCCAGCATCTCCACGTATTCAACAACTTAAAATAGAAGCTCTCTAGAACCTCATATTTTGGGATTTTTATGCCTACATGATGGACCATTAATTCCATTTCCAGCCCTTCTCCCCTCTCGAGAGAATGGGAGGTGAGCTGAAAATTCCAAGCTTCTAATCATGGCTTGGTCTTTCTGGTGACCAGGCCCCATCCAAGAGCCCACCAAGAGTCACCTTATTAGGGGCTTCCCTGGTGGTGCAGTGGTTAAGAATCCTCCCGCCAACGCTGGAGACACAGGTTCGAGCCGTGGTCCGGGAAGATCCCACATACCGCAGAGCAACTAAGCCTGTGCACCACAACTACTGAGCCTGCACTCTAGAGCCCGCAAGCCACAACTACTGAGCCTGATGCCACAACTACTGAAGCCCGTGCACCTAGAGCCCATGCTCCGCAACAAGAGAAGCCACCACAATGAGAAGCCCACGCACCGCAACGAAGAGTAGCCCCCGCTCGCCGCAACTTGAGAAGGGCCCGCGCACAGCAACGAAGACCCAATGCAGCCAAAAATAAATAAATAAATTTATTTTAAAAAAATACAGAGTTGTTTAAGAAAAAAAAAAGAGTCACCTTCTTAGTACAAAGGACATTGCTATCATCCAGGAAATCCAAAGGATTTAGGAACTGGGGTCAAAGACCAAACTTTAGAACAAAGGATGCTCCTAAGCTCTTATCACTTAGGAAATTAAAGTGTTTTAGGAGCTCTGTACCATGAACTAGGGGGTAGAGACCAATATATGTATATTTTCTGTTATATCTCACATGTACGAAGACCTATTGTAAGTGGTGCACGAGGTGGGAGGACTGAAGGAAAGAACATTAATTCTCCTGGCTTCTTCCTTGCCTGACCATGGGTTGGCACCAGGGCAGCTTTCATGGGTGTGTGACCTCTGCAGTCAATAGGGCCCCATACTCAAAGGGGTCCTGCATTTGATTTAATGCTTTGCTGACACCATTTTTTTTTTTTTTTTTTTTTTTTTGCGGTACGCGGGCCTCTCTCTCTTGTGGCTTCTCCCGTTGCGGAGCAACAGGCTCTGGACGCGCAGGCTCAGCGGCCACGGCTCACGGGCCCAGCCGCTCCGTGGCATGTGGGATCTTCCCAGACCGGGGCACGAGCCCGTGTCCCCTGCATCGGCAGGCAGACTCTCAACCACTGCGCCACCAGGGAAGCCCTGCTGACACCATTTTGAAATTCTTAGTTTTATCTTTGAATGTGTGTTTCGTTAGTAAAGTCTGATTACTAAAGAGGAGATACATGTGATACACGTATGCCATTTCTGATTGCCCCATTAGCATACAGCATTTCCAGTGTTCCACGGGCATAGCATTTCTGTGCATCCATGACACTTGGGAGTTCATTGAGACTCAGAGCAAGGTCAAGGTAAACCTCTGAAACTGATTAAGCCCAAAATGCCTCTCCTTCCACTTGAACCAGAACAAACAAACAAACAAAGGGCTGTGGCATGCTAAGAAACCCAACTAACCAAGGAGCTCTATCATATCCTTTCTTACTCATGTTACTTCCCTATATTAGCCAACCACTTACACTAAAAATGATGCCATAGAAGGAAAGGGAAGACAGGACAATCCATAGTTCCTTTTCCTTTCAGTCGCTCTTTACTCATTAGTCAGCCAAAGGCAGACAGTGTTGGTACAATGTGTGTGTATAAAGAAGCTAAATGGAATAGTTGAGTTAGTTTTGAGGGGTGTTTCCACTGTTCCAGCAAGAAAAAAATGCATATGTTATGTATGAACTTTGAAATATGAATTGGTTAATTTTGGTGATTCTGCATACAAGTTAAATGCTCTTGTATTGCATTTAAAACTGGCATTGCGGGCTTCCCTGGTGGCGCAGTGGTTGAGAGTCCGCCTGCCGATGCAGGGGACACGGGTTCGTGCCCCGGTCCAGGAAGATCCCACATGCCACTGAGCGGCTGGGTCCGTGAGCTGTGGCCGCTGAGCCTCCATGTCTGGAGCCTGTGCTCCGCAACGGGAGAGGCCACAACAGTGAGAGGCCCACATACCGCAAAAAAAAACCCCAAACCCCCCCAAAAACTGACATTGCACAATGTAAGTGGTAAAGTTTGTGCTGATAACTTTTAATTCTTTTCTTTATTTTAAATGGTGTTAAATGGAAAAAATTTAAAACATGACCAGTCAAGTGAGAGGGAAGGAAAGACTATGGAAGAAAAGCTGAAGTTTTATATTTCAGGACCTTTAATTACATATTTTTCTTGATTTTTCAGTTTGCACTGGGCTTCACAAATTTATGTACTTGGTTAACGGTGTCTGAGTTCCTTCACCCAAGGCCACAATTCCTGATGGTGGCCCTTTTCTACAGCTACAGGTCTCCCTGGGTGCCCAGAGCTGGTCCCTCTCCCTCGCTCCTTCAAGCCTGAGGCTGGTAGCACCTGCCACTCTTGCCAGTCCTGTGCGGGTGAGGGGAAGGGGTACGGAGGGGAAGGAGGGAGGTATTGCCTTCCCTTGTTTTCCTTTAACTTCTGCCCACACCTTTGTCAATCACTTTCATCAGTCCCTCTTTTTTTTTTTTTTTTTTTTTTTTTTTGCGGTACGCGGGCCTCTCACTGTTGTGGCCTCTCCCGTTGTGGAGCACAGGCTCCGGACGAGTGGGCTCAGCGGCCAGGGCTCACGGGCCCAGCCGCTCCACAGCATGTGGGATCCTCCCGGACCGGGGCACTAACCCACGTCCCCTGCATCGGCAGGCAGACTCTCAACCACTGCACCAGCAGGGAAGCCCATCATCAGTCCCTCTTTTACACGCCTCCGTTTTCATATATTTTACTATAGACAATTTCAAACATAGACATATATAGAGAAACTAGTATAATAGATGCCCACATAGCCATTATACGGGTTCAATGATACTTCTTTCACTCCTTTGGAGTGTGCCATCTGTTTCTTGCTGGGATCCTGGCTGATATAGGGCCTTCCTATGCATTTGGACTACTATTCAGAGGCATTACACCCCTCTCTTCAACAGGGACAGCAACTATTCGGATTATTTCTGAAAAGAACCAAATTGACATTACCCCACAGATTAAAATGGAGGAAGTGGCTTTAGACATATTTCCTGCCTGTTCAGTGAAACTTGGTTCCCTAACTCCCTCCCAGGCATCCTAGCTCATCTTAAACCAGGCTTTGTTTTGTACACAAAGCTGCAAAGAGAGGGCATACTTGGTACCATTCAAAATATGTGAATCACATTAATCAACAGTATTTATTCCCATAGATTAATAAATGCTTTGTTCTTTCACTCATGAGAGAAAAGGAAACACTTGGAAAGAATTTTTTCTTTGTGAGGCGGTCTTCTTTGTGAGAGGATTGATTACATGGTCATAGATCAGCAGTATATTTATCTTCCACAACTTCAGGAAAATAATTTTGTCATTAATGAGATTTGCTAGTAAAACAGAAAGGTCATATCCACAAGGATAGAGTCATTTGTAATATGAGACCCTGGTCTCTTAACAAGAAAGAGAATCATTTCAGTTTTAGTCTTTTTATTAGTAGACACAATAAAAGTAATGTACTATTCTAGAAACAGGTATTTGGTATTAGACTCTTTTTCATGACATCCCATCAGGTGTACCATAGGATTGTCTAAATCAATAGGAAGCTAGAAGGAAGGGGTGTGAAAAGAACTAATATTTATTGAATGCCTTCTTTGTGTTATAAGTGCTCTCAGGTTTATTATCAATTTAATCCTCATAGTAACCCTAGGAGGCTGATGTTATTATTCCTGTGTTACGGAGGAGGAAAGTGAGACTTAAGTAGGATAAGTTGCTCCAAGGCCCACAGCTACATAATAATTAAAATAGCCACTATTTATGTATGGCTATGCTTGACTATGCAAAGCACTTTACATTGAAATTTATGAAATTTAACCCTATGTGGTAAATCGCTTTATGCCCATTATACAGATGAGGTGGGTTAAGCATCATACCATGGTCACATCACTAATACTGGCAGAGTCAGAATTCTGAGTCAGTCCTGGTGGACTCAAATCCTTGCTAGTCTCGCCACCTTCTGTTGGCTGTCAAAGAGATGGGTACACTGTTACAATTTCTTTTTCCATCTTGAACTTCTCTTCCTCTTTAACAATGTCCATTCAGTCATTCTCGTTAGATCTTTCTCTTTGATAAAGGACACAAAAGCAAATGTGAGTAGACAGGTCCTTTGTCATCATATTTCATTGTGCAGTCAGTCTCAACAGCTGGCCTGTTCTTTCCTTCATCATTTTCTTGTCTAACACAATTTTCTCCTTTCATTGTCTCCAGACATGTTCATTCAAGTACTCCTAAAATATTTTAAGAAGTAATACATTCCTCACCACATTTTTAAGTTGATGCCTAAAATTTTTATCATGTTAGGTTACATATATATATATACACATATATGTATATATTCCAGTATATTATGAACAATGACATTTAAAAATAAATTGTCACATCTCTATTTGAATCTATCCAGTAGAATCTAAATATTATAGCAATTTGATGCCCCATAATACTTTTAAAATACACATAAATAAGTTCTTCTTTGTTCACTTTTCTTCTTGAAATTGTATTTCCATTCCATTTCCTAATATATATTTTATACTTTAAAGTATTTCATGAATAACATACTTCTCTGCAACAGAAATATGGAAGTAATTTAAAATTTCCTGTGATCATAAGGTTCTAAGTGTTAGAAAATTCTGCACAATTTCTCAAAACATCATAAATATATTGCAAATACTGATGAATAATTATTAAACATAAAATGTAAAATTGTATTGGAATTGCAGATCTTAATGAGATGAGTAAAGCCTTTCTCCCCCATGTATCCAGGGATAAATATACAGGATTTAGTGTCAATGTTGAATGTATGATTTGGCAAATAGAGGTGCTGAGAAGCTCTTCACCTAAATAAGTAAATAGGAATGATGGAGGTTTTTTAAAATATATATTTATTTATTTATTTGGTTGTGCAGGGTCTTAGTTGTGGCATGCAGGATGTTTTTTTTTTTTTAGTTGCGGGATGTGGGATCTTTAGTTGCAGCATGTGGGGTCCTTAGTTGCGGCATGCGTGTGGGATCTAGTTCCCTGACCAGGGATTGAATCTGGGCCCCCTGCATTGGGAGTGTGGAGTCTTAACTGCTGGGCCACCAGGGAAGCCCCTGATGGAGTTTTGTGATAGCAGTGGGACTCAGTTCTTTGAATTCTTCTCAGTTATATACCAAAAATTACATGGTAATATATCATCATTATTATTTTTAGTAATCTCTCATCTTGATGACTTAAGTAGGTGTCCTTCCCCGTTATAAAATAATTAATTAATTAATTAATTTTTGGCTGTGTTGGGTCTTCATTGCTGTGCATGGGCTTGCTCTAGTTGCGGCGAGCAAGGGCTACTCTTTATTGCGGTGGCTTCTCTTGCTATAGAGCACGGGCTCTAGGTGTGCGGGCTTCAGTAGTTGTGGCAGGCGGGCTCAGTACTTGTGGCTCGTGGGCTCTAGAACGCAGGCTCAGTAGTTGTGGTGCACGGGCTTAGTTGCTCCGCGGCATGTGGGATCTTCCCGGACCAGGGCTTGAACCCGTGTTCCCTGCATTGGCAGGAGGATTCTTAACCACTGTGCCACCAGGGAAGTCCTAAATAGTACATTCTAATTGACCATATTTACAATTAAATATAAAAGAGCCAAAGTATTCTATAACTATGATTACAGATATAATCACTGACATTTGGGATCTGCTTGCTTGCGTAGACCAGATAATTAAAATATCATGTTAAATAAGCTGAGGTTCAAACCTATACAAGACTGAATGCTTCGTGCAGGGAAAAATTTCCATGGCTGAGAACTGCATTCTTAACCTGGGCCAGGTATTCCAAAAACATGCTGTTTCGGTCATAAGAGAGCACAAGGAGGGGGTGAAATGGGTGGGGAGAGAAACATTACAGAAGACTTTGTGTAAACTTATCAGCACTGTTGGAAAAACAACACAAAACCATGATCAAGTCAGTAACATTATCTTTGGCCTATAAAGAACAGTACATTTTTTGGCCAACTATCATCCTTGATAATTTGTCTTGTTGTTACATAATATGTTTCCTTAAGAAAACTCAAAGAGCCCTACACAAGTTATGTCATTTGTCTTTATAACATGCTGAAGCCGAAAGCAGAAGGGAAGTTGTCTAGACCAGTGCTATCCAAAAGAAATATAACATGAGCCACATAAATAGTAATTAAAAATTTTCTAGTAGCCACATCTTTTTAAAAAAAGTAAAAAGAAATAGGTGAAATTAATTTGAATATTATATTTTACCCAATATATCTAAAATGTTATCGTATCAACATATAATGAATGTAAAAAATTGGCCATGAGATCTATACCATTCTTTTGTTGGTACTAAGTCTTTGAAATCTGGTGTGCATTTAACATTTAGAGCACATCTCAGTTTGGACTGGTCACATTTCAAGGGCTCAGTAGCCACATAGCATATCAATTCTAGAGAATATGGAAAGGGTGATGGTCACAGAATCCAAAGTCCAGGCTTTATTACAAGCTAATATCAATATAATGTGAGTCAGAGTTTATCCTGCTCAAAATCCCCCTGACTTCTTATCACTCCCAAAACAACAGCTAAACTCTTATCTCTGAGGCTGAGCATGATGCAGCCCCACCTTCCCTACCAACTATCTGACCTACCAATTTCCCCCTCACTCATTCTGCGCCCCCCGTCCCTGCCCCCATCTCAGGATTGTGGCACATCAGCCTCCTTCAGCTTGGAATGTATCTTCTCCTGCCTCAGTCCCTGAATTCATTTAGGTTTTTGCCAAAATGTCATCTCAGGAAGGCCTGTGACCTAAAATAGCTCTCCTCTCTAGCCACTCTCCAGAGTGATCTCTTGGTATTCATTACACTAAACACTGAAAGTACACATGCATTTTTAAATTTGTTTACTATCTATCTCCTCCACTAGAAAGTAAGATCTATGAGGGCAGGAGCGTTGTCTTGTACACTGTTGGATCACCAACATCTGGAATAGTGCCTGGCACACAGCAGATTGGTTGAATAGATGAGTGATAATGTTATCTTTGGCAGGTCATTTAGAGGGTATAGTGCAGTGTTTAAGAGTGTATAATCTGGGGCTTCCCTGGTGGCGCATTGGTTGAGAGTCAGCCTGCCAATGCAGGGGACACGGGTTCGTGCCCCGGTCTGGGAAGATCCCACATGCCGGCGGAGCGGCTGGGCCCGTGAGCCATGGCCACTGAGCCTCCGCGTCCAGAGCCTGTGCTCCGCAACGGGAGAGGCCACAGCAGTGAGAGGCCTGCGTACCGCAAAAAAAAAAAAAAAAAAGAGTGTACGATCTGGAGTCAGACTCTTTGAGATCAAATTCCAGCCTGTCTGCTTACTGTCTCTATCCTTTTGAGTAACTGCTTAACTTCTTTAAACTTTAGGTCCTTCATCTGAAAAATGTGGTTGTCAACAATAGCATCTATTTTGTAGAGATGATGTTGTTTTGAGAATTAAATGAGATAATGTAGGTAAAGTACCTAAGTCAGTATCCCACCCATAAAAGCACTCAAGAAAATTGCCTGTTATTATCTTTTAAACAGTGATTAAAATGAGTGCCTTGGCTGCCATGTATTCTTCAACCTGCCCCACTGCTTCACAGACACTGCTCTTGTCACGGTTACTAACAGTCCCTCCTCTTTGCCTCTCCAGTGTATGTGTTCCCTTTCGGCTCCTTGGATACTGTTGAACATTCTCCTGCCTGACTTCTGTAGTACACAGAACTTTCTACTGCCTCTCTGCCTACTCCCTTTTACTCCCCTTTGCTGACTGCTCTTCCCCTTCCCTTGTTTATATTAGTTCAGTCTCTGTCTTTGATGCTGGTTACTCTACGCCCACTCCCTGAACAATCTCACCCACTCCCAGGACTTCAATTGTCATTTCTGTGCTGCTGATTCCAAATCTCCATCACCAGCCTGGCTTTCTCTCCTGAGCTCCAGGCTGTATCTGCAATGGCCTTATAGCCATTCAGCTATTGAATATCCAATACTAAAATCATTCTACTTCATCCAAACCTGCTCCTCTTCTGAATTTCCTATTTTAATAAACGGCTCCCCACTCACCCATTGTTCAAACCAGAAAATGCAGTATGTATCAGTCTTGAGTCCTCCCTCTTCCATCCCACAATCCAATCAATCGCAATCTGCATACTTCTACCTACCCCTGTCGCCATACCTGAGTCCAGGCCAACTTCCTGTCTAGATGCCAGGCTAGACTAGCTAAGCTTCCTTATAGGCACCACTGTGTCCATTCTTTCCTTCCTCTACTTCTTCTCCACAAAGTAACAAGAGTAATCTTTTTTTAATTTTCTGTTTTTGGCTGTGTTGCTGCGTGTGGGCTTTTCTGTGGTTGCGGTGAGCAGGGGCTACTCTTCGTTGTGGTGTGCAGGCTTCTCCTTGAGGTGGCTTCTCTTGTTGTGGAGCACGGGCTCTAGGTGCACGGGCTTCAGTAGTTGTGGCACATGGGCTCAGTAGTTGTGGCTCGTGGGCTCAGTGCAGGCTCAGTAGTTGTGGTGCATGGGCATGTGGGATCTTCCCAAACCAGGGCTCGAACCCATGTCCCCTGCATTGGCAGGCGGATTCTTAACCACTGCACCACCAGGGAAGCCCCAAGAGTAATCTTAATAAAATGCAAATCTGATCTCACTATCCTGCTCGGAGCCTCATTGCTTAGAGCTCCAAGGTGATGGGTAGCTCCCTATTGCCTTTAAGATAAAGTCAAATCTGGGGGGCAATTTAATTATATATGTTTGAGAAGTTATACTGGCAGGCTTGTTACAAACAAACAAAACAGGATTCCTCCAACATACCCTCTCCTACAACACTGTTCACTATTTCTTGTGCTTCAGCCTCCCCGGGGTGGCAACCGCTATCAACTATTTTACCTGATTCTTTTGGGATTATCTCCATATCTCTAAAGAACATGTTTACATTGCTATTTTAAAACAATTTCAGTGACTTCCACTCTAGAAGATGAAGATTTAGCTTATTTTTACTAAACCCTATGATACCCACCACATACATGAACACTTTTTATTCCTCATCTTCTCAACATGGCCATGACTTAACTATGTTGCCTTCAGTAGTTACACTGATATGACTTTGTAAATGTTATTCACATCTGAGCCAAAGAATACTATGCTACAAATACTTTTCCTTTATAACTTTTTTTTTGAGTTAATAACGTTTCCCCCCTGTAACTTGGTTTTTGTAATAAAGAGGCCTAACTCCATTTTTGATGTTTGACTATTGGAAGCTTTCAATCTCCATCCCTCTTCCCTATCTTCCCACATCTGGGCAGCCAAGATGAGAAGACTTGTGTAGGCCTTTACCTCTAAGAGCTGATGGGAATTTCAAACAGGGCAGACTTTAGCCCATGTTAGGGTAATTCCCCACCATGCTGGCTCCACCTTTTAACCACAGTGAAAGCCCCAAACCACCCCTCATCCTTTGTCATTTTCTCATCAAACTCCTGCATGAGCCCTTTCCCTGCTGGGAACCCCTAGCTTAGTATTAGTACTAAGTATACTTTATTTATAGTCATGGGTGGGTGCATTGTTTTATGTGTCTGGACATACAAATAAATTCCTAAGTGGGAGATCATGCTCACCTCTGGGCAGACTGATCTATGTATTGATGTATACTTATCAATACATTCCCAAATTGCCCCACCCCCAGTTTTAAGAAATCTTCCTTCAACATTCTTTAAATGCCAGTCATTCTATCCATGTCATTTTCTTGGTGATTTTTCTCCAGGGCCTCTGCCCTGCTCCAGTCCAGCAGATTGGTTGATCTTTAGGCTTCCTTCAGAGCTGTGGTCTTAGATTTTCCCTTCACCATCACTCTGACTTTCTCATGTATCAGAATCCCATTCCCTGGATTCCATTTTCTCTTTTCTTATTTTAGTTGAATAAATTCTGTCATAGCTCCCTGAGAAATGGACCTGTCAGATAGTGTTTTTGACCTTTCACATCTGAAAAAAATCTATATTCTGCTCTCCCACTTAATCAATAATTTGACTGGGGAACTCTACATTAGAAATCATTTCCTTCTACTATTTTCTAGCATCCAGTGCAGCTGTTGAGAAGTCTGAAGCCATTCTGATACCTGATTCTTTTTAGAATCCTGTTTTTCTTTCTTGAAAGTTTCTAGAATATTCTCTTTGTCCACAGGGTTTGCAATTTCATAATGATGTGTCTCAATGTGGGTTTATTTTCATCCATTGTCTTGGGAGCTCAATAGGCTCTTTTAATTTGGACAGTCATGTCCTTTCATTGTAGGAAATTTTCTTGAATTGGTTCTTTAATAGTTTCCCCCCTCCATTTTCTCTCTTCTTTCTTTCCAGAACTCCCTTTATTCAGATATTGCACTTCCTGGACTAGTCTGTACCTTTTTCATCTTTTATCTTTTCTTCTCTTTCTATCTTTTTGTTTTACTTCCTGGGAGGTTTCCTCAACTTTATATTTTAAACCTTCACTGGAACTTTTCTTTTATACTGTGATATTTTTAATATCCAAGAGTTCATTTTTGCCCTCTGGCTGCTACTTTTAAAAACACTAATACCATCTGGTTCTTGTTTGATGACTGCACTATCTTATAATATTTCACTATTTTTGAATCTTTGAAGATATTATTGGTAGGTTATTGTTTTCCTCCTGCATAGTCTTTATTTCTTCTTTGTTGCTTTTCTATGTTAGTTTGTTTTGGCCTCTGTCTTTCTTATTAGAATGTTCCATCAACTGTCTATAGAGATTCTTGACTGTCTGCCCATATCTAGAAGAGAGGCACTAGAAAGCTTTGGGCAAGCTCAATTTACATGGTTGGCTTGTCAACTGTGGGTTTCACTGTAGGGCAATCTGTTGGTCAGAAGTATGGGAAGAAAGTGAAGAAAGAAGGTTAGGTGTCTTGACAGTCAGTTATAAACTTTCAGTAGGTTGCCTCCCAGCCTTGCCAACTGCTGGCTTAGGATTCAGCTTTCTTGGGATGGACAGGTGAGTTGCTACTCAACCATAATTTTTCCAGCTTCCAAAATTGTGTTGGTGCTGTTTCTTCTTTTATTATCTATGTGCCTGGGGACTTATACTTAAAAAAAATCCATTCATTATTGTTTTAGTGGGTTTTCAGGAGGAACAGAAACTCCCATGAGTGTTGTCTGACATTTCTAATAGGAATTAAAGCATACAGAGTCTTTACTGTATGATTATTAAAGTGTCTACCTTTTGGCCCTTGTCAAATTCACCAACCTTATCTCATGTCCATTCTATACTCAGACTACCTTTTCAGTTTCTTGAGTGCACCACATTCTGTGTTTGCCATCTGGCCCCCACAAGTGCTGATGCCTCTGCCAGGAGCTCCTGTTTGCCCCCCGACTGCCTCTATGGATCTTTCAGGTCTCAGTTTAGGTGTGATTGCTCAGAGAGGATGTCTATGACCCTCAGATTAGGGTGAAATCTCCCTGCTGTGGGGTATCCATACCACTCAGTCCTTCCCCTATTTTAAAATGGGTGACCTTTTATTTTTCCTCACTAGTCTGTAAGCTCTGTGGAGGTAGGGGTTGTGACCATGCTTCACTTCTTTCACTGCAGTATATCCAGCCATTAGCAGAGTGCCGAGGACATAGTAGGTGCTCAATGTTCATTTGATGAATAAACAAATGAAGACAAGTGAAAGGACTTGCTTACGAAAAGAAAACAGAGATAGTACTGGAAACTGATTCAATCAATCCTTTCTGTTCAACTGTATCGGCCTATCCTGTTTTCTTGGTTTGCAATTAGAAGAAATCAGAATAGTCTTGATTAGGAAAAGGAGGTAATGATCTCTTAAATTTGTAGGTGGGTCGTACCAGGATAATTGTCTATCTCTGGTTTATAAGTTAGGAAGCAGAGGATTAGTGATATTATACAACGCATGAGAGAAAGTTCTAGAACTGAGAATTAGTATCTTCTGGCTCCTAATACTGTTTTCTTTTTTACTGTTTGAAACACATCTAGGATGTTACATCTCCAACCTTATTGTCTTTTATGCTTCACGAGTATTTCTGTGTTGTTCTCTATATCTGACTTTCATCAAGTAACTATCATCATGTTGCTATTTAAGGACTAAATCAGCGATTCTCACTTGGTGGGGGGGTGTACAAGAATCACCTTGGAGGCTTTTCCAATCCATATGTACCCCTTCCTCCTCCTGTCCCTCCAGTCCCTGCCTAAAGTGTTCTATAGTGGTTCTTTGAAAATGCTACCCAAGTGCTATAGACTGAATATTTGTGTCTCCTCCTGCTTCCACCACCCAAAATTCATACACTGAAAACTAATTCCCAATGTGACAGTATTTGAAGGGTCTTTGAGAGATGATTTGGTTATGAGAGTGAAGCTGTCATGAATGGGATTAGTGTCCTTATAAAAGAGGCCCTGAAGAGCTCCCTCACCCCTTTTGCCATGCCATGTGAGAACACAGTGAGAAGTCGGCAATCTCCAACCCAGAAGAGGGTTCTCACCAGAACTCAGCCATGCTGGCACCCTGATCTTGGCCTTCCAGCCTTCAGAACTGTGGGAAATTATTTTTTGTTGTTTATAAGCCACCCAGTCTATGGTATTTTGTTATAGCAGCCCAAACAGACTAAGACACCAACTAATTTTGATATGACTCATCTTCATAGGTGAGGAATATTGGATTAAATATTAGTTATGAGTAAAAATGTATTAATCCATTTATGACACATGCTACAGTGGTTCAAGTGATAGTTTTAGAATGTTTAGTTCATTTACAAACACCAATTAGAGTAGAAAGGAGCCTCTTTTTCAAAGTCAATTGTACATCTTTTAAAAATTTTTTATTTATTTTATTTCTGGCTGCATTGGGTCTCTGTTGCTATGCTCGGGCTTTTCTCTGGTTGCAACGAGCGGGGGCTACTCTTTGTTGTGGTGCGCGGGCTTCTCATTGTGGTGGCTTCTCTTGTTGCAGAGCACGGGCTCTAGGGCATGCCGGCTTCAGTAGTTGTGGCACGCGGGCTCAGTAGTTGTGGTGCACGGGCTTAGTTGCTCTGCGGCATGTGGGATCTTCCCAGACCAGGGCTCAAACCCATGTCTCCTGCATTGGCAGGTGGATTCTTAACCACTGTACCACGTGGGAAGCCCCAATTGTATGTCTTTTAATTACACACTTCTAATTTCTTCCCATAAGGTTAAAAAAAGGCAAATTACAGTGCTAGAGTTTAGGAGTTTTGACCCATCCATAAACCTGTTTGAGTTTGGCCAGTTCCTTGCACTCTCTTCTCCAAAATTGTTCCTTTCTATACAATAAGGACAATCATAATTATACCCAAAATATATCAAAAGAAAAAGAAAATGCCATACATTGTGCTACAAAAATGCTTTATTAAAGAAAAGATTTTGGTAACCAAAGTGTGTCTCAGTCTAAAACTGGAACCTCTTGGGGATAGTCACTTGGCATGTCTATGCCCATTTCCTTTGTGTAACATAGTGATAATGATAATGTCTCTTGGAGTAGTATGGGTTAAAGTAAGATGAGATCATCAATTTGTAGCCCATTATAAAGCCACAAGTTATTCTAGTTACATTTTAAAATTATGAATAGTAAGCTATTTAGCCAGGGAACATGATATATCCAACGACATCATCAATATAGTTATCCTATGGATACTTTTTCTGGCTTGTAAGCACTTTATTAGAATAGGCACGTGGGCGCGGAGCAACTAAGCCCGTGCGCCACAACTACTGAAGCCCACGTGTCTAGAGCCTGTGCTCTGCAACAAGAGAAGCCACTGCAATGAGAAGCCCACGCACCACAATGGAGAGTAGCCCCCACTCGCCACAACTAGAGAAAGCCCGCGTGCAGCAATGAAGACCCAATGCAGCCAAAAAAAAAAAATTAATTAATTAAAAAAAATAGGCACGTGGGGCTTCCTTGGTGGTGCAGTGGTTGAGAATCCACCTGCCAATGCAGGGTACATGGGTTCCATCCGGGAAGATCCCACATGCCACGGAGCAACAAAGCTGTGAGCCACAACTACTGAGCCTGTGCTCTAGACCCCGTGAACCACAACTACTGAGCCCGTGTGCTGCAACTACTGAAGCCCACGTGCCTAGAGCCCGTGCTCTGCAACAAGAGAAGCCACCACAATGAGAAGTCTGAGCACTTCTCAGTGAAAAGACAATCCTCAGAATGGGAGAAAATATTTGCAAATGAATCAGCGGACAAAGGATTAATCTCCAAAATATATAAACAGCTCATGCAGCTCAATATTAAAGAAACAAACAACCCAATCCAAAAATGGGCAGAAGACCTAAATAGACATTTCTCCAATGAAGACACACAGGTGGCCAAGAAGCACATGAAAAGCTGCTCAACATCACTAATTATTAGAGAAATGCAAATCAAAACTACAATGAGGTATCACCTCACACCAGTTAGAATGGGCATCATCAGAAAATCTACAAACAAGAAATGCTAGAGAGGGTGTGGAGAAAAGGGAACCCTCTTGCACTGTTGGTGGGAATGTAACTTGATACAGCCACTATGGAGAACAGTATGGAGGTTCCTTAAAAAACTAAAAATAGAATTACGATTACCATAGATGACCAGCAATCCCACTACTGGGCACATACCCAGAGAAAACCATAATTCAAAAAAATATATGCACCCCAATGTTCATTGCAGCACTATTTACAATAGCCAGGTCATGGAAGCAACCTAAATGCCCACTGACAGATGAATGGATAAAGAAGATGTGGTACATATATATAATGGAATATTACTCAGCCATAAAAAGGAATGAAATTGGGTCATTTGTTGAGACGTGGATCTAGAGACTGTCATACAGAGTGAAGTAAATCAGAAAGAGAAAAACAAATATCGTATATTAACACATATATGTGGAACCTAGAAATTGCTACAGATGAACTAGTTTGCAGGGCAGAAATTGAGACACAGATGTAGAGAACAAACGTATGGACACCAAGGGTGGAAAGCCGCAGGGTGGTGGTGGTGGTGGTGGTGTGATGAATTGGGCGAGTGGGATTGACATGTATTCACTGATGTGTATTAAATTGATGACTAATAAGAAAAAAAAAAGAATAGCACAAAGAACGTACATATACCCTTTACCTAGATTTGCCTATTAACATTTTGTACTGTTTGCTTTATCATTTTTGTATGCTTTCTCTATTGATCTTTTCCACTCTACGTATGTCTATTTTTTTCCGAACTGTTTGAAAGTAAGTTGCATACATCATGCATCTGTTAATGTTTTTAAATTAATGTAATTTAATAACTTTCTTCAAAGTAAAAATAATTTTTCTCAGATAGTTCTATCATTTACCAAAATGTAGAGGCCACTTGGAGCATTATATTTTACCTTGCTTTTATCCTGTTTTAACCACCATTCATGAGGTCCTTTTCATGTCTTATATCTGGACTCTACTATTTAGATTGTCCTTTAATAAAATCTGAAGTCTTGACATAAGTACCTGTTGCTACAACATAAAAAGTTATAGCTATGTCATGTGACATGTTACAGAATTTTGTCAAGTGCTAAATTCTTGTTACATAATTTTGATTGAAGAGAACTCATTTTCTAATGTAAATGCTTGCATTTTAGTAATTGGACTAATTAGATTTCTATTTAGTAAAAGAAAATAAAAAAATAAAGTGTTAAAAAATAATTAACTAGGGTAACTGTTTAGAGTTCTAAGAGTATATTTAATTACGTTAGTTTCTACCACTTTAGTAATTACAGTCAACAATATGTCTTAATCTTTAGCTATCTACACTGGCTAAATTCTAAAATTTTACATTAATTAACATATGTTTTCACTTTAACTTCACTTCCCAACTCTAGTCCCCACATCCTTGGCATCCTTTTTTCATAGATTTCTTTTCTCTGATAATATCTTTTGATACTATTTCAGGTCAGTAAATCGGCTTCTGCTTTTGTTGGTACTTTAGATTCTAATCAAATCCTCTGTATTTCATCTAATTTAGATTAGGATTCATTCCCTTAAAATTTACTGCCAGTATATGAGCCTGCTATTTTTCTTATATGGACAAGATCCATTCATAAGAAAAGCATAATTTATGTGTAACATGACTAGAAATAATGTATCTTAAATTTCTCATAATTTTTATCAGTGGATCCTTGTCTCTCCTATTTGTGTATTAATTACTCTTCATTAATATATCACAGTGTTTAAGCTGGGAGAGCAGAAATTTCACCATTCAACTTAGAATTTGGCCGCTATGCATGACCCTAGAGGTCAGCTAGTTCAAGACTCTCATTTTACAGGTAAGAAAGTGTGTAAATCACTTATTTGTCTAAGGCCACACAACACTTTGTGATAGAGTAGGGACGAAAACCCATGAGTCCTGGGTCTCCAGCCACTGCTGCTGTTACTCTAGGTCTAATTAATACACACACATACTTTAATTGATGAATTCGATTCAGTTCAACCCATGCTGGGTTCAGCCCCTCGGTAAGTTTATCTGTTTATAGGCAGACACTGCACCTTTAATTCAGGCCAGCCAAAACTATAACCTTGTGAATGAGAAGTTCAGATGGAGAACTGGCACAGATCCATCCTCCCACTGAAAATACATATGCCACACAGATGCTGAATAGTCATCTTTGTTCTGAGGACAACACGTTACTTCTCAGTGGCAGCAATATATTCTCTAATCATTTGACAAACATTTAATTTACGTCCACTATGAAACAGGCATTATACCTTTTGTATCTAGGGCCCTTGCCCTCAGGGAGCTTACAATCTAAGATGAAGGCAAATGTCAAACAAATAACCATATAAAGAGTTGAATCTGGGAATTCCCTGGTGGTCCAGTGGTTAGGACTCTGGGCTTCCAATGAAGGGGGCACAGGTTCTATCCCTGGTT
The DNA here is from genome assembly GCF_025265405.1 of Mesoplodon densirostris. Taxonomy (NCBI): domain Eukaryota; kingdom Metazoa; phylum Chordata; class Mammalia; order Artiodactyla; family Ziphiidae; genus Mesoplodon; species Mesoplodon densirostris. The sequence continues at coordinate 59,189,335 of NC_082669.1, read as the reverse complement.
GGGGAACTAAGATCCCACAAGCTGGGCGGCATGGCCAAAAAAAAAAAGTTGAATCCTATAACATAAGTGTACATATATTAAAAGCATCCAGTTAAAAACTTCCTTCTTTGTATCAGTTTCTTGCAAAATTAGCCATTTTAATTTATAAACAACAAAGGAAGCAGATAAGCATGTGCTGGGAGTTGGTTATTCGTAATTGCCAAGGTTTACTTGGTCCATTACTAACAACTGTTTCTCCTGCAAGGTATACCATTGTAATTAGGTGAAATTTTTTTGGAGTGGGATAGGTAAAAATGAAGTAAATATTATGATTGTTTTAAATTACTATTTCTATTATTATAAACAATGCATTTTGGGGGGATAAAACATTCAAATTATACTTAAAGGTACAAAGTACAAAGAAAATGTTCTCTCTACAGTAAGTCCCCTACACGAACCTTCAAGTTCTGAACTTTCAAAGATGCGAACGTGTATTCGCATGTCTCATCACGTAAGTTAGTTCATGTGTCTGGCATACATTGTCACGTGTGTGCATCCTCTACAAGTGGTTGTGCTTTTGTGTACTTTACTGTACAGTACTGTATAGAGTACAGTAGTACAGTGTCTTTATTTCAAGCTAGATCTGTAAGAGGACGATTTCATTGAACTCTTTGCTGTGCAACATGAGGAGCTTACTGATGGAACTGGAGGCCCAGAGAAAGGACAAAGAGAGACAAGAGGAAGAAGAAGTAACTGAAGAACCAAAGAGATTCATGATGCAGGAAATGGGAAGGGGATTTTCTTCATTTGAGGAGGCACTGTTAGTTCTTGAGGCACATGACCTGAACATAGGAGGATACATGAAGGTTGCAGCAGCTCTTCAGAATGCAATCCAGTGCCACCACGTCATCTATGACGAGAAAAAGAGCTTCTACCCAGACATCACTGGATCATTTTTTCAAGAGGGTAGATAGAATTGAATCCAGCAAGGAACCAAAACCAGTGCCGTCAACATCAGGCATGAGTGAAATTGCATCTTGCCCTCCATCTCCTATTGCAAACGATCCTTCAGCTCTACCATCTCTCACCTCCTCTTCCTCCAAGTCCAAGTTCATTGGACTTACGAACAAGTTGGACTTACAAATGTGGTCTCGGAACGGAACTTGTTCATATGTAGGGGACTTACTGTATTCTGGGTATACACACTTACAGTTTGTTGTTCTCTTCTTTTTCAGAAATTTTCTAAGCACATAGAAACATATACATGTCTAATTTTTTCTTAGAAATATGAAAACGGGTTAATGGTAAACTTTTTTTCACTTACTCTAGACATATTTACACAATACATATTGGTCTATCTCATTTTTGAAAACGTTTACCTGTTGTACCATAGTATGCATATACCATAATTTATTCAAACAGAAGTTTATCTTTTAAAAGGTCAATAATACTAAACACTGGGAAGGTAAAACAGAATATGAATATATTATATATATTCTCACATACACACACGTATATATGAAACAGCCATGATCAGAGTGAATAATATGATTAATAGGACAGCCACAGATGTATAGTTGTCAAAGTTCATTCAGTTAATGACTACTTCTTCATCTTTGTTGACAGGTAGAACCCATCAGTATTTTGATTGGTTGCTTTTGTCTTTTCATTCAAAGCTGCTGATACCTTTCTCCCTAACTAACCTGAGTAGGTGGTGAAAGTCAAACTTTTTCCTTTCTGAGGCCATGCTTGGTGCTGTCAGTGATATCTAGTTATAGTCCCCAGGACTCAACATCCATTTTAAGTCATACGGACTTTCTTGAGGAATTCCCCACCCTCCTCTGCCCCCACTTGGCTTGACTTCCTGGCTTTAATCAGCTGCAATTTATCAAGTCCCTATAATGTGCTCAGTGCAGAGCAGAACAAATCAAAGTGTTCTACCTCACAATTTAAGGAAGGCAGGGGGCTAGTTTTTGTTTTCAGATAAAAATCTATTAATAAAACATAAACTCCCCAAAACTTCCTTTAAACCAAACAACATTGTCGCACGCTCACAAGCTCTTTTTACTTACACAGCCAGATGACTCAAGATTACTACATTTCTATTCATAAGGAGTTTGCTGGCCCCAAATCAACACATTCAGGCTTTCCCCCATCTTCCTTCTCTCTCCCCTGGGAGACTGACTTTTGGAGGCTTGCTGCATCGTGTTTTAGCAGAATGAAGACGGTGTGTGTTTGCTGCCTGAACTGTAGATTCTGGGATTTTATAAAGCCTCCCCCCCGCCCCGCTTTTTAAAGTTGCTTTTTTGATGTAGGGGACGAGGAGGTCAGAATGTTTAGAGTCTGAGTCTTCCAGTTTAGAAATATATTCTAAAAATGGTAAATAGACTAAGGCCCTCTGTTTGCTATTTACTACAGAACTGGGTATTCATTTCAGAAATCAGCTACATTACCGTCCGTCACTCAGTGTGACAGAGAGATGAAGGAAACAGAGCACTAGCCCTGCCTTGGGGAGTTACAGTTGACGCTTCTGCTTTTGCACTTGATTCTCCTAAGAAACGGGCCCATCTTTCCCTTTAGTTCTTTCCCTTCAGTTTCCTTGGCAAAACTGAAGAAAAAAAGTCACCGTCAAACCTGAGCGCATCCCCGAGGCCTTTCCACTCCCCTGACCCGGAGGCATTCGTCTCGGCCAACCCCCCACCCCCAATTCCAAGCTCTTTTCACAAGAGATTGCGGCAGGGAGAAAACCACTACGATGAACGATCTAGGCTCAGCCCCTTTCCTTTCGGGGCCTCCCCACAGCGCGAGAACCGTGTCCCCAGTGGCGGCCCGCTCCCAGCCTTGCCCGTTCGCGGCCCTCCGCGGGCCCGGGTCCTCGAGCGCGCGGGCTGGGCTGGCAGCCGAGGGAGCAGCGCGGGGTCGCGAGCAGGCCAGGGAGGGTGGCAGAGGACTCGGGCTCCGAGCGGGGGGCCGAGCTCGCTCCGGGGTCCCGCGCCCGGGGGCCTTGGCCGAGGGGGAGGCGGGGCGGCGGCGGCGGCGGCGGCGGCGGGAGGGGGTTGAGGGCGGGGCGGCTGGCGGTTCCGCGCCGCGGCTTTTTCTCCCGAGCGCCCGAAACTCTCCCCGCCCGCGCCCCGCGCCCTCGGCGACCCCAGGCTCTCGCACCTAGTCCCCGGCCCGCCCCCGCCCCGCCTCCGCCCGCGCCACCCCCACAGCCGGCTGCCGGCCGCGCTTATCTCGGTTACAAAGGAGGGAAAATGAGTCGGGCGGCGGCGGCGGCGGCGCGGCGCGGGGCCACCACGGCGGCGGCTATCGCGGCCGCCCCCGGCACCACGTAGAACGCCCCCGCTCGTCCAGCCGCGGCCCAGGCCAGAGTGCAGCCTGCCTCTCGCCGCTCGCCTCCCCAGCCCTGCGCGTCGCCTCGCGGCCGGAGGAGGAGGAGGTGGAGGAGGAGGAGGAGGAGGCGCCGCCTTCGCCGCGCCGCGCGTCCTCGCCGTTGTCTGCGCTCGCTCTGGACCAGTTTGGGGAAGTTGGGCGAGCCCCGTGTCGCCCAGATGTGCGACCTCATTGAGCCGCAGCCGCCCGAGAAGATCGGCAAGATGAAGAAGTTGCGGAGAACTTTGTCGGATAGTTTCAGCCGCATTGGTGAGTGGCGTGCTGTCCCGGGCACCCGGCCCGGCGCCCCCATGCCCGCGCCCTCGGCCCCGCGCTTCTGGCACTGGCGGTGCAGCGGCCACCCGGGACTGGCGTGGGGGGCGCTGCGCGCGGAGGGTGGAGGGAACAGTGCCCAGGACCTGCGGGAGGGCGACGACAAAAAGGAGAGACACCTCTTTCCCTCAGGACCTGAGGGTTTATTTGTGCATGATCTTAAGCCTACAATTTGGGTTCCCTCTCCTCGCCACTAGCGCTCCTGCTTTCGCGCCCGCCGGGGACAGGCGGCGCGGCCGCCTGGGTCACCAATTTTTTTGCACGCAGGCTTTGGTATTGGGTGTTTGGTCAATAATTTAGCTTTGTAAATTGGTGAAATGTTGAGTTTGTACCTTGGTATTGTTTAACACATCCAACCTAAAGAGAAGTGGGACAGATACCTTGGGACCTTTTGTTCGGTACTTCGGGTCCTCGAAAGCGAGATTTGGGCGTTCAATCTCGAGTCCTCTGAATCTTTCCATTGCTGCAGAGAAATTCGCGCCGTGAACTTGTCTGAACATTTAGGAATAAGTCCCCCAAACTTCTTCCATTTACTAGACCAAGGCTATTGTCTTTAACGCAGCCAACCAATTGACCGACAGATAACCGACCGAGAAATGTTTAGGACATTTAAGAATAAATCCATGTCACGGACTGTAACAGGGTGACAACAGTGTCACGTGGAATGGGTGGTTAGATTTCTAGGGTTGGCCATGAAAACCCCTTTTAACCTTAAGACGGTAGCTATCTTCTGTAACGTCTTAACTTTCATTTACACAGGTAACTGCTTTCAGCAAGAAAATTGTACAAAATAACCCCTCAGAGTCCCTAAGGAGCCTCTAGCCTTTGTTTCACTTGTTTAGCATGTCATCCATGTTAATGAAGGTGTTAATGGAAATTAAGCATAAGGTGCTTAATTCCTTAAAATAAAACCCTGGAGTGCATATGAGTATTGTCCTTGTCCTTCCAGCCATTCATTTAAAAATCATTGTATAAGTGCATCGTGAAATATGCAAACTTTCCTCAAGTCAAAAAAATGTTTAGCCTACTTTTCTTTGTTGTCTTTTAACTGAAAATTCCATATTGGTATACATAATCTTTCCCAAGATGACTGTAAAGTTATGGTGTGAAACCAATATTTAGCCCTGTTTTTACTTATTTTGTGTATGGGATATTTGCAATTTTACTCTTAGGAGTTAGGGATGTGTATGAAGAGCCCCTGCATTCAAATGAAGTTTGAAGCCAGGAAGAGTGTGAGAAAGCAAGGTGTTGAGTAGCTGTGCTTTATTAAGGAGGATGTTTCAGCCCCTGACCCAAACTATCACAGAGGCGGGTTCTGGAGTCCATTAAGCCCTGTTCTATAAGGCATTAACTGTATATTTACTAATGCTAATGACTCTGTTGGAACTCTTCCAGTTTTGTGTTAAATAATTCATTGCAATTGAATCTCAGTAAGAAACCAAGAACATTAATATAAAAATTCCTTATGTTTAGGTAATTTCAAGGTTTTGATCGACAATCAGTAGAATTTAGATTAACTACAATGCTGGCAAATGGGGTATTATAGTTAATTGGATTTTCTAGCTTACAGAGATTTAGTGATGTGAAATTCCTTTTGCTTACAGCTCTTGTTAAAATGTCTTCTAAGTTCTAGTAGATTTTACTTCCTCCCTTTCAGAAACAGTACAGTGAAGTGATCATAACTGATTATTTCTTGTATTGATGGAGGGTCATGATTCGAATAGCAGATCTTATTCTGGAATACTGTAAAAGGAGATAAAGAGGTTTTAAGTGATTATGATTGTATCACAAGCTCAAGACATTCATTAGAGTAGCATTACAGAAAGTAAGTCTTTGTTATCTTTGTAGTTTTTGAAGTTTTATTTGTAAAATCAAAAAGCATGCAATCAATCTGATTATTTAAGGATTTTTAAGGTGCTGGAGGCTGTTGAATTGAGGCTTTACTGTGGGATTACGTAGTGCATAGATTTAAAGGTGTGGGCTGTGTGTCAGATGGACTAGGATTTCTGGTGTTGCCGCTTCTAGTGGAGTGACCTTGGACAGGTCCCTCACCTTCTGAGCTTCAGTTTTTCAAGTCAGTTTTGTTATTGGCATTTAGTGAAATAATGCATATAATGTCCTGTGTTGTATGGAATAAAGACTCAATAGATGTTCATAATGTGTAATTATCATTATTGGTGATTACAACATGCTGACGTATGGATCTTCTAGGTGGAAAGCAAGAGAAGTAAGAGAAGTGACCACTGACTTTACAGTGTGGCTAACCTGAAAACAGGATGGGTTTTGGAGTTAGGCTGATCTGGGTTCGAATCCCATTTTCCTTGCCTGCTGTGTGCCTTGGGCAACAACTAGCAGAATTTCCTTAGATCCTAGAGTCCTTATCTGTCAGTTTTCTTAAGGTTGTTGTGAAGATTAGACCAGATAAAATACATAAAATATCTAGTGCAATATCTGTCACATGGTGAAGATCAATATTGGAGGCTGTTATTATTCCTTCTGATTTCTCTGTTTATCTCCTATCTTCCTCATTTCTTCGTTGGTACTTCATGAGGCGATCAAAGAGTGAGTGGTTTATTCCTGCTGAGTAATCCAACATCTCAGTATATTCATTCCCTTTAACCAATCTACTCCGGCTTTTGAGATAAACATACTGACTTTATTTTGCTTTTTTAGTATGATTCAGAAGTGTAGTTTGTTATATGGTAAAATATACAGTATCATCGTTTAGCCATGAAAAATTAGTGATCATCTATAGAAAATGAGGACAATTTTTGAAAGTCTATGATATTCATTAATTATGGATTAATAATCCATTATTATAAAAGATTAATAAAAATTCTAACTATACAAAAGCGACAATGCTAATGTTTAATTTACTCACACATGAAAGATCAGGCTAACTTTGTCACTGCCCACCTCAAATACAGCTGATCTGAGATTACTATGTTATAAAAGGTCTAATAAAACACATTGGCTTTCAAGCCATAGCACTCTCATTTACTACATCTGCCAGGGAGTGACTATAACACAGCTATGGTTCTTTTATAAGACGGGTGTAACTGAGTTTCAAAGTCATCCATTGATTTCAGGAATGAGTATTTATGGTTTTCTGCTAAATAGTGTCAGTGTGTTCACTTACTAGGAATTACTATAGTTGTCTCACGCTTCTTTTTAAAATTTAGGTTAGCATAAACAAAGACAAATGGGAACCTAATTGTTTAAAAAATTCATATTAAAATTCATTTCCTCTTTTCTTTCATTGTTTCTTTTTTATTTTTGAATGATTGCCTAGAAGGAGAAAGGCTTTCTGTAATATCCCGTGTAAGATTAAGGTCGAACTGACATTTCTTCATATTCATTTGAATGCATTTCTTCACACTTAGTTGGATGATCTTCTAGAGAAAGGAAGTTTATACTCTGCGATATACGAGATGAACCTTACGTATACCATTTCTTTGAAAGATGCAGTTTGAGAGATAACTGAATAAAAGGAAGAGGCTATGGTTACACTGAATTTGGGGGTTTGTTACCTTGTTCTGTAAGAGTGTAATTTTAGAGTCCAGCTGTCACCTGATAAATCCATTCTGTCAAAAAGAAAAATGTAAGGTTAAAGCTTCAGAGGCAAAATTTAACTATTGTACCATATCCTCTCCCAATGTAGTTTCAAAAGATTTTAATTTGAAAACTGTGAAATGGAATTTATGATTCTTTCATAAGAGAGAATAGTACATAGTTTTCATATGCCAAAACTTTAGTGTATCTCAAAGGGTAAGATGCTATTCTTTTGCCTTTGAAGTGCAACTCATTAATTCTGCCAATAATTATCGAGTACCTCCTATGTGCTAGATATTGTGCTGGCATTCATATTCAGTGACCATTGTTACTGGTCCCTGTCCTCAAGGACTTTAAGAGAAGACAGGCCAGTGAATGCGCATGGACAAATTCTACCATGAAGATTAGCATAATTTGCTGTTGAAGTACATAGGAGGGGATACCATTTTAGTCTTGGTGAGATCATGGAAAAACTTCTGGAGGGAGCAATGTCTGAGCAGAGGACTGAATAGAATATCTGATTATCTTAGATGGCTTAATATATGCCCCTTTGTTAACCCAGAAAAATGTAATATGCTTGTTATTCCATGATATCCTTGAAGACAATTGTGGGTTTGTATTTACATGAATAATTAATGACAATCAGAGAATGTAATCAATAAGATGTTGTGTGCTTGTCTAGGTCAGAGTTTATTCATCAATGACCTGGTAAATATTTGGCAAAGACATCTTTAATTGGTCTTTTTTGTTACCACTGACTGCTGTTCAGGGAAAGGATACAATATTTAAAAGAAACTATGCAAGGTGTCAATCTAGCAATGAAGAGTTCAATGAAAGGGTAGACTTCTTGGTCTTAAAATATTCTCCCCTCTGGTGTCCTGGGCTTGAGAATAGTGTACGGGGGAGATAATCTGGCTTCCTGCTCTTTATATCTTAGGAAATACACCTGCAACAACCCTTCTATTTCCTCCTTTTCTTTCTACCTACAGATCCCACCCCTTTATCCAGAATGTTGGAGGAATTGGCAGGACTTAGGTGGCAAGAGAGAAATAGTCCAGTCTGGGTGTTAAAGACATTCTGGTTTCTACTCTCCTAATCTCTCAACTTGAGGGTCTTCGTTCCTTGTTTGCAATTCCCTGAGAGAAGTTATCAACTGTAGTTCTTACTGGTTGCTTTGCTTAGGAAAACCCATGGCTAAATCTCTAGAACTTTTATCATGTCCCAAGTAAAGAAGATATATTTAAATGTCTGTGCTGTGAATGATAAGCTTGCTGCTGTAGCTTTGCACTTTGCATGGCAGCCACATAATGTGTTTTACCTTAATCTTTGTTAAATGAGTGAGGTATGAGGCTGTACAATAATTCACTTTGTATTTGAAATCAATGAGCTAATCATTTCCTATTCCAAAAAATTGGGTTTTTTTAAGATGGAACAACTTGTCTATATTTACGTAGGTCACTAATATTTTATAAAGGAATCACTAGTCAAGTATATTAATTAAAGGACACGCCTTGGGTTGAGAGAGTGAGGGGTATAGTTTAGTAACATTGTTGACTGATATTTAAAGAAAGCCTTCTGGATTAGAAGTTTTATATTGTAAATTTAAAATGTCACCATTAAGAATCACCTAGGATCTTCTACCTTTCTATCCAAGTAGGTTATTTTATTTTATTTATTTATTTGGCCACACCAAGCAGTTTGTGGGATCTTAGTTCCTCCACCAGGGATTGAACCTGTGCCCTTGGCAGTGAAAACGTGGAGTCTTAAACACTGGACCACCAGGGAATTCCCCAAAGTAGGTTATTTTAGATTTAATATAAATTAAGTCAAATACATTATGTAATATGGGTGAGTAATTGAATGCAAGATAAACCATTTGAAACTGGGACAAAGATCTGTCTTCTTATTTTCCATTCGGAAGAAATGGTTCTCTAATAAAGGAAGTAGAGAAAACTATTACAAGATCAGTTTCTTAGGCAAAAGGGGAAGACTAAGAATTAAACTTTGAGAAACATTTTATCTCCCTTGACCTACCCTTTTCTGCCTTAACTCATCACCACAACCACAGACTTCTTGATGTTTTAAAAAGACAAATTTATAGAATGACAGAGAAAACAACCTTTGCAAGATTGCTAGACAGTATAATATAAGCTTTGATGCGATGGCTTCAGTTTAGGCACAGGACTTCTCTCAGAGCCTAACTGCCAAAACAATTTGTTTTCCATTGCTTTGGTCAGGACATAGCTTTCCAAGTAAGAGCTACACAAGCACTTCTATCCTGAATAGAACTACCCAGTATAGACCAGTAAGCACTTTTGCACAATTCTGTACCTCTGAAACATTTCTCCAACTTGTGTTTTCAGCTAAATTCACTCCTTTGTGCATTCTCCTTAATCTGAAACATTCTAAATAATTGTAGGGTTTAAGGAACTAGGTGTTTGCCAACTATATATATGAAATACTTCTCTTTCTCTTTAGAGTAATAAAATTTCAATTCTGAAGTCATGAATATTTAAAATAAATTTTAAGTATTTGCTAGTACCTATAAAATATTCCACATGTATTGTTTCCTTTGGTGTGATACTTTGTTAGAATAGTTATCATGTTGAAACTGTTTGAATTACGTTTCTGCAGTGCTTATTTTACACACTTGATCTTTCATCATCAAACTTAAACTTCTCGCAGTATGAAAATCTCATTCTGGGCACTGTGCAGAGTGGATGTCTTCCTGACAACTGGTTTGGGAGGTCCAGCCACCATGCATAATGATAGACCAGCAAACACCAGAAGTTTAAGGGGAAATTTTTTTAAGATTACTTTTTGATTCTTTAATACTTTCATTAAAACATTTTCCTACTAAAGAAGAAATAGAGGAAAGATATGCATACTTCTTTTCCACAGCTGGGAGGATAGTTCCACTTACATATTTATGAAAGTGTCTCACAAAGATGCGTGCTGTGCAATTCTCTCTCTCATTTGCAGTTTTCACATTTATATCATAACATTGTTATTCAGGTTGGGGTATGATTTTACTTTTTGAAATGAAAACACCATACTGCTTTGGGGTTTTTTTCTGTTTTTTAGAACTTAGATACTTAGTCTCTGAGATGTTTCACAATAACTGTTTCCTTTCCCCCCTTTTTTTTTATAGCTTTGAAGAAAGACGACACCACCTTTGATGAGGTAGGTTAAATTTCTTCATCTAATGTTAGAAGTATTTAATTACGGCCAGGTAAAGTCAGTAGGTGCCAACTTTGCACTTAGAAACAAACAAACAAAAAAATGCCTTAAAACAAAAAACAAGCCATGGCATCTCTTTATTTAGTTACATTATGTTATTTTCCAGTTTTAAACAACTGTTCAAATTGAATTTTGGTATCAATCAACAGAAATGTGTCTTATGAAATTAATAAACAAAAGGCACCCGCAGGCCTTTGTTTTGTTGCTTTCCTGATGTTGGTAGTGCTGGTGAAGCCCAGTGTGATGTGTGTACTCAGGGCATGTCTGGAGCTGTTGGCAAGTTGGGCTCCACGGCTCCCTTGCAGCCCTCCTCTGAACTACGGTATGATGCGATGTTGACGCCACATATTGTCTGTCAGACTCCCAAAGGAGGAGCTGACTTTTCCTGTTTCAGTTTTCCTATTCTTTGTATATCAGATCTGTCTTTATCTACTTGCCACAAAGTAGCAAAAAAGCCTGTTCAAGAAAGGCAGAGGGTTCCTGTGTAATTAATAACATTCTGAATGTGATTTTTCAATTGTACTCTTTCCTGAGTTTTTGGTAGTATCAGTGGGAATCACCAGAGGAATAATGTGTTTACAGAATGTTCTCAAGAGTGCTGTAGAGTGAAGTGTTTGATTGTCACCATCCAAAGCCACAGTGACTGATCTGTGTTGTAAACTGGGCCATATATATACATATATATACATATATATATATATATATACACACACACACACACACACATATATATATACATATATATATTGAGTGTTTATGTATGAACACAGATGTATCTACAACACAATGTGCTTATCCTGCAGCCTGATGAAAGCATAGATTAGTTTGGTTGTGGTTTGATTTGTTTTAACAGTTGCAGATTCCATGAAATATGCTACCTGTCCTCCCTCTGCTGCAGTGCTTCAGAGAGGAAAGGACATTTGTGCTCATGGAAAGTCCCCTTGGCCATGTGGCTGGCTGTGGTGCAGGACAAGAGCACTCAGGGGGAACCTGCTCCAGACTGGGATTTCTGGACGGGACCCATGACATTTGGCTCTCATGGTCTGCTGCTTTGTCTGCTGCACCTGTTCTTTTTTTCCCCCGGGTCCAGCTCTACAAAGCTGTGTGTCCCTGGACTCCAAAGCAACTTCCCCTGCCAGCATTCCTGAAACATTCTGTGAAACTTAGTGATTCTAGACCTGAAGCAATAAAGGAGTCTTTTCTTTCCCATCTGTAGTGGGTAATAATGATGTTCCCCTCTAAACCTGTATTTCTGGAATTTCTGCAGTGTTACTGAGATGTTTTTAGGAGAGTATTTTCTTTCTTCTCAGAAGAACTCAATGTGAGAATATTGGGCACCTTTTCTCTCTTCATAAGGAAAAGTCTCCCCTTTAATTATGTAGGTAATTTAAGTTTACATTAAAAAAAAAATAAGGAAAAGGAAAAGAAAAAAACTCCCAAATCCTATTATCCAATTACAACCACTGTTGAATGTCCTTCTTGCCTCTTTCCTCCTGTAAAGAACAAACAAAAACAACCCCCCCCAAACTATAGCCCATGTATTACATCCTACTTTTTTCTTTTAACCTATAATATATTTTTGCATGTTTTTACAGATGACTCCTAATCATTATTAGGAATTTAAAAAACCTTTTGTCTTGTTTAAACACCACCATTAACGATTGTATGTTATTCTGCCACGTGGCTGTGACATCAGCTTTCAAAAACACCTGAGGCTGGAACCTACTAGATGGAAGTTAAGAATGTATGAGTCAGGGCTTCCCTGGTGGTGCAGTGGTTGAGAGTCTGCCTGCCGATGCAGGACACACGGGTTCGTGCCCGGTCCGAGAAGATCCCACATGCCGCGAAGCGGCTGGGCCCGTGAAGCCATGGCCGCTGAGCCTGCGCATCCGGAGCCTGTGCTCCGCAACGGGAGAGGCCACAACAGTGAGAGGCCCGTGTACCATTAAAAAAAAAAAAAAAAAAAGAATGTATGAGTCAAACCCGTAACTACGTGCCCTCCCTTACCCCCAAACTTCTGCAAAGCTGAAGGCCTGGATTTTGTAATTTGGGGCAAAATTATCCTTAGCTTTTGTGTGTGTGTTGGGGGCGGGCGGTACGCGGGCCTCTCACTGTTGTGGCCTCTCTCGTTGCGGAGCACAGGCTCCGGACGCGCAGGCTCAGCGGCCATGGCTTCACGGGCCCAGCCGCTCCGCGGCATGTGGGATCTTCCCGGACCGGGGCACGAATCCGTGTCCCCTGCATTGGCAGGCGGACTCTCAACCACTGCGCCACCAGGGAAGCCCTACCCTTAGCTTTTATAAAGTGTTTTCCTTCCTTGGCTAAAGGAAAGAGATTGGTTAGATACCTTAAGTCACTAAATCACAGAATGTTCCATCTGGAAGGGACACTGGAAATCATGTGGTCGATTTCAGCATTTCAAAGGTGAAGGCACTGAGGTCCAGGGGCGGGGGGACAGGTAATTTTCAGTTAATCAGGGAAGACCCAGGGCCAGGAGCCTGGGAGACAGTCTTAGTAAAGACATGCTTGAGTGTAAACCCCAACTCAACCACCCTCTCAAGGGCAATCGACTTCCTTTCCCCAGGCCTTTTATAAAATAGAGGTGTAATAGTACCTCCTTTCTGAGGTTACTGAGAGGATTAGATAAGCTAAGTGTATAAAGGTACCAGAATAGTCACTGGCACATAGTAAATGTCTTATATTTGGTCTTGTCATTGTCCTTGTGTTTGTCATTGCCATCATTATTGATGCTCTTACAGTGACATCTGCCTTCTGTAGTTGAAGGGCTGCAAGGAGGATGGAAAGATTAAGTTCAAAATTAAGTATTAGGTCTGTGAGGAGAATTCCTTTCAGATATTCCCCTAAAATTCCATGTAAGACTTTATGTGATGATTTGCATATTAAAACTGTAAAAATATTGTCTAAAACACACCATTTTTTAGATTCCTTGAGAGAATGACTGCCTGCGTTCTGCTTTGTAGTCCCTCCATGTCTTGCACATGGTTAATATTCAATAAATATCAATTGAATATGAGTGAATATCTGTTGCAAATGAAGAGAGAGTGTTGATCCTAGGGTCAGCCAATGTGGATTCTCATTTGCCACTTCCTAGCTATTTGTGCAGGTCATTTACTTTACCCAAGACTCAGTTTTCTCATTTGTAAAACCAATCAGTAAAACTATGATCTTCAAGTTGCTTTCTGTCTTTAAATGCAGCATACAAAACAATCAACATAAAATTACGATTTTACCAAGATCAGAAATGAGTACTAGATCTGTGATTATATCAACAGGAAGTCACTGAGTTCTTCTGTGATCATCTTCAGATTATAATGGTAGATGTTTTCTTGAATTCGTTTCTTGATCTTCCACTTTTCCTGTCAGAGTTGGAGGACCTTACAGTCCATTGGAATGCAGTTAAGATTTGAGTCTTGGAATCTGGAGGCTGGGTCAGCTTCTTAGATATGCATGGAGGTGTGGCAACTCCTTACTCAGTATTTATGAGCTGGAGGGCTCCTTATCTCAAGGAGTGGCTTTCTCCAGAGTGCCTGGAGAGGGAGTGTAGTTGCTATTTCCTGACTCATGTAGAGGATTTCTCTAGGTATATGTAAATGTTTGACTTTGAACAGAGGAGAAAAAGAATTATGGACCTGTTTGAAAAAACTATTTATTTATTTTTCCTTTTCCTTCCCTCCTTCCCTCTCTCTCACGCTTCTTACCTTCCTTCTTTCTTTATTAAGTATAATACATTATATTTGTTTCAGTAATGATTCGATATTTGTATATACTGCAAAATGATCACCACAATAAGTCTAGTTCATGTCTGTCACTATACATAGTTACAGAATTTTTTTCTTGTGATGAGCACTTTTAAGATCTACTCTCTTAGCAGCTTTCAAATATGCAGAACAGTATTATTAACTATAGTCACAATGCTCTACATTATATCTGTTGGCCATCTTTAGAAAAGTGTTTATTCAGATTCTCTGCACATTTTTAAATAGGATTGATTTTTGCCATTAAGTTGGATAAGATCTTCATATATTTTGGATATTGATCCCTTTTGTATACACGATTTGCGAATATTTTCTCTCATTCAGTGGATTGCCTTTTCATTCCTTTCAACAATCCAGTTGCCTTGATGGTTTCCTTTGCTGGCAAATTCAACAATCCAATTGCCTTGTTGATGTTTTCCTTTGCTATGCAGAAGCTATTTAGTTTGATGTAGTCCCACTTGTTTATATTTGCTTTTATTCCTTTTGGTGTCAAATCCAAAAATTACTGTAAAGACTAATGTCAAGGAGCTTACTGCCTATGTTTTCATCTAGAAGTTTTATGGTTTCAGGTCTTATATTAAGTCTTTAATCAGTTTGAGTTAGTTTTTGTGTATGGTATAAGATCGAGGTCCAGTTTCATTCTTTTGCATGTAGTTGCCCAGTTTTCCCAACACTATTTATTGAAGAGACTGTCCTTTCCTCACTGTATATTCTTGGCTCCTTTGATGTATATTAATTGACCATATATGTGTGGGTTGATTTCTGGGCTCTCTGTTCTGTTCCATTGATCTATGTGTCTCTTTTTATGCCATACTGTCTTGATTACTATAGGTTTGTAATATAGTTTGAAATCAGGGGGCATGATACCTCCAGTTTTGTTCTTCTTTCTCAAGATTACTTTGGCTATTCAGGGTCTTTTGTGGTTCCATAAAAATTTTAGAATCGTTCATACTATTTCTATGAGAAATGCCAATGGAATTTGAGTCCATTGATTGTTTTGGGTGATATGGACATTTTAGCAATATTAATTCTTCCAATCATGAGCATAGAATATCTTCCCATTTATTTCTTTCATCAGTGTCTTTTTTTTTTTTTTTTTTTTTTGTGGTACGCGGGCCCCTCACTGTTGTGGCCTCTTCCGTGGCGGAGCACAGGCTCCGGACCGGCAGGCTCAGCAGCCATGGCTCACGGGCTCAGCCGCTCCATGGCATGTGGGATCTTCCCAGACCAGGGCATGAACCCATGTCCCCTGCATCGGCAGGCGGACTCTCAACCACTGCGCCACCAGGGAAGCCCTTTCATCAGTGTCTTATAGTTATCAGTGTACAGGTCTTTTCACCTCCTTGGTTAAATTTATTCCTCAGTATTTTTAATTTTTGATGCAATTGTAAATGGGGTTGTTTTCTTAATTTCTCTTTATGATAGTTCATTATTTGTATACAGAAACAACAGATTTCTGGACATTGATTTTGTATCCTGCAACATTACTGAATTCATTTATTACTTCTAACAGTTTTTTGGTGGAGTCTTTAGAGTTTTCCATATCTAGCATTATGTCATCTGCAAGTAGTGACAGCTTTACTTCCTTTCCAATTAATGCTTTTTATTTCTTTTTCTTGCCTAATTGCTCTGGTTAGGACTTTCAGTACTGTGTTGAATAAGAGTGATGAAAAGGGCCATCCTTGCCTTTTTTTTTTTTAACATCTTTATTGGAGTATAATTGCTTTACAATGGTGTGTTAGTTTCTGCTTTATAGCAAAGTGAATCAGCTATACATATACATATATCCCCGTATCTCTTCCCTCTTTCATCTCCCTCCCTCCCACCCTCCCTATCCCACCCCTCTAGGTGGTCAGAAAGCACCAAGTTGATCTCCCTGTGCTATGCAGCTGCTTCCCACTAGCTATCTATTTTACATTTAGTAGTATATATAAGTCCATGCCACTCTCTCACTTCATCCCAGCTTACCCTTCCCCCTCCCCACCTTTCCTTTTATAACTGCCTTTTCTGCATCACATAAGTTTTGGTATGTTGTATTTTCTTTTCTGTTAGTCTCAAGGTGTTTTTTAATTTCACTTTTGCTTTTCTCATTGATCCATTGGTTGTTCAGTAGTATGTTGTTTAGTCTCTGCATAAAGTTGACCCTTAAACAATGTGAAGGTGAGGGGCACTGACCCCACACACAGTCAAAAATCCACACAGAACTTTACAGTCGTCCCTCTATATCTGGGGTTCCACATCCACGGATTCAGCCAACCCAGATTGGGAGATAGACGGGGGCAATGTACATTGAGCTCAGTTTCTAGTCCATGTCCCTCTTTGTTATTTTGTATAAAGAGATATACCCAAGATAATAATACCCAAGATGGTAAATACAGCAGTGATTTTTATGAGAACCAGAGTCTAGGGGTTAGGTACAAATATGATTTGGGGATATTCCTGGTCATTCTTTTCCATCTTTTGAGGGTGGTGGAAGCTGTTGCAGTCTTTTCTCACCCTAACTGTCTTCATCACTGGGGCCTCAGTGTCTTGTGAATGATGTATTTCTTGTGTACAGTGTTCCAGCTTCAGACTTCCCTGACTTCCTCGTCTAAAATATTAAATCTCAGTAACAGTCATTCCTTAGCCCTCTTGCTCCTGTTACACTCCCTCTATCTCTTCTTTGCTGGCTTCCAGTTTCCAGAGGACCCCTCCTCTGCCTGCCCTGTCCCATTCTTCTGTCCCACAACTCATCCTCCCTCCTTTGTTTCCTTTTCTGTTCACTCATGGTATATCACTTCCTTGACAGTATCCTCAGTGGCCTTATCCCTTCGTGCTTTGCTTGTAATCTACTCTGCCAGCTCTCGATTTTGACCTGGCATCTTTTCCTTTTTTACCCAGTGGCTGCCAAAAGCTGCTTGAGGAAATCACTCTGCAAATAAATTTATCATTTCCAGCCTTCGCTGGAACCCGAGGCAACTGTGCACAGTCTTGCACTGTGTGGCTGGGCTGTTTCCTGCTGAAACATTTCCACTTCCCTCAAACATTCTAGCCACCCTCCTCCACCCCTCCTTCCTTTACTAGATGACTTTTCCTCTCTGTTAATTTGCTAGAGTTGCCATAGAAAAATACCACAGACTAGGTGGCTTAAACAACAGACATTTATTGTCTCACAATTCTGTAGACCAGAAGTCCGAAATCAAAGTGTTGGCAGGTTTGGTTCCTTCTGAGGGCTATGAAGGAAGGATCTATTTCAGGCCTCTTCCCTTAGCTTGTAGATAGCTATCTTCTCCATGTGTTTTCACATCATCTTCACTCAGTAAGTGTCTGTGTATCCAAATTTCCCCTTTTTATAAGGACATCAATCATACTGAATTAGGGGCTTACCCTACTCCAGTATGACCTCATCTTAATTTAACTAATTGTATCTGCAGTGATCCTGTTTCCAAATAAGATCACATTCAGAGGTACTGGGGTAACTTAAGACTTAAACATAGGAATTTTTGGTAGATACAATTCAACTGATAACAGCCTTCACCTTCTTAGAACACAATAGTATTACACATCAGCCCCTTGCCTACATATATACCTTATTTGCTCTAATCATACTTCTTTTTTTTCCCTGAGAGGAGGGTGTGTCTTTTTTGCTCTGCTGTGCTCGTTCCTCCTCCTATCCTCTTGATTCCTTTCCCTCCTTTCCACTCTAGAAGCTTGTGTAATTGATTCTTTCCTTTCTTATCTACGTTTCCCGTTTACAGGTATTTCAGCCGAGGCTCTGAGCATGGTTAAGTCTTCCCCGTCTCTTCCATCGTAATGGAAACCCCTGTGCTCTGTGATAATTTTTTCATGCTCTCCTTGAGTAGTTTGTCTGTCCCTTGGTTTTGGCTGCTCTGTTATTATACTCATGGCAGTGTGGATGGCTCAGCTTTCTGTTCTGAACTCCAAACCCAGATATCTAGCTGCCCATTAGATGTTTCTGCCTCTGTATCTTATAGTCACCTTGATTTCAGTGCATACAAAAAACAGTTGACCCTTGGGACTTCCCTGGTGGCACAGTGGTTAACAATCTGCCTGCCAGTGCAGGGGACACAGGTTCGAGCACTGGTCCAGGAAGATCCCACATGCCATGGAGCAACTAAGCCCGTGGGGCACAACTACTGAGCCTGTGCTCTAGAGCCCGTGGGGCACAACTACTGAGCCTGCGCTCCAGAGCCCACGAGCCAGAACTACTGAGCCCATGTGCCACAACTGCTGAAGCCTGCGTGCCTAGAGCCCATGCTCTGCAACAAGAGAAGCCACTGCAATGAGAAGCCTGCGCACTGCAATGAAGAGTAGCCCCTTCTCACCACAACTAGAGAATGCCCGCGTGCAGCAACAAAGACCCTGTGCAACCAAAAATAAATAAATAAATAAATAAATAAATAAATAAAAAATACAGTTGACCCTTGAACAACGTGGGTTTGAACTGTGCAGGTTGGTTCATACGTGGATTTTTTTTCAACAAATGCAGTTGGTTGAATCTGTGGATGCATAACTGTGTATACAGAGGGCCGACTGTAAAGTTATACTCAAATTTTTGACTGCACGGAGGGTTGGCATCCCTAACCACTGAGTTGTTCAAGGGTCATCTGTATTACTAATTCCTATATTCTCTAAACGTGCACCTTTTCTCTTTCCTATCTCAGTGATTGGCTTTCACAACCACATGATTTTTCAAGGCAAAAACCTGACACCATCCTAAATGTTCCTCCAAGCCCCACATCCAAGCTTTGGCTTAGTTCTTGTTCCCTCTGTCATGCCCATTCCCACTGCTGAAGTGCACATTCAGCCTCTCTTGTCTGGACTGTGGTAGTGTTCTAACTGGTGTCCCTGCCTACAGCTTGCCTCCTGTTCCAACAGAATGACGGATCTGAAATACAAATCGTGCTATTCTCCTGCGTAATACTTTAAAAGCTCCCTGTCAGGGAACTCTACTCAATGCTCTACTGTGTGGTGACCTAAATGGGAAGGAAATCCAAAAAAGAGGGGATATATGTATACGTATAGCTGATTCACTTTGCTGTACAGCAGAAACTAACACAACATTCTAAAGCAATTATACTCCAATAAAAATTAAAAAAAAACAACAAAAAAAACCAACTCCCTGTCAACTGCAGGTTCAAGTCTAAATTCCTAGCTTGGCTTTCAAGGCCTTTCATCATCATCCATCTCTCGCCTACCTTTCCACCCTTATCAAACAGTAATCTCTTACTTTAACACCTTTATCATCATTCCAGCTGCCACCACTTCAGTTCAGGACTTTATCGCTTTTACCTGTTTTATCCCAATAACCTCTTAATTGGTCTTACTGTTCCATCTCTCAGTCCTCCACTCCAGCCTTCCCAAAACATCTTACTTGTCATTATCCTTTCCTCATCAGAGATTTGTACATCAGGTATTTTCAGTCAGCCCTCCCTATCTGTGGCTTTTGTGTCCATGGATTCAACCAACCTTAGATTGAAAATATTTGGGAAAAAAAATTCCAGAAAGTTCCAAAAAGCAAAACTTGAATTTGTTGCATGGTGGCAACTATTTATATAGCATTTCCATTGTATTTACAACTATTTACATAATATTTACATTGTATGTACAACTATTTACATAATATTTACATTGTATTTACAACTATTTACATATCATTTACATTGTATTCGGTATTATAAGTAATCTAGAGATGATTTAAAGGGGAAGGAAGGGGAAGCTGGGGGGGTTAGTGAGAGTAACATTGACATATATACACTACCAAATGTAAAATAGATAACTAGTGGGAAGCAGCAGTGTAGCACAGGGAGATCAGCTCGGTGCTTTGTGACAACTCAGAGGGGTGGGATAGGGCGGGTGGGTGGGAGGCTTAAGAGGGAGAGGATATGGGGATATATGTATGCATATGGCTGATTCACTTTGTTGTAAAACAGAAACTAGCACAGCATTGTGAAGCAATTATACTCCAATAAAGATGTATAAAAAATATAAAGTATATGGAAAAATGTGTGTAGGTTATGTGCAAGTACTATGCCATTTTATATAAGGGTCTTGAGCATCCATGCTGATACTGAGGGACAACTGTATTGATGTCTGTTTTATGTTAGTCTCTGGATATGCTCAGAACCTGACCCTCAGTCTAGTCAGTCTCACAAGATTTCATTGCACTGGCATTCGCAGGTTGACCAGCTCCTATCATCTTGCAGTGTTGGGCCTGGGCACAGATTCAATCTCACTTTCTCTTTATAGTAAGATTTTACATTACTTTGTATTCTATTTTACTCTTACGATGGTCATGTTTGCTAACCCTGGATGATATGAACCTATCGCATGAGAGAGGTCTAGAAATTAACAGACTGTTCTCTGATCATGCCAGTAATCTGGTAAGTCATTATATTTAAAATTCAACATTTTGGATGGCTGAGAAAGAACCTCACTTCCTCCTTAATTCTCTCTTTGGAAATTTAGTTGAAATTTTCTGATTCTTAAAACTTTCTGAGCTTCAGTTTTTCCTTTCTATAAATGTTTGATCACATTTACCCTCTCCCTAATTATGGTAGACATAATTACCATAATTATATCTAGTCCCAGACAGTGGCTAGAATGTCTGGGTAGTGCTGTAAAGATTCAGAGAGGAGGTGCATGTCACAAAATGCAAAATGTATGACATTTGGGAGAATTAGTCACATTTATATTCTTCATTCCCCAAAGACAGAATGTTACAGAAGTTGAAAGCATTGAGTAGCGTCCTGTCTCTCTTGTGGGCAGTGCATATCCTGACAAGTAGGCCCATTAGAGTGTAGGAAGTTTCTCCTGTAAGGTGGCTGGTGTTCCCTTCCAGGCAGTGCTTTCATTTGCATGTTTGAATTCATTTGCAGAAAGCCGACCTTTGGCTTAGGAAGTCTCTCTATATAACCGAAGTACTTAGGATTTTCTTCAACAGGTACAAGATGAATCCAGCTATAGGCAGCACATTATACCCATTTTCCTTCTGACTGAAATTGAGCCACTGATTCATAATCCTCAAATCCTTAAATGGCTTGGTTGTGTTTGAGATGGCCCATTTTTCATGGAGCCATAATGACAATTGAAATCAGCTAAGTCGAGGGGTGAGAGTTCTCTGAGGACTGGAATCGTGGTCTCCACTCGATCTGGAGTGTGATGACCTTTAGGGCATTGTGACAGACATTCCTTTCTAAATGATTCTTCTCTGAGGGATACATTTATTAAATTTTTTTTTTTTTTTTTTTTTTGCGGTACGCGGGCCTCTCACTGTTGTGGCCTCTCCCGTTGTGGAGCACAGGCTCCGGATGCGCAGGCTCAGCAGCCATGGCTCACGGGCCCAGCCGCTCCGCGGCATGTGGGATCTTCCCGGACTGGGGCACGAACCCGTGTCCCCTGCATTGGCAGGCAGACTCTCAACCACTGCGCCACCAGGGAAGCCCTATTAAATATTTTTTTATAGTCCAAAACACACTTAACTCTTCCTATTCTCTGTGTCATAAAATTTACAAAAGGCACAGTTACCAAAAATTGGAACCAGCAAAATGCTCTTAATTTTGCAAGCTTGATTTCTCCAGAATGCATCAATGTCAGGCTTCCTGAAGGAGCTCTTCCCATGGAAAGACAGTAATTGAAGGAATACTCACTTTTTCCTTCTGAGTCTATCTTATTTTCAATATATAAAGTTGGTTCTGCTTATTATTCAATTCTTTATTTAGTTTCTAAATTTTATTTTCTCTTTTACTTTTTTCTGCCTTCCTCCCTTCTTTCTTTTCCTCCCTCCTTCCTTCCTCTCTCCCTTTCATTCCCTCTCTCCTCCTCTTCTCCTCTCTCTGCCCCTCTCTATCTCCTCTTCCCTCCCTCCCTTTCTCTCCTCTTCCCTTCCCCCCTCCTTCCTCCCTCCCTCCCTCCCTCCCTCTGTCCCTCCCTCCCTCCCTCCCTTCCTTCCTTCCCAGCATGTGAGCCTGGGAATTTTCTTAAAAATATGTATTTTTTATGATCTCAAAGTATGACAGTACTCTTTTTTTTTTTTTTTTTTTTTTTTGCGGTACGCAGGCCTCTCACTGTTGTGGCCTCTCCCGTTGCGGAGCACAGGCTCTGGACGCGCAGGCCCAGCGGCCATGGCTCACGGGCCCAGCTGCTCCGCGGCATATGGGATCCTCCCAGACCGGGGCACGAACCCGCATCCCCTGCATCGGCAGGCGGACTCTCAACCACTGTGCCACCAGGGAGGCCCTGACAGTACTCTTTATTACAGTGTTTCACTGTCTTGCACTGCAACATTATATGCTTAATTTTTAATACTGAGGTTAATAGTTTTGTCTTGTGTCTTTTAAATAGCTACTCTAAATTCTAAATTCCATGATATTAAATCTTATATGCATGCTAATGAATGTGTGGGGAAAAACTTTAAGGCTTTCATGGCCATATAGTTAAAGTAGAAAAAACTGCTTCAACATGTAATTGTATACTCAGCCTAAATTGTATCAGGTAGAGTACTTATTTGACTTTCCACTGATAGTTTTTTCCAGCCTGGAAAATCAGACTTTTAAGTATTGAAAGGGACTTGGAATTGGACCGAGAACGTGGGAGGCTCTTGGAGTCGTCAATTCCATGTGTTTTTCAATCTGTTGATTGTGTTTTCTCGATCTATGGATACCCTCATGTGAGATGTCTATAAAGTGTGATGTCTAGAACGTATCTTCATATTCAGTGTAGCCTAGCCTACGTCAAACACATTGTTACAACTCTGTGTTCCATCAGCTGAAATATTGAAGTATGCAAATCATTTCCTTTAAAAAAATATAGAGCAGATTGATGTCAGTCTCTCAATTGTGTTTTGATATATTTTCTTGAGTGGGAAAGAAAGGGGCTGAGTTGCAGTTAGAGTACCAGGAATTTGGCATATTCCAGAGTTTGCCCATGGTGATGTACCAAGTATGAAATGATCACCCATGACATATGTCTTGGTGGAAACAAAATGAAGTATGTTCCTCTAGTCTGTTCCTTGCCTTAAGGCTGGGCTATGACCATAACTTAGTTACCTCAGAGCATTATTTGTTGTATTTTAAACTATTTTCAAAATAGGGAATTGCACCCGCTCTATAAAACAGTGATAGCGTGGAGGGTGGAAGTTTTCTAAATGCTCCCTGAATGAAGACTTTGGTGCAGGTTTCTTCCCTCTACCCCAAATCACACACCTTAAGAATATTGCTGCTGCAGTTAGCTTAGCACAGGTTATTTTTTGACAGTGTGTCATATCCTGCAAGTGGGTTTGATGATAAGAATGCTTGAGAACCACTCTTCTAACATATCTATTACTAACTATTAGAAGTGAGTTGAAGATGGATATTGGTACAATCACATGCAGTCTGAATTTTTTTGAACAGCTCTTGATTTCAGATCACGCATCCTGATTTTTGGTTCCGAAAATATAGTCCTAGTTCTACAATTGTATATTTCTTAATATTACATTTAATTTTTAGGTATTTTAGCTAAAAGAAAAACTCAGACAGTGATAAAGAAATGTTTAACAAAGAAGGGGCTAGGTAGATAATATTCTACAACAGATAAAAATGAATAAGAGTAACATGATTATTTTTCAATTTTAATGGAAATTGCATTAATTAAAAACATTATAGTTAAAGAAGAGGTAAGATTGATGAGATAAAATTGTATGTTAGTAATAGTCATTCAGGGCATGAATTACAGCATCTTTTGTGTTATAGTTGCTCATTTATTTTAAATCTTCTTCAGCTCTATAGCTCTTCTTATATTGTCTTCAAATGAATATGGTGGAGAATGTTCTGCAGTGCTTGATTCTCTTCTCCTAAAAGGCAGACTATTTAATTTTATAAATGAGCATCCTTGGGTCATTAGATATTGGGGTTCAGGTGTGCAGAAGGCTTGGTAACATATGGCCTGTCCCCCGGTGCCCTAATTTAGCTCAGAACTTTCCCCCAGAGGTTTGCATTACTTTATCTAAATGGTGTGTTACATGTACAACAAAAAGGTGCTTTGGTCATAAAAGGAAAAAATAAATAAATATGTACTTTGCAAGATACACAAGTCTGCCTTTACATTACTTTCTCTACAGTTATTAGAAAATAAAAATCTTAAAACCCATGTGAATGACATTAATTGGATGACCACAATTTTGGGTGATTCACTTTTAGTATCTACAGCGTTCTTTTTCTTTCACTTATGTTATTATATACACACACATGTGCACACACACACACACACATTTCTCTCCATTTGAATTTTTTTTTCAGGCAACACAGCATATTGACATCACCCTGGACTTTTTTTCTGGTTCAGAATTTTCCCTTCCTATCACAATTACATATTTTTCACTGAATAATTTAAATATTTGCTATTAAGAAAAGTAAGTATGCACATTACAGAAAATTTATAAAATATTAAAAAGCAAAAAATAAAAATTACAATGTTAAGTGAAAGCAACCGTAAGTATGATCTCAGCTTTGTAAAGAATATGTTTCCTCTGCGTGGGGGAAACTTCTGAAAAAAGGAAAAACAACAGAAGGATAATATGGAAATTGAGGTTCATTGAAGTTGTGACTTGCTCAAAGCCCCTCAGCTAGAAAGACGATTAATCCGCGATTCCAGCCTAGTCACTCTGACTCCAGTGTGTGCTTGGCATTTTACAAGGCTGCTTCCCAGGAGAAGGGAGAAACAATACACGGGTGGTACGGTGTGGTGTATGGCGGGTAGATGGAGAAAGGACCCAGAGTTCTTACAAAGATGCAACTGATGTTTGGTAATAATTCTAACAGATGAACGGTTTTCCTAATAAGGCACAAGAGTGAGTGAACCTAAAAGATTCCTTCAGTGGAGCTATGTCATTTTTGAGCCAAGTTATACTCATTTTACAGAGAGGAAACTGAGGTCCATACAGGCAGATTAAATAAGTTCCCAAAGAGAACGTGGTTGGTTAGTGTGAGATCAAGGAGGTCTCTTCTCTCAATTACTCTTTACATTTTAGATTTCAGTTTCATGCTTATGTTAAAACTGTGCTTGTATTGCCATTTTTATCTGTATATGGATGGGGATTGGATGGAATTGTTTTGAGATACAAGCTTGATCCTTGGTCGTTTAATACAAATTTCCAGTTAGACATTAGGGCACTGCCCATAGTGAAGGTTATGGAAGGTTAACTGTTGGATGAGGTACCCTGGATCACCAACCAGCCTGCCTACAGGTTGGTTGGAGCTGGGAGGCGTTATGAGAGTGATGCTGGTATGTGTTTTAAGTGGCATGTTCAGAACATAATGTCAGGACATCTTTCAATGGGTGTACATTGCCTTCCTTAAACAAAGTAAAAAGTTAATATTGAACAGAAAGTGTCAGATGAGAAATTCATTTCTTTACTTCAAGGCCTGGCTATGTATACGCTTGGATTATTAGCTCGTACCTGTGAAGCGACTCTAGCTTCATTTTTATTTCATATTGTGACAACTGAAATGCTTGTGAAGGCTAAAAATACAGAGGAAACAGGCAGATCTTTTCAATAGTTACATCTTAGTAAGAAAAAAAAATAAACTTGTAGGTGGGCAAGGAGAGAGACATTGAATGCTTCTTATTCCTTTTTATTGGTAGGGTGGGTGCTGAGAAAAGAAACAGACCATTTCTTTCTTTCTCCTCTTCCTTATGCTTCCAATATCATTGTGTTTTCTTTTTTTTTTTTTCTTCTTCTTTTTTCTCCTGAAACTGCTTGATCTTGGTGGGGACAGTCATCTCCATCTTCTCTGAAGCAAATGGTCTAGCTGCCAGCCATTGGGCTTTTTTTGCCCTGAGCTTTTTTCACAATCCATGCACTGGGTCCAGTCAATGTAGTGACCTTTGTGGCTGCCTGTGCCATCCTTCCACTGTGACAGACCTGATTCTTTTCTGGTGCGTGACTGGTGCAGGTAAGGGTAGAAGAAGGGCAAAGAGGCAGGCAGGCAAGCAAGGCAGATGCTTTATAATGACTGGCCCTGGTTCTGCAATGGGACAGCAGAATTATGGCCCCTAAAAAAAGACCTGAACTTCCTTATGCTCCCTACTGCGTTTCATGGACTAGTTGTGGCATGTATATTGTTTGATTTACTTTGTCTTTCTGCTTTTACAGCCAGTCGAG
This sequence comes from Mesoplodon densirostris, assembly GCF_025265405.1. Lineage (NCBI taxonomy): Eukaryota > Metazoa > Chordata > Mammalia > Artiodactyla > Ziphiidae > Mesoplodon > Mesoplodon densirostris. Next base: position 59,162,941 of record NC_082669.1, on the reverse strand, counting down.
TTGGGAAGTTTTGTGGACACAGACATAAAGAGTGATTTTTAGATTCTTCCCTGGACTTGTCAGTGGGCTCAGAAATAGGAGAATGTGTGCCTTCTTAGTATTTTTTTCTATTTTGATGAGAAGGAGCAGGGAAGTGAAAATCTCAAGAGAGCAGTATCAGCTTTCCGGTCAGCAAGCTCATTAAGTTAATATTTACTTTTAAAATGAATGTATTTGCCAGCCCTTCCTGCTGTTTGCTTGGGGACCATTTAACTCACATGTGAGAGCCTCTAACTGGTTTCCACTTCCGTTGGGCATTTCACCCCTGAGGCCAGTGACTAGTATGATGTGCTGCTCCTTGTTTTAACACCTGTCTTTTTTCTTTTTAAACTTCAAATTACATTTATCTTGAGACTAAAGGAAGGGAAAGAAATGAAACTTAGTTCTTCCCTGTTTCTTTGTGCCTGCTGCTCAGTCTTGTTAAACTGATTTCTAATAACTCAATTGACACATATTTAGGGGTTTAAGAAAACTGGAAATTCGATTAAAATACAGCCTCAAAACTCAAAGATTGGGGCTTCCCTGGTGGCGCAGTGGTTGAGAGTCCGCCTGCCGATGCAGGGGACGCGGGTTCGTGTCCCGGTCCGGGAGGATCCCACATGCCGCGGAGCGGCTGGGCCCGTGAGCCATGGCCGCTGAGCCTGTGTGTCCGGAGCCTGTGCTTCGCAAGGGGAGAGGCCACAACAGTGAGAGGCCCGCGTAACAACAGCAACAAAAAAAACTCAAAGATTGCATTTGAAAACTTTTGGTATTTTTATTGTTATTAATTCTAACACTGTTATATATTTTTACATTGTAAAATAACACCTGGTCATTAATGAAAAAGTTTAAAAAATACCGATGATATAAAAAATGGAAGTTTAAAAACTTAAGTTGTACATTTAGTAAAAAGTTTTCTTTCAATGCTATTAAAAAATATCCTTGGGCTTCCCTGGTGGCGCAGTGGTTGAGAGTCCGCCTGCCGATGCAGGGGAAGCGGGTTCGTGCCCCGGTCCGGGAGGATCCCACATGCCGCGGAGCGGCTGGGCCCGTGAGCCATGGCCGCTGAGCCTGCATGTCCGGGGCCTGTGCTCTGCAACAGGAGAGGCCACGGCAGTGAGAGGCCCGCGTACCACACACACAAATATATATATATATATCCTTTTCATAAGTTTACAGTTTTTTTTTTCATTCTGGAATATAGGATATTCTTACTATCGTTTAAGCCTTTTTTTAAAGCTAAAGATCTCTTCGTAAAGTATTGTAGTTTAAAAAATTTTTATGACCTGCTTTCTTTATTCAATAATGCTATTTTGAGACATCTTTTAGAAAATAATTGCTAACTAAGGATGAGAATGAATTTCTCTTGTTTCTGCTTTGCTCCTGTAGATTTTGACATGTTTATTTTGCATTTTGTTATTTTACTCAACTGTATTAGCTCCACTATTTTTCAGAGGTTTCCTTTGGGTTTTCTTGGTATATAATCATGTCACCTGCAAATGATTTTTTTTAGCTCTTCCTTTCCAGTATTACACGGAATGATTTTATCATTTTTTTTCCTCTTGATGCTTGTAACTTTCTAAATGAAGGCTATCATTTTTATTAGGTCTCAGATGAGTGTTTTTTCAAATTAAAAAATTTAATGAGCATAAGATAGTGATTATTTCTACTTCTCTAGATATTTAATAATCAAAGCGTCCTCAGAGACATGTCATAGTTTTGTTGGTGAGGTTTTTAAGCCTTCAGTGTTAGAGAACTGCCAATTATATTTAATGACTTGAAAGTTGTATTGACGAATTCTTACATTTATTTTTGAAAGATAGAGAGATGCCTTTCTATTCGTTATCTTCTTGACATTCCTTTGGTCTTAAAAGTCTGTATGTTAAATGTTTCTGTGATGAAAGCCACAAGTGTGTCCTGCAAGACGTTGCCGTTAGCACAGGGTATTTTTAGAAACCTGAAAAATGTTTATGAACTTTTAGTGGGACCTCTACCACCATTTTGGGCATCAGCGAACATCACCAGTTTGGGGATGAGTGTCAGGAACTTTTGATTCAATGGTTGATGCGTTGGGTATTTTTTTTTTTTCCCCGAGATTCCTTTTATTTTCAAGTGGTTGGTGCTGGCTGTCCTGGTTGTTACTCTGTGTGCCCTCCAGGGCTGTGTAGCTGCACACCTCCACCCTGAGCTCTCTCTGAAGCTGGGTGGAGAGCGGGAAAACACAAGAACAGGAGCTTTGGGATCTCACTTCTCCTGTAGTCCAGCTGGGGTTCCCCACTCCCACCCTCCAGACAATCTTTGTGCACCTCCTTTTCCTTATCTGTACGTCAAGGATCATGTACCTGGCAATGGTATTACGATTAATCAGATAACGCTTGTAAATCCTATAACAGACTTGGCACATAGCGGGCCAGCGTCCCTCATGCTCAGTGACATTTGTGTCATGCTTCTCTCCATGTGAGCCTTCACACGTCTGTAGGTCACATGATGGCTGACTTTATCGTGGAACACCAGTGATCAAATTTTAGGAACCTCCTCATTTTAAAGATGGGGAAACTATGAAGTCCAAGCTGAGTCTTCCTCCTGCCACTGCTCCCCTTCTCCCCCATCTCAGTGGCCTTGCCATGACCCTGTGTTGACTGGATCTGGCAGAAAGGGAATGTCCACTGATGGGGTTTGTCAGCTCCATGGGTGGATGGGATTTTAGGAGACAGTCAGAGGCTCTGCATTTGTGAGCATTATTTTTTTTTAATTAATTAATTTATTTTTGGCTGAGTTGGGTCTTTGTTGCTGCGTGAGGGCTTTCTCTAGTTGCAGTGAGCGGGGGCTGCTCTTCCTTGCGGTACACGGGCTTCTCGTTGTGGTGGCTTCTCTTGTTGCAGAGCATGGGCTCTAGGCATGCAGGCTCAGTAGTTGTGGCACACGGGCTCCAGTAGTTGTGGCTTGTGGGCTCTAGAGCGCAGGCTCAGTAGTTGTGGTGCCCGGGCTTAGTTGCTCTGTGGCATGTGGGATCTTCCCGGACCAGGGCTCGAACCTGTGTCCCCTGCATTGGCAGGCGGATTCTTAACCACTGCACCACCAGGGAAGTCCATTTGTGAGCATTCTTAACTAATGTTTTAGTAGGAAACAGTGCTCACATACATCACATCTACAGTGTGCACCTGTCGACAGAAGTTGCCAGGAAGATCTACGATGATTACCTCTTATACAGAGGGAGGAAAATCATCCCGTGCTTTCTCACTTCTGGGTCGATGCCTCCCCTGTAGGTTCTCCTGATGATGTCTATTTGGTTCTCTTTCTTGGTTACCAACATTTTTCCTGGAACCTTTTCATTGTCTTGGCAGGCGTAGGCCCCTTGTCCCTATCTGTGTGTCCTGTGCCCATGTGTTGAGGAATTGTTTTTTGTTTTTGTTTTTTTCCCCATCAGTATGTTATCCCCTCAAAGGCGCTTCATATCAAGATCTTGGGACCTGTTGTCTGAGCAGATATTCGTGTCCTTAAAATCATCTTTTATTTCCTTAACGGGGGCGTTCGGTTCCTGGGGGCAGAGATCATTTCTTCCTCTCTCTATACTCGTTTGTTCAGCTTAGTGCTTTGCACCTAGTACGTGCTGAATAAATGTTGCTTGAAAGAATAAACAGAGAACATATTTTTGGTCTTTTTGGTGAATTTATTTCCATAATTAAGACATAACATTTCTTTTTTCTTTCTCCCTCTCTTTTTTGGAATTCACCAATCTTTTTTTTTTTTTTTTTGTGGTACGCGGGCCTCTCACTGTTGTGGCCTCTCCCATTGCGGGGCACAGGCTCCGGACACGCAGGCTCAGTGGCCGTGGCTCACGGGCCCAGCTGTTCCATGGCATGTGGGATCTTCCCGGACCGGGGCACAAACCCGCGTCCCCTGCATCGGCAAGCGGACTCTCAACCACTGCGCCACCAGGGAAGCCCACCAATCATTTTTGAAAAAATTTTTTTCAAACTTTTTTTTTTTTTTAATCCTTTGGCCTTGCTGCATGGCATGCGGGATCCTAGTTCCCCGACAAGGGATCAAACCCATGCCCCCTGCATTGGAAGCATGGAGTTTTAACCACTGGACTGCCAGGGAAGTCTCACCAGTCATTTATTGATGATGAGACTTGAAAAAATAAATGACAAACCCTTAAATGAGTTTTCTTTGTGCACATTATTTAGTCTTCCCCATAATTGGCATTAGTATTTCTACTTTTACAGACGGGGAAACTAAGGTTTAGAGAAGTTAAGCAACCAGCCCAGGGTTCCAGGGCTGGTGAAGTGGCAGAACTGTGGGTGACCTAGACAGCCCCCTTCCCCACGGCTAAAGTAGCTGCTGGAAGGGACCTGCTGGATTGTTGGCCTTCTGAAAGGAACACTGAAAGTTCCTTGCATTTAAATGACGATTGAATTACATTTACTTGAATTGTGTGACTTTTAAGTAGCAAATGAATGCTAAGAGTGTATTAGGGTAGCCCTTGGCTGTGGGACTAATTGAGAAACAAAATGAAAGTGCTGCAAACAAATGGATTTTCCTACTTAGAGTAGGTGCTTCCTCCAGTCCCATCCATCCTGTGGCATTTGCCTGAAGGATTCTTTCTCATCCAGTTAAACAGTACAGGCCAGTTGTTATGTGTTGTCAATAATTTAGTACCCATGTCTTTTCGCCCCTGTGGTTAGTTTGGAGAAAGCAATTTAGAATAACCTGTGCACGTATTTTAAAAACAGGTAACGACTGTCCATTTGTGTGGTAGTGTTTTTGCTCATCTAGAGCTTATGGGGTTTCTGTCCATATCTTGAAACTGTCCTTTAGAACAACTGTCTGTCCAGTGTGGTAACTTTTCCCAGAAGTCTCTAGCTTGTAATGGGAGAAACACAATCTGTGATTCATGAGCACATGTTTTGGGGTTAATTCTATTTGCATCTTTGGTTTTTCCTCCTTATTCCCAAGATACATACAAATTAAACATTCAAGATTGCACATCAGTGCATTGGATTTTTATCTGGGGTTGTTCCTTCTCTAAGTGGGGAGTTGGAGATGTCAAGGGGAGTGGCAGTACTTACTAACCTTAGTAGTGATTATCCCAAACATCCTAAGCAAAGACTACCCTGAGTGTGTTTTTACTGAAAGCTCTTCCTGTCATTCTGGGTATTTTATACTGTTTATTTATTTACCTTTTTGAAAGGAAATTCCTTCTTTACTGTCCTATCTTATCTTAGATCAAAGTTTCCACCCAGGGACCCTTACTTAAATAGCATTGTCTAAGGCTGTATGTGTTTTCTTTCCTTCTTTCTTCTTCTTTTTTTTTTTTTCTTTTGAAAGCTTTCTGAGTTTTTGCCCCATCTACACTCTCTGGTATCCCTTCATTCTATTTATGACTATTGTGCAATGATTATTCATAGTTTCCATCATTAATGTAGTAATGTGCCATTCATGCACTGGCTTCCTTGTACTATAATTTTTAAAAATTCTGTTTCTTTTCTGTATTTATTTTCAAAATTTTGGCCTCTTTGTCTTAAACATTTTTTTTTTCTAGGGTTTGTAATCATGTGAATTTTCTGCCCTTAGCTGAGACATATGTGCAGGTCTAAAACTGTACTGTGCAAGATGTCAAATGGCTTAAAAGGATTTCTGTTGCGGTCTGAAAGGGTGGCTCTGTGTCTTCTGAGGGTATAGTCTGACCACATGAATACCAATAATTAGGCATCTTTTATTTTAAGAGAGGGGCAGCTGTTACTGTAGTTGAATTTGAAGATCTTTAGCTATTTTGCGCCTTTTTAAAAAAAGGGCTATTCTCCATATATGCATCTCTTTGGCAGGTTTGGTAATAGACTTGGATAGGGGCATGTCGATAATGTGACACAAGGAGGGAAAATAAAAACATCTGAAAAGGAATATCTGAAGTGTTCTGAACATTAGATTTTAAGGTATTAGGTTTGTTTTTCTTACGTTTTTTTCCCAGTAGATTAAAAAAAAAGACACCTAAGCATTATGCATGTCAATTCATTTTTAAGTAATTTTAAGGTTAAAATCTTCACCCATCTTGCACTTGATCAAAGGGTCTAGCAAGGAAAGCTCCCCTAGAGCATCCTTAGACATCCCTTGGAGACTTGTTTGGATGAGAGTTGCAGTGGTGGTTGTGCCTTCCAGGAGTTCTCAAGCCTTTTATTTAAATCAGTGCTTATTACCTCTCACTGTTGTTTAAGAACACAGCTCCTGACTCTGAAAATCCAGTGATGATTTCACCTGGAGGGTGAATTATTGGGCATGTGGGATTAGAGGGACAGGCTGCTGTCTCCCTCTTTGCCATCATCAGAGGTCGTGAAGCCCCTTCTCCTGCTGGCTAACATCAGGCAAGAACGTCACTGCATATTCATAACAGATTTTGCAGGGCTTCAGAGTTCACAGAACAATTTCACATGTTATCTCAGTCAGTTCTTGCAACAGCCCTGTGAGGTGGTGGATAAATATTTTCATCCCTCTTTTGTAGAGGGGGAAATTGCCTTCCAAGAAGGTGAGTGCCGTGCCCCAAGCCACAATTTTCTATTCTTACAGTGGAGCTGGGTCTGGAACCAAAGTTTCCTGTCCTCCTACCTTGACCCCATTATTCTGCTTCACCCAAGAAAGTCAGGATTTAAGGACATTGCATTTAGGATCAAATCAGGCAAGGCGTGTGACCTAAAAGCTCTAATAAGGTGGATTTCAAAATGGTACTTAATTTCCTGAATATTATAATATTAATGAGAAATAGTATGAATCACCCACTAATTTCTCCATTCAGACAAATGCATTTGATTTTCCGTATTCCATGACAGATTTATAGACCTGAATACTTAATTTTACATAGCTGTGAAGAGCATAAATCCTATTTTGTATTTTTCAGATGCCTCAAGGGCCAAAAGCTCATCCTATAGTAGGAATATTGGCAGTTTGGCTAAGAGAAGAGAAGGGAGATGACCTGGCTAGCAACCCTCCCTTGGAGAATAGGGATAAATGCCTTCTGACGGTATTGCAAGCTGGGGCAAAGGTTTGGTGAAAACAGGAAGCTGCGTATGAGAAGAATTCAGCGTTAGACGTGGATTCGAGTCGGTGCTCCACCATGCAGTCCCTTTGTTACGATGAACAGATGTCTCCTAATCTCTCTGAGTCTCAGTCTCCTCATCTGAGAGTGAAGGCTGTGAGGCAGTTTCATGTGTTAGGTGAGAAGCAGGGTGCTGGTGCCCAGCTGCCTGACGTCATAAACCTGCAGTCCTGTCCAGACTCCAACACCTCTTGGTTGTGTGATACTTAACCTCTCCATGTATCTTGAAATGGGGGGATACTAATAATACCTACCTCATAGGGTTGTTAGGGTCACATGAGTTTCAATACATGAATGGCTCACAGTAAATTTCCTATCAGAAGTTAGTCATTCTTAAGTGGGATAAGGTAAGGAAGTACTTGGTGCCTCTATTAAGCTCTCAATATGTTAGTTTCTTTTTCTCCCATATAGGTGTGTTGAGGTTAAGCCTAATGAAAGGAATTTAAAAACCACTGGAATACAGTGTTTTAATATTTGCATCAGACTCTGTTTATGTAGTTATTGGCCTCTTATACCTTGGACACATATTTTTTTGAATGTGATATTTTTGTACTACTAAACCCTTAAAATATTGTGTTATATCATGTCTAGGAAATTCATTGTAAGCCTTTCAAAGAGAGAAGGCTTTGTGATAAAAGCCAGCTGCCCAGACATTTCCACCCTCCTCCCCCATCCCCCAGCCGACTGCACAAGCAGCATGTTGGCAGGGATCCAGATTTCCTAAGTGATGGGATTGTTCCCGAGACAGGAATGAGAGGAATCTGCCCAGATTGGAGATGGTTTCAGCTCCTTTGCTTGTTTCATATTCGTAGCCTTGTCCCTGAACTAACCGACCAGCACCGTTTTCCAGTTGTTGGGGATGCTGTTTTAACGCAGGTATGTAAGGTCTTCGTGTTAAAAAAAGTAAGTTTTGGATCTACCTTTTAAGCTCATGGAAGTTTTTCTGTTTTTCTTTGTACAACGGAAGAACAAGTGTGAGTCCACTTCCGTTTATAGTGTCATCTCTGCAAACCAACATGGTCAGCCCCTGGCTGTGCTCCACATGTAGCACCTTTCTTGATCTGACTCAAGTACTGAGATTGTGGTTTTACCTTCCCCATGTAGGGGTGGGAAAGTTTAGTGATTTGCGTGGCTCAGGCCAGGAAATTATTGGCTCTTGTCAATGGAATTTGTTTATCTTTTCCACTCCTCTGCATTCCTAGACTCTGAGAGAACTCATCATCACTGGGATTGCGCTTCAGTTTGTATGAACTCCTCCCCTTTCTCTATTTTTATTAAATATTAATACTTTATTTTTATTAAATATTATTTTTATTTCTCTCTTTTTTGGATGTAAATCCAGGGACCTCCCCCCGCCATTTCAGAAAGGGCTCTCTTGCTCAGCAGTTGTTAAAATAAAAAGATCTGCTGAACACTTTCTGTCCCTTTTAAATTTGGCTACCTCCTAAATACATGTTTTCTGCAGTTATCTCCATACTTTTTTTTAAACTTAAGGTCAATGCATGTGTAAATCTTAGGTGCTTCTAGACCTGTACTATCCAGTGGAACTATAATACAAGCCACATTAAAATTTACTAGAAAATGAAAAATTTTTAGTAGTCACATTAAAAATGTAAAAGGAATAGGTAACTTTAATTTTATGTTATTTAACCCAATATATTAAAGTATTATAATTTGGACATGTAATCAGTATAAAAATTATTATTGTGTTATTTAACTTTTTTGGGGAGTAAGTTTTAAAAATCCACTTATGTATTTTATACTTGCAGCATGTTTCAGTTTGGACTAGCCACATTTCAGGTGGTTAGTAGCCATATGTGACTAGCAGCTAACTTATTGGTTAGCAGAGATCTACACTTAAACTTTTCTTTTGTCTTGAAAAAGCACTGCACTGTACTGGCAATTATTTTCCCAACCAATTGGCTTAGAAAAGAGGCATGAGTCTGTGCCTCATGTCTTTGCCAGTAATTAACATGTATCTAGAGAGATTTTCTTTGTTAGAAAAACCAGTTGTGGGGTAAAATATCCTAAAACATGAATTAAAATGTAGCATGTGTCAACCTACCTAAACAGTTGGTTGACTTGTTGACGGCTAGTGATAAAAATTGCTTTGTCTTATGGCAAGACTTAGCAGTCCTAACAAGACTCAGCATTTAGCACACTCCCTGGATGCGCTCTCTTGCACGGAAGCTGGGGAACTCTGTTTCATGCTACTGAAGTCTAGTGCAAAGCTGTGAATGTTGTTTGTGATTGACCATGCCCCCCACTACTTTTCAAGGTCATCAAGTTTAAAAGGTCAAAGATGTTTGATCCTTAGGATGCCAGCTCATCTGCTTTATATTTCATCCTGTGCCCTTGTTTTTCCAGGATCCTTCAGTTACCTTCTTTGAGAAAAATGGTTCTCGAGTGTTAAAGATCATTTTTGAATCTTCAGTGTAGATGGGTACGGCTAATTTTCAGCCATTGGAGGGTCAATATCTATTCTAGGACAGTGTTTCTCAAACTTTAATGTGGATGTGAATCACCTGGGGGTCTTGTTAACAGATTTTGATGCAGTAGGTCTGAGGTGGGGCCTGAGATTTTGCATTTCTCAAAAATTTTCTGGTGATGCTGATTTTGCTGGTCCACAGACCACAGTTGGAGCAGCAAGGATTTTGTGCTATGGTCACAAAAATGCCAATCTTTGATAAGTTTTTACTAGCCTGCAACAAAAAGAGAAAAATAATAATATGTAGTGAGTGAGGCTTTCCACTACACTAAAAGTGTTCTTGTTTTATCCACTTTTTAAAATTCAGAAATAATTTTCCTGCCTTCTTGTTACCACGGTGATTGTAAATGGTAGTTCTTATTTTTTAAAAAATGATCTTTCATGGCAAAATCAAAAAGCTGACAACCCTATTTATGTCTCCAAGTTAATAGAATACTTCCACTGATCCACAAACTTCTGAAGTCAGATGCCACCCCACCATCTAAATTATTAGTTTATTAATTTTCTTTCATAGTACTTAGACTGTTTTGTATTGACATAATTACTTGGGTTTTTTTGAAAAATAAATTTATTTATTTAATTAATTATTTTATTTTTGGCTGCGTTGGGTCTTCGTTGCTGCGTGCGGGCTTTCTCTAGCTGTGGCGAGCTGGGGCTACTCTTCATTGCGGTGCACGGGCTCCTCATTGTGCTGGCTTCTCTTGTTGTGGAGCATGGACTCTAGGCATGTGGGCTTCAGTAGTTGTGGCACACGGGCTCAGTAGTTGTGGCTCATGGGCTCTAGAACACAGGCTTAGTAGTTGTGGCGCATGGGCTTAGTTGCTCCGCGGCATGTGGGATCTTCCTGGACCAGGGCTTGAACTCGTGTCCCCTGCATTGGCAGGTGGATTCTTAACCACTGCGCCACCAGGGAAGCCCTTGGGTGTTGTTTAATGTCACTTTCTCCACTATGCTCTAAGCTCTGTTTTTTTCACCACTTTGTCCCTAGTGCCTCGCACTGGGTCTGGTGCCTGTTAGTCCCCAGCCAGTACTTTTCGAACAGCTTTATTCAGTGGGTCTCAGTGGGAGGGGTACTGCTTCCTCAAGTAGTGTTTTGGAAATTGGTGGGAACTGACTTCAGTTGTCCAAAAGAATGGAGTGTGCTATTGGTGTTTGGTGGGTGGAGGACCAGAGGTGCTAGACATTCTGTAGTATACAGAACAATACCAAACAAGTGAAAGCTTATCCTGTGCATCCTGCAAAATCTTAGAATATCCCTATTGGAGGTTCGGTTGGTGAAATATCTGTCTATAATTATCTGAGCCAAAAACCTAACCCCATTTAACATACAAAAAATTTTTTTGACCTAGTTTTAATATATTCTGAAATTTTCAGAAATGTAACTGCTGAATACTTCAAAAGTTGTACTTTGATTTATTGGTAACTTTTCAAAGACATGTCCACCATTTTGGCAAATCCCTTCACCTGTAGCAGTGCTCCTTGTGGTATTTGAATTGTACCAGTACACATTGTGGGCAATATATGATTATGAATACATCCCCCCAAACACACTTTGCCTTTATTTTAAAATATCCAATAAAAAGTGTTGAACAGTCCGGTGAATGAATTTTACTTTTTTTTAATTCAAATTTACTCATTAAATATAGTTGCAAGTATCTTACATCATTAAATAATTTAGTGTAGTCATGCCTATTTGCATCTTAAAATATGTATACACATAATTTACACATATGAAAGATGGTAAAAACTACTCCTCTTTATTTGCCTTTATACTACAGTTTTCTCTCTTTCTCTGTGTGTACTGTGTCTATGGATTCCAAAGGTTGCTATCAAAATGTGGCTCTGGTCTGGTAGGGTCAAAAATCCCTGTTCTTATGGGAACATCATGGAATCAAGGATTCTTACATTCTGGCTTTGGCTTATTTCTCCAAGCTGCTCATTTAACATCTCTGAATTCACTAGATGCTGTGCATCATACAAGTTGTGGTAAATGATTTGTGAATTACTGAACATGTGGTAAAATGCCCTAGCTTACTTGGTGACTTCTTGCCTGGAGCTCCTCAGAAAGGCAGAGTGCCTACCTGAGACCCACTGTTTTGTTTCCCTTGCTGTTTTAGTTTGGGAAGACAGACCACCTTGGAGAAAGGGATTAGCAAAATGCTGAGGTGTGAAGGGGTGGAGAGTGCTGGTAGTGGTGGTAGGGGGGCAGTTTTATGAATTAAAGTTCAAGTATGTCAAGTGAATAAAAGTAGGATATGTTTTATCTTTCCAGGAAGAATTTAAGATTCTTAGACCAGGGTCTGCTATTGTAAGAATTTTTGACAATTATACATTTGTCTACTCCAGAGTGATTAACAACGGAATCCATGAAGACTCATGGTCTGGGGAGGCTTGTGTGTCTTGTTCAGTGCTTGGGTTGCATGGGCCACCGGGCACAAAGGCCAAAGTTGGGGAGGGGAGGAGTACACAGCATACACTTGGTGCCAGGAAGGGCTCCTGGGACTGAATTGGAGAAAGATGGCAGCAGGTTCCACAGCAGAAAACCCCTTTAAGCACAGATAATTGGAGTAGGCTTAGATCTGGCTAGAATGTTGCTCATTAATTGGAACTAGAAAGATATAGGAGGCTCAAGGATGATTGGCACTGGAAAAAGTTTACTGAAGGTGAATCCACTTACAATGAAGAACAACATTTCATGATTACTATGCATATAAGGCTTGATTGGGATTTGGGCTTTTAGGAAATTAACTGATAATCATAAGAATAAGTTCATTCTAGTTTTTATTTGCAACTAGTTAGAAAAAAATGTGCTAATAATTAGAAAAAAAAGAAACGAATTAAGGTTTTTGGGAATAATCATTTCTGAAATTGTATAACATATATGCTACCTTTTGTTTACGTATAATCATAAAGAGGGTCCTATTTATTTATTTATATTTTTCCAGGGGATTAAAAAATTTGATATTGGGAATTCCCTGGCAGTCCACTGGTTAGGACTCCGAGCTTCCACTGGCAGGGGCCCGGGTTCGATCCCTGGTCGGGGAACTAAGATCCTGCAAGCCGCGTGGTGTGGCCAATAAAAAAAAGAGTTGATAGTCATTTCATTCCTTTTTAAAGCATCTGTAAACTTGTAGATTTAAAAATCTTTGTTAATTTTAAAGAGGATCTCGAGATCCTCATTTTCTGTGGTCTTGTGTGTGACAAGCAGTTTTCCAAAGTTACTTTAATTAATCTCATGAAAGATTGTCTATTAGGCAAGATTTGTAGTTGATTTGTTTGAATTTTTGTGTCGCTGCAGGAAAGGTGGATGGGGAGGAATATGACCGTGGAACTGATTTTATGAGTCATCCGTTCCCCAGAGGATAGTTCTGCATTATGATGACCTAAGTTTGGGGATGGATATTTGGATCACACATCCCCTTATGATCCTCGCATTCTTTGTATATTTCATGTTGCCAGTTAGGTGATAGAATCAAGGGCTGAAGTGTGTTTATCTTGCATATGTTTATCATAGAGTATTATGCAAGGAGAGTTATTATTAAATACTTGTTGAATGGAATTGTTTTGAATATCATGAATTTATATTCTTCTTTGACTTCATATTTGCAGTTTCTCTCAGTTGCCCAAGGTTGCCATGATAAAATTCAGCCTGACACCTTTTTTGTGTTACACTTTATAAGGTAACATTTTCATCTAAAATTTGGATCATGACTGTTAAATGTTTGCCTCAAAGAGAACAGTTTGTTCTTTGAAATTAATAATAATAATAAAAAAAAACCCCACACTGGATAGCATCTGTGTAGGGATCTTTCCCCTTAATATTATAAGCAATTATGAATCGTGACCAACGAGAGGCCTTGTAAATTATGAATATTCTGAAAACAATTAGGCATATTCTCCTGCTGCAAAGATAACACCAGAGTTAATGGAAGCGCCATATGCCTGGGGGAGATGTCATCAAGACAAACATGTAGTTTGTCAAAGTGACGTTTAGACGAGTGTAAGCAATATTAATCTACTCATAAGCTCTTGTCAACTTAAGCCTGATTTTAAAAGTAGCTATTTTAGGCTTATTATATGTTGCTGTCTAGTGTAGCAACTGATTTGAAGCCATCAAACTTTAGAGTAAAAGAAAATTACATAAAATTAATCAGCATTTGGATCTTTTCTTACCAACTGCTTAACATAAACCTTCTTGATTATTTGAATTATCTTGACTGCTTTGACCCATCGTATTTTATTAAGGAATACTGGAGAAAGTAAACTGCGTTCTCCACCTAAGGTACCACTTCTGTCCTGTATAGAAAGAGGTGTTAGCAAAGAGAGACTTTGTGTATATAATAAGTATTTATTATGCATAATCATCCGAAGGAGCACAAAACCCTCTAATGCAGCTGTCTCCCAACTGGGTTAAGTGTACACTTACGAAAAGACTTTCCAAGAGGTATGTAGGCCTGGATAAAACTATCCAGGTAATCTCTTTCCAGATCCTTAACTTCTGATGTATTCTTTTGGGAAACTCCTCTCCCTGAAAACACACCCATGGTCTGGGCATGATGCAGAATCTTCTTTCTCACCTTTTCTTCTACTATAGCCTTCTATTTTACAAAAAACACTCTCCTCCATCTCTAATCTTACTATTGGAATATTGATCTAAGATTTTCAAAGCCCTGATCATCAAACAAAGGACCAGTTCATAGTTTTGATGTCAGGTGAATCTTAATGCCTTTTAATTTTCCCCAATCCCATTCACCTTATTAAGCAATGCATTACCAATGAAATTTATTCCTTATACTTAGTAAGTATTTATCATGGTAAATATTATGCTTACTGTGTCCTATTAATAATTATACAATAATTATAAGTAATTATAATAAAACCACAAAAAATATAAAAATAATTATAATAACTGAATCCAGAAGAAAAACATTAAAGCTTAGAGTTTTGTGGTCACAGGGGATCAAAGGCATTTAAAAATTTTTAAAGTATATATGAAACTCTTTGTTGCAGAGAAGTACAATAGAGAATTAATAAATCAGAAGACTTTCAAGCATAAATATGTTAGTATGAAATTCTGAGGGAAAAGAGGAATGAAATATCGTTTCAGAGAGAAAAGAGTATGATGTAAAATTTCCTAGTCCTTATTCATGTATGTTTTATATGGATTATGGTGGGAATGAAATCTCAATGATTTTTAGGCAGCCCACAGAATGGGAGAAAGTTTTCGCACATGATATGTCTGATAAGGGGCGAGTATCCAGAAAATATAAAGAACTATTACAACTCAATGATAAAAAGACAAATAATTGTATTAAAAATTGTCAAAGGATCTGAGTAGACATTTCTCCAAAGGAGATATACAAATGGTCAATAAACATATAAAAAGATACTCAACATCTTTAGCTATCAGAGAATTGCAAGTAAAAATCACAGTGAGAGTCCACCTTACACCTACTGTGATGACTAGAATAAAAACTACAGATAATTACAAGTGTTGGCGAAGACGTGTGATTCAGCTGCTTTTGAAAACAGTCTGTAGTTCCTCAAATTGTTAAACATAAAAGTTATGGTATGGTCCAGTAATTCCACTCCTCAGTATATACTCAAAAGAAATGGAAACATGTCCACACACAAACATCTATACAAATGTTCACAGCAGCATTGTTCATAATAGCTAAGAAATGAGAACAATCCAAATGTCCGTCAACTGATTGGATAAATAAAAAGTGATATATCTGTACAATGGAATGTTATTTGTTAATAAAAAGAAGTGAAGTACTGATAGATGCTAAAACATGAATGAACTTTGATAACATTATGCTAAAAGAAAGAAGCCAGTCACAAAGGACTACATATTGTATGTTTCCACTTATACAAAATTTCCAAAATAGGTAAACCTGTAGATACAGGAAGTAGATTAATGGTTGCCTAGGCCTGGATAAGAGAGTGATGGGAGGATTGGGGGCTGACAGCTAGGGAGTGTGGGGTTTCTTTTTGAGGCAATGAAAATGTTCTAAAATTTATTATGTTGATGTTTGCACAACTTTGTGAATGTATTTGGAGTTGTATATTTTAAATTAGTAATTTGTATGGCATATGAATTATAACTCAATAGAGCTGCTTAAACAATAATGTAATAGTTCTATTTTTAAAATGTCAATGGTTGCAGTATGCCAGAAATGACATACTTTGTATCCTTTACATAAATTTATGGTGAACTGTTCCAGATGTAACCTTAGACACTGAAAAGAAAAAGCCCCATATTTCTGCAGTCTTACATTATCAGTTTTTTTGTTGCATAATATTTCATTGAGTTGATGAAGGATACTTTGCTCATTCTCCTCTTATGTAAGGATTTTCTCATATTTTGATATTTTAAATAATGAAAATTTCTGTACGAGTTTTTTTTTTTTTTTTTTTCCCCTGTTGGCTGTTTCCCTTGGATAAAATTCTAGCTGACTCTCAGGAATGAATAGATTGCTGAGACTTTAAATAAGTAGTGCCATGTTATTTTTCTGAAGAGTTGAACAATTTTTAACATTTAAAATAAAATTTTACTCTTTTGTTAAGTACAGTGTCCCCTACCATAGTCAAAGTTGCTTTAAATGGTATTTCTTTGACTAAATAGTTTTTAAACTTGGGTTTGTTTCCTGCGGTTACCTCATGAATGATGGGCATTTTTATTTTTAAAATTAATTATTTAAAAAAATAAATTTATTCTCTAGTTGCGGTGAGCAGGGGCTACTCTTCATTGCAGTGCGTGGGCTCTCATTGTGGTGGCTTCTTCTGCTGTGGAGCATGGGCTCTATGCATGCAGGCTTCAGTAGTTGTGGCCCATGGGCTTAGTTGCTCTGCAGCATGTGGTATCTTCCTGGACCAGGGATCGAACCTATGTCCCCTGCATTGACAGGCAGATTCTTAACCACTGCGCCACCAGGGGGGGTCCCTAAAATGAATTCTATTTATTTATTTATTTGGCCACACGGCACAGCATGTGGGATCTTAGTTCCCCACCAGGGATTGAACCCACGCCCCTGCATTGGAAGCACAGAGTCTTTACCACTGGATTGCCTGGGAAGTCCCAGATGTACATTTTTATTTATTCAATGAACATTTACTGAATACCCACTCTCTATCAGGCCTTGTGCCAGATACTAGAGGTACAAAGATGAGAAAGACTTATTTAGCCCGTGCACTCAAAATATTCCACATCTCATGAGGAGATAATTAATTACGGTAGGTAAAATGAGTGCTTCAATTAAAATATAAAAAGGTGTTTGAGGAGGAACCTGGGGGATGTGGCCAGTATAGGAGCGAGGTTATATATATGTGCAGCTTGAAAGATGAACCAGTCTTTGCCTGGAGGAATGATGAGGGGCAAAGGGAGGGCATCCTAAGGAGAGTGTGAATTATAGACACGGCCATCAAATACTGTGGTGCCGACAAGGAGTTCCCAGAGGTTCCCTCTGGCTGAAGAGTTGTTGGCTCCTTGGTGTTTCCTCTTTGTTCATTAGTACATGCAGTTGTTTTTGTTTTTAATATGCTTCCATTCTTTGTATTCCTTTCAAATGTTAATATTAGTGATTGTCGTGCTTAAGGCAAACATTTTATTTTAGTCTGTTCTTTGACTTTTAATTTTAGTTACTTTTCATTTTTACATTCTCATCACATAGGATTATGATTACTTGTTTTGATGTACACCATATGGAAATTTCTTAATTCATAAAATTATGGATTTGGCTGACCCAGCAGCTACAACAGCAGCAAAATCTTGTTTCTGAAATTGTTTTCCCCAGTAGGTGATGAGAAGAGTTGTAAAATGTATGTGGAGCTCATGTTTCCCACACCCAACTCTTTCCATGTCTGATCCCTTTATGATAAACAGCCTGACATTCTTCTTTTTTAAAAAAAAGTTTTAATTTTATTGGTGTATAGTTGATTTAATGTACAACTGAATCACTTTGCTGTACAGCCTGATATTCTTCTGATGGCTGAGTCAGGAAGCCAGAGGATACTTTCTCTCTCTCTCTTTTTTCTTCTGTCTTCTCAAGGTCGAGTGGCTTCATTTATTTGACCCAGAGAGTCAAACCAACAACCTTACTCTGTATGGGTCTGTGGCAACAGTAAAGGGACAAACTTGTTCACGCCTCAACAGCCTGAGATTTTTATTTTTTCAGCAATGTAGTAGATGCTAAGGAGTGAAAGAATAGAAATCAAATGGAAGGGGGACTGCTATGGATTGAATTGTGTCCTCCCTAAATTCCTAAATTGAAGCCTCACCTCCAATGTGACTGTATTTGTAGATGGAACCTTCATGGAAGTAATTAAGGTTAAATGAGGGCATAAGGGTAGGCCTTGATCTTGTAGGATTGGTGTCCTTATAGAGACACCAGAGAGCTTGTTCTCTCTACCATGTGAGGACACAGTGAGAAGGTACAAGCCAGGAAGGGAGCCCACACCAGAAACTGAACCCTGCCTGATCTTGATCTTGGACTTTCCAGCCTCCAGAACTCTGAGACAATAAACTTTTGTTGTTTAGGCCACCCAGTCTTTGGTATTTTCTTCTGGCAGTCCAAGCAGTCTAAAACAGGAATGATGATAATAGTCAAAACAATTATTGATTGATTAATATATTTTAGTTTTTGATTTCCTTACAGCAAAGTATGAGTTAAGTCATATCTTTATTTCCATTTTACAGGTGGGGAATCTGATGACTAAATGACTTGTCTCAGGTCTCAATGCTGGGAAGGGAATCTGCGGATCCCTGTTGAGCTTAAGTCCAATTTGAGGAAACAGCTCTATAATTCATTTACATATGTTAAGGGGAAAAAAGACCCAACAATAACCACACATAGATTACAAAGTGTTTCCTGTTCAAATCTTGGGAAACTTACCTCCTCTGCTTGATGGATGCACATTTAATGTTCAAATTTCTGAGAAATTCTTCAGTGAGAAACTGGTTTTAACCTTACCCTCATGTCTCTTAGATCACTTCCTAGGGGCACCCCCAGTGATTCAATGTGGAGGAACATTCTATGGGCACCCATTTGGGCAGTGCAGCCCAGAGTGGTCATCAGATTCCTGCAGTGGTCACCAAAGGCCTGTTTAATTTCTAATGTACCTAAATGATGATCATAGACACATTACAACTTACTGAATTTAAACATATAATGAGACTAAAAGTTCATGTTACTTTGAAAAATTCAGGACTTCCCTGGTGGCGCAGTGGTTGAGAGTCTTCCTGCTGATGCAGGGGACACGGGTTCGAGCCCTGGTCTGGGAGGATCCCGCATGCCGCGGAGCGACTGGGCCCATGAGCCACAACTACTGAGCCTGCGCGTCTGGAGCCTGTGCTCCGCAACGAGAGAGGCCATGATAGTGAGAGGCCTGCGCATCGCGATGAAGAGTGGCCCCTGCTTGCCACAGTTAGAGAAAGCCCTCGCACAGAAATGAAGACCCAACACAGTGAAAATTAATTAATTAATTAATTTAAAAAATAAAAAATAAAAAGAGTGCAATGATAAAATGTATAATTTAAAAAAAGAGAAAAATTCAGTTGAATTTAGCTTTTATTTTTGCATAAAGATTAGCCAAAACCCACAAGGAACATAGTTATGAACTTTAGAGATCCTAATTCTAAGAAAAGAAAGTAGATACCTTTATAAAAATGAGCTCCTTTGATTTTAGTGAGCACCTGCATGGGCTAGGCATTT
Organism: Mesoplodon densirostris; assembly: GCF_025265405.1. Lineage (NCBI taxonomy): Eukaryota > Metazoa > Chordata > Mammalia > Artiodactyla > Ziphiidae > Mesoplodon > Mesoplodon densirostris. Next base: position 59,143,632 of record NC_082669.1, on the reverse strand, counting down.
TGTAGGAAAGGATGAGGGTCCCGATCTTATGGAATTTACATTGTACAGAGATGTGGTGATTAGGGGTTACATGTGTCCTTTTTAACATGTTTATATACATATCGACAAATTATTATAGTTGGAAAGTTCTCTACTTATTACGACTTTGGGCACTTGGCCTTTTCTGGATAAATAAGTCTTCAGTTCAGGTATTAGTGTTTTGATTATAGAAACTAACTTTGGGCCTATGCTTGGTTGACAGTTTATCATCTACAACCAAAACTTATTTCTAATTATTAAAAGAATGATTTTTCTTTAAACCTTAAAATGATTAAAAATCTCCAGAGAGACTGGTTAAAACTGGTTCTACACCTTTCCCCCCTCTTTTTCTGTAACTCAAAAGTTTTTAAAATTCTAGACATTTGTCAGGTTTGAATTGAAAAAGAATCTGAACATCTGGGTGAAGGCCTTGGTAAAGTTGTTTTTGGGAGGGTTCAGTCTAGTCTCACGATAGCATTGCTTAAATAAGTTTTTAGGAAACTCTGGGTATTTTCCTCCTTTTTAAATAGGTCATAACATAGGTCATATTTGATAACATTTAAATGAATGTTTTTAGACAGTTACAATTTATTTGTCACGAGTTGAACAAAAGTGCCTCACCTGTTAGCAAATACAAGCCCATTCTAAGACACGAAGGTCTCATCTTTAACATATTGGCCCAAAGAGAAAAAGAATATTCTTTTTGAATGCAGTTTCCCTTCTGTGTCACACACTCTGAGAATAATTAACCGCCACTTACTAGACTTCTTTTAAGCAGATCACTGATCTGGGAAGTGCTCACTTCGTCTCAGGAAGGGTTTGGTCAATGGAGAAGAAAATCACGGCTGACATTTATGGGTAGAGGCAGTCGGCGGGGGCAGCCAGCTTTTTAACAGCAGTTGTGTGCTCTGGATGACTCCCACCGGTTGGTAAAATGAATGCTGACTCCTTTTTATTTCTTTAACCTTGCCACTCTTTGCCTAAACATTCAAAGAAAGGCAATTTTATCACATTTCATGATTTACAAAGCTTAGGGCAGGAAGATGTTCATCTCATGGGTCCCTCCAGTCATTGAGTTAGTGGTTTGCATTATGATGGCTAGAGAGCTCTCATTCCCCAATTAGTGAGAGGCACACTGACAGTGCGAAGGACCTTTCTTCTCTGAGATGATTTTTAACGGTTGAATGTGCATGTGAGTGTCTTAAGCCCAAAGCCAGAGCCTGGCTACTTCGATGAACTGCATTTTAAATTACTTGGAAAGTAGCTATAACGTAACCCTGTATCTTTTTCTTTTGTTCTTTTTTTCTGCATTAAGCTTCCCCCCCAACACTTTAAAAAAGTTAAAAATAGAGTGTACTCATGCATTACAAATGAGCATACAGCAAAGAGGTTTCCTTCTCCCAAGTCCCTAGTACCCCTTCCTAGTGGCAAATATGAACGGTATTTTAAAAACTCGTTGCAGAAGTTTTATACTAAGACGTATCTTATTTTTCTTTCTAACGATATATCTTGAGAATGTTTCATATCAGCCCATATATAGATAGAACTCATTCTGTTCATAGGTTGCATGCTATTCATTGCATAGTTGCACTAAAATTTATTTACCCATTTTTAAAATTGGTGACCATTTACGTCATTTATACGATTTTGTCCTTACACACAGAAATAGAATAGATAATTTCAACTGAAAAGTGCTGAGTCACACAGGCTAAGGGGAATTAAAATTTTAATATTGCCCAAATTGCCTTTCAAAGAGCTTGCATTGATTCACCCCCCACCCCCCATGTCTGTTTCTCTACCCTTTACCCTGATGTCTTTTCTGAAACTTGCAGATTTTTCCAATCTGGCACATGTAAGTTAATGCTTTACTAGTTCTTTCACATTTGCATTACTTTAATTATTAGTTAGTCTGAGCATCTTTTCTTTTTAAGTTTATAAGCCATTTTAATTCTTTTGTTTTTTTTCCTGTGAACTCCAGGCTACTTTCAATACTTAGTTATACCTGATGAGAATTACTGCACAGTTTTTTTTTTGTTTTTTTTTTTTGCGGTATGTGGGCCTCTCACTGTTGTGGCCTCTCCCGTTGCGGAGCACAGGCTCCGGACACGCAGGCTCAATGGTCATGGCTCACGGGCCAAGCCGCTCCGCGGCATGTGGGATCTTCCGAGACCGGGGCACGAACCCGTGTCCCCTGCATCGGCAGGCGGACTCTCAACCACTGCGCCACCAGGGAAGCCCTACTGCACAGTTTTGAGGGGCACACCCAGAGACTTGTGTCTTAGAACCTTCTTAGTGTGATTAGAAACCTTGCCGGTCATCTAGTCCCACCTTCCAGTTGGTATAGGAAGTAGTTTATAACCTTTGATCATCTGCTTGAATGCTTCCAGTATTAAAGGGGCTTAAAACCTTATGGTCATCTAATTCCTCTGTTGGCTTAGTTGACAGAAAATTCAAGATATGTTAAAAGACTAGTGTAGAGGGTGGGAGCAGCTGGACTCTTTAAATAAACCACATTAATGAAACTAGAAGATGCTTTCAGGCCCAATCAGGGGACTAGGAGCAATGCATGTGAAGCAAATCTTGTCCACTTGACTAAGGAATGAGAGAATATGACTAAGGAGAGCTCTTCTTTTAAAAACTTTTATTTATTTATTATTATTATTATTTTTTGACTGCGTTGGGTCTTTGTTGCTGCCCGCGGGCTTTCTCTAGTTTCTGCAAGCGAGGGCTACTCTTCATCGCGGTGCCCGGCCTTCTCACTGCGGTGGCTTCTCTTGTTGCGGAGCATGGGCTATAGGCATGTGGACTTCAGTAGTTGCAACACGCGGGCTCAGTAGTTGTGGCTTGCGGGCTCTATAGTGCAGGCTCACTAGTTGTGTCACACAGGCTTAGTTGCCCTGTGGCATGTGGGATCTTCCTGGACCAGGGGTCGAACCCATGTCCCTTGCATTGGCAGGCAGATCCTTTTTTTCTTTTAAATTTTATTTATTTTTTGGCCATGTTGGGTCTTCATTGCTGTATGTGGGCTTTCTCTAGTTGTGGCGAGTGGGGGCTACTCTTTGTTGCGGTGCACGGGCTTCTTATTGTGGTGGCTTCTCTTGTTGTGGAGCACGGGCTCTAGGCACATGAGCTTCAGTAGTTGCAGCATGTGGGCTCAGTAGTTGAGGCTTGTGAGCTCAGTAGTTATGGCTCGTGAGCTCTGTAGTTGTGGCGCATGGGCTTAGTTGCTCTGTAGCATGTGGGATCTTCCCAGACCAGGGCTTGAACCCGTGTCCCCTGCATTGGCAGGTGGATTCTTAACCACTGCACCACCAGGGAAGTCCCAAGGAGGGCTCTTTGAGAGTACGTTAGTCATCTATTGCTCCGTAATAGGTTGCCTCTGGTCTTAATGCCTTCAAACAACAACAAACATCTGTTATCTCACAGGGTTTCTGGGGGTCAGGAATTTGCAATCAACCTAGCTGGCTGGTGCTGGCTCTGGGTGTTTCAGAGATTGTAGTCAAGCTGTTGGAACTGTAGTCATCTGAAGGCTTGATTGGGCCTGGAGGGTGTGCTTGTACCATGGCTGTTGGCAGAAAGCCTCAGTTCCTTGCCACTTAAATGTCTTTGTAGAGCTACAGAGAAGGTTCTCACATTCTGGTGGCTGGCTTCTTCCAGAGTGAGTAATCAGAGAGAAAGCAAGATGGAAGCTACAGCGTCTTTTGACTTGGCTGGAAATCACACGTGGTTGTTTCTGTAATATCCTTGTGGTTACACAGGTCAGCCCTGTTTAGTATGGCAGGGGCCTCCACAAGTCTGAGCTCTAGGAGACTGGGGTCACTGGAAGCTTTCTCGGAGAGTGACTACTCCTGCTGGGCCCCAAAGATTCACATCTCTCTAACCTGCTAAAGCAAATACACTCGTTCCTGTCAGTGCCCCCAAATCTCATCCCAGTACAGAGGCCAACTCTTTGTATAGGAGAATTAGGAGACATGCATTTAAACAGATTTTGGAAATGCTAGGAGTCTATTAAGAATTTTTCTGTGTTGGAAGAAATTGTTGTATTTGGCCAGTGTTCTCAATTATAAATCTTTCTTTATGCTCTATCCTATGAAATTTCTGTCCCAAATAGATAGGAAATATTTACAGTCCTGACAGAGGAAAGGAGTTTTAGTGAAATATTTCAACTTACTTTTAATCAGAAAAGCTTCATGACATTCACTGGTTCTCAAGGTTAGGTTCCTGGAAAACCAATATTGGAGAATTTTCAGTCGAGGAACTTGAAACCTAATAGGGAAAATGTGGATATCAAACTGTGCCGGCTGTTTATTTGTGGTTTCAGCTTCAAGCCCACCATTTTCTGCTTTGTTCTGTGAGGCTGGGGCTGGAGCTCTGCGAAATCCATCTCCCAGAAGATTCCCTTGCCAGCTAGATTCCTGTTGGTTTCTGGCCGTAGAAGGCACTGGCAGAAGACTGAAATGTAGGAGCAAGGGGGAGAAAGGGCTGTGCTGTTTTCATCTCCTGTCAGCGTTTCTCCTGTGGTCGCTACAGCACTAGTCTGTAGTTTATTTAAGAATTTTTGGCATCAGGTCTGCCATGGCGCCAACCAAGGTCCAAGTATCAGTTATACTGTGTGTGTCCTGTTCTCCCCACCCTGCTTTGAGTCCTGTTATCAGTCCCTCCTTTGAGCGCCCAGGTCCTGGTAACCCCACATCTTCCCTTTTGTTTCTTCAGCCCTAAGGTTGTGGCTGCTTCTTGCAGTGACTAATGTCATGGTCATCTCTGTGTCCCCTTTTTACCTTTTTAGTCTTTCAATACCCATGTAATTTCTTCTATGAACTCTCTGACCTCTAAGATACCTAATGTTCTGGCGTTCTCACTGACGGCAACAGTCCCTCGGGTTGCTAGATACATCCTCCCTCACAGTTGTTGTGATCTGTTTGTAGTTATTTTCTTTCTTGCAAGGTCAGAGCTGGAGGCCGCTGTTTTTCTTCATCTGGTTCTTTGTCCCGATGTTTAGTGTTTTTCTGGTTTTTAGTGTTTATAGCTGTTGACTTCATTTTATGGATCTGCACGCAGGGGCAGGCCTCTGGGATCCTACTTTCCTTGTTTCCATAGTGGTCTTAGAGATGGGGATTATCAGGGATGCCTGAGTAGTTTTGTTTAATCTATTTAACCCCAGTACTTTTCTCTTACCCTCCCAATACACAGGAGTGTCCACTGAATAGCCTTGGCTCTAACGGGTCTTGCCTGAGCACCAGCAGTTTGAGCCTTTTCTGCACACTTCTTAGTGGCCTCCATCCTCGCAGACGCTGCCCACCAGTGGGCACCTGCGGGACCCGCACTTATCTTCCCTCATCTGCCTTAATTTTTCCCAAGATGTTACTCCTGCTCTGCCGTCTGCTTTGCTTTCTGTTTCTATTCCCAATTCCAGGTCCCTCTTTTTCTTATTATCCCCAATTGGAATGATGCCAAGTTTGTATATATTAAAATTTGAAGCACCTGCTGAAAAGGTATATCCACTTATGGATCAAGTGAGCACTTTATAGACCAGAGGAGACAGAAAGTGATTTCATTAGTGATACTTCTGTTCTGCAGGTTAATAAATTAATTAAGCCTTTCTACTTTTATTGGAGGGGTTATGTGTTTCTTTAGTAAATATTTATTTTGTTGCCCTATTTACACAGCACTATATCAGGTAGGTGCATTGGGGGGTAGCAAAGGAGTAAAATGACCCAGCTCTTGCCTGTCTTTTTTTTAATAATTAATTTATTATTATTATTTATTTATTTTATTTTTGGCTGTGTTGGGTCTTCCTTGCTGTGCGCGGGCCTTTCTCTAGTTGTGCTGGGTGGGGGCTACTGTTCGTTGCAGTGCACGGGCTTATTGCGATGGCTTCTCTCTTGTTGTGGAGCACGGGCTATGGGCTTCAGTAGTTGTGGCACGTGGGCTCAGTAGTTGTGGCTCACGGGCTCGAGAGCACAGGCTCAGTAGTTGTGGCGCACAGGCCCACCTGCTCCGTGGCACATGGATCTTCCCAGACCAGAGCCTGAACCCACGTCCCCTGCATTCTTAACCACTGGACCACCAGGGAAGTCCCTTTTGCCTGTCTTGAAAGACTATGCTGTGTACCCGGGGAGATGGAATACATACATTAAACAGCTAAGGGACCGAAATAAGTGTAAGATGATATGCATTAAACAGCTAAGGGACCGAAATAAGTGTAAGATGATATGCTGGAAACTGTACTTAAGTGTGTGTTGTGGGACACGTAGTAACGGTGCTTCCTGTACACAGCCACTAAGCACTCTTTGTTGTCTCATTTAATCCTTATAACCCTCAAGCAGTTCCTCTAGTGAGTCCTGTTTTGCAAGTAGTGAATCTGAGTCTTCGAGGTTAAATCACTTGCCCACAGATACTCACCTACAAAGTGACAGAAGTTAGGATTTGAACCATAGATTGGTCCGAGTCTAAAGACTATAATAGGTAGAAGCGGAGGTTGGGAGCACTTGGGTCATGCTCCTGTGCATGTGTGTTTTGAGATATGCTGGGTATCTTCTGTTTACTCCCCTAGATTCTGTGTCCATCCTTTCCATCCTGCTCTGTGCCCTGGGTGGCTGACCTGGATTACACTAGTGAACACCCTTGCCTTTCTGCTTCCAGACAGATTCGAACAGTGGGAAGAAATCAGGAGATCTGAGGGCAGGTTGAGAGTGATATTGGGTGTTTATTCCTTCAGCTCTTCTCTACTGGGTCCCAGCCTGTTGGCACCATACTTCTCTTTCCCTCCGCTGCTTCCTGCCTCCCTCCCCTCTTTGTCTTTCTCTCTCTCTTGCTCTGCATTCCAGGAATCACTCTCACTCCTTGACCCTTCCCTACCCACAGGGTAGGTAACGTAGCGCTAACCCTGCCCTGACTTTAAAAGTTGTCTCTTGATCAAACTCAATTTGAATGTGTTATACCCAGTTTGAGTGTGTGTGTGATATGTTTCCTGTTGAGACTGGTATGGGCAACTATTTGCAAAGCATCACTTCCTTTCTTCCTGCCTTCCTGCTTCTGTCTTTTCTCAGTATGTTCAGCATTGAGGATAAGAAATAGCTTTGCAAGTAAGTTCATCTGTACCATTTTTCTAGATTCCACATATAAGTGATATTATACAATATTTGTTTTTCTCTTTCTGACTACCTCACTCTGTATGACAGTCTCCAGGTCCATCCACATCTCTGCAAATGGCACAATTTTGTTCCTTTTAATGGCTAATATTCCACTGTATATATGTACCACATCTTCTCTATCCATTCCTCTGTTGATGGACATTTAGGTTGCTTCCATGTCCTGGCTATTGTAAATAGTGCTGCAATGAACATTGGGGTACAAAAGCAGAAATAGAGACACAGATGTAGAGAACAAACATGTGGATAACAAGGGGGAAGGTGGGTGGGATGAACTGGGAGACTGGGATTGATATATATACACTACTATGTATAAAATAGATAACTAATGAGAACCTACTGTATAGCACAGGGGACTCTTCTCAGTTCTCTATGGTGACCTAAATTGGAAGGAAATCCAAAAAAAGAGGGGATATATGTACACGTATAGCTGATTCACTTTGCTGTACGGGAGAAACTAACACAATATTGTAAAGCAACTATACACCAATAAAAAAAAAAAAGAGAAAGAAATAGCTAAGACATGGCCCCTGCCCTCGGGGAACTTATAGTGTAGGTTAAAATTTAATTAATAATAATGGAAAAGAAACTTGTAATGGATTTGAGAAGCTGAGTGACTGAAGAGACAGTCTAGCACACAAAATGAGTTGTTTTACTGAAGGTGAAATGTTGCCAGCAATTCACAAACTGGTCGCTTATTCTTTCTACCTGTATGTTAGCTTTGTCCCTTGCCCAGAATTTTGAAAAACTCATCTTTATTAAGTTTACTAGAAGAACATCAAGGAGGGGACAAAATCTTTTTCAAAAAGTAACTGGAAGTGTGGTTTTTAGAACTCATCATATTCACTAAAAAGCTAAGTTCCCCATAAGAGTTGTCAATCAAATAAAATTCTCTCCTTGTGTCCCTGGATTTAAGATGCATATGAAGTTTGGGAAAGTCTATCAGGCTTTTTTTTTTTTTTTTTTTAAAGTAATAGACTATTTTTTTGAGCAATGTTAAGTTTATAGAAAATAGTTTTTATATCCCCTCTCTCTCCAATTTCCCCTTTTGCTAATAACATCTTGCATTCGTGTGGTACATTTATTACAACTGATGAGCCAATATTAACTCATTAACTAAAGTCCATAGTTTACATTAGGGTTCACTGTGTTGTACAGTTTTATGGGTTTTGACAAATGTATAATGACATGTATCCACTGTTACAGCATCATACGGCATAGTTTCACCGCCCTAAATATCCTCTGTGCTCCACCTATTCATTCCTTCTCCTCTTCCCCTGAACCCCTGGCAACCACTGATCTTTTTACTGTCCCCGTACTTTTGCTTTTTCCAGAATGTCATGCAGTTGGAATCATACAGCATGTAGCTTTTCTAGATGGGTTTCTTTCACTAAGCCATATGCACTTAAGGTTCCTCCATGTCTTTGAGTGGCTTGACAGCTCATTTATTTTTATCGCTGAATGATATTCCATTGTCTGGATGTACCACAGTTTGTTTAACCATTTACCTATTGAAAGACATCTTGGTTGCTTCCAAATTTTGGCAACTATGAATAAAGCTGTTGTAAACATTTGTGTGTAGGTTTTTGTGTGGATCTAAGTTTTGAACTGGTGTCCCAGGATTTAAGATGTACGTGGAGTTTGGGAAGGTCTATCAGGTGTTTTTTTTTTTTTTTTTTTTTTTTATTAACAGCCAGGAGAAATGCCATTTTTCCTCTGCTAACGTTCAGTTCTTACCCTGTTATAATGCTTTGGCTGATTAAACAAGCACCAAGGCAAAGACATAGCATCAAAAGATAATGCAGGAAAAGGAAGTATACTACCTGTTCTCAGATGTAAAGTCCAGGCAGTAATCCTGAAAATGGGTTTCTTTGAACTAGTCAGAGCCAAGGGCAGATACTGGCTTCTTTGCCAGACACACTGAGTCTTAATTAATCACTTAATCACATGCTTACGCATGACCTGAGAATTAGAGGGGAAATACAAACTGAATATCTGACATAGTAAATCAAGTATAAAATACTTACCTGTTTTATAATTTTATAAGAGCAATTTGCCCGATGACTCTTATTTCTAATTGAGGAAAGTAAACACATTACAAATGCGTATCTGATGTATGAACACATCTTTGGGATGTTAATGTGGCTCTCCCTTGCTTTTGAGTAAGCAAAGAGCCATTCTTTCCAGACTTCCTGTGGCCACCAGTAATTCTGCCAAAGGGTCTGACATCCTGGGAATTTGCCAGCCTTTCTTCAGAGACTTTGACTCATTCTGAAACACCCTTCAGAGTTTCTAGTGGTCTGTTTAAATCTTCTGCTTTAGGGTATTCGGGTGCTGAGGCAGCACATACAAATTCCCATCTCGAATCACCTGAGTGGTGTAACTTCATAAAAATCACTTGAGCTTTTTTGTGTTTTTGAGAGTACCAAGCCTCTTTCTGCTGCTGCCGGGTATATTATAAAGGTGGATTGGCCCATGTTTTTAAAGCACTTAAAGCTCCCCAGGGGAAAGTGCCTTGCAACTTCCAGGCATAATTACTGGGTGTATTCCAGCTGGAATAAGGCAAGCAAAGTGCAGTCACTTTAAAGCCAAATGCTCAACACTTTTCTTCTGAGGACTCCATTTAGTTCCTTCATAGGGGTAATATATTTTGAATGTGAGAGCATTTGAGTTGCAGTGGGAGAGATTTTAATTATTATTGAATATTTCATCAAAAATTTGGACTCATTATCATTTTGGTATCTGAATGTAAAGGCATCATACACAGTGCCCAGAATCTTCCTTAATCTAAAGTGGACAGGTGTTTTTCCTTCCTGTTTCTGAAGAGCACTAGTAGACTAAGCGTCTTGATCTGGTTTTGCCTGTTTAGGGGAACCATTCCAGTCTGCAGACTCTCCATGTAGTTCAAAGCATCTGGTGTGATAATAGAAGTGAGAAACATTGAGGAATGACTTTGTAATTTCTTTCAATTATTAATAAAAATCATAAACGAGATTTTTATGTCTGTAAATAGTATCTATTTTTTGTTTCATAGAAAATGACTGGGACTTTACTAGTCTTTCTTCAGAGATTTTGACTCATGCCCTTAGAGTTTCTAGTGGTCTGTTTAAAGCTTCTGGTTCAGGGTATGTGGGTGCTGAGCCAGAGCATATAAATTCCCATCTTGAATCACCAAAGTCTGAATGGTATAATGTCAGGGAAATCACTTCAACTTTTTTGTGTTGTCAAGAGTACCAAGCCTCTCTGCTGCCTGGGGATATTATAAAGGTGGATGAGCCCATATTTTTAAAGCATTTTAAAATACTGTTGTATTTAAAAATATGACACAGCATCTCTTGGAGATTTAAGCCTCCTTATGTTGACATCAACTGATAGAATGAATTGGAAATAGTTGCAGAGAAATAGGTATTTAAAATATTTTCTAAAAAATGTAATTTATGTATGAGAAATTGGTGTCACAAACATTTAGTTGATTTCAGAGATCGCTGTTGCTCATTTACTTTATTCCTTCTCCTTTTCATTTTGTAATAATAGTAGACTGTCGTACTTTCACACTTGGAAAGTGCTTATTTAACAGCCCAGACCATTCAACTGTGATAAGGACTTTGGTTGCAGTTTGATTTATCATTATTTCTTCTAGTTTGAAATATATTTTGCAAATATTTTCTGTGAACATCCCTTAACTTAATTTTCCCTCCATCTTATAATTGTCTTGAGAGAACTTTTTGTAGTTGATGCTTACAGTGTTTTAGACTAAATGTGAAAGTTTAAAGCTGGATGTAAAGTTTGTTTGTTTGTTTATTTATTTATTTTTAAGTTTAACATATGTGTTCGTTGGAGTGTCTTCAGGTCTCTAGTGCAGTGATGATAATCACGTTCTAGATCTACAGAAATTCATCTTCTGTTATTTTTATGGATCTGTGCTGTTACTGTACTTACTAGACTTCTGTGACTATTAAGCACGTGAAAAGTGGCTCCTGGAACTGAGGAATTGAATTTTTTATTTTAATTAATTTAGATTTAAATAACCACATGTGGCTAGTGGCTACTGTATTGGACAGCACAGCTCAAGTGAGTCATTTGGTTGCTAAAGGCTCGTCTTTAAGTTATCTTAACGTCCTGGCATACTTAACAACAACAACAAAAATAAAAATTTATTGAGCATCTGTTTACTTTGTGCTGGAGATGTCACTGGTATTTACTTTTCACAACTTATAACAACCCTGTGAGCTCCTGTTTTACTGTCAGGAAAGCAAGGCCCAGGGAGCATAAGTATTGCGGCAGAAGTCATACAGCTAGTGCACGAAGCATGCTCTCTTTTGTCACAGGATCTAATTTTGGTTCAAACTGTAGCATCAGTTATTTTGTAGAAGTCTCTCGATTTGGGTTTGTATGCTGTTTTCTTATGATTGGATTGAAGTTTTGTAATATTTTCATCACCCTAAAATGAAACCCTGTACCTATTAGCAGAAACTGCCCATCTTCCCCTCCCTCCAGCCCCTCGCAACCAGGGATCTACTTTCTATCTCTATAGATATCCCTATTCTAGAGAGTTCTCATAAATGGAATCATACACTATATGGTCTTTGTGACTGGCTTCTTTCATTTAACATGTTTTCAAGGTTCATCCTATTGAAGTATGTCAGTACCAGTACTTAGTTCCTTTTTATGGTCGAATAATATTCCATTATATGGATATGATGTCTTTTGTTTATTCATTCATCAGTTGGTAGAGATTTCGTTGTTACCACTTTTTAGTTATGAATAATGCTGCTCTAAGTGTTCATGTACAAGTTTTTGTGGGGACATATGGTTTCATTTTGCTTGGGTGTATACCTAAGAGTGGAATTGCTGGGTCATGTGGTAACTGTGTTTAGCATTTCTGAGGTAGGGGTGGTTCCTTTTTGATAAATGTGTTTGATTCTTTATTGTTTCTTGTGGTTTCTATCCACTAGTGAATTAGGGTTACAGTGGACTTAGATTCAAGACAACAATAATAGTGTATCTCATATTCTCCTTTAGTGCCAGGTAAAATATTTATAAAAATAATTAATACTTATTTTCAGATTTCTGCACATACATTTGAGATTTTTAAAAATGCATGACAGTCTTCCTTCTTATGTCTTTTTTAACATTTGAAAATATATACGTGTGCATATATATATATATATATATATGTTGGCATTTATATAAGTGTGGTCCTAATGTAATATGGACAACTGGAGTCTACAGATTGTTGGTAGAACACCAGTTGAAATAAGATTCTGCACTTCTGAGTATTAACGATAGCTGGGGATAATCTCTGTTAGTTTATGGCATTTTCTAGGCATTATTATGTTCAGACCCTAAAGGGTTGGACTGCATGCCTCCCTGCCGATCTGTCTGCAAGAAACAGCAGAATTGTAACGCAACATAGCTTTTTTTTGGTTCAGTAAATAGACATTTCTTGCTGAGATGACAGAAGTCTGAAACTACTCTTAAAAATACACGTAGTTTAACTCTGTGAATGTTGCCAGAAATAATCTTATTAAAATAAGGTTATGAAGTACTCTGGCCTGCAAGAATATTGCCCTGCATTACAGTACAGTTGGTTAAAAAAAAAGTCCTGTGATAAGAATCTTCACACTTGTGATATTGCTTCGATTTCCCCTGTTTCATCCAAATATTTTCTACTATATATTTTGGTATGCTAGGTGTTAAGGAGACCATAAAAGTGTATATGTTGTTGTCGTTCTTTTTTTTTTGGCTGCACCTTGTGGCATGTGGGATTTTAGTTCCCCGACCAGGGATCGGACCTGTGCCACCTGCAGTGGAAGCTCGGAGTCTTTAACCACTGGACCGCCAGGGAAGTCCCTGTATATGTTGTTCTTGTCTTCAAGGAGCTTATGCAAATAATGATATAAAGCAGAAATGAAGAAAAGGCTCCACGAATGTTACAGAGGGCTGTGGGAAAGTTTCAGTAGTTCAGAAAGAGCTCAGCAGTCTGGGGTCCTTGGAGGGGATAGAATCCTGGAGCTGGGGACAGTGTGTGTTTGTAAGTCTTTTGGATTGACTCTTTTTCCCCCAAACATTTTTTTTTTTTTAGAGTAGCTTTAGATTTACAATAAAATTGAGAGGAAGCTACAGAGATTTCCCACAAACCACTCCCCCTCCCCCCATCCACACATAGCCTCCCTCATTATCAACATCACTCACCAGAATGGTACATTTTTTTTTTTTTTTTTTTTTACCAGAAGGAACACTGAATTGACTCTTTACAGTAAAAGCACAACCTCATTAGTTTGCACTCCACTAATTAGGAAGTTTTTGTGAAATATTGGGTAAGGATTGAACTTTAGATAGGATTTTCCAAGAAATTAATAGCATCAATGACATAAAGTGAATGTTTAACCTATTTAGGAGAAGATAATGGTTTAAAGTACTTCTGTAATGAAGGACCCGTACATAAGCATTCCAGCAACATTTATTGAGTATGTAGAATGTTGAGAAAGAATAGTGTGATGACTAAGAGCATAGATTCTAGCATCAGACTCCCTGGATTCAAATATGGCTCTACTATTGACTAGCTCTGTGGCTTGGGCAAATTACTTAACCTCTCTGAGGCTCAGTTTCTTGTTCTGTAAGGTGGGAACAACAGTTTTGCCTACCTCGTAGCATTTCTGTGAGGATTGAATGTAAAATGCTTAGATCTGTGTTTCATGCCTGATAAACACTCATTAAGTATTGACTATTATTAATGTGTTCCTAGCACTGTGCTAAATGCAGTGGGGAGATATAAGAGAATGTCTGGAGTCAGAGATCTTTCAGACTAGCAGGTGACGTAACACATATTGATATATAATATATATATATCTTCAATACAATACAGACAGGTGCATATTTTCTTTCTAGTTTGCAGTTTAACAATTATAATTAATTCAGTGGACTTTCAAAAACCTAGTTTGAATCCTTCAGACAATGTAAAAGTAATAACTTTTCTTATAACATGTTCTGTGGTTTAGACTTTTCCATAAGTTCTGATGACCTTCTCCTAGCTGGATTGATTTACTGAAATTGGACTATTTGGCCCACTGGGGAAATGCACACTAACTTTTACCCTTATGTCTCTGGTGAATGTACCAATTAGGAGGCAATGCTCATGTTTCTTGAATGTTGTTTTACAGCCCAGCTGCAAAACAGTGGCTCCTGAGTCTAAGGAAGTGGAAACTGGCAAAACCATGGAGTGAAGCCACTGCCTGAGGTGCCCTCAGCCATACTACTTGGCACCTAGAGACGGAACATACATTGGTCATTGAGTCATTTTCCAAGGATTCTGAAACCTTACATGATAGAATGTTGAGACACAGGTAAATTGAATTCTGTGTCTGCTACAGGAATCCTGTGAAAACTCGAGAGGCCAGGATTTGCCTATTGAGGTCTTCTTAAGGTGAAATTAAGAACTGATGTATTTTGCAAAATTTCTGTTGGCCAAAGGTGCTCGTGGCTGCTGCTGCTCTTTTTCTGGCTTTGTTGCTATTTTAGAAGTGTGCTGAACGGGGCCACTGCAGTACACAACTCCAGGGGACAATATTTATTAGATAGTTTATGTAAAGTGCACCCTCTGAAATTGTGCAGACCATAGGCTGCACAGCTGCTAAAGGCGGACCTAGTGCTGAATTTGACTCTTAGTTTTGTTCTTAGAACCTGTTGTTACAAGTTCTTTGGAATGTGTCCTGGTCTTATGGATGAAATTGGACCTTTAACTGGACAAGGTCTTGAACTCCAAATACTCAGATAACCCACGTGCCTTCCACGTCTGGTTTGGCATTAACCCAAACTCTCACTGTTATCACCCAGGTTATTATGACATGTCTTATCACTGTAAGTCATCTGGTGACTGGTTTAAAGGAATTCTAACCCTTATGTGCTAGGACTTCACTAAGCATTCTTCACTTGTAAGCCTGATTTGTGTTCCTACAGCCGTTGTTGCTGGGATCGATTCTTCTCGAAGGTCTGTGAGGTTATAAATGTATTGATGGTTGTGTAAGAGGCTGCTATTTCTCATACAACAAGGCCAGCCCTGCCTCCAGCTGCTCCAGGCGGGGTCTTGAGCAGCTGCAACAGCTGCCCTAGGAGTCTGCAAAGCACTCTCCTGCATTGCACAAGGATTAAATATGCTATCTGCTAGAGCTGTGTCTGGTAAGAGTCTTAGAACACTTCCAGGAAAGAAAAACAAAATTGTATTTCCACAAAGGAGTAAGAAATGTTGGCACTAATCTCCATGAGGTCACTTCACTCGGGACAAAAAGTTTGTGTTCTCTTTATTTTAACCAGTTTTCTAGGTACTTTGAGGAATACTTTAAGTTTGTGATTCTAACTTAGAGAGGTTAGAAAAATAACTCTATTAACTTTGGGGTGATTGGAACCAGGATGATACATTTTGTTCGTATAGGTTATTGTGAATTTGTCTTTACTCATCCACTAATTAGATCACCGTTTATGCCCTGATTCCTCCCTCCCTCCCTCCCTCCCTTCCTTCCTTCCTTCCTTCTTTTTTCTTTTTCACATGTTTGGTAGTTAGGAGTGTTGGTATAAAGCAAAGTCTGGTTGATTTAAACCACAGACAAGTTTAGAACTGGAAGAAGTTCTGGTATCATTTATCACAAGCTCCTCATTTTACAGGTGTCAAAGCTGAGACCTTGAGAAGCTAAATAACTGTGCAAAAGTGACAGAACTGATGGGTGGTAGAATCTCAACCAGCACTCAGGCCATGCTGTGCCAGGGAAACGCAAGTCCTGCTCATTTCTCTCCTGGGTTAGGTGCCCTTGGAGAAGCCAGAGACCTGCCAGGGGTTATTTATGGAACCCCTCTGTGCAATTGAGGTGATTCTCATTTGAACATTTTATGGGAATGGTGTGGAGTATGCTTATAAAAGGCCCTGTCACTTAATAGAAGAGTGACCTCGGGTGGTTAGTTAAGCTCTTTGTGCTTCAGTTTTCTAATCTGAAAAATCATATTTCCGTCCTCATACAGATGCAAGGATGCTGTGCATGAATACTTGTCAAGTACTTACTACAACGTTTGGCATAGAGTAGGTGCTATGCAATCATGAGCTGATAGGATTATGTGTTGAAAGTTTCCTTTTAATTTTTAATTTTTTTTTGCGGTATGCGGGCCTCTCACTCCTGTGGCCTCTCCCGTTGCGGAGCACAGGCTCCGGACGCGCAAGCTCAGCAGCCATGGCTCACGGGCCTCGCCGTTCCGCGGCATGTGGGATCTTCCCGGACCAGGGCACGAATCCGTGTCCCCTGCATCGGCAGGCGGACTCTCAACCACTGCGCCACCAGGGAAGCCCTCTTTTTAATTTTTTAAAACCCATGTGTAAGAGAGGAAGTATCTGTAGAGAAGCTTAAACAGTCATTTGAGACTTTTTTTGTATTAGGAGGTTGAAGAGGGGAGAGACCTTGGCACCAGATAACTGTAGATTTCAGTCTGGGCTCCTTGACTTTCTAGCCATGCAAACTGATTCATCTCACGCCACCTGTTCAGTTTGTTCATCTGCTAAGGGGATATATGCTTACGAGGTTGTGAAGGTTAGAGGAAATGGATGTGAAACCAGCCTTAGCACACAGGTGGCAGGTGCTTTTTGTTCCCTTTGCATTGAGTGGAATGTCTATACACACACACCCATACACTCAGGTGGAGTTCTGTTTCTTCTATGATGTCCCCCTTCCCCCATTACTCTCCAACTTTCATAAATCTCTCTTCATATAAGCTATAACACACCTGCCTCGCTTCCTTTCACTTCATGTATATTGTCTTGAATTATTTAAAAAGTTTGTCATGTATCCACTTTCTCTCTCTGAGAAAGAGCATTAAGATTTGTACTTATTTTGGGGACTTCCCTGGTGGCGCAGTGGTTGAGGATCTGTTTGCCAGTGCAGGGGACATGGGTTCGATCCCTGGTCCGGGAAGATCCCACATGCTGCAGAGCAACTAAGCTCTAAGTTGTGTGCCACAACTACTGAGCCTGCATGCCACAACTACTGAAGCCCGCAAGCCTAGAGCCTGAGCTCCGCAACAAGAGAAGCCACCATAATGAGAAGCCCACTCACTGCAATGAAGACCCAACACAGCCAAAAAAAAAAAAAGATTTGTCCTTATTTTGGATCACACTCACCTTGATACTGAGTGTGTAATAGTTTCTCAGGAAGGAACTGTTGATGTTGATGGAAAAGTTCATCAAAGTAAGCAGGGAGGCCTCCCTGGTGGCGCAGTGGTTGAGAGTCCGCCCGCCGATGCAGGGGATACGGGTTCGTGCCCCGGTCTGGGAGGATCCCATATGCCGCGGAGCGGCTGGGCCCGTGAGCCATGGCCGCTGAGCCTGCGCGTCCGGAGCCTGCGCGTCCGGAGCCTGTGCTCCGCAACGGGAGAGGCCACAACAGTGAGAGGCCCGCATACCACAAAAAAAAAAAAAAAAAAAAAAGTAAGCAGGGAGTGGGTCTTCTTCTGCCAGCATATTGAGAACCTGCCCTCTTCAGCTTTCTTTTTCTCAGTCACTATTTTTAATCTCAGTACCTCTGTGTTAGTGCTTTCTGCTTCTGATCTCTGAGAAGATGTTGTTTCTTTGTCTCTGTTGTTCTAGTGTAAGAAACTAGAGATATTCTCAGTCACTGACTTGTTAATAGCAAAATTTCTGTGTAAGATTTTTGGCCATAGTCTTCTATTCAGAAAGTCCCTCTAAAAATTCATTGCAACCTTTAGTCACCTTTAATAAAACAAAACCAAATTTCTGTCATTTTCATGGTTCAGGAGCTCCTTGGTAATGCTTGCACTTTATAGAAGCTTTTCTCTGCAGAATAGAAATTGCTTTCTAAAGACTATTGGGTTTTTACAGTTACAGAGTCTGGAGCCAATGGAGAAAGTATTTACATTCTCAATCTGGAGTGCTTTTAAATATAGTATTTTCTAAATTTTTTTTGTAATAAATTTTTACATTTTATTTCTCATATTTTGCTTAAAAACTTTCTAAATACATCTTTTTCTCTGAATGTTGCTTAAAATTATATTGTTAATAGTATTTAAGGAACATTCATTCATTCAGTATTTATTATGCATTCTATGGCAGGTGCTATGCTGGATTCTGGGAATATAATAATGAATGACACAAACTTGGTTTTAGCCCTTGAGGAGTTTACAGTCTAGCGGAAAGTAGGAAAAAAAATAGCTTTCAAATGAAATAATGGGTAAGGAAGGGTTAAAGTCAGCAGAAGTTGCTAAATTGTACTACTACTGAAACTAATGAATACTTTTAAAAAGCGTTCAAGATGTGATGAACTGTGAAAATAGGTCAAGACGAATACATTTTCCCTCCGTGATTGTCTACTTTTGCAAGGACTGTAATAAATTATCTCTAAACTTTATGTGGCACAGAACCCGAAGGGTTTTAGACACTATCCTGTGGCTATCTGACATCTACAACAAATTTAACCCCTTGGAGCAGAGTGTTTGAGCTTCACTGTGAAGCAAATCAAGGGAAAGGAAAAAGCATCTTTCTATAAAACACAAGACCACAGGGAGAGACCAGGTGACTCTTCTGTTTCCATCAGAAAATGGACAACCCCACATTTAATAAATTTATTTATTTACTTATTTATTTTTGGCTTCATTAGGTCTTCATTGTTGGGTCTTCGTTGCTGCGTATGGGCTTTCTCTAGTTGTGGCGAACGGGGGTTACTCTTCGTTGTGGTGCACAGGCTTCTCATTGCAGTGGCTTCTCTTGTTGCAGAGCTTGGGCTGTAGGCGTGCGGGCTGCAGTAGTTGTGGCTTGTGGGCTCTAGAGTGCAGGCTCAATAGTTGTGGTGCACGGGCTTAGTTGCTCCATGGCATATGGGATCTTCCCACACCAGGGCTCGAACCCGTGTCCCCTGCATTGCCAGGCAGATTGTCAACCACTGCACCACCAGGGAAATCCCCAACTCCACATTTAGATGAAATTTTGGATGCCTTTACTCTGTGCTAGATTTATCTGATAATTATAATGCTGAATTATCACAGTCACCCTCCTGAAGGCAAAAAAGCATGAGCAAATAATTTCTCCAAGTTCCCCTGTTGCTTCACAGCTTGATGATATTATGAAAGCTATATACACATCCAGTGTAAAATGTTTTCTTTCACTTTTTTGAAAGCAGTTAGGAGGATTGACTATTAAGACTGAGTTAGCTAAAGGAAGAGCCAACAGAACTTAACACATGTGATAAAGTTTACCAATCATAAATGATTTATGGCCTTTATCTTTTATTAGACATTACCTACATGGTTCAGATTGGTAACCCATGGCAAGATGAAAGAAATATGAAGTCTGCTCTGTGCTTGAGAGAAATTGTAAGGATCTGAAGATTAAAGCTAGTTGAAGGAACTCTAGTCTTGGGGGGAAATTATGGTAAATCTCAGTTGATGATCAGCTCAGCCCTATCTTGGAATCCTAAAATCTTTTACTTGAGGAAAAAGAATCTGAAATCATATTTTACTTAGGCACTAAGATCAGGAACAAGACAAGGTTGTCCACTCTAACCACGATTATTCAACACAATTTTGGAAGTTTTAGCCACAGCACTCAGAGAAGAAAAAGAAATAAAAGGAATCCAAATCAGAAAAGAAGTAAAGCTGTCACTGTTTGCAGATGACATGATACTATACATAGAGAATCCTAAAGATGCTATCAGAAAACTACTAGAGCTAATCAATGAATTTAGTGAAGTAGCAGGATACAAAATTAACGCACAGAAATCTCTTGCATTCGTATACACTAATGATGAAAAATCTGAAAGTGAAATTAAGGAAACACTCCCATTTACCATTGCAACAAAAAGAATAAAATACCTAGGAATAAACCTACCTAAGGGGACAAAAGACCTGTATGCAGAAAACTGTAAGATACTGATGAAAGAAATTAAAGATGATCCAAACAGGTGGAGAGATATACCATATTCTTGGATTGGAAGAATCAACATTGTGAAAATGACTATACTACCCAAAGCAATCTACACATTCAATGCAATCCCTGTCAAACTACCAATGGCATTTTTCAGAGAACTAGAACAAAAAATTTCACAATTTATATGGAAATGCAAAAGACCTTGAATAGCCAAAGCAATCTTGAGAAAGAAAAATGGAGCTGGAGGAATCAGGCTCCCTGTCTTCAGACTATACTACAAAGCTACAGTAATCAAGACAGTATGGTACTGGCACAAAAACAGAAATATAGATCAATGGAATAGGATAGAAAGCCCAGAGATAAACCCACTCACATATGGTCACCTTATCTTTGATAAAAGAGTCAAGAATATACAGTGGAGAAAAGACAGCCTCTTCAATAAGTGGTGCTGGGAAAACTGGACAGCTACATGTGAAACAATGAAATTAGAACACTCCCTAACACCATATACAAAAATAAACTCAAAATGGATTCGAGATCTAAATGTAAGACCAGACACTCTAAAACTCTTAGAGGAAAACATAGGCAGAACACTCTATGACATAAATCACAGCAAGATCCTTTTTGACCCACTTCCTAGAGAAATGGAAATAAAAACAAAAATAAACAAATGGGACCATATGAAATTTAAAAGCTTTTGCACAGCAAAGGAAACCATAAACAAGACGAAAAGACAACCCTCAGAATGGGAGA
Organism: Mesoplodon densirostris; assembly: GCF_025265405.1. Classification (NCBI taxonomy): domain Eukaryota; kingdom Metazoa; phylum Chordata; class Mammalia; order Artiodactyla; family Ziphiidae; genus Mesoplodon; species Mesoplodon densirostris. The sequence continues at coordinate 59,122,794 of NC_082669.1, read as the reverse complement.
AAATATTTGCAAATGAAGCCACTGACAAAGGATTAATCTCCAAAATTTACAAGCAGCTCAATATCAAAACAACAAACAACCCCATCCAAAAATGGGCAGAAGAGCTAAATAGACATTTCTCCAAAGAAGATATACAGATTGCCAACAAACACATGAAAGAATGCTCAACATCACTAATCATTAGAGAAATGCAAATCAAAACTACAGTGAGGTATCACCTCACACCAGTCAGAATGGCCATCATCCAAACTTCTACAAACAGTAAATGCTAGAGAGGGTGTGGAGAAAAGGAAATCCTCTGGCACTGCTGGTGGGAATGTAAATTGATACAGCCACTATGGAGAACAGTATGGAGGTTCCTTAAAAAACTAAAAATAGAACTACCATATGACCCAGCAATCCCACTACTGGGAATATACCCTGAGAAAACTATAATTCAAAAACAGAAATGTACCACAATGTTCATTGCAGCACTATTTACAATAGCCAGGACATGGAAGCAACCTAAGTGTCCGTCGACAGATGAATGGATAAAGAAGACGTGGCACATACATACAATGGAATATTACTCAGCCATAAAAAGACATGAAATCGAGTTATTTGTAGTGAGGTGGATGGACCTAGAGACTGTCATACAGAGTGAAGGAAGTCAGAAAGAGAAAAACAAATACTGTATGCTAACACATATTTATGGAATCTTAAAAAAAAAAGGTTCTGAAGAACCTAGGGACAGGACAGGAATAAAGACGCAGATGTAGAGAATGGACTTGAGGGCATGGGGAGGGGGAAGGGTAAGCTAGGACAGAGGGAGAGAGTGGCATGGACATATATACACTACAAAACGTAAAACAGATAGCTAGTGGGAAGCAGCCACAGAGCACAGGGAGATCAGCTTGGTGCTTTGTGACCACCTAGAGGGGTGGGATAGGGAGGGTGAGAGGGAGGGAGATGTAAGAGGGAGGAGATATGGGGATATATATATGTATAGCTGATTCACTTTGTTATAAAGCAGAAACTAACACACCATTGTAAAGCAATTATATTCCAATAAAGATGTTAAAAAAATATTTTACTCAGGCAAAGTCAGGATTCAACTGCAGTAATTACTTACTGCATTTTACCTAATTACATTCACCAGATGCCTGGAAAATCTATTTGCTTGTTCCATTTAATTGGTGGGTATTGTTTTTATTGTTAATGATCCTATGTTATGTATTTAATTTGATAAACTGCTTAAATTTTTTTTGCATGAAATGTAGGTCAGTATAAACCTATGTAATAAAAATGAAACTAGGCAGCACAATCCATACTGCATGAATGTGAATGTGCCAAGTGCAGGGTGGGTGGGTGCTTGGTGTATTTGGAAGGCTTATTTAAAGGGTTGCTGTTATGTTCATCTCTAGCTGATTGCATCCTGCAAAAATCCAAGCTCAGTGTTGTCAGGTCTATCAAAATATCAGGGAACTCTCGAAATCCAGACTTTATGTTAAATCACTAGATCTTTAAATACTTTTAATTGATGATGGTGGTGATGATGATGATTATTTTTAAGAGCACAAAGGATGGCAAACAAACCAGTTAAAAAACAATTCCCAGTCACGCAGTAAGGGGACAGTTTTTAACCTCAGCTGCAGTCTGGGTCAATAATTGAAAGTGCAACTCGGGAAATGACTGCAGAGTAGCTTTTAAGTAATGAGGGGAAATTCTTTCAAGTTGCAGCATATCCTTGAAGCTTTCTCTTCTTTCTAGAAATACAAGCATCAGAGGAAAAAAAGGGAGATTTTTGGAGACCTATTTTCCATGTGTGCAATACAGGAGAATCACACATTAAAAAATTTTTGCATTTGCAGCCAATAGTAGGATGAGTTGGAACAGTAGTAGTATTGTATAAGTGAATCGTGCCTAGGCTGAAGTTTGAATAATTGTCAATGTGGACTGGGGAATTACTTCATTTGGCAAATCAGTTTTAACATAGATACGTGACTTATCCAGAGCAAATCATCATGATTCGGCGGGAGTGCATCTGCATTTGGGGACACTGAAAGGAATTGCATGTTTTACCATATCACTCCTCTGTTTAGTCATTCAGTGGCTTTCCACTGCTCACACGTTAAACTCAGTAGCCTAGCAAAGTCCCTCCCAGCCTGGCCCCTGCCTGCCCCTTCAACCTCATCTTCTGCCAGCCCTCCTGCCCTTGTATATTCCTGTTTCCCAGTAACAAGGGGCTACTCTCAGTTCCCAAATGCTTCTTGCTTTTGCATCCCTATACTTGTTATTCCCTTTGTCTTCAATATAACGTTGCCTGATTAGCTTCTCTGATTTCCAGACTCAGCTCAAATACCTTTTCTTAAGCAAAAACTTTCTTATCTGTAAACCAGCATTTCATAAACTCTGGTTCAAGTGGATCTTAAAAAAACAGAGAAAATTGTATTTATATCAGGCACTAGAAGTGATTCTGTCTCTCTGCCAGGGTTGCAACATAAGTATTTCATAAGCTTAATAGATGTGCTGTATAAATAAATGGATTTACAGGAGTTTCACAAATGAGGCGTATTATAGCTCCTTTGGGATAACTCACAGTGCATGTGAGCATATTAACAACTCAGAATGTAGCAAATGCATTAGCTTTGTTTGATTCAATGTTTCTCAAACTTATTTGACAATGGAACACTTTTGTTTGAGAACATCTGTTAAAGTCTTGAGGAAAGTCTGATCTGGGAAGGTAGTTTGGGGAAAATCTTGCCTTACAACATGGTTTTGCTTAATAAGAGGAAATATCTTAGGAAAGAATGTCTTCAAAGTAATGGAAGTATTGTCCATTTCTTTGAATGGAATTCCCAACTTGGTTTCAGTGTTTCAATATTTACACCATTATTAGTGCAGGTCCTTTAAAGTCATGGCTTGCCTAATTGTCACATAGTCCAACCTCAAGAAATGCAAATTTGTATCACAATCTCATCTAATAATTTTTTATTTGAAAAATTTCACACACACACAAAAGTTGAGAGGAGGGTATGTTAAACTCTCGTATATTTATTACCCAGATTCAACAGTTATTAAAATTTTGCTTCATTTTTTTCTTTATTGTCTACCCTCCTTTTTTGCTGAACTGTTCTAAAGCATATCCAAGACATCATATCATTTCACTCTTACACTGTTTCAGTGTGCGTCTTCACAAAAGGGGACATTACCTTACATTACTGCAGTAATATTGTTGCACTTATCAAAATTATAATAATTTCTTGGTAATGTCTATTACCCAGTCCATATTCAAACTTTGAAAAATATTGAGATATAATGCACATAACATAAAATTCAGTCTTTTAATGGCCAATTCAGTGGTTTGTAGGATATTCAAAAACCTATGCAACCATCACCCCTAATTCCAGCACCTTTTTATCACCCCCAAAGAAACCCATACTCATTAGCAGTCACTCCCCATTTTCTCCTCCCCCAACTAATCTAATTCCTGTCTCTAGATTTTGCCTATTCTGGGCATTATGTAGTCTTTTATGACAGGCTTCTTTCATTTAGCGTAATGTTTTCAAAGTTTCTTCACATTGTAGCATGTATTGGTACTTTATTCTTTTCTGTGGCTGAGTAATGTCCCATGGTATGGATATGTCACAGTTTGTTTATCTATTCACCAATTGGTGGACACTTAGGATGTTTCTGTGTTTTGATTATTACGAGACATGCCGTTATGAACATTCATGTACAAGTTTTTGTTTGACATATGTTTACATTTCTTCTGTGTATATCCCTAAGGGTGGAATTGCTGGGTCATATGGTAACTCTATATATAACTTTTTGAGGAACTGCCAAACTGTTTTCAAAGTGATGGCAACATTTTACATTACCATCAGCAACTTATGAGGGTTCCAATTTCTCCACATCCTCACCAATACCTGTTATTTATTGTCTGTCTGTTAGATTTTAGCCATCTTAGTGGGTGCAAAGTGGTATCTCATTGTGGTTTTGATTTTATATATTTCCCTAATGACAAATATTAAGCAGCTTTTCATTTGGGTATTGGCCATTTGTATTTCTTCTTTGGAAAAATATCTATTCAAATCCTTCCCCTATGGGCCTCCCTGGTGGCGCAAGTGGTTGAGAGTCCGCCTGCCGATGCAGGGGATACGGGTTCGTGCCCCGGTCTGGGAGGATCCCATATGCCGCGGAGCGGCTGGGCCCGTGAGCCATGGCCACTGAGCCTGCGCGTCCGGAGCCTGTGCTCCGCGACGGGGGAGGCCACAACAGTGAGAGGCCCGCATACCGCAAAAAAAAAAAAATAAATAAAAAATCCTTCCCTAGCTTTTAAGTGGGTTGTTTGTCTTTTTTTTTTTTTTTTTTTTTCTTTTTGCAGTACGCGGGCCTCTCACTGTCGTGGCCTCTCCCGTTGCGGAGCACAGGCTCCGGATGCGCAGGCCCAGCGGCCATGGCTCACGGGCCCAGCCGCTCCACGGCATATGGGATCCTCCCAGATCGGGGCACGAACCCGTATCCCCTGCATCGGCAGGCGGACTCTCAACCACTGCGCCACCAGGGAGGCCCTGTCTTTTTATTATTGAATTGCAAGGGTTCTTTATATATTCTGAATACTAGTCCCTTATCAGATGTATTAGTTGCAAGTATTTAATCCCATTCTTCGAGTTGTCTTTTCACTTTCTTTTTTTTTTTTTTTTTTTTTTTTGTGGTACGCGGGCTTCTCACTGCTGTGGCCTCTCCCGTTGCGGAGCACAGGCTCTGGATGCGCAGGCTCAGCGGCCATGGCGCACGGACCCAGCCGCTCCGTGGCATGTGGGATCTTCCCAAACCGGGGCATGAACCCGTGTCCCCTGCATCGGCAGGCGGACTCGCAACCACTGCGCCACCAGGGAAGCCCTCTTTTCACTTTCTTGATGGTGTCCTTTGAATAGCAAAAATTTCAAATTTTAGTCAAGTCCAATTTACCTATTTTTTTGTTGCTTGTGGTTTTGGTGTTATACCTAAGAAACCATTGTCTAATTCAAGGTCATATAAATTTATGCCTGTTTTTCTCTGAGAGTTTTATAGTTTTAGCTCTTATTTAGTTAGGCCTTTGATACATTTCAAGCTCACTTATGATGTAAGGAGTGGGTCACACTTTTAAAAGTAAAATTTTAGTTTCAACTTTCAGGGTGACCTAGAAAGGCAATTGTTTTCCCTCTGCCTGAATGTACTTGTGGACCCCATCCCCCATTCCAACTCCTCCATCCTTAGCTAATCATGACATAATTTATTAGAATCTGTTTGTGTACTAGGGAGTAGAATAATCAGAGTATATGAGAGGACAAAGTCTTTATTACAAATGTGATTACATTTAATTAAGCAAACAACCAAGTTGTAATAGACATCTGGTGTTTTTGCCTTACTTGCCTACTCTTTCTCTTTTTTTGGAAATGGCACTTGGTTTGTGGAGTCCACTTCCCACAGTCTCTGTCTATAGGCTGAACTTACAACACATACTCCTGCTCCAGGAGTGGGCAAATTGTACTGACTTGACAAATGAGAATTTTATCTCTAGAGCCATCATGATTGGTTCAGAGATGGATACAGACCCAAAAAGGGTCAGAGACATATGTGGAATTAGTGGGAGAGTTAACTGGTATAGCCTGGAAATTCTGATATCTTATCACCAGAAAGGGGTGTCTGTCTGTTTATAAAACCAACATGAGGAAAGGTGAGCTGAGAGATTGGATCTTAACTATCCATTGAACAGCAGAATCCAGCTTTGCCTGAAGTTTAGACTATTTCTGGACCTTTCAAATACATGAGATACATGTATATTCCTTTTTAGATTCGCAGCTGAAAGAGTTGTGGTTCTGACACAGATAGAATGATAGAAGCTGAAGACACAATATATATGAGATGCTTTGTGCCTTCGTGGACTGGACAACCTAGAAGGGAAACAGAGAGACAAATAAATAAATATATGGCAAATGCAAGATTAGACACCTGAATAAAATAGGCAAACAGCACAACTATTGGGGAGGGGTTAGGGAACTGGAAAAAGTCTTCAAAAAATAATTACTGATTTGGGGTTGAAAAATGAATTGACATTCGCTAAGTCGTTCTGTAGATAACAAAACCGATTTTTCCACTGCGGCTTAAAGAAGTCATTTCCATTTTGCTGTCGAAGAAGGACATGTTGTTACACTCTATCAGTGGTATGGAACTGACCGTCAGATGGGCCATACCATGGCATTTTTCTAACAGCCACGAAGAGAAGGTGGGAACTAACCTAGCAGGTTTTTAGAAAATTCATAATTTGGGAAGTGGCATTGAGGTTTTCAGAACCTAATTATGTTTTATTTAGTGTATTTTTGAGATAAAGGCCCAGTGTAGGATGTGCTTTATGTTGTTCTAACTCTGTAGACTTAAGATCATTCAGTCCAACTCATTCATTTCACAGAGAAAAAAGTTATAGCCCATATAGACTATAGAATGTATCCAAAGTCACACAGCAGGGAAGGAACTGTAATCTTGGTTTCTTTATTCTTAGTGCAGTCTTTCTTCTATTTCATATCTTCTCCTATTGAGGCTTCTTCTGAAGAAAGAATCACTTCCTTAAGAACAAAAGCTGGTGGGGCTTGCAGTAAAATTCTTGAGGAAAAAGTAAAGAATAGGGGAGGTTTTTATGTGGATGAGCCTTTTGTTTCGCAGATTGCCAGCTGGATGTTTTCATCATTCTGAGTTTGGTACCCAGACTCCGCTGGAATGGCTGGATGGCTGCCACCTTTCATCCAGATGGTGCTCCCTGTGTCTGTTAAATCAGGCGGGAAGCTGTCGTCCTTGTGCAGATTCTCAGCACACCTGTTTCCAGCATTCAGGATTTCCAGCATACTGAATTTGAGATCAAGCAATTATTAGAAGTTACATATTCTTTTTTTCTAACTCTCGGGAGATTATTTTTTTGATCTTCTTTACTGAGCCACTGTCTCCTCCCCTCTGCAACTTCTGTAATAAGAAGGTTGTACAGACTCACTGTAGCTTCGAATAAGATTATCAGAGGTAAGTATGAACCTATTAAGATGTAAGCAGAGAAAATAAAGTTAGAGTTTTTTTTTCTTAAGAAAAGTTGATGCTAATGTTTGCTCCTTTCTAGTAGGCACTCAAAATCTTTATATAGAATAGGCTCAGAAGGGGAAATCTGTGAGAGAGTGGCATGGACTTATATATACTACCAAATGTAAAATACATAACTAGTGGGAAGCAGCCGTATAGCACAGGGAGATCAGCTCGGTGCTTTGTGACCACCTAGAGGGGTGGGATAGGGAGGGTGGGAGGGAGATGCAAGAGGGAGGAGATATGGGGATGTATGTATATGTATAGCTGATTCATTTTGTTATAAAGCAGAAACTAACACCATTGTAAAGCAATTATACTCCAATAAAGATGTTAAAAAAACAAAGAAAAGAAGGGGAAATCTGTTTGTGTAGCAGTCAAGATGACAAGGCTTGAAGTTTCATTGGGATAGCAAGCCCATAATTTCTTATTTTGTATGTTATTTGGGGTGGCTGAATAGGGGGCAACTGATGGAGTCTTGGGAGGAAGGGTGATAATGCTCTTCCCTCCCTCTCCTCCAGCAGACTTTGGTATTTAACACCACTGGTTATTTTTTCATATCTTTCCTGATGCTCAATGGAATTCTTTCTAGTGAATTTGCCGCTATTGTGGTTATGAAACTTGCTCTAAGCCTAACAAACAGGAAGTTCCTTTGGCACGTTTACTAGTAGTATGTCAAAAGAAAAATGAAATAACATGACGTACATTCACTAAAAGTTTGCTGTCTAAAACTGAGGATGACACAAAAAGACAACTGTGTTTAAGCTAGCTGCAAATTATTCTGTTCCCTTTGGTGTCCAGGAACCATTTGCCAGAGCTTGGGAAATAGAATACCCTGTCAGTTATACTCACCATCGAATGTAGTTTATTTTGGGGAATAAGTGGAGTGGGAGGAAAGTACATCTTTTGGAATTACTTGGGCCTAGTATAGAAAGGTGACTGGGAGAGGCGAAATCTGAGTGAAGCTGGGGGAGAAGAATATAGGCATATAGAATATAGAGCAAAAGAATATAGAAAATCCTATATTTTTCTTTAAAGTAATAGCTTTATTGAGATATAATTCACATACCATACAATTCGCTCATTTGAAGTGTACAGTTCAGTGGTTTTTAGTATATTCACAGAGTTGTGCAACCACTACCCTAGCCAATTTTGGAATGTTTCATCACCTCAAAAAGAAGCCTTGTATGCTTTACCTATCACCCCTCTATGGCTCTCCCTGCCCTACCCCGCAACCCTAAGCAGTCACTAGTATACTTTCTTTGTGTATGGATTTCCCTATTCCGGACACATTTATATATTTCTGGCCTCTTTTTCTTAACGTTTACAAGATTCTTCCATGTTGAAGCAGGCATCAGTATTTTATTCCTTTTTATGGCTGAATAATATTTCATTGTTTAGATATATCATATTTTGTTTACCCATTCATCAGTTGATGCACATTTGTATTGTTTTCACCTTTTGGCTATTAGGAATAATGTTGCTCTAAGCATTTATTTATACATTTTATTTTTACACAGATCTAGTACACAGGTCAGTGGGAAATTATTGTAACAAAGATGTCAGAAACATTTTAGCTTACCATGGTTTAAATTCTGGTTGACCTTTTATAACACAAAAATTGTGTATTTACTTCTAAGGAGTTATAAAAAATTCAGAAGTCTGGTTTTAGTTCAAGTTATGGAGCTGGAACTTTTCAACTGGTTCCCTTTTAAGGAATTATTAAATTTGTTCCTTCAGACACATCACTTTCAAGACAGTGGTTCTCACACTCTTATCATATCACTCTGCCTAAGGGATAGGACCTTCTCCCATCAGACACTGGGGCTGGCTCTATGCTAGTGATGCTCCAGGAGCACAGACGAGCAGTAAGTAGAGGAAGTGAACACATGGATAGACTTCAGTGTGTTAGATAGCATTGTGGGAAGCCATTATTGGAGAAGGAAGAGGGTTGATGGCTTCATCCTGGAAGGATCAGTGAAGACTGCACTTCACAGATGTGGTCACATTCACATTTGAATTTTTCAAAAATGAATGAGAATCTGTTTTTGTTTTTTTATATGTTGTTGGTTTTTTGCCACAATATAAAATAGCTTAGTTTTTGCTCTCTACTTTTTGTTACCATCATAATAATCACTATTGTTTAGCACTCAATGTGTTTTCTTTTTTCTAATACCACCCTTCCCCTTTTTATTAGGGAAACAAAATAAAATAAATCATGTTCACATAAACTACCAAAACTTGTCAGGTGCACAAAATTAAATTTTTTTTTCTATGAACTTCTATTATTGCTCCTTTCTTCTGAGCTATTTTATATTTATATTTTGATAAGCTTTTTTGTTTTTTTAATCCATCTATTGAACAGAAAACTTGGATATTAATGGAATAGAATAGGTGGAGCTTTATGTGGAAAGGTGACTTTTTAGCGTTGAAATCATATATTTTACTAGAGTTTAAAATGTTAGTTCTAGGGTTATAATTAATACAAATTTTTGCATAAGTTTTCTCAGTATATTTTTACTACACAAATGATATTTTGAAGTCTGGGTTAGTTTTTTTTTTTTTTTTTTTTCGGTACACGGGCCTCTCACTGCTGTGGCCTCTCCCGCTGCGGAGCACAGGCTCCGGACATGCAGGCCCAGCGGCCATGGCTCACGGGCCCAGCCGCTCCGCGGCACATGGGATCCTCCCGGACCGGGGCGCAAACCTGCGTCCCCTGCATCGGCAGGCGGACTCAACCACTGCGCCACCAGGGAAGCCCTCTGGGCTAGTTTTTAAAGAACAATTAATTATTGTCTTATTTATAGATGCTATGAAAATTGCTTATTTCACTATATTAAAAGCTATGGAATTTGGAAGAAACTCTTAAAATTGATTAATTCATTGCCCAGAGACACAGTAGATGGTGCTTATTAACAAGATTTTCTCTAGAAGTCTTCTGACTTCAGTATGATAATTATTCCAACACGCATCATTGCACTGAGAATAATTTGTATGTGAATAACCACAAATCCATCTTTTATGAATCACAAAACTATAAATACCAGGCCTTATTTGTTATGTAACACATCCTTGCTTTGCTTTCATGGTCACTACTGATTGCACCAGTAAAATGATGGAATACTGTAACTGATATATTTTTAAGTATTCTGGCATCCACTAAATTTATATCAAAGTTAAGAGTTATTTTTATGTAGATACCAAGAATCTAATAAACTGAATTAACAGCTTGTTTGTCACTCCAAATACATGCCACTTATTGCCTTTATAGGATGTTCAATCACTCTGATTGCATTGGGATAAATGTTTAGTTATGGAAACACTTTGACATTTGGGCATTTAACGAAGTTGGCTGTATTGGGCCCTAGTTCCATAGTGAGATGGCCTATCGTTCATAATTAAGGGGGATATAAAACTGTGAGGAAAATTTGAATGAGTCTTATGAAAGGGCTGCTTCCAAAGATGGAACAGTATTTTTAAGAATATGGTTATCTGTAGCAAGAAGAAATATACAGCCTTTGAATCACAATCATGTGTTAATGGGTGATGGGTCCACCAGGGTAGGATCACGAGGGAGACCTCTGGCTAATGGAAGTGGCTGGGGATCACTTGGTGGGATTGTCAGAGTTTGGGTTAGTAGTTTCAGCCTGAACAAATCATGTCAGTATAGAGAGAGCCTAGTCATAGCTAGAGAAGACCAATCAGTTAGGAAAGGTGGGACCACAAATTCCTCTAGAAGAATATGAAAGATGAATTTCTGCAGATGAAGACATGTTCAAGGTGAGAAGAGAAACGAACTATTGACTAACCTCAGCAGCTTAATTTACTTCCATATTTATACTTGGAAATGGGAAGGTAAAACACGTTTAAACCCTTAGATTTAGCTGTTTAAGGGATGGTTCTCTTCTCAGAGGGCTAAGAAAATATCATAAATGCATAATTATGGTTTGTGCAAGGATTTTTTTCCAAATCATTTTGTCTAAGCAGTTTTACAAATGGTGGGTAGAAACCACAGTGACACACTTGCCTCCCCTGAGGAAGCACCGCCCACTCCTACCCTGCACACTGGCAGCTCCAGACCTCCTGGGGCAGGCCAAGACCCCTCCGTGCACTCCCAGTCTGGCTGTGCAACCAACCCAGACATTTCTCTTCTCTTACCAATCCTTCCCCACCTGGATGGGGCATGCCACCCCAGTTTGAAGGTAGAGCCCAGCCCTCTCCATCTGGGATTTATTTTGATATATGGTGTAGAAGATTTAAATAGGCTTGTCTCCCCCATCCCTCCACCCCCCTGGCAGTAGTCAATTTTAGGGTGCCCCATTTATTGAGTATAGTTCATTCTCATTATGTGGTGTTTTTGGCTGTGGTGGGGAAACCATACTGACTTATCAACAATGTAGATCTTATTAATACTGAGATGGTTTGGGGTTGGGGATGGCTTTGAGGTTCAGAAAGCCTGGAATCCTGTCCATTTAACCTTCTTTTTCCATATATTAACCTTTTATATATATAGTAGGGTTTTTTTCCCCTTGAGATATTATTTTCAATTTATCTGCTTGTATGTTCTTGTCCCAATACTGTGCTGTTTATTGTAGGCATATAAGACATTCTGATATCTGGTATGGCCAGGCTGGCCTTAATTCATTCTGTTTTCAAACTTCTTTTAACTATTTTCATCTGTTTGAATGCTTTGCTTTTAAGGTCTGAATATAGGCTCCCCCCACCATGCCAAGTGAATGTTGATCTAGACTATTTAGAGCTTTTTTCTTGAAATATAAATTTGGCTATTGCTAACAAAGTAACACTAGCCAATTTGGGGGTATCATGAAGTTGATAGGAAGGGACGTGCTCTATAAAATAACCAGCCAAACTCCCTAACTATCCCAACTGTAACTCTGTTAAAGGGTTTTTACGCTTCACTTTTAATCAGCACCTTCTTGAATTACACTCAGAAATAGAACTCATTCAATGCACCAACGCAATTTATTCTCTTTTCTATATGTGTAAGCATATATACAAATCAGCTGTTTTCTACATCAGTTACGTATCAGCCACCTCTTGGTGAGCTTTTATAAAATGATTCAAAAATTGCAAAAAGGCACAGAGAGAAAACCTTCCATGCCAACCACGATCTTTCTTCTATTTATTGATTTCTTTATATCCCGCTTTCTTTCACCAACAATTTCAGGTTGCTTACAATGAAAGTTCATTTTCAATAAGACCTAAAACAGTGACTGCATGAAAGAAGAAGAAAACTGGAAGAAGGAGTGAGTGGTGAGGCTATCAAGAACTTTTGGCTAGGCAGAGGTCCTGTGAAGTGGAGTTAGCAAACTTTACAGCTTGTCTAGAAGGCAAACTGGTAGACCAATCTAAGGACAATCTTTATGCAGATTTGTTCATTTATTCAAGAAATATCTATTGAGCACCTGCTATATGCCTGTCACTCATTAGGCATTGGAAGTAGAATAGTGAGCAAATCAGGCACAAATCCCTGCCCTCATAGAGCTTACATTTTAGTGGAGGAGCCATAGTAATCAAAATATATAATCTATGTGGAATGTTAGATATTAATAATTGCTGAGAAGAAAAAATAAAACATGGAAGGGAGGTAGGATGTTGGGGAGGGTGCTTGTCTTTTTGATGGAGTGGTCAGGGAGGGTGTCCCTGAGACACTGACTTTGAAAAAATGGCCAGAAGGCCATGAAGGAGCGGTAGGGATGTCAGGGAAAGGTGCTGGCAGAGGGAGCAGCTAGTGCAAAGGCCCTGGTGTTTTTGAAGGAGCGTGGAGGGAGAAGAGCCTGGGTAGAGGGAGGGAGGGGTCATGGTTAGCACCTGCAACTCCAGGACCAGGCCTGGATGCCTTCAAGGTTCTTTGGGTAGGAAAGGGCAGGGCCACAAATAAAAGCAAGAAATTAGCCTTGCCATACTTTCTAATTTTTATTCAGTTATATATCAAGTTTTTTATGTGCTCAGAATTTCTAACTGAAGAATGAAAAGATGTAATGATGTGTACAAGTACAAGTTTACAATTTCTTTTCTATTTACTTCGACATAGACCATTTTGAAATTTTAGCAGACATTTTAGGATGTACTACTAAATTTGGTACATCACTGTTTCTTTTGGAAGCAAATAAGAAAAGACCTTTCTGGATCTAATTGACATTATGAATACCCACTAAGAGAGTATTGTGCTCTAAGTTGGTGAACTCTGTGGTTTGCAATCTTGTTTAAACAGTCAGAATTGCAAATAATGATCCCTGAAATATAATTTCCTGTCATTCACCTACCTGCCAATTTCCCTCTAAATTTATGGGTTCCTATAAAACTTACTGTGAAACTCAAGATGCTTGTAACAGTCAATTTCAGACTAATTTTATACTTTTTTCCAGACAAATTATGTTGTTCAAGTCCTGTAGTCATTTTCACACTGTCTTATTGTGTTGTTGGTTGTTTGTTATCTGCTTATTTAAAGAAAATTGAGCAAGGTTTATAAAATCATGGTTTTGGTTCCAGAATCTAACCCGGTAGTCATTTTACTGAGGTCTCCTCCATGTATTCACTAAGGAGGAAAACATTAAATTACTTGGCATTTTCGAGGTGATGGGGGAAGAATACATAAGGTAAGAACTGCTTGGAAGCTGTTCTTTCTTCATATGAATAGGAGGAGTTTATCACTTTGTTTATGGAAAGGGGAGATGGGAGCGAGTGTTGGAAATGTCAGGTCTCTGTGGTTGATGCATTAGTGCCCCACTCCAGGTCGTGTTGTTGTTTTAGGCTGTCAGGGGAATGGGTTAGGAAGATGCCCAGTGGTGCCAGCTGTGTGGCTGGCAAGCAGCTGGACCACGGAGGCGCCTCTTTGGCGGAGTCAACAGTTGGGCCAGAAAGGCTGTGAATCAGCAATGAGTGTAAACATTCGTTAGTTTGAATGATTAGGAGCAAAGCTTCTGGTCTTCTGTTATTAGCTGATTATAAGAGTGAAGTGGAGGAAAGCTGCAGCCCTTGGAGAACAGTGCTGTTAGAAGCCAGTAACGCAGGGGTTTTAAGGGAAGCCACTTACGTTCAGAATATCAAGCGAAGCCACAGTGTTGGAGGACAGGCTCTTGGTGGGTTCAACAAGGCTGAGTAGAAGGATAGCAGACAGGAGAGAGTGGAAGTGGTTTGCCTGGCAATTTTGGCCAATGCTTGGGCTGAAAGCAGGGTGTCGGTTGCCGAGACCCTTCGCAGTCACACCAGTTGCGCTACATGAATGGATTAACCTGACCCAAAGCTTTAGGGGAGAGTAGCAGGAACTGAGGGTACAGTGACCACATGCATGTATCAGTATTATTATTTGTTTATGTTTATGTCTCCTCCACTGGACTATGGATACCTTCAGAGTGGTGATCGTGCATATTCATCTTATATCAGCATTGTTTACTGAAATGAACTGAAGGGTGGGATGAATTTCTCTTTTTAATGTTGTTTTTTTAACCTCTTCCATTTGAGGATAACTTGTTATTCAGATATGTTCTGAGGAGCCCACAGTGTGTAAATTTACTTTTGTCCCTTTTAAAAGGTATGAGATTTAATGATGAAGGGTTGCACAAGAGCAGAGGATTGCATTTATATAAAGAGCATCTTTGTATAAATGCAGAAATTATCATTGGTTCATTGTACATCAATCCATTCATTCATTCATTCATTCATCAGACATATACTGGATATTACCTATTAAGTGCCAGGTGCTGGGGATACAAAACACAGCCTTATCAGTGGCTTACGAAGGAGCTCACAGATTTCTTTATTTGAAATAAAAAGAGCAAGAGAATAATTACCCACCTAAATTATCTTCAAAGGAATTGTATTATGTAGAGTTGAAGGAGAGTTGGGAACAGTTCTTAAGAAATGTAGCTCAAAGATACTTTGTGTGATCAGCTTAAAATGTATTAACTGATAGCAACTTGAATTAACAAAATAATTTCAGTTACATGTTTAGACATAACATTTTAAAGCTTCTTTAGATAAATTTTTCTGATAATTTTCTCAAAGTACTTCTTTTTGTATAATAAAACTAATGACTTATTAGGGTAGGTAATATATTGTCTCTTTAAAAACCTGTAATGGAAGTTATTCAAAACTGAATAAATGTGTATTTTGTAAAAAAAATTTTTTTTAATAAATTTATTTTATTTATTTATTTTGGCGACGTTGGGCCTTTGTTGCTGCACACAGGCTTTCTCTAGTTGTGGTTAGCGGGGACTACTCTTTGTTGCGGTGCACGGGCTTCTCACTGTGGTAGCTTCTCTTGTTGCTGAGCACGGGCTCTAGGCACGCGGGCTTCAGTAGTTGTGGCACACAGGCTCAGTAGTTGTGGCTCGTGGGCTCTAGAGCTCAGGCTCTGTTGTGGCACACGAGCTTAGTTGCTCCGCGGCATGTGGGGTCTTCCCGGACCAGGGCTTGAACCCGTGTCCCCTGCATTAGCAGGCGGATTCCTAACCACTGTGCCACCAGGGAAGCCCTGTCAAATTGTTAATCATTTACTTCTTACAAGGACCTCTAGAAACACCAGTCCCCAGAGCAGTTTCTGTCTTTTTTTTCTCTTCCAGTTTTATTGAGATATAATTGAGATATAGCACAGTATAAGTTTAAGGTGTACAGCGTAATGATTTGACTTACATACATTATGAAATGATTATCACAGTAAGTTTAGTGAATGTCCATCATCTCACATAGATACAGAATTAAAGAAATAGAAGAAAGTTTTTTCCTTGTGATGAGAACTCTTAAGATTTACTTAAAAGAATAAATTTATTTATTTATTTATTTTTGACTGTGTTGGGTCTTCGTTGCTGCACATGGGCTTTCTCTAGTTGCGGCGAGTGGGGTTTACTCTTCGTTGCAGTGTGTGGGTTTCTCATTGCAGTGGCTTCTCTTGTTGTGGAGCAGGCTCTAGGTGCACGGGCTTCTGTAGTTGGGGCTTGCTAGCTTCAGTAGTTGTGGCATGGGGGCTCAGTAGTTGTGGCTCGCGGGATCTAGAGCACAGGCTCAGTAGTTGTGGTGGACGGGCTTAGTTGCTCCGCAGCATGTGGGATCTTTGTGGACCAGGGCTCTAACCCATGTCCCCTGCATTACATCCCTAGTACTTTTTTTTTTAATCTTATAACTGGAAGTTTGTACCTTTTGACTACCTTCATCCAAAGCAGTTTCTTTTAAAAGAGAATTATAGGTAATGTTGCAAAGAATGGTGAGAAATCCAACTGATTAATTTTTTTAACCTCTTAAAATACTCTGTATATTGTGGATATGTAAGAAATACTCTTAAGTGACTCCAGTAGTTTTACTGGATGAGAGAAGGTAGGTTGTTTTTAAAAAATATTTTGTTTTATTATTATTCTTTTAACAAGTCAACCCATTTTTGTTGGCATAGTGCAGCTGTTATATGATTTGCTTTATAAATCATTGAAGCTCTCTTTTTTTAACATCTTTATTGGAGTATAATTGCTTTACAATGGTGTGTTAGTTTCTGCTTTATAACAAAGTGAATCAGCTATACGTATACATATATCCCCATATCCTCTTCCTCTTGCGTCTCCCTCCCATCCTCCCTATCCCACCCCTCTAGGTGGTCACAAAGCGCCGAGCTGATTTCCCTGTGCTATTATGCAGCTGTGAAGTTCTCATTTTTAAGAATGACTCCTTAAAATGATCTTTTGTCATATAGATTCATAGTCACCGCAGATTATTAAAGAGGCTGCCTCAGAGTGAGGATGGATGTCTACAACTCAGAAATGTGTGGTGGCTCTCAGAGGCCATTATCTTCATTATTTTTCTCCTAGTGCTTTAGATGTGATTATAAATGATTCTGTGTAATTGAGTATGAGGGATTTAGAACATTAGTATTCCCCTTTTATATATATATAAATATATATAAAATATAATTTTTATTTATATGTTTAGTTTATATATATTTGTATACATATTTGTTTATGTATATTATATATATATATTTGTGTGTATGTACACAAATACACTACATATACATACATATAGAGAGAGAAATTTGAGGACTAAATAGAGTGTCTATATTAAGATAGGAATCTCTTAGCATCTGACTTTATATTGTGAAATATTAGCTCAACTAATGACATTAGAAGGACACCAGTTTATATCAGCTGTGGATTTTATGACAATGTCTTAGGGGTGAAATGGAATTTTGTTGTATTGTTAGATATACTTTCTTTTTAAATTTTATTTATTTATTTTATTTTTGGCTGCGTTGGGTCTTTGTTGCTGTGCGGGGGCTTTCTCTAGTTGCGGCAAGTGGGGGCTACTCTTCGTTGTGGTGCGTGGGCTTCTCATTGCGCTGGCTTCTCTTGTTGTGGAGCACAGGCTCTAGGCGCGCAGGCTTCAGTAGTTGTGGCACATGGGCTCAGTAGTTGTGGCTCGCGGACTCTAGAGTACAGGCTCAGTAGTTGTGGCGTACCGGCTTAGTTGCTCTGCGGCACGTGGAATCTTCCGGGACCAGGGCTCGAACCCATGTCCCCTGAACTGGCAGGCGGATTCTTAACCACTGCATCTCCAGGGAAGTCCTAGATATATTTTCTGATGTCTGATTTAAAAATAGTTTATTTCGATGTTATCTTAGGTTGTCAAGTATTATTTAATATAATTAAAATTCTCCATCCATGAAATAATGTGGACAGAAGAGCACCAATTTTTCATTGGTTGGAGAAATAAAATATAGAAAGAATAATACATTTAAAATCACAGTATAGAAGCAGCCAGATGAGACTTGGGGTCAGACAAAGTGAGTTTCTATTTGTTTTGCTCGCGGAGACCCTGTTATATGTTATATGGAAATCTGTTGGGTAAATTAATCAAATTCTCTCTGTTGGCTCTTCATAACAAGGCAGTGCATTAACTTGTATGTCTTGTTGTCATCACGTATCAGATATGCATAATATGTAGTGTTTCAGATCAGCTGCTGGAGCATTTGGACACTTTTGTTCCTTTGGGTCCTTGAAGATGGAGAAGAGGTGGGTGTGATAGAAGTTAGCTCCAGTTACTCTGACAGTGATCATTATTTTATTGACACATTTCTAATGGAGTCACAATTGTGATCCCAAATTAGAAGACTAAATAACTTATGTTTAAAGGTTTGAAACTTTGTAGGGCTGACCAGATTTCAGCCATGCCTGGGTATGCTTTAGAATATGACCATGTATGCAAGTAACACGTTTTCTGAAAACCTGTTGGAAAATTAAAGCCTCTTTTATGGATTCTGCAAAGAGATAAATTGCTGCATTTGGAAGTAATATACATGTCAAAAGTATGGATACTTGGATTTGTTTTGTAAGAGAGTATCAAGGTCAGAGTTTTAACTCTCCTCTTGTCCTATGTTCTTGTTATTCATTTTTGATTTGTATATTTATTTATTTATTTTTTTTTTGCTGTACGCGGGCCTCTCACTGCTGTGGCCTCTCCCGTTGCGGAGCACAGGCTCCGGACACACAGGCTCCGCGGCCATGGCTCGCGGGCCCAGCCGCTCCGCGGCATGTGGGATCTTCCGGGATCGGGGCACGAACCCGTGTCCCCTGCATCGGCAGGCGGACTCTCAACCACTGCGCCACCAGGGAAGCCCTGTATATTTATTTTTAACGAACTGCTTTAAGACTTGGCTAGTTGGGGTGTGAATTTCAAACTGTTGTATATTATCTAGCACCAGACATT
Source organism: Mesoplodon densirostris (assembly GCF_025265405.1). NCBI lineage: Eukaryota > Metazoa > Chordata > Mammalia > Artiodactyla > Ziphiidae > Mesoplodon > Mesoplodon densirostris. Next base: position 59,103,999 of record NC_082669.1, on the reverse strand, counting down.
TCTGCTCTCTCATATTGCTGGTCTATAAAGAAAACAGGGAGGGTCTTAAATTGAACCTACTTGTGTATAAACTTGATCAAATGTCACTTTGATCCCTGTACACTTCTGACAAACTAAGAGCTATTTATGAAGTGCTTAGTTCACTTGTTTGAGACGAGTGTTGTAATTACCTGGTAGAGGTAAGTCCAGTTGGATATTCACCAGCCACTCTCATAACCGAACTCTACCTAGTAGTATCGTGGGATTGATAGATACTGTCTGTTGCTTCTGAGAACATTCTGACTGGCAGTGCTCAGCTACCCTCTAGGATGCCCATGCCCTCTGCTTTTATTGGTTGAGCTGCATATTTTTGCTAATCATACTTGTGTTTGTAATAATACAGTATAAAGGAGTAACAATAAACTGGTAAAATATAAGTGCATAAAGATAGAGTGTGGTTGTTTTATGAAAAGTAAGTTAAGCACATTGGAAAGATATGACACAGGCTTGTTTTTTCCCCCTGTTGACTCTGGTGTGGGAGAGACTCTAAAGAGAGCTCTAAAGGATGTACCAATTTAGAAGACTTTTGCCCAAGTGTCTTTAAATCTTCCCCTTATGAAACTCAATACTGGAATTTGTAGATGATGCTATGTGGTTATGGTTAATGTGGGGGAAAAAAGACTGAATTCTGGATCGTCTTCAAAGAAAATTACTTCACTCTATTTCGAAAAATACTTGGGTGAATGTGTATTTGTAAGAATTAAGTTAGGTAAAATGTTTAAGCATATATTATACTTCTTTTTCTGGGTGAACTGCTACTTTAAATAACATTTTTGCTTTGTCCCTTTAGTAGCGGCATCCACTAGTGGTAGATTATTGCTTCACATTAATATGCCTCTATCTTTTTAAGCCCTGAGTTTGTATTTGAGTCTCATTCATTTGTTGTTTTTAATAATTCATATAGAGCCCCCAAATACTGAAGTTTACATTTTCACTATCTAGTGAGAAAATATCTAGAAAACAGCAATAACCTAAAAAAATATGTAAAACCTGTAGGGAGAATGTATAAATATCTAAAAGAAGGCTTTTCTTGTATGTGTAGAGGCAAGACAAATATATTTTAAAACTTTTTATTTGGAAATAATTTAAATTTATAGAAAAGTTGTAAGAATAGTACAAAGAATATTTAAATAGCCTTTACCATTTGCTTTGTTATTTCTCCTGCCTATCTATAAATACATGGATAGATAAATATAGATGCACACAACAATCACTCTCTCTCTCTCTCTCACACACACACTCTGTCTCTTTTTCTGAACTATTTGAGAGTAAGATACATATAAGATAGTGTATATTTCCTAAGAATAAAGATATTCTCTTACATCACCCCAGTGCAGTTATCAGCTTCAGCATATTTAACATTGATATAATAGTTTTTATCTAATCTACGGTCTGTTTTCTGATTTTGTCAGTTGATCCAGTAACATCTTCTTATGGTATTTTTCCCCTCCAGTGCAAAACCAAGCCTAGAATCACACATTGCATTTAGTTGCCATATCTTTTTAGTCTCCTTTAATCTGGAACAGTTCTTCAGCTTCTATATTTTATGACAATGACATTTTTAATAATAGGCATTTTCCCCCCTCCAATGGAATATCCCTCACATTATGTCTGTGTGATGTTTCCTCTTGTTTAAATTCAGGTTACGTGTTCTGTTCCCTGCTGGAATATTTCATAACTGGTGTGTCCTCAGGGTCTCACACCTGGAGTCATGTGATATCCATCTGCACCTTACTTTGGATGTTAATTTTGATCATCCAGTCCAGGTGTTAGCTGATTTCTGTATACTGTCTTTTCCCCTTCCTACTAATAGGCAATATGTAGGAAGACATTTTAGTTCTATATAAATATCTTTCTCCTTATCAAAATATTCCCCCCTAGATTTAGCATTCATGGATCATCCTTTACTGTGGAGGTTGCAGAATGATGATTTTTCCCCCATACTGACCCATCAGTACTTCACCTTCTCATGTAAGCAAGAACCCTTCTTTTATTTTTCTCTTTTATTTCTTTATCCATTTGTTATTGGTGTGAACTCATAGATTTCCATTTTTCGTCAATGGTTCATAATTCATTCCTATTTTAAAAATTATTTTGGTGCTCCAATTGTCTGAATCAGCAATGGGAGCCTCTTCAAGCATACATATAGAGATCCTGAGTCCATACCAAATCACAATTCTAATCCATCCCCATGGAGTTTTTCTTTGTCTTCTCCCATTTCCTATTTGTATTTCTCTTCTTCCATGGTGAGAACCCTAGTTCCTAATGACTTCAGTGTACTTACAAATTTGCTAAAATCTGTAATGTATCTGAAATAGTTTCAGAATTGTTTTGCCATAACTCTACAAATCACTCCTAATAAAAGAGTTTAGGGTTGTTTACAGTTCTCTGCCGCTTCCCTCCCTCCAACCAAGAATTCTGTGATCATAAATTATATAGATATTCCTCCTTCTCTTCCTCTTCTTCCTTCTTTTTTGATGTTTGTAGTGTGCTTATATTATTCATTTCAAATACACTTAGGGTTGATTTGTTCTGGTTTGCTTTCAGTTTTACTCCTCCCTCCTCATCCTTGTTAATTTTATCTTTCAAATGTCAGTAACATTAACGTGCTTCCCAAAGTCAAAACTACACAAAAAGATACACTCAGAAAAGTTCCACCCCCTCTAGCATCCTTTCCATTCTGTTCCTACCCCTCAACCCCCATATAAGCAACCAGCTTCTTGTTTTCTGGTGTGGTCCACACTGAAGGGGAGTGGAATTAGGATCCACTGTTTGAAGGGAAGCATGTCAAAGAATTGGGGGACATATTTTAAAACCACCATACTGTATTTATGATTCTTTAAGACCTGTCTATCTAGTACACAGTCTGCTTAATTTCAGATTCCAATCGTACACACATATACCCAAGGAGGTCCTCTGTGTCCTGTAACACAAATGAGATTATCTATGTCCTATACCTGCTTTTAAAAATTTATAATGTACTGTGTACATTAGCATATTAAAGTTTCTGAGAAACTTTTTAGAATTAAATCTCAAGTTTTTAAAATGACCTTGACCATAAAATTTCTCTCTACTCCACCCTTAACTTCTAAAAATTTTCCTAAGGAACTAGTGTTCCTACAACTAAACTTTGTTCTGCTATCATCTTTAAGTAGGATGTTTGCTATTGTTTTCTTATAAGTCTTTTCATCATGTTAAATAAGTTTCTTTTTATTACTAGTTGACTGATTATTTTTTGAAGTAGCAGGACTGTCTTGAAAGTTTCCAAATGCCTTTTTTACACTTCTGGATGCCCTATGATTTTTCTGATTTGGCCTATTAGTGTAATATATTATTTTGATGTATTACCTAATGTTGGACAGCCGTAAAGTACATCCTATTTCACCTTAATTTGATTTGCCAGTGTTTTTAGGAATTTTGTATTCATATTCATAAATGAGATTGGTTTAGAGTTTTAAAAATTTGCATTACTTTTGTCATGTTTGGATATGAGGGCTCTGGTAGTGACTAAGGGATTATCTGTTCCATGAAGATTCAATATCACTTGCCCCCAAAGTATCCTTTAGGAAGATAGATATTTGATGACTTTACAATTTCTTATATACCAACTTTTTTACATCTCTTGGATTAATTCTGGCAATTTATATTCTTGCAGTCTCCTCCATTTAATCTATTATTTCTACTTTTCCTCCCCAAAGTTTAGTACTTAGTGTTTCTTGTATTTTTTTTTCTTTTTCCTTTCAAATCCATTAAATTCTGCTTCTGTTTTTTTCTTTTTTACTCCATCATCCTCCCACCTACTTGTTTGGGCGTAACTTTCATTGTATATAATAGCTAGAGATCTGCTTTTTCATCAGAAATGCCAAGCATATTTTTTAAAGCCAATACATACTTCATTTTAAAATCACAATTGTGATGCATCATGATTTATTTAGCTAATTCCCTGATCGTGGACAATTAGATTCTTTTTGCTTTTCTTACTATTAAAATCAAGGCTGTAAATATGCATCCATATATGTTTATATATGTTTAATCTCTCAGAATAAAATTTTTAAGTCAACGTGAAATTATATTTTAATGGAAATACCCAAATTGTTCTCCAGAAAGATTGTACCAAGTTAATTGTATGGGAGCCTCATACCATTGCAATTTCTGGATCTTCTTTTTCTTTGCCTAAATTGATGTGATGAAAATATTTAGTTTTTATTTGTATTACCTTGATTTCTACTGAGGTTGAACTTATTTTCAACTGCTTATTGGTTATTTGCTTTTATGTGTGTGTATGTGTGTGTGACTAGTCTGTTCCTAACCTTTGCCAATTTTTCCACTGGGGTAGTACTTTTTCTTATTATTTTAAGAGCTAATTGTTTTTCTAGGGACAGCAATCTTTGCTTTCTGTATTTGTATAGCGAATAATTTTTTACAATTTGTCATCTTGCCTATATATATAATGTTTTTTTAATGTAGTTTAGTTTTGTTTTGAAATTTATTATTTATTTATTTATTTTTGGCTGTGTTGGGTCTCTGTTGCTGCACGCGGGCTTTCTCTAGTTGCAGCGAGCAGGGCTACTCTTTGTTGCGTGCGCAGGCTTCTCATTGCAGTGTTTTCTCTTGTTGTGGAGAACGGGCCCTAGGTGTGTGGGCTTCAGTAGTTGTGGCACGTGGGCTCAGTAGTTGTGACTCACGGGCTCTAGAGCACAGGCTCAGTAGTTGTGGCGCACGGGCTTAGTTGCTCCACGGCATGTAGGCTCTTCCCGGACCAGGGCTCGAACCCGTGTCCCCTGCATTGGCAGGAGGATTCTTAACCATTGTGCCACCAGGGAAGTCCTAAATAACGTTTTTTATGTACAAATTTTTTTTCATTTTCAGGGAATCATATCTATCTTTCCTATTATGGTTTCTGGTATTGGGATCATGTTTATACTATATGAGAAAAATATTCACTCTTATTTTCTTCTGATAATTTCATTTTTTACATTTATATTTTTTAATTATCTGAAATTTACTTTAGTATAAGGTTTGAGTAGGGAACTCATCTTTTCCTTTCTTTCAAACTGCTTTTCAGTTGCCTCAGTAGCATTTATTGAGTAATCCATTTTCCCCCCCTGCTTTGAAGTGCCACCATTATCATAAATTAATTTTCAGTATATACTTGGGCCTATATCTTGGTGATGATATTACATTGATTTGTCTTTCTCTACCTGTGTGAGTACCACTCTTTTAATTACCGAAGCATGATAATACATTTATCATACATTTAGTCTTCAAGTGAACATTAGAATATTTTTTTCAAAATAGAAAACATTTCCTACTGAGATTTTGATTAGTGTGGCATTGAATTTGGAAACTAACTTAGGAAGAATTAAAAGTATTGCAATCTTTCTGTTCAAAACTAAGTTATCTTTCCAATTATTTGTTTTCTTCTCTGTTTCTTATTTGTATTTTCTAGTTTTCCTCAAGTAGGTACTATGGATTTCTTATTAATATTTACTCCCTGATAGTCCATGCCTCCTTTTCTTGATATTTTGATTGTACTTTTTACTCAACTACCTTTTTTGTCTGTTTTAATATTGAAAGCTGTTTTAGTCTACATATGAATTTTAATAAACAGTAGAGCATAGTGTGTGTCTTTGGGTTACTTGCTCCAACTTTCTCATCTTTAATAGTTGTAACTGCTTAATAAGAATTGTTTAAAGTTTAAATGAGATGATATTTAAAAGGAATTTGCACATGGTCGTTCTCAACGAATGTTAACTGCTGTTATTAGGATTTTTAGTTTTTGACAGGTTTCTCTCTGCATTTTCTTATTGTTTCCAGTAGTTTCTTTCAGTTGATTTTTGGTAATTTCCAAATATTTAGTCACTTACTCCTATATAAATCTTTTGCCTTCTCTTTCCAGTTCGGTAAGATTTCAAAGAACCTTTCTGCAAAGCAGTTTAATTCAGGGAAAAGGTGTCCTGGATCATTACCATTTTCAGTTGTCTTTGACTTACTGATCAAAATGTCAGTCATCTCTTAATGTGAATGAATTTGGGGAATTAACCTGTGAAAAATGAATTATATAATTTGGCTTTGTTTATTTCTTCGAGAAGCTTTTGGAAGAGATGGTCTGTAAGCAAGTGTGCTCTCCAGAATGCCCTAGTTAAAAGCTGAAGGCAACATTATCTTATTAAAAGAGAAGGACTCTGTTTTGTTCCTTTGTTTGTATCTCATCTCCCTTCATGAGTACTGGTAAATCTTATCAACTAAATGGATTAACCAAAAATTATATGGGCTGCAAAAGATGATATAAAATTATTTGTTATTATTTTCTAAAAGTAAGACGTGGAAAAGATGATAAATTCAGACTGCTCCTAAAGCCATCAATCCTGAGACAGAGATTTGTTGAGAAAGTCAGCGGAATATTATTTTGCCTCCAATTAAAATCTTCCATGTGTTAAACATTCTGTCATGCTTAAAGTGAATTTTAAGTGAGTAATGCAGTTCCACTATATTGTATGAAGAAGAGAAAACGAAAAACTCTAACCAGATACCAAACTGTTCGTGAACTAAAGACAAGGAAGGAAGACTAACTTAAAAATCCATTCCTCACGATTGCCCCTCACGAGTGAATGCATGATCTAATTGTGAATGAATTTTTTTTTTTTTAAGAAGCAGCTGTGACTTATGCAATTTAGAAACGTTAACTTGCAACTGAATCAGACCATCCACATCAGGGCAGAAGGGATCGTTTATTCAAAAATGGATTTCAGTATTTCTCAATCCATGATCTGGGTGGGCTGCAAACCCCATGTAAACATGAGAAATAGGAAGATTTCAGGGATGGCTAGAGCAGTGAAATGTGTTCCTTTTTTTTTTTTTTCCTTTAGACCGAAGAAATCATCTTCAACATGGGTCTGTTATGTTACCCTTTTTTCTTTTTAACTATTTATTTTTGGTTGCTTTGGGTCTTTGTTGCGGTGCGTGGGCTTCTCATTGTGGTGGCTTCTCGTTGCAGAGCACAGGCTGTAGGCACCCGGGCTTCAGTAGTTGTGGCACACGGGTTCAGTTGTTGTGGCTTGCGGGCTCTAGAGTGCAGGCTCAGTAGTTGTGGCGCACGGGCTTAGTTGCTCCGCGGCATGTGGGATCTTCCCGGACCAGGGCTCCAACCCGGGTCCCCTGCATTGGCAGGCAGATTCTTAACCATTGCTCCACCAGGGAAGTCCCTCATCCATTGTTAAGGGTTTCAAAGACAGGCTAGGTAAGAAGAAGCTGTGGGATAATAAATTTGGGGGTTGAGGGAGGCTAATTAAACCAAGAACTGTGAGGGAAAAAAAAAGGCTTTACTTAGGAGATGGGATTTAAATTGGGTTCTGAAGGTTGAGCAGGATTTGGGTAGAAGGTGGAAAAGGGGGGCTTTTTTTGGACAAGGGGAAAAGTTGGGGGTGATGATACTGAAAGTAGAAGGAATAGTGGTATATTCCTTGAGCAAGAGTGGATCTATTTAGATGCATATTAACAACTAAATGTGTAATTGGATGGGGAGATGGGGAAGCCATGTACTAGATTTTTGGAGTGTCTTGATTGCCAGGCAGGTTTTTTACCCATGGTACTTTGTGTAACAGCTCCCCACTCCCAACCCCCAAAGAAGGATTTAGTCAGTTATTTAAGCATAACATTTTACCTTTAAAATTTAATTAACTTATTCCAAAGGAATTTTAAAGAGAAAGACATTATTAGTCACAAACAAACTTAATTTGCTTTAAAAAAAGCAATTTCTGAGATACTCTGATAAATAAAATTGTGAAATGGTGGGGTCTTTTTCTGATGATCTAAAACTAGTAGGAACAGTTGCTGCGGCTTAAAGCAATAACTGCTGAAGGACAGAAAAGACAGCCAATTAACACTTGATTTAAGTCACCAGATTTAACAACCGAGAAATATGACTTAGAATTATGATTTCTTTTTTCTCAGTGTCACCTGAATCAATACCAACAATATTAGAATAACAAAGTGTAAAGTTAAAGAGCTTAGGCCGCAAGGGAGGTATTAGGAAGGAAGTTCACGAAATCCAGGTTGGATTGTGGTAATCACAGAACAGTCAGAATACACAAGTATAACACATTCCTATGGCCCTTTCCTGAATCTAAAATGAACTGAATACAATTACTGCTTCACACATTTCCTGTGGACATCCAATATCTGGTTTTGACACCTGGGATCAGTAATAGACCAGTGAATACAGATTTCTAATGGAAATCAGTAATGACACCTAAGAAAATAAATAAGAAATAGACATATAAGTGGAAATAGCATGTCTCTTGTGATCATATTAAAAAAACCTAACAACCTAAAGACTTAATCTTTTTCACTTATGTCATAATTAGCCTTCCCTACATGTCACTACTATTAAATTACTTAATTAAAATCTGTTTAATAATTTGTTTTATAAAAAAATTGTTTTTCATTGTTTATATAGCACATGGAAATGGCGTAACAATCGCGTGTGTTAAAGCATCAAGTGAATAACTCATGGCAATGATAATAACAGCATTAATAAAAACCCCACTGCTAGAATGGCCATGATCAAAACATCTAGAAACAATAAATGCTGGAGAGGGTGTGGAGAAAAGGGAACCCTCTTGCACTATTGGTGGGAATGTGAATTGATACAGTCACTATGGAGAACAGTATGGAGGTTCCTTAAAAAACTAAAAATAGAACTACCATACGACCCAGCAATCCCACTACTGGCCATATTCCCTGAGAAAACCATAATTCAAAAAGAGTCATGTACCACAATGTTCACTGCAGCTCTATTTATAATAGCCAGGACATGGAAGCAACCTAAGTGTCCATCATCAGATGAATGGGTAAAGAAGACGTGGCACATATATACAATGGAATATTACTCAGCCATAAAAAGAAATGAAATTGAGATATTTGTAGTGAGGTGGATGGACCTAGAGTCTGTCATACAGAGTGAAGGAAGTCAGAAAGAGAAAAACAAATACCGTATGCTAACACATATATATGGAATCTAAGAAAAAAGAAAAGAAAAAGGAAAGGTCATGAAGAACCTAGGGGCAAGATGGGAATAAAGACACAAACCTACTAGAGAATGGACTTGAGGATATGGGGAGGGGGAAGGGTAATTAATCTGTGACAAAGTGAGAGAGTGGCATGGACATATATTCACTACCAAACGTAAAATAGATAGCTAGTGGGAAGCAGCCACATAGCACAGGGAGATCAGCTCGGTGGTTTGTGACCACCTAGAGGGGTGGGTTAGGGAGGGTGGGAGGGAGGGAGACGCAAGAGGGAAGAGATATGGGAACATATGTATATGTATAACTGATTCACTTTGTTATAAAGCAGAAACTAACGCACCAGTGTAAAGCAATTATACTCCAATAAAGATGTTAAAAATAAAACCCCACTGCTAACAGATTATTGCAGAAGTAAACTGGAGAATACAATATATTGCAAGTAAACATGATATATTGAAAATGTATTATTATCATGTAGTAAAAAATGTCCTACATAGTGACCTAGTGGATGAGTGTCCTAACACGGGATTTCTGAGACTGCAGGCATAAATACCTACATTGGTGGAGTCAGTGGTGACTTCAGAGACAGTTTAGAATAGCATTCATGTGTAGGAACAATATTTACATTGTGATTATATTATTATATCAACCTGTATGCCATAGTGAATTGGCAGAGTCCTTCCCTTCCCCCCCCCCCCCCGCCCCGTTCCCTCTTTCCTTTCCTCTGTCCCACCCACCAAAATGACTGGGCATACATCTTGGTAAAAAAAAATTACTGCTAATCATAAAGAACAGATATCTCAAGTTAACGATGTTAGTGCTTTTCTATGTATGGGCAGATGCAAGAATCTGGGGGTCATTGAAATTCTTCCTGAGATCTGCATCTAACTATGGGGCCTGTTTATCCAAAGCACAGGATGCCTCATTCTCTCATCCTGAATTCCTCTCAGGGTGCACTGCCAGTGGGCAGCTGCAGTGGGTTACAACTTAACCCTTCTAGAACTGTGTGGTGAGCAACGCTCTTTGTTTTTCTTTGTTCACACTAACATGAATATTGGAGTATTTTATATAGTCATGTTGAATTCTGGCACTATAGGAGAAGCAAATATGCCTAAATGTGCTTGAAAAGCTAGCAAGAGACTTGTGGAGTTCTTAAAAGGAACATGTGGATACTTTGGGGAACCATAGAAGATGATGGTGCTGGTTTTAATGACTAATTTAATCTCAACTTTATGATTTTTAAAAAATTTGGTATTGGTACAGATTAAACACTACTTTTATTTTTATCTGTGGTCATCAGGATCATTTATTGTTTTATATATGACCTGACGGGGTATTTAGGGAGGCTGGGCGTAGGTAGAGAAGCTGTTTAGGTTGTTAAGCAAAAAATGACAGAGAATGGAGGAAAGGGATTACGGTAAGAGGGTATGCAGGAATTAAAATAAAAATGTTTAATTAAGTGGCCTTTGGTCTCTGAGTCCCTGGTCTCCTTTGAGGAGATAGACTGAAGGCATTTTTACCATTCAGATCTTCGCATTCTGGCCCTGAGGGAGAACTGTTAACCCAGAGTCATTTAGTTGCCTTGGGAAAGCATAGCAAGTTCATGGTTGTTGGGGACAGACTGCTTTTGTGTATTCAGTGTTCAGAAACTTGGTTTCCATAACTTAGGGAATTTTTGAAAATCTACAGAATTTGCTTCAGTTACTTTGAAGACATGAAATGCGTCTTATCTCAAAATATTTGAAAATCTATGGTATTTGCTTTAGTTACTTTGAAGACATAAAGTACGTCTTACCTATTTTCGGATTCCTCCCTAGATAGTTTCTAGGCGCTTACTCATTGTTTGCTGAATGGATGGAAGAATTTGAAAGTTGCTAATAAATTGCAGATCACTTGGAAGTCAGTTTTTGATGATCCAAGAAGAGAAACTTTTGGTCTTCTTTAAGAAAATTTTTATAGAATTTTATAATTCATGATTGATATAGGAGATTATGTAGTATAACTGCTCTCTTGATGCTTGAACCTACAGTTTTGGTTTTTATTTAAAATTTCTGAAGTTAATGTACTTTTTTATGGATACATATGAAACTGCATTAGAATAATCTGATCATTTGTTCTGAGCATCTTACTTTTTGATAAAGCGATGTGTCACCAAAAATGAAGGCCCACATCTTTAGACTACAAACCCTCTAAGGTAGATCTCAACCTATTTTTAATGCTCTGAAGGGCATGCAAGGTGGGTTTGCTTGGTATTTGCTGTCTTAGAAGAGGCAGATGCTGTAACAGTTAAGTCTGTGGGCTCTGGAGCCAAACTCCCTGGCTCCAGATATGGTGTGCTACAATTTGAATTCTAGCTCTACAAGGATTCCAATTAAGGAGCTTATTTTTTCAGTGCTCTAGTTTCCTCATCTGTAAAATGGGAATAACAGTAGTACCTACCTACCTCAGAGGGCTGTTATACAGATTAAGAATGGCAATTCATGTAAAATGCTTAGAACTACCTAATATTATTATTAATATTATTATTAACTTATTTTGCTATATATCTATGTAATTGTTATTTAGAAAGTGTTTATTAAATGAATTAAATAAAATACCACAATGTAATTTATTTCATCTTAGAAGGAAATTCTTTTAGAAACACTAAATACTGTACTTATAGCAATATTCAGTATAATAGTGTGGTTTCTCTCACATTGAGCCAGATGGCGTTCTCTAGCTACAGAATAAAGAATCCTTTAGCTGTGTCATTTTAGGAGCAATCACATACATTATTTTCAAATGAAATTAATATGGAATTAAAAAATCGATAATGGCAACTGTATAGAATTTTCCACTCAGTTGTAAATAATTATTTTTGCATTTTCATATCTTAAGAGCATCAAAAAGATGCATTAAAATAATTACACTTGTAAGGGCTTATTTTGACAAAGATTACTTTAGAAAGTAGGCAAATAAAAGCAAAAACAAAAAACCTGTAAGTTTGATTATACAGGTGACCATGATACTCTTGATGCTCAACTCAGATTTAAGTCCTCAGTGTACTCTGTATTGTGATTTTTCTATTTTATTTTTATTCATGGTAATAATTACTTGAAAATATTAAAATAACCCTCTAAAATGTACTCACATGCAGTTTGGTGATTTGCAGATAGAAATTACTTCATTCACAGATATTTATTGAACATCTAGTATATGTTTATCTCAGTGCTGAACAAGGAGGGTACAGCAGTGCACAAAGCAGACAAAAATCCCTGCCATCATGGAACTGAATTGTGAAGGGAGGCAGTTAATAAATCCATAGGTAAACTTTGTCTGTCTGATGGCGTAAGTACCATGGGGAGAAATAAAGCAAGGGAGTACATAGGAAAGGTGGTAATTTTAATTAGGATGGTCGAAGAAGGGCTTAACAGAAAATGTGACTTTTTTTTTTTTTTTTTTTTTTTTGTGGTATGCGGGCCTCTCACTGTTGTGGCCTCTCCCGTTGCGGAGCACAGGCTCCGGATGCGCAGGCTCAGCAGCCATGGCTCATGGGCCCAGCCGCTCCACAGCATGCGGGATCCTCCCGGACCGGGGCACGAACCCATGTCCCCTGCATCGGCAGGCAGACTCTCAACCACCGTGCCACCAGGGAAGCCCGAAAATGTGACTTGAGCATAGACTTGGAGGCCATGAGAGACGCAGCCATGTGGATACATGGGGGAAGAGTATTTCAGGTAGAGGGAACAGCAGGGAGGTTGCTGTGGGTGGAATAGCATGAACGAAGGGGAGAGTAGTAGGAATGAGATCAGAAAAATAAGCAACATTGTATAGAGCCTTGTAGGCTGCTGTAAAACTGACTTTTACCCTTAATGAAATGGAAAACGATTGGAAGTTTTTGAGCAAGGTAAAGTGATTTGGCTTCCATTTTAAAAGAATCACTTCATGAGCTATTTTGAGAAAAGACAGTAGGGAGCAACAGGAGCCTGGTTGAGAGGCCCCTGTAGTAATCTGTTAAAATGATGGTGGATCACATCACCATCCAACTAGGGTGGCTGCTCTGAAGATATTGAGAAGCAGTTGGAGTCTTGATTTTGGATGTAGAGTCAACAGGATTTGCTAACAGATTGGTTATCAAATTAGAATTACCAAAGCTTTAGGTCTGAACAGCTTGAACGGTGGAATGACTATTAACGGACCTTTTGGAAAACTGTTGGAGGAGAGTCTGTTTTAGGATTGTTGTGGGAGGGGCTCAGCATTTTAGTGTCGGTTGTGTTGAGTTTGATGGGAGAGGTGCAGGTTTCTGTGTATGATCCCATAGCACATGTGTTGTTACACTTACAGGTATTAAAAAATAAAGGAAAGTGTGATACGGCGTGCTTCAATTTGAGAAATATATGCATCTTACATTTGGAATTATCTTAAAGATTTAAAGCTTCACTTGATTGCAGATATTTAGGAAGCCATATTTCTTCTGGTTTGCTTCCTTATGTCATTGTTCCAACACTTCCTTTTTTGTAAGCCAAGAGTGTATGTTTTTGTTTGTGTGGTTTTAGACAAATATACCCAAACATTCCACTGCATATTTATCTTTCACGGACTTATCTTTCAAGTATAATCTACATTGGATAGCTGTGTGTTTATCCCCAAATGATGCCACAATTGTTCAAATAGTTTTGGAATTCTGTTCTTACATTAATTCACAACTAGCTTATAAACCACTCAGGAAAATTAGTCTTTTAAAGAGAGTTTCAATTTTTGGACATTGACTTTCATTCAACCTCTGCTTTGGCACATTGTACATTGATATTCCTTACGAGCCGACAACTTTTCACGTGCCAAGTTTAGTCTTAAACTCATCAGTAGCCTAATGATGTGCACAGATGAGCCTGCATGAGACTCTGCCTGCTGGAGCCTGTGCTGGGGAAGGTGCTTGGGCCCTTCCTGCCCTCTGCCTCATGCCTCAGGACTGCTGGGCACCAGGACTATTCTCTTCTCTGGGGCCAAGGATAGAGGGGGTCTGCAGGAACTGTTACTTGGCATTTAATACCTTCTTATTTCTCTGAAATGGATATTAATATATTAAAAATCTATTTACTCCCAATAGATTCTTTTAAAGTAAATGAGGCATATTGCTACGTTTGTATGATTCTTTAATTATATAGTATCATCTTGGTGGAATCTTTGCCACAAATTTTTTTTGTTTCCTATATCAGAATTTAGTTAACAATTCTCTTGAAAATAATGGCTTTATTTAAAAAATCTTTATGGACACTAAATCATGTCACTTATCATGGCTGCTAAAAAGCCTAGTCAAATTTGTCATCTAGAAAATGTGAAATATTTTTCCTTTGACTTAATTTTCTCATGCACTTATTTTTCAATTTAATTTTATTTTTTAATTGTGGTATAAAAAAACACATAACATAAAACTTACCATCGTAACTTTTTTAAGTGTACAGTCCAGTTGTGTTATCTCTATTTACATTGCTGTACAAAGGATCTCTAGAACTTTTTCAAATTGCAAAACAGAAACTCTCATCTGTTGAACAATTCCCATTTCCCCCTCCCTCTCATCCACTTAGTTTTAAGGATTACTTAAAAAAAAAAATCTAACACATGTACACAGAGCATTAACATGTGTGAAATTATACATACTAAATATTAGATGACTGTGAAAAAAACCAGTAATTTCCTATTTTCCATGTATAGGTATATTCCATATATCTATAGCTTCCTGTCTTCCTCTACTAGTTCTTAATCTATGTAGACAATTAAATTCAACACTTTTTATGTTGTTTCTCAAGTATTTTTAGCTTATATCACCATTCTTATTTAAATAATTAGTGTATATTTTCATTATGAAGACTACATTAGTATTTACTATCCAGTGCAATGGTAGACTGTGATATGTTGCCATTCTTGTACAACTCTTTGTTTCAATTTGAGTTAATAATTAAGACTCTGTTGCCCATTTGGTTACTTTTCTAAATCCCTACCCTTCTTTTTTCCCACCAAATGTGATGGCGGTCTTTTAAATGATTAAATGCTTTTGGGGACCTCTGTCTCATAGCTCCCACTTTTCTTGCACCAGGCTAGATGCCTTATCCCTTAGATCAGAAGAATATTCATTATTCTAGGACTTCCTTCAGTGCTCTGTCAGGTTGGATTGCCTGAATCAAGATTCCATGCCTTGTGCTTTCTTGTTTGATAGAACACTAAATCAGTAGTTTCCTAAGGAAAGGAATATCGGATGCTAATTTTTTGTTCCTTAAATGACTAAAGCTACCTTTATTTATGTTCTCACACTTAAATGATAGTTTGGCTGGAAATAGAATTCTACGTTGAAAGTATTTTTTTCCTATAGAATTTAAAAATCATTGTTCTATATTGTCTTCCAGATTCCATTTTTACTTTCAAAACTCTTTGCCATTATGATTACTAATTAGATATGTATATATGTATTTTACATTTTCTTTTCTTTGGATGCTCTTGGAGTCTTTTGTATATTATTATTTCTGGTATGGTACAATTCCATAGTAATTTTCCTTATCATAGGTCTCTTTTTGTTTCATTTGTTCTGCTGAACACTTGGTGAGCTCTTTGAATCTGGAGACTTAAAATAACATTTGGTTCTGGGATGAATCTGGAGACTTCTGGGAATTTTTTGGTTTTATTACTTTGCTAATCACCTCTCTTCAATATTCCCTATAATTTCTTTCCTTTTTTTAAGAAATAAAATTATTTATTTATCTGTTTATTTATTTATGGCTGTGTTGGGTCTTCGCTGCTGCGCGAGGGCTTTCTCTAGTTTTGGTGAGCGGGGTCTACTCTTTGTTGCGGGGCGCTGGCTTCTCATTGAGGTAGCTTCTTTTGTTGCAGAGCATGGGCTCTAGGCGCACGGGCTTCAGTAGTTGTGGCTTGTGGGCTCCAGAGCACAGGCTCAGTAGTTGTGGTGCATGGGCTTAGTTGCTCCGCGGCATGTGGGATCTCCCTGGACCAGGGCTCGAACCCATGTCCCCTGCATTGGCAGGTGGATTCTTAACTCCTGCACCACCAGGGAAGTCGCATTTCTGATAATTTCTGAACTCCTGTTAGTTAGATTTTTTTTTTTTTTTTTTTTTTTTTTTTTTTTTTGCGGTACACGGGCCTCTCAGTGTTGTGGCCTCTCCCGTTGCGGCGCACAGGCTCCGGACGCGCAGGCTCAGCGGCCATGGCTAACGGGCCCAGCCGCTCGGCGGCATGTGGGATCTTCCCGGACCGGGGCACGAACCCGCGTCCCCTGCATCGGCAGGCGGACTCTCAACCACTGCGCCACCAGGGAAGCCCAAGTTAGAATTTTGGGTCTACTGGATTATAGGATTGGTATTCTAATATTCTTATTTGTTCACTTGCATTTCCCATTCTTTGGTCTTTTGTTTCTATTTTCTAGGAGATTTTCTTGACTTAGTTTTCCAACACCTTGTTTTAAATTTTTTTGTTTTTTTAACATCCTCATTACAATGGTGTGTTAGTTTCTGCTTTATAACAAAGTGAATCAGCTATACATAGACATTTATCCCCATATCTCCTCCCTCTTGCCTCTCCCTCCCACCCTCCCTATCCAACCCCTCTAGGTAGTCACAAAGCACAGAGCTGATTTCCCTGTGCTATGTGACTGCTTCCCACTAGCTATCTGTTTAACCTTTGGTAGTATATATAAGACCATGCCACTCTGTCACTTCATCTCAGCTTACCCTTCCCCCTCCCCGTGTCCTCAAGTCTATTCTCTACGTCTGAGTCTTTATTCCTGTCCTGCGCCTAGGTTCTTCAGAACCATTTTTTTTTTTAGACTCTCTCTCTCTCTGTCTATATATATATATATATATAGGTTAGCATACGGTATTTGTCTTTCTCTTTCTGACTTACTTCACTCTGTATGACAGACTCTAGGTCCATCCACATCACTACACATAACTCAATTTTGTTTCTTTTTATGGCTGAGTTTTATTCCATTGTATATATGTGCCACATCTTCTTTATCCATTCATCCGATGATGGACACTTAGGTTACTTCCATATCCTGGCTATTGTAAATAGAGCTGCAGTGAACATTGTGCTACATGACTGTTTCTTTCTTTTTTTTTTTTTTTTTTTGCGCTACATGGGCCTCTCACTGCTGTGGCCTCTCCCGTTGCGGAGCACAGGCTCTGGACGTGCAGGCTCAGCGGCCATGGCCCACGGGCCCAGCCGCTCCGCGGCATGTGGGATCTTCCCAGACCGGGGCACGAACCCATGTCCCCTGCATTGGCAGGCAGATTCTCAACCACTGCACCACCAGGGAAGCCCGCTTGTAGATTTTTTGATGATGGCCATTCTGACTGGTGTGAGGTGATACCTTATTGTAGTTTTGATTTGCATTTCTCTAATGATTAGTGACATTGAGCATCCTTTCATGCATTTGTTGGCAATCTGTATATCTTCTTTGGAGAAATGTCTATTTAGGTCTTCTGCCCATTTTTGGATTGGGTTGTTTGTTGTTTTGATATTGAGCTGCATGGGCTGCTTGTAAATTTTGGAGATTAATCCTTTGTCAGTTGCTTCATTTGCAAATATTTTCTCCCATTCTGAGGGTTGTCTTTTTGTCTTGTTTATGGTTTCCTTTGCTGTGAACAACCTTTTAAGTTTCATTAGGTCCCATTTGTTTATTTTTATTTCCATTTCTCTAGGAGGTGGATCAAAAAGGATCTTGTTTGATTTATGTCATAGAGTGTTCTGCCTATGTTTTCCTCTAGGAGTTTTAGAGTGTCTGGCCTTACATTTAGTTCTTTAATCCATTTTGAGTTTATTTTTGTGTTTGGTGTTGGGGAGTGTTCTAACTTCATTCTTTTACATGTAGCTGTCTAGTTTTCCCAGCACCACTATTGAAGAGGCTGTCTTTTCTCCATTGTATATTCTTGCCTCCTTTATGAAAATAAGGTGACCATATATGCGTGGGTTTATCTCTGGGCTTGGTATCCTGTTCCATTGATATATATTTCTGTTTTTGTGCTAGTAGCATACTGTCTTGATTACCGTAGCTTTGTAGTGTAGTCTGAAGTCCAGGAGCCTGATTCTTCCAGCTCCATTTTTCTTTCGCAAGATTGCTTTGGCTATTCAGGGTCTTTTGTGTTTCCATTCAAACTGTGAAATTTTTTGTTCTAGTTCTGTGAAAAATGTCAGTGGTAGATTGATAGGGATTGCATTGAGTCTGTAGATTGCTTTGGGTAGTAGAGTCATTTTCACAATGTGGCTTCTTCCAATCCAAGAACATGGTATATCTCTCCATCTGTTTGTATCATCTTTAATTTCTTTCTTCCATGTCTTATAGTTTTCTGCATACAGGTCTTTTGTCCCCTTAGGTAGGTTTATCCCTAGGTATTTTATTCTTTTTGTTGCAGTGGTAAATGGGAGTGTTTCCTTAATTTCTCTTTCAGATTTTTCATCATTAGTGTATAGGAATCAAGAGATTTCTGTGCATTAATTTTGTATCCTGCTACTTCACTAAATTCGTTGATTAGGTTCAGTAGTTTTCTGGTAGCATCTTTAGGATTCTCTATGTATAGGATCATGTCATCTGCAAACAGTGACAGTTTTGCTTCTTGTTTTCCAATTTGGATTCCTTTTATTTCTTTTTCTTCTCTGATTGTTGTGGCTAAAACTTCCAAAACTATGTTGAATAATAGTGGTGAATGTGGACAACCTAGTCTTGTTCCTGATCTTAGAGGAAATGGTTTCAGTTTTTCAACATTGAGAAAGATGTTGGCTGTCAGGTAAGTTCCCTCTATGCCTACTCTCTGGAGGGTTTTTATCGTAAATGAGTCTTGAATTTTGTTGAAAGCCTTTTCTGCATGTTTGATATGATCATATGGTTTTTATCCTTCAATTAGTTAATATGGTATATCACACTGATTGATTTGCATATATTGAAGAATCCTTGCATTCCTGGAATAAACCCCACTTGAACATGGTGTATGATCCTTTTAATATGCTGCTGGATTGTGTTTGCTAGGCTTTTGTTGAGCATTTTACACCTATGTTCATCAGTGATAATTGACCTGTAGTTTTCTTTCTTTGTGACAACTTGTCTGGTTTTGGTATCAGGGTGATGTGGCCTCGTAGAATGAGTTTGGGAGTGTTCCTCCCTCTCCTATATTTTGGAAGAGTTTGAGAAGCATGGGTGTTATCTCTTCTCTAAAGTTTGATTGAATTCGCTGTGAAGCCATCTGGTCCTGGGCCTTTGTTTGCTGGAAGATTTTTAATCACAGTTTCAATTTCAGTTCTTGTGATTGGTCTGTTTATACTTTTGATTTTTTCCTGGTTCAGTATCAGAAGGTTGCGCTTTTCTAAGAATTTGCCCATTTCTTCCAGGTTGTTCATTTTATTGGCATAGAGTTGCTTGTAGTAATCTCTCATGATCCTTTGTATTTCTGCAGTGTCAGTTGTTACTTCTCCTTTTTCATTTCTAATTCTGTTGATTTGCGAATTATCCCTTTTTTTCTTGATGAGTCTGGCTAATGGTTTATGAATTTTGTTTATCTTCTCAAAGAACCAGCTTTTAGTTTTATTGATCTTTGCTATTGTTTCTTTGATTTCTTTTTCATTTATTTCTGATCTGATCTTTATGATTTCTTTCCTTCTGCTAACTTTGGGGTTTTTTTTGTTCTTCCTTCTCTAATTGCTTTAGGTGTAAGTTTAGATTGTTTATTTGAGAAGTTTCTTGTTTCTTGAGGTATGATTATATTGCTATAAACTTCCCTCTTAGAACTGCTTTTGCTGCATTCCATAGGTTTTGGGTCGTTGTGTTTTAATTGTCATTTGTTTCTAGGTATTTTGTGATTTCCTCTTTGATTTCTTCAGTGATCTCTTGGTTTTTAAATAGTGTAGTGTTTAGACTCCATGTGTTTGTATTTTTTACAGATTTTTTCCTGTAATTGATATGTAGTGTCATAGTGTTATGGTTGTAAAAGATACATGATGTGATTTCAGTTTTCTTAAATTTACCAAGGCTTGATTTGTGACCCAAGATATGATCTATCCTGGACAATTTTCCATGAACACTTGAGAAGAAAGTGCATTCTGTCATTTTTGGATGGAATGTCCTATAAATATCAATTAAGTCCATCTTGTTTAACATATCATTTAAAGCTGGTGTTTCCTTATTTATTTTCATTTTGGATGATCTGTCCATTGATGAAAGTGGGGTGTTAAAGTCCCCTCCTATGACTGTGTTACTATTGATTTCCCCTTTTATGGCTGTTAGCATTTGCGTTATGTATTGAGGTGCTCCTATGTTGGGTGCATAAATATTTACAATTGTTATACCTTCTTGGATTGATCCCGTGATCATCATGTAGTGTCCTTCTTTGTCTCTTGTAATAGTCTTTATTTTAACGTCTATTTTGTCTGACATGGGAATTGCTACTGCCGCTTTCTTTTGACTTACATTTGCATGGAAAATCTTTTTCCATCCCTCACTTTCAGTCTGTATGTGTCCCTAGATCTGAAGTGGGTCTCTTGTAGACAGCATATATATGGGTGTTGTTTTTGTATCCATTCAGGCAGTCTGTATCTTTTGGCTGGAGCATTTAATCCATTTACATTTAAGGTAATTATCAATATGTATGTTCCTATTACCATTTTCTTAATTGTTTTGAGCTTGTTATTGTAGGGCTTTTCCTTTTCCTGTGTTTCCTGCCTAGAGAAGTTCCATTAGCATTTGTTGTAAAGCTGGTTTGGTGGTGCTGAATTCTTTTAGCTTTTGCTTGTCTATAAAGGTTTTAATTTCTCCGTCAAATCTGAACGAGATACTTGGTGGGTAGAGTAATCTTGGTTTTAGGTTTTTCCCTTTCATCACTTTAAATATGTGCTGCCACTCCCTTCTGGCCTGTAGAGTTTCTGCTGAAAGATCAGCTCTTAACCTTATGGGAATTCCCTTGTATGTTATTTGTTGTTTTTCCCTTGCTGCTTTTAATATTTTTTTCTTTGTGTTTAATTTTTGATAACTTGATTAATATGTACCTTGGCGTGTTTCTCTTTGGATTTATCCTGTATAGGACTCTCTGCACTTCCTGGACTTCATTGACTATTTCCTTACCCATATTAAGGAAGTTTTCAAGTATAATCTCTTCAAATATTTTCTCAGTCCCTTTCGTTTTCTCTCCTTCTTCTGGGACCCCTATAATTTGAATGTTGGTGTGTTTAATGTTGTCACAGAGGTCTCTAAGACTGTCCTCAATTCATTTCATTCTTTTTCCTTTATTCTGCTCTGCAGTAGTTATTTCCACTCTTTTATCTTCCAGGTCACTTATCCGTTCTCCTGCCTCAGTTATTCTGCTATTGATTCCTTCTAGAGAATTTTTCATTTCTTTTATTGTGGTGTTCATCATTGTTTGTTTGCTCTTTAGTTCTTCTAGGTCCTTGTTAAATATTTCTTGTATTTTCTCCATTCTATTTCCAAGATTTTGGATCATTTTTACTATCATTACTCTGAATTCTTTTTCTGGTAGACTGTCTATTTCCTCTTCATTTGTTTAGTGTGGTGGTTTACTTTGCTCTTTCATCTTCTGTGTGTTTCTCTGTCTTCTCATTTTGCTTAACTTACTGTGTTTGGGATATCCTTTTTGCAGGCTGCAGTTTCATAGTTCCCGTTGTTTTTGGTGTCTTCCCCCTGTGAGTTAGGTTTGTTCAGTGGCTTGCGTAGGCTTCCTGGTGGAGTGTACTAGTGCCTGCGTTCTGGTGGATCAGGCTGGATCTTGTCTTTCTGGTGGGCAGGACCACGTCCAGTGGTGTGTTTTGGGGTGCCTATGACCTTATTATGATTTTAGGCAGCCTCTCTGGTAATGGATGGAGTTGTGTTCCTGTCTTGCTAGTTGTTTGGTATAGGGTGTCCAGCAGTGCAGCTTGCTGGTCATTGAGTGGAGCTGGGTCTTAGGTTCAGATGGAGATCTCTGGGAGAGCTTTTGCCGTTTGATATTATGTGGAGCCAGGAGGTCTCTGGTGGACCAATGTCCTGAACTCGGCTCTCCCACCTCAGGCACAGCCCTGACACCCAGCCGGAGCACTGAGACCCTCTCAGCCACACGGCTTGGCGGAGGGAGCCAGCGCCAAGCGAGTGTGAGGCAAACTTCACCACCACTTCCCCCCCGCTTCAGCTTGGAGCCCAGCTCCCAGTTCCCAGGCTGGGCCACCCCCCACCGACATCCCCGCCTAGCACCGCTCCTGCCCCCGGGCCGGCTGGACATACTCTTGCTTTAAATTTTTAAGTATTAATTATATTTTTAATGTCAGAGATATCTTTCTTTGTCACTGATGAGTTCTTCTGCATAGCATTGTTCTTATTATGTGATTTCTTCTTTCTCTGAAGATACTAATTTTACGTTCTTTTTTGGGGAGTCTGTGTTTGGATTATTCTCTAGGGGATATTAAATATAATTGTTTATTTTTTATTTTTTAAATTTTTTTAATTTTTTAATTTTTTTATTAGTTTCTGCTTTATAACAAAGTGAATCAGTCATACTAAATATAATTGTTTAAATAAAAAGTTTCTCTTTGCTTTTTTTTTTTTTTTTTTTGTGGTACGCGGGCCTCTTGCTGTTGTGGCCTCTCCCGTTGTGGAGCACAGGCTCCAGACGTGCAGGCTCAGCGGCCATGGCTCACAGGCCCAGCCGCTCCACGGCATGTGGGATCCTCCCGGACCGGGGCACGAACCCACGTGTCCTGAATCGGCAGGCGGACTCTCAACTGCTGCGCCACCAGGGAAGCCCCTGTCTTTGCTTTTAAAATATTCTTCTGTCTTTGCAATGTGTTTGTTATATCCACACCCCTTATTTTCTGTTTATTTTTGTACGTTGCCTTTATACATTGGAGGCTGTTCTTAAATGTATAGTTATCATTCTATATCAAGTGTATTTTATTTTATTTTATTTATCTATTTTTGGCTGCATTGAGTCTTCATTGCTGTGCACGGGTTTCCTCTAGTTGTGGCTAGATAGTAATGGGGGCTACTCTTCGTTGCAGTACATGGGCTTCTCATTGTGGTGACTTCCTTTGTTGTAGAGCACAGGCTCTAGGCGCTCAGGCTTCTGTAGTTGTGGCACGTGGGTTCAGTAGTTGTGGCTCGTGGGCTCTAGAGTGCAGGCTCAGTAGTTGTGGCACATGGGCTTAGTTGTTTTGCGGCATGTGGGATATTCCAGGACCAGGGCTTGAACTTGTGTCTCCTGCTTTGGCAGGTGGATTCTTAACCACTGCACCACCAGGGAAGTCCTCAGGTGTTTTTTGTTTTTTTGGTTTTTTTTGCAGTACGCGGGCCTCTCACTGTTGTGGCCTCTCCTGTTGCGGAGCACAGGCTCTGGACGCGCAGGCTCAGTGGCCATGGCTCACGGGCCTAGCCGCTCTGCAGCATGTGGGATCTTCCCGGACCGGGGCACGAACCTGTGTCCCCTGCATCGGCAGGCGGACTCTCAACCACTGCGCCACCAGGGAAGCCCCTCAGGTGTTTTTTAAGAGTGAGTCCTGACATGACTAGCGCCCCTCTTTTTGCGTACAGCTTATTGGCAGGTCGTTTTGGCTGGTGATGAAGTGGCAAGCAAGGTGCTTCATCAGGGGACTCATAAATGTCAGTATGTAAAGCCTCTTTTTTCTTAGAAAGGTTTAATTTTTCTAGAGGAGACTCTTAACCTCTTAGATGGGGAAATTGGGCCTTATGTGTTGAAGCAGATCAAGGGAGTTGATCTGAGAGTTCTAGTGTTTTTCCATTTGCAAATTTTCACTCAGTCCCTCTTTGTTCAGTGCTGATTCTCAATCCTCTTTCCCTTGATGATATCTCTGATCTTCAAGCCTGTAAAGGTTATTTTCTCCAGAGAATAAGCTGGTTGCATTGACTAAGGGTGGAGGCCTGGGGTTTCATGTGCTCCATAGGGGGACTTTACCCAGCCCTCCTGCTTACACTTCTGCTCCCCACTCTGTCTTTGGTTAACCTGGCCTGTCAGAGTTTTTTGTGTGAATTGGCTCACATCTCACTGGTATCCCCCTGACAGGCACTTGACCAGCAGCTTTCTAAGCTCTGTCAAACCCGTAATTGTTTCTCTGGCATTTTTGAATGTTTTTGACTTTCTCTTTGTCCTAGTGGGTGTACATACTTTCTCTTCCTTTACTGGCATGTATTTTGAGAGGGAGAGAAGACAGAAGGTCTGGGTGGCTAATCTGCCATGTTTTATCAGATGTCCTATTCAGCTATTAAATTTTTTATTTTATCTTGCTATATTCTAAGTATTTTACTATCTACCTTAAAAACCATTTCTGGAATACAGCTGGGTACAAAATGCTTCAAAAGCTCCTTTTAAAGGATAGTGCTGTGAGTGGGTATGAAACTTCAAGATGCAATAGAACACAGAATTGAGAGTTCCATGAAACCTTAATATAGTGATATATAGTGAATAGAATTTAGTATAATTAAAGACAACCTTTGTAGTTTTAGTTGTCTGAAGTATGTTATCACCATTCCTTCTACCCAGGCTATCTTCAGGAAAAAAAAAAAAAAAGGGAAA
This sequence comes from Mesoplodon densirostris, assembly GCF_025265405.1. Classification (NCBI taxonomy): domain Eukaryota; kingdom Metazoa; phylum Chordata; class Mammalia; order Artiodactyla; family Ziphiidae; genus Mesoplodon; species Mesoplodon densirostris. Next base: position 59,079,386 of record NC_082669.1, on the reverse strand, counting down.
AAAATGCCAAAGAATAATAGAGTATGCCTCTCAGGCACATTTTGTTTCCATTGCTCCCTCTCTTTCCCTGCTTTGTGAGTACTTTAGAGATGTGGGGCTTTTGACAAATAGCTGTGTGATTTTTTTGCTGACCACTATAATTTTTTCTATTACTAAAAATAGATTGTAAAATAGAAAGAATTCAGGTTTTATAGTTTCTAGGTCTGATCTGTATGTATTTTTCTTTCTGACAGAACTATTCCGTGAAAGTTCACAGTGATGAATTATGACCCTCTTAATTTTCAGAGATAAATTTAATCTTTGGTGTCATGTGACTTAAATTTAGGTAGGCAAGTGAAATTGTACAAGAACTATTTTATATTTGTGTTTTCTCAAATAGGGTAACTGAGGTTATCTACTTATATGGAGTCTAATAATAAATAGACCAAATCCTCCTTATATTTGTTTTCTATACATTATGTAGATTTAGTACATTTTTGTCTACATCTCCTAAACAGGGAGTAATGCATTTATTTAAGAGCAGTTTCCTTGCTGGAATGTATTTCTTATAATGATATCTAGATGTAAAACATTTTATTTGAAGGTTAATTAGCTTTTGAGCACATTGTAATTGGATTTTCCATCTCACTGCATAGTGTATTGGCGAAAGTTCAGTATTTGGCCAGAGGTATTTTTATTTTTATTTTATGTAATAAATACATATATAGTGTTACCAAAGTTCAAGGCATTATTCTAAGTTCTTTACAAAGATCAACTAATTTAATTCTTACAACAGTTGTCTGAAGTTGGTACTGTTATTATCTCCATTTTCTGCTTAGGAAATCTCAGAGAGGTGAAGGAACTTGTTGGAAGTCACACAGCTGGTAAACGAGAGTCATGATGTGAACCCAGGCAGTCTAGTTCCTGAGTCCACGATCTTGACCACTATGAAATAAAATAGTAACTTATGCCAGAATGATCACTCTGTGTCAACATAAAGCTGTTACGGCTCCCTTTCAAGTCTTTATTTGAACCATGATATTCATTAAGGAACTTGTGGAGTAACCGTAAGATTCCAAGTAAAGTAAAAGTCTACCAAAACAAAACAAAACAAAACAAAAAAACTCCAAACCTATTGACTGTCTTGGTGCTAGTACAACAAAAATGACAAAGAACCATGTCAAACTTTACATTTAATGATCCTGAAAAAGGAAAGCATGAACCTGTCTAAACTATATCTATAAAACCTCTCTGGAGGTAGGAGGGGTATAGAGCAGGTACTACTCAGCAGTTCTACTGTGATTTCAACTAGTACTCATGGAGACAGGACTCCTTCTCAGTAATTATTGAGACCCTTTGGATATCTTAAAAGCAGACAGAACCAAATCTGGTTTGGTCATAACCTGGCAGATTTTATTATCCCTCCATAGGCAGTGAACCACACAGAAGGCAGGAGGTGTGACACCTTAAATATCTCAAAGGTATTTATTGTTGACCAAAACCTAATGGGTTCCTTCAGCACAGGGTTACACCCTACTCTCTCTGTAACCATCCGCATTGTCTGACTAGGAGAGAATGGATTGAACAGCACATTTTTCAGAAGTGATAAAAGAAACTTTCATGCCTTCAACTTGGAATAATATTCTTATTTTCTCTTTGTGAGGTCCTAATATGTGCACATAGGCATTAGACTTTGATAGCATGATGGTGGATCCTTCCCGTGTTTGTAGGGCTGCAGTAGATATCAGGATTACTCAGATCTTGTATCAACCTGGAGAAAACTAAAAAGCATTCTAGGCAATGAGGGAATGCAGATTATCTGGTCCCTGCGTTAGAAGATAAGAGTATGTTGGATTGAAGACTCTCCACAATTTAATCCCAGAGCAGCTATAGCTACAAGTTCACAGGGCTCAGACAGAAGTACAGAATAACCCTGTTTGTGTCTAAAGCCAGCATGGCACCCACTATGTGCTGTGTTAAGGAGAGCCTAACATGATCATGAAAGATCACACCATCAAGATACTCATAGGAAAGAACAGAATATGAAAAATAGTATGAGATTAAGTGTTTTATAATAAAAACTAGGTATGTTTAGGTAAATACTACTTTCCAGTTACCCACAAATTCAGAATCCTGGGAGGTTTGGAGTATAAGGAATGATTTGGCCTGCAGGCTTTGGCATCAGCTGACTCAGGCTTGAATCCTGGCTCCACCACTTAATGTGACCTTGGTCATGCTGCTCGACCTCTCTAAGCTTCATTTTTCTCATCTGTAAAATGGGAAGAATAATAGTATCGACCTCCTAGGATGTCAATATAATTAAATGAGATAATATGAATAAGCACTTAGTACAATGACTGACACATTGAAGCACAGTACATTTTAGTGATAATAGTGTTAGCTGCAATCATCATAATCAGCAGCAGCAACATCTCCCTCTCCTTCACATACTCACCCTGTTTATTTCGTTTGCAAGTGTTTCTCAAATTTCTTTTCTCCCCTGTCACCTCAGTCTTAGTTTTCATCTCTCACCCATACTGCTGCAGTAATGTCTTGTCTGGCTTCAGTGACTCATTCCGTACCTCTGAAATCCATCCTCAAAATTCTAGCTAGTAATCACTTTAAAACTCAAATGTGACATTGCCCCTCACTGCTAAATCCCTTTCAGTGTTTTTTATAGCCTTCAAGATAAAGGTGATCTTTCTCATAGTTGCAGGAGGAGAGTCTCTCCTTAGGTTTAAGCCCCAGGTGGTTATTTTCAGCTATTACAGACTGCCATTCACAGTCTTGGAGAAAGGGACAAAGGGTTCTGCTTCCTTGATACATTTTAGATCATAAAGTCAACCACTGAGCACTCCTCATTGCTACATTTTCCAGTCTTATGAAGGAGAGATAATGATCTTGATACCTCCTCCCTGCTCATGGTCATACAGCTCTTTAGCCAAGTCAATAAGCATTTATGGACTATTGGCCGTGAATTTCACAAATTAGACTACGCTTGTTCTTTCTGAATCTCAGTCTGATGCCCTTTTCATTTAAATAATTTTGGAATTTACTGTGGGTTGGAAATTTTATTGGAATGTTATAGCACATACAGTGTATGTACTAGTTATTTTTATCTTATTTTGACTCCACCAGCATTTCTATATATCTCTTTTGACAATATAGGAAATTTGGGATGAAGGCTGGTAATCAGAATTGGCTTCCCAGCAGTACGGGGGTCTCCCTTGAGATCAGGAGGGGCTCCTACATTCATAGGATTATTTTATATTTTCTTTGTTTCACTTGTGTGAACTCTAAAGTTATAGATCTGATATCTTTGTAGACACAAACCCAAGTTTCATTTTCTACCTTATATAATAGCACTGACTTGCATTTTTCATTATATTTTGCATAGAGGTCACTGCACTGTTATGATGTGAAAGAAAAACTGCTTTAAATTCAAGGCCTTTTTTCTATCAAGTTAAAAAAAAATTCTCCCCAGAGAGAAGCATTTTGCCAGCAGGGTTCTACAGCTTGTGGGGTGTACTAGGAAAGGGTTCATGAAAATGTGAAGCACGTGAAGGAAAGAATAGTTCATTTAGCCTGTGTGTGAAAAGCCAGATTTCTTTTTCTTGCTATTATAGGAAGTATTTCAGATTTTGTACATATTTGCTTTTTTCCATTTTGAAATGGTTGCTCTGTGTCTTCTTGCCAAAGGTATTTAAAATGTGATGACTTCTGAGGAATGTAAATATTAAGGTTGATGTCTAAAGGTCATTTTAAAAATTTAAAACGTCTACGCCGCTCCTTCATACTTAAATATTTATGGAACAGAAGTTGTATAAGTTATATAAACTGGTGGTGAGTCCTGGAATAGACCCTCGTCTGTGATGCCCACATAGAGTTGGAGGAAATGGGCCAAGATTAACACCTACACTGTGAGTGTTCCCAACTGGGGACAGACATGTTTAGGGGTTTCCCCATTCTCCTGTAATTTGAATCTTTGTAGTGAATAGCTATGCAGAGCCGTACACTCATGGTTGTATTGTTGGGAACTTCCAGAAAAGGCTTATTAAGAAAGTGGATGGGGAGGGCAGACATTGAGCTAGTTTGCGCTACAGCGTAACTGTTGTGTGTTACTTCTTTGTCCCTAGACTCAATTCAGTGAATGTCCTAGGCACACATGAAGAAGTCCCAGTGAGAGAATATCCACTTGCTCACTGACTTTGGGTCCTGTCTTTGTTTATTCTTCCTAATGATTCCCTTCTAGATTCTCTCTGACTTGGTATTAATCATAAACCTGCTTACTAAGCAGAGAAAAGATATTTAAGCTGGCTCTGATACCATACATTGTTCATTAACTAAGTTATTTTGCTTCCTTGAATATTAAAGTTCTTTTGCTTCTTGAACATTTAAATCAAGGTGCTGTTTTAATCTAAAAAAAAACAGGACTTTTTTTTTTTTTTTTTTTTTTTTGCGGTACGCGGGCCTCTCACTGTTGTGGCCTCTCCCATTGTGGAGCACAGGCTCCGGACACGCAGGCTTAGCGGCCATGGCTCATGGGCCCAGCCGCTCCGTGGCATGTGTGATCTTCCCAGACCGGGGCACAAACCCGTGTCCCCTGAATCGGCAGGAGGACTTTCAACCACTGCACCACCAGGGAAGCCCTCTTTTACTTTAATCTGAAGTTTTGTATTGGATAAACTTTAGACTGTTTTGTTATCTGAATGATCAGATGCCAGTTTTTCACTAATTAAAAAAAAGCCACGACTGAATTTTCTTGTTGAATACCCAATATAGTATTAACATTTAGTGTTGTAAGTTAACTGATTCACTGTGTATACATGAGGCTCTGTGTGCATTAAAGACTGTCGTGTAAGTGTTCTTGAATTGGAGAGCTAATTGATTTAAAGTTGAAAATATTCAAATAGGAACGTGCTGAGAAAATGTTTCATTAGGAAAATCAGTTAAAGGTTTGTGATCAAGAAACTATGAATAGGGCTTCCCTGGTGGCGCAGTGGTTGAGAGTCCGCCTGCTGGTGCAGAGGACGTGGGTTCGTGCCCCGGTCTGGGAGGATCCCACATGCCGTGGAGCGGCTGGGCCCGTGAGCCATGGCCGCTGGGCCTGTGCGTCCGGAGCCTGTGTCCCGCAACGGGAGAGGCCACAGCAGTGAGAGGCCCGCGTACCGAAAAAAAAGAAACTATGAATACCTTTTAGGTATGAAAAGAAGTTAAGTAATTATTTAAGACTTATGTGGCATGTCTTATTTCTGTGTAGACCTCGAGCAGCAAAATTGCTACCTCAACTAAGAACAGACATATTATGTGGGTTATATAGACTATGTGACCAGAGTAATTTTTTTCAGATGAAATTCTGATTGCTGTTTCCCTGCTTAATGACTCTCTATTGCCTACAAGATAACACTCAAAACTCAGGCCAGCACATAAGACCCTTCATGATTGCCCTTTGTCTGCTTTCAGCCTTATTCCAAGCCTCATCTTTTACCTACCTTGCTTTCTTCTCCCCCAACTTTCCCCAGATTTCCTGTAGGGAACTACTTATCTTCCCATAAATATGTTATAATATTTCCTACCTTATTTGTTGCACCCATGCTCTTCTTTCTGTCTAAAAATCCCCTTGCTATCATTATGAGGCTCTAAAAATATAACTTGAAAATATTTAATGGCTCCTTTTGGCATTATACTACATGTATTAAAGTAATAAATAATTGAAATATATATTCTCTACCCCAGTAAGAAATGAGTAAGAGTAAAGAAATGATTCATTCATGTATTCATTCAACAAATATTTTTTGAGCACCTACTATTTGCCAGACATTGTTCTTGGCCGTGGACATTTAAGAGTGAGCAAATAGAGAAATCCTTGTCACCATGGAACTTTTACTTTAGTGGGGATGAGAAGCAGACAATAAACACCTATAATATAATGGTCAGGCAGAAGTGCAAGGAATATAAACCAAAGAAAACAAGGCAAGGGGAAAGAGCAACATGGAGGGGAGTGTTGGTAAAATGGTCAGGGAAGGTACTTCTGCGGTGATGTTTGAGTGCAGATATGTAAGAAGGGAGGGAGCAAACTGTGGGAGTATCTGGAGGAAAAGAGTGCAGGTCTAGAGGGGCTTAATGTTCTTAAGAAACAAGAAGGAGCATAGATACAGAAAACAAGGGGACTGGTGAGAAAGATAGCACCTTGCTGGTCATGGTTAGAGTGTAGCATTTTATTCTAAGTCAGAAACTGAGGTTTTTTTTCAGCAAGGCAGTGGTATTTTCAGAAACTGATTGCTGTGTGTAGATTGGGGCAGGGGAAAGAGTAGGAGAGTAGCAGCAGAAAGACAAGATAGGAAGCTGTTGTGATCATCCAGAGATACATTGTGGCTTGGACTAGGAGGAAAGCAGTGGAGGTGCTGTGAACTGGTTGGATTTGGAATATGTTCTGAAAGTAGACCCAAGAGAACTGGCCATTGGATTGGATGTAGGATATAGGACAGAGCAATCAAGGATTCTCAAGGTTTGGACTAGAGACATCTAGTGTGTTAATGGTAGAGCCTAATGGAGAATGGTGGGGGGAGGAGGAGGGTTGGGAAGGTATGGAATCAGGAATTTGGTTTTGGACTTGTCAAGTTTGAGCTTCTTATCAGATATCTGTAAGGAATTGTCACATAAGTAGTTGGATATATGAGTCTAAGGATGAAGGAAAGGTAGGGCCTGGAGATACAGCTTTGGGAACCCTCAGTGCATTGATGGCATTCAAACCATTTGAGCCATGGCTTTTGAATCACCTAAGGAAGGAGTGTAGACAGACATGAAAAGAGGTCCAAGGTCCCATTCCTGGGACAACTCCATCTCTAGAGGTTGGGAAGAGAAGCCTCTAGCAAAGGAGACTGAGAAGGCAGAGCCAGTGAGGTAGGAAGAAAACTAGCCTTGGAGCCTAAGTGAAGAGTCCAAGGATGGAGGGGGTGGTCAGGTGTGTCAGTTGCTGCTGAGAGATCCAGGGAAGCGCTCATGGAATTGGCAGAGTGAGGCCGTTGCTGACCATTGGTGGAGTGAGAGGACAGAGGCCTGATTCAAGTAAGTTTAAGAATGAAATGATCGTGGCATTTACTTTTGGTGTCAAAAATCATTGCCAGTACTGATGTGTGGTAACTGCCTTACACACACACACACACACACACACACACACACACACACACACATTCTGTTATAAACCTAAAATTAATAAAATGTCATATGTCAATTATATCTCAATTTAAAAAACAAACAAACAAAAAAAGAATGACAGTGAGAAAAGGCTGTGGAGCCAATTAGGATTAACTACTCTTTTTGAGGAATTTTGGTATAAAGGGAACAGAGAAGTGAAAGAGGGAGGGGTTCAGAGATCAAGGGAGATTTAAGGTAGAAGATAACTTTGGGAATAATTACAATTTCATTCCCTCACCTCTTTTGTTAAACAACAAGAAGACATGCGTAGCTGAAGCACTCCTTAGCTTTAATATTTACAGTCCCTATAAACCTGACAAAAATTGTCATGGAAAGAGAGAGAGCTTTTTACGTTCTCTATGGTGTTAAAATCTATAATAAAGTATCAGATTTCAGGGCTTTCTTCTGTAACTTTTCAGGTGTCAGATGTTATCTTTGAACTGGTATAAAGCTGAACTGCCCTGTGTGAGATTTTTCTGTGAGCCAGAAGTAATTTCAGAATAAAAATTTTAGGACTTCTATGTCTGAAACGAAATTGGTGGCAGTTATAGTAATATTCTAATTCTTTGAGAATACCTACGTGGATTAAAAGAATCAAACATTTTCCCAATAAAAAGAAGTGTTGGATGGATGTGCCAACTGTTTAAAAAAAATTGAGAAGTACTAAATACTTGAAGAAGATTAGCTGATACATGCTACTTGATATTTGTTCTGATAGGAAGGGTTAGTTTTAGTTAAGATATAATTATGTGGGCAATTAATTTTATCTCACATTTTCAGTGTTGGGGGGTGGATCTCTTGGAGAAGAGGTCTTCTTCGGAATCACTGTGGTGCTGGTATTTTCACCTGTACTTGCATATACTATTCTACCACTAATTGCTTTTTACTAGTGTTTATATTTTCATTTTAATTTCATGCTAATTGCAATGATAGCACAGTATTGAATTCTACCTATAAATTTCTTACCTACTATTAAAATACAGTTTCTTAGTTGTACTATCTTATGCTACTTTAGTGTGCATAGAAGGAAAATACTTCCACAAATGTGAGAAAGAGCAGAATGGTGGTGGGTTCCTCTGACTGAGATTTAGCGCATGTGGGTAGACTCTGCTTCTACATAGATATTATCATGGATGATTTCCCAGATTTTTATAAGAAAGCCAATTATTTGTGTATATTTTGAAAGCTGGTGCCTCAGAATTTTATTCCTTCTTTGATCAGATGGAACATTTTGTTTAGTACAGTCTCGGAAGACAGAGTCCTGCTTCCTGATTGGCATCAGTTACCTTAAAACACCCCCAATTTTTTTTGAAATGTTCACCTTCCAATTTAGTACTGTTTATTTGAAAAGTTACCTGGTTGCTACTGGCAAAATTGATTCTTGATGGGGTTTTTTGTTTGTTTGTTTTTTAAAAATCTTCTCTTGTCCAGTTTTGTTTTTTTTTTGCGGTACGTGGGCCTCTCACTGTTGCGCCCTCTCCTGTTGCGGAGCACAGGCTCCGGACGCGCAGGCCCAGCAGCCATGGCTCACGGGCCCAGCCGCTCCACGGCATGTGGGATCTTCCCGGACCTGGGCACGAACCCATGTCCCCTGCATCAGCAGGCAGACTCTCAACCACTGTGCCACCAGGGAAGCCCTCTTGTCCAGTTTTGAATAGCAGCCAGGTATGGATACATCATGTGGCTGATTATCCTGTTAGTAAATGTAAATTTCTCTTCTAGCATTCGCTGCTTCATAATTTCTCTTGTGTGTCCCTAAGGTAAAATCTTGTTATCATTCTAACCTGTTCAATAACGTCTTTTAACGTCTTTATTGGAGTACAATTGCTTTACAGTGTTGTGTTAGTTTCTGCTGTATAACAAGGTGAATCAGCTATACGTAGACATATATCCTCCCACACTCTCCACGTTGCGTCTCCCTCCCACCCTCCCTATCCCACCCCTCTAGGTGATCACAAAGCACAGAGCTGATCTCCCTGTGCCATGCAGCTGCTTCCCACTAGCTATCTGTTTTACATTTGGTAGTGTATATATGTCCATGCCACTCTCTCAGTTCATCTCAGCTCATCCTTCCCCCTCCCTGTGTCCTCAAGTCCATTCTCTATGTCTACGTCTTTATTCCTGTCCTGCCCCTAGGTTCTTCATAAACATTTTTTTTAGATTCCATATATATGTGTTAGCATACAGTATTTATTTTTCTCTTTCTGACTTACTTCACTCTGTATGACAGACTCTAGGTCCATCCACCTCACTACAAATAACTCGATTTCGTTTCTTTTTATGGCTGAGTTATATTCCATTGTATATATGTGCCACGTCTTCTTTATCCATTCATCTGTCGATGGACACTTAGGTTGCTTCCATGTCCTGGCTATTGTAAATAGTGCTGCAATGAACATTGTGGTACATTTCTGGTTTTGAATTATAGTTTTCTCAGTAATGAGATTGCTGGGTCATATGGTAGTTCTATTTTTAGTTTTTTAAGGAACCTCCATACTGTTCTCCATAGTGGCTGTATCAATTCACATTCCCACCAACAGTGCCAGAGGATTTCCTTTTCTCCACACCCTTTCCAGCATTTATTGTTTGTAGATTTTTTGATGATGGCCATTCTGACTGGTGTGAGGTGATACCTCATTGTAGTTTTGATTTGCATTTCTCTAATGATTAGTGATGTTGAGCATCCTTTCATGTGTTAGTTGGCAATCTGTATATCTTCTTTGGAGAAATGTCTGTTTAGGTTTTCTGCCCATTTTTGGATTGGGTTGTTTGTTTTTTTAATGTTGAGCTGCATGAGCTGCTTGTACATTTTGGCGATTACTGCTTTGTCAGTTGCTTCGTTTGCAAATATTTTCTCCCATTCCTAGGGTTGTCTTTTCATCTTGTTTATGGTTTCCTTTGCTGTGCAAAAGCTTTTTAAGTTTCAGTAGGTCCCATTTGTTTATTTTTGTTTTTATTTCCATTTCTCTAGGAGGTGGGTCCAAAAGGATCTTGCTGGGATTTATGTCATAGAGTGTTCTGCCTATGTTTTCCTCTAAGAGTTTGATAGTTTCTGGCCTTACATTTAGGTCTTTAATCCATTTTGAGTTTACTTTTGTATACGGAGTTAGAGAGTGTTCTAATTTCATTCTTTTACATGTAGCTGCCCAGTTTTCCCAGCACCACTTATTGAAGAGGCCGTCTTTTCTCCATTGTATATTCTGGCCTCCTTTATCAAAGATAAGGTGACCATATGTGCATGGGTTTATCTCTGGGCTTTCTATCCTATTCCATTGATCTATATTTCTGCTTCTGTGCCAGTACCATACTGTGTTGATTACTGTAGCTTTGTAGTATAGTCTGAAGTCCAGGAGCCTGATTCCTCCAGCTCTGTTTTTTGTTCTCAGGATTGCTTTGGCTATTCAGGGTCTTTTGTGTTTCCACACAAATTGTGAAATTTTTTTTTCTAGTTCTGTGAAAAACGCCATTGGTAGTTTGATAGAGATTGCACTGAGTCTGTAGATTGCTTTTGGTAGTATAGTCATTTTCACAGTGTTGATTCTTCCAGTCCAATAACATGGTATATCTCTCCATGTGTTTGTATCATCTTTAATCTCTTTATCAATGTCTTATAGTTTTCTGCATACAGGTCTTTTGTCTCCTTAGGTAGGATTATTCCTAGGTATTTTATTCTTTTTGTTGCAATGGTAAATGGGAGTGTTTCCTTAATTTCTCTTTCAGATTTTTCATCATTAGTGTATAGGAATGCAAGAGATTTCTGTACATTAATATTGTATCCTGCTACTTTACCACATTCATTGATTAGCTCTAGTAGTTTTCTGGTAGCATCTTTAGGATTCTCTATGTATAGTATCATGTCATCTGCAAACAGTGACAGTTTTGCTTCTTGTTTTCCAATTTGGATTCCTTTTATTTCCTTTTCTTCTCTGATGGCTGTGGCTAAAACTTCCAAAGCTATGTTGAATAATAGTGGTGAGAGTGGGCACCTTGTTTTGTTCCTGATCTTAGTGGAAATGGTTTCAGTTTTTCACCATTGAGAATGATGTTGGCTGTGAGTTTGTCATATATGGCCTTTATTATGTTGAGGTAAGTTACCTCCTATGCCTACTTTCTGGACGGTTTTTTATCATAAATGGGTGTTGAATTTTGTTGAAAGTTTTTTCTGCATCTATTGAGATGATCCTATGGTTTTTCTCCTTCAATTTGTTAATATGGTTTATCACATTGATTGATTTGTGTATATTGAAGAATCCTTGCATTCCTGGAATAAACCCCACTTGATCATGGTGTATGATCCTTTTAATGTGCTGTTGGATTCTGTTTGCTAGGGTTTTGTTGAGAATTTTTGCATCTATGTTCATCAGTGATATTGGCCTGTAGTTTTCTTTTTTTGTGACATCTTTGTCTGCTTTTGGTATCAGGATGATGGTGGCCTCATAGAATGAGTTTGACAGTGTTCCTCCCTCTGCTATATTTTGGAAGAGTTTGAGAAGGTGTTTGATAGAATTTGCCTGTGAAGCCATCTGGAGATTTTTAATCACAGTTTCAATTTCAGTGCTTGTGATTGGTCTGTTTATATTTTTGATTTCTTCCTGGTTCAGTTTTGGAAGGTTGTGCTTTTCTAAGAATTTGTCCGTTTCTTCCAGGTTGTCCATTTTATTGGGATATGGTTGCTTGTATTAATCTCTCATGATCCTTTGTATTTCTACAGTGTAAGTTGTTAACTTCTCCTTTTTCATTTCTAATTCTATTGATTTGAGTCTTCTCCCTTTTTTTTCTTGATGAGTCTGGCTAATGGTTTATCAATTTTGTTTATCTTCTCAAAGAACCAGCTTTTAGTCTTATTGATCTTTGCTATTGTTTTCATCATTTCTTTTTCATTTCTTTTGGATCTGATCTTTATGATTTCTCTCCTTCTCCTAATTTTGGGGATTTTTGTTCTTCTTTCTCTGATTGCTTTAGGTGTAAGGTTAGGTTGTTTATTTGAGATTTTTCTTGTGTCTTGAGGTAGGATTGTATTGCTATAAACTTCCCTTAGAGCTGCTTTTGCTCCATCCCATAGGTTTTGGGTCATTGTGTTTTCATTGTCATTTGTTTCTAGGTATGTTTTGATTTCCTCTTTGATTTCTTCAGTGATCTGTAGCTTATTTAGTAGTGTAGTGTTCAGCGTCCTTGTGTTTGTAATTTTTTCATATTTTTATCCTGTAATTGATATCTAGTCTCATAGTGTTGTAGTCAGAAAAGGTACTTGATACGATTTCAGTTTTCTTAAATTTGCCAAGGCTTGATTTGTGACCCAAGATATGATCTATCCTGGAGAATGTTCCATGAACACTTGAGAAGAAATTGTATTCTGTTTTTTTTGGATGGAATGTCCTATAAATATCAATTAAGTCCATCTTGTTTAATGTATCATGAAAGCTTGTGTTTCCTTATTTATTTTCATTTTGGATGATCTGTCCATTGGTGAAAATGGGGTGTTAATGTCCCATACTATGATTGTGTTACTGTCGACTTCCCCTTTTATGGCTGTTAGTATTTGCCTTATGTATTGAGGTGCTCGTATGTTGGGTGCATAAATATTTACAATTGTTATATCTTCTTCTTAGATTGATCCCTTGATCATTATGTAGTGTCCTTCTTTGTCTCTTGTAGTAGTCTTTATTTTAAAGTCTGTTTTGTCTGATATGAGAAGTGCTACTCCAGCTTTCTTTTGATTTCCATTTGCATGGAATATCTTTTTCCATCCCCTCACTTTCAGTCTATATCTGTCCCTAGGTGTGAAGTGGGTCTTTTGTAGACAGCATATATACGGGTCTTGTTTTTGTATCCATTCAGCCAGTCTATGTCTTTTGGCTAGAGCATTTAATCCATTTACATTTAAGGTAGTTATTGATATGTATGTTCCTATTACCATTTTCTTAATTGTTTTGGGTTTGTTATTGTAGGTCTTTTCCTTCTCTTGTGTTTCCTGCCTAGAGAAGTTCCTTTAGCATTTTTGGTAAAGGTGCTTTGGTGGTTTTGAATTGTCTTATCTTTTGCTTGTCTGTAAAGTTTTTACTTTCTCCATCGAATCTGAATGAGATCCTTGCTGGGTTGTAGATTTTTCCCTTTCATCACTTTAAATATGTGCTGCCACTCCCTCTGGCTTGCAGAGTTTCTGCTGAGAGATCAGCTCTTAACCTTATGGGGATTCCCTTGTATATTATTTGTTGCTTTTCCCTTGCTGCTTTTAATATTTTTTCCTTGTATTTAATTTTTGATAGTTGATTAATATGTGTCTTGGCATGTTTTTCCCTGGATTTATCCTGTATGGGGCTCTCTGTTCTTCCTGGATTTGATTGAGTATTTCCTTTCCCATGTTCGGGAAGTTTTCAAATATAATGTCTTCAAATATTTTCTCAGACACTTTCTTTTTTTTTTTTTTTTTGCGGTACGTGGGCCTCTCACTGTTGTGGCCTCTCCCGTTGTGGAGCACAGGCTCCGGACGCGCAGGCTCAGCGGCCATGGCTCACGGGCCCAGCTGCTCCGCGGCATGTGGGATCTTCCCGGACCGGGGCATGAACCCGTGTCCCCTGCATTGGCAGGTGGACTCTCAACCACTGCGCCACCAGGGAAGCCCTCAGACACTTTCTTTTTCTCTTCTTCTTCTGGGACCCCGTACTTTGAATGTTGGTGTGCTTAATGTTGTCCCAGAGGTCTCTGAGACTGTCCTCCATTCTTTTCATTCTTTTTTCTTCTTTTTTTTTTTAAATTTTAATGTTTTTTTTTTTTTTTTTTGCGGTACGCGGGCCTCTCACTGTTGTGGCCTCTCCCGTTGCGAAGCACAGGCTCCGGACGCGCAGGCTTAGCAGCCATGGCTCACAGGCCTAGCTGCTCTGCGGCATGTGGGACCTTCCCGGACCGGGGCACGGACCCATGTCCCCTGCATCGGCAGGCGGACTCTCAGCCACTGCGCCACCAGGGAAGCCCCATTCTTTTTCTTTATTCTGCTCTGCGGTAGTTATTTCCATTCTTTTGTCTTCCAGGTCACTTATCCGTTTTTCTGCCTCAGTTATTCTGTTCTTGATTCCTTCTAGAGAACTTGTAATTTCATTTATTGTGTTGTTCATTAGTGTTTGTTTGCTCTTTAGTTCTTCTAGGTCCTTGTTAAACATTTCTTGTATTTTCTCCATTCTATTTCCAAGGTTTGGAACTTTACTATCGTTACTCTGAATTATTTCGGAGGTAGACTGCCTATTTCTGCTTCATTTGTTTGGTCTGGTGGGTTTTTACATTGCTCCTTCATCTGCTGCATATTTCTCTGTCTTCTCATTTTGTTTAACGTACTGTGTTTGCGGTCTCTTCTTTGCAGGCTGCATGTTCATAGTTCCTGTTGTTTTTGATGTCTGCACCCAGTGGGTGAGGTTGGTTCAGTGGCTTGTGTAGGCTTCTTTGTGGAGGAGACTGGTGCCTGTGTTCTGGTGGGTGGGGTGGATCTTATCTTTCTGGTGGGCATGGACTCAGCTGGTTGTGTGTTTTGGGGTGTCTGTGAAGTTACTATGACTTTAGATAGCCTCTCTGCTAATGGTTGGGTTTGTGTTTCTGTCTTGCTAGTTGTTTGGCATAGGGTGTCCAGCACTGGAGCTTGCTGGCCATTGTGTGTAGCTGGGTCTTAGCGTTGAGATGGAGATCTCTGGGAGATCTCTTGCCAATTGATATTATGTGGGCCTGGGAGGTCTCTGGTGGATCAGTGTTCTGAACTTGTCTCTCCTACCTCAGAGGCTCAGGCCTGACACCAGACTGGAGCACTAAGACCCTGCTAGCCACACAGCTGCTAGTGTTGGATGGGCTGCTGCAGAGGTGGGGGGTGTCTATGGCTCACCATGGGGACAAGGACACTTGTTCAATAAACTTTATGTTGAAAGTGTCAGTATGTAACCATGGGCTCTCCGTTCTGATTTGATTCTTTAGAGGCAGCTTTGTAGTTACAATGGAGATATATGATAGATAGTGAGAAAGAGAAGAAAACTGATATAGATAGATACATAGGTAGATAGAGAATGAGCTAAACATTCTCAGTAACACTCATAAAGAACTGTAAATACATAGCTCCTTTTACTTTAGCCAAAAGAAGTATCAAGAAAGGCTGTAGGGTAGTACCTATAGCTGTTAAAAAAAAAAGTGTTTGAGTAAGTGGTTGCATTTCATAGAATGGTGCAAAAGCACAGTATAATCCACAACAGAAATAGAAGTACTGGAGAAGAATCAATAGGAACTGATGGACCTAAGAAGTGAATGAGCAAATGAACCTAACAGCCCACAGCTGATACAGAATGAAATGCCCAGGTTGATCTGAACCAAGAGAACCAAGACCAGTACCAGACCTCAGGCAGAGTCGGAGCCCCAGGATAAAGGATTGTCTGTGTTGCCTAAAGGCTTAGTACCTGGTCCCTCTAAATATACATTATCCTTATCACTGGGTTGTAAAAGCCTTTGTTTTACTGGATACTATTCTAAGCAGTTTATACACGAGTTAGCCTCACAGCCACCCTCTAAAGTATACAAGCTATTATCATCCTCATAAGTTTCTTGCCCAAGACCTGGTTTGTCTGCTTCTTGAGCTCATGTTCTCCATCTAGCTGTTCTGCAGCTTATGTTGAAATTATGCTTCAGTGTGTCTGTTTCTATGGTTTCATCTCTGATGCTGTCTCTTTTGACTTTATCAAACCTGTTTTATCTCTCAGAGGTCTGAATTAAAGGGCCTGTGGTTGATGTGAGAGGAAATATTTGAACCCGGGTAGATAGCCACCTGGTTGTCGTTCCTTAAAGTCAGGTGGTCCTGCCGATGCCATAGTTACTCTGTGCCCATAGAAGGTACTAATTGTGATGGGGTCAGTCAAGAAGTATGAACTGAATTATTATTTTAAAAAAACTTTTATATGGATTGAGTCTTCCTTGAATGATTAGGAGAAACAGTGACTGTTGAGGGAATCAGGTGCTTCAGGGGAGGATTGATAAAGCTAAGTGGATCGATTTGGCCTTTGTGTTTCAATAAGTAAAACCCCACTTTCCCTAAACTAGAATCAGTATTGGAGAGAGGAATGATAAGTAAAGATGATCTCTCAGTTCCCTGTGACTTGCTGTTGCAACAATTCTCAAAGCTCAGTTTTCCTTAAGCAATATGAAGAAAGAGTTTGGTCCAGGGTAACTAGGAGAAAACACGTCTTTCAACCGTATGGGCAGGCAGTGTACATGGAGTCCCTGGAGTCCATCCAAATAATCTTCCATCAGAGGGTAGAAAAGAACCATTGTTCATGAGGGTTCAAATCATGGAAATTGTTCAACTCTTATAGGCTGTGCTCCTACAATATTACAAAGGTTCTTTGTTAAATTATCAAATTACATCCAAGTATCAATAACAGTTATTATGCTACGAGTGGTCTTTGCTGGTCTTTGGATATACATTTCCCCCCAACATCTTACCTATTGAATTCTTTGTGACTCTAGTATTCAGAATTTGATTATCTAAAATGAAAGTCTTCCAGTTTTGCTTGATCCCTCATTCAGAGGCCTCCCTCTTTCTGAGGTCTCCCTCATTCTGAACTCCCATAGTATTTTACTTCTTCTTTGGCAATTACTTCTTGTATTATATTTATTTGTGTAAGTATCTGTGAGAGTATCAGTTGTGTCTCATTCATCTTGATATCCCCCATAATGCTTAATATCAAGTTCAATAAATGGTTGGTAAATGAACTGAACATGAAAAAAAATCCTTTGGTAGTGAAATACAGACAATGTAGTTTACTTTATGTCTTCTTAGCAGTTTCTTTACATACTCCATCAGTCCCTAGTGTATTTTTGTGGCTTTTTCCAAAATCCCCTTGCTGTTAGTTCTTTAATTTTTAATAACCCTCTTTCCCTCATGGCCAGGAATCTTTAAAGCCAGTGTTGGTGTAACCAACTGATTTTCCTTTCATAATTCCTATGACATTTCTTAGCTACTTATGGGTGCCATCAATTTATAAGTGGTATCTACAAGGCCAAGTCAGTTTATTTCCCTCTAGGTGCTATGCCTAAAATTTGAATACATGCTATCATAGCAACTTGGATGCCAGATTAAAGTAATTGGTCCAAGCATTCAGGTATCCTACAGGTGCAGATAACTGATTAATAGGTCATGCTCTATGACTTATGGCAGTTATATAAATTCCCCTGTAAATTATAAGAATAAATAAATAATTTTAATATATGATAATTTAGTAAAAATTTATAGAATATTATATATAGTAGGTTTGTGAGGTAGCTCTGTGAAACCTTTAACTACTATTAAACCCTCCTTTCCTGCCATCATATAAGTCAAAATCAACCTTAAATCCTCTTTTCTTAGATTTTAAAACAACACATCGATTGTTACTTAGCTCTAGCTCTGACATTAGTGCTTCACAGTAGCTCTGCATCCTTTTGTACATGTTTTCATGTGTACCAACACTAGCACTCTGGGTTACAAATAACTGAAAGTCAACTTGAAGTCACTAAGGAAAAAATGGGATTTATTGGGAGGATAATGTGACAGAATAGAAACAAGAACTTGACAGCCACGCTTTAGAAAGTCAGGCAACCAGGCAGTTGGTCCTCAAGGGCAGGGACCAAGGGACCCCATGTTATCTGTGCTGTCTTTCTTACCCTCATCTTTACTCTTAGTACTTGGTAGTTCAAGATCCCTGTCCGGTTTCTCTACAGAGCTAGAGACATTTGCTTCTAAGCTGGTGTTTTCTCTGTTTTGCCACTCTCAGGGGTGCAGAGGTGGGGTGCAATTCTGGTTGGAAAAGTCCCAGGGAATGACTGGTCTACGTTGGATCCCTTGTCTGCTCCTAGACAGGGCTCAGCCCTCCTAGACTGTGGTGGATGGCATCAGGGGAGGACTCATTCCAGGCAAAGAGAAAAGATGTGCGGACCATTCAGAACAATTGGTGCTGCTTCTTTTTAGAAACAGGAACCTATCTTATTTTAATAACCACTCAAGAAAAACATTTCACTAGGAGTAGTAGAAAGGATTCAACCAATATTTGCATGCTGCTGTTGTCACTGTTTTACTGGATACAAAATGAGTGCAGGGGGAAGTTAAAGCATTTCAGAGTTGTTAATATCCCTGTTACTTATGCATTTTTGCAGCAAACCTCATCCTCTGTTGCACCAGTGAGATTGGACTAGTTATATGGTCACATGATGATTCTTCCTTAGACAAATGATCACTTTGGTTTGCTTTCTCTTCTTCGAGGGTGGTGTCCATGTGGTTTCAGAATTATCTAAACTATAGCTGTATTGGCTTGAAATGGCAAATACTAAGACATTTTCTACCGGAAAGTTAATTAGATTACATAGGAGCACATATTTTCATTTTAATTGTGAGTTTCTTCAGTTGGTTATCTTTTCATTGTCATGAGTGTTTATTGTTGAGTGTACAGCATTGTTATCCATTCTTTCCCATGGTCCAGCATCCTATTTCATTTTATTTCTTAAGTGTGTAGATGAGACAAAGGGAGCAAATTACTTAATGAATACTTTTTGTGTTAATATTTTAAAGTACTTACTAGATCAGTGGTAGGGTATTTCTAGATTTAAAAATGCCAAACATAATTTAAAAAAAAGTATTCATTAAAGTTGTTTCTGTATGTCTATTTGGCAAGCTCTTTTAAGAAAGTTTTCTTCCTTTTGGGATTTTTCTGATTTTCTAACCAAGTGAAATTTTAGAAAGCTGGGATAAAGTCCCTAAAAGCAATAAAGCTGACTTATAACCCTGAACTAGAAAACTTGTTCTCTTCTTTTTATGGTTAACTAAAAAACTTGGAGAAGTTAAAAAAAAAAAGAGAGAGACTTAGCTCCTTAAGAAGCTTCAGATAATCATGGATTTGTAGTCTCTGTCCTTAGTGGAATCTTGACATCATGAAGAGAGAAAACCCTCACATCTTTTCTCAGTGCCTTTGCCTTTCTTCTTGCTGCTACCTGAGGATTTTGTGTCGGCCGCTGAAATCTTGTAATTTAATTCACATTTGTCAGAACATATACGTTGCACATGTTTGGAACTCTCTGATGCTGTCCTTTTGTGAATGCGGTCATGATAAAATCTCTTTTACGCCATTTCACACCACATCAAAATCCTGTTACGTTTCTGCTTGTATGTTAATAGAAAAAACTATACTGGGCCATGTAAATGCCCATGCTTTTTATATATCACCTTAATAATTATTGAGTACATAAATGTGTATGTATATGTATGTAGAAGCCATGTAATATATGTTTTAGTGCAAATACACGTCTTATGTGACAGGGATTGGAAAAGGAGAAGCAAAGACTGAGATGCAACAGGTTGTTACCCAGGGTAATTCAAGACACACAACCAGGAAACACAACATACAGGAAGGAAGAAAATTGTTCCCTAAAAAGAATTAGGCTGAAACCTTGAACAGAAGCAGAACTGTGATCAGATATCCGATTTTTGGAATATAGGCAAAAATAAGGCCTGTCTTTTAATTATTGTAACCTGCATCTATCTGTTTCTGTTCTTAGATTCCTGATTCTCAACCTTCCATGCCACTTTTTAACAAACACAATCTAAAGCTCCCCTGCTCTATTTTTGGACTTTTAATTTCCAACCTAGAATGAAGTTCATAACTGAACTTTTTTCACCTGGACATGTTTTCTGCAATTCACAGGGATCAGCACAGGATTAATCTCTAGCCAAGAAACATTAATAGTGCATCTGTTGTATGCAGGACCTAATATCAGCACTGTAGGGAATGCAGAGATGAAGAGGATATGGCCTGTGTGGGTGTGTTTGTAAGGATTTTTTTTTTTTTATTAGTGCTCTGGATGCATGGGTTTTGAATGGTCTGCCCTCAGTCTTATTTTCCCAGTAAATAACCTTGCTTTCAGGGTGCAATTTAATAGAATGCAACGTTTTTCAGGAACAAATATATTGGTTGATAGAATTATTCATATTTACTGATAAAATTAGTTCATTTTTTTCCCTCCAGAATCTAGAAAACACTGAAAATTGTGTAATGTTAAGAAGAAAATCCCAAAGTTTCCATGAAATACCATGAATGACATGTGGATGTTTTTGGTATGTGGTTAAGAAATGGCTTTTAAACATTCAATTCAAACTCCTCCAGAATTTCACAGTGTTTTGAAAAATTTGTTTTTTAATTGAAGTATAGTTGGTATACAATGTTGTGTTAGTTTCAGGTGTACAGCAAAGTGATGCAGTTATACATACATATATATCGATTTTTTTCAGATTCTTTTCCTTTATAGGTTATTACAAAATATTGAATATAGTTCCCCATGACATGCAGTAGGTCCTTGTTGGTTATCTATTTTATATATAATAGTGTATATATGTTAATCCCAAACTCCTAATTTATCCCTCCCCATCTTCCCCTTTGGTAACCATAAGTTTGTTTTCTATGTCTGTGGGTCTATTTCTGTTTTGTATATAAGTTCATTTGTTTTTCAGATTCCACACATAAGCAGTATCATATGATATTTGTCTTTGTCTGGCTTACTTCACTTAGTATGATCATCTTGAGGTCCATCAGTGTTACTGCAAATGCATTATTTCATTCTTTTTTATGGCTGAGTAGTATTCCATTATATATATATATATATATATATATATATATATATATATATATGTATGTATATCACATCTTCTTTATCCATTCATCTGTTGATGGACATTTAGGTTGCTCCCATGTCTTGGCTATTGTAAATAGTGCTGCAGTGAACATTGGGGTGCATGTGTCTTTTTGAATTATGTTTTTCTCTGGATATATGCCCAGGAGTGGGATTGCAGGATCATATGGTAGCTTTGTTTTTAGTTTTTTTAAGGAACCTCCAAACTGTTTTCTATAGTGGCTGTACCAATTTATATTCCTACCAACAATGTAGTAGGGTTCCTTTTTCTCTGCGCCCCCTCCAACATTTATTATTTGTAGACTCTTTGATGTTGGCCATTTTGACTGGTGTGAGGTGATACCTCATTGTAGTTTTGATTTGCATTTCTCTAATAATTAGTGATGTTGAACATCTTTTCATGTGCCTTTTGGCTATCCATCCATATGTCTTCTTTGGAGAAATGTCTGTTTAGATCTTCTGCCCATTTTTTGATTGGGTTGTTTGGGTTTTTTGATACTGAGTTGTATGAGCTGTTGTAAATTTTGGATATTAATCCCTTGTCAGTCACATCATTTGAGAAAGCATTTTAAGTGAATAACATTTCTCTGAATATATGGGAATGTAAGTAATGACTGACACCAGCGGAGAAAAATTAAGTCAAAATTTTTAGGGCTTATTAAAAAATTAGGGTTTAGGTTTACTAAAACATTATGAATATTTAAAAATCAATCATAATGTAAACATATCACTGTAAAAGTTTACAATCAGAAGAAATTGCTAGGGTTACATGGAACTGTTATAATTTGAAATTGAACCTCAGGGAAATTTCAATCTTTATCACTTTCCAAAATAAAATAAAATATATTCCCTCCTTTAGACTTAAAGATTTAATGAAATTAATTCATAACATAGGTGACTTACTGTATTAAATGTATATGTATAAAGTAGCCTTTTCTCTTACCCCTTTCCTAATCTTTGAAAAGTTTTCTTATTTAATGTTTTCTTGTCTTTTTTCAGTTAAAAAAAAAAAGAAAGAGCCCTTCTCTATCCCTTTTTCCAAGTACTTTTTTCTCCAGGTTTAGTTTTCTTTGGCCCCATCTGTCTGTGAAGGTCAGACATCTGGCAGCCTCATATGTCTGAGATAGCTCCATGTAGGTTGATAGGAAACAAAGGGTTTCTGCACAGATGAGAAGTACCACAAAGCCTATATGGTAAAGCCATGGTCACTGGTTGCCTAGGCTAGTATTTCTCCACTCAGGAGAAAGTTCCTAGTTCTGCTTTGAACCCACCATTTGACTCAGACCTTTATTCACACAGTCTTCTAATCAGCCTATTTATCTATGTCGCCCAGGACAGGGATGGTTGAAGAAGCTGTGGCAAGACTGAGAAGGGTGTGGTGGTGTTAGAAAGAAGTGGCACATTTACAGCCTTAAGAAGGAAAGACTGAAGGCAAAGAGAGGCTGGACCACCACAATGAAGCGGAGGAACTCACATATGTTGGTTATTGAGATTAGGAGACAGTGGTCCTGTATACCCGCCTTTAGACCCTCATCGTTGTCACTGATATTTGTAATTGACTCCATCATCAATTGAAGATTAGATGTTGTTTATTATAAGCCATTTAAAATGTCAGAGAAGTGCATAATACTTTTTAGAATTAAAAAAATTTATAAAAGCAGGCATTTCAAGGGATCAAGTTTTGTTTACTTGCAAAAATGACCGAAGTAGATGTTAGTATCTAGTATTTTTGTCAGTTTCTTTCCCATCTTCTCTATATCCACTGAGATCGTGTTTTTACAAAAGACTTTTTGTCTCTTCTCTTTGAAGATGGACCCCTTATTTTAATCTCTACTATTGTTCTTCTGTGTTGTGGTTTTATATACATCTCAATGTCCCCTAATAAAGATATTCTTTTTTTTTTAAATTTATTTATTTAATTTTTTTATTTTCAGCTGCGTTGGGTCTTTGTTGCTGTGCACGGGCTTCCTCTAGTTGCAGCGAGTGGCGGCTACTCTTTATTGTGGTGTGTGGGCTTCTCATTGTGGTGGCTTCTCTTGTTGCAGAGCATGGGTTCTAGGTGCACGGGCTTCAGTAGTTGTGGCACGCAGGCTCAGTAGTTGTGGCTTGTGGGCTGTAAAGCGCAGGCTCAGTAGTTGTGGCGCACATGCCTAGTTGCTCCGTGGCATGTGGGATCTTCCCGGACCAGGGCTTGAACCCATATGCCCTGCATTGGCAGGTGGATTCTCAACCACTGTACCACCAGGGAACCCCAAGATATTCTTAATAGCAGTAGATGGCAAAGCTTCTAAGACATGAACATAGTGATTATTTCCCACAGCTTCACCCTCAGCCTCTATCTTTACTTCTGTCCTATGGTCAAACTTCTTGTATAATTCTATACATTTGTCAACACTGTTTTTTACCCACACATTCTTCTCACACATCTCTCAAGCTCCCCATCCACTTCCACTCTACAGGAGCCCACAGAATTTGTTTGAGCTACTATCATCAGCAGATCCTCCTAATATTTATGTATATAACAAGTACTGAGCTTTTGTGTTGCAGAAAAAAATAAAGTTCAGTATCTTCCCAGTGGCATTCAAAAGGATGAAAGTGAAGATGGTTTGGAAATAGGGGATGTGGGAGATGATTCCCTTAAACCAATTACCATGTGAAAGGAAAGTGCTTTTCCTTGAGATTTCTGATTATAAGTGTGCACCTAGTCCTGGGAGCTAAAGGAATATTTGACACCGTAGTTACCTCTTCTTGTACTTAATTTCTTAATTAAATGAATATCTATGAGGTCATATTTCATGCCTGACTTTTTTGATTTCTTGCCTAATGTATTTTTCAGTTGTATCCTTATGTCTTAATCTAATTTGTGTCCTTTTGTGATTCTGTTCTCTAAGGATAGGAAATAACTTTAAGCAAGGATGAATTGTAGATCAACCACTCTCCTGTAGGGGTCGCTATGAGAGTAGCAATTTGGCATCCTTCCTTGCCACCCAGCACCGTGTGGTATGACTTGACACAATTAGCCTAAGGATTGTGAGTTCTGGTTTGTGTTGATATTTTACTTTTGAGGGTGACATAAGCTCTAACTCGCCCATCAAGAATTCTGCAGGCTCATAACTATGTATGTTATCACTTTGGTTCCGTAAATGCTACACCTGTGCTTTTTTTTTTTAACCTCACGTATTTGGTGCATGGTTATTTTAGAGTTCTCATCATGCCCCATTTGCATATGAGAAATCTATGCACATAGACATATTAAACCATTTTAGTGGCTTTGCAGCACGGATGATGGTATCCTAAACTTCGCCTTCTATAGGACCTCGGATTACTGTTTAATGGGGTTGTCACTCAAGACACTTACTGGCTTTCACCAGTGCTTTTAAAAAATTGAATTGAGCATGATGAGGTGCATCCCCTTGATTAAATGTTTTTCCTCCTATGCAATCACCATTAGCTGTTTGGCTCCCATTCTGTATTCTTTGAAGCAGCCCTGCATTACAAATCAATATCTTTCTGAAGGGACAGTGTGTCGTGAATTGCCTGGACAGCATATGCATGGTTACTTTGGCTGCAATGTTGCTGCAGAGCCCAGTTACACTGCCTTCCTGGGAACTCCAGAGGCAAGTCCATCGTGTTTGGAGGAAAAAAAAAAGATTCTTTTGGGAAAAAATTGAACTGTTAAAGCTATTGATACTGAATGTTAGCATGTCCTTTGTGTTCTTCTGAACCATATTTGGTCTTATTCCATGGAGATTAGCTTCTGTAGGTGGTTTCTGGGTGAATTTTTTTTTTTTTTTTTTTTGCTTTTGCTTCCCCCTTTCTTGGTTGTAGTACGGCCGTACCATTTCAGCTTGCTAGTGCAGAAAGATGTGAATTCAGTTGCTGTATGGGCCTGGTCTGGTGCAAACACATTGCTAGAGACATGTTAAAGAGTTCCAGGTGATTCAAGCCTGAGAGAGACAACAGCAAAACGGTAAGACCGAGCATGCTTAAAATCAGAGCAGGGGTTTTAATTTGGAGCATCTCAGCAAGACTGAATCCTGACTCACTCATTTACAACTTGAAAAGGATTCATTTTGTGCATGTCATTTTACTCACCCCCTTCTATTTAACTGCCCAAAACGTCACAGATTGATCAAGGGGCTATTTAAACTAAAGATATGACAGGAGGTTACCCACGGAAGAGTCTCTTGAGGTTCCCGAGGCTGCTGCTTGTAGTTTGTAAACACCAGTAGCAGCGATAAGATGAAGAAAAGGTTTGCGACTGTGCTTCTTTGCCATAGCTGAATCTTATTTCTTCTGAGATTCGTCTTATTTATTATAGCTTAAAGAGATCTGACAGATTGTTTTGCCTGGCTATGCTTGGCCGAATGCCCTCTGAGTCAAGCCAGTGAAGGACGGGATACGACTTTTCTCATTTGGGTAAACTGATGTCCATGAATTAGCTGGACTGGCTCTGAGTGCAATAAACATCTCTAATATATTAGGGATCTGGGGCTTCCTCCCTGCTTCTCCCGCCCCCTCCCTTCTGGCACAGAAATGCACCTGCTTTAAGTGTGTGCTGCCTGGCAGAGGTCAGTGTGCTGGGATTTTGCATCATTACACCTGTAGTGGTTATGCTTTCATGTACGGAAGTGATAATCCTTGGTGCAGTTCTGCTTGAAGTGCTGACTCTAAGAGTGGACTGTTAGCGTTTTGTATGCTAATGGAGAACTCCTGCATGCATGGAGGACCGGGGCAGCAGACAGGCTCCTCCAAAATGATGCTTACCTGCTCGTGGAGAAGATAACAACTGGAGACAGAAATGTAAACCTTCATATCTGCAGAGGGTGAATTCCTTATTTCCTTTGTTAATGGGCACACTGTGTTGGGGTTGGAGGTGGCTGAAGTTGAAGGACATGTTTTAATACTGTTCAAAGTGAGACTACTATGTTACGTGGTCCTGGTGAGTTTATAAGGATCCATCTATTATATAGATACTGAATGTTAAGGATGTCAGCATTTGATTTCTATTTTTGCTTTAAAAATATTCTTCTTATGTATACTAGAACTGAGTACTTCGTGTAAAATGTAAATGATGTAGCTAGTGAATATTAGTTGAGAAAAGCATCAGTAACTTGATGTGGCATATTGGCCACAAGCCAGTTGTATATAATTTTGTGAAATAAGTGTTTTTAAGAAAGAACACCTGATTACTTGATAGGCTAATTGAGAGAAATATTGATAATGTTTGGGTTCACTAGAATTTTTTTGGAGGAGTGAAGGAGGCTTAAATATTTTTCTGTATTCACTCAACTATTTATTGTAAAGGTTGGACATTGATTTTAGGGAACGAATATTTGGATTTTCTTCCAAAGAGAGTTCAAATTTTCTTTTATTTTGACCATTTATTATTTCCTAAAAAATCAAGATGAACTATAAACTATTCTTTTCTATACTTCAATTGTTCCTTAAAAAAAAAACAAACTTTTTTTCTACTCAGAAGATGATGTGCCGTGTGTTTGCTGTTTCTTTTCCTGAGAGTGATGTTTCTGGCTATTTATATTTTTACCTTCACTTTGTGTAAGCTGTGAGGTTTATTTTTTTTCACCCTGTGACAAAAGGAGTTATACATTTGCAAAAAGTAAGTAATTTTTAAAAAGGGGTAGTAGAGCGGTAATATGACATTGATTTTACAGTCAGGTTTTTATTCCTCATTCTGCAAACATTTATCACTCATCTACACTAAGACATCATAAGATGTGCTGTGAAGGAAGTATAGATGAAATAGATACACTCCCTTCCCTGAAGGAGCTTAGATGTAGTAGCTTTGGTATTTTTCTCAGGAATATGCCCCATTATACTTTCTCATGAATAAGTAAATTTGATGCTTTTTATATTTTCCTCCTTAGGAGACTCCTTCCTCTATTTTCTTTTAATCATTTATTTATTAAACAAACATTTATGGAGAGGCTACTGTGTAACAGTAAGTAAAACAGAGCTGGTCCCTGTCCTCATAAAACTTACAATCTACTTATTTTTAAAATATTTCAAGAAGAATTTGGAGGCAAGTTTTTTTCATTTTGGGCAATTGTGAAACAGACACTATATGCTTTCCATTTTAAAAATTGTGGTATAAAATATACATAACACAGAATTTTCCATTTTAACCATTTTTAGGTATATAATTTATTGGCATAAGTACATTCACAGTGTTGGCTACCATCATCGCTGCCCACTTGCAGAACTTTTCATCATCCCTAATAGAAATTCTGTGTCCATTAAATGATAACTCCCCATTCTCCGTCTCCCCAGCCCCTGGTAATCTCTCCAGTCTACTTTCTGGGTCTAAGAATTTGCCTCTTCTTGGTATCTCATATCTTATCAAGTGGAATCATACAGTATTTGTCCTTTTCTGTTTGGTTTATTTCATTCAGCATGTTTTCAAGGTTCATCCATGTTGTACCATGTATCAGAATTTCATTCCTTTTTAATGTATGCCTTGATTTTTTTATATGGAAAAGACAGCAGTTCCCCACCCCCCCTTATGATTTCACTGAATCAAATTCCCATATGGACCTCTATGGACATCTAATAAATACGGATAATTTAGAGATACTAAAAATAAAAGCCTGGGGGGAAGGGCAAGGAATGAAGAATAGAAATGCACTGAGAGAATGATCTAAGGATGTATTCATTTGGATTCTTTACATGGGCTAGTCATTGAGCATGGTAATTGGGCTAGTTAGATTTTCATGTCAATTCTTTGCTTATAGAAAGCAGCTATCAGCTGAAATATTCAATGGAAGGCTGGACTGTAGCTTTTGTCGTTAACATTCAAATTTTACCCACTCTACTTCTAGTCTTTTACTTTATCTAACTTTATAAGCAAAGACTGATCATGTTGAAGTCCTCTTGCAGAATCAGAGACTCTTAGGACTGGGAGGTTTTTCAGCAATTGTGTTATCTAATTGGCTCATCTTCATTTCATTTGGCCAATTGGAGAGCGAGATTCCACTCAGTCTCCTGACGCCCACTGCAAGCCTTCTCTCACTCCCTACTGCTGTTTTCAGTGGACACTCAATCCCCAAATCCCAGGTATCCTCTGACTTAGAGGGGAGTGAGAGAGGGTATTAGCTTGATGCCGTCTTAAGCAGATTTCCATTGGATGAGGTAAGCCTGGCTTCATCAATATAGCATTCTCTTTCTCATATTTCTTCCTGATGCTGCTTTTAAATCCAGATGGTTTTCTGATAGAGATCCTTTTTAGAAAGCCAAGTTAAGGCCCTAGATGTCTGTCTATCTATCATTGACTGATTTGATGATTCTTAGATGGGATCAATCAGCAGCTTATATCCGCGCCTTTAACATAATATTCAGGAAACACAAACATATATGAGAAGAGGAAGATTCAACATGGCAGTGTCTAATGCCTGAGACTTCCCATCTTCCCCGTCAGCCTGTCCTTCTAAAGAAATCTTTTTGCTTTCTGCCCTTGCTCCACCCCCTAATACTTTGATGTTCAGGCTTGACTTTTGATATGAGGCTGATTGAGAGTCAGATTAGTCAAAAGCATGTTAAATTTACATGCTGGAAGTGGTGAGCAGGCAGGGAGGATGGGTCAGAAAACCTTAAAACACAGAGCAGTGATTTTGCTCAGTTTTAAAAATGCTTTTCTTTTGCATCAGGAGAAGAAAGAATGAGAGAAGTGTTGCAGATCAGGTCTCTGCTTTCCTTATTTCTCGCAGGATGTAAGTCCCAGGGGACATGTAAGGAAGACAGCCTGGTGGTCAAGAGCTTGGGCTTTGTAGTCAGAGTCTTGGAATAAATCCCGCTTCCTGTGCGAATTCTCTGTGTGGTCTTGGACATGTTACTTAACTCTTGTGTGCCTCAATTTAATCATCCGTAAGATTGGGATAATAATAATATCTCATGGGGTTGTTGTAGAGATTAATTGAGAAACTACTTATAAAATATTTTTAATAGTAACTCATATAATAAGAGCTCGATAATAGCTATCATCATCATTGTCTTGGTCATCTAGAAATCCTTAATTTCCATCTCTCTTTTCTATCAACTTATATCTTGCCCAAGATTCTTCTCCAGTTTGCTTGTTTATTGAGCATACATGACAATTTCTTAATATTATTGGGTTTGAGTGGATAAAAGGAGGGTGTGAAAGAATGCTCCAGTATTCTAGTTATCATCTGGCAAGTTTGGGAAGGATTATATGTTCTATAGACTTCCTCTTCGGCCCAACTGATACAAGTTTGCCCCAGTGGCTTATTCCACAGCTAAATGAGATCTTGCTAAAGATACAAAGATGACTGTGAAATGCTCCTGGAAGCACTGGGGTTTGTTTTCAGGTGGCAGACAAACAGCAGGGTATGTGTATCCCACTGTTCTGCTCTGTTCACCTTGGATATCTCAGTTAGGATTCACTATTGAATTTTCTCAGTCATAGAAAAGGTTCACAGAACCAGTCCTCATGGAAGCAGTTAGGACTTTATTATTAATGGATTTCTGTCAAATTTATTATCACTGAAATTTTAGCTCTTTACAGTAGGTGGACCAGTTGTTAAAGCTACATTGAAAGATACTTCCATTTTCTCCCCCACGTGTTCTTTGTTCCCTGTGTTTCTCTTCATAAGCTCTGTGTGGTTAGTGACCCATATATGATTCTCTGAAAATTTTAAGAGCTTCAAAAGTCAATCCTATATTGAGTGGTGCCCTATATTTTTCTGAATTCTTTGGTGGGGTTTGCATCTAGATTTATTTTATTAGAATAAAACTATTAAACTTTTAAACTTTCTAACATCACTCTTGACATTAATCACTAAGTTATTTTCCAAGCATTAGTAATGCAGTTAAATGTTATTAAAAAGATGGTTATTATAGGTGAGGAGATATAAGTTGTATTTATTTATATAACCATCTGTTTCAGAGTACGAAGAGAGTACACAATTTTATTTCTCCTTCGGGGAAGGAATTTAAAAATATTTACAATCTTTGTTTTTAAATGCTGTTCATGTGGTTACCAGGGGAAAGAAATTCAGGTCTTAACAGATCAGTCAGAACCTCCAGTAGTGTCTTCTTTACAAGTTTCCAGTTTTTAATGTTATTTTACCTTCTGGATGCTTTATCTTACATGAGGGACAGAACAGTGAGCTACAGATATTTGAAAGGCATAAACATGAAGGAAGAACTAGGCTACTTTAGTACAAAGAAGCTGTGGGTGGTGCAATGAAACTAGGAACAGAAAACAGAATTCAGAAGGCACCCGAGACTCTTGTTTGCACAGCCTCTGAGACATATGACAGTTTCTCTTGTTCTCATGGTGTTAAAAAAAAAAAAAAAAAAAGCCCTCAAACGCTAAGCATATGTGTACAGAAAGCATTCTGGACCATGTTATTGATTTTAAACATCTGTGAATCTGAGTTCAGCCTGATCTGTTTATTGGTTATTAGTGCTCTAATCGACGTTGTAAAATTGCCCCAGTTAATATTAGTCAGCTCCCCTCCCAGGTTATTTTGTACCTCTGCATGGTGTGGGGTCCTTTGAAAACACCCTGGTTTCTCCTTCTCAGGTAGGACCGATAACAAAACCTAATAAAAAGAAAAGCTATATTTAAACCTGTAAATTCTATGAGAGAGGGGGAAAAGTCCCTATTTGCAGGAACAGACTTGTTCTTTTCTAGAGCAAGAGCTATAAGGGAATGTTGTCTTGATGAAGAAACTAATTAGCCATGCAGTGTGAGCCACTTTCTGTAGCTCGAGTCTTCTGTTGTGTTGAGAATGGGGATTCCAGTTCCCCACTGCAGCTATGGGGATTTCGTAGGTTGGAATAGGCTTTTGCTTTGTGGAATCTCAACAAAGCTACTCCTGTACTGTGTGTGGGGATTCTCATGTCATGAGCCCCATTTCTGAGCCCCCTGGCTCTAAATGAGAGGGGAGGAAGTAATATAGATGTCGCTTCTAATATTTCACCTCCCAGTATGTTCATTGGGCTATATGATATGACTGCTATACTGACTCTCGTTTTTCCATGATGAAATTTTAACCAGCATATGATTATGGATGTCAAGTGAGAATGAGAAAATTCACACATCGTCTTCTTTTTCCCCTTGACTTCTTGGGGATATTTAGTAAGTTTTTAGTGGAAGCAGTGACTGAAAGAGGCCCAGAATTCCACAGAATTGCCCTGTCCTTCTGTTTGGGAGTAGTGGTTCGGGTCCTTGTCCAGACCAGGGTGGGAAATGTTCAGTTATGCCTCACAGGCAAAGGGCTTTTTCTTTTTTTTTTCCGCCCAAGGGAGGACCTGTTTTACAGTACATGGCACTCTTCATGCATGTAAGTTCCTTTTAAAATTTCATTTCTGGATCCTGAAGTGACTTCCTTTGACTTTTGTTTTTTTCAAAGCTACTACATAAACTCTGGTAAATAAAGAGTAAAGCAAAATTCTGGGTTCACTTCGCCTTAGAATAATTTTGTGGTCATTTTTTAAATAGATATGGTGGCCCATGGTAAAACAATGCTTCTGTATTAGAAACAAATAAAAGTTTCTATGCAGGAAGTAATGTTACATATGTTATTATAACCTATGTATAGTCTTCTTTCTCTACTCCTCACATACTCCAATCCCATTGCTTTTTAAAAAGTCCTGAATATATTGGGGGTAGCTTATTGGAAAATTTTATTTCAGAGTTCAAAATTATATTTAAAAATTATCTGAAATTACCGTGATCTTTTGTGGGAAGTTTGAGCAAAAATGCTACCCAAGGAATGTTGAAATGATTATCACTCATGTTGTACCCAGAGACAAACAAATTTTGCCTCTTTCACAATCTCAATTCTTTATTTGACCGTAGTAGTAGAATCTATTATTATTATAAGGTTTAGAGCACTGCACCTCAAACTTCAGTGTGCATACAAATCCCCTGGGATCTTGTTTAAATGCAGGTTCTGACTCAGTAGGACTGAGGTGAGGTGAGGGCTGTGATCCTGGGTGACGACTGTGCTGCCGCTCCAAAGGCAGTCAGGGGTTAAAGAATAATTCCTGATGAAATCCTGATCGCCCAAAATAACTACATTCCAAAAAACCTAAATAGGCCACAACTAACAACAGAGAGAGGGCATTTCAACCCTTACTGTGAGTGTTCATTAAACTTCATGTTAAATTTATCATTATGAAATCATGGAATTTTAATCAGCATATAATTATGGATGTCAAGTGGGAGTGAGAAAATTTCACATATCTTCTTCTTTCTTCCCTTACCTTTTTGGGCTAGTTACTTTTTCTTTTTCTTTTCTTTTTTTTTTTTTTTTTTTTTTCGGTACGCGGGCCTCTCACTGTTGTGGCCTCTCCCGTCGCAGAGCACAGGCTCCGGACGCGCAGGCCCAGTGGCCACGGCTCACGGGCCCCAGCCGCTCTGCGGCCTGTGGGATCTTCCCAGACTGGGGCACGAACCTGTGTCCCCTGCATCGGCAGGCGGACTCTCAACCACTGCGCCACCAGGGAAGCCCTGGGCTAGTTACTTTTTAGTGGAAGTAGTGTGAAATAAAGAACCTAGAGGTCAGTAAATATATGCATCTATCTATGCCAGCCTTTAAGCAAACTGTATCTCTTATATCTAAATCAAGTGTCTCATTATAACAGAAGGGAAAGCAACTAAATAAAATTATTTTAGTAATGCATATTAAAGTTTAAGCTCCTGGGAAGACCACCTAAATATTTCATAATAGAATCAGCAAAACAACCATCAAGTCTCTTGGTGATAAGCACTGAAGCCCAGTAAGGTTGTAACAAAACTACAGTCACTGAAGCGGCATAAAGGAATGTGATGTCCTCAAGAGTTCTCCATTCAGCTGTGTCCATTAGCTGATGGATTCAGGATTGAATGAAATTAGGTCAGACCCCAAAGAAACCAGTCAGTAGAAAAATAAGCATTTTAAAATTAAATCCCAGTAGTGGACATTGAATTCTGGTAAGTGGGAACAGCTGGTGAAGCCTTTTTGTTGACTGGAAAAGATCTCGGCTCAGAAGGCGCCTCATCGTTACGTAGTTTCTTAGGAGTCATTTTTGTAATGGCCCATGTTTAGTTAAAGGGGAAGGCTTATAATAAGGAAAACAATCCATCTTTGAGTAAATATTACCAGAGCACCCATTTTTGTGCTGCCACTTGAGCTTTGGGAACGTGAAAGAAATGGAAGACGTGGTTTCTGTGCTCTGGTGTTTACAGTCTGGTTGTGAAAATACAAATACGTGAGAAACAGAGCAAGACAAAGACCTCCTCCCACCCCAGCATATAAACCAAACGTATCAAAACGAACTCCACAGTAGCTTATACGAAAGCACATAAGACAGTGTATATTTAAGTGACGGGTTATGAGGTACAGTCTAAAAACGATGTAGTTCTTGGTGAGGGCTTTCTTGGTTGCGACAGTGACAGTGACATAGGGGCATGGCTGGCGTTTAGTAGACAGAACTAGTGTTGCCAGCGTCCCACAGTGTGACTGCTACCCCATGCTGCTCACGAATAATCCCTCAGTCAAAAGGCCCAGGATGCCATCACTGAGAGACAATGCCAGGATTTTAGAGTTAAGGAACACCCGCAGAGGCTGGAGCTCTCAGGAGAGGTGTTTATGGTGTGAACCTGACTGCCTCCTCTCTAAACCCTAAAATCCTAAGGCAAAGGGGAAGTAAAAGGAAGCACAAAGAAGTGAATTTATGTGTCTGGTCTTAGCTCTCTAGATGCTCTATTTAAAATCATTTACCAGCTGTAAGCCGCTGCCTGGAGTTTGTAATAGAACAGTTGAGCTTTGAAAGGCCTGAAGAGCTGTTTACTCCAGCTCTGTCATTTTACAGATGAAAAGACTGAGACCCAGAGAGTGGAAGTGACTTGTTCTGAGTCACTTAGTTCTGGCTTAATATGGGCCGCAGGCTTGCCCGTATATTCGCTGATGTTCTGAAGGTGATTTTAGGCAAGATGTTCGTTCTGATAAAACATAGCTGTAAGTAAAAGTACATTCAGGCATATGTCCCTTTATATACATAGACAACACGTTCTATTTTTTTGTTCCATGTAGCTCTTCACACTGCCACCTCTGTACACACACAGACACACACACACACGGGTGAGAAAAGAGAAGACTACAACCAAAGAGAGGACACCATACTTTTCGATCTTGCAGGTTTAGGTTAGAGATGAAGGCAGCTG
The DNA here is from genome assembly GCF_025265405.1 of Mesoplodon densirostris. Taxonomy (NCBI): domain Eukaryota; kingdom Metazoa; phylum Chordata; class Mammalia; order Artiodactyla; family Ziphiidae; genus Mesoplodon; species Mesoplodon densirostris. Next base: position 59,045,341 of record NC_082669.1, on the reverse strand, counting down.
TCATGGGTTATGATTCTAGTGGATTAGAAATTTCTCCTACCCTCGCCTCCTTCATTCACCTCTCCTACCAAAACACCTTGTCCACCTACCCCTGAAAGCTGAACTTCTTTTATAAGGGGTGGAGCTTTTTAATGCTATAATGCTTAAAGTTCAGATAACCCAGGGAGAGGTAATGCTCTGATTTAAGTGTTCACAAACTTGTAAATGACTGATGGTGGCTTTTTAATTGGGAGCAGATTTTGAGAGAAGATATTGAGTAAGAGAAAGCCGTCAGGCCCTCATCAGGTAACAGATGAGGGGAAAACAATTGTAAGAGGTTGTTTCAGTGTCAAGCATTTTGCTGATTTCAGTTTTTGCATTGGCCTGTCATGGATATTCCTTTCACGAATGGCAAAAGATCATGACTTAAACTGATTCCTGTTATGGTGTTTGCCTTCATGAAGAGGGTGCAGTGAAGACGTACAGAAGATCACACTCTGAATGCAGTGAAATGCCGATCACCAGAAAATGGTTGATTCAAAGGGACAATTTTCAGCCCTAATGAATTCGCGGGAAATGAGTGCCAACCCTAACTGAATTAAGTTGTGCTCTTTCAAATCCACTGCTGTGAGTTTGGGGGACAGTTGTCTGGATTTTACATAGCTCCAAGCTAAAACTGTAGGTCAAACTGTGACTTTTGGAGCCTCCAACACTGTTTGAATTGCTAACAATTTTTACTGAGTTTTGAGTCTGCCAGCTAATGTACAGACCCCTGTTAATGATGAGTGAACCAAAATAATTGATTCAGATGAACACCTAAATGTGTGGGTGCATCTCTAACCATGTTTGAAATTTTAGGTTCTGTTGAATTTACTGGAAAAAATAAAGGAACAGAAGTTTATGTTGGTATTTGTGATGATTTCCTATTTTTATCTGTTTTCAAGTACCATCAGACATCCCTGCTTTTGTAAATTTTGTCACTTCAGTTTCTAAATGGATCAAGGAAGTGTGAAAAAATGCCATCATAGAGAAAACATATCCTGTTTCCCGTTGATACTGTAATGTCTGTGCTTTTCAGGCAGTACTGCTACTATAGCTATTTATTGTGACTGGCTTGGTCCATGGCTTGGTGTAGGAGGAAGTCTATGGCTTGTTGTGCCCTGTGCAGAGGGCACTAACAAACTCTGTGTAAAGGACAGTGATAGCTGATGGTGAATGTCATGTCCAAGAGTATTCTGTGCCTGGGGCATCCACAGCTAGTGCCCACATCCTTAAAAATATATGTAGCTAATAAATGTAATTTTGGAAAACAATTTGTCTCAGTCTACTTAAGCACTGATGACTGACTTAATTAAATTCCCTTAATTTCAAATACTAATTTAGTGTGACTGATTATTTTAACATATTTCAGATACTTTAAACAAAGAAAACATGTACAAATATGATTATTGCACATAATATTACTACACTTACACTCATCCTATTTTAAAACACCAACACTGTGGGTTTAATTAATTTCATATTATTTCTATATTTCTTTTTATGCCTTCCTAGGGTTATAGATCTAATTAGTAGATTGCTTCCAGGGGTTTCACTAGTAATATTTTTGAATCTTCTTGGAGTTGTGTAATCTTTACAAATCCACAAGTAAAACAATGCCTTCTCCGAATAGCTGGGATTACAGGATCTGAGTTGTAGACTGTTGGGACCTTGGTTGATTTTTCCAAAGTGATTCAGATCTGAGTCATTGGTTAGCAGTCAAGTTGAATTTTCTATTTAAGGGTTAAATTTCACTTAGTTACTAAAATTTAACTTATTTCCAAAAAATGCATTCCACATTGACTTCACAATAAATTTTCTTTACAATCTGGTGTCTCTCCACTAAATGTATTCTTTGTAAGATGTTGCTTAGGCAACATCACATACCCTTTGTCTATTACTGTGTTATATTGACCTGGTCTGTTAGTGGAACATCCGTGTTGCTGTTCTTTCTACACTTGTGCTGTGTAGACCCCCTCTCCACAAGCTTTGAGCAATCATTCCTATTCTTGGTGCAATTCCTACTTTTTCTGGCACTACTTGGCTTACTCACAGTTCTATGTGTGAAAACCAACTATATATCCTCTTATATTCATCCTTCCATATAACTGCCATTTGTCGTTTATATTGACTTTTCTTTCTCAAAATCATAATGAACTCAGGGTCTTTCAATAACTCTCTTGTTCCATTTAACCATAATTTTATTTTCCTTTTGATGCTCAAATATGTAATCACAGTTTGGCCAGTAGGAATCCCTATAGCCAGATTCCTTTGTCCTTCTAGCATTGCCACTGACATTTTTGAAAGGATCCTAGTTTTCTGGTAACAGCTGGATATTTCACAGCTGTTTTGCTCTTCCTGCCCTGTGAACTGGAATCAGGTTACTTCCAAGGATTCCTCTTTTTTCATAGTGGAGAACTGGAACATAGACCAGAATCTAAGCACTGGGGGTACACATGAAAGTTAGCAGTGGATCAAAGGGCTACTATTGGGTGGTTGAAAAAGTCTGCCTCTTTGAGGTTATGGGTTCCTACTGATTTTTTTCCAATTTGACATACATGCTTTTGTCCTCTAGTTTTCTTATATTATGAGATTGTATCTGCACCGACCACAAGCATCTTGTTGTAGGAAGAAATATTCTATTTGGGGAGGGGAAATGTTTATTTAGATTGCTGACAGGTTGATGGAAAGATTCAAATGAAGACCTGGGCACTGGGGAGTAGCACCAGTGTATAATCTGTCTTCTAGAACCCTCTTTCATTGCTAGGACTCTAGTCAGCTCACTCTTCTCTTCACGTACCCTGTGCACTTCAATAATTTTATTCTATAGTATGCCAGAGATTGCAGCTAAGGGGAATGAGTGCCATTCGTACTTCACCTTGTCTGGATCCTTCCCCACACCCAACCCCTCCCTCTTCTCTTCAGGGTCTGACAAGCCCATGAGGTCAGTGAGGCTGCTTCCCCATAGCCTTATGAAGAGCCTGGAGTCTGCTTTCTGTGCTTTCTGCACAACCACATGTGCTTGTGGTTAACAGAGATGGCCAGATCATGTTTAAGTTGTTTGTCCCAAATATTGGAAACTTGAAACTTTTCCAGAACAGTCACTTTGCCCTATGTGGAAAACTCAAGTATAGATGACTTTCCTGGATGAAGATGCCTACATAAAGCAGGCCTGATACTGGTTTTATTCACACAAACCCAAGCGAAGTGGTGACCATAAATTGCGTATAAATTTAATTATGTGGAGAATTTGTTCGTGGGCTTTATAGTGCTGATGGAGTTATGTCGTACAGAAAGCTCTCAATATATGGTCATTTACTGATAGCAGTCCTAAGAATCATTGCTTATCTATCCTGGATCTGATACAGTGTATCAAATACAGAAAGTGGTATCTGCAACATGTTCCTAAGAACATTCTACTCAAATATCAGAGTGCTTTTAGCCAGTTTCAGTAAAGGTGAGTGTATTAGTTTTCAATTGGTGTGTAACACATCACCATGTACTTACTAGCTTATTATCTCACAGTTTCTACAGTTTAAAAGACTAGGCACGGCATAGCTGGTTTCTCTGCCCTAGGTCTCACTGGACTGAAATCAAGGTGTTGGTCTCACCTGGGGCCCAGGATCCTCTTACAAGCTCACTAGCTGTTGGCAGAACTCATTTTCTTGTGGCTGTAGGACAGTGGTCCTGTTTTCCAGCCAGTGACTACTCTCAGCCTTTAGAGGCTGCCCCCCATTTCTGTGCCATGTGGCCCCCATAGGAAGGTCACAGCATGAAATGTTGGCTTTCTTCCAGGCTAGCCAGATCACACCTCTGACTTTCTCTTCTGCGGTCAACTAGAGAAAATGCTCTGCTTTTAAAGAACTCACCTGATTAGGTCAGGCCCACCCAGGGTAAATCATCCATTTGCCATATCACATAATAGAATCATGGTGTGATACCTCAACATATTTACTCTCAAAGGGGAGGGGATATTCAAAAGCTGGACATTGGGTGTCATTGTAGAATTCTGCCTATCACAATGAACTTGTAGTTTAAAAATACTTTTATGATAGCATTTTATGAATAGATATGTTTATTATTTTTGTGTCAAAAGTGCTGGGTTTTTTAAAATAAATTTATTTTTATTTTATTTATTTTTGGCTGTGTTCAGTCTTCATTGCTGTGCACAAGCTTTCTCTAGTTGCAGCAAGGGGGGCTACTCTTCATTGCAGTGTGTGCGCTTCACATTGCAGTGGCTTCTCTCAGTAGTTGTGGCTCTTGGGCTCTAGAGCACAGGCTCAGTAGTTGTGGCACACTGGCTTAGTTGCTCCGCGACATGTGGAATCTTCCCGGACCAGGGCTCAAACCCGTGTCCCTTGCGTTGGCAGGCAGAATCTTAACCACTGAGCCACCAGGGAAGTCTCTGATTGGTTCCTTTGTTTTTTTTTCCTTTTCTCAGCCATACTTTATAGCTTCTGTGTACAAATATTGCACATATTTTGTCAGATTTATCACTAAATATTTTATATGGTTTGAAGCTGTTGTAAATTGTGTTTTTAAAATTTAAATTTCTGATTGTTGTTAGTATCTGGAAATACAAATGCTTTTTGTATATTGATCTTATATCTTGTACCCTTGATAAGCTTATTAATTCTAGTATTTTTTGGGGGGGTAGATTTCATTGGATTTTCAACATAGATGATAATGTCTTCTGTGAATAAAGTTGGTTTTATTTCTTCCTTTCCAATGTAGATTTTTTTTTTTTCTTGCCTTGTGGCATTGTCTAGAACTTGTAATACAATGTTGAGTCTACATAATGAGAGTCGACATCCTTGATTTGTTCCTGTACTTAGGAGAAAGGCATTCAGTTTAACAGTTACTGTGGGTTTAGAATCCAGGGCGCCTTAGCTGGGTGCCTGTGGCTCAGAGTGTTGTACGAGGTTCCAGTCAAGCAGGAGGCTGGGGCCGTGGTTGCATTGAAGGCTCAACTCTTGTGGTTGTTTGCAGTCCTCAGTCCTTCCATATATGTGCCTCTCCACAGAGCTGCCTCCTAACATGGTAGTTGGCTTTGGCTTGGGATAGTGATCTAAGAGAAAGGGAATAGGACTGAGAGTGTACCAGCACAGAAAACACAGTTTTTTTTATAATCTTTTCTCAGAAGTGATAGCCCATGATTTCTGCCATATTCTGTTTATTGGATGTAAGTCAACAAATAGAGCCCAAACTCAAGATCTGTGTACTAAGTAAGAATGTGACTATCTGGAAGTGGCTATCACTGGGAGCCATTTTAGAGATTGCCTGACATTGTATACTAAAATGGTGAATTACACATTTTAGAGTGTTAAGCCAACCTTGCATTCCTGGGATTAATACTACTTTTTCATGATTTATTATCCTTTTTATATATTATTGGATTCAATGTTTTAAAAATTGTCAATAATTTTTGCATCTTTATTCATGAGAGAAATTGATCTGTAGTTTTCTTCTAATGCTTTTGTCTGGTTTTGGTGTTGGAATGATGCTGGCTTCATATAGTGAGTGGGGAAGTAGCCCCTTCTCTTCAATATTTTGGAAGCATTTCTGTGGAATTGATGTTATTTTTTCCCTTAAATGTTTGGTTTACTTCACCAGTAATGTTGTCTGGCCCTGACATTTTCTTTGTGATAACATTTTTGGTTATACTTTAAATTTCTTTAATAGACATAGGCCTATTCAACTTATCTATTTCTTCTCAAGTGAGCTTGGGTTGTTTTCATCTTTCAAGGAATTTGCTTCATCTAAGTTGCTGAACTTATTGGCATAAAGTTGTTGATGATATCTGTAGAATCTGTAGTGATGTCATCTCTCTCATATCTGTTATTGGCAATATAAGTTCTTTACCTTTCTGCTCTTATCTGTCTGGCTAAAGGTGTATCCAGTTTTTTTTAATCTTTTCTGAAAACTAGCTTTCAGTTTTATTGATTTTCTTTATTGTTTTTCATTTTCTATTTCATTTATTTCCATAATGATACTTTTTCATCATTTTAATTCTCTGCTTATTTTAGGTTTTAATTTCTCTTCTTTTTCTACTAGTATTTTAAGGTGTAATCTTATTGATTTGAATTTTTTTCCACTGTATGCATTTACCATTATAAGTTTTTCTACAGCTAAAGTACTATTTAAGCTGTATCTGCCATTTTGATATTCTGTTTAACTATTTTCATTTAGTTCAAGATACTTTCTAATTCCCCTTTTGTATTGCTTAGTTTCCAAATATTTGCTGTCTTACTTATCTTTTAAACTACTTTTTTCCCTCTGGCTCCCTTTTAAGATATTCTCTTTATCACTGGTTTTAAGCAACTTGATTTTGATGTACCTACAGGTTATTTTCTTTGTATTTCTTGTGTTTAGGGTTCATTGACTCCTCAGGTTCATGTGTTTATATTTTATAGTTATAATTCAGTTGCCTCAGTGGTGTGGGTGGTTCTGTATCCATATCACATCTATTGCCTCTTGCTTTCACATCTGTGAGAGAAACACGTGAACTCTTGAGTGAAAATTGAGTGAAACACATCAGTGCATCTAATCTTGTGATAAATTGTTAGTTTTTGATCATGACTAGAGGACTCTGCCTTAAGTCTTTTAAAGATATCTTCAGCAATTTTGTGGTATGCTAAAAGGTGTGATGATATCCTTCTTATTTGATTTAATTAAAATTCAACCTATGCTTAGTAGTTGAGACACACTAATAGGACAGAGTTGATGCTTAATATTTAATTAAAAATTTTTTGTTTGTTTCAAAAACTTGAAAGAGCTTAATTTATTATGCATACTTTCCCACTTCAGTATTTTCAAAAATTACGTTATCAGACATGTTTATTATACAATTCAAACAATATAAGGATATGTAAAAAATAAGTGATCTTACCCTTTATCCGTTCAGTTCTACATATCTGGTGGTATCTTATGTTAACACTTTGGTGTGTTTCCTTCTATACCTTTCTATGTGCTCATACATACACATACAAATATCTATATCTATGTCTGTATGTATATTTGTATCTATATCTATTCATACACATACATTTCTTTCCGATATGGAATCATCTTATACATATTACTCAGACACTTCATATGTTTACTTTAACATAACAAAGTGAATCATGGTGTTTTCTTAGATACTTTCTGTTTTCCTGCCTTCTTAAATAAGGATGTGGAAACTTTTCACAAGAAAAAAAAACTTGAAAAGCAATTTCAGAGTTGTGTTTTCTCTAAACAGCATAATAAAGTTATCTTGCTTTACAGGCAAGCTAGAGGCCATAAAATTACTTAAAAAGAAAAACAAAGTCTCCAGAATACAGGGAGAATGAAAGAGTTAGAACGTAAAGTGGAAAACAAGGAGCAAAAGTCAGAGAGACTAAAATAAAATGAGAGAGGGGGGCAGACTATGCAGTAAGAGAATGAATGAAGTTGAGAAGGGAATCAGGGTTTAGTGGAGTAACATAAACAAAATAAAGTGAGAGAGTGGCATGGACATATATACACTACCAAATGTAAAACCGATAGCTAGTGGGAAGCAGCCGCATAGCACAGGGAGATCAGCTCGGTGCTTTGTGACCACCTAGAGGGGTGGGATTGGGGGGTGGGAGGGAGATGCAAGAGGGAGGAGATATGGGGATATATGTATACGTATAGCTGATTCACTTTGTTATAAAGCAGAAACTAACACACCATTGTAAAGCAATGATACTCCAATAAAGGTGTTAAAAAAGAAAGAAAAAAGAAAAAAACATTGTTTTCAACTTTTACTATCTTTACCTTTTAGCCTTTTCATATGCTCCATTCTAGTTTGGAGATGAAATCAAGATTGGGATAGATTTTAAACGTGTATTCAAGCATTAAAGTGTTGAAGAACATGATGACTTTCTCTAGCCGTGTTAGCTGCTTCCGTGGTGGCCCATCAGTTAAAATGCCCATCTGATTTAGTTCAGCTGGGTTTTTTTTTTTTTAATTAAGGCAAGTTATCCAACTTTTAATGATTCAGAAATAATCCCAGTTGCAGTCAGATGGTAAAGTATGTGACAGAGTTCAAGAACCACCTTAGGGCACTAGCAGTATAGACCTTAAGCTTTCTGTTTTAGGGATAGCAATTTTAGTGTCAGCCCTAAGTGAGTATAAGCAGAATGATTATGAGGAATTTTTCATATTGAGGTTTAAGCTAGTGTAGCTTTTAAACTGCGGCCTTTCGGGGTATTTCCTGGAATCAAAATTGGCATGCTTTCTAGGATAACAAATCAGCATGTTTAGTGATACTAAAGTTTCAGTGGAGAGGTTGAGTTTAATTTCTTTTTTTTCCCCCAGATATGTGTCACAAAGATGTCTACACGGAACTGCCCGGGAATGGACTCAGTGATCAAACCCCTGGACACAATTCCTGAGGATAAAAAAGTCAGGGTTCAGAGGACACAGAGCACTTTTGACCCATTTGAGAAACCAACTAATCAAGTTAAGAGGGTGCATTCTGAGAACAATGCTTGCATTAACTTTAAGGCCTCCTCCACTGGCAAAGAGTCTCCTAAAGTTCGGAGGCACTCCAGCCCCAGCTCGGTAAGTGCAGTCTTCTCACTTAGCAGTGGGTGAACAGAACAAGTATCCCTCTTATAATAGTGGTATGCTGTGCAGGAAGACAGCAGGTGGCTTTATCAGTACATTATTATGCATTGTCTCCTTAGGTGGTTTAATGTTTTTGGAAGAAAGAACGCAGGCATGCGCAAGTGCCAACTATATACAGACTCTTTATTCATAAGCACCCAGCAAGCAAATGAGAAATGATTCAACTTATTTTGGGAAAGATTATTTTCTTTCTAGTTGTTTCTAGCTAGAGGAATTTATAATTAAAAATCCTTCGGTATTTTGAACACCTGGAGAGGATGTTTGAACTTCACTGTGTTTGTGGGCAGTAAGGGTAGTTTTGAATTTGGCAGATTCACAAAGAATTTCATTTTAGGGTACATGTTAGAATGTGTTCACTTGTCTTACTCCAATTTGTTCTCATTGTCAGTATTCTACAAATTACGAGCTAGACATTGAAACTGACCTTTCTCTAAAGAGAAATCCTATTCATCACAGTGAAATTTTCTAAACCCAAACTATATCAAAGCAAGTCTTGCCTTTGGACCCAAGGAGGTATAAAGTTCTGAGGTGATTGCTGCTTTTTGACTGTAAAAGTTTTACTGAAACTCATATTTCCAAGACTGGCCTACATTTAACATTGTAAAAAAAAAAAAACTTATGATCTTTTGAAATTAAGTAATTTTCAAATTTAACCCACACTTAAAAACTTCTTGACATAGATGGTCTAAGAGTTTAAAGGGTAAGTGAAGAATGCTAAGAGAATTTTGATTCTGTCATCTTGCTAAGAAACATATTCCATTTCACAAATTTAAAATATTAAATTCCATGAGGGCCAAAACAGAGCAAGAGATGTCAGCTGCTAGGAGAATATTGACACTTCAGTTTAATTGAAGTGTATGATACCTCACAAATCTTGTGTCACATTTTTTTGTTAATGAATCGACAATAAATTTGTTAATGCAACATTTGTGAGGAGAATTGATTATCTGGCTTTCCCCAAATTGGCCCCTGTAATCTTGTCTATGATTGCAGGGTAGTATCCATTTAGGTCACAGATACAACACTAACTCCTGGGAGAACTTTTAGATTTAGTATCATTTAGGAGAAATGAAAAGAATCATTGAAGAATAATTAAGCTTCTGTAATGGAAAGAGAATTACATATATTTTACTATATAGTTATCTTAATATTATATGTCAATCTACATGATATATAGAAATTGGCACTTGAGATATTGCAATGAAGCATACTTATACTAAAAAATTATTCACTGTTTATGTGAAAATCAAATTTAGCTAGTTATCCTGTATTGTATCTGCAGTCCTAGTTATTATCCAGTGGTACATTATTTCTTTTGTTACTCAAATTGTTCCTGCTTTGGTCACTGGGAGCTCTTTTAGCTTGGCCCTTGTGTCCTTTTGAGATGTCTTCATCCCTTTGTTTTTTGAACACTTTCTTACTTTCTTGTCCTACAAGTTGCTCTTGGCTTACACTGTGTTTTTCCAGCCCCAGACCTAGAATCAGGCATTTCTCCAAAGATCCCTGTTTCCTTTTATTGAAGAATGTTATTTAGAAACTAAGATTGGGTGCTGGGTGTGCTTGCTGCTACTGGGGGTCATCAAGTCAGTGTGTACATCATAGTATAAATAATAACAGTGAGATTTTGATACTTATTTTTAATACTTATTTTTAATGTTTAATAAGGAGTTAATTAAAATACTTGTCAAAGAAAGCTGAGACTTGTCTGATGCATTCTGTATTTCTCTCTGTATTTATTCATTTATTTTTACTTTTTATTTTATACTGGAGTATAGGTGATTAACAATGTTGTGTTAGTGTCAGGTGTACAGCAAAGTGATTCAGTTATACATATACATGTATCTATTCTTTTTCAAATTCTTTTCCCATTTAGATTGTCAGATAATATTGAGCAGAGTTCCCTGTGCTATACAGGAGGTCCTTGTTGGTTATCCATTTTAAATATAGCAGTGTGTACACTTCAGATAGGAGAGGACTCAGGGAGGGTGGCAGTGGCATAGGTTTAGAAACCCCTCATATAATTAGAGAGAGCAACTAGTGCAGTAAAACCAAAACCAATGGATAACATCAACAACAAATATAGGTGACGAGGTTTCTCCATGAACCTCAAACTAGGAGCGAGGGGAACAAACCATGAACAATTTTAAGAACCATGTGGTATCAGAGAGTGAGAGGGAGGAAGCTCAGGGAAGGCCAGGCGACTAGGGCCTACTCTCAGATCCAGGAAACCCCAAAATTGCCATCAGGTACATACTGGTGGCTCATTGGGCCATTCTTAGGACAGCAACAGCACCTGGGTGGGGACTTTGATGGCACCTGTGAGTTGATGAGTGCACGGAGACCATGGGGTGTCTGCTGGTCTTTCTCCTGTGACTCCTCTAGAACATCAAGTTGAAGCACCTTTTCAGGACAAAGCCCTGCACTGAGTAGAAAGTGCTGGAGTAGACTTCTGCGCAGGGCAGGGTCAGTAGGGCAAAGGGAAAGAGAAAGTCCAGAAAGAAGTGTTGAAGTGAAACAAATGGGGAAAGCTCAATGTGTGTGAGATTGTCTTTTTTTTTTTTTTTTTTTTTCCCACTTCATGAAACAGAGAAAAGAATTTCATTCCATAAAGCTAGAAAAGCTATCTTGGCCATATGCCTCTCAAATTACTGAAAAATTCATTTTACTTAAAAATAACCAATAGAAAAATTATTGGTTGAATCCCATACAAAACTATGAAAAAAAGAGAGAGAGTAAGGAGTAGCATAACATCTCTACAGATAATGAAAGCAAGCTAGAGGGGGGCAAAATTATCGTTATTGAAGATTTATGATGATGTATCTAGAAAAACCAAAAGAATCAGTGGAAATACTACAGTGAGAGAAGTTAGCCAAATTGCAGGTTATAACATTAATATACAAAACCCAATAGATACCATTATAAAAACAAATAAGAATTAGTGTTGAAAACTGGCAAATAAATCAAATAGCTATGCATTTATTTTCAGTGATTTCTATATGAAATTCACCTCATGGTAATCTAGTCATTGATGAAGGGAAATTTCTCTTTTAGGAGTAATCCCACTAATAAATCAAGAAAGAATAATAGATTTAGGAATCACCATTTGGCAATCCCTGAAGAATTAATGCATCTAGGCAAAGATTATCAATACCTGCTAACATCATCAAAAGAGGGACATCCAGAGGTTATGATGTCCTCATGGGAGTATGCAATAACCACCAACAGAATTAAGCCTGAATCTGAGCAAGCCTCTAGATGTAACTACCTGAGTTACAGGGTACAAAGGAACACATCAAGACGGCATTTTCTCTGCTCTATTCCTATCCCCAAGTATGTTTATCCTACTTTTTGGCTTTAATTTGTATATAATATTTACAATCTTAAGATGATGTAAATACTGTTCTTAGTGAGACCACATAGTGTACTATGATTAACTTCCTTGCAAAACTTTTTGATTTTCCTAGTTATAATTGCCTCTTCTTTTCATTTGTTCATAATTAATACAATTAATTAATAGAATTTTAATCACAAATTGAGGCCTCAAACTATTTGATAAAACTAGAAAACTCCTCTGAAATAAATCAGAATCAGATAATCTGTCAGTTTTTCTTCCCCCTGAAATTTTCCTTGTGGTTCTCCATTGTCCTAATCCAATCTGGACTGGTTGATCTCCAAATTGCTGTCAGGAGACGTCCCTTCATTCCTCCAAAGCTGATTGACCAATCTAGTTTTTAGGATAGGTAAGCCTAGCTGCAGTTTGTTTTCTGAGATGATCAAGATGGGGCTCAGTGCCTTTTTTGTGCTTCATTTTTGTTCAGTCTCACTGTTCATCCTGGTTTTCATTATGCTTGGTGTCCTAATTCTGAGCCTCTCAAATTCAACCTCTTCAGAGAATAAACCTCTTGGGATCAGGGACAGGCAGACATCTGACTGGGAGAGTCTAGGGGAAAGGACCAGTTCCTTAAATCCACTCCAACTAATCATGTTGGTTTTAGCCCCTCCTTAAAGTTCAACTTCCAATTCTTGAGTGTTTCTGGGATTCTGAAGTATGAATTGACTTAGTTCTTACTGGTTTCTACCTTTAGTCATCGTCCTTGTCAGTGACCTCCTGTCCATTTGTTTCCCATCTCAAAATTTTTGTTCGTATCTTGTCTTCAGTCTTCTCCTTATTCATTTTATTTGCCCTTCTGAGTTATAACTTAGTACTGTCATTTTAGTACAGATTGGTAAGGGGGAGAGATAAATACTTGTATTCAAGCCACCATGTTGAACTGGAAATGTCCACTGTTTCTCTCCTATTATATTAACTTCCTTTAGATCCTCTTTCCTGAGAGTTTCTTATTGGGTTTACCCTTTTCTGATCCAATCTGGGATGTCTGTCTTATATATCAGGGCGCTTATATTATTTTGTGTGGAAAGTGCTTTGCTTTCTTTTCATTTTGGGAACTTTTGCTTCTATTCAGTATGCCCTGGAAAAAGGTCTTTGCTCTTTCCTGATCAAGCTGGAAATAGTTTCTTTTCTCTTTTAGCACGATGCTACAGTATTCTGTTTTATCTGAGTCCTTTCTGTCTACTGCCTTTTTGTTCTCTCCCCTATTGCAGTGACGGGGGAGGGGGATTTTATTATACTCTTTTTCATGGAAAGACTATTTTCCTTTCGATTCCTCCTTGGACCGAAAATGGACGTGGTTACACTTCTTGTGCAACACCATTTTACATCCTGTCCAACAGTGTATGGGTTTGATCATTTCATACTCAATGGCATGAGAGTTTTATGACATAGGTTTTGTTATTTTTAAAGATTTTTTAAAGGCTGATAAGCATCAAAGGAAACCCTTTACCTAAGGACAACCAGGATTAATGTTATACCTTTATTTTATTGTCATTTCTTTGAAAGTATTAGTTATCTTGAATAGGCTCCAAGAGTACAGTTGAGAAGTAAGGAGAAAATGAGTAGCAATGTGGCACTCCAGCCCCCTATTTTGGTGAGGAACTCAGGATAGTCACTCTTGTTTCTTGGAATACTGTGGTAGAAACTATTGTACAATATCACATCTTCCCAACTGTGTATACATCTCTCTGCTGTTCACATACTGGTCATGTCTATGTGAGGAGTCATGCCTGAAATCAAGGAATCAAGAGTGCCTTGGCCTCAGTGACCAACACAATCATCTGGACTTCCTGATTTTGTCCAGACTGTGGCACTTTAAAATTCAGGCAGAATGTAAAGAATGTGATTTTATTTAAATTGGTATATTTCAAGAGGTGTTTGACAGATCCTATTTGTTTTAGATGATTTTTGAGTGCCTACTCTTCCTGGGCCTAGCCCCTGGGTCATAATTAGCACTGTCACTGACAGGACAGACTTTTGCTCCCCTTCTCCTACCATCTCCTCCAACTCAGCTGTGCCCTTCAACAGCGAGAACTATTGGCGTTGCTGTGGGAGACTGCCTGTCTTGCTGGCCCAATTTAGAAGGGATTTCATTGAACTGTGCCTCAAGAGACCATATTTTCAGAAATTCAGGTTTAGATTAAGGTCCTCTATACATTCTGTAAATTTCTCCAAATTTACCTCTCTTCCTTACCAAAAAAAAAGTCTGCATCCCATGACAGTCAGGCTCAATTTGGAGAGAGAGGAGGACGGTGCAGACTTGAAAATGAGAGGCCCGCTTCAGTCCTCAGATGCTCATCCTTGGGGATCTCATTTTGGCATTGCCTCCTTCTTGTGGGGACTAGCCCCTTGTCAGGTTGTTAGCATATGTGGTGGTTGGGTCTCTCCCTCTGTCTAGATCTAGATCTATTTTGTAACCAAGTTACCCATCAACTATGAGTTATCTCAGTGTGGCTGTGTCTAAAAGGGTTAGAAATCCAGGATGATAGAGCCTGTTGTGAAGATCAAAGGCAGAAGAAAAATTAGCCAAGGAAGGTTTGACTTCAAAAATCCTTGTTGTTTGATGAGGTTAGATAGTTCTGATTGAATCCTTCCCACCTTACCCTCACACCCACTCTCACAATTATTAGTATAATGTGATAGAGCAGTGGTTCTTACTTGTGGTTTTCCTACAATTCAGGGGGTCATCAACAATCTTAAGTAAGGGGTTATGTATGAAGGGTAAAGTAAATTTTCAATGAATTCAGTGTAAAACTGTTGACATTCTTATAACCATATCATGGTATCATAATAGTGAACACTGAGGTATACTCATGCAGTTTATAAAAATTGACTGAAAAACCCCATCCTTGTTTCTAGAAATGGGGTTTCAGTGGATGATAGACTTAAGCATGACTTAATATCTCCTCCATTTGGGTGGGAGTTAGGTCTCCATGGAAAGAGTCTGCCAGTGTAGTAGTGGTAAAGAAAATATGTTCTCAATTCCAATCAACTTGGTTTGAATTGTGGCTCTCACATTAGCTGTAGGATCTTAGATGAGTAACTTTATTTCTCCAGTCTTAAATTCTTCATGTTCAAATAGGAACACTAGTAGAACCAACCTTAGGGTGGTGTGATAGGGATTAAACTTAGGTGATGTATTTAAAGTGATAAACTCAAAGCATGGAACACAGTAAACACTTGATATTAGCTGGTTGTTTTTGTTGATTGCACAAACAATGAACTGGAGCACGCCAGGAGCATCTCCTTCAGGACAGGGTGACAAACACCATTCAGCTGGAATATTATCTTGACTTTTTCATTATCCATGCCGATGTTCCCCTCCACTGGTCCAGACAATTGACAGTTCTCTGTACCTTTATTCTGTTAAAAAAATGTATTAACATTATCTCATTAAATTCTACATCTCCATGCAGTTAGTGTCTGTTAATAATTGCTGATTAGCCCTCTGTATTTCCATTTCTGTAAGGGGCTGTGCCAAACCTGCAGTCTAAGTAGGGAAGTGGTAAGCAGAGAATAGTGGCTCCATAAAGCTGTTTCCCATCCATGCATGCACCTGACATCAAAGAACCAAAGATAATGTTAGGGTTGACTACCTATTGGCTTGATCTAGCATCTTTAGTTAAATGTGATGATTTAATAAAGTTGCAAGAAAAAAGAAAGGCAAACCAAAGGCCTGAACTTTAATTATCAAACAAAATAGGACCTCTCCTTCTGAATTATTCTTAGTCATTTGATTGGAAGGATTTTATTATTGGCCTCTTTAAACACTTGGCATTTAGCTTCCTTATTTATATGCATAATAATTACAGATCAGAACATTTCTGTGTATTTAAAATAGGAGATGAACTTTACAAGAATCTAGCTCTTAAAGCGCAGACTATCTCATAGACATGTCCTGTTCCATAGACCCATTCTTTCATTGACTAGAATAACTTTTAGAGAGGCATTACACGTGTGTGATTCTTCTTATTTTACAGATCTGTAACTTACAGTATATTTCCACAATGTGTACATATCAGCTTCACAAGGCAAATCACATTGACTCTTTTTCCACTAAATGAGGCAAAATATTAATTTTCTGCCATCACATTGTTAATAGGGTGTACTTTAACGATGGCAGTTAATGCCTCCAAATCCGTTCAGTTAGATGCCATTAGCATCTCTTTATTTTTCTAGTGGATAAATGGGATATATTCTAAAAAAGAGTATTATCCTTGTTTTTCTAATTTCCTCAATTCAGTTTCTTCAAGTAGTAATTTTAGTATGGTCTGTGTCTTAAAATGATTACATAACTTATATAAGGCAGTTTACGAAGGGTAAAATATATCATTTTTAGAAAATTATTTTTGCCTTTCCAGGAAGAGAAAACAATAACTTCCAAATCTATTACCAATTTTGTGTGACTGTGTCTTGTCCTTGCTCTAAATACGCATTAGCAGTTTATCTTCTAATGAGACTAAACAGGTGACTTTCTGCTGCTGCTTTTTTCTTTAACTTAGATTGGATTTATTCTTAAAGGAGTACAAAAGCAAACATACAGACTTCTCATTATGATTTTAAATAATTTAGAATGGAACTGTGAACACAATATTTTCCCCATTGAAGATCATTTTATACTGAAGTTTAATATAGGTTTAAAAATTTCTATTTAAAACTTGGGCTCAGGAGGGTGATGGTAAAGTGCGACATTCACAAGCTGTTTCTCGGTGATGAAAAATGCATGAGAACATAACCCACACAGGACTAGTCAGGCTCTTTTGAATGTAGTTTTCCATTGAGTTTTACTTGATTCAACTCAACACATGGTTGGTACTTCACAAGTTTCTTGAAGAAAAGAATAGGTAGTCCAGGGCTTCCCTGGTGGTGCAGTGGTTGAGAGTCCACCTGCGGATGCAGGGGACACGGGTTCGTGCCCCGGTCTGGGAAGGTCCCACATGCCGCAGAGCGGCTGGGCCCGTGAGCCATGGCCGCTGAGCCTGCACGTCCGGAGCCTGTGCTCCGCAATGGGAGAGGCCGCAACAGTGAGAGGCCCGCGTACTGCAAAAAAAAAAAAAAAAAAAGAATAAGTAGTCCATTGTCTATTAATTCCTTCCTACAGTGTCCCTTGTTGTTCCTTTTCTAGCTGCAGTTAAATGTCTACAATCATAATACCTTCAACCTTTCTTCTTTTCTTTTCTTTTCTTTTTTTTTTTTTTTTTTTTTTGCTGTATGCGGGCCTCTCACTGCTGTGGCCTCTCCCGTTGCGGAGCACAGGCTCCGGACGCGCAGGCCCAGCGGCCATGGCTCACGGGCCCAGCCGCTCCGTGGCACGTGGGATCCTCCCAGACCGGGGCACAAACCCATGTCCCCTGCATCGGCAGGCGGACTCTCAACCACTGCGCCACCAGGGAAGCCCAACCTTTCTTCTTTTCTAGTGTGTGCACATTTATTTCAATTTTCTTTTATGTATTGATTTAGCTGCACCCCATGGGTCTTAACATGTCATGTCCTCAGTGCCACTTATTTATTTATGAATTTTCAATTTTGATTTTCTTTTTAACCCATATGGCTAGACTATTTAGTTTTCCTTTTATTCTTAATTTTTAGTTTATTGCATTGTGTTCAGAAAAAGTAACTTGAAATGTTTCTTCAGTTTTGACTATTGAGTTTTTTTTGGTGGCCTAATCTATGGCCATTTTTTGTGAATGTTTAATGTGTACTTGAAAAGAATATATATTAATATACGTATTAGGTTAAAATATTAAATCTACTATTCGAGCCCATATATCTCACTAATTGGTCATTTGCTTGCTCTGTTGATGTCTGAGTGATGTATGTCTGTCTCCCATTATCACTGTGGGTTTGACAATTTCTCATTTTATTGCTACCAACAGTTGTTTCATACACCACAAAACAATGTTGTTTGGCTCATACTACTTTGTGATTATTAAATTTCTTGGTGGATTTTAATGGGCTATACTAATTTAATCTATTTGCTGTTTTGTAAATTCTGTCTTCTCTGCCATCAGTATTGCTGTAATGCATGATTTTGCAAAAATACTTTTTTTTGCTATATTTTCCCTTTTATTTTCAGATTTACTCTTTTGTCTTAATTTTTTTGTCTCTTCTCAATAGCACATTGCTAGATTTTCTTTGTCTTTCCAATCTGAGAACTTTATATTAATAGAGAAATTTAAAAATTTATATTTATTGTAAGCATTGATATATTTGGACTTAACTTCCTTATTTTATGATTTTCTACTTTATATGCTTGCTTACTGAGTATGCCCCTTCTCTAAGTCTCCCATTCCTTACCCTCTTCCCCCTTCTTCCTTGCACTTTTCTCTTCCATTCTTTCCCTCCTTAATTGTTTGGGATTTGTACATCATATTTATTCTAGTAATTACCTTTTAAGTGTTAAGAAATACACTAAAATTTATGCATGCGGAGTTAATCAGTATCTGCAGTCTGTCCTTAACAATCCAATAAATCCCAACATGCTTTTATTCTCTTTTTCTACTGTTATTTGCCTTCCTGCACTTCACCCATCACTCCAACTACATCTTATATTGAGATAAAATGGAATTTTATATCTTTTTTTTTTCCTGTAGGTGGTACAATTGCAACATTTCCATCCCAAATGAGGAACTATCTTGAGTATTAGTGATCCAAAACCATTTTCCCTTTTCATTTTAAAAGTATTGCTTAGTTGTCTTTTTTTCAGCCATTGTTGTGTATAAAAATATTATGCTTGTTGAATAATTTTTCTGTTTAGATGTAACCTCTCCCTAGAGCTTTCTGGGAAAATTCTATTCAAACATTGAACTTTTTCAGCTATGTACATTCTTTTAGTCACTGCCCATACATGTTTTATTTCGCTGATGAAATATTTAATCTCTAAATCTCTGTTTCTTTTCAAAGGATGTAATATCTTCTTAAATCTCTCTTAAGATACTGGTTATTTTTATTCAAAGTTATTATTACTTTTGCAGTGTCAACTTTCTTACCAGGGTTTAACTTATTTGCCCATTGAAATTTTTAAAAAATTAATTAATTAATTTGTTTATTTTGGCTGCTTTGGGTCTTCATTGCTGCACGCTGGCTTTTTCTAGTTGCAGCGAGCGGGAGCTGCTCTTAGTTGCTGTGTGCAGTCTTCTCATTGTGGTGGCTTCTCTTGTTGCGGAGCATGGGCTCTAGTCACACAGGCTTCAGTAGTTGTGGCACACGGGCTCGGTAGTTGTGGCTCGCGGGCTCTAGAGCACATGCTCAGTTGTTGTGGCTCACGAGCTTAGTTGCTCTGCAGCATGTGGGGTCTTCCCAGACCAGGGCTCAAACTTGTGTCTCCTGCATTGATAGGCAGATTCTTAACGACTGCGCCACCAGGGAAGTCCCTGAATTTTTTTTTTAATGGAGTATGGTTGCTTTACAATGTTGTGTTAGCCTCCACTGCACAACAAAATGAATCAGCCATACACATAAAGATATCCCTTCCCTTTTGGACTTCCCTCCCATTTAGGTTACCAGAGTGTGCTATGTGAGTTCCCTGTGCTATACAGCATGTTTCCGTCAGTTGTCCATTTTATACATAGTGTCAATAATGTATATGTGTCAATCCCAGTCTCCCAATGCCTCCCACCCCACCCTTTTCCCCCTTGGTATCCATATATTTGTTCTCTACGTCTCTTCTCAGTCTCTTTGCTTTGCAACTTAGATCATCTATACCATTTTTCTACATTCCACATATACGCGTTATTATATAATATTTGCTTTTCTCTTTCTTTTTTTTTTTTTTCTTTTTGCGGTATGTGGGCCTCTCACTGTTGTGGCCTCTCCCGTTGCGGAGCACAGGCTCTGGATGCGCAGGCCCAGCGGCCATGGCTCACGGGCCCAGCCGCTCCGCGGCATATGGGATCCTCCCAGACCGGGGCACGAACCCGTATCCCCTGCATCGGCAGGCGGACTCTCAACCACTGCGCCACCAGGGAGGCCCCTGCTTTTCTCTTTCTGACTTACTTCACTCTGTATGACATGCTCTAGGTCCATCCATGTCTCACAAATGACCCAATTTCATGGCCTTTGTTTTTTAGAGTTAGGATATACTTGATATCTTTATTTATTTATTTTTTACAGATCTTTATTGGAGTATAATTACTTTATAATGGTGTGTTAGTTTCTGCTGTATAACAAAGTGAATCACCTATACATGTATATATATATATATATATATATATATATATATATATATATATCCCCATATCTCCTCCCTCTTGTGTCTCCCTCCCACCCTCCCTATCCTACCCCTCTAGGTGGACACAAAGCACAGAGCTGATCTCCCTGTGCTATGCGGCTGCTTCCCACTAGCTATCAAGTTTACATTTGGTAGTGTATATATGTCCATGCCACTCTCTCACTTCATCCCAGCTTACACTTCCGCCTCCCCGTGTCCTCAAGTCCATTCTCTAAGTCTGCATCTTTATTTCTGTCCTGCCCCTATGTTCTTCAGAACCATTTTCTTTTCTTTTTTTTTAGATTCCATATATATGTGTTAGCATACGGTAGTTGTTTTTCTCTTTCTGACTTACTTCACTGTGTATGACAGTCTCCAGGTCCATCTACCTCACTACAAATAACTCAATTTTGTTTCTTTTTATGGCTGAGTAATATTCCATTGTATATATGTGGTACATCTTCTTTATCCATTCATCTGTCAGTGGGCACTTAGGTTGCTTCCATGTCTTGGCTATTGTAAACAGAGCAGCAAAGAACATTATGGCACATGACTCTTTTTGAATTACGGTTTTCTTAGAGTATATGCCCAGTAGTGGGCTTGGTCAAAAAAGGAGGTTGGTCAAAAAAGATGTTGCTGTGGTTTATGTCAAAAAGTGTTTTGCCTACGTTTTCCTCTAAGAGTTTTGTAGTGTCTGGTCTTACATTTAGGTCTGTAATCAATTTTGAGTTTATTTTTGTGTATGGTGTTAGGGAGTGTTCTAATTTCATTCTTTTACATGTAGCTGTTCAGTTTTCCCAGAACCACTCATTGAAGATGCTGTCTTTTCTCCATTGTATATTTTTGCCTCTTTTGCCATAGATAGGTGTGAGGGTTTATCTCTTTGCCATTGAATTTTATACTTTTCTTTCAAGCTGTTGGTGTTCCTGAAATGATTTGTGATTTTTGGTTGTGTACTCATTTTTGTATTTTAAAATTGCTGTCATCTTATTCTGTTTTCTGTAAATTGTCTCTAGTGATTGTGTGAGAGAGGCAGGGATTGTAGTTTGGGGATGGGAGATGTCATCCTTTCTCTGGGTATTGGCTACTTCAGTCCTTGCTCTGCCCTTCTAGCCTGAATACCCACATTCTCTGCTGTCTCCTCTTCACATGTTCCTGCAGTTTGCTTGGGAGGACATCATGTCTTCTCCTGTGTTGATAAGTCTCATATTTACCTAGAGACTCCTGCTTCTTTTATCTGTATTAGTCTTCCTCTACATGTTAGGGCTTTAAATTCCCCCATTCTTTTCTCTGAAGTTTTCGTTCTGATTACTTTTTATCTTTTAGAATTCCTCTAAATATCTGGCTAGATATTGACACTCTTTTTTGTTTCACATTCCTATTCCTAATTTATTATTATTATTTATTATTTATTTTTTATTTTATTTTTTTGCAGTATGCAGGCCACTCACTGTTGTGGCCCCTCCCGCCGCGGAGCACAGGCTCCGGACGTGCAGGCCCAGGCCCACGGGCCCAGCTGCTCCGCGGCATGTGGGATCCTCCCGGACCGGGGCACGAACCCACATCCCCTGCATCGGCAGGCGGACTCCCAACCACTGCGCCACCAGGGAAGCCCCTAATTTATTATTTTTGAAAAATATCTTTTCATTCACTATGTGGCATGTTGGGGGGAAGGAGGTAAGCAGCATCGCTCAGTTTGCCAGATAGAATCCTTATAAACCATGGGAGTCTGATTCATTGTGAGTATGTTGTGTTTTTTCATAAGTGGTATAAGAGCTCAGGGTCAAGAATAGTGTACTATAAACTTTCTGCAAGAAGTTCTTTCCTTAAGTTTCTAAAATTGGTTTCTCACGGAGTACCACAAGCATTAGTAACTTTTTATAAATATAGTTATAACTGTGATTACATAATCCTTTAAAAATGTTAATTCCTTATATAATTATCATTTTTAATATGTTTTGATATTATCTTTTTATAGTGACATTAAAATAATAGGCAATTTGTCCTCAGTGGAGGACAACACTCCCTTTTTCTTGCTGGTGAACGTTGAGTTGGGAGTTGAGCACAGCAAGAGTGATGAGACCACTCACTCTTAGCACTTCTGTGGTCATGATGGAATGTGCAGTTTCTTAAGGAAGAGTGATTTTGTTGCAGCTAAACCTTAAGGATTGGTGTATGTAGACATAATAGAGTTTCTTTTGTATCAATTAGTGTTATCTGAATATTTTGATTATTTATTTGCATTACTGCTAAAAGGTAACAGAGGAGTAACTTTGTATGACTGAATTTTATACAGTCATGATTTACGACAGGGGTCAGGTAAATATTTTCAGCTTTGTTGGCTATATGATCTCTGTTGCAGTATAATTTTGTTGTAGCTTGAAAGTCATAAGACAATACGTAAATGAATGAGTGTGACTATGTTCCAATAAACTTCAGGACACTAAAACTTGTTTTCATATAATTTTCACATGCTGTGAAATTTTATTCTTTTTTAGATAACCCCCCATTAAAAAAAATATAAAAACCTTTCTAAGTTTATGGGATATATGGAAGTTGGTAGTGGGCTGGTTTCCAGCCCCTAATTTAGACTGTATAATAACATGGAAAATATTTATAATATATTGAGTTAAGAAAAAGCAGGTTACAAAACACTATCTATAGTGTAGTCCCATTTATGTTAAAAAGCAATCATCAGTATACAGATAGCACTAGAAGAAGAGCTATCAAAATATTAACTGTGGGGCTTCCCTGGTGGCGCAGTGGTTGAGAGTCCGCCTGCCGATGCAGGGGACACGGGTTTGTGCCCCAGTCCGGGAGGATCCCACATGCTGCGGAGGGGCTGGGCCCGTGAGCCATGGCCCCTGAGCCTGCGCGTCCAGAGCCTGTGCTCCGCAACGGGACAGGCCACAACAGTGAGAGGCCCGCGTACCGCAAAAAAAAAAAAAAAAAAAAAAAAAAAATTATTTGTGGCTCTCTGTTGGTGATTAGATTATGGGTAAATTTAAACTTCTACACTGTGTTCATTTTCATTTTCTGAGTTTTGTACCCTGAATATTTATTATGTTGTTTTTAAAAATAAACATTCTTGTATCAGAAAAAAGTTATTTAAAAACTGACAGAATCTACATTTTCAGCAAAATTGGGTTATTCATTGTTAATTAGTCTGATACAATCTGTTTTGTTTACCCTCTGCTTCATTTTTAGCCAACAAGTCCCAAATTTGGAAAAGCTGACTCATATGAAAAACTGGAAAAACTAGGAGAAGGATCTTATGCTACAGTATACAAAGGGAAAAGCAAGTAAGTTCATTAATTTTTGAATATTTCACATGTAAAATATACCTGTTCTCTTAGTATTAAGTAACAGTATATTTAAATAATTTTTATTTAATACACAATAGATTTTCCTCCCTCAGGTTTTTTGTTGTTATTGTCATTGTTTTAACAATTGTAAAAGTCAGTAGAATTGCTTTTCTCCGTGAGCAAACAGTTTTGCAGACCTGTCCCGTTTATCTTTTCCGTCCTTCCTCTCTTCCAACTTCGTTTTCTCTTTCTCTCATTGGAACCCTCAAATGAGAATTCATTTCCAGGTGAATGATGTGATTAATTTCTCATGGAGGTTTAGCATTTGCTTATTCTTAAGAGTACTGATTTGACAAAGCCAAATATATTGATTATTCTTGACATCTTTTTAACTTGAGCTTTTACTCCATCTTTCAGAAGTCACTTAATTAAACAAACTGCAAACTCTTTCTTTCTTCCTGTCTCCTTTGGCATCATGCTGCATATATTTCCACACAGAGAAACAACTCTTCCCCCTTTTGTCCTCTTCCCCCACATTCTCTCTCAGGGTCAGGGCACAGATTTGGGTTCTTAAAAAGCTTGACGGGGCTTCCCTGGTGGCGCAGTGGTTGAGAGTCCGCCTGCGATGCAGGGGACATGGGTTTGTGCCCTGGTCCGGGAGGATCCCACATGCCGCGGAGCGGCTGGGCCCGTGAGCCATGGCTGCTGAGCCTGCGCGTCCGGAGGCTGTGCTCCACAACGGGAGAGGCCACAACAGTGAGAGGCCCGCGTAC
The DNA here is from genome assembly GCF_025265405.1 of Mesoplodon densirostris. NCBI lineage: Eukaryota > Metazoa > Chordata > Mammalia > Artiodactyla > Ziphiidae > Mesoplodon > Mesoplodon densirostris. The sequence continues at coordinate 59,021,011 of NC_082669.1, read as the reverse complement.
CGCAAAAAAAAAAAAAAAAAAAAAGCTTGCCGCTATGTGTTTCTGATAGGCCTCCTCCCTCTCCCATATTGGTTAAGAGTACAGATTTGGTGGCATGTAGCTTGTAGAAACTTTTAATACTCTTCCTGAAATAACTACAGGAGACAAAAGCCTCATTTTACCTTAATAACAATACCAAATAGTGTTGAAAAATGTTTTTCTAACCTATCCTTGTTATTGTCTCCCTTTTAAGTCATTGTATAAGATAGGAAATTCTAACTAATTACTCAGATGTAATTGAATTACTAAGCTAAGTAATTAAAGAGATAGAGAAGACAGTTCTCTGAAGGATCATTCTAAACACATAATTGGAAATTTTGACTATGTGCTTATTTAGGTACTCTTTGGCTTTTCTGGAATGTAGTCTTATACCTTTGTTCATAGTTTTCAAGTTAAGAAGTTGAAGCAATATTCCTGATAAAGGAAGATATGTAAGTAAGGAAATTCAGAAATGCTGTAGATCAAAATTGAGTATTAATTTTGATTCTTAGACATTTGCCCCCAAAAAGCCTTTTAAAAATCTGAATAGAAAAAAATATGACGGGGAAGGAAAAAAAAATCTAGAGGGCTGTTAATGACTTCACTGTGTCTCTTAAGCATTATAGAATGTCATGGTAATGGCATAAATGGTTGAGTTAATTTCAATAGTGGTTGTGTCCCAAGTTTTTGTATTTTTTCCTAAGGAAAAATAGTACTCTACTGTGTAAAAATTACTTGCACCTTTCATGTTAATAAGGTGAAGATAACTACACTGGATTAAGCAATTATTTTGTATAAAATATGGTATATTCATTGTCTCATTTATTCTTCACAACACTCTATAAGAAAGATCCCATTTTTATATTATTATTATCTCTGCTGGACCAGACAGCTTGGTGCTTAGAGAAATTTAGTCACTTGTCCAAGTCAGTACAGGTTATTAGTGACAGAACTTGTCTTGGCTCATGTCTTTCTGGTTTGAGGTCATCTTTTCCTAACCATTTTACATACTGCTTCCACAGGATAAGGCCTTCTTGGAAAGACTTGGTCCTTGTTGAGTATTCCAGATGGTTCTCCCAGATGCTCTGATTTGTTTTAATGGTGGATCAAACAGAAGCAAACATACTATTTCATTATAAGGAAATAAACCAATCATTTTGAAGTGCCTTCCCACCAAAGATATGCTCAGCTAATTTCCAAATGCAAGATAATAACTCTATTAAATATTTAACTTTAAGATTTATGACAAAATCTTGAAAGATAGTTGAAACATTCTCCATTTATTATGCCCAAATAAAAGAAAGACTGCCTTTTAAGTACCTGCAATCTTTGAGAAGGATAATTCTGGACAGTTAATACTTTTCACTCCAGCAGGTCTCAATGTATCTTGTCAGCATTTCTCAAGCAGTTTAAAGCTTGCTGGTCACATGTACTATTTAATTTCCTCCAGCTGGAGATGAAAGCCATTGACCACTCACCTGCTTTAGGAGATGACAGGCTGCTTGTGCTTATTTGCTTTATGGTGGCAAGGTCAGGCCAAAGAACAACAGTTACGTGCCATCTAGCAACATTAAGAGAGCTGAGTTTGGTGTGTCTCCTGAAGCACTACGTAATTGAAAGAGTCAACTGAATGTTAGGATCCCTGTTCCAGTACTCCTCACCACTTTCCCATAGCTGTCTGCATCCCTGCCTCCATCTTTAAACATTATCTTTAGCATCTACCCCAAGAGCAGCTATCGTTATCTTGCAACAAAGCTGCATGGCATTTGTAGAGATACCCCTGATGCTCAGTTGGTGAGCATTTTATATATATGTGTATTGAATTACAGGTGTCAAGTTTGGATTTTGCCATAAACCTCATTGTATTCGTTTGCTAGGACTGCTAAAACAAATACCATAGAGTGGGTGGCTAAAACAACAGAAATTTATCATCTCTTAGTTCTGGAGGCTAGATCTAAGATCAAGGTATTGGCAGAGTTGGTTTCTTTCTGAGGGTTGGTCCTGTAAGGGAGAATCTGTTCCATGCCTCTCTCCTAGCTTCTGCGGTGTGCTGGCAACCTTTGGCATTCCTGGCTCGTAGATGCATCACCCTGATGTCTGCCTTCATGGTCATATGGTGTTCTCTCTCTCTCTCGGTGTGTTTGTCTCCACATCCAAATTTCCCCTTTTTATAAGACCACTAGTCATTTTGGATTAGGGCCCACTGTAATGACCTCATTTTAGCTTGATTACTTCTGTAAAGACCCTATTTCCAAATAAGGTCACATTCTGAGGTTTTAGGGGTAAGAACTTCAACATATCTTTTTTGGAGGATACAGTTCAATCTATAACACTCATTAATTTCAAACCTCACTAATTTGGCATTGTGTTCATGATAATATTCTTCTTCATCTCCATTTATGATATATGTAAGTCATCTTTTATTTCATGGTTCAAATATATGAGCAAAGGATATCCCCCCCATCAAAAGATTTGTGTAATTGTTGACTTTGATACAGTTGCTGTCAGCCATTGTTTAGAAACCTGAGAAGTACAAAGACTTTTTATTACTCTTGAATTATCTTGAGTTTCTTATTCCTGTAGGGACACATAGGTTGGGGAGAAGTTGACTGAGATTCCTGTACAGTGTAGCCCCCTTGGTGATGAGCTTGCCTGTAAAGAATGTGGCTGGTTAACTGCAACCATATCAACATACATCACTCACAAATAAGTTTTCCTATTACAACAACAAAAAAAAAGCTTTGAACTTCCCACAGTTTTATATTTGAGTAGAGATTTGTTTTGTTTTGTTTTGAAACCAGTGTTCTCCAGCTTCTTAATACTTTCTTTGTGCACGTGTGTGTTGCTGTCTGGGGAAGGGAGGCAGTTTATTATCACTCTTGCTACTAATCTTTATCCTGGTTTGATTTCCTGGTTATGTTCTCTCTTCTAAATCCCTGTAGCATTTAATATAGGATTTTAAAAAATCATGCAGTGTATAATGTGCTACATTTTAAAACATGTGGCATTTAAAAATGTCTTTAGTTCAGCCCCTTGAAACCATCTGTTTCCCAAGGACATTTGTATCAATACATTAAGAGACTCGTTAACAGTTTTTTAGCTTATTTAATTAATGATGAGTGTTTGTTATGTTGTTTTTATGCCCCTTCTATGCTGTAGGTGAAAAAGAGGGAATTTAGATACAGATTCTGCCCTCAGGAAACTTAACAGTCTTGACGGGAGATGGTCCATATACATAAAGAACTCTGTATAAGTTAGAACGTAGTGTATTCTATATAAGATAGAATGCAGTAAGAAAGGCCCAGGTAAAATGCTGTGGGGTTTCAAAAGGAAGGAAGAGAGGATGAGGTTGACTAAAGTATTTTAAATGTGTGCTCTCCAGTGGTGATTGAATTCACAGCCTCATGTGCTTTTAAATCAAGCCTCCTGCATCACTGTGTATATTTGTAGGACTCCTTGGGAGAGTTCCCTTTTGGGACTTGGTCCTCTAACCACATGTAATGAAATTTTCACCAGACTCTTCACAAAACCTGTTAAAGCCTGAGGGCCTTAAAGTAAAATTAATTGTTTATTTGAATTATTGTGCAATTTTTTTTTTTTTTTTTTGCGGTACGCGGGCCTCTCACTGTTGTGGTCTCTCCCGTTGCGGAGCACAGGCTCCGGACGCGCAGGCTCAGCGGCCATGGCTCACGGGCCCAGCTGCTCCGTGGCATGTGGGATCTTCCCGGACCGGGGCACGAACCCGTGTCCCCTGCATCGGCAGGCGGACTCTCAACCACTGCGCCACCAGGGGAGCTCCTATTGTGCAAATTTTGATAAAAGCAAAAGTGTTATGTTTGAGTGTTCAAGTGGGATTGGCATTAGACAATATAATTTGGACGGGTTGGTGGGTTGTTTATATGTGAGCACCCATGAATGCCTGGCTGTTGTAGGTAACAGGTATGAGCACCAGCCACCTCAAGTCCCAAACTTGGAGTATGGTGGGACCTGTGTGTTCCTCAGCGCACTGGGATCTGCGGGTGGAGTGCACCTGAGTTCCCCCCGACCCCATGCCTGAACCCCCAGTTCTCCCGAGTTCCACACCCTGCCCTGAGTGGTGAGAAGCTATAAACCTTTACTCTTGCCTGGGACAGACTCCTCTTTTCCTTCCTACTTTAAAGGAGTGCGAGGCTGTCGCTGCTTGCTTTTGACTTTCTCATGCTTCTAGTGTCATTTACAGAAAGAAAAAGTTTGCTCTTTGTTCCATCTCTGGAATTAGAGTATTGGACTTACTCAGACTAAGTCCTCCCACAGATGACCCTGATTTCTGGTCATTTTTTTCCTGCTTATCTTCAGTTTCTGTTGAGGTGAAGATGCCAAAGCCTTACTCCTGCGGGAGCCCACTAAACAGAGGAGCCGGCCCAAACTGGTCTGTACCAGCTGTAAATTGTTATCTCAGAGGTCCATAAGAACAATGGAGGAATTTGGTCACTTTATGTAACAGGAGATTTATGTGATTGAAAATGCCAGTCTTCTTTTAGCATTTCATTCTGCCAATGTGTGCTGAATCATTGAACTTGAATTCAACGACCTTATAAATTGAGAGACTAGGCCAAACCAAGACTGAAATACACTAAATACATTTCAAAGAGCTCTTCAAAGCCGCAGGAGAAATAGGAGGAAGAAACACTGTTAATTAAAACAAGCAGCAGCAAGAAGAAAGGCAGCAGCAGTCAGCCACCTTTTCAGAATATGTAAGATTAAAGAGGGAGGGCCTCCCTGGTGGCGCAGTGGTTGAGAATCCGCCTGCCGATGCAGGGGATACGGGTTCGTGCCCCGATCTGGGAGGATCCCATATGCCGCGGAGCGGCTGGGCCCGTGAGCCATGGCCGCTGAGTCTGCGCGTCCGGAGCCTGTGCTCCGCAACGGGAGAGGCCACAACAGTGAGAGGCCCGCATACCGCAAAAAGAAAAAAAAAAAAAAAAAAAAGATTAAAGAGGTGGCTCTTACTGCTGGCCCTGAAGGTCATCTCCACTGAAACACCATCAGGAGGAGTTTGAAGAATTCTGAAAGTCAGAAATCCCCAGATGGAAAACACTGGACTCCTGGTTCACTGAAGTTTCAATCTTAAGTGTTGACACCTGGACTGTCATGCTGACTTCCAGCATCCTGAGAGGTTATCTGCCCACAAACGGGAACTCTGTACAAAAGAGAGGCAAATCTGATTACATTTTACGGGCTCTGCTGCACTCTCTGTTTCTCATTAGGTCTGCTCTGATTTCTTTTAGACTTTGGGTCCACAGGCTTATTATCACAGCTCACTTCAAAGATCAAGCCTGTAACCACACTATTAGTCACAGGATATGAAAATGGCATCATACTATGATAATACAATCAGTGTTAGCTTTGTAATTTAATGCACAAAATACGGCATTACAGTGTGCAAGAGAAACTGGATTTTTAAAAAAAACTAATGAAATGAATGGACTTTGTGTCATGTGATTTTCAGATCTGGTGCTCCTTGTGTACAGATGAAAGTAGAGTTCTTATCCTTACCTACTCCAAGGAGGATAATAGCCCACCCACCAACATCTGCTAATTTTATTTTCAAAAACCTTAAAGCCTATTCAAATTGCAGATTCAGACCTGACTTCCTTTTCAGGAAGAATGTAAGGCATTAGGAGCTAGTTCATGGGTACAGCTGGTTCCATTTAGCTTGCAGCAGATAAACAAACAATACCTAATCTTTTTGACAAAAGTGACAATGAGTATATTGTTTAAGCAAGAACCATGATTTCAATTATTAGACCAAACTGTACAGGGCTAACTTTTCTATTAGACAGTGTTTTAATGTTGCCTTCTGTTAGCCATTTTTATTATCAGGGTCTTTGATCATTTGATTGGGAGACCCTCAAAACAATCATTGATGTTTTCTGTCTTCAGAGTTGTAGTCCAGCTGGTGAAAATGGAGGCATTCCTTGGATAGTGGAGGAATATTTTGAAAGAGTTAGTGTAGAAATTTCCAATTATCGTAATGTCAGGGCTCCTAGAATCTCTCTCCCACTTAAACCACTTAGTTCAGTTTAAGTGGTTTTTGAGGAGGACTAGAGGAAGGACATGATGATAAGATTGGTTTCAGTTTAAAGCAAACCCACATTCCTGAGTTGCTTCATTGTTATTGTCATCCTTTTATTTTAAACCAGGATATATTTGCTGATATCTGGAGACATTTTTGGTTTCATAACTCAGGGAGCGGTAATGGTGTTACTGGCATCTAGAGGCCAGGGATGTTGTGAAACATGGTACAAATGAACAGGACAGTCTCCCTCAACAAAGAATTGTTTGGTCCAGAGTGTCAATAGTGCCAAAGTTGAGAAGCCCTTGTCTAAACAAGGAATGCAGAGAGGCATTGCCCATTTAAAAGAGCTCTTTCCGTTGGAGACATTTACTGAGCCCATACTGTGTTCGGTGTACTGGGCCAGGCAATGGATATGTAATGGTGGGCAAAACTGAGTTTCTCTTTCCATGGAACCTGTCATCTAGTGGGGAAGGCAAAGATTACTCGAGTCAGCAGATACATCTGTAATTTTAAATTGAAAAGAGGAAAAGAGAGCTATGAGAAATAACTAAGATAGAGAGCGGTGGGTTATATATGTTTATGTGAGGGAGAGAGGTGGGCAATGAGTATACCTTAGATGGATGGACAGTGGAAGCCTTGCTGATGAGGGGACATTTACACTTAGATCTGAAGGAGGAGATGTGACCAACCAGGTAAAGATCAGGGATAAGAGTGTTTCAGGCCAGACCCTCAAGAAGAGCTTGGTATTTTCTACAGACTTGGAGAGCCCCATGTGACTGGGAGTTCAGGGGAGATTGGTATGAACTGAGTGTTGAAAAGTTGGCAAGGCCTTGAGGACCATCTTAGGAATGTTCTGCTTACATATTACTGCAAGATGAACCACCCCAAAGCTTAGAGAGTTAAAACAACAACTATCATTTATTTTGTTCATGAACCTACTCTTGGGAAAGGGCCAGACAGGAAAAGCTTGTTTTTGCTCCATGTGGTATCATTTTGCACAGCTGGACTGGGATATGAGGGATCCATATATGATTCACTAAAAAGATATAAAATGGAATCATATAAAATGCTCAATTAAAATCAGAGGGGGCAGAAAAAGAAGATGGAAAAGCACATACAATGAATAGAAAACAGTTTACAAACAGGATAGCTATTAATACACTTATATGAAAATCACTTAGAATGTAATTGGTCTAAATACACCAATTAAAAGACAGATATTGTCAAAGTGGTTAAAAAACAAGACCAACTATATGTTGTTTACCAAAAACCCACCTTAAATATAAAGACTCAGGTTAAAAGTAAAGTGATAGAGAAAAATATACCATGCTAACTCTAATTAAAAGAAAACTGGAGGGCTTCCCTGGTGGCGCAGTGGTTGAGCGTCCGCCTGCCGATGCAGGGGACACGGGTTCGTGCCCCGGTCCGGGAAGATCCCACATACCACGGAGCGGCTGGGCCCGTGAGCCATGGCCACTGAGCCTGCGCGTCCGGAGCCTGTGCTCCGCAGCAGGAGAGGCCATAACAGTGAGGGGCCCACATACCGCAAAAAACAAACAAACAAACAAAAAACTGGAGTTAGCTATATTAATTTCAGACTAAGCAGACACTTCTGATGATCCAGAAGACCATCAGGGATAAAGAGGCGCATTCCATATGATAGAAAGGGGAGTTTCCTAAGAAGACACAATTCTCAATGTGGATGTACCAAACAATAAAGTGTCAAAGTACATGGGGCAAAAACTGATACAACTGAAAGGATGAATAGGTAAATCCACTATAGTAGATGGAGACTTTCACACCCCTCTGTCAGTAAGTGATAGATCATGCAGGCAGGAAGATCAAGGAGTAGATGACCCGAACAACACCAAGATACAGAAAGTGGAAGCTGCCTATATTTTAAAGCCTGTGCCCAGAACTGGCAGTGTCACTTTCACCTACTTTATTTATCAAGTATTTGAAGAGACCAGATTCAAGGGGAGGGGAACACAGACTGTACCTCTCAGTGAAGAATGTCAAAGAATCTTTGGGCCATGTTTTAATACCTCACAATACAGTTTGGATTTCATTTTAGTCTGGAATTAAATCTTTGCTCTTACCTTTGCACAGAGCTCTTTCACTTATCTTTTCTGACCACATATTCATTGACTACTTCTTGGATTAATCTCACTCTTTTACATAATATTCCCAAGAAGGATAAAGATCCAGTTTGGTATAAGGTGCTTTGTGTAGAGGGGGACCTTATGTACTGGTTTGCTTGGGACAATCCTGGTTTATGCTTGTTGTCTCTGTGTAATTATTAATAGCGCTCCTTTTTGCTAATTCAGTGTTTTTACTATTCGGTGTCTCCATTTGGATGATAAAATATATGATCACCTTCCTTATGTAGTGCTTTATTTCTCTAGAACTTGCTAAAACATTTTGCCAAAAAACAAAATTTCTTTTTTTTTTACATCTTTATTGGAGTATAATTGCTTAACAATGGTGTGTTAGTTTCTGCTTTATAACAAAATGAATCAGTTATACATATACATATGTTCCCATATCCCCTCCCTCTTGCGTCTCCCTCCCACCCTCCCTACCCCACCCCTCCAGGCGGTCACAAAGCACAAGCTGATCTCCCTGTGCTATGCGGCTGCTTCCCACTAGCTATCTACCTTACATTTGGTAGTGTTTATATGTCCATGCCACTCTCTCGCTTTCTGACTTAACTTCTTAACACCCTCTGTGCCACTCTCCCATACCCACCCTTGACACGGAGTGAGCATGCCCTACACTTTACTTCTCTGTCCATTGTATTTCCTTTTCCTGGAATGCTTTCCTCACTGTTTTCACCTGTTGACATGTACTTCTTTCAAGGCCCAGATTGAATGCCACTTCTCAAAGGCATTTTGATCTCATCCTAGACTGACTAGCCACACCTAGACTGACTAGCCACAATCTGTACATCTCTAAAGGCACTTATATTATGCTCTGGTATTGTTCTTATTTTTTCAGTTGTCTCAACTCTCTGATTAAATTGCAACCTTGAGAGTAACTATTTTTTTTTTTTTGGAGCAGCAGGGAATTAGCAGTTTAATGACAAATACAGTTATCAAATGGTATGCTTCCAAAAAAAGAGTCTAATGAACTTATACAAGACCTATGTCTAATTACTCAATAGTATACCTCCCAGACAAAATGTCTAATGGCCATATACAAAGGCCTAGGTATAATTATTTACCAGAATGTACATCTGTAAACTAAATTTTTTTTACAACTTTATTGCAGTATAATTGCTTCACAATGGTGTATTAGTTTCTGCTTTATAACAAAGTGAATCAGTTATACATATACATCTGTTCCCATATCCCTTCCCTCTTGCGTCTCCCTCCCTCCCTCCCTCCCTCCCTCCCTCCCTCCCTATCCCACCCCTCCAGGCGGTCACAAAGCACCAAAGCACCGACCTGATCTCCCTGTGCTATGCAGCTGCTTCCCACTAGCTATCTACCTTACGTTTGGTAGTGTATATATGTCCATGCCTCTCTCTCTCTGTCACAGCTTACCCTTTCCCCCTCCCCATATCCTCAAGTCCATTCTCAAGTAGGTCTGTGTCTTTATTCCTGTTTTACCCCTAGGTTCTTCATGACATTTTTTTTTTCTTAAATTCCATATATATGTGTTAGCATATGGTATTTGTCTTTCTCTTTCTGACTTACTTCACTCTGTATGACAGACTCTAGGTCTATCCACCTCATTACAAATAGCTCAATTTCGTTTCTTTTTATGGCTGAGTAATATTCCATTGTATATATGTGCCACATCTTCTTTATCCATTCATCCGATAATAGACACTTAGGTTGTTTCCATCTCCAGGCTATTGTAAATAGAGCTGCAATGAAAATTTGGTACATGACTCTTTTTGAATTATGGTTTTCTCAGGGTATATGCCCAGTAGTGGGATTGCTGGGTCATATGGTAGTTCTATTTGTAGTTTTTTAAGGAACCTTCATACTGTTCTCCATAGTGGCTGTACCAATTCATATTCCCACCAACAGTGCAAGAGTGTTTCCTTTTTTCCACACCCTCTCCAGCATTTATTGTTTCTAGATTTTTTAATGATGGCCATTCTGACTGGTGTGAGATGATATCTCATTGTAGTTTTGATTTGCATTTCTCTAATGATTAATGATGTTGAGCATTCATTCATGTGTTTGTTGGCAGCCTGTATATCTTCTTTGGAGAAATGCCTATTTAAGTCTTCTGCCCATTTTTGGATTGGGTTGTTTGTTTTTTTTTTTGATATTGAGCTGCATGAGCTGCTTATAAATTTTGGAGATTAATCCTTTGTCAGTTGCTTCATTTGAAAATATTTCTCCCATTCTGAGGGTGGTCTTTTGGTCTTGTTTATGGTTTCCTTTGCTGTGCAAAAGATTTGAAGTTTCATTAGGTCCCATTTGTTTATTTTTGTTTTTATTTCCATTTCTCTAGAAGGTGGGTCAAAAAGGATCTTGCTGTGATTTATGTCATAGAATGTTCTGCCTATGTTTTCCTCTAAGAGTTTGATAGTGTCTGGCCTTACATTTAGGTCTTTAATCCATTTTGAGCTTATTTTTGTGTATGGTGTCAGGGAGTGATCTAATCTCGTACTTTTACACGTACCTGTCCAGTTTTCCCAGCACCACTTATTGAAGAGACTGTCCTTTCTCCACTGTACATTCCTGCCTCCTTTATCAAAGATAAGGTGACCATATGTGTGTGGGTTTATCTCTGGGCTTTCTATCCTCTTCCATTGATCTATCTTCCTGTTTCTGTGCCAGTACCATACTGCCTTGATTACTGTAGCTTTGTAGTATGGTCTGAAGTCAGGGAGCCTGATTCCTCCAGCTCCGTTTTTCATTCTCAAGATTGCTTTGGCTCTTCGGGGTCTTTTGTGTTTCCATACAAATTGTAAATCTTTTTGTTCTAGTTCTGTGAAAAATGCCAGTGGTAGTTTGATAGGGATTGCATTGAATCTGTAGATTGCTTTGGGTTGTAGAGTCATTTTCACAATGTTGATTCTTCCAATCCAAGAACATGGTATATCTCTCCATCTATTTGTATCATCTTTAATTTCTTTCATCAGTGTCTTATAATTTTCTGCATACAGGTCTTTTGTCTCCTTAGGTAGGTTTATTCCTAGATATTTTATTCTTTTTGTTGCAATGGTAAATGAGAGTGTTTTCTTTATTTCACTTTCAGATTTTTCATCGTTAGTGTATAGGAATGCCAGAGATTTCTGTGCATTAATTTTGTATCCTGCTACTTTACCAAATTCATTGATTAGCTCTACTAGTTTTCTGGTAGCTTCTTTAGGATTCTCTATGTATAGTATCATGTCATCTGCAAACAGTGACAGCTTTACTTCTTTTCCAATTTGGATTCCTTTTATTTCCTTTTCTTCTCTGATTGCTGTGGCTAAAACTTCCAAAACTATGTTGAATAAGAGTGGTGAGAGTGGGCAACCTTGTTTTGTTCCTGATCTTAGTGGAAATGGTTTCAGTTTTTCACGATTGAGGTCGATGTTGGCTGTGGGTTTGTCATATATGGCCTTTATTATGTTGAGGAAAGTTCCCTCGATGCCTACTTTCTGCAGGGTTTTTATCATAAATGGGTGTTGAATTTTGTCGAAAGCTCTCTCTGCATCTATTGAGATGATCATATGGTTTTTCTCCTTCAATTTGTTAATATGGTGTATCACGTTGATTGATTTGCGTATATTGACGAATCCTTGCATTCCTGGACTAAACCACACTTGATCATGGTGTATGATGCTTTTAATGTGCTGTTGGATTCTGTTTGCTAGTAGTTTGTTGAGGATTTTTGCATCTGTGTTCATCAATGATATTGGTCTGTAGTTTTCTTTCTTTGTGACATCCTTGTCTGGCTTTGGTATCAAGGTGATGGTGGCCTCGTAGCGTGAGTTTGGTAGTGTTCCTCCCTCTGCTATATTTTGGAAGAGTTTGAGAAGGATAAGTGTTAGCTGTTCTCTAAATGTTTGATAGAATTCGCCTGTGAAGCCACCTGGTCCTGGGCTTTTTTTGGTTGGAAGATTTTTCATCACAGTTTCAATTTCAGTGCTTGTGATTGGTCTGTTTGTATTTTCTCTTTCTTCCTGATTCAGTCTTGGCAGGTTGTGCATTTCTAAGAATTTGTCCATTTCTTCCAGGTTGTCCATTTTATTGGCATAGAGTTGCTTGTAGTAATTTCTCATGATCTTTTGTATTTCTGCAGTGTCAGTTGTTACTTCTCCTTTTCCATTTCTAATTCTATTGATTTGAGTCTTCTCCCTTTTTTTCTTGATGAGTCTGGCTAATGGTTTATCAATTTTGTTTATCTTCTCAAAGAACCAGCTTTTAGTTTTATTGATCTTTGCTATCGTTTCCTTCATTTCTTTTTCATTTATTTCTGATCTGATTTTTATGATTTCTTTCCTTGTGCTAACTTTGGGGTTTTTTGGTTCTTCTTTCTCTAATTGCTTTAGGTGCAAGGTCAGGTTGTTTATTCGAGATGTTTCCTGTTTCTTAAGGTGGGATTGTATTTGCTATGAACTTCCCTCTTAGAACTGCTTTTGCTGCATCCCATAGGTTTTAGGTCATCGTGTCTCCATTGTCATTTGTTTCTAGGTATTTTTTGATTTCCTCTTTGATTTCTTCAGTGATCACTTCGTTATTAAGTAGTGTATTGTTTAGCCTCCATGTGTTTGTATTTTTTACAGATCTTTTCCTGTAATTGATATCTAGTGTCATAGCGTTGTGGTCGGAACAGATACTTGATACAATTTCAATTTTCTTAAATTTACCAAGGCTTGATTTGTGACCCAAGATATGATCTATCCTGGAGAATGTTCCATGACCACTTGAGAAAAATGTGTATTCTGTTGTTTTTGGATGGAATGTCCTATAAATATCAATTAAGTCCATCTTGTTTAATGTATCATTTAAAGCTTGTGTTCCCTTATTTATTTTCATTTTGGATGATGTATCCATTGGTGAAAGTGGGGTGCTAAAGTCCCCTACTATGAATGTGTTACTGTCAATTTCCCCTTTCATGGCTGTTAGTATTTGCCTTATGTATTGAGGTGCTCCTATGTTGGGTGCATAAATATTTACAATTGTTATATCTTCTTCTTGGATCGATCCCTTGATCATTATGTAGTGTCCTTCTTCGTCTCTTCTAATAGTCTTTATTTTAAAGTCCATTTTGTCTGATATGAGAATTGCTACTCCAGCTTTCTTTTGGTTTCCATTTGCATGGAATATCTTTTTCCATCCCCTTACTTTCAGTCTGTATGTGTCTCTAGGTCTGAAGTGGGTCTCTTGTAGACAGCATATATATGGGTTTTTGTATCCATTCAGCCAATCTGTGTCCTTTGGTGGGAGCATTTAATGTATTTACATTTAAGGTAATTATTGATATGTATGTTCCTATTCCCATTTTCTTAATTGTTTTGGGTTCGTTATTGTAGGTCTTTTCCTTCTGTTGTGTTTCTTGCCTAGAGAAGTTCCTTTAGCATTTGTTGTAAATCTGGTTTGGTGGTGCTGAACTCTCTCAGCTTTTGCTTGTCTGTAAAGGTTTTAATTTCTCCATCAAATCTGAATGAGATCCTTACTGGGTAGAGTAATCTTGGTTGCAGGTTTTTCTCCTTCATCACTTTAAATATGTCCTGCCAGTTCCTTCTGGCTTGCAGAGTTTCTGCTGAAAGATCAGCTGTTAACCTTATGGGGATTCCCTTGTGTGTTATTTGTGTTTTTCCCTTGCTGCTTTTAATATGTTTTCTTTGTATTTAATTTTTGACAGTTTGATTAATATGTGTCTTGGCATATTTCTCCTTGGATTTATTCTGTATGGGACTCTCTGTGCCTCCTGGACTTGATTAACTATTTCCTTTCCCATATTAGGGAAGTTTTCAACTATAATCTCTTCAAATATTTTCTCACTCCCTTTCTTTTTCTCTTCTTCTTCTGGAACCCCTACAATTCAAATGTTGGTGCATTTATTGTTGTCCCAGAGGTCTCTGAGACTGTCCTCAGTTCTTTTCATTCTTTTTTCTTTATTCTGCTCTGCAGCAGTTATTTCCAGTATTTTATCTTCCACCTCACTTATCCGTTCTTCTGCCTCAGTTATTCTGCTATTGATCCCATCTAGAGTATTTTTAATTTCATTTATTGTGTTTCTAATCATTGCTTGATCCATCTTTAGTTCTTCTAGGTCCTTGTTAAATGTTTCTTGCATTTTGTCTATTTTATTTCCAAGATTTTGGATCATGTTTACCATCATTATTCTGAATTCTTTTTCAGGTAGACTGCCTATTTCTTCTTCATTTGTTAAGTCTGGTGGGTTTTCATCTTGCTCCTTCACCTGCTGTGTGTTTTTCTGTCTTCTCATTTTGCTTATCTTACTGTGTTTGGGGTCTCCTTTTTGCAGGCTGCAGGTTCGTAGTTCCCGTTGTTTTTGGTGTCTGTCCCCAGTGGCTAAGGTTGGTTCAGTGGGTTGTGTAGGCTTCCTGGTGGAGGGGACTAGTGCCTGTGTTCTGGTGGATGAGGCTGGATCTTGTCTTTCTGGTGGGCAGGTCCACGTCTGGTTGTGTGTTTTGGGGTGTCTGTGGACTTTTTATGATTTTAGGCAGCCTCTGTGCTAATGGGTGGGGTTGTGTTCCTGTATTGCTAGTTGTTTGGCATAGGGTGTCCAGCACTGTAGCTTGCTGGTCGTTGAGTGAAGCTGGGTGCTGGTGTTGAGATGGAGATCTTTGGCAGATTTTCGCCGTTTGATATTATGTGGAGCTGGGAGGTCTCTTGTGGACCAGTGTCCTGAAGTTGGCTCTCCCACCTCAGAGGCACAACACTGACTCCTGGGTGCAGCACCAAGAGCCTTTCATTCACCCGGCTCAGAATAAAAGGGAGAAAAAGTAGAAAGAAAGAATTAGTAGAAGAAAGAAAGAACGAAAGGAAGAAAGAGAGGGGGGAAGGAAGGAGGGATGGAAGGACAGAAAGAAAGAAAGAAGATAAAGTAAATAAAATAATGTAGGATAAAATAAAGTTATTAAAATAAAAAATAATTATGAAGAAAAAAAAACGGACGGATAGAACCCTAGGACAAATGGTGGAAGCAAAGCTGTACAGACAAAATCTCACACAGAAGCATACACATACACACTCACAAAAAAGAGGAAAAGGGGAAAAACTAATCTTGCTCTCAAAGTCCACCTCCTCAATTTGGGATGATTCGTTGTCTATTCATGTATTCCACAGACGCAGGGTATATCAAGTTGATTGTGGAGCTTTAATCCGCTGCTTCTGAGGCTGCTGGGAGAGATTTCCCTTTCTCTTCTTTGTTCTCACAGCTCCCAGGTCTCAGCTTTGGAAATGGCCCCGCCTCTGTGTGTAGGTCGCCGGAGGGCGTCTGTTCTTTGCTCAGACAGGACAGGGTTAAAAGAGCAGCCGCTTAGAGAACTGTGGCTCACTCAGGCCGGCGGGGGCGGGGGGAGGGAGGGGCACGGAGGGCGGGGCGAGCCGGCGGCGCCAGAGGCCGGCGGCGTGACGTTGCACCAGCCCGAGGCGCGCCGTGCTTTCTCCCGGGGAAGCCGTCCCTGTATCCCCGGACCCCGGCAGTGGCGGGCTGCACAGGCTCCCGGGAAGGGGGACATGGACAGTAACCTGCGCTCGCACACAGGCCTCTTGGCAGCGGCAGCAGCAGCCCCAGCGTCCCACGCCCGTCTCTGGGGTCCTCGCTTTTAGCCGCCTCTTGTGCCTGTCTCTGGAGCTCCTTTAAGCAGCGCTCTTAATCCCCTCTCCTCGCGCACCAGGAAACAAAGAGGCAAGAAAAAGTCTCTTGCCTGTTCAGCAGGTCCAGACTTTTCCCCGGACTCCCTCCCGGCCTGCCGTGGCACACTAACCCCGTGCAGGCTGTGTTCACGCCGCCAACCCCAGTCCTCTCCCTGCGCTCCGACCGAAGCCCGAGCCTCAGCTCCCAGCCCCCGCCTGCCCCGTCTGGTGAGCAGACAAGCCTCTCGGGCTGTTGAGTGCTGGTCGGCACCAATCCTCTGTGCGGGAATCTCTCCGCTTTGCCCTACCCAGGTACGTGGGGAGTTTCTTGCCTTTTGGGAGGTCTGAGGTCTTCTGCCAGCTTTCAGTAGGTGTTCTGTAGGAGTTGTTCCACGTGTAGATGTATTTCTGGTGTATCTCCAAAAAACAAAATTTGATTAAAGTATTGTACTATGGAGACCAATCGAGTATTTAGAAGCACTAATTGTAGTGAACCTTTGGGAGATTTTTTGAATTGTTTGTGATTATCACTGAACCTCTAGTGAAGATTTGTCAATTAATTTAAAAAGTTTCATAGCCAATTAATGAGTTTTAGGTACAGCAAGGTATGGAGCTCTTGGGCAGCAAGGTATGGAGACTAGACTTCAGGAAGTTTTTGAAATAGCAGCTGATCAGTCTGAAATGCAGATGACTTACCCAGATCCCTTACTACTCATGACATAAATGATAGGCTCAGAGTAATTCAAGGTAGCAGAAATATTGGAAATTTGAAACATGAATTAATGAGTAAGCTGGGGCTTGGGTGAAACCAGGAGCTTTTAGAGCCCAAAGCTAATGGGTTGTAGTGTCAATGAATTTTAGTCAAATGCTTGCAGTCTATTTAGCACTGATGCATACAAAAGGGTATACTATACCATTAGGAGCAATTATAATAATGGAGAGATGGCATGTACTTGAAAATTTAGGACTCCAAATGGCATAGGGTAATCAAGTGCAAAATTGGATTGTAGATACAGTCGATTTGGTGTGCTTTTTAAGGAATATGAGATCTGGTAGGCCCAGATCAAAAAGGAAGTCTTTGGAAAAAAGGAGTGGGGTTTGATTTGATTCTTTCCCTAAGTATGCTTGGGTTGTCCCCGAAGTTTAACTTCAGGCTCTTGTTTGTTGCCCCATCATAATGAACTGGAGAGTGATATCTTCCTTTGTCACTAAAATCTGACAATGGGAAAGATAATACACGCTCAGTGGTTTTTATTCAGAAAAATATCTGAGCTCAACAAATAGACAGGAAATTATTTTAAAGATCTCAGGCATGAGACATTTTTCATGCTTAATGTTTGATTCCAAGCAAATATGTGCTCCTTTCCTTCTGTGGTTCAAGGAAACATATATTTCCCTGTATAAACAAATTCTTTGAAAATTTAAAAGATAGTTCTGTCTCTAGTTCAAAATGGTCTCCTTGGGATTGCTGTGTTTTTAACTATCTCTGTTTTCAGGGATTTAAATCAATGATCCTACAGATCCACCAGCAGTCACTGAGCCAAGGGAAATTTGTAAACACTAGGAACTTTGGTTAACAGTCGAAAGCCCTGTTGTAACTCAACTGAGAATAAGATAGACGTCATTCCTAGTTGGCCTGATGGGTGAGACAAGAGAGGGAATTCTGACGCAGCTTAGCTCGCAGCACAGGTAGTGACAGACAAAAAAGCCCCTGAGGAAGCAGAAAAGGAACCAATGGCTTTTGTTGTGTGTCTGATTAAACCTCTTAGGAGAAAGAAGAGATACTGGGAAACTAAATAAATGTTACAGATGAGGCCTGTTGGGGATCCCAGAGGAAGCTGAATTCCTAATGAGAAGGCAATGGACTGGGTTAAACAGTGATACTTTTTTTTTTTCCCACTTTATGCCTGGGAAACTTTCATTGTTAAGCTCTGGAGAGTTGAGTGCACCTGGGACACTGCCCAAAGTAAAGCACGGAGGATGATTAAATTAAAATAGAATATATCTCATCTCTGAGTGAAATAGAAGAGATGAAATAATAGAACACCAACAGTTAGAGTTGGACAAAGGAAGAACCAAAGAGTATGAGAGGGATTGCCTAGAGAGAGCGCAAGAAAACCAGCCAAGCACCAAGGAAGGAAGAGAGTTGCTAAAAATGCGGATGATGGTGTCAGATATTCAGCAAAGGCAAATCAGATGAGTCCTGAAAAGGACCCATTAAATTAGCAGTTAGGAAGGTTTTTCTTAAGTATGTGCAGGGAACTGGTGGGGCTGGAGACCTTATTGCTTTGGGTCAAGAGAGAAAGGGGAAAAAAATGGAGGCTGAAATGCAAGCTATTCTTTTAAGGAGTGAGGCAGGGGAGGAAAGGAGAACAAGAAGAAAGGGCAAAAGTGTTTTTGTTGTTTTGGCTTTAAACTAAATGGGCGGGAATTGAGTACATATATGGATTATAACAAGGGAGTCGGTTTTTACTCTCTTTTTAGGGAGATAGAAATTGATTAAGAAAACACTTGAAATATATTCTGGATGAAGAAATTTGAGGAGCTCTTCTTTCTCTGTCACTTGATCTCTCTCTGTTCATATGTCCCTGATAATAGGTCTCCTCCTTTCTTGTTCTGTTAATATATAAATCTGAAATCGTTTTTCTTGCCAGCTTCATCTCATTTAGGACTTAGTCCTACGAGAACATTATCCTTCTTAAATATCTCTTCTCTTTTTATTGGTGTTCTTTAAAACTTCAAATACACCATTAAACTTTCTGTGTAGCACATTGGTTTCTCCTCTTGGCCGATTTTTCTTCACTGATACTAGTTGTAATTTTAAAGTAACGTCTATTTATGTGAATCTTCTGTCTCTCTTGGTGCTTTCTCTTGGTAATTAGGGTCATGAAATAAAGCTGGTATTTATTGAACGCTGGGTTAAGCTCAATTTTCTCACCTGTTAAAATAGGGCTGATAATGGAATTGGTTTCACACAGCTGTGAAGAATATTTATGAACGAATACCTTTGGAGCGCTTAGAACCGTGTCTCACATGTTAAGTGAACGTCATCTATTACTTTTTCCTTTGTTTCTTTTAACAGTTCTGGAAAAGCTTTGGGATGAGATTATTTCCCTCATTTTACAGATGTAGAAACTGAGGCCCATAAAGTTTGAGTAACTTGCCCACAATCGCACAGCTAAAGGGCAGAGCCAGGATTTAGATACAGTCAGTCCAACTCCAGAGCTGAGTTCTTAATTTTTATCTCCTTTTATTTTTTGGGGGAAAAATGTTAAAATCTGCTTTCTTAAAAATCTATGCTTACTCTACCCCTTTGTTAATGATAAACTCTAGGGGTACATAGCCATTTTTTCCCTGTGATTCTCATATCTTTCCTCTGTGCCAGTTTTGTAATTTCTCTTTAGTTATTTATCATTTGTACTCTCCACTATTCTAAGCAACTTCACAGTGACATCATAGTTATTTTTCCCCTTATTTCACCAAAGTGATTTGTGGCTTTCCATATAGGAGGTGCCTGCATGAAATAGAACACTCACTGCTCCCCTTCCCTTTTGTATTGGATAAATTTATTTTGGACAAGGTTTCCATTCCACTGCTACTTTTTTTTTAATTAAAGAATTTTTTTATTGGAGTATAGTTGATTTACAGTGTTGTGTTACTTTCAGCAAAGTGAATCAGTTATACATACACATATATCCACGCTTTTTTAGATTCTTTCCAGGGTCCTAGGTAGCTAATGAAACAACACTGTTGCCATTGCTACCTTTTCATTGCGGACCTCAGCTCAAGATTTGATAGCACCCATTTCTCTTACTACTTTTTTTATTCTATTCATATGGCAAACGTAACTCCTGATCTGCCAGTACATTTACAACCCTTTTATCCTTCTCATAAATAATGGAGGAACTAATATTATAGTAAGAATTGTACCTTAACAAAATAAAATGCTTTCAGATAGGTTTTGGAGTAAATCAGAAACTCGGTACCCTTGAGCCCCCATCCAAAGTATATTCCCAGCACCAGTTGTAAATGTAGTTAAGCATTCAACGTTGAATTAAGAGAAAATGATTCTCTCTGCCTGTTATGTCCTTTGAAAGTCTTGTCAAATTTTCATGGTCCTTGTTCTTATATTTAGTCACTTCCTTATGGATTTGTATCTAAGGAGGTACCTTTATACTGTTTGTATGTATTTACTCACACAAACTTTCAGATGACTTCGTTAATTTTAAATGATTTTTGTGATGGTTGACATGACCTGAGCTAGTTTACTGTTGACCCATCTGTTAAAAAAGGCTTGTTTAATTAATAAGACCTGGAGAGAACAACTGTAGTTAAGGTTATTTTGTCTAATAAGTATGGTTATGTGGATGATGGTTCATCACAAATGCAATTATTGGAGCTGACGTGGCCAGATTTCTATGTAGCGACAATGTCGGTAGCTACTTAATAATCAGCCTATATAGTTTTATTTCCCTTTCTACTTTTCAAAACCTTTCCCTTGTATTATATATATTCACATAGCATATGAATATACAGGTATTCATATATGTGTGTATATGTGAAAAAGAAAATACAAACAGGTAGCAGGGATTGTCTTTGAAAGTTGGAGTCGAGCTGACAGGTTGAAAGATGGGTGTAAGTTTATACCCCTGAGTAACATGCTGCACTGAAAACTTGGATGTCTCAATTTCTCATCTGTCACTTTCTTACTGTACTTCAGAGTTGGAGTCATTCCATATATCCAAAATGAGTAAACTCCCTGTTTTTTCAAGTCTCATATAATTTGGTAATATTTTCTCCTTAGTCACTCAAAATGAGTAAGCTATGAGCATAATGATTGAATGCTTACCTGATACATGATTAATTATGTTCTCTCACTTTCTGAAGTTCATAAACTGAGTCCAGCTGACTAATTAGCAGTCTGGATTTTTTTTTTTTTTGCGGTACGCGGGCCTCTCACTCTTGTGGCCTCTCCCATTGCGGAGCACAGGCTCCGGACGTTCAGGCTCAGCAGCCATGGCTCACGGGCCCAGCCACTCCGCAGCATGTGGGATCTTCCCAGACCAGGGCACGAACCCGTGTCCCCTGCATCAGCAAGCGGACTCTCAACCACTGCACCACCAGGGAAGCACTAGCAGTCTGGATTTTTAAGATCATGGTTAAAAAGAAGAAAAAATTTTCTTTAATATTTGAGTATTTAAAAACAAAGAAAAAAGGAAAGGCAATCCTATATGTTATAACCAGACCAAGTTGTTTATCTACCATGGACACAGGACATTAGTTTTCTAGGGTCCATTTTACTTGCATTTTTTTATATAGCTACATTCTATTTTTTTAAACAAGAAAAGAATATAAATCTTAGAAAAGAGGAAAATGATAGACAGTTAAAAGTGAACAAATATCTGCAGATCTTTGACAGAAAGATTTAGGTGTATGTATTTAATTTACCCAATTTACAGACATACTATTTTTTAAACTCACTTTAAGGTAACATGTTACACTAGCTAAAGTCTCTTTTTATGTTCTGGGCTAGGATTTGTAAATAAGGTGCTGTTATGGAAGAGTTCCTCAATTGGATGACTACTGATGATTTCCCATCTGCTTCAGTTGGAAAAGTCATGGCAGTTGAATTCATCCCTCATTTTAGGTGAAAACCCAGCAAATATTTAATTGCTTTTGAGTGTATGTTTCCCCTGAAGTCAGGGACTTTACCCTCTAACACTCACCTTGATCTTAAATGAAAATCATTTCAGAAGGCTTTCTATAAGGACTGAGAAGATTGATAACACAAAGGAGAGACATTTAGTAAAGCTGAGTTTGGGGATTTCTTAGTTCCAGAAATTGTTCTATCAGGGAGAGCTGATGTAATCTGTCCTATCTCTAGCTGTTACTTGTTTAGTCCTTGTTTGAGATAGTTGACTTCATTCATTCATGCATGTAGTATTATTGAAGACAGACTCCACGAAAGCCATGAAACATGGTTTCTCCCCAAAATGGCTAAATTATGTCATCTCACTGAGTAGAAATTAGATTTCTTGGAACTAGATTTGGTGGCCGAGCCTTAGCATTACTGAATAGCCTTTTAAGACCTTGTCAGTTTTCCTTACTTTGTACCCCTAAACCTAGCAAAACAAATTGCTCTGTAGAAAAAAGGATGCTAATGTCCTGTTTGATGTGATAAACACACATGTTATTGCTTGGAAAGCCCTGGAAGTAGCATAGTTGGATTTAACAAATTGTGTATTCAGCTTTCTTTGTCATTACAGTAAAGATTTGCCACCAAATATTTTATAGTTATATACGCTTATGTAACTATAATATGTAAATCCTGGAAATTTATTAATTTTTAGTGTGTTTTAATTTATATTTATAAATATATTCATTTTATAGTCTGCTTTAATCTGCTTATATCATGGAGGTATAGTTAGTAGACTTATAAGCTCAGTTAATTTACCTTTGTTGGTTAGGAATAAAAATGTATATTTAGCTTCAAAAGAACGTTGTTGACATATTAGCTTTTGCTTCATTCAAAGCTCTACTTAAAAAAAAATGTAGGCAGGTAATGAAAATATTGGTGTCTAACAAGATCAAATATCTAATTACTTTATTGGATCAATTTTGTAGTGGACCTGGCATCAAAATCCCTCTCAAGTCTACTTTCCTTTCCTTATGTCCTACTGCTTCCCTAGTTTCTACTCTCTGTACTTTAAATGTGCCTCACCCCACCCCTTCTGCATCTCTGTTTATGATAGATCCCTCTATGTAAGTAGCTTGCCTCCCCTTTCTGCATGTCCACATCCTACCCCATCTTCAAGTCCCACTCATATTATGAAACTTTCCTGGCTTCTGACAAGATACTCGCTTTGAATAAACTTCAGTTATACTCCTCTAAGCCCTCTTCTTGACTAGGCCCTGACTTTGCCTCACCCCACCCCCCACCCTTGTCCTTGCCAGGCTTGCATAACCCAGTTTTAGCAAGAATCCTGCTAAGTCAATTTAGAGAAAATCCCCCCATCCTTGATATCTGATGGCTCTGGCCCATATGCAGCAGGAATCTTGTTAGGTGAGTTTAGCAAGAATTCCTTACCTGTGATGTCTCTTCTTAGTAATTTTCCATCCACCAATGATCCCCTAACCTGCTCCTTGGCTGTAAATCCTCACTTGTTCTTGTGGTATTCAGAGTTGAGCCCTATATCTGTCTCCACTGTTGCAATAGTCTTGAATAAAATCTTACTGTTTTAACAAATGTCAGAATATTTTTTTCTTCTTTTTCCTAATTCAGCTACTGCCTTGCTTGATATCTCCTTTACCTCATATGTATGTAACATATTATCTTATGTATATAACTTATTCTTCAGCACCTGTTACAGTGCTGTTAATAGATGCTTAATAAACGTTAACTATGTAATGATTGGGGAAAATGTTTAGGAATGCTCTCATCAGGCCCTTTAAGTATGAGAAGGGACTTTGACATATGGCCCTTGGGAGTAGAGATTTGTAGTCAGGACATATGAAGTTCTTTCTTCAACTACACGTTTGATTATCATGGGTTTCAGTTTTTCTGAGTGTAAGGTTATATATCTGGGTTCATAGAGTAAAATCTGCTAGAATGTCTATCCTGGAGATGATTTGAGTGGTGGTTTCCTGTCACTGGGTTGCAGCACTCCCAGAAGACTGAATTCCAGCCAGGCCAACTCAGAGGACCTGTGCCCCATAGGTCCTGCTGGCCACCCCCTCCCCGGCCCCAGCGTGGCTGTCAGCCCCATATACTGTCTCCTCATTCAGACCTCTATTGCTTGGCTAGCAGGGTTGCTTTCACCAATAAATCAAAATACAAGAGTCATGAGATTTTATGAAATAAAGAAGTCCTGGGGCCATTTTCCTTAAAAGGAAAGTGTGAGCTTGTTTGAACTTGAGGCTTCCTGGGTTCTTTTTTCAGCCCATCCAGTAAAAAGATATATTATTAAACCATAACAAAAAAGTAGATGACCAAATATGGTAGGATACCATTTATAAAAATCTACACATAGGAAAAAAAGTCTAGAAGATACATACATATGTTGAAGAATTTATCACTGAATAGTGGGATTATTGTTGATGTAAAATTTTTTCTGGGACTTCCCTGGTGGCACAGTGGTTAAGAATCCGCCTACCACTGCAGGGGACATGGGTTTGATCCCTGGTCTGGGAAGATCCCACATGCCGCAGAGCAACTAAGCCCATGAGCCACAATTACTGAGCCTGCACTCTAGAGCCTGCAAGCCACAGCTACTGAGCCTGTGTGCTACAACTACTGAAGCCTGCACGCCTAGAGCCGGTGCACCACAGCAAGAGAAGCCAGTGCAATGAGAAACCCGTGCACCACAACAAAGAGTAGCCCCTGCTCGCTGCAACTAGGGAGAGCCCGTACACAGCAACAAAAACCCAATGCAGCCAGAAATAACTAACTAACTAACTAAAAAAAAAAAAAAAAAAACTTTCTTTAAAAAAAATTTTTTTTTCCTGTATTTTCCAACTATTCTGCCATAAGCATGCATTACTTTTATAATTAGGGTAAGACTTATTAATGCCATTCTAAAATATATTGATTTATTTTAAGTTTTATAAAACATTATTAGAAAACACAAAGAAGACTGACATTGCTTTGAGAGTAAGTAATTTGATCACAAATGTCTGGTATAAGCAGAGTGCCTCTTTTGAATGAAGGGGAAATAGGAGGGTGTGAACCACACACCTTTCTTCTGTGGTTCACACTTTAATTATTGCTACTCCACAGAGAATTTATGAGTATGGCTGTGAAGCCCAATCTCCTAGGACCAAACTGTGGACCTACTGCTTCTAGCTATGTGATTTAGAACTGTGCCTCAGATTCTTTATAAAGTGGAGATAGCCATAGTATCTACCACACAGAGGTGCTGTAGTGATCAAATTAGTGTAAAGTCCTTGTCCAAGGCCTGCCACACTATAGGTGCTTTAACAATAGGGCTATTTAACATGAGTGCTAGTTTTGAATTAAAGACAACTCTCTTGATCTTAAACTTATTGGCTGTGTATAAAGTCATCTTACTCCAAATTAGACTGACTAATTTGTACTCTGGCTCTATTGCTAGGGTTTGGAAGTAATACTAGCATAGATCTTATCATACCAATTATATATATTTTTTATAAAGGTCTTTATGTAATTAGCTCTTTACTTATATATGAGTTAATATAAACCCTGCTCTTCAACATGTGTAGGTCGATTGTTTTCAACTTTATAGTTAATCGAATCATTTTTTAGTTTGACACTCTGCTTGCCTTTAAAGCAGTCCACCTTAGTGTGTCACTTTTATTTTTGGGGTACAGTCTTTTAGGTAATTCATGATGCTATAGCATTTTTCTCCAATCCTTTTTGTCATAAAAGACAAATCAAACTAGATACATTTGGCTTTGCTTGATATTATCTTAAAGTTTCATTTAAAAGGTATTTAACAATGACATATTTTCTATAATTATGAAAGCAATATATTTTAATTGGAGCAAATTAAAGTCGCTTATAATCCTTTTGACTTGATATAAGTCCCCTAGACCTTTAACCAAGCTGCTGTGTATTTATAATAATTTTCTTTGTTGATTATTCATGGGCCATTGCAGCCAAATGAAAAAAGAAAACACTAGCTTGCTGTCCTGTTTGTAACATAAACTGGAGGTGTGCGTGGGGTGTGTGTGTGTGTGCGCGTGTGTGTATGTTTGTGTGTGTGTGTACATCTTTATTAGAATGGGAGAATGGGTTGAGAATGGTTTGAACTCTGAATACCCCTGCCTTAATGGCTCTCCTGGGCTGCTTTGTTTTATCATGCTGTTCCAAACTTCACTTGATTTTGTGAGGCTGTGTTTGAATGGAAAATGCAAGGTCTCTGTGGTTAACATTACTTGGCAGTGAGTATTTGGGGACTCTTCAGAGTCTCTTGATGAATCAGTGACATGCTTTTTGGTGCATCGCAATTAACTTATTTGGAGATGCTTTTTTCCTGAGAGTGGAAGCTTGACCTCTCTCTTATGATGCTAAATATGTATGTCTCTACTAGAGGAAGGGGAACATTTACAACTCTGCTAGAGAAATGGGAACATCATGCTTTAAACATACCTTTGAACCAGGAAGCTTGAAATGCTGTAAGGTTGAGAGCATCGGACTTCATCCTCTTTTCTTTAATCCCAGCTCATGTAATGACTCACTGTGATTGTGGTGCTGTAGTTAGACTTTTAAAAAAGAAAATTGTGAATTATTTTTATTTTTGGATGTAGTATAAGATAGAGCATGTAAGAATTACCCAAAAAATAATAGGTAATCCAAGATAGGGAAAAATGATAATATCATCAAGAAGTATATCCATTTCTTTCCTGCTTTTTTGAAGCATTTTCTATGGGAAAAAGAAGCTACTGAAGATAAAAATCTATTTGAAGTGGCAACTTGACCTCAGAAGTAGAAAATTTGATTTCTCTAGAAATATAAAATGCAGCCTTTCCAAAGACCTCAGTAATATGTTTCCCCACACAAGTGTGCTTGAAAACGGGACTAGAGAAAAACAACACAAAAAAAACTCTCCTACTTCTTCTTTTTCTTTACCTTTACACTATCCCTTAATTCCTAGTTTTCAGTGCATATGAGTGTATAGAGATGTATGTTTAGGGATATGAATTGTTGTATGTTACAGATGAAAACTTATAGAACTAATTAATACAGGAAGCTTCAAATCTCACTATGTGTGAAAAATCAATCTCTAAAAACTTCTCATAATAAACTACATTTTACTTACTTTTTTTTTTTTTTTTTTTTTGCGGTACGCGGGCCTCTCACTGTTGTGGCCTCTCCTGTTGTGGAGCACAGGCTCCGGACGCGCAGGCTCAGCGGCCATGGCTCACGGGCCCAGCCGCTCCGCGGCATGTGGGATCTTCCCGGACCGGGGCACGAACCCGTGTCCCCTGCATCAGCAGGCGGACTCTCAACCACTGCGCCACCAGGAAGCCCCCTGCTTACTTTTTATGAAACCCTCCCATCTCATCAAATAAATACGGCTCTTCTCTAGTAATTTTAGGGGTAGTATAACCAACCACCTTTACATCTGTGGGTGTCCTGGGCATCTTTTCCATGCTTCCTGCCTTTTCTTGATAAGTTAACAATTCTTCCATTCTTTGTCTTTGACAACTTTGCTTATCTTTTTTTTTTTTAAAGAAACTTAACCTTTGTTTATCATGCATTTTAGTTGTTTGATACTATCTTATTTCTTCTTTGGCTGGTAATCTCCTCAAGGGCTGTATGCATGTGACTTTTTGCTCTCCCCAGAATGGTTCCTTGTAACTGGAGGTATTCCAGAAGAATACCGAGACGTGTACAACCCCTTGCCCTAAAACTCTGGAAGGTTAATGTACGAACATGGATGATAAAAGTCTCTCAAATGCAAACAAATATCGGACCAGATAACCACAGTACAATCCAGCTGAGTGATGGAAGGAGAGGAAGCATCAGTAACTCAGGAAAAGCTTAGGATGAAGTTTACACACAAAAGATGCTGTTGGGGTAGAAACAAGTGCAAATTACCTTCTGTTTTGCTTACATCATTGCTACCAAGGAGAGTTTGCTTTAAGCACTGAAGTGCAAAGCAAACATAGGAGTGAATTAAATTATCAAATGTCGGGGCTTCCCTGGTGGCGCGGTGGTTGGGGGTCCGCCTGCCGATGCAGGGGATACGGGTTCGTGCCCCGGTCTGGGAGGATCCCGCGTGCCGCGGAGCGGCTGGGCCCGTGGGCCATGGCTGCTGGGCCTGCGCGTCCGGAGCCTGTGCTCCGCAGCGGGAGAGGCCGCAGCAGTGAGAGGCCCGCGTACCGCAAAAAAAAAAAAAAAAAAAAATCAAATGTCTTAGGAAGTCTGACAGTACTATGGTTTTCTAAGGAGTTCTGATTTAAGACCTGAGACGACTGTTTCACAGATTTTAAAGAAATTGGGAGTTGTGATTGTCCCATCATTGTTAGTCATCTTTGAGGAACTATGAAAAATTGGAGAGACATTAGCAGCCTTGAGATGTCCAAATGTTCACAGAAGAAGATGGAAATGGTGTGGCTTCCTCCCTGCATGCCTTTCTCATTTCCCCTCCTCCAGTGGAAAATTTTAGGACGGATTATCACTCAGATTATTTCTGAGTAAATCAAAATAGGAAGAAAAATAATGATTTAGGAGTTCATAAAAAAATTATGTCATACCTAAATAAGCTTAATTCCTCTTTCTAATGAGATTGTTAAGCTAGTGGACTGGAACACTGTAGATGCTGGGTATCTGCTTGTTTTTCAAACATGGGTAAATGTTCTGATTATGTTCTGGTAGGTAAGAGAGCCATAGACAGTTGAGTGATATGCTGTTTCTGGTGGTGGATTTGAAACAGGTTGGTAAGAGTGGTAGGGTTTCTAGTACCTCTGTTACATGGTAAAGGGTTGACTCATTTGTTCACCATGGAGCCCTGACTGTGTGCCGGATGCAGATTTTCCAGCTCAGTGCAGTGGTTTGGGACAGAGGGTCCTGGAGAGGAAGGGCTGGATTAGAGAGTTTGAAAGTAAGAAAGGAAGGAGGGAGGGGGGAAAAGAGAGAGAGAGAGAAGACAATCAATGAAGCCATGTCCCCCAAAGGTGGATGGGGTATGTGTCAAGAGTGTGGTGTCCAAGAGCACTGCCGTGGACCTCATCCTGTTCCGTGTTTCTATTCTACCTCAGATAAGCACACACAGAAGGATGGGCAGCCAGTGCTTGTCAAAAACAAGATTAGAATTTAGACAGGAGAGGTTTGAGCAGTTGGTTGCTGCTGACAAGTGGGAATCTTATTAGGAATAAATCAAACTCCTGAAATTATGTTCAAAAAGTGAATTATTAGGCCTAGGGCAAGTTAGAGACGGTGTGATTGCGGGGCCCATGAGGAAAACTCAGGGGTTTTAATTGTTGGCAAGATCCATGAGTTAATAGTGTTTTGTGCTGATCACAGGCGAATACATGCTGAGGCCAAATGAGTACCAGCCGAGTTTCTGGAATGGGGCAGGGTAGTCTCCCAGTCCACTCAGCACTTATCAGACCACGTCTGGTAGTGTGTACACCTTGGCAAGCACATTTCCTAAGGGGTTAATCAGCCCTGACTTACCAAAGGCTTGCAACTAGGATTGTGAGGGCACTCAAAGTAGTTGAAAAATTTTGAACGTTTACCGAGAAAAAGGAGACGTCAGTGTTGGAGAGACCAGACAAAGGAAGAAAGACAACGAGCACGTGATGTCGGAACCTGAAGGCTTATTTAACACACTGGTTCTCAACCCTGGTTACACTTTACAGTCACCCAGGATGTTTTAAAAAAATATGGATGCTAGGACCCCACACCGCACCAACTAAATCAGGGTGGAGCCAGGCATTGGTATGTTTTAAAGCTTTCCAGTTGATTTTAAAATGTAGTCAGGGGTGAGAACCTGTACCTTGGTTTCCTGTGCAGCCACAGAGGCTGGTCCCAGCTCCAGGCCTTGCCTGATGCACGCAGAGGGCAGCCAAAACAGCAGTCCCTACTCCACCTGCTTCCAAGAGGCTGTCAGGATGGAATCTCCTCTGCCTCACACCACTGTTTACCACAGGCATGGTATAAACTGCCCTGATGGTTTATTATTTTTCAAACCTCACCCCCGTATTTCTCACTATATCTCCTACTCTGTCCGTTCCCCATGTCCTTCAGGCTCTTTTTATGTTGTCTAGATCTAGATCTAGAATACTGTTGTCTGATTTACAAATGCTTCCGTATACTCGACTTTCTTCTGAGTGTTTTCTTTACTTCTGCTTTAACAGCAAATTGGCTCTCTCTTGAAGTTATTGCTTCCCTTGAAGTCCTCCAAATGACTCACAAGTTTTTATGTCTGGCCTAGACTTTCATGTCTAGACTAAGATCCTCCCAAATAGGACTCCTGATTCTCTGTCTAAATCTCTTCTTTAGTTTCCCTTGAGTCAGTACACGTGCCTCCATCCACACAGAAACTAAAGTCAGGACATTTGGAGTCATTCTTTACCACTTGCCCTATGCCCAATTCAGTTTATCCTAACAGTCTCTTGATTCTGTCTTCAGAATATTGTTTTCCTTTTCTCCGTTGCTCTTACCAATGCCCTGGTTCTTTGTGACCACCATCTTTCCCCTGGACCACTGTAGTAGCTGCCTGACCGCCCTCCCTGCTCCCACTATTGTGCTCCTTCAGGCTGTTCTCTATACGATAGTGAGGGAGCTGCAGACACACAATTTAATCATATTATCCCCTTTCTTAAGATTCCCCGATGATTTTTTTTAAATCAGTCCTTTCTGTGGCCCTTAAGGACCTGCATGATCTGGCTCTCCTGTCCCTCTCTGCACGTCTCCCTCTCCTACCCCCTGCCGGCCAACAAGCTCCAGCTACTCTTTCTTTCTTATAGCTTTGTTTAACACATTGTGTTCTCTGCCCCTGGGCTTTTATACAGGTTGTTCCATCTGCCTGGAATGTTCTTGTCTTACTCTTCTATATTTCTTGTTTCAGCTTAAGTGTCACATTTTCAGAGACTCCTTCCCTGTCTAATCTAAAATAGGTTCTTTTTTTTTTTTTAATTGAAGTATAGTTGACTTACAATGTTTCGGGTGTACAGCAAAGATATTCAGTTGTACACACTTATATACATTCTTTTTCAGATTCTTTTCCATTATAGGTTATTATAAGATATTGAATATAGTTCCCTGTGTTATACAGTAGGTCCTTGTTGGTTATCTATTTTATACATACTAGTGTGTATATGTTAATCCCAAACTCCTAATTTATCCCTGTCCACCCCCGCTTCCCCTTTGGTAACCATGAGTTTGTTTTCTGTGTCTGTGAGTCTACTTCTGTTTTGTAAATAAGTTCATTAGTATCATTAAAATAGGTTCTTTATCTTTTCTATGCCATGCTGTGATTTTCCTTCATCACATTTATCCCAATTTGTATTGGGTATGTATTTTAATTTTTAAAGAACTTCTTATGGAGTTTTGATAAACCCCCATCAGTTTCCAACACTGACAACCTGTGTCTAATCTTGTTTCATCTGTATTCATTCCTTCCAATTATTTTGAAACAAACCCCAAACATCATATTATTTCATTTTATATTTTTTTCTTTAACAGATAAGGACTCTTTTAAAACACCTAACCATAATGCCATTATCACATGTAAAAAATTTAATGATTTCTTTATCATCGAATATATAGTCAGTGTTAAAATAAACTTTGTTGGAATCAAGATAAAATTGGGTCCATACATTGCAATTAATTGCCGTTAGTTCATCTCTCTCTTTTAATCTATGGGTTCTCCCCTCCTCCTTTTCTTGAAATTCATTTGTTGAAGAAACAGGTTCATTTCCCTATGGTTTCCTGTAGTTCGGAATTTTCTGATTATATCCCAATGGTGTTATTTAACTTGTTCCCTTATCTCCTTGAAGTAAGTAGTTAGATTTGGACGTGGTCAGATTCCAGTTGGATTCATTCCATTGAGGGGGATGAGTGCTTCCATCAGGGGGCACATAATATCTGGTAGCTTCTTTTTGTGACTTTAGCAACCATTAATGGTGATATTCAAATTGTGTCATTCCCTCTTCATTTGTTACATGCAGTGCATCTATGCAGAGAAACTTCACATATGAACTATCTGTTTACACTGAGGTACAGTGTATGCGAAAGTATATGAAAAGGGAAGGTAAATGCTTGACATATTCTCTTTAACAGTTTTTAAACTAATGAGATGGTTCCGTAGTACTCTCCAAATGTGACTCATGAGTTTCTTTTAAAGTCTCATTATAAACCTATTGATTTAAACATATTTAATTCCTTTCAATCACAGGTATTAGTTTAGTGATGCTTAAATTGTCCCGTTTGAAGAGCGAGCACCTCCTGTCTCCCTTTGGTGTATGTCAGCCGTCTTTGTAGTTACATGTTTTACGTTTGTCTCCTTGGTGAGACTTAAGTGCAGGGACCATGTCTGGATTGTTTATTCTTTATCCCAAGCACAAAATCACAGTCTCTCAATTAGTATTTGTTGACTAGGAGGCAGGATATTAAAACTTAATTAATGGCAGGGCTGTCTTGTGGAAGAGCATTTAGTTTAGTCTTGGTGGACTCAGAACTGGAATCAGAGAGTAGAAGTTACAGGAAGCAAATTTTGGCTCAGCATAAAAAAGGACTAAGTAATTTGGGTATTTTAGAGGGGTTGAGTTCCACCAAAGTCTTTTGAGGAGTTACTTTGTTCCAGGGAGTGGGAGGACAAAGACAATCAAGCCAGTCAGGATTTTTTTGTCTGTTCAGGAGCTTGAATGATCACTGAGGTTACTTCTACTTTTAAGGTAATACGACTCTCAAATCCTTTATTGGCAGATTTTATTTTTGGAAAGATGCAAGTTTTAAATTATTGAAATGTAATTATTTTATTTTCTCCCATGAACAATATATGTTCCTCTAATTTTATGTTTCAAAGTATTATGAGTTTTTACATTTAATAAAACATCATTATCAATATTTTGTCAAATGTACAAACTCATAATAATTGTTGGTTGAGCACACCCCTTTTCTCACTGCATTAAATCATTAGACTTTTTGCATTATTAATTACATCCTAATAAGTAGCCATTATACTATTCTCTTTATAAATCTTTGGATTTTTTTTTAAAGAAATTAATTTAACAGAAATGGCATTAGTCTTTTTCCTCTTCTCTCTGCATTATTTTGATAAAGATTAGGGTGGGGCTTCCCTGGTGGCGCAGTGGTTGAGAGTCCGCCTGCCGATGCCGGGGACACGGGTTCGTGCCCCGGTCTGGGAGGATCCCACATGCCGTGGAGTGGCTGGGCCCGTGAGGCATGGCCACTGAGCCTGCATGTCCGGAGCCTGTGCTCCGCAATGGGAGAGGCCACAACAGTGAGAATAAACATGTTTACCAAAAAAGAAAAAAAAAAAAAAAAAAAAAAGATTAGGGTGAGGTGTGATTACTGACAACTTACCTTGAAATTCTAAATTTACTTTTCCAGAATAAAGTATTGTAGATAACACTTTTAGAATATTTCAGAATATCAAAGGTTAAATAGTATTGAGATGATTTCTCATTTACACCTGAATATAAATTGAATTTAGGTGGAAATAGCAAGGCCATGAATATTTAGTTGTTTTTAATTTTTGAAGTGTGTATGTGAGACAGTATAGTCAGCGTTCCAACAGTGTCTCAAGAGGGAATTAATAAAAGAAGCACTAATGGTAAAACCTTTAAAATGTTTTTAATGACTTTGCCAAAAATTTATAAGTTCAGCTCAAAATATTGTCCTTGACGTCCTCTGCCTTGCCATTGTCACTCCCTCAGTAGTGACTACATTTCCTTCTATTGCTTCTAAACCAATACAGTAAGGAAACAAAAGCATTTTATCTCCGTGCACTCAGTATTATTTTCCATAGCAGTTTCTCTTGAGACAAAATCATAATGGAAGAGAGAGGCAGAATATATGAAATTTACCAGAGTATATTACATTTCTTTTAGGTGTATTGCCTTGATTTCCTTTATGTCCTCTACACATAATTTCTTCTAGGTGTAAGCACATGAACACTATTTTCAAAGATGACCTAGATAATATTTGTTATTTTGTTTTATTTTACTAAGTTATCTTATGAGTTTGAGGTAACTAATGTGATAGAAAACCTTTAGGCTTTCCTTTGAGGACTGTCTGTAAGGAAATTCTCTTTGTGCATCGTCTTTTGAGCAGGGCAAGTTTACTCTAAGTGGGGAGTTTTCCTTTATAGGGTTCACAAAATGTTAAAGTAACAAATGCATGAAAAAATGATTAAGCTGTGCTCCTTATTCAAAACTTCTCGATCGTGCGTAACCCACACAAGATCATTTTATTATTTACAAACTTAGGGCACATAGATTTGTGGACAGAATTTCTGAAGTTGGCAGAGATTTGGATCTGTGGTTAGGACCGGTTTGAAAGCTGGATCCACTCTAGCGTGGCTTTGCCAGGACAGCCAGCCTCTCCATGTCTGTGCGTGGATAGCTCTGTGTTCGGACGTTCCCCTGGCTTTTCCTCCTGATGCAGTTGACAGCTGTTCCTGTGTGACAGGCGGACTAAAGCACTGTCACTTGTCCTTGGGCCTGAAGTGAGCTTCACAGTGAAGACACGCCGGGAAAGGCAGTGGTTGGAAGAATTAGAAAATAGCAAAGAATCTCTGAAATTAAAACAGCTCCCTAGATTGCTTAGAATAACTAGACACAAACCTGGCAATATTTCCAATAGAAAGTTCTGTGGTGATATTAACACAACTGAAAGCATTTTTTTTGCTATATTATTTACCTGAATTAATGTTTCCATTGCCAATCAAGTCTTGATTACCTTCTATTCATTAGCCTTTGATTTAATTAATAAAACTTGTTAAAGAGAAATTGTCAGTGTTTTCCTGTAAACAGCTCTAATTTGATTCAATTAGAATTTTGTAATTATTCTAAAGAACTTCAATGTTTGAAGTATGTGTTTTGAATACTTAATAAAATAGTTTAAACCACACAAGATAATTATTAGATACCATGTTTATTTTGTTTTTCATAGAATAATAGGTATCTTCTTTTGATATCTCTAAAAAAATGACATTTTGTTAGAGTTCGTTACTTAGAATTTCAAGTGTTTCAGTCGGTACTAAAGTTAAAAAAATATGCCCCAAAGGTAGAACATTAGAAGTAGAGAAAAACTAATTAAGAAAAGAGAGAGTCACAATGACTCTTAGGTTAGAGGCTATTTGATAATCAATGTGGTTCTTAATGGGAAACCAATGAAGCAGTTGGAGAAGAGGGAAATACTGGTTACTAGTCTGGGCTCAGATTATTAAAGATAGTGAGGGTTTTGAAACATGTCTGTTGGGTGAAAAAGGTTAATAAAGCATTCTATAAATTCTAAAATCTTGAGGAAATGAAAACTTTCTATATCTTCATGCATCATAAAAAACAAAGAGACTGAACCTTTAATTTGAAAAAAGAAAACAAATAAACATGAAAGAAGAAATTGAAATCTTTTTATAAATTTTATATTTTTGAAATTGTTGAAAATAATAATTTTATACTTTATTCTTGAGATACTTATAGGTATGAGGAAAGAAATATCAGTATATTAACATTATTAATATTCATTCAATAAAGTATTTTGAGAGTCTACTCTTTGCCAGACAGTTTTAGGCATTGGGCATGTAACAGTCAACAAAACAGAAAAAGAGTTTCTTTGCTCCTGGAGCTAATAATCTAGTATAAATTTTAAGGAATTTTTTAGTTTCATATGATGTAATACATAAAATCTCAATGTCTTTAACTGCTGTGATTATCATAACTATAAGAAATTGATAGTTGGAGGTTTTAACTCATGGAGAGTTGTGCTTCAGAATCAGGATCCCATTAACCTGGATCTTATTCTTTTATGCAGTTTATCATAGTAAATATGTTCAAAATTTTTTTTCGCCACAATAATAATGCACACTAGGGGCTTCCCTGGTGGCGCAGTGGTTGAGAATCTGCCTGCTAATGCAGGAGACATGGGTTCGAGTCCTGGTCTGGGAAGATCCCACATGCCATGGAGCAACTGGGCCCGTGGGTCACAACTACTGAGCCTGCGCATCTGGAGCCTGTGCTCCGCAACAAGAGAGGTTGTGATAGTGAGAGGCCCACGCACCACAATGAGGAGTGGTCCCCGCTTTCCACAACTAGAGAAAGCCCTTGCACAGAAAAGAAGACCCAACACAGCCCAAAATAAATAAATAAATTTAAAAATAAATAAATAAATAAATACTCCTGTTCTCTGTTTAAAAAAAAATAATAATAATGCACACTAGCCTATGAGATTGCTTAAAGGTGTTCCTTCTCTAGTTGCATTTAAAGCATGAGTGCTGGTTCAATTAAAGGCTCTTCTCCTTTCAGTGTGTTGCAGGGGGCTCATAGTTTCATGGTCTCAGAGTGTGTTTTAAGCAGATAGCCTTCCAAAATCACAAATTCCCTGTATTCCAGAATTCAGTTCATGGTATATGCAAGCCAGCGATCTCAAGGGAAAGGGAAAAGCTTTGTGGGAAGAGGTTTGTATGTATTTTTTACGGGTGAGGAGAGCATATCGATAAATGAAGGCAAAATTCCAAGCAGTTCCTGGAATCAGTTCCTGCCTCCTCAGGGAGCCAGTGAAGAGCTCAGCTGGGCTGAGAAAATCTGTGCAGATGTGAGTACTGACTGCATCCCAGCCCCAAGCCCTGCCAGAGGCCTCCCTTAGTCATAAAGGGCAAAATGGCCAGCACAAGTCACACTCACCAGTTGAACCCCATGTGAATATTAATTTTTTGCTTGCACCTGGGTACCTAGAGCATAATCAGGATTAGACGAAAATCAAGGTGATGTACTCAGGAGAGGAGAGTTGCAGAGCAGGAAAGCGGCAGGCCTGTCCTCCCAGCTGAGAGACACAAGGGAAAGTAAACATGACTCCTAGCCTTGAGGAGACGGCACAGGCACATTGTGGAGCGTTATAACCGGTGTCCTTTGACTACTGAAACCAATAATATATTTCAACAATCCGTTTGATGAGGGATGCCACTAGGATGGTGGGGCTGTGATGATTGCCTTGACCTTTGTGCCTGTGGCAGTTTTTTGTTTTTTGTTTTTTTTTTTGATTGAAAACAGACCAATTGGTTGCAGTTCTTTAAAAAGAGACATTCAAATTCTTTATTTCAGACTCAGGCACTGGATTCTCTGGGCCACACGAGCTCTCCTTTGCTGATTCCATAGCCTCTAAAGATTTTTGGTTGCAATTTAAATTGCAGTAAGAAACCATTTTTCACCTATCAGATTGGCAAAATCAATGGTTGATAACATAGTATATACTGGTAAAGGGGAAACAGGAGCTCCTATTTTCTATAGGTTGTATAAATTGGTACAACCTGTACGTAGGATAATTTCTCAATGTCATCGGAGTTAGAATTTAGAAATACATATTACTTTTTTTTTTTTTTTGGCTGTCCACACCCTACTTTGGTTTTTTTTTTTCCAACATCTTTATTGGAATATAATTGCTTAACAATGTTATATAAATATAGCAAAGTGAATCAGCTGTACTTATACATATATCCCCATATCTCTTCCCTCTTGTGTCTCCCTCCCTCCCACCATCCCTATCCCACCCCTCTAGGTGGTCACAAAGCAGCGAGCTGATCTCCCTGTGCTATGCGGCTGCTTCCCACTAGCTATCTATTTTACATTTGGTAGTGTACATATGTCCATGCCACTCTCTCACTTCGTCCCAGCTTACCCTTCTCCCTCCTCGTGTCCTCAAGTCCATTCTCTAGTAGGTCTGCGTCTTTATTCCTGTCCTGCCCCTAGGTTCTTCATGACCATTTTTTTTTTTTTTTAGATTCCATATATATGTGTTAGCATACGGTATTTGTTTTTCTCTTTCTGACTTACTTCACTCTGTATGACAGACTCTAGGTCCATCCACATTATACTTTTAGGAATTTGTCTTACAGATGTATTTTTACATGGGTGAAATTATGTCCAAGAATATTTATTATATCATTGTTTTATGGCCAAAAATTGGGAACCTGCTAAATGCCTATCAATAGGGGACTGGTGTTAAATTAGGCATACTACACTCATACAGAGGAACACCCTGTGGTCTTTCAAAAGCAAGAGACAATTTTCTATGAATTTATGAGGAAGTCACCAAAATATATCGAGTGATAAAAATAATATACACTGTATCCTGTATGCCATACTACCATTTGTGTGTGTGTGTGTGTGTGTGTTAAGTATATATGTTAAGCTGAGTTACCTCTCTGAGGTAAGTGGTGACCTCAGAGGGTGGGAACTGGGTGTGGCAGGGAGATTTACTTTTCATTAAATGCTTTGTGTTTCTTTTACTTATTTTAATTAAGGAAGTATGTTGGTAAGCCTAGTCAAGGTAGAAAGTAGAGCGGTCAACTAGAAGACCAATATAGATAATCATGTCTTTATTTTATTAACAGAATAGATTGGATAAAAAGTTATCTGCCTAGCGTAATCTTACTTTTAATTAGAGCTGATACACATTTAGAATGTGTCTGGAAGAAACATCTGCTTTGGATAGGTCTTGTGTAATTTTGTAATACTAAAAATATTCTTAACTTTTATTTTGATGATATACTGCATTATAAAGCACAATCAGACTAATGTAATTTTAGGAGGCTCTAGTAAAAAAAAATAGTGGAAAAGAGAGGAATGGGTGATGTTGAGAGAGAGACAGAGACAGACAGAGAGACAGAGAAAGAAGAGGGAAGCGAGAAGGAAGAAGAGTGAGTGTCAGGTTTCCGTCCTTGGGGATTGAATGACTTCAACTTAAGACTGAAGATGAAGACATTTCAGCAAAAGAAACAGAGGCGCTATTGGAGAAACAAAGGGAGAGTGTTATTTGACGACTTGAGTTTTAATTAATCTGTGAATAATTGATCGAACGTGGTGTTTTTGTTAAGCACTAGTTTCGTTTTGGAAAGAACATAGAGTGAATCACAGAAAACTTCAGTTAAATCTTGGACTATGCAAGTGCGAATATTTAAAACGTGAATATTTAAAGTGTGAATTTTTTTTTCTTTTTTTTTTTTCCGGTACGCAGGCCTGTCACTGCTGTGGCCTCTCCCGTTGCGGAGCACAGGCTCCGGACGCGCAGGCTCAGCGGCCATGGCTCATGGGCCCAGCCGCTCCGCAGCACGTGGGATCTTCCAGGACCGGGGCACGAACCCGTGTCCCCTGCATCGGCAGGCGGATTCTCAACCACTGCACCACCAAGGAAGCCCCATAAAGTGTGAATATTTATGATGATGATACAGGATTCCCAGCCTTACTGAAATTAATCTTGTTGTGGTGGCATAATTGAGTCCTGACATTTTCAATGCAAAAATGCATAAAATATAAATTGTAAGGAAAACAATTAGAACCATAACGGGAACATATTTTCACGGATTTGCTTTTCATCTTTTGTTTTGTTTCTCCAGGGTAAATGGGAAGTTGGTAGCCCTGAAGGTGATCAGGCTGCAAGAAGAAGAAGGTACACCTTTCACAGCTATCAGGGAAGGTAGGCATTTTCTCTTGTTATCTTTGCCTTTGTGTTTGCATGATGCCCATAGCTGTTTAACTATTATGCACCTCTGAATATGCTGCGTTTCTAAATTACATGGTTATATTTCTAATTGGAATGTGTAAACTGAAATTTAAAAATCAGTACCTCTTAAGATCATAGCAATTCATGTTAAATAAAATAAAACTATCCTGCTATATACTCAGGTGTGGAGAAAAAAACTGCTGTGCATTGATGGTGAGACTGTCACTAACTGAGGAATCTTACATGTCTGATTTTGTTTGCAGAGCTCCACGCACATATTAATCTAGAGTTCCTCTATATTCATGACTTTTAAGGAAAGTTCTTAAAAATGAGGGGATTATGCTACCTTATTAGTCTTTAGTATTTCTTCTTTCTTGATTTTTGTTCCTATTCTTTAATATATTTTCTATTGGTTTTTCATTGATTTATAGATGCTCTTTATATATCAGCATCATGTATGTTGTAATATTTTCTTCCATTCTGTCATTTTTCTAAAAAGTCTTTTTAACAGTTATTTGATACATATAAATTTAAAATTTTTATGAATGAAATTGCTGTATCTTTTGCTTTATTACTTCCTGCATAGTTTCTCTACTTCAAGAGAAACTATTATTAGTGGGATCTTTTCAGTTCACTTTCAGAAATTTTAGTATTAATAGCTTCACCTCTACTACATTTTTAAAAATACAAATCTTGAAATAAGACTTCAGTTTATTTTTGCATTGAAGGAACCACAGTTACTTTTCTGCTGATCCACAACAAGATAAATAACAGAGATTTACTTCAATAGCATTGTTAAGATATTGATAAACTAAATGTAGTCTGTCACTGGTCTGATTTGTTTCCCTGACCAGGGATTGAACCTGGGCCACAGCAGTGAAAGCCTGGTATTCTAACCAGTAGGCCACCAGGGAACTCCCAAGAAGTCTACTTTCTGTTTCACTTTCTCACCTTTCATTCTCCTTTTCATACCACTTCAGTTTGGTTTCTATCACTCCTGTTTAGCTAACACCAGATTTTCCAAGTAGGTAGCTTTTCTCTCTCTCTTGTGTTGTCTCCTTCTCTAAATATTATGGAGTTTTAGGACAGGGAAGGGGCCTTCTTTTCTCTAACCAGCACTCTTTCCCATGTGATTTTATTCATGAGTTAAATAGCAGCTATAACATGATGACCTACACGTGCCTCTCTTTAGCTAAGACCCTGTCTTTGTTTCCATTCT
This sequence comes from Mesoplodon densirostris, assembly GCF_025265405.1. Classification (NCBI taxonomy): domain Eukaryota; kingdom Metazoa; phylum Chordata; class Mammalia; order Artiodactyla; family Ziphiidae; genus Mesoplodon; species Mesoplodon densirostris. Next base: position 58,980,764 of record NC_082669.1, on the reverse strand, counting down.
CACATATCCTTCTGCCTACCTGGCATTTCCTCTTGAGTCCAGTAATATATAAAAATGATAATATATCACTCTCAAGTGAGGTTTATTCCAGGAGTAAAATACTTGTATTTGGTCTGATGGGATTGGAAACCACTGGCTGAGATGGAGCAATGGGTTCCTATTGAGCTGTGAATTTGATTATGGTAGAGCCTCAATGTTAAAGAGTAGGAGATGGGCAGAGAGTTGCTGGGCCAAGAGAGAAGCAGAAGGAAAATGATCCTGGGCAGCAGGCATGCTCCTTAGCATGTGTGGTGTGCACTGGAATTAACCAGCCTAACCTTGCTAATGGTGCCTTCCCAGATTCAAGGTTAAGAGGAAGTTCCTAAGGATATTAGAGGATGCAGCTTTGACAGTTGGGTCGTCAGTGGGAAGCTCAAGGGAAGAAGCAAGTAGGGTTATATGAAAGTTTTTGATGATCTGTCTTTTCATACCGGCTGGGTATGAGGCAAGGCCCTTGGGCACATGGTAAACCTTGAGATAAGCTTAGGAGATGGCCCTGAGCTGCGGTTGTGTCATAGAATGCAGGGCTCTGTAGGTGGGACCTGGTTCTGTGGGTTAGAGAGCCTCTGAAGACTTTTGAGCTGAGTGTATTAGGAGGATAAATCTGATATTAGGATGTGATATAGATTAGATAAGGAGGAAGCCAGAAGCTGATAAATCAGTCATTCAGAGCAGTGCAGATTTGAAATCATGAGGATTTATTAGAAAGCAGTGACAAAAAATGATGTTGCAGAGAAAGAAATGCCAAACCTAGGTGAATTATTAGTTATAGGCAATTTGAGAGGGAAATATCAATGGTTTTGAGTTTGAATGAGTAAAAACAATGGTGCCAGAGAGAGAAATAGTTTTTGATTGCATGGAGAATTGCTTTTAACACTTTGCAGTTTGAAAGGGCTGTTATCCAATTTAACCTTGACATTAGCCTTTTGAAGGTTCTTTTTTGGGGGGTGTAGAATTTATATTGTTTGTGAATTCGTATTATGAATATGGAATTGAGGCTCAGAGAGGTTAGATGACTTGTCCAAGGACTTGAATCTTGGATCTAGGCTTTCTTAGATTATAAAACAGTGTCCATACTAACTTTGTGGAGTAGTTGATTGGGGTTTTACACATTGGGGCTTGAGTTCATGAGACATCTATACAAAAATGTCTTTTTGTGATGTGGAAGTGTAGCTCACAAGAGGCCAGCATAAACAGTATATATTAACATGGTCTTTAACAAGTTGAACAAGTTGTAAGATTTTTATGGGAGAGAACTTTGAGTGAAAACAGAGAGCTAAATTGCAAGACAGTGTAGTGAGTTGGAAAAGCCTCATATTAGAGTTTGGAAAGCTGGGTTTTGATCCTGACTTTGTTTTTCATCACCATGCTAGTTTGCTAGGGCTGCCATAACACAGTACCACAGACTGAGTGGCTCAAACAGCATCTCATGGTTCTGGAGGCTAGAAGTCTGAGGTCAAGGTGTCAGGGCCCACCTTCATTAATTAATTAATTAATTAATTAATTAGTTTGTTTGTTTGTTTGTTTCTGCTTTATAACACAGTGAATCAGTCATACATATACATCTGTTCCCACATCCCTTCCCTCCTGCGTCTCCCTCCCTCCCACCCTCCCCATCCCACCCCTCCAGGTGGTCACAAAGCACCGAGCTGATCTCCCTGTGCTATGCGGCTGCTTCCCACTATCTCTCTACCTTCCGTTTGGTACTGTATATATGTCCATGCCTCTCTTTCGCTTTGTCACAGCTTACCCTTCCCCCCTCCCCATATCCTCAAGTCCATTCTCAAGTAGGTCTGTGTCTTTATTCCTGTTTTACCCCTAGGTTCTTCATGACATTTTTTTTTCTTAAATTCCATATATATGTGTTAGCATACGGTATTTGTCTTTCTCTTTCTGACTTACTTCACTCTGTATGACAGACTCTAGGTCTATCCACCTCATTACAAATAGCTCAGTTTCGTTTCTTTTTATGGCTGAGTAATATTCCATTGTATATATGAGGGCCCACCTTCTGATGGCCATGAAGGAAGGATTTGTTTCAAGCCTTTCTTGGCTAATAGATGGCTGTCTTTTCCCTGTGTCTTCACATCATCTTCTCTCTGTGCCTTTGTCCAAATTTCCTTTTCTTATAAGGACACTGGTCATATTGGATTAGGGTCCACTCTAATGACCTCACTTAATTACCTCTGAAAAAAATTCTATTTCAAATACCATCATATCCTGAGGTGCTGGAGTTAGGACTTCAACATATGCATTTTGGGGGAGACAATTCAATCTGTAACATCACCTAATGGTGTTGGGCCTCAGTAACCCTACTTGCAGAACACAGGAGTTGGTTTGTGCCATCAGGAACCATCTACCTCTGCATTATGGTTTTGATTTCCCAAGGAGTCTTTAAACTCAGAGTTCTGAATGCTCTGGAGATGAATGGTACAAGAATTGTTGAGGCCTGAAGGAACTGATCACAACAAGACATTGTATTTTCCTTTGAATAAAATATTTTACGTTTTTCCTAATAAAATCTGACTTCCAAGTGATTTTTAATGGAGATAAATGACCATATAGTAAGAAAAAGAAACTCTGGGCAGTTTTGGTTATTTGTTTCTCTCTTGCCTTTCATAAGTCTTATTTTTCTGCTATTTATGTGTGGAAGCAAAAGCTAGCACCATTGCTCACTCTCTTTTGCTCTTACTAATACTAGAAATCCATGCACAATAACTCCTCTGTGTATCTAGTGGTAGAACTTGAAATATTTAGGATGAGGGTGGTAGATGCTTGGGATATATTCATTTTTACAGTTTTTACATTGATGAGGGAGTGGCATGGCTTGTTCAATTGAGAGGAAGCACTTTAATTTGAGTTTGCCTTTTTTCTGCTGCTTGGTCAATTTCCTCATTCACAAACCGTCAATAGCAGGACGATTTCAAAGTAGGAAAGCACTGTGCATAGTAAAGTAGTTTTCAAGTGGCTAACCTTACCTGGGAATTTAGATGTTAACACATAATTTCCACCTAAAGTGGAAACACTTGTAAGCAACCCTAATCTTATCTAGATTTATGGCCAAAGATGGACTTTGAATTTTATCTTATAGAGCTAGAGTGCTTAATGGCTTAATTCAGGTTCAGGTGCTTTGAAACTCGTTCTTTTTTTGGGGGGGGGGCACGAACCCGTGTCCCCTGCATCGGCAGGCAGACTCTCGACCACTGCGCCACCAGGGAAGCCCCTCATTCTGTCTTTGATGGGAGCTTAGAGAAATTAAGTAGCCATGCCGAGGCCAGCTTTTCTATTTTAACTTAAAATCTTTATATGATATCGTCATGGTTTTTGATGGTACTGATAAAGAGTCAGGAGATACAAGAAAGGCTTGAAAGGAGCTAGATGAAATGTCTTAGCATACAAGAAAGGTAGCAGTTACAGGAGGGAAAGATAGTAAGTTCAATCTCAACATGTTAAGTTTGAGGTTGGACATTCATGTGACAATTGTTCCTATGGTGTGCAATACAGATAATAGGCCAGTTGTACGTAAATTGGGGACCTTACTTGGCACTTCCAAGTACATGATCTCATTTAATCTTTCAACATTGTGAGAAAGGTTGATGTTACTATCTTCGTGTTAATAATTAGGAAGCTGGGATCTAAAGAAATTTTTGTCCAAAGTCATGCAAATAATTATGTGGTAGGTATGGAGTTCAGCTTGAGTCTTCTACCTAGTACCCTGACACATGCTAGCCATTCAGTATGTGTTGAATGAATAAGTGAATGAATGAGTGAATAAATTCTAAATCCTTATTTTTTATTCTACTATACTGCATTACTGTTGACACAGAAACCTGTACGATCAAAATTGTATATAGAGACTTCCCGGCTGTTAAGAAGCAGACAGGTGAAGTTGGGAAAGCACCATACAGCAAAGTTCTGAGTCTTGATGAAGACTGTGCAACTAGCTATGTGATGGTGAGCAAGTCAGTTAAGATATTTTGTCTTTAGTTTCTTTCTCTTTGAAATGGAGGGGTTGGACTATATGATCTTATATCTTCATGATTAAAATAATAGTACCAGTGTGGATCTTTTCCTGGATAAAGGATCTATAATTGTATCATCAGTATTCCTTATCCACACCTGCTGTAGTGTGATGCACATTATTGTGCTTAGAATATTTCTTTTAAACCTTCTAATAATAACCCTTTTATGTCTGTCACTGAAAAAATTAACATGAATTGTTTCAGAGCATTTAACAATTGACAAAAATTTTTTAAGTGGAAGATAAAAATCTATGAGTCTAGACTTTGATTCTAAGTAAGCTTATGTAAATTGCCAAAATTGTTATTCTTTGTAAGTCTGAGTAATTTGATGGGTGTCTGCCAGTTGATACCAACAAAAAATTTCCAAGCTCTCAGATCATTTGACTTTAAAAACTATAAAAATCATGTATTTTCTTTTTATGTCTTTAATTTTAAAGGATAAAGTTTTTTTTAATGAAATAACTAATTTCTTGTCTGCTTTGAATTTGTAAAAATTTTTATATTATGTCTTATTTTATTTGGAAATACAGTTTCCAGCTTATATTTGAAAACATAAGTATTTTATTGGATATATAAATTAAGCTCTGATACATTTATATTTAAAACACATTTAGAAGAACTATGTAACTAGTTCTAATTTGAAGGCATTTATAACTGGCTAAAAATCTTTATAGACTTTTTTGGTACCTGTCATGCTAATAACATTTTAAAGATGCTGCCTCATTCAATTCCCACAATAATCCCGTGTTAAATATAGATATTAGTATCTCCATATTACCTATGAGGTAATTGAGGCCTAGAGATAAGTAAATTATCCTGTGTTCCACAGTTTACTAGGAAACAGCTAAGTTAGGGTTTTAACTGGGGTCTTTTAAGTGAAGAGTTTGTTTCAAAGATGATACCTTCCTCCCTTCAAAATTTCTTGGCTAATTTTTAAAAAGTGATGGGAATCCATAATCTACATATCAACTGCTTGTCATGATAGTAATTATCATAGCTACTATCAGTTGCTTTATAAAAATACAATCCATTGGTATACCTTTGTTACTTCTCAGTATTTGAGAAACTGTTATACTGTTTTGCTGCTTAAGCTATGTTCTATCTAGTGACTTAGAAATAGTCAAAAGATGGCAAACTTTAAACAGTAATTAATTCATGACCACTGTCATGACCACTGACAGGATTTAGTATTATTTACCTTTGAGCTCTAGTTTAAGATAAATTTCCTGAATGTTGAAGGAACGTTCAAGGATGATAGTAAACAAGGAGACGTTTTTTTCTTTTTTTTAAAAATTTATTTATCTATTATTTTTTTATTTTATTTTTGACTGCGTCGAGTCTTCGTTGCTGCACGCGGGCTTTCTCTAGTTGCGACGAGCAGGGGCTACTCTTCCTTGTGGTGCGTGGGCTTCTCATTGCAGTGGCTTGTTGCAGAACGTGGGCTCTAGGCATGTGGGCTTCAGTAGTTGTGGCACACAGGCTCAGTAGTTGTGGCTCGCGGGCTCTAGAGCGCAGGCTCAGTAGCTGTGGCGCACAGGCTTAGTTGCTCCGCGGCATGTGGGATCTTCCCGGACCAGGGCTCTAACCCGTGTCCCCTGCATTGGCAGGCAGATTCCCAACCACTGCGCCACCAGGGAAGCCCAAGGAGACTTTTTAATATTCATTAAAAAAAATTGTTAGGTCATGTATATTAGAAAGGAATTTGACAGTACCAGAAAGAGAGGATAGAGAAAGGAGCAAAAACATACTTGAAGAAATAATTGCCCAAACTTACTAAAGTTATCGAAAAATATGATTAGTCTGTTATCCAAGAAGATAAATGAACCAAAATTAGGAGAAACATAAAGAGACCCATACCTAGACCCATCATTGTCCAACTGTTGGAAGACAAAGACAAAAAGAAAATCTTGAAAACAGCAGGAGTAAAGCAACTCATTACATGCAGGAGAAAAAAATATGTTTAAGATCTAATCTCCCATCCAGACCAGTGGAGGCAAGAAAGCAATGTAATGACATATTTAAAATGTTCAAAAACAAGACAAAAAACCTGTCAACCAAAAATTCTGTATCCAACAAAAACTGTCCTTCAAAAATGAAGGCTAAAGACATTTTCACATCAGCCACAAATTGGGAGAAAATATTTCAAAATAATATATCTGATAAAAGATTTATCTCCAAAATATATAAAATATATAGAGGTCCAAAACTCAGTAATTATAAAACTCCCCCCAATTTTTTTTTTTTTTTTCTTTTTGCGGTATGCGGGCCTCTCACTGTTGTGGCCTCTCCCGTTGCGGAGCACAGGCTCCGGACGCGCAGGCCCAGCGGCCATGGCTCACGGGCCCAGCCGCTCCGCGGCATATGGGATCCTCCCAGACCGGGGCACGAACCCGCATCCCCAGCATCGGCAGGCGGACTCCCAACCACTGCGCCACCAGGGAGGCCCCCCCCCAATTTTTTAAATGGATGATTTGAATAGATATTTCACCAAAGAAGATACACCAGTGGCTGATTAGCCCATGAAATAAAGCTGAAAGTTGTTAGTCATAAAGAAAATGAAAATTAAAACCACAGTGTGGTGTGGCTATACACCTAATCCAATGGTTGTAATAGAAAAGACAGATAATACCAAATATTGCAAAAATGTGGAGTAACTGGAACCCTCATACATTGCTAGTGGGAATATCAAGTGGTATACTCACTTTGGAAAACATGTTGACAGCTTTTAAATTTTTTATTTCTTTTAAAAATAAATTTATTTTATTTTTGGCTGCGTTGGGTCTTCATTGCTGCGAGTGGGCTTTCTCTAGTTGCGGCAAGCAGGCTTCTCATTGTGGTGGCTTCTCTTGTTGTGGAGCACCGGCTCTAGGCGTGTGGGCTTCAGTAGTTGTGGCTCGCAGACTCTAGAATGCAGGCTCAGTAGTTGTGGCGCATGGGCTTAGTTGCTTCGCAGCATGTGGGATCTTCCCGGGCCAGGGCTCAAACCCGTGTCGCCTGCATTGGCAGGTGGATTCTTAACTACTGTGCCACCAGGGAAGCCCTTGACAGCTTTTTTTAAAAGTGGAATATTAAATTACCATATGACCCAGCATTTTCACTCCCGGAAATCTATCCAGGAGAAAGGAAAACACTTCCACACAAAGACACGTACATGAATGTTTCTAATGTTACTATGCAGAATAGGCGAAATCAAGAAACAACCTAAATGTCCATCAAGTGTTGAATTGATACACAAAATGTCAAACATTCATATAGCAATAAAAAGGAGCTACCTACTGGTAATACGCTTCAACATGTTTGAACCTTGAGGGACTTCCCTGGTGGTCCAGTGGTTAAAACTTCGCCTTCCAATGCAGGGGACACAGGTTCCATCCCTGGTCAGGAAACTAAGATCCCACATACTGCGAGGCAACTAAGCCCGTGCACCGCAACTACTGAGCCTGCATACTCTGGAGCCCACGCCACAACTAGAGAGAAGTCCGCGCACCACAATGAAGAGCCTGCATGCCGCAACTAAGACCCGATGCAGCCAAAAATAAAAATAAATAAATATTAAAAAAAAAAACCAAACACGTTTGAACCTTGAAAACATTTATGCTCAGTTATATAAGCATGGTTGTATATACGTAAAATTCCCAGAAAATTCCCAAATCTATAAAGACAGCAGATCCGTGGTTGCCTGGGGCTGGGTTTGGAAGAGGGGACTGACTGCAAACTGCCACCACTGTCTGGTGAAACAAAATTGTTCCAGTACTGGATTTTGTTTATGGCTGGACAAATCTGAGATATGGTAATGGCTGCAGAGCTCCACAGATTTACTAAAAGTCATTTTATTTTATATTTACAGTGGGTATCTTTTATGGTTTATATTATACCTCAAATAAATGTTTTCCTAATTCTATTGAAATATATATTTATACACTTAGCTAAAAAATAGAAGAAAATTAATGTAACACTAGTGGTGATTAAATCTTTAATTATTAATTAATAATAAGTTAATTATTAAATTGTTAAATCTAGAAAATCTTTATTCCTCTTTATCCCAACATCTCTAAACTCTGTTTTGTTTTGTTTTTTGCGGTACGCGGGCCTCTCACTGTTGTGGCCTCTCCCTCTGCGGAGCACAGGCTCCGGACGCGCAGGCTCAGCGGCCATGGCTCACGGGCCCAGCTGCTCCGTGGCATGTGGGATCTTCCCAGACCGGGGCACGAACCCGTGTCCCCTGTATCGGCAGGTGGACTCTCAACCACTGCGCCACCAGGGAAGCCCCTTCCCTGAAACTTTTTTGACTTTCACAGAAATAATCTTTTTCCTTTTGTGCTCTTTTTGCTTGCTCTGCTTTTGTTGTTGTTGTTTTCTCCTTTATAAACTTATCTCTTAGCACTTTCTGCATTATATACTTTATGATGTGCTCAGTTGTGTTCAGCTGTAAACTATTGATAACCTCTGGGGCCTTTGTATTCTGAGGGTTGTGGTATGAAGCTAGCATTGACTAGTCATGTCCCAGCTCTTTCTCTGCTGCCACCAAAATGGAACTAACCAAGAGTCCAGTTAATGTTTGAATGGAATTTAAACAGCAATGAAAAGGACCATAATGGTTTCTGGATTAAAAAGAAAGAGAGCTCTGGTGTGGACATGGAAGAGATTTGGGCTGAGCTTAAATTATAGTGTCTTAGTTGGTTTGGGCCGCTATAACAAAATACAGAGACTGCATAGCTCATAAGCAGCAGAAATTTATTGCTTACATTTCTGGAGGCTCGAAGTCCCAGATCAGGGTGGCAGGATGGTTGGGTGAAGGCCCTTTTCCAGGTTGAGACTTCTCACTATATCCGCATGTGGTGGAATTGGCTAGAGGGCTCTGTGGGAGCTCTTTTTAAAGAACATTAATCCCAATTCCCTGGTGGTCCAGTGGTTAGGATTCTGGGCTTCCACTGCAGGGGGCACGGGTTTGATCTTTGGTGAACTAAGATCCCGTGTGCCGTGTGGCACAGCCAAAAAATAAAAACAAAAATTAAAAAAAAAATTAAAGAACATTATTCCCATTCATGAGGGCAACACCCTCATGACCTAACCACCTCCCAAAGGCCCCACCTACTAGTACTATCAGCTTTGGGGATTAGGACTACAAAATATGAATTTGTCAGGGGTGGAGGAGGTACAAACATTTAGACCATAGCAGATAGGTAGGATTCATGTAAGGAGCAATGAACAGAGAAAGGCATGCCTGCTAGGGTAGCTGACTAAGGTAAATATCACTTCTTCCCCTCCACCTCAATCCCATCACCAGTTTGACAGCCATTGAGGAAGTAAATCTCCTGACAGTGGGGTGTGTGGGTTGTTCCTAAATGTTTTCTTAGAAAAGTCTAGCTGTTCCTGTGTTCTTTGATAGTCTACTAAAAAGATAATTTGGGTATTGTTCTGGAAACTTCTGGGGTTTTTTTTTCCTTAACTTTTTGTTGTTGTTGTTGTTACTCTGATATTTGTTACTATGTGTTTCATTGTTGACCCTGAATCATTAATGTGGCTGGGGCATCAGGGATAATTGGTGAGGAAAAAACCAAGAGACCCAGGGACCTGCAAGAGAATGCCATGAAGCCTGACAAAGGGGAGCTAGAACAAGACACTGAAAAGGAAGAATGTGTCCAGTTGAGGGGGATTAATAAGGAGCTAAGAACAATTTGAGTGTCTTAGGGTGAGTTTGAGGTTGACAGAACCATTTATAGAAACAGGAAGCCAGAGGTGGCAACAGTTTTATGGTCAGAAGGGTTGAATAGATGTTACATATGCTGAACTTGAGGTGATAGCCATTTATACCAGTTAGAAATCACCAAACCATAGGACTTTAGAGCTGAGAAGGATTTTAGTGACCATGTCTTCTGGTTCCTTCATTTTACAAAAGAACAAACTGAGTCCTAGAGAGTTCAGTAGGTAGTTTGAACTACCAAGATCAGGAGAGCTAGGCCTGGAGTGAAAGTCACGTTGAATCATCATTGTAGAGAAGATGGTCGGAGATCTGGTGGTGAATCACATCTTGAAAATGCAGCCCTCACCACAGATTATAACTGATCTCAGTGGGAAGTGCCAAAAAGATACATCATTTCGGTTTTTCTCTATTTCTCATTTTCTTCTGACATTTTGGAATGTGGTAGAACTCTTCAGAAGACCCATCAAATAATTCCTATTTTAATTTTTTAAAAAGCCGATTAATACCATATGTGGAGAAAATGTACCATACAGTTTATTGTGGGAAAAGTTTAGAAGTAGGAAGTTAAAGGAAATTTTAGTGTAGGACATTTGTATTTTTGGATACATGCCATCTCAATCAAGTCCCTGAGTATACTCACAAGAATTGAATTGATAATAGCACTTTTTTTTTTTTTTTTTTTTTTTGCTGTACGCGGGCCTCTCACTGCTGTGGCCTCTCCCGTTGCGGAGCACAGGCTCCGGACACACAGGCTCCGCGGCCATGGCTCGCGGGCCCAGCCGCTCCGCGGCATGTGGGATCTTCCGGGATCGGGGCACGAACCCGTGTCCCCTGCATCGGCAGGTGGACTCTCAACCACTGCGCCACCAGGGAAGCCCGATAATAGCACTTTTTTAAAGTGGTAACAATTTGAACAGGGCCCAAGAAAAAGAATTAAAGGAAATAATAAGCAAGAAATTGGCAGTGGTTCTGTTGTCTGTGAGCTGATACTTCTTCCTTCTGTCCTGAAGTTTAGGGCTAGTATGGGCAGGAACCAGCAGCAGGGGTCAGTTTTAATGATGACAACTTGGTTTCACAGTACTTATAAAATTTTCTTGTTGAAGGCCAGGATTAATTTTTCTGGAGGGGCGGTTTTTTTTTCCCCCGGAGATTTGAGGTAGTTTCCATGATGAGCAGCAGATTGTTGGGTTTGTTTATTTAAGATGACCTGGGTAGTATTTTAAAAATTCTAGGGCTTCCCTGGTGGCGCAGTGGTTGAGAGTCCGCCTGCCGATGCAGGGGACACGGGTTCGTGCCCCTATCCCGGAAGATCCCACATGCCGCGGAGCGGCTGGGCCCGCGAGCCATGGCCGCAGAGCCTGTGTGTCCGGAGCCTGTGCTCCGCAACGGGAGAGGCCACAGCAGTGAGAGGCCCGCGTACAGCAAAAAAAAAAAAAAAAAAAAAAAAAAAAAAAAAAAATTCTAAATGTGTAATAGGCATTTAATAAACAGTTGTCTATTACATGACTTTCTAAGTGTTTTTAAACTTTTTTTTTAAATTTATTTTTTTGTTGTTGTTGCATTGGGTCTTCGTTGCTGTGCACCGGCTTTCTCTAGTTTCGGCGAGTGGGGGCCACTCTTCATTGCGGTGTGTGGGCCTCTCACTGTGGTGGCTTCTCCTGTTGTGGACCACAGGCTCCAGGCGCACAGGCTCAGTAGTTGTGGCACATGGGCTTAGTTGCTCCACGGCATATGGGATCTTCCCAGACCAGGGCTCGAACCCATGTCCCCTGCGTTGGCAGGCGGATTCTTAAGCACTGCGCCACCAGGGAAGCCCCTCCAAGTGCCTTTAAATGTATTAAAATAATTGTAAGCCTGTGGGAAACAGTTAAACATTTCTACTTTCCTTGGGACTTCCAGGGTTGATGTGCATCTGGAGTAGTTCTTTCCCTCTGCCCCTGTTATATTAATACATTTGGAATATTACAGATGGTTGATGGTGTTATAGGGAACCAGTAACTTCCACCACTGACCCATTCTAACCAGCAGATTGTAAACCCACAGAGTTGATAACCAGATGGATTCGAATGCTTGTGCATCTGACCCTACAGCACAGCTCTTAACACGAGGAAGTACCACTTCCTAGAGGCAGGATCGGAGAGATTAAGACTTAACCCTTAAGTGATTTGTACTTGACTGGCCCAGAGCCATAGATCAGTACCCCAATTCATGCTCCAAATTTCCTTTCTTAGCCTAACACATGCAGCCCTGTCTAGCAGAATCATGAATGTGTTAGAAAACAATCGAAACTTGCCTGGCAGGATTCACCCATAACCAATTAGCTGTTGGAACATAGATTAACCAAATACTAAACATCCTGCTAATTTTAAGGTGATTAATATTGCAGAACTTATTGATACTGCCCATCGTGGAATAATTAGTGCAAAAGAAAATATTTTTAAAATGTTGCTGTATCAGGGGAGCTAAATCAAACTGAAAATGGAAAAACATGAAAACACAGCTGCTTATGATACAATTTTGTTTTCAAATGCAGGCTTGAAAGTTTTCAGAATTAGAGAGCTCTGGTAGCTTAGCTACAGCTTGAAAAACTATACTTTCAGATACTTCTTATGTTTCCAGAAGATTTTTACCTCAGTAGTAGATTATTGAGAATACTTGGCTGATAAGTTCCTGCCTTCTTTAAGTAAAACCTTCTTCAATCTATAATGTTCTGAGTAAAGAAAAATCTTAAAACCCACAAAGAACAAATGGACAATTTGTGTGTGTGTGTGTATATATACATAAAATTTGTTACCCAACTTCTTTATTTGTTGTTGTGTTATTATACATATTGCTGTACTTGAAGCAAAATTATGACCAGAGAAATATATGGGTATATTATTTCAATGATTTGATAAACTCGTGTATTGCTTTTGGGCTTCATAAAGCATCTAGGCAAATCCTTAAGTATGGTGATACATTGCCTTGGTCTCTGCATGGAGTTGTTAGTGGAAGCTTTATGCGTCATTGGAGGGCAGTACATGGCCTTTTGTATTTCAGAGATGGAGTATAATGCAAAAGCAAATTTGAGATGACAGTCAAGAGCTGAGATTTTCAAGCCTATAGACTTTTCTTATGAAGAATGTTTATTTTTCTTTGCTTGCAAGTAAGTAACTGAAATGATTTGTTATGCATATGTGGCCCAGAGGATATCTAGGAAGCTTTCTTCAATGCTAATATTTCCAGACTACAGCCCTTTCTGTATACATGCACATGAAAATATACATCAAAACATCCCTCCAAATTAAAGCTTATTTTAGGTAACTCATGTTGTTTAATAAGTGCAATTCATGTTTTTCATTTCCCTGGTGAGTGTGATTTTTTAAAAGAAGACATAGACATAAACATGTAGGGAACTGTCTTCCTTTTAATTGCTGTGGGCCCCCTGAGTTCATAGAATCACTCTAAGCAACTTGTAGTCTTTAGAGAAGAGAGAGAAGACATTTTTTAAAGGTTTTAAATGGTCATTTAAAATGCATATATTAATGTAGAAAACCAGCCTTTTGAGAGCTGCCAGATTTTTGAGGAATGTTAACCTTCTCTCTCAGTTGGAAGAGGAGGATTTCTAATGCTGAACATTTGTCCTTTCTCTTGAGAAGCAGTGAAATTCGCCCCCACCCTTGGAAGCAATTTTGGTAAAAGAATAATTTAACCAGAAATCAAAATGTTAAGAAAGCACACACGGTTGTTCAAACACAGGAATCAAATCTTTTATAGGATTTTTCAAATAAAAACTAGAATGTTTTCCCTTAAAGGTTACGAGTGAATTCCACTTAGCAAAAACTCATGACCTTTTCAAATTCTTGGTTATCTTTAACACTATTTTGTTATTTGACACTGTTTGCTGCTATCACTGAAGAATTGTATGTCCCTTGCAGCATTTCACTGGGCATTCTGTTGTATTTTTATCTGCTAAATCTGGCATCTTGAAGACCCCTTTCTTCTCTGCAGAGGCCTTATCTTTCTGCTTCCTGAGGGCATCCTGAAATCCATGGTTTGACCCTTACGGTACCAGCTGTCACTTCTCTGTGCCGATTTCCCAAACCACATCTCTAGCCTTGACTATTCATACCCCCAAATTCAGGCAACCTAGTATAACTCATTGAATGTGCTGTTACTCTCTCCAGCTCAACTCAACTCAACCGAAGTGTTTTGGATGCCCCAGGACCAATTATCTCATTGTGTTCAGGGATAACATTATTTTCGCTGACTGAGAGAAATTCGTTTATCTGTGCTGGGGTCATGTTACGTTACACTCCTCTCTCTCCTCATATGTAATCGGTCTCCATGTTTGCAGAGTTTCATCAAAGTGACTTCCATTTTCATCCTCTTCTTTTCCATCTTCCTTACTGTTTTCCTATCCAGATATAAAGTAGTGAAGGTCTTGAAATAACTTTCATTCTGGGCTCCTCTGATTCATGGGTCCAGCCTTTCAATTTCTTCTACATTCTGCTGCTGGATTCATCCTCTTTAAGCATAGTCTTAGGTCAGGTTCGCTGGAAACAGGCTCAGTGGCAGGGTTGCATGCAGGTTAATGGGAAGTGCAGGTACTTTCACCTGCAAGGAAGTAAGGAAGGCAGGTTGAACAGAGAGAAGTTCACTTGCAATGAATTTGTAACTGATCCTGTAGAGTGCTTCAGAGCTGGGATGGGCCTTCAGAGCTCTCACAAATGGAGGCAAAGGACCAGACCCTTCAACACCCTCAGCTCTACCAAGAGGTGCCTGATGTGACTCATTTCACAGTCTCTGATTTCCTCTCCTGTATGGCTCTCCTTTTCCCTGTAACCATGTGTTATTCTCTCCCTTTCTGCCTCCCCAAGTGCCTGGCTCTGAGCGAGTCACCCCCTGAGAGGAGGCATGAAGTGGGGGAGGCTGTTCCTGCAGCCGAGGGCTCTTCCCACTAAAGTACACAGCGGTGGAGCAGTAGCTGAGAGATGGGTGTGTTGGCAATGAGGAGGGCTGTGAGCCGAGCCCCATGGGGTTCGCTCCAACCACATTCAACATTGCCCTCCCTGTGTAGGAACCTGAAGTGCTTCCCTCCTGTCTGCTTCATCAGGGTCAATGTCTCGGCCTGACTGTGAAGGGCTCTCCATTATCTGGCCCTACCATACCTGTTACTGAACTCGGTTTCTCACCATCCCCTGCCTGCCCTCCAGTGCAGTAAGGATTATCCTCGGTGTAGAGTCAGCTCTGTAGCCTCCTGGAGATCCCTGCCCACAACCTCCACTGCCCACTGTCACCCTCAGGCCTTGGCTTCTGTTGTCCCCCCTCCCCCTGCAATGTCCCTCCCTCCAAGTCTTCTGTTCTTTCATACCCAATGTATTAGTTCTGCTTATAGTTAGTACTGTACAATTCTGTACTTCATTGTATATTTTATCACATTTCTTCAGCAGCTTTGTGTGAGCTGTTCTTGTCTTCAATGCTATATTATTTTGGAAGGTGGCACGTAGTATTTCATTTCTTTAGTATTCTTGGCAGAATCCAGCAGAATGCTAGCCTCATAGTAGAGGATCAGAGAGTGGCTGTTTTATTCCTTGATTATTTTTGTAGGTGGCACAGCCAAAAAAATTAATACCAAGAGTGATGAGATGGAAGGAGTTTCCTAGAGAGATTGTATTTGAGCTCAAGGGGTGAAATTTTCTGAATGAAAGTTTCAGAGTTTCAGAGTCACAGGGTTTGTGTGGCTCCTTAGTGGATGAGCTTTAGTACAATATGAATTAATAGCAGTTTCCTTATCCTCTTGTCCCAGTTCAGTTTCTCGCACTGTACTGGGGCCAGCGCATCCTGGAGTTCCTTCCCTGTGATTCTCTTCCCCTTTTAGGAATTCTGCACGGACTCTGAGCTGGGCACTTGACTACCTACTTTATATGTTATCGAATCCACACAACTACCCTGTGAAGTATAGCTGCTGCCATAACCTCCATTTTACAGGTGAAAAAAACAAAGCTTCAGGAAAAGGGATGCAGCTTGCCCAGAGCCACACAGTTAGTGAGGGAGTGGGACAGGTGTCCAAAACCCTTGTAGCTGTCTGCATCATCCTAAGAGTGAACACGTATTTGTAGAGGATAGTACCGTGATTGTTTTGGAAACAACTGCTCTCAGGGAAGCTACCTTCTCAGTAATTCTACCTCTGCTCTTTTAAATCCCAGTGGAACAGTAGCTAATAAAAGGTAGCATGGTTTCGTGGAAAGGATGTGGATGTGGAGTGAGAAGAACTGGTTTCAAGCCCTTGCCACTGGTTAGCTTTTCTGTAGTCCTGGACAAGTTACTCAGCAAAGCAGGGCATCAGTTTCTTTAAAGTATCTTTAAAAAGGGTTAAGAAATACTGTACTTTTTTGTTTTGCCCTGTGGGACTACTGTAACCTTCTCCTGGGTTTATGAATTGTCAAGTGCTACAAAAGAAGTTATTTTTGTTAACAGTGTAAAGAAATAAACATGGTGATGATAATAATAATAATATGGTGATGATGATATAATACCAATAATAATAATAATAATTTAAAATAGTAATAAAAATAGACAGTAATAGCTTTGCATCAAATGGCCACAAGGATTGAACTGTCCTTTGCTGGCAATATTTCAAATATTTGCTGATTAAGTTGTTTTGGTGGGTTGGCAGTTTATGCCCTTCTTGGCTCAAACAAGCAATTATATTCTCCTCAGGAAATCATGAAAGGTTACCTTTGGTTGTATAGCCTGTGCTGTTGAAATTTTGGCTTCAGTTCACAATTCATGGCCAAATTAATATCTGAATCACTTAAGGCCTATTCATAAAGAATAGGATTATGTACACAACTAAAGTTTATGTACTTAGCTGTTAAGTGTGAGTTTCACAGTGTAACCAGGAGGTAGAGACTACTTCTGTACTTTGTACTACAAGTCACAGGCTGAAATGTAGCCATCTATGAGTCTGCAGTTGTGTTTATATGTGAGTGAGCATCTGATTTGGGCCGGAGCTTGCTAATTTAATGGGGGATGCCTCCAATTTAGCAATTGAGATTTGTAATGGGTTCCTAGGGCCCTCCAGGAAAAGTTTTGTATAGATGAGAGATAATGGTAACATTTTAGTCATTTGAAAATCATCTCTTTTAAGTAAAATGCCTTATGAAAACCACCAAAACCATATAATTATAAATTCAAGTACTCTTAGAGGGAATTTTTCAGAGCTAGAAAACATTTATTTCATACTTATTGTTTTGGTTGCCCTTGCCTTTCTTGCTGTGGTATAAGTAGTGGAGACGTGTATAAAGCTGATAACTTAGAAGTGATTATTTTTAGATCAAAAATTTTTGGATGACTTTTTTTTTTTAAAAAAAGATAGCTTGATACGCAAAATATAGCAAATATAGTTCTTACTAACAGAATTTTTCACATAGGATGAACTTTAATATTAGGGACTTGGGAAATAAGTGTGAATTATTTTTAATGAATTTTTTTGCTAATAGGCCTACTTCTGTTTGACTAAATTTCTATATCATAAATTTATTTATCATTGTTTAAAAATTTTATTACTCATGTTTTGGAAAGGACCCCTTAAGGGTAAATTAACATCAGAATGATCACACAGAGTGTGGTAGTTACGTTTCTGTTAGTCAAAACTCTTAACAGTTTTATTTTTAAAATTAAAGACCTGATTAGTCATCTGGATAGAAATTTCAAGAAACTGCTTTTGCAATTATAGCTATCTTAGGAGAATTCCTTTCAGAGAAATTGAGCAAGGATGCCAATTAATTCCAGCTGTTGGAGTGAACTGTATGTAAATGTCTGAGTTCAAGTTCTAGTAACTTAGGGGGAAGCTCTTAAATGCTATAATTTAGCAACCAAAAAACTTTGTATGCTGTTGTCCACTTATTTGATTAAATTCTTAAATGAAGCACTGATTTCTTCATTTCTTTTTTTATGAGCTCAGTATCCCTGGCACTGCTGGCCATCTCTGTGGAGAAGTTGGAAGGCAAAATTGGGGAAGGTCAAAGAAAGAAAGAAAGAAGGAAGGGAGGGAGGGAGGGAGGGAGAGAGGGAGGGAGGGAGAGAGAGAGAGAGAAAGAAAGAAAAGAAAGAAAGGCTTAATTTTTAAATTTTTTTATTGTTTTAAAATTTTCTTTTTCTCTAAACTTGAATACTCAGTTACTTATGCGTGTGTTTTTTTAATTAATATACTTTGCTTTTTTAGAATAGTTTTAAGCCTACAGAAAAATTGAGCATAAAATACAGAGAGTTCCCATACACCCTTCTCCCGTGGCACAAAATTTGTTAAATTGATAAATGAGCATTATTAACTAAAGTCCATAGCTTACATTAGACTTTACTCTGTGTTGTACAGGTTTATGGGTTTTGACAAATGCATAATAACATGTATCCACGATTACAGTCTTCTACGGAATGGTTTCACTGCCTTAAAAATCCCCTGTGCTCTATTAATCACCTCACTACCTTCACTCCCATCCAACCCTTGGCAGTAACTGATCTTTTACTGTCCCTATAGTTTTGCCTTTTCCAGAATGTCATATAGTTGGAACCATAGTGTATGTAGCCTTTTCAGATTGGCTTCCTTCATTTACTAATATGCATTTAAATTTCCTCTATGCCTTTTCAGGACTTGATTGCTCATTTCTTTTTAGCACTAAATAATATTCCATTGTATGGATATAACATATAGTTAACCATTCACCTACTGAAGGACATCTTAGTTGCTTCCAACTTTTGGCAACTATGAATAAAGTTGCTGTAAGCATTCTTGTGCAGGATTTTGTGCAGACATAAGTTTTCAGCTCCTTTGGGTACTTAAATTCTTTTTACCTAGAGAACAAGTAGACACTGAGTATATAGATGAAAGTCAAGATAAACACACCATTCTTATGGGAGTGGGAGGCTGAGAGGGGGGAAGATTGTTCACTTTAAAGTATGAGTCCACCAAAGTTTGCAAACTCTAGCCTTTCTCCTGCCAGTGGGTAAGCGGACTTCAGGGAGAAGCTGGAAGGATGTTTTCCTGCTTGGTTACAGTTCAAAACAATCGAGAGGCGTACTAATAAACAGCCTTGATCTGTCCCAATTACAGACCTAGTTAATTAAATTCTCATAAACACGTTTAAACTGCATTTATAAATTTAATGTATTTTGTTCTTTTTAAGCATTCGAGTGCCTTGATCTAATAACCAGAACTTCTCGAAGTACCTAAACTATTCTTGTAAACCCAGTAATACAAAATTTATAAAGTTCATCTTAAGAATTCCAATACTAAGGAGAACCTAGTAAAATTCTCTTACACCTTTCAGTTTAAAATCACAAATTTAAAATAAATTAATTTGAAATTACGAGTATAGTCTGTTAATATATCAAACTGTCTTAAACATAATAAACATTTTATCAACTAAATATTGAACTTTGTCCAGATGATTACACAATGATTCCTAAACTTAACATCAGAGATTTTAATACTACGGGTTCGATTTGATCATTGTGTCTCTATTTATTTATTTTTTAATTAATTAATTAATTGATTGATTTTTGGCTGCATTAGGTCTTCCTTGCTGCGTGAGGGCTTTCTCTAGTTGCGGCGGGCGGGGGCTACTCTTCATTGCAGTGTGCAGGCTTCTCACTGCAGTGGCTTCTCTTGTTGCGGAGCACGGGCTCTAGGAGCACGGACTTCAGTAGTTGTGGCTTGTGGCTCCAGAGTGCAGGCTCAGTAGTTGTGGTGCACGGACTTAGTTGCTCCATGGCATGTGGGATCTTCCCGGACCAGGGATCGAACCCGTGTCCCCTGCATTGGCAGGTGGATTCTTTTTTTTTTTTTTTCTTTTTGCGGTATGTGGGCCTCTCACTGTTGTGGCCTCTCCCGTTGCGGAGCACAGGCTCCGGATGCGCAGGCCCAGCGGCCATGGCTCACGGGCCCAGCCGCTCCGCGGCATATGGGATCCTCCCAGACCGGGGCACGAACCCGTATCCCCTGCATCGGCAGGCGGACTCTTAACCACTGCACCACCAGGGAGGCCCTGGCAGGTGGATTCTTAATCACTGCGCCACCAGGGAAGTCCTGTGTCTCTATTTAAAACTAAACATTCTTGGAGTTCTTCTCACCCAGAGTGATTTAGAGTTGTCATCTCAGGAAGAGCAGGTTCATTATATAAAGCGACTTAGGTTTACCAGCCAGAGGTCTGAGACCTGGTGGAGGGCATGGATGTCACGGGTATTCTTCCCCAGCCACTGGAGGACATGCTACACAATTTTGTATAGTCAGTATCACACCTGGAGGATTCCAGGTCTCTATTCTTAAATAATTCTTTTACCTCATTTGAATCTGCAGTCCTACAAATCAGAGGCACTTAACTTCTTTCAGCTAATCTCTTCTACTTCTTGTGGAATTTTATATTCTTTTCGTACTTTTCTTGTCTGGTTAGGTCAGAACTCTTAAAGCTGTTTTGATCTACTACTACTGAATTCTCTGTATCTCTCATACCTGTGTGTCTCAAGCCACAACACTAGAATCTGACTCATGACAGCTATGCTGAGTTTCCAGCTATGTCTGACTGAGATACTTATCTGCTTATTGAATGACTCACTGACAAAACAGTGACCATGAATCATAGTAAGGAAAGGTAAAGAAGTAGTATCCTTTTAGAGTTCAGGTATTTGAGGTCTTGTGTGACATTTATATTATATGTAAATGTATTGTTCTGAAAGTGGCAGGGGGCTTCCCTGGTGGCGCAGTGGTTAAGAAACCACCTGCCAATGCAGGGGACACGGTTTCGAGCCCTGGTCAGGGAAGATCCCACATGCCGCGGAGCAGCTAAGCCCGTGCACCACAACTACTGAGCCTGTACTCTAGAGCCTGCGAGCCACAACTACTGAACCCGCGTGCCACAGCTACTGAAGCCCGCGTGCCCTAGAGCCTGTGCTCAGCAACAAGAGAAGCCACCACAGCGAGAAGCCCGCACACTGCAACGAAGAATAGACCCCACTCGTCACAACTAGAGAAAAGCCCGTGTGCAGCAACAAAGACCCAACTCAGCCAAAAATAAATAAACAAACAAACAAACAAATAAATTTATAAAAAATAAAGATAAAAAAATAAAAGTGGCAGGGTGAGTTTCAAATACAACTAAAGGCTTTTCACAAAAGATTCATCGTGAAGGACAATTTTGAGATGAGGTTATTAGGATTGACTTGCCTCTTTCTCTCACCTCCTACATCTAGTCCATTGATAAATTTCATTGGCTCCACTTGCAGATCAGATCTGGAATCTAACAGCTTCTCACCACCGCCTCAGCTGTCGTTATATCTAGCTTGAGCTCTATTGTTAAATAGCCTCTTAGTGTTTTTTTTTTCTTGTTTATTTGTTTGTTTTTGCTTCCACAGTTACCCCCACTCCTGTCCATAGTCTGTCTTCCACACAGCAGTTGGCTTGATCTTAAAACATAAATCAGATAGGTACCACTGTCAGCCCTCGTATGGCTTTAATCGTAATAGACTGAAATCCAGATTCTTTACCTATATGTCCTAGATCCTGTCTTCTCTCCAGCCTCGTGTCCGATAAGTGTCCTTAGCCAGACTGGCCTTCTTGTTATTCCTTGACCTGAGGTTCTCCCACAGGACCTTTGAACTTAACTGCGCCTCTTCCTGTGACTCTCTACTCTGTAATATTAATATGTCCCTCACATCAAAAATTACCTCCTCAGAGATGTATTCAGGGAGTACATCTGACCATCTGATCACCTTTTCTGATTTAAACTCCCTCCCTATCCCTCCTCTCTCCCCTCCAACACTGGCACTGTACCCTAGTCCCCATCACTATGGTCTCTTACTGATTAATTTTTTTTTTTTTTTTTTTGCGGTATGCGGGCCTCTCACTGTTGTGGCCTCTCCCGTTGCGGAGCACAGGCTCCGGACGCGCAGGCCCAGCGGCCATGGCTCACGGGCCCAGCCGCTCCGCGGCATATGGGATCCTCCCAGACCGGGGCACGAACCCGTATCCCCTGCATCGGCAGGCGGACTCTCAACCACTTGCGCCACCAGGGAGGCCCTGATTAATTTTTATTCATAGTCCTCACCAGCAGTTGGCATTGTCCTGTCTATTTATTCATTTATTGTTACAAGTTCATTACTATAACCCCAGCACCTAGAATAGTTCCTGGCCCCAGTAAGTGCTCAGTAACACTTGTAATACAACATACTGAATGAATGAATGAATGAATGACTTTCTCATTAGAATGAAAGCCCAATAAAAGTAAGGGCCATGCCTGTCTTGAGTAATAGCTGCATCCCCAGGGCTTGACGCGTAGCAAACACTAGATAAATATTTATTGAGTGAATGATGGACTGATTTGGGTTCAAGTCTCTGTGAGGCATTTCAATTCCTGGTCTTAGATTCCCTTGACCATGTCTTACTTATTGACAGTGACCTTCCTCCCCACCTCCCTCACTGCTTGCACCCCTCCCGAATGATGAAGTGGCTGAAGGGAGTCTTTTGTAAGCTACACATAAGAGAGTCTAATTGAAACACTTGTCAATGGGCCCTTAGCTGATTGATTTCATTTTCCCCTTGTGCTGTTTTATGTTATATAAAACCAGAAGTAGGGCTTCCCTGGTGGCGCAGTGGTCGAGAGTCCGCCTGCCGATGCAGGGGACACAGGTTCGTGCCCTGGTCCGGGAAGATCCCACATGCCGCAGAGTGGCTGGGCCCGTGAGCCATGGCCGCTGAGCCTGCATATCCGGAGCCTGTGCTCTGGAACGGGAGAGGCCACAACAGTGAGAGGCCCATGTACCGCAAAAACCAAAACCAAAACCAAAAAAGAAGTAAAATTAGTGGCATAAGCACAAAGCTGAGAATAAAATGGAATACTTGAAGTTATTTGAGGACTTAGAATTGCTAAAGTAACTTGTCATCCTCAGCATGGAATGTACGCTAGACATTGCCGTTTATAGTTTTTTTAAAAAGCCACTTTACATACAGAGTAGCTTATAGTAAAATACCTAGGACTTAAAAAAAGATAACAGTGCTTAAAATATATACCTGAAAATCCCTTAAATACATTTGAATTTTTAAAATAGCACCTCAGATGAAAAAAAAAGAATGTGTTGCTAAGTATCGAAGTATCATTGAGGATAAAATAAGCTCCTGTGTTTTAATAGTGCTGTACAGTGCATGAAGCACTCTCCTCTACTTTATCTTAGGCAGATATGGGCCTGAGGTCAGGTATGATAACAATGCTTTCACTTCAGAATGTAGGTCATGAAGAGGAGCTTAGATGAAAAACTTAGAAGAAGTTCTTTTAGAGGAAGGTACTCAGAGTAGTGGGCGAGGATCTGGCTAGTATCCCTAGGGTGGTCAGTGGAGATGAGAAAGGTCGCATGGGTTAGGACTCGGTGAACTTTCTAGAGCTGTCAGTGGTACCTGTACAGTCTCTTCTCGTGCTCTTAGCCATCCGCTTCCCACACCTCCCACCCTCACCTTGGCATCCACCATGTCCGTGCTTAGCTCTCAATGCTGCCCTTGTCTTTTCTCTGGAGAAGTAGCTGAGCAGTGAGATTGTGGGACTCACAGTCACCAGGCCTGGGTATGGCTTCAGCTCTCCCACTTACCATTTCACAGGCTTATTTCCGTTTCACATCTCCTTCATGTTCTATAAAGATGGGATTACCTCCCAACTATTAGTTGACTGATACTGGAAACCACCTCATTTCTAAAATTTGTGAAACTGGCCATGATATGAGCGCGATGTAAGGGCTCTGTGGCTTTGATTCGCCAACGTCCCACACATCAGAATCCCTTGGGGAAATGGGAATATGGCTCTGCACAGATTCCATGGCTCACCCCAGCTATGCTGAACCAGAATCTTTGAGGCTTATGAACAGGGATCTCATTTGTAAAGTTTTGAAGTTTGAAACCACTGTTCTGGGGACAGAACAAGAATTTTAAGGAATAATCTCGGCATTCAAGATGCTTGTATCTAGTTAGAAAATGAAAACGAACATGAATGGCATAATTAAACAATGTAATGGAGTTGATTTTTTTGTTTATTTGATTGATGTGAATGGAGGGGAGTCTAGATAAGACAGCATGGGTTTGGGTGTCCTTGATTTATCCGTGGAGTAGAGAGTTTGGGTAAAAATGTACCAGATGATCTGACTGGTATAGCAAGATTTAGTTTAGTATGTCAATCATTAGTTTGGCTTCCAAGCATATAATTTAGTAGATTTTTAAGTATTAATAGCCCCGCCCCTCCCAAAGCCGGTAAGATTTTTCAAGAAGGACTTAAAAATAGACCCAGTCATTTCGTTAAATTTGTTTTTGTTATGAAAATAAATACCCCTCCCCACATGTTTTATAAATTTAAGTTGCATCTCCTTTCAAATTCCTTAAGAATGTGAACTTTGGATATTGCATAATAGTTCCCATGATCTTAACAGCAATTTAAAACTGTGGAGACTATTTTACCCAATTGCTTTATTATGAACTGTTCAGGCAGTGACTAAAAGACCCCTTGGTGGTAATGAAATCAATTATTAGTTGTTGGTGTTTATCCTGTGATAGTCTTATGGTTAAAAAGATCAGTGATTTTATGAAACTTTAATGTAAGGGCTTTTATAAGCAAATGATCTGAAAATGAGATGGAATCAATTAGAGGTCATATTTCTACTTTGTATCTCTTACTTAGCATATATAATTAATGTATCTTCCTAGAAATTACTTTGAAAAATATATTAATCAAAGATGCTAATAGGTGTTCTCTGAGAACAAAACCTTGTTTATCACATAGATTTAGTTTGTTAAAATAATAGGACTATGTCTGAATATGGATTGATTTGTTGGAAGATTAGTAAAAAGCAAGTAGGCTGGAGGTAAAGTGTAGAGAATGAGGCAGAGGGACAGGTTAGGTAAAGTAGGACCTTGTGTGTAAAAATTTATGACTTTATTATCAGTGCAATGGGAAGCCACTGGAGTAATTGGGAAGAAATTGAAGGATTTGTTTGTTTGTTTACAGGGGAATGGTATAGCCAGATTTAAGTTTTAAGAGACTACTTTGCATTTGTATTTTTAGTAGACCAGAAGGTTTAAATATTGGTAAATTTAAATGTTGGTAGTTTAAATTAGGGTGGTAGTGTGGAGAAGGGGAAAAGTGAATGGAGTCTGGATGTATTTTGGTGGTACTACTAATAGGACTTACCGCGTAGTGTGCCTGTTTCCATAATATAAATTACAGAACATACACTGATCAGAATTCCCTTGGCTGTGACAGATGTGCTGGCAGTCAAGTGAGAAAGTTTGGCAGAAAGTTTGGATGAAAAAAACGTTGAGCTCTGGTCCCACCCATTCATATTAAGAAGTGAGGAAATGAATCAAGCCTCAGAGGTGCACTGACTTACCCGAGATTCCGTAGCCAATAGTATAGAACGGATACTATAGCTTAGTCTCCAGAGTTCTAGCCCTGTGCTTTTTCCCACTATGCTTATGCCCTTGCCTCCCTACAGCGAAGTTCATTAGTCATAATGAACTTGCTGTTCCAATGTGGTGGAATCCACAGCAGGATAGCTTTCTAGTAACAAAGGTTGTAAGCAGGGAAGCCCATTTGCTTATTTCCTCCCACCCCAACTGTTCATTTCCTTAGAGCGCAGTACCTTAATGGTCTCTACTTGCTGCAATGTATGTCTCAGGATTCAGAAGCGAATGGCAGATTTGTGTTTCAGGAATCTTAGAGACGTCTTGTACTGATAGAAACCTTATGTATTACATGTAAGAAACAAACACTTGTATTTTCTGGTCATCTTTTAGACTTCTTCCAAATAACATCACTGGATGCTATGCTTACTTTTATGTATCTAATATAAACCATTGGTTTTACTGAAATGTAATTTATGAGAGACAATAGAGTTTTATGCACCGTTTTCATTCAGAATCAAAGTGAAATGTGTTCCTGAATGCTTGTGGATAGTGAATTTTTTCCCCTTTTGAAATTGTTTCCTAGCGTTATGGTGATTCTTCATCCCTCCTTTCTGTACCAACACACAGGTTTGCTTGCTGGGACATTCAGTTCAATGCAGCCAATACTTACTGTGTACCTACTGTAGACATCTGGAAAGATATAAAAAGAATGAAGGGTGAGAGTTAAGCTGTCATTTAAACTTTGGGATAGATGGATGAGAGGCTAGAAATAACTTGTTTCAGAGGACAGGCTACATCTATTTTCCTGCTAAGAAGGACTGACTGTCTTATTACCTTGTTACTGTCACCGGAAGCTGTCAGCCTTTCAAGCTAAGATGTTCTTTTCTCCTGTCTTTTCTAGACTAGCGCCTCCCTGTCTTCCTTTCAAAGCCCTGTTTTATTTTAAATGAGTAAAAAAGATAGCGAGTGCAGTTATCCCCACTGGGTAGATTGGCAGAATGATTTTCAAGAATGAAGGGATGATCGGAACTCAGGTCTTACCTGTCACTTGAACTGTAAAGTTTGGAAAGTTTATGATCCTTAAAAATAAAAATATAAGAAGGCTTTTAGTTTTCTTTAAAGCCTTATAGTGATTTGCCAAAAGTATCCAGCAGAACTAGAACAGGGCACTCTCCTAAAATTAATTATAAACACCTTTTGATATATTACGACTTAGGAAGGCAGGAAAGACAGGACTTGAAATAATTCCTTGTCTTTTAACTGAGGTCTGTCTTATCCCTTGCTTTGTTGGGGCAGGGCTGGTGGGTTAGGGAATTGGAAACAACATGGAAATTTGTGGCCTGAGATCAAGGTAGGACGATGCAGAAGCTCTGAAGAGTTGTGACTGAGTCAGGCCACTTAACAAATGGATTCTCATATACTGAAGGACTACAGCTGGTCTCCTTTGAGAGATTTAACCAAGACTGTAGAAATTCTGAGGAATTTTCCTTTCCTTTTTCATAGACATTATGTCTGTTTAAATTACAGTGAATAAAGAGAATATATAAGAGAGTACACACACACACACACACACACACACACACACACACCTACATATATATATGGTGGCATATAGGAAAAAAAGGCAGAAAGGCACTTAATTATGGTTATATACCAGCTGGGATTATGATGGATCTTTTTGCTTTTTTACCTTCTGAAATTGTTGAAAAAATTTTTTTTGCAGTGACTATATTTTACTTTCATAAGCAGAGTAAAACATATTCTTATTTTAAAAATTAAAGGCACAGGGGATTTTTAGGGTAGTGAAACTATTCTGTGTGATACTGTAATGGTGGACACATTTGTCAAAACCCACAGAATGTGCAACACAAGAGTGAATGTGATCTATGGACCTTAATTAATAATGATACTCAATAGTAGTTCATCAGTTGTAACAAATGTAGCTCACTAATGCAAGATGTTAATAATAGGAGAAATTGTAGGAAGTGGGGGGAGAAGAAGGGGTCTACAGGAAGCCTCTGAACATTCTGCTCAATTTTTCTATAAACTGAAAACTACTCTAAAATATAAAGTCCATTATTTAAAAATGAAAGTATTATAGAATATTGTTACATTTTTGTTGGTAACCGAACATGTTGCTTAGTTGCCTCTGTTACAGAACTTCACCCACAGTAGCACTTATATGTGAAATTTCTGGTGGGGTAATGGTATTTTCATTGTACATAATGAAAATTATGCTATCAGCTTTCCTCAGTGGAACAAAGGGAGCTGGAAGGATTAGAAGCTGGATTGTGGTTAGTTGAGATACTTCTTACACGTGTGGTAGTTCCAGACACCTGCTTATAGAAAGGAGGAAACTAATTCTTACAGAGTGCCCACTCCATACTGGGTACTGTGCTAGGTGTTTCCCATGTCTTCAGATAGCCTGTGTAGCAGTCTTGTGATATAGATATTATTATACTCTGTTAGAGATGAGGAAGAACTTTAGCAAGGTCATAAGCTAGCAGAGACCAGAGCCTAAAATTCAGATATATCCCACCCTAGTTCTTTTGACTTATTATAGTTTTAATTCTTAGTTGTGTACTAGCCAAATTTAGCACCTTTTATTATGTATTTTCTTATGAGATGCCATTTTTTTTTTTTTTTTTTTTTTTTTGCGGTATGCGGGCCTCTCACTGTTGTGGCCTCCCCCGTTGCGGAGCACAGGCTCCGGACGCGCAGGCTCAGCGGCCATGGCTCACGGGCCCAGCCGCTCCGCGGCATATGGGATCCTCCCAGACCGGGGCACGAGCCCGTATCCCCTGCATCGGCAGGCCGACTCTCAACCACTTGCGCCACCAGGGAGGCCCTGAGATGCCATTTTGATCCTACAAAACTATCATTTGATGTTTTGGCAGTAATGTTAGGGCTTTGTGAAGAGTTTGCTGGTTCCTTTTTTTTTTGGCTGCGGGACTTGTGGGATCTCAGTTCCCTGGCCAGGGATTAAACCCAGCCCTCAGCAGTGAAAGCCCAGAATCCTAACCACTAGGCCACCAGCGGACTCTGTGAAGAGTTTGAAAGAAGCCAGCTTAAGGAGAGAAATGCTCACTTAATAGTGAGCTGTGCAAAAGAAGGCATTGAGAGTGGAGGGCCAGCTAATACTTGGTAACACAGCTAAGGAAAATGAAGGCAGAAAGGAAGGGAGTTAGAAACAAGTGACACAAATTAGAGAAAGCAGTAGCTGCTAGAAAAGGCTTTTGGAACAAAAAGAAGTTTTTCACTCGGAAGAATCAGACTGTGTTAGACACAATCTGACAGTTAAACACACATATCTGTGTGTGTCTTTACATGTACTCACACACACACACACACAATTGGCACTCTCTAATAAAAGCTGGTATCACAGTTAACAAGTGGCTAACCAGAAGATAACAGTTAGGACCTGAAACCCTACCTTGTAAACTTGTTAATCCTTCTGTTAGTGTCTGCGTTGGATGAGGATCTGAGGGAAGAAGTGTCATGATATTGCTGGGTCATAGCACAGAACTTTCACAGGAAAACCAAACAGCCTTATCGCTAATGTTGCTTTTATTGGAGAGATTTTTCACAGCGATGGTAATTTTCCCACTTGGTTTTATTGGAGCAAGGCATTATTATTGTATTGTAAGGCATGTTCTGCTGTTCATTACTTAGTTTGCTTGTTTTAAGTAGGTGAGAGAAATTGTAATAGCTCCTTAAACATATATTTTCTTCATCAAGAATGGGAGCTGCTGATATTTGGTTAGAGGTCATAGGCATTTGATATAAACCAAAAAATTGACACCAAATAATGCTATTTCTCTTTCAGCCCTAATATTTCAGCTCAGTGGTCATTAGTCTCAGTCCTTTTTCCCTTCAAAAAGTACACACTTAGTTTAATGTAAGTCATATGTACTTGTCACACAGAGAGATGCAAGTTTCAATTTTAAAAGCAGTGATTTATCTTGATATTTTAAGATTAATTTTGCAGCTTTCTCAGAAAATTGATGAATGATATGATTATTTTATTCTCTAAAGTTAATTGATGGTGACATTCTTAAGCCCCTAGGAATTAACTATCTCCACCTGATTAGATTGACTATATATATATATATATACACATATATATACATATACATATATATATATATACACACACACACATATATATATGAGCTATATAGAGAGATATTTGTATGGCTCTGAATTTTAAACATGATGTTTATTAGGAAAAGCAGCATATCTAAACATATTCTTGAATGAAAAGCATCTGGATGTAAAAGTGACTGAAACTCTGGCCTCCTTAGTGCTGGGATGGTGACAGGGGATCTGTGTGGACTCAGATGATAGGGGAGGCTGCCTGAAGCAGAATCCCAGTTCCCTGGAGACGAAGAGGTCCCCTGTGCCTGAGAGAGCCAGGAGAGTCTGTCGGGAACTTTCTGGTCTGGAAGTCAAAGCCCACCTGCTGATCAGAGGGAGAAAAATCCTTGTGAAGGCATGGGATAGGAAGGACCCAATAGCCTGGAATAAATCTGTTTGGCTCCTATATTATTTCTGCCTCAGGTAATGAAGTTTTTGACTATGACATGTATAGGATAGTGTAATTTTTACAGAACTATATCCCATCATCAATCTTCTATTGTTATGGCATCTTGAAAACTTTTAGTCAAGAAAAGGTAAGAGTTTCCATTCTCTTTTCAAAGAGCTACCAAGTTATGATTGTGGTTTTGTAGTTTAAAATGTAATGGGTTTTTCCCTCTTGCACTGTTGGTGGGAATGTAAATTGATAAAGCCACTATGGAGAACAGTATGGAGGTTCCTTAAAAAACTAAAAATAGCACATATATATAATGGAATATTACTCAGCCATAAAAAGAAATGAAATTGAGCTATTTGTAATGAGGTGGATAGACCTAGAGTCTGTCATACAGAGTGAAGTAAGTCAGAAAGAGAAAGACAAATACTGTATGCTAACACATATGTATGGAATTTAAGAAAAAAAAATGTCATGAAGAACATAGGGGTAAGACAGGAATAAAGACACAGACCTACTAGAGAATGGACTTGAGGATATGGGGAGGGGGAAGGGTAAGCTGTGACAGAGAGAGAGAGGCATGGACATATATACACTACCAAACGTAAGGTAGATAGCTAGTGGGAAGCAGCCGCATAGCACAGGGAGATCAGCTCGGTGCTTTGTGACCGCCTGGAGGGGTGGGATAAGGAGGGTGGGAGGGAGACGCAAAAGGGAGGGGATATGGAAACATATGTATATGTATAACTGATTAAATTTGTTATAAGGCAAAAAATTTAAAAAAAAATAAATAAAATATATATTTAAAAAAAAAACAAAAAAAAAACTAAAAATAGAACTACCATACAACCCAGAAATCCCACTACTGGGCATATACCCTGAGAAAACCATAATTCAGGAAGAGGCATGTACCAGAATGTTCATTGCATCTCTATTTACAATAGCCAGGACATGTAAGCAACCTAAGTGTCCATCGACAGATGAATGGATAAAGAAGATGTGGCACATATATACAATGGTATACTACTCAGCCATAGAAAGAAATGAAATTGAGTTATTTGTATTGAGGTGGATGGACCTAGAGTCTGTCATACAGTGAAGTAAGTCAGAAAGAGAAAAACAAATACTGTATGTTAACATATATATATGGAATCTAAAAAAAAGAAAAAGGTCATGAAGAACCTAGGGGCAGGACAGGATAAAGGCACAGACCTTCTAGAGAATGGACTTGAGGATACGGGGAGGGGGAAGGGTAAGCTGGGACGAAGTGAGAGAGTGGCATGGACATATATACACTACCAAATGTAAAATAGATAGCTAGTGGGAAGCAGCCGCATAGCACAGGGAGATCAGCTCAGTGCTTTGTGACCACCTAGAGGGGTAGGATAGGGAGGGTGGGAGGGAGATGCAAGAGGGAGGAGATATGGGGATATATGTATATGTATGACTGATTCACTTTGTTATAAAGCAGAAACTAACACACCATTGTAAAGCAATTATACCCCAGTAAAGATATTAAAAAAAATTAAGAATAAAAATAAAAACAAAGTGAAAGGAAAAAAAAATGTAATGGGTTTTTCAAAAAAATTCCCATTGAGCCTTGGAGTACCCTCAGCAGCTGGCATATAACAGAGCAACAGAGCAATGCCAGGCTCTGCAAGCTCATTCAGAAAGATTCTGAAAAAGTAGAAAAGCACTTTAATTGCTAATCGCACAGGCAATTAATCTTGGAGCCTGGAGGGAGTAGGCCTATTGAAGCATAGTCAGGAGGTGATGCTAGGAGAAGTGAGTTCAAAATGTGTTTTCAGTAAACCCTGACTTTGGCCAAGGGATTTAACTTCCCAGGATCCAAGTTTTAATCTACAAAATGAAGAGCTTGGTCTAAACCATCCGAAAGCTCCCTTTCAGCTCACGTTGTGTTCATCTAGAACAGATAGTGAAAAGAGTACAGGTCTTAAAGTTAGGAGGCAAGGATTCTAAATTCCTGTGCCGGGTTTTGGTCTCTCTTTGAAAATGAAGGATGAAGTCAAATTATCTTCTCAGAACTTCTAGATAGGAAATGTTCTATTTTCTGGCCTACGTTTATATTCTATTTGCACCAATTTGCAAAGAGATGTTAGGAATGATGACCAGTTTTCATTTCTGAGCTCTAGATCGTGGTTCATGTGACCTTAGCCCTCTCTGAAGTCAACAAATGATGGCTGAGAAAGTCTCAGAGCCATTTAGGTCCTTTCGTTTTCTCCTTAGCGCTTATCACACTCTAACAAACTACATATTTTACACCTTTCCCCCTTTTCTGGTTCTTTA
The DNA here is from genome assembly GCF_025265405.1 of Mesoplodon densirostris. Lineage (NCBI taxonomy): Eukaryota > Metazoa > Chordata > Mammalia > Artiodactyla > Ziphiidae > Mesoplodon > Mesoplodon densirostris. Next base: position 58,948,746 of record NC_082669.1, on the reverse strand, counting down.
TTCTCTTCGTTTTCTCTCCCCAACAGAATACAAGCATCATGAAGGCAGAAGTTTTGCTCATTTTGTCTTTTGCTCACTGCTGTGTCTCCAGTGCCTCTCATGTAGTAGTCACTCAATAAACATTCATTGAGTGAATGAGTGAATTCACGTGACATTTTATAAGCAAGTGTTGCATTATATCTCTGTGCCTTAAAGCCATGTATTCTATATTTTAAGGTATTTAAATGATAGAAATTACTTTAAGTAAATCTGGTTAAACATTTTTTGACATCAGTGTTTTTATCCCACTTACTCTTAAGGCTTCGTTATATTCTTCATCTTTTAAAATCATTAAATGGCAACATTATTTTCTAGGGGAAATTTACATCCAAAAATTGAGTGAGCTCCTTTTTGAATTCCTTTTGTAATCCATTTTTCTACAAGAATGAAGTGGTAATTTAAAACTAGCAGGAAATAATACATCCAATTTCAAATGTGCGATGTGTAGGCAAGTGGAGATTGTTTTTGCTAGCTTTCTTTTCTGGTGCCACTCATTTGAATACATTCCCAACAAACCTCGTAAGACTTGTTGTAGTAAATTATGTTATTTATGTGACAAGTAATAGGCACCACTCAGTGCTAACCTTTTATTAGACATGTACATTTTCATTTCAGTTAATATAATACCTATGTGAATTTTTCTGAAAAAATAAAATGAGAATTATTCTTTTCCCCCTTGGTGACACTATTATGTCACTGAGCTAGAATGGCAGTTAGTAATCTAGTTTCTATCCATTAACAGCGGTTCTGTCAAATTGTCACTAGAATAGTACATTCAAGAAGTTAGTTTTATGTGAAAGGATTCCTTCTTTTCAGATGGCAGTTCATTCTATTTCTGAATCTTTTAGAAGTGCAGGTCCTGTTTCACCCTCCCCCCTTTTTTGTATACACTAATATACAAAAGCTGTGAGGACCCAAACCTTTGTCTCTAACCTTGTCTCCATTACTTTTCTTCAGACATCTTCTTTTTCAGCAAAAATAAACTACATAATATTTCCCTATTTATGAGTCTTGTTCTTTCCCTACACTCAAGTTCCTTGAGCTTAGAATGTTCCATCTCCTCATAGCACATCCATAGGCTCTTCTAGAGTGACTCGTATGATACCTATCTTATGAGATTCCATACTTTGCTCCAGTTGGGAGTTATCTCTCCTTCCTCTTCATTGCCTCAGTATTTCAGTTGTTCAGTTATTACTCTTTCATGACACTTATGCAGATCTGTGGTAGTAAAGGTAACTTGTGTGTTTCTTCTCATCCCCTTGCGTGTAGAAGTTTTACTTAAAGTGAGGATCTAGGTGAGATTCTTCTTGGAGGCGCCACTGTCTGTGCTGTTGCTGAACATTCTCTAGAATGTTCCAGGACTGTTGGCAGGAGGCCATCTCAGTGTGCCGAAGGTAGCTTACCGCACATTTCCATCAAACTGAGCAGTACTTCAGGTACTAAAAAGGGAAAAAGAAATCTGTTCATTTATTGAGGTAGCAGGAAAGGCGAAAAAGATACAAACGCATCAGTTGCCCAGTCTCCCACACCAGGGTAGCTTAGGACTGTGATCTGGGCAGAGGATAGGTGTGGCTAGATGTGGGTTTGATCAGTCATCACCTGGGTGTAGGCCCATCACTTACCTTGGTTTTTATGAGGTGATTCATTGGGAAAGAAATGAGCATCACGTGAATAACCAAAATGGCACTCAGCAGTCTCACATTGGGACCCCACTTATATATAGACTGATTTCCTGCCATTTCCACCTCTTCCTTCCCCTTCCCCTTTGTCAGGAGCAGTTTGCTTTCTGGTTAGTCCATTTCCCCAGAGCTGTTGTATATGAATGGAGGAAGGGCAAACAGAACGTAATTTCTCATTACCTTCTTTCCTTCCAAGACTCCATCAAAGAATTTTTGGGAAAGGCTGGGTAAGGGCCTGGCAAGGATACTTAATTATTTTGGGTTTAGTTGCTTTATCTTACTTTGAGAAGCAGAGCTAGTAATTGTACTTATCAAAACTTTTCTCTAGGCATGTCATACCAAGCAATATGGAGTTGGCTTTGGATGCTTGTCTTACTGCATAGCTAACCTACACATAGTATGACTTCCAAGGTTGGATAGTCACAAACAGATCACAGGCATTTACTAAATGTTAGTTGAATGAATGAATAAGTAGTTTGTTAAAGAGATGCCCACCTAAGAAGAGGGTAGAGAACAAAAGGATTTTGAAAAAATTTTAATGATTTCTTATTAGCTACAATTATAATATAAAATGCTAGATATCTAGATAAAAAACATTAAACGATAATAAATATATGAGAAAAGTAAACTCCCATTCTGCCCACACTTCATCTGCTGAGCCCAGTGTCTTTTGGCACAGGTAACATAGCTTGTGGAGTATATCCACCCCTCCACTCCCCTTTTAAATACAGACTACTTTCAACTTGATGGTTTTTTTCCCCCACTAGGTATATCTTAGGCATTTCGATATTACTACTTATAGTAGAATTATTGCATTCTTTTTAATGGCTATGCAATTCATTTGTTATATGAATGTGTGTTATTTAACCAGAACACAAGGAACGGGCTCTTTGGCTGGTATCAAGTTTTTCACTGTTTATTAAGAACATTGAAGAGAACATTTTTGGTAATGTATCTTGGCTTATTTCTGCATCTGTGTCTGTGGATTCCTAGGAGAGATGTTGGTTCAGGGGCTATGAGAAATATATATATATATATATATATATATATATATATATATATATATATATATATATATATATTTAACATCTTTATTAGAGTATAATTGCTTTACAATGGTGTGTCAGTTTCTGCTTTATAACGAAGTGAATCAGTCATACATATACATATGTCCCCATATCTCTTCCCTCTTGCGTTTCCCTCCCTCCCACCCTCCCTATCCCACCACTCTAGGTGGTCACAAAGCACCGAGCTAATCTCCCTGTGCTATGCGGCTGCTTCCCACTAGGTATCTATTTTATGTTTGGTAGTGTATATATGTCCATGCCACTCTCTCACTTTGTCCCAGCTTACCCTTCCCCCTCCCCGTATCCTCAAGTCCGTTCTCTAGTAGGTCTGCATCTTTATTCCCGTCTTGCCCCTAGGTTCCACTGACCCTTTTTTTTTTTTGATTCCATATATATGTGTTAGCATATGGTATTTGTTTTTCTCTTTCTGACTGACTTCACTGTGTGATAGACTCTAGGTCCATCCACCTCACTACAAATAACTCAATTTCATTTCTTTTTATGGCTGAGTAGTATTCCGTTGTATATATATGCCACATCTTCTTTATCCATTCATCTGTCGATGGACACTTAGGTTGCTTCCATGTCCTGGCTATGTAAATAGACCTGCAATGAATATTCTGGTACATGCCTCTTTTTGAATTATGGTTTACTCAAGGTATATGCCCAGTAGTGGGATTGCTGGGTCGTATGGTAGTTCTATTTTTAATTTTCTAAGGAACCTCCATATTGTTCTCCATAGTGGCTGTATCAATTTACATTCCCACCAACAGTGCAGGAGGGTTCCCTTTTCTCCACACCCTCTCCAGCATTTATTGTTTGTAGATTTTTGATGATGGCCATTCTGACCAGTGTGAGATGGTATCTCATTGTAGTTTTGTTTTGCGTTTCTCTAATGATTAATGATGTTGAGCATTCTTTCATGTGTTAGTTGGCAATCTGTATATCTTCTTTGGAGAAATGTGTACTTAGGTCTTCTGCCCATTTTCGGATTGGGTTGTTTGTTTTTTTGATATTGAGCTGCATGAGTTGCTTGTATGTTTTGGAAATTAATCCTTTGTCAGTTGCTTCATTTGCAAATATTTTCTCCTATTCTGAGGGTTGTCTTTTCATCTTGTTTATGGTTTCCTTTGCTGTGCAAAAGCTTTTAACTTTCATTAGGTCCCATTTGTTTATTTTTATTTCCATTTCTCTAGGAGGTGAGTCAAAAAGTATCTTGTTGTGACTTATGTCATAGAGTGTTCTGCCTATGTTTTCCTCTAAGAGTTTGATGGTATCTGGCCTTACATTTAGGTCTTTAATCCATTTTGAGTTTATTTTTGTATATGGTGTTAGGGAGTGTTTTAATTTCATTCTTTTACATGTAGCTGTCCAGTTTTCCCAGCACCACTTGTTGAAGAGGCTGTCTTTTCTCCACTGTATATTCTTGCCTCCTTTATCAAAGATAAGGTGACCATATGTGTGTGGGTTTATCTCTGGGCTTTGTATCCTGTTCCATTGATCTATATTTCTGGGGTTTTTTGCCAGTACCATACTGTCTTGATTACTGCAGCTTTGTAGTATAGTCTGAAGTCAGGGAACCTGATTCCTCCAGCTCTGTTTTTGTTTCTCAAGATTGCTTTGGCTCTTTGGGGTCTCTTGTGTTTCCATACAAATTGTGAAATTTTTTGTTCTAGTTCTGTGAAAAATGCCAGTGGTAGTTTGATAGGGATTGCATTGAATCTGTAGATTGCTTTGAGTAGTAGAGTCATTTTCACAATGTGGCTTCTTCCAATCAAAGCACATGGTATATCTCTCCATCTGTTTGTATCATCTTTAATTTCTTTCATCTGTGTCTTATAGTTTTCTGCATACAGGTCTTTTGTTCCCTTAAGTAGGTTTATTCCTAGATATTTTATTCTTTTTGTTGCAGTGGTAAATGGGAGTGTTTTCTTGATTTCACTTTCAGATTTTTCATCATTAGTGTATAGGAATGCCAGAGATTTCTGTGCATTAATTTTGTATCTGCTACTTTACCAAATTCATTGATTAGCTCTAGTAGTTTTCTGGTAGCATTTTTAGGATTCTCTATGTATAGTATCATATCATCTGCAAACAGTGACAGCTTTACTTCTTCTTTTCCAATTTGGATTCCTTTTATTTCCTTTTCTTCTCTGATTGCTGTGGCTAAAACTTCCAAAACTGTGTTGAATAAGAGTGGTGAGGTGGGCAGCCTTGTCTTGTTCCTGATCTTAGTGGAAATGGTTTCAGTTTTTCACCATTGAGGACGATGTTGTCTGTGGGTTTGTCATATATGGCCTTTATTATGTTGAGGAAAGTTCCCTCTATGCCTACTTTCTGCAGGGTTTTTATCATAAATGGGTGTTGAATTTTTTTCAAAGCTTTCTCTGCATCTATTGAGATGATCATATGGTTTTTCTCCTTGAATTTGTTAATATGGTGTATCACGTTGATTGACTTGCGTATATTGAAGAATCCTTGCATTCCTAGGATAAACCCCACTTGATCATAGTGTATGATCCTTTTAATGTGCTGTTGGATTCTGTTTGCTAGTATTTTGTTGAGGATTTTTGCATCTATGTTCATCAGTGATATTGGCCTGTAGTTTTCTTTCTTTGTGACATCTTTGTCTGGTTTTGGTATCAGAGTGATGGTGGCCTCGTTTAATGAATTTGGGAGTGTTCCTCCCTCTGCTGTATTTTGGAAGAGTTTGAGAAGGATAGGTGTTAGCTCTTCTCTAAATGTTTGATAGAATTCGCCTGTGAAGCCATCTGGTCCTGGGCTTTTGTTTGTTGGAAGATTTTTAATCACAGTATCAATTTCAGTGCTTGTGATTGGTCTGTTTATATTTTCTATTTCTTCCTGGTTCAGTCTCAGAAGGTTGTACATTTCTAAGAATTTGTCCATTTCTTCCAGGTTGTCCATTTTATTGGCATATAGTTGCTTGTAGTAATCTCTCATGATCCTTTGTATTTCTGCAGTGTCAGTTGTTAATTCTCCTTTTTCATTTCTAATTCTATTGAGTCTTCTCCCTTTTTCTCTTGATAAGTCTGGCTAATGGTTTGTCAATTTTGTTTACCTTCTCAAAGAACCAACTTTTAGTTTTATTGATCTTTGCTATCATTTCCTTCATTTATTTCTGATCTGATCTTTATGATTTCTTTTCTTCTGCTAACTTAGGGGTCTTTTTGTTCTTCTTTCTCTAATTGCTTTAGGTGTAAGGTTAGGTTGTTTATTTGAGATGTTTCTTGTTTCTTAAGGTAGGCTTGTATAGCTATAAACTTCCCTCTTAGAACTGCTTTTGCTGCATCCCATAGGTTTTGGGTCGTTGTGTTTTCATTGTCATTTGTTTCTAGGTATTTTTTGATTTCCTCTTTGATTTCTTCAGTGATCTCTTGGTTATTAAGTAGTTTGTTGTTTAGTCTCCATGTGTTTGTATTTCTTACAGATTTTTTCCTGTAATTGATATCTAGTCTCATAGTATTGTGGTCGGAAAAGATACTTGATGTGATTTCAGTTTTCTTAAATTTACCAAGGTTTTATTTATGACCCTGCAGAATGTTCTATGGGCACTTGAGAAGAATGTGTATTGTGTGGTTTTTGGATGGAATGTCCTATAAATATCAATTAAGTTCATCTTGTTTAATGCATCATTTAAAGCTTGTGTTTCCTTATTTATTTGCATTTTGGATGATCTGTCCATTGGTGAAAGTGGGGTGTTAAAGTCCCCTACTATGATTGTGTTACTGTCGATTTCCCCTTTTATGGCTGTTAGTGTTTGCCTTATGTATTGAGGTGCTCCTATGTTGGGTGCATAAATACTTACGATTGTTATATCTTCTTCTTGAATTGATCCCTTGATCATTATGTTGTGTCCTTCTTTGTCTCTTGTAATAGTCTTTGTTTTAAAGTCTATTTTGTCTGATATAAGAATTGCTACTCCAGCTTTCTTTTGACTTCCATTTGCATGGAATATCTTTTTCCATCCCCTCACTTTCAGTCTGTATGTGTCCCTAGGTCTGAAGTGGGTCTCTTGTAGACAGAATATATACGGGTCTTGTTTTTGTATATATTCAGCCAGTCTATGTCTTTTGGTTGGAGCATTTAATCCATGTACATTTCAGGTAACTATCAATATGTATGTTCCTATTACCATTTTCTTATTGTTTGGGGTTTATTATTGTAGGTATATTCCTTCTGCTGTGTTTCTTGCCTAGAGAAGTTCCTTTAGCATTTGTTGTAAAGCTGGTTTGGTGGTGCTGAATTCTGTTAGCTTTTGCTTGTCTGTAAAGCTTCTAATTTCTCCGTCAAATGTGAATGAGATCCTTGCTGCGTAGAGTAATCTTGGTTGTAGGTTTTTCTCTTTCATCACTTTAAATATGTCCTGCCACTCCTTTCTAGCTTGCCGAGTTTCTGCTGAAAGATCAGCTGTTAACCTTATGGGGATTCCCTTTGTTTTTCTTGTTGTTTTTCCCTTGCTGCTTTGTTCTTTGTATATAATCTTTGTATATATTTGTTCTTTGTATATAATTTTTGATTGTTTGATTAATATGTATCTTGGCATGTTACTCCTTGGATTTATCCTGTATGGGACTCTCTGTGCTTCCTGGACTTGATTAACTATCTCCTTTCCCATATTAGGGAAGTTTTCAGCTATAATCTCTTCCAATATTTTCTCAGTCCCTTTCTTTTTCTCTTCTTCTCCTGGGACCCCTATAATTCGAATGTTGGTGCGTTTAATATTGTCCCAGAGGTCTCTGAAACTGTCCTCAATTCTTTTCATTCTTTTTTCTTTATTCTGCTCTACAGTAGTTATTTCCAGTATTTTATCTTCCAGGTCACTTATCCATTCTTCTGCCTCAGTTATTCTGCTATTGAACCCTTCTAGAGAATTTATAATTTCACTTATTGTGTTGTTCATCTCTGTTTGTTTGCTCTTTAGTTCTTCTGGGTCCTTGTTAAAAGTTTCTTGTATTTTCTCCATTCTATTTCCAGGATTTTGGATCATCTTTACTATCATTATTTTGAATTCTTTTTCAGGTAGACTGCCTATTTCCTCTTCATTTGTTAGGTCTGGTGGGTTTTTATCTTGCTCCTCCATCTGCTGTGTGTTTCCTTGTCTTCTCATTTTGCTTAACTTACCGTGTTTGTCGTCTTCTTTTCTCACGCTGCAGGTTCGTAGTTTCCGTTGTTTTTGGTGTCTGTCCCCGGTGGCTAAGGTTGGCTCAGTGGGTTGTGTAGGCTTCCTGGTGGAGGGGACTAGTGCCTGTGTGGTGGTGGATGGGGCTGGATCTTGTCTTTCTGGTGGGCAGGTCCACGTCTGGTGGTGTGTTTTGCGGTGTCTGTGGCCTTATTATGATTTTAGGCAGCCTCTGTGCTAATGGATGGGGTTGTGTTACCGTCTTGCTAATTGTTTGACATAGGGTGTCCTGCACTGTAGCTTAGTGGTCGTTGAGTGAATCTGGGTCTTGGCATTGAGGTGGAGATCTCTGGGAGATTGTTGCCGTTTGATATTACGTGGGGCTGGGAAGTCTCTTGTGGACCAGTGTCCTCAACTTGGCTCTCCCACTTCAGTGGCACAGCTCTTAGGCCTGTTTGGAGCACCAAGAGCCTGCCATCCACATGGCTCAGAATAAAAGGGAGATAAAAAAGAAAGAAAGAAGAAAATAAAAATCAAGTAAAATAAAATAAAATAAAGTTATTAAAATAAAAAATAATTAAGAAAAAGAATTTTTTTAAGTAATAAAACAAAACAAAACAAAAACGGACATACAGAATCCTAGGACAAATGGTAAAAGCAAAGCTATACAGACAGAATCACACACAGAAACGTACACATACACACTCACAGAAAGAGAAAAAGGGAAAAAATATATATATATATCGTTGCTTCCGAAGTCCGCCCCCTCAATTTGGGATGATTCCTGGTCTATTCGGGTATTCCAGAGATGCAGGGTACATCACGTTGATTGTGGAGATTTAATCCGCTGCTCCTGAGGCTGCTGGGAGAGATTTCCCTTTCTCTTCATTGTTCGCACGGCTCCTGGGGTTCAGGTTTGCATCTGGACCCGCCTCTGCGTGTAGATCGCCTGAGGGCGTCTGTTCTTTGCTCAGACAGGCCGGAGTTAAAGGAGCTGCTGTTTCGGGGGCTCTGGCTCACTCAGGCCAGGGGGAGGGAAGGGTAGGGAGGGCGGGGCGAGCCTGCGGCGGCAGAGGCCGGCGTGCGTTCTCCCGGGGAAGTTGTCCCTGGATCACAGGATCCTGGCAGTGGCGGGCTGCACAGGCTCCCGGAAAGGGAGGTGTGGATAGTGACCTGTGCTCGCACACAGGCTTCTTGGTGGCGGCAGCGGCAGCGTTAGCGTCTCATGCTTGTCTCCGGGGTCCGCGCTGATAGCCGCGGCTCGTGCCCGTCTCTGGAGCTCCTTTAGGTGGCGCTGTTAATCTCCTCTCCTTGGGCACCAGGAAACAAAGAGGCAAGAAAAAGTCTTAACCTCTTCCCTCTTCGGGAGGTCCAGACTTTTCCCGGACTCCCTCCCGGCTAGCCGTGGCGCACTAGTCCCTTCAGGCTGTGTTCACGCCGCCAACCCCAGTCCTCTCCCTGCGCTCTGACCGAAGCCCGAGCCTCAGCTCCCAGCCCCGCCCGCCCCAGCGGGTGAGCAGACAAGCCTCTCGGGCTGGTGAGTGCCGGTCGGCACCGATCTTCTGTGCGGGAATCTCTCCGCTTTGCCCTCTGCACCCCTGTGGCTGCGCTCTCCTCCGCGGCTCCGAAGCTTCTCTCCTCCGCGGCTCCGAAGCTTTCCCGCTCTGCCACCCGCAGTCTCCGCCCACGAAGGGGCTTCCTAGTGTGTGGAAACCTTTCCTCCTTCACGGCTCCATCCCAGAGGTGCAGGTCCCGTCCCTATTCTTTTGTCTCTGTTTTTTCTTTTGCCCTACCCAGGTGCGTGGGGAGTTTCTTGCCTTTTGGGAGGTCTGAGGTCTTCTGCCAGCGTTCAGTAGGTGTTCTGTAGGAGTTGTTCCACATTTAGATGTATTTCTGATATATTTGTGGGGAGGAAGGTGATCTCCGCGTCTTACTCTTCCGCCATCTTGAAGCTCCCTGTCATGAGAAATATTTTAACTTTTGATAGATTTTGACCAATCTCTTTTTCCACCCCAATAACATCTGACCTCAAAGAGTATGAGTCTGTTTCCTTACAGCCTTGTCAATATGAGATATTATTTGGATTAATTTGCTCTGAGATTCATGCTTTAGGTTTTCTCCCTGATAATTGCCCCCCTCCCCATTCAGTCCTTTTGTTTGTGCATTGCGGGTAGGGACTATCAGGCCATCACGAGCATTGCCTGTAGTTCTGGCGGACGTTAAGCTCTGCAGTTTTATGGGTAGAAGGCTGGCATAATGGTTTAGGAATCAGAGATCTGGCTCTTGGCCCAGCTTGCTACGTTGAATAAGTCCATTTTGTTTCTTTATTTCTCATTTTCCTAGGATATAAATATCAGACGTTTAATGCCTACCTGACATTTTTTTTTTTTTATCAGTCTCTGAGAATGAATGGGAGAAATAGGGGCTAGAGAGGGGAAGTGACGTACCAAGTTGTATGGCTTTTGACAGTCTCTCTGGGCCATGAAATTTTACCTGAAAAAAGTGCATCAGTTGGACTAAATGTCCTCCAGAGCCTGTTTAGATCTTTCAGTCAATGAATCTATGTTTGAAACGATATGAAGAAAAAGTCCTGTGCTGGTAACCTTAAGGGGTCCCTCTTCCACCTAGTGGGTCTCGTTGGAGCTTTGAGATGAACAATTTGAAATGGATATAATTTCATTTCAGTCTATTCTTTGGTAGTAATTGTGATTTTCCTGTAGTAACAACTTCTTCCTTGTTCTCCTTCTAGTCCCCTTTCTTACTCTGTTGGTTTGTGGCACTCATAAAACCCTCTTTGAATTGACTGCTTCCAGTTTCCTCATAATTGTACTTTAGCTCATGCAATCAAAGTGATGTTGGATTTTTACTCACAAAATATTAATTCGGAGATCACAAATGTAGAGGCTCATCAAATAACAGGCTGAAAGAGCCTCTATCACTTTGGGGGAAAAAAGAGGATGGGGAACTATAATAGTGATATCTTGTGTAAGGGACCAGTTGTGTAGCTCCAGACACACAACTTTTACCCACATATGTTATTTCTGAAGAGCCAAAGTTGTGCATTTTATATGAAATCCTCCGATTTTTAAATACTTCATAAATATCTAAGACATTGCACAGACCAAACAAACCAAGTCCGTGGGCTGGATTTGACTCTGCTGTAAACCCATGTATGGTTGAGAACATCTTCCTTTTCTCATTGCTACCACCTTATTGTTTATGAACTTATTTCATGCTGGGTAAAAGTGTTAGGATGTAATTTTAGTTTCTAATATGAGTTTTTGGAAATAAATTACAGTTTCAAACACATCTTTTACCATCTTTCCATAATCTGAAATATGCGTGGAAATAAATAAAATAATGCCTTTTTACTTATAGCATTGTATATAGCATTTCGCCTACTTATAAAGGGAAAACTCTTAATAACACCCTGTAAGATGTTTCTTTGCTTCTTTTTAAAGTCAGTGAAATATATAGCCTCAGTGTGTTTGTCAGTTATTACAAAACTGAAAGTGGATTTATTTTGATCAACATATCCAGGCTGAACTAAACACATTATAATAAGATAACCAATACACAGCAGAGTGCAATCCTAAGAACTTGCATTGCTGACGGCGATTTATGGAAGATCATTTAAGGATTTTATTTTTCTCGTTCATGCATACATTATTCAAGCTGCACTTAAAAGGCATCTTCTATAAACTCAGCACTGCGTTGAGTGCTAGTGCTATGAGCACAGCAGGAGTGAGAGCAAATCATATTGTGAGTGGGGGATACAGACAGGTGGAGATTGGTCATCAGGGAATTATAACACTGGGACAGGACAACTCACGGTGCTCAGGGACTGATAGAAAACACGTCTAACTTGAGCTTGGGGTCAGCAGAGACTTCCAAAGGAAATGATAGCTAAGTTAAAATCTGAAGGGATGGTGGGGATGTCTGAGGCTCAGAGGCTATGGGGGAGGGGGCAGAAGAGCCAACATCCCAGAGGTCTGAGAGGAAGTGGTGAATTGGAGATCTCTAAGAAGCGCTGTATAGCTGGAGTTCACAGTGTGGAGGGAGTTGGAGCAGCTGGGGGCGTGGGGAGCTCCATCAAGAGCCCTATTGCGCAGGTCCTTGGCAGTCCTGTTAAGCAGCCATTGAAAGATTTCAAGAAGAGAAGTGACTTGATCAGATAAAGGCGATTTTAAAAAGCCAATTTGAACAGCAGTTCTCCCCCAGCTTTCATCTTTACTTATTACTCTCTTTTGAAACCTCTTTAGTCCAGGTGGTATTGCTACAAGTGAAGAGTTGTGCAGATATGTCTGTCATATCTGATGTTCTTGTAGTCTTCTTAGCTTCAGGTTTTTCTGCCCCCAACACCTGGAAAGATACGAAGATAAAGGGAAACCACAGTCACAGCAAAACACTAGGAATGAAGAGGAGAAAACCAAGACAATGAGAGTGGATAATGCTTACTTTGACAGAAACAGAATCCTCCTGTATCAGGAGTCAGGGGGCCAGGGTTTGAATCCTATGACCACACTTCTGTGTATTATTATAGTTTCCTCAATTGTCAAATGAAGGGTTGGATTTAGATGCTTTTGAAGATGACACTCACTTTGAAATTCTATGAGGACTGTTTGAATTGTGCGTGATGATTCAGTCACCCTGTGTTAAGTCAAACAGAGATGTCTTTAATGCACTAAGATTTTATATATATGTGTATGTATGTGCTTACGTATGATGTATATGAAACAAGATGAAGTTTTATTAAAAAGGGAAATATGGGTGAAAGGAGGTAGAATACATTTGAGAAAATGGCAGTCACGCGAATCATGGGCGGATGTTCTCCATAGTCCTCAGGAGTTGCCTTCATGTATGGAAAGGCAGGTTGTATGAGCGGGAGCTATCGTTGGTACCAGTCACAAGTGTACACCTTGAAGAGACACTAAAAAAAACCCTCCACAGTCACAACATTTGAGGCTCAAATGTTGAGCCTACGTTGATAAATGCAGGGCCAAATTATCCCTTCCCCGAGTTCCTCTGGCTGGTGGTGGTGGAGACAGAGATACAAATTTCCTAGAAAATTTGACACCATAGTACTATTTTTCTTTCCCTTTGTCATTTTCTTGCATGGCTTTTTTTTTTTTTTTTTAACTATAGTGACAGTCTGAAGTTACCTTGCTAATTTAGAAACATAAAATATATCATGTACAACTTACTTGTCTTTTACTTGACTCGTATAGTTATCACAGTGTTTAGTGTTTTATCTTAAGCAACTGTGATACATTGCATGAAATCTAGTACTTCTAAGATGTTGCCAGTTTCTGACAAGTAGATAGTGACTTTAAAAAGATGAGACTCTAATAAAAATTTTAAAAGTTACTGTTTTTGTACTGAAGTGACTTCCCTAGTGTAGAAGAGACTTAGAAAGTTCTTATTTTCAGAAAAGTTTGGGAACTGCTCCCCAAACTCATTAAATACCATTTTGCATAAACAGTTTTATTATCATCATCATAGGATTCTGAATACTGAACACTTAAGATGTCACTCTACCTTTTATAGGTATGTTTGTTTTCCTGTCTTGTTTCCATGTATTTCCAAATATAGAGAAGTCTCCTTCAAATGCTGCCATAGCCGAGGTTATGTGAAACAAGAGAGCAGTGAGAGCTCTCAGAGATGGCATTTGCCAGTCCTGCCTCCATGCAGTTGGAAGGCAATTCCTGAATGAATCCTTAATTGCTTTTCTTAAGTACCTTGTAAAACTCCTGAACGTGTAAGTGGTGCTAGAGCCGGCCAAGTGTTGTGTCATTGGCAGCTGAGCATCATCGGACATTGAGCAGGAGGGAGCACTGGTGGGAGGGAAGCAATCTGGGACTCGTTGTGTTAGCGACCTTCCCAAAAGTGGCAGAGCTCGCTTTGCTGAGTTGAACTTGGGTTCCCACCTGGGCCACCACTGATCACAGGCCGCATGAAGGAATTCAAGGCTTCGTCCAGGCCTAGGAACAGCTGGCTCAGTTCTGTCCTGGGGAGGTAGAAGTGAAGGTGACGTGACTGCCTGAAGGTAAACTAATTCTGTGAGAAACATGGTGCTCTGGGGCTGTGCACTTTCCACTGAGTTATGCTCTCATTTGTCATTTTTATAGCTTTGACTTTGTTATTCAGTCAAATGAAGTGGTATTATGTTTGAAATTTCAAGTCAGGGGATATTCAAGGGTAGGAATTAACCCCAAACAAGATTCATATTCATTTTTTAGTCTTTCACTTCTCTTCCTTCTTTGCTCATAATCTGTTTACAGTATCTCCAGACCTGCTGATTGTATCTGTTTATCAAAGCACTGGTTCTGAGGCAGTACGTATTGCAAACATTTTACATAAAACTTTACTCTTTCACAGATATTAGAAATTTTTGTGGGATGGAAAAGATCTTATTACCATGACCTTAACATTTTATTCATGTTGCAAATATGAGCTCACAGTTTTGGGGTTTTTGAAATGCAGGAGAAAACCCGCACACATCAAAATACCATCAAATTTTCAGAATAAAGAATTCTGTCTTCTAGCCCAAGACTTTATATTTTTCAGTGGAATCTATCTCACTGGCTGTGTGTGTGTGTGTGTGTGTGAAAGAGAGAGAGACACACAGAGAGACAGAGACAGAAGTAGATACTAGGTAAATGAAATGATTGATTGAATGGTTGTTTCTATTGATTTGCTTGTGGAACAGTGAGTAAATTGCAATGTAACTAAGTGCGTAAACAGACACACACACTCACTCCGTAAGTATGTTACCCATTCCTATATATCAAAACCATAACATAACAGTGATTTTTAAACTTTAGGATACGTAAGGATTGAATAGAAAGCTTGGTGGAAATACAGCATGTAAGTTTCATGGGAACAAAAGTTTTGTCTGTGTTTCTCCTGTGCTTAGTGATTGGCACATAGTAGATATTAAGTATTTGTTGGATGATTCTTGGGCCCCACCCCCATCGATTTGGCTTTGGTAGGTTTGGGCTAGGACCTGATGCATTGGCATTGATATTAGGTGCCTCAGTTGACTTTGATGTGGGTGGTTGAAGGACCACACTTTGAGAAACACCTCGTGGCGGGCCTGTGGCTGTGGCTGTGAGGTGGAGGGGGTGGAACCTCCTGTGTCTGCAAAATTACCCTGCTCTGTGGAGAAGCCTGATAGTGACTGACTGGTGTCTTTCAAGGTCAGGCCCTTAGGCACTGGGACTTGCAGCCATGGCAAGGAGTATATTTTCTGATTTTCAACTTATCTTAATTTTTGTAAAAGAATACGGGCTTCCCTGGTGGTGCAGTGGTTGAGAATCTGCCTGCTAATGCAGGGGACATGGGTTCGAACCCTGGTCCGGGAAGATCCCACATGCCGTGGAGCAACTAGGCCCGTGAGCCACAACTACTGAGCCTGCGTGTCTGGAGCCTGTGCTCCACAACAAATGAGGCCACAACAGTGAGAGGCCCGCGCACCGCGATGAAGAGTGGCCCCTGCTCGCCAGAACTAGAGAAAGCCCTCGCACAGAAACGAAGACCCAACACAGCCAAAAATAAATAAATAAATAAATAAAAATTAAAAAAAAAAGTAACAAATGTTCAAGTACAATTGGTGTCTTAAAAAAAAAAAGAATACAATAATAGCTATTCACATAGTTTCATGTAAGGAGAGGTTGTTTAAGTCTAGTCAAACAGAGATAGCTATTATGATATAAATGTTTATTCTTCTTCACCAGAAGACATAAGGGGCTTGGTGCCAAACCACATTATCTTTTTTTAAAAATTACTGCATACTTTGTAGTATTCTTACTGACTGTACATGTAACCCACTGTAACAAAGTGTAAAATAGTTCAAATAAAGTAAATTGCCTAACAGCTTTTCAACCTAGTTTTTACAGCCAGACAAAAAACAACTCTTGTGTTGTCAAGTCTTCCAGTAACCCTCGGCTCCTAAATGGTCTCTTTCCTGCCTAAAGACAGTCCATGGAGCATAACTACCACTATCTCCTACCCTGTTGCTGGGCAAGATGTGTTTCTGCTGAAGTTATTAGTGAGATGTTTACATTTGAGAAGAACCACATCTCGCATTCATGTACTACCTACATATGTGTGGATCTTTCCACTGGCAAATCGGAGCAGGATTAGCTAGAACATGGAAAGGCAGCTGGTGGCTCATTTAGAGGTTCAACTGGGAGTAATTGGAGACAAAACTAGGAATCTTTTGCAATGAGTAAATTAATCTTAATGCGGGGAAGTAACCATTTAGACAAGAAATGGTTTCAACATTTTTTTTTTCTTTTTCCATTTTTTTTTATTAGTTTCTGCTTTATAACAAAGTGAATCAGTCATACATATACATCTGTTCCCACATCCCCTCCCTCATGCATCTCCCTCCCTCCCACCCTCCCTATCCCTCCCCTCCAGGCAGTCACAAAGCACCGAGCTGATCTCCCTGTGCTCTGCGGCTGATTCCCACTATCTATCTAGCCTACGTTTGGTAGTGTATATATGTCCATGCCTCTCTTTCGCTTTGTCACAGCTTACCCTTCCCCCTCCCCATATCCTCAAGTCCATTCTCAAGTAGGTCTGTGTCTTTATTCCCGTTTTACCCCTAGGTTCTTCATGACATTTTTTTTTCTTATATTCCATATATATGTGTTAGCATACGGTATTTGTCTTTCTCTTTCTGACTTACTTCACTCTGTATGACAGACTCTAGGTCTATCCACCTCATTACAAAAAGCTCAGTTTCGTTTCTTTTTATGGCTGAGTAATATTCCATTGTATATATGTGCCACATCTTCTTTATCCATTCATCCGATGATGGACACTTAGGTTGTTTCCAGCTCCGGGCTATTGTGAATAGAGCTGCAATGAACATTTTGGTACATGTCTCTTTTTGAATTATGGTTTTCTCTGGGTATATGCCTAGTAGTGGGATTGCTGGATCATATGGTAGTTCTATTTTTAGTTTTTTAAGGAACCTCCATACTGTTCTCCATAGTGGCTGTACCAATTCACATTCCCACCAGCAGTGCAAGAGTGTTCCCTTTTCTCCACACCCTCTCCAGCATTTATTGTTTCTAGATTTCTTGATGATGGCCATTCTGACTGGTGTGAGATGATATCTCATTGTAGTTTTGATTTGCATTTCTCTAATGATTAATGATGTTGAGCATTCTTTCATGTGTTTGTTGGCAGTCTGTATATCTTCTTTGGAGAAATGCCTATTTAAGTCTTCTGCCCATTTTTGGATTGGGTTGTTTGTTTTTTTGTTATTGAGCTGCATGAGCTGTTTATAAATTTTGGAGATTAATCCTTTGTCAGTTGCTTCATTTGCAAATATTTTCTCCCATTCTGAGGGTTGTCTTTTGGTCTTGTTTATGGTTTCCTTTGCTGTGCAAAAGCTTTGAAGTTTCATTAGGTCCCATGTGTTTATCTTTGTTTTTATTTCCATTTCTCTAGGAGGTGGGTCCAAAAGGATCTTGCTGTGATTTATGTCATAGAGTGTTCTACCTATGTTTTCCTCTAAGAGTTTGATAGTTTCTGGCCTTACATTTAAGTCTTTAATCCATTTTGAGCTTATTTTTGTGTATGGTGTTAGGGAATGATCTAATCTCATACTTTTACATGTCCCTGACCAGTTTTCCCAGCACCACTTATTGAAGAGGCTGTCCTTTCTCCACTGTACAGTCCTGCCTCCTTTATCAAAGATAAGTTGGCCATATGTGCGTGGGTTTATCTCTGGGCTTTCTATCCTGATCCACTGATCTATCTTTCTGTTTTTATGCCAGTACCACACTGTCTTAATTACTGTAGCTTTGTAGTATAGTCTGAAGTCAGGGAGCCTGATTCCTCCAGCTCCTTTTTTCGTTCTCAAGATTGCTTTGGCTATTCGGGGTCTTTTGTTTTTCCAAACAAATTTTGAAATTTTTTGTTCTAGTTCTGTGAAAAATGCCAGTGGTAGTTTGATAGGGATTGCATTGAATCTGTAGATTGCTTTGGGTAGTAGAGTCATTTTCACAATATTGATTCTTCCAATCCAGGAGCATGGTATATCTCTCCATCTGTTTGTATCATCTTTAATTTCTTTCATCAGTGTCTTATAATTTTCTGCATACAGGTCTTTTGTCTCCTTAGGTAGGTTTATTCCTAGATATTTTATTCTTTTTGTTGCAATGGTAAATGGGAGTGTTTTCTTGATTTCATTTTCAGATTTTTCATCATTAGTGTACAGGAATGCCAGAGATTTCTGTACATTAATTTTGTATCCTGCTACTTTAC
Organism: Mesoplodon densirostris; assembly: GCF_025265405.1. Taxonomy (NCBI): domain Eukaryota; kingdom Metazoa; phylum Chordata; class Mammalia; order Artiodactyla; family Ziphiidae; genus Mesoplodon; species Mesoplodon densirostris. Next base: position 58,930,537 of record NC_082669.1, on the reverse strand, counting down.
CAAATTCATTGATTAGCTCTAGTAGTTTTTCGGTAGCATCTTTAGGATTCTCTATGTATAGTATCATGTCATCTGCAAACAATGACAGCTTTACTTCTTCTTTTCCGATTTGGATTCCTTTTATTTCCTTTTTTTCTCTGATTGCTGTGGCTAAAACTTCCAAAACTAGGTTGAATAAGAGTGGTGAGAGTGGGCAACCTTGTCTTGTTCCTGATCTTAGTGGAAATGGTTTCAGTTTTTCACCATTGAGGACAATGTTGGCTGTGGGTTTGTCATATATGGCCTTTATTATGTTGAGGAAAGTTCCCTCTATGCCTATTTTCTGCAGGGTTTTTATCATAAATGGGTGTTGAATTTTGTCGAAAGCTTTCTCTGCATCTATTGAGATGATCATATGGTTTTTCTCCTTCAACTTGTTAATATGGTGTATCACATTGATTGATTTGCGTATATTGAAGAATCCTTGCATTCCTGGGATAAACCCCACTTGATCATGGTGTATGATCCTTTTAATGTGCTGTTGGATTCTGTTTGCTAGTATTTTGTTGAGGATTTTTGCATCTATGTTCATCAGTGATATTGGCCTGTAGTTTTCTTTCTTTGTGACATCCTTGCCTGGTTTTGGTATCAAGGTGATGGTGGCCTCGTAGAATGAGTTTGGGAGCGTTCCTTCCTCTGAAATTGTTTGGAAGAGTTTGAGAAGGATGGGTGTTAGCTCTTCTCTAAATGTTTGATAGAATTCGCCTGTGAAGCCATCTGGTCCTGGGCTTTTGTTTGATGGAAGATTTTTAATCACAGTTTCAATTTAAGTGCTTGTGATTGGTCTATTCATATTTTCTATTTCTTCCTGAGTCAGTCTTGGCAGGTTGTGCATTTCTAAGAATTTGTCCATTTCTTCCAGGTTGTCCATTTTATTGGCATAGAGTTGCTTATAGTAATCTCTCATGATCTTTTGTATTTCTGCAGTGTCAGTTGTTACTTCTCCTTTTTCATTTCTAATTCTATTGATTTGAGTCTTCTCCCTTCTTTTCTTGATGAGTCTGGCTAATGGTTTGTCAATTTTGTTTATCTTCTCAAAGAACCAGCTTTTAGTTTGGTTGATCTTTGCTATCGTTTCCTTCATTTCTTTTTCATTTATTTCTGATCTGATCTTTATGATTTCTTTCCTTCTGCTAGCTTTGGGGGTTTTTTGTTCTTCTTTCTCTAATTGCTTTAGGTGCAGGGTCAGGTTGTTTACTCGAAATGTTTCCTGTTTCTTAAGGTGGGATTGTATTGCTATAAACTTCCCCCTTAGAACTGCTTTTGCTGCATCCCATAGGTTTTGGGTTGTCGTGTCTCCATTGTCATTTGTTTCTAGGTATTTTTTAATTTCCTCTCTGATTTCTTCAGTGATCACTTCGTTATTGAGTAGTGTATTGTTTAGCCTCCATGTGTTTGTATTTTTTACAGATCTTTTCCTGTAATTGATGTCTAGTCTCATAGCATTGTGGTCGGAAAAGATACTTGATACAATTTCAATTTTCTTAAATTTACCAAGGCTTGATTTGTGACCCAAGATATGATCTATCCTGGAGAATGTTCCATGAGCACTTGAGAAAAATGTGTATTCTGTTGTTTTTGGATGAAATGTCCTATAAATATCAACTAAGTCCATCTTGTTTAATGTATCATTTAAAGCTTGTGTTTCCTTATTTATTTTCATTTTGGACGATCTGTCCATTGGTGAAAGTGGGGTGTTAAAGTCCCCTACTATGATTGTGTTACTGTCGATTTCCCCTTTTATGGCTGTTAGTATTTGCCTTATGTATTGAGGTGCTCCTATGTTGGGTGCATAAATATTTACAATTGTTATATCTTCTTCTTGGATCGATCCCTTGATCATTATGTAGTGTCCTTCTTTGTCTCTTCTAATAGTCTTTATTTTAAAGTCTATTTTGTCTGATATAAGAATTGCTACTCCAGCTTTCTTTTGATTTCCATTTGCATGGAATATCTTTTTCCATCCCCTTACTTTCAGTCTGTATGTGTCTCTAGGTCTGAAGTGGGTCTCTTGTAGACAGCATATATATGGGTCTTGTTTTTGTATCCATTCAGCCACTCTGTGTCTTTTGGTGGGAGCATTTAGTCCATTTACATTTAAGGTAATTATTGATATGTATGTTCCTATTCCCATTTCCTTAATTGCTTTGGGTTCGTTATTGTAGGTATATTCCTTCTGTTGTGTTTCTTGCCTAGAGAAGTTCCTTTAGCATTTGTTGTAAAGCTGGTTTGGTGGTGCTGAACTCTCTCAGCTTTTGCTTGTCTGTAAAGGTTTTAATTTCTCCATCAAATCTGAATGAGATCCTTGCTGGGTAGAGTAATCTTGGCTGCAGGTTTCTCTCCTTCATCACTTTCATTATGTCCTGCCACTCCCTTCTGGCTTGTAGAGTTTCTGCTGAGAGATCAGCTGTTAACCTGATGGGGATTCCCTTGTGTGTTATTTGTTGTTTTTGCCTTGCTGCTTTTAATATGATTTCTTTGTGTTTAATTTTTGACAGTTTGATTAATATGTGTCTTGGTGTATTTCTCCTTGGATTTATTCTGTATGGGACTCTCTGTGCCTCCTGGACTTGATTAACTATTTCCTTTCCCATATTGGGGAAGTTTTCAACTATAATCTCTTCAAATATTTTCTCAGTCCCTTTCTTTTTCTCTTCTTCTTCTGGAACCCCTATAATTCGAATGTTGGTGCGTTTAATGTTGTCCCAGAGGTCTCTGAGACTGTCCTCTGTTCTTTTCATTCTTTTTTCTTTATTTTGCTCTGCATCAGTTATTTCCACTATTTTATCTTCCACCTCACTTATCCGTTCTTCTGCCTCAGTTATTCTGCTATTGATCCCATCTAGAGTATTTTTTATTTCATGTATTGTGTTTTTAATCGATGCCTGATTCATCTTTAGTTCTTCTAGGTCCTTGTTAACTGTTTCTTGCATTTTGTCTATTCTATTTCCAAGATTTTGGATCATCTTTACCATCATTATTCTGAATTCTTTTTCAGGTAGACTGCCTATTACCTCTTCATTTGTTAGGTCTGGTAGGTTTTTATCTTGCTCCTTCACCTGCTGTGTGTTTTTCTGTCTTCTCATTTTGCTTATGTTACTGTGTTTGGGGTCTCCTTTTTGCAGGCTGCAGATTCGTAGTTCCCGTTGTTTTTCGTGTCTGACCCCAGTGGCTAAGGTTGTTTCAGTAGGTTGTATGGGCTTCCTGGTGGGGGGGAGTAATGCCTGTGTTCTGGTGGTTGAGGCTCGATCTTGTCTTTCTGGTGGACAGGTCCACGTCTGGTGGTGTGTTTTGGGGTGCCTATGGCCTTATTATGTTTTTAGGTAGCTTCTCTGCTAATGGGTGGGGTTGTGTTCCTGCCTTGCTAGTTGCTTGGCATAGGGTGACCAGCACTGTAGCTTGCTGGTCGTTGACTGAAGCTGGGTGCTGGTGTTGGGATGGAGATCTCTGGGAGATTTTCGCTGCTTGATATTATGTGGAGCTGGGAGGTCTCTTGTGGACCCGTGTCCTGAAGTTGGCTCTCCCACTTCAGAGGCACAGCACTGGCTCCTGGCTGCAGCACCAAGAGCCTTTCATCCACCCAGCTCAGAATAACAGGGAGAAAAAGCAGAAAGAAAGAATTAGTAGAAGAAAGAAAGATAGAGGGAAAGAAAGGAAGAAGGGAAGAAAGGAAGGAAGGAAGGAAGGAAGAAAGAAAGAAAGGAGGGAGGGAGTGAGGAAGGATGGAAAGAAAGAAGGAAAGAAAGGAGGGAGGGAGGGGGCAATGAAAGCAAAAGGAAGAGTGAATGGAAGAAGGGAGGGAGGGAGGGAGGAAGGAAAGAAAGAAAGAAAGACGGGAGGGAGGGAGGAAGGAAAGAAAAAGAAAGTGGAAAGAAGAAGGGTGGGAGGGAGGGAGGAAAGAAAAAGAAAGAAGGAAAGGAAGAGCGGAGGGAGGGAGGGAGGAAGGGAAGGTAGGAAAAAAAGAAAGAGCAGGTAAAGTAAAATAGAGTAAAGTATGAAATATAGTAGCGTTATTAAAATTAGAAAGTAATTATTGAAAAAAAAAAAAACGGACCGATAGAACCCTGGGACATATGGTGGAAGCAAAGCTATACAGAGAGAATCTTACACAGAAGATTACACATACACATTCACAAAAAGAGAGCAGGGGGAAAAATCAAAAATCTTGCTCTCCAAGCCCACCTCCTCAATTTGGGATAATTCGTTGTAAAAAGAGGAAAAGGGCAAGAAGTCTGAAATCTTGCTCTCTAAGTCCACCTCCTTACTTTGGAATAATTCATTGTAAAAAGAGGAAAAAGGGGGGAAAGTCTTAAATCTTGTCCTCAAAGTCCACTTCCTCAATTTGGGATGATTCGCTGTCCATTCATGCACTCCACAGACGCAGGGCACATCAAATGGACCGTGGAGCTTTAATCCGCTGCCTCCGAGGCTGCACAGAGAGATTTCCCTGACTCTGCTCTCACAGCTCCCGGGTATCAGCCTTGGACCTGGCCCCGCCTCTGTGCGTGGGTCGCCGGAGGGCGTCCGTTCTTCGCTCAGACAGGACGGGTTTAAAGGAGCCGCTGATTCGGGGGCTCTGGCTCACTCATGCAGAGGGGAGGGAGGGGCGCGCAGTGTGGGGCGGGCCTGCGGCGGCAGAGGCCGGCGTGACGTTGCAGCAGCCCGTGGCGCTCCGTGCGCTTTCCCGGGAAAGCCGTCCCCGGGTATCGGGACCCCGGCAGTGGCGGGGTGCACAGGTCCCCCGGAAGGCGGGGCGGACAGTGACCCGCGCTCGCACACAGGCCCCGCGGCTGCGGCGGCGGCGGGCGGCGGCAGGCAGCGGCGGTGGCGGGCCGCGGGGGCGGCGGCGGCAGCGGGCCTCGGCGGCGGCGGCGGCGGGCGGCGGCAGGCGGGGGCGGTGGCGGGCTGCGGGGGCGGCGGCGGCGGCGGGCCGCGGCGGCGGCGGCGGCGGCGGCGGCGGGCCGCGGCGGGCGGCGGCGGGCGGTGGCGGGCTGCCGCGGCGGCGGGCGGCGTCGGGCGGTGGGCGGCGGCGGGCCGCGGCGGCGGCGGGCGGCGGCGGCGGCCCACGCCCGTCTCCGAGGTCCACGCCTTACCCGCGGCTCGCGCCTGTCTCCGGCGCTTCCCTAAGCAGCCCTTTTAATGCCCTCTCCTCGCACACCAGGAAACGAAAGTGAAAGTGAAAAAAGACTCTTGCCTCTTCAGCAACTCCAGACCCTTTCCCCGGACTCCCTCCGGGCTAGCCGTGGTGCTCTAACCCCTTCAGGCTCTCTTCCTGCCGCCAGCCCCAGTCCTCTCCCTGCGCTCCGACTGAAAGCCGATACCCAAGCCTCAGCTCCCAGCCCCGCCCGCCACGGCGGCCGAGCAGAGAAGCCTCTCGGGCTGGTGTGTGCCTGAGGGCACCGATCCTCTGTGCCGGAATCTCTCCGCTTTGCCCTCCACACCCCTGTTGCTGTGCTCTCCTCCGCTACTCCGAAGCTTTCCCCCTCCGCCACCTGCAGTCTCCGCCCGCGAAGGGGCTTGCAGTGTGTAGAAACCTTCCCTCCTTCACGGCTCCCTCCCACTGGTGCAGGTCCCGTCCCTATCCTATTGTCTCTGTTTATTCTTTTTTTCTTTTGCCCTACCCAGGTATGTGGGGAGTTTCTTGCCTTTTAGGGGGTCTGAGGTCTTCTGTCGGCGTTCAGTAGGTGTTCTGTAGGAGTTGTTCCACGTGTAGATGAATTTCTGATGTATCTGTGGGGAGGAAGGTGATCTCCGCGTCTTACTCTTCCGCCATCTTCCTCCGGCTCCCGGTTTCAACATTTTTGATTAACGTGTGACATGAGTGCAAATTAGAGGCTGACACAGGGCGTGTCATGTTCCAGGACAGGAAAATAGACCCTTATAATGCAAGGATTTGCACCAATACCTTCATGAAGAGGGATTAGTGGTGAAGGATCACACTGTAGTTATAATGATTCATTATTGTAGCTGCACATTAATTGTGTAGTTAAACATCAGTGTACTGTTCATAGTGTTATTTCAGTTCTCTTTAGCCAATCCACTCTAATAAAGAACTTTTCCAGGTATCTCTTTTATCATAAAAGGAATATATCTTTATCATAAACAATTCAAATGATATAGAAAGGTACTCATACAAAATTAAATTGTTTCTATATCCCTCCCCTCATCTATAACCATAGTTTGATGAACAGATTCTTCCTTTTTTTTTTTTTCTTTCTATTCAGAGTCAATTCTTGGCTGATTAATTGGCTTGAATGTTAACAGTGGGAAGAGTAACCATGCATTTGTGAAGAAGTTAAAATTGCTTTGAACCAGGTAAACTCTATTAGGTTGAACCACTTGAAACTGCTGTGTTAGTTAGGTCAAAGACGTCAAATATTGGCAGTTTTACGTGGTTAAGCTATACTGTTAGAGGAACCTGTTCTTTGAGTGATCTAGCAAGCTGTCAGTGTGGTCCTGTGAGGCTGCAACATGGAAAAAGCCCCCAGCTGACTGCTCTTTGCCAGTAGTCAAGTGGTGGATGCTCAGGGAGTGATGGCAGAGGGGCTGGCTGGGGCTGTAATGCCAACACCACATTTCAGGTCTGTGGTGGGGAAATGAGGAGGGGAGCAGGGGAGGGGGATATGCAGTGGGACTGAAGTTCTGTCCGTCCTCAAGTAGAAAACCTCAGCTACGGAGCAAGTGAAAACAGTAGGCTTTGTGGTGGATCGAAAACAAGTTATGTGATATGTATAAAGTATTCCTAACCTTCTGTATGATCTTTCCACATTTGGATAGCATGTGGTGAACAAAAAACACGTCTCTAAATCCTTAATGTGATGTTAGCTAAGTTAAGTTTATTCGACATCACGTGTGTTTTAACCTTGGGTTGTGGATTAGCTGTGACCTCTTTCCCCATAACAAAGAGTTGACTCTTTTGTATGTATGTGTGTAAATGTATAAAAAGTAAAAATGGAGTCAAAGATACAATTCCATTTTCTAACCTGATTCTCTTACCTTTTCATTTATTAGTTTATGGTTGTGTGTGTGTGTGTGTGTGTGTGTGTTTATCAGATCAGATCTCATTTAGGGGAAGGTCCAGAACTGTGTAGAACTACAGCATTTCTCCTAGTATGTAGCCACAGTGGGCAACATACCTTCTGGTACCATGCATAAGTTAACCTGGAGCTTCATATTGGTTTTCAGGGCAGGCACGAGTGCCTTTCTCTGTCTAGATCACCTCCTCATCACAGACACAGTTAAACAAGCACTTTTGTCTTTCTCTGTGTATTTTGTTGTTGTTCACCCTTGTTTTTCCCATTCAGAATATTTTCACTATGAAAATATTCAGAATCCACTGGCAAGTAAGTGAGAAGTAGAACTTATTGAAATAAGTAAAAAGATAAATTTGGAGTTTGGTATTAACATATACACACTACTATATATTATATTGATAGATAAACAACAAGGACCTACTGTATAGCACAGGGAACTATACTCAATATCTTGTAATAACTTATAATGGAAAAGAATATGAAAAAGAATGTATAACACACACATATATGTATAACTAAATCACTTCACTGTACACTTGAAACTAACACAACATCGTAAATTAACTATACTTCAATTAAAAAAAGAAAGTATACTATTATTTCTAGTGTAAAGTGAATTTCAGCAGCCTTAGAGCTATCTAGCTGTGGGCTTCAAGGAAAGGTTTATGTCTGTTGTGGTTGTAGCTTGAAATATGGTTGGCTTCTTGAGTTTAATAGGTAGTAATCTTTGTCTTCTAGAAAAATCAAGTAGCAGCCCCTCCAGTCCACCCCACTGAAAAAGAACACATAAAAATGATGAGAGGAAAATGTGAATGCACTAGTTCTTTCCAGAGGCTAAAGGGAGAGTGAGCAACGATGGGTTGTGATTATTTGTGATCTCTCCTTTCCTAGTAGCAGGATGTCAGATAATGACCTAGAAGACTATTTGAAATAGTAAAGAAGGGTTTTGTTTGTTTGTCTTTGTTAACATTGCTTTTTAAAATAACCGCTGCAGTGAAAACCTTATAAAATGAACACACTCTGAATTTCTCTATAACTCAAAATTTATTTTAATCATGATGAGATTAGCATTTAGAAGAAATTTAACTCTTCCACCTCAGAGTGGAAACCTAGGATGTTTATTCTGCAAGTGGGAGATCAAGGTTTCTATATGCCTTCAGACAGTGGGTGTCTGAATCCTGCTACTAAACTAAAGGAGGACTCCCTTTGTCCTCCTGTCCTACTGGGACTTTGTCAAAGGCAGTTATCTTTATGAGCAACAGTGTTTTTCTGTTTCTGTATTGTTTCAACATCACAGCCCCAGAATTATTGTTAGCACTTTTACCCTCACCCTTAATTACAAGTCTTTTATGTCATGTACGTTTGTACCTTTTCAAGCCTCACTGGTGAAATGAATTTAAAATGTTTGCCATATGTTTGCTTAAAACTCGTGGGGAAACGAAGCGTGCTAGAATTACTAACGCCAGTGTTACAGGATTTGTTTTGTATGTAAACGATGGGAAAATAACGTGGTATATTTGAGATATTATTAGGATTACATGGAGTAGTATTTTGACAGTGCTTGTCTTGAAAAGGGAGACATACTGGCTCTAGGACTTGTAGGTGTTAATCACTGGACCGACTTGGCAGCCCAGGAGACTCACTTGCCTTGGTAACAGCAGGAGTGACAGTATCTCGCACCTGGCTTGGAGCAGCGGCTGTTGCCTTGGCAGCCTCCAAGTTAGTCAGGTCTGTCACCTACCCTCATGTTGGTAGATATTGTGGTTGGTTTTCTGCCCTTCAATGTCATTTTTCTGCCATCAGCTTTGAAATTAGTGGCTTTAGCCTTTTCCAAATACAAATTCGTTATGTTAATCTCAAAAGAAAAAGCGCTTATTTTCAAATACAGTTCTTGGTAGTTATTTAACTGATAGTGTGGTTTTAAAAGTGTATGTAAATATAGTTAGAAGTCTAAAATCTGTAATAATTGAGAGTTAATAGAACAAAATATGGAGGCTTTGAGTCTTCATGTAGAAATGGTCAAAAATGTAATGTAAAAAATGACATGGCTTTTTTGCTATAATATTGGTCACCATCAGGAAGATGTATTTTTTTCCCAGGATAAATGATGGCAGAGATTTGATTTTACTGAAATTGTAGGAAAAACACAATGGGAGATGATGGACGTGAAGATGTTACTTTGAGAAATGAGAAACAGTTTAGGTCTAAATGGTAAGAGAGGAAAGGCGGCAATGGGAGAAAAGCAACAACAAAAAAAAGCAACAACAAACGATTTTCTGGGGATGGGATATTCAATGAATTGTAAGCTTTAGTACCTTTTTAGAGTTGCTGCTGATAAGTATCATCACTGAATTTGATAAACTGAAGGGATAACTTGAAAAATGAAATCAGACAGAATTACAAAAGATATTATATCTTTCCAAAACTTGCCTCACAAAGCTAGGTTCCTTTCATAAACGTAATAATCATTAGATCCTTGATTCATTTTACCTATGCATATTCGTGCACAGGCTAGGTGTGAAGTACTGTACTTGACCATCACTTCCAAATACCCTGTTGTGGTTTGAAATCTTGATCTTTGAGGATGAGTCTGCCTCAGAAGACTAGCGTAGGTCCAAGTGTCCTCTTTAAAATTTGAGCACATGTGCAGTTGGTTCCCCAACGGATTAATGATTAATGCCTGGGGATTAGCTATGTAATAAAGCTTTACTTGTTTGAGGCTGACGGTTGAATAATGAAAATATAATTAAATATTTGAATAATTAAAAGAAGGAAGGTTGTAAATTATTGGAATTAACAGTACCAAACTCTATCGTATGTCTATGTAGTGGTTGTTTCTTCAAAGTTTGTGTGCTGTGATTTTATTGTTATTGTTATTTTTAGTAATTATTTTCTCATGAGTGCTAATTTACAAAGCTCAGATAAAATAAATTTGTAGATATTTTTACTATAAGGTTTTTAGTGTGTAAAACTAACTTGCCCATGGCAGATATATTTGAGGCGGAGGAGAGGGCCTCCCCGTTGTAGTTAGCTTAGACCTCTCTGGCTTTGGACAACACACTGATGCTGCTGATTCAGTTTCAGAGGAAACACACTTCTTGTTGTCTTCTGGTGTTGGAGCCAGCCACACCAAGTATTCTCAGTCTGAATGGCCTTCTCTGGACCAATTAAGTGTTTGTTGAAGTTCATCTTTGGATTAAAGATATATTATATTGTCCTGAAATAGGTTTGCATGGTGAAGGCAGTGGAAATTCATAGCAATAATAACTCTAAAAACAGGAGCTCACATTAATTGGGGTCATACGAGAATATAACAGTCTACAGGCTTTATCTCTGCCTTCTCTGGGGACTGCCCAGTATAGCCTCTTTGCATGATGATTCCATATTTAAAATACCATTTTATTTCAGTAAAATATTAAACAATCTAGACTTGCTTTTTCTTTTAGTATGTTAAAACATAGATATATCTTTTTATTTTTATTTTTTAAAATAGACTTTATTTTTTTAGAGCAGTTTTAAGGTTCACAGCAAAATGGAGTGGAAAGTACGGAGAGTTTTCATCTACTCCCTTCCCTACCCTCCACCCCAATCCTCCCCTACTATCAACATGTCTCATCAGAGCGGTACATCTGCTACCAGCGATGAACATACCTTGACACATGATTATCACCCAAAGTCCAGAGTTTACAGCAGGGTTCATGCTTTGTGTTATAAATCTCTTTTTAAAGAGGTGGTCTTGCAGTATTATTATCAAGAGTTCGAGGTTTGTCCAGGGCCACCCGTGCAGTTAACTAGGTTCTCAATAAATATTTGATGAATAAATGAGCAGTTACAAGTTCCTGACAGAACACACACACAAAAATGTGTTTTGTGTTTCTTTTTTCTCTTCAGGTTGTATACCAAAAACCAAAATCGAAGACACGGTGCTACTAAAATAATTAACAATGATAGAGGAAGCTTCTGTTCTTTGAGTATTCTACCTGAATGGCCATTGGTGTAGGCCAAAAGAAAAATATATATATAAAAAGATATATCATATGAACACTAATCAAAATCAAGCTGGAGTGGCTATATTAATATCAGACAGGGCTTCCCTGGTGGCGCAGTGGTTGAGAGTCCGCCTGCTGATGCAGGGGACACGGGTTCGTGCCCCAGTCTGGGAAGATCCCACATGCCGCGGAGCGGCCAGGCCCGTGAGCCATGGCTGCTGAGTCTGCGCATCCGGAACCTGTGCTCCACTACGGGAGAGGCCACAACAGTGAGAGGCCCGCGTAACGCAAAAAAAATAAATAAATAAATAAAATATCAGACAAAACACTTCAGAGTAAAGAAAATTACCAGGGACAAAGAGATGCATTATATATTGGTAAAAGGGGCCAATTCACAAAGAAAACATAACAATCTTAAATGTATATATAGTAAACTACAGAGCTTCAAAGCACACAAAGCAAAAACTGCCAGAACTCAAATAAGAAATTGACAAATTGCCAGTTACAGTTGGGGATGTCAGCGTCCCTCTCTCAGTCATTGATAGAACCACTATTCAGAAAATCAGCAAATATATACTGTAGAAGAATTCAATGACACCATCAACCAACAGGCTCTAATCGACATTTATAGAACTCTCCATCCAATATCAGCAGAATATATATTTCATACATATGGAGATAAACCATATCCTAGGTAACAAAACAAACCCAAATTTAAAACAATTGAAATCAAACCAAGTGTGTTCTCTGACCATAATGGAATCTAACTAAAGATTAATAACAAATAACAGGTGAATTAATTGGAGGTAACTTAATCTAAATGAAAACCTTGTTCCTCTACCCTTGATTCTGAATTGTTACTGGCTTGGAAAATGGGAAAATAGGTATATTTCATCTGATGATGTACCAAAATGATAATGAAACAAATCAGTTGCTTGTTACCCATGATAAATTGTCTCTTTGTCCCCTTTATTGTATAGCTTCTCTGTTAAAAGGACTGAAACATGCTAACATAGTGCTGCTTCATGACATCATCCACACCAAGGAGACGCTGACACTTGTGTTTGAGTATGTGGTGAGTAAAATGAGAATTCAGGTTTTATAAATGTGAATAAAATTCTGATAGTATTATCATAGAGTTTTGTCTTTAGTTAGCTATACTGAAGTGAGTATTTTATCTGAGTACACAAGACTTGTAATTTTGCATAATTTTGAATGATATGTGTCTTAAAGAAAAATCCAGAAAAAATGTTCAGTTGAATTTTCATCAGATATATTGTCTGTAACCTATTTGTTACTAGTATACACTGTAATTTTTAGGTTTATCAGATAGGATTAAACAACATGACGGTGATCACTCCATCAAGGAAGTTCACAGACAACAAAATTTTTTTTCTTTGGATTTATAACTTGGTTTCTCAAAAGCATCCTTATTTGGATGATTTTTGTGGAGAAAAGCCTGATACTTACAATTTAGACTGCATAGTTTTTCCCCTCAGTTAGTATTTCAGCTATTAATTAAAACTTCCAATTTGCGTAGCACACAATGTAATGATCTTATTGTGTTGAGACTTGGACTTGAACTCATAATTAATCTTTCTCCGTTTCTCGTAGAAAAACATATGGTATTTGTGTAGCACGACTTCTGCATTTAACTGTGGAACCATGAAATGTAACCATGATAATTAACATCCCAATTTTCACAGATGGATCTGAGAACATGTAATTTACAAGATACAAATGACATTGGTAGAGACCTTTATTGAGAAGAATAGCTGTTGGTATTGTGAATGTATTAAGATCCCATTTTGTAATTACCACCCTACTTTTTAAAACATTTGAAATAGTGTCCATTTTTCCTTAAAAATATATAATAGAATGAATATTTACACCATTTTTATCTTGCTAATGTCTGCCTATGTCTGTTTGTCATTTGAAAATTGTTGTCTTATGAAGAAGCCATTCATCTTGTCTATTTACATATAAATGATAGATACATTTGAATAATATGGTAATGTGGCTACAAGGACAGCTAGAGCCAAGCAGTTGCATATATTACAAGCTACCAAGAATGGATGCAAATTCACACATCAATGCAAATATAATTTCTTTTGTTTAACTGATGATATGGGGGTCAATAATGTATTCAGCTGATTTAGAATTGGAATTTTTGTTTTGCATTTCGTAGTATGTCTAGTTGCAGTATTTCAGTTAAATCCAGATTTTTCTTAGTATACTTGACTAACTTTTCCACAAAACATTACAAAAGAGATTTCAAAAATATACTTGTTCCCTCCCCCAAAATTGGTTAATTAAATTGAGAGGAAGAAAAATTAGTTTGGCCCCTAAAATCAGTAACGTTGGTAGAGAAATGAACAAAAATAATGTGAAAACGTGTCTTTCAAATCTTAAAAGAAAATTAAATATATTTGTGAAGCTAAAAATGTGCATATCAGAGCAGATGTCATTTGATCATTTTATATTCTGTGGAAGTTGCCACATAAAAGGAAAGAAATTCACTGTCCTGCAGTATTTGTCAACTGATTAAGACTGACTTTTAAAATTATTCTTCTTTGTGTGAATGAAATTTCCCTTGGTCCCAGTTCTTGTGGAGACATCCCAGGTCCTCTTCAATAAAGCACAATATAGGGTGCATATATGCAGTACTCTGCAGGCATTTCATGCCTAACTTCTCTGGGGGGAGCTAAGGCCTAGATTAACCTGTTCTCTTTTAGAGAATGAGGCACACTGGTGTCATTCATGACTTATGATTGCCCTGCCTTGCCTCTTCTTCCTTTCTCCACTCCACCTTTATTTCTTTACTTTTCCAGTATTTCTTTGCCTTTCACATCTCCGCCTTTCTTTGTCTTTTTCTATTTACTTCATCTCCTATCCTTTTGCTCTCTTTAGTGAAGTGCTTTTTTGTTGCTACCACTGAAGTTTGTTTGGCTTATTTTAAGTAAAATGTTCCAGTGAGTCTCTGAAATCAGAGTTGGGGAGGCAGGAGCAGGGGAGCTCTATGCTGTAGAAATTCCTTACGGAGTCTTCCCAGTTAGAGTGGGAAAGGTGTAGACTCCCTGACAGTATTCACCTGCCTCTGTGGCTATTGCCCACTACAAAAATAGCTTCCCTGAATATTTCCTAAAGTTTCTGTTTTCTTACACTGCTTTTTCATTGCTTGCCTTTCCCCCCCCCACATATGCCAATATCTCAAGGAAAATTAAGATTCCTACATACTTGAATGGATTAATTTAATCAGATTGTTTTCCTCACAGTATCTAGCAGAAATAAATTCTTATCTTTTCTTGCATGTTTCACAGCAGTGGGAAGGTGATAGAAGTTTCAAAGTATGACATGCCACTGGAATTAGAGCAGATCTAGTGGAGGGACACAGGGTAGGAAACAGGAGGGCACTTGCGGATTTGAGATGATGAGTGAGGGATCAGAAAGGGATCTGAAATAATGTTTAAGACAAGTATGACCACAATACTAAAAACCAACAACTAAAACGTATTGAGTTTTATGCTGGACACTGTGCTGGGGGTTTTACATTCATTTTCACTTGTGGTGTTCTCAACAATCTTATGGATCTATGACTGTCACCACCCTACAAAGGAGAAACCTAAGGATTTGGGAGATGAAATGCTTTTTAGTGTCTTATGGCATGAAAGATAGACGCAGATTCATCTTACTTTGAATCCTAATTGCAATGTTGTGTCTCCTGTTTATGTTCAGCTTTACTTAGGTTGAGCTTTTGGTCAGAAGGGGGAAAGGAAACTTTCTTTTTTCTATCCACAACCTTCCCTATTCTGCACTTAAGATGTAACTGTATTTAAATCCTAAATACAGTTAAACTGCTCTATAGGTTGAATAAGTTTTGTAGACTGGTTGAAAACCCAGCCACTTAAAACTTTATTTTAATTATGAAATGTTTTAAGTTTCCATAAAGGAAACTTGTAAGTTAGAGTGTTGCCCCATTTATTTCACTGGGATCTACTTAAATACGCACACACACACACACACACACACACACAATCTTGTTATTTAGCAAGCCTTAAAATCAGTATCAAACATTTTAATCTACAGTTTCCCAAACTTTTTTTCTTACAACTTTATTGGAGTATAATTGCTTCACAATGGTGTATTAGTTTCTGCTTTATAACAGAGTGATTCAGTTATACATATACATCTGTTCCCATATCCTTTTCCTCTTGCGTCTCCCTCCCTCCCACCCTCCCTATGCCACCCCTCCAGGTGGTCACAAAGCACCTGTCTGATCTCCCTGTGCTATGTGGCGGCTTCCCACTAGCTATCTACCTTACGTTTGGTAGTGTATATATGTCCATGCCTCTCTCTCGCTTTGTCACAGCTTACCCTTTCCCCCTCCCCATATCCTCAAGTCCATTCTCAAGTAGGTCTGTGTCTTTATTCCTGTTTTACCCCTAGGTTCTTCATGACATTTTTTTTTCTTAAATTCCATATATATGTGTTAGCATACGGTATTTGTCTTTCTCTTTCTGACTTACTTCACTCTGTATGACAGACTCTAGGTCTATCCACCTCATTACAAATAGCTCAATTTTGTTTCTTTTAATGGCTGATTAATATTCCATTGTATATATGTGCCACATCTTCTTTATCCATTCATCCGATGATGGACACTTAGGTTGTTTCCATCTCCGGGCTATTGTAAATAGGGCAACAGTGAACATTTTGGTACATGACTCTTTTTGAATTATGGTTTTCTCAGGGTATATGCCCAGTAGTGGGATTGCTGGGTCATATGGAAGTTCTATTTGTAGTTTTTTAAGGAACCTCCATACTGTTCTCCATAGTGGCTGTACCAATTCACATTCCCACCAGCAGTGCAAGAGTGTTCCCTTTTCTCCACACCCTCTCCAGCACTTATTGTTTCTAGATTTTTTGATGATGGCCATTCTGACTGGTGTGAGATGATATCTCATTGTAGTTTTGATTTGCATTTCTCTAATGATTAATGATGTTGAGCATTCTTTCATGTGTTTGTTGGCAGTCTGTATATCTTCTTTGGAGAAACGTCTGTTTAGGTCTTGTGCCCATTTTTGGATTGGGTTGTTTTTTTTTTGTTATTGAGCTGCATAAGCCGCTTATAAATTTTGGAGATTAATCCTTTGTCAGTTGCTTCATTTGCAAATATTTTCTCCCATTCTGAGGGTTGTCTTTTGGTCTTGTTTATGGTTTCCTTTGCCGTGCAAAAGCTTTTAAGTTTCATTAGGTCCCATGTGTTTATTTTTGTCTTTATTTCCATTTCTCTAGGAGGTGGGTCCAAAAGGATCTTGCTGTGATTTATGTCATAGAGTGTTCTGCCTATGTTTTCCTCTAAGAGTTTGATAGTGTCTGGCCTTACATTTAGGTCTTTAATCCATTTTGAGCTTATTTTTGTGTATGGTGTCAGGGAGTGATCTAATCTCATACTTTTACATGTCCCTGTCCAGTTTTCCCAGCACCACTTATTGAAGAGACTGTCCTTTCTCCACTGTACATTCCTGCCTCCTTTATCAAAGATAAGGTGACCATATGTGCGTGGGTTTATCTCTGGGCTTTGTATCCTGTTCCATTGATCTATCTTCTGTGCCAGTACCATAGTGTCTTGATTACTGTAGCTTTGTAGTATAGTCTGAAGTCAGGGAGCCTGATTCCTCCAGCTCCGTTTTTCGTTCTCAAGATTGCTTTGGCTATTCAGGGTCTTTTGTGTTTCCATACAAATTGTAAAATTTTCTGTTCTAGTTCTGTGAAAAATGCCAGCGGTAATTTGATAGGGATTGCATTGAATCTGTAGATGGCTTTGAGTAGTATAGTCATTTTCACAATGTTGATTCTTGCAATCCAAGAACATGGTATGTCTCTCCATCTATTTGTATCATCTTTAATTTTTTTCTTCAGTGTCTTATAATTTTCTTCATACAGGTCTTTTGTCTCCTTAGGTAGGTTTATTTCTAGATATTTTATTCTTTTTCTTGCTATGGTAAATGAGAGTGTTTTCTTGATTTCGCTTTCAGATTTTTTATCATTAGTGTATAGGAATGCCAGAGATTTCTGTGCATTAACTTTGTATCCTGCTTCGTTACCAAATTCATTGATTAGCTCTAGTAGTTTTCTGGTAGCATCTTTAGGATTCTCTATGTACAGTATCAAGTAATCTGCAAACAGTGACAGCTTTACTTCTTCTTTTCCAATTTGGATTCCTTTTATTTCCTTTTCTTCTCTGATTACTGTGGCTAAAACTTCCAAAACTATGTTGAATAAGAGTGGTGAGAGTGGGCAACCTTGTCTTGTTCCTGATCTTAGTGGAAATGGTTTCAGTTTTTCACCATTGAGGACGATGTTGTCTGTGGGTTTGTCATATATGGCCTTTATTATGTTGAGGAAAGTTCCCTCTGTGCCTACTTTCTGCAGGGTTTTTATCAAAAATGGGTGTTGAATTTTGTCGAAAGCTCTCTCTGCATCTATTGAGATGATCATATGGTTTTTCTCCTTCAATTTGTTAATATGGTGTATCACGTTGATTGATTTGTGTATATTGAAGAATCCTTGCATTCCTGGAATAAGCCCCACTTGATCATGGTGTATGATGCTTTTAATGTGCTGTTGGATTCTGTTTGCTAGTATTTTGTTGAGGATTTTTGCATCTGTGTTCATCAATGATATTGGTCTGTAGTTTTCTTTCTTTGTGACATCCTTGTCTGGCTTTGGTATCAAGGTGATGGTGGCCTCGTAGAATGAGTTTGGTAGTTTTCCTCCCTCTTCTATATTTTGGAAGAGTTTGAGAAGGATAAGTGTTAGCTGTTCTCTAAATGTTTGATAGAATTTGCCTGTGAAGCCACCTGGTCCTGGGGTTTTTTTTGTTGGAAGATTTTTAATCCCAGTTTCAATTTCAGTGCTTGTGATTGGTCTGTTTGTATTTTCTCTTCCTTCCTGATTCAGTCTTGGCAGGTTGTACATTTCTAAGAATTTGTCCATTTCTTCCACGTTGTCCATTTTATTGGCATAGAGTTGCTTGTAGTAATGTCTCATGATCTTTTGTATTTCTGCAGTGTCAGTTGTTACTTCTCCTTTTTCATTTCTAATTCTATTGATTTGAGTCTTCTCCCTTTTTTTCTTGATGAGTCTGGCTAATGGTTTATCAATTTTGTTTATCTTCTCAAAGAACCAGCTTTTAGTTTTATTGATGTTTGCTATCATTTCCTTCATTTCTTTTTCATTTATTTCTGATCTGATTTTTATGATTTCTTTCCTTGTGCTAACTTTGGGGTTTTTTTGTTCTTCTTTCTCTAATTGCTTTAGGTGCAAGGTCAGGTTGTTTATTCGAGATGTTTCCTGTTTCTTAATGTGGGATTGTATTGCTATAAACTTCCCTCTTAGAACTGCTTTTGCTGCATCCCAGAGGTTTTGGGTCGTCGTGTCTCTATTGTCATTTGTTTCTAGGTATTTTTAAATTTCCTCTTTGATTTCTTCAGTGATCACTTCGTTATTAAGTAGTGTATTGTTTAGCCTCCATGTGTTTGTATTTTTTACAGATCTTTTCCTGTAATTGATATCTAGTGTCATAGCGTTGCGGTCGGAACAGATACTTGATACAATTTCAATTTTCTTAAATTTACCAAGTCTTGATTTGTGACCCAAGATATGATCTACCCTGGAGAATGTTCCATGAGCAGTTGAGAAAAATGTGTATTCTGTTGTTTTTAGATGGAATGTCCTATAAATATCAATTAAGTCCATCTTGTTTAATGTATCATTTAAAGCTTGTGTTCCCTTATTTATTTTCATTTTGGATGATCTGTCCATTGGTGAAAGTGGGGTGTTAAAAATCCCCCACTATGAATGTGTTACTGTCGATTTCCCCTTTCATGTCTGTTAGTATTTGCCTTATGTATTGAGGTGCTCCTATGTTGGGTGCATAAATATTTACAATTGTTATATCTTCTTCTTGGATCGATCCCTTGATCATTATGTAGTGTCCTTCTTTGTCTCTTCTAATAGTCTTTATTTTAAAGTCCATTTTGTCTGATACGAGAATTGCTACTCCAGCTTTCTTTTGGTTTCCATTTGCATGGAATATCTTTTTCCATCCCCTTACTTTTAGTCTGTATGTGTCTCTAGGTCTGAAGTGGGTCTCTTGTAGACAGCATATATATGGGTCTTGTTTTTGTATCCATTCAGCCAATCTGTGTCTTTTGGTGAGAGCATTTAGTCCATTTACTTTTAAGGTAATTATCGATATGTATGTTCCTATTCCCATTTTCTTAATTGTTTTGGGTTCGTTATTGTAGGTCTTTTCCTTCTGTTGTGTTTCTTGCCTAGAGAAGTTCCTTT
The DNA here is from genome assembly GCF_025265405.1 of Mesoplodon densirostris. Lineage (NCBI taxonomy): Eukaryota > Metazoa > Chordata > Mammalia > Artiodactyla > Ziphiidae > Mesoplodon > Mesoplodon densirostris. The sequence goes on along the minus strand of NC_082669.1, from coordinate 58,911,120 downwards.
AGCATTTGTTGTAAAGCTGGTTTGGTGGTGCTGAACTCTCTCAGCTTTTGCTTGTCTGTAAAGGTTTTAATTTCTCCATCAAATCTGAATGAGATCCTTGCTGGGTAGAGTACTCTTGGTTGCAGGTTTTTCTCCTTCATCACTTTAAAACTGTACTGCCAGTCCCTTCAGGCTTGAAGAGTTTCTGCTGAAAGATCAGCTGTTAACCTTATTGGGATTCCCTTGTGTGTTATTTGTTGTTTTTCCCTTGCTGCTTTTAATATGTTTTCTTTGTGTTTAATTTTTGACAGTTTGATGAATATGTGTCTTGGCATATTTCTCCTTGGATTTATTCTGTATGGGACTCTCTGTGCCTCCTGGACTTGATTAACTATTTCCTTTCCCATATTAGGGAAGTTTTCAACTATAATCTCTTCAAATATTTTCTCAGTCCCTTTCTTTTTCTCTTCTTCTTCTGGAACCCCTATAATTCGAATGTTGGTGCGTTTAATGTTGTCCCAGAGGTCTCTGAGACTGTCCTCAGTTCTTTTCATTCTTTTTTCTTTCTTCTGCTCTGCAGCCGTTATTTCCACTATTTTATCTTCCCCGTCCCTTATCCGTTCTTCTCCCTCAGTTTTTCTGCTATTGTCCCATCTAGAGTATTTTTAATTTCATTTATTGTGTTGCACATCGTTGCTTGATTCATCTTTAGTTCTTCTAGGTCCTTGTTAAATGTTTCTTGTAGTTTGTCTATTCTATTTCCAAGATTTTGGATCATATTTACTATCATTATTCTGAATTCTTTTTCAGGTAGACTGCCTATTTCCTCTTCATTTTTTAGGTTTGGTGGGTTTTCATCTTGCTCCTTCACCTGCTGTGTGTTTTTCTGTCTTCTCATTTTGCTTATCTTACTGTGTTTGGGGTCTCCTTTTTGCAGGCTGCAGGTTCGTAGTTCCCGTTTTTTTTGGTGTCTGTCCCCAGTGGGTAAGGTTGGTTCAGTGGGTTGTGTAGGCTTCCTGGTGGAGGGGACTAGTGCCTGTGTTCTGGTGTTCTGAGGCTGTATCTTTTCTTTCTGGTGGGCAGGTCCACGTCTGGTGGTGTGTTTTGGGGTGTCTGTGGACTTATTATGATTTTAGGCAGCCTCTCTGCTAATGGGTGGTGTTGTGTTCCTGTCTTGCTAGTTGTTTGTCATAGGGTGTCCAGTACTGTAGCTTGCTGGTCATTGAGTGAAGCTGGGTGCAGGTGTTGAGATGGAGATCTCTGGGAGATTTTCGCCATTTGATATTCTGTGGAGCTGGGAGGTCTCTTGTGGACCAGTGTCCTGTAGTTGGCTCTCCCACCTCAGAGGCACAACACTGACTCCTGGGTGCAGCACCAAGAGCCTTTCATCTACATGGCTCAGAATAAAAGGGAGAAAAAGTAGAAAGAATGAATTAGTAGAAGTAGAAAGAAAGAAACAAAGAAAGAAAGAAAGAAAGAAAAGAGGGAGGGAGGGAGGAAGGAGGGAAGGAAGGACAAAAAGAAAGAAGATAAACTAAACTAAAATAAAGTATGATAAAATATAATAAAGTTATTAAAATAAAAAATAGTTATGAAGAAAAAAAATTTTTTTTAAATGAACGGATAGAGCCCTAGGACAAATGGTGGAAGCAAAGCTGTACAGACAAAATCTCTCACAGAAGCATACACATACACACTCACAAAAAGAGGAAAAGGGGGAAAATATCATAAATCTTGCTCTCCAAGTCCACCTCCTCAATTTGGGATGATTCGTTGTCTATTCATGTATTCCACAGATGCAGGGTACATCAAGTTGATTGTGGAGCTTTAATCCGCTGCTTCTGAGGCTGCTGGGAGAGGTTTCCCTTTCTCTTCTTTGTTCTCACAGCTCCCGGGTCTCAGCTTTGGGTTTGGCCCCGCCTCTGCGTGTAGGTCGCCGGAGGGCGGAGGGCGTCTGTTCTTCTCTCAGACAGGACAGAGTTAAAAGAGCAGCCGCTTAGGGAACTCTGGCTCACTCATGCTGGGGGGGAGGGAGGGTATGGAGGGCGGGGCGAGCCTGCGGTGGCAGAGGCTGCGTGACGTTGCACCAGCCTGAGGCGCACCGTTCGTTCTACCGGGGAAGCCGTCCTTGTATCCCCGGACCCCGGCAGTGGCGGGCTGCACAGGCTCCCCGGAAGGGCATGGACAGTGACCTGCGCTTGCACACAGGCCTCTTGGCAGTGGCAGCAGCAGCCCCAGCGTCCCACGCCTGTCTCTGGGTTCTGCGCTTTTAGCCGCGGCTTGCGCCTGTTTCTGGAGCTCCTTTAAGCAGCGCTCTTAATCCCCCTCTCCTCGAGCACCAGGAAACAAAGAGGGAAGAAAATGTTTCTCGCCTGTTCAGCAGGTCCAGACTTTTCCCCGGACTCCCTCCCGGCCAGCCGTGGCACACTAAGCCCCTTCAGGCTGTGCTCACGCCGCCAGCCCTAGTCCTCTCCCTGTGCTCTGGAGCCTCAGCTCCCAGCCCCGCCCGCCCTGGCGGGTGAGCAGACAAGCCTCTCGGGCTGGTGAGTGCTGGTCGGCACCCATCCTCTGTGCCGCAATCTCTCTGCTTTGCCCTACCCAGGTATGTGGGGAGTTTCTTGCCTTTTGAGAGGTCTGAGGTCTTCTGCCAGCGTTCAGTAGGTGTTTTGTACATGTTTCACATGTAGACGTATTTCTGGTGTGTCTGTGGGGAGGAAGGTGATCTCCGCGTCTTACTCTTCTGCCATCTTCCCCGGAAGTCCCAGTTTCCCAAACTTGATGATATTTCCATATTTAAAAATTGTTAACATCAAAGTTATTTTCTAAAAAATGTTGATTTTGTAGTTCCATGTAATTAACAGCATATTTTTTGAGGGAGGGGACCAAGTGTGTTAAACAGTATAGGAAAATTCATACCTCATACCCATGAAAACCCTAGATATGCAGGAAAAGTAACATAATTTTTCATTAGGTACTATTGAATTTTTCCTTTGGACTTTAGAATTAATTAAGTATTCAAGCATTTTTTGAGGTACCTATGTTATTTGGGTTCTACAATGTAAGAGATTCTTATTTATGATAGTGTACACACTGTATAAATATATTTCTGGTTTTTTTTTTTTTTTTGCTTTAAAAGAGAACTCTAAGCTTGGCTGCTTTATATTATTGCCATGAATGACATTTTAGGTTACATAAAAGCCTTCTGAGGGCCAGAATAATGAAATAAGTGATGAGAAGTTATTGATGTGAAAGAATATTCGAGGAAATGACTTTGGAGGTCACTATTAAAGTGATTCAGTGTATAATAGGATATTGTTAGTGTAGGCTATCTCTTAAGTACTGGGTAAAACTCCTGAAACATCTGAAATTTAGTTTCTTACACACTTTCAAAATGTGTAGATATAGTGGTCTGCAAGCTGCAAGGCTGACACACACTGGGAAACGTGCCCCCAAGCTGCTCATGGCTCATTGGTGTAACCTGCGGGCCCTCGTGATGGGTGCTCTTTTGGGTACTTCGTTTCTTCAGTTGTTGTCAAATGTGAAAGAGTATCTTTATCCAAGCAGTGGCTCTATTAGCTTGAAAAGGTATGTGGTTTCATAATGGTCTAAAATATTATTATAGCCATCTTTTTTTCCTGCCTGGGTTTGAGACATGGAAGAGAAATATAAAAAATGTGAAAATGCCAGCAAAATTTTTTTCTACTTAATCAAAAAGTTAAGCAATTTAGTTTTTATTTTTTGCCAAAGACAAATAAGTGCCACATTACCCTGCTTAACACCATGCTGAAAAATCTAAAACAAATTCTGTAAGTGGAAATAAGACTATTAATAGTAAACATGATAATGTAAATATATATTACCATTAGTTAAAGTGCATAACCATTCTGTTCTGTTTTAAATTGCGTGAGAGCAAAGTGTGTGTAGCAGCATTTTTCATTACATATTTAATAATTTGTATCAATATAAGAAGACAAGCAAAAAACTTATAACTGATCATGATTATTTGGAGCAATCATTTTATTTCTTCTACTGTGAAATATTCCAAGCTAATGTGCACTGTTATGTAATACAAAAATCTATATTCCACATGAAAAAAAACTGTGTCACCAGAAGTCATATGAAGGGATTTATGAATCACCAAAAATCACATAAGGTATTTTTTTTTCTTTTTTTCACATAATATGTTTTTATAGTGTTTTACATTCTACAAAGCACTCTCTCATAAATGCTATTCCATTAGATTCCATCTTTAGCCCTATGAAGTACATAAGGCAAGTGTTTTTGTTACCCAGTTTTTTTATACTCGATGAGGAAAAAGAATGCTTAGAGAAATTAAGATTTACTAAATCACTTGGTTAAGTTAAAAGGGTAAAGATAAGACTTTAGCCCAAGTCTGCTGTGCCTAAAATTCCTCATTACTCCATTTCACCCTGCAGCCTGCTGGTGTTAACCATCTTCGTAGTTTTATTTGATGGCCTGAGGTATGTGTGATGCTGGGTATGGGACTGGCAGCTGAAAGTTATGTTCTGTCTTTTCACCGTGCCACACAATTTACCTAATTATTTGGTTTCTGTGCCTCATACATCTTGATTTCTAAATCTATGAAGAATGCTTTAATTTGCATGATTTTATACCACATCTGTTCTCAAAAACTGTAGTTCTCCATCAGTATTCTGGTTTCCAGATTAAAGTATCCTGAGGCAATTGAAACGTTTTCTGCTTTCCTATGAGATACGATATATGTGCACACGTGCATGCACGTACAACATTAAATGACAGTGATCAGGGAAGGCCTCACTGAGAAGGCGAGAGGTATTTAGGTAACAATCTGAGGGAAATGTAGGAGGAAGACATATATTCAAGGCAAGAACATTCCAGATAGAAGGCTTATGTGAGGAGCAGCGGGGCTCCTGTGCTGGAATGGAGCAGGCAAGGAGGACAGGAGGAGGAGACAAAACCCAAGACACAATGGGGTCCAGATTGTGTCCGGCCTTGTAAAGTTTTATTTTGATGAACTTTTCTTTTGCTCAGAATGAGATGGGAAACCACTAAAGGATGCTGAGCAGAGAAATGATCTGATCTGGCTTATATTTTAATTGAATCTCTCTGGCTGCTTTCTCAAGAATAGATTGAAGATGGGCAAGTTCTGAAACAGAGAGACCACTTAGGAGGCTGTCACAGTCGTCTAAGCGTGGGATGATGTCAGCAGTGGAGGTTGTGAGAAATGGTTGGATTCTAGATGTATTTCTAAAGTTGAGCTGATGGCATTTGATGTGGCATTTGAGAAATGAAGAAGAGTCGAGGATGATCCCAAGTTGTTTTGGCTGAAACAACTATAACAGTAGAGCTGCTGTGAGGAGAGATGAGGCAGACTGCAGGAAGATGCAACTCAGCCTTGAAGGGGTTAACTTTGAGATGCCTATTATATATGCAAGTGAAGATGTCACAAGGCAGTTAGACATATGGGTCTGGGATTTAGGAGAGAGGGCCAACATAGAGATTTGGAAGTTGTCTGGGTCATAGATAATATTTAACAAGGGGATTAGATGAGATCACCAGGTATGGTCATTGTTACCTTGGTGGCTCCAAATGAACCATGCCTTTGGATATTCACACCCTTGTGTAGTCCCTGACCCTTAATTAAGGCTGGGCTTGTGACTTGCTCTAACCAATAAAAGAGCATGGTGGAAGGAACACTCTGCCAGTTGTGGTCCTGACAGCTTTTGTTTTGCACGCTTGATCATCCTGATGAGCCATGTTAGAATTCCAGTTGTCCTGCTGGAGAGACCATGGGGAGAGGCCCTGGATTACATGGAGGAGAACTGAGAACCCAGAAGACAGTGTGAAGTTAGTTAGGCCTGAGATATCGGACCCCAGCCAGGCCATTTGCCCCACCAGGCTAGTGCCAGACATGTGACTGAAGAAGGCTTCTTGGGTGGGGGTAAGGGGCGGATTCCAGTCTCACAGATGTCACATGGAACCAAGATGGATTTTCCCCTGCTATGCCTTTTCTGAATTTTCGACCCAAGAATTGTCAGAGATCATATAACGGTTATTGGTTTTTTGTTTTGTTTTTTGTGGTACGCGGGCCTCTCACTGTTGTGGCCTCTCCCGTTGCGGAGCACAGGCTCCGGACGTGCAGGCTCAGCGGCCATGGCTCACGGGCCCAGCCGCTCTGTGGTACGTGGATCTTCCCGGACCGGGGCATGAACCCGTGTCCCCTGCATCGGCAGGTGGACTCCCAACCACTGCACCACCAGGGAAGCCCCCCATGGTGGTTATTTTAAGCCACGAAGTTTTGGGTTAGTTTCTTGTCCAGCAATCAATAATTAAAACACTGTATGAGCAAATGAACATAGAAATGGAAGAGAGTTTCATGGACTGAACACTGGGGCACTTCAACATTCAGCGTAACATTAAGGCACTGCAAAGTGATGAGGAACACCAACAGAGGATACTGAGAAGGAAACACCTGTAAGAAAGGAGATTATTTATGAAACCAGATAAAACTATTTCACCTGAGACTCTGAGCTAGATAGACTGGGGTTTCACAAGAGCAGAGGCTGCCTCTCCAGTGCCTAGCAGAGTGTCTGGCACATAGTAGGTGCTTAGCCAGTAATTTTTACATGAGTGACATTTGAAGCAGGAAGGGCGAGAGACCCTAATAGTTTTACTACTTAATGCAAACAACCTAGGGAAAGCAGAACTACTTAATTCATGTTTAAACTTTTTTTCTTTATTTTTCTTTTTATCTATATTCCATCTTTAGCTTCTATTTATAGTCTTTAATTTTTCTCTCAAAACAATTCTCTTCCAAGCAGAAGATTTAGAGCAAATCTTACTCCATAACGGGTAGAGCAGACCACAGACAGTGGGTTAATCAGAAACCACCTAATTGTGTCAAAGGAATTAAAGTGGCTGGCTGCTCTGAAAAATGTACCAGTCAGAGTTCTCTCTTTGAAGCAGCAGACATCCTCCTTCAGCTGAATTAATCTGAAAAGTTTATCAAGAGGTTAACGTGTGGCTGACAGACCTGCTGAGAAGACTTTAGAAATGGGCAGGGGGCTTCCCTGGTGGCGCAGTGGTTGAGAGTCCGCCTGCCGATGCAGGGGACACGGGTTCGTGCCCCGGTCCGGGAAGATCCCACATGCCGCGGAGCAGCTGGACCCGTGATCCGTGGCCGCTGAGCCTGCGCCTCGGAGCCTGTGCTCCGCAACGGGAGAGGCCACAACAGTGAGAGGCCCGCGTACTGCCAAAAAAAAAAAAAAAAAAAAAGGGCAGGAACAGTGTGAGGCTGGAGAGCCAGACCCCGAACCAATTTCATGTGTGGACCTGCCCACTGCACATCCTGCTGCCCCCAGGACTGCTGGCTGCAGACATTGTCTCTTACTTGACTGGCGTGGCTGCCCTGGGTGACTGGATGTTATTACCTCCACTGATGATGTCAAAATGGTGTCGACATTCTCCCTGCTTCTTTGGGTTGTTAGCTCCTAATGCTAAGTGAGGGTTGGTTGTGTTTGGTTAGCTGACATTAGGTCCCATGCCCATGTTTTGACTGCACAGGCCCCTGCGAAGGTGAGTGTCTGGCCTTTTGACTTTTGTAATGACGGTTTGGTCTTGCCTCCCACCAAAATTCATAAAGCAGGGGATTTTCCCAATATAGGGAAAAATTTCAGATATAGGACATGCTTTCCTTAGTTTCCTGCTCTTCCCAACCCCCCCCTCCAAAAAAAACCCACACTCATAAACATCTACTACAATGAGTTCATTATGTAGTTCCAGGTAAATTACATCTAGAATGTGAAAAGAAAACCATTGCATATAATCTTTGAGAAATCATCAAGAATGAAGGTTATATAAGTAATGCTGGGTTTTTTTTGTGGTACACGGGCCTCTCACTGTTGTGGCCTCTCCTGTTGCGGAGCACAGGCTCCGGACCCGCAGGCTCAGCAGCCATGCCTCATGGGCCCAGCCACTCTGCAGCATGTGGGATCTTCCCAGCTGGGGCACGAACCCGTGTCCCCTGCATTGGCAGGCGGACTCTCAACCACTGCAGCACCAGGGAAGCCTGTAATGCTGGTTTTTAAAAGGTGGTAGGGAACACACCTCTTAATCTGTAGACATGTAAGCTTACTGTAGAACATTAGTGAAATGCAAAAAAAGATTTTTAGACATTCAAGTCTAATCATTCCCTTTTAATAAGAAACAGTGTTATTTCTTATTTCAGCAAACGTTGCAACAGGAACTCTCATTAGATCCATATCAACATAAAATTGAAATTCAGTTGTTAGAAGATTATTCTTTCAGTTTATTGCTGGTTGAACAACTTCACCCAAAGCCTATTGATTAATGAATCGACATTGGGATGGAGAAAAGTCTATTGGTGTATGCTGGAGGGCATTGTCCTTGACCTTGTCCTATTTGATATTTTTATTAATGACTCAGATGAAGACATTGAGATGATGTGCTTGACCTATTTGTGTATGTGTTGTCGCTGGGAGCCATAATTAACACTTGGGGTGATGGAATCGGGTCAAAAAAGATCTGGTGAAATGATGAGCAGAACCTACAAGGTGAATTGCTGTGGGGATAAGTAAAACAGTGTATTTGGTTTTTTTTAAAAAAAAAAAGGCAGCCCAACCTAATACAGAAAAACAGGGTGCAGGAACTTCCCTGGCGGTCCAGTGGTTAAAGACTTCGCCTTCCAATGCAGGGGGTGTGGGTTCGATCCCTGGTCAGGGAGCTAAGATCCCACACACCTCGTGGCCAAAAAACCGAAACATAAAAAAAAAAAAGAAGCAATATTGTAACAAATTCAATAAAGACTTTAAAAATGGTCCACATCAAAAAAAAAAGGGGGGGAAAAAAACGGGAAAAACTGGGTGGAGGAAAGTTAACTTAAAAACAGTTTATGTGAAAAAGACTAGTAATTTTTTTGGCTCAAAGAGCTGAAGCAAACAGGAGAGTGCACCTGGAAGGGCACGTGAACGGATACAACATGGAACCAGTAAAGGTGCCAGGAAGACTTACTCAGGAGAATTGAAGCCATACTGAAGAGCGTAGAGAAAAGGTAACATAAATATTCCAGAGAGGATAAGAAAGCCAAGTGTGAGAGTTCTGGAGAGGCTAGTTTTGGTTTAATACTGGGAAGAATGTTCAAATGTTTTGTGTTACTCATAAATTCAGTGCCTTGTGTAATGAACACCTTATCACTAAGAGCATTCAGTAGAGGATAAGTGGATTTCCATCAGAAATATTGTAGAGAGGGTTCCTAACCTGTACTTTATGCAAGGGATTGAAATATGTAATTTAGATGTTATGTCATATAGTGCCAACTGAAACCGTGAAGTGGGTATAAGGTCCCTCCATTTTGCAGATGAGGAAATTCAGGCTTAGATGTTCAGTACTCCATGCATGCCCTTTCCAGTAGCTGCATCATCTCATCTCCTGTGTCGAGTGTGAATCTGGGTAGCTCCAAGTTTACATAGCAAAGGACTGCCCAAATTTTTGCACTATTGTTTAAACTCATCCCATTTGGCATAATTTTTGGAAGCAGAATCATGACTTGTTATAGTCACTCGCTTAATAATTCATTCATCTTTTTTTTCCTCCAACATATGTGGACTGTCTTCCCTGTGCCAGGGACTATCCTTAAGCTCTAGGGATACAAATATATAGTCTTTACTTTTAACGAGGTTGAAATCTGGTGGAGGACTGTGATCTTAGACTAGATAATCTTCATGTGAGTTATAAGTCGCTGTCATAGATCTTCACGTGTCATGGACTAGAACATATTTGTGTTTTAGTGACAACAGTAGGAAAACTGGATTTGACTCATGGACTTTTCTTTATGGAAGACTTTCAAGGATGTTTTAGTTTGATATATGGAGAACTAGTTATGCAGTGTGATACTATGATCTTATATTCTGAAGGGGTGGGTTGCCATGCAGAACCAAGTACTGCAAGTGAACAGATGTAAACGTTGTGGATGACAGAATGTGCAGGCAGCTAAAGATAAAAGAATTTTGAACCATAAGGAGAAATTAAAGAAATGAAAAAAAAAACAATTCAGCTTTCAATCAGTGCTCTGTTATGAGTGTCTTATTTCTCTAATTGGTAGGGCAAAGTCAATTATCTTCTTTTCTATCCTTTTCCCTAATGGCTTTTTCTCATCTAATAGGGAGTCATGGTCTCCTTTAGTCACTTTAAACTGTGTTTGTTCACTATCATGTTGGGTGCTGAGATTTTAGTGTATTTTTTTCTGTTTACATCATACCTGTCTTCTCTGTGTTCTAGTTTTATTTCATATGGTTGCCATTCCTTATTTGGAGGTCCTGATTACAGTTCAGTATTTTAATCCACATGATTTGAGATGGGAGCGTGTCTGATCTTTAACTGTTGTGATAGTAAATGCCTCCTTATTTACAAAGACACACAGTTTATGAGTACATTCCACTACAGATTAGACTGTTTTTATGACAATACAGTATGCCACTATGGTTTCTTTAAAAATTATTTTTCTTACTTTAATTTTGAATTTAATCATTTAAACTATAGACATTTAATGGTGAAGCTGGTATAATCTGTGATATTTGAAAAGAATGGACTGAAAAAAAGACTTCATTTGTAGAAGGAAGTCATAGGGAAGGTAACAGTAGTAAAAAAAAGAATTCCTTTAGAAAGGAAAAAACATATTTCGCGTATTAATTGTTTGTTTTTTCTCACAGAAATCATTTCCAAGTTTCCTTAGTTAAGGAAATAATAATCTTAAAAAAACTGTGCATACTTCAGGGGACAGGTGGAAGCAGGAGAGCGATGCATTAATAAGACTGACAATAATGATCAGCTTGGAGAAATTGGACAAACGTTCCAGCTAAAGTACTAAAGTTGCTGTCTGATGAAAGTGCCCAAGTTCAGGATGAAGATGATCAATAATTCCAATTACTTTCACATTATGTTTGAATAGACCATGAAGTAATTGGAGAAAAAATCATTAGCAGATTTATCTCTAAGCGAAGTATACATTATTATATATCATACAAAATGGAGTGTCTGTAACTTCTCACCAATTTTCAAAATCAGTAATTTGATAAAGGCATATCATTATAATGACCATTATAATGAATGGTCTTCTTTCATATGATTATTATTATTTCTTACATTTATTTATTTCAAATTCATTCAGTTAACATCACATAATATTTTAGTTTAATATGCACTTTATGCATTGGTAAAGGGCAGTTAAACCCACACCAGGGTTAAATCATTTATTTTGTTGCTGTGATTGTTGTTTTTATTCAAGTTGTACATCACACGCATATAAAGAGTCAGTTAATTCTGTGATTTGCTATGAAAAATAGTTGTTTTTACTTTCAACTCTTTTAACTGATCCTTTCGGATTTTCCTCTGAATATTTAATAAGACTTTCTTTTATTGCCACTTCTTGATTATTCACCTTTTGGCATCATCCATTGATTCCTACAGTGAAAAACGGAAATTTAATGGTCTTTTAAAAAATTTTTCCGCTTTGAAACAAGTGAACATCCTATCCTGCCACCCTCCCAACCTTCCATCCTCTAAATATAGGTATATTATAATTTTGATTAGATCAGAAATTCAAAATTTACATTATTATGTCAGTATAAATCTTGTTCATAGCTGAGGCATGTAGTATACTGTGATTGCTTTTTTGGTTTCCCTGAAATTAATAATTTCCCATTTTTCACTTCTACCATTAATTCAAGACCTCCCCAAGCCTCTACCTGGTGCATCTCCTGTCACTGGTTTCCTGTGGTGCCCCTCCCCTCGCTACTGGGCTGGAGCTCTTTTTTCCTCCGTCTCATGTTGTTTTGTTTTGGGGTGAACACAGTTTCTAATAGCTTTCTAGGAAAGGGTGTGTGGGACATTTTTTTATTTGAGACATTGCATTGCTGAAAATATCTTTATTCTGCACTTATGTTTGATTGACATTTTGGCTAGATATAGGTTTCTTGGTTGGAAATAATTTCATTAGAATTTCAACGAAATTGCTCCATTGTTGTCTAGTTTCCACTGTTTCTGTTAAAATACTTCTCTTTATTTCCAGTGTTTTGAAATTTCATGATGAAGCAAAGAGTTGACCAAGACGTAGCTTTATTTTCATTCACTGCACCTTTTCAATCTGGAAACTCATGTCTTTCCATTCTTTTTTTTTTTTAATATAACAATTCACATAACAAAATTCACTCTTTTAAAGTGTATAATTCGGTGGTTTTTAGTATATTCTCAGAGTTTGGGAACCGTCACTGCTACCTGATTTTAGAAAATTTCATCACCCTAAACAGAAGTCCCATACCCATTAGCAGTCATCATGAATTCTCTATCCTTCTAACTGCTAGCAATCACTAATATACTTTTTATCTCTATAGATTTGCCTGGACATTTTATCTAAATGGAATCATTAATATGTGACTTTTTGTGCAGGTTTCTTTCACTTAGTATAATGTTTTTAAAGTTCATGTTGTAGCCTGTATTAGTACTTCATTCTTTTTTGTGGCTGAATAATTGTCCATGGTATGGGTTGATGACAAATTGAAATTATAATGGCATAATCATAGATCAGGCATACAAAAATGGTGTCAGGCAGTCATTGAGGTTCTGGTTTCAGACACATCTCTGCCCCACTGAGGATTTGAATTTGCTTGAATGATATCAAACCCTATGATACCACCAGCCGTGCTTAGAACAACATCCCTCAGCTGCAACTTTATGTAGTCTCAAGGTGCCCCCCTCTTGTAACTATGCAACCAATTCAGACCCCAACCAGTCCTTGCTTAACAAGCACCCTTACTTCTTGCCTGTTCCAATTATAATTCTTGACAAACAATTTAGGTAACTAACTGTGGCCTTGCAATTTCTGCCTTTATAAGCTTCCTCCATTTTGTAGTGCTACAGAACACAATTCAAGTGCTTCTTGAATTTGTGTCTCCTACGTGTAGTCTGACAAACCCCAAATAAAGCCTCTCTATTTCAATTAGATTTCGATTTCTGAAATTTTGGTTAACAAGGCAATATCACATTTGTTTATCCATTCATCAGCTGATGTACATTCGAGTTGTTTTTACCTTTTGGCTCCTGTGAATAGTGCTGCTATGAACATTTGTGTATAGTCATTTGTTTTGAGTCCCTGTTTTCAATTCTTTTTTTTTTTTTTTTTTTGCCATATGCGGGCCTCCCACTGCTGTGGCCTCTCCCATTGCGGAGCACAGGCTCCGGACGCACAGGCCCAACGGCCATGGCTCACGGGCCCAGCCACTCCGCGGCATGCGGGATCCTCCCGGACCGGGGCACGAACCCGTGTCCCCTGCATCGGCAGGCGGACTCTCAACCACTGCGCCACCAGGGAAGCCCCTTTCAATTCTTTTGAGTATATATGTAGGAATGGGAGTGCTGAGTCATCTGATAACTATCTTTAAATTTTTGAGGGATTGTCGTAAACTCTGTTCCAAATTGCATGCACCGTTTTACAGTCTTCCCAGCAGTGTGTGGGGTTTCCAATTTTTCCACACCCTCTCCAATACTTGTTATTGTATGCCTTTTTGGTTATAGGGGGTATATAATAGTTTCTCCTTGTCATTTTGTTTTGTATTTCCCTCGTGTCTGGTGACTAATGAGGTCAAGCTCTTTTAATGTGCATATGTCCTTCTGTTCCAGGAAAGTATCTTAAATTATTTTGTTATGAGTTCCTCCCTTCACTTTTTCTTTTCTTTTTGGATCTTTTATTATGTAAATGTTGGACCTCCTGGATTGCTCTTCTAATTTTCTTATCTTTTCTCTCTTATATTCTGATTATTTTTTCCTTTAACTCATCATTAAGGGACATTTTTTCAACTTTGTGTTTCACCTATTCTATTGAAATTAAAAATTTTTAATATTATTAATTTCTAAGAGACCTTTTTGTTCCCAGAAGATTCCATTTTATAATATCCTTTTCTTGTTTCAAGATTGCAATACCTTTTCTTAACTCACTGAAAATATTAATGATCTTTTTTTGAAGCTTTTTTAATAGTATTTTCTCTGTTTCTACTGAGTTTTTTTTCTTCTAGTTTGTTTTGGTCTCTGTCTTTAATATTAGAGACTGTGGAGTGATAACTGGTGATTCTTAGTTGTCTGGCCATAACTTAAAAGTGGTGCAGTAACAACCTGATTGGGTGCTCCAAGTGTGCTGGGTAGCTGGTTCACCATGAATTTCACTGTAGGAACTGACTAAGCCATTTTGTTGAGAAACCCTTGATATATCACTATCCATCTTTCCTGCAGTGCTGTAAGATTCCTGGTAAAAATTCTCCTAAACTCCTGCCTAGAAGATAGAGTCCTAGTTGACAATCTTCTGGAAGCAGAGTGGGAAATAGAAATCCACTTAATCCTCCTGTTTCAGGATGGTATCCCTGTTCCTAACTGGTTGGGTTCCCCAGTTCTCTGTTTTACCGTCTCTGGGTTTGGTAGAGGCAGTTACCTATGTAAGCAGAGGGGGATAAGGGATATAAGGAGTAAATATCTACTGAAAAGACTTCCAACCACTCTTTCAAATTTTAGACCTCTATATGTAGACCTTCTGTTCATTCCCACTTCCTGGTGTCAGCCCTGGGCCTTTTGGTTGTTTTGTCATATAAATAAGGCTGCTTCTAGGCTTTCCCTGCTGCCAGTTTAATAATCATTTGTTGTTTGTTTGCATTTTGTATGCTAAACTTGCTACCATCTGTTTTGGAGCTTCTAAAATTTTGCTGAGTGGGGATTCAAGAGAGTACAGGATGGCTACCTATGTCTAATTTGCCATCTTTACCTTGGAATTGCATCCATTCTTAATAAGTTTAAACATGAACAAATGCTTGAGCTTGTCATTGTGTAAACCACTGTGTAACTAGATAATTTTTTCACTTTAATGGTTGTGAAGTATATAAATCTTTGCTATTTATCAATTATCAGAGTTTATCAGATGTGACAAGGCTAGTGAGAGTGAAGATATTTGAATGAACTGTTATTAGATTATCATCCCATCAGTAAAATTTTAGGCACACAAGCAGTGTCTAAAGTGTGAGCATGCCTTTATTAGGATGTCCTGACTTGATGGAAAATATTTGATTGTTAATTGGTCAGTTAGTCATTTTGTTTGTTTTTTCTTATAGTTGTGATGATTGTGGGATGTTGATAGGCTGTATAAACACACACTCATACATTTGAGAGCATTTTAAAGCCAATAAGAAGCTTTTTACAATGCAAGTGTATGTATACGGAATAAAAAATGGTGAAGCATTCTGATTTTAAAACATAATTATTAAGAATGTATAGGTTGCTTATTTTGCAGGGTCATTAGGCTTTTGATTGCTGTGTATGATTAGAAACTTCCTTTTGAAAATATGAACTTTATAGTTCTAAGTTAACCTCCAATTTCAAGTGAGTAATTTACTCCTTTTTCCCTGGCAGATATGAGTCCAGTTATAAATCCCCAACAGATGCTCATGCCTCATATTTATTTCATAATTGAGAAGCTGAAAAACTAATTTGTCATGGCAGCTATTTGCTAAGTAAGAATTTTCCTTCTTCTGGGTTTTTCCTTTTTTCTTGAATATGTGATCTTTGTTTTAAGGCTTTGAATCTCATTTCAGCCATCATCAGGGACATTTGGAAGATTGAGTTGGTTCCCTTTTCTCCTCTTTCTATTTCTCTGCCCTTTCTACTTGGATAGGGAAGTTAGAAGCAGCAGGGAAAGCCAAAATGTTGAGTATTTTAGCTAGGATTTTAGGATATGTATTGAGGAACAGTATCTAATTCTAGCAACAAGACAGAAAGTCAGCAATGCTGGGGAGAAAAGGTGTGGGGAGGGATGATTAGTAACGGAATATTTATTAGAAGAAAAGAAAGGATTAAAGTTTTTTTTTTTAAATCAGATTTTACCTGAGTAAACATACAGTGAACTGAGTGGTATCTTGCAAAAGGGTGAGCAGGGCAACTTGATTATTTTTCTGTCATTGTGACATCTGTGTAAGATGCATGGGCAGCTAGTTTCCTGAGGGCAGGGGCTGATTTCTCATTTGGTGTGTCTCTTAGTACAATTACAGTAGGAACTCTATAAATCTCTGCCAAATTGGTATTTTTTTTCCATAAAGTGGGTGCACCAGATATGATTGTGTGTGTGTGTATACTATAAATGTAGAGTCATTTTTCAAGGTTTTCATTAAAACACCCTTACAGAGCATAACAGACAGAAAAATATGGGTCCATATCCTCTTTAAAGGAGAACTTTCTGCCTAGCTACAGCAAGCATAGCTATATGGTCACCAGAATGCATCTCTGTCAGCAAATAGGGATCTGGCTCAGCTGCAGGGACCCATCTTGAATGAGGTCATGACTTTCCACAGGCATCCTGTATCTGGTGACTATGTGAGGCAGAGGTATAAAGGCTTGGCCATTTCTGCCCAACGCAGGGCAAATCTGGTGCTAGGTTGGCCGAGGCTTTATTGTCCTGCATTACATTTTCACGTCCTTTGTCCAATCCTGCTTTCTTTTCATTCCTTTCACCTAATAAACATCTTTCATTCCTTTTACATAATAAGCATACTGTAGCCCCAAACTCCACCTGGAGAACCCAACCTATAGCATAGTGTCATAAAGATTAATTTTATTTTATTAAAGTTAATTAATTAATTACTTTATTTATTTATTTTTGGCTGCATTGGGTCTTTGTTGCTGCGCATGGGCTTTCTCTAGTTGCAGTGAGCAGGGGCTGCTCTTTGTTGCAGTGCGCGGGCTTCTCATTGCGGTGGCTTCTCTTATTGTGGAGCACGGGCTCTAGGCACACAGGCTTCAGCAGTTGTGGCTCTCGGGCTCTAGAGCGCAGGCTCAGTAGCTGTGGCACACGGGCTTAGTTGCTCTGAGGCATGTGGGATCTTCCAGGACCAGGGCCCGAACCTGTGCCCCTGCATTGGCAGGTGGATTCTTTTTTTTTTTTTAATTTATTTTTTATTTTTTTTTATTTTTTGCTTTATAACAAATTTAATCAGTTATACATATACATATGTTTCCATATCCCCTCCCTTTTGCGTCTCCCTCCCACCCTCCCTATCCCACCCCTCCAGGCAGTCACAAAGCACCGAGCTGATCTCCCTGTGCTATGCGGCTGCTTACCACTAGCTATCTACCTTACGTTTGGTAGTGTATATATGTCCATGCCGCTCTTTCACTTTGTCACAGCTTACCCTTCCCCCTCCCCATATCCTAAAGTCCATTCTCTAGTAGGTCTGTGTCTTTATTCCTGTCTTACCCCTATGTTCTTCATGACATTTTTTTTTCTTAAATTCCATATATATGTGTTAGCATACAGTATTTCTCTTTCTCTTTCTGACTTACTTCACTCTGTATGACAGACTCTAGGTCTATCCACCTCATTACAAATAGCTCAATTTCATTTCTTTTTATGGCTGAGTAATATTCCATTGTATATATGTGCCACATCTTCTTTATCCATTCATCCGATGATGGACACTTAGGTTGTTTCCATCTCCGGGCTATTGTAAATAGGGCTGCTATGAACATTTTGGTACATGTCTCTTTTTGAATTATGGTTTTCTCAGGGTATATGCCCAGTAGTGGGATTGCTGGGTCATATGGTAGTTCTATTTGTAGTTTTTTAAGGAACCTCCATACTGTTCTCCATAGTGGCTGTACCAATTCACATTCCCACCAGCAGTGCAAGAGTGTTCCCTTTTTTCCACACCCTCTCCAGCATTTATTGTTTCTAGATTTTTTGATGATGGCCATTCTGACTGGTGTGAGACGATATCTCATTGTAGTTTTGATTTGCATTTCTCTAATGAGTGAAGATGTTGAGCATCTTTTCATGTGATTGTTGGCAGTCTGTATATCTTCTGTGGAGAAATGTCTATTTAGGTCTTCTACCCATTTTTGGATTGGGTTGTTTGTTTTTTTGTTATTGAGCTGCATAAGCCGCTTATAAATTTTGGAGATTAATCCTTTGTCAGTTGCTTCATTTGCAAATATTTTCTCCCATTCTGAGGGTTGTCTTTTGGTCTTGTTTATGGTTTCCTTTGCTGTGCAAAAGCTTTGAAGTTTCATTAGGTCCCATGTGTTTATTTTTGTCTTTATTTCCATTTCTCTAGGAGGTGGGTCCAAAAGGATCTTGCTGTGATTTATGTCATAGAGTGTTCTGTCTATGTTTACCTCTAAGAGTTTGATAGTGTCTGGCCTTACATTTAGGTCTTTAATCCATTTTGAGCTTATTTTTGTGTATGGTGTTAGGGAGTGATCTAATCTCATACTTTTACATGTCCCTGTCCAGTTTTCCCAGCACCACTTATTGAAGAGGCTTTCCTTTCTCCACTGTACATTCCTGCCTCCTTTATCAAAGATAAGGTGACCATATGTGCGTGCGTTTATCTCTGGGCTTTCTATCGTGTTCCACTGATCTATCTTTCTGTTTTTGTGCCAGTACCATACTGTCTTGATTACTGTAGCTTTGTAGTATAGTCTGAAGTCAGGGAGCCTGATTCCTCCAGCTCCGTTTTTCGTTCTCAAGATTGCTTTGGCTATTTGGGGTCTTTTGTGTTTCCATACAAATTGTGAAATTTTTTGTTCTAGTTCTGTGAAAAATGCCAGTGGTAGTTTGATAGGGATTGCATTGAACCTGTAGATTGCTTTGGGTAGTAGAGTCATTTTCACAATGTTGATTCTTCCAATCCAAGAACATGGTACATCTCTCCATCTATTTGTATCATCTTTAATTTCTTTCATCAGTGTCTTATAATTTTCTGCATACAGGTCTTTTGTCTCCTTAGGTAGGTTTATTCCTAGATATTTTATTCTTTTTGTTGCAGTGGTAAATGGGAGTGTTTCCTTGATTTCACTTTCAGATTTTTCATCATTAGTATATAGGAATGCCAGAGATTTCTGTGCATTAATTTTGTATCCTGCAACTTTACCAAATTCATTGATTAGCTCTAGTAGTTTTCTGGTAGCATCTTTAGGATTCTCTATGTATAGTATCATGTCATCTGCAAACAGTGACAGCTTTACTTCTTCTTTTCCAATTTGGATTCCTTTTATTTCCTTTTCTTCTCTGATTGCTGTGGCTAAAACTTCCAAAACTAGGTTGAATAAGAGTGGTGAGAGTGGGCAACCTTGTCTTGTTCCTGATCTTAGTGGAAATGGTTTCAGTTTTTCACCATTGAGGACGATGCTGGCTGTGGGTTTGTCATATATGGCCTTTATTATGTTGAGGAAAGTTCCCTCTATGCCTACTTTCTGCAGGGTTTTATCATAAATGGGTGTTGAATTTTGTCGAAAGCTTTCTCTGCATCTATTGAGATGATCATATGGTTTTTCTCCTTCAATTTGTTAATATGGTGTATCACGCTGATTGATTTGCATATATTGAAGAATCCTTGCATTCCTGGAATAAACCCCACTTGATCATGGTGTATGATCCTTTTAATGTGCTGTTGGATTCTGTTTGCTAGTATTTTGTTGAGGATTTTTGCATCTATGTTCATCAGTGATATTGGCCTGTAGTTTTCTTTCTTTGTGACATCCTTGTCTGGTTTTGGTATCAAGGTGATGGTGTCCTCGTAGAATGAGTTTGGGAGTGTTCCTCCCTCTGCTATATTTTGGAAGAGTTTGAGAAGGATAGGTGTTAGCTCTTCTCTAAATGCTTGATAGAATTCACCTGTGAAGCCATCTGGTCCTGGGCTTTTGTTTGTTGGAAGATTTTTAATCACAGTTTCAATTTCAGTGCTTGTGATTGGTCTGTTCATATTTTCTATTTCTTCCTGGTTCAGTCTTGGCAGGTTGTGCATTTCTAAGAATTTGTCCATTTCTTCCAGGTTGTCCATTTTATTGGCATAGAGTTGCTTATAGTAATCTCTCATGATCTTTTGTATTTCTGCAGTGTCAGTTGTTACTTCTCCTTTTTCATTTCTAATTCTATTGATTTGAGTCTTCTCCCTTTTTTTCTTGATGAGTCTGGCTAATGGTTTATCAATTTTGTTTATCTTCTCAAAGAACCAGCTTTTAGTTTTATTGATCTTTGCTATCGTTTCCTTCATTTCTTTTTCATTTATTTTTGATCTGATTTTTATGATTTCTTTCCTTCTGCTAACTTTGGGATGTTTTTGTTCTTCTTTCTCTAATTGCTTTAGGTGCAAGGTTAGGTTGTTTATTCGAGATGTTTCCTGTTTCTTAATGTGGGATTGTATTGCTATAAACTTCCCTCTTAGAACTGCTTTTGCTGCATCCCATAGGTTTTGGGTCATCGTGTCTCCATTATCATTTGTTTCTAGGTATTTTTTAATTTCCTCTTTGATTTTTTCAGTGATCACTTCATTATTAAGTAGTGTATTGTTTAGCCTCCATGTGTTTGTAGTTTTTACAGCTCTTTTCCTGTAATTGATATCTAGTCTCATAGCATTGTGGTCAGAAAAGATACTTGATACAATTTCAATTTTCTTAAATTTACCAAGTCTTGATTTGTGACCCAAGATATGATCTATCCTGGAGAATGTTCCATGAGCACTTGAGAAAAATGTGTATTCTGTTGGTTTTGGATGGAATGTCCTATAAATACCAAATAAGTCCATCTTGTTTAATGTATCATTTAAAGCTTGTGTTTCCTTATTTATTTTCATTTTGGATGATCTGTCCATTGGTGAAAGTGGGGTGTTAAAGTCCCCTACTATGATTGTGTTACTGTCGATTTCTCCTTTTATGGCTGTTAGTATTTGCCTTATGTATTGAGGTGCTCCTATGTTGGGTGCATAAATATTTACAATTGTTATATCTTCTTCTTGGATTGATCCCTTGATCATTATGTAGTGTCCTTCTTTGTCTTTATTTTAAAGTCTATTTTGTCTGATATGAGACTTGCTACTCCAGCTTTCTTTTGATTTCCATTTGCGTGCAATATCTTTTTCCATCCCCTTACTTTCAGTCCATATGTGTCTCTAGGTCTGAAGTGGGTGTCTTGTAGACAGCATATATATGGGTCTTGTTTTTGTATCTATTCAGCCAATCTGTGTCTTTTGGTGGGAGCATTTAGTCCATTTACATGTAAGGTAATTATTGATATGTATGTTCCTATTCCCATTTTCTTAATTGTTTTGGGTTCGTTATTGTAGGTCTTTTCCTTCTGTTGTGTTTCTTGCCTAGAGAAATTCCTTTAGCATTTGTTGTAAAGCTGGTTTGGTGGTGCTGAACTCTCTCAGCTTTTGCTTGTCTGTAAACGTTTTAATTTCTCCATCAAATCTGAATGAGATCCTTGCTGGGTAGAGTAATCTTGGTTGCAGGTTTTTCTCCTTCATCTCTTTAATTATGTCCTGCCACTCCCTTCTGCCTTGTAGAGTTTCTGCTGAGAGATCAGCTGTTAACCTGATGGGGATTCCCTTGTGTGTTATTTGTTGTTTTTCCCTTGCTGCTTTTAATATGATTTCTTTGTGTTTAATTTTTGACAGTTTGATTAATATGTGTCTTGGCGTGTTTCTCCTTGGGTTTATTCTGTATGGGACTCTCTGTGCCTCCTGGACTTGATTAACTATTTCCTTTCCCATATTAGGGAACTTTTCAGCTATAATCTCTTCAAATATTTTCTCAGTCCCTTTCTTTTTCTCTTCTTCTTCTGGAACCCCTATAATTCGAATGTTGGTGCATTTAATGTTGTCCCAGAGGTCTCTGAGACTGTCCTCTGTTCTTTTCATTCCTTTTTCTTTATTTTGCTCTGCAGCAGTTATTTCTACTATTTTATCTTCCACCTCACTTATCCGTTCTTCTGCCTCAGTTATTCTGCTATTGATCCCATCCAGAGTATTTTTTATTTCATTTATTGTGTTTTTAATCGATGCTTGATTCACCTTTAGTTCTTCTAGGTCCTTGTTAACTGTTTCCTGCATTTTGTCTATTCTATTTCCAAGATTTTGGATCTGGGAAATAGAATCTTGGATCATCTTTACCATCATTATTCTGAATTCTTTTTCAGGTAGACTGCCTATTACCTCTTCATTTGTTAGGTCTGGTGGGTTTTTATCTTGCTCCTTTTCCTGCTGTGTGTTTTTCTGTCTTCTCATTTTGCTTATGTTACTGTGTTTGGGGTCTCCTTTTTGCAGGCTGCAGGTTCGTAGTTCCCGTTGTTTTTGGTGTCTGTCCCCAGTGGCTAAGGTTGGTTTAGTGGGTTGTGTAGGCTTCCTGGTGGAGGGGACTAGTGCCTGTGTTCTGGTGGATGAGGCTGGATCTTGTCTTTCTGGTGGGCAGGTCCACGTCTGGTGGTGTGTTTTGGGGTGTCTGCGGACTTTCTATGATTTTAGGCCACCTCTCTGCTAATGGGTGGCATTGTGTTCCTGTCTTGCTAGTTGTTTGGCATAGGGTGTCCAGCACTGTAGCTTGCTGGTCGTTGAGTGAAGCTGGGTGCTGGTGTTGAGATGGAGATCTCTGGAAGATTTTTGCCGTTTGATATTATGTGGAGCTGGGAGGTCTCTTGTGGCCCAGTGTCCTGAAGTTGGCTCTCCCCCTCAGAGGCATAGCACTGACTCCTGGCTCCTCAATTTGGGATGATGTGTTGTCTATTCATGTATTCCACAGATGCAGGGTACATCAGGTTGATTGTGGAGCTTTAATCCGCTGCTTCTGAGGCTGCTGGGAGAGGTTTCCCTTTCTCTTCTTTGTTCTCATAGCTCCTGGGTCTCAGCTTTGGATTTGGCCCCGCCTCTGCGTGTAGGTCGCCGGAGGGCGTCTGTTCTTCGCTCAGACAGGACAGGGTTAAAGGAGCAGCCTCTTCGGGGACTCCGGCTCACTCAGGCCGGGCAGGAGGGAGGGGCACGGAGTGCGGGGCGAGCCTGCAGCGGCAGAGGTCGGCGTGACGTTGCACCAGCCCGAGGCGCGCCGTGCGTTCTCCCAGGGAAGCCGCCCCTGGATCCCAGGACCCCGGCAGTGGCGGGCTGCACAGGCTCCCGGAAGGGCGGTGTGGGCAGTGACCTGCGCTCGCACACAGGCTTCTTGGCGGCGGCAGCAGCAGTCCCAGCGTCCCACGCCCGTCACTGGGCTCCGTGCTTTCAGTCGCGACTCGCGCCCGTCTGTGGAGCCCCTTTAAGCAGCGCTCTTAATCCCCTCTCCTCGCGCACCAGGAAACCAAGAGGGAGGAAAAAGTCTCTTGCCTCTTCGGCAGCTCCAGAGTTTTCCCGGACTCCCTCCCGGCTAGCTGTGGCACCTTAGCCCCCTTCAGGCTGAGTTCTCGCCGCCAGCCCAAGTCCTCTGTCTGCGCTCTGACCGAAGCCCGAGCCTCAGCTTCCAGCGCTGCGTGCCCCGGCGGGCGAGCAGACAAGCCTGTCGGGCTGGTGAGTGCCGCTCGGCACCGATCCTCTGTGTGGGAATCTCTCCGCTTTGCCCTACCGAGGTATGTGGGGAGTTTCTTGCCTTCTGGGAGGTCTGGGGTCTTCTGCCAGCGTTCAGTAGGTGTTCTGTAGGAGTTGTTCCACGTGTAGCTGTATTTCTGGTGTCTGGCAGGTGGATTCTTAACCACTGTGCCACCAGGGAAGCCCAAGATTAATTTTAAAATGCAATTTAATCCTTTAATTTAATAGGGATTTGTTATCTTTAGGGAAGTTACTGTTAAAATGTGGGGTTCTGATTTACATATCCAAATATATCAGACATATACCAGAAAATCAAAAGATTTTCAGAGTTCAGAGGGGAGAAAGATAACCTGGTATAGCAACAATTTCTAGAAAATTTAACTTTGGATGAGAAATAATTGAGTTCATAAAACTGTAGCATCCTTTTGAAGTTATTAAATCCTTGACAAAAGTTTCTTTTACAGTTCGATGCAAGGGACTTCCCTGGCAGTCCGGTGGTTAAGACTTCACCTTCCAATGCAGGTGGTGTGGGTTCAATCCCTGGTCAGGGAGCTAAGATCCCACATGCCTCAGGGCCAAAAAAAACAAACAAACAAAAAGCATAAAACACAAGCAATATTGTAACAAATTCAATAACGACTTAAAAAATGGTCCACATCAAAAAAAGTCTTAAAAATAAAATTCAGTGCAAATATATATGTATATGTATTTATTATTCTTACTATAGTAGAGTAAAAAGAAAATTGAGTATAATTTGCTTAATGTAGATGACTGTATTACTGTTATCTGGTATTTGGATCCCAACCCCTGCAGGAAGGTTATACCTCCCTTCCCTATTAAACTAGGGCATGGCCTTGTGGATTGCTTTGGCCAATAAATTGTGAACAAGAGTTATTTGTTATCACAGCAGCATAACTTGGCCTGTCTTGAGGGACATATCCCAGATTACTTAGTATCCACCTACTCTAGAGAAAGCCAGTGCTACCATGTGTTTTTCTTTTGAAGATTCCTTTTATGATTCATACTCACATGCATGTTGTATGCATGTATATATATGTGTTTGTTTATGTGTACACTATACTTATGTAGTACATATGCTGTTTTTAAAACCTTTTTAAAAACTTACAGAAGTTAATGCTACCATTGTTCCAAATCAATAAATATAGTTATGTACCAAAGTTTATCCACATTTTAAAATTCATGCACCCTTTGCATTAGTATAAAAATCCCGTGCTTTTCTTTGATATCATTTTAAATTTTGGATAAATTTAAAATTCTTAATAAAACAACTTTAAATAATGATTATTTAAAAATATTTTATTAAACACTTGATTCTGATTTTTTAACATTTAAAAACTACATGTTTTATCAATAAGGGCACTAAATCAGCTTGCTTACGACAAGCTTTTGTATCATACGTAGCATCAAGGGTCAAGTACAAATGTGGTCACCTTCTATGTCAAGAATGGTGTTTGCTATGTTTTTCTTGATACAAATTATTACAACCAACTTTATATGTTGATTATAATAATTACGTGCTAGGCCTACTAATTTATTTTGAAGTAAATATTGAAATGTTTTGCCCAAAATTCTCCACTATGATTTTCTAACAATTTTTTGGTGATTGATTTAAAATTTAAGCTCCAATAACTTTATTAAATTTTTCTAAGACTGACTTTCAAAGAGTATTTTCAACCACAGCATCAGGAAAGCACTTCCTGAATTCATCCCAGACAAACTTGGTGAGACTTTATTCTTTCTCTTGAAATATTTTTCAGTAACCTTTTTATGGCAAATTGTATGTCAAGAAAATGAAAAGATATTTTTAGCTCTGATTCACTGAATATATAACTAGATTTTGGTATAAAAGTTTAAAACATATCATGAGGAGCAATAATGTTGGTCTTCACTTCTTGAAGTTTCAGAATTCATATTCAAAATATCAACTATATCTGGCAAATATGTCAAGCTCCTGGGAAAGCTATTATCTTGGCAAGTTTGCAAGTGTCTAATGATGGAGAAAGAAAAATAAAGCAGTTCTTTTTCCAGGGTATCTTTAATTTCATACTCATGCATGGCAAGGAATTAAGCACATTTCCTTTGTACATGGATTGAGCAAAAGCAAGTAGTGAAAGAAAAGAAAAAGAGTGATGATTTACTCTTCGGTAAATTTTTTTTAGGTCAGGTAAGTCAGCAATTGGACTTTTGACTGTAGATCCTAAAAAAAAAGATACTTTGGAATTTCTACTTCATTTTAACTTTTGGCGGTACTCAGAATACAAGAATTCATGTTTTTTTTTTAACCCCCTCTGTGATCTGAGGTCTTTTTATTCTTTGCTATTAAAAGAGCTACTTCAAACAAAACTTTTACAGTTTTTTGTGGATCCTTAACAGTATGTTTCGCTACTCTTCAATTCTCATGCTTCAGAGCATTAGACCCTGTAGGTAAAGACTTGCATTAAAAAAAATAATGTTGGTGTGACCCTTTTACTCATAGAGTTTGAGGAAACCTAAACTACCTTTGCCCCTTTATGTACTATATTGAAATAATTTAACTTAGTGAAAAAAATAGATCTTACCTAAATGTAAGTACATTACCTTATAATGTACTTATGCTTCAGGAATAGCAATATAAGTTGTCTCTTTCATCATATATAACAAACATACATTTCGTATACTTCACTGTTTGTCAGGACTTCCCCTAAAAGCTTTATCATTCTAAATTATTTGTATTCCCACCAGCCAGGGATTTAATTGAAGCTATAAATGAGCTTTACATTTGTAGTATAAATATATCTTTCAAACTATTTCGCCCGCTCGAGAGATTTTGATTTGTCCCATTTTGGAGTCTATAGCACACAGCTCTTGTTCTGTAAATAATCAGACATTCATAACCATGTTTAATAACTCTAAGGTATTTTGCATTGTAAAATCTTAATACCATTCCTTCTAATACATCCCTCTGTATTTCCTTGGGGAAAAAAAACATCTAAAGTTGTCACTACTTGGTTAAATGATATGAACAAAGCTATAAATGTTTCATTGAAGGTAAGAGAGAGACTGTTATTGAGTTATCATTCTTATTTCCCCCATGGTCATCAGTAAGCTCTTGAATAGTGAATACTGTTTATCCATCTTTATACATTTGCAATACTTTACCCATTATGAGTTTGAAAATATATTTTGAATATCAGTTGGTATGCCAAAAAAAAGACAGGGTGACAATGTTAACGAGTTATAATTGTTTAATGTTTTCATTGTGATTTTGTGTTCCAGAATTACTATTTTTATTCTTTTTTTTTTTTTTTTTTTGCGTTACGCGGGCCTCTCACTGCTGTGGCCTGTCCCGCCGCGGAGCACAGGCTCCGGACGCACAGGCTCAGTGGCCATGGCTCACGGGCCCAGCCGCTCCACGGCACGTGGGATCCTCCCAGACCGGGGCACGAACCCGTGTCCCCCGCCCCGGCAGGCAGACCCTCAACCACTACGCCACCAGGGAAGCCCCAGAATTACTATTTTTAAAATGAAGAATAACATGTAACATTGTAAATCAACTATACTGCAATAAAAATTAAAAAAAAAAAACATGTACCTAAAGCTCATTATACAGTATATTTCATAAAGTTTTCTGAAACACACATCTGGTATGATCAGTCCGTATGTGGGTTGTTCTTACCCCTTAGAACCGAGATTATAAAAAAGGCTCCTCTTTTCTACTTTGTAGCCAGAAAAAGTTATTCCAGGATAGCCACCTTTGATTCCTCTGTCTTCTCTCCCTCTTTTTCTCCTCCCTCTCTCCTCTTTTCCACTTTAATTCTCTGTTTCTAATCTTTTCACTCATGTTACTTTTAGCTTATAATTTCAGGATCTCTCATATTTCCAGCAGGGCAGCTCCAGAGGGTGTTTTCAGAGTTAATATATTCCTGAGAGCTATTCCAGTTCCTTTTTTTTTTTTTTCCATCTCATACTTTGACTCCAAAATTTTTTTTGTGGCCCACTTTGTTAACCTTTTTTTTTTTTTTTTCCAAATTCTTGAGGATGTTGGATGATCAGAGCTTTCCACTTTTTATACCCATTGGCCTTTTATTTTTCCTTTTAAACGTGGCTTCAGAATAGCATGAAAATCTTTTTAAAGTGTCTATTTGACTCTGTTAAAATTTATTATATGTTTTAGGCTTGTGAATGGTGTGCCAGAGGGCATATAAACCATGCTGAGTCGTCTTTCCTTCACTGTTTCAAGAGAGCACGTTTATACAGTCTTCAAATGCAGTAATAGCATTTGGTTCTGTAGAACCAGAGTGTTCTTCTTCTAGAAGATTTCCACCATTTTTGAAACTTCGCAAATCTATACTTTCAATTTATTTAATTTTTAAAAGGACTATCATTTATACCCCCCTGTAAGTGTTATGAAGTGATATGGACATAGATAGATATATGGATATAGATATGTATTTGGTTTATGAATTAGCCCCTACAATATTGAAACTACTGCAGACACTTGAACTACTGGAAAATAAATGTCTGCATTCTCTTTATCTGAGAAAAATAACTCACGACAGTCTTACCGCCTGGGTAGACCTATACAATCTCTCTACCCATAGTGTTATCGCCAGAAGCCAAATAGTAAGTTTTTTGTTTTAATGGAAAAGATCTTTCAGGTTGCTGGTTTTACACAATGGGAATGTGGTTGGAAATGCTTCCTGTTCCAGTCACCAGCCCCAGGCTGCCCATGCATTCAGAAATGACAGCTGAAACCAATTAGGCAGAATTATGGGATCACTAAGTCACATTTAGGTTTGTTATGACCCAAAAGGAGAAAAATACATTATATGATAAAAAAGAAATGACTAATTTAATTAGGAATAAACCAAGGCAGTGTGATTACTATGAGAGGATTTTTATATAGTATTAACTATTGTGTATGTTAACTACCCTTGCCCTCCCCAGGAAATATGTGTGTGGTTTACTGGCAGAATTTCAAACATTTCCTAAGTGGCGTAAAAACAGGTGAAAATAAAATAACCTAGAAACAGGCTTTGGAATATGTAAAGTAAGTCTTTAGAAGAACAGTGGAGTATTTGAGAATATTCCATTTAAGAACACAGTTTTGGGGATATGGAACAGATTGGAAGACCATATTTTCTCTATTGTCATACCATGTCCTATGATGCAACTTAAGGCACAGTAATCGTAATTAGAATTTTTACTTCTGAGGGAAGAGATAGTACTTTTGTACTTGTTCATGAATGTCTTGTTTTTGTCATTAAAGATACGGGATTTCAATGCATTTGCAAAAAGCCTAAATAGCATTTAATAGAATACTTACAAACTTTAAAATAAATTATTTTTTAACCACTGTTTTAAAAGTGGGTCCCTGTGGTATATAGCAGGTACAAACCTTCTCTGTAAAGCATCTTGAATGGCTATGATTTTGTTTTATTTTTATTTTTATTTATTTATTTATTTATTTTTTGCGGTATGCGGGCCTCTCACTGTTGTGGCCTCTCCCGTTGCGGAGCACAGGCTCCAGACGCGCAGGCTCAACGGCCATGGCTCACGGGCCCAGCCGCTCCGCGGCATGTGGGATCTTCCCAGACCCGGGCACGAACCCATGTCCCCTGCATCGGCAGGCGGACTCTCAACCACTGCGCCACCAGAGAAGCCCTATGATTTTGTTTTAAAGAGGAAGTTGATTAATGTTTCTTTTCATTTTTTTCTCACTAATGAACAGTGCTTATGTATTGGAACTCACAACATTAAAATTTTATTAATTATGATTTGGGAATAAATAAATGAGTACTATAAAGCTTAACGGAAAAAAATGCAAAGTCGGTGTAAGCCTGTGGACTTCGTATAAGAGCAGTTTGAAACTAACTGCTCAGTAATTTGATGTATCAGTTCTTACAGCACTGCAGGCTGATTAAAACAGAGATTATATCCAGAGGAAATGGGATTGACTGCTGTAGAAGAAAGGAGGGCTCAACTTCTATAAGTTTTCTTCAGTTGCCTCTAGCAGCAGCTATTCCCCAGTGAATCACACAACTTTAATGAGGTACAGGTGAAACAGATTAAAAACTAAAACGATAGTGAGTTCTACCAAAATGTGCAACTATTCTTAAAGTGTGGTTTTAGTTAGTGCATGTGGTGTGTCCCAGACATGGGACAATGGTAATAAAGGTGACATTAGCCTGTAGTAGATTAAGCATCACAAGTAAGCATCTGCCACACTGGCTGCCTTGGAGACACGAAAGTTTACCATCATTGCCATTAATTTTGGGACCCCGTGTGGTACCACTGAAGAGTGGAAATAATTGCTCTTGTCCTTTAGATATTTGCAGATTTCTTGATTTGCTCTCTTACCAGTCAGAGTACTATTTAAAGGTTTTTTATAATGGGTCACTTACTCATTATAAGGAAGAGATTGGAGTGTAATCAAACTGAGATGAGGACCAGGGAGCTCCTTAAACAATCAAAATGAGTCGGGAAAAGGAGGGCTCTATATTTTTATGCTTTCAAGTTGTACATGTTATCAACTAGTTCTTAACATATCCCATCTTTTTTTTTAAGTCATGTGTTTTCACTTAATGTTTTTGTTTTATAAGTCTTTTCATTAATTTCAAATAAAAGTATAGCTGAGCCTTGGTATTTAAACATAAAATAAGCCTATTCCTTAAGAAGAAAGAAATTTAGAATTAGTTTTATTATCTTCTGGAATCTTTCCATATTCTTATTCTTGTGAAGCAGTTTTGTTTTTAATGTTTTAAAAATTACACTAAGCCTGAATATACTGACTCTTCTCTTGCTGTCAAAATGGAAAACTAAATGAAAAGTAAAGAATGTGGAGGCTGTGTGTAACATAACTTCAAAATGAGGATTTCTGTTGGTTATCCCCATGGAAAGACATCCTTATTTTTAGCCTAGATGCTGGGAAATAGGGCTGTGCTATTTTCAATGTCATACTTTGTCAGTGCTTTTGAAAAACATCAGAATTAGCTGACACATATTGTAGACACCATGCTTAAGAGAGTGGGAAAAATGCATGTTTTAGGGAAGGGGCTCTATTTAGATTCCTGCTTAATGAGAAAAGTCCAGTCTGAAGACCAGTGCTAATACAAAAGCATAATTTCTCTGAGGAACTTGATATCTCTTGAGTAAGAGGTCTGATCATTTGAAGGGCCAAAAATTGGAACACCTCTCTTCATGGATGATACATTGATTAAAAAGAAACATACGCACATACTAAATTATGAAGCCTACTTAATAATTGCCTTATACTTGTTTCTGCCCTGGAATTTGGGTAAACTTTAATGTCCAAGAGCTTTTCTGACTCTGTGGTCTTCAGAGAGCTTTTTTACTAGTGGCTTTTAGTGTCAGTATATTGCTTCTTTTCCCTCACCCAGAGTCAGTTTCAAAAAGAGTAAGGAATGGAGAGTGGAAAATATGAAAAGGTGAATGTCATGGTCCAGCTAGTTTCTTATCTTTTTCTTTGGCTGGACTTTCTTTCCTAGTACTCTTCTGAAGGTCTGTTCTCCACTCAGGCCTGTTTTGAAATTGTCATCATATCTATAATTTATCTTTGTAATTTCCTTTTATGTCTTTCTCTTTAAGACTCATGGCTGTGTACTGTTAGTCATGCAGTTCTCAGGTCTACATATGATTGAAATTAACTGAGATTCTACTGTGTGAAAGTGCTTATGAGTAAAAAGTCTTCTCGATGTTTTGTGGTCTTTCTGTATCCTGCCTTTTTACGAAGAGAGATCTCTCTCCTGCCTTCTCAATTGATCCAGCCACAGAGTAATGAAATCAACATGGAGAAACCTAAACTGTAAATGTGGCTCCTTTACAGAGAATGTTTATGTTTAGGGTGTTATGGTTTCAGACACGTTCTTCAGATTCCTTCCCCTTGAAACACTCCTGCACCTATGTAAATTCTCAAATAAATGCTACTCGATGGGTAATCAACAGTGAGGAAGGAGGAACTTGATTTTGAAAGAAATGTATGCAAGTGTGGGGACTGAACCTTAACAGCTCCTTTCTACTGTCACTCCTCTTCTTGGTCTGCAAATCTAGCCACACTTGATAGCTTCGTTTAAAACCACACTCTCCACGGAAGACTGATGAAGTATTCTTAGGGATTCAGGTATAAACCTGTTAGACACAAGTGCTTCTGAAGGCCTTCCCCTGAAGAACAGGAGCAGTGATAGAGTGAATAAGAGGGAGGTGTAGGAAGATGAAGTGAGGCATAACGTAGTGAGGGCAAGAAGCGATGTTAGCCAAGAGCCAAGATAGATACTGGAGGGGGAAGAGTTACTGGGTTTGATCTGTAGTCACCAGACACCTAGTCTAAAGATACTCCTTTTAGTGTTAGAACAAGAAATAGTCAGAGATCGGGCTTCCCTGGTGGCGCAGCGGTTGAGAGTCCGCCTGCCGATGCAGGGGACACGAGTTCGTGCCCCGGTCCGGGAAGATCCCACATGCTGTGGAGTGGCTGGGCCCGTGAGCCATGGCCGCTGGGCCTGCACGTCCAGAGGCCACAACAGTGAGAGGCCTGTGTACCGCAAAAAAAAAAAAAAAAAAAATAGAGATCAAGCCAGATGGACCTGAGATTATCTGTGTCTCATCAGTGGATAGTGATCTGTTGGTCATGTGCCATAGGGGCCTTCTGTTCAGAACTTGTATGTGTAGGATGACTTTAAAAAATGGAATGACAGAGAAGTACCTCCCAGCATTATTGTTAAGTTTAGTTCTGTATTTTGGGACCAGTGCAAATCATAAGGGTCACATAAGCCAATGAGTTGAACTAAGGAGAGAAGTTAAAAAGAAAGGAGATGTGATGAAATTTGTAATTTAGGCACATCTAATGCAGTTCCAGGCATAGTACTGTGTATTAAAAAAGAGAGAGGGAAAAGAAACAGTTTTTAATGCAGGTAGAACAGAAGTTTGCTAGGGTATAAAAATAAGACTTTGTACTACCTCTTGTCTCTTCCTCCATTTGAGATTCTCCAGATTCTTGCCCCTAATCACCCAGAGCAATCTGAGGTTAATGGTGTATTTGCTAGAAGTAGTCTCAGAGGTTGTGTACAGAGAGCTGTGGAGTTTGAATGAGAATGTCTGGGCATGTAGACAGGAAGAACACACATATAAGGATGAAATGTTACTTCTAAGAGTTCCAGTTTTCTGACGGTATTTATCATTCCATTTTTAATTGCAGTCCTCCCAAATATCCCTTCCTACTCTAAACACACTACAGAACATCATCATCATCATCATCGTCATCATCATCACCTGTAACATCTACCACGTGCTGGGCAGTGTAGTAAAACCGTAATGGATATTTACTTACTAATTTTCACAATATCCATATGAGATAGGTATACTAGGATTATCTTCATTACATAGATGAAGATACTGATACACAGAGGTTATGTAACCTGTCTAAGGCTACACAGCTAGTGATAGCCATGCGTGTATGCATACACACATTTTCATGCTATACAGCTAAGGAAATATGAATCTTAAAATTTTAAAGGTTTGGAAAAATCTTTATTAAATTTCCCAAGATCTCATTTCTGGAGAGGCCTCCTTCCTTTAATTCATGTTACACTGTCATTGGGCACGCATATATACATGGAAGGATGTAATGTGTACCATGAGGATCAGGAGCTTTTTTCCCCGTTACTGATATGTTTCCTTCCTCATAGTTTAGTGGGTTTTTTTATTTGTTTGTTTGTTTACTTTTAAACAAAAAGCTTGAAATACTTTAATCTTGGAAAAAAATTACAATAATGCACAAGTATGTAAAAATCCACAAAATGTAAGCTCTATGCGAGCAGAAACTTTTCTTATTTATTTATGCACAATTGGCATTTAATACATATATGTCAAGTATAAAATACGGTGAAAGTTTTGTCCCCAACACCATTCCACTTCTTTAAGCATGTGTAGCGTAAGTTTATTGGGCACAAAATTAAACATGCTTTTTAACTGTGTTACTCATATCCTTTATAGAATTCTTATTTTTTTGTCAATTCCATTTGTTGGTTTTTGAAAGAGGTAAGCTAAACCCTTTAAGATTTTGTGAAATTTTCAGTTTCTTCTTTTATTTTGATCAATATTTGCTTTATAGTGATATGCCATGTTGATAGGTGCATAAATGTTTAGTACTTTTTCCTTGAATTCTAATATGTCTAATATTTACATTGATATGCTGATTTTTTGCTTTTTTATTGATATTTACTAGTATAAACATCTTAAAATGTAAATAACGTAAATGTGTAATATATAATATGATGCATTATTTCTTTATTTTCAGGTTTTCTGTTATTTTTTGTTGTGTATATTTAGCTTGTGTGAGTTTGATTTTGTTTTGTAAAATGAAAATTTATATTTTTAATAGGAATTTTAACATGTGGCTATATGATTATTGTTATGATTGGGCGTACTTTCTATTTACCACTTTATTTGTTGTGTGTGAAGCAATGAGCAAATTACAGTTCTTCCCCTCATGAGTCTTATTGTATAATGGGCAGTATCTTAAATACTACCTTATTTTTGTGTATCATGTTATAGATTAAAAACTGCTTTCTCATGTACTATTTTATTTATTTATTTAATATCTATGGAGTATAATTGCTTTACAATGTTGTGTTAGTTTCTGCTGTACAACAAACAAAGTGAATCAGCTATATGTATACGTATATCCCCATACCCTCCCTCTTGAGCCTCCCTCCCACCCTCCCTGTCCCACCCCTCTAGGTCATCACAAAGCATCATCATTTTTAATGAGCTATACTGTATGTAAAACTGTTTCCACCTGTATTTATTTAGTTCTTCTTCTCTGTCATTGACTGGACCAGAGAGACAGTAATTTCCAAATGAAATATAGTTTCTGTCCTCATGGAACTTGACTTTCATTTGGAAGCTAAACACCTTGGGTATGGTGCAAGATAAGGGCAATATATTCTCAAAATATATCTAAGAGCATTTCTTCTGTCCCATCTTCTTTCCCTTTGTTCTTCCATTGGCTGACCTTTTTCATTCTCTATTCAGGTCTTACTTAGAAGTAATGCTTTCTGGAGGCCTTTCTGAAATCTTTAGACCACAATAAGTTCCCCCCTGCTATGTCCTCAAACATTACCCAGTACTGTTCTTAATATACAACATACTCTACTGTAATTACTGACATGCCTGGTTTTTTCCACCAGCATCTGTTTCATTGAATTCTATGCCCTTAGTGATTAGTGTAGTGCCTGGAAGATAATAAGTGCTCAAGAAATACCTGATGAATAACGAATGAATGCTAAATTCTGCTCTGTATCCTTGGGAGTTACCACCTGGCATGCAATAAAAACTCAGTAAAGGAATCTGACCTGTTGTCATCATGGCTATAGCCATGGTACAGGTTCTTGAAGGTATCAAAAACTTATGATTCCTGAATAATTGAAGCCTGATAATGGGGCACGAATAATCATGATCACTGGCTTTTACAGAATGATTAAATGTTTCACTGTCACAAATCTTACAGTATCCTCCAATAAGATTAGAAAAATTTATATAGCAACTCTACATGTTTTTTTCCAAGTTTTATGTAACTCATAAACAGAAAAAGCATTAAAAAGAAAATATATAATTGTGTGCAAATTGAGCTTGGGATATTTGAAGGAATAACAGCATAAGTTGCTATCGAGGGATATTCCTTTTAAGTTATATCTGGATGTATTTGTCTTAATTTATAATTTTGAAAGTATTTGTATTGATTTATAAAGTAAATCTTTATAAAGTTGTATAAAGTAAATATTTTCTCAAATATATTCAAGAGTTCTGAGAATATGAAAGTTATTTTTTAATGAATATAGTTATGAAAAACTCAAATAAATCCAATGATTAATTTTACTGGAATGATCTGTTTGTAGTGTTTTCATCTCATATAACATAAGTAATCATAACCTGCATTTCCACTTGGAAAATACAAGATAATTGAAATTGTAATTGGATTGGTTAATTGTGTGTGTGTATGTGCTTTAGTTTTTTTAAGTTAAGGCATGTATTTTTAGGTAGGGTTTTTTTTTTTCCAGTTAAGAGATGTATGTTCAATGAGGAGAAAATTAGGCATTTAACAAAGTAAAAAATTGTGGATATGAATTTCTTCTAATACACAGATATGTTTAATGTAAGACAGAGCCTAGAGGTAAAGATAATGATTCGATTGTGGTTAAAACGGGGCGGAGGAGCATGCAACTGCATACACTAAAAAATCCACCCACTTGTCTTATATTTGCTTTGTTCAGAAAGTAATGATGACTTTGAAGTAAAAAAATATTGATTCACTGTGTTATAGCCAGAGGGATGTTAATACATTTTCCCCTTTTTCTTCTAGCATACTGATTTATGTCAGTACATGGACAAGCACCCTGGGGGGCTGCATCCAGATAATGTGAAGGTAGGAAAAGATCTTTTTAAGTAAAGGGTTAGCATTCTTCATGTGCATGTTTTGAGTGAAAATCTAATCTCTCTACTATAACTTTAAAAAATTGTATAAAGAGAAGTAATATTGAAGTGAACCATAGTCATTGCTATGCTTTGACATTGGAAGCCATGCTTTGACATTAAATATTTTCACTGGGGTATTATTATTTAGACCTTATCCTGTTTTTTCTTCATGGAGAAACATTTGCCAGTAATGAGTAAAATCCACTGGAATCCTGTCATAACACTGTTTTCAGTAGAAGGGAATCTCCAGTAGCTCTAGCTTGGAGCTCCATACTGCAGTACCATTGGTTTCAAGATAAAGTATTATTATGATCCAAAACAGTGTTATGGTGACTTCATGGTGCATATTTTTCACTTGCTTGTACAAACAGATAAAAATGTTTATTCCTACTGCTTTTTTTCATTTCTTTTACCAGAAATTGGATTACTGTGTAAAAAAAGAACTAAGTTTTTCTAAGATTTGACCTAGCAACCATCTTGGGAAATTGTCCAAAAATTTCAAGCTTAAAACAGGAGATTCTTTCTTGGCATATGTTAGGGAGTTGGAAGATACCAAAGTTTATCTGAAGGCTAAACTTATAAATGTATTAGAAGTAAAATTATTTGTCTCCATTTCGTCCCATTCATTATCTGCACCTTTCTTGCAATGTGGCATATTTTTTCTTCTGTACTTTTCCCTTTGCTAGGAGAGATATATTTGCACATATGGTGTTACATGTGTTTATTTCTTTTTGCTTTGTAAAAATAATATATATTTTTTATATAAGTTTTTTTCCTCTTGGACTATGTCATAGATATCCTTTAAAATCAATACATGACTATGTAGTTCAGTCTTTCTAATAACTGCATATTATTCCATAGTATGAATAAACCATAATTTGCAACTGTTCTTTATTCATTGATCTTGAGGTTGTTCCCAAAATATTCCTATTAAAAATGATTCTAGAGTAGATATTAGTATAAAACCTTTATACTCATTTCTTTTGGATATCTAGTTAATGGGTTTTCTTTATTAATTAGAGACGTGATGTCAGTTTTAATGAATTTAACTGGAGCCTTTGCCCACAAGGTTGTAAATTACAGAAGGACTGTTTTTCTCTACACTCCCTAGGATTGACTAACCAGTCATTTAGATTTTTGCCATTCTGATGAGTAAAAATGAAATATTTTTTATGTTGGCATTTTCTTGACTGCTAGTGACATTGAGCATCTTTTCCTGTCTCCTCACCATTTGTAATTCTGCTATTACAAGTTACCTGTTCTTATATATTGTTCATTTTTCTATTGGATTGGTTTTTATCCTTAATGAATTATAGGTACTTTTTAATATGAAATTAATAATGAGGGTTTTTATGGTGGTCTTCTATGTTGTACAATTTTAAAATGTAGGAACTTGTAGGAAATCTGACAAAACATTGTTTTTAAAATAAGTAATAGAGTCAGTATGGTACTTACAGTATTTGTTGATTTTTTTCATATATCTCTTTTTTTGTTGTGATTTTTTTTTCATTTAGATTTCTTTTAAATTGTTTGACTATTCATTTTTCTTAAAAATCTGTATCCATTGACATAGGTAGTTTTTTAGTGGTTAGATTGGGCAAGAAATTTTAACAGATGAAGAGATTTTTTTAATCTTGTTCATGTTCAAATTTAACTTTAAACATTAGTATTATAATTAATACATAGTTCTTTTTTTAACATTAAAACATCTCAAATTGTCTCATACATTTAATGTTCTCTTCTTAGGGTTGATTGGGTTCACAATCAACAGTACAGTACATCCTTACTCCTGTTTCTCACTTTATTTTTATTTATCTATTTTTTAAAATAATTTTTATTGGAATATAGTTGCTTTACAATGTTGTGTTAGTTTCTGTTGTACAGCAAAATAAATCAGCTATACATATATTTATATCCCCTTTTTTTTGGATTTCCTTCCCATTTAGGTCACCACAGTGCATTAAGTAGAGTTCCCTGTGCTATACAGTATGTTCTCATTAGTTGTCCATTTTATACATAGTATCAATAGTGTATATGTGTCAACCCCAATCTCCGAATTCCTTCCCCCCTCCCTGCCCCCTTTTCCCATGTTAGCCTGGGGAATCTGTAGAAAGTCCAGCTAGTGGAAGCCCAGGGCCTACCAGCCTCAGTGGAAATCAGAGGCTACTCTGAGCAAAATTTGATTTCCAGGCTTTAAATTGAGTGACAGGATTAAGATTAAAGAGCTGGCCTGAGCCTTTTCAAAGAACCATGGCATCACTGGATTTCCATTATCCTTGTTTGGTCTTTTCACCAACACTGTGTGTCATTAGTTATGGGCAAGTTTGTTGGTGAAATAAAGAAAGAGAGCTCATTCCATAAAGCATTGCCAGTATCACTGGTGATTTTTGTAGCCTTTGTAAATTCTGCTTCATCCATTACATTTTATTTTTCCTTAATCTCTTAATGGTCATGGAAAGATTGAGCTTCTAGGTTACTGGTTTTCAGTTACTAGGCTGAACTCCTTGAAATTGTGTTTCAACAGCTGTTACCCAAGTTTTGCAAGCTTTTCTTTCACCCTATGATCATTCCTCATACTTAAAATACTTAGTGTTTGCTACCTACTTCAAGTTCAGGTTGTACTGGGGCATTAAACAAGGTTTATTACTGCAGGAGCTCGTACCTCCTAAGGTGTGGTGGAAACTCACTGGTGAATGAGATTGCAGTTAGCATAAATAATGTCCCAGAAATTAGATATGATGCCAACACTGAGTCTAGATATTAGTCATATGGAGCAGGAACTACTCTCACTCAGAAATTGTTTAACATGGTTACAGATTGATACTCTACTACATTTTTGCCTCCAAAAGTGCATGATGTGATTTACCTCTTTTTATACCTTTCTGAATAACTGAAAGGCAGCGATAGGTGTTGGTATATAAGTTTCCATTTCCCCATAGCTATTGACATCTTGGCTTTTTGAGGTTTTGCCAAAATGTACTGGATTGTCTCAGTGCTTGGAATATTTAAGGGTGCAAGAAACTTTGGTCATCATCAAAGAGGTCTTCAAACTAGGCTCCACAGCAGAGTCATCTGTAAAACCTTAATATATATATATATATATATATATATATATATATATATATATATATATATGAGAGACAGGGCCTGGACTGTGGTGCTTCAGAAAACAGGTATCAGACCCACACCTCAAGGTAGAAGGTTGTAAGCGTCTTTGTGGAGAATCTGATCAGTCCAAGAGAACAGACCTAAAGAATCTAGGTGATTCTACAATGAAGACCCCAATTGACAAATAAGTAACTCAGAGGAAGCAAACTTGCTTGCATTGATTAGACAGAGAAAGAAAGAAAGAAAACTTCAAAAAATTATCAATAATATTCTCCAAGAGGTAAAAGAAAATAGTACATCTATAAAACACAATGCTATGTTATTTTTTAAAAGGAGAAATTAGTGGACATGAAGTAGCTTTGGAAATTCAAAATATGATGACAGAAATTAAAAACAACAGTAAAAATGGATGGAAGAAAAAGTTGGAGAACTTTGCCAGAAAATAGAGCATAAAATACAAATCTGAAACACGAGAAAGAAGGTATCAGGAAATTTGGAGTCCAGTCCAGGGGATCAACCATCTGAATGACTGGAGAAAATAGAGAGGAGGGAGTCATTAAAGCAATAAACATTAAACTATACTTTTTCTAGATGTGAAGGATGTGAACTTCAAGATTGAGGGTCCATTAAATGTCCAGAACATTTAATGAAAATAGGTGAACAATAACATTTATTATTGCAAAATTTCAGAACACTGATTTCAAAGAAAGATCCTACCGAAAGGAAACAGGTTTACTACTAAAGATCAAGAATTACAGTGGTGTTAAACTTCAACAGCAGCACTGGAATGGAGATGGAAGTGGGACAACTTGAAAATTCCAATGTAAAATTGTTTCCAATCTACAATTCTATAGAAACTATCAATGAAGTGTAAGAGTAGGATGATTATTTTCAGGTGTTCAAGGAGTCGAAAAGTTTGCATACCTTGCATCCTTTCTCAGGAAGCTACTTGAAGATGTACTGCACTATAACTAAGGGAATAAACCAAAGCAGAAAAGAAAAGGAAACCAGGTAGTAGAGGCTACCACAAAAGAGAGATGGATATCCTCAAGACAATGATGAAAAGAATCCCAGGATAACAACTGTGCATCGAGCTGAAAGGGTAACCAGTCAGTCTGATTGGCATAGGTCAGAAGTCTCCAGGAGAGATTTCTAAGAAGATGAAAGGGTTAGATAGAATACCAAATGTGTTTGAGCAGATTTACAAGATGGAAGAAGAATTTGGTGTTGAATTAGTGATAACCACAAAGAAAATTCAACAAAGGCAAGCAAACCAACCAACAAAAGAACTAGATAGTTACTAACACCAGGAAAAACAATTATTGTGCAGGGGAAGAAAGTAGTCATATAAAACTTAATGGCGGGCTTCCCTGGTGGCGCAGTGGTTGAGAGTCCGCCTGCCGATGCAGGGGACACGGGTTCGTGCCCCGGTCCGGGAAGATACCACATGCCGCAGAGCGGCTAGGCCCATGAGCCATGGCCGCTGAGCCTGTGTGTCCGGAGCCTGTGCTCCACAACGGGAGAGGCCACAACAGTGAGAGGCCTGCGTACCGCAAAAAAAAACACAAAAAAACAAAAAAAAACTTAATGGCTTAGCTGTAAATAACATTTACATGATTATAATACAGTACAATATTACGATCAATATGTAATATTATAAAATGTAATATGTAATCAATATTACATGTTGATGTAGTTAGAAAAACACTTCTTTAAGTGATTCTGCTATAGCCAGGCTCATTCCAGGATTAGCATCCTAAAGTAGTCATCCATTTGAGCTCCCACATTTTATATAAAGATGAGAATCATTGAGATTAAGAGCTTGTCAAAGAGCATTTTGATTCTTTGTCCAATGTTCTTTTCCTTACATTGCATGATTCATATATTAAATTACAGTAATTAGCTTGTTTATCTGACTTTATATGTACTCATTCACATAGGTTTTTCATCATTTTCATGTTGAAGATAATAGTTATACCTTCTCTGAGGGTATGGGAAGTTAAAAAATAGAATGCATCTTGTTAATGCCTCTGTTTTGGCATCTGAATTGTAGTGCATGAAAGCAAACAGCCCTCATTACCGTGTTGGTTTCCATGGGAGGCCACTCAGCTAATCATGCACTGGCTTTTCTTCACAGTTTTGTCTGCTTAGAGACAGTGCACTCCTCCAGGGTTACATTTAGGATCTGCACTGCAGGTGAAATTATTCTCAAAGAAGTCTGACTATAACATAGTGACAGATGTCCCATGGGTATTTCTGTGTGATGGATTAACATATTTTTTTCATGTGGTGATACTTATTGTCACTTAAATCGATGAATGCAAAATGAAGAACATAAGAATAATAATTACTAAATTAACAACTGTTCATAATGCTGTGCTAGATGCTGATTAAAAAAAAAAAACAGTTGAGCTAAAGTAAGACCTTGTAATGGTTCTCTATAAATGTGTGTGAAAGGTGTGAAAGCCAGGTGAGATAAGCAATTATCTCTAAAAGAGCATGTTCTTGTAATAACTCTGAAGCTCTGCATTTGGTCAAATAGTTCACAGACCATTAAAGGATAGGAATGTAATAAATACTGAATATTTATTATGGTGAACAGAAGGAAAACATAGCGATCAAGTCCTTTTGCTTCTAAATTTGAGTTTTGACTTTTGGTTTCATAACTATGCAGCATGACAGTATATGGAAATATTTTAAACATTTATCTTGGATTATAAAAATGTACATATCTTTGTTTAGATTTCATATATACTTGTTTATTGTGAAAAGGTGGGATGCCACGCATCTGAGAATTGAGGCGATTGTTCTTTACTGTGAATCAGGTAGACTTGCAAGTGTTACAAAGGTGATGTATCACTGAAGAATGAGGGGGAAGAAAAGAACAATTGAAAGAGTACATAACATGATTTCATAGTAAAGCATAAGCTAGTCTATGGTAATTTTGTATTAAATCCCAGCAAAACATCTGTTAAAGTTTTATCTTTCTTGCTGTATATTCCTTGTAAGCACTGGAGTAAACTCATAAGAAAAATTGTCAATGTTAACTAAATTGCTATAATCACTTTGCTACTTTAATTGCCTACAAAATGTGTCTGTTCTCAGTATGGCCTTCTGAAATAAATATTCACTATTAACTAATGGTCTGTATTATATCAATTTTAGACAAATGGGTAATTTTAGCAGTTAATTACTTAGAGGACAATTTAAAACCTGAATCGAAAGCCTGAGGACATTGGCCTTGTTGTAAATATTTATGATGATTAAAGGTATAACAAGCAATTGCTAGAACATGATAATTGGTATGTAGGAAACTGGTTAGAATTTTGGGCAGAAGGTAGTTCATTTTACCCC
Source organism: Mesoplodon densirostris (assembly GCF_025265405.1). Classification (NCBI taxonomy): domain Eukaryota; kingdom Metazoa; phylum Chordata; class Mammalia; order Artiodactyla; family Ziphiidae; genus Mesoplodon; species Mesoplodon densirostris. The sequence goes on along the minus strand of NC_082669.1, from coordinate 58,868,803 downwards.
CCTTTGCAAACCATTCACTATGAATTTTATTGGGTTTTGACTGTCATAGCTGAGTTGAAGGCAGACTTGTATTGAAGTTCTTCATTTTATAATTCTCAGTGACTTACAGATTGGTCAGTTTTTTAAAAAATGACCATAACAGTCTAAATTTCCTCTTTCATTCAGCTTTTCATGTGTTCTTTAAAAAGTGATAAGCGTGAGAGACTGAAAATTAAGGTTCATTAAAGAAGAGAAAGATTAACTGATGCTGTCTCCAGCTCATATCCAGAAATATAGGTGCTTGAATCTTATTACCATGATGACATTGGGTCTTCCTGTGTTTTTATGTAATTACCTTCATTGCCATGTCATCTTAATGACTTTTCTAGAAGATTTTTTTCTAAAAACATTTGCCTTTTTTTTTTAAACAACTGTAATCCAAAATAACCAAAGTAATTCTGAATTATCTGCCTTGTTCTCTGAAGTATCTGAAATTCTTTGGACATAAAGCTGAGTTTTATTTTTTTCTCAATATCTATATTAATTTAAAAGATATGAGGATTATTATGGTCGAAAAATTGCTATTTTTCCAGGAACAAGCAGGTGTATAGCAGTCAGAATAATGTTATGCCAAATTAAGACTGTCTCATACAGATGGCACTGAGAATTGATTCCTGAATCAGACTTTCTAATGTTGATATAGAAAATCAGATAACACCTGATTTTCTCCATATTTTGGGTTAGAACTCTCATTTAGCTGGTAATGATTTCCTACTATGCATTACAGTGAATATTTTAGAGCCTTTCATTATTCTGTATTTTGGGAAATACGGTTATTTCATGGAGCCATTCAAGAGTGTTTTAAAAATTTGATACCTAGTCTCAGCACCTGTCCAGTTTTCTTTTGAGCCTTTTCATCCTATTTTTGTTATAACAAAATGATTTTCCATATCTAGACAGTGAAGGATTAACAATAAAAGAAAGTGAAATTCATGTGTCAAATCATATTGTGTTGGATGTTCAGAGGGGGTCTGAGTAGTGAATTTCTGGTTAAGATGTGGGGCGTGCGTTCCGTTGTTTAGAACATGTCTTTTGTATGCTTGGCATCATCTGCTGATGTGCTTGTTAATGATTTGAATCAGACAAAGGAATCAAGGCAGCCAACTGAACAGCCCACTCTTTCCTAGAGGTGCTTTAAAACCCAGATTGAAAAGAAATCACCTCAAAGATTGATGAAATACAGATAGTCTTTAGAAGTATGCCCTGTGATATTTTATTTGTTAGATGGAATTACCCAGCTTGGTGGGGCAGGGGCGGTGGTATCCAGTGGAAATAGGACAGATACCCTCCTGGGTTTCAAGCTTTAAGCCATTCACCTTGCCTCTCTCCCGTTTAAGACGGATCTTGCACTCGACCCCTTTGTATGCATGTTTTCCAAGACAAACATGAGGACCCAGGGGGGAAATTAGCTGAGTAACAGAGTATGTACACACTTCCAGGGATTTTTCTGAAAGTCCTAGACAAGTTCAGCCTTCATGTGAGTAGCCAGTACATTTCATAGATATTTTCTCATTAATATATAAATCCCTGTTACTTGAGACCTCTCTAAGAAGATGCAGAGAGAGAGAGGTTTATTGATCATACCTATCAAACTCAGAGTCTTTACTGCATTCCATTTGAAACATTTTTCTCTATTGTATAGCTTGCAGAAGTGATCTTTCTCTAAGACTCTTACACTGAAGATTCATCACCTTTGTCAGTTTTTCAGTCTGCATCTGTCTCTCTCAATTTAAAAAAAAGTTACATTGGCCTTATCAACTGATATTAAGACAGTTCATGTTGATAGTGTTTAAGGTGTTACTTTAGGCAGTAAAACCATTTTAAATTCTATTTATTCCTTTTCATTGTGTGTAAAAAGAATGGCCTGTAGTTGAGGGAGTGTTGCATACATTCACAAATGAAGTTGAGCAAAAATTTGTATTTCATGCTATTTCTTTTTGGTTCCAAAAAGTGCCTATCAGTAAGGTCAGTTGTATACTTAATATTATTATATTATTAGAATTCCTTGGAATAAGTGTTTCAGTTTTTCTCTTGGAAAATTATGTTGGGCAACTATTAAAACCAATAGCTTAAATTTTATCATCTTGTTTCTACTCAGCTAAGAATATTTCTAATACTAATATTAGGATGCTGACCAAGTTGATTAAATGGAAGTTTCTCATCCTCAGCCCTCCCCATTTTCTTCATCACACATACAAACCCTAGTAACTTGGAAATATACTTGGTATACTAATATTAAGTATTATAATGTATTATATATTATTATATAATATTATATATTATTATAATATATTAACATACTAAAGAAGCTAATGTGCTTCTTTCAAGGAACATGGCAAAACACGGATCTGTCTTACAATCCCCATTTGACTCCTTGTAAGTATCCCAGTTCTGGTTCCCATGGCTCCAGTCAACTTGCTCACTGTGGGCATCTCCGTGCCTAGAGCAACACCTTGTTGATATCCACCATTGTATTGAGGCAGGAGGAGAGGGCAGAATGGGAGGCCAACTTAAGGATCACAGAAAGTGTGCAAGAGCTTTTTCCCAAGAGTTTGCCCAAGTATTTGAAACTCTTATTCTTTGAGTTATTCCCTTCCAGAAAGTTATCATCTTTAAGAATAGAATATTAATGTATAAATAACATAGAGATTGAAAATTAAATTTTTGTTACATTATTTAGAAATGATGGAACATGTTCCATATCTAAGACTTATGAGGGAGTAGAATGAAGAAGCAGAAAGTTAAATGAAAGAACTCAAAAAGGGCAAAACATGGCAAGACAAACTGTCCTTACTACTCAGATTTTCTAAGACCCAGATCTATCTGTAGTACAGGGCGAAAAAGGACACATCTATGACCTGATGCCCTGGCATGAATGTTTGTGTCTTACACTATCCCGGTAGCACACTTAATACTGTCAAGTATGTCCAAAGTGACAAATAAATTACACCATAATGTTTTACTATCTGGGCTTTTATTTCTGTCTCCCTTATATCTCCATATAACCTTCTTAGTATTCTTTTTAAAAAAATTCAACACATAAAATTGCAATGATGTTTTGTAAAATATAAACTATTTGGGAATGTACTATGTACATTGTATTACAAATTATGATTTGATATTTGCATTAGGTATTTGCAAATTTGAAACTCAACTAAGTGGAATGAAGCATTCTTTTGAAAGTTGAAGAAGACCTAGTATTGCAGTAAAATCATTATCTGATGCATACTTTAATGTATTTTCACATTCACTAGATATTTTGAGGACTCAAATTTTCTAATTATTTTTCATTTCTAGAAAGTTTGATGCATGAGTAATGTTTGTGCATCCTGTGGATTTTTAAATGATATGGTGCTAAGTAAACATGGAGCATATTATTTGAAGCATGTATTAGCCATGTACAACTTTGCCAATGTCACATTTTCTAGCCTTGGATTCACACAATGTGTAACTACTTTAATCAAATAGTATACATAGTTTCTGGGTAGCAGTATTTTAAATTGTGGGTGTCAGAGCAAGACAAAAATGGGAACTATCTCTACTACCTCTACTACACTTGCTGTGGGTCCCTTTTCCCAATTCATGTAGCTTCTCTGAGCCTTTATTTCTCTATCTGTGAAATAAAGATAATAGTATCTGCCTAGCAGAAGTGTTGGAAGGATTAATTTACTAGTAAGTATTTAGTAAATGGCAGTTATTACAGCTGCTCAATTTGTAAAGTCCCTTCTATTTCTGTTATTCATAAAATGAAAGGATACAATTTTACAGCATGAATGGATATTAAGGGCATCTGAGACAATTAGTCATTTTTAAGATGAAAAACCTAAGATACAAAGATTTAACCTTGGTCCCCAGGTGACAGAAAAGTAGCTTAACTAACTCTCTTTGTAAGAATTGCTGCTGTGCCATAAGGCATAGGGTGCATTGCAAATCACTAATAAGCCCTAAGAGACCCTGGACATCCCTTGAAGATAGTTGACCCAAGCCTGGAAAATCTGCAAGATGTTCACTGTGCTTAGTCTCATATTAAATGGAACCTTATTTATGTATGTATGTATGTATGTATGTATGTATGTATATATGTATGTATTTATTTATTTAAAAATTTATTTATTTTTAATTTTGGCTGCGTTGGGTCTTGGTTGCTGTGTGCGGACTTTTTCTAGTTGCAGCGAGTGGGGGGCTATTCTTCACTGCAGAGCACGGGCTTCTCATTGTGGTGGCTTCCCTTGTTGTGGAGCATGGGCTCTAGGCACATGGGCTTCAGTAGTTGTGGCACGCGGGCTCAGTAGTTGTGGCCTACAGGCTCTAGAGCGCAGGCTCAGCAGTTGTGGCACCCGGGCTTAGTTGCTCCGTGACATGTGGGATCTTCCCGGACCAGGGCTCGAACCCGTGTCCCCTGCATTGGCAGGCGGATTCTTAACTACTGCGCCACCAAGGAAGCCCTGGAACCACATTTATTAAATAATGCCTGGATTTCAGACCATTCATGGAATCTAATGACTGTAAGCATTGAGACAAAGAGCATCTGATCACACATCTTTAGACTTTGACGGGGGTGAAGGGGTATAAAATTGTTGCTCACTGCAAGTGGCAATAATTCTTTTGAGTAACAAATATATTAAGTCCAATGATGTGTGTGTGTGCTTTTTACCAACTTGCTCTAAATGTTTTGATAAAAAGCCTTATCTCGTTATTCTTTACCTACTTAAAGTCTAAAGAGTTTCAGAAGGGAATAGAAGGAGTATTAAAGGATATTGCCGAGAAGTATATGCCATGGCCTGAGAATATGAGCTGCTTTCTGCAGGGGATGCCAAGACAACGGGGCTATAGATAGATCTGCTGCTGGTAAAAGTGTCCCCATTCATCGTATCATTGCTATTTAAGGCATTTTCCCACGGGGATTCTTATTGCAAAAAGTGAACATATTCGAACTAGAGTATAACTCTTCAGTGATCATACCGTAGGATTTGAAGATATCTCCTTTTATAAAGTTGAATAGAATATCCTGAGGGGACAAGGTATTCTTAGGAAGACCTTATGGCCACTACAGTAGAAAAATAAGAAGATAGAAATGAAAATATGTTAGTTTATCAGCTTCAGGACATAAAGCTGTCTTCTGCCATGTTATTTATTTCTAAGAGGATTTTAAGTAGCAAAAATAGACATTCAAGAATCATATGCTGATTACATAATATGCTAATTGAGGCTTACAAACTTGGGTTCACTTAATCAGAGCACTTTGATTATATTGGGTGTATAACTGTATTCATCCATGCGTTTAGTAAGCATCAACCTTATTTAAGATAATGAAGTATAGTGGAAAGTTCACAAGTGCTGTGTGTTGGTTGGATGACTTTAAGTTTCTCGTGCTTTTAGAACTTTAGTTTTCTCATTTGTTTAAAAGAAAAGGAAAAATACAGGATTATAAAATATATGTAAAATTACTTAAAACAGCCTTTGAATGAGTGTAAGCCTTCAATTAGTATTACTCTCCCTTCCTCTTTTTTCAGTACCTGAGATTGCATTGAATGTTCACCAAGTTTTATTAGCGAGTAGCAAAGCTGATTTTTACTCTTTCTCTGCATGTGGCCCCCTCTTTGGTGGTCCTTCTTGTTTTCACAGTACCCTCTGGTTTTCACAGAGATCAAATATAGCTTGTTATGTGGTGAGTTATACAACAACCAAGTGAAGTGGCTTTCTTAAAAATTTACATGGGCAAGTTAGATACTTGCCTGTTTGCCTAAAGGAAGAAATGCCCAAGACTTGCCTTTCTCAAAACACTCCCAAAGAATATTCCATGGGACATTCTATTAAACTCAGTGCTAATTCCTTGTGGCCTTCCCACCCCTAGCTAGCAGTATATTTTCTGTTAAACACATTAAAATGTTATTTCTAAAACACCAAGTTTACTAATGGTTTCAGTGAAGTATACTGTTGTCCCCTTGCCACCATTACTATTATGATGGTGCATTGATAATTTTACTGTTTCATATATTGTCTTCTTTTCATTTATTTAAAATTTTCTTCTTAATTTGTCTTCTTAGTGATCTGCTTGCTTGGTCTCCTCAATTTTTTCCCTCAACAGCAAGAGGTTTGTCATATAATACATCACTTCATCTTGTGCATCTAGTGAATGCTTGTTTTCCTATTAAAATTTTATGTGTAATGAATTCTGTTTTCAGAGTGACAAGTTTCCTCCCTCCTCTGTGCCTTCAGTACACTCAGTTCACGTTGCTGTCACAGTGCAGACCTCTTTACGTGGTAGTTATCTGTTTATGTGTCTGTCATACCCAGTGGGCTGTGAGTTCCTCGAGTCCAGGGACTACATCTTATATCCTGTTCATCTTTACATCCCTCTTACATGACAGCACCTGGCACATGGTTGGCATTTAGTAAATCCCGAATGAATTTATTCTATGGGGATTTGTTCTGACTTTGTGCATTGATCAAAAATTTAAAAATTTGTTTGGGGCTCCAATTTAATGTTTGGGGTTCTACTTGTCTTGTTTGGGGCTTAGTTTGTCATGTATACAACTGTAGTTGGAGTGTGTGGTTGCATCCTTTCTTATCACTGATTTTCTTAATCCTCTTTAATACGCTTCCCTATTTGAATAGCTTCTGGATTAGCATGAGGATTATATATTTTCACTAATTGGTAAAGGTATTAAAAGAAGAGCCCTTTGGGACTGCTTGATCTACCCACTTCTACCCTAGCTTCTAGAGACTCCCATTCCAGGCGTCTTATTTCTGTATCTGCTTCATCCAGCTGTGTCTAAATTCTGTTCAGTCATCACATTACTGGTATATGAGTGTCAGTTGTGGACCCAGGTTAGGAAGGTAGTTAAGGCACACAGTCTGAGGGAGATAGGGTAATACCATAACTGCAATAGACAGATATAACGGCTGTCCCAGGAGCACAGAGGAGGAACCCCTCACACAGACCTGTAGGGAGAGGGAAGGCCTGGGGTCAGGAAAGCCTCCAGGGAGGAGTGGTTTTTGAGGCGAGACCTAAGAAATACATGTAGGTTAGCAGGCAAAGGTGAGACAGCGCTTTTCTGTCAGAGAAGAGGTAAGAACAAAGGTAAAGGGCTGAAGAGCAGTATGCTCTGCGTATGGGGGTGCGTGAGACTTCTTGGAGTCAGGGAATGTAGAGTGATGATGCCTGGGCACCCAGCTGGCATCAGGGCTCAGCTCAGCAGCCTCGAAGGCCATGCTGTTAGATGCCCAGACTTTATACTGTTAGTTGGAGGAAGCAGCTTCTGTATCAACACTCCCTACTTGTGTTCTGGCCAAGATTCCTATAGTAGAGTGGTTAAGGGCATGGAGTTTGGAGTCAAACTTGTTGGGTTTGAGTCCTGGCTCTGCCACTTAAACTGATCCCAGTTTCCTCATCACTAATACAGATTTAATAGTGGTACCTTCACCACTAAAATTATTACAGAGATCAAATGAGTTCGTATTCTATGATGCATAGAACGGCAGCTGGCACTTCGTGTCATTGCTTGTTCAACTAAAATGTGTTGCTGTGGTTAAGTAGATAATCGCAGTCTGGTAAGTCTCTGCTAGCACCTTGCAGAATGCAAACTTTCTCTTCAAAATCAGTTTATTTTTGAAATTAAGTTTGTTATGTGGCCTGCCTTTGTGATTGATTGATTGATTGATTGATGAAAAGCTTTTGAAAACACAAAGCGGCTTTATTTGCTCATCCTCTCTCCCTTCTAAACTGAAGGGATATGGATTTTCTTAGAAATTGTAAGGCTTCAGGATGCAGGGGGTATTAGAAGTGAGGAACGAGGCTGGAAGCTGCTGGTGATGGTGTTAAGTCTTTCCATCTGCTACACAGGAAGGATTGAAAAGAGGAGTCCAGGAGACATTTGCTTCCCGAGGTTCTTGAGCCAGTAATTTAATCCAGGCTAACACAGAACAGGTTTTTAGTTGCTGGTACTTAGATTCTGGAAATCATGATCCTAGGCCTTCACTGCTCCACAGCATGTTATCACATACAGAGATTTTGAAATGAATTCATCTACTGTTATTTCAAGGTATCCACTCTCTAAAAAATTTACTTGGCTTTCAGAGCCCCTAGTTAGTTGGAAAATATTCCAGAAATGCTAGCTTCCAGGGCCCTCAAGGAGTTGCCAGTCTTTTCCATTTGAAGATCCTGGAATCCTTATACTGCCCACACTTGGCATCTAATCATTTCAAATTTCCCTGAAACTGCATTTTGTTACCAGCTGATTACATAGACTCCGATATTGATGGCATTTAAAACCTTTTGTTTTTATTTTTGTTTTAGGAGATTGATTTTTAAAAACTATGTCAATTAGGATTGTTTTGGCAAGTAAATTGTTTGAAGATAGTCTTTTTTATGCATTTTTATAAATATTGGAAAGCTTAGTGAATCACATTTTTTGTTATCAAAATTGGAAACATTTGATAGGATCCAATATGAAACTAAACAGGGAAGGCCATCAGTCACTTCTTAAAATTATTTCTTATAAAACCATTGCTCTTGAATTCTTGATTTCTCTGTTTTCTATGTTTCCTTTCCCTTTAGGATGGGTCTGTTCTGTAATTAGTGAAGGTACATGTCTGTCTTTAGGCAACAGCCTAATCTCTATGGCCATATGTGCAAAAGCAATATAATTACAATCCAGTAATAATTGGACCATGTGACTGTTTTTGTTTTAATTACTTGAAATCATCTTATCTTTCCATTCCTTAAAGCATGTTAATGGGTGAATCCTTGGGTACCATGTTTATGTCATTTCTATGGAATTAAATACATGCACATTTACATAAACTTAGTAAAAAATTCTGTTTCTCTTTATAATATTCTGGATAGATTTTTTTCTCTGTCTCAAGCATCAGTTTAGACCTGAAGAAATAAAATATTATTTAAAAAATGATTCTTTACATTGTGCTTAATTTATAGAACACAGATTGGATTATAGATCTTTCTGGCTGAGGAGGTATCACTCTGGGTTGACATAATAGGTTGTTAGAAATTTTCAGATTTACTTCTTAATGAATTAGGAATTTCCATACCCTTATGCAAATTCTGGTTAAATAGTTTGGTAGGAAATTTAGTGATGGGTACCCATTTTCACTAAACACAAGTACTTGGCAGACTGTATGTAGAAACTGGCATTTGTCTGTGTTCAGATTTTAACTTTTGTCTCCCTATTTTTTCAGTTGTTTTTATTTCAGTTGCTGCGAGGGCTGTCTTACATCCACCAGCGTTATATTTTGCACAGAGACCTGAAACCACAGAACCTTCTGATCAGTGACACGGGGGAGTTAAAGCTGGCAGATTTCGGTAGGAAAGCAGTTAATTACCAGTCTATTTTGTCACACTGTGAGAATGCCAGGCAGATGGTGGCACTGCATTTGTTTAGGTGCACTTCTTCTATCATTCCAGATCCTGGTAACATTTTTTCAGGAGTGAAAAAAAAATTTTTTTTATGATCAACATCATGCTTGGTAGATTTTTTAAAAATCCACATTGCTTGTTAAAGCCTTAAATAATCATAAGCACAAATCAGATCTCATATATTTCCAAAGGAAAAGTCAGTAAAATTTTGAATATAAAATACATTGAAAGAAATCTGTTTTTTCCATTTTCTATTATGAAAATGTCAAGCACATTAAAAAGTAGAAGGATATGATAAGGAGCCCCATTACCCACCACCCGGCTTCAACAACTACCAATATATTGTCAAACTTGAAGAAACCTGGATTTAAACCTTGGGACGCTTTCAGAGCATCACAAAATATATTCAGTAGTGTATGTTGTCCTGAGATTTTAATAATTTAAAAATCTAGGGGCAGTGTTAACCTTTCTGAAAGTGACTGTTGTTTCAGAAATTCTCAATAACTTTATAAAAGTAGACACTGATGCTGATTTAAAAGTTGTGGTCCTGGCCTGGATCCATTACAAGTCATCCCTTCCTTAAAGGTTTTAAGGTTGGCCTCTTCCAGCTTAGAAGCTTTCATCCCACACTGACTTAAGCACCCAAAGAGGAGCAGAACTGTTGTGTTGTCCTTGCGGGCTCCCCTCACTTCATCATGTCTGATGTGTCTGCACTGCCCTGACTCTCTGTCACACCAGAGTGTGCCAAGTCAATTCCCAGCACCAGAAATGCTGATGGCAGCATGATGTGTTGACATTGCATTGCCTCAATTATTTTTGAATACATATTCTGATTAGAAATTTGTTCCATTAAGAATGGAATGGAAATATTACCCTTGGGACACAAAGACGCCTGAGGTTGAGATATGGGCTTTTACTGAAATATGATTATCTTTTCCCACCCCACCCCCTGAGAAATAAAAGAGAGCAGGAAATGTTTATTTCTTATTTCAAGGTTAGTAGACTGTTCAGTACCTTTGGAATGACTCTACTCTTGGGTTTTGTATATTCTTTTCTTCTAAAATTGAAATGAAACAAAAGTTAGCATGATTGGTGACATATTGCAAAATTCTAGTTGTTCTCATCTTATTTGTGTGTGTGTATATGTTGTTTGCTGTCAGGTTTTAGCGTCAGAATAATACTAGGTGGCTAGATGTAAAGTTTTTCTATTACAGTGTAGAAAATAATGGGAGAGTAGGTGGGTGGAGGAGAGAAGATTTGCAGTTCCTCAAATTCAAGGCTGTTGGGTTTGCTGGGAACATATTTTGTAGTTTGTCGGTATTACTATTAAATTAGTAAGAATTTATAATGATTTTTTCTAGTATGTTAATATACTATAAGGTATATGTTGGAATAAATTATTGTATTGAACATTTAATTTTGCTGAACATGGTTTTCTTGTATATTTATAGAATACATTTTTACAAAGTTTATTTTGTCTGTATAACCAAGGAAATAATAGAATTATATCTAAGTGCTTACTGGGGGATTATTTTTTAGTTTTACGATGACGTTTTTATTATAATAGGTAAGTTCACCATAAAAGATTCTTATGGATCTTTAAAACTGACATTTTGCAATAGCTTCAGAGATAAATTCAAGTGTAATTTTAAACAACTTAGAAAGATTTTTTTAGAAAATTAGAAAATTTAGAAAGTTTGACCAACTCAGAGATAACAAATGTTAACATTTTTGTTGTATATTTTCCCAGTGTCTTTCTCCTCCTTCTCTCTCTCTTTTCTTGCTTCTTCCACCAATTATATAATCCTGAAAAAAAAAAAACCATTGTTTTGTAAGCAGTTTTCACATAAGAATATTTCATGGACATTTTCTCATGTTATTCAATATGAAAAAATCATTTGTAACAGCATAGATTTTTCCTTTAATGGCCAAGACCTAGTCTTTTTATTCAGTCCCTCAACAGTGAACATTTTGGTTCTTTCTAATTGTTCATGATTATGCACAGTCCTGTATTGAATGTTCCATATATGCTGCAATTACAGCGTTGCGTGTTTTAAAGCATTTGATTCTTTGGACCAGACTGCTCTGCACAAAGGTTGTACCTCAGTGTCATAGACTGAATCTTCTTGCCTGGAACACAGACTTGGCATGCATCCTGTGCACGAAGTGTAATGAGGGAGACTCATTCACCAACTGACAATTTCTCCCAATTGTGCATCATTTTTGTCTTTTAATTTAAGACATGCGATTAACTGTGATTTACTGCGGTCGGGCACGTGTTTGTGTCTGAGATGACGGAAACACAGTCTGAGATGGAGGAGCTAGACAGTCAAAATGGGATGGTTCCAGGCAGCAGAACAATTAGAAACACTAGGTCTTAATTCAGAGTTTGATGTGTAAAGAGCTTTAGCAGCAGTTCCTTTGTCCTACCTATATCTCTTATGTGAAAAATATCATAAAATTTTGATTAAAAGATACAAATGAAATCTGTATGAGCATAATTCCTGTATCATAAATGCTACTGTTTTTATTAGAGGAAATATATGGGGAGAGGGAGAAGCACTAAAACTTATTGAGTTTATTCTGTGTGCCAGACGCTTAGAAATTCTTGTTTCATTGTCTCTTAAACCTAGTAACGTATAGTAACCTATACTTCTGAGAGAGACATGAGATTCAGAGAGGGTTAGAAATTCTCACAGGCTTGATTATATGACGGTAGCTGCTCACAAAACTGGAATTCAGATGCTTGATCCACATCCTTCAATTTCAGGTGGCCCAGGATCTTTATATTTATATACATAGATATTTTACCTTACAGACCTGCCTAATCTTCCAGTAAATTATTGTTCATTATATATATTTATATATTAATAGTAACAGGAAATTATTAACCATTCTATGTATTTTATACATACGACAAATATGACACTCGTGCTACGAAAATAGATTGCACTAATACCAAAAAAATGCATCACATAATTTAAAGAACATTTTGTCATTTGACTAATTCAGTAGTAATGAGTGATTTCAGCTTTAGTCCTTTGGAGATTTTACCTGCTGGACAAGGTAAACCAGATGATAATGTATCCGTAGACCCATTCGTGTTTAAACGGAACGTAGTTCTGAATTCCAGGTGGTCAAAATGCTGTACTATTTTTTTTCCTTGTAAACAAAATCATATTTAAGCACTTACCTGAGACTTGTTTTCTATATGCATTTAAAAATAAGTAAATTACACATGATTTAGAATCACTATGGCTTTCCTAATGCAGAAGTTTGTCCCACCTGTGTATAATAAGATAATAAAATTGTGTAGCGTTCAGACTCATTTCTAAAAAAGGGTTTGTATTTACATTATTTTTGGGAGAAACTATTTCAAATCCCTTACCCAGCCTATGTCTTCACTACCTTGCTCCTCCTTGCCTACTGTAGTACAACCAAACGCCAAACGCGTTCCCACATCAGAGCCTCTTACTTAGCCTTTCCCTTTGCCGGGAATACTGTTCCTCCTGCTTTTCACGTGGCTGCCTCTTTCTCATCACACAGATCATAAATCATATGTTACCTGTTCAAAAAGGCCACCTTTCCAAAAATAGAATTTTACCACTATGATCACCCAGTTCAACTTCTTCAGTAGCACTTATGGTGTGCTGAAATTATTTTGTCATTTGTTTATCAGTTAATTTTTTGCTTCTGCTACTTGATTGTAAATTCCATGAGGGCAGGGACATGGCCTGTCTTGCTCACTCTTATATTTATTTATTTATTTATTTATTTGGCTGTGCTGGGTCTTAGTTGTGGCATGCGGGATCTTCATTGCAGCGTGCGGGATCTTTAGTTGCGGTATGCATGGGGGATCTATTTCCCTGACCAGGGATGGAACCCAGGCCCTCTGCATTGGGAGCGCAGAGTCTCAGCCACTGGGCCGCCAGGGAAGTCCTGTCTTGCTCACTGTTGTCTGTGCTATGTTTAGATCATAGGAGATGCTCAGTAAATATTGGTTGAATGAAGAAACAATATGCATAACAAAATCGAGTATTAGTGTAAAGACTAAGACCCACTAATTTACTAATTACTAGTGAATTTACTAATTTCTGCTTGATTCACTTCAGCAAACCAGCAGTTTACAAATTAATTTTCTCTTCATCAGTGCTGTCCTGGCTGGGCACAGTCAAGAGTGCAGATGGAATTAGATGACTTCAGATGGTGTTGGAGATTGCTTTGAGGCGCTTATACATTGGCTCTACATATCTGCTTGGTATTATATTTATAGCCTCAAGCTGCAGAAATAAATATCACTGAGTGAATGTAAACATGTAGAAAAGATGTATAAGATTTGAAGTTCCTACTCTGCAGACCTTAAATGATTGTCTGGTTGTACTATTGTTGAAATCAAAGTGTGTTGAGCCTTGAATTAGGAGACCTGGCTCTGTCTATAACTAGCTTATGACTTTCAGGAAGTCATTTATCCCCTCTGAGCTTACACTCCTCAACTAAAAAATAAGTGCATTGAACAGATACTTTCTAATATTCTTCTCAGAGTTGTTTTTTTATGTTGTACATTTCTGAAATTATTAACTTATTTTCTAATGATCAGATATTCACTGTTGGATAAAAATCAGTCAATTGAATCCATAATCAAGGCTATACCATCCCTTCCTATGGTCTAATTTTTTTATTCTGGCTTCTAGAAATTCAAGAAGATGAGAGCCACACTTTTATGATATGTGTTGAGATCACATTAAAAGAAAATTATCGTAGTGTGACAAGTAAATGCATAAATAAGCTCATCAGGAAGTTAATGTTCATTTGCAGCATGATAGTATGAAAACTTAAAGGTATTTTTCCATGTAAATGAGATGAAAACAAAATAGATGAGTCTGTAGAATTGCAGCTTTCTGCAGTTCTTGCAAGATGTTGATGATAGTGTCACCCACATTTTCCAGCCATTCTTCTGCTATTTTTAGGGGTCGGGGCCTTGCTACATGGAAAGACAGCTGGGTTAAATTTGCCCCTGAAAAAAAAAAGACAGTGCAAACTCTGTAATATAAGCATTTAAGGTCTTGGCTTATTTTACTGGCTTTCCTAATGTAGGAACCAAGTTAAACAGCTCTGTGGTTTTAATCAAGTAAAATTCCACAGGTCTCTTTCCCACCAGAGGTCTAAAATGTTACCTTCCTAATGTTGGTAGTTTCCTCCTCCAGGCTGTTCCTTGTCTTAATTTGAAAAAGGAAATTATTGTAAATCACATTTTAGATTAATTTGCAGAACATACCAGAGATGTAGTAACTCTGCAGAGGCCATAGTGAGAGCAGGGTTTGTTTGTAATGTGTCTCTCGGAATTCATGTAGGGAATGGTAGAAAACAGAAAGAAATCAACTGCTTTCAGATGCAGAGTAGAGTCTGTCTGTGTGATAAATATAAAGTCTCTGAATAAAAGCCTGTTAGTCCCCAAATTACAAACCTTTAACTATTTTTTATCGTTAGCCTATAAAATTCACCATTGAAGCTATAGTTACAAATTCAAGGATAGATATAACTAACCATGCTTTGACCGGTAGGATTCAATTTTACTGTATCTTTGGTTTAGAATATAATTTCTATTAGCAAAAATATCTTTATTGTCTAATGTGAGGTATCAATCTACTTTTAGAAAGGTCCTTTGAATTTTAACATAAGCAGTTTTAATGGAAAGTTTAGGCAGTTGCTTTCGTGAAGGTCTGAAAACTAAAGAATATTTTTATAATAATTTGTGCTACAATATGAACCAAAGAAAGGACTGTTTTTCTACCTAATTTTTCTGGGCTTCATTAAAACTCCAAATCAAAATGTACATGTCTTAAAATGTATCAAATACATTATCAACATTCCATGTTAGAAATAATTTGATTAACATGTGAATTAAAGTTAATCCCTATGACTCATTATTTTAAAGATGTGGTAACCCTTTTGAAAAGGAGTGTTGATATTTCAAATTGTCTTCTCTAGGATCATGAAATATCACTTAGCGTCATTATTTAAATCTTGTTTAATATCCCCACTCATCCATTCAGAAGTTTTCTTGGATTCAAAAGGGATGTTGATGACATTTCATTATATTGTTTTTTCTGTTTTGTGTTATCATAATGTAACTTTTCCCAGGTATATTAACATACCTGGTTTTTTTCTCCTTTTAAATGGACTTTATTTTTTTAAATTTATTTTATTGAAGTATAGTTGATTTACAATGTTGTGTTAATTTCTACTGTACACAAAGTGATTCAGTTATACATATATATACATTCTTTTTCATATGCTTTTCCATTATGGTTTAAAAGAGGATATTGAATATAGTTCCCTGTGCTTTACAGCAGGACCTTGTTTATCCATTCTATATATAATAGTTTGGATCTGCTAATCCCAAACTCCCAAACCATCTATCCCCCAACCCCTCTTCCTTGGCAACCAAAAGTCTGTTCTCTATGTCTGTGAGTCTGTTTTCATTTTGTAGATAAGTTCATTTGTGTCATATTTTAGATTTCACATGTAAGTGATATCATATGATATTTGTCTTTCTCTTTCTAATTTACTTCAATTAGTATAATAATCTCTAGTTGCATCCATGTTGCTGCAAATGGCATTATTTTATTCTTTTTATGGCTGAGTCGTATTCCATTGTATATATGTGACATATCTTCTTTATCCATTCCTCTGTCAGTGGACATTTAGGTTGTGTCCACGTCTTAGCTACAGTAAATAGTGCTACAATGAACATTGTGGTGCATGTATACTTTCTTTTTTTTTTTAAGATGTTTATTGGAGTATAATTGCTTTACAACGGTGTGTTAGTTTCTGCTTTATAACAGTGTGAATCAGCTATACATATCCATATATTCCCATATCTCCTCAGTCTTGCATCTCCCTCCCACCCTCCTGATCCCACCCCTCTAGATGGTCACAAAGCACCGAGCTGATCTCCCTGTGCTATGCGGCTGCTTCCCACTAGCTATCTATTTTACATTTGTAGTATGTATAAGTCCATGCCACTCTCTCACTTCATCCCAGTTTACCCTTCCCCCTCCCCGTGTCCTCAAGACCATTCTCTAGATCTGCGTCTTTATTCCTGTCCTGCCCCTAGGTTCTTTAGAACCATTCTTTTTCTTTTTTTTTTTTTGACTCCCTATATATGTTAGCATACGGTATTTGTTTTTCTCTTTCTGACTTCCTTCACTCTGTATGAGAGACTTTAGCTCAATCTACCTCACTACAAATAACTCAATTTCGTTTCTTTTAATTCCTGAGTAATATTCCATTGTATACATATGCCACATCTTCTTTATCCATTCATCTGTCGGTGAACACTTAGGTTGCTTCCATGCCCTTGCTATTGTACATAGAGCTGCAATGAACACTGTGGTACATGACTCTTTTCGAATTATGGTTTTCTCAGGGTATATGCCCAGTAGTGGGATTGCTGGGTCATATGGTAGTTCTATTTTTAGTTTTTTAAGGAACCTCCATACTGTTCTGCATAGTGGCTATATCAATTTACGTTCCCACCAACAGAGCAAGAGTTTTCCCTTTTCTCCACACTCTCTCCAGAATTTATTCTTTGTAGATTTTTTGATGATGGCCATTCTGACTGGTGTTAGGTGATACCTCATTGTAGGTTTTTTTTTTTTTTACATCTTTATTGGAGTATAATTGCTTAACAATGGTGTGTTACTTTCTGCTTTATAACAAAGTGAATCAGTTATACATATACATATGTTCCCATATCCCCTCCCTCTTGCGTCTCCCTCCCACTGTCCCTGTCCCACCCCTCCAGGCGGTCACAAACCACTGAGCTGATCTCCCGGTGGTATGCGGCTGCTTCCCACTAGCTATCTACCTTACGTTTGGTAGTGTATATGTGTCCATGCCTCTCTTGCGCTTTGTCCCAGCTTACTCTTCCCCCTCCCCATATCCTCAAGTCCATTCTCTAGTAGGTCTGTGTCTTTATTCCTGTCTTACCCCTAGGTTCTTCATGACATTTTTTTCTCCTTAAATTCCATATGTATGTGTTAGCATACAGTATTTGTCTTTCTCTTTCTGACTTACTTCACTCTGTATGACAGACTCTAGGTCTATCCACCTCATTACAAATAGCTCAATTTCATTTCTTTTTATGGCTGAGTAATATTCCATTGTATATATGTGCCACATCTTCTTTATCCATTCATCCGATGATGGACACTTAGGTTGTTTCCATCTCCGGGCTATTGTAAATAGGGCAACAATGAACATTTTGGTACATGACTCTTTTTGAATTATGGTTTTCTCAGGGTATATGCCCAGTAGTGGGATTGCTGGGTCATATGGAAGTTCTATTTGTAGTTTTTTAAGGAACCTCCATACTGTTCTCCATAGTGGCTGTACCTATTCACATTCCCACCAGCAGTGGAAGAGTGTTCCCTTTTTTCCACACCCTCTCCAGCACTTATTGTTTCTAGATTTTTTGATGATGGCCATTCTGACTGGTGTGAGATGATATCTCATTGTAGTTTTGATTTGCATTTCTCTAATGATTAATGATGTTGAGCATTCTTTCATGTGTTTGTTGGCAGTCTGTATATCTTCTGTGGAGAAATGTCTATTTAGGTCTTCTGCCCATTTTTGGATTGGGTTGTTTGTTTTTTTGTTATTGAGCTGCATGAGCTGCTTATAAATTTTGGAGATTAATCCTTTGTCAGTTGCTTCATTTGCAAATATTTTCTCCCATTCTGAGGGTTGTCTTTTGGTCTTGTTTATGGTTTCCTTTGCTGTGCAAAAGCTTTGAAGTTTCATTAGGTCCCATTTGTTTATTTTTGTTTTTATTTCCATTTCTCTAGGTGGTGGGTCAAAAAGGATCTTGCTGTGATTTATGTCATAGAGTGTTCTGCCTATGTTTTCCTCTAAGAGTTTTAGAGTGTGTGGCCTTACATTTAGGTCTCTAATCCATTTTGAGTTTATTTTTGTGTATGGTGTTAGGAAGTGTTCTAATATCATTCTTTTACATGTAGCTATCCAGTTTTCTCAGCACCACTTATTGAAGAGGCTGTCTTTTCTCCATTGTATATTCTTGCCTCCTTTATCAAAAATAAGGTGACCACAGGTGCGTGGGTTTATCTATGGGCTTTCTATCCTGTTCCATTGATCTATATTTCTGTTTTTGTGCCAGTACCATACTGTCTTGATTACTGTAGCTTTGTAGTATAGTCTGAAATCTGGGAGCCTGATTCTTCCAGCTCTGTTTCTCTTTCTCAAGATTGCTTTGCTATTTGGGGTCTTTTGTGTTTCCATACAAATTGTGCAGGTTTTTTCTCCTATTTCTGTGAAAAATACTATTGGTAGTTTGATAGGGATTGCATTTAATCTGTAGATCGCTTTGAGTAGTATAGTCATTTTCACAATGTTGATTCTTCCAATCCAAGAACATGGTGTATCTCTCCATCTGTTTGTATCATCTTTAATTTCTTTATCAGTGTCTTACAATTTTCTGCATACAGGTCTTTTGTCTCCTTAGGTAGGTTTATTCCCAGGTATTTTATTCTTTATGTTGCAATGGTAAATGGGAGTGTTTCCTTAATTTCTCTTTCATATTTTTCATCATTAGTGTATAGGAATGCAAGAGATTTCTATGCATTAATTTTGAATCCTGCTACTTTACCAGATTCATTGATTAGCTCTAATAGTTTTCTGGTAGTAGCCTCTTTAGGATTTTCTTTGTATAGTATCATGTCATCTGCAAACAGTGACAGCTTTACTTCTTTTCCCATTTGGATTCCTTTATTTCTTTTTCTTCTCTGATTGCTGTGGCTAAAACTTCCAAAACTATGTTGAATAATAGTGGTGAGAGTGGGCATCCTTGTCTTATTCCTGATCTTAGAGGAAACGGTTTCAGTTTTTCACCATTGAGAACAATGTTGGCTGTGGGTTTGTCATATGTGGCCTTTATTATGTTGAGGTAAGTTCCCTCTGTGCCTCCTTTCTGGAGGGTATTTATCATTAATGGGTGTTGAATTTTGTTGAAAGCTTTTTCTGCATCTATTGAGACGATTATATGTTTTTTCTCCTTCAGTTTGTTAATATGGTTTATCACATTGATTGATTTGCGTATATTGAAGAATCGTTGCATTCCTGGAATAAATCCCGCTTGATCATGGTGTATGATCCTTTTAATGTGCTGTTGGATTCTGTTTGCTAGTATTTTGTTGAGGATTTTTGCATCTATGTTCATCAGTGATATTGGCTTGTAGTTTTCTTTCTTTGTGACATCCTTGTCTGGTTTTGGTATCAAGGTGATGGTGGCCTCGTAGAATGAGTTTGGGAGTGTTCCTCCCTCTGCTATATTTTGGAAGAGTTTGAGAAGGATAGGTGTTAGCTCTTCTCTAAATGTTTGATAGAATTCACCTCTGAAGCCATCTAGTCCTGGGCTTTTGTTTGTTTGAAGACTTTTATCACAGTCTCAATTTCAGTGCTTGTGATTGGTCTGCTTATATTTTCTATTTCTTCCTGGTTCAGTGTCAGAAAGTTGTGCTTTTCTAAGAATTTGTCCATTTTTCCAGGTTGTCCATTATATTGGCATATAGTTGCTTGTAGTAATCTCATACGATCCTTTCTATTTCTGCAGTGTCGGTTGTTACTTCTCCTTTTTCATTTGTAATTCTGTTGATTTGAGTCTTCTCCCCTTTTTTCTTGATGAGCCTGGCTAATGGTTTATCAATTTTTTTTATCTTCTCAAACAACCAGCTTTTAGTTTTACTGATCATTGGTATTGTTTCCTTCATTTCTTTTTCATTTATTTCTGATGTGATCTTTATGATTTCTTTCCTTTTGCTAACTTTGGGGTTTTTTTGTTCTTCTTTCTCTAATTGCTTTAAGTGTAAGTTTAGGATGTTTATTTTAGATTTTTCTTGTTTATTGAGGTAGGCTTGTGTTGCTATAAACTTCCCTCTTAGATGGCTTTTGCTGCATCCCATAGGTTTTGGGTCATCGTGTTTTCATTGTCGTTTGTCTCTAGGAATTTTTTATTTCCTCTGATTTCTTCAGTGATCTCTTGGTTATTTAGTAGTGTATTGTTTAGCCTCCATGTAGTTGTATTTTTTACAGATTTTTTCCTGTAAATGATATGTAGTCTCACACCACTGTGGTCGGAAAAGACACTTGATGCAATTTCAATTTTCTTAAATTTAATGAAGCTTGATTTGTGACCCAAGATATGGTGTATCCTGGAGAAGGTTCCATGAACACTTGAGAAGAAAGTGTATTATGTTGTTTTTGCATGGAATGTCCTTTAAATATCATTTAAGTCCATCTTGTTTATTGTATCATTTAAAGCTTGTGTTTCCTTATTTATTTTCATTTTTGGGTGATCTGTCCATTGGTGAAGGTGGGGTGTTAAAAGTCCCCTACTATGCTTGTGTTACTGTTGATTTCCCCTTTTGTGGCTGTTAGCATCTGCCTTATGTATTGAGGTGCTCGTATGTTGGGTTCATAAATATTTACAATTGTTATATCTTCTTGAATTGATCCCTTGATCATTATGTAGTGTCCTTCTTTGTCTGTTGTAATATTCTTTGTTTTAAAGTCTGTTTTGTCTGACATGAGAATTGCTACTCCAGCTTTCTTTTGATTTCCATTTGCATGGAATATCTTTTTCCATCGTCTCACTTTCAGTCTGTATGTGTCCCTAGATCTGAAGTGGGTCTCTTGTAGACAGCATATATATGTGCCTTGTTTTTGTATCCATTCAGCCAGTCTATATCTTTGAAACATTTAATCCATTTACATTTAAGGTAACTATCAATATTTATGTTCCTATTACCATTTTCTTAATTGTTTCGGGCTTGTTATTGGTGGTCTTTTCCTTCTCTTGTGTTTCCTACCTGGAGAATTTCCTTTAGCATTTGTTGTAAAGCTGGTTAGGTGGTGCTGAATTTTGTTAGCTTTTGCTTGTCTGTAAAGGTTTTAATTTCTCCATCAAATGTGAATGAGATCCTTGCTGGGTAGAGTAATGTTGGTTGTATGTTTTTCCCTTTCATCACTTTAAATATGTGCTGCCACTTCCTTCTGCTTGCAGAGTTTCTGCCGAAAGATCAGCTGTTAACTTTATAGGGATTCCCTTGTATGTTATTTGTTGTTTTTCCCTTGCTGCTTATGATATCTTTTCTTTGTATTTAATTTTTGATAGTTTGATTAACATGTGTCTTGGCGTGTTTCTCCTTGGATTTATCCTGTATGGGACTCTCTGTGCTTCCTGGACTTGACTGACTATTTCCTTTCCCATATTAGGGAAGTTTTCAACTATAATCTCTTCAAATATTTTCTCAGTCCCTTTCTTTTTTCTTCTTCTTCTGGGACCCCTATAATTCGAATGTTGGTATGTTTAATGTTCTCCCAGAGATCTCTGAGACTGTCCTCAATTCTTTTCATTCTTTTTCCTTTATTCTGCTCTGCAGTAGTTATTTCCACTATTTTATCTTCCAGGTCACTTATCCATTCTTCTGCCTCAGTTATTCTGCTATTGATTCCTTCTAGAGAATTTTTAATTTAATTTATTGTGTTGGTCCTCATTGTCTGTTTGCTCTTTAGTTCTTCTAGGTTCTTGTTAAACGTGTCTTGTATCTTCTCCGTTCTATTTCCAAGAATATGGATCATCTTTACTATGATTACTCTGAATTCTTTTTCAGGTAGACTGCCTATTCCTTCTTCATTTGTTTGGTCAGGTGGGTTTTTACTTTGCTACTTCATCTGCTCTGTGTTCTCATTTTGCTTAACTTTGCTGGGGTCTCCTTTTCACAGGCTGCAGGTTCGTAGTTTCCGTTGTTTTTGGTGTCTTCCCCCAATGGCTAAGGTTGGTTCAGTGGGTTGTGTAGGCTTCCTGGTGGAGGGGACTGGTGCCTGTGTTCTGGTGGATGAGGCTGTATCTTTTCTTTCTGGTGAGCAGGACTGTGTCTGGTGGTGTGTTTTGGGGTGCCTGTGACCTTATTATGATTTTAGGAAGCCTCTCTGCTGTTGGGTGTGTTTGTGTTCCTCTCTTCCTAGTTGTTTGGCATAGGGTTTCCAGCTCTGTAGCTAGCTGGTCATTGAGCAGAGCTGGATCTTAGTGTTGAGATGGAGATCTCTGGGAGAGCTTTTGCCATTTGATATTACATGGATCTTGGAGGTCTCTGGTGGATCAGTGTCCTGAACTCGGATCTCTGACGTCAGAGGCACAGGCCTGACACCTAGCTGGAGTACCAAGACCCTGTCAGCTACACGGCTCAGAAGAAAATGGAGAAAAAAAGAAATAAAGAGAGAGAGAGAGAGAGAGAGAGAGAGAGAGAGAGAGAGGGAGGGAGGGAGAGAGAGAGAGAGAGAGAGAGGGAGGGAGGGAAGGAGGGAGGGAGAGAAAGGAGAAAGAAAGAATGAGAGAGAGAGAGAGAGAGAGAGAAAGAAAATAAAGGTATTTAAATAAAAATAAAAAATTAGTAATGATAAAGAAATTAAAAAGTGAGAAAAAAAGACGGTTGGAAATAACCCTAGGACAAACGGTAAAAGCAAAGCTATACAGACAGAATCACACAAAGAATCATACACATAGACGCTCACAAAAAGAGAAAAAGGAAAAATATATATCTATATAAAAAAAAGGAAGAGAGTAACTAAATCAATAAAGAAATCTACCAATGATAATAAACTCTAAATACTAAACGAAGATAAACCTAAAACCAGAAACAAATTAGTTGCAGAAAGCAAATCCCAAGTCTACAGTTGCTCCCAAGCTCCACCACCTCAATTTTGGGATGATTTGTTATGTATTCAGGTATTCCACAGATGCAGGGTACATCAAGTTGATTGTGGAGATTTAATCCGCTGCTCCTGAGGCTGCTGGGAGAAATATCCCTTTCTATTCTTTTGTTCACACAGCTCCTGGGGTTCAGCTTTGGATCTGGCCCCGCCTCTGCATGTAGGTCACCTGAGGGTGTCTGTTCCCCTCCCAGACAGGACAGGGTTAAAGTAGCAGCTGATTAGGGGGCTCTGGCTCACTCAGGCTAGGGGGAGGGAGGGGTACGGAATGCAGGGTGATCCTGCAGTGGCAGAAGCCAGCGTGTTTTTGCAGAAGCCAACGTGTTTTTGCAGCAGCCTGAAGCACGTGTTGTGTTCTCCTGGGGAAGTTGTCCCTGGATCACAGGACCCTGGCAGTGGCAGGCTGCACATGCTCCCGGGAGGGAAGGTGTGGATAGTGACTTGTGCTTTCACACAGGCTTCTTGCTGGCTGCAGCAGCAGCCTTAGCATTTCATGCTTGTCTCTGGTGTCTGCACTGATAGCCACGGCTTGCACCCATCTCCGGAGCTCGTTTAGGCAGTGCTCTGAATTCCACTCTCTTTGCGCATCCTGAAACAATGGTCTCTTGCCTCTTCGGCAGCTCCAGACTTTTTCCCAGACTCCCTCCCAGCTAGCTGTGGCGCACTAGCCCCCTTCAGGCAGTGTTCACGCAGCCAACCCCAGTCCCCTCCCTAGGATCTGACCTCCGAAGCCCGAGCCTCAGGTCCCAGCCCCATCCACCCCACCAGGTGGGCAGACATGCCTCTCAGGCTGGTGTGCTGGTCGGCAGTGATCCTCTGTGCTGGATCTCTCTGCTTTGCCCTCTGCACCCCTGTTGCTGTGCTCTCTTCCATGGCTCTGAAGCTTCACCCCCGCCCACCCCCCATCTCCGCCAATGAGGGGGCTTCCTAGTGTGTGGAAACTTTTCCTCTTTCACAGCTCACTCCCACTGGTACAGATCCCATCCCTATTCTTTTGTCTCAGTTTTTTCTTTTTCCTTTTACCCTACTCAGGTACGTGGGGAGTTTCTTGCCTTTTGGGAGGTCTGAGGTCTTCTGCCAGCGTTCAGTAGGTGTTCTATAGGAGTTGTTCCACATGTAGATATATTTCTGATGTATATGTGGAGAGGAAGGTGATCTCCACGTGTTGCTCCTCTGCCATCTTGAAGGTCTCCCCCTATCTTTTCCAGTTACAGTTTTCTCTGGATATATGCCCAGGTGTGGGATTGATGGATTTTATGGCAACTCTATTTTTAGTTTTTTGAGGAACCTGCATACTGTTTTCCACAGTGGCTGCAGCAAATTACATTCCCACCAACAGCATAGGAGGGCTCCCTTTTCTGCACACCCTCTCCAGCATTTGTTATTTGTAGAGTTTTTAATGATGGCCATTCTGACTGGTGTGAGGTGGTACGTCATTGTAGTTTTGATTTGCATTTCTCTAATAATTAGCAATGTTGAGCAACTTTTCAAGTGCCTGTTGACCATCTGTATGTCTTCTTTGGAGAAATGTCTGTTTAGTTCTTCTGCCCATTTTTCCATTAGGTTGTTTGTTTTTTTGTTGTTGAGTTGTATGAGCTGTTTGTATATTTTGGAAATTAACCCCTTGTCAGTCACATCATTTACAAATATTTTCTCCCAGTCTGTAGGTTGTCTTTTTGTTTTGTTTATGGTTTCCTTTACTGTACAAAAGCTTGTAAGTTTGAATAGGTCCCATTTCTTTATTTTTGCTTTTATTTCTATTGCCTTGGGTGACTGATGTAAGAAAACATTGGTGGATTTATGTCAGAGAATGTTTTGCCTATGATCTCCTCTAAGAGTTTTATGGTGTCATGTCTTATATTTAAGTATTTAAGCCTAAATGAACTTTATTTTTAAGAGCAGTTTTAGATTCACAGTAAAATTGAACAGAAAGTACAGAGGATTTCTATACATCCCCTGTACACCCACATGCATAGCCTCCTCCGTTATCAACATCCCCCACCAGAGTGGTACATTCATTACAATTGCTGAACCTGAATTAACACATCAGTATCACCCAAAGTTCATAGTTTACATTAGGGTTTACTCTTTTTAAAAAGTTTTTACTTTATTTTTTGGCCGCATTGGGTCTTTGTTGCTGCACGTGGGCTTTCTCTAGTTGTGGTGAGTGGGGGCTACTCTTCGTTGCGGTGCGCGGGCTTCTCATTGCGGTGGCTTCTCTTGTTGCAGAGCATGGGCCCTAGGTGCACAGGCTTCCGTAGTTGTGGCTCACGGGCTCTAGAGCGCAGGCTCAGTAGTTGTGGCGCACGGGCTTAGTTGCTCCGTGACATGTGTGATCCTTCCCAGACCAGGGCTCGAACCTGTGTCCCCTGCATTGGCAGGTGGATTCTTAACCACTGCACCACCAGGGAAGCCCAGGGTTCACTCTTGATGTTGTACATTCTATGGGTTTTGAAAGATTATAATGCCATGTAATGTATTTGCTGTTATTGTATCCTACAGAAGAGTTTCACTGCTCTAAAAATCTTCTAAAAAACTTAGCTATATGTTTTTTTCTTTTTTTTTAACATCTTTGTTGGAGTATAATTGCTTTACTGTGGTGTGTTAGTTTCTGCTTTATAACAAACTGAATCAGCTATACATATACAAATATCCCCATTTTTTTAAGTTGTAAATGGGGACAAGAAAGAAATATATGAACTGCAATTAATAAGCATATTCTACTCTATGTGTGAGAAATCTCTGTTCAGTCACCATAAAGCAGATTGAAGCAATGTGGTTAGAGGTTGATTGCTAAGAATGGCAGCTTCAAACTCCATGTAAATGAGAAAATGCAAAAGTGTTAGTTCATTTTTAGCCAAATCATGCATGTGAGGTAACGAGACATCTTAAAATGAAGAACAGACTGCTTCAAATAGGGCTGATCATCTCATTCTCTACTCTTGATGGAAACTTTCTGGACAAAAAGATTTCAATATGCAAAATATTTTTTGTTCTATACAATATGAGGGCAAACTTCTAGGCAGCAAATCAGATAAGTAATGCAGATATGAGTTGAAATACACCAATATATCCTTTAAAAATCTGCATATGGGATGACTGGAACCCTAAGTGCTGGCAGTGATGACCAGAGTGGAAGAATAAGTGATGTTGTCAAGAATAGCACTGGAATGAAACTTAGAATTATGTAACACTCACATGCTATTTAAGACAACTATGATTACACTTGAACATGAGTTTTCATAACTTTTAGGTAAGCGTAGAAGTGCTTAGAGTTCAGCAGTTCACTAATGTCCCTTATTTATGGATCTTCCTTCATCTTCTGCTCTTTACCTTCCAAGAAGCATTTTAAAATGCAGCCAAAACCAGACTCGACTGATACATACATCAATACTCCTGATTTACTCTAATATCATGGATGACAGTGAGTCATTGTAGTCTAAAGCACATGTTTTCTAAAAATTTTACTGGAAGCAAGAAAAACTTACTGGCTACTGTGGAAAATCCGAGATATACTGTAAATTCTGAAGGTTAGACATACTTGAAATATTTGTGATTTTGATTTTTTTCTTACTTTAATACTGTCAGTTCAATATTAGTTTGCTTTTCTCTTTTGTTCTCTAAGGTTTTTTTTTTAATGCCGTATGTGCTGGCTTACTACTTTTGAAATAGTGCATATTCATAGTAATATTTTAAAATATCAATATACAATTTACAACTACACACAGTGATACAAAGGAAAGAAGCCAGATATAAAAGAGTGTATGTTGTATGATTCTACTTAAATAAAGAACAAAAAGGGACAAAACTAATCAATACTGTTTAATATCAAGACAGGGATTCCCCTTGGGGGTGAGTTAGTGACTGGAAGTCAGGGAGGGCTGGACAAAAGGTGAGTTTCCTGGGGAGGTCATGAATATGTTCTTTAATAATAATTTTTAAAAGAACATTCAGTAAAAGGCATATATATTTGGAAAAAAAATTTCCTTCTCACCTTGAATGGTTTCTTCCGTTGCAATAGATAAACATAGGAAGCTAAGACTTTTTTCATTTTAATGAAAAAAGAAAGTACTAGAAAATTTAAAAATAAGATACAGTTGATAACTAATGATCTGTACTGCTTAGGAAATTTAGATACATGTCTAAAAAAATCTATGTTTATTTTATCACATACTATAAAATAACCTTGGTGTGCATAATCAAGCTTACAGATCTAAAATATAACTTTTTGCAGAAATTCAAACTTTAAAAATGGAGCATCACTCTAAATATCTGTCAAGTTATTTGACATTCTGATTTTTAATCTGGAAAGATACTGATATCAAAGGCAGATTGAAGTGTTTTTTCCAGTTTTGGAGTAGAGTTGTCAGCTAAAGAAATCTATTGTGTGAAACAACGACCAGCCCATCCTATATGTGGAAAGTGTGCTTAGAACCAGCCTGGAAGTCACAGATTGGAGAGCAGAGGGTGAAAGGGGTCAATGAATTGGCTCAATTAAGTGCCCCCATCAAGAGAATGGGACGATTCTTTTGTACTATAAAGAGAGGTACATGAAAAGTTGGAAGATTTCAGGATAATATATTTATGATGGTTTCTGAAAAGTTAGCAGTAAGCTCTCAACCTACTTAAAATAAATTGGGAGCATCTAATGAGAATCACTAATATTAAGATTACAAGAACAACACAAAATAAATATGATATGCAAGGATTTTGCTCCAAGAATTGGAAGCAGAGTATGATATTATTGTTGAAGTCATTATCTAGCTGTTGATAGAGTCATATCATTGGGAAAGTTTTGTTCTTATTGTTTTTCAGAATAAAGGTAACAACTCTGAGGGGAAAGTTGAAATAAATCTGTTATAGTTGTATAAAAGAAAAGGAAAACCTGTCATTCACAGTTTTAGAATGTTTTATTTTAGATTTTCTCTGGATTTTGAAGGAACCTCACATTATCTAGTCCAAACCCCTCATTTAAAAAATGTATATACTTTGGCCCAGAGATGGAAAATTTAGTGAACATTGTGCCTGTTACTTAGTGTTGTGTTTAATTATTATTAATATTATCACTGGTGTCTCTACAGCCCTAGTGTAGTTCCAACAGACTATTGATAACTTAACACATGCATGGGTGGTCTTAGTTGCCCAAACATGTGAGAAGGTAGAAGTGCTAAACAAATGTCCAGGTCAAAGTAGCCTCTGCTGGCCTGGTGACCTGTGTCAGCTGAACAGTGAGATCACTCAGTCCTAAACACTGGAACTAGAACACGTGTCTTGAGGAAACTGCAAGAAACAACACAAAGAATGTTTCTCACAGTAGACCTGTAGGAAGCCTTGTTGGAAACACAAATTGGAATAAAGCCTTGGTAATTTATGAATTAGAAGGAACCACCCTCTTTCATTACATTCCTGGGATAAATTAAAGCATTGAGAAGCCCTGGGGGCAAATGAAGGCTGAATTGGTTTTAACAATGTTCCCCTTAACAATGCAGCAGTGCTGGGTAGTGGCCGAAAAATACACTTGATGCCTCCCAGTGGGAGGAATCTTCTGTTCAAATCTTACCTTTTCCAAAGGTTGGAAAGAAACAGTACACAACTGCAGGGCAGGTGGGGCTGTAACAGAAGTAGTAAGTAAAACACTAAGTCTGAAAGAGAAAACTTTTTATATGGAAACAGATACAACCACATGAAAAAACAAAATAAAGTAAAATATCCCAGAATGGTTAGAGTGCAGATTCTGGAGTCAGGTGCCTGAGTTTGAATCCTGTCTCTGCTGTTTACAAATTGTGAGTTACTGAAATTCTCTGTCTTAATTTATCTGTTTGAAAATGAGGATGATGATGGTAATACTGGGCACCTCACAAAATTATAAGAAGAATTAATTAAATAAGTTAATACTTACAAATTATTTAAGGACAGTGTCTGGCTTATAGACAGTCCATATAAATGTTATGTTTATTTTTAACCTTTAGAGTTTAGGGGGTTTTTTTAATTAAAAAAATTTTTTAAGCTTTTAGTTTGTTTTTCCTCTGTATATATTTTTTAAAATACAATTTTTAAAGGTTACACTCCATGTACAGTTATTACAAAATATTTGCTATATTCCCCATGTGATACAATACGTCTTTGTAGCCTGTCTTACATCCAATAGTTTGTATCTCCAACTCTCCTTCCCACCACCCACTGGTAACCACTAGTTGATTCTCTATACCTATGAGTCTGTTTTTTTGTTTTATTCACTAGTTTGCTGTAGTTTTTAGATTTCACATATCATGCATAAGTGATATCATATAGCATTTGTCTTTCTCTGTCTGACTTAATTCACTTAGCATAATACCCTCTGAGTCCATACATGTTGCTGCACAGGGAAAAATTTCGTTCTTTTTTTATGGCTGAGTAATGTTCCATTGTATACATATACCATAGCTTCTTTATCCATTCATCTGCTGATGGACACTTAGGTTGGGTTTAGGGTTTAAGTGTTCGAAATTTATTTATTTTTAATGTGATTTTTTTCCCTAAAATGTATAAGATGCTTTCTTGAACAAGGTTATAATATGGGCTGTTATTCAATAGTCCATTCAACAAGTTTTTACTGAGTGCCTACTGTATACCCAGAGCTGTGCTCATGGCTGAGTATACAGTGGTAAATCAAGGCAACATGGTTCTTACAATCCCACTCTAAGCTTTCCTTACCGTTTTGCAGTCAGCATTTTGAATGTCAATTATTGCATTGTACAGAGATACCCTGGGGGCTAGTAATCTTTTTTAAAGGATCTGATTTTTAAATCAGTCTCATATATTTTATGGATATTATCATTTGTGTATTTTATTTATTTATTTATTTTAAGGTTTTTTTTGGGGGGGCTGCGTTGGGTCTTTGTTGCTATACATGGGCTTTCTCTAGTTGTGGCAAGCGGGGGCTACCCTTCGTTGCAGTGTGCAGGCTTCTCATTGCAGTGGCTTCTCTTGTTGTGGAGCACAGGCTCTAGGCATGCGGGCTTCAGTAGTTGTGGCACACAGGCTCAGTAGTTGTGACACACGGGCTTAGTTGCTCCAAGGCATATGGAATCTTCCCAGACCAGGGCTCTAATCCGTGTCCCCTGCATTGGCAGGTGGATTCTTAACCACTGTGCCACTAGGGAAGCCCCTCATTTGTCTATTTTAAAGTGTAATTACTGGGCAAGGTAAGTTTCTTTTTTTTTTAACATCTTTACTGGAGTATAATTGCTTTACAATGGTATGTTAGTTTCTGCTGTATAATAAAGTGAATCAGCTATACACATACATATAGCCCCATATCTCCTCCCTCTTGCGTCTCCCTCCCACCCTCCCTATCCCACCCCTCTAGGTGGTCACAAAACACTGAGGTGATCTCCCTGTGCTATGTGGCTGCTTCCCACTAGCTATCTGTTTTACACTAGGTAGTGTATATATGTCCATGCCACTCTCTGACTTCATTCCAGCTTACCCTTCTCCCTCCCCGTGTCCTCAAGTCCATTCTCTACGTCTTTGTCTTTATTCCTGTCCTGCAGCTACGTTCTTCAGAACCATTTTTTTTTCAGATTCCATATATATGTGTTAGCATATGGTATTTGTTTTTCTCTTTCTGACTTACTTCACTCTGTATGACGGTCTCTAGGTCCATCCACCTCACTACAAATAACTCAATTTCGTTTCTTCTTATGGCTAAGTAGTATTCCATTGTATATATGTGCTACATCTTCTTTATCCATTCATCTGTCGATGGACACTACGTTGCTTCCAAGTCCTGGCTATTGTAAATAGTGCTGCAGTGAACATTGTGGTACATGACTCTTTTTGAATTATGGTTTTCTCAGGCTATATGCCCAGTAGTGGGATTGCTGGATCATATGGTAGTTCTATTTTTAGTTTTTTAAGGGACCTCCATATTGTTCTCCATAGTGGCTGTATCAATTTACATTCCCACCAACAGTGCAAGAGGGTTCCCTTTTCTTCACACTCTCTCCAGCATTTATTGTTTGTAGATTTTTTGATGATGCCCATTCTAACTGGTGTGAGGTGATACCTCACTGTAGTTTTGATTTGCATTTCTCTAATGGTTAGTGATGTTGAGCATCCTTTCATGTGTTTGTTGGCAATCTGTATATCTGCTTCGGAGGAACGTCTATTTAGGTCTTCTGCCCATTTTTGGATTGGGTTGTTTGTTTTTTTGATATTGAGCTGCATGATCGGCTAAGGTAAGATTTTAAAAATAATTATTTACAAATTAATGTTAAAAACTTCCTGTTGTTTGTAGTTCAGATTTAAAAATATCTCTATCACAGTGCCATTATGTTTAGCTTCCATGGTAAAGGGACTAAGAATAATTTAATAAAAGGGAATCATTCTTGTGATAAAAAAATTTTATGATAGATTTGTAGCACTAGTGTCATTCTTTGAGAATAAAATTATACTTCATGTTAATTCCTTTAAGAGGTAGAACAGTTGGTTAACCAACCAAAAATTCACTGGTGTTATACATTTTCTCTTCATAAACAACATCTTAATGCTTCTGTCAAATATATCATTAGGAGAGACCTGTGAGATGAGAAAATTTTATGAACCACAAGAAAAATCAGTCCTAATGAAAAATACAATTACACCTTAGCATACAGTTTAGTAAAGAAATGAGTAAACCCTTGAAATTGCTAGAATGAAGACTACTTCTGTCCAGTGTCAATGTTGGTAGTCTCTTAGGAGATGATCTTTCTGCAGGAATTCCTTTTACATTGTTAGGTAATGTAGAAATCTAAAAGAAAAATGGCATTTTGATCTATTAAGGGTCTTTAGAGGTTTTCTGCTCTGTAAAACAGTGAAATTAGTTGATAAGAAAACTGTGTGGGACCATTATAATTTGTCTTCTAAGACTTTTGTGACAGTTTTTTTGAAAATTAGCCTTGATGTCAAAGTTCATTTGATCAGTCTTTTAAATCTCAAGAGGAAATATAGACAACTAGAAATATGCATAAATTAAGGAATATACTTGTAATCGTCAAAAAGGAGTATGTGTAGATTGTCAAAATGAATGATTTATGATAATGGTAGATTGCAGATTCCTTAGCAAATTCATAAATCAGTTGCATTGTAGCATGTATCCTTCATTCCAATAAAAATGTCAATACCTTACATTTTGTCAGCCTTGGCCATGACAGCAAACTCAGTCACTTCTTAAATTTTAAGAATTGGTTGTTGTAACTTCTTTGTGAGTGACATGTCTGTGGTCTGCTTTGGATATGGGCATTTGTGCTGTGCAGTGTTGAAGCAGAGGATGATTATTTTGCCTATTATAAGATGTAGAAGTCATTGCAGACTCCAGTGTCTGAAAGCATTCTTATTTTTGAATAGTAAATTCAACAATTTGAAGCATTCTAGTGGTTGAATCATTGAAACATTTTATCTGAAGCACTTGACATTAGATTGCTCTTAGGAAATGAAATCGATTCAAACATCTGTTATTTCTAATAATAATAATAGCAGCGCTTTATAGTTCATGAAGTGATTTCATAACTCTTATTTTATTCTTATAACCCTGTGAAGTAGACGGTACAAGTCTCTTTACCCCCTTTTCAATATGATAATATTGATTTGTGCTTGTAATATTAACTCAGCTTGGGTATCAGAATGACTGACATTGTAACAGTGGCATTTCTGTTGAGTCTGTAGGCTTGAAAATAATTTGTCTTGAAATCATCTTGTAAGATCATATGACTTTTTATATCTTTTAAATGACAAAGTGAAGAGTGTTCAAGTTGTTCTGACTGTTATTATGATCAGTAATCTTCTAAATTTGAAAATTAATAGATAAATACATTTTGCTATCCAGCACTTATCAATGGGAATAGGTATAAATAAACTCTTTGATATCCCTCCGAGAAGTAGAGACATTTTAATGCAAATTTGAAATTGTCTTTGAATCACTAAGTGAATGCCAAAATAATTGTAGCACTTTTGCCCACTGGCTCTAAAGGGTTATCTATAAATTGAAAACACAAACATTAAAGGCAGTAAAACATTCTATTATCTGCCTACTTGCCCTTTCATTGCCAAAGATAAAATTTCTGGAAATCAGAAAGGCATTAAAAAACAAAAACAAAACTCAAAACCTTTTTTTTAACATATGCGACACCAAGCAAGGTGCTCATTAGACTTTCATCTACCACCTCCCTTCCTCTTTCCAAGCTGCCCTGTCCCATTCAATCTGTCAGTTCACTGACAGACACCGTGGATGCTGGTAACAGGTGATGTACGTCACTGATGTGATGGGGAAACATGAGGAAAGAAAGAATGAGAACTACTGTTTGGTCTTCTTTATAGCTGTGAATTGTTTTATTGAGAAACACAGGTGTATAATTTGTTTTGCTCATAAAAATATCATGCTTGGTATATTTAGAGTGATAAAAGACCAGAAAAGACTATAGAAATATTAGAAGTGAAACTTTTTCATCCTTGTATTATTTCTTGAAGGAGCCAGGCAATTATTTCCCCAATTAGTTGGTGGCTCATGTCCCCTTTGTACACTTACCTTCTTTTTACTGAGGCAGCTAGAGAGAGCTTTTGATTGCTATTTCTTTAACTGCCTCTGTAAACCTGAAAAGACATTTTAAAAAATTGAGGTCCATTGAACATTCATTAATGAAAAATAATTTTTTAAGTTACAAAAATTTTTCTTGGTCAAATCAGTTTCAGGTGAGCTGCATGTGTGTGTTTTCCCCACTTCCCCCTACCCAGTAGAATCACAGCATATATTAACTAGTGATTAAAGATCCTTGACCTTGCTGCAGTTAAACTAAAGTCTGACATTATATCTCCAAGATTTATTTCATTAAGGACAGATTTTTGACTTACAGAACATACATTGGGGAAATGTTGGTGTCCTAGGTAACTTATTGCCGTGTAACAAGTTATCACAAACTAAGCTTCTTAACGCTGCGCAAGTTTATTATCTCATTGTTTCTGTGGATTTGGAATCCGGGCATGGCTTAGCTAGGTGCCTCTGCTCCAAGGCCTCTCACAAGGCTGCAGTCATAGTGTCTTCTGAAGGTTCTACTGGAAAAGGATCTACCCAGTTCACATAGTTGTGGGCAGAATTCAGTTGCTAGCCATCTCTAGGACTGAGGGCCTTAGTTCCAAGCTAGCTGTAGGCCAGAGACCACCCTCAGTTTCTTGCTGTGTGGACCTCTCCAGTGTGGCTACTTGCTTCACCAAAGCATGCAAACCAAGAAGGCAATGAAGAGAGACTACAGCAAGACAGAAATTATAGTCTTATGTAAACCTAATATTAGAAATGATATGCCATTATCTATGCCATGTTCCTTTTTTTTTTTTGGAACAAGTAACAGGTTTCACCAATGCTCAAGGGGAGGAGATTCCACAAGAGCATAAAACCAGGAGTTAGGGGGTCCGGGGAACTACCTTAGGGCCTGCAAACCACTGCTGATGTAAAAAGTACTATCCAGTTATTTCATGGTGGCTATACTGTTTGATATGATTTTCCATAAAGAGTAGTAACGAACTGAGCATGTAAAGCCTTATGCTAGGGTGTAAAGATGTTTAAAGGATATTGGTGATGGTGATGGTGATGATGATGATGATGATGATAAATGGTGATAATAAGTAAGCCTTATTGATTGGTGCTTGTGTCAGATACTGGGTGAGCCCTCTGCTTGTAGTATCTTACTTGATCCTCACGTAAGCCTCCTGTTTCCAGAAACCAAAATAGAAGATTAGGAAGTTAAGTAAGCAATAGGTCTGTAGGTTGTTCTCAAGCAGCTCACTGAGAAAATAGACAATTTATGCCACTAATTATAATATTTTCCAACAGGTGACTTCTCTATACAGAATGGGAGGCCAGAAAAGGGTGCCACACTTTTTGCTTGGGAGACTTAGAGGGGACAACGTAAAGAAGTCTTTTCAAAGGATGAGTAGGATTTTATGAGGTTTCTGAGACAAGGACAGGGACAGGGCTCAATATAAGTAAAGGTAAGTAGGTTTATATAATGGTAATATTTACAGTCCCTCTACAAGTACCATGACAAAGGACAGAGCTTTGACTGTTTAGCCACGGGCAGAGATGATGGTGGACATGGGCAACAAAGCCAGAGAGTAGATTAAATGTCAATTAGGTGGTGGCAACAGCAGCAGATGGCAACTCTTTGGTTATATTTTTTTATTATTTATTTATCCCAGGCTGCTTTCCAAAATGGTGCCTAAACAGCGGCTGATCTGATGGTCCACTTGCTTTATTCTTCTTTAGCCTGCAGGCAGTTCTAGGCAGACTTGTTTCCATCCACTTCCCCCTCTCCAGTTTTGGTCTCCAAGTTTCACCTTCAGTCACATGTATCTGGAAAGGCACTTGGTGCCAGGGCCCGGAGGCCTCTCGGGCTGCAGCATACTCGTTTCTCTGGCGCCTGTCAGCTAGAACCTGCTGCCAGTCAGCCAGGACCTGGGCCAGGCCCCATCCCTGCACAGATAGGCCCCTGGGAGTGTGGCAGGGCAATGAGCCAGTTGCCTGCAACCTTCAGTTTGCCACGCAGAGCCACTTGAAAGATCTGGGGGGGCCCAAGCTGCGAGACTAAGTCCTGGTCTGGTTTCCCAGTCCTCTGGGCTAGAAGAGTAGCAGCCAAGCCCACAGCAAAAACTGAGGGTGAAAAACTATGAAACCTGTGTCTTCTCTGGAAGCCCTCCCTTGGGCAGAGATGGCAGCTCTGCTCATTTAGCAGTGAAATTTAATAAAAAGAACATGGTAGCAGGAGTGAGAAGTCCAAGCACTTGTTCCAACATTTTTACTAACTAGACGTTTGACCTTGCACTAGTCATTTAAACAGGCAGTTTTGTTTTCTGAAAATTTAAAAAAAAAAAAAGTAAGACTGGATTTAATCATCTTTAAGCTTTAAATTCCCGGTTTTAATGTTTTTAAATGCCCCTTAAAAACTATTCTTCTAAGTAGGTTTACTCTGTTCTCTATCATCTATGTACAGTTTGTGGTCATTTTCTTATAAATACCTTTGTCAACTTCAAAGTAAACTGCTTTGCCCATGAAAATGTAAACCCAACATATATAGAATTATTTGACTGCCAGTCTTATCTAGAGTGGAGATTTTATTGCTTTTCTTAGTGTAATCATTCTAATGACTGTAACTAGGAAATAAGGAAAAAGAACAAAACTTCTAATGCTTGTAGAAAGTCTCATTTTTAAAAGTAAAATTCAAGGCAAATCTTTACGCTGCACCAAAAGAGAATGCGCAATCCTTTCCCTCTTTCTCTCTCTATATTTGTTGTTCTGAACATTGAGAATAAGGTAACAATGCCAAAGGAAACAAATCTAAAATCATTAACTTGTAAACCTAGTCACAGTAGCTATTTTTAAATTTTCTAAATACCTTCAATTCTTTGATGACATGCATGCATATCTTCACATAGTAGCAATTATATCACTGATAACATGGATTCTGTTTTTAATCACTAACATAGCAAGATTTTTTTATATTTTGATTTTTTTAAATAAATTTATTTATTATATTTATTTTTGGCTGTGTTGGGTCTTCGTTGCCGCGCGCGGGCTTTCTCTAGTTGCGGTGAGCGGGGGCTGCTCTTCTTTGCAGTGCACAGGCGTCTCACTGCAGTGGCTTCTCTTGTTGCGGAGCGTGGGCTCTAGGTGCGCACGCTCAGTAGTTGTGGTGCACGGGCTTAGTTGCTCCACAGCATGTGGGATCTTCCCAGACCAGGGCTCGAACCCATGTCCCCTGCATTGGCAGGCAGATGCTTAACCACTGTGCTACCAGGGAAGCCCATGTATTTTGATTTTGTGTATTAACTTTTTTTAAAAATAAATTTATTTATTTAACTTATTTATTTTTGGCTGCGTTGGGTCTTCGTTGCTGCGTGCAGGCTTTCTCTAGTTAGGGAGAGCAGGGCTACTGTTCGTTGTGGTGAGTGGGCTTCTCATTGCGGTGGCCTCTCTCATTGTGGAGCATGGTCTCTAGGCGTGCGGGCTTCAGTAATTGCGGCACACGGGCTCACTAGTTGTGGCTCACGGGCTCAGTAGTTGTAGCTTGCGGGCTCTAGAGCACAGGCTCAGTAGTTGTGGCGCACCGGCTTAGCTGCTCTGCGGCATGTGGGATCTTCCCGGACCAGGGATTGAACCCGTGTCCCCTGCATTGGCAGGTGGATTCTCAACCACTGCGCCACCAGGAAAGCCCCTGTATATTAACTTTTATATCTATAAGTCATACATGTTCTTTGTTTTAAAATAGACATTATGGACTGCTTTAAAGAAGAAAAGAAACATTATCTAACATCCTTTTTCGATAATATAGCCCCTGTTAACATAACTCAATGCTTTTTTTGTACACTTAACATAATGACAGTTTTCTTAAAAATACATTGCTTTTTAAGGGCATATGATTTTATTAATTTGTTGAATTTTCTCAACAATCACCAGTTTATTAGTTGTCCAAAATGATGTTTTTGGTAACGTGAAGATTTATGTGACATATCAGAAATGTAGTAGAGAAATGGACAAATGTTTTTCCATAAAATGGTCACAAACTTTATATTGAAATTCAGTAATATTGTATTCCAACACAAATAGGTCCTTTGCTACCTTATGCATCCATATACATAAAGCACACTACTCAGATTTTTAATGAAAGCTTTTGTGCAGATAACCTGGATGGTCTCCTATTATTAATGCTATTTCTCTCTTTTTTTCCTTTGAGCTCATCATAGTCATTAGATTCTCTTAATAGATAATAGATTTGTTCAGTCTTGTTAAATGGTCATTATTTTATTTTGAATGTGTATCTCAAGCCAAATAATTCTTTAAACCCTTCAGTTCTGAAACTTTAGCTTGGGTGTCCTCGGGAAGAGAATAGTCTTCATCACAAAATAATTACCACTCCCTGATCTACTTTCTGGTACATGGATGAATACTCATGTTGAGTCTGGCATCTAAATTAAAGTTTTTTGTTTTTGTTTTTGTTTTTTGTGGTACGTGGGCCTCTCACTGTTGTGGCCTCTCCCGTTGCGGAGCACAGGCTCCGGACCCGCAGGCCCAGTGGCCGTGGCTCACGGGCCCAGCCGCTCCATGGCATGTGGGATCTTCCCAGACCGGGGCACGAACCCGTGTCCCTTGCATTGGCAGACGGACTCCCAACCACTGCACCACCAGGGAAGCCCTAAGTTAAAGTATTTTTAATAATTCAAAGTGTAGGGCATTATAACTAATAGTTAAGAATAAGTTTTCATAATTCTACATTGTTTTGTGTTTAGTAATTCATATCATAAACTGTAGAAAAATTCCTATCAGAAATTACAAAAGCAAATCGTTAGCTGATTTCCTTTTTATGATCTTCTAATACCTTTCAGTTTTAATATTTTATCCAACTATGACAATGAGGTGAATTTACTTCAAATGTTATCTTTTAGTGTTTTTGCTTGTTGCACGGTATTTTATGTAAAATGAAATCTACCAATTACAATTTGATGAGTTTGATAAAGGTATATAGTGGTAAAACCACCCCCCCAATCAAGTTTTAGAGCACTTTCATCACCTCAGAAAGTCCCCTTGCTATAGCAGTCAAGTAAATATTATTTTTCTTACTATTATTTTTAAATTTTTTCAGACCTTAGTCAGCCTGGAAGAGTGGGACCCCAAATAATAGAACACCGCTTGGAAAACAAAATTTCTGTCTTATGAGATATTCTAGACCAGGGCTCGCAAACTTTCTTTAAAAGGACAGATAATAAATATTTTTGGCCATGAAGTCTCTGTCACAACTACACAAATCTATTGTTTTAGTGAAAAAGCAACTACAGACACTATTTCAACAAATGCGTGTGGCCAGATTTGGTCCACGAGATGTAATTTGCCAACCCATGCTCTAGACCTTTTGAAATTCAGTTTTTCTTATTAATATAACCAATGAGCTGGTAAAACAACATTTTCAAAGGAATATATTAGTTAATAAAATAATTTGTAGCATTTTAATTTAGCACACTTGTCCTTTAGAAGTTATTATTTCTGAAAATGTCCAAGATATGTGTTATTCCAAAAACCTGCCAAGTGTAATTAGAATAAATTAATGTTGTTCAACTTTTTGTGTAGTTAACAAAGAGTTAATGAAAAAAAGAGTAGTTAAAATTAGTATTAGTACCAAAAACTGAAACGTAAATTGTAGATCCTAAATCATGGCACTAACCTACAAAAGTTCTACAAATGTTGACATATGTCATATTGTATTTTCTTGTAATATTGCTGCTCTAAACAGCATAGTTATTTGTTTGTTTTTTAATGAATAATCTACCTGTGTTTTGTGAGTGTTTCATAGCCATTTGAAGAGTCTTACTAAATCCTGAGGGTTTGAGAGCTTATCATGGAAGAAGAACACTTTGGGCTAATTGAGCATACCTACAGACTAGGCTGTGATTAGAGCACCTTTACATGTTGGAGTTTTAACCTCTGAACATATGGCCTTTGTCATATGTATCTTTTCTTTCCTACGAAATCCAACTTTATAATGTTATATTGTCTTTACCAAACCATTTTTAAGTTAAAACCTAGTAATACTGTAAAAAAAATCAACCTAAAGTTACTAATTCACACATTGAGGAAGAATGGGTTTATCATAGGAACTAGGTAAAGTCAGTAATTTGTAATAGAAAATAGTCATTTGTGACTTCATGATAGAAACATTGCAAAAACTGGATGTTAACAAGAAAAAGTGTTTTGGGAAAAAAGTGTTACATAAGATGGCTTACCTTTTTACTTAAAAGTGAGAAATGTGTAAAGTTGCCATTTTTTAAGACAAAAAACAAGTTTATAGAAAATGATATAGTGTAAAGGATATGTCTATGGGGCCTTTTTTTTGTTTTGAAGACTAATTCCCTTGAAATTTATTTTTAGAAATATATACTGCATTTGTTCATAACATTTGATGTAGTGTCATCTTTAATGACATGTTAATACATTTAGAGTCATTTAGTGCCCATGAGGTATTGTCTCATACTTTTGGATTTCAGTATACAATCATGATTTCAAAGATGAATCAATCCATACATGTACTAAATTTTACTTAACCACCAGACATATATTTCAAGTATAGTTACCCCTTTGTGCTCCTTTAATGAACTGTTTAATGAAGGAATGAGAAGGATCAATAAAAGAATGGATAGCAAAATAGAGAGGAATTCATGATTCCGGAACTCACATTTGGTCTGAAGAAAGTTTCTAAATTTAAAATGCCTTCAGTTACATTGTAAGATTTCAAATAAAGCTTCACTGGTGAAGATAAATGCCTTGAAGAACAAGTTATTTGGACTGACAAGATGGGGATATTTAAAGTATATTTAACAGATTCTAAAAAGGACATGTGCTTCAGATGTTAGGTTTCTGTCTTTAATTCTTAAAGGATAAGACAGTTGTCTAGTGGAGCACAAGATGAGTTTACATTTTATTGCTGACAGCTCTTTTAAAACCATGGCAGTCTTCTGGGAACACTCTTGGTCCTCTCAAATTCAGCATGTGTGATGTTTGCTGACAAGTGAGGATAAATAGATTGTCAGGCTGCTGATTCTGAGTTCGAACTTCTCAAAATCTACCTGATAGTCTTACCTCCGTTAGTTCTTAGTTATTTAGAGCAGCATGCCTTCATGTGGTTACACTGGATATAGAAATGAAACCTTTATTGTATGAATTGTAAAAATTTAAAATAAAATCCTAAGTGCTTGGGCAGTCTTGACACTTTCATCTGAGGGAACTCTATTCTGAGTATTATACTTGCAAAAGCATGTTTCCCTTCAAGGAAGATTTTTTGTTTTTAACTTCAGAACTGCCTGATGATTCACATTACTCATGCAAGCTTATCCTCTGTCTTAGTAGCTAAACTGGTTATTATGCAGACAAGCGAGGGCTTTAGAAGGCAACTTGGTTGTAGTGGTGAGAATATTTAAATAATAGTTTATTTCAGCCTGCTCTACCCAGTCATTAACTCACTGCTGCCAGCCATCAGTTTCCCCGCACCAGGAAAGCCTGTCGTTTACAAACCATGACTATTTTAGGACCCACGCTATAAAGTATAAAGAATACATACGCTGAAATCTTCCAGCGGAGGCGGAAAAGGGGGAGGGGGTGCTAAAACTGCACAGGGCTGGATTAGGGCTTATTTGACCCCTTTTCTTTCTCTCTTTTAAAAACAAGTATTTTTGTTGAGTAGGTAACATGCGCACAACAGTAATAGATATTTCCAAGACTACAAAATGGGAGTATAGTGAAAATTGTATCTTTCGCCTTCCTGTTTCCTTGTTTCTTTCCCCACTGTCAGGTCGCCTTTGCCTGTTTCTTACATCTCTTTTCAGATACATAATATGCATGTATAAGCATGTTTCTTTTTTTTTTTTTTTTTTTTTTTTTTTTGCGGTATGCGGGCCTCTCACTGTTGTGGCCTCCCCCGTTGCGGAGCACAGGCTCCGGACGCGCAGGCTCCGGACGCGCAGGCTCAGCGGCCATGGCTCACGGGCCCAGCCGCTCCGCGGCATATGGGATCCTCCCAGACCGGGGCACGAACCCGTATCCCCTGCATCGGCAGGCGGACTCTCAACCACTTGCGCCACCAGGGAGGCCCATCATGTTTCTTTTTATGCAAATAGTATATATCATGCCCACTGTTCTTTATTTTGCCTTTTCCCTTAGCAGTATATTATAGTTGGTTCCATATTAGTACATACAGATTTAGTGGCCTCATCGGCTGCATTTTGAAGCTGTACCATAATTTATTTAGCTATTTTCCTCCTGGAATTTGTGGTTATTTTTGGTCTTTTGCTATAAACAATGTCACAATAGGTATCCATGCACATAAATCTTTCTGTGTATAAATATAGGATAAAGGTGCCATTGATCACTTTCTGAAACTTCTGAAACACACCCAGTGACTTCCAAGTTCAGTCCAACCAGCCAGCTTGGTGAACATATTACTCAGCCTGTCTAGGCTGGTCCTGGGGACTTTCAAGAATCACACATGGTCCCTGCCTTAAATAAGGTAATATCACTCTCCAGTGACTGTGATGCTTCAAGGTAAAGTGCTGGGTGACAGATCAGAGGTGCAGCAGAATCTTGTGGAAATCGACAGCAGGGCGGAATGACTTCTGATCTTGGGGATCAGGGAAGAATTTGAGGATGGGTTGGAATTAGAATTCCATGTGGGAAGTGGCAGAGGAGGCATGGGGAGAGGGTTCAGGAAGCGTGGGTGCACCAGAGCACATGCTGGGTGTACTGCCCTCCACACAGGGCCTCCTCATCATATTTGCCACGTGCCAGGCCCCCTCCTGCCTCAGAATGCGGGCACTTGCTGTGCCTTCTGCCTGTAATACTTCACCAAGATTTTTTGATGGCTTGCTCCCTTTGCAGG
The DNA here is from genome assembly GCF_025265405.1 of Mesoplodon densirostris. Lineage (NCBI taxonomy): Eukaryota > Metazoa > Chordata > Mammalia > Artiodactyla > Ziphiidae > Mesoplodon > Mesoplodon densirostris. The sequence goes on along the minus strand of NC_082669.1, from coordinate 58,826,176 downwards.
GATGCCCACAGGTCATCAGGGCTCCTCACTGTGGGCTCTGGTTATTTGCCCGTGCCCTCCAGGTCTTGTCCTGTCGTGTCAGAACCTGGCGCCTCATGTTCCTGCCCTCTGCTCTTCCTCTCAATGCCACCATGTAAAAGTGCCTCTCATGATGGCCTTTGGCACAGCTGGCTCCTCCCTGGTGACTGGCACTGCCACAGCCATTCTGGCCTCCTTTGCCATCTGCTCAGGGGCAAAACAGGCCCTTCCCTTAGACTGCTACAATGCAGGCACCATCAGGGTATCATTTCCAACAACACTTATGAAAGTGGAGAATTTGGGGAAGGGCAAGGTAGTGTGGTACTACTCACTTCTGTTCAAAGTGGTTGGCTCAGAAGAGGATTGCTTAGCATTGGAGAGAGGGTTCTCTCTGTTCATCTCTTGCTCATCCCTCTCTCTGCCTAGGACTGGCTTTCCTCTCCCCCAAGTGAGTGTACCCCAGTGATGCTACCTGGAATTCAGGCCCTAAGGCTTCAGAAAGGAATTTCCCTCCTTGTGAGAATCTAAGTCTCCTGAGAGGTCTAATTTCAGATCTTGGGGTCCCCCTTGCATCCCCTAGCCACAGGACTGGGCGCTCTGACCTGCAGCCCCAATAAACGATCATAGCACTTAATATTTACACCAAAACACAACCAACAGTCCAATATCAGTAATCTCGGTAGGATTTAGACTTAAATGTTATTAAGTTGGGCTTAATTGGTCCTGTGCTTTGTAGGGTGAAGAATAGCTCTCACCACCTACCATTTCTTCAGTCCTTTGGGTTCCTGAAAACCTCTGATCAAGAACTGGGAGAGACATTGGTGCATTGTCTTTGTGTTCCTTGAGGCAGCAAACATCTCCCTCAAATAAACTGCAGAGCCTCAGAAACCTATTAGCTCTGCCAAAACAGGCACCCAGTTTACATTAAACCCTTTGGTCTGTTTGAAGCATCCAGATGCAAGTTAATTTCACAGCCTTCCCCAGAACAGTGGGTAGGGACTTGCTTTACATTTATATAACAGAAATTGCCATTAAGTTGCTTTTCTTAGAATAAAGAAACAGTCAGCAGCTAAGGTAAATTCAGGTCTCTTCCTATCAGTAAAACTAAACAGCTGGAAGCTTTGAAATGAGTGTGTTTGTACTTCTGCTCATCAAGGTATTTTTTAAGAAACTCTCAGGTCTGGGCACACCTCTTTCTATGCTTAAGTTAACTCTTTGAGAGGCAGCTAAGGTGCCATGCAGAATAAGAGACACCTGCTATTGTTGTAGTTGGGATCTAAGCTGGTTTCACACATATAAGCACTTCAGTTCAAAGGCAGGGATTCCAGTAAGTAGAGGCAAATTGATCTCTTGTCTGAATGTGCTTTAGACAGTCTTGTCTAAGTCCTACATTTTACAAAAGACTCTGTTATATTGGGATGCAGAAGGGGTGGGACGTGATGGTAAGAAATGGGGCAATCATAAGAAATGATCATAGGGAGCTTATAATGTAGATGGAGAGATAAACAGATAAACAGATGAATAAAACAGTTTTATATACTTACTGCCAAATGAGTTGAATAGAGAATGAGATGTGATATAAAAATTTGGATGAGAGATTGATTAATTCTTGAGGTTTCATTCATCTAAAAATTTTTTTAAGATTTATTTATTATTTTATTTATTTTTGGCTGCGTTGGGTCTTCGTGGCGGCACGCGGGATCTTTGTTGAGGCACGCGGGATCTTTTTGTTGTGGTGCGCGGGCTCTTCCTTGTGGTGCGTGGGCTTCTCTCTAGTTGTGGTATGCGGGTTTTCTCTTCTCTGGTTGTGGTGCGCAGGCTCCAGGGGGCATGGGCTCTGTAGTTTGCAGCACATGGGCTCTAATTGAGACGCACAAGCTCAGTAGTTGTGGCACATGGGCTTAGTTGCCCTGCGGCATGTGGGATCTTAATCCCCTGACCAGGGATTGAACCAGAGTTCCCTGCATTGTAAGGTGGATTCTTTACCACTGGACCACCAGGGAAATCCCCATCTAAATTTTAAATATCACATTAGATAAAGTTTGAGACATCATGGAGTTTGTTAGGAAAATAAGTTCATCACTTATATTAAGAACCAGTAGCTTGTATATTAATAGCCTTATGGTGTGGTATTATATTTTTATTTAACATATTTATGAACATCATAAAGAGATTAAAGCACTATATATATATAGGGTTTGCTTCTTACCAAAAAAAAAAAGGAATCAGGGGACTTCCCTTGGCAGTACAGTGGTTAAGACTCCACACTTCCACTGCAGGGGGCACGGGTTTGATCCCTGGTTGGAGAACTATGATCCCGCATGCTGTGGCAAAAAAAAAAAAAAAAAAAAATCATGAGCTTTTAGGTAGTTTAATCTTACTTGCATTAGGTTTTAAAATTTTTTAAACCCAGGAACAGATTTTTCTATTGAAATCTGACATAAAGTCCCAAGCTGTAACACAGGTAAAAGTAGAGGTGCTCTGGATGAGGTGGATTTGGTTATTCATCCTGTTGGCCAGGATGACAAACCCGTGCCACCTGCTATGGGAACACTGTCTCAGGGGTTCATGATAGGTGCTGTTCTCTCTTTCTGTGTCAGTCCAACAATAGACTCACTGTGGGCTGATGCCCTGCCAGGAGCTGGAGCTACCAAGGTGGATGACGCATGGTCCTCTTTCAGGGAGACTGCAGTCTTGTGTGGGGCGGGGGGTCGCCAGGGGGATGATATGTAAATGAATGACTTGGGATGTCCATGCACTCTCAGGGCTGCTGTCATTCAGAGAACAGAGGAAGGTTCACTGCCTGGACGAGGGAGGGAGGGAAAATCAGGGAAGTTTCTGGAAGACTTGGCCAGAGTATAGGTGTGAAGGACATACAGGAATCCATCAGCTGAGTAAGGCATTCCAAGGAATGAGACCATGTTGTGCAAAGAAACTAACATGAAATCAGATAATTACAGGTGATTTGATAGGCAGGTAAGAGTTGCCTATGTTCTGTTTGATAACAGAACATAGAAAGGAAGGGGAAGAAAAAAGGCTGGAGTAATAATAGCAGGGGAGGTTATTTCTCAGAATTTGGACTTTCAGAATAAAGCCCAGAGGATCCATTAAGCTCTTTAGCAGAGGAGTGACCTGATCAGATGGTGTTTTAGTTAATGATAATAGCCAATATGTACTGTGTTATTATAGGCCAAGTGTAGTATTCATCTCTTTACATGCATTTCTCATTTAATTACACAAATGCCCTAGGAGTCAGGTATGGTCATTGTATCAGGGATCCTAGAAGAAAACAAAGGGCAACTCAAACAGGGTGATTGAGGAGAGTTGGATGAAGGGACTATTTATGAAACTGGGGGCAGGTTTCAAGATGTAAAACCCCTCTAGGCTAGCAGTAGTGGGGAGGCTTTACCATTCTGCTCTGCAGGATTACGAGATAAATAGATTCTGGAACCCACTGAGCAAGAGTGGTATCCTTCCGGGACTTCCCTGGCAGTCCAGTGGCTAAGACTCGGCGCTCCCACTGCAGGGGGCGCGGGTTCCATCCCTGGTCAGGGAGCTAAGATCCCACCCACTTGCTGCACAGCGTGGCCAAAAAAAAAAAAAAAAAAGAAAGAGTGGTAGCCTTCCAAAGGAGTACTTAGCCACAGCCATTTTCCTGTCCAGCTGGGAAGGAGCAAAGGGTAAAAAAATACACCAACCTCACTTTTGTCCTTCCCTCTGATTTTTGGTCCTTGTGCCTCCCACCGGCCAAACTGCACTTGAGGCCAGGGGACCAACAACTCTGTAATTACAAGCTCATTAATGTCAACAGAGAACAGGAAGGAGGAAGAGTCAAGAATGCATCAGGAGGGCTTCCCTGGTGGCGCAGTGGTTGAGAGTCTGCCTGCCAATGCAGGAGACACGGGTTCATGCCCCAGTCTGGGAAGATCCCACATGCCGCAGAGTGGCTGGGCCCGTGAGCCATGGCCGCGGAGCCTGCACGTCCGGAGCCTGTGCTCCGCAACGGGAGAGGCCACAACAGTGAGAGGCCCACGTACCGCAAAAAAAAAAAAAAAGAATGCATCAGGAGAGGCAAATAGAGAATATCCAGCAAAGTTACCACATGCATTTCACATATGAAGCAACTAAAAGTCAGCTAGGTTAATCACTTGCCCCAAATCACACAGCTTATAAGTGGTGGTCCCGCATGAGCGCACAGAGGAAGCTTTTACAGGAAACTACAGGAAACTGTCTCTTCCTCAGACTATGGAAAAGGAATAGGAAGGGCAAACGTGGCAGCTGGGAAACCAGTGAGGAGCTCTTTCTAAGATTCAAGACCCAGAAGAGTAAGTATGAAGGCCTAAAATGACAGTGCAGTGAGCACAAAAAGAAGGGAATGGATTTGAAACAGTAGAGGCAGAATGGATACAACTGTGGACCTCAACTTCCTTATAAAAATGATAATATAGAAGACAGACTGGCTTAGATTCTTTCCAACACAAAAGCTATATGACTCATCTCTGCAGTGATTGTGATATATGTTTATTTCATGGAATTAATGTATCTTTGAAAATATTCCCCAGATGCTCAATATACCTCCTTTTGGAGATTTAAAGTTTATTTATATATTAGTAATGCCCAACTCCAGTATCAGGACAACCAAGATTGTCACCAGATGTCATGTTTTTAAATCATCCAAATAAAGTTTTAAAATCATCAAAATAATGTTCATGTCTTTTAGTAGACATTTTCTTCTCATTATGATGTCTGAAATCCTGTACTGAGTACAGTGTTGAGACCCCAAACTATAACTTGACCTCTGTTCAAATAGTATGAAAAGAGAAAAGAAAAAAAGTAAAAGCATGGGAGAAAATAATTCACAAAAATTGGGCAACAACCATAAAATTTAAAAAATATCATAATGACTTAGCATGACCTAAACCTTTTTTTTTCCCTTGAATTGGCTCAATGATTCCCTCATTAATTTGAACTGATTTAGTTGGACATTTACCCTTATAAAAACATAAAAACCTCTTAGTTCAAGTTTGAGCATAGTTGCCTATTTTCATCTCATGGAATATTTAAAAAATTCACTTCAGTAAGGACACCTCAGAAGAGCTTTTTCTTTAGGTGTTACTATTGTACATATCCTTCAGATTAGCTTTAACCACACCCAAGTTTGAGGTTTCTGGAAAAAAACAATGAGCCTTTGGGGTCCTGTAAGATAAAGAGCATCCCCCCCAAAAAAACAATCGAATTCCTAGCAGTTACTCTCCAAGTTACCGCAGGCTTCTGGCTAACTACTCCGTTTCTGGGGCTACTGCTTTCTTCCAGCTTCCACTTTAAAACAGACAGACAAAGCAGCTGATAAGAACTGTTCTTATTTAAGCCACCAAACCCTAATTTGAAGGTTTCTGAGCATTTCTCTGTTCAAACTTCTCTTTTCCTTGAGGGCTTTTTGTCTGATTGTTCTATGAGGCCCTCTAGACAACATCAGTCATTTTCTCTTGAGTTTACTTACTCTTTTGGAACCTCCTTTCAGTAAAACCAGCTGTGTTTTCTCCTCACTTCTCTTTCCTATGTCCCCTGCCTCCCTGTCCTCACCCCATCCCTCTCCCTCTCTCATAAGACTGACCTGTCACCGTGTTCTGGGCTTTGGACCCACTCAGTCTATGCCACTGCCCATCTGGAGCCCAGGAGCATGTGTGTTCCCAGATGCCCAGTCTTTCTGGGTAGGCGGTGACACTGCCTGCATTCACATCTGGGCATCGCCACTTATTACTGTAGACCAAGGGGTAAATTCGTTTCCTGTCTGTATAATTGGGATACTAATAATTATATTACCTTCTGGGTTATTGCAATGATTAAATGACATCACACCTTTAAAACCCTTAGAATACCCAACAGATTGTAACTGCTCAAGAATTTCTCATCAAGTTTGCCTCTGTATTATAATCACTAGCATATTATCCAAAGATTCTCATATTTTTATATTACCTATGGTAAGACTAGGTAAGGGTATTGCCCCTGCCTCCTTTTTACAAATTTTTAGGTGGTTTAGGAAGGAAATGGGAATGATTTTCTCATAAAGTCTCCAAGAGGAACACTCAAGCTGATTTATTATTTTTCTTCAAAGCTAAAAAAATTAATGAGCATAGGTTGTTATTTCGAATGTTATGTATGTATGATAATTTCATCTTTATACATTGGCTTCTTTCATATTAAGCACAAAGCATACCTCTGGCATAAAATCATAATTATTCTTACTTTATTTGACCTAATTATAGTTACAGTTGTTCAGTAAATAATCTCTCTAACATATACAAATGCATGCTCATAATATTTTTGGTATATAAATACATATTTATAAGCAAATGGCCTAAAAGTTCTGAGTATTATGTCTTGATTTAAAACTTAGATTCTTATGATGAATTTAGTATGTTTTACCTTTAATTTTTAAAAACTGGAAACAAATCATCATGGATATGGAAATTCATAAAAATTTCCAATTTAGTCAGGTTATGAAATTCATTTTCTATATTGTGTTGTCATCTAACATTGGAATAATAACTATGAGTTTCATTAACTGAGAAGCAGAAACTAGAAAATTAAATGTAAACCAGTGAACTGTGAAAATGATGATGTATTCATGTATACGCTCTTGAAAATGATTTTGCATTTTTCTGCTAATGCAGATGTGATGTGATGGGATCAGTGAGGTGGAATTATTTACTTAAAAGGGCTTTTTAAGAACTTGAGCATATATGATCTTCATACATTTAATGAACAAGGTTCTTAGTAATATTTTCTTAGGATCACTGAGTTTTAGTACCTAGATGGACTTTAAAGTTTCCTGAGTCTGACCCATGGGTCAACAAACTTTTTCTTAAAGGCCAGATACTAAATTTTGTAGCTTTACATGTTGTACTACTCAACTCTGCTGCTGAGCACAAGAGCAGACATAGACAATACGTGAAAGAACAGACGTAGCTGTGTTCCAGCAAAATTTATTTACAAAGACAGGTAGCCAGCTCATAGGCTGTAGTTTGATGACTCTGATCTCAGCCCCCTTATTTTACACATAACATAAGCAAGAGAGCTTAAGTGACTTAATCAAGGAGACACAACTAACTTGTTAGTGGCAGAACGACTGTCAGGCATTTCGTTTTTTTCTTATCACAAGTCTTCCAATATGCAGACTACTGCTCTGGTAGCAAAAGCATGTTTCTTATGTGGTAGTCAGCCAAGGAATTCTAATTGGTCTTACCACCACTCCTATTAATTTCATGTAAATCAGTATTTCCCAGAGGAATATATTGTTTTTATCTTCTATGCAAAATAGAAAATAAAGTCTTTCTATATAAAAAAAATTAATTCTTTGAAAATTTCCTTTCTTGTTTAGAATGTCTCTATTAAAATATTTTGATCATTTCTGTTATTTCAAATGAAAGATATAAAAAAAGTACCCTGGAGGATAGACAGAAGTTAGGCATAATTTATTAACTTAAAAAATTCAAAGGTCAGAGCATATATATGCTTATATAAAAATATAAGATCAGAACAAAATAAAATATTGCCTTAACATGTTTTAATGTCTTCTGGACTTAATTTCATTTTAATTAGAGTTTGTTTTCAGAGATTACTCTTATTCAGTTGAAAGATTCTGACAAATGCCAGTCATAACATTTTAAAGGGATTTTTATATCCTGTAAAGAGTAGCTTCTGTTAAAGTAGAAGTCTGGACAGAAAAGAAAAGAAAAAAAAAGATGTTTCATTTAAAGGAAAGAAAAGGAGATTATAATTGTTATCTCAAAACTTTTTTTCCACTTTAAGAAACACCATGTGATATTAAGTGTATAAAAAACATAGGCCTGTTCCTAAAATGCTCACATTTCCTGCTTTCTATTATGGCAAATATGGGGCAAGAGGTTTGGAGGATGCTAACAGGGGAAGATTGGGCATTCAAGTCTTTTATTATTCACATTGAAGAGTGTTCCAATTAAACTTTAATTTTCAGTAAAATTAATCTCAATAAATGTAGTTCATTTATTGTCTAGGATGTATTTCAAAATTGATAACTTTTTGCCGTGGACAGACCTGATGCTAGTGTAATACTCTAGCAAGAGATGATGATGAGGAAGAAAAGAGAGCAATTATAAAGTAAAATCCATTGAATTTTTTAAGTGAAAGTGAAACTGTGCAACTCATATTGGGACTTGAACCCACGCTCTTTCAACTGAGATCACACACCTGGTCTCAGGACTTAATGAAGTTCAGGTTCTTGATCTCTCATCGCAGAGAGAAGTCAGTGAGAGACAAAGTTGATAGGTAGGAAGTAGATTTATTTAGAGAGAAACACACCCCACAGACAGAGTATGGTCCATCTCAGAAGGGGAGAGTGGCCTAGGGTATGGGGTTGTCAGTTTTTATTGGGGTCGGTAATTTCATAGGCTAATGAGTGGGGGGAGTATTCCAGCTATTTTGGGGAAGGGGTGGGAATTTCCAGGAACTGGGCCACTACCCACTCTGACTTTTAGAGTCAGCCTTGGAACTGTCATGGCACCTGTGGGTGTGTCATTTAGCTTGCTGATGTGTTACAATCAGCGTATACTGAGGCTCAAGGTCTAGTGGAAGTCAACTCGTCTGCCATCTTGGACCTACTTGGTTCTAAGCAGTTTATGTCGTGTCCTTGGGCTATGTCATTCTTTTAAAGGGTGTGCCCTGCCCCCTTCCCTCCTGTTTCAAAAGGAGCCTATAATGAAACAAGACTTCCGGCTTTGGTGAAGGGATGGATGGTGATGTTTAGTGGTGAGTTATAGAACACTGGAGGGCATAGTAACGGTTGGAGAATTGGGGACAATAAAAATCTTAAAGATATATATGGAGGATCTAAGTTGACATTTTTTGTTTAGAAATCTAAAGTTTTAGGGGAAGATTGATAGTAGAGATACATATTTGGGATCTTCAGCAGACAGATAGTAACTGAACACATGGTAGTAAATCAGATCCTCCAGGAAAACTTGTCAAGTGCAGAGGCAAAAGGTTAAAGCCAAAACTCTGGACAACATCAGAAGAAAATGCTTTTTTCTTTTGTTTTGATTGATGGTTGTTTATTTATTTATTTATTTTTTTTGCGGTATGCGGGCCTCTCACTGTTGTGGCCTCCCCCGTTGCGGAGCACAGGCTCCGGACACGCAGGCTCCGGACGCGCAGGCTCAGCGGCCATGGCTCACGGGCCCAGCCGCTCTGCGGCATATGGGATCCTCCCAGACCGGGGCACGAACCCGTATCCCCTGCATCGGCAGGCGGACTCTCAACCACTTGCGCCACCAGGGAGGCCCGATGGTTGTTTATTGATACACTGTAAGAGCAGCAATAATGAATTTTTAAAAATAGCTTTAGCACATCATCAGATACTTAACGTAAACCCTCTAGGAGGGAGAGGACACCATTAAAAATGTCTATTTAAAATAAATTCCAGGCCAGTTCTCAGGACTGCGGAATGGGAAAGAAATATAAAAGCCTTCCTCTGCCCTTACTCCGTGGACTAGCTCACGGAATAGAGACGTCTTCCCCTTTTCAGCCTGACAGCCTAATGGTAAACTGTTTCCCAAGTATGTCATGTCTGTGTGGAATCAAGTTGTGAAGAAAGGAGGCCCTTTCCTAGAAATATTGATTTTGCGATTAAGAGCAAGACACTCTTTTTCTGATCATTCAGTTTGGGGAATGAGGTAAGATGAGAGAGACATGTGGGAGTTGCTCTAATATAAAATACAAAACCACCGACAAGCACAGAACAGTGGCACATCCTCTGGAAAGACGGAAGTGGTGAGAGATATTCCTTTATATTGTATTTTAGTTGGCTTTCGCAAGTCCGTCTACCTTTTGCCATTATTCTACTTAATTCAAAAGAAACAAGTCAGTGTTGCCAGTTCTTCCTCAATTCCTTAGTCAAAGCAAAGATATGGGAATTAGTATTCTTGGACCCCAATGCTAGTTTTAGCAATTTTCTCCATAGTGTCAGAGGGATAACTCAAGTCTCCAACCAATGTTACTGCCTGCAAAAAGGATGCATTAGAATTTGAAAGAATAATTAGATGTGCATAGAATAGGAATCTAATGAACATGAGTGTACAGCTAAAAGAACTTTTACTGTTTGGGGAACCTAAAACAGTTTATTAGTAAATTGCATTTAACCCTGGACTCACAGCATATTCCCTGTATTAACAATGCAATTGGCCATAGAGACTTGTGGTTGGGGTCCAGTGGTTAGTGGTTGTAACTTGTGGTTAGTGCCTGTAGGACATCCTCATCCCTATGTCTAGAGAGGAATTGGGTAGACCCAGATCTGGAGCCCACAGACAAGTATGAGCTGGAGATAAAATCTTAAGAGAAGTCACCTAGGGATGACAGTTAAAACATAGCATTAGCCACAGTTACCCACAGAGTGTATACATTTAGAAAGCACTGGTTTAAATATATAACTCTAGACAAGTCCAGCAGTTATGGGGCAGATAGAGGAAGATTCCAGAAGCAGACCAAGTCACTCCTATTATCTCTTCCATAACTAAGAAGTCAAGGGAGTAAATTTAGAAGAATGGGAGTGGTCAACTGTATCCATTGCAGCTGAGAGAACTTTTAAGATAAGGTCTGAAGAATCTCCATTGGTTGGCGCTGAAGGGCTGGTCTTCTGAAGGCAAATGTTGGAAGAACTGTCACATGATTTACTTTGTGTCCCTGCCAGAGGTTAGAACCAGGCTCAGGATGGCAGCAAAAGTTAGACCATCTTATAGAGATATGAAAAGGAATTCTTTCCTTGGGTAAGAGCATACCTGTAAAGCTTCTTAACTCTTCTGGAAATCTAAGATTCTACTATGCTAGCTAGAATCAAGGTTGTCCAACTTTGAATAATTGGCAAGAGGGCTTGAATGATAGGATTTTTTACTCCGCTCTTAGGGTCTTTCCTTAGTTAGAAGTGGTAACATCTTCAAGTTGGATACTCTGAATCGTTAGGCAAGCCATTTTAGGTGCCCTAAGGAACATGCACCCTTTCATATGTACACACTCAGCCAAAGCAGCAGTGTATAAATAACCTATACTCATCTAGTTAGCATTTCACTTTGCTTTTTGACTCTTAATTCAAACTGAACATTAATATAAGAAGTTTTGATAATAACCCATGAACTTCATCCTTTTTAGAAGGTATTGTAGCTCTCTTCCTGTAGTGTAACCATGGCAACTGACAAGGAACAGAGAAAGAAAGCTTTCACACATGCTGTGCTAATTAATCCTGTCCTACAGTTTTCCTTCAGCCAGAGGATGCAGTTTAATAAACTTTGCATAGTGAGCATGTTTTGATGCATGAACTGTATAAATACATAACAATATCTTTACTAAATATATTTATTTTAAAATGCAGTTGTACATTTCTACTTCAAGGTATACTTTTTTTTCTTTTGAGTCATTGTTTTAATAATGTGCTCCCTCCCTGAAAGGTTTTGGGATTTATTTATCTTTTTAGCTGAAGAGAAATATTTTTAGGGTAAAAACCTTTTGTTTAACAATATACAGGACACTCTCTACAAGATTATGTTTTAATTGACTGTATTAAAGTGAGATGTGAAAGAGTTTTTCTCAAGTGATACAGAAGAATGTATCTTAATAATATAATAACATGCTTCAATATGACACATTTACATGCAAACCACTTTAAGAAACTGTCTTAACACATTGAAGAGTTAGATATTGAAAACTCGTTTTCATTGTTGATTTGGGCAGTTGTGTGACCCAAGTGAATGGAGTTTGGGCAGTCCTTGACTGAAACATGAGATGGAGAAAAATAATGTAGATGAAGAGCTTTTTCTATTTATATTTTTCAGAAATATTTAATCAGTTTTACAAACTTATATTCAGAGTGGGCATAACTGACCTGAAGTCACATATCATTATTTAGATTTATACTATTTCTAGGTAATTTTGAGGTCTGGTTCTCCCTTTAAAACTGGGGGTATCACAATTTTCTATAACCAGTCTGGTCCTCTGAGCTGTCAAAGAAAATCTCAGATTCTTAACTTCTCCTATCCCTCTGGCCTAGCTTTCTGTCAACAGGGACTTGGCAAAACCAAGGGAATCCAGCCTGAATGTTTTTGGCATCCCATTTGCCTTGACAACAGCATATGGAACAAGTCCGAACCTACTTCAGGACTTGTTAGCTTATTAGCTCTTTAGTCTATCGAGAAACATGCTCATTTGAGGAACTAAACCTTTTGATGGGATTACTAAACTCTGGAAACACTTTACTGTTTTATCTGTTGTTCAGTTTTGCATGCTTTGAGGTAGGATAAGACCTTGCAGAGAAAAGGAGTAGAGGTTATTATGGAAACCTGTTATCAGAAATAGTTATTCTATTCATATGCAGAAAAGTTAGGGACAGTACATGTGTAGGTATGTTTGTGTGTGTATAATCTGTACATTTTAATATGGAATACTTATAAACATTAGTCAATTTATAATATGCCATTGTGTTGTTATAAAAACTGCATGGTAGGAAAAATTGAGTTATTGTAACCATAGTTGAACTAATTAGAAATTCATCTTCTCACCAGATGCTCTATTAATTTTAACATTTACATATAATACAGTAAAGGGAATACCAAGTGTTTAATAAACTGAGAAAAGTTATGTTCCTTAGTACTACATAAAAATTTAAATAATCAAAACGTTAAAATAAATATGTTATGGTAGGTTCACTGTAAAAATGTTTATTCGCTTTGAGCATCACAGTGATAAATAATACTTTACACTTGTCATTAATGAACATACCCAGATAGAAAGCTATCACAGATTTTTTCTCTTAATAACATCTATAGATTTTGTGTTTTTTAAAGGAATTATGTATTAATTGTAGAAAACTTGGAAAAAGCTCAGAAAAACTTACTGACTTAAAAAACCAGATAATCTTGTATTCCAGAACTAACCACTAAGGTTATTCAAATATATTTTCCACCAGTCTTTTTTCAGTGCATAAATATTTATGGTTGTGAGGTCAAACTGCATGTAATTTATCACTTAACATTTTATTGTGACCACTTTCCCAATTTTTAAACATTCTTAGAAAACAATTTAATTTATTATATGGTATCTCATCATTTCCACATACCAGATTTATTTAACTGTTCCTTTATAATTATTTATTTATGTGGTTTTCAAATGAACCTCCTGAATAAGCATTTCTTAGTGAGTGTTTGACAGAACCCTGAAACCAAAAGAAGTTTTGGAAAAACCCTTGAGAAAAGAGTCATATTCTCATCTTTCAAATTCACCGTACACATTAGAAAAATTAAGGGCACTGAGAAGTCTCATAGTATGGAAACCTGTTTTACTTTTTAAACCATCTTTTCTCAAAGGTATTTGACCTTGGGACTTTTCCTTATCACACTTATTTGTAACTCTCCGAACTAAAGTACCATGAGACATTCTTTGGAAAGTCCAGGAGATTTCTAAGCTTCTGCATAGTATCAAATGGTTTATGAATCATTTGTTTACTCTCCTGGGATACTTTTTTTTAGATTCTTGGTGCTATATTAGCAAATATAAATGATTTATTGGTTATTAGCATGTATTTGAAACAGGTAGACCACAATATGCTTTCCCCAACCTTTCTAGTAACCTTGACATTGCATTCGTGATTCTGTATTATAATATAACATTTGACCTTTTAAAACTGTGAACATTCAAATTTAAATTCCCTTGTTTTATTAATGCCTATTAAACTTCTTTATGTTTCCTGTAACCCACAGGTCTTGCAAGAGCAAAATCCGTCCCTAGCCACACATACTCCAATGAAGTGGTTACCTTGTGGTACAGACCTCCAGATGTCCTCCTGGGCTCGACAGAATATTCCACCTGCCTTGACATGTGGTGAGAAATGGAAGCTTTACTCTAGCTAATTTATCTATAGTGCTTGGTCTGGGTCAAGCCTAGACAAACATCCTAACAGTCTGAATGAAGATTAATGGTGCTGGAGTGTTGGCCTGTGTGTGGCAATACCACTGGAGTTTTTGAAAACATAATTGGGAATGTTCCCTAATCAGGGACTCCCTTACAGATGGTGTCTGCTAATGGTTCTTGATGGACAGGGGCAGAGACATTTTTCTAGCTGTCAGTTTGGTGATTTTTCTCCCTAAGGGTCTTAATTGGTAGATTTATTTTATAACAAGGAAATATATATCTCCAAACAGCAGTATGGGTTGGAAGTTGTAGGAGCATGTTTAAATTCACAACAGAAATCAGATAAGTGGTCTGAAAATTTTGCTGTGACTATAAGGTACTAAATTTGGTACAGTATACCCCTGAAGACTGTTGGTACCAATTATGCAAAATGAAATAAAATGATTACTTTTTAAAAATATCAGAGTAAGTTTAATTTCAATAGAGTCACAGTTTTACACAGTGGTTTAGCAAAACTTAAAAATCTATTATAGGAGGCCCAAAGACTGGCAAGGTTTAATGTGTAATTATTATTAATGATAAAGTATGATGAGTTTCCAGTCTAGTGTGATCTAAATCAAATAAGGGAATAACCTTCTTTTTAGCAATCAGAAAGGCTTAATAGTGAATGTTGAAAAGGTCATTTATTAATAGAAAAATCCCTTTTCTAGACACACAATTGTGTTCAGAGTAAAACAGTTCACATAGCACATGGCTATTTGATAGCATGAATCATCTTCCATGAATGATGATGCCCTACATACAGAATTCAGCTACATGTTCCCATAATGTTTATGACCTCAGTAAAGCTTCAGCATGTGTCATTTATCTTCTTGCCCTGTACTTACTTCACTGCTCTACCCTAAATAATCTTGACTTTTAGTAAATTAGGCTGTGATGAGGCTTGGCTTCTTTCCTGATATTTTTTATCCAAACTTTCTTTCTTCCTTCCTTCCTCCCTCCCTCCCTTCCTCTCTCCCTCCCTTTCTTCCTTCGTTCTTTTCTTTCTTTTTGTCTGCGTTAGGTCTTCGTTGCTGTGTGCGGGCTTTCTCTAGTTGCAGCGAGCGGGGGCTACTCTTCATTGTGGTGCGCAGGCTTCTCGTTGCGGTGGCTTCTCTTGTTGCAGAGCACAGGCTCTAGGCGAGCAGGCTTCAGTAGCTGTGGCATGTGGGCTCAGTAGTTGTGACTCATGGGCTCTAGAGCGCAGGCTCAGTAGTTGTGGTGCACGGGCTTAGTTGCTCCGTGGCATGTGGGATCTTCTCAGACCAGGGCTTGAACCCATGTCACCTGCATTGGCAGGCGGATTCTTAACCACTGTGCCACCAGGGAAGCCGTGATCCAAACATTTTATGGAGAGAAAATAATCAAGTTCCTTGTGATGTAAGGTACAGTGTAGATTTACTTAATTTAGATTCCAACAACCCCTTAGGAATGGGATTTGGGCATCTGTAAAGCCACTGAAAATATATGCAACATTTTGTGTACACGTGGATATATTTATTTTTATGTGGTGTAGATCTGTATGAGTTATAGAGTGTTTTTCTCTACGTTTTGAGAATGGAAATTCTAGATTGTTTTTCAGTGAGGTCAGTTAAGGACTCTGCTAATAGAACATAGTTTGGAAATATTTGTGGCTTGGAGCCAGTTTTGTCTTAGTTGCTTGGCAGTGCAGTTAAGACTCTACCCTCAGAATGAGGAGAAACTATTTTTTATACACTAGTGGCTAATTTTTCCCAAACCTTTGAAAATGCTCTTTAAAGTACAGAGAACCACATGGATTGGGACTTGCTAATATGTCTGTTTGTGATATATAGTGTTTGACTTCCAGTCTGTGCCTCTCCACTCGCCCTGCCCCCCAACCTTTCTGTGACATGTATGTGCTTGTTGGTGTCCATTCTCTTAAGGAAGAAGGCTTGGTTGCTTTCTGCCAATTTGCTATAAGCAGACACATAATGAAGCATAAGAAGAAGATGGTTATTTCAGTGGAAGGGAGGAAAACTGATATAAAATAATAGACCCCAAATGCTCTTTTGTCTGCATGCCAAGATTATTCATTGCCAAAAGCAAATAGTAAATGTGTTATGTTGGAGCAGTTTCCCATGCTTATTGGCTCTACATTTCTAAGCCCTAAAATCTGAGTTATGTCTATGCTATGCCTGTTACTCTGAATCTGCTTTCATTCCAAGCCATTTTCTAAAAGCCATTTTGTTATTTTCCTATAAGTCAGGTAAAACGTATGTATTCTTCCAGTTAGAGAAAAGTTCACAGGGCAATGATTTTTGCATAATTAGTGACCTTGATGCTGGGTATTCAAAGATCTAGAAATGGGACTATAATTGAGTCATGGCTCAGCTGCACCAAAGAGAAGTGCAAATATTAACCCATAGACAATAGCAGGGAGGCAGGTGGCAGTGGTTTCAGGCTATTTTTACAGTTCATTTACCATCCTGGGGCAGTAGGGTAGTAACTAAAAACTAACGATCCCTACACAGTGTTACAATTTCCAGTTTTCTGTTTAAATAGCTTCGGGCAACAAAAATATTAATGAAGACACTTACTCATTAACATTGGCACCAAGTGATGGAAGTCAGAGCTCTCCCTGTTATGATTTACTGCTTTAGGTCTCCAGCACGGTGGTGATGTATGAATATAGTGTGCGATTTGAGAACTCATCAAGAAAGATAGCTTTTGACACCTTTGTCTGCCTCCGTGAAGGAGGGTTTAAGCAGAGGAATCAAATTGGACTTTGTCTCGTGTATAGCTTCCCTTAATTCTTGGATTTTATAACTCTTTGAAAGTCAAGGCATAGGAAATCATCTTTAAGCTTCTAAACCAAAAAGGCTTACCAAGTACTGAAAACCACATTAAGAGAAGTGCAAATGTGAAAAGGAGCTTACCTGTGTAGTTCCTCCCTTGTCAAGGAGTTCTGCTCTAGCTGTCGAGGTCATTGCTCTTAATAAGCCTTACATTCCTTTATAGAAGCTCATAAATATGTTTAGAATGGCATTTGTTTTCTAAAGCAGAAGGTCACTTGGGATTATTTTAAGGGATTAATTTTTAGCATCGTGACTAAGTTAATCTGTAGCTAATAAACATCTCATCATCACGGTGCCTTTGGGGGGGCACAATATATAGTGATACCACCTTGTGTCAATTCCAGTGCTCCCCAACATGGTGTGTAAAGAAGGATAGCATGTCAGTCTCTCCCTTTCATCATCTTTTTCAAAGCTAATTAACATATTAACTGTGCTTGTCAAAATGTGGGGCAAATCATTTATAAATAAACCTGTCAAATGTAATGAGATTGCATATTAAATCACCCTTTTCTCTATAACATCTCTGATTTAAGATTAAAATTAATTTATTTAACATTGTAGCAGCTGGGTGGTTAGAAAAAAATTTCCATACCAATCTTGATATATAGAAAAACGTCTGCATCAAAATTGATTTTGCATATATCAGAGAAGAAATTGCCTGTTTATTGAGTATTATAAGGCCATTTAGCATTGCATTTTATTAAATCAGCCTAATCATCATACATTCTGGCAATGTAGAGTTCTGCCATCATCCGTAATGATCTCTCCTGAACCAAGGAAATTTATGTAATAAAATAAAGTTTCCTAAGGACTCAGGCTTGTTTACCAGTGTTTTAAGAGAAAGAATCATAAATGGTCTTAAGCAATAGTAATAACAATGGTACCAATAACAGATACTTTTACTGAACACAAACTGTATTCTAAGTCCTCTTATGCATTTTAATTACTTACCTACTGTTCTATGATACAATGAAAGAAAACAAAACCCAGGGAGACTAAATAAGAGAGTAAAGGTCATAGTTAGTAAATAGAGCTGACATCCAAACTCAGAGCTAACCCACTCCAAAGCCCTTGCTCCTTATAACATATTACATAATCTCTTAAGATGATTTATAAGCAGTTGTTTTTTTATTTTACTAGTAAAGTGATTCCAAAACACAAATAAGTAAAATACCTCTTTGAGAATTTAGGTTATGATCTGAGTCATGTTGGATCCTTTGCATATTTCAAACAAAGTGGGTAGCTTTCCCTCACACAACAGCCTTGCAGACTGCTTTCTCTCCTCACATCAATAGTCTACATTATATAATTTTATTCAGGGTGGAGTTTTTTTGAAATAAACTTAAGACATGAATCATTGGATTGAATACATTTTCATGAGACCAATATCTATACTGGCAAGTATTTTCACAACTTCTAACCATTACTCATTTACCGCTTCTGCTAAAACAAATGTGTCCATTTAAAAAAGAATGCTAATAAAAAATGAGAATTTGAGTTCATGGGCTACATAAAATCATCTATCAACATTATTTAACGTATTCTAATTAATCAGGTCATGAGACCAAGGAGGATTCAAATTAGTCACTCTCAAAAGAAACAACTCTTTAAGAGCTCTTGAAAGCTGCTCAAATAATACATGATCCAAATGACTTGCCAGTGTAGCCACTGACAATGCAATGGAACATGACAAAAGAAGAGGGATAGTCAGAAGGGTGTCTGGGGGACAAAAGCTGAGCTCCTGGTGGCAGCCGTACTTTCTGAGCCACTCCCACTACTGAAGTCCCTTAAAATTGCGATGACCATAGAGTATATTGTCCATACCAGGATACTTTTTAGAGTTAATAGTAATTCTGCTAGGACAATAGGTGTAAAAGAGGGATGTAACTGTGACATGTGGTCATCTTACTCATAAAGCACTGGAGCAATAATTTGCTAAATACTAGTAGTCAGAAGAGACAATGCATTTGAGTGCTTAATTCACACCGAAGGAGTGCTGGCTACAAACTATTCCTGTGGAAAACTTCTGTTACATTGCTTTATAACAAATCATCTCCAAAAGTACAGTTCTCTAATATTAGATTATTATGACATTATGGAGTGGCTGCCACAGTGCTACATTCAGTGATGGCTTTGGAATGCTGAAGGGAACCGGTTCTCTCATCCTATCAGAAGCTTAGTGTGGTTATGGTTATTACATCCCATGTTGTTTATCAGTGTGTGTTTGTGAGAGAGAGTGTATGTGTGTTTTCAATGGATGTGTTTGGTCACTTGTTAATGATGGGCTGGCTGAATCATAACATATAAAATGAGACATTGTATATATAGTTTTCACTACTAAATATTTTTTTTTTTTTTTTTTTTTTTTTTTCTGTACGCGGGCCTCTCACTGCTGTGGCCTCTCCCGTTGCGGAGCACAGGCTCCGGACACACAGGCTCCGCGGCCATGGCTCGCGGGCCCAGCCGCTCCGCGGCATGTGGGGTCTTCCGGGATCAGGGCACGAACCCGTGTCCCCTGCATCGGCAGGCGGACTCTCAACCACTGCGCCACCATGGAAGCCCCACTACTAAATATTTTTTAAACAAATAAAAATTCCCCCACTTGTATCAAAGTTGGCGAAGTAATTGGTTACCCACAACTGGTTTTTGGATAATTTTTAAATAGCCAATCACAATGACTAAGTTTCATGATACTAAGATAGCTCTTGGTATACTTAGCTGCCTCACTGCTTCATAGCTGCAAGAGATGGATAAATGCGGAAATTCTTTAAGAAATATATGACTCCATAAATGTTGAAAATAGTGTTCTTATTCGGCTTTTGGAACATCAACCAGCCAAGCTAAATATTTTGTATTTCTATTAAAGTATACAATCCAAGGGTGCTATAGAATATATCAAAGAAATAGAAGCTGTTGTATTTGGTTTTAGGGAGATTCACATACTGTCTATGTCTAGAGAATTAGAGAGAAATTTTGGCCCAGGATGTTCTCATCTTATGTGTGTGTGTGCACATGCACATGCATTTAATTTGGAAATATATGTTAGTACTCAAGGTTTGGAGAGCATTGGATATTCACTAGTGCCTTTTATGTTTTACAAGTTGTGTATTTTTTCATGTAGCTATTGATTCTCTGATCATGGTAACTAACAGTGGTTTGCTGTATAAAGGAGGCCATGTTATGGTAGAAAATATGTTGAAAGCCTAAATTAGGCTCTGCCACTCCTTACCTGTGTGAATTTAGTTGACCAAATCGCTTAACTATCCTTATCTTCAGTTTCCAAATCAGAAAATTTTGATAATTAAACCTATTTCAGATATAACTAGTTACTAATAGCTGCCACAATAATAACAATAACAAAAGTAGTAACCTCCTGCCTTACTCATTCTCATCCTCTAATCCTATTTCTCAGAAGTAACTACTACTTTCAACTCTTTTAGGATCTATCTCCACATGTCTTAAATAATTGTTTATATTGCTATCTCTAAGTTACTATTTTAGACATTGCTACTAATTAGGTGTGTAGTAGACAAAGATTTAACTTTCTTCCATCAACCTTCCCCCAACTCCACCTTCATCTCATTCTCCCAATATAGAATCTGTATCACATTTTGAAATATTAATATGTAAATATTAATATTATTCACGGTGAAGTCAAGTAGTATTCATGATTATGTATTCTTTCTTGTATAACCTTTGGTTTTTCCTGGACTTTATGATTGTCTCTGCTTTTTATTAGTTTAGTTGTCTTTGTCCCTACTGTTATTTATAGTCATAAAAGATCTGTCAATTATATATGGAAAATATTTTCCAAATGCTCAAGCACATCAGCAAACCTGTCAATTCCATTTAATTTTGTTGACATCTCCCTCCCTCAACCTTTTCCTTGAAACTTTCCTCTCTCAGCTCTCTGATTTCTTGCCTTAGCACAGCTGAACATCTGTCATCTTAGGACTTCCGTTTCCCCCCTCTCCTGTTGTTGTAGGTCCTAAGCTAGTTGTTCTCTGTTTCCCTCCAAATCTGTTCTCTACCCTCTTCTTCCCTGCCCCATGTCCTGGATGGCTGACCCCTAGGGAATACATCCTCCAAGCTGCCTTG
The DNA here is from genome assembly GCF_025265405.1 of Mesoplodon densirostris. Classification (NCBI taxonomy): domain Eukaryota; kingdom Metazoa; phylum Chordata; class Mammalia; order Artiodactyla; family Ziphiidae; genus Mesoplodon; species Mesoplodon densirostris. Next base: position 58,805,276 of record NC_082669.1, on the reverse strand, counting down.
GCTACTGGTTCCCAGTCGAGTTCAGGCAATGGAAAAGTATGAGGATTGAATATTCATCCCTACTTCTTCCCTGCTTTAACCCATACTTCTTGGAATGGCTAACTACAGCTTCTGTGCGGAAGCACATTTTCATGGCTCTAGCTGTCAATAGATTTCCATAACATTTGGCCTTTATGATCCTAGGGGCAATAATGGCTTTTAGTTTTTTTGTTTTGGGGGGGCTTTTTTGGCTGTGCCACATGGCTTGTGGGATCTTAGTTTCCTGACCAGGGATTGAACCTGGGCCCTCGGCAGTGAGAGTATGGAGTCCTATCCACTGGACCTCCAGGGAATTCCCAGCTTTTAGTTCTAAGGCAAGTAATGACTTCCTGCTGTTGCTATGCTAGCTAGCCTCTTAGTGTTTCAATATGTCTTATTAGTTCTGTTACTCCTCTGTAAGTAGTAAATTCATCAGAGTCTGTTCTGGTTGGATTCATTTTCCTTCTTACCTTTACTGATTATAGATTCCTTGTTTCCTGGATTCCTTGTCTTCCTCCTTTAGTTTCCTAAGAAAGAATGTATTAGAAATATAAGGTTCAAATTCTTAGTTTTCTCAACATATCTTTATTCTGCTCCCACACATGATTGATAAACTTTGGTTGAGTATATAATGAGGGTTTTTTTTCCCCTCAGAATTTTGAATGTATTGCTTACTTCTTTAGAGCTTCTAGTATTGCTACTGAAAAATGATTTGCAATCATTTGTGTGCCTCATCATACTTTCTCCCTGGAAAGTATTAGGTTCTTATATCTATCCCTGGTATTCTGAAATTGCTTGATAATGAGCTTTGATTGTATCTTTTTCTGTTGGTGCCAATTAGATACACAGACCCATTAAACACATTTTTTACTTAATTTCCCCTTTTTCAGCTCTGTGCCACACTCTGCTCTCACCTTTTATCCTCAATTTGGCGGCTTTTGGATTTAATTTCTCCAGAGGATAAACACTCAGTGTCCTGCTGGTGGGTTGGGGTGAGAGATGGTCAGAGAGGGCCTATGGGTCAATTGCTTTGTACAGACTTTCAATCCTCCGCCCTATTTCCAGTTGTCAGACTCACCTTTACACTTTCTAGAACTTATGTATCCAAGTCGTGCGCCTTTTCTAAGTTGTTGTAGGTAAATACTCTGTCTATAACTTGAGAAGTTGTAGCTGCCTATGGTCTGCCTAGATTGCTACACCTTCATCCACAACTTATGAAAAAAATTCTCTCTCATCTTCTTGTGTGTCCTCATCTATCTGTTTTATCCTTGTTTAAAATGTTATTCCTTGGGCCTCCCTGGTGGCGCAGTGGTTGAGAGTCTGCCTGCCGATGCAGGGGACACGGGTTCGTGCCCCGGTCTGGGAAGATCCCACATGCCGCGGAGTGGCTGGGCCCGTGAGCCATGGCCGCTGAGCCTGCGCGTCCAGAGCCTGTGCTCCGCAACGGGAGAGGCCACAACAGTGAGAGGCCCGCATACCACAAAAAAAAAAAGTTATTCCTTAACTGACACTTCAGTCACTTTTGGGAGGGAGGGGAAGTTTGTGTACATTTTACCGAATGTCCTACTCTTGTTGATAATTTAATATTCGTGGCTTTACTTATGGCCAATTGACTGCTAAGGTTCTTGTCCTAGAGAAAATTGTGACTTTGCTTGGCCACAGATTTGAGTTGCAAGTCCTGATGGGTGGGAGGTAGTCAAACAGCATGGTGCAGGCAGGAGCATCTTGACTGCCAGCTTCTTAGTGTGGTTGTGGAAATTTTTAATCCTTACCATTTAACTGTTAATGTAGTAATGACAACTTTATTTATGAAAACAAATGTGAAAAGAAAGCCAAGCACTTTCTGATAAGCTAGTGATGGAAAGGAATAGAATGTGAAATGATAGTTTTTTAAAAGATAAAAATTTTACATGAATTGAAAGAAGTGATTGCAGAAGGTAGTTCTCTGATCAATGGCAATGTGTGAATCCAACATGAGCTTACTATTAAAACAAGCAAAAGCAATCAGTGAAACTCTTTCAACAAATGTTCCAGTCAATATGAAGTTTCTCATCCAATGAAGGTGAAAAAGTAGATTGTTATCTTACGTGCACAGGGAAGATATGATTGAATGACAATGTGATTTGAGAGAAGCTAGGGGCTTATATAAACATCATTGTTGGTAAAGGGATTTGGGCGTCTACTTCATACTGTTCATTGAAGGACGAAAGTGGGGACCTCTGTGCTATTGTGACGTTTGTGATTTAATTCCTCAGGACACTGCATTATCTAGCATGTACTTTAGTTAGGAATCACATTTTCATTTACTGGTATTCTGCTCTGTGAATTAATGTAACTTAAATATACTAGTAGCTTTCTTGATTTTAGACACTATATTATGTAATTAATAAACTTAGATATTTGGGTTTTTTTTTTCCAATTTTGCTCTTCAAATGGAATGTCCTTAGATTCCTATTGGTAAGGATGTCATTGGGCAAAAAAAGAAATAGTACAATAATTGAAAAAGAAAGTCAAACTTAACTAAACTAGCCTATCAGTGGCCAAGAAACAGCCTGCTTTAAATTCCATTAAAATATAAAACAAAACTTAATTATAGTCTGTGACAGGCACTTAGTAATTACTAAGGACAGAATCCGAGTAGCTTCCTGTTTTCCTGTACACGTGTGGATTGTTCATCTTTGGTATGGCATTTTATATTTCTCTGTATTTGCATGGGAGACAGTAGATTCTAAGAATGAGATGTTCACATAATTGCATTTTCTGTAGAGCTTGGCAAGGCATTTCTGTTCTTTCTCATTGATAATTCAGTGGTTCTTCCTTGACAGCTAGCTTTCACCATGTTTGCTTCTGAAGACAGAATATATTCATAGCCTAATGTAGACTCAACAAATTGAAAAACTTTATTATATCAACTATAAAAATTTTCATCTGTTTGTCATTTTTAATCCTAACATGTTTAATTTAGAAACTGTTTCAGAATCTTAGCAACCCAGTGAAATCAATTCATATTTTTGTTTTATTAGGTTTTATGGCCATTTTATACCCCTGCCTCCCAAATCTGAAGATTCTTGGTTACGCTGTTCACACTAGCTGGTTGGTGGTGGCACAGAGGGAAAAAGAACCTCTAGAGTCTCAGGGCCAGCCCCCTTCCCACTAAGATCTCCCTTACACAACATGATTATATTCGGTCATTCATTCATTCATTTAACAAAACCTTACAGAATGTCCAGAGGTTCAAGAGTGAAAAAGACCTGGTGCCTGTCCTTCCGCAGCACCCACTAGTGTTACAGTATCACACAAGTCCAGGGGGCGTCATTCACATTGTAGTCTGTATGCAATGTCTAATCTATACAGCCACATTCCAGGGCAAGTCCTTGAGTATATTCCAAGAAGCCCACAGACTGCACCAAAAAACGGACAATGAGGATTTACGGTGGGAAGGTTTTTGCCTTCAGGTCTTCCATGTGTTATCTAAGAGGGTTGTCATAGCAGATGGATGTCAAACATTTCCCTGTCAAATATCATCCATCTAGTTGTACACCTTAGTAGTGCTCATTCCAGCATTCTTAACCACAGACCATCTAAGTACAGCTATGCCATTTGATGACTGGAACTAAATATATCAGCTTACCACTCTGTAAACTGAAGTTCAGAATTCTCCTGTCAGGAGAGTAATTTACATGATTTCAGCAGTGATTTGCCTTGTGATATGCTAGATATATAAAAAGATTGCTTGAATGTGTCATTTGCTTTGATCTTTAAGATAATTACCCATGAACAATTTTTTCCTAATTCCCCAAATTATTGCAGGACGATTAATACATTTGCAGGGAGAAATCTTATAATATGACTTCCTTGTTTTGCATCAGCTGTCATATAAACAGAAATTAAAGATGTGCAAAGCTTATTAATTTGTTTTTTCTTGTCCTGCCTGGTCTACAGTTATTCCTTGGAGAAGTGCTTTCTGTGGTAGCATTTTAAATGACTAATCGAATGGAACCTCTCTCTTCCTTTGTTGTTCCATAGTACAAGAAATAATATTTCTTGGCTATTCAATGCAATATGTTGAGTTTTATATTTTTTTCCTTATTGTAGTCCTCAGTAAGGTCCTTTCCTATTTAAATTTTTGTATCAGTTGTTAATGGTTTCTGGATGTTCCTGTCTGAATATTCCCAGGTATCTATATAATATGTGGCTGTTACTTTTATTTATTTATTTATTTATTTATTATTTATTTATTTATTTTTGCTGCACTGGGTCTTCGTTGCTGTGCATGAGCTTTCTCTAGTCATGGCAAGCAGGGGCTATTCTTCGTTGTGGTGTGTGGGCTTCTCATTGTGGTGGCTTCTCTTGTTGAGGAGCACGGGCTCTAGAGCGTACGGGCTTCAGTAGTTGCAGCGCATGGGCTCAGTAGTTGTGGTTTGCAGGGTCAGTAGTTGTGGTGCACAGGCTTAGTTGCTCCGCGGCATGTGGGATCTTCCTGGACCAGGGATCGAACCCGAGTCCCCTGTATTGGCAGGCGGATTCTTAACCACTGCGCCACCAGAGAAGTCCTGTGTGGCTGTTACTTTAAGACTTTATCTCTGGGGTTTTCATTATCTGTGGAAGTCTGTTTTCCATTTTAAAACATCTTTAACCACCCATCCTTCTTTCAGTACACTATCAATGGTGATAGACTTCAGTCTTTAGGGATAGTTTTATTGGTTTTTTTCTGCCCAAACCTTAATTTTATAGACTTTCTTTTGATATTATCTTTATCCTTGTTAGCATTTGTGTCAACAGGAATGAGAACAAATTCGCCATCTCCGTTTCTTCTTTTTTAATCTGACCAGACTGACCAAATAAAGACCCGTCGTTCTAACTGGGGAAGTGGCATGGCATAACAAAGGCTCACTGGCCCAGGATTCTGAGTCACAGCTTCAGGTTCTGGGGCTGACATTTAAACATGTAATACGGTTTCTTTACACGTGAAAATCAAGGCATTGTCTTAGGCACTCTCTTAAGTCCCTCTATCTCTAAATTTTAACAATCGAGTAAATTGTACTGCTGAACCAGAGGTTTCCATGGAGACCATTGGAATTCCTTCAGAGTGACATAAATGAAGTTAGGGTTTAGATATTTTGGTGTAATGACTGAACTGATTTTTCTAGTGTTTAATTTTATATGATGATATTAGTTCTAAATCAGATTCCTTTCTCTACTTCAGTTTCTTGTGTACACTCCTCAGAATAGTTTGTATAATTCATTCATTCATTCATTCTTTCGTTTATTTGAAAGATATTTATCGAACACCTATTTTGTACCAGGTACCAGGTTAGGTCCTGGGGCTTATAAAGATGAGAAAGATCCTTCCATGCCTTCAAGTTCAGAAGGAAAAACAGTGTAATAAGCTGTAACACAGATATACAGTCAGTACAGTGTTGGCTCAGAGGGGAAGGTGATAAATTTATCCTTGGTGGATAGTTGAGGATAGGTTGGGGGGGCTGGTCCCGGAAGGTGTCACCAAGTGGTAATTAGTTGGCCCGACTCGTCAGAGCCATCCTTCAAACTTAACAAAGCTAGAGTTGAGGACACATTGGTCAGGTCATGGACAAAAGTACCCCACCAAGGGGTGAAACAGCTGATATTTGTGGGTAGGAAAGAGGGACAGAATTTAAGAACAAGTAGAGAAAAAGGAAAAAATGGAGAGGGGGGGAAAGTAGTTGGAAGCCAGAACGGAGAAATATTTAGGAATAGTTAGGATGTGACAACTCGATTGAATGAGAGTGATAGGGGAAGGGCAAGGGTTTCAGATGATTCCTGGACTTCTGGCTCAGGTAACTGCACCAGAAAGCAAAAATACAGCTTTGCAATGTGATTTTATATATATATATATATATATATATATATATACATATATATATACACACACACACACATATATATATACATATTTTAAGTATACATTTTTATATATAATATATATGATATATTTATGCATAAATATATATCAAGTATATATGTACACATATGCATATACACTAAAATATATATGTACCAAAATATATGTATACTGAAATATATACACTAAAATATATCAACATAGATGTCTGCATATTAAAATGTATGAACAAGAGTTATCATTGTAACTTAATGAGCATTGTTGCCAGTTGGTACTTTAAGGTGGTTAGGCTTCTAGATCTTTCTGGTCAGTCTTATTTCAGATGTGGACGCTGGTAAGGGGCTCCCTCTCACCGCCTGGTCCCTCCTCTGCAGTCAGCAGCGGGCCACCCTGGGCCTTGGCTTTATTGAACTACGTTAGCTTCTTGTACTTCATTCTTTGCTTTTGTTTAGTTTTTTTTCTGACATGCCTCATTTGTAAGTACAATTCTTAGAGATACAATTCTGTTTCATAGTTTGAAAACTAAATGTTAACGTATCCCCATATATGAAAAGTTTATTGTTTTGAGCTGCATGTTCTCTGAGATGGGCTTTCACCCACAGTCTAGCGTTTGGGTTGGTTTTGTTTTCATTCCTTGAGAGCTGAGTGCTCTGTAGAAGTATCTGACTAAGATACATTGTGCCTGTCTGTGCCTGATGAAGCACTAACCACAGTAAATGGTGAGTGACAGTTGAATCAGTTCAGTCCCTTCAGTAGCTACCAAGGACATATGGAATGTAATTTTTTAATCTTTCACTTTTCAAATACTGCAGATGCCAAGATGAAAAGATCACGTTTGTTATGTGCAATACAGTTTCATACAAGTTGAGCAAAAAAACCCACGTTTTAAAAAACTTTGATCTTTTAGAAGCTAAACTCCTAGGGGAAAAAAAACTTCTTTGTTCTATTTTACAAATATATATATTCCAACAGAGAAAAGATAAATAAATGGCCACCTTGTGCATCAAATTGCACTACCTTTAATTACATAATGATACATTTCAGTGAAGCATGCCTTAAAAAAAATTACCTATTAGGTTAACTAACGTGAAACCTTTCTGAGTTAGTATTGCATCCCTATGTGTTAAATTCAGATTGTGTTTAGCATTTAATCTAACTTATTTTATTAGTCTATTGTTTCTGTTTCTTTGTGGTTCCCTTGGATGGAGCCTGAATACATATTTAGAGAATTAATCTGAGTTATAAAACTCCTTTCAACACTGAATTAGCCTAGATTCCTTTAGATTCTTGCTCTTCAGTTTCTGGTCTTGTGAACAGCAATATCAGCATTGCTGAGAAGCTTGTTAGAAATGCAAGATCTCAGGCTTCAACCCAGACCTAAGTGACTAGAACCTGCATTCTGACAAGATCCCCATGTGATTGGTGTATACATTAAAAGATGAGAAGCACTACTTCAGATGCTTTTTTTTCAATGAACACAAAGGCTTTGAGGAGATTTCTGGTGCCATCATAGTGCTGAAGAAGAGAAAGGCAAAAGTACTGACTTGTGGTGAGTTACGGTTCTGTTCATCTGCTGTCCTCCTGTCAGAAGCAGCCTGACACTGGCTTTATCTGCAGCCCTCTTTCCAAATGTTTTGACAGTGCAGATGGTTCTGAATGGCTCTAAATGATAACTTGATTGAAGCCTCATAATTTTCAATTAATGGCTCTAAATGATAACTTGATTGAAGCCTCATAACTTTCAATTAGGGAAGTCTGTAGGAGAAGGGGCTGGTCTCCCTCATGGTCATACTGTGAGCTGGGTGGGTTGCTGTCCCCTCTGCACCCCCTCCAATGCATGGGCTGTGCTGTGTCATGATCCCTCCCGGTGTCTGTGGCTAAATGCTGCCACTTGAGGCTGAAACTGTCACTCTCTGCCTAAAGCTCTCTATCCTAAGGAATCTCAAGCCTTCACTAATAAATGGATGAAATTGGAAGCTAAAATTTAGGAGGGTTTTTTTTCTTTTTGAGATTTTAATTGCACCATATTTTAAACTATTAAAGTCTTTCTACATTATCTATTGAGGTTCAACCAAACTGTTGCCCTGAGACTTAGGGAAGAAGGAGAGCAATGTTTTATTTTTTGATGACCAAAATAAGGTTCATGTCAAGTAGATAAATAATAACCTCTAGGTTCTGTTTTATACTTCTTCATGTGGGTTAATTGCTTATTGGGTTATTTAGCATCTGTAACAATGTTTTTTGGGAAAATTGAGTATACTCCACTTGCAATGTCATGTGTCAAATGCAGGTATTATTTGAATATGGGAGGTAATGGATCTAATTAATACCTATTTTAGTTGAAAGATGTAAAGTTATCCTGCACCATAATCATCCCAACAGGACTTTAATAATCAGATGCATTACACTGCATCTTAGCTGGGGACTGTAGTGACCAACCCTGTTTGATTCAGGTCTGGGAGGGCTGCTATATTGTGAAAACCTCTCTGATTCATTTAAACTGTATCTTTAAAAGTGAGAGACTAAATTCTTGTTCTGAGAAAGATGATAGTGACTGTTACATTCACAAGTAAATAAATTACAGTTGGAGGAAGTCATATGAGAAGTATGGAGTTAGGGGACCTAACCTAGTGGTTGATCAGGAAGTCTTCCCAAGGAAGTGACATTGAACTTGATGTTTCTTACTCTGATGGAGAGAAGTTCTTGCCCCTTCCTTGGGAATTGTTTGTTTGTTTTTTTCCTCTGCATTCCACTCTCCTCACCATTGCCCCAAATTTAGTAGTTTAGATCAATGTTTTCATTTTGAATTCTTTTGCCATAGAGTATGTACATCAGTTTTCAAATACCTTCATATCTAGCTTACTTAATCTTTAATTAGTTTGCTGCCCAAGTTATTTAAGATCGAACTTTGACATTTCGCATTCTAGCCTGCAGTTCTAGACAGCTCATGTTGATTCCAAGAAAACGTTTATAAAAATGTACACAGGTTCTTTTTTTCTCATATAGGGAAAACTCAAAATGCCATGGCTCTTCCACTTAAAATGACTGATTCTATATATGGTCCCAAGGAGATGCTGCCTTCCTTCATTTCGCCTTTTTTAAAATAAACTTTTAATTTTAGAGGAGTTTTATATTTATAGAAAACTTGCAAAGACAAGAGTTCCTACATACTCCTCACCTGGTTTCCCTATTGATAATATCTTACATTACTATGGTACATTTGTCACAACTAAGAAACCCACAATGGTACATTACTATTAATCAAACTTTATTTTTATTTCACTAGTTTTTCCCAATTTCCTTTTCCTGCTTTAGGATCCCATTTAGGATACCACATTACATGTAGTTGCCATGTGTCCTTAGCCTCCTCTGGGTTATGATAGTTTCTCAGACTTTCCCTGTTTTTCTTAACCTTGACAGTTCTGAGGTGTATTCGTCAGGTATTTTGTAGAATGTTCCTCAGTTTGGGTTTGTCTCATGTTTTGGGAAAGAAGACCATAGAGGTGAAGTGACATGAGTCTCATCACATCATGTCAAGACTCTATGCTATCAACATGACTTATCATTGATGATGTTAACCTTGATCACATGGTTAAGGTACTGTTTTTCAGTTTCCTCCATTATAATGTTACTCTCCATCCCCCACCTGACTCTGGAAACAGGTCACTAAGCTCAGCTGTTACTCTGGTGGCTTTACAACTAGTGGTTGTAATTGCTTCTGCCCTCAAAGCTAGTAAAACAACTGGGTTCTCCATGGTTATGTCCAACTTTATTCACCACGAATATTGGGATATAGACAAAAATCGAGAACTTCTAGCCTAGGAATAAGGCACAAACCTCTTAGAGTAGAATATGGTCTATGGCTCTCTTTTAAACTTTTTCTTCCATTTTCCACGCAGAGCCATAACATTAGCACTTGGCGCTCTCAATATTCCTCAGTTATTATCTCCTGTTTTCTCCACCTGGAATGCACGGGTCCCATTCCTGGCTCCATCACCTCATTATCCAATATCGTGGGAATTGTGTAGAATGTTTTAGAATTATTGTGTTTATAGCATACATACTTGAGAGACACGTGATAGACGTTTTGCCCAAATTGACAACAGTCCTAAAGGTTTACATGACTGTACCAATAATAAGTGAAGATGGGAGGAAAAAAACACCCACACACTTTTTCCATACTATCAGGAAAAAAAGTTATCATTATGCTAGAGGAATGACTAAATGATCTCTGTGTTCTCTTTATAGAAAAAGATATTATAGAACTATCATAGAATAGGTAGTTGAACACTATACAGCCAAAACTGTAAAAAGAAAAGTATTAGGGAGGTGTGTCAGATAGTTCATAAGTATGTTATATTATTTTTCCAAGTTATGTATTATTGCCATATTTGTTAGCTTTAAAAAATTATGGTTTCTTTTTATTATTTTTTCTCACCCTAAATTCACTTTTGTACCTAATTTTTTATTCATAATGAGAACTCCCAAATTGTATGACCTTCGGGACTAAAAAAATTATTTGTCTCTGCTCATAATGACAAAGCATTTTCAATTCTGCTTAAAATCTTGATTTGAATTGTAATGAAAAAAATATTTACACAGCCGTGGCATAAATTAAATTAGGAAATTTTGAGCTCAAAAGAATTAAAGATGTGTGAGCATGGGTGGGTGTTTTATATATTACCTCGCCTGGTAAGTAATCCTAAAATGAGAGTTTGAACACACTGCATCCTGTGACACCTTTAATTGTAAGCTTTTGTGACCAGTTCTTTTTCTTGAAAAATTTAGACTAAGCACTTGATAATTACACAGTGATTCAAATTCCCAATAGAAGCAAATTAAAGAAAACATTTATTTTATTTATACATAAATTTTATTTCCTGAAATAAAATTATATGTCATAAGTATAGAGCTTAAATGGATGAATTCTTTCTCAGTAAACCACTCAGGGCAGTCAACTTAATCCATCGAGAGAGGTAGCACAGGGTTAATGGAGGGTAGCAAAAGAAAAAGGGGGGAAAAAGAAAGGAAAGCAGGCAATACTCCCTCCATATTAAATTGAACGGCTTTTTATTGCTGTTTAGCAATAAAGAAGCTCCAGTAATAAAGTATTCTGCTATGTTAAGATGTTGATATGTTTTATACTTTTACTTTTTTATTTTTTGTGCTTTCTCTTTTTGTAAATCCTTTAAATATAATTCTCTCAGCTTCATTAGTATACCCTCAAGCATCTTTGAAAAATGACAGCATAGGAAACATCCATTAGAAATGAAAGTCCAAATCCCTTAGCCAACTAAGCAGATAAGTGCCTATAGAAATGCTATATCATCTCATTCCAGCTGAGTAGAATCGCAGCATAGATTTATCTTTTCTTTTAAGTATCATATTATGGAGATGTTATGGACCAAGCACAAGTAGTGGTAAAAGACTTTCCATAAGTGGTTCTGACAGTGTAAAGGTTACCTCACCAGCCAGCTTAGCAGATACACCATGGGGGTGGATGTGGGTTCTGCTGAGGGTCTTCACACTCAGAGTTGCAGCTTGTGGTGGGAAAGATTAAGGCCGATAGGTGGAGAATAGAGGGTATATTCTGAATAGAGAAAAAGGAAGGTGCCAGTAGCTATTAAAGATTCAAGATATTTTACGTAAACTGAAATAATAAAACAAAGAAATATAGCTCAGTAGTCTTAGAAAAGAATTCTTGGTATAAAAAACGTAAAAACCCATCAAATTGAAATTTTTGATCAATAACTGGATGTCTGAAGCCCCAATATCTATAAGAATATCATTGCATTTTAATACACAAATAAAATAGTTCTTGTCTCAAATCTTTTTCAAGTTTTATTATTATTACTATCATTACTTTTTATACTTTTTATTAAAGTGTACTTGATTTACAATATTGTTTTACAGATGTACAACATAGTGACTTAGTATTTTTATATATTATACTCCATTTAAAGTTATTACAAAATAATGGCTATTATGTCCCTTTGTTGTACAATATATATCTTTGTTTCTAGTTTATTTTATTTTTATTTTTATTTTTGTATATATATATTTTATTTTTTGCTTTATAACAACATTTAATCAGTTATACATATACATATGTTCCCATATCCCCTCCCTTTTGCGTCTCCCTCCCACCCTCCCTATCCCACCCCTCCAGGCGGCCACAAAGCACCGAGCTGATCTCCCTGTGCTATGCGGCTGCTTCCCACTAGCTATCTACCTTACGTTTGGTAGTGTATATATGTCCATACCGCTCTTTCACTTTGTCACAGCTTACCCTTCCCCCTCCCCATATCCTCAAGTCCATTCTCTAGTAGGTCTGTCTCTTTATTCCTGTCTTACCCCTATGTTCTTCATGACATTTTTTTTTCTTAAATTCCATATATATGTGTCAGCATACAGTATTTGTCTTTCTCTTTCTGACTTACTTTACTCTGTATGACAGACTCTAGGTCCATCCACCTCATTACAAATAGCTCAATTTCATTTCTTTTTATGGCTGAGTAATATTCCATTGTATATATGTGCCACATCTTCTTTACCCATTCATCCGATGATGGACACTTAGGTTGTTTCCATCTCCGGGCTATTGTAAATAGGGCTGCTATGAACATTTTGGTACATGTCTCTTTTTTTTTTTTTTTTTTTTTTTACATGTCTCTTTTTGAATTATGGTTTTCTCAGGGTATATGCCTAGTAGTGGGATTGCTGGGTCATATGGTAGTTCTATTTGTAGTTTTTTAAGGAACCTCCATACCGTTCTCCATAGTGGCTGTACCAATTCACATTCCCACCAGCAGTGCAAGAGTGTTCCTTTTTTTCCACACCCTCTCCAGCATTTATTGTTTCTAGATTTTTTGATGATGGCCATTCTGACTGGTGTGAGATGATATCTCATTGTAGTTTTGATTTGCATTTCTCTAATGAGCAAAGATGTTGAGCATCCTTTCATGTGTTTGTTGGCAGTCTGTATATCTTCTGTGGAGAAATGTCTACTTAGGTCTTCTGCCCATTTTTGGATTGGGTTGTTTGTTTTTTTGTTATTGAGCTGCATGAGCTGCTTATAAATTTTGGAGATTAATCCTTTGTCAGTTGCTTCATTTACAAATATTTTCTCCCATTCTGAGGGTTGTCTTTTGGTCTTGTTTATGGTTTCCTTTGCTGTGCAAAAGCTTTTAAGTTTCTTTAGGTCCCATGTGTTTATTTTTGTTTTTATTTCCATTTCTCTAGGAGGTGGGTCAAAAAGGATCTTGCTGTGATTTATGTCATAGAGTGTTCTGCCTATGTTTTCCTCTAAGAGTTTGATAGTGTCTGGCCTTACATTTAGGTCTTTAATCCATTTTGAGCTTCTTTTTGTGTATGGTGTTAGGGAGTGATCTAATCTCATACTTTTACATGTCCCTATCCAGTTTTCCCAGCACCACTTATTGAAGAGACTGTCCTTTCTCCACTGTACATTCCTGCCTCCTTTATCAAAGATAAGGTGACCATATGTCCGTGGGTTTATCTCTGGGCTTTCTATCCTGTTCCATTGATCTATCTTTCTGTTTTTGTGCCAGTACCATACTGTCTCGATTACTGTAGCTTTGTAGTATAGTCTGAAGTCAGGGAGCCTGATTCCTCCAGCTCCATTTTTCGTTCTCAAGATTGCTTTGGCTATTTGGGGCCTTTTGTGTTTCCATACAAATTGTGAAATTTTTTGCTCTAGTTCTGTGAAAAATGCCAGTGGTAGTTTGATAGGGATTGCATTGAATCTGTAGATTGCTTTGGGTAGTAGAGTCATTTTCACAATGTTGATTCTTCCAATCCAAGAACATGGTACATCTCTCCATCTATTTGTATCATCTTTAATTTCTTTCATCAGTGTCTTATAATTTTCTGCATACAGGTCTTTTGTCTCCTTAGGTAGGTTTATTCCTAGATATTTTATTCTTTTTGTTGCAATGGTAAATGGGAGTGTTTTCTTGATTTCACTTTCAGATTTTTCATAATTAGTATATAGTAATGCCAGAGATTTCTGTGCATTAATTTTGTATCCTGCTACTTTACCAAATTCATTGATTAGCTCTAGTAGTTTTCTGGTAGCATCTTTAAGGATTCTCTATGTATAGTATCATGTCATCTGCAAACAGTGACAGCTTTACTTCTTCTTTTCCGATTTGGATTCCTTTTATTTCCTTTTCTTCTCTGATTGCTGTGGCTAAAACTTCCAAAACTATGTTGAATAAGAGTGGTGAGAGTGGGCAACCTTGTCTTGTTCCTGATCTTAGTGGAAATGGTTTCAGTTTTTCACCATTGAGGACGATGCTGGCTGTGGGTTTGTCATATATGGCCTTTATTATGTTGAGGAAAGTTCCCTCTGTGCCTACTTTCTGCAGGGTTTTTATCATAAATGGGTGTTGAATTTTGTCGAAAGCTTTCTCTGCATCTATTGAGATGATCATATGGTTTTTCTCCTTCAATTTGTTAATATGGTGTATCACGTTGATTGATTTGCGTATATTGAAGAATCCTTGCATTCCTGGAATAAACCCCACTTGATCATGGTGTATGATCCTTTTAATGTGCTGTTGGATTCTGTTTGCTAGTATTTTGTTGAGGATTTTTGCATCTATGTTCATCAGTGATATTAGCCTGTAGTTTTCTTTCTTTGTGACATCCTTGTCTGGTTTTGGTATCAAGGTGATGGTGGCCTCGTAGAATGAGTTTGGGAGTGTTCCTCCCTCTGCTATATTTTGGAAGAGTTTGAGAAGGATAGGTGTTAGCTCTTCTCTAAATGCTTGATAGAATTCACCTGTGAAGCCATCTGGTCCTGGGCTTTTGTTTGTTGGAAGATTTTTTATCACAGTTTCAATTGCAGTGCTTGTGATTGGTTTGTTCATATTTTCTATTTCTTCCTGATTCAGTCTTGGCAGGTTGTGCATTTCTAAGAATTTGTCCATTTCTTCCAGGTTGTCCATTTTATTGGCATAGAGTTGCTTGTAGTAATCTCTCATGATCTTTTGTATTTCTGCAGTGTCAGTTGTTACTTCTCCTTTTTCATTTCTAATTCTATTGATTTGAGTCTTCTCCCTTTTTTTCATCATGAGTCTGGCTAAA
Source organism: Mesoplodon densirostris (assembly GCF_025265405.1). Lineage (NCBI taxonomy): Eukaryota > Metazoa > Chordata > Mammalia > Artiodactyla > Ziphiidae > Mesoplodon > Mesoplodon densirostris. The sequence goes on along the minus strand of NC_082669.1, from coordinate 58,790,266 downwards.
GGTTTATCAATTCTGTTTATCTTCTCAAAGAACCAGCTTTTAGTTTTATTGATCTTTGCTATCATTTCCTTCATTTCTTTTTCATTTATTTCTGATCTGATTTTTATGATTTCTTTCCTTCTGCTAACTTTGGGATGTTTTTGTTCTTCTTTCTCTAGTTGCTTTAGGTACAGGGTTAGGTTGTTTATTCGAGATGTTTCCTGTTTCTTAAGGTGGGATTGTATTGCTATAAACTTCCCTCTTAGAACTGCTTTTGCTGCATCCCATAGGTTTTGGGTCGTCGTGTCTCCATTGTCATTTGTTTCTAGGTATTTTTTAATTTCCCCTTTGATTTCTTCAGTGATCACTTTGTTATTAAGTAGTGTATTGTTTAGCCTCCATGTGTTTGTATTTTTAACAGCTCTTTTCCTGTAATTTATATCTAGTCTGATAGCATTGTGGTCGGAAAAGATACTTGATACAATTTCAATTTTCTTAAATTTACCAAGGCTTGATTTGTGACCCAAGATATGATCTATCCTGGAGAATGTTCCATGAGCAGTTGAGAAAAATGTGTATCCTGTTGTTTTTGGATGGAATGTCCTATAAATATCAATTAAGTCCATCTTGTTTAATGTATCATTTAAAGCTTGTGTTTCCATATTTATTTGCATTTTGGATGATCTGTCCATTGGTGAAAGTGGGGTGTTAAAGTCCCCTACTATGATTGTGTTACTGTCGATTTCTCCTTTTATGGCTGTTAGTATTTGCCTTATGTATTGAGGTGCTCCTATGTTGGGTGCATAAATATTTACAATTGTTATATCTTCCTCTTGGATCGATCCCTTGATCATTATGTAGTGTCCTTCTTTGTCTCTTCTAATAGTCTTTATTTTAAAGTCCATTTTGTCTGATACGAGAATTGCTACTCCAGCTTTCTTTTGGTTTCCATTTGCATGGAATATCTTTTTCCATCCCCTTACTTTCAGTCTGTATGTGTCTCTAGGTCTGAAGTGGGTCTCTTGTAGACAGCATATATATGGGTCTTGTTTTTGTATCCATTCAGCCAATCTGTGTCTTTTGGTGGGAGCATTTAATCCATTTACATTTAAGGTAATTATCGATATGTATGTTCCTATTCCCATTTTCTTAATTGTTTTGGGTTCGTTATTGTAGGTCTTTTCCTTCTGTTGTGTTTCTTGCCTAGAGAAGTTCCTTTAGCATTTGTTGTAAAGCTGGTTTGGTGGTGCTGAACTCTCTCAGCTTTTGCTTGTCTGTAAACGTTTTAATTTCTCCATCAAATCTGAATGAGATCCTTGCTGGGTAGAGTAATCTTGGTTGCAGGTTTTTCTCCTTCATCACTTTAATTATGTCCTGCCACTCCCTTCTGGCTTGTAGAGTTTCTGCTGAGAGATCAGCTGTTATCCTGATGGGGATTCCCTTGTGTGTTATTTGTTGTTTTTGCCTTGCTGCTTTTAATATGATTTCTTTGTGTTTAATTTTTGACAGTTTGATTAATATGTGTCTTGGCATATTTCTCCTTGGATTTATTCTGTATGGGACTCTCTGTGCCTCCTGGACTTGATTAACTATTTCCTTTCCCATATTAGGGAAGTTTTCAACTATAATCTCTTCAAATATTTTCTCAGTCCCTTTCTTTTTCTCTTCTTCTTCTGGAACCCCTATAATTCGAATGTTGGTGTGTTTAATGTTGTCCCGGAGGTCTCTGAGACTGTCCTCTGTTCTTTTCATTCTTTTTTCTTTATTTTGCTCTGCAGCAGTTATTTCCACTATTTTATCTTCCACCTCACTTATCCATTCTTCTGCCTCAGTTATTCTGCTATTGATCCCATCTAGAGTATTTTTTATTTCATTTATTCTGTTTTTAATCGATGCTTGATTCATCTTTAGTTCTGCTAGGTCCTTGTTAAATGTTTCTTGTAGTTTGTCTCTTCTATTTCCAAGATTTTGGATCTGGGAAATAGAATCTTGGATCATCTTTACCATCATTATTCTGAATTCTTTTTCAGGTAGACTGCCTATTACCTCTTCATTTGTTAGATCTGGTGGGTTTTTATCTTGCTCCTTCTCCTGCTGTGTGTTTTTCTGTCTTCTCATTTTGCTTATGTTACTGTGTTTGGGGTCTCCTTTTTGCAGGCTGCAGGTTCGTAGTTCCCGTTGTTTTTGGTGTCTGTCCCCAGTGGCTAAGGTTGGTTTAGTGGGTTGTGTAGGCTTCCTGGTGGAGGGGACTAGTGCTTGTGTTCTGGTGGGTGAGTCTGGATCTTGTCTTTCTGGTGGGCAGGTCCACGTCTGGTGGTGTGTTTTGGGGTGTCTGTGGACTTTTTATGATTTTAGGCAGCCTCTCTGCTAATGGGTGGCATTGTGTTCCTGTCTTGCTAGTTGTTTGGCATAGGGTGTCCAGCACTGTAGCTTGCTGGTCGTTGAGTGAAGCTGGGTGCTGGTGTTGAGATGGAGATCTCTTGAAGATTTTCGCCGTTTGATATTATGTGGAGCTGGGAGGTCTCTTGTGGACCAGTGTCCTGAAGTTGGCTCTCCCACCTCAGAGGCACAGCACTGACTCCTGGCTCCTCAATTTGGGATGATGTGTTGTCCATTCATGTATTCCACAGATGCAGGGTACATCAAGTTGATTGTGGAGCTTTAATCCGCTGCTTCTGAGGCTGCTGGGAGAGGTTTCCCTTTCTCTTCTTTGTTCTCACAGCTCCTGGGTCTCAGTTTTGAATTTGGCCCCGCCTCTGCGTGTAGGTCGCCGGAGGGCGTCTGTTCTTCGCTCAGACAGGACAGGGTTAAAGGAGCAGCCGCTTCGGGGACTCTGGCTCACTCAGGCCGGGCGGGAGGGAGGGGCACGGAGTGCGGGGCGAGCCTGCAGCGGCAGAGGTCAGCGTGACCGCTGCACTAGCCCGAGGCGCGCCGTGCGTTCTCCCAGGGAAGCCGCCCCTGGATCCCGGGACCGCGGCAGTGGCGGGCTGCACAGGCTCCCGGAAGGGCGGTGTAGACAGTGACCTGCGCTCCCACACAGGCTTCTTGGCGGCGGCAGCAGCAGCCCCAGCGTCCAATGCCCGTCACTGGGCTCCGCGCTTTCAGTCGTGACTCGCGCCCGTCTGTGGAGCCCCTTTAAGCAGCGCTCTTAATCCCCTCTCCTCGCGCACCAGGAAACCAAGAGGGAAGAAAAAGTCTCTTGCCTCTTCGGCAACTCCAGAGTTTTCCCGGACTCCCTGCCGGCCAGCTGCGGCTCACTAACCCCCTTCCGGCTGAGTTCCCGCCGCCAGCCCCAGTCCTCTCCCTGCGCTCCGACCGAAGCCCGAGCCTCAGCTTCCAGCGCCACCGGGGCGAGCAGACAAGCCTCTCGGGCTGGCGAGCTCCGCTCAGCACCGATCCTCTGTGCGGGAATCTCTCCGCTTTGCCCTACCCAGGTACGTGGGGAGCCTCCCGCCCCTTGGGAGGTCTGGGATCTTCTGCCAGCATTCACTAGGTGCTCTGTAGGAGTTGCTCCACGTGTAGCCGCACTTCTGGTGTATCCGCGGGGAGGACGGTGATCTCCGCGTCTTACTCTTCCGCCATCTTACCCGGAAGTCTCTAGTTTATTTTATACATAGTAGTTTGTATCTCTTAATCCCATACCATTATCCTGCCTCTCCCCTCTTCCCTCTTCACACTGGAAAACACTAGTTTGTTCTCTGTGTCTGTGAGTCTGTTTCTGTTTTGTTATATACATTTATTTGTTTTATTTTTTAGATTCCACACATAAGTGATAACATAGAGTATTTGTTTTTCTCTGACTTATTTCACTAAGCATAATACCTGTTATCCTTAGTGATCCATCCATGTTGTTGCAAATGGCAGAATTCCATTCTTTATATGGTTATTTCATAGTTTGTTTACATACATACTGTGAAATATATATATATATATATATATGTATCCCTTTTATCCATTCATCTGTTGACGGACACTTAGGTTGCTTCCATATCTTGGCTATTGTAAATAATGCTGCTATAAACATTGGGTGCATGTATCTTTTCCAATAAGAGTTTTCATTTTCTTCAGATATATACCTGGGAATCGAATTGTTGGATCATAGGGTAGTTCTATTTTTAGTGTTTTGAGGAACCTCCATAACGTTTTCCATAGTGAATGCACCAATTTACATTTTCACCAACAGAGCGCTAGGTTCTCTTTTATCCACATCCTCACCAACATTTGTTGTTTGTAGACTTTTCAATGATAGGCAGTCTGACAGGTGTGAGGTGATATCTCATTGTGGTTTTGATTTGCATTTCTCTGATGATTAGTGATGTTGAACATATTTTCATGTGCCTGTTGGCCATCTGTATATCTTCGGAAAAATGTCTATTCAGCTCTCTGCCAATTTTTAACCAGGTTGTTTGGGGTTTTTTTGATATTGAGTTGTATGAACTGTTTATGTATTTTGGATATTAACCCCATATCACTCATATCATTTGCAAATATTTTCTCCCATTCCATAGTTGCCTTTTTGTTTTGTTGATTTTCTTTGCTGTGCAAAAGCTTTTAACTTTAATTAGGTCCCATTTGTTTATTTTTATTTCTGCTTCCTTTCCCTGAGAAGTCTGATCCAAAAAAATTTGCTATAATTTATGTTAAAGAGTGTTGTGCTTATGTTCCCTTCTAGGAGTTTCATGGTTTCAGGTTTTACATTTAGGTCTTTAAACCATTTTGAGGTGTTTTGTTTTGTTTTGGTATACGGTTCTAATTTCCTTCTTTTACATGAAGCTGTCCACTTATTGAAGAGACTGTCTTTTTCTCTATTGTATATTCTTGCCTCCTTTGTCATAGATTATTTCAAACTGAGGCTCCAGTTCTTTAATAACCTTGGTTTCATTCAATTTGGTCAAAAACACTGAAATTAAAGCATGTGATAGATATTCTGGTGAAGATGCAAATGTATTAATATTAGGAAAGATATCTTTAAATATATTTTTAAAGAAAACTGCATTTTTCCTCATTAACCACTCATTTATAAAGATTCAAAATACCAAAAAAAAAAAAAAAAAAAAAAAGACCCCACCGTAAGTGCATAGGTTTATTTCTGGACTCTCTATTCGGTTCCATTGATCTAGTGTCTGTTTTTGTGCCAGTACCATGCTGCTTTGATTACTGTAGCTTTGTAGTATAGTCTGATATCAGGGAGCTTTGTTATTTTTTTTCTCCTCTTCAATTTTTTGGAATAGTTTGAGAAGAATATATATTAGCTCTTCTTTATATGTTTGGTAGAATTCTCCTGTGAAGCTATCCAGTCCTGGAGTTTTGTTTGCTGGGAGTTTGTTTTGTTTTGTTTTTTAATTACAAATTCATTTTCACTACTAGTGATCTGTTCAGATTCTCTCTTTCTTTGGTTCAGTCTTGGAAGGTTGTATGTCCCTAGAAATTTGTTCATTTCTTCTATGTTGTCCAATTTGTTGGCATATGACTGTAGTATTCTCTTATTATTTTTTTGTATCTCTGTGATATCAGTTGTTATTTCTCCTCTTTTATTTTGCTTATTTGGATCCTCTCTTTTTTTCTTGATGAGCCTTTCTAAAGGTTTATCAGTTTTATTTATCTTTTCAAAAAACCAGCTCTTGGCTTCATTGATCTTCTCTATTGTGTGTTGTGTTTCTATTTTATTTCCTCTCTGATCTTTATTATTTCCTTCCTTCTGCTGACTTTAGGCTTTGTTTGTTCTTTTCTAATTCTTTAGATGGTAGGTTAGGTGGTTTATTTGAGATTTTTCTTATTTCTTGAGTTAGACCAATATCGCTATAAACTTCCCTCTTAGAACTGCTTTTGCTGAATCCCATAGATTTTGGAAAGTTGTGTTTTTATTTTCATTTGTCTTGAGGTATTTTCTGATTTCCTCTTTGATTTCTTCATTGATCCATTGGTTTTTAGTACCATGTTATTTAATCTCCACGTGTTTGTGCTTTTTTCACTTTTCTCCCTGTTATTGATTTCTAGTTTCATACTGCTGTGGTCAGAAAAAAATGTTTTATATAATTCCCTTAAATTTGTTGAGACGTGTTTTATGGCCTAGCATGTGATCTATCCTGGAGAATAGTCATGTGCACTTGAAAATAATGTGTATTCTGCTGGTTTTGGTTGTAATGTCCTGTAGATATCTGTTAAGTTCAACTTGTCTAATGTGTTGCTTAGGACCACTGTTTCCGTATTGATTTTCTGTCTAGATGATGATCTGTCCATTGATGTAAGTGGGGTCTAAAAGTCCCCTACTAATATTGTATTATTGTCAATTTCTCCATTTATGTCTGTTAATATTTGCTTTATATATTTAGGTGCTCCTGTATTAGGTGCATATATGTTAACAAGTGTTACAAACTCTTCTTGTATTGATCCCTTTATCATTATATAATGCCCTTCATTGTATTTCATTTTACCCTTTGTTAAAGGCTAAAGTTTATTTTGTCTCATATGAGTATTACTACTCCTGCTTTCTTGTCATTTCTATTTGTATGAAATATCTTTTTCCATCCCCTTACTTTCAGTCTGTGTGTGTCTTTAGCTCTGAAGTGAGTCTCTTGGAAGCAGCATATAGATGGGTCTTGTTTTTTAATCCAGTCAGCCACTCTATGTCTTTTGATCAAAGCACTTAATCCATTGACGTTTAAAGTGATTATTGATAGATATTTACTTATTGCCATTTTATTACTTGTTTTTTTGGTTATTTATGTAGTTCTTCTCTGTTCTTTTTTTCTTCTTTTAGTTTCTTCCTGGTAGTTTGATGATTTTCTTTAGTGGAATGCCTATGTTCCTTTCTTTCTATTTTTCATGTATCTATTGTAGGTTTTGGTTTGTGGTTACCATGGGATTCATATATGTTGATCTATAGCTATATCTGCTTCTTTTTTTTAAAGGATCTTGCCATGGAAATGCAAATGTTATATTTAAAATTAATTTATTTTTATAATTTAGTTAAAAAAAAATTTGGTTGCATTGGGTCTTTGTTGCTGTGCGCGGGCTTTATCTAGTTGCACCGAGTGGGAGCTACTCTTTGTTGCAGTGCGTGGGCTTCTTATTGTGGTGACTTCTCTTGTTGCGTAGTATGGGCTTTAGGCATGCAGGCTTCAGTAGTTGTGGCGCATGGGCTTAGTTGCTCCATGGCATGTGGATCTTCCCGAACCAGGGCTCGAACCCATGTCCCCTGCATTGGCAGGTGGATTCTTAACCACTGGACCACCAGGGAAGTCCCTATCTGCTTGTTTTAAACTGGTAGTCATTTAAGTTCAAACACATTTCAAAAGATCTACATCTTTTTACCCCACTCCCTCACATTTTGTGTTTTTGATGTCATAATTTGCATCTTCATGTTTATCCCTTTACTGTTTATTGTAGTTATACTTGATTTTACAATTATTTTTGTCTTTTAGTCTTCCTACTAGCTTATTTAAGTGGTTGATCCCCAATCTTTACTGTATTTGCTTTTACTAGTGGGATTTTTCCTTTCCTGGATACTTACTTGTTGACGTAGCCTTTTACTTTCCACTTAGAGAAGACCCTTTAACTTTTTTTTAGGATAATTTTAGTATTGATGAACTCTTTTAGTTTTTGCTTGTCTGAGAATTTTTTTTTTAATCTCTCTTTTGATTCGAAATGGTAATCTTCCTGGGTAGAGTTGCAGGTTTTTCTCTTTCATCACTTTAAATATATCATGCCACTCCCTTTTGGCCTGCAAAGTTTCTGCAGAAAAATCACCTGATCACCTTATGAGGGTTCTCTTGTATAGGACTCTTTATTTTTCTCTTGCTGCCTTTAGAATTCTCTCTTTGTCTTTTGCCATTTTAATTATGATATGTCTTGGTGTGGGTCTGTTTGGGTTCATCTTGTTTGTGATTCTCTGTGCTTCCTGTACCTGGATAGCTGTTTTCCTTCTTCAGGTTTGGGAATTTTTCAGCCATAATTTTATCAAATACATTTTCAACCTTTTTTTTTCTCTCTCTACTCCTTCTAGTCCTCCTATAATGTGAATGGTGGTATGTTTGACGTTGTCTCAGACCTCCCTTAAACTATTCTCATTTAAGAAAAAAAAATTTTTTTTGCTGTTCTGATTAGTTTATGTCCATTATTCTATATTCCAGATCACTTATGTGTTCTTCTTTATCACCTAGTCTACTGTTACTTCCTTCTAGTGTTTTTCATTTCAGTTATTATATCCTTCATTTCTGATTGGTTATTTTTATATTTTCTACTTCCTTGTTTAAATGCTCACTGTGTTCATCTATTCTTTTCCCTAATTTTATTATCAGTCTTATTACTAATCTTTGAACTATTTATCTGATAAATCATTTATTTCTATTTCATTATTGTTTTCTTCAGGGGTTTTCTCTTGTTCTTTTAATTAAGACAAATTCCACTGTCTTCTCATTTTGCTTATCTTTCTCCATCTCTTTGAAATTAGGTGAAACCATTACCTATTGTGATCTTGAAGGGGTGTCCTTATGTGGAAGTATCCTTATATAGTCTGTCTGTGCCCATTGGCTTTGGTGGGAGAACTGGATCTGATGTAGGCATGAGTCTTGTCTTTCCCCAGAGCGTGCTGGCAGCTATCACCTTGGTAGGAAGTGGGACTAGAGATGGAGTGGCTAGAGCAAGACTTAGGTGTGAGCTGGGGCTTCCCCTATTCTTAGTGGCAAACTCCAGTCTACGGGGGGCAAGGTCAGGTCCCAAGCTGCTGGAGCAGAAGCCGTGAGGGTCAGGTCTGAGCTGGGTCAACTCCATCTGACTGTGTTCTCCCGTCTTCCAGCACTAGCACCCTTGCCCCAGAAGGGCATAGTGCTAGATCAAGAGGGGCTGGCTAGAGTAGATTCTCGGTGTGGATCTGGATGTGGCTTGTGGCAGAGTACTGAACTGCTTCTGGTGCATTGCCCCCTTAGGTGCCAGAAGTGGCCACTGTTACCCCATTCAGGTGCCATTTGGAATCTGAGCTGACTGGCTCTGAGCTGGCTCCATCCTTCACAACAATGCACTATGCTTGTCCGTAGCAGCCCTCACCTAGTGTGGAGCTGCATTGCAAAGCAAGTGGGACGAGAATGAACACTTAGCTCAGCTGGGTCGCATGCCAGAGTGGTCATGGGAAACTGGCCAGAGTCTGGCATCGTTTCAGTTTGCTTTCTCCACCTTGTTTTGAGAGTAAGGAAGCATGTGTTCATACTTCACAAGTGGAGTCCAGGTTTCTTACAGCCCCTGTGTGAGTCATACTGGTTTTCTAACCAGATGAGGGGAGTCTTTCTTCCCACTGTTGGACCTCAGGGCTTGGTGGCCCAATATGTGGCTCTAACAGCTCACTCCCCAGGGAAGATCTCCCTCCTCTTCTGAGTCCCCTCCCAAGGGCACAGGTCCTGACCTGACTGCTTCTCTTCCCTTCCTATCTGATTACATAGCTGTCTCTCTTATGGGTTGTATAAGTCTTTCTGCGAGTTTTCAGTTAGTTTTCAGTGAGAATTGCTCCGCGTGTATATATATTTTTGATGTGTTTGTTGGGTTCCACGTCTTCCTGTTACACCTTCTTGATCTTAATCTCCCTCGAATCTGATGAAAACAATGTGTTAAAACTCATCTGTGGGCTTCCCCGGTGGCGCAGTGGTTGAGAATCCGCCTGTCAATGCAGGGGACACGGGTTCGATCCCTGGTCCGGGAAGATCCCACATGCTGCGGAGCAACTAAGCTCGTGTGCCACAACTACTGAGCCTGTGCTCTAGAGCCCGTGAGCCACAACTACTGAGCCCGTGTGCCGCAACTACTGAAGCCCGCGTGCCTAGAGCCTGTGCTCCACAATGAGAGAAGCCACTGCAATGAGAAGCCCACGCACCGCAACAAAGAGTAGCCCCCACTTACTGCAACTAGAGAAAGCCCGCACGCAGCAACGAAGACCCAACACAGCCAAAAATAAATAAATAAATAAATAAAATTTAAAAAAAAACTCATCTGCCAAGGGGGAGCTTCAAGATGGCAGAGGAGTAGGACGTGGAGATCACCTTCCTCCCCACAAATACACCAAATATACATCTACATGTGGAACAACTTCTACAGAACACCTACTGAACACCGGCAGAAGACCTCAGACTTCCCAAAAGGCAAGAAATTCCCCTCGTACCTGAGTAGGGCAAAAGAAAAAAACAGAGACAAAAGAATAGGGATAGGACCTGCACCTCTGGGTGGTAGCTGTGAAGGAGGAAAGGTTTCCACACACTAGGAAGCCCCTTTGTGGTTGGAGACTGTGGATGGCGGAGGGGGGAAGCTTCGGAGCCACGGAGGAGAGTGCAGCAACAGGGGTACAGAGGGCAAAGCGGAGAGATTCCCGCACAGAGGATCAGTGCTGACCAGCACTCACCAGCCTGAGAGGCTTGTCTCCTCACCCAGTGGGGCGGGTGGGGGCTGGGAGCTGTAGCTCAGGCTTCGGAGGTCAGATCCCAGGGAGAGGACTGGGGTTGGCTGCATGAACACAGCCTGAAGGGGGCTAGTGCACCACAGCTAGCTGAGAGGGAGTCCGGGAAAAACTCTGGAACTGCCTAAGAGGCAAGAGACCATTGATTCAGGGTGTGCAAGGTGAGGGGATTCCTTCCCTGTCTGCCCCCAGAAGGCACAGCACTGCCTTATTGAGCTCCAGAGATGGGCGCGAGCCACGGCTATCAGCTTGGACACCACAGACAGGCATGAAACGCTAATGCTGCAGCTGCAGCCACCAAGAATCCTGTGTGCAAGCACAGGTCACTATCCACAGCCCCCCAGGAGCCTGTGCAGCACGCCACTGCCAGGGTCCCCTGATCCAGAGAGAACTTCCCTGGGAGAACTCACGGCGCACCTCAGGCTGTTGCAATGTCACACCGGCCTCTGCTGTGGCAGGCTTGCCCCGCATTCCAATTATAACCACCATACCCCTCCCCACCCCCGCCTGAGTGAGCCAGAGCTCCCTAATCAGCCGCTGCTTTAACCCCATCCTGTCTGGGTGGGAACATAAGCCTGAGGGCAATCTATATGCAGAGGTGGGGCCAAAACCAAAGCTGAACCCCGGGAGCTGTGCAAACAAGAGAAAGGGAAATTTCTCCATGCAGCCTCAAGAGCAGTGGATTAAATCTCCACAGTCAACTTCATGTACCCTGCATCTGTGGAATACCTGAATAGAAAATGAATCAACCCAAAACTGAGGCAGTAAACGTTGGGAGCAACTGTAGACTTGGGGTTTGCTGTCTGTGACTGACTTGTTTCTGATTTTTATGTTTATCTTAGTATAGTTTTTAGTGCTTGTTATCATTGGAGGACTTGCTTATTGCTTTGGTTGCTCTCTTCTTTTTTTAATTACTTTCGAATTTTTAAAATTTTAATAATTTTTAAACTTTATTTAGTTTTATTTTTTATTTTTTTCTCCCTTTTCTTCTGAGCCGTGTGGCTGACAGGGTCTTGGTGCTCCAGCCAGGTGTCAGGCCTGAGCCTCTGAGATGGGAGAGTAGAGTTAAGGACATCAATTGGTGAAAGCTCTCCCAGACATCTCCCTCTCAACTCTAAGACCCAGCTACACCCAACGGTCAGCAAGCTCCAGTGCTGGACACCCCATGCCAAACAACTAGCAAGACAGGAACACAGGCCCACCCATTAGCAGAGAGGCTGCCTAAAATCATACTAAGTTCACAGACACCCCAAAACACACCACCAGATGCAGCCCTGCCCACCAGAAAGACAAGATCCAGCTCCACCCACCAGAACACAGGCACCAGTCCCCTCCACGAGGAAGCCTACACAACCCACTGAACCAACCTGACCCACTGGGGACAGACACCAAAAACAATGGGGACTACAAACCTGTAGTCTGCAAAAAGGAGATCCCCAAACACAGTAGGTTAAGCAAAATAGGAAGACAGAGAAATATGTGGCAGATGAAGAAGCAAGGTAAAAACCCAAAAGACCAAACAAATGAAGAGGAAATAAGCAGTCTACCTGAAAAAGAATTCAGAGTAATAATAGTAAAGAGGTTCCAAAATCTTGGAAATAGAATGGAGAAAATAAAAGAAACGTTTAACAAGGACTTAGAAAAACTAACGAGCAAACAAACAATGATGAACAACACAATAAATGAAATTAAAAATTCTCTAGAAGGAATCAATAGCAGAATAACTGAGGCAGAAGAACGGATAAGTTACCTGAAATATAAAATAGTGGAAATAACTACTGCAGGACAGAATAAAGAAAAAAGAATGAAAAGAACTGAGGACAGTCTCAGAGTCCACTGGGACATCATTAAACCCACCAACATTCAAATTATAGGGGTTCCAAAAAAAGAAGAGAAAAACAAAGGGTCTGAGATAATATTTGAAGAGATAGGTGAAAACTTCCCCAATATAGGAAAGGAAATAGTCAAGTCCAGGAAGTGCAGAGAGTCCCATACAGGATTAATCCAAGGAGAAACATGCCAAGACACGTATTAATCAAACTGTCAAAAATTAAATACAAAGGAAAAATATTAAAAGCAGCAGGGAAAAGGAACAAATAAATACAAGGGAATCCCCATAAGGTTAACAGCTGATCTTTCAACAGAAACTCTGCAAGCCAGAAGGGATTGGCAGGACATGTTTAAAGTGATGAAAGGGAAAAACCTATAACCAAGATTATTCTACCAGCAAGGATTTCATTCAGTTTCGATGGAGAAGTTAAAACCTTTATAGACAAGCAAAAGTTGAGAGAATTCAGCACCATCAAACCAGCTTTACAACAAATGCTAAAGGAACTTCTCTAGGCAGGAAACACAAGAGAAGGAAAAGACCTCCAAAAACAAACCCAAAACAATTAAGAAAATGGTAATAGGAACATGCATATTGATAATTACCTTAAATGTACATGGATTAAATGCCCCAATCGAAAGACATAGATGGGGTGAATGGATACAAAAACAAGACCCATAAATATGCTGTCTACAAGAGACCCACTTCAGACCTAGGGACACATACAGACTGAAAGTGAGGGGTTGGAAAAAGATATTCCATGCAAATTGAAATCAAAAGAAAGCTGGAGTAGTAATTCTCATGTCAGACAAAATAGACTTTAAAACAAAGACTATTACAAGAGACAAGAACACTATATAATAATCAAGGGATCAATCCAACAAGAAGATATAACAATTGTAAATATTTATGCACCAACATAGGAGCACCTCAATACATAAGGCAAATGCTAACAGCCACAAAAGGGGAAAACGACAGTAACACAATCATAGTAGGGGACTTTAACACCCCACTTTCACCAATGGACAGATCATCCAAAATGAAAATAAATAAACACAAGCTCTAAATGACGCATTAAACAAGATAGACTTAATTGATATTTATAGGGCATTCCATCAAAAAACAACAGAATACACTTACTTCTCAAGTGCTCATGGACCATTCTCCAGGCTAGATCATATCTTGGGTCACAATTGAGCCTGGGAAATTAGAGAAAATTGAAATCATATCAAGTGTCTTTTCTCACCACAACACTATGAGACTAGATAGCAATGACAGGAAAAAAAAAGTGTAAAAAATGCAAACACATGGAGGTTAAACAATATGCTACTAAATAACCAAGAGATGACTGAAGAAATCAAAGAGGAAATCCAATAATACCTAGAAACAAATGACAATGAAAACACGACAACCCAAAACCTATGAGATGCAGCAAAAGCAGTTCTAAGAGGGAAGTTTATAGCAATACAGTCATACCGCAAGAAACAAGAAACATCTCAAATAAACAATCTAAACTTACACTTAAAGCAATTAGAGAAAGAAGAACAAAAAAACCCCCAAAATTAGCAGAAGGAAAGAAATCATAAAAGATCAGATGAGAAATAAATGAAAAAGAAATGAAGGAAACAATAGCAAAGATGAACAAAACTAAAAGCTGGTTCTTTCAGAAGATAAACAAAATTCATAAACCATTAGCCAGACTCATCATGAAAAAAAAAGAAGACTCAAATTAATAGAATTAGAAATGAAAAAGGAGAAGTAACAACTGACCCTGCAGAAATACAAAGAATCATGGGTATTACTACAAGCAACTATATGCCAATAAAATGCACAACCTGGAAGAAATGGACAAATTCTTAGAAAAGCACAACCTTCTGAGACTGAACCAGGAAGAAATAGAAAATATAAATAGACCAATCACAAGACTGAAATTGAGACTGTGATTAAAAATCTTCCAAAAAACAGAAGCCCAGGCTTCATAGCGAATTCTGTCAAACACTTTGAGAAGAGCTAACAGCTATCCTTCTCAAACTGTTCCAAAATATAGCAGACGGAGGAACACTCCCAAACTCATTCTACGAGGCCACTATCACCCTGATAATAAAAGCAGAGATGTCACAAGAAAAGAAGACTACAGACCAATATAACTGATGAACATAGATGCAAAAATCCTCAACAAAATACTAGCAAACAGAATCCAACAGCACATTAAAAGGATCATGCACCACAATCAAGTGGGTTTATCGCAGGAATGCAAAAATTCTTCAATACACGCAAATCAATCAATGTGATACATCATATTAACAAACTGAAGAATAAAAACCATATGATATTATCAATAGATGCAGAAAAAGCTTTTGACAAAATTCAATACCCATTTATGATAAAAACTCTCCAGAAAGTAGGCATAGAGGGAACTTACCTCAACATAATAAAGGCCATATATGACAAACCCACAGCCAACATCGTTCTCAAAGGTGAAAAACTGAAGCCATTTTCTCTAAGTTCAGGAACAAGACAAGGATGCCCACTCTCACCACTATTATTTGTCATAGTTTGGAAGTTTTAGCCACAGCAATCAGAGAAGAAAAAAATAAATGGAATCCAAATCAGAAAAGAATTAAAACTGTCACTGTTTGCAAATGACATGATACTATACATAGAGAATCCTAAAGATGCTACCAGAAAACTGCTAGAGCTAATCAATGAATTTGGTAAAGTAGCAGGATACAAAATTAATGCACAGAAATCTCTTACACACTAATTATGAAGAACGTGAAAAGAGTAATTAAGGAAACACTCCCATTTACCATTGCAACAAGAACAAAAAAATACCTAGGAATAAACCTACCAAAGGATACAAAAGACCTATGTGCAGAAAACTATAAGACACTGATGAAAGAAATTAAAGATGATACAAACAGATGGAGAGATATACCATGTTCTTGGATTGGAAGAATCAACATTGTGAAAATGATTCTACTTCCCAAAGCAATCTACAGATTCAGTGCAATCCCTATCTAACTACCAATGTCATTTTTCACAGAACTAGAAAAAAATTGCACAACTTGTATGGAAATACAAAAGATACCAAATAGCCAAAGGAATCTTGAGAAAGAAAAACAGAGCTGGAGGAATCAGGCTCCCTGACTTCAGAGTATACTACAGAGCTACAGTAATCAGGACAGTATGGTACTGGCACAAAAACAGAAATATAGATCAATGGAACAGGATAGAAAGCCCAGAGATAAACCCACGCACATATGGTCACCTTATCTTTGAAAAAGGAGGCAAGAATATACACGGAAGAAAAGACAGCCTCTTCAATAAGTGGTGGTGGGAAAACTGGACAACTACATGTTAAAAAATGAAATTAGAACACTCCCTAACACCATACACAAAAATAAGCTCAAAATGGATTGAAGACCTAAATGTAAGGCCAGACACTCTAAAACTCTTAGAGGAAAACATAGGCAGAACACTCTGTGACATAAATCACAGCAAGATCATTTTCGACCCACCTCCTACAGAAATGGAATTAAAATAAAAAATAAACAAATGGGACCATATGAAACTTAAAAGCTTTTGCACAGCAATGGAAACCATAAACAAGATGAAAAGACAACCCTCTTTGTCTTTTGAATGGGAGAAAATATTTGCAAGCGAAGCAACTGACAAAGGATTAATCTCCAAAATTTACAAGCAGCGCATACAGCTCAATATCAAAAAATCAAACAACCCAATCCAAAAATGGGCAGAAGACCTAAATAGACATTTCTCCAAAGAAGATATACAGACTGCCAACAAACACATGAAAAGATACTCAACATCACTAATCATTAGAGAAATGCAAATCAGAACTACAATGAGCTATCACCTCGTACTGGTCAGAATGGCCAATTTCAAAAAATCTACAAACAATGCTCGAGAGGGTGTGGAGAAGAAGGAACCCTCTTGCACTGTTGGTGGGAATGTAAATTGATACAGCCACTATGGAGAACAGTATGGAGGTTCCTTAAAAAACTAAAAATAGAACTACCATATGATCCAGCAATCCCACTACTGGGCATATACCCTGAGAAAACCATATTTCAAAAAGAGTCATGTACCACAATGTTCATTGCAGCTCTATTTACAATAGCCAGGACATGGAAGCAACCTAAGTGTCCGTCAGCAGATGAATGGATAAAGAAAATGTGGCACAAATATACAATGGAATATTACTCAGCCATAAAAAGAAACGAAATTGAGTTATTTGTAGTGAGGTGGATGGACCTAGAGACTGTCATACAGAATGAAGTATGTCAGAAAGAAAAAAGCAAATATCATATGCTAACACATATATATGGAATCTAAAAAAAAAATGGTTCTGAAGAACCTAGGGGCAGGACAGGAATAACGACGCAGGCATAGAGAATGGACTTGAGGACACGGAGGGGGGAAGGGTAAGCTGGGACGAAGTGAGAGAGTGGCATGGACATATATACACTGCCAAGTGTAAAATTGATAGCTAGTGGGAAGCGACCACATACACAAGGAGATCAGCTCAGTGCTTTGTGGCCACCTGGATGGGTGGGGTAGGGAGGGTGGGAGGGAGACCCAAGAGGGAGGGTATATCGGGATATATGTAAATGTATAGCTGATTCACTTTGTTATACAGCAAAAACTAACACAACTTTGAAAAGCAATTATACTCCAATAAAGATGTTAAAATAAATAAAAATAAAAATTCATCTGCCTAGAATACTGATTTTGAAATTAATTCTTTATTATTAAATGGATTTCTTTAATGATATAAAGTACCATTTGTTTTCAGTCATTTTCACTGTATATACTGTTGGTGTTTATTTTGGATAAAAATTATGTGGTGTAATAGAGAAGAGATTTCTGCTAATGGATTACTTCTTTAATTCAAAGTATTGTTTACATACAACTGGGGCATGTATAGAGAAGTAAGGCATTGTCTTTAACCTCTAGATGATCTGAAATAAATACACAAGGGACTGCTCACTCTAAATTGAATACGAGTGCAGCAATTGAAGAAGTGTCCCAATATGTTTATGATTTTATTAGTATACTTTCAGGAAACATAAACCCATTAAAGGTAGAGCCATTAAAAAAAACAATCCTAGAAAATTGCTAGAAGTTAGAGAGATCTAGCAAAAACGCTGGTTTATCAGAATATCCAGGCCTTAAGAAGGTGGGAACCAGGTCAATTCAGGGAACTTCATCTGCAGGAAGGTGGCCATTCTTGCAAGTTCTCTGCCTTTAATGTGACTTATTTCATCAACATATGCTAGTTTCTTTCCATCCTGTTCCCAGGTGACTTTATCTCCAAACTTTCAGTAGAAGTATCTGATTGGCTGTCTGCCTGTACTGTGGATTTGGTGTTCCTGTTGGGTTCTGTGGTCTGGGAGGCAAGGTCTCCTGATATGTTCGACTGCCTTACCAGATAGGAACTGTGAGCCTGGCAGAAGAATTTGACCATAGTAGACGACTGATAATGAATAAGAGCTTAACAAATAAACTTATAAAGGGAGCTGTCCTGTCTGGCAGAATGTTCATGGAAGGCTTTGTGGAAGAGATTACATTTAAATTAGATTATATAGGTTCCGTTGGATTTACATGTCAAGAGCAAACAAATGAAGAAAAAGGGAGTTCTAGGTATTAGAGTAACTTGAGCCAAGTTGTATAGGTTTATGCTTGGCCTGTGGACAGATCAGTCTGGCTCAGAGATCCTCAGTGTAGCTGCCCTAAATCACCTGAGCAGCCCGAGTCAATGCGTTGCCTCTAACTGACTGAAACAGAGTCTCTGGGGTTTGTGTTCAGATCATTTGCATTTTTAAAAGTTCCCCAGATGATTTTGATGCAGAGAGAGCTTTGAGCCCTGGACAGCTATAGCGGATAATACATTGTGAATTTGTGAAATAGAGTTGGAAAAGGATGTTAGAACAAGACTATAGAGGCTTTCTATATCAAGCTAAGGAGTTTCTTGGCCATATACTGTGAGTAAGGTAGTCAGTGAGGCTTACATTTTATTGGTGTGCACCATTTTCTGAGCCTATGTAGTTGCATCTACTTGGAGTCCTTTCTGGGCAGTAGACAGAGAAGGGAAAGGAAAGTTAAGGGATCTAGGTACATGTGGCACAGCCCTTTATACTTATTTAGAATATTATTTATTCATTGTTTCTCCTTTGTAGGAGTAGATGTTCTAATTCCAGATTTAGTATTCTTAGCAGAGTATATTGATGTTTTAGTAACAATTCTTTCTTCTTTCTTTAGGGGAGTTGGCTGCATCTTTGTTGAAATGATCCAAGGAGTTGCTGCTTTTCCAGGAATGAAAGACATTCAGGATCAACTTGAACGAATATTTCTGGTAAGTTCTTTACAGAATACTTCTGAAAAAAATTGGTCTTGAATGCATCCCTCAGTGACAAATCCTACAGTGGTAGTGGAAAATAATTTCAAACAAATTTGTTGGTTGTCACATTTAATTCTGACATATTTTTGGATCTTTGCAAAAGCAGGAAATTAGTGAAGAATTGTGTTTTTAAACTACTGCACATGAATAATATGCCAAAATGGTAAGAAAGGATAGGATGTCAGAGGCAATATAGAAGAGTGGGTTAAAAACAAAGGCTCTGACAAAAATTCCAAATCATTTCTATAGATATCCCCCCTTCAAGTAGGTGTATCTTATTCCCTCCCACTCCTACCCACTTAAATGTGGGCTTTGATTGGTAACTTTTTTTCTAAAAAGTAGAGCGTGGAAAGAAGGGAAGGGAGGATAGTAACTTCAAAATGGAGAAACCAGGCAAATGGTACCTCAGCCCGGTCTTCAAGGTTAAGATCATCAAAGATAAGTCACATTGGCAGTATGTACCCTTTGTATAATGTATTGAGAATGACACTTCCCCTCTGTAGTCTTCCTCCGAAAACCATAACCCCAGCCTAATCTGGAAAGCCACATCACACAAACCCAAACTGAGGGACATTTACAAAATACCTGACTAGTACTTTTCAAAACTGTCAAGGTCATGAAAAACAGGGAAAGTCTGAAAAACTGTCACAGCCCAGAGGAGGCTAGGGAGACATGACAGTGTAATGTAATGTGGTATCCTCCATGGAATCCTGAGACAGAAGAAGAACATTAGGGAAAAATTAGTTAAGCACAGGTGAAGTGTGCCGTTTAGTTAATATCAGCATAGCAGTGTGTGCTCCTTAGGTGTGATGGAGGTTCCCTGTAATGTAAGATTTCATCAATAAGGGAAACTGGTGGAGGAGTATATAGGAACTGTCTGTACTACTCTTCACAACTTTTCTATAAATCTAAAACTATTCTAAAATTTTAAATTAAAAAATTTTTGTAAATCTGTGAAAAATAAAAATAAGATTTGTTCTGTAGCCAGATGAGCTGGTTTTGTCACCTGCTCTGTCACTTTGAGCAAGGGACTTAGTTCTCTGAACTTTAGTTTTCCTGTGGGTAAAATAAGGGATAATGATAACACCTACCTCATAGATTGTTTTGAGGAATAATTAACTTAATTACATAAAGTGCTTTTAGAACTATGCCTGACACATAATAAATACCCAATAAATGTGTTGTTATTATTTTAATCAAATCATTTTTATACCAGATATTTTCATTCAGTGGAACTTCCACATTAGCTAATATTCATATAAACTTATTATTTAAAACATGGAATAAGAGCTAGACAAATTAATTTTTTTTTGTTAAAAGGAGTCAGACTGTATACATTGTAGCAGTTAACCACATTATCATACTTTTTAAAAATAAATCTCCCATGTGAAATCACTGGGGCACATTTTAGAATGGACCTTGTGAAGACATGCACTTATTGGATTATGCAAGTACACCCTTAAAACGTAGCTTTCATATTAAGTATAAGGACCACAGGAGGATATAGTGATATGAATTGAGACTCCATCACTGCTGTGTTCACCTTGATGTCAGCATTAAATGATAAGAAAAGGAAAATGAAAACTAGAAAATCAAAGCACACGTGATTCCTCCATGCAGTATCCTATACCCCAGGCATCCCTGTGTATTCACAGTGGGTGGACAAACAGCAGAGTCCCTAATATTATAGAAACTTTCTTCAAAGTCTTATCTTATTAGTTTCTTCTCCCAGAGGCTGTCTGTATCCACTTCCTTTCAGTTTTACTTAATTATTATTATCATCCATAAATTTCCACACGGAGTGTTAAAATAATGTCTTATGATTATAATAATGCAGCCTTATAATGGAAAATTCCCACAATGTCAAAAAGTATAAAAGTTGAAAAACCCCTTTGTCCTACTACCCAGAGAAAATTACATTTAGTATTTTGGTATATATCTTCCATTTCAACACATGTTAAAAAAATTAAATTGTATCTTGTATACTATTTTGTAACTTTCTTTTTTCACTTGACAATAGGTAGTTAACACCTCTCATTGGAAAATAAATCCAGAAACTTATCATCATTCTTAGTGATGAGTATTTCATCATATGGATGAGAATTATTTGCTTAATCAGCCTGATATTGATGGCTTGTTTATAGTCTTTAACTACTATAAAGCGCTGTCAGAAATATTCTTTGCACAGTTATCCTATTAGTTAAGAAAAATTATTAGAATTGAAAGTCCTGAATTGAATACAGTTTAATTTTCATAAGTCTATTGACCATTCTTACACTTCATTCCCTCCATCTAAACTCATGAAACACTTCCTTCTCTCTTTTGTCAAGAAAGTTGCTTACTGATTTCATTGAGATTGTGTTGAGCCTATAGATTATATTACAAAGAAATGATATAAAATGAGCTTTCCCAGCTAAGAAAAAATAATATCTCTTTATTCATATTTCATGGCCCTTAGCATAAATTTAACATAAACATATTTCTCTTTTCCTTTTTTCTAATCAAGCCTTTATTTTCATTCAGCTATTTTAAGTAACTTTCCACAGTTATTTTCCCCAAAATACAATACACTTGTTCACATATTGTGAAAAACGTGACAGGAGAGGGAATTTTAATGGGCTATACTTTGCATCATATAGATCTTTGTGCCAAAACATATCTTTAAATATTTAGCTTTTTAATTTATTTAAAGCTCAAATATAATAATAATAATACCACTTAATTATATTCTGATAATAATTTCCTAAACTTTAGATTCCACTTAACTATTCACTCTCTGATAGCTATTGAACAATACTTAACCTTGTCAAATTACCTATTTTTTATGCTAAAATCATTAATTTACTATATTTGAAATCAGAAAACTTCAAAGGGAAATTATATAGAAAGAAATATCCCTACATACACATTATTTCAGGGTAAATTTAAAAGAAAAAGAAATGGTTATATAAATGAGGTATATTCTATAGCAGTTGTACCAAAAATTTTGTTTCATGAAAACATAGTTTATTGATATGGCTTAGTCAAAGTTTTAATTTTCAATATTATTTTTATAATGTAAGTCATTTCCAATAGGTACTATCTTGTTGAATTGCTTCTTGTATGGAGATTTTGTTATTTCTTAATTTTATTGACAATTATTTCCTAATTTTATGGGTATTCAGAGACCTTTGAGCCATGACTAGGCTTTTAATAAATCAAAGAAATACATCATTGTAAATTTTCTATGGGAATACTGACACACCAGGCTACTGTTTGCTCTTATTAGACCACAGAGACTCTTAAATGCGGATAAGCATCATGATTTATGGTAATAACTCCTTCATTTACTGTAGTTTTTTTACATGTGTAATGATTTTTACAAGTAAAATGTCCTTTGGTAATTAGGAGATAAAGATCCTTATCTATATAAAATTGCTGCTTTAGAATTAAATAATGTTATGTTTTGCCCTGAAGAATTAGACATGACCAAAAAAAGAGAGAGAGAGAGAGAGAAATCTGCAAACTTCTTTTGACAGTAAATGTTATCATCTTAAATATTTTATTTCCTCCCCTGCATTGTTTAAATTTGCAAATGTTAGCCATATGACACATTAAACAAGCAGATTCTCTCAGGAGTTGTGCAATCATTGGAAGAAGAAATTTTACCAACCCAATGTGGTTGAATCACTGGGAAATAATGCTTTTTCTTGGTGACCTTTTATGCCTGGTCTGAAGGGGAATGACTTTTAAATGTGATTAAATCCACTTTCACGGGCTTCTCGTGTAAACTGCCAGAGACTCTTTTCTAAAGCGGCAGTTGTGTATCTGGCCTCTCGTAAAGCATTGCCAAGGAGATAATCAACTTTGAAAAGTCATGAAACATGGAATTGTTCGTTTTGTTTTGTGTTTTAGTACATGGATTAAGTCCATTCATTTGCCTGTGAACTGTATATAGAAAGGTGGTTGGTTAATAACTTTGAAGCACAGAATTCAAGCTTATTACCCAAGATAACTAATATAATTAACTCCCACACACTGAGTCTTTATGTGAAAAGCAACAAAGGTCAGTCACTGGTAGAGCCTTTATATTTTTCTTTTGAAGGTTTTCTTTTTCTTATTTTTCCTTGCTTTGGTGGGAAGGAGCAGTTCACATTCTTAACAAGTCCAGTGCATTCACTTCCACAACATAGTAACTGTGTTGCTCTGTGTAAGGTGAGCTGGCTATACTGCAGCCTGAGATTTCACCAGTAAATCATTTTCCTTGAAATTGTGATGCTCATATACAAGAAAGGAAGGAAAGTGATAGAATTGTGACAAATTATATTCAAGACATTTTGAATTGCCAGGTGAACGGGCACCTACTTCTCTAAGCAGTAACTCTGCTATTACAGTAAAAGAGTGATTTGTATCATTTCTTCAGCGTTACTCATTTTTTAATGTGTCATGGTGTTTTCCGTTCACCTTTGTTAGCTGCGAAAATAAGCAGTAGATGTATTCACCCAGGTAAATATATATATTCAGAGTGACAAAATCAGAACTAAGAAGAAAATTCGTATTCTAATCATATTGTTCTGAATTGAAAAAGAACTCTACTTTCTACTTGATGGAACCCTGGGAACATTCTTCTGCCATTTCAGAACAGCTGGACAAATGGCAGAGAGTGCTTGCACAGCTGTCTGAAACCTTTGGCAGATGCTTCTGGGTTTGTATGGCTCATGGCCCCAGAGTACAGCAGCCACGACAGAGGGGCTGGCATGATTGTGTTCTGGGGGCCTGTTCTAGTTCTCCCTGCCTTTGAATGTTGATTAACCCCAAGAGGCTCACTTTTCCTTGTCTCCTGGTCTTCTGGTTTGCAATGGAATTTCATCAACCAGTTATTTGTTAACATATTGTACATTATTTGATTGGTACAGTTGTTAGAATGTTTCTCTTCCGTGTATATATCATTCAGAATTTAAAAGAGAGAGTGTGTGTGTATTTGTGTGTGTGTGAAAAGAGCCTCTGGCAACTTTGAAATCTACTACTCAACCTGACTTTTGAGTCAGATCCTTCCTTAAGCCTCTGTGTTTTACAATTGAACTGACTGCCAAGACGTAACCTGTAGACCCAGTTCCAGTCCTTGTTTCCCCATCCCGGCTCTCTTTCCAGGATCTTAATGGGAACCATAACCCTGAGGTTTCATGATTGGCTAGAACGGCCATATAGAATGTAAAAGAAAGTTGACACCACCTCCTTTGATGGTCATTACCATCCAATGGATGTAGCAGCCACATTGTTAAGATGGAATATTGCTGTCACAGATTTGTATCTTCACTTCCATCATTGGGTTGCTTGAGGTGATGATACTTCTTCAGCACTCCCTCTGCAACACTAGGCACAACGGAGTTGGAAAGGAATTCTGTGCCAGGGTATCTGCCCTGGAGCAAATGAGGGCAATCAAGATAGGCAGGCAAGACATACCATTAGGAATGGAGTCATGAAAAACTGCTGAGCAATTGATCAGCAGATGGGAGATCCAGTAATGTAGTAGATCCTGTATTAGTTAAAATACTAAACTCTTAAGAGTTCAATATTGAATTCTAATCCTAGATTGTTTTTTTTTCCCCTGAACAAGCCACCTTTTCTAATTGAATTGTAGTTTCTGCATCTGTAAAGGGAGGAATTGAACTAAATGATTTCAGTAGTGTCTTGCAGCTCTAACCTTTTTTAATTCTAAAAATGCATATTACAGGATTATGCATAAGGGCTGTGGGTGTTCAAAGGAAATTTCTAAGAACATTTTTGTTAAGCATGGAAGGAAGTATAAGATTTGAAGTGGAGTAAGGGATATGGGGAATATCAGGCAAGGGTCCAGGAGTGGAGTAGGCACAGTAGGAGTCTGTCCTGTATGCGTGGAAGGTGAGGTTGGATGTTGAAGTTTGGACTTTGATAGATTGAGGACTTTTAATTTTATTTCGTCTATAAATAATAAGGAGACAGTACAATTTTTAACAAAAGAATAATAAGGTTAAAGTGGCATTTCAGCAAAATTAATGTAATATGATATAATGATAAACTCAACTATATAAAGGCTGACAGAAGGAGAGAACTAAGCAATACATGTTGGAGTGAAGGATACTGAAAATATTAAGCAATGTTTTTTAAAGGTGATTTTAGAAAAAGTCGGGGAGGTGGACTATAATACCACCCACCCTGAAATAAATGCCTCTTTTAATTTGTACACGTTTCTTTCAAGTCTCATCAATAGTCCTGGTTATTTCCATGGTGGCAAATATTTTTCAGAGTCTTAAGCTTATAAAAAATAAGGCAGCTAGAAAAATTTTAAAGCTGTATGGAAAGAAATTAAAACCACTATTTAGAGATAACCAGTGTTAAATATTTTTGTATTTTCTTTTCTAGATTTTCACCATTGGGTTAATAATAGATTTATGGGTTTTGTATTCAGCTTCTCTTTATTTTCACATTTAATAGGGAGCAATTTCCAAGCCATTAATATATGCTTGAAAATATTATTTTAATTATGCTATAATATCTTATTAATGTTCCCAAGTGTACTAACACATTACCCTATTACAGTACTAGGTAATTTGCTTACGGTTTTTATGCTACAGCAAATTTTATCCCATTCAGTTATACTTTCAACAAGAATCTTTAGGCATCTATTCCATGCCAGGCTCTGTGCCTACAGGCAGTGGAAAACCAACAGACACGGTCCCTGCTCACCTCAAATGTACTGTTAGCTGTGCTACATTAGAACAGCTTCCAGACAGTCAGGTTAGGAGGATGTTGTTGCAAAACTGTTTTAATACATCTTGTACATAAATGATTTGGAAGAGAAAGGAGTCAAAGATAACTTCAGAGTTTCAAGCTTGGGGAACTAAGTGCTCCATGAAGTCATGGAAAATAATGGGGACATTGAAAAGGAGTGCCACTGGGACTTCCCTGGTGGTGCAGTGGTTGAGAATCTGCCTGCCAGTGCAGGGGACATGGGTTTGATCCCTGGTCCAGGAAGATCCCACATGCTGCGGAGCAACTAAGCCCGTGTGCCACAACTACTGAGCCTGCACTCTAGAGCCCCTGAGCCACAACTACTGAGCCCGTGTGCCACAACTACTGAGCCTGCGCTCTAGAGCCCACGAGACACAGCTACTGAGCCTGTGCTCTAGAGCCCACGAGCCACAACTACTGAGCCTGTGCGCTACAACTACTGAGCCTGCACTCTAGAGCCCCTGAGCCACAACTACTGAGCCCGTGTGCCACAACTACTGAGCCTGCGCTCTAGAGCCCACGAGACACAGCTACTGAGCCTGTGCTCTAGAGCCCACGAGCCACAACTACTGAGCCTGTGCGCTACAACTACTGAGCCTGCACTCTAGAGCCCATGAGACACAACTACTGAGCCTGTGCGCTACAACTACTGAGCCTGCACTCTAGAGCCCACGAGACACAACTACTGAGCCTGCGCTCTAGAGCCCGTGTGCCACAACTACTGAGCCTGTGCTCTAGAGCCCACGAGACACAACTACTGAACCCCTGTGCCTAGAGCCCGTGCTCTGCAACAAGAAAAGCCACTGCAATGAGAAGCCCGTGCTCTGCAATGAAGAGTAGCCCCCGCTCACGGCAACCAGAGAAAGCCTGCATGCAGCAATGAAGACCCAACATAGCCATAAAGTTAATAAAAAAATAAAATTAAGAAAAAGATTAATGGAAGTGAAGGCATAATTATCAGAAAGAAAGGAAGGAAGGGAAGGAAGGAAAGAAAGGAAGGAAGGAAGAAAGAAAGAAAGGGAAAGGAAAGGAAAGAAAAGAAAAGAAAAAAGAAAGAAAAGGAGTGCCAGTGGAGGGAGAGGAAGAAGAGAGCTCAGGGACTGGACTTTATATGACAGCAGGCGACCCCAGGTGGAGACGTCCAGTACACAACTCTTACTGAACAGAATTGGGAGAAAAATGAGGATCAAGGGATTGTTGACCCAAACCAGACAATGCTGGGGCCTAAACTGTACTGGTTCTTAAATAATGAGAAAGTGGGGGAGTAGCAGAGGAGCACTGCCTAGGCTTTAGGGATGCTCATGGTGTGTGGGGGTGGGATGGGGGTAGGGAGGTAAACCAGGAGAGAATCAGGACAGTTACACAAAGGTCAAGGTAAGGGCAGGCAGCAGAGAAGTGAGGATAAAAAAGGAGAAAAATAATCACTCCCTCGAGGGAGGTTATGGATCAGCTCAGGTCTGGTTAGCTGGTGGGTGAGGAATCTTGAGGCCAGTGCCCTTCCTTTCTGCGCTCCCTCAGCGTGTGCCTCCACTGCCTGTATAGTATGTGGCACACATCCTGTACTTTTGCAGCTAATGCTTTTAGCCCAGAGGATGAGAAGGGTTTCCTTCTGGAGAAATGGAAGGGTCGACACAGAACATGCATCTGGGTTTAATTAGGGAAATTTAGACTATCCATGCTTTTCAAAGGATCCTCCTCAGTGTCTGAGGGATGCTGGAGTCAAGGTGAGTGTAGCCTCAAGGGAGGCCAGCTCTGACCCCTCCACTCCTGGCTCTGCTTTCATTAAGATTTTGTGTGTGAGATAGATCTCGCTGCTGAAAGAAAGGTTCGAAACCCCTGGACTAATGCTATCTTAGGGTCTTCCCAGGTCAAGTGTTCTATGAAAAACAGACATCCATGAGGAAGAAAAATGATGCAGAGCCAGTGAAAATGAAGATGTTAGAGAAATAAAAATTGAGTGATTCATATATGGAGACATTAGATATGTATTCTAATAAAGCTCTGTGCCAATAAGCTATCGAAATTTTTGTAGCAAACTTCAGTAAGGTCATTTGTCTTGAGAAGAAAACAAAGACAGAGGGATATTTCACTACAGAATAGGTAATCACATAACTTTCTACAAAGAAACATTTATTTGAAGATTAGCTGGCTGTTGCCTGCAGATTTGAATAGGCTCACATGGTGAAAAAAATATTTTTTTACCTTGAGGATTCTTACATTCACTTTATAGTGTTACAAACTTTCTGTAAATGGAAAATGAGAAGATTTTCATTAAATCATTCACTTTCTCGTTGTTACTCATTTCTCAGCAAATATTTATTATGTGGTTACTGTGGGCTCAATACTCTTCCATGTTCTGGGGAGACAGCATTGCACAAAACAAAGTCCCTGCTCTTGTGGAACCTGTATTCCTGTGAGGGAAGATAGACAATGAGCAAATAAATATATAATGTATCTCATGAGTGTTGCATAAGGAATGCCACTTTACATATGGCGTCCTGGGGGAGTCTCTCTCAAGGATCCTGATACTTGTGCGTTGAGTGAAGTTAGTCAAGGCACAAGACATGCAGATATAGGGCTCAGAGCATTTAGGTGGAGAGAGTAGCAACCTGTTTGTGCTTCATGATAAGAGTATTAAAATCAGAGTTCTCAGGCCTGAATTTGTCAAATTAAGGATCACTCTTCCCACTGCATCAAGGAGATTTCTAATACTCATTACTTTGACCTCCTTTATAGAAAGCATTTTCTTATATGAGAAGTCCTTGCTTTGTGTAAAGCATTAAATTCCTGTATAGGTTAATATTCAAACATCAGATTGAGCAAATCAGTAAGAGAGTTTGAAGTACACCTGTGTGCATGTTGCAATTATGCTGGAGCAAGAGATTTGGGCTTCCTGATTTAGTTAATCAGAAATGTTGGTGTAAATACAAGAAAGGGGGAAATGTTTCTTATTTGGACAGTAGACAGTGCTTTGGAGGAGAGAACAGAGAAAGAATATCTAGAATTCAAGGGGAGGCAGAGAACACTTTTTTTTAAAGTCAAAAGTAGAAGAATTTCAAAAAGGAAAGCTTTATCAACTGCACCAAAGAGTACAGTGAAGTCAGTGGAGGATGGTGCTGAAAAAAGGCCACAGGTGGTAACTTCTGAGGGAATAGTTCCAGTAGGTTTGGATATTTAAAGTTAGGTTACAATGGGTTTAAAGAGTAAGTGCGCGGTGAAAAAATGAAAACATTGAGTATAGACAATCTGTTTGAGAATTGGCTGAGTACACAGGATTAGATGTCACCTTAAGGGTATTTTTTAAGTCAAGATTTATAAATTTTATAATGTGTCATAAATATTGTTTTACATAGTGAAGGCCAGGATGTTTGGAAGGTAAAGGACACCAAAGATATAAGAAAGCATATTTGACAGATCAAGGTATTGGGAGGCAAGAGTGGATGGGTGGAAGAGACAGTGCCTTGAAAATGTGGATGAAAAGATTTTCTCGAAGATAAGAAAGAAGAAAGGAAAGGAAGGAGAGGAAGATTTAAATAAATGTTGTAGAGGAGAAAAAAGGGAATTTGAAGATATCATGATCTGCATGATTCTTAAATGAAAGGGAGGTGATGTGGCTGACAGTAATGTGCATCTGCGGAGGTAGATGTTGAAGGAAATGGATAATATTTGCAAAGCTGCTGTAATACCAAATGGTATTATGATATGTGATATCAAGAGAAGGAGGTCATTGCTGACCACATTTGTTAATCAGCTGTTGATCTGAGACATTATTATAGGAATAGAAATGCTTTGTTTCCAATTTCTATGATGTGTAATAGTTTACTTTCCTATTAACATAAGATTACTTTTAGGCATATCCATCCTAGCTATAAATGTTTCCCAATTGTAATAGTTTTTACGAAGACTTTTCTGGAGGCAGTGGTTCATATCTGTAGTCTAATAGTCTTAAATGTTTTGAGAATGTTTTAACCTATTGTCAGTATGGGATTACTTACTGGCTTTTGCAGTTATCTCTCGTTATGTAACCACCTTAAAACTCTGGGTTAAATCAACAACAGTCATATTTTAAAATTATTTGTCATAGTTTTAGGGTCAAGAATTCAGTAAGGGATGGGCCAGGCAGTTATGGACTTGGGGGTCTCTCACATGGTTGCAGATATATGGTTGAAGACAGATGGTGGCTGGGGCAGAAGCAATCAGAAGCTGGAGCAGTTGGGGACTAGCCAAATATCTCTCTCTTTGTAGTCTTGAGGCCTTACGTGAGTTTCCTCCGTGTGGGCTAGTTTGAGTTTCCTCATGGGATGGTGTTGTGTTTCAAGAGTGGGTGTCCTAAGAGGACCAGACAGAAGCTGCATGGTTTCTCTTAACTTAGCTTCAGAATTCATACAGTGACTCTGTCAGCCAAAGCAGTCACAAACCCTCACCCAGAGTCAAGAGCAAGGGACATAGACCCCAGTTCTAGATGGAAGGAGTGTCAAGAATGCTGGGGCCATGTTTTAAAACTGCCACATTGATTATGTATTGATACAGTTCCATTAGGGCATATCACCATTTTGAGCTGATAAACAGCTTTGTAGGAAAAAACAATCTGGGAAACAGTTTTGTCAAGCTTCTAGAATTTTTGTTGTTTTTCCCATACTCTTTATAGCCATTACCATACTGCTTCCCATGATAAATATGAAAGTGTGAATTGTCACAGAGTGCTAATTGGTGGGTCATGAGGCCCCTTATTTGCTCACCCTCCTTTTCTTCCTTTTTTGACTAACAAGTTCACAGATGTGTCAGACTGAAAAAAAAAATGGTGAAATACTGCCATAGTGTGACACATCTGAGGTGAGTGAGGTGATGATACTTCTTAGCAAATTCTCAGAATGTTATCCATAAAGTAGACTTCTATAACTCAAATTCTAGCTTAATTTTTTTTCATTTGGAACGTGTTTCCACATATAAGCCTTTCATTCCTCAGAACATCACATGTCAGCTCTTGCGGTAGACAGCATCTAAGATGGCTCCCAGTGACCCTCACCTCCTGGTATTTATGCCCTTGTGTAATCCCCTCCTCTTGAGTGTGGGCTGGACCTAAAGACTTGCTTCTAATGAACAGACTGTGACAAAAGAGATTGGGATATTACTTCCGCAACTAAGTTACAGAAAGGTTGCTACTTCCTTCTTGCTCACCCTCTCTTACAGTCTCACTGGCTCACTCTGAGAGAAGCCAGCTGCCATGTTGTAAGTTGTTCTGTGGAGGGACCTTTGTGTCAAGGAGCTAGTGTTTCTAGCCGGCAGCCGCTGAAGACCTGAGACTTGGCAACAGCAGTGTGAGTGAGCATGGAAGTGGGTCCCTCTCCTAGTTGAACTTTTTATATGTGAGACCACAGCCATAGTTAACACTTTAATTGCTGCCTTATGAGAGACTCTGAGCCAGAGGCACACAGTTAAGGTGTTACCGCCAAAATGGCAATTTCCTTGGTCCTTGTCCCCCAAAGGAAAGAATTCAATCAAGAGACAGAGCAGTTTTAAGTAGCAAGAGTTTTATTAAGCAAAGCAAAAGTATGCTTCTGAGAGAGAGAGAAGGGGAGCAAGCTGTCTGGAAACCAGAAGCAGCCCCACAGTGAGGGTCGGGTTGGTGTTTCAGAGTGGTGGAAAGTCCCTCCCTGTGTCCTGCATCATTTGACTGACAAGTTGATTGACAGCTTTAGGTTATATAACTGTTCTCCTAGTGGGCAGGTACTTATCCACAAGCACCAAAATGAAATCCACTGGGGGTGGGGGGCAAAAACCACAATGCTAATTTATTACAAGTACAGTGTAGTGAACCCTGGGTTACTTTGAGTCACCTTTTAGGTCTTGGTGCGTCTGCGCCAACCTGTGCTGGTGGGTTTTATTTTGTTTGGTCCTGATAAGGCTGGAAACTTTGCGGTCTGATCACCAGTGTCCAGGGGTGGGGCCGGGGAAGAGAAAGAGGACCTGGTCCAGGATGGGGTGGGGATCAGCTTATGTCTGACTAACAACCCAACAAAGGTACACCTGGATTCCTACCAACAGAAAGTATGGAGATAGTAAGTGTTTGTTACTTAAAGGCACTAAGTTCTGGAGTAACTTGTTCCACAGCGATCGATAACTAATACATCTCCTTTGATCCCAGGACCAAGAAAGAGTAGGTGCTATACCTGTTGTTTTATAGCTGAGAAAACTATCTTCAGAGATTATATGAACTTGCCTAAGAAGACATGTTCAATAAGTGCCAGAACTGAGACTATATCCTAAGTCTGCTGACTCTTCCACCAAAATACTCTTGTTTTGTAGTTGTTTGTTTGGTTGCTTTTGCTCTGATTCATAACCATGAGTGTGCAGGAGGTTGACTTGGGAATCATTTCTTTTTTTAATTTTTATTTATGTTTTTTAATTTATTTTTTAAACAATATAAAAATTTATTTTTTCTCATGTCATGAGAAATCTGGGGTAGGCAAACGCTGGCATTGGTTTAGTGTCTCAATAATATCACAGCGAAGTCTCCATGTTGGGAATCATTTCTTGAATACACATTCTTAGGCCCCACTCAGGGCCTTTAGAATCAGGTTTCCAGGGATGGGACTTTGTGCGTTCAGACAAACGAGCAGACCCTGGTTGATGAGTCCTTCTGGTGAAGAAACTCTTACTTTAAAAGATGCATGTTGGGCCTCCCTGGTGGCTCAGTGGTTGAGAGTCCGCCTGCCGATGCAGGGGATACGGGTTCGTGCCCCGGTCTGGGAGGATCCCATATGCCGCGGAGCGGCTGGGCCCGTGAGCCATGGCCGCTGGGCCTGCGCATCCGGAGCCTGTGCTCCGCAACGGGAGAGGCCACAACAGTGAGAGGCCCACATAACGCAAAAAGGGAAAAAAAAAAAAAAAAAGATGCATGTCATACTTTGAAATGTTACGCATGTTTTAAATTTTCTGGCCTCAATGGGGCAACCTAAAAACCTAGGTAGTATGGCCTTACTATCCAGAATATAGAAATCATTATTCAGTCCAACCAAGTCCAGTGTTTCTTACAGGTGTACTTTTGATATGATTCTCAAGGGGCATGCCTTATAATGAGTATATTTGGGGGCTTCTTTCACATGGCTTTATATTAATAATGTTATGTAACTATTATTAGAATTGTGTACACAAGCAAAGATCTGTAATCATCACATGTAATCATCATATTCCAGCTGCTATAACTTCTTATCTGGCCTGATTACTTGATTAACATTCGGGTTTCCTCCCTCATTTTGCAGCCTACCTTTTCTTATGCCTCAGAAGACTTTACCCAAAAGGATAAATCTGTCCAGGCTGTTAATCTTTTTGTGAGGTGTGAATTCATTTAAAACCTGACCTTGTATCATCTCCTGCAAAACCCCCTGCAAGGAAAAGGAGCATCCTCAAAACATTCTGTTTTAAATTGATCTCGTCTCATTATTTTATATCTTGATAGAAAGCTATGGCTGGTTGATTAAAATTTATCACGTAAAATAATACACCTAAGTCATTGGAGCATGTCCCCTAGAGAATGGTTTTCTCCTAAGTCAGGTTAACAGATTATCTGACCTTGGAGCTGAATTTGTTCTTTATCTCACTCACCTCTTTTGAAAATGACAGGCATACATTTTCCAGGTAGTGTGTAGACTATGGCTTTTTTTTTTTAATTCTTCCTAAAATCTCTTTATCTGTGACTTTAGTTGTACTGGAAAAGGGTTGAGAACTGTCTTTTATTTTGTTTTTTATCCATTTATTTATTTTACGTCCCTAGTTTATTATATAACTAGAAGTTTGTACAGTTTGACCCCCTTCACCCATTTTTCTCACCCCTCCCCCACTACACCCCCCCCCCCACCATTTCTGGTAACCACTAATCTGTTCTCTGTGTCTGTGAGCTTGGTTTGTTGTTTTGTTTTGTTTTTTAGATTCCACATATAAGTGAGATCGTACAATATTTGTCTTTCTCTGTCTGATTTACTTCACTTAGTATAATGCCCTCAAGGTCCAAGGTTGTCACAAATGGCCAGATTTCATTCTTTTTTATGGCTGAATAATATTTCATTGTATATATTACCACATTATCTTGAGAATTGTCTATTTTAAATGTACCATTCAATGAATTTTATTCTTGTATTGTGTCTAATATAAACTCAGGCTTCTGTTAGTTTTGAATAACTTTACATATTAAAATTATCAGTGAACTTGAGTTTCTGCTTGGGAGTATATTATTCTCTGTGACCAGAGCAAATGGCAGTCTTGTCATACTTTGCCTTTCATCTCATCCAATCTTTTGTAAAGATGCAAGAATTGGTAGAAGGATACATCCTATGGTCTCAAACTTCTGTGCCTTTACACCTGCCGGGAATTCCTCCAATCTCCAATGTCTAAATCTAACCCATTCTAAATATTAGAAATGTTTTCCTGTCTAATGAATTTTTCTCTGTTTGCCCAATTACAAATTATCTCTCCTTCTTTTGGACCTCTTGGTTTCTTTACCAGATCCTCTCTGCTGTCTCCCTTCAACTTCAACCTTGCCTTGCAGTTGTTTTTGCTCTTATTCCCCTGATAGAGTTTAGGATTTGGGAGTAGGGATGCGGAAGAAAGGAGTACTTTGTGTGAATCAAGAATTATTGTGTTCCCTGACGCTGCAGGAATAAACTCATGATGAGAGAACTATTGCATTTTTAAAACTTCACTGAGTTCTTTTTAAAATGCATCTTTTGAGGGAACTCTGTGGAGATGCCATTAAGAACCACTTTAAAAATTAAAGACAATTTCCCTTCCTTCATTTGTTTGTTTGTTTTAAAATAAATCTGAGTTCATATTTTCCTTTAATTTCTTCTTTTGCAATTCATTGTTCTAATAATATGTAAATCACTCACAGCAGATAACATTTAACATTCAAATGCAGAGTTCATTTTATTGAAGCTCAGTAGAACAAATTACTATCAATTTGCTCTAAGTAAAATTCAATATTAAAAATGTTTTGGGCTTCCCTGGTGGCGCAGTGGTTGAGAGTCTGCCTGCCAATGCAGGGGACACGGGTTCGTGCCCCGGTCCAGGAAGACCCCACATGCCGCGGAGCGGCTGGGCCCATGAGCCATGGCCGCTGAGCCTGTGCGTCCGGAGCCTGTGCTCCGCAACGGGAGAGGCCACAACAGTGAGAGGCCCGCATATCGCAAAAAAAAAAAAAAAAAGTTTCATGTTTGCCAAGTGAAAAGTAAATAGCTGAAAGTTGTTAATAAAACCTTTTTTGGAGAGTAATATTAGACTCATTTTTGGATCCCATCCTATTCCCAATAAAAGGAAATATTGTTTGTCTCTCACACAGAATGGTGATGTCTGCACATTTTAATCTGATTATTGACTCTTGGAATGTGATTCAATTCATTCAGCAGTTGTGAGTGCCTACTATATGCCCGGAAGTGGGCTTCAGTAAATTTCTATTTTGAAGAAGTTTGACAAAATTTTCACTGAGCCTTCTTTTTAGTACTTTGCACTGGGAGTGCTGCTCTGAGGAAATCAGGAAGCTAAAATCATAAGAGAACTAAATTTGATTGCCAATTCCTTATTAATTTTCTTCCTTATAGTGAAAATTGTTTTTAGACAAATAATCAAGTAGTATGTACAGTGACTCTTCTCGTAACTGTGATCTTCCTGATATACCATGATGTCAAATTGGATGTGAAATGGAAAAGGCATTAACTTTAGTGAAATTATAACCTTCTATCTGGCCCCCCCCAAAAAATTAACAAATGTAATACAGTGTTTGTTCATCTTTCCAAATATTAAGCTCAATTTTTGCAAATCATAAAAGATGCTATTATAAGGGAAATCTCTGTACCTTCTGCTCAGTTTTGCTGGGAACCTGAAACTGCTCCATAAAATAAAATCTATCAGGAAAAAAAAAAAGATGTTGTAGATGAATCAAAGCAGAATGCTGGGGACTTCCCTGGTGGCGCAGTGGTTAAGCATCTGCCTGCCAATGCAGGGGACACAGGTTTGAGCCCTGGTCCAGGAAGATCCCACATGCCACAGAGCAACTAAGCCCGTGCGCCACAACTACTGAGTGTGTGCTCTAGAGCCCACGAGCCACAACTACTGAAGCCGGCGCGCCACAACTACTGAAGCCAGTGCACCTAGAGCCTGTGCTCTGCAACAAGAGAAGCCACCGCAATGAGAAGCCCGCATACCGCAATGAAGAGTAGCCCCGGCTCACCGCAGTTAGAGAAAGCCCGCATGCAGCAACAAAAACCCAACGCAGCCCAATATAAATAAATAAATTTATTTTTTTAAAAAAGGCAGGGCTTCCCTGGTGGCACAGTGGTTGAGAGTCCGCCTACCGATGCAGGGGACACGGGTTCGTGCCCCAGTCCGGTAAGATCCCACATGCCGCGGAGCGGCTGGGCCCGTGAGCCATGGCCGCTGAGCCTGCGCGTCCAGAGCCTGTGCTCCGCAACGGGAGAGGCCACAACAGTGAGAGGCCCACGTACTGCAAAAAAAAAAAAAATAAATAAAAAGGCAGAATACTGTTCTCAAAATCTCTTCTCCTCTTTTGAGTCAATAGTAAGATTCCCCTTCTAGGAATTATACCTTTTTTTCTGTCAATGAACCACTATGTGGAAGGGAGTAGACAGTTAGGCAATAAAAATATTTATTTCCTGGCAACTTAATACAAGCTGTGGTAGGTGGAACAGGGAGATGCAAAGATAAGTAAGTATCAGGTCCTGAAGTAGAGTAGCTAGCAGGATAGTAACAAGGTCAAGGTGAGGCATTAAAAACCTATAATCAGTTTGTTACTAGTTTACACCGGCTAGCTATATGTGTTTAGGCTAAAAAGGAAATAAAAGTTCTTAGTAACATAAAAAAAAAAAACCAACCTATAATCAG
The DNA here is from genome assembly GCF_025265405.1 of Mesoplodon densirostris. NCBI lineage: Eukaryota > Metazoa > Chordata > Mammalia > Artiodactyla > Ziphiidae > Mesoplodon > Mesoplodon densirostris. Next base: position 58,753,957 of record NC_082669.1, on the reverse strand, counting down.
TACTTTGGGAGTAGAGAGTATGGTTGGGGAACATCGCTGGTGATCACTCCTCATCCTCTGTATGTATGAGTTAGTTACAATGGGAGCATTCATTCATTTGAACAAACCTGTGTCAACATTACTTTTTAAAAAAAGGATAAGAGGTGCTACAGAATATTGTCTAGCACACAAAATGCAGTGACGTTAAAAGCAATTAATGAAACATTTATCTTTGAGCTTTAAGGTAGAGAGTGGCCTCTTGGTTAAAACATACATATTTCTGACTTACAAATATTGAATTATTACTTACTAGCAAACTATTGTCTCAGCCACCACTTTAGCATTTCTTTAATACCAGTTTGAGAGGAAATAATGATTCAGGCATACGATGCAATGGTTTCATTTTCTGTACTGATACATGTGTTTCTTTGTCTTGGAGTTTCCAAAGTGATGATTTTATTCATGAAAATGCTTCAAGAAGCAAGCTGTGATTTTTAAATAAGCCAACTGCTTGCTATTCCTTTGCTCAGAAAGTTAGGGAACTGAATGAACCACAACAGAACGCTCATTTCCTCCTGCCTTTTGACTTACGATCCACTGGTAGGCCTACAGCCCATGAGTTTGACAGATGTCAAGAATCTAGCCTATAATTTGAATTTAGTGTTCAAAGCCTATATTAAAGTAAAAAGAACTGCAAATATGTCCACTATAGGCTACTTCCATTTCACTGCTCGATATTTTACTGTCCTTTCTCATGCCTGCCTCCAAAGCATCTGTGCTTTCCTTCTTGCTGATGTGCACACTTATTCCAGATTGTTTCCACTGATGTCAGCCAGGCCTGACAAGCCAAGCCTTTTGTTTATCGCACTGGGATAGGATCCAAGGAAGTCTTAAAAGGACGTGGCTACCCCTGCAGGTACAGAAAGAGATGCTGAGGTTCCCATTGGTGTAAGTAGTTCATTAAGGTGTTGCTCCAGTGACAAAGAAGGATACCCTGACTTTTTTCCTCCCACATACCCCAGGCCTGCTCTTTGATAATTGTTCATGCTTCAGGGCTGCCTATGACAATATTTAGGACAAGTTTTAGAAAGCAGAAAAAGACAAAGATAAGAACTCATTTTAAGAGGCTTTTTCCCAAACCCCTAAAAAAAGGAGATATTCTAAGTGGGAATCTGCACATTTAGTGACAACTTCAAAAGAGCAGCTTGTAAAGGGAAGGATTCAGAATGCTTCTGTGAGCTTCGGGAAACTCTGCAAGACATCAGCATAGTAACTAAGAGGCTTATGCATTTTAAAAAGCAAGGCATTTCTAAATCTTTTTATTCATATTTGTTTGGTCTTCCCTGGAATAAAGTTTATGGCAGCAGCAAGGTGGTCATATGGCAGATTAGTTTTCAGAAATATGTAACTAAATGCAGAAATAGCAAGTAAAAATTAGCAGGCAAAAATATTGCTTTTGTTTGTTATTGTTGTTATTGGTTTTGGTTTTTAGTCTTAGAATTCCTAGAAGTTCAGCACTTACCTTTATGCTCTTCAGCAGCTTTTGGTTAGAAATGCTTCCTTTTCTTTTGTTCTGGTTCATCTGTTTATGATAACATTTTATCCCTAAGAAATAAGCTTTTAAATGTTATGAAGGAACAGTGCACTAAGATGACAGATTAATTACCTTCTTTCCCCATTAAGGGAGCCTAGTAAGAATTTGAAGACATATCGGCACTGATAGCTTACCCCTAAGGTCTGTGTGTTCTGCCAAAAATAATGAAAAAAGGAAATGCAGTCCTGCTACTGACTCTCAGGATACACAGCTTTGATAATACCAGCCTGTCGTTTCAGATAAGATAAAAAAAAAATCACTCAGAAAAGAAAGAAGAAAGCAAATGAAGAGATTTTACCCACAGTGTGTTGCAGCATAACCTGCTGGAGAAATAATATAGTGATAATGAAAACAAAACATGAAGGTACCTTCAGTAGTACCCTTGCTTTCTGTTTTTTCCTTTCTTGGAAAAGGTAATACCTTTTTCAAATGTAAATATAAAAAGAGATTTTCTTTTTGTCCTGTTGCTTTGTCCTTTACTTCTGATTAGTATTTAATTAATTCCATTGAAACCTCAGGGGGAAAGTTAGGATATGTTGCAGTAATTTGCGTATTCACCTCCTAGTAATGTTTGAGCAACAAAGTTAGTTGACCTGAATGCTCATACTGCGTCCATTAAAATAACTCGCACATAAGTCTTTCCTGTAACTGTAGCCAGCAGAGCTTAAACCCAGCTGTTGTCCTCAAAGCTCTTTCTCTTTGCATTATACTGTGTTTAAGCCCAGTGTAAGTGATCTAACCATCAGTAATAGATTTATGAAACTTATGACTGTACCAGGCGATAGATAGTAAATATAAAAGTATGTCAAGTATATTCTTAGATGAATTCTGGAATGAAAGCTCACGGTCTCTGGATTGGTTCTTGGAATACCCAACTTCTATTCCTGTCTCTATTTGAATTTTGACATGCTTAAAAGTAGGATTCAGTTTCTTCACCTATGGAATGAGGCTAGAGTACTCATACTTTCCAAAAAATTTTTAGTAAAATAATTTCTTTTTTGAAGTGAAATATCACCTATAATCCTGAAATCCCAAATCCCACCTGCTTGACCTCCTCGCCCTGTCCCCAAGATAGCTGTGGTGTGCCTCCAAGAAATTGTACAACTCCAGGGAACATAGTATGAGAACTACTAGACTAGATGATCTTTATGGTATCGCCACAAATTTTCAGTTTTCTCCACTGTAGTTATTTTTGTTGTATAATATCTCATACATTTTAACATTGATGTCATAAAGGGTCCCTTTATGCCTCAATAGTTTTAAGTGTATTGCCTTCATTAAAATATTTATTCTTGTCTTCTGATTTCCTTTAGTTATTTAGTTAATTATTTTGATCAGTGTGAAGTATAGGTAAGTATTATAATCCCATAGCAATTTATTGTATAGCTCATAGTATGAATTGCCTTTCACTAAAGCAAAGGATTCATGGACTAATTTAACCAGTATTTATTGAATATGAACCTTATGAAAGGTACTGTGTTAGAACCCAGGATGTAAAAATAAGTAAGACATTGTCCCCACCTTCAAGGAACTCACAGTCTGGTCAGGGAGAAAAACAAGGAAACAGATCGTTACGATACTGTGTGGTAAGTGCTGAGTGCCAGCCTGTATCCAGTTTCCTGATCAGTCCATGCACTTGGATGACTAATAAGAAAATCAGATACAATCCATCTAAATCATGGCTCTTGATATATCACAAACAAAATCATTCAAATCTTTTCCTCCCGAAGTTTTCCGATGTCAGTAAATGGTAGTATCCCTGATCCAGTGGTTCAAGCCAGCAGTTTAGAAGTCATTCTTAATTTCTACCCTTTCCTCATCCCATGCATCAAATTTATCAGCTAATTTTATTACTTCTGTTCTAAAATAGATCTTCACTTGATCCATGATTCTCTACCATGCTAGTCCAAGTCACCATTATGTTTCACCTGGTCAATGCAGTAGTCTCCATCTGGCCTCTATCTTGCCCCCAACCCTTGACAATACTCCTACAACTTTCAAATGGCAATGAAAGTGTTTTAATTAGCATATTAGTTTGGCTGCTTCAAAAGAGACAAAAATAGCATGTCTTAGAGAAAAATATATGGTTTTCTTTTTCATGTATATATAGTGTAAGCTGGTGGGTCCATGAGGTCATCATACTAGACAGAGAAAAACAATTAGTCAAAATTCCACACCCATTCATGGTCAAAACTCTCAGAAAACTAGAAATACAAGAAAACCTCCTTAACCTGATTATAGATATCTACAAAAAACTATTGTACTTAACGGTAACATTCTCAGTGTTTTAACTGTAAGGTTCAGAACAAAGCAAGTATGTCATCCACTCCTTCAAGTCCTATTCAGCATGTGACTGGAGGCAAGTTCCATAAGACAAAAAGGAAAGGAGAAGGGAGGAGAGGTGAGAAGGGAAGAGGAGGGGAGGGGAGAGGAATAAATGCCGTAAAGGTTAGAAATAAGTAAAACTCTCCTTATTCACAGACATGATCACCTATGTAGAAAACCCTAAGGAAGCTACAAAAAGCTACTAGAAAAACCAATATACAAAATTAACTGTATTTTTATGTACTAGTAACAAACAATTTGAAATTTTTAAATACCATTTATAATAGCATCCAAATAATTAAATACCTAGATGCGTATATCCAATAAAATGTGTTCAACATTTGTATTCTGCAAATTATAAAATACTACTGAATGAAATTTTAAAAGATTTGCATAGAGAGATATACCATGTTCATCAACTAGTAGACTCAATATTGTTGTGAAGTCTTCCAAAATTGATCTCCAGGTTTCATCTGTTGAGAGAAAGAAAAGATAGGGCAATTAACTGTAAGGAAGGTCCTGACTGATAAAATCTGGAATACAAAACAAACATGTTATATATCAAGTTGGAGGGTATGATATTGGTGAGGGCCAATTTCAACTTTTCCTTTTAAGTGGAAAAGAATGTGAGCAAAATCAATAGGAGGACAATACAGGGATTATAAAGTTTGGATTCTGAAGGAAGCTCCCACTTTTTCTTAAAGAATATTAATTGATGTCATCTTCTACTAGTAATTTATTGGTAAGTTGAATGAATTGGAATCTAAAGAACACAAGAGAAGGTCTGAAATAACCTCGTGAGTGATGTGCCAGACCACCAGTGAGAAATGAATGCTGAAATTAACAAACAGCGTTGAGGCAACTTGAGGTTTAAAGTCGCTATCTTCTTCAATTGATAGTTATCAATTAGGATCAAGTCTGGAGTCACAAACCACACTGTAATTTGAACAGGAGTGGTTTACTATAGAGAGTTATTAACTATTTACAAGGGATTTGCTTTTAAAAGCGTATAAAAGAGAATTCTAAAGAATGTTCTAAGACTGAGGGAGAGAACTCAAGAAAGAAACAAACTTGAAAAGGGTCTCCTTCCCCAAGTTTGGGGCTCAGACCTCATTGGAAAAGGTGTGTCTGCAACCCATTGGATTGCGGAGAAGCCCACTGGGTTGCCCCGGGCCAGAGCTGGTCCATGGCCATAGGACAGAGGTTGGTTATATGGAACTGCCAGCCAAGACTAGCTAGTTGGGAGGCCCCCCTCCAGGGTGCCAGCGGGCCTAGGCTGGTGGGCAGGTCATTGTGAGGAGGAGATCCCTCCTGGGTTCTGAGGGGCAAGCAGGGAACTTCTGGCTAGGGCTGGAAAGCTGGAAGGTGAGCACCACTAGGTGGCAGAGAGGGTATATGGCTGGGGGTCAGGTGCCACTGAATCACGCTAAGATCCTTCCTCCTCCAGCACTGTCTACTGACAAAATTTACATTGTGCCAGCTGGCAAGGGAGAAATATTCCAGTATCACAGGTGGGCAATGGAAAGTGCATTTGGAGCTGAGTGGCATTACATTGATAAAGGAAGCAGTTCTTGACTTCTGTACTGAGTACGTATTAACAATTTCAGGGATTTTATATCCTTCTAAGTCACATATGCTAATACATATGCCAATTTTATTATTAAATGGTAGTTTTATTATTAAATACAGGAGAAAAACATCTTGCACATTGTGAGTCAAAGGAAGAACAAGATTATGACTCCAGTCCAGTTATAACTCGTGGTCAACGAGCCTTAGAACATATAAAACTGCGTTTGCTACACTTGGCGAAGATGGCACATTTTGGCAGAATTTTACAGTTTACATTTTCACGTTCCAGGGTGTGGCCACTGTACCATTCTGACACAGAATTAGCATCCCTAGTTAATGTTATGTAAAACAGAGACCCGTGAGACATGAGCCCTAGGAGGTGGTTCCTGGTGAAGCAAATAGTATTTTTAGGACCAGACCGGATTTTTCTTTTAGGGTCCACATGGCACTAAGCAGATGGTGCTGTGGGCAGCTGTGGTTTAAGATCTGAGGCAGTTCATGAAGACACTCAGTCTTGTCCTTGTCCCGCCCTAGAGGCAGTGATGGCTACAGGCTGGTCCAGGCAAAAAGGTTGTGTCTGCTGTCCCTGTAGGCAGACACTGCTGGACCCTGCAGACTGGCAGCACCCTAGACTAGACTGCAGGGCAGCTGGGAACTCAGCCTGCTGGTAATGTTCAGAATTAGCATAACCTTGCCTGTTTTAATCTGGAAAGGAACTTGGAACTTTTTTCTCCCCATAGCGCTCTTTAGTTCTTAAAAGTATAACTTAATGTTGAAACTCCCCTTCCCCAGAGGTCCTCTCTTTTAATTGTTCTTTAATATTCCATGGTCTGCGATTAGACTGCATTTATCCAGAAACTTGGATGCTGGCTAGTTGATGGGGTTAGGGAGGAGAGAGAAAGTCATTTTAACATGTGCTCACTTTTTCCAGAAAAAAGCATTATATATTCTCCTTGATAGAAATGTCTTACTCCCAACATCTGTATTACCAAAATCATTTTCTTAATTTGATCCCATCCCCTTTTTTTCGATTTATTCTCTATGTCAGTCTCCTGTCCCATTTATTTTAAATTTATTTGATCTTGTCATCTTTTTTGATTTATTAAATTATGAAGCACTCCAGATTCCTATATTATGAAAGCATGTACATGTAAAAGTTAAAATTCTCTCCAGCATCACCATAATCCCCTCCTTGGTAAGTTTTATTAAAACTTTCATGTACATTCTTTTTTTCTGTTCCTATGCAGTCATTCACATAAATAGTATGCATTTGTGAGTGATGCGTTTCACCAAAACATGTTACAAACATTGTTTTCAACTTGCTCCATTCTGTTTTAACCACTGCATGATGATCCTCTGTGGCTGATACATGTTTATCTCACCAGTCCTGAAACTTCCCAGTTTTTTACTATCATGGGGGGAAGAACCTGCTGAGGTAGCAACCTGGTTTATTCCCAGAGCTTTATGCACTCAGACATTATCTCTGCAGAAACGATTCCTAGAAGAAGACTCCTGAGTGCCCTTTGAACATTTTTATAGATTTTGACCAACCGTCCTCCAAAGATGTTGAACTAGTTTGCACTCCGTTAGTGACGGTGCATGTGCTCTCCTGTCCCACCTTTAATGCTGATATCACTGATTCCCCCTCTAGAAGCTGCCCTCCCCTCCACTGGGACTGGTTGGCACTTGAGTCAGTGTCATTGTTCAGCCCATGATTTGCTTTTCTGAGATAGGATTGTACAGGAGGAAAAATAATTTTCTCTCTACCCTTCTGAGTTCTAAGCTGAGATCCCTGCAGTAAAAGACAGATTAACAAGAGAAAAAGAAAAGTTTATTAACATATGTACCTCATGTATACAGGGAGATAACCAGGGGAAAGTGACTAACTCCCTGATATGGCTTTGAATTCAGACCTAAATACCTTCTTAGTAGGAAAAGGGGAGAGGAGATGTAAGGCTCCTAGGGGAGAGTGGATGATTTTTAGGAAAGATGAATGGGCCCTTAGAAGAGTAGGTGGGAGGTACGATAGTTTGTGACAAAGTTTGTCAGTGTTTGGTGTCCACTTCTAATCTCCTCTCCTGTGATAAGAGTCACTCTCCCCTGGTTGATGAAACTTCTTTCTGGGGAAGGGATTTATGACAATTGAGTTCCTTTTAGAAGATCTGTCTTTAGGCCATGAGTTCAGACAAAGCCTCCCCCTGCATTTGCTGTTTTTCAAGTGCCTACAGCTCAAATATAATCCATGTGCCAAAGTGGCATGTTTTGGAGCAGCATGTTCTGCACCTTTCTGAATAAACCCAACAAAAGCTTATTTCCTATCTCAGATAATTGCCACAGTAGCATCCTTCCTTGGAGACAATATTCAGACCAGACCTTCCTGGGAGTTATTATAACATACACTGTGCTTGTAGTGAGGCCTCAGCCATCTCACTAAATTAAGCAGGGTCAGTTTTCTTCATCCTGTGGAATGGGAGATAAAGTTATAATAGTTTTTTTCCTAAACTGTATACATTTCCAGACAGAACACTGCTGGACACATTTATAAAATGTATAACAATCAGATAACTGTTACCAGTAATTGGCAGTCAAGCAAATCCAAGCTATAACCACCCACCACAGGAGCAAAATAAATGTGTTATTTTTCCTTTTTTTCCCAGATGAATAGAAGACTCAGATTCATTTCAGCTGGATAGAATGAAAAAAGCCTTCAAGCCAGCAGCTGTCAATAAACCATTTTTTTCCTCTATAAGGACAGTATAACATCAGTAAAGATAGTGAAAACAAGAGGGAGGGGACAAAACCCTAACAACTACTTTATTTTCATTTTTACACATGTCCTTCTAATTTTTACCCATCTGTTAAGATTTTTCATGGTTGAAATTCTTTTATATATACAACTTTACATTCTGATTTTGTTTTCACTTTAAACCTGACTTTTTGTTAGATATTCCAATAGCTGCAGCCTTTGTGGTCATTGTGTGTTAGTTCAGGTAAGGGTGATGGTGGCCTCCCCAGAAAAGACCTAGGCTTCTCCACATGTCCTACTACTCAACTAGAATTGCTCATTCTGGGCACAGCAGAGCCTTACAGAGAGTCTGGGAATGTGAGCCAGGGGAGGGAGAAGGCCGGAAAACAGGGCTTTTGGCAGCAGCATTAGTTGCAATAGTTCCACTCAGGAATGTGTTGTCTGACACTTCACAAAGCTCTACACCTCAAGGGGAAGCCAGCTAGCAACTGAAATTGTAAATTCAGTGTGGCTGGAGGGATAATCAGAGTAATATAGGGTGAGAGGAGGACAGGCGGGTGAGGAAAAATGAACAAACAGCTACCTAAACAAGCATTGCAGCTTTTGATTCAAGTTTAGAATAAAGGCCAAAACGAAATTTTCTTAAATGGAAACTACATTTGAGGTCATCCTTTGAGGTTTCTTGTGTGTTTGGTGTTAGTTGTTAATTTTCTCCTTCCCTCCCTTCCTTGTATCTGCATTATATCTTCCAGTGCCTATTTGGCAGTAATTCTTTTCTCAAAAACTTAAAAATTATAATCTCAGAGGGACTGGATCATATCAAAGTGAGTGAAGGAGAACTTGCAGTTTGAAAAAGCATGTTCAGTTACCTATTCTTTGTTCCTGTTAGAATACTTGATTACTTCTGAAATGTTAAATAACATTTATGGAAGGCATGAGGATTTTGTCTTTATAGGAGGATATTGAGTTAACTGAAGTTTTAGAAACACTACCCTAAAACAAAAGTGCAAAGTTTCATTTTATGCGAAATTTTCACCTTTGAGGCTCTTTTAAAAGAATTTTAATTGCTTTTGAGGGATAATTGACATACTACGTTTAAAGTATACAATATGATAAGCTTTGCCATATGTATACACACATGAAACCATCACCACAATCTAGATAGTGAACAGGGCTTCCCTGGTGGCGCAGTGGTTGAGAGTCCGCCTGCCGATGCAGGGGACACGGGTTTGTGCCCCGGTCCAGGAAGATCCCAGATGCCGCGGAGCGGCTGGGTCTGAGAGCCATAGTCACTAAGCCTGTGCGTCCAGAGCCTGTGCTCCGCAACGGGAAAGGCCACAGCAGTGAGAGGCCCATGTACAGCAAAAAAAAAAAAAAAAGATAGTGAACATATGCATCATCCCTGCAAGTTTCTTTGTACCTCCTTGTAATCCCTCCATCCCTTTTCTCTTTAACCCCTCCATCTCCAAGCAACCACTGATCTGCTTTTTGTCATTACAGATTAGTTTACATGTTATTACATTTCATAGTGGAAATATATGTGAGGGGGGGTCTGGTTTTTTTCAGTGAGCATAACTATTTTTAGAGTCCTCTGTGTTGTTAGTGTCAGTAGTTCATTCTTTTATATTGCTGAATGGTATTCCATTGTGTGACTATACCACATTTTGTTATCCATTCACCTGTTGATTGACATTTTGGTTGTTTCCAGTTTTGTTGTTTCTGGTTATTACACGTTAAGCTGCTGTGAATAAATCTTTGTATTGGCAAAGGTTATCTATTCCCTTGTGTTAGAACCTGGGAGTGGAAAGCCTGGATCATATGGTGGGTGCCTGTTTATCTTTTTTTAAAAAGTTGATATATCATTTTACATTGTTATCAGCAGTTTATGAGAGTTCCAGCTTCACATCTTTAATTTTAGACATTTTAGTTGGAGTGTAATGATATCTCACAGTGGTTTTAATTTATGTTTTTCTAATGACTGATTATATTGGACATTTTTTCATGCCATCCATATGTCTTCTTTGAGAAAGTGTCTGTTCAAATCTTTTGTTCATTTTTTATTGGGTTACTTTTTTTCCCAATCATGAGATTTGAGAGTTCTTTATATATTCTAGATATGGACTTTATCAAATGTGTGATTTGAAAATATTTCTTAACAGTTTCTTTTGAGGAACAGAAGTACATAATTTTGATGAAGTCCAAAGAAATCTTGATCTATCCTGTGGTCACAAAGATATTTTTCTGTGTTTTCTTCTAGACGTTATAGCTTTAGGTAGGTCTCTGATTCGTTTTTTGTTGTATGTGGTGCCAGGAATAGATCAAATTTCCTTATATAGCTATCCAGTTGTCCCAGCACAATTTGTAGAAAAGTTTATCCGTTCTCCACTGAATTGCCTTTGAAACTTTACTGAAAGTCAACAATCCTTCTTAGTACTCTAAACTTAGTGCCTTATGAATTATGAGGTTTTCCACTCTGGCTATTGGGAATATGCACTATTCTCCCAGTGTGAACTCTGGGCACCGTTCCCTCTAATCATCTGGGTGTTTCTTTCCCTAGCATTGGGTAGTTTTCCTTAACTTTATGCACTGATCACTAATTAACTGAGTCGTCAGTTAGGATCTTTAGAGTTTTCTTTTAGTACGAATTTCTCCTATCTGAGAGTCTGCTCTGCAAACTCTAGCAGCCTGTGCTTCCCCGGACTCCCAGCTGCATATTTTAAACTGTGAGAGGTTACTAAGCTCTCCCTGGTTTTCCTTTCTCTACATTATGACCTAGAAATTTTCTCCAGACAGCAAATTAGAGCAGTCATAGATTTCACCTTGTTTGTTTCCTGTTTCTCAGCCATCACTGTCCTTCATTGCCTGATATTTAAATACCTGAGAGCCATTATTTCATATATTTTCTTTATTCAGCCTTTATTACTTGATCTTGGCTGGAAGTTGTGACTGTTTCTTCATGCCCCCGAGCATTCAGCATGCTGCTAGGTACATAGTAAATATTCCTCAAAGACTGACTATAGTCACTTACATAGATCCACATACAAATAACTGGCTGGTGTGTAAGTGAAAAAAAAAATGTAACTTGTTGAAAGGGTATGACAGTAAGTAAAAAATGTCAGATGCCAGAGCATTTCTGATCAGGGCTTTCCTGGGATTTCCTGGACTGAACCATGCCCTGGCCAGTCACTCAGGACACCATTGCCTCTGAACTTTACCTGCTTCCAGCACTGCCAAATAGCAGAAATAACATGGGTATGTAACTACTTAATTTATTGCCTAACCTAATTGATCAAAGCCAACAGGAGAGGCATCAAGTCATCCCACCCCCAGAAAAGTCCCAAACACAGGCTCAGATTTCCATAGTAAACAAAATTCAAATTCACTGCTACCTTCTTTGTTCCCTTCCTGTCCTCTTCCCAGCTTCCTGTCCAATGCCTCCCTCAGGGAGGTCTTATGACCTGATTTGTTCTTCTATGAGAGACATCAGCTACTGTTGAATTAATCTATTTTCATTGTCCTCCTACTTTTGAGTTTTGCTTTCAGGCAGTGGATTGTTCTTTGCTTATGTCCACTTGCTTCTACCAATTATTAGAACTTCTTTGTATTTTATTACCTATGCCTCTCAAAATTTTATAAGCCCAGAAACTGAGTCAAGATTTAAGGAAAGACATTCTAGAAATCATCAAAGGAAACTACCAGGTTATTTCCCACATGAGACCTTTCTTCCTCTTTCTTTTAAAATGTCACTCTGGCATTGAGACTATTTGAACTTTTCTTCATAAATAACTCCAGTCTGGTGAAAGCCTAGGTTCCTATCCTATCAATTTACCAATGTTTTTAAGGAAAGATCTTTCTGTAGACCACACGGTCTCATTACCTTTGTGGTTTTTACGCTTGCTTCTTCTCCTTAACTTACCTTGAGGTAAGAAAAGGCACTTCTTAGATAGGAGAATCTTTGTGTTTGACTATAATAATCACAAACTTTATGTAACAAGATTAATTTGAGGTAACATGTAATTAAGACAATCTGAAGAGGGTCAGCTCTGCACAGCTGAAAATGCTAGAGAGTGTTTCCAGCCCTGCATGAATCTGTGTGAATAGTGAACTGGTTCTTCACAGTTGGAAAATTGGACTGGAAAATAGGTGACCTAACTTTATTTTCTTTTATAGGTACAGAAACTATAACTGAGATTATCTCACAGAAACTCTTTTAGTGTTTAAGCTGATGACATTTTTGTTAGTTGTCAAGATATTAGAACTTTAAAACATTGCATTAAACAACATGTCTTTCTGCTGGTTCCATTACCACACTTCATCTTCGGTTTAATTATAATCCAATGCTGACTTTTATGATAGACATGGGAAAACTGAAACACAAAGGTCATCCAGAACAGAAGTGGAAGTTACTTTGTGAATTCCTCCTTCTTTTCTTGGAGTGAAAACATGAGATCATGTTTAGAATGATGGGCTAGCCCATGTTTTTTCTTTTTCCCCAAGATTTAAAATAATTGTTACCAACTCTATGGCATTAAATATGCCATCGCATACAATAATGGTGATTTTTTCCTCATCATTATTAGAATATTGTCACCAGGTTTCATGTGATGTAGAGATGGCAGTAGACTACCCAAGCATAGGGATTTTATGAGCACTAAACAAACTAATATTTTAAAGAAACTTGCCAGTGGTTAACTGTCATTAAACTGGATTAGCTGCCAGTAAAGGTTAGTGGTCATTATTGTTACTAATAGAGGCTTGTTTGATATGAGATATAGGTATCCAGTTCCATTATGGTGTGTGCCCCCAAATGTGTGAAGGGACAGCCTAGCTCAGGTTCCACTGCCCGAGTGCCCACTCGCCTGGCTATGCGGACCAGCCCTTTATGAAGATTCACTGTTGACTGGGACAACTGTGAAAGCCCCTTTCAGTTCTGAAAGTCCTTGAGTTTCTTATTCATATTAAAACATCCTTGAAACTAAGTTTTAAAAAGTTCTTTCCACTGTCACTGAGATTTATTCATATGCTTAGTAATTTTCCTTCTAGCGTGTTATCTCCATCTGACAGAGAATGTTCTCTTCATGTGTTCTTTGACTTTGCCTTAGTCTGTTTGTGCTTTTGCTTGTTGTCTCGCTGCATTAGGTGAAGTCCAGATACCTTGATCTCTTCTTATCTGACTCAAGCTCACTTGCCCATTGTTCCTTTACGTCAAATCTGGTCGGTCTCTGTATTGAACCTCCTTATTTACCAAGCTCATTCTTATCTCCTGTTTTCTCCAGCCATCACCCCTTCCTCCAGCCATTCCCTGATTTTACTCCCTTATCCATGTTCTGTACATTCTTCACGGCTGTGCTACCTGCAGCCTCAGGAAGCTCTTCCATTTCTAATTCCTCATTACTCACCATTCAGATCACACAGGTTGTATCTATACCATATGCCATCTGCAGCCAGCATTGCTCACAATAATTACAGATACATCAGCAGCATTTCTGTTCCCAATGAACAGTGTTGCTTTTTTATTTTGTTTTGTTTTATTTTCTTTTATTCCAGTAGAACATGTATTGGTTTTTCATACTCTACTTCCTAAAATATAGGTAAGACTATGTATATGAGCATCTGTAAAACATTTGTTTGCTTTTACAGGAAGTATCCTAAAATGATAGTTGGTGACATATATTAGTAGACTCCAGTGTTGTAATTACATTTGGGGAAATTGGGGGGTTGGGGTTTTGACATGTAACATGTCAAAATTCCTCTCAGTCTCACTTATATTAATGGGAAATAGGCTCTCAATAGCATTTTCATGCAGAAATGGATGCAGAATTTCATGCAGAACTTTTCAGAAATGGATTACCAAACTAGCATGAGCAATTCTTATACTAACCACTACTAAATAGATTCCTACTACTGTTGCCCTGCATGATGCTGTGTGTAACTAGAGAGCTGTCTATGGGAAAAGCAGCCCTCCAGCCAGTCTCCACCTGCAGACCTGTGCCTGCAGGTTAGAGCCTCTGCCCTGGTGAATTTTGATTTGGGGATATTTGAAATCTGACATGTTTTCTCTGCTGGCAAAAACATTATACTCGAGAGCTTCCCTGGTGGCGCAGTGGTTGAGAGTCCGCCTGCCGATGGAGGGGACGCGGGTTCGTGCCCTGGTCCGGGAAGGTCCCACATGCCACGGAGCGGCTGGGCCTGTGAGACATGGCCGCTGAGCCTGCACGTCCGGAGCCTGTGCTCCGCAACAGGAGAGGCCACAACAGTGAGAGGCCCACGTACTGCAAAAAAAAAAAAACCATTATACTTGGCATGTTTCTACCAGCCACCCTCTACACATTACTCTCATTTTACCATGATTTCTGCTGGCCCTTTAGGCCTCGAGGACTGAATTTGGTATATCCCTCAATTTTAAGGAAGACTATTCCAAACATGCTCTCAAGCGATAATGAAAATCCATCAAGCCATTATCATACCTGGTGCAGTCAACTGGGTGGATAGTTTATATGTGTTAATTTGTACTCTTTATAGGTTATACTCTAATTGTTCAGTGTGTGCTCTGTGGCTCCATCTGGACTAACAAGTCCTGCTGAAATGTGAGTTGTGCATTTTTACTGCTCCTCCTCAGCCCACCCAACCCAGTCTCCAATCATATATATTTAGTAAGGACTTCTGGAGAGATTTTCAGTCTAGGTCAGAAGCAGAATTGCAGGGTGCGTTGAAATCTAAGTAGCATATTGTTTATCTCAGGCCTTGCTGTGATAAATCCAGTGGTACTATATGTAAGATGCCTTTTA
The DNA here is from genome assembly GCF_025265405.1 of Mesoplodon densirostris. NCBI lineage: Eukaryota > Metazoa > Chordata > Mammalia > Artiodactyla > Ziphiidae > Mesoplodon > Mesoplodon densirostris. The sequence continues at coordinate 58,738,956 of NC_082669.1, read as the reverse complement.
CATTCATCATTTATGGCAGGTTTTAAGGTTTTGGAGACCGGATTCTATAGGAGGAGTGGAGGGTGGGGAGGGCATGCGTGTGAATGAATTTTTATTCGTCTGTCAAACTTTCAGACAAAACTAACAAAGCCTTGTCTACAGTAACTCCATATGCACCAGTACTGTAGAGGCACAGACCGTGACCTAGAATGGACCTTTGTTTAAGCCTCCCACAAAGGTCAATATGACTGTTGTTCCTGTTGAGAAAAAGAGGAAAAGGAAATAAGAAGCAAAATCCCAATATCGAGAAGGAAGGCAGTCTGAATCCCTACAGGGCTCTTGTTTGTCTACTCGTGGGTCCCGTGATGTTTCCTTTCTTCACTTTATCTGCTGGAATCCATTTGTAATGAGCAAAAATTGTTTAAGGAGACAGGTCTGTTTTCTCTGAAGTTAATGCTTCTTAGTGAGAAACATTTCACTTTCAAAAGAGATTGACCTAAGATTTTATTCCCCACTGTTTTCTCTCATATGGAAAGATTTTCAAGATATGTAAAAGAAAAGTATGAAATAGTTCTAAGTGCCCGTTAGTGGAAGGAAAAGAGAACGTTCTGCTGAAAAGATGGACATGATATGATGTCCAGGGCGTGCAGGGAGCATTTCCAGATGGTAGTTTCCTACAAGGTTTAGGACTGGGCCTCTGCTAGCACACTCACTTTTTGTCAAATATGGTCCGATACTGTTAATTATTATTATTATTGGGCTATTTGCATATGATTGTTCATAATAATTTTTTTTACAGTTGAAAGTTAAAAACAAAGATTTTAGAGAGGCAGGTCCTTTAAAATAAGGTATCTCCTGGTGAGCTTTCATAGAAACTTTCAGCTCAGCAGTACTGGCTGCATGGTGATGTTCCCTCAAATGCTGGACTTTGGGTGTGTGTTGCTGTTATTGATGACTTCATCTGCCTGAATGGGTGTTCGTGTTTGACGTAAGTGGGGCAAATAGGCAATGCTCTGTGATGGATGAGTGTCAGTGCTTTTGGAAGGGCTCTGCATTCAAAGAGCTCTGGGAGGAAGGGCCAACACTGGTGTATTCTGTTATTCCTTGTGTTCTGTGAGTAGGTGAATCTGTGCACAAAGATAACAGAGCATTTTGAATTACAGGGCCACCAGAGTGCAGAAGCTAGCCAACCTTCCAGATTATTTCCATAAGTAAAGAAGGGTGCTGCTAACCAGCTTCATCCAATTTCAGGGCTTGGATGAAATCAAATTAGATTGGCTTTGCATCAGCCAGGGGTTGTGCTGGCAAACAATAGACAAATAAATGTGGCACTGTTTCCTGAACAGAGGCATGGGGACAGTGGTATTGCTGAGTAAATTTATTCTATAAGTCATGATATTAATGATGAGTAGAAACAAACTGGATAAACTCAAAAGAAGCAAGAAAAAACAGAAAGGAAAGGAAGCCACCTTATTTAGAAACCTGAGGAGCAGGTGATGGTGCAGAAAGGATCTAGGCCTTGAGGTCAGAGCTCTGTTTTCTTTTTCCTCACCTCCACTTACTACCAGTTTGCCCTCTTACAGCGAACTTCACTTCCTGGGCCTTGTCTGTATCATGAACACAAGAGCACCTAACTTGTTGGGATCACTGTGATGATTGAAGATCGTATATATATGATATATATATATATCTCATATATATGATAGATAGATATCTCATATATATGATAGATACATTCTAGCAGAGGGAGCCTGACATAGAGTAGGTCCCAATAAGTAAGAATAACTCGGCTGTTCTTATTGGCAGAGATGTAGCAGCCTGGTGCTAAGCCTGCTTCCACTCCTGTCATCTGCATCACCGCCCGTGGGCTAGCTCAGCCCTGTGAAAGGACAACTCCATCCAGCTAACAGCTTCCTTGGACTTCTTCTTTCATGTCTTTTTTTTTTTTTTTTTTTTTTTTTTTTTTGCAGTACGCGGGCCTCTCACTGCTGTGGCCTCTCCCGTTGCGGAGCACAGGCTCCAGACGCGCAGGCTCAGCGGCCATGGCGCACGGGCCCAGCCGCTCCACGGCATGTGGGATCCTCCCGGACTGGGGCACGAACCCGTGTCCCCTGCATCGGCAGGCGGACTCTCAACCACTGCGCCACCAGGGAAGCCCTCATGTCTTTAATATTAAGCTTTGACACTCCTTCTACACCCTTACGCAGGGAAAATTACACCAAATAGACTTATCTTTGATCTATTTTCCATTTTGACTAAATTGTGGACAATAATACTGTATTTTAAAGTATAGACAGAGACTACAGGCTACAAAAATTCAAACCCTTTTTAGTCTTTTCAGATCTTGAAACTAGATGATTAACCATTGTCAGCTCTACATTGATTTGGGCTTTCTTAGCTATTGAACTCTTGGCTCCAATTCACACCTTCACTCTCCCTTTAATCTAAAATAACTTTTTTTGTAATGCCTTAATTACAGAAGTGCATTTATGTATTGGTTTTGTTATTTTAGCAGAATTATGATCTTTGGTGTGTTCTAGCCTAAAACTCTGCTTTTAACATAATGGTTACAGAGTATCCTATAGCCAACAAAAGGACTATTAAAGCATCAATTTTGTCTTCCTTTACTGCTAGGGCTTTCTTCCCCAGAATGCCAATGCTGTAAAATTCCACATTAATAAGACCTCAGGTAGGCTAAAAGTGCAAAAGAACTCTTTCTGTTCCATGATAATGCTGCATAACAAACTGCCTCAAAATTCAGCAGCTTAAAACAATTATTCTTGTTCAAATGCTCATGGGTTAGTTAGGTTGGCAGATCCAAGATCCGCTCATCAAAGTCCAGGTTTGCTCCATGTATTTTTTATCCTCCTTGGACCAGTGGGCTAATCAAGGTGTGCTTTTCTCTGGCAGTGGCAGAAGGGCATGGAGGGTGAATGGAAACAGGTGCTACCATCTAAGTTGGCAACTGCCCCTTTCACTTCCAGCCACATCCCATTAACCAGACAAGTTAGAGTGCCATGGAGGAACTGCAGAGTCACATGACAGAGGGTGCAGTTATAGGAAGGGGTGAGGAATCAAGATCAGTAACACAATTGATCACATCTGGCTTTGCTGCTAACCATTGAGGGACTTTGAGCAAGTCTCTAAGCCTCAACTTCTCAATGATTTCATTCATTCATGGAATTCAACAAATGATTCTGCCATATACTTAGTGCTGGGCATTGTTCTAGGTGATGGGAATACAACAGTGAACAAAAAAATCAGAAATCTTGCCCACATGGGTCTCATATTCTAGTCAGAGAAACAGACAGTAAATAAATGTGTATATTTGTGCATGTGTTCATGAGTGTGTTATAGGTCAGAGAGTAAAAAGTGCAATGAAGAAAAATTAAATAGGGTAAGTAAAATAATTCACCTCTCCCTGCCCCCTGCCCCAGAGATGGCCACTGTTAACAGTTTGGTGTTTGTGGTTAAGGGGATGGATAGTGGAGCCTTACCACTGGGGTTTGAATCCTTGCTCTTCCTTTGACTTGCTTTGTGATCTTGGACATGGCTGTTATTTTTCCATTGCTTCCTAATAAATTCCAATAAACTTAGTGTCTGAAAGCAATATGTATTTTTGCCTCATAGCTTGTGTGAGTCAAGAGTCCAGACACAGCATAACCGGATCCTCTGATCAAGGTGTCACAAGGCTGCAGTCTAGGTGTTGACTGCATTTCTTTCTGGAGCTTGGGATCTTTTTTCAATTTCACGTGGTGATTGGCAGAATTCAGTTCATTATGGTTGTAGGGATGATGTCCTTGTTTTATTGCTGTCAGTCAGGGGCTTCTCTTGGCTCCTAGAGGCCCCCAGTTCCTTGCCATGTGGCTGTCTTGTAGTACCTCTCACAACATGGCAGCTTGCTTCTTCAAGGCCAGCGGGAGAATCTCTCTCCAGTCTACTGAGTCTACTAAGACAGAATCTTATAATCATAGGAGTGACCCTCCTATCACCATTGCCATATACTATTGGCTAGAAGCAAGTCATAGCTTCTTCAGCATTCAGTGGGAGGGGGTTATACAAGGGCATGACTAACTGAAGGTCATTTTAGAATTCTGCCAACATGTTACTTAACCTCTCTGTGTCTCATTTTCCCATCAGTAAAATGGGAATGATAATAATATCTAACTCACCAAGTGGTTTTGAGGACTAAAGGAATTAATAGAAGTAAATCACTGAAAAAAATGCTGGGTACATAAAAATCCCTATATGTGTCAGCTATTTTTGTTATCTATAAAACGTGAGGATTTTGTTAGGTGATTTTTAAGGTCCCTTTCAGCTCAAACATGTGGTTTTGTTACAATATACTGTAATGCAAAACTGAGCAAGGATAGGACATCTCCTGAGAGAGAGAGGGAGGGAAAGCACAATATTAGGATAAGTTGAAATGAACCTAAATAGGCCGTATGTTTCAAGGAGGCAAGAGTCATCCATTCCTCTTTTATTTTGCCATTAGTGAAACCTCTATAACTGTTGCCGATTTGAAGTTTTTTGGTTATCTTGTCAAGGGATCTTTTTGGGGATCAGTGTCCCTCTAAGCAAATAGTGCTTTGTAAGAAACTTTCCTCCTTTAGTTACCATACTGTCCCTAAATTAATTGAAGCCTATGAGTCTCAAATAGACCATTGGTTGATGCCACTGGATTATCCTTGAATATAGGTGCTAGTGATATATTTAAGACGTAAAAGTGTGAATGGCTTTTATCCAAACTTGCTTAAACAAGAATAATTGGAGTGGACACCCCCTAATTGCCTCTCCACCCACACAGGCCCTTGAGGAGAGGACGTTATGGTCATCTCTCCAAGATGTCTTGAGGCAACAGGAAAGGTCCCGATCTCGCTGTTAATGCTTCCTCTGCTAAGAGCCACTGACGAAAGCTGTTCCTCCTCAGTCAGGCAGGAAACTGCTTGGGCATGGGGGAAGCGTGCCACCTGTAGGATCAACCCCATTCCCTGTCTCTGGTTGATATCCTCTGTCTGGAGTAGTGATGAGCCAAGAGGCAGCTTCAGTAGTTGTTTGTAGAATTCATACTCTGTGTGTTTATGTTCTCTATGTAAAGGTCCATCATTTAGAGAGAGGCTTTCTCAACAGCAGCACTATTAACGTTTTGAGCTGGATATTCTTCATCTTAGCAGACTGTCCTATGCATTGTAGGATGTTTAACAGTGGGCCTGGTCTCTAAAGGCCAGTGGCAATCCCTACCCCTACTTGTGACAACCAAAAATGTCTACAGGTGTTGCCAAATGTCCCGGTACATTTTATATATTTATTTATTTACATAGTTGTTCATGAGTTTCTTTAAAATAATTAAAACATGCATAATTTAAAAAAATTCAAACAGTACAAAATAGTAAACAGTAAAAAACATGTCTCTTACCCCAGGACCACAGTACCAGGTTTCTACTCCAGAGGCAAACATGTCGCCATAATTTAGGTCACAAGAGATCTCCACTGAAATTTATATAAATGCAGATTGGGTGTCTAGTTATTGTAAGATACACGGGCGAGTGTATTATATTTTTATTAGCAACTTCTTTTTTCATTTGTGTACAAGATGAAAAGAAAATGACCAGAATGAATCTCTTTTAGTTTGTTTCTGATGTATCTTTTAAAAAGCTTCTCAGCTCTTTCTGGACTGATGTATGGCCTCTTAAGAAGAATTATTTCCTGCACAGTGAGAAGCTGCATCCCCTTAACTTATTCCCGTGGCCTCAGGAGCCTCTCACCGTGATCTTGTCTAAGACCAATGCCGTGTGGCAGTAAGGAAGAACTCTTTGGGGCATCGATATTTTAAGCCCTCGAAGTAGACATTTTTCATCTAATGAAACAACTGAATACTTCAAAAGTACTAACCCTGGTTTTTTGTTGCGAGTATGTGAACTGTGCTCTTTATTGATTTCCTCGTCCTGTTGAGGACACAATGTACTTCGTGAGGCTGTATTTTTCATATCACAGCACCACCTTCTCACACAGGGAAAGATGATGTTCTCATCAGGCTTGTTCATTTATCAGCATGTGTGATTTACAGTCTTCATAACAAATGCCTTGTAGCTCCTGCTTCTCCATCATCGATTTTCTGTATTATAGTGACACAAAATTTCAGTTTGATTTTTGTTGGTCCTAGTCATGGTTGTAGAGATCACCACATAAAGTTGACTTCCACAGCTTCAGCAAGATATATAATCCTTCAGGGAAGATTTTTCAAAATAATCCTACTCTTGGCAAGATGTACTCTCGTACTCTCGATGGAATTATAAATTGACGCATGATTCTACAGAATAAGTTAGAAAACATGTTAAATATTCATATTATTTGGCTTAGAAACGAGACTTCCTGGAGTTGCTAAATAGTCACAAGGACACAAAGATTTCCGAATAGAAAAGTCCGACAGTGAGGAAATAGATAAATATTTTCATCACTATTAATACTACCACTATTACTGTTAGCTAAACAAAGTGACATGGTAAGCATTTTTATGCATTATCTCACTAACTCTCACAATGTTGTGAAATAGTGTTATTATTATCCCATAACCATAAAAGGAGAGTGTGTCTTAAAGAAGCTAATCAACCCATATAAATGATAATGGTGATGATAGTGATGGCAGCTAACATTCACTGAGTGCCAGTGTGGGTCACATGGGACTCTAAGTACTTTACATGGATTACCTTATTTAGTCTTCTTACCAAGAACCCAATGAGGTAGGTACTCTTTGTTATCACCATTTTACCAAACAAGAAACTGAGGCACAGGGAAGTTAACTAACTAGAATAAAAGAAGTTAAGTTACAGCATTCAAAATATTTAAGTAGAGATTTGAGTACAGATAGATTGATTCTGGAGGTCCTAGTACCTACCAAGACCATGTGGTTGGTAAGTAAATGGTACACCAAGACCTAAACTCAGATCTGGTAGACAGTCTCTTAATCATTGAGCAATATAGCTGATTAGTTAAGGTAATTCCATTTGATGGATTGTTTGGTAGAATGTGATGTGGTTATGTACTTTCTTCAGAGCTAAATGGGGGAAAATAGAAAACACGCAGAGGTTATCAAGGATAAGGAAGAAATGAGTTCACTCATTCTGTTAGGATTGCCCCCCGACAATTCCCCCAGCCACCTCCAGGATGTGATGGTGGCTTCCCAACCAGAAGAATGACTGAGTGGGGGTGGACAGTTTCATCCCAGAAGGAAGGATACAGCCTGAGCCTAGAACCTCGAAACAGGGTCATATTAAGTAGGAAGTGTAGACTTTGGATCCGGATACCCCTTTTAAATCCCGCCTCTTCTGTCTGCATGGTGAGGCCTTAGTCAAGTCCCTCGGTATCTCTAAGCCTCAGTTTCCTCATCTGTAACATGGAGGAATCTGACCCACGTGGAGGCTTTGTTGAGAGGATTAAATTAGGTGATTTCCAACACGTCCTGCACAAGAGGAGTACTTGACAATGGGACAGAGACCCTCCTTTCCCTCAGCCTTCAGCGGGCACTCTCCAAACACCTCTTCCTAGTAGCAGCCCCTGAATACTTCATGCTCTCATCTTGCATTCATACCCTCTGAAGTCTACAACCATGAACATTCCTTGTACTCAACCAGCTAAGAGTTTTCTACCCTACCCTCACTTTAAAAACAGTCCAGCCTGGCCTAAAATGCAAATACTGTTGGATAATTTTAAAGTAACTTAAGAATTGGGAATATGTGTTTTGAGGTATTTTGTTTGTCCACCTGTATCACCACTGGCATCATCTAAAATAAGCGAGGTCTTGGTTGAGTGAGTATTTTCAAAGTGTTTGTTTCTAATCTAGTAATAGAACTTTTCATAGTACATGTGAATAAGAGAATCAAAGTCTGTTTTATGTTATGAATACACCATAACAAAACTGAATTGCTTGGCACTGTTTGGATCTTTTAATTATGAAATCAATGACAGAAGAGCCAATTAAGGAAGAGATGGGTTTCTTCCAGGGGATTGTCTAAAGATGGAAAAGTATATTTTCAAAGGCATCTTGGGGAAACCTAGCTTGTCAGTTCAAGCAGGAGGTAGTTTAAGCCTTAGGCAGTGAATAAGCTAGTAGAGGACAGTGAGTTTTATGACTTAAGTCTCATTAAATTGCACTCATGTAAGCATGGTACATGGAATGAGAAGGTGCTGAAAATGATGGTGATTGTACTTGGATTCAAGTCCGGTGCTTTAAGGGACTGTAGATGACCTTGATCATACGGCTGCTGCCTTCTTTTGTCAAGGCTAGCAGGAGAAAGAAAGGCACAAATGGCTGTGCTTGTAAAGTACAGTGTAGTCTGAAAACGCATGTGCTGAGGACAATCTTGTGCAACTAAGACTGAGCCAACTGCGTGTGCACTGTCTCTAAAGCAACGTAGGAAAATAAGAGCAGCAGTGAGTGTTTCCTTCCGCTTTTAATTTAATTTCACTTATACTAAAAGAATGAGTCCCTAGGACTCAGGCAGCAGCGCCATTGGCCAACATCCTCATTTTTTATCTTTCAAAAATGCCTATCCACCCTCAATCTCTGTTCCTCAGCTTGTTGCGCTGTGAGCCTATTTTAATCATAAGACACAGACAGAGGTGGCTGAATATTAGAAAATCTAGGTGAGCTCTTTGAAAGAACTAAGTTCCCTGCCTTTTTAGTGACCGTGATCATTAGAAGGCTTTGTGCTTTATTTGGACTGGCCCTTTGCTCCTTTTGTTGACAGGCAGTCTTGCAAGGCTGTCCTTTGTCCCCTGTAACCTGTCAGCAGGAGAATGGGGCACAGCAGAGAGGGAATGATGAGAAGCTGCCTTCTTGAGAGAGGAGAACTAAAGCAGCTGCTGACAGCTTCCCCCATGTGAGGAGGCCACACATGTCAACATCGAGATCCCAAACTTTGGGGAAACTTTATCCTTTACTGAAAATAATAAACCATGATGGCAATATTTTATGATGTGTTGATCATCCAGAGTGAAAACAACTTCTCAAGAAATAACAAAACAGGATGGTCTTAGAGAAGCGTGGTGGAGGAGAGGAAGAGATACCATTGTTAGCCCAACCCCTGATTTATCTGGGTATCTTCAATCTCCGCTTTGTCCTTCACATGAGGATAAAATTTGTGGTCAGAGGTCATCATGAGTGTTTAAATTATTTTTACAGCATAATTTAATGGGAGGGAGCCCATTAGGTCTCTAGAGTTCAGAGACCATCCCGTCTCCCCTCCCCACACCTGTCACCATTGGCTGTTTGGCTGTTGCAAGTCACTCAACCTGTTGGAGACACCCTTTGTATGTCTTTGTATAAATCGGGGATCCCCATTTAGGGCTTTTATTCATTATACCACATTTCATATTCATAGATACTGAAGCCCCTCCCCCCACCCCTCTGAACCCTGTAAACTCTTGGCTTACCAACCCCATCCTTTCCTGTTTAACTATGGAGAAAACAGTAAATGTCAGTGTCTTCGTCACTACTGACTGCTGTGACAGAATACCATAGACTGGGGGACCTACACAACAAAGGTTTACTTCTCAGTTCTGGAGGCTGGAGGTCCAAGATCAGGATGCCAGCATGGTCAGGTCTTAGTGAGGGCCCTTTTCCTGTTTATGTCTTTACATGGCCTTCCTTGGAGTGTGCACATGGAGAGATCCTTTGTCTCCTCCTCTTTTTATAAGGACCTTAATCCCATCATGAAGCCCTCATCCTCCTGACCTAATATAATTCTAATTATCTCCCAAAGACTCAATCTCCAAATACCATCACACTGGGGGTTAGAGTTTCAACCTCTGAGTTTTGGGGGACACAAAGATTCAGTCCATAGCAATGAGTATTTGAAAAACACAGATTAAGGGGTGAGGAAGAATTAGGTATATCTGCTTTAGCCTTAGTCTCTTGGCTGATTCATATATAACCCATAATGCACAACTGTCATAATTTCTAGTTATTGGAAAATAATAGGCTACGTACGTCCTTGATGCAGAAATGAGTTAAATGTAATGTGAAGTTAATAGGATAGCTCACAATAATTGGTACTAATGAAGCTAAATTAATACCAGTTTAGAATTTAAAATCAAGAATAACAGCAACTGAAAATTTACAGCTAAGTCATTGTAACACTGATGAACCTTTAGCTCCGTGTTGTCCAGAGAATTGCAGAATCCCAGCTCTCTTGATGTGCCAGTGGTTGTCGGGGGCGTCCAGAGTTGTCAGCAGCAGCCATACTTCCTGATAGGATACCTCATTTTCAACTTTAAGTAATTTACTAATTTTAGGTTATGAATACTAAAGTTTAGCATCGGTATTCTAAATACCAGTTCTTGACCCACTGAATCTGTTAGGAATAAGTAACCCCTTTTGTAGGGGAAAGTCTGTGGTATTTCATGTCAATTGCCAAGAGAATGTTGCTTTGGGATTGGGAATCTTTTTTTTTTTTTTTTTTTGAGGAACAATTTCTCTATTTTACTATTTTTTTTCAGCATCATTGTTTTGTGTGTGTGTGTGTGTGTGTGTGTGTGTGTTAGTTTCTACTGTATAATGAAGTGAATCTATTCTTGATCAGGAAGGAGCAGGCCCGTGGGGCCCTGGAGGACCTAGAGCTTATCATGAAGATTACCTTTATCAAGCACTCTCTTTTCCATAGTTGCATCCTAACTTCTAGCACAGTCCTTGGCAATAACAAGTTCACAATAACTTTTTATGAATAATATGTAATAACATACATATCTGTTGAAACTGTAACTGTATATATCTGAATAGTATATACACAGCTGCCAAAACTATAATAAAATACTGCATGTGTAGGACATTCTATAGAACTATCTTGACCTAAATTTTTTAACAGCCTTTTTTTTTGCCAGTAAACTTACCGGAGGTTTAGCTGTAACTCATACATTCCTACATAGCCCATTCAAAGCTCTAAACATAATAGCCTCTTTTTTTAGAACAGGTAAATGTATGGATTTCCTTTTGATAGGCAGGCCCTGACCCACATATTCTCGATACAGACACAGCCCTTGCTCCTGCTACAGCCCTGGAGGCTCTTCTGCTCTCCTTCCCCCAACGCCCCAGCACTGCAGACATAACACAGCGGAGGTGGCACCTCCTTTCAGTTTTCTCCACCTCCTCCAGGAGCTCCGCCCCCCCCCCCCCCCCGCCCAGTTCTGCCTCTCCGAAGCCCCATCCTCAGTGCAAGTAGGTGCCTCTGTGAAAGAAGAGATACAGAGGTTGTGAAGAGGAGAAAGAAAAGCCAAGCCTTTCACCCACTGGAGACACCCTGAGGGCAACCTCTGGACCCCACCTTACTGTTGTGTTGCCCAGCCCCCCCATTAACCAGTACTAAAGACACAGAGAAAACAATTCCCTTTTTGACGACCCCCTCACCCCTTCTGCTAGAGTGCTTGTCACTCCTCCCAAGTCAGAGCTCCCTTCCTCTTCTTGGGTTCAGTCCCCATCCCAGCCTCTCCGTGGGCCTGGAAGCCTCGGGCCAGCCTGGTCTTCCTTCTCTGGGCTGGCCTTGCTGCCCCACGCTAGAGCTTGGTGAACCTTGGGGACAGGAACCCTGTCCTGCTCCCTGGCCACCTCCATAGGAAGTGTTGTGATTTCCACGGTGGCTGCATTTTTATCGGAAGCCCTGTTGTGCAGAGTGGTTTGGCTCCGTAGCGCTTTTTGGTTTGTTATGAATTCAACAGGCTTTTGTGCAGCAGCCAGGGGACTAACCACCATGTAGAGAATTGTTTCTTTGGGGAAATATATTGTGAGTCCCAAACTGTTCTCAAACTGTTGGAACACAACTCCATTGTAGGTGCCAGTGTTTTATTTTTGTATTATGGAATTTTATGGTGGTGAAAGGATAATGAGATCACTGCTGAGCTTTCAACTTGCCATTTGTATGTAGTGCAGTTTTCCTTCCTGAATCCTGGGCAGAAACTTATAACAACACAAATGCCTATCAATAAGAGAGTGGATGAATAACATTCTATTCACATAATAGTCACACAAGAGTTTGGATGAATCTTAGCAATATAACGTTAAGTGGAAAAAAAAATCTCAAAAGATTAGCTACAGCCCTATATCTTGTATAGAAATTTTTAAATAATTAAAAATGTTTTATAATCTTTATAAGGACAATAAAATTATATTTAAAAGGAAGGTAGAGTGATGAACATGGTTCAGAATGGAGCTTACGGCAGGTGGGGGGCAGGGGATGCTGGGTGATCGCATGGGGCCTGAGGATTCGACGTGGTTGTTTTTAAATAATCTAGCTCTTGTCTGGCGCGGTGAGCTCATGGGTGCTTATTATGTTAATATAAACAAAATTCTGTGCACTACATCCAAAGAAAGAAAAAAATAATACATTCTTTTTTCTTTTTGGTTTGAGGGATAAGCACTTCCATTACTATTGTCGGATAGAATCGAATAAGAATAAATGACAATATCTGTTTTCTTAGTAAATAGCTCTATGAGAGAATCATTCCTTGACTTTGCAGCCAATCTCAGTGCATCCAGTAGGTCAGCAGAAGCATGGCAGCACCTGCTGCGGGGAGAGGGGTCGCGTAGCTAGTGAGATGGCCTGGCTGACTCTGGGCTTCGGTCTTTGCTGGTCCTGCATACGGAAGTTGCTTTAGGAGTCACCTGAGAGGAATTAACAGTCCTATTAATTGCTCTGGCATCCAAGTGACGAGGTGGGAAGGGCACCAGACACAAATCCGGGTTGTGTCCTGGCTCTGTTCCTCTCTTCAGGGGCACCTAAGCAAGTGCCTTGCTTTGCCAGTATGGTTTTCTCACCTGTAGAGTAGCCAATATTGCCCTATTTTATTGTGTTGATCACAACACATATGAAATAATAGGTGTAACATTACAAACTGTCAGGCAGCTTATGTGAAGTTATTGCTGCAAGTAGACATGCTTTCACAGTTTTTTTTGTTTCCTTCATGTTTTATATGTATAAAATATCCACTTTGAGTGTCATTTAGAAATAATATTTTGTAAATGGTCATTTTACTCTGTAGTAGGCTGAATAACAAACATGAAAGATATTAGACCTTAATCCCTGAACCTGTAATTATACCTTATTTAGAAAATGGGTATTTTTTGCAGATGGGATTAAGTTAAGGATCTTGAAATGGGGAGATGATCCTGGAGTATCCAGGAGGACCCTAAATGCAGTCATCAGTGTCCTTATAAGAGTGAGCCAGAAGGAGATTTGATACAGAAGAGGAGAAGACAGCATGAAGACAGAGGCAGAAATGAGAGTGAAAAAAGCCTTTAGCCACCAGAAGCTGGAAGAGGCAAGAAAGGGATTCTCCCCTAGAGCCTCCAGAGGGAGGGTAACCCTGTTGACATCTTAACTTCAACCCAATGAGTCTGATTTCTGACTTAAGACTCTCAAAAGGATTAAACTTCTGTTGTTTTAAGCCACCTAGTTGGGGGTTATTTGTTACAGCAGCCACAGGAATCTAATACATTCACATTAACATGTTTTTGAAAATTATATAATTTTCTGAAACACTCTCAAGGATGTCAAAGTTTCATAGTGTTATGAATCAGTTCAATAGCTTTGTCCTTTTTAATTTTAATGTAATAAAAAAGAATATTTAAAATACTACATTTTTGAGGGCAGAAGTTATAGTTACACATTTTTCTGTCTCCCAATAATCAGCGCACTGCCTTGCACAGAGTCAATGCTCAGTAAATAGGAAAACTACTTTCATGCAAGAAAAAGAAGATGTCAGTCAATCTGGGCGTGTGTTATATGTCATATATGACACATATATCTCTCATCGAGTTTTAATTGGCCTCAAGTTTGCAGCCCAAGTAAAGAACATCAGTGGATGAATGGAGTATTTCTTTTATTATTATTATTATTCACATCCTGCCAGTTTTGAGAAATGATTTGAAGCCTCTTGCTGTAAGAGACACCTGGGGTATAAGACTGTAAAAGTAAGGACAGGAAAGCAGGTGCTGGTGGGTGAACTCTGACTTAACAGAATGCTGAGCCAGTCCTCCATGCAAATCATTGTCATCTGTACTAGCTTCCGATATGAGATGCCCACCTCTCTTCCAAATGCTATCTGAACAAATAATCTTCCACAGGTACTCTAAATGAAGGTGTATCTGTAGTGATTACTTCCCACCTACTGCTTGCACTTTTTTGGTTGAAAGATCCAGTTAGAATGACTTCTTTAAAAGCAGTGCTTCTGAAACTTAAGTTTGTGTATGAATCACCCAGGGTTTGTGTTGAATTATAAATTCTGATCCATCAGGTTGGGAGTGGGCCCTGAGTTTCTTTCTGTAGGTGATGCTGATGCTGCTAGTTTATGGACCACACTTTGAACAGCAAGGCTCCATCCAGCATCTAGTGTTCCTACCTCCAAGTGCCTCTCCCTGGGTGTCCTTCTTTTTTTTGCTTTTTGTACCACTGCTTCAGGCAGCCAGCCTAGTTCTGCTGCATTTGCTTGGCAACATCGCCCCCTCCAGCCTCAGCAGCCTCCACCCTCAGGCTCCTGAACAACGTGCAGGGACATTTCCGTCCCTGTGGCTCCCACAATGGGGAGCTGGCAGTCTGAAGCCCTGTCAGAATAACATCACTCAGTGAAAAGAAGAGAGAAGCCGTTGAGATGCGAGTGAAATCGATAAGGGAGTCAGCGTTTAGAGAGACAGGGAATAGAAACGGTAGGAGGAAAGGGAGAGGGAAAAGAAGGAAAATTTTGTTGGAGGGAAACATTTTAAATGAGCTGCTTTTACTGCAGAATTTTCCGGTTAAGAGCGTTTCCTGGAGTAGTTTCCAATTTAGTTTCTAGGGATCCTCTAATTTCTATAACAGCCAACTGCTTGTTTTGTTCATTCATCTACTGAAAATCTTTTGCAGCCCTCTGGACCCAGGCTGAAGACTTAAAAAAAAAAAAATCTATATACCGTCTAACTAAACTGAGGGCCCCTGAGAGATGGCCTAGTTAGATGGGGCCAGTCAGCGAGCCCAACCCTTGCTGTGACATTAAAATCACTGGGAGTTTTGGAAAATTCCGCATACCTAGCCTGCACCTAGAACCAATTAAATCAGAACTTTGAGGTGGGTCCCACTCTTTAGTATTCTTTTTTTTTTTTTTTTTTTTTGCTGTACGCGGGCCTCTCACTGCTGTGGCCTCTCCCGTTGCGGAGCACAGGCTCCGGACACACAGGCTCCGCGGCCATGGCTCGCGGGCCCAGCCGCTCCGCGGCATGTGGGATCTTCCGGGATCGGGGCACGAACCCGTGTCCCCTGCATCGGCAGGCGGACTCTCAACCACTGCGCCACCAGGGAAGCCCTAGTATTCTTTTTTATCTGTATTTTTTTCATGCTTCCCAAATGCTTCCCACGTGCAGCCAAGCACCACTCAGCCAGACCTTTATCTTCTAGCCGGTGAACTGAACTCACTTTAAATAAAACTCTTAAGAGCTGTCCTTTATGTATTTAGGTTCCTTCTCATCTAAACCTTTGTCATGTTGAAAACTCTGCCGGATATTTTGGAAACACCATCTTTTTCAATCCAGCAACTTCAGTTGAGCAGCTGATTAAATAGTCAAGCAGCTTTCTGAAGCCCCAGCAGCTTTTCATTTTCTTGGTCCAGTGGCTCCCCCTGCTGACTTGTCCTAGGTAAAGCTCCCTGCTCTGCAGAATCTCACTGCAGGTTATGCTGCTCTAACCCAGAATCACACAGCATGTTAAAGCAGCTTTTCTAATCGCACATTCAACTTGTATGTCGTTGGCCGTTGCCAAAAATGAAGTCCTAACACGCTAACCCCTTATCCGGTGGCACTTTAGGTAAGGCCTAAGGCGTGATGGAGGAAAGGAACTGTATATATATGTGTGTGTGTATACCCAGACATACACACATAATACAAACACACATTATACATGCATATATTTTGCTTATCTTGCTACTAGAGAATATTCGGATATCAGCCATTGATTGTGCTGGTTCCCTGCAAAATAACTGCCATTGATATATACTTTGGATAGAAAATGGGGAAGGAAAGCTTTCATCCATACCTTCTCTACCCCCTTTCACATATATACCCTTTTCCGTATCAACTCACTTCTCCCTATCTGCCCCATAAGTTATAATTACGGCCAAATACAAATGAAGGTAGATGTAAATTCATGACCTCATCTTATGGCCCAAACTCTTGGTCATAGTGTTACATCAGACTTTTCACTGCACACGACCCTCGTGTTTAGGGAGGCAGAAGTTGATTCTTATTATATCTGAATGCAAAATGTGGTGCAGCCCAACCCTTCGTCTGATGAAGCCTCATGAGGCTGTCTACTCTATTTTATACAGCTCTTGTCATTAGTATGCCCTTCTTTGTCTTTTACTAGTATCTTACCCCATTGGCCCTCAGCACAGCGTAAACCAGCCCCCCTCAGCATTGCAGTTAATTGATCTATGACGCCCCAAACTGTTTCTTTCTCAAGGGTAAACATTTCCAGTCCACCTCATGGGGCATGGGTCCACCACCCCCCGACCTTTCTGGGTTCATCGTTATTTATTTTTGTTCCTCTTCACAGGTAGCACCTGGTGCTGGTGCAACAATCCAGATGGGCTCTGACTAGTGTACAGTATGATTCAAGGGTGAAATTGGTATTCGCTGTGTACTGCTGCTTAACGATATTACCGCAGACTTAGTGACTGAGCGCACACTTACCATCTCACAGTTGCTGTGGGTCAGGAGTCCAGGCCTGGCTTAGCTGGGTTAGCTCTGCTTCAGGGTCTTCCAGGGCTGCAGTCAGGGTGTCAGCTGGGCCTGCAGTCTTATGTGAGGGTCTCCTGGGGAAGGCTTTGCTCCCACGCTCATGTGGTTGTGGACGACATTCAGCTTCTGGCAGGCTGCTGGACAGAGGGCCTCAGGTCCCTGCTGGCTGTTGGCTGAGGCCGCCTTGAGTTCCATGTCCTGCAGCCCTCCTCATGTGACTGCTTGCTTCCTCAAAGCCAGCGAGGGAGAGAGTCTCCTAGCAAAATGGGAGTCAGCATCTCACACAATGTAATCAGAGAAGTGGCATCTCATCGCTTTGTCTGTATTCTGTTGGTGAGAAGCAAGTCACTGGTCCCATCCACACTCAAGGGGAAGGGCATGAACACCAGGAGTCAGGGATTAAGGGGCCACCTTCAAGTCAGCCCACCCCCATCTCCTTTCATTTCCACTGGGTGGTCTCATGGAATTTGTACTCAGCTAAAAGCCTTGGATCTTTTTTTATACAAATTGTTGCCTTCCAGGTCTTCCCATCTTGAACAGTTCATTGGTAGAACCTAAATACTGGACTTTATGTTTATTGCTATTGGGTTTCCCTGTTAGGTTCAGCCAGTTGTTCCTACCTGATTAAATATTTTTAATAGAAGAGATATTACATATCACTTCTATTTTGTGTCACCTGAGAATGTAAGATATTTTTCTATGTCTTCCTTTAAGTCCCTGATAAAAATGCCAAAGAGGTTGGAATTGGTACCGTGTGTGTGTGTGTGTGTGTGTGTGTGTGTGTGTGTGTGTGTGTGTGTGTGAGAGAGAGAGAGAGAGAGAGAGTGAGTGAATGTTGGACTAGAGAGAGAGAATTTTAAAAAACAAAAAGCCTTGCTCCTAATGCTTAGAATCCCCTTCTAGAGACTGGTTAGTCGGCTGTGAATCATTTAACGCTATCTGAGCCACATTCTCTGATCCTCCTGGGAGCATAATAGCACAGCTCTTAAGAACATAGTCTCTCTAATTAAACCAATTCCAGCTCCACCCACTTGATCAATTATTTTTCTAGAGAGCGCACAAGCAGGGTAAGAGTTAGGAAGTTCTGCTTTCTCCCTGGCTCATCTTTGAAGTTTACACCAGAGCAGAGTGTGTAACATTCAAGCTGAGTTCCGCTGAGCTTCTTCACAAGTTTCATTTAGGACTTCTCACCGAGGAACCAGAAAAAAATCTTCAGGAACCTAAAGGAGTACAGCTGTGAAGCAATCATGATTTGAGAGACATTGTATGTGTGGACTTTCAGAGTGTCAGTTTCAAAATCATGGAAGTTATTTGGTTGTTCTCCATTTCCTTAGAGCCATTGCTAAGTCAGTTTGAAATCGTCAACACTATAGTAGAACTCCCATCTCGGAAAACAGAAAACTCCAAGCTGGGAACCCAGCACTTTCCATGCCCATCACTTCATTAGTATAGACTTGTGTGAGCTGGGTTTATCCACACTCGATAGGCCAGAATCCCCCTGCGCTAGAGTTTCTGTTAGAGACCTCCCTGACGTCTGGACCCAGGAAAGCTATTAGGATTCCTTGTTCTACTTCAACCACAGGCGTGATTCATTTTTAGCAGCCCTGGGGCCTGTGCAAAAGCAAAGACTAGCGAATGTGAGAATTAGTGGAACTATTAATAATTTGGAAGGGCAAGTCAGTGTTTCTGACAGACACTAATTCTTGAACTCTGAGCTCTGGAAGTTTAGAATTCACTTTTCTTCTGTTATTTGGTGTTTCAGCAGAGAGCCCTCTTTATCTCAGCATCTTCCTCTGCCCATCATAGGGGCTGACATGATGGGTGGGATTTATGCTGTACCTGTGAGCACATAGGTAAGACCAGAAGAGTAAGTTTGAGGTCATTAAATTATAGTTCCTCAGAGTCAGATACTATAAACCTCTACTGAGAAGGTGAGATAGTCCCTTGTTTTTCTTTTTCTTTTTCTTTTTTTTTTTTGGTCACACTGTACACTTTATTTTTTATTGTTTTTTAGAGAAACAAACTGAACAGTTTTATTTACGACACTATTTACAGTCACCTTTCAGCACCTCAATATTCTAAGATAGTATATAATGATTTACATAATTTCTCTCTATAGCATCATAATTTGCTTCAAAAATCTTGATTCCAGAAGAAAATTCTTATAACTTAACATGAATCCCTATAATATTTATTATAAAAATGCCAATTCTACTATTAATAATAGAGTAATAAAGTCAGTAATATGTCTGTGTAATAATACGCAGTGAATAACAGTTTATCTTGTCATCAACTTAATAAAGTCCAAACATTCCCAAAGCAACCAGAATTTTGAGAATTACAGAGTCTGGATATCAATGCTTGCAATTGCCCAGGTGTCCACTAGAAAGCTGGTACAAACTGGCACTAACATTTTTAAGTGACTTTGGGAATCACTTTTACATATAAAAAAATTCAATTAAAAAAATAAAAGAAAAATATATGGTATTCCAAGCATTGTTTCTTATAATATTTCAACTTGTTGCATTGATTAAAATATAACCTGAAACAGAGTAAAACTGTGTTCAGCAATTTCCAGAAATTCATATAGTATCCATACATATGAAAAGGCCCACCTCAATAAAACAAAATAATATTTAATATTTCAAACATTCAGAAGCATATGAATGCATTAGAAAAGGTCTTTAAAAGCTACATAATAAACCAGTAGTTAACTCAGGAGAGGGATCTAGTTTTGATTAAGGTCAAAGGTGAATTTTTAATTTCTGTTGATTTTTTTTTCAAAGATCGAATATATATATATATATATATATTTTTAAACAGTAAATATGGTCTATTTTTGCTTCTTTCCAATAGAATACTTTTTTTTTTTTTTTTTTTTTTTTTTTTGCATTACGCGGGCCTCTCACTGTTGTGGCCTCTCCCACTGCGGAGCAACAGGCTCAAGACGTGCAGGCTCAGCGGCCGTGGCCCACAGGCCCAGCCGCTCCGCGGCATGTGGGATCCTCCCGGACCGGGGCACAAACCCACGTCCCCCGCATCGGCAGGCAGACCCTCAACCACTGCGCCACCAGGGAAGACCCTCCAATAGAATACATTTGATCACTTTTTTTTTATACAGCAGGTTCTTATTAGTTATCCATTTTATACACATCAGTGTATACATCGCAATCGCCCAATTCATCACACCACGCCCCGCACCCCCCGCCGCTTCCCCCCTTGGTGTCCATACGTTTGTTCTCTACATCTGTGTCTCAACTTCTGCCCTGCAAACTGGTTCATCTGTACCATTTTTCTAGGTTCCACATATATGCGTTAATATATGATATTTGCTTTTCTCTTTCTGATTTACTTCACTCTGTATGACAGTCTGTAGATCCATCCACGTCTCAACAAATGACCCAATTTCATTCCTTTTTATGGCTGAGTAATATTCCATTGTATATATGTACCACAACTTTTTTATCCATTCGTCTGTCGATGGGCATTTAGGTTGCTTCCATGATCTACCTATTGTAAATAGTGCTGCAATGAACGTTAGGGTGCATGTCTTTTGGAATTGTGGTTTTCTCTGGGTATATGCCCAGTAGTGGGATTGCTGAGTCATATGGTAATTCCATTTTTAGTATTTTAAGGAACCTCCATGCTGTTCTCCATAGTGGCTGTATCAGTTTACATTCCCACCAACAGTACAAGAGGGTTCCCTTTTCTCCACACCCTCTCCAGCATTTGTTGTTTGTAGATTTTCTGATGAAGCCCATTCTAACTGGTGTGAGGTGATACCTCATTGTAGTCTTGATTTGCATTTCTCTAATAATTAGTGATGTTGAGCAGCTTTTCATGTGCTTCCTGGCCATCTGTATGTCTTCTATGGAGAAATGTCCATTTAGGTCTTCTGCCCATTTTTGGATTGGGTAATTTTTTTTTTTAATATCGAGCTGCATGAGCTGTTTATATATTTTGGAGACTAATCCTTTGTTCATTGATTCGTTTGGAAATATTTTCTCCCATTCTGAGGGTTGTCTTTTTTTTTTTTTTTGCGGTATGCGGGCCTCTCACTGTTGTGGCCTCCCCCGTTGCGGAGCACAGGCTCCGGACGCGCAGGCTCCGGACGCGCAGGCTCAGCGGCCATGGCTCACGGGCTCAGCCGCTCCGCAGCATATGGGATCCTCCCAGACCGGGGCACGAACCCGTATCCCCTGCATCGGCAGGCGGACTCTCAACCACTTGCGCCACCAGGGAGGCCCTGAGGGTTGTCTTTTCATCTTCTTTATGGTTTCCTTTGCTGTGAAAAAGCTTTTAAGTTTCATTAAGTCCCATTTGTTTATTTTTGTTTTTATTTCCATTACTCTAGGAGGTGGATCAAAAAAGATCTTGCTGTGATTTATGTCAAAGAGTGTTCTTCCTATGTTTTCCTTTAAGAGTTTTATAGTGCCTGGTCTTACATTTAGGTCTTTAATCCATTTTGAGTTTATTTTTGTGTATGGTGTTAGGGAGTGTTCTAATTTCATTTTTTTACATGTAGCTGTCCAGTTTTCCCAGCACCACTTATTGAGGAGACTGTCTTTTCTCCATTGCATATCCTTGCCTCCTTTGTCATAGATTAGTTGACCATAGGTGCATGGGTTTACTTCTGGGCTTTCTATCTTGTTCAATTGATCTGTTTCTGTTTTTGTACCAGTACCATATTGTATTGATTACTGTAGCTTTGTAGTATAGTCTGAAGTCAGGGAGTCTGATTCCTCCAGCTCCGTTTTTTTCCCTCAAGACTGCTTTGGCTATTCGGGGTCTTTTGTGTCTCCATACAAATTTTAAGATTTTTTGTTGTAGTTCCGTAAAAAATGCCATTGGTAATTTGATAGGGATTGCATTGAATCTGTAGATGGCTTTGAGTAGTATAGTCATTTTCACAATATTGATTCTTCCAATCCAAGAACATGGTATATCTCTCCATCTGTTGGTATCATCTTTAATTTCTTTCATCAATGTCTTATAGTTTTCTACATACAGGTCTTTTGTCTCCCTAGGTAGGTGTATTCCTAGGTATTTTATTCTTTTTGTTGCAATGGTAAATGGGAGTGTTTCCTTAATTTCTCTTTCAGATATTTCCTCATTAGTGTATAGGAATGCAAGAGATTTCTGTGCATTAATTTTGTATCCTGCAACTCTACCAAATTCATTGATAAGCTCTAGTAGTTTTCTGGTGGCATCTTTAGGATTCTCTATGTATAGTATCATGTCATCTGCAAACAGTGACAGTTTTACTTCTTTTCCAATCTGTATTCCTTTTATTTCTTTTTCTTCTCTGATTGCTGTGGCTAGGACTTCCAAAACTATGTTGAATAATAGTAGTGAGAGTGGACATCCTTGTCTTGTTCCTGATATTAGAGGAAATGGTTTCAGTTTTTCACCATTGAGAATGATGTTTGCTGTGGGTTTGTCGTATATGACCTTTATTATGTTGAGGTACGTTCCCTCTATGCCTACTTTCTGGAGAGTTTTTTATCATAAATGGGTGTTGAATTTTGTCAAAAGCTCTTTCTGCATCTATTGAGATGATAATATGGATTTTATTCTTCAATTTGTTAATATGGTGTATCACACTGATTGATTTGCATATATTGAAGAATCCTTGAATCCCTGGGATAAATCCCACATGATCATGGTGTATGACCCTTGTAATGTGTTGTTGGATTCTGTTTGCTAGTATTTTGTTGAGGATTTTTGCATCTATATTCATCAGTGATATTGGTCTGTAATTTTCTTTTTTTGTAGTATCTTTGGTTTTGGTGTCAGGGTGAGGGTGGCCTCATAGAATGACTTTAGGAGTGTTCCTTCTTCCGCAATCTTTTGGATGAGTTTGAGAAGGATGGGTGTTAGCTCTTCTCTAAATGTTTGATATAATTCACCTGTGAAGCCATCTGATCCTTGACTTTTGTTGTTGGAAGATTTTTAATCACAGCTTCAATTTCATTACTTGTGATGGGTCTGTTCATATTTTCTATTTCTTCCTGGTTCAGTCTTGAAAGGTTATACCTTTCAATAATTTGTCCATTTCTTCCAGGTTGTCCATTTTATTGGCATAGAGTTACTTGTAGCAGTCTCTTAGGATGCTTTGTATTTCTGCAGTGTCTGTTGTAACTTCTCCTTTTTCATTTCTAATTTTATTGATTTGAGTCCTCTCCCTCTTTTTCTTGATGAGTCTGGCTAATGCTTTATCAATTTTGCTTATCTTCTCAAAGAACCAGCTTTTAGTTTTATTGATCTTTGCTATTGTTTTCTTTGTTTCTATTTCATTTATTTCTGCTCTGATCTTTATGATTTCTTTCCTTCTATTAACTTTGGGTTTTGTTTGTTCTTCTTTCTCTAGTTCCTTTAGGTGTAAGGTTAGATTATTTATTTGAGATTTTTCTTGTTTCTTGAGGTAGGCTTATATAGCTATAAACTTCCCTCTTAGAACTGCTTTTGCTGCATCCCATAGGTTTTAGATCGTCGTGTTTTCATTGTCATTTGTCTCTAGGTGTTTTTTGGTTTCCTCTTTGATTTCTTCGGTGATCTCTTGGTTATTCAGTAATGTAGTGTTTAGGCTCCATGTGTTTGTGTTTTTTACATTTTTTCCCCTGTAATTCATTTCTAATCTCATAGTGTTGTGGTCAGAAAAGATGCTTGATCTGATTTCAGTTTTCTTAAATTTGCTGAGGCTTGATTTGTGCCCCAAGATGTGATCTATCCTGGAGAATGTTCTGTGCGCACTTGAGAAGAAAGTATAATCTGCTGGTTTTGGATGGAATGTCCTATAAATATCAATTAAATCTATCTGATCTATTGTGTCATTTAAAGCTTCTGTTTCCTTATTTATTTTTATTTTGGATGATCTGTCCATTGGTGTAAGTGAGGTGTTAAAGTCCCCCACTATTATTGTGTTTTGTCGATTTCGTCTTTTAGAGCTGTTAGCAGTTGCCTTATGTATTGAGGTGCTCCTATGTTGGGTGCATATATATTTATAATTGTTATATCTTCTTGTTGGATTGATCCCTTGATCATTATGTAGTGTCCTTCCTTGTCTCTTGTAACATTCTTTATTTTAAAGTCTGTTTTATCTGATATGAGTATTGCTACTCCAGCTTTCTTTTGATTTCCATTTGCATGGAATATCTTTTTCCATCCCCTCAGTTTCAGTCTGTATGTGTCCCTAGGTCTGAAATGGGTCTCTTGTAAGCAGCATATATATGGGTCTTGTTTTTATATCCATTCAGCAAGCCTGTGTCTTTTGGTTGGAGCATTTAATCCATTCATGTTTAAGGTAATTATCTATATGTATGTTCCTATGACCATTTTCTTAATTGTTTTGGGTTTGTTTTTGTAGGTCCTTTTCTTCTCTTGTGTTTCAACTTAGAGAAGTTCCTTTAGCATTTGTTGTAGAGCTGGTTTGGTGGTGCTGAATTCTCTTAGCTTTTGCTTGTCTGTAAAACTTTTGATTTCTCCATTGAATCTGAATCAGATCCTTGCCTGGTAGAGTAATCTTGGTTGTATGTTCTTCCATTTCATCACTTTAAGTATATCATGCCACTCCCTTCTGACTTGTAGAGTTTCTGCTGAGAAATCAGCTGTTAACCTTATGGGAGTTCCCTTGTATGTTATTTTTTGTTTTTCCCTTGTTGCTTTCAATAATTTTTCTTTGTCTTTAATTTTTGCCAATTTGATTACTGTGTGTCTCGGCATATTTCTCCTTGGGTTTATCCTGTATGGGAATCTCTGTGCTTCCTGGAGTTGGGTGGCTATTTCCTTTCCCATGTTAGGGAAGTTTTCGACTGTAATCTCTTCAAATATTTTCTCTGGTCCTTTCTCTCTCTCTTTGCCTTCTGGGACCCCTATAATGCGAATGTTGTTGCGTTTAATGTCCCCAAGGTCTTTTAGGCTGTCTTCATTTCTTTTCATTCTTTTTTCTTTATTCTGTTCTGCAGCAGTGAATTCCACCATTCTGTCTTCCAGGTCACTTATCCGTTCTTCTGCATCAGTTATTCTGCTATTGATTCCTTCTAATGTAGTTTTCATTTCAGTTTATTATATTGTCCATCTCTGTTTGTTTGTTCCTTAATTCTTCTAGGTCTTTGTTAAAAATTTCTTGAATCTTCTCGGTCTTTGCCTCCATTCTTTTTCCGAGGTGCTAGATCATCTTCACTATCATTATTCTGAATTCTTTTTCTGGAAGGTTGCCTATCTCCACTTCATTTAGTTGTTTTTCTGGGGTTTTATCTTGTTCCTTCATCTGGTACATAGCCCTCTGCCTTTTCATTTTGTCTATCTTTCTGTGAATGTGGGTTTTGTTCCACAGGCTGCAGGATTGTAATTCTTCTTGCTTCTGCTGTCTGTCCTCTGGTGGATGAGGCTATCTAAGAGGCTTGTGCAGGTTTCCTGATGGGAGGGACTGGTGGTGGGTAGAGCTGGGTGTTGCTTTGGTGGGCAGAGCTCAGTAAAACTTCAGTCTGCTTGACTGCTGATGAGTGGGGCTGGGTTCTCTCCCTGTTGGTTGTTGGCCTGAGGCAACCCAACACTGGAGCCTATGTGGGCTCTTTTGTGGGTTTACTAATGGTGGACTCTTGGAGGGCTCACGCCAAGGAGTACTTCCCAGAACTTCTGCTGCCAGTGTCCTTGTTTCCATGGTGAGCCACAGCCACCCCCCGCCTCTGCAGGAGACCCTCCAACACTAGCAGTTAGGTCTGGTTCAGTCTTCCCTGGGTTCACTGCTCCTTCCTCTGGGTCCCATGCGCACACTACTTTGTGTGTGCCTTCAGGAGTGGAGTCTTTGTTTCCCCCAGTGCTGTCAAAGTACTGCAGTCAAATCCTTCTAGCCTTCAAAGTCTTGAAATTCCTCCTCCCATTGCTGGACCCCCCAGGTTGGGAAGCCTGATTTGGGGCTCCGAAACTTCACTCCAGTGGGTGGACTTCTGTGGTATAAGTGTTCTCCAGTCTTTTAGTCACCCACCCAGCAGTTATGGGATTTGATTTTGCTGTGATTGCACCCCTCCTACCGTCTCATTGAGGCTTCTCCTTTGTCTTTGGATGTGGGGTACCTTTTTTGGTGAGTCCCAGTGTCTTCCTGTCGATGATTGTCCAGCAGCTAGTTGTGATTCTGGTGTTCTCACAAGAGGGAGTGAGAGCACGTCCTTCTACTCCGCCATCTTGGTTCAGGCTCCCCTTGTTTTTCTTAACAGATGCTAAAAGTCCAGGAAATCACAGAGACACCCTTTGGGAACTGTATACATGTGAATATAAGGAAGTGAGACCATTTTGTAGCTGCTATATTGGTATTTGCTTTCTACAAATGTATATACGCTAAATGTTTTTCTTGATCTTAAATCCCTCTTCCAGGATCCATATCTGTATTTCCACCTGTCCTTTAAAGGCCCTTTGTCTTGACCTGCAGGCATTTCTAACATTTAATAGGCCCAGAACTAAACTCATTGCCCTCAGCCCCCAAACTTACATTCTTGATTTCAGCTTTCTTGTTCCCTCTCGACTGGCTCTTAAACAATAAGAAATGCATTTTACAGCATGACTCACAATGCACACATACATATGTACATGCACAGATATAACATGAATAAAAGTTGAATAAAATGTTGCTTCATAAAAACAACATGCATCTTTACTGTGTCTGTTACCCTCCGACATCTTCTCTTGGATTTCATCTTTTGAAAAATGCTGATATCAACACTCTAAATGAAATTTACAGTCCTCCAGTGGGTCATGTGACCTGCAGTTTGTGACAACTTGGAAGAGAGATAAAATGCAGTCTTCATGCATTCAGTATCTGGCCCTAGCCTCCCATCCCATAACCCAGCCAACAATAAAGCCCACGAAACTTCACGCTGTTACCCAGACACACCATTCATTCGTTCCTTCATTCATTCAACATTTACTGTGTGCAAGTTTGGTACGAGGCACATGGTAGGCACTAGGGATCCAGAGATAAATGTCATGGTCTCTACTCGGAGGTCCATGGTCTGGTGGAGAGACAGATGAGTGATCTAACGCTTATGAGGCAGTGAGTGGTCCTATAATGGAAGTCTGCACAAAGCCCTCAGAGAACACAGAGATCACAGCAGGTAACTGGGCCCAGAAAGTCCAGGAAGTCTTTCAGGAAAAGGTGACCCATGAAGCTAGAACAGAGGTAGGAGTTAACCTGGCCAGTGGAGACAGGGCATTCCAGAAGAGGAAACCGCCTTGGGAAGGCATGGGGGCAGGAGCATCATGAGGACTTAAACAATGGAGATTATTTTGATATAGCTTTTCCTTATAACCAGACTACTCAGCTGTCCCTCCCCTCGGCCCCCTCCCCCTCCCACTTTCTTTACTTGGCCAGCCATCACTCTGTGTTCCGTCTCCCACTGAAAGATCCTCTCTCTGGCAGCTTTTCCCTGCCCCGCAGGTAGCCTCAAGCACACCCTGCTTTGGGCTCTTGCCTCCTTCTCCTCACACTTCTGAGAGAGCTCTTCTTATGTCGAAGGCAGCTCATCACCGTCCCACTCCTCTGTCTCACCAGAGTAGGAGCGAGCGCCTCAAGGCAGAGCCCAGTCTCATCCTTCTGTCTTCTGTCTTCTGTGATGAACACAGTAAATGCTAACTGAGTGCAGAGATGAACCAACAAAGGGACAGGGAGACATACAAGCCACGGGCACAGGTTTAAGGTGAAGCAGCTTAACTGAACACATAGAGGACTTTTTCGCATATCACAGCATGTCATTTCAAGACTGAGGGTGACCTCAGATATTAGAAGCCTGCTTATTTACAGATATGGGGACCACACTTTAAATGTTGAGGCACACATTTTACATGTTGAGATGTAATTATCTTCTGCACTGTTTTTTGGGGGGGTGTTTTTGCAAAAGATTATTTTTGACTTTTAGAGAGTACCTCTTTTTCCTTCTAACTTCAAAGTATCTTGGTAGTGGAATTTCTTACTTATTAATACAAAGGAAAATCTGACATCAGAGGCAATACACACCCACTTTCCCTAGTGCACATGTAGCCTATCATCTCTAACCACACATTTAACCCAAATTGCCTTTCCCAAAAAGGCTTTTACAGGAAGCAACGTTGACTTCTAATTCTTCTTTTCCTTTGCCTACTTTCTATTTCCTGTGCAAATGGCCTAGGAGTTGTTGACAGGAGAATAATTTGAGGTGTGGAATCTCATCAGTCAATGCTATAATAACAAAAAATGTCTTATGTATTTTTTCTTTGCACGTAATTTTTATGGGATGGCCATAATATTTGATAATCACTTTGAAACAGAACACTGGATCTGGATGAGGATAGTGCCTGTGAAAAAGCTTTGTTAACATAAACATTGTAGAAACAGGTACAGTCAGGGTATCAATCATACCTTTACTAGGAGTGAGAGAAAGAGTTTCATGTTCTGGCTGGACTTGCATTGTTTATAAAACCTTAGAGGGTCTATTTCATATGTGATGGATTGGTCATGATCAAGATGTGATTTTGAGCTGAGTTTCTCCCTTTAGTTGCTAAAGTTTAATACTGTCAAACCCCTTTGTCCTTCATGCAGAATTCAGTGGGAGCTCAAAAGAGGAGCATCCCCCAGATGAGCTGTGTGCTGCCCGCACACCTGACTGTCTCCCTCTCTTGAAATAATGATCAGAATTAGTGGAAAGAAAGGAGGACATGCCTTTTGCAGAGACACTGTTGTCACAGTTGTTTATGTCAGGCTTTGTCTCTTTTCCTATCTTACAACTCTTGGAGCCCTCTCTCACCTATGGCCTTCCATCCCCACCCAGCCCATCAGTAGAGTGATCTTGTTTATGTAGATCTGCCTGTTAATGTTAGTGTTAATTAGTGCTTGCAAGAACTGTATTGTCTGATCCCCTGAACACTCTGTTCACACCCAGTGTTTCAGTGAATTCCGTGTTTCAGTGAGGAACGTAATACATGTGTTTATTAACCCTGATTCGCCAGAGCAGGAAGCAGTGAGTGAGTCTCTTGCTGTATGTGTGCCCCGCCTTGCCTTCACAGCCCTGTACCCGCTAGGAAGTCTATACATAAAGAGCCAGAGCTCTGTATTTCCTTATTGCCTAGTAGTATCTGCTAATCCTCAGAGATGAGGGAATAGGCGTCATTTCTCCCCATGATGTCTGCCATTCCTTCAGTTTTGCCAGCTTCTGGCTTTATCTCTCCCCCTTTCTAACTCATTTGACTGTCATATTGGTCCATCGTAGTTTGAGTTACAGCATTTGTCACTGACCCCCAGATCAGGGAATCCCTACGGAAAAAGTGGCTGGGCTGGATTCTCCTCCATTGCCAGCACCTCCTTGACCCCATTTTCTGAGGGTGCTTTGAATAGTATCTGATCCTTACATAGTGCTTACTGCATACCAGGTAGTATTCTCCCACAGATGAAAAAGGTGCTGTTATCATCACCCCTAGTTTACAGAGGAGGAAACTGAAGCTCGATGAAGTCCCATGGCTAGTAAGTAGGGGATCAGAGGAGTCTGTCTCCATGATCTGGGCTCTTAAACCTTTCATCTCCACTGTTCTCCATCAGTGATTTACCATGATCATTGAGTATAATAGCAATAGATGGTGGAACTGAAAATTCGAATAAAGTGTGCTCGTTATACATGAAACGGAATTGCCTTTTAATGCCTTTGACCAGATCATACATTGTGGGGATAGAAAAGTAGATGCGGAAAGAAGCTGGAAGTGTGGATAGAGAAAGACAGTGTAGGGAGAACAGTATTTGGGGATGAGGAAACTATATATCATGTGACTAAAGATGTTAACTCTAACCAACAGTATGGCCAGTGAAGAATGTGAGCATCCCAAGCTGTCTGTTCTGCTTCTTTGAAAGATTCTGATGCCCAGACAGAGGATGTGGGGGAAGAAATGACAGAATTCTTAGAACTGTTAAATGATGACACGTCTGATACTAGAGTGAAGGATAAAAGCTCATGAAAGAATCATGAGGGACACATACATACTTTATTCAGTTCCATGAAGATGACAGCTCATTCTTTGAGTCGTAAGCCTACTTACTAAATTTGGAGTTGATAAAATGCAGCAGATTTAACTTGTCTTAGCGCATTCAGCTGCATTTGTTAAAACACAGACATTCGACTTGGGTGGCTCTTTAGCTGGGTTTGTTTTACTGAAATAAAATCCCTGGCACACGATAATGGGAAAAAAAAATCGAGAGTTTCATCATATGCAGTGTACTGTTTTCTGCACTGGAGAATCTTGAGTGCTTTGGAAATAATAAGTCTGTTTCCACAATTTCCTGCTCTCCACTAGGTCCTTGGAA
Organism: Mesoplodon densirostris; assembly: GCF_025265405.1. Classification (NCBI taxonomy): domain Eukaryota; kingdom Metazoa; phylum Chordata; class Mammalia; order Artiodactyla; family Ziphiidae; genus Mesoplodon; species Mesoplodon densirostris. Next base: position 58,708,906 of record NC_082669.1, on the reverse strand, counting down.
CGCCAAATGAGGACACGTGGCCTGGAGTTCATTCTTTACCACATTTTAAGCCAGGTATGTTTCACTAATTACAAATGACTAAGTGCTTCCGATATGAAAAGGGTGAATATATAAATACTCCCCCTCAAGCTAATATATTACCTGGGAAAATTCTGGTTACCTTTACTGTTGTGTATTCGACCTCTTATTGGAGTTGTCCTTTGGTCTTCACAGTTTATTTGTTGGCAAAGGTAGACTGAATGACATCCCTCGTGAGAGTTTTTCACCCTGTGTTCTTTGTTTGATTTGACTGGCTAATCTCGAAGTAACCTTTCATTTCATCATCAGTTAGACTAGCATCCACGTCTATAAAGACAAACTTTAAATCAAACTACTATAATCCATCTGTGTGACTTCTAGTAATAATACTAGGGAAAGTATTACATTGTAAAAAGGAAAAATCATATTTTTATTTTTTAAAAATCTAGTAATACATGGTCAATTAATTTGAGTTTAAACATATAAAATGTTCTATATGTTCAACATCCCATCTTTTTTAATGTTAAATATTTAAACCCCTAAACCAGAAAATCTGAGGGAAAATGAAGAACTTTTATATAAGTTGTCACTTTTTTCTTACCAGTAGGTGGCAGTCAAGAAACTTTCAGTTTTAATAATTACGTTTAACGGAAGAAAAATCTCAAAATGGGCTATTTAATTTTTGTAGGAGGGATGAAAGGTTTGGAATTGGAAATTTAATAAAAATTAGTGGAATGAATTATTGTAAAATAATCTTTTTTGTTTTTTCTTCTTTTCTTGTTTACAAAACATGGATTATAAAATGCAGACCTACCATTAAATTACTGAAACGGATTTTATGGAAGATCTAATAGTCCATTATTTTATGAGGGCAAAGAGCTATGAATACTTACTGTTACAGGATCCAAGTATATTCTTTTTCTCCCCTTCCTCTCTTTTGGGGGACCATCAGGAATAAGTTATCAATCCCAAAGAATGACTGAGTTTATTTTTACTCTTAATATTTTTCTTCTGAAAGTACACTGTGTGCTGAGAATTCTTTTATTTTCTTTGGCTGCCCCAAGGACCCTTTGCACTTTCACTGAAAATTCTAAATAACTTCTATGTTATGAAAGACTATAGATACTTAATTTAAGATGGATTTTTTTTCTAACTAAACAAGAAGTATCCTCTAAGTGCTCTCACTAATGGATTTTAAGTGAGAACACAGCTCTTTATAAACGTTCCAGGTGTGGATTCATAAAGAAGCCTTGCTTCCTCATGTTAATATCTAAAATCTTAAGTCCTAGGGAAATAAAGCAGAGGAGAATATGAAAAGGGTGTAAATGAGTAAAGTTGATGCAGAAAGGAAAAATTAAGATAGTCATTTGGCCCACCAAGTTTCTAGATGAGAAAACATGGAGTAATTGGTTTATTTTGGTGTGAATAGAATTTATCTTCATCAACAACACAAAAAAGCATTTTTTAAATGTGTCTGGAAAGTACTATGACGTAATGCAAATTGAACTAACAGATTGGGAACTTCATGAGATCAGAGACTGTGACTAGTACGTATTTTGGCTCAATGAATGTCTGCTGCCCTGAATTTTATTGAATGTTTAAAACAGACATTATTTATGTGACTCTTCTGGTAGGCATATATAAATTAGGGTATATATATATATTTAAGTTATTAATATTATGTACAAGTACAACCACAGACACATAATATATAAAAGGTAATGGGGGTCCAAAAGAATAATGTGTTTAGATGAATGTAAGGCATGGGTGCTGACTAGCAAAAAAGATACTCCAGGCAACGCTTGGTGCTTGTGGATGAGAGTAGATGTGATAAATACTTCCTGAGTTGCCCTGAGAGGAGTCAAGGAGAGACAAGATAATAGACTGGGGCAAAGGGAGCAAATCTACGAGCCTTTTCATGCAGCACTTAAGCAGACCCATCAGGGGAGTCCTGGGGAAGAAGAAACACATTCCCAGAGGAGAAAATATCAGTGCCAGGGTCCACCTGTCCCACCCCACTTTCCACCTCCTTATTCTACCCCCAAAGTGCCTTAGAAAGTCTGAGAGAAAAGAAGAAAGTCTGAGCCATGAGGACATAACTTTGTTTTGCTTTGCTCGATAGACTTCATTTTTTAAGAGCAGTTTTAGGTTCATAGCAAAACTGAGCAGAAGGTGCAGAGATTTCCCATACATCCCCTGCCCTGACACATGTGCAGCCTCCCCCCTTATCAACATCCGCCACCAGAGTGGTACATTCGTTACAGTTTGATGAACTTACGCTGACACATCATTATCACCCAAAGTCCATAGTTTACGTTAGGATTCATTCTTGGTGTTGCACATTCTGTGGTCTGTACAAAGTATGATGACATTTATCCACCATTACAGTATCACACAGAGTAGCATCACTGCCCTAAAAATCCTCTGTGTTCTGCCTGTTTATCCCTCCCTCTTCCCTAAGCCCTGGCAACCACTAATCTTTTTACTGTCTCCATAGTTTTGCCTTTTCCAGAATGTCATATAATTGGAATCATCTGAAAAGGATGTCGCCTTTTCAGATTGGCTTCCTTCATTTACTAATATGCATTTAAGTTTCCTCCAGGTCTCTTCATGGCTTGATAGCTCATTTCTTTTTACCACTGAATAATATTCCATTGTCTGGATGCACCCCTGTTTATGTATCCATTCATGTACTGAAGAACATGTTGATTGTTCCAAGTTTGGGCATTTATGGATAAAAATGCTCTAAACATCACTGGCACTGGGTTTCAACTCCTTTGGGTAAATACCAAGGAGTGCGATTGATAGATCGTAAAAATTATACTTTGTCCAATTTTTGAATAGATAATAAATTTAAGCAATTCAAAATATCAAACCATATAAAAAAGGAGCACAGTACAAAGCCTCCCCACCCTGTCTGCCACCTGCCTATTTCCCCAGAACGATTGCCCCAACCACAGGCCCCCACTTATTAGTTTCTGTTATGTTTCTTTCCTTTATGTAAATGTAAAAAATTATGAATATATTTTTTCATATTTCCCATATTAAACACAATTTTGGGTCTTGCTTTTCTCATTAATGCATCCTGTAGGTCCACTCATGTCAATGTATAGAGAAGGCCAGTGTGGCTTCCCTCTTTTCCTGCAGCCACATTGTTTTACATTGTGTGGATTTAACCTGTCCCTACTTATGGACATTTGGGTTGTTTCCAGTGTTTTTTCCATTATAAATATTATAACCGGTATATACACACATAAATGTACAGATGCGCATCACATCTGTACAAGTATATCTGAAGGATAAATTACCAGAAGTAGGGTTGAAGAATTAGTAAGTATACAGTGACCCTTGACCAGCACGGATTGAGCTGTATGGATCCATTATACGTGGATTGTTTTCATTAATACCCACTACTGTACTACATGGCGGTTGATTGAATCAGGGATGTGGAACCACAGATACCAAGGACAGACTATAAATTATAGGCAGATTTTTGACTGCAGGAGAGTCAATGCCCCTATCTCCTGTGTTGTTCAGGGGTCAACTGTATACAATTATAATTTTGAACACTAATGTCAAATTGTTGTCCAAAAGGATGGTACCAGTTGTCTCTGTTACCAGCAATACATGAGAACGCTTCTTCTCCACTCCAAACTTTTCAGTTTTGCCTGTTAGGTGACAAAAAAAATCTTAATATAATTTTAATTTGCATGCTTCTTTTATGACGAGGCTGAGCATCTTTTCATATGTTTCAGGATCACTTGTATTTCCTTTTCTGTGAGCAACTAATATCTTTTGCCAATTTACAGTAGAGTTGCATGTCGTTTGCCACATTCTTACTAATTTCTAGGGGTTCTTTATATATTAGAGAAAGTATCATTTTTCTATAAACAGGCTTTGCTTCTCTGGAATTTTTAAAAATGACTCTTTCTAATTTGGGTTTTTTTTTTTTTTTTTTTTTTTTTTTTTTTTTTTTTTTTTTTTTTTTTGCGGTACGCGGGCCTCTCACTGTTGTGGCCTCTCCCGTTGCGGGCACAGGCTCCAGACACACAGGCTCAGCGGCCATGGCTCACGGGCCCAGCTGCTCCGCGGCATGTGGGATCTTCCCAGACCGGGGCACGAACCCGTGTCCCCTGCATCGGCAGGCGGACTCTCAACCACTGCGCCACCAGGGAAGCCCAACTCTTTCTAATTTTTAAGCAATTTTGAAAATAATCCTCACTCTCATATCTTACTAGTCTTGTTTAACTTGTTTTGCCTCAAGAGAAAAAAATTCTGTGTTGGCTTAGAACAATTGTTAAGATTTTAAAAGAACAACTAGATAACAACTGGGATTGATTCTTTAGAATTTATCCTGTATGTGTCCTCTTCTGCACTTATATTTATGCTAACACAAAATTCCTTAACTTCAGCTTATTCCCATAGCAGCCAGGCAGCTGGCCACAGCTGCATAAAATAAATAAATATATGTGTAACACACACATGCGCACGTACACACACACGTGTGTGTTACATATAATAAGAAATCTAACCTTGGGAGCTGCCACTTTCTCATCAGTTACTTCTATTTAAATTTCTCTCAAAAGAAGTAGGAAGTGGGTCTGTGTCTTCTTTGAACCTGATTGCCTTCTCACTTCTTTTTCCTCACCCTCAGGTTCTGTGGTTTATGGTCTCAAAATTAGGGGTCTCTCCCTCTCTCCCTCTCCAGTCCCTCTCTGTCCTTCCTTCTCCCCTCTCCCCCTTCTCCCCACCTCTCATACTAGAGGGTCTCCTTCTATCACTATCCTCAGGATGCTTGCTGTGGGCCAGCCTCGGAGGTGAAAGGTGACTCCAGGGTATTCTTAGCACTTCAGTAATTTTGTCACCTTCGAAGAGATTCATCACAGGCCAAACCCCATTCTCTCTATCAAAAAGTAAGAGTCTACTGCAAAATTACTATATTTTCCCTTTCACTTGTTTCATAGTGACTCACTACTGGGATGCTTTTGCGTAATGCCCTCTGCTCCGTTTCCTTCTGGGATGGGAAGAGCCTTCCCTGTGTGACTCCCAGGACCACTTTGCCCCGCCTGCTTTGCCCTCAGCTACTTTATGTCAACAGAGGCCGCATGGCTCATACACCTCTGGTGAAGTGATGCTTGAAATTCTTTGTTATAAGACAGACTTAGCATTAATATTTTTTAGAAACACATCTTGGGTATGTATTGGAGGGGTTGTTTGGGATTTGTAGAATTGTGGTAGCCGCAGATCAGGGCAGAATATAGGTAGACATTTGAGGTTCTCCAGACTAGTAGAATCAGGGTGAGAGACTGAGAATTCTGAGAAGATTTTGCAGTTTCCTACTGTCAGGGAAAACCGTTGGCTGCTTCAGCTGGGAGTAAGAACGGTGTTTTGGTTGTGCGGTAACTATTTAAGCAAATTGAACATTAGAGCCGGAAGAAGTTCCAAGGGGCATCTAGCCCTGCTCAGTCCTTTGTAAGGCTAGGAACCTGAGGTCAGAGATGTTAAAGGACTTCCCCAAAGTCAGTGTCAGAGATGAAAGTAGATCCCAGGAGGTCTCCCTGAGTTTCAGTTCAGTGCCCTTTTTTTGCAGCATGAATCATGGGTGATCATGCTACTGCATCTGTATTACAATTTCTCGTTGACCTTCTTCTAATGAACAGTTTATTGACAATTAGTCTATCAAGAAAGTAGCAAAAAAGTAGGAAGGATCTGATCTCTGTACTTAGTAAAACATGGACCCACAAACATCACTTTGTATGAAATACTTTGGCCCCGAAATAACATGTGGAGTCCATGTATGAAACTTTTTTCATCTCTTAAATGCTTCCAACAAAAGGGGCATTCAACAGCTATTTAATGACCAGTTGTTATTCAGGAGTTTAGAAAAGGAAGGCACTGTAAAATGCAGGGAGAGAAAAATGTTGCTAGACAGGAAGCAATTAAAAGTAATGAAATTTAGACTGAAATAATTCTATTTTTCCCAAATCAAGCAAGGGAACAGAGTATTTCTAAAGTGATTATATTATTCTGAAGAGAAAGTTATCTAATCCAAAAAGCAGTTTGATTAAGCAAAGTTTGTTAAAGTCAGAATTTCTTGCAATGAATTTGCCGTTGGAGGCAAATTGCAAAAAGGGAGTATTTTAAACACTCTGTGCCCCAAACTAAGCCCACAGACACACTGACCTTGAAGGCAACATATAAATATGGACTTCATTGTACTCAGACTCTATAATGAGGTGAAAAACTTCTCCTCAATTCCACCTATTCACAGGCCTAACTGAGGCCCCCAAACTAAATAGATTCAGACTTCTTAATTCCAGAGGGAAGATGTAAATTTTTTCAGAATACCATGATGGGACTTCCCTGGTGGCACAGTGGTTAAGAATCCACCTGCCAATGCAGGGGACACGGGTTTGAGGCCTGGTCCAGGAAGACCTCACATGCCGCAGAGCAACTAAGCCCGTGCGCCACAACTACTGAGCCTGCGCTCTAGGGCCCGTGAGCGACAACTACTGAACCCGCGTGCCACAGCTACTGAAGCCCGCGTGCCCTAGAGCCCGTGCTCCACAACAAGAGAAGCCACCGCAATGAGAAGCCCACACACCACAACTAAGAGTAGCCCCCGCTCACTGCAGCTAGAGAACGTCCACTCACAGCAACAAAGACCCAACGTGGCCAAAAAAGTTTTTTTTTATTTTTTTAAATTAAAAAGAAATAGAATACCGTGATGATAACACCTTACGTTTTATGTTGTATTTTATTATTTACAAAGCATTTCAACATATTATCTCAGTTGGTATTTAGAACAACTCCTGAGTTATTATAATGTTATTGTCCTAATACTGTTATCCCAATTTACAGACAAGGCAACTGGGAAACTGAGGCTTGGAGAGTTTGTGTGGCTTGTCCAAGGCCACATCTGCAGTATGTAGCGGAGCCCAAACGCAAACCCAGGCCTGCAGTCCCTGGCCTGCTATTCTTACGGATGCCTGCCAGTCTCTTTAAGAGAGCTTCCCCGTCTGCAAACATAGGAGTATGATGAGGGAGAATTGTCAGCTTCTTCTCAGCCCTGCCTGGTGGCATCTTGGAAAAGATCTCTATATATCTTCTTGTAGGTACCAGAACCCACCCTCCACCTGCTAAATATGGGTATCTTCTTTGAAACTTGTGCTTCCAATAAATTGTCAACTCCAAACACCCTCTGTGGGTGTTTAGTTTTAACGTACAGTCCTTGGTACATATTATGGGAATTGCCTAGTTCCATGATTTGCACACCAGAGGAGATCTGAACCTGTAGCCTTTGTTCACACTCTGGACTTCCCCTAGTCTGTAAGAAGGTGATGGAAAAACTGCGGAAGCAGTAGAAATTGTTTGGTGGGATATTCAGTGCAGGGCGGTTGAGAGGAGGGTGGTTTCGTGCCATGATGTTGCCCTGCACAGACCACGCCTGCTGTCAGGAGACACCTGTGGACATGCAGGGCCACCTTCCTTACTCTTCCAGAAGCATCCCGTCTGCTCCCTCCAGCTCATGGAATTCCTGTGGACGTTAAATGAGATAATCCATTTTTACATCCTCTTCATTACTTTTTACATACTTATACTTTACCTATTTTTAAGAAGATTTGAGCTGGCTGTGTAATTGGTATAAAAGTGCTTTTAAACTGTTAGGGGCATGTAACTACAAAGTAATATTTTGTACCATTTATACTGTGTCCTCTGCCCGGTGTTTTCTTTCCCACTTTAATCTTTACCTCAAGAATCTTTTTTTATGTCCTTTTTTTTTTTTTTTTTGAGCAATTGATAGCAAATGTAACCGTCATGGGTAACATCTGAATATACTAGGGTGTAACTATGTGATGGTTATAAAAATCGACTTGAAAAATTAATCTGCAAATATATGGCCCTTATCTCAGATTTTATTGCTAAAAACCTTGTGGGTCTGCCTGCCCCAAGGCTCAGGACATTTAGAGCTCTCTCCCCCAAGCATCAACCACCACCTTCTTCAACTCTGCCATTCTTCATCCTACCAGTAAATGCCACACCAGTCACACAGTGAAAAAGCCAGTTAATTAGTAAATTTATAAAATAAGTGAACTTTATAGAGCAGAGGAAGTTAAAACAACATTAAGCGTGACAAGAAGGGCAGGCTGTCTTGACTTTCATACCTTCTGATTGTGGCAATCATGCTTTAGTCACTGCTGGCTGAGAGCAGGGGAGAAAATGCTGGAGTTGAGTGGCCACGTTTCAAGCAGCAGGAACCATGCTCCAGATACTCTCATGAGCTCAGATTCTTAATAAGTACTCGCTAGGTGCCAGGCAGCATTGTAGATGCTGAAGACACAGTGGTGAACAAAGCAGATAAACCCGTTGCTTATGGGGCTTCCGTGCTAGAGGGGAGACAAATAGTAGACAAATTACAAATCAGTGTGGCTGGAGAAGCTGACCACGGACAGAGCAGCAGGGGTGGGTCGCTGAAGGCCAAGGTGAAGAGCTAGGATTTTACTTGAAGTGCGAAAGGAATCAATGGAGGGTTTTTGAGCGGGGGAGGAAATTGATGTTTTGTTTGCAAAGGGACCTACTGTCTACAAAAAGTCACAGACCTATTTCAGAGATGGTAAGGGGCTTCACCTCAAGTGTGAACTCCTCTTGATTGGTAGTTTCTGCCCACAGCTCTGGGCTGAGAGGGGTCTGTAATAGCAAGTCCCGGCTCAGGGGAAATTTATTCTCACACCAGTTAACAGTGATGCCATAGACATGGGGCATAGGTTTTTCCCAATAGGTCCATAACCGACCAAGGATTTGATATGCAAAAAGTCATACATATAGCCAACGCTATAAAATAAAAATTTTAAATGGCCAAAAATCATGATAATTACTGAAAAATGTAAAATAATAATTCAGCTCTTAATAGGTAGGCAGACCTATGGGGGGAGATATCTTTATAAATTGTAGAAATTCATTTCAGTGCAAAGCAGGGACTATCTGTACTGACTTTCTCTGTATCTGCTTGAAGAATTTCCCATTTATTTTCACTAGAGGGCATCACAAATGATGGAGATGAACAGAGTGTCCAGAAAATGCCAGAGAAAATGTAGTGAGATTAAATTTTCAAAGAGAAATGAAGTTCTTCTGATTGCAGCTTTATTGAAAACAAAAGCAAAAACAAAAAAAATCCTTAGGTATACTGGTTTCATTACTTCTACTCTTGGAATTTTGAAAAATTCCGTTTGGGAGTTATCCACACCTCATCTCGCCAAAGTTGATATAGAATGCCAGTCACCAAACAAAGACTTCTTCAGTAATTATGCTCCCTCCCACCCCAAGAGGATTAAAATCCTTGTATAGTGTCCAATTTGTGTGATTTGGTTACAATCATATCTAAGAAAAGAATTAGAATTTCAGCCTATGAGTGGAAATCAGAATAAATGAAGACACATCATTTTCAAGGTACTGAAAGAACTGTTACCAATGAGCTTGGGTAACCCAGCTTCTTGGTAACAAGTGATAAACCGAGAATAGAGTCCTGATTCAGCCTCTGCCACCAGCCTGTATCATGGGCTCGTCAACTCAACCTTTCTAACCTTAGTTTAGTCATTTGTAGAGTGAAGCTGTCAGACTCCCTGATTGTTCACATTTCCCCTAGAAGGTTCTGAGTGCCGTCTTCCTGACCTCTTTGTCCCTGTGGAGACCTTGGATGGAGGGATGGGTCAGGATGCATGGAGAGTGAGACACAAAGTCTTTCTTCTCCTTTTCTGGGAGCTGTAAAGATTCAGTCTCATTTGTGAATAGTACACTTTAGACTGTGATAAATGCCTAACTGATTAAACTTTACTTCTCTAAAGAAAAACATCTTACCGAAAGAGAAGTGTTCCATGACTTTTAGGTTGAGAAAGGTGTGGTTGGTTTGAAGACCTCAGCTGGGAATATGCGCTCACAAACCCATGTCTGTTGGAAAAACCAAATGCCACAGGAAGTAAGAACGTTTAACGTACAGAGTAGACGTTTGTTTCTAGAAGTTGCTCAGAGATTGCTCATTTTACAACACACACCGTTGGTAATCGAAGGATGATTTGCTGCAGCCAGGGCAGGGCAGGATGCTGCAGTCTCCTATTTTCAGGACTGAAGATGGCTACTCAGCATTTTAAGGAAACCCCTCTGGGTGACAGCAACAGGGCAGTGAGATTCTGTTCCACGTTAGCATGTCACGTCAGAGCCTCTCACTGGTAACGCTGGAGCTGTGTGAAATCACAGCCATTATATATATGAGGGACAGCAAGAGTTTTAAAGCTGTGAATTACAGTTGTGCAGACATACATCTTATTTCTAAAATGCCTGTTTGGATCACTGTGCTTTTTTGGAATTGACATATCTAAAATCCCCATATTTTGGAACAAGTCTAGCCCTCTCTGTTTGGGATAAACTGTCGTCTACTGTGCATGAATTCTGCTTTACTTCTGGTCTGAGGACCATAGATGGTTTAAATCCAGCTTTTCTATGTCTTGGTCAGAATATCAGCTGAAATGTTGACTGCTGGCTTGGTTTTCCTTATAACCATAAGAAAGTCACATTTGCATAAAAATTCTTGTGAATATTTGTAAATAAATTTTCTTCCATTGCTGGTCCCTTAGTATTGGATCCCATGATTCATTGTAGGCTACAGATGACCTTGTACGTTTTGTGCACTGCTGGGTCCACAGTGCCTGGCAAACAGTAGGCACACAAGAAATATTTGTAGAATGAGTGAGAGAATGAATGAATACTCATGTCTTCTAACCTTAAAAGATTCAAGGCTGTTATCTATTACACAAACAAGTAGTTAAAGTGATTGTTGGAAGCATCACCAGAGTGATTCGTGACTGTGTTTATTGTTCATCCTCATAAAGGACTGGACTCTTTTCCCTCCACTGAAGCAATCCTGAGAAAGGCTTCAGGCTCAACACCTCTGCCAGATGATAGTCTGGTCACAGCTCTTGACTTAAGTCATTACTACTTCCTTACAAACTCAGGAGAAAAGAGTAAATGCGTTTGTTAAAATGCAAAATAATCCTAAAGAATTTAAATAGTGAGTAATTGAATATATAGTTTAGAGGTGTTCATTATAAAATAATCTAACAGGGCCTCCCTGGTGGCGCAGTGGTTAAGAGTCCGCCTGCCGATGCAGGGGATACGGGTTCGTGCCCCGGTCTGGGAGGATCCCATATGCCACGGAGCGGCTGGGCCCGTGAGCCATGGCCGCTGGGCCTGCGCATCCGGAGCCTGTGCTCCGCAACGGGAGAGGCCACAACAGTGAGAGGCCCACATACCGCAAAAAGAAAAAATAATAATAATAATAATCTAACATTTACTGTGGCATTTTGGACATTACTCTTTTTTTTAATTTATTTTTTGGCTGCGTTGGGTCTTCGTTGCTGTGCACGGGCTTTCTCTAGTTGTGGCAAGCTGGGGCTACTCTTCGCTGCGGTACGCACGCTTCTCACTGTGGTGGCTTTTCTTGTTGCAAAGCACAAGATAAGCTCTAGACGCATGGGCTTCAGTAGCTGCGGCACTCAAGCTCAGTAGTTGTGGCTCACAGGCTTAGTTGCTCCACGGCATGTGGGATCTTCCCAGACCAAGGCTGGAACCCATGTCCCCTGCATTGGCAGGCGGATTCTTTTTTTTTTTTTTTTTTTTTCTTTTTGCGGTATGTGGGCCTCTCACTGTTGTGGCCTCTCCCGTTGCGGAGCACAGGCTCCGGATGCGCAGGCCCAGCGGCCATGGCTCACGGGCCCAGCCGCTCCGCGGCATATGGGATCCTCCCAGACCGGGGCACGAACCCGTATCCCCTGCATCGGCAGGCGGACTCTTAACCACTGCGCCACCAGGGAGGCCCGGCAGGCGGATTCTTAACCACTGCACCACCAGGGAAGTCCATGGACATTACTCATTTTTGTATTGACTTATAGTTATTCCATGATATTATTTAAAAATCAGATGCTATTAAATCCATTTGTAAAAGGTGTACTAAAGTTTGAGACTTAAAAAAAATTTTTATTAGAGTATAGTTGCTTTACAAGTTTGAGACTTTTAATGATCTTGTCTCTATTGCCACCCCTCCTTTCCATGCACCCCTCCCCCCTAAAAAAAGAAAGAAAAGTGTTTTTACAAATCCTGCTTTAGCCTTTCAAGTCCTTTGAACATATTGGGTTAGGCAAAAAGTTCGTTTGTTTTTTTCCGTAAGATGTTACAGAAAAACCCGAACGAACTTTTTGGCCAATCCAGTACTTTTTAATTGGTTGATTTGACTACTTACTCATATGTTTTCCTGTTATTGATGTTAAAAACACAGCAGTATCTTATAAGATCCAAAAAACATCGGTGAGAAGGGGATAAGGGTATTAAAAAGTAAAGTTACTTTCCTAGAGTATACAGTACATATGTATAAGCAAATGAGTAAATTCCAATTTAGGTTTTATCTGTTTTCACACTGCCTCAAGCCATTTCAGGTTTAGCTCTTTTAAGCTAGGGAACTTTAGAATATATAGCATTGTTCTCCTGTATTTTCCTGTGGAATCTCAACGAATCGCTGTGCATAAGCATGGCAGTTTGAGCAAAACCCTTCCAGCCTCTGTCCCCTACCCCACCGTGTTACAGAGTTAGTGATTTCTTCTTCTCTACCAGCTCTCCTCCCTGGCCGCCCACTGTGTGCGACCATCCTCTGCAGTGTCCCTGCAATAAGAGGAGAAGGTGAAAATCAGCCTGCAGGTTTAAATTAATTGCACTTCTCAGTTATGCTGTGAGTTAGTCTATGTTTTAAATCACGGCATTCTAAACTTCTAGTTTAAACATAATTAGAAAGAGAAAGCTGAAATTAAAATAGTGACAGAATAAACCTAACTGGAGGAGAACAGTATAAAACACTCCTAATCAAATACTCGAATAATCTGTTAAAATTATTCATAAGCAGTTGACTGTTTTACTAAATACACCTGTTACTGATTTGGGGCACTAATTTAAGCACCTTTTTGTTTCCAAAACTTACCTAGTGAAATTAGGTTGCTGACATTCTAATGGAACATTGCTTTTACTCATGATGGAAATCGTTTTAAAAATAGAATTTAAAAAATCTAATTATAAATGTTACACACGCTCATCGCAGAAAATGTTAGAAATGGCTCCATTTGAAATTGTGTACTTTGACAGTTAAGATCTGAAAGATGTTGCATACAAGAGGTCAGGTCCTGTGTGTTACTGGAGCCAGCTTCAGGTATTTGAGTTCATCCTGTCTTCATTTGGAAAAGAAAACAGATGGCGTTAGTGGCTCTGCCTCTGTGCTTCCAGGGGACGGCATCCATCTCCACATTGTAGCATTTTCACCCCGTGTTGGTAATTCTGTATTTACATTTCTGGGCCACGGAACTGTAACCAGGACGTCCTCATTTTTGTGTGCCCATCGCCCAGTGCAGTGCCTGGCATACAAGCAGGTGCCCGGGTGACATCTGCTAAAAGAATTAAGAGTTTATGTGAGTAGTGTCAGAAGGTAAAGGTAGGAAGACTTTGTTCTTCCTTATTTTTTCTACTTTCATATGGCATGTTTCTCTATCAATTTTGGCTCTTTTATGCGTAGCTAAAACTGACATACTGTATTTCTGAAAAAAAAATTTTTTCTATTAGCATATCCTGTCAAGCTCTAAATAGAGGCAATTCTTAGAACTAATATTTATGTGCAGTCATTAATTGCTAAGAATAATAATTTACTTGTAAATCCAAGATTGTATTAATTTTATCTGTAATGGAATCCTTGTTCTTTCCTGAAATCATAGCAAATTATTAAAATTGCTTTGTGGGGAGTACAAAGTTAAGGAGATCAAATTTGTTCTACAAGGACATTTGATGTAATTATTTTTAAAATATATCTTGCTTTTTATACCAGGCTTTTTGATAAAAATAATTTCTTAAACCTCTATAAAAAAACTATTCTTCCCATTTCTCCTTTCTTTGTCAGTTAATTCTCAAACCTAGAATATGCCTTTACATTTCTGTTCTACACCAACTGGCTGAATTATGTTGGGTCTTATATAATGCAGTCTAGTAGAGAATAAATTCAGATGTTAGACATTCTTTTGAAACAAAAAAATACATAATGGTTGGTGAGCACTTTTGCCTGTAGCTTTAGAACAATGGATATTTGTAATCAGGCCTGCTCTTCAACTAATGTACACTATTTCCCCTGGTAGTATACTCTCCAAACAGAAGCCAGAGTGATCCTTAAAAAAAAAAATTCTAAATCATATCTTAAAGGCCACAAAGTCCATGTGAGCCGGTCTTCTGCCCACCTCTCCTGGGCTGTCTGTCTGCTCCAGACACCCCATCCTCCAGGCTCACTCCAGCCCTGCACATGCCCTACTGGAATGAGAGCTCCCTACAGGCAGGAAGGTCTTCTGTTTGGTTCTTTCTCTGTATCTTCAGCTGTAAGAAGTGTACCTGGCACACAGTAGTTGCTCAGTAAATAGTTGAATGAATGAATCATTGCACAGATTTCTTTTGAATAAACTTTGTACTTAGAGATAGGAAGCTGAGTGTGTTCTTAAATTTCTTTTTGTTCTTTTTATCTAATAGTATTCTTATACGTGAAACGTACCATAACAAGCAATATAAATCACTTTCTTTTCTTTAAAACCTTATAATTCAAAGCAGACAGCACTAACAAAAGGCACCAACTAATACTAAGAAGAATTAAGCCTTTTAAGTATTAAATGATTAAGAAGAAATGAGATCAATATGAAAAGGAGATCATTTAATTTTACTGGAGGATGTACACACAAATCCTTTCTAAATGGAAAGACACAACATATTGTTATGTACAAAGATTTTATATCAACCTTTTCAGATAAATATACATTTTAATGAAACTCCAACCAGATTTCCAGTAGGAACTTTGTTTGTTGTGTTGGTTGACTTTTATTTGCAACTCATTTTCCTTCATCACCCAACCTGAAGTGTCCCTCTCACACTGGTCACTCTACATCATACCTCCGTGTTTTATTTTGCTAGAACACTGTCTTGTCCCTCAGCTTTATTGAGGTATAATTGACATAAAGCACTGTGTAAGTCTAAGATGTACAGCACAGTGATTTTATATGTGTATATATTACAAAATGATTGCCATGATGTTTAGTTAACACATCCATTACTTCACATAGTTTCAATTTTTTTTTTTTTTTTGAGTGAGAAATTTTAAAATCTACTCTCTTGGCAACTTGCAAATATTCAGTGCAGTATTGTTAACTATAGTCACCATGCTTTACATTACATCCCCAGAACTTATTCATCTTATAACTGGGAGTTTGTACCCTTTGACTACTTTCACCTATTTCCCCACCTCCAACCCTATGCCCCACCTCTGGCAACCACTTCTGTTGCCTGTTCTCTGCTTCTATGAGTTTGAGTATTCTTTAGATTCCACCTAGAAGAGAGACCATACAGTATCTGTCTTTCTCTGTCTGATTTATTTCTCTTAGCATAATGCCCTCAGGGTCCATCCATGTTGTGGCAAAATTTCCTTCCTTTCTATGGCTGAGTAACATTCCGGTGTGTACATGCGCCACATCTTCTTTATCCATTCATCCATCAGGGGACACTTAGGTTGCTTCCATGTCTTGGCTATTGTAAATAATGCTGCAATGAACATAGGGGTGCAGAAATCTCTTTAGTTCCCTTCAAATATGTACCCAATTGCTGAATCATGTGGTAATTCTATTTTTAATTTTTTTGAGAAAACTCCATACTCTTTTCCATAATGGCTGTACCAGTTTAAATTCCCACCAGCAGTGCCCAAGGGTTCCCTTTTCTCCTCATTCTCACAAGCACTTGTTACCTCATCCCTTCAATAACAGCCATTCTAACAGGTGTGAGATGATATCTTATTGTGGTTTTGATTTGAATTTCCCTGATGATTAGTGAGATCAAGCACCCTTTCATGTACTTGGCCATGTGAATATCTTCCTTGGAAAAATGTCTCTTCAGGTCCTTTGCCCATTTTTTAATTGGATTATTTGCTCTTTTGCTAATGAGTTATATGAGTCCCTTCTGTATTTTAGATAAGCCATTTTTCAGATATGTAGTTTGCAAATATTTTCTCCCATTCTGTACCTTGCCTGTTCATTTTGTTTATTGTTTCTTTTGCTGTGTAGAAGCTTTTTAGATTGATGTAGTTCCACCTGTTTATTTTTGCTTTTGCTGCCTGTGTTTTGGGTGTTGTATCCATAAAATCATTATGAAGACTAAAGTCAAAGAGATTTTTCCTGGTTTTCTTCTGTGGTTTCAGGTCTTACGTAAGTCTTTAATCCTTTTCCAGGTTTTGTGAGTGATAGAGGTCCAGTTTCATTCTTTTGCATGTGAGTATCATTATTTTCCCAGCACCATTTATTAAAGAGTCTATCTTTTCTCCACTGAGTATTTTGGTTCCCTTGTCAAACATTGACCATATATATGCATGAGTTTATTTCTGGGCTCTCAATTCTGTTGCATTAGTCTATGTGTCTGTTTTTATGCCAGTATCATACTGGCATATATATGTACCATAGTACATATATTACTATAGCATTTTGATATAGTTTGAAATCAGGAAGTGTAATACCTCCAACTTTGGTCTTCTTTCTCAATATTGCCTTGGCTATTCAGGGTCTTTTGTGGTTCCATATGAATTTTATGATTGCTTTTTTCTATTTCTGTAAAAAAAATAAATGCCATTGGAATCTTGATAGGGATTGAGTTAAATCTATAGATGCCTTTGGGTAGTATGAACATTTTACCAATGTATTAATTCTTCCAATGATGAGTATGGACTATCTTGGAATTGGAATCTTGGTAGGGATTGAGTTAAATTGGAATCTTGATAGGGATTGAGTTAAATCTATAGATGCCTTTGGGTAGTATGAACATTTTACCAATGTATTAATTCTTCCAATGATGAGTATGGACTATCTTTCCACTTATTTGTGTCTTCTTCAATTTCTTTCATCAATGTCTTATAGTTTTCAGTGTACAGATCTTTTACCTACTTTGCTGAATTTATTCCTAGGTATTTTATATTTTTTGATGCTATTGTAAATAGGATTGTTTATTTCCTTTTCAGATTAATCATTATTAGTATATAGAAATGCAACTGATTTTTGTATATTGAATTTATGTCCTGCAACTGCCCTGAATTTGTTGATTAGTTCTAACAAGTTTTTGGTGGAGTCTTTATTAAGATCTTCTATATATAAAAAAATCATGTCGTCTGCAAACAGCAACAATTTTACTCCTTCATTTCCAATTAAGATGTGGTTTTTTTGTTTGTTTGGTTGGTTGGGTTTTGGGGTTTTTTTTGTTTATTTCTTGTTTGATTGTTCTGACTAGGACTTCCAAAAGTGTGTTGAACAGGAATGGTGAGAGTAGCCACCTTGTCTTTTCCTCTAAGAGTTCTGCCTTTCACCATCCAGTATGTTGTTAGCTGTGGGCTTGTCATGTATGGACTTTATTGTGTTGAGTTATGTTCCATCTATACCCAATATATTGAGAGTTTATATCATGAATGGATGTTGAATTTTGTCAAATGTTTTTTCTGCATCTATTGAGAAGATCATGTGATTTTTATCTTTCATTCTGTTAACATAATGTATCACATTTATTGATTTGCATATATTGAACCATCCTTGCATCCCAGGAATGCATAATATAAAAGAGACATTATTTTTTTATTGCTGGTGGGAAAATGAAAAGTAATCTGTCAGCAGCTATTAAAATGTGAAATATGCATGCCATTTGCCAGGCAGTTCTATATTGGGGAATCTATTTGACAGGAAAGAAAACATCAGTATATAGACATAGATGTGCAAGGATTATTTATTGAAACATTGTTTTTAAGAAAAAAGAGGCTGGAAACTACCTAAATTTTCATCAGTAGGAGAATGGTCCAATAATTTATGTACTTCTACCCTATGGAATATTACACAGATTTAAAACAATTGTTACATATTATTTTATTCAAAGGACTATTCACTATATATTATTAGATGCCTAAAAAATTTCAGAGAATGTTTATTGTACAATGCATTTAAAAATTAAAATAGTATATATATATATTTGTATATATGGATAGATTTGTATTTATAGACATAAATATGTGGAAAGAGACATACATACCAAGCCATTAACAATTGCTATATCGTCAGGAGTGAAAAATGGGGAGCAGGAGAAGAGATTATTAATATATATTCTGTGCCACTTTATTGTCTAACTTGGTAAAACAAACATGTTGTGTTTTCATTTTAAAAATATAAAGATTGTTCAATGGTAAATGTAAGTATACACTATAGGACATTGGTGGTTTGGCTTTGAGTATGTGTACAGCAAGGAGAGCCAGCACTACTGTGTTTGGTCAGAGATGTCTTCATAGAAAAAACAGCAGGTGTCACTGGACCAATGTGGCAATATTCTTCTGTAAATCTACCTACAGTTTGCATATTTGGAATTTACATTTCTTTTTTCAACCCAATTAAAACTTAGTTATTCTAAGAAATAATTACTAGGAAACCAGATTATGAAACAAATCACCCTAGACAAAAGAAAATAATGCTTCATTGTTTAAAATGTTTAGCTCTTCCTGTTTTACTCTTCTGTTTAATCTAAGGTGAAGACCTAGCATGTCTAGCATAACTATGGCTAAATAGTAGCTTTTTTAAAGTTTTTTTTTTTTAACATACTGGCAATATAGACTTTTGAAACAAAGATTGTTTATCATTTTTCTTTTTTATTTCAGAACGCTTTACCCTGTACAGCTCTAAAAACCTTAGACAAGCATGGAATAAGTAAGTTTTTTTATACAGATTATACTCGTTCTCTTTTTCTCCCTCTTAATTTTTAAAACTCGCCTGATAAATTTGTGATGACTTTCTTTCATTTGTTCACCCAATTGTCTATTCATCCATTCATTTAAGCATTAAACAGTTATTAAGCCCTAACTGTGTACCAGCCCCCATGTTCCACCTGAGCCAACACTCTGTGAATTTGGGTTCCCAGAGCGATATAGTATTGATTCAGAGTTGTTAATCCTGAAATTCACTGTGGTCACTCTTCTTCTAACTAGATTCCAAGAAATGTTTTAGCATCAGCAAAATAGCATTTCTTAAGTACAATATACCAACTGACTTTCTAATCTAAATAATGTTGGTGACAACCTTTGAGCTAGATAAAACTGATCTTTCAGATGTTTGTAGTTTACCTATTTTTCCCCTGAGCTTTATTGGGAAGCTAAGCACACGTATCACTTGAAATACATGGACTCTGTTTATTTAATCTCTCATCTGACCTTGTTGAAATAGCTTTATTTATTGGTTTCGAAATTTGATGACATCTGAAGATCTGGGTGTCTCAAGTTATTCAGGGGTCTTTTATAGCAAGCCAAACTGCTAGTAAATCATTGAAAGTTGGGAAGCAGAGTAATTGAGTCACTCTGTTTGACTGTATCACATTTCAAGCATTATATTAGGGAAAAGGTAACTAGATCTGCTTTGATTAAGTAAACTATAATTTGTCATAACAAACTTTTGTCTATGGGGAATTTAGTGTTATTGTCTCCCTTTTTACCGTTATGACATGTTTAATTTTAGATGCCATCAATTATGGAAAAAATAAGAAAAACTTTTTATAATAAAAATGCCTTTAATCAATCCTGTCAGTAGATAACAGCAGATAGCTTACTGTGAGGAACTCATGGAATGAATACATTAAAATCTTCAGTGGATTATTTGAAAGATTTGGCAGTTTATTTTGATTAAATTCATACTAAGAAGAACACACCAGTATAATTATTTTTGTCTAACACAAGACTTCGTATTTTCCATCTGAAGGGTCAGTTCTTAATATCTAGAATCTCCCACAGGAAGCACGCCCTCGGCTGGGAGGGAACGTTCTCTGTGTGTTCCTCACCCTTTTATCCTCCTGCACCCTAACTTCACTGATCAGTGGTAACACATTTTAATTAAGTGCTTTCATATACCAGGTAATATATACATATAACAGTTCCTGTCTTCGTTAAATGATCAAACACATTTCTCGCAATTGCTCAAAAAGTCTTGTCCCACCAGGTAACCACTTTATGAAACAATTCTTGACAAAGCCATTGAATCTCTAACACTTTCTCTGAAGTAACAGGAAAATCTGGCAAATCCACGTATAGTGGCGTTTGTGGAGAATAGCCTTCAATTTAGCTAACCCGGTTTCCTTCCTTCAGAGGGACAGAACTAGAATGACATCCAAATCACCCAGAAAAATAAATGGCAATTTTTATCCACTTAGAGTAGTCTACAAAAGACAGGATGGGGGAGGGGGAGGTCTGTAGACCATGCTGAGTGATAGTTCATCCACTGTCCCCTTGTGGATGTGACCCCAACAGCATTTACACCTGGCCCACTCCAGCTGTTCATTTTCGCAATTTGTATTCAGCACCTGTCATCTGTATGCCCAGACGAATGGCCTTTCTTGTTCAACCATTGGAAGTGAGTAGTGGGATGCCTCTCAGAGAAGATGCTTTTGTCCATTTACATTACTCTATTTCAGGAGAAACTAGGTTATCTCATGTCTTTCAAAAAGAAAAAGACAACTGAAGTAGTATTCAAGCTTTGCGTTGCTTTGCTTCATTCTGACCACCTAAGACCTGATGCTTTCCTTTCTGTGAGAGGTACTGTTCGTGTCACAACAGAAGTAGTTAACTTCATTGACAAAAATCAGGCTGTGTGATCCTCTGGTATTGCTGCTTTAGAAATTTTAAAAGCTGTGTGCATTGTGCTCAATCTTTGAATTTTCTTAAAAGATGCTAGGTTCAGTAAATACGCTTTTACTTTTGAGGGCAGATAATTCTTCAGAATATGATTTTTCACAAAATAAGAACACGGTTTCTCTTTAAGATATCACTTCAGAGATATTTATTATTTGCATTTTCCGTGAACATAGGATTTATATTTTTTCTACCAAAAACGAGGTCTAAAATACTGAAGGAAATATTACATTTTAATGTAAAGTCTTCTAAATCCGTTGATAGAATTGTAGTTAATATCTTTCTTTTAATTCCTATCATCACATATGCTTTTTAAAAACCCGAGAATTAATTCAGAGTCATTTAAGAGAGTCCCACCCTTCGATTTCTTTAAAAATATTTTAGAGAAAATATTAAATGCTGAGCTTGAAGTAAAGTTTTAAAATTATAAACGTGACTTGTTTAGAACCATGCTATTTTCAAGTCCCCATAAGTCTTATTCTTTTGTTGCCTTAAGGATTTATTTTAGAAAAAAACTAAGCAATAAAATCACCACTAAAAATATTATAAAAATATGACTTTCTAGTATCTGTTTTGTACTGAACCCTTAAAGCGAAGCTATAGCCTCCAGCCAGTTCAAACCCAATGCAATTTATGGAGAAGTGAGAATTCAGACATTAATTATATTATTGATTCTTCCTACAGACCGACTTGTGACCTTGTAACCATCATTGACATTTCAACACCTCTCACTTCAGAGTGGGGTCTAGATTCGGAAGAATTGCATTTAAAGACTATTAAGCAAGTGCTAGCTTTCTTCCTACTGCTAACTAATTTGTTTGTCAACAGCACAATTACGAAACCAAAGTGATTGGTAAATCCTCTTGTACAGCAGTAATAGGTTCAAAATAAAGGGAGCTAATTTGCAAGGACTAATTTGAATTCAGTTTAGATAGGTTAATATAAGATGGGCAGGTTAATATACACATGTAAGTTGCTGTTCAAAATTAAGTAACAATGTTAAAAATATGTATTAACACAGCTGTTGAAGCTAGTGGATATATTAACCTGCCTAAGAGAGTAAAAATTCTTTTTTTTTTTTTTAATAACTTTATTTATTTATTTTTGGCTGCTTTGGGTCTTCGTTGCTGCGTGCGGGCTTTCTCTAGTTGCGGCAATCAGGGGCTACTCTTCGTTGTGGTGCGCGGCTTCTCATTGCGGTGGCTTCTCTTGTTGCAGAGCATGGGCTCTAGGCGCTCGGGCTTCAGTAGTTGTGGCTCGCGGGCTCTAGAGCGCAGGCTCAGTAGTCGTGGTGCATGGGCTTAGTTGCTCTGCCGTTCCCGGACCAGGGCTCGAACCCGTGTCCCCTGCATTGGCAGGTGGATTCTTAACCACTGTGCCACCAGGGAAGCCCGAGAGTAAAATTTCTTGAGAAATGAATCCTCAAGTCTCTTTGAACAGCTGTAACAAGTGACCCAGTTTATTTTGGGACCAAGTCTGCCCTAAGTAACACCCATGCAATTCCCTGCTGACTTCATTTATACCAGTAACCATGGGCATAATTTTATCCTTTGAAGGATGTTTTAGTATTCTGGGGAAGCAAAGCAGTGATAGGAGAAAAATATCAGAAGATCCAGCAGATATCTAAACTCGAAAGGATAATATAAAGAAGTCTTAATTATAGGATTGAGAATAATAAATACATATTCAAAAAGAAAAGAAGGTCCTTTTATTTCCTCCTACTGGAAGTGCATGATCCATGTGGGTTCTCTCCTGCTTGAAGAGGATTTTGGACTAAAGGGAGACAAATCTTAATTTTATAAATACGTGTTCTTTCTGATGGCCTTCAAAACATTCCATTTTATTTCCTTGGAGTTATAAAGACTCTCCCTATTTTTCTTCCTGATCTCTCTATTTATAGTTGTCTGACATTGGCATGCATGTGCAATCAACCAAGTATTTCAGCCAGTTAAAAGATCTTTCATTATTTTGGCTGGAGAAGAAGCCTTAGTGTATGCTCTGCAGCAAAGTTAAGGGTAGGATTCCAGGAATGCATTTGCTTGTTTTGGAACTTTTTAGCAGCTGAACAATTTTGGAGGTATGAAAGTAGCAAAAAGAGAACTAAGGATAAACCACCAAGTCACAGAAGACAGATTTGGAAAACACAGGTCATAGCTGATAAAGCAAAGCACATCCATAGACTTTGAACAGGTGTAGGCCAGCTTGTCCTGCCGCCTCCACTCAGTGCTGTAGTTCTGCTTATGAGCCTTCTGGTTAGCAAGTCCAACTGGATTGCTCCTAAGAATTAAAAACAGACGATACTTTAAGATGTGCAGTAAATTCAGAGACATTATAATGAGGCTACCCTTATGGAAATGCAAAAAGAGAGAAGACATTTGCCTGCACGTATTGGAAGGTATCAGCAGAGTCACAAACCCTAATTTAGGAGCTTTAGAAGTGTTTTCCAGCTTGGTGTACTTGACTTTCCTTGAGTGTTTTTATCTAATTCGATGATTAACCCCCAAAACATATTTTAAAGATGACTTGGGCTTCCCTGGTGGCACAGTGGTTGAGAATCTGCCTGCCAATGCAGGGAACATGGGTTCAAGCCCTGGTCTGGGAAGATCCCACATGCCGCACAGCGACTAAGCCCACGAGCCACAACTACTGAGCCCACGTGCCACAACTACTGAAGCTGTGCACCTAGAGCCCGTGCTCCGCAACAAGAGAAACCACCGCAATGAGAAGCCCGCGCACCGCAATGAAGAGTAGCCCCTGCTTGCCGCAAGTAGAGAAAGCCTGTGCGCAGCAACGAAGACTCAACACAGCCAAAAATAAAAACAAATAAATAAATTAATTTTTTAAAAAGATGACTTGCTGGAAAGTTGTGCTACATGTACATAAAGCATAATGTATTTAAAATAATATTTAGAGAAATAACATAAATTTCACTCTGTATACTAATATTGGTGGTTCTCTATTGTATTTTTCTTGTCATGTCTGATTGCATTCCATTAAGATTTAAATAGGTGCCTTCTCAAGAAAGAAAAGCCCTGTTTCCTACTCCGCCTTATTGTTCTAAGTTGATCTAAAGTTTTGTAAAGTAATAATATATTGCAAAGTAAGTTCAAGCTTTCAGTTTCTCTACAGTTGCTTAGAAATGTTAGAGGATGGTAAGTACAGTTACTGACGCTAGGAGGAGCCGTTGAGTTGAGCCAGATCTTTAAATCCTCTTTCTCCAGTTTCACGTTTTTTTCATTGTTGATCATTTTTGTTATAATTCTGTTTACTTCAAAGTAACAGTTTCAATTTATTTAGTGCCTGAAGATTTCTTCTCACCATATTTTCAAAGAAATTATTCTTTACATCATCCATGCACTTTTTTAGGGGTGGGTTTATGAGGGTGACAAGCTCTAAAGCAGACAGTAAAGCAGACATTTTGGAATTCCTTTCTCTTCACTCAGAGGATGAGCTGGAGCTGCAATTGTCGACTGCCCAGCTCTGGGGACTTGAGTTCAGCATTGGGAAGCTACGTGGGGTGTAGCTCCTTACCACACCCTTGAAAATATAGTTTTCAACACTTGGACAATCAGATCCAAGCAAGTCTCGTGTCGTGACCTTGGACACCCACACACGGTATTGTTTGGAGGCCCCTAAGTCTCACCTGCCTGCTTAAAAGTCGCAGTTCAGAGCAATTTCTTGGGTCATTCAATTTCACAAGAATGAATCATTAGTTCAGTCACTGAAAGCATTAGGTAGGTGTGATGTTTATCTGATCTATTAAACCCCTTGCCACTGAACAGAGAGCAATTCTAGAAAATTGAAGAGTAGATTCTTTTTTTTTTTTCTTTTGGCGGTATGCGGGCCTCTCACTGTCGTGGCCTCTCCCGTTGCGGAGCACAGGCTCCGGATGCGCAGGCCCAGCGGCCATGGCTCACGGGCCCAGCCGCTCCGCGGCATATGGGATCCTCCCAGATTGGGGCACGAACCCGTATCCCCTGCATCGGCAGGCGGACTCTCAACCACTGCGCCACCAGGGAGGCCCAAGAGTAGATTCTTGAAGGGGAAAAAGAGGAGGTCCTCAAACAGGAGATGCTTTCCAGGCTTTGGTGGGAGTCAAAGAAGACAGCATAAAGGGCTGTCCAGAGACACAGGTTGGAGGCAGATGCCAGGAGGACAAAGAGAAAGCTGTCCAAGAGAGAGCTGGACAATCTGCCAAAGCTCTAACCCTGATCAGTAACAGTAGCAACAGCATAAATGTGATAACACGCGAGACGTACCTAGTCAAAGGCCTGACGTATACTTGTTAATCCATAGTCCTGGCTTGACAGGGGTGGTAGTCAACCATCGGACTGCCTTCTGCTCTGTAGGATTCACATACGTTGTCACATCTTCATACCTTTATACCAGTCTTGGGAGGTAGTCTGGGCAGATATTATCGTCTCCATTTTAGAGCTTGAAATAAGAAACCTGCTGAGGTCGAATGATTAGTGCTATTGAGAATTACAACTTGGAGATATGCCCCAGAGTGAATCTTGTGAAAGAAATATTATCATTTAAAAAACCCTGATCTTCAAGTGGGCTTATCATTACCTGACTTTATTTTGTTCTCACTGTGACTTTGGGTCAGGAGATCTCTTCTGGGACCTAATGTCATTCATTGCTGGTCTAGCTTTTTGGCAGTGGGAGAGCTGGGCTAGAGTACAAACCTGATTTCCTCTCTCCTGGGGAACAGTGTTTGCAGCAGGCTGGCCACCCACACCATCAACTAGGGCCTGTCCTAGGTAATTGCTGGGTAATGTGCCATTGGGATAGAGGCAGGTTTGTGACAAGCTAAGTACTGGAGATGACAGGCCTGCCAGCCACCCACGCAGACCCTGCTAGTGGGATCTGTCGCCCATTCCACACAGTTCCCACTGCCCCAGGAAATTAGGCTCTATCGTTTTGTGTCATTGCCAGATTTCTTGTCCATGTTTTTCTTTTCGTAGCAAAGAATTCGCTGACATTAATAACCCCTGGTGATGGCCCAGGGCAGGCCCCATGCTGTTTGCTATCTTTCAGGCATGAGTTTTTTGTTCCCCTTCTGATAGGCAGAAACTATCCATTTTCTCGCTTACTAATTGGCAGTACGTGCCAGGCTTGGGAGTTGGCAACAGCCATTGTTTTTCATCCTTTCAGATTATGTGTTGGACTCCTCATCCAAAAGCACACACTTCTGGTGCAGCTAAAACCTTCCTTCTGCCATCCAGCTCATTAAGGGATAAAACCCAACCATGTTTCTGAAGCGGCACAGAGTTTCCAGGAGCAGCTGGGCTGCTCGTTTCCCTGAAAGAAGGACGATAGAATTAGGTTTTCTCAAACTGTTCCCCAGAACAGATGCTAGACATGTGAACTGAGGAAGTTCTCTGCTTCTCCACAACATAAAATAGTATGTTTGTATTCTGTGGCTGTCATAACAAATTGCCACAATTTATCATCTCCTGTTGGGCAGGAGCCTAGATGGGCTCAGCTGGTTTCTTTGATCTGGGTCTGACAAGGCCAGAATCAAGGTATTGGTAGCCTGGGCCCTGTCTGGAGGCTCTTGGGGAGAATCTGCTTCCAGGCTTATTCAGGTAGTTTGCAGAATTCAGTTCCTTACGGTTGTCGGGCTGAGGTCCTGTTTCCTCTCTGGTTGTCGGCTGAGAGCCTCCCCTAGCTCCTGAAGGCCACGTGTATTCCACATCACCCTGCCACCTCCTCCGTTAAAGCAGCATCCGTTCAACAAGTGTTTCTCATGCTTCGAGTCTCTCTCTTCCCCTTCTGCCCCATCTCTTCTGCCTCCAGTAGGAGAAAGTTCTCTGCTTCTAAATTCTGTAATCGAAGTTCACCTTTCTATTTTAAGATCTGTAACCTTAGTTACATCTGCCAAGTCCCTTTTGCCTTGGAAAGTAACATATTCACAGGCTTCAGGGATGGGTGAGAAGACGTCTTTGGGGCCATTCTGCTTTTCACGAGTTGTACCGGGGTTTCCTACTCAGTGAGGAGTCATGGGGTAAGGCAGAGCGGGGGGGGGTGAACCCAGCCCTCATCAGGTCAGACACAGCCCGTTTTGCCTGATCTCTGGCCCATCAGGTGACAAGCATAAGCCCCTGATTCTGATGGTTCCACGTTGCCTGGTTCACATTAGCTATGCTCAAAATTATGTATAAGGAAGAAATCATTTTCCACCCCCGCAGAGAGAAAAAAAGAGATTATTCTCAGGAAAGCTCATAGTCTCTGAGATGGTAAAAGTTTGGCCTGATATTTATGTCCTCTCTAGATCAGTGCTGTCCAGCAGAACCTTCTCTGTTGATGAAAATCTGTGTCTTCATCACCCAGGGCAGCAGCCACTAGCCCCCTGTGGCTATTGAGCACTAGAAATTGTGGCTTAGGAACTGAATCTTAAATTTCATTTAAATTTAATTAATTTAAATGTAAATAGCCGCCATGGGTGGCTACCAAATTGGGCAGCACAACTGTAGATCAACAGGTAAACTATCCATTTATTTAGGTGCCCACCAATGTAATACAAGTGTGGGTGTCTGATGCTTTGGAAATTCTATGCTCAAGAGTCCTTGCATTTTGCACTCAAGTGTCTGGGGATCTTGCTTGATGTGTTTGCTTCTCACCTCTGTCTTTTATTTGTAAACACTCTGAGAAGATAATAGCTCTGGAGGACCCAGTAAGAGATAAATCTGAGGAGGGAATAGTGGAGGTATCAGAACACCTAGCAGACATGCCTTCCCCTCCCCCTCGCTTCCAAGAGCCATGGTGTTCCTTCTTGAGGGGCACTGCCTATTTCAGGCGACTCCATTCCTTTCTCCTTCTCCTGTTCTCTCTCTCTCTCTTTTCTTCTGGGAACTGCTAGGGGTTAAACACACAGCTGTCTACCCTTTTTGAACTCCCTGAAGAATTCACCTCTTTGCTGTTGTTCCCGGCCCCCTTGATCTCCCCTAACTCTGCTTAGAAAATACCAAAAGTCTCAGCTTCCCCTTCACCACATACAAGATGCTACCAAGAGGAGGTCCATTTTATAAATAAGCCTCTCATGGGCCCCTGTGGGTATATATATTAACTCTTCAGCTTCCGAACATTGAAATTTTCCACATTAAAAAAAACTGAAGCATGAACAGAAATGCAGAAATTTTTACTGCTCTTTATTTATTAAAAAACACTGGCTGTGAGATCCCTTTCCTCAACATTTATTTATATCATTTCCTTTTGATTAAGAAAATGTTTATGAATCTGGTGAATTGTCAGCCTCAGAATTAAGACAAGCATAAGTCGTCACTGGAGAGAGATGATTTGAACAACAATGTCATCTTTTGTATCCACTGTTACCCACTCCACGCTTCACCTTGGTTGATTTTCATGAAAATTAGGATTGGATAAGGGGCCCAATCATTTGTGGGGACAAGGGGTCCCCCTCATACTTTGGGGAGACTTTCTGTAAAACTGGGGCTCAACTTCCACTCATTGTGAAGATACAGTTAATAAACTATTCATGTTGACAAGTGCATCTGACTTCTGCTGTGTAGACACTGGTCCTACTGACCCTGTAAAAATACACGGTCAATAAATATTGTTGATAGAAACCAAGAAGGAATAGAAAAGAGGAAAGATGCCTGAGAAAGCTCATTCTTAGTGCAAATGGCAAGAAAACACCTGAAAGTAACATAAGCTTTGGTATGATAGGGGCCAAGTTCCAATCACAGATCCAGTACTGAACCATATAATATTCAGGAAGCTCACTAACCAATCTGAGCCCAGATTTTCAGTCTTTTAAGACCCTTGGCACGATTGTTGTGAGGAATGTCAGCTTATCCCCCTTCTGGTTTTCGGCATGCCCTGCCCTCTCCTGCCAGTCCAACTATTTCATTTCGAGATAAGTAATTGTCCTTGAACATGAGTACCGCTACGACACAGGGCCCCCAAACATCTGGAATATTCCTTCTACCTTTCTAGGAGCATGTGCTGAATTTCTCGGTCACCAGATGATTTTTTAAAAATATTTCATGTGTAGAAACAAGATTCCCTTCCCCAGCAGTTCCTTCCTAAGAGTGATGTGTTAGCAAATAGCATTGTACATAATTCATGTAAAAGTGTGGTTTACCCTAAGTCTTGAAACATATCTATTAGACAGTTTTCCTAATTAAATTGAAAGAAGCCCTTAGACAAACACTGTTACCAAGTTCAAAGCATCTTTTAGACCTTTTCCATACAGGTACATGAACTCTGTACCTGAACTGATGGGTAAGTCTAAACCAGGTGCATAGAGCTTGGGTGTCCACTTGACCCCGAGGGTTTCATTCGTGATACTAAAAGTAATTATCCTTGTTGGTTATGGCTCCTAAATGGGGAGGGTAGATGACTTATCTCTAGAATCACAGAGAATAAAGGCTGGGAGCATAGCCTTACTCTGGTTCACCTATCATCACTGACAAGCAAATGGGTAGGGGACACCAAAGGAAACTGCTTTTTTCTTTCAGACACTGAGCCAAGTCCATACTGTAAGGCACAAGTCCCATGTTACTTTGTATTGTTAAAGTCACTCCCATGTTATGTTCGTCATGGGAGTGACTTTAACAATAGATTTTATTTTGTCTTTGACAAAAACAACAAAATACATTAAAATGCCTTAAACACACACATATACAATCCTGCAAATCAGTTATTTTTTGTCTTACCTAAAAGAGCATTTTTAGATCATTTCAACATTTGGAGGATATTAGAAAAATCCAGTGGTGGTTTATAGTTGAAGTCTCATAGTGAGTGTATATGTGTGTGGATGTTATTACCCAGACTAAAAATGAGATATAAATGAACAGAAATATTAACACAAAGAGATCAATATTCTGGCCCTCACTGCATTATTATACAGCACACCTTTGTATATCTGTATGTGAATTCTCTGCTAGTCCTCAGCTGAATTTAATCCCTCAAGACTTGATATACAAACATAATGCCAAATAGAGAACTTCCCTTAAATTATTCAAATTCCCCATAAGTGATTTCCCACTCTTCCTGCAATGGAAAGCATTTGATCATAAATTCAATTAAATCAGCCATCATCTTTGTGATGTTTGTCCAGCTAAATCCTTTAGTGACTAAACCAATAAACATACCAGCTGTGTGTGTGTGTTTATGGCATGACTGTTGGGAAAGAATCGATTTGAAGTAAAGACGAAGGGTAGTTCTCATTTCTTAGGCCAGATTTTGACCACTTTACTGCAGCCTAGGTTTAAAAGATTAAACTCTTAGCAGGGACAAAATCATGTATATTCCTTAAATTCATTGGCTTTTATTCCCCAACTCAGGGCCAAGTTTTAATATATTGTTTCAGATCAAAACTGATAAACTTTGGAGATGTTAGTAAAAGCAGTCAAACCACATCAACCATTTTTCTTCCTCTTTCTTTCACACCCTCTCCTCCCTAGTTGAAACAAAGGAAAAATGACTGTTGACATACTTTTAAGTTTCTCCAGGAAAATTCAATTATAGGACTATAGAACTATTTATGATTTCTCATATTTATGTCAGCTGAAGAGGTAAAGCTTATTAGAGGCTTATAAATGTTGATTGTTTCTCATCTTTATCCTAAAGCCTTTCAGACAATAGATATAATCAACCACCTCCCCTCTTTTTCACCATGTCTTTATTAATAGGATCATCATATCCTATTAATTTGGATGTAACTGAGCCTTATTTATACATTATCTTTACATATGTGTATATTCATGTGGCCTCTAGAGGGCAGCATGTTCGGTGGGGGGAAGGTTAGAGGCCAGCTACTTATCTCCATAACATGTGTGAGATAACCAACTGATTTTTTTTTTCCCCCTTTAGCAAAGCAAGTACGCTGTCTCAAGTAGAAAAATCAGTGCTGCCCCCATGGTTTGATCAGCTGCCCCATCTGCCATTTTGGGCATCTACTTGGATGGCCAACAATTTTTATGAATTGGCTCAGCTACCTTGGAGGCTACTTAATTAAGGATTATACCAGGTTCCATGCCTTTGCCTCCAAATAGAACTAAGCACATCATTATATTTATAAAGATGAATACAAATGGGATTTTTCCATTTATCTCTCATTTCTTATCACCCTTGACTGAAGGTTAAATTGTACCCACAGTTCTAATTTTATTTGGCAGTCAAATCAGGCTTTACTCTCCTTTCTTAGAGTTCAGCTACCTCATGTCCCTTACGTTTAGGTTGTAATGCTGAAAGAATTCTATCTAATGTCGCTTATTTTTCCCAAGGAAGTGAAACACATTTCCACAGGGACATCTTCCACCCATCGTGATTTTAGGCTCTTTCTCCTACCAGCCGGCAAACCTTTGGAGTAATCCCTGACCTAGCCCCCTTCTCTATAGCTACATTCACTGATTTTCTCAATCCAATCTCTATTCTTCATCTAAAGAATAAAATCCTCCCAGTGTATAAACTACACAATTCTTTTTCTTTAATTTTAGAAATTTCTGGAAGCTGCAGCAGATCTTTGCAAGATATAGAGCAGTACTGTCCAATAGATCTTTATGCATTGATAGGAATGTTTTATATCTGCACTGTCTGATATGGGACCATTGAGTAACTTAAAATTGTGGTTAGTGCAATTGAGGAACTGAAATTTTATCTTATTTAATTTTAATTAATTTAAATAGTCATCTGTGGCTTGTGGCTGCCAAATTGAACAGTGCAGAATAGAGCATAACTTCTGATCAGTTTATAACAAATGTTTTACCAGAATATATTGTGAGGGGGATTAGATTTTGCAGCTAAAAACCTACTGCCCAGGCTTTTATTCTCTCGCTTATTTCTTTCTCATATAGCTATAGGCTTAAATCCAAATCCTCTGACTCTGACCAAGGATTTTCTCTCTCTGAGAACATCTGAGAGATTTTCAATTTTCAAATTCTTCAATTTTGTTGAATATTGAACATATCTCTCCTGGGTATCCAGAAT
The DNA here is from genome assembly GCF_025265405.1 of Mesoplodon densirostris. Classification (NCBI taxonomy): domain Eukaryota; kingdom Metazoa; phylum Chordata; class Mammalia; order Artiodactyla; family Ziphiidae; genus Mesoplodon; species Mesoplodon densirostris. The sequence continues at coordinate 58,677,132 of NC_082669.1, read as the reverse complement.
GGAGTTTCAAAGCATGGCATTTGGACAGCCCTGATTCTGGGGGCACTAGCCATTTTACCGTCTAAGCTCTGTTACCTCTAGATCTGGTTTTTCCTCAATATAGAAATAAAACTTGAGAACGTGCTAAAATGTGTCAAACTGCATACAAGCTTGGCACAAGTTAGCATATTTCTTAAATTGGAATGTCCCCCCCATATACATATGCAACAGTTATTTACACTGACTACAAAGAAAGCCTATGTTTGTTCCATCCACTCTAAAGTGACCTCAATATTCTTTTAAAATTTTCTTATAAGTTCCCAAGTAATCATTTTTTAAATGCTTCCATATTTTTACACATGATCTGCAAATGCATGTCTTAGTTTTCCACAGTATGCCCATATTGTTGGTTTTAAGACATGGCAGACTTCTTTTTTAATGGTTTGTGTCATGCCACTAGCTTCTACCTCACGTTAGAGACATGACTGAAAACACCCTCCATATACCTGGCACATATAAATAGTTGGACCCCAGATGATAATAAATATGCAGCTTTTTAATTCTATTCCTTTACCTTAGTTTTATGTCAGCTGAAAAGATAGAATTAGTGCTCAAGAAGATAAACACCTCAGCAATTATGCCCATTTGGGGGACCTCTAAGCCCAAATGGATATGGAATGGCACCCTTCATTTTAAATCATTTTCTATAAAGAGGCAAATGTAGAGTTAAAGGCAAGAGTAAGGGAATGTGCAACCCAAAAGCTGTGCTCACTTTCAATAAAGACAGCCTCAGCATACTGTCTGCTTACCATCAAACCACTCTTATAGCACCCGTGCCCCCAGATCCACAACCTCTTCACGTGATGAGAGAGGAAAGCAAGGATGATTGGTAGCCACATTATTCTTTAAGAGACCAGCCTCTGGGAAAAGGCTAGGCAGCCCCACACCACAGGGCACAAGAGAGCAAAATAGGAAGGGATCATGAAGTCCTTGTCAACACTCTGTTAGTAATGAGCTTTAAGATTGGACTCCTGTGCACAAAGCCAGTTCCCTGCCATTTTGAGACTTGGTCAGCTTCCTGTTAATGGACATGTGAGTTATCTGCAGGGAAGTCATTAGTCTAAAGTCTCTCTAATGTAGCAACTATGCTGAGAACAGCCATTTGCAACTTCCAGAAGCACTTTAGATTATTTGATAATAGTGATGCAGTCATGTGCAGGTTCATATAGGTATATAGAGAGAAAATGAAGGGTAAAAGGCAAAAGCTTGGAACTAGGAGAAGAATGTAAGGTACCAGTTCTTAACTCTTCTCTAGTTGGAATTCACTCTGCAGGTTCATTACTAAAAAATCACTCCTTAAACTGCACATTCTAATGTAGGAGGAAATGCTTTCTTTTGATGGAAATATATGAAATATTTTTTCTAAAAATTTAAAAATCTCTCCTCTGATGGCTCTCATATTTGTAGCACACATTATATCACAGAGTAGTGTAAATCATTTTCCAGGTCTTGAACCTCAAAATGAAAACAAACACACCAAAAAAATGTTTTCTTCATACTAACCTTAGCATCAGCCCTGGCCCCGTAAATAATTACAGTAATCCCTCTCCAAACACGCGTTGCAGTTACTCAGTATTTTAGTACCTGTCAGCTTGATGTTCTACAGCTCTGAGGGCCCTGGTTCAGATGTTGGTGAGTCACTCTACTTGGAGATCATTTGAACAGTAGGGTTGGGAAGAGGAAAGGAGGAATGACGATGGTAGAGAAACAGAAGTGTTTTCACTTTGTTGTCTTGATAAATCTGAAATTGAGGTCAGCACCCTAGGGCTGCTAGGCAGAAGGAAATCAAGACATATAAGACAGGCCGTATGGTGAGCCATAAAACAAGGAAGACGTTGGGCATTTAGAAAGAGGACACATACATAGTCAGAGGAAGGGGGAGACTGGCAAAGAAGGCAGTATGCCTTGGTACGTAACACAGCAAAACACACGTACAAAATCGTAAAATAAGAGGCAGATCCTGCCGCATATCTAACAGGAAAACATTTCCATCTTAAGGTATGTAAAATCATATTGAAAGTATTTTTACTTAAGGTGCTCTTCATTGTTTTATTTTAGTGAGCATTTAAAAATGATGAGATCTTTTCTGTATAAATGTACTCATAACTTTGATTCTCCTCTTTTTTCCATTAGTTGTAAGTCTCCCAATGAGGTGTTTCCTACCAAAGGAGTTTTAGGGATATACTCTGATGTGGGAAAGAGTATTATAGTCTGAAAAGACTCCTTTTACTGCATTTAATAGGGTCAGTTTAATTTTTTACATGCATAGAAGTGGTAGAGCAGCAGCAGTAATATTTATTATAAATATCAACAGCTGCACTTGTTCATGGTAGACATAGGTGTGCCTATAGCATGCCAAATGCTCTGTCCTCATTATCTCATTTAATCCTGAAAATAGGTCTCAGATAGTTCTCTACATTTTCTGATAGTAACATTTCAGCTTATTTTAGAAAGTCTATTTCCCTGTCCTCAATTATATTGTAGACTCAAGAGCAAATCTGTAAATACATCCCTCATTTGCCATTTTATTCACAGAAGGACTGAGGCTAGGATGAGGCAACTAAGGTACTCAGCTTGGGTTCAGAATTTAAGGTGATGCCCCCCTCCAAAAAAAACATAGTAATCAAGATAAATTACATTTTAATGTAATATTTTAAAAAGCCAAAAGATAGCTTCAGTGTTTTCTATGCTGTCCATCAAACAACCCTTCATTAGCACCCATTCCCCCAGATCCATAACCTCCTCCTTCCTAAACCCCAGTGCTGGTCAGGTTATAGAGAAATGGATGCATTTATTTACTGCTAATGGCACTGTAAACTGATAAACAATGTAGAAAACATCATGGAAACATTAAAAGCTGTAAAGATACTCATTTGTGGCACATTCAAGAAATACGATTTACCATCATCTAAAAGTTCTGGGTGCTTGGGAATGCACAGATGAGGTTCCCATTCTCACGGGCTTTACCTTCTAGAGTATCTAGGACAATAAACAAGTAATAAAATAAGCAATCTCAAAGAGTGATAAGTACATGAAGACATGGCAGTATGATTTCTTTTTAAAAAGAGGAATAGGATTGGAAAATTGTAAGCCATATGAAGGCTGGGATTTTGACTATGTTGTTTACCTTTATATCCTTTGTATCTATGACAGAGCCCATCACATAGTAGGTGCTCAAGAAATATGTGTTGAAGAATGAAGGTGGTAAGAGTGTAGTGAGTGTAAGGAGAGTGAGAAGAGATGAGATTGGAGACTGGAGGCAAAGGGGGTGAGGAAAGGCCTTGTAGGCTACAATTGCGATATTACTTCTGATAGGAGGCCTGGGGAATTAAGTTTATGACCTAGTAACCTGACTCTTTAGTGTTTCTCTCAAGAAAACAAATCATTGGAGTAAAAACCTAGTTGCCCAAAGATGCTCATTACTGTGTTGTATATTAAATTATTTTAAAAGACTTGGTACCAACTTAACCAAGATTAAGGGAATGGGGAAATATTAGTATATCAAGGTTCCTCAACCCCAGTGGAATATTACACAATGTTAGGACGGTATTATGAAGACTTTGAAAACATAGGGAATGCTTCATATGTTCTCTGAAAAAAAGCAGAATAAAAAAAATTTTTTTTTAATATTTTATCGAGTTCTGATTGTGCTCCAGGCATTATCCTTGATCTTTTTTTTTTTAATGGTAACATTTTTATTTATTTATTTATTTTTATATTTATTTTTGGCTGTGTTGGGTCTTCGTTTCTGTGCGAGGGCTCTCTCTAGTTGCGGCAAGTGGGGGCCACTCTTCATCGCGGTGCGCGGGCCTCTCACAATCACGGCCTCTTTTGTTGCAGAGCATGGGCTCCAGATGTGCAGGCTCAGTAGTTGTGGCTCACGGGCCTAGTTGCTCCGCGGCATGTGGGATCTTCCCAGACCAGGGCTCGAACCCGTGTCCCCTGCATTGGCAGGCAGACTCTTAACCACTGCACCACCAGGGAAGCCCATAAAAAATTTTATGCATACTAGCATATTAACTCTAAAATTGTCTGTGAACTGTGATCAAAATGTAATATAAGAGATAAAAATAGTTGTGTTAGGGTAACAGAATTTTGGGTGATTGTTTTTCTACTTTACAAAAATTATCTTTAGTATTATTGTCACATTATTTTAATAAAAATATGTTGCTAAATTAGTATAGAGTTTCTTTTTAGGATTATGAAAGGATTTTGAAATGGATATTGGTGATGGTTGAACAATATTGTAAATGCAATTAATGCCACGGAATTGTACACTTGAAAGTGCTTAAAATGGCAAATTTTAGGTTACATATATTTTGCCACAGTTTAAAAAAAAACCCAGATCTCTTCTATAATCACCATTATGGTTTAGCAGCCTCCAAGATGGCCCCCCAGTGGTCCCTGTCTTCTGGTCTTCACACCCTTGGGTAGTCCCTCCCACATTCTACTAGGACTGGTCTTGGTGACCAGTAGTATATGGCAGAAATGATGGCACATTATTTCCAAGGTTAGGTTCTAAAAGATTGAGGTTCCCATCTTAGCTGTGTCCCTCTTTCTTGGTTCACTGACTCTGGGGAAGCTAGCTGCCACGTCATGTGAATAGTTCCTCCATCTGGGAGAGGCCCCCATGGTGAGGAACTAAGGTCTCCTGCCAACAGCCATGTGAGTGAGCCACGTGGGAGTGGATTCACCAGGCCCAGTCAAGTTTCAAATGACTGTAGCCCTGGACGTCACCTTGACTGCAACTCTGTGAGAGACCTTGAGCCAGAACTATCCAGTTCAGCTGTTTCAGGATTCCTGACCCCCAGAAACTAATATGACCTCAATATGGGCTTAAGTTTGACTTTTAGGAATTTAAAGAGAGCTTTTTAAATGCAGGTTTTGAAAGGAAATTTTATGTGGAAAAAATGTACACCGTGATAAAAATTACAAAGATAAAATGATGTGTTTGCTCAGACCTATACACATAGAAGTAAACATCGAGTTGATAAAAAAATCATTTATCTGAATTATAGACTTATGAGAAGTTTTTATTTTTTCTTATATGTTTCAGGATTTCTCTTATATGTTTCTAAATTCTCTAGAATGATCATGTCTTACTTTTATAATGAGAGGAAAAAAAGATATAAACAGAGCTTTAAGAAGGATGATACAGAGAAGAGAGCATCTGCATCTGAAGCACGTAACATGCTCTACCCTCATTTGCTGTGTGACTCTGGCTGTATGGCTTCTCCTCTCTGAGCCTCAGTTCCCTCATCTATAAGGAGGGATAATTATGTTCATCTCATAGCTGGGGATGCAGAATAAGGGAGACGACTTGTGAAAAGTCTCTAGCACACAGTAAATCCTCAATAGATGCTTCATCTCCTTTGTATACCTTCTCATAGTATTTAGAACAAGGATGTCATTTGCTGGCTGATCATGTCCTTTGTGATAATCAAGGGAAATCAGATAGTTCAACAGGTAGTTGGTTCAGTGTGCGGCCTGCAAGAAAGTCTGTGACGGGGAAGATAGGAGGCTCCTTTGTAGGAGCAGTAAGTATTAAAAGCTATTTGACTTTTCTTCCTAAAGATCATCAGGCCCTTGTAGAGGACACCCAACTCTTCAGTCTTAATCCAAGTCTTGTTTTACACATAAACGCACAGGCCAGTTCTTCTTGTATCATAGTGAAATCATATATTTTCAAATTCCAGATGCAATGTCATAAGATAAAGAAGCTGAAATGATAGTCCACAGAAAATATATTTTTCATTTGCCCAGAACCAAACTTTAATAACCCATAAGCTCTGATCTAACTGAATTTTTGTTCATATTTATTTAAATGGGAGAACTGGCCTTGGTGATTTTCTCCAATCCTAACTACCTAATATCTTTAACCTACAAGACAACAATTATTATTTTTTTTTTTAGGGGGTAAGGAAACATTCTCTCTTCTATATCAGCTCAGGATGCTAAACTGTATGTTGTTTGCCTTAAAAAATAAACTTCCCTTTTTAAATTTTTCTTGTTATCTTGGATCATGTCCAGTCTCTAAGGAAATAAACATGTGAAGAAAGAGTTCTGTGGAATGTTAACTGCACTGATATTTTTCTTCCTTTTATCATGCCTCAAGATTTGCCAAAGTTGATATAAATTCACCATGCCTTCTTTACAAAGCATAACAGCAAGGCATTCTTCCTGTAGGAGTCAGACTGTAAAAGGTGATTTCCTTTTAGTCCATTTGGTTTAAGCCTGTAAAAAGCATTAAGTGAAAAATCTGATATATTTGTTAGGGCATTTATTGCATTACTAAGTTATATTTTCAGTTCTCAGTGAAAGGTTTATTGAGAGGTTTTGAAGAAGTAAACTTTGAAGAGGTTTTGTTCAGGATTAAAGAATATTTTTTCTTCTCTTTTGGTGAAATAATATCACACAAAATGATACCTTTCAGGAGCTATTCTTAGCATTGTTTACAGTCAAAGGACACACCATTCCATTATGGTGAAGCAGATATCACCTTCCAAAACCAGCCTCTGTTGATGAGATTTGTAACTGCTCTAGGGTTTCAGAGGCATGAAAGGCTGTGACGTTACCATTTTCCATTAACTCAAGCCACCCTAATATTGATGCACCAGTAAGGTAAACTACTTTGCAGGAGTCTTTTAAAGTGAAAATGTTTTTCATATTGGACTGAATATTTATAACTGATCCATCTTAAATGTAAAAATATAAGCCATCGCTAAACTTTAATGTGGATTGATTTCTTTTTTGATAGATGAAGATTTTAATTTAAATTCTTGACACAATCTTTTATCATCAGAAAATGAGAGTTGTCTTTTTCAGATGAAACAGTGCTATAATCAACCACTTTGAATTCAGGAAAATTGGATAATCGCTATTCTCTAAATAACATAAATATCAAAAACATCACAAGGGTAGAAAACTCATTAACAATTTACTCTGCTTCACTGTTGATTTACTAAAAATGTTTTGAAAACTTGTGAAATTATATGATGCTTTTAATTGATTTAAACAACTTATGGTAAGAAAAGGTCAATCTTTACAGCAGTCCTGTGGAAGAGAGGGCTACTAATTTTATCCTGATCTGTATCCAGAAGTCAGAAAGTTTGAGTTGTTGATGTCCTTCAGTTAACAATGGAATTCCATATGGGGGAAGGTCATGTCATTATGAAGGTCTAGTGTTTATGATTAGATATAACAGTTAACAAAATAACTGGGAAGTTGGAAATCAATTCCGTTGAATGCACATCCTTTGGGTTTTGAAGATGTTATACACTGATTTTGTTTTAAATATTCTGTAAGTTTTATCCTTCTGATTACAAGGATTAATTATTACTGTATTTTATTTATTTATTTTACTGAAATAAGATACATCATTTTTTACCATGTCCTTCAGTCAGAGAATTGAAAAGTAATTATTTGTGCCTCTTCTGCTGTTAACCACATTGTTAAAGTAAAATACTAAACAAAAATATAGTAGAATCATATGATCACTAGTCAACAAAATATAGGAACCTTTTCCAAAATACAGGTATAATGCCTGATAGGTTTGTGCTATTCCTATATATGAAAAATGTCAGTGATTGGCAGCCTGTAACAAATCTTAGAGAAATTTTTAAAAATTACATTATATAGTTGTGTAGAATTATAAGTGATTAGATTTATATAAGCTACTAAAAAACACAATTTTACAACTCAAAAAAATCACTGCTACTAGATACTGGAGAAGAATTGAAAAGGAGATTAAAGTGGAGTCTCTGCAAAAACAATGTAGTGAACCAGTTAACTGTTTCTTTCCTATGAGCAAGTTGCATGCAAGCATGATCTACCTTTGTAGAAAGTAAAAATAAGTTTAAATACACAGGGCTTTTGTTGAAAAGAATATAACAAGATGTTCACTTATATTAGTTTTTCTTTGTGAATATTTTATGATAATATCTGCATCTATAGATTTATGAGATGTAAATATGAAAATCTATAGCTCCGTATTAGCACATGGAAAAGGCTAGTATAATTACATAAGTTAGCCAATTTTTTAAAAGCCAGACCACTCTTTATTTGATTTCAGACTGAACTTAAACATTCAAAGACATCTCTTTTTTGGGGGGAGGGTAGAAAATTATAATAAATAAAATCAAAGCTAGGAAATTTGGGGTAAATATTATCTAGCTAAGCTCTGAAATCCAAAGCAAGAATTTAGTGTTTTCCTTTTTCTGCTCACCTTTTGGCAGTTTATAATACTCTTAAGAGTGCCAGTGCTAGCGTTTTCAAAAGCTCAATTCATTCACACCCTGCTGAGGGCTCTACAGCACTTTCTGTACTTTTCCACCAGATAGAGTTTTCTGCAAGGGCAACTATGTGTTGAGTAAGGGTTAGATCTGAAGGAAAGACCCAGCAGTGCAGATTAGTATGACTGGCTTTGGGGATTATTCATCTTGTTCACATTAAGGCTGGACTCTCCCTGTTGTCTTTATTTAATATAGGGCACTGGAGGTGTTAAAAAGAATATAGAAAGAATAGTCTCTATAGCAATAGAGTTCAGAATTAAAGGAAGAGAGAGAAATACAGAAACATGTAAGGTATCTTTAAAAACAACTTTAAAGTAATCCAATAATCCCTTTACAAACTGAGTAACATACTGCTTTGTGTGTGTGTGTAACCTATATGTATATGTATGTACACATATATACATACAGTAAATCTTTGGCATGACATGTAATGGGCACTAAAGAGTCAGAAATTTGCATACGTTCCATTTTGTAAGTATGGCCCTTTGATTATCTGGATCGAATAAAAGAATATGTGTGAAAACACTTTGTAGACTGTAGGGCACTCTACCAGTAGCACCATCACAGCATTTCAACAGTCAAGGAAGCTGACCAGTATGGGAATGAGTGTCTTCCAGGGAGATTGTGTCAGTAAACAGTTTAGCTAGAGTAAATGAATGAGAACTGAACAATTTTCTATGCACAACAAAACACAACCTATTTATGGAAGCTAATATAAAAATGTTACCTGTTTACCTTGAGGGGAGGACTCTCGTTATTTTTTTTTTTTTAACAGCAGTGTATTGACAAAGAGAGTCTCAGTGTAAAACAACTCTGTCTTCATTATTAACACACCCAAGAGTCTTGCCTCTCATTTCATTGCACAGCCTAGCTCCTGGACTTGAGATTCACTGCACAGACCTAAATCTTTCCTTATATTAGTCTTTATTTTCCCGAGGAGTTTATTCCAGTGTCAGGGATTCCCTTCATCTTCTGCTTGACCAATTACTGGCCCTCTTTGCAAAATGAATAAGTTCAAGCCTGTTTTTTAAAAATAAGTCACTTTTTGAAAAATCAGAGTGGTTTTATGACCGCAGTCTTCCCTCTAAGTTAGAACTTTGACAAGAAGGTGATTAAATGCACATTTAGCTTTTCATATATATATACAAGAATGCTGTATCCGACAGTTCTAGTCGGTACAGTTGAGGAAACAGACTTGTTTTTATTGGTGGGTGGATTTCTTCACAAATCATTTTCAAGAGATCAATTGTTGTCTAATCCAGTGGCCAGTGCCCATGTTGGCATCTTTGGCACAGAGACAAGATGTGCACTGTCAAATAAAAGGACCCAGTCCATTTGGCTTTGCTCTGTGATGAGTGTGACAGTGAGTAAAGCATGAATATAGAGACCCTCCCCATCATTCACTCCAGGTCACTCTATTTCCAACTCTGTGAGACAAAGCACACTCTTAATGCTTCAGACGTAGGCCCACCGTGTATGTCGTTCTTTCTCATCATAAATTGCAAGTGAGGAATATCCTAGAACGTTTTGTTCTTTTTTTTAATTTCCTTTTAAGCCTTTATATGGAAGTTAGTATCTCCATTGAATGCTTTAATAAGTAAATTGAACCTGCTACACCTCTACTCTTTATGTCCAGCTTTCATGAACTAAAATGTTAATAAATCCCAGCGAAGAATTTTATAGACATATTTAGAAGTCAACTCTTAGGAACAAAATGTAACTTGTTTTAGTTGTTCTACAAGCAGATGTATCATCAGTTTTAGAGGGAGTCTTTTGGCACCACAACGTGAAAAAACAAACAAAGAAACCTTGCAGTCCCAGTTTACAAAGTAACTTTAAAAAGACAAGGATGAATTTCCTTCCCACTTCAAAATAAAAAGTCATCCTCTGAGACATGTATACTTTGAAGATGTTCCTTAGGGACCAGAATTTGACCTTAAGATGTTTTTACCCCAAAATGATTGTTTACTTTTAAATTCATGTGTCTCAGGTAAAGTAAAACCTCTTGTAAGTATAAAAATTAATATAGTCAATTCTCAATCAAAAACTCAGTCATTCAACAAATGTCGTGTCCCCACTCTGTACCAGGAACCGTGCCTCATAGGAAAGGCCCTTTTCACCTTGCCATTGCCCAGTTTTTTCTCTTTCTCGTGCCATCATTTTCATGCTCTACTTTCAGTTTTCTCTACCCAACGTTGACAGTCTTCCTTAGTGTGGCAAAAGACTTGACTTTGCTCTTTATTTTCAAGATGACTTAGAAACTTAGGTGAGCTTTTAAAGCATTTAGTTGACGGGTTGAGTGAAGAGAAGTGAGAGGCACTGTTGGATCACTGCCTTGATGGCAGAGCGGGGAGCTGTGGTGGGTGAGAGATGGCAGGCCAGTATGGCTCTGCTCACCCTCCCTGCCTCCAGTTCACACTCAGGTTCTTCCTAGGTCAGAGGACATGTAATGTTAGAGCTAGACAACCCTTAATGACCATCTGTTCCATCTTCCTCATTTCTGAGGTACAAAAATCTGACCTGCACAAGGAGTAAAGAAAATATCCTGCTCTATAGTCACGGTCTAAAGCTGTTTTCTGCTATTCGTGTTACATTCTTTCATATTTTTTTTAAAAAACTCAGGTAAAGTGTACGTGTATGTGTGTGTGTGTGTGTGTGTGTGTTGCATAGATAAGGACTAGGAAAATGATGACATTTGTTATGATTAGAATAGCAGAATACTATTATTTTCTACTGTATTAAAAGCATTTGTTTGAAAGTTACTCATAAGATTCTCTCCACAAACATACTCTGAATTCAGTAGAGATTGTTTCTCTTCATTTTCATACAGATTTATAATTTTAAACTTCCTTAAGGTTTTTTCCCAGGGAGTTTCCACAAACAACAAACAACATCTTTTAAAAACAATGAGTATGGAATGAACGTGACAGTTTCTGTCCCACCTACCCTTCCCCGTTTATGTGACCCTCCAGGAATGTAGAGCCGGCTGAGCTCACCCTGTGAGCTGACAGGCACAGTTCTGACCGCCTGAGGCCGACCCCCACTCGGTGACCTGGCATCCAGCACTGAAATCCATAGGAGGGCCTCACCATTAGCAGTTGCATCTCCTCATTTGCTGGGACATCCCTTGAGGCTCCCCTGGGACACAGAAGTCCCAGTGACAGTCACTCACAGAGGGCCAGCCTCCACCCCTGATGTCTGAATGTTCCTTGTGAAAAACCTGCAACACCCCATCTCTCCAAACTGCTCCCTGTGCTGAATTTCCTTGACCAGTCCCCCTGCCCTTTCACATCTCTAGATGGCCTGATCTCCATTCCTCTTGATCAAGATGTAAAGCCATTTGAAAAAATTCTCTGAACCCCTTTCTTAACCTCTCCCACCCCCAGCCTCAGACAATCACTGATCACTTTTCTGTTTCTATAATTTTGCATTTTTCAGAATGTCATCTAAATGAAAGTATATAGTGTGTAGCCTTTGGCTTCTTTCACTTAGGATAATGCATTTGAGAGTCATCTATAAAGTTGAGTGGTGAAGGAAGGAACATTAGCCGGAAATAACTTCAGTTATCTAGTTTTTGAGGCTTAATAGAGGTAACCTAAAAGAATTAGTTTAAAAAAAAGAGGCAAGACAACACCACCAATTTAGTGCTTATTCCAGGGAGAAAGACCTAAAAACTGTAAGTGTGGATGATTTTATAGTAACTAATTAGATTATAGAGATTATAAATATTTATCTGTAGGGGGAAAAACAGTCTCTTCTGCTACCGCTAAAAATCACCTAAAATGTTGGATAAAATACAAGCACATCCGTTCAAATGCATATGCATAGCTGAACCAAGAAGAAATTAACTGAAATCTCCAGGGGCCAAGAATGAAAAAAACAGAATGATAAGTAAGTGCTAAAGTTGCAGCTGCCCTTGAGATATTGCTAAAACAGGAACGTGGAGCCACTTGAGGGTCAGGAAACAAGGCTTTGGGCCTGAGAAAGTTAGGAGGGCATAGGAGTTGAGATTCCCCACAGAGAGTCAAGACCCTCAAAGCACTTCAGCCAGTAATGGGCTGGCTAAAAAAAAAAAAAAAAAAAAAAAAAAATCTTCTTCCAGCACAGAGAGACTGCAAGGACAATTGTTTGTGTTGCCCTTGGCTCTGAATGGGGATGAAAAAGACTCCCCTGAGAATTCTACAAGTTTAGGTTTAAATTTACATAACTCACTTGGTCTCAGAAGCCAACAGAAAGAACTTGGAGTACCTAGGTGTTGAGAGAGCTCCAGGGCTCCTAGCAGAAGCAAAAGAAAATCCCTATAGAGAAACATACTCTCAACCCAGGTGCTTCAGGACTCCCACAGATTATCAAAGCCAAGCATGAGCCCAAAATCCAGAATTATAAAACGTGAAAAAGTCATTGTGAGTGAGGGTCAGTAGCAAAAGCGACAAAACTGGACTCCTCCACCTCACCCAAAACTTCAGCTATTGGGAATTATCAGACATAGAACAAAACTATATTTAAAATATTGTAAAGAAATAAAAGATTACATTAAAAACTTGAACAGGAAACCATTAAAGTTGAAAATGAAAATTTGTCAGAGATTTAAACTTATAAGAACAAAATGAATAAGGAAAACAGTGTATTAGATGCACCTGATTAGAGAGTTAGTTGAGCTGGAAGATGGCTCTGAAGTAATTACTCAGAATGGAGAACAGAGAGACTAACAGATGGAAAATATGAAAGAACAAGTGAAGACATGGAAAATTTAATAAGATGGTATTACATTAGAGTTATAAAACGAGGGAAGAGAGAGAATTGAGCAAAGGCAATATTCGGAAAGTTAATGGCTGAGGTCTTCTTCCAGAATTGATGAAAGACATGAAACCTCAAATTCAGGAAATACTATGAATACCAAGCAGGTTAAATCAAAAGAACCCCATACATCGCAAACTGCAGAACTCTGAGGTGGAAGAGAATAGCTAACAGGCAACAAGAAAAGCCTGTGTAATGATATATTCTGAGTTAAGGGAAAATGCTTTGAACCTAAAATTATTTCTCCAGCTGACTATTATCCTGTATGAAAACAAAACTGAGAGAATTTGCCACCAAGCTCTTTAGTCATAGAAAGAACTTCTGAAGTTTGTATTTCAGATACAAAAAAAGTTATCTGGGAAGGGATGTCTGAAACATGAAAAGAAAGGTGATTAAATAAATGATAAACATGGGTAAATCTAAATAATAATAACCAAAACAGTGTTTAATGTGTGTCCTTATGTAGAAAGTAGAAACAAAATATTAGACAGTATAATACGATAGGACTAGTGTCATCAGAATTCAAGTGTTCCTATGTTTTTTTATTGTTTGGCAGGAGGGTAAAGAGAAAGTGTAACTTTGAACTTTAAATAGTTAAAAAGTTAAGGGGCCATACACTTGGAGAACTAAGGGTGAAGGTATATTCAAAGTGTGGAAGTTTCTTCAGATATCCTTGATGGTATTAAAAACACTAAACCAACTTACCCCCAAAGACGACTCCACTGGCTGCAGCTTGGGCAGTCGTGTGGTGTTCTTGGTCTTATATCTGTTAAGTTTCTGCAGGGCAGTGGAAGTTATTGCCAGGAACACAGCATGACCTCTAAACAGACAAGTGAACTATACAAATTCATTACTGTTTCACCAAGAAGGTCCATCAGAAGGCTTAGCTAGGCCACAGGAGAATTGAATTAAAACCAGGAAAGCACATTACAAGAGTTCTGACCTAGGTGGGCTAAACCTGGGGGAACTTCCCTTCTGTTGCCTCATTATTGGATTTCAGATTTGCTGAGGCTTGCCAGGAGGATCATTTCACTTCCCATTAATCCCAACCTCATACACAAAGCACTGAGAATTTCAAATGTAGTGTATTGTAGTAGACTTCAGTTTCCTTACATCATCCTTTACATCATTTCTGTATTCTATATACAGAAAATTTTATTTTTTTATAATCCTATTGAGTGTTTTTTTTTTAACCTAAATTAGTATGGCACAAATGAATTGACCAACTTTTGTGAAGTCATGCACAGGACAGTCCAACCAGTGTGACTTTAACAGATTTATAGAGGAACTTTAAAAGTGGGGCGTTACCACAAGGGTAAAAATATGTGAAGCAACTTACAACACTGCTTTTGTGGAGAAAAGGCATTAGGTTCTGGGTTGGCCAAGGGATGGTGATGCACTGCCATCCAACCAGACTGTGAATGACTGGTTACGTCTTGTAAAAAATGAAGTTTCCTGAAAAAACTGTCAGCATGTTGCTGGTCTTGGGAGAGTTCTAATGCTTGTTGTCTTAGCATTAATTGAAAATGGAATGAAATATGAATATGCAGTGAAGTTCATGAGGCAAAAGTGTAGTGGAGATTTTGAAAGCCAGCAACTTTTGGAGAAATATTGTCCTAAAATCTTGCTGCACTTCATAGATACCAGGAGCCATAGAAATACTGTTGAAGTCAATAAAGCTGGGCTACCTGATGTCTTAAGTTCCTTGGAAATAGAACTTTAGACAGGACCCAATTTATTGTGTATATTAGCCAACATGTAGACTTGGTGAATGATAAGTCTAATGAAGCTTTCACAGGAGCATTGATAAGCAGTTTTATCAGGCCTCAAGCTTAGCAGAATCGCAGCCTCTGTGTTTGTATTATGATCAGCCTGTTTGGAAACTTAGCAAAAGATTCTTGCTGTTCAGCATTTAAAACATGCTTATCATTTTGATCAATTGACCTTTCCTGAAACCATGCAGTATTGGGTTATAGGTCTTCTTCAAATCTATTCCCATTCTAGAGTCTTATCATTATATAAGAAATTTAAAGAGATTGGGTGCCGAAATAGCCAGCACAATGCTTGTATGTTTTTAATGTCATGCAGAATTAAAATCCCCGGACCTATCCTCTGTGGTTTGTCCCCTCAGTCATTTCAAACATTGATAGTAGGGCTTATGTGGCTACTTGCCTGCTACTTTACATCTGTATCTCCCATATTTAAAACAGTATACATCAGATTTGTGTAACCACAGATTTTGTTGGCTTTTGACCAAGTCTTATGATGATTTTTTCTTAATATCTTTCTATAAATCTCATTTCGTGCTGTTATGAAAACCTCCATGTTGAAAATCACAAATCTCTGGTTGTAAAGTTCATGGGAAGTCCACATTGTACAGAAACACGTATCTTTAATGTCGCCAGACAAAAGTGTCTTAAAATTAATTTAATGTTTGCACTTTAGGGTGCAACTTAAAAGAGAAGGCCTGAAAAAAGAGTGGGAGTGAACATTAAGTATTTTTGGCAAAACATTGTGTTTGTCTCATGTTGGACATATGGAATATGCCCTTTAGTTTAGTCAGTATTTTTTTAATTGTAGACATGATTTGTTGTTATAGCTTAAATAATTCTGAATCAAAATTTCTGAAAATCCCTTAATTTTTTCCAGTTTTCATTGGAAGTTGTTTGCTGACTATTGTTGTTAGAAGTGTGAATTTTTTGCTTCTTTCCCAATCTTTCTTACAAAAAGGGAAATTTGTTCCTGCTGACAAATTGAGCAGACATCTGATATTTTATATTCCTGTTGAAGTGTATATATTCCTGTTGAACTTAATATTTGTATACTTGATAATTTGTCTTATGTAATTGATAAATGGTGCTGTATGTTGATGTTTGTTCAATCATATATTTATATATATGATATAAATATCATATATTTATACTATCTGGATTGTATGATTATAGTTCTTTGGGAGAAATAATTTATAACTGTACACCAGCTTGTAAAAACCTAGTGCTAGAGTTTAAACATCAAAATAAATATTGAAATACAAAAAGAAAAAGAAAAGAGTAACTAGTAAACACATGGAAATAGAATGTATAATTTCTAAAATAGAAGATGGAAAATGTTGAATTTTAAAAGTCAATCCAAAAGAGGGCAGGGAAAGAGGAAAAAGATAAGGCAGGACAGAATAGGATGCAAGATTAAAATGGTAGCAGTAATTCCAAATATTAATATATCAGTAATCATGACAAATATGGATTAAATTTTCTCCTTAGAAGACAAGGATTGTTTAATTGGATAAACATTAAACCCAGCTATGAAATATTTATGAAAGACACCTTAAAATTATGGATATGAAATATTAAAAGACAGTAACAAAAGGTATGCCAGGCAAATACTAAGCAAAAGAAAGCTGAGGTCATTAAATTAATAAGAAAAAAATGAACTTTAACCCAGAAAGCTTTATTAAAGATAAAGAAGTTCACCACGGAAAGATTAAAGACTGAATTTACCAGGAAAAGATAACAGCGCTAGACTGTTAAGCATTTAATTACCCAGCTTTACAATATATAAAACAAAACTTGGGGGAATTGTAAGGAAAGATTTTAAAATCTACCATCACAATGGGAGACTGAAAACAACCACAATCATTCTAACATTCTGATAAGGTAAACTTATGGCTTGGGATAAAACTTCCAAATAAGGTATCCCAGAAGTATCATATCAGACCACTTAGATGGACTCAAAAAGTGGTTCTGGTAATGATGAAGATTCTGATGTTGAAAATGCATATGGAGAGTTGGAATAAAAATGGTTCTTCAAATACAAGTGAGGATATAGCAAACTTTCTAAATTAAAATTTTGTGTGATAGTTCAGATGTTTATGTATAAACCAGATAGCACAAATAAGCATTTGATTATTTTATTGACTTTATTAACAAGTTTAGTCAGTTTGAGGGAGGGGAAATGTCTTCTTGGTAATTCCTTATATTTAGGTCTATATGCGTTAAATCTAAATGTGATCAACAATCGATTGCAAAAACAAATACAACTTTAAATATTTATAATTCTTCAAAATAGTGAAACCATGCTTCAAGGATGATTTATGGCTTGTTGGAGCTGGAAGGACTGCAGACATAATGTGGTTCATCACTCTTTAACAGAGTCAGGCCTAAAACTCAGATCTAGTCTCGGTCTGGCACTGTCGTTGTGTTTTATCAAAGCTGTATAAAATGGATACCAATGTGTTGTTCACCATGGTTACATACAAACTGTATGTTCAATATAAGTGCAGTTTTTGCCATGAAGTCTACCTATCTCAAACTTTGCATTTGATATTTAGAAACATATTAATGAAAAAATTTTAATAGCAAAAGAGTCTTAGGAAGAGGAAGGAATAATTTGGATGGCCCTGGACCCTATTAAAAGAAAGAAAGAAGAAGAAAAAAAACCGCAGAATTTTAAGAATGCCTCCTTTTCCTGTAGACAAATTTCTCTTTGCCAGGTAGAGACATTTAAAACCAAGATACTGATCAGTTTTTTTAAAAACAGCCATTACAGCAGCCAAACACTGAACCCATGGGTGAGACCTTCAGCTATGAAGATTTAGAGAGAAGGTCTCTTAGAGTGGATCTTTGGAGTAATATTTTTCTTTGCTCTTCTCCCTTTTTCTTCCTCTGCCCAAATTCATGACCTGCTTTCCTCTTCCTCACGCCCAATCCATCCCCCTCCCCCCACACCATAACAATTTAAAATCAATGCTAAAGAGCTGCTTGAGGAGGGGAAGGGAGAGAATTGTTGGTCACGAGGAAAGATGTTTATTGGCTCATAGCTTGTTTTGTAGCTTCAAGGCTTTTGAAAGAATACCCACTAGCAGATGCAACTTTTCTTCACATTCTTCTGGCTGCTTAAGAGTCACTGTACTTACTTCATCTTGTAGAAACTCAGGAATCTGTGGGTAAAAGCCTTTAGGAATGATCAGAGAGCTTGGCACAAGCAAAACCACTTTAAGAGTCAACTAGTTCTGGGTGGGTTTGCATCTGCTCAACCTGCTAATTGAGCAAACCATTACCTTCTCTGACTTCCACTTAGCTCCCCCTGCTGTTAGACGGAAACAGAGTTATCTTGTCTGAATAGTAAATAGGAGAGTGTGTGAAAAGCGCCTAGGAGAGCGCTTGACACATGTTCACCTACTCATAAATGGTAATCATTATTAGGAAGACTTTAATTATCATTTTTATGTTAACTATTTGGGTTTGATTGCCCTGAGCAGTGAAATAGAGATTCCATGGAAAACAAGGCTGGCTGGACAGTGTGGTCTGTTCCCCATTTGAAAGTAGCACCACATGGAAGGTTTTACTCCTCTGCTTTTTCGGTAATCTTGAGACACATATTTTCTCTCTACTGTCGTTTTAAAGGTCATCTTGAATTGATTCAGTCCCATATGGTTTAAGCCTATCCCCTTTGTTAACCTGCAGGTTAATATTATGATTGTTAATATTTGAAAGGGTACTTATTCCAATAATTTTTTGTTCAATGTAAGAAAATGTAAATTCTTAAAGGGAAAAGTAACTTTAGTAACTAGAGACTTTAATAGTAGATTTATTTTAATTCTCCTGGTTATTTTGTATTAATTTTCCTGTAAATGTATCCAGATGTGTATGCAGTACCTATACTCTATGAACAAATTCTGGCAACTATTTGATAAATTATCTTCTGAAATTTTCTACCTTGGGACCTAATTCTATCCTGAAAATATCAATCCTTTGCTTATAGTAAAATATGTTACATCAGTGAGGAAAGCGAGAGTAAAAGCTGGTTTACAGTAACAGATACTCTAGGAACTAATGTGAATTCTGCTTCTTTTTATTTTCAACAGGCAATTTAACTTGTTTTCTTGGCCAGGAATAAATAAATGCTGAAAAATTAGGTGAGCCTTATGTCTTACTTAGGGGATTTTCTTGTTTGTTCTGATTTCTCTCTTTTTTGCTTGTGTTTTCAGGCTCAGCTATGTGAATCATGCAGAGGATCTGGCCTCCAAACTCCTACAGTGTTCCCCAAAGAACAGACTGTCAGCACAGGCCGCCTTGAGCCACGAGTATTTTAGTGACCTGCCCCCACGGCTATGGGAACTGACTGATAGTGAGTATGACGAATTCAAAACATCCAATCGAAGCAGGGACATGATTTTAGCATCTATGTGTAACACACATGTAGAGAGGTTCACATGTTTATATATGCATCTAATATTACGTATGCTTATATATGCATTGCCTGTATACGTGTGTGTGTGTGTGGTGTGTGTGTGTGTGTATAGAGAGAGAGAGAGAGAGAGAGAGAATGGGGGGAGGTGGGTAGTGTGTGTATATATTTAGTGGAATCCTGCCATTCAATTGCTAGCTTACCAGACACAGGAAGAAAATGGATTCCTTTTTTGCTATCTCTGCTCTGCAGTCAGCAGCTGCATGTCTTTGTATTTGATTATGTGTGTGTCCAAAAAAATGATATGAGCAGTCATAAAGGAAAAGGAAAATATGATTTACATATTTAGTGCCTTCTGCATATAGTATTTTTTAGCTGGCTGCAGTACACAGAGTAGAAATGATTCATTTCTGTTTGATTCTCAGAGACAATCTTGGTTGTAACAATAACCTTAAAAAGGGCTGCTATGCAGTGAGCTGACGAACAGAGTTGGCAATTGGCTAATGCGCTGAATTGACATGTAAGAACTGAAGACATGTAATTCATTTCAACTACAGATGCTCTTGGTATTCATACAGAGCTCTTCTCTGGATCTTTTAAAACAAAACACATTCCTGGGTGGGTTTTTGTTTTGTTTTTACAAAAGTGTTCATATTTACACAGCCTTTTTCAATTACATTTTAAATATTTGGGGGAGGATTTATGACTGGGAGGATCTCATCTTTCTTCCAAAGTGTGAAACAAAATTCTTGTGAAATTTTGCAGAACACTATTTCAGTAAGAACACTTTTGTTCAGTGGTGATACATTCTTTCCAAATGCCAGTGAAAGATATTTCTCCTCATACTCTTTTCTTTTTGCCTTAAAAATTAATATACTGCATATATGGATGGATATTATAATATCATTTTTAATCCTTGTGTACACATCACTTACCATAGACATACATAAAATTTATTTCTTTATTCTCTTAGACTTTTTTCCCCCCATGATAGCATTGGAGTCTCCTCGACAACAATAACCTTTTATTTTGGAACTAAGTCCCAAGTAACAACTCTTGGGTATTCCTACCCTAAATCTTTTCTGATACCTCATATTTAATTCTAATTACTTTTTTTTTACTCTAAAGTAACTATAGATATATTAACCCACTACTCCCCCATGCTTTGAAATCTTCTTCAGTATTTCATATATTCCAAGCCCATATTTATCCCATATTCTGTCCTACTTCCTTTCTGAAAGTCTACCCACTGACCATTACTACAGCTATCCCCATTTTAAAAAAATTAAAGACGAAATCCCTATAGAAAACTAATGAATTGGTAACACATCTTCCCATACTGAAAAAAAAAAAAAAATGATGCCAGTGGACTCATTAGTTTATTGCTCATCAAACTCAAACATATGGTTTGTTTTCCCATTCAGTATAACTTGCAACTTGATATCACTCCTCCTTGGTGACATCTCAATCCCATCTGACTTGATGATTGACTTTAAGCCAGGATTTTGATGGTCTATGAATTCTGAATTCTGTAATAGTACTTTTCTGTTAATATGGACTTATTACCCACTTGGCACTTAGTTTATCAGCCAGTGGTTAAATCCAGTTTCTATCAGTGAGTAAATGCCTACACATTATCACTCGGCAGCAGGCTGCCAATGGAGACAGCCTTGTCCCTGTCATTAACAAGCACAATGTATGCAGAACACCAGAGGGGAATTAAAACCACAAAAAATACCTCAGGGTGGTATTTTTAATATGAGAATTTAATTTGTAATTTCACAGATTAAGAATTTTGGCTGCATTAATCCCTTTATCAGCTCACAGCAGGCTATTTGCAGAAGCATAACCATAAGGCGATATTCATTGGCAGAAACACGTCTTTGCATAACGTTAAACATCAGGAGCAGTGAAACCTTTTGAAGGGGGGAGAATAAAGATGAAAAATCATTATATTTTTAAAGCAAGATTCTGCTAAATGCCTCCGGTAACAATTTTGAGTTACAGAAATGCTATTTCTGTGTCTAGTAGATAATCATTATGAAGCATAAATCCAGTCACAAGAAAGGACAATCCCAGTATTAAATACCACAGTCATTTCCATTTCGAACAACATGGTAGTCCTTGTAAACATGTTTACACAACAAAGAATTCCTAGGCGTTGGAGACTTTGGGAACTAGTTCTTTTAAGTGAAATGACTGGTTTTGGTGACTCTGTTATCTAGGTTCATATTCTGCAGACTCTATGTAAAAGTTCTTGAAATTCTTAAAATTCAATTTTACATTAGTGTGGAGTCTTGGAAAAGTTCACCACCTGGCAAATGGCAGCAGCAGCAGCAGCAGGGCCAGTATCCTCATACGCTTCCTTTCCAAGGAGATTTGGAAAGAGATCCATCTGAAAAGAAGTGTTGCAGAACCAGTAAATGGATTGTCTTATCAACCAAGTCATGGTTTCTATTAATCAGTTTTAGGAGCCTCACATTAATACATAGTCTATTCAGGATGCAGTAACAAAATAACTTAGACCGGGGCTTAAACAACAAACATTTATTTCTCACAGTTCTGAAGGCTGGGAAGTCCAAGATCAAGGTATCGGCAAAATCAAGTTTCCTGATGAGACAGCCACCTCCCTGTATCTTCACGTGGTAGAGAAAGTGACACCTCTCTCTCCCTCTCTCTCTCTCTCTCTCTCTCTCTCTCTCTCTGTCTCTCTCTCTCTCTCTTTTTCATATAAAGCCACTAATCTCATCCTAAGGGCCTCACCTTCATGACTTCATCTAACCCTAAATACTACCCAAAGGCCTCATCTCCAAAAACTATCACATGGGGGGTTAAGGCGTCAGCATATGAATTTTGGAGGGACACAATTAAGTCCATAGCAGTCACATTCTTAAAGATGGGTCATGGCATTTTTTTTTTTTTAAAGAATGTCTGCAAAGGGAAAACTCTTACGCAAGCAGAAAGCAAACCCAGGTTAAAAGGAGAAGATTGTAACAAAAGTAAGTTCAAAGTGGGCTCCAGTCTTCTTGGCCTACTTTAATATATCAGACCTTTTGAGAAGAGTATCAAGTGTTATTAGAACCTTGGTTACACAGAGCACTGCAGTCATTCCATGAATTCTTACAAAAATGAAGTTGTATGCTGATGCCAGACTGTTATTTGCTTTGGAAGAACATATAGCAATATAATATCTTTCTTAATTGTACTAGTCCTTAAAACCTCACCAGTTTACAGAATGCCAAAATTTAGAAGCAATGTATTAGTGTGCCACTGAAGCAGGAATTATAAATTCATCAAGCAAGAATTATGGTACAGTTACCTGGAGATCTGGCGGTTAAAGCTGGCTAATTCTAGTGGCACCCTGTCATTCTCCCTCTATCCCAAAACCCGAACAGCCTTGCCCCACTTCTTCACAAAGATTTAATTGCAGGGAAGTAAATGGAGGGCTGATTTAGAAGAAATTCATTACCTTCCCCAAATACACCAAAGGGCATTCTCCTGTGTATACTATCAAGTTACATAAATTATTGAAGCTGAACCACCCTTGTCAAAGTAAATGAACAAAATACACTTCATAGCGTAGAGTCCTTGATTTTATTACATTCATTTGCTAATTCACTAAACTCAGGTCTGCAGTGAAAGAAGGCCAACAAATTGGTGTAGTGTGAAGAGCACTGAACTGGGAATCAGACCACCTGGATTCCAGCTTCAGCTCTGCTGTTAACTAGCTGGGCAACTTTGGAGAAGTGCCTTAGTCTCTGTGGGTTCCCGATTTCTCATATAGAGACACAGTGATCCCTAAGGACCTTTCAGCTCTAATGTTGGTAGGGTTTCTTACTTATTCCTATATATGTCCTATATATTATCCTAAAGCAACGTTATGCCATTAATGGAGCTCCATGCCATCTTTTTAAAAAGAAAACACACCCTGTTCAAACATATTTGCTGCTCTAGTTCCTAGACTTCCATTGTCTCTTGAATCCTTTTGAGCCGAGCTTTTATACCCAAGATTCCACAACTGCTGGTTTTAGTCTCTATCCATTGGTCTTTCCCCAGCCCTCATCTTGATCCATCAGCATAATTCAACACAGTTGACCACTGTCTCCTCGTAGTAACATTTCCTTCACTTGGATTCCAGGACAGGACATTTTCCTTTTGCCTCCCTAAACATTCCTTTTCATACTCCTTTGCAGATTTCTCATCTGCCAGACCTCTCACTCTTAGAGTGCCCTGGGGCTTAATCCTCAGATCTTCCTATCTGCATATGCTCCCTAGAGCCTAGATGATCTCATTTAATCTCATGATTTAGATATCATCTGTGTACACTGAGAGCTTCCAAATTTCAATCTCCAGTCCCATCTTCCCTGACTCCAGACTTGCATATACCAGCTGACGACTTAACATCTCCATTTGGACGTCTAGTAGGCGTTTCCAACTTCATATTACCAGAACTGAGCTCCTTATCTTTTCCCTCAGACTTGCTCATTTTGTAGTCTTCACCTTGTTAATAAATGGCAATGCCATTCTTCCAGCTGTTGGAAGTTACGCTTGACTCCTCTTCTTTTGTCATGCCCAAACCCAGTTCTTCTGCAGACCCTGTTGGTGCTGCCTTCCAAATAGATCAATAGACCGTCCTCACTTCTCCACTGCCCTCACTGCCCTATGTCACTCACCATCTCCCTTCACCTGTGTTTTTACAATAGCCGTCTAACTGTTTTGCCTGCTCCTTCTGTTTCTCCTTAGGCTTTGCTGTTTCTTCTTTCTTCAGTTCGTCCTTGCTCTTCCTCTAGCTATATGCATGACTTGCCCTCTCACCTTTTTGGGTCTCTGCTCCAAGGTACCTTTACCTGGGAAGCCTTCACTGACCTGCTTCCACCTTGGCATTTTCTGTTTCTCTTCCTGCTTTATTATTATTCACAACATTTACAACTAGTTGATATATTCATCTGAGTGTTTATCATCTGTCTCCCCTAAGTGGAATCTACAAAAACCAGGGTTTCTTTTCATTCTGATTGATTCACTACAGGTTTCTGAAAACCTAGAACAGTGTGGGGCTCAATAAATATTTCTTCAAAGAATGAATGAAAGAATGCACAAAGAAAGGGCCAAATATGTTGTTTCCAAATTCAAGCTTATTGTTCTGGATCAGAGAAATATGAGAGATCAGCTGAGCTGTGGTTTGGAGGGGAAGACAGACTATCCTGTCATATGTGTGTGTAAATCTGTACGAGTGTGAGTGTGTGTGGGGGGGGCTGTGACGACTTGACATTTCAAAGACCAACGCATACCATGATGTTTTATGTGCGGAACATCCAGCATTGCATCTCAGCCTCCAATTTTGAAAGAAACGATTCTAAATATACCTATAAATATGTAAATGAAAACTTTTCATTCTGTCCACAGTGTCTTCTATTTTTACCGTCCCAAATGTAAGATTGCAACCAGAAGCTGGAGAAAGTATGCGGGCCTTTGGGAAAAACAATAGTTATGGCAAAAGTCTATCAAATAGCAAGCACTGATGAGCACAGCATTCTCAAGAGAGCACAGGTAAGATGACCTACTTTACTTGGAAAGTAATTGTGAAAAGACATTGAGTCAATCTTTCAAATGAAATATTTCAGACTTATTTTTTCCTGAGTATCTTATGAATCTCTTATGTTTGTTACGGCATTCGTTACAGATTCTAGTGAGGCAGAGAGCTGGCAGTCATTTCTGTATTTTTAGGCACTTGCTGGAGTCTAACCAAAATGGTCCTTTATTTATGTAGTCATAAGCAAACCATGTTAGTCATAAGCAAATCATTTCACTACTCACCCATCCTTCATAGAGGCTAGAAAATGGTTAACCTCGGAGGATATTTAAGCCACAGACCTGCTTTGTGTGGCCCACACAATTGTTTTCCTTGGTTGCTCCCATTGTAAGATGAGGAGATTTTGCACAAAGTCTGGGTTTCCGGCTTTTCTCGAGAAATCAGCAGCTCTGGCAGCACTGAAGTCACATTCCGGCCAGAAGTTTGTGCAGTAACGGAAGTGTGGCTGCGTCCTTTGGAAAGGACATGGGCTCGCTGGTTTACTTTAGTGGCCATTTGGGCCACTTCACCCCTTTCTGATTCCTGGGTGGCCCCTAGTACAGACCTTATTGTGGTGAAGCAGTTATTTATTGTTTTTCCTATTCGATTCTTTGGCCTCTGCTATTCTGCAGATGAAAAGCAGAACCTAAACGAGATAGTCCCTGAGCCTGTCGGCCCGTCCAGGTGATCACACAGGCTTTACAGAAACAAGCATAAGATGGCAACTTCTGAAAAGGCTGTGTCTTTAGTGCCAGTTGGAAATGTCTGGGTGTTTTGGAAGTTTACGCCTATATATATCTCTTCGTTTACTGCAACATAACTCTGAAGCAAACAGGGAACCAACTTTTTTGTGGGGAAGGCTTTTTATTTGCTAGCCCATATTGTTAGTTGCTTGTGTGGCTGTTCAGGAATTAAATGTTCCAGTGAATTGGAAGATACAGACAGCATCGCGAGGGCTCTTCCTTCCTCTCTCTCTTAATGTGAAATATGTTAACAGGCTGAACTGTCGGCAGATTACATGTCCACATTGTCTTGTGGGTGATTAGTCAATACATTTGGACTTAGCTTTTGTGTATGCTCAATGTGGAGGTCAATTTTAGCCTCTCGGGAGTATGGTGGTGATTTATGAACGATTGGAGAAAAGATTCCCAGAATGATAAAAGATAGTGTATAAATGCCAGTTGGGAAATGTTACTAGTAGACTTTCCATTTCATACGTAAGATTCTTCATTCTTCTGGTTATTTCTCCCTATTGGATAAAAAGTTACCCGGAAGCACAACTTTATTCACCCAGTAGCATTTGTACTCTCACTTCAATTGGTCAGACAAAGAGTGGGACTGAGATTTTGACCAGTTACCTCCTGGTTCTGAGAATGGTTTTACTTCATGAGGGTTGCAGCAGATGCTGTTGAGGGTATCTGACCTGCATTACCGTCATGAGAGCCCCTGACCGTATCAATCCCTCAGCCAGTTCCGTAGAACAAAACAAAGAGTGGACTGTATTTGTGTTGCTGCCCTATACACACATACACACAGGCAAGCTTGAATGTCCATCGCAGGGCTCTGTCCTTTCTTCTCTGCTCGTTTGAGATCTCTCTGACCTGAGCCTGGCCGGTCAAAACTGCTAGAATGTGTTTCAGGTCAGCTTTTCCGTGTCAATCAAATCAGGCTCACTGGATAGAAGCATTGCCCGTAAGGTCTCAAAATACTGCTAAGTGAAAAGAGATTTTCAAGAGCTGCTCGGAACTACAGTCATCAGTATTCAAAAGCCTTTACAAAGATGTTTTTTCTTTGTAGTATGTTTTTAAAACTAGATTCAAGGGTATTATCTAGAACCTCTTCCTCTAGAATTATCTAATAATACTAGAAATATGTTCTCTATGAATTTTGTCTTTTTCATATCAACTTTTAAAGCTTTAATATTATTATTGCCTTTGTTGTTTTCTTCAGAATCTAGGTACCTCAGTTTGATTCAACATTACGTTAAGGAAACATCTAAATTTCTTTTTCTTAGAAAAGCTGCATGGAAGCTGGATTTTAAGAGTTTTCTGTCAGTCAGCAAAAAAGGAAATCATTTTAATTTTTCATCTTTATAGGGTTTTCTTTTAATCAAATGGGTTCATCTTAGAGATTAAATAGCATAGCCTATATATTGGCCTAATACATCCTGCACAGTGGAGCTGATTCTAATCAATAGCTGAATACCAGTGTCTATACTGTAGACATTATAGAGTCAAAAGTCTACATAAATAAGGGTATTCATAAAGAAAATATGTAATTCCCTAGATTTTGATTTTGTTGTTGATGAATTAATTAACAGTTTAGAGCAAGCTGAGGCATCTTAAATTTTCCTCAAATGCTCCAGTTCTTTGTAAAGCCCAGAGAGACTGGGAAGGAGAGGAAGGGGGAAGAGGTTACGAGCTCAGAGAGGCTAAGACTGTAACCTAGCATTTTAGCCACCTCTCTCTGGGGAGTTACACAGAGGTAAATATGGAAAATGCATTGTATCACTTCTGGTTTTGAAATGATGGAGGACTGAGTAGAGAGGAGCGTTTCAAGTCCTAAGTTTTCTCTTATACCACAATGCCGAATTGTTTCTAAACTTGTATATCCTAAGGTCACTTCAGTTATTTAGTTAATAATCCTGGATTTACATAAACTGGCCTTACTGGAAAAGTTAATGAGAAGCATTTTTCTTTGCAGCAGAAAGCAATTTTGGTTTCAGAGTCTTGTAACCAAATGAAACGAAAAGAAAACCACATGCACCTAAGTTTAAAAATGGAGCTAATGGATGATCAAGATACTGTGCTTCCTACAGTTTGTTATCCTCTAAAGATATGAATAGACTACAGATTGCATAGATTGTCCCCACCCTTTTTATCAGCATTAAAGGATAGGACTTTCCTAAAGTCTGAGAGAGCCTTAAATACGCATAGAAAATTTCCCTAAGGGAAAGACCGGAAACTATATTGAATATCACATCCGTTAGTATCACTTATGTTTGTGCACAATGATACCGAATACACCCCCAGGCTGAGCTTGATTTTCCAGTTATTCTAAATTGAGTGAGGAAGTGCACAGTCACTCTTGTCTGCTCTCCTTTTGCTGAATACAGGGGATAAGAATGGGCTCTAATCTTTTAGACAGATGTTTTATAATTTTCTTGAAATGGTGTATGCTCATTATGGAACATCTCTTTTCAATGAATCAGTTGGTCTTCAAACCCTATTAAATTCATAATAAATATAGAAATATCTGTCTGGTGCATGAAAAAGCTGTATTTGGTTCAAGTGCAAGAAGTTAACTGCATGCATATTTTGGTGACCCTCTCCTTGCTTTCTAGTATATTATCTTCGCTAATCAATGTTATTTAAGTATCATATGAAAATGAAAAACAAATGTGGTAGACTCTTTCTGTTTGACTCAGTCATCAAGCAATAATTTCCTAAAAGTAGGCTGCCAGGTAAACAGTAGGATGCATAAATTGCTCAAGAATTTTAATTAAATAAGAGAAAGATTTTTTTAAAAACCGAACTCCAGGCAAAATGTAATTCATTGGTGCTTAAGACTCCGTGGCATCGCTAACTGAACGTTCATGAGAGAGGTGTTCGCACACCCTGGGGAAGTGGGGGGTAGTGCCAAAACCCCTGGTGAGTTTTTAAAAATCCAGGGTCTGGGGTCTTCTGCATTTTAAAGAACCCCAAAGGATGTTGATGTAGGTAACCTTTGAACCACATATTATGACCTGTTCGGTAACTATTTAAGAATTGTACATTTATGAAGTAAAATAATCAACTTATTTGGGCCAGGACTGGATAAAGACAAAACAGGAAAAGCCATCCCTTCCTTTCCCTTCCCTTTTTTTTTAAGGAAGATTAATATAAAGTTGTGCTGTCCAACAGGGTAACCACTAGCCACGTGTAGCTATTTTAAGTTCATTTTTAAGTAATTAAATTAAAATTAATTTAATTAATTAAAATTAAACTAAATTACAACCTTGTTCCCCCAGTAGGAGTAAATGGAATAAGCTGAAGTTAAGGAATTTTGTGTTAGCATAAATATAAGTGCAGAAGAGGACACATACAGGCTAAATTCTAAAGAATCAATCCCAGTTGTTATCCAGTTGTTCTTTTAAAATCTTAACAATTGTTCTAAGCCAACACAGAATTTTTTTCTCTTGAGGCAAAACAAGTTAAACAAGACTAGTAAGATATGAGAGTGAGGATTATTTATATTATTAATTTATAATGTGTTCCTGGGGCAGTCTATAGCCGAGCTCTTTTCTTCAGATTCAGACCCTCCTCCAGAGCAGCTCTGATTGGTGTAGCCATCATCATGGAGAGAGAACAAGGCTTCGAGCAAGGCTGTTGGGTGGGTCCAGTCAGCTGAGCTGTGAACTGGGTGGCCAACCTTTCCTTAAGGAACCCCTCAGAAGAGGGCTCTGGGCTTAGCAGTCTCTGAAGCTTCTAGGAAAGCAAGCAGTATAGATGGAAGGCACTTGCCTGGCCTGTACACTACCAAGGGAAAAATCAGACAAGTATAGAGGGAAACTCCAGTTTTCATGGAGTAACAACATCCTCAACGTGTGATATTTTTGACTAACGGTCTTTTTAAGCCATGTTGCGTCTTCTCAACTGTAGACACAAAAGGGGATAGCACCCATTAGTACTTATCACAGTATAAGAAATTCAAGTGTTGGATCTAGTTTTCTTTCAGTAGCAGAAAGATTTATGATTTTTCTCCTGCTAGAACTGTTATTTTCTGCATGACTCTGCAAATTTTTTTCCTATCAAACTACAGTTCTATCTCTGTTTATTATCTCTGTTCTCTCATGTAGCTGACAGCAGTAGTTGTGGAAGTAACAACAGGCAGAGGGGGAAACAAACCTTAGTGTTCCTCGCAGGTTTTATTTGAAAGAATCCCTGGTTTTTGTCGTTAACTCTACGTTGGTGCAGATTAAGAAATATATATTATTCAGGAACTTGACAGTGCTTCGAACCATACACATGCAGACTACGTTTGTGAACGCTTGATTGAGAAAAGACTGGAATGTGGTTTAGTTTCTCCACCCCACCTCCACCCCCATTTCCTTAGCTTCCCCTCTGCCCTAGAGAGCCTATTACCTCCTCTAAATCCACTACTTAGCAAAATAATGGGCTAAGGAAGTTTGACTCTTCTCTTCTCCCTGTCCCTTCTCTGCCCCTCTGGCCTTCCCTTCCTTTGGGTCACCTCTGATCTGTACCCCACACCACATCCACCAGCCCTGTGAATGGATTCGCCAAAGACTAAGTCCTTTACCATCTAATTTGCTTAATTCTGTCCTGGGTTGTCACAAAGCAGAATGAAAAGAAAGTTTAATATATCATGCTTCATTCCTCCAGAGTGCTTTTTTTTTTTTCTTTTTTTTGCGG
The DNA here is from genome assembly GCF_025265405.1 of Mesoplodon densirostris. Classification (NCBI taxonomy): domain Eukaryota; kingdom Metazoa; phylum Chordata; class Mammalia; order Artiodactyla; family Ziphiidae; genus Mesoplodon; species Mesoplodon densirostris. Next base: position 58,646,839 of record NC_082669.1, on the reverse strand, counting down.
TACGCGGGCCTCTCACTGTTGTGGCCTCTCCCATTGCGGAGCACAGCCTCCGGACGCGCAGGCTCAGCGGCCGTGGCTCACGGGCCCAGCCACTCCATGGCATGTGGGATCCTCCCGGACCGGGGCACGAACCCATGTCCCCTGCATCGGCAGGCGGACTCTCAACCACTGCGCCACCAGGGAAGCCCCAGAGTGCATTTTTTAAAGTATTAATTTTTCTCTATATTGACGTAATTTCAGATTTACAGAAAAGTTGCAGGAGTAGTACAAAGAATGGCTGATACATAACATCCACTTTCCCCAAATGTTAGCATTTTACTACATTTGCTCTATCATATTCTTTCTCCCTCTCTCTCTCTTTCTCACACAGACACACAAATGTGTGCACATACACAGTTTTTCCTCACACGATGCTCCATTACCTTTAAATATTTCAGTGTGTTTTTCTTAAAAACAAAGAATTCAGAGTGATATTTTTTACATTAAAAAATAGAGGGGGGGCCTCCCTGGTGGCGCAGTGGTTGAGGGTCCGCCTGCCGATGCAGGGGATGCGGGTTCGTGCCCCGATCTGGGAGGATCCCATATGCCGCGGAGCGGCTGGGCCCGTGAGCCATGGCCGCTGGGCCTGCGTGTCCGGAGCCTGTGCTCCGCAACGGGGGAGGCCACAACAGTGAGAGGCCCGCATACCGCAAAAAAAAAAAAAAAAAAAAAAAAAGAGGGGTTTTTGTCCTTGCTTTTCCTTTACCCTTCTCTGACTGAGAGTTTTTAAAAGCAAAACGGCTAAAAGAGAAGAAACTTGTTTGATGCTCCACAAATTGGTTCATCAGCCCACAGATACTCGAAAATTGGCTGTGTTTTTGAGATTCAGTGTTTCCAGGTCAGATGAGCTTTCAAATTGAGGATGGTGGGCCAGTGGGGGGGGCGGTGAGAATAGCACTGCAACTTGCATCCTCTGTCTTTTTAAAACCGAAATTAATTTCTTAGGGACTATTTAGCCAGCAGCATAACATGAGTGAAGCTTTCTTGTAAGTAGTGGGCATACATGTGATATGGCTACTAGCAAGATATCTATTAGAATGCTTGGCCAAACTATTATGAAATTAACAATCACATATAACAAGTAGTTATAATCAGTTCAGGTGCTCTATTTTTCCTTTTCATTTAATGTTGATTCTTATGAATTTGGGATACAGAGGGAATCGTCTATGCCCTAAGTGCACTGTATTGTATTATTAATACCAGGATAGCAGCTGAGTCCCACTAGACAGTCTTTGTGGTCTGCGGATACTCTAAGAAGTGTCTGAGCATAAAAGGAGGCTGTTTGAGTTGAAGTGGGCTGATGGTCTGGGATGACATTTGAATGCATAGAGGACAATGTCTAAATGACAATGTCGAGAAGAGAAGGCAAAAAAAAGCTTGAAACTATTGCCATTGTCCCACAAATGCTCATCACTCCTGAGATGCTCCTCACAGACGAGCTTTGTCTGGGTAGAAATGGGGAGTAGGATCGAGCAGGGATAGACACTGGGGCCCTGGGACAAAAGCCAGGGATTCGGTCCTTAGACACATTAAAATTCTAGACAGATAGCAAATGTGATGAAAACCACAACCCGAATGTATTTCAAGTCTACCAAAGTTAAACATTTTAGCTAAATTATTACAAGTATATTTAACAAAATGTTTGCAATGCTCTGAGATGCTTCAATGAATAAAGCCTTTAAGAACATCAAATTGATTGTGCAAATGAATAATTTAGTGGGTCTCCTTTGGAATTTAGGATAGCTGTTTCCTCTACCCCACACATACACATATACACACACTCTGTACACTCACACAGCCAAATAGAATAATTTTTCAACAGTCCTAGAGTTGTTAGAATAATGTCATAGATTAAACAAAGGATAACTTCTCCAGCTGATGAAATAGTGTACAAGATCTAGAACAGAAACAATATACAAGTTTGAGAAATTGATGGAAATTTATCTCATAAAAAATATTAGCGGGCATGCCAAGCATGGAATCTAATACTGTACTCTTAAATTCCATACTTGGCTGAATTTTTTCCCTTTAAATTACCACCATTCTTTTAATGTAGTTTGCATTATGTATAGTGCCCTTGGATTTTTAATTGCTCTGGATTATCATTTTCAATGCAATTAGTAAAATGCCCTCAATTACATATAATAATTACTGTAAATGGGGCTATTGGCCTAATTACTATAAATGGGGAAAGATGTGTGATTATCATGTGCAATTAAATCATGTACAGTATTTATTTTACATTATTATATAAATGGTGTAATGATCACATGTAATTATATTGTATCATTCCTTGGTCAACAAATCTACTTCATGTTAAGATATCTAGAATTGTGATCCATTGCCAAAGATCCATGTAGTGGATCTTTTTTCCTAAAGTATTGGGTTATTCTGTGGGCTGGGAACCCACTAAATAAACTGATTGTGCAAAGGTGAGAAAAATCTGGAAGGAACAAAAATGATTTTACCTCCATTAAAATCAAGAATGTCCAGATTATCCTATGTTGTCAGTGTTAAATCCTCCCTGAGCCCAATGCCAATTTGGGCTCACCATACCTATTTGTTTTTATGTAAACATGTGAAAATCAACACCCCCTAAACGGTGGCAACATTTAAAATATGCCTGGGGAAAAAAAAAAGAGGTCCTTTCTTCACTGTGGCCAACATGATAATCATCCCTAGTTTACAAATGCACACTTAACAAGCTTACAGCACATAATTAATTCTGCAAAGGATGCTGTTTGACAGAGTGGGATTATGAGAATTGCATATTGATAGTGGCAGGAGAAATAAATCTATTTTCTCTACATAAGGTAGGGTGTTCTTGTGTTCTTTAGAAACTGGCACATCTCAGAGGTGTTGCTCTCAAAATGATCTCAGGATGGAAAGAAGTCAGTAATTACAGAGCCAGGCATTCAGTTGTGTCCTAATTTTCCCACCAGTTTTTCAGTGTTTCCGCTGCCTCAGAGACTTAAAGCATTCTCATTAGGTAGCTGCAGAGGCAGCCGCTTGCCTACTCCCTCATTCTCTCACTCGCATTTCCTTTTTTTTTTTCCATTCCTGCCTTGGGAGTGACTGTGAAGATCATTTGCTGGAATGATTGGCAGGTTAGAGGATTCGATCAGATGAGTTCCTCTTAGTGCAGGTCAAAAAGGCTAGTTAGCAGGAGCTGTCGAAAAATGCCAGCAGCATTCGAAATGGGAAATGTCATGACTTCGAGGCAGGGGGTGCCACCTGGAACAGAAAGCCCCCAGCTCATTAGCAAGTTACAGGATGCGGGCTTAACTGGAGGGAGCAGAGAAGGAAAGATAATACCCAATAGGGAAAATGATTGTGAAGTGGAATTGATTTCATGTATAATTTGTTTATCACTAGAGGGGACAAATGCTGTCCTTCTGACATGAGCAGAGGAGTGTGGACTATGAATGAAGCAATTTAGCATAATCTCCAGGTTGCGCTTTGGATTTAAAGAATGCAAACTTCTTTATTCTTAACTGTGGAAATGATCAGGTCATGTTACATTAATTAAAGCTGACATACTCTCAAATGTTTTATCTGGGCAATTGTGGCAACTCGACAAACCGATAGAGATGGGCAACTTTAGAAAATAGCGGGATTTTTTTTTTTTTCTTTTTCCTCTGCTGGTGTGGAAGACTAGCTCAGTTGCATACTGAATTATAACAGGCTTGGTGTTTATCTTCAGTGCTTAGCTAGGCTACACAAATCAAACCAGGGTTCCAGATTCTCATGAAATCTCATTTATAGAGGAGAGCGTTTGCCCTTTGGGAGATTTAGATTGAATCCATGTTAAAATATACATGTATATTTTAGAATATGACTATATCATATTTTGGTACAATGTGAAAACTTTAATCTTTTTTTTAAAGGAGCAGCTCTCCAGTAATGAACCTGGAGCCTAGTTGTCAGTTCATCTGGATAGAACTTGGTATTTTATCATAAAGTCAACAACTTACAGTAGCATAGTTACAAACAAAACTAAAATAAAAAAGTGTCCTTACAGGAAGAATTAATCTGCAATTTGTAAAAAGAGAATGTAGTGGCAAAACAGAAAATAATATTGCCCAGCATGTACTCAAACCAAACTCCAAATTTCAGGGTTTCAGTATTTTTACAACGTATTAAATGGGCTTTAGTGTAAAGCTTTTTCCTACATAAATTCCATCAGAAAATGTATTTTCTTTTGATAAGAAACTTTTACGATGTCATTTATCTTTGACATGGAGATCTCCATTCTGTTATTTTAAGTCACAGATGCCACAGCTGCAAGTCTTTCTGGCTGAACACTAAAGGATGTTTACTTAGCATCCAGATTTTGATTATAACATAGATTTTCAAAATGTTTTTGTCTTGACTTTTCTTTTCTCTTAAGTACTGAGACATTTTATGAGGCAGTTAAGAAATAACCAGTGCTTGTTTTATCAAGCGGCCTCGGATTGCTGTCTTAAGTGAATAGGAATCCTAAAATCTCCTAGTGGAAACACTGGTGGAAAATTCATTCTGTTCTGTATTCAGCATGAAAAGCTTAGCATTAAGCTACTGAATATAGCTGTCAAGATATACTGCATTACTTTTGTCAAATCTAAAAATTTAAACATCAGTGTGAATCCACTCATCCCCTTATTTGGGAGCTTTATTGTGTGGTCCAGGAGCTGGCCTTTAAAAAAAAAATTATGAAAGACTTTTGAAATAGCTCATCTAAAGTTAAGATGTTTTATTCTTCCACAGTAACTCAATTTGTTAATAACTGACAGATTTATTAGAAAAATGAATAAGTCAACTATTTTGAAAGAAAACACTGTCAATAAAATTTTTTAGTGAGAGGATTGGGTCTAGTTGTCTTCCCAAGGACTTCACAGTCTCAGAAGCTTGAAGTAAGATGCCCTTACCTCTCAAGATGGGCCAGATGAAGGAGTCCAGCCATGCAGAGCCGGAGGTGTTCATACCTGGTCTCATGTCTCACTCCTTCCTCCATGCTCTGCCCTCACCTTGGCTTTCCAAAGTCAGCTCTGCATTCACGGACATCATAGACTCTCCACTATTTCTCAGTTAATCTCCTCTCCATCAACTAAAATAATATCTGATACATACTGACATTATATTTATCATTCCCTTTGTTGAATCTTTCCACAGCTCTATGGATTGAATGACCTTGTTGTTGAAAGTTTCACAGTCAGATTTATCGGTTCCCCTTAGATAAGTTCCCTAGTTCCAAAGAAAAGAAATGGCATCCTTATAATTGTCCTCTTTATCAGTAGTTCTCAACGTGTGGTCCATATACCCTGGGGATCCCCAGAAGTTCCATGGGGGTCAAAACTGTTTCCTTAATAATACTAAACTGGTCTTTGCCTTTTGCACTGTGTTGACATTTGCACTAATGGTGCAAAAGCAATGGAAGTAAAACCGCTGGCTCCTTAGCATGAATCAAGGTAGTGGCACCAAACTGTCTTCTTAGGCACTGTTTTCTCTACCGCCACACAATGGTAATTGTTTTTAAAACACAGTTTCACTTAATAATGTTCTTGTTGAAGCAGTTAAGATTATTAATTTTATTAAAGCTCCCCCTTTGAGTAAATGTCTTTTTAATATTCAGTGTGACTAAATGGGAAGTTTGCATAAACCATCTCCACTGTGTACCTAATTACTCTGGTTTTCTCAAGGGAAAGCTGTGGGCAGGTGTTTGAGTTGCAAGGGGAACTGGCTGTTTTTCCCTGAAACATGGTTTTTAATGGATGACTAACTGACAGTGGTTATTGGTTATGGTTTTTCAGACTTGGGTATTTGGCAGACGTTTCTTAACAATGAACAAAAAGTGAGTCTGTCACCCCAGGAAAACAACCAATAGCATTTGCTGCCTAAGATAAAATTAAAGCTTTCAGTAGAAAATTAGAATTTGGGGAAACAATAGAAAACTTTTATTTGCCACTGTGGGCTTGACAACTTTCCAAATATTTTTCAAGTGAGATGGGTAGTGACATAAGCAAATGTGATTTTTCTTGAAATTGTATAGTGAAATGTGTCAACATTCAAAAGAGCTGTATAACCCATTGAATCAATACTTTCCAAATGACCAGTGCGTGATTGTAGAAAATCATTGCATGGGTAACATGCTCACTGAAAGTGCAAAATAAACCAACAGATTTTAAAGTAACAGAGTACAAAGAATTCATTGATACAGTTTCAAATTTCCCAGTGCAACTAATCTTTAAGAAACTACCACTTGTTGAGTTTTGTTATAATATAAAAGAATATATATCCACAATTATCTGAAAGGGCTATTAAAATACTTCTTTCTTTTCCAACTACATATCTTGAGAGGGGTATTTTCTTCAGTTGCATCAACCATAATAACGTATCGTAGAACAGACTGAATGCAGAAACAGGAGAACCCAGCTGTCTGCTATTCAGCCAGATATTTAAAAGTTTTGCATAATTGTAAAGCAGTGCCACCCCTCTTGCTAATTCTGTTTGGAAAATATGGTTATTTTATTAAAATAGTGCTTTTATGTTAACATGCAATTGGGTTATTTTTAATGAATTAATGAATATTTTAAATTATCAATTTTAATATCAAATATGGTAAACACCAATAGCTATAATACATATAAATGAATGCTCTGGGGGCATCCTTTATAATTTTCAAGTGTATAAAGAGTCCTTAAGACCCCAAAGTGTGAGAGCTGCTGCTCTATACCCGTAGTGTCATGCATTAACTCTAATATGCTAATTTTGCTGGTAACATTTTCCCCCTTGAATAAATTATTCTTCATTGCAATTTTTTTGTTTTGCTCTACAGAGTTATTCCAATTCTATCCATCTAATTGACTATCTCAGTTTTTCTGGGGTACAGTGAATAAAATCCCAATTCTTGTTCACACAGATGTCATCTGAAAATTACAGTTGAGTGCCATTTAAATCTCTGTCCTTGATGATTAGAAGGCTAACTCTTAAAAGACTTTTGCTGTATATTACTTTGGGGGGCTGTAACTTTCCCTTTTTTATATGCATTAGGTTTGACCTTACCTAATGGTGAGGCTCTGATCCTACAGTACTAAATCATCAGGCTGTTTACATAGCTTGTTTATAGGACTCGGGAGGGCTTTCTGTACAGCGTCCTGAGCAGACTCAGCGTACGTTCAACTTCTTTCAGGAGAATGGACTCAGGTCTTTCCCTCCCTGCCTGCTACCGTGAGATAGCTCATGGAAATCTGAGTGTGTTACGGGGCTCAGAATTGAAAGTAACTACTCAGCATGAGTAGAAGTCAGATTAGGGTTGTATTTTTTTAACTCTTTTTTTTAAATAAATAAATTTATTTATCTATCTATTTATTTATTTTTTGGCTGTGTTGGGTCTTCGTTGCTGTGCACAGGCTTTCTCTAGTTGCGGCGAGCAAGGGCTACTCTTCGTTGCAGTGTGTGGGCTTCTCACTGCGGTGGCTTCTGTTGTTGCGGAGCATAGGCTCTAGGCATGTGGGCTTCAGTAGTTGTGGCTTGTGGGCTCTAGAGTGCAGGCTCAGTAGTCATGGCAGACAGGCTTAGTTGTTCTGCAGCATGTGGGATCTTCCTGAACCAGGAATCAGACCCATGTTCCCTGCACTGGCAGGCAGATTCTTAACTACTGCACCACCAGGGAAGTCCCTGTTATCTCTTTTTGATGCTAGTCATTCTAACAGGTATGAGGCAATGTCTCATTGTGGTTTTGGTTTGCATTTCCCTGATAATTAGTAATGTCGAGCACATTTTCACATACCTTTATTCCACAAATAAATGTATGGCTATTTTACACAAGTTGAGAACAAAGCTAGAGTTTCAGCCCCTCTGTATTGAAGACCCCTGGTATTTGTCCATCTTACCCATTAGCATCTAAATCTCAGAATATAGGCATTTGTTTACTGATTTATCCTTATTTCCCAATTTTGTCTCCATCACCTAGTATTGCACATAATTTATGTCCCTTAAATATTTTTAAATGGAGTGAATGTCCGCCTTACTCACCATAACATAATCTTCTGTTCTTTCAACAAGTATTTTTTCAGTAGCCATTATCTTGGTGCTGTTCTAAGTAGTAGTAAATAAAACCATTTTTTAGCTTCAAGACAATCACAATTAAGAGACATAGATACAAACATTTAAATTGAAGGGTGATAAAGGCTACAGTATATTTTCATAAAGCTATGTGGGAGGACAAATAAGGTAAAAACTAATTCTAAGAGAGGGGCTTGAGAAAATTTCACAAAATAAGAGATTTGGGGACTTCCCTGGTGGCGCAGTGGTTAAGAATCCGCCTGCCAATGCAGGGGACACGGGTTCGATCCCTGGTCTGGGAAGATCCCACATGCTGCGGAGCAACTAAGCCTGTGCTCCACAACTACTGAGCCTGCGCTCTAGAGCCCGCAAGCCACAACTACTGAGCCCACGTGCAACAACTACTGAAGTTGGCGTGTCTAGAGCCTGTGCTCCGCAACAAGAGAAGCCACCACAATGAGAAGCCTGCACACTGCCACGAAGAATGGCCCCCGCTCACTGCAACCAGCGAAAGCCTGTGTGCAGCAACAAAGACCCAACCCAACCAAAAATAAATAAATGTCCCTTTAAAAAAAAAAGGAAAAAAGGAGGGACTAGAGAAAGCCATGTCACAAAGTGCAGCATCCTAAGGAAGGGTCTGATAAAGCTGAAAGATGTGGGGATGGTGGAGTGAGAAGAGATGGGACTGAAAAGTGATTTGAAGCTAGATTGTGACAGGGCTGGAATGACATGCTAAAGAGTTTGGATTTTGGGCTTCCCTGGTGGCACAGCGGTTGAGAGTCCGCCTGCCTGTGCAGGGGACATGGGTTTGTGCCTTGGTCTGGGAAGATCCCACATGGCACGGAGCGGCTGGGCCCGTGAGCCATGGCCGCTGAGCCTGCGCGTCCGGAGCCTGTGCTCCGCAACGGGAGAGGCCACAACAGTGAGAGGCCTGCGTACCGCAAAAAAAAAAAAAAAAAAAAAAAAGAGTTTGGATTTTAATGTGATTGCCCAGGGGGTGGGCGATATATAAGACTTCCTGGTCAGACATAGGAGAGTCAAAACATCTTAAAGCTGGTAGATCCTTTAGGGATCATATAATAACCTTGAAAGAAGACGCGGTATTTTTCCTTTTCTTTGAACTTCTTATTATGATAGATCATGTCTTGAAAATAAGTAAAGAAATGTGTAAAACTCCATTCACACTTATATTAACATAATATTAGAATATTAGAAATTTTACTAACACTTACCCTTCTCTTTGGCTGAAAACCTGTTCATTCTCCAGCGCTGAAATTCTGTGAATCTATTATGCGTATGGCTCCTTTAGTATACATTTTTCAACATGTACATAAATGCGTTTCCTGAAAAATTATGCATAAATTCATTATTTTATTTGAAAGAATATGCCTTCTTTGTTAGCATATTTTTTGTAAAATGAATAATGACCCTCTTAATTTAACTTCTGTGGATACGTAAAATTCCATATATTAAGACACACTGACAACATTTAGGGGAAATGCAAAGACTAAAGAATGAGATAACAGATTTTCCAAGGATAAAAATTTAAGACAATTTTTGAAGTTGAAAGAAATGTTTAAGAATTTAGTATCTTGGGACTAACCTGGTGGTCCAGTGGTTAAGACTCCGCTCTCCCAGTGCAGGGGACCTGGGTTCAATAGCTGGTCAGGGAACTAGATCCCGCATGCCGCAACTGGAAAAAAAAAAAAAAAGATCCCACATGTCACAACTAAAAAGGTCCTGCATGCCGCAACTAAGACCCAGCGCAGCCATAGAAATGAATAAATATTTTAAAAAATTTAGTATCATCATGGTCTAACTTGTAATATGCTTAGCACTCTGTAGGTGTGCAAAAGTGTTTTCATGAATAAATTCATACTGATGTTTATGAACTTTAAGCTCCTATAAGAGTTAACTCTAGTTTTCATGTCCATTTTTGCCTAAATCCAAACAAACTGTTAATTATTTGAAGATCTTAAAGTGAGTCTAACCAAGTTCTTAAAACCACCTAATATTTAGTAATTCAGTAACTTTTTTTGATGATGATGATGATGATGATGATAATGGCAAAGAAAAAATGTTAAGACAGCTAAAATAAGACAGATTGAACATAAGTTTTTTAGAATAGACCACTTAAATATTTTTAAAAAGGAATTACTAAGTAGATTAAAGTATACCAAACTGGATAGAATATTATACAGTCTGAATTGGGAAATTGGGATTGACATATATACAGTAATATGTATAAAACAGGTAACTAATATGAACCTGCTGTGTAAAAATAAATAAATAAAATAAAATTCAAGAAAAAAAATGATAGTCATAAAGGCAAATAACATGGAGAAATACATGTGATAATGTGAAAAAAATAGACTAATTCTTCTTGTATGTGTAAAATTTATGTGTAAGGGGAAATGACAAAGGAAATACATTAAGCTGATATTCTCCTGGTGTAGCAGAGAAAACATCTCCTGATCACGGTAGCCTTGGTCAGCCTGAAAGAACATAATACAGTCCTCATTGGCCCACTGCCCACTTGCCAGGACTTGAAATGTTTGCAAGAGGTCAGAAATTAAGATTTTTGACCTTCTCTCTCTCTTGTCTGCGACTTAAAGAAGAGAGGCTGGTGAGACAAAATCATTACCTTTTATTTGTACCTTTTATTTGCAACACAGGGTGAAAATCAATTTTGAGAAGAAAATGTATGTGTCCAAAAATGAATTTGTAAGATTTTTATATTTTGTGTGTACACAACATATTTGGGACCTGAAACCAGCTTATTATGTGGTCATTTTACATAAATAATATTCAAATATATGTATTTGCATATATTTATACATTTGTGTCAACGAAAACAATCTTTCATTTTTAGCTCTCTTTCCGTTTCTTTGTGACTTCTCATGTGCTCCTTCACCGTTTAGTCAGCTTTGCTTTTTGAACTGTTTTCCTGTAGTTTCCAATTTCCACCTTCATTCCATCTCTTTACTTGAAATGTTACCAGGGAGGAGTAGAAAAAAGAAAAGTGTGTGTGTGGCGAGGGGTTTGTGGTGGTGTGAGGTAAAAAGAAGGCAGAGGGAGGGAGACTGCTGAGGGGGGAAAAAGATTTAAATAAGGAGAATGAATGCTTCACTTGTTGGCGTTTAGCACAATTACCGTACCTTAGGAAATATGCAGGGAATCGTTGATTATGACTAAATGAGCCCCTCTTAGGGGCAGTGGCAGGCCTAGGGAGCTGGCTGTCAGAGCAGTCAAAGGTGTTGAATTGGAAGGCTGGACTCCATGTCAGGGGGTAGGTGGTCTGCTGGAGAGCCAGACAGAGAAAAGATAGCCGGTGAGAGTAGCCTTTGACAAGGGAGCCACAGATAGCATTTGCATACTTTTCCTGCCAAGGGGGTTTAATCCAGAGAAAGAAAGCGATTTCAGTATTGTCAGGCAGGCTTTGTTCAGGGTGAAGAGCAGAAGGAAATCTGCTGAAGGGGCCCTTCTCAAAGCCTTGGTCTCAGCCTTGAGGTTGTTCTCGTAAAGTTATGTTCTCCAGCGTTGTTTGCACACTGTTGTCTGTTTGAAGATCTTCTAAACCCAAAGGGCTCAAAGTATCCCCCTTCGCCGGCACAAAAGAAGGGAATTTGTGTGGTAAAAACGACTCGTGTTGCAGACTGAACCCAAGCACCCTTTGTTCTTGCACAAAATACTCTGAAGTTCCAAGGGTGTCTTTTCGAGCCACACTGAGTCACACCATAAAAGTGTTTGCACGCTAGCAAAACGAGGTAAAACCAACCCATACTTGTGTCTTTCTTTGCCAACTCAACGAACGCCTTAATGTAATTCCCAGAAAAGCTGGCTCAAAGAAAAAAAAAGTGGCAGATACAATTTGTGATTGCCATGCATCATTTTTGCCCTGTTTCCTTACAAAATGTTCTGAGGTTGAAGTGTTTAACGTTAAGACACGTTATTTAGACCACTAAGCAGACCAAGTTTTCTCACCACCCAACCAACGTTATCTTTTATCTGGCCACATGAGTTTATGATTATGGTCTGTGTCCAGTTTTCAAAAAGATGCCTTCTTTCCTAACCCAAGAAGAACTAGATAGTATGCAATGGTCTACTCTTCACCATAAGTTTTTCTAATAGTCTACACGTCTGTAGTGAGGAGTGTGTATCTGTAATACCTGCTTATATATTAAATCATCACGGTATTCATGGGTCAGAAATCAGGGCTCATTTCAACTTCACTAGTTGGTTTGTAGTTAAATACCCATAATCCTTATAGTTCAGGAAAGTATGTACTCAGAACACAGAATGGGAGTTTTAAAAAATAGCAGTGTATTTGTTTATAAGGATAATGTGGCCAGTTGTGAGTGCCTTTTAAATTTATGGTCTTCTGTGTGGAGCTTAAAGCTTCAAAAAATGTGGTATCTTACCACATTATATGTATAATTCAAAACATACAAACTAAACATTGCTTGTAGCTGATCAAGCAGGATATACAGTAAGACTTGACCTTAGAAATTAGGAAAAATATGTGTATTTACACATAGCAACGAATTTAGCTTCAGATTTTTTTAAATTAAGGATATTGCTTTATGGATTTTTTTTTTATTGTTGTTGATCCTTTTGCTGGATTTTTGGCTCACTTGGAGACTGCGTAGAAGACCCTGCACAAATTCAAAATAAAAATGAGTAATGAAAAATCTGTTTATCTAAGGGTCTAAAAGACAAGGAAATGTCCATCTGAGTTTCAAAATAAAGGCAAAACCTGTGACGTGCTTACTTTGAAACTAGCATGAGCCAGCTTCTAAGAGAAAATTTGTGCTGTCTTCATGGGTAGAGTAATTAAGAAAACCTTTATCAGGATAATCATATTTGGGAGTTTCCATTGATGTGATAATGCCAGTGAGCTTGGATCACAGGTGAGGTTGAAAGCTAAGACATTGACAATGGCCAGATAAGAGCTTTCTGAAGTGAGAAATGAGTGAATAAAATGGTGCTTGCTACTTTCCTAAATACGTTATTTTTTGTTGTGGTGAGTTGCTGGTCTCTGATCTAAGTAAATTCTGCTTTGCTGGAAGTGGTGCATTTCTTTCTCCTGCTTTGCATTTTTCCCTGTGAGAAGCGTGTCTGAACTGGGGGGACCTGAATATACCTCTTTGTTGCTGAGCTTGTCAAGCACAGCACTATGTTCTCTTTCCCACCAGGAAGGTCAGGCCGCTGGGGGCCAATCTGTTCTCTGAAATGAACCCCACTGTCTGTCCCTGGTGTCTGACAGATTGAAACAGTTGTCTGTGTTATTGCGCTTTCAATGCTTTTTAAATGCCTCGTTTTCTGAGGAAAAGATAATATATGTACACTCCATTGAAAACATAAAAATTTTTAAAAGGACTGGACTTTGGGTGTTAATATTTATCTAAAAGGAAAATTTAATTAACTTTCTAAAAACATATTTACAGATTCAGGAAGTTAACTGTATGCACTGTGTGGGCACGGGCACGCGTGCAAACACACATACACTCTTGCACCAAGATAAGCCTTCACTTATGAGTTCTACTTCTAAAGACTTATATTGTGTTTTTTTTTTAATTGGAGTAATAAAATTATGAAGTATGGAACTGTTTCAATAGTAGAATTGTTGAAGTTAGAGTCTTTTGTACACTGAGATTTCAGTTTCATGTATTTTGATCAGAGGTATGTATAAAGCCTGAAGAAATTTGTACTGTGCTGAGCCTCAATTCAATATTCTCCAGATAATTGAGCTAATTAAATCTTTACCAACATTAACACAACTCCAGCGTTCCTTGGACAGTGGATAATTATTGCATGAACATGGCAAGCTTAAACTAAACAGATGAAAATAGAGTTCTATGGAATGGGTATTGAGTTTATTCTTTATTCATCTTTTGATAAGGTTTAATTAAAACTGCCTCTCTCCATTGTGGTGGGAATGAATGTGCTTGTTTTCCTAGTGAAAAGCAAATTATTCACTTCAGCCATGGTTCAGTAATCAAAGCCTTTGCAAACTTTTGGGTTATAGTGTAGCTGTGGGGATATAATTGCTGCAATTCTGTATGAAGGCTTTATCTTTTTTTATTACTTTCTCTTATTTATTTTTGGAGACAGAAACTTATAAAAGCCCATTTTGTGATTTGGTGTAGAGAAGTACGTTATGTTTGAAGTCTTGTTATAGGTTTGCCATGGCTAGATTTTTTCGTAAGGTGTATTTCTTACTACCTCTTGCTAAAATGCAACGTAAAAAGGGGCACACATTTAAATAGAGGGCATTTGAGATTTATCTTTTAAGTTAGTGAAGAAAGTTCAATAAAACCTTTAAATCCTCTGGCTGCCACTGGATTGACATAGTAAGTTGACAATCCTAAGGGTGCAAAAGTAGTAGACATTGGGAATTCTTTCCGTAAATGCATATATTTGTATTCTCTTTCACTTTCTTGAAAACCAACAAAAATATTTTCTGTACTGTTCTTTTGAAGAGTTTTTTTTTCTTATGTTAGTGATACTTTCGTAGCATGAACAGATTTTATTTTCAAACTTATTACCATGGCTGTGCTAGATTTCCTTTTTTTTTCTTTTTGATAGGTAAGAAGTAGAATGATTTAGAGACACAGGTTCCAGAGACAGAATGTGCTCCGTCTCAGAAGGCAAGAGGCTGTGCTACGCTTCTTGTCCTTTCTTTCTTCTTTTTAATAAAATGGGAGAGTAAAAGGATACAAGATGCTTATGGAACCAAGAACAAAAATAACACTGGGCCTGGGGCATAAACTAGAAGCCCATAGAGGGGCTGAAGTACAGACACGCTCTCTCTCCTTCTTCATCTTTTATTTGCCTTGATTCTGACTTTCCCTGCTTCTCTGGTCCATGCAGTGGAAAGGAAGTTGACTTGTCCCTTGGTTTGTCATAAGAAAAAAGACCAGACATCACTCTTGGTCAGCATTCCCAATTCCCTGAAAAGGGAATCTGCCCTTCTTAGATCAAGTGAATCAGCCCGACATCCAAATTTTAGTGTCTCCACTCGCCACTTCTTACCATACTTTTTCTTCATCAGTTTCTTGGAGAGGGAGGAAATTCAGATGTGAGCAAAAGTTTCTTCATCTTTAGAATTCTTTTGAGAATGAAGTCGTTTAATGCAGTGTTTTTCAACTACCCACATGGGTGGTGACATCAATCTAGTGGACTGAAAAATAGTATTTCTTAAATGGAATAGACTAGATGAGAAAAAATATGTCAGAAATGATCACATGTAGTAAGAATAAATATTATTTCATGAAAGTTTTGTTTCAGCGACGCGTGTGTGTTGGTGTGTGCGCAAGTGCCCCTATACTGAGTCATTTAATAAAATGTGTTTTGACAGTGAGTTGTGCCCAAAACAAGTCTGCAAGCCAGTGACTGCTCCTCGGATCCCCTTCAAGGTTTCTCTTGGGAGGTGGAGGAGGGGAGGGAGGGAGAGAAACACTGGGCAGGGCTCCAAGCCCATCACTCTCCCCATCAAAGCAACTCCACTTTAATCTGCTTTATACTTTATGTTTCCACCTAAGGTATCTTTTAAACAAAGGATGCAGCGGCAAGAAGTCTGAATAAGTGATTTCCCAGGTCCCTTCTTGGTATTTTTAGAGCTAAGTCCAGTAACCGCCAGGACCAGATCAGGAATTATTTTGGTTTTCTGTATGAAGGACGGCCTGGGAAGCCATCCAGCCCTCAGTTGTTTTGCATGTTCTTTTTTTCCTGTCTTTCTAATGTTGAAATGCAGTTTCCCTACATAGAAGACTTTGAGACTTAGCATATAACCAGGACAATACGAAATCCGAATGGACTTTAAGCAGCCTTATAATTTTAAAAAGGGAAAATCAGCGAGTCCTTTTCCCTGTGCAGTTCTTTAGGGAGGGATGAGAGGCAGAAGTGAGCAGTGGTGACACGAGGGAGAAGGAGGTGGCAGCCCCCTCACATGGTCCTCAGAGAACTGAGCAGCCTGGGGAGAGTCAGTCTCTTTAATAGAAATCAGTAGTAAGAGAACAAGGGCTTCCCTGGTGGTGCAGTGGTTGAGAGTCCGCCTGCCGATGCAGGGGACACGGGTTCGTGCCCCGGTCCGGGAGGATCCCACATGCCGCGGAGCGGCTATAGGCCCGTGAGCCATGGCTGCTGAGCCTGCGTGTCCGGAGCCTGTGCTCCGCAACAGGAGAGAGGCCCGTGTACCGCAAAAAAAAAAATAGTAAGAGAACAAGACTAAATTAGAAAAAAAGCTGACTTCCTTAAAGGGGTGTTTTATAGAACTTCCTTTGGCAAGTTGAAATAGGTTTAGCAATCACTTTTTTTCTGCCCTTGACATTGTTGAGGGGATCTCTATGGTAACACAGACTGTCCTGAAAATTGGGATCTAATGTTGAGCTCTTTTGTTTAATTATGAGTTCTGTTTTGCCTATTTGCATACACACCAAAAATGTGACCTTATGTTGGTGAACATTTTATTAGTCACTCATTGCATTAACACCTGTCCTGTTAGCAGTGGTCTTCACTTGTGGTCTACAGGCAGCTCTCTTTAACTCAGGGAAGCTGTGTAGGGTAGGGATGAAGATCTCTGACTTGGACCAGCCACCTGGGCCTTGAGACTGCTCTGCACTACTTACTAGTTCCATGACCTGGGCTAAGTCTTAACCTTTCCAAGCCTCAGTTTTCCCATCTACAAATCAGGACTAGGAATAGTGCCTGTCTTATCAGCCTGTTGTGAAGATTAAATGGGATGATAATGTATTTAGCATAATGGCTTGCTTGGTTCATAACAAGTGCTCAGTAACTGTTATGAAACCCAAATTTCATGAAGTCTGTGATAAACAAAAGACATATTTCCTTGAGCTCTTTTATGATAATTATTTTTTGTTGTCTTTCCATTTCCTCTACCTAAAATGAAGAAAAGCTAGAAATTCTTACAATGCAACACATGTCTTGGTACAAATCATACATAATCATGACGGAGGAAGGGCAAATTGGGGCATGGTTTGGCATGAGTTTTAAAGAGAAGGAAGAAAGAGGATTGGTGGAAATTGAGAAGAGACATTGAAGAGATTTTTTTTTTTAAGTGTAGTTGATTTGCAAAGAGGTTTGTTTTGTTTTTTGTCTTTAAGTCAGTGAAAAAGGACAAAAGTAGAACTGAATGTGTTGCATGCAGGGGATGCAAGATATAAAGGGCATAGTAAAGTGGGGGCAGTCTTTAAGGAAAATTATTTAAGTTTTGTGGTCCCAGTAGGGGTCGTTGAAAACCATTGCAAAGAATTCAGTACTGTGATGTAGTCATGTGGTTGAAGCAGGAGGAGATAGGCCAGAGAAGAGTTAAAATTGCCTTCCACGTTGCGGAACTAACGAATTGGCTGAAAGGCACCTTCCCTGGTGGCCTGGAAGAGCTCTGAAGGGGTAAGCAGTGGGTGAGGAGGGCTAGGCCAAGTCTGGGGTTGCAAAGAAGTGCCCTGTAGTCTAGGTTGCTGTATCAATAGAGAGAGAGTGAGGAATCAAAAGCAGAACTGAAGATTTGGGCTTCTCCAGCCCGATAACACTCTGATGAGATCCACATAAAGGTTCAAAAGCTGGATCACTGTTCCTGAACTGTTGTGGGTAAAGATCAGCACCGACAGCAGAGAGAGAAAGGTCAGAGGAAAGGCAGAAGTAAGCTGGAGGTGCACCCCAGTTACCGTCTTCTCCATGATGCCAAGCCAGCGCTTTCCAGGCTGTGATTGTGTTGCCTTTCTCCGATTTTCCAAAGCACTTGTGGAGGCTGTCACCTGGAAACCTTTAATAGATACTGCCGGTACACATTGTATTTGCCTGAAACAGTGGCTTTAAATCTTGATAAGAGTCAACATTTAAAACTATGCAGATCTTATATAAAAATCCTTATTTTTCTGCATCTCATTAAAAAAATAAATAAAAGGATGATTGAGCCATTCTGAGCGTTCTCTAATCACAGTGATGGGTCAGGGGTGAGTAGAGGCTGCCTTTTTAGAAAAGGCTGTGCTCTGAAATTTGCTACAGTCCCTGCCACTCACAACTTGCCCTCCTGCCACTGAGGCTCAGCAGCAGTTGCTATGTACCTTCACCTTTTGTCTGTTGTTTATCTTATGGTAGAGGAAAAAGAAAAGTGAAATATTTCTTGTAACTGTATCTCTGTCCTAAATGACAAATGTAAAAATAGCCCAAAGGAGGCTTTTGTTGCAAGAAGAATTGGCAAGAACATATTTCTTTATGTAGATAACGTAGCCCACTTCATTCACTTGTTGCCTTCTTGGCCCTTATTGGGCCTTAGAATCTTTTCTAATTGTTTAGCAATTAATCAGGTTTATTACTATATGTGTTTATGTTTGCATATAGTTTCTGGGGAACCAGAAGCAAAATGAAAAGAATATAACAATTTTCCAGGGAAGAAAGATATTCATGGAAATAAATAGCTGAGATGAACGAGAAGACAACTGGCAAACATTTATTAAATGCCAACACATCCCACAGATGGATTTGTGAGAGATATCAGGACATGGTTGTACTAGTCAGCTCAGGCTCCCATAACAAAATACCATGACTGGGTGGGTTTAAGTGACTGATTTGATTCCTCTCTTCCTGGCTGATAGACAGCCACCTTCTCACTGTGTTCTCACATGGCAGAGAGAGAGCAGGGAGAGCTCTGACTCTTCTTATAAGAAGAATCCCACCATGGGGGCCCCACCCCTGTGAATTCTTCTAAACCTAATTATCTCCCAAAGGCTCCAACTCCAAATACCATCACACTGGGGCTGAGGGCTTCAACATGAATTTTGAGGGGACATATTCAGTCCATTACCGTGGTCAGTCTTGTCAAGCAGTTTACAATGCAATAAATGACATATGATACAGATGATTAACTCAAGGTAAAATGTGAAAAGTACTATTATACAAGCGTAAATAAAATGCAATCAAAACAGAGGAGGGACAGACCTCACTGAGTCACGGGATGCTTCATGGAGAAGATAGCATCTGAGCTAAAGCTTGAAGCCAAGGTGGGATATTTACAGTCAGGAATAGGCTTCCAGAGAGGGGGCATCAAAAGGCACAGAAAGGCTGGAGAGTCCAGGGCATGTTTGCAGCCAGACAAGAAATGTGATGACCTTGACAGCAGGGTAGATGAGTAGGTACACGAGTGCCTGGGGAAGAGCAGGAAAGAAAATCGAACCGAAGATCATTCACTATAATGTCTGAACAACCACAAATTTATCTTTTCCTTAACATTTTCTCTCTGTCTTTTAATTTCTAGAAAATTCTGCTGTGCCATAAAGCACATTAGTCAGATATATAATAATAATAGTGACAACATCTCACTTACTGAGTTACTGTGTGCCAGGCATCGTGTTGAGCACTGTACATGAATACTCTCATTTAGTCCTCATAACAACCCTCTATGTGTTCTTATCCCCATTTTGCAGACCAGGAGACTGAGGCAGCCCCACCATCCCGCAGCTGAGTGGAAGCTGCATTCCTAGCCCAATGCAACAATGTGCTAGAAATGTAAGCAAGTCATGGGTCCTCCCGTTGCACTCACCACTGGTCTTATTCTGATTTCTGACAAGCCTGCTTTACTTTGGATGTTTCAATCACAGTCAGTCCAAGCCTAGGCAAGTATTTAGGTGCTAATGTCTAGAGGAACTTTGACTGCCTCTGGAGATAAAATTAGAGCTGCAAGAACTACAGTGCCCCCAAAACCCTGTCTAAATTGAGTTAATTAATCTGTAACTCGGACACCCTAAAGGCCCTATTTAAATACAGTTTCACTGTTAGTAAGAAGCTCCAGGAACCTTGATTAAAACTGAGTGCAGTCAGAAATAAAAAGTATAAATCTGTCTTTTATCTAAAATTCTCGACATGAAAATGTGGCATAAGTTTCATATTGTTTCAGTTGGCTCTTAAAATACATATCACAATTATTAATAAAATGATAATATTCTGTATAAACTTCATGAAGATACAGTTGGTCTGAAAACGTCTGAGATTTCCACATAAGCACTTGTTTTAAAAAACATATACTTAAGATACTATCATTATGGGCCATATTCAGATGGTATTGTTGTTTCAAAAATATTTCTTTCAGAATTAAAAATGCAGTAGGTACCGTAGAATTCAGCTGCAGCTTTAGTCTCTGACCGGTTTTCATAGATTCAGGCAGCTTTCCCTTATTTATGTCAATACAAGGGAGAAGTGACACAGATAATCCAGAAATCATTTAGTTCGAGGATGCATTGTTTGAAATGCAGCTGTACTATCACAGTAATTTTTGTCATAGCCTAATAGTAAAATTAGTTTATACTTCTTAAAATGGTAACCATTTTGAAGCAGGAATTCCAGAATGTCTTGTTACCTGGAACAAGTCCACAAAAGGAATAATCCACTGACAGATATTTGAGGGCTTTTAAAAATGTATAATTGAAAGCAAAGTGCAGTATCAAAGATAAGAAAAGAAGCATAGGAGAGATGACTGAAAGAAAAAACATAAGCTATTTCTAGCTTTTCATTTCTACTCTCAGACTTTCAGGTTATATCCTTATAGTTAGACAGGTGTTGGGTACAGAGGGGCAAGGAAAAGAGAAAGAAAGGGAGGAATTCCCTGGTGGCCCAATAGTTAGGACTCTGTGCTTCCACTGCAGGGGGCCTGGGATTGATCCCTGGTCAGGGAACTAAGATCCCATAAGCCAAGTGGAGCAACCACAGCAGACAATCCTTCCAACATGGAGATTGAATTTGAGATAGAGTTACTGTCCTTTTGTTTACACCCTTTTTATTCTTAATTAACTAATTGCTGAAGCTTGCCTGAGGAAAGCCATAGGTTTTTGCTGTTCAGATATCAAGTACTCTTAAAAACAAAAAGGAATGGGTCCTAAGAAAAACACTAACTGAATGAGACGGAAGGAGGGGTGACCTCTTCCCTTTAGTGTTTTAAGATTTCCCACTGATGTTAATAACCAATAAATGTGAAGACCCGTTCTGATTGAGCAATCTCACTGCAATCTATATAGTGCTTTATTTCTTTAGACATATCTTTTTAGAGGGCTGAAATTTAAATTAATAAACCAGCGGGGGCTGCACGCCAACATGACTTGAAAGTTAGGTGGAATTTATTGATCTGCAGCCTACAAGATGTTCTGTGCCGCACTGCACATAAGAAAGTCAGTCTTTAAAGTCAGCCAATTGTTTTTTTAATTACCTCAGAAAAGATCATTTACATCTTTAGATAGTACTGCTGTTTGGCTGGTACCGTCTCTCCTCTACCCCTCTTCCCCCCAGATTGGGTCATTAGTGGTTAATGTTGACAACAGCCATAGGTAATGCAGCATTCATAATTCATGCTCCACTTTCTGGTTAATAGAGGGGAAAGGAAGCGATGGCTCAGCAGGCTGGCTACTTTTCAGCCCCTGTCTGTGAGGGGTGTAGGGGAGGGAAAGTCCAAAAGGTGGGGATGCAACAAGAAGCTCCTCATTTCCTTTATTAACGTGTTAAGAATCTAGCCTCCCTGGATGTCCCAAAAGTCTTAAGCCTATTTCAGTTTTTCACTAGATGCTTTCTCTTGAAAAGCCACCTGTTGTGTGAATCTAAGCCCTTCCTATCAGGTGTCCTGAAAGAGCCTTTTAAACTTCAAAGGGGTTTACCTGGCTTTACTGTTCAGACAGTGAGTATAATAGCTACCCCCACTCGTGTCCTTTGTGATTTTATAAACTTTTCCAGTCGCTCCTCTCAACTTCTGTTTTTCCAAGCTGAACAACCGAACAACCTCCATTTTTCTATTGTCTTCTGTCTGCCTGTTTTTCTTTGATTCCTCTCTCTCTCTCTCTCTCTCTCTCTCTCTCTCTCTCACACACACACACACACACGCACATATACATATATGTATATATATATAATATTGAGATTTTTTTCCCTCCATTTTCCAAGATAATACCTAGAATATTTTATTTCCTCAGTTTCATTGGACTTTCTTAATCAAGTATGTTGCAGGGCATAGTAATCAAACCTGTGCATTTTGGGTAGGTGCCGATAAGCCAGTTTGGTATAAAAAGCATCATTTGCTTATCACTTTTCTGGTCCCCCAACAGGCCGACCTCCACCAGCACCTCTCTGTCTCAGCCTCTGTCTCTCTCTCTTTCTATCTCTCTCTCTCTCACACACACACACACACAGATCTTCCCAGGGTTTTAAGCATTTTATCACCTGAAAGAGGATAAAATGGATTCTGCAGATTAGCTTTTTTTTTTTTTTTTTTTGAGTGCGCGCTCTCTCTCTCCCCAAGATAATTTTTAATATTAAAAAGAAAATGCAGCTGATGCTGGCTGCTAGTTACTTTTAACACTTGTGTGATGGAAAATGTTGGTTCTACTCATTATTTCCCATCTTTAATCAAGTCCTGTCTCCATGAAAAAACACCTTCCCCAATCCCATGTTAACTTCGTTTTTATAAACTGTCTTTGATGTGGAACCTTGTCAAAGGGTTTTGAAAGTTTAGCTAAATTATGTGCTCTGCTTATTTACCCTCTCAAATAACTCAAAATGATTGGAGAGACATGCCCCCTCTCTATATAAACCATGTTGCCTTTCCCCTAATGGATTATGTTTGCATATATGATAAATATCTTATACTTTATTGTAGATGTTACCAACTTGCCATATATGAAGTGAGGCTATGAGTCTCAGGCTCCAAACTGAACTCTCTTTTTTCCCCTAAAAATCTGGATAATGGATAAATAATCTAGGAAAACAACCAACTCTGAAATTATTTCTCTTTTGGTATGATAATACTTCATAGAATTCTTTATTCTTCTAATCTACGTTTCTAATTATGTCTAACCTTAAAATGAGCATGTTTAACATTAAAATCAGCATCAGGAAATCAGTCAAGTAAAAAGAGACCTAAGGGTTAAATTTTCTATATCTGTTAAATTTTCTATATCACTCTATCTGTCTACAGATATATATGTGTATACATATGTTCATATATAACTAATAATTGTCTCCAGGTTCTGAATAACTTGTGAATGATAAAATTAAGTTGTATGATACAAAGTAGTTCATTTTGAAAGAGAATTTGCAAATCAGATAATGATGTGCACCTAATTACATTTTACTCATACAGGAATTCTGCATTTCCAGTCCCTTTACTATGGTACGATGGCAGCTTCTTTGGTGAATATGAAGTTTGTGGGGTAATAATTAGCTTTGGTGCCTTAGGGTAGAAAGCAGAGTGCCCCCTATAAGTACAGTCCTGTTCTGGATATTTAGACTACAATGTCAAGTAAGCCTTGGTGCCCATCCTTTGGGCTACTGCAGTTTTGTGGGGAAGACAGACAACAGTCATTGAGTCTGGCCAGAGTCATGAGGACTGTGGTCAGGGACACCTGGGAGTCCCAGAGGAGCAGTGAAGAGGGGAGTGTAAACATGGCTGCTGGTGGGACTCCTGCTTAGAAGTATTATGTTATGTTGTCCATTTCCTTTATAGCAATACCAGTCAACAAATGTTTATTCAATTCTTGCTATTTGCTAGGCATTGTGGGAGACAAGATATAGCTGCTGTCTATAAGGAGTCTGCAGACTAACAGCAAAAGTTGTTGAAATTTTATATAAAGACATAACACACCATACATGAAAATTTACCATTAGGGAGACTGTGCGCTGTATTAATGGCCTAATGATTTTCAAGTGCTCCGGATGGACCCAATAGTCCTAATGCACTTTTAACAGTAATATTCTTTCAACACTCTGACTTTTGCCATACAACAATTTTGCACTCTTGAAAAAGAATCTTCGAGAATATAAGTGAAAGGGATATTAAAGGATATTGAGTAAGTAGCCCTGCAACTAGAGAAGGTAGTACTAGATAAGAGATGTTATTTGGGTGGGATGAAAAGTTGAAAAGAGCTTTATTTCAAAACATTCCTTCCCTCTTCTGAAACCTTCTTTTGAACATGCCCCTTACACTGGGAGCTTCTTCAAGAAAAAAGCACTGCGTTCAGCACACATTACAGCCTATTTCTTCATGTTCACTCCTTTTTGACTTTCCTCCTCTTGTGCCAAGCTTCCTTGCATTTGCAATCCTTGGGCACATGCACACACAGGATTCCAAGCGGGGAGAAGACCTGCTGATTACTGCACATGACGTTCTGATAGTTCTTAACGGTTCAAGGTCTTGTTCCCTCTGGGTTAGCATGTAGCTAATGCATAAAATGTTAAAACTCCTTCAAAAGAACATATGTTACAATCTCAGTGCCTTGTCAAACACACTCTAATCTGTTAGCAATTTTAGACCTGACAAAAGCTTGTTCTTGGCTGCATATCTGTCTCTATACTTTTCTCCATTATATATCCTGTGCAAGTTCTAAGCACAATGATGGCATTTAGTATTAATGACATTAAGTAACCATGTTGACATTAAGTAACCATGTTTTGGTTTTGTTAGCTAGATCTTTTCAAAAAATTATTATTTATTTATTTTATTGTTGGCTGCATTGGGTCTTTGTTGAGGTGTGCGGGATCTTTTGTTGCAGCACGCAGGCTCTTCGTTGTGGTGCACAGGCTTCTCTCTAGTTGTGGCCTGTGTGTTTTCTCTCTCTAGTTGTGGTGTGCAGGCTCCAGAGCGCGTGGGCTCTGTAGTTTGCGGTATGCAGGCTCTCAAGTTGAGGCA
Source organism: Mesoplodon densirostris (assembly GCF_025265405.1). NCBI lineage: Eukaryota > Metazoa > Chordata > Mammalia > Artiodactyla > Ziphiidae > Mesoplodon > Mesoplodon densirostris. The sequence goes on along the minus strand of NC_082669.1, from coordinate 58,622,076 downwards.
CACGAGCTCAGTAGTTGTGGCGCCCGGGCTTAGTGACCCCGTGGCATGTGGGATCTTAGTTCCCTGACCAGGGATCAAACCCTCATCCCCTGCATTGTAAGGCATTTTCTTTACCACTGGGCCACCAGAGAAGTCCCTTGTTAGCTAGTTCTTAACTGTTTTATGAATGCACTAACTAATTTCACTATATGTCACTTGAGTGTGTTCCCATTGCCCTGAAACATTCATTTTATTCAACTCCATTTTCCCCCATCTCTTTATTGACCCAATGCATCCAGATCTATAATGGGCAAAAATTTTTTGATTGACTCAGGGAGTAGGGAATTGCAATGTAGTGATTTCACACTCAGTTATTGGCTAACTAGGCACCATAGTCTTTATTTAGTGAGACCCTGGTGGCAGGAGATGAAGAACTGTGTAGGGCCCAGCTGCCACGGTTACAGAGCAGGCAGCTTAAAGGGCTTCAGGGTTCCAGGTGTGAGGGGAATTGTCTCTTCCTAGCAGGTAAGGTATAGATCTAGACCTGTTGTGTTCAAGATGCTGACTGGCCTGGCCAATTCATAAATCCAAAAAATTACAACACCCTCTGGTTGGGAGGAAGTGGAAGAGACATTTAGTGGAGTGCATAACCCTCTAATGCCAGGGATGTAAGACCTCCTGATTGCTGGTTGTTTACAAGGGGACAGTTTGTGTTTAAAGCATTTTAAAAAATGTATTTCCCTTTTCCAAGTCTCCTTTTAGATTAAAATATATTAGGTCAGCTAATTAATTATCTATTTAGGTGAAATCTTGTCAGTCATTCCATTTACTTTTGCTGTTGTAGCAAAATAATCTTTTTATATTACTTTTCAGACAACTGGTGGATTTTTTTGCATGTTGGTCTAAGATAACTAGAAAGGCCTAAGTTGCTAGTTTTGTTATGTGGGTGCGTTTGTGTGTGTGTACACACACACACACACACACACACACACATATGGAACTACTAAATTTATACAACTTTTTAGACATTTAAACTTTAGTATATAATAATTTTTGGTAAGGCAGACGGCCTGGTGAATTTGGCCTTTCCTCCATCTATGGAAAGTAGTTTGCTAAGGCAATAAAGGTTCTGAAGAGGAACACAAAGGACCGTGTTTATCCTATTAAGAAAACTGTTTTCAAGCACGTTAAAGTTACTGTTAATATGCTAAGTCCAGGTGAGCCCACGAAAGACCCCTACTTGACAAATTTAGCCCTCTTCTAGTTTCTGTGTATATTTAAAGGTAATACAATTGTATCTGTTTAAAGAGTGTTGCAGCTTAGATTTTGATTCAGATATGTCTTTCAAGGCCATTCATCCAAATTAGGTTTTATTATAATGAACACAAGAGTCATATTTCTTGATTTTTTTTGCCTCATTAATACATAAAGTATTTTTATTTTATGTGGAAAGCTCTTCACTAAAGGACACAGGTATCATTATTAATATTTCCTATTCAGTGCCTGAATGCCCTGAGGATCGTATATCCCATGAAGCATAATTTGTTCTTAAGACTGGAGTTCCCTTGTGGAGACTCCTCCATTTGCTTCTGCTATACTGTTCAGCCCTTATTCTCACCCCCATCTTGCTCGTACCCCAATCTTCAGGCTCATAATTTGGGACAGAACTCAAATTCCCAGTTCCAAAGTGAGTCTGATTTGCTAACATAGTAACAGGTCCAGGGGGAGCATCCTCATCCCAGAGTCCATTCACTGCGCATCATATCCTCCATACAGAATGGCCATACTCACAGTGGCTCGTTGTTATTCAAATCCAGGTAACTATGGATCTCATCGTGTTCTCATTCATGCAAAACATAAGTTCACCTGTGAAAAGCCTGAGGGAATGAGGTTAGTCTATAAGGTGGGGGACTGGACCTGAGTTTCCCTAACTCTAGAGTTATGTTATGATAGGGTTTCATTTTAAACTATACCTTTTTAATTTCCTGGGTTTTATTTCTCTGATTGGTTTCTTAGGAGTTGTATTTTAAATAATGTTTGCTATGCTTTTGCCACAGTCTAAATCAAAACTGGTTTGAATGGCTTCTCTCTTGGAGTTACCCATTTGGTTCCAAAAGGGTACTTTTGTTTATTATTCACAGGTGAAGAGGAAAAATGCTTCCCTTTTCTCTCTGCATATTCTCCCTTTGATTCAGGTTCATGTTTAGCTGGATGATGGAATCCACTGGTAGCTAAATATCTACATTTCATGGTCGTAGCTAAGATGGAAAGAGGAGTCTCAGTTTTGCCCACTTAGGATGTAATGTTAGGACCCATAGAGCTCAAAGAGAGAAGTGAAGTACTCTAAAGAAATGGAAATTAGGGCCAACATGAGATGGAAAAATCCTTGCAGTATGCAGACTCATTGGAGTTATACCCATGCATTATATAAAACCAAGTCTGTGTGTTCAGGGTTACAGTGTTCTTAAATGCAAGCAATGGCTTGACTGGCTATATTAACCAGTCAGACTTTCCTCATGTGGTTACAGCTTCTCCAAAGCCCCACAAGAAAATTATAGCTCCCCATCTAGACCACTTATTCATATAGCGTTGTGTCTTGTGAATCGTGGTATGATCTTTTGGTTTCTACAGATACATAGCAACTTAAGAGTAATTAAGGATATAGTGGGGGGGGGAAGTAGCAACTAGAGTTACCATTTGGGAATTTTCACAACCAGTAAAATTCTTCTTTTCTCTTCCTCCTCCCCTCACCTATTTTATCACTAAATCTCTAGGTAGTAACAATCATGTAATATAAGAAATTAATATGATGGGTACATTTTCAGGTTAACTTTTATGCATCTCTTAGATATCTGGCAAAGCTAAGTAGGCATAGGACATATTTTTAGTTTTAACAGTATCACTCATGGAGATTTTAATCATTTCTGGTGCTTGGTGTTGTATTCTGGTCATCAGTTATGTGAAAGTTGCTTCCCGGATTTTCCTCAAGCAACTTACATTATTTAGATACAGATTCACCCATTTCCTCTAATCTGTAATTCATCCAATAAATATTTATTGAGTAACTACTATGTGCTATGTGCCACGGCTGTAAAGCTTAATTAGATATTATTACTGAACTCAAGGAACTGACGATTGAGCAAGAGAAACATACATGTAAATATATGTTTAATTGAGGTGGGAAGTGTTGTAGCCCAAGTGTGAACAATGTGATGTAGGAGACACTGAAGAGCAACTAAGGCCAGCATGTAAATAATAAAACTGCAGCACATAAATGTGGGAAATGTCATTAATAGCACCAGCCTGGCTTGTATATGGTAATGATGACTTTTTATAATAACTGTATGGCCCCCAGGTTGAGTGCCATTTTCCACACATGGTAAAACTAGAAAGAAGTACCAAATGTTTCTAAATAAATCCAAGTTATACTGTAAGAATCCAACGGAGGAACTGATGCATCTGTAGCAGTGAGGTGTGAGTGATAGAGCAGTGCTATGGCTCGGCCTTACCCATCACGGAGCTGGTGGGTGATGGGTAAGAGAAGCGTACTGAAGAGATCAATTTGGCTGTGGTCTCCTAGAAGGACTTAGAGGTTGGGACTGAAGAACCAACAAGAAGCCTTAGACAAAGGGGCTTCAATTGTAGGTAGAGAAACTTTCAACCTAGGGTAACAGACATTAAGTATTTATTTTCACGTCCTCGAGCAGGGAAATGATACTACAGAAATAGTGGGATTTGAATATTATTTTTAAAATAACGTTTATCGTAAGAGGGGGCTCTGGTAACAAGGTATCATATATTCATTATAAAATATTGGAAAAGCATGAAAATAACTCCCTTAGGGTCCCAATACCTTAGAAACAATTTTGGTTAACATTTTGGTATATTTTGGATTTTTTGGTTTTGCTTTGGTTTGGGGTTTGGGGCTTTTTCCTTTTTTAACAAAATTGGATCCATACTCTGTATGGCTCTATATAACTTATAATCTGCTTCCCCCTGACCCCCCACTTAGTAAACCTTGGACATTTTCCCATGTCATCAAACACTCTTCTGCAGTCGCACTGTTAATGATGTATAGTCCCTCATGTGACTGTGCCACAGTTCTGTGTAATCAACCATTGGACATTAAAGTTGTCTCCAGTTTTGAACTACTATAAATCATGTTGTAATGAAGATCCCTATATATACATCTTTCCAGATGTTACTAATTATTTTCTTAGGATAAAATTCCAGAAATTTTTACTCAAATTTTGAGCCAACACGTATGGGTAATTGAGGTTGCTAGTGCATACTGTCACATTTAAAACACTATTTTAGAAAAATAAAGTGGCTGTAGTGTGCAGCATGGCTTGGATGAGAGACTCTGTGAGGAGCAATTTAATCTAGTGCTGAAGAACTTTGGTTCATATCCTGGTTCTGCTTGCTGTGTGACCTCAGTCAGATAAATTCACTTCTGTGCCTTGATTTCTTCCTGTGTAATGAGATAATTCATATAAAGCAATTAAAGCAGGGCTTGGCACATAATAGCTGACATTACTGAGCTGTAGTTAATATTATTATGGTAATAACTTAGGTATGATGTGATGAGAGCCTGCATTGAATTGAGAGGAAAAATACAGAGAGACAAATCAGTAGGACTCAATGACTGATGGCTATATTGGCCAAAGGAGAGAAAAAAGTTTAAAAGATAGAAAAGAGTCAAAGTTTTTAAGCCTGGAGGAATGGATCTCTCAGTGGTAGGGTGGCTCTGACCTCACTGAAGTTGACACAGTGGGAGAGGGACACAGGCTGGTGTCTGTCAGTTACAGTGTGGAGACTGAGGGAAGGACATGTTGATTTGGGAATGATCGGAAGCAACCAGTCAACATAAATGAGAGGGCCCCCGGGAGAGAGCAAAGCTTAGGACCTTGGCCTGCTGGAGGTAAGTGGAGAGAGGGAGTGGGCAGGAAGGAAGACAGGCCAGCCCAGCCAAGGAGAGTGAAAAGATGGCATTGCAGGAGTGGACAGAGAATCAGATTTTGGACACCATAGAAGGGTAACTGTCACCAAGGAACGGGTACTCATCAGTATCAAAATGGCAGAGAGTTCAGAGATTGACAGGAAATAAAAACCATTACTAATTCTAGTTAGTAAATTGAAGGTAAGAAAGTTTGAATTTTCTTGGTGTGTTCTATGATGGTCTTTTTGTTGGTTTTTCTCCTAACATCTTAAAACTTTCTTTGTGAATTTTAGTCACTATGTGTCCTTGGTCATTTTCAAACACTACTTAGAATTCTTTTTTACCCTATAAGTTACATTTCAAGAAAACTTGCAAAGCAGTTAGTCTTCCAGCTTGCCCTCTAAGATATCTTTGTTTCTCATTCATAATCATCTTCAGCACAGTTGCCTAAGCATTTGGCTCATGTAACCATCAAAACGGCATGAACAAAAATGCTATAAAATAAACAAGACTGAGTATTTTATGCAGTAATCACTTGCCATGTCTCCCCTTTGAAACTGAAGCCATTTTTATGTCATTGAAGTATTGCAGAATGATCTATAAACAAGATTTCTATTGCGTTTATATATTAAAACAGATGAAATCATTTTAAGTAAAATGCTAAAAGCATTTACTTCCTAATTCAGACCAAGCCTGATCCAAAAAATATTCATCATTCATCCAAAATTTTTAAAAACGAAACAAAACTGAGTTTTGATTCCCAATTCATTTGCTTTGTAAACCTGGAAAGACTTTTCAGATATAAAAAATCAGTCACTAATGTAAATCATTTCTTATTTCTTTCCACTTTGTGCAAGTTGTTTTCTCATGATCATTTCACTCTGCTTCTATTTTAAGGCTTAGCTTATTGGTACTCACTTACCACCTTTTAACTTTATACATAACTCTTACTAGATGTGGCTACCAGACCACCCCTTACTAGTTACCTGCCTAGTAACAAGACATTTGATTGGTGTTTCCAATCAGCATTAAAGTACACTTTGTTTTGTTTGGGTTTTGAATTTAATTTGAAGTATAATTTTCCTTTAGTCTTGGTCTACCTGACTTTGCATTAAATCATTTCTGAGTTTGATTTTGCCTGAAAACATGTGTTTGGGTAATTTTTAAATCTCTTTGTTAGAGTCAATTTAAACTGTTTTTTCTCCTGTTTTCTATTATTTCGTGGGTGCTCAGCACAGCACTGAGCCCAGATGGATTCTTTATAATGGCTGTTTGACAATGATTTGAAGGAGGGAGTGAGGAGATCCTTTTTATTTTCCTCCTGCCTACAGCTGCTCTCAATATGGCTTATCATGACTGAAAGGAAATGAATAAAGATGAGTTATCTGAACTGAAAATCAGCCACAGAGCAGAAGCAATTCATACTCCCCAACCTGTCCACGAATGCAGTAGAGGAAAGGAAGTTGTTGCTATCGTTTATTTATTCATATATTTTTAATGGTGGCAGGATTATTTTTTAAATCTTGTACCTTTGAGTAGTGGCCATTTGGAGCATTTGTGAAAGGCCATATGGTTTCAAATGAGATTCCTATCACATTCTGTGCATTTGAAACCGTTTATGCCGAGCCTCTTGGCACGACCTGCACTTGGAGCATGAGCAGATGCACGAAAGAGCTGTAGACAAGACGAGAGAACATGCAAATAGCATTTAAGGAAATGTTAGTGGTTTGACTTGCCATTTTTGGATCGCCCTTCATTTGGATGAGACAACCTATATTTTATTTTAAGCAGCTATTATCTCCATATTTTGTGCATTACATGTCTCCAATGATTAATATCTGCCCTCGTGACTTAGGGACCATAAGTGCTCAAAAACATTTCAAACAGGGTAACGTGTGGAAAGAGAGTTTCGAATTTGAGTCCACATTAGGATGGAGGATAAGGTTCATCCGGGAACTTGCTGAATCATACGTTTCATGTTTTCTCTGTAAGAAGAAAAGATGTAAGTATGAAAGGCAATGTCTAACTAAAAAAAAAAAAAATATGATCTCATGTCCCGTGGGATTTGGGGATATGAGCACCTAAACTCTGGCCATGATGAGCTTTTTTTTTTTTTTGTGGTACGCGGGCCTCTCAGTATTGTGGCCTCTCCCGTTGCGGAGCACAGGCTCCGGACGTGCAGGCTCGGCGGCCATGGCTCACGGGCCCAGCCGCTCCACGGCATGTGGGATCTTCCCGGACCGGGGCACAAACCCGTGTCCCCTGCATCGGAAGGCGGACTCTCAACCACTGCGCCACCAGGGAAGCCCCATGATCAGCTTTTATTTGTGACAAGCAGGAGACTCACTGTCAGAAGCCACACAGTGGGTCCGCTTGTACTTCAGATTCACACAGACCAGGTTCAAACCCCAGTAGCGTCATTTCTTGCTTTGTGTCCATGGGCAAGTCCCTAAATCTCTCAGAGGCTTCCAGGTATGCATAGTAACACTGATCCTACAAAACTGTTGGAGAATTAGTTGAGAGAGGACCAATGTCAAGTGCCTCATGTTACCTGAGAAGCATCAGGGCACTGTGCCATGGCCATTAGGAGCTCCGGTTTCAGAGTCAGCCATCTGAGTTCTGACACTTACTAACTCTGTGGCCTTGGAAGCATAGCCTACTAATCACATTCACATATCATAGAGCTGTGATGAGAAGTGACAGAGATGATCCATGTAAGACACTCAGACCAGTACTGGCCCAGTATTTGGAAGGTGCTCAATACTCTCATATGCTGACCTTGCAGAATGGTCAGGTAGATGGGCGTTAATGCCTGTGATTCCTGGCACATCATGAACAAACAGTAAGTAGAGGCTACTGTCCCTGTCATGTAAAAGTAATCCAGCATGAAGTCCCACCTCGCGAGGAGCATGCTTGATTAGACACCTCTGGCTCTCCACTCTGGAGTTCATCGTGGCCACAGAAGCATCTGGTCTGGTACTTAACATCTGTGATGCTACTATCCTTCTCCAAAGCCATTATGAGTTCCACAGCTCCCAGGAAACTTTCTTTTTCTCTTTTGATAGCCATTTGCCAAACACAGAAGTTTTTGACACCCAGTTAGGCTATGGCACTTCCAGACTTGTTACATTGGAGATGTGGAATTGGTCACAATTTACATGTTAATGAAATATGAGATATTCTGTAATCTCTGAGTAGTTTTGTCTGCAAAGTAATGTGTTCTTTCCACGATAGGTTACATTATAATGAACATTGCTTTGGAAAAGGAGGACTGTGAGAGGCCATTCCAGGGCAGATGTATGCATGAGTGATCCTTCTGACCTGACAGAGGGAAAGAACTGATGGCCAAAGGGTTGACTCCTTCTCCAGTTCTGATGTAGTCAGGTCATGGGGCGGGGTGGGGGGGGATCGGGGGTGGGGAGGGAGCATTCAATGTCCTGGTTATCTTGAAGCAACTCAGAAAAATTATGCTTTTATACTTCAGGGCTCCAAAAGAGAATGGAAATTACGCTGCATTTTCAATGATGTGCCTTTCCCAAGGAGGAGAAAAACGTTTAATATCTGTGAACATTTTCTTTAATACCCAACAAATGGGATGTGCTGTTGATAGAAAAAACAAAAAAAAACCCACCTATTTCAATTCTGTGCTTCATGATACTAGAACAATACGGACTTGATGTTGTAGTAACTAGGCTCTAAAAGTACCCTTCTAATGAAAACCAGCACAGTTTGGGCAGATATTTTCTGGCATCTTTATATTTCCTTTAACTGGAAACAGAGAAAATGCTGTCTTGGTGTCATAACTATAGAATACTGCGTTTTCTAATTAAAAACAAATTGTGGAGACAGTTTTGCCAAGAAAAATGAAGGTGGTTAGAAGGTATGGAATGGGGTACTTCTGGTGCTCATATCCATAGGTTGGTTTATTAACTAAAGGACTTAGCATGATAACACTGTGGTCCGCTTACTTAACCCTCCTTTCTGCCTGTTGCCTCAGTGGTGAAAAAGCATTCTGTAGAGATAAATAACTTAGCATCATAAGGATCATGAACACTTGGACATTCAGAAATGATATCTGAACTATTAAGTAGATCTAATTACCCATTACCAATAGGCCAGCTATCCAAATTCCATATCATCTAAAGCACTGTCCCAAGCCCACTGTCTGGACAGATGTGAGCTGAGGCTGTGCTGAGAGCAAAGAGAATGAAACTTGCCCATGGGTGGAAGATCATGGTGGTCTCAAGAAGGGAGGAAAGGAAACAAAACTGGGCATAAGTCCGTGCATCACAATTCAGAGTATTGTGAAAAAAGGGAAGAATCCAGAGACAGGCAATGGGATTGATACTGGGGTTGCCAGCCTGGAACAGAAGTTTCCCAGGGCAGCTTGTTGTGGAGTGTGGAATATGCCCACGGTGGTGTTTATAGGACACGTGCAGCTTCGGTCACGGGTGGTGAGGGAGCTGTCGAGGCAGAGCGGTATGTCAGGTGAGCTCCTGGCTCTCCTCTAGTTTCCAGTTGTTTGACCATATACCGTTTTTTGGTTTGTTTTTTGTTTAATGCATGAGTGTAATGGGAAGACGTTTTTACAATATTTAACAGCTGGGATCAGAATTAGTCTCAGGAAGGATACTACTTTTGTCTGAAGAAATAATGATTATAGAGATTACATTTAGAAATGAAATCCATCTAGGTTGGGGAAATGAGATGGGGCCAAGATTTCCTCTAGAAAATCTGAATTACTTTATCCAGGACGGAGAGAATGAAAAGGGGAAAAAGCAGAAGATAATAGGGAGAAAGGAGCCATCTTGGCTGGTACAAGGCCATGTGCTCTTGACCCTGCCTTCCTCAAATCTTCAACAAACTCCACTAAGGGCATCTGTCTTGAGCCGAGTTTCAGCGTGCATTTCAGTGCGTGTGTCCTAGTAGGTGGGGAGAGTGCCAGAGCCCAGGGCCTTGAAAGCATACGTATCACCCCCATCCCTGGAATTTGCAGAAATCTTGGAGGCTGTGGACTCCCATGGCCTGAGTAATTGGCAGGATCCCTACCTGTTCTACGCAGACTTAAAGGGCAGAAATGTCCTCAGCCACCATGTGGGTGTTATACAATATAAAGGTTGTGCTATGACAGGGAGTGGGAATAAATCTAAATAATCAACTTGTGCCCTATAAATACTTGTATGGAAATATTTAGTTTAACAGGTGATGGAACCCTATAGCCAGCATTTAGCTTCTCATTATCTATTGATTTTATTTGTCCAGGTTTATAGGTAATCACATCTTCACTATACACAGTATATATTTTTAAAGATTTTCTTTGTCTATTTCAAACTCCTTTTACTATATTCCACTCTTGGTATTTCCTTTTTTCATTTCCGTTATTATATTTATCAACTCCACTTAGGTACAGAGATGCTATGGATTTTACAGAGTAGAAGGTATCACTACACAATAATGCAATTGCTTTTATAGGCCATACATAACATACCCACACTTCTTTATTTCATAATCCTATCATAAGCATGATACACTTATGCCACAGTTCACTTGTCATGTGATTGAGGGCAACTCATAAATGTATATATGATACAAAAGATAAAATAAATTATTGACTGTCTCCGGAGTCCCCAGTCTCCAGGAGTTAACAGTCTAGTTGGGGACAGAGATATGGAGACCCACATAAACCACGGAAAGACAAGTCTAAAAGAAGTAACATGAAGACATACGGACAATCAGTGTCTATATTCTCAGCAGGGAAACACTGCTTCTGGCTTGGGAGGCTCATAGTGGAGGTGGAATTTGATCTGGACAAGTCGGCAGGATTATGGATACTGTGGGTTAAAAGTGGGTGGTGGTATATATAAGTCCAGGCCATTGTACTACCAAATGGAAAATAGTTAGCTAGCGGGAAGCAGCTGCACAGCACAGGGAGATCAGCTCGGTGCTTTGTGACCACCTAGAGGGGTGGGATAGGGAGGGTGGGAGGGAGGGAGACGCAAGAGAGAAGAGATATGGGAACATATGTATATGTATAGCTGATTCACTCTGTTATAAAGCAGAAACTAACACACCATTGTAAAGCAGTTATACTCCAATAAAGATGTTAAAAAAATTTTTTAAGTGTCCATCAACAGATGAATGGATAAAGAAGATGTGGCACATATATACAATGAAATATTCCTCAGCCATAAAAAGAAACGAAATTGAGTTATTTGTAGTGAGGTGGATGGATGGACCTAGAGTCTGTCATACAGAGTGAAGTAAGTCAGAAAGAGAAAAATAAATACTGTATGGTAACACATATATATGGAATCTAAAAAAAAATGGTTATGAAGAACCTAGGGGCAGGACAGGAATAAAGACGTAGACATAGAGAATGGACTTGAGGACACAGGGAGGGGGAAGGGTGATCTGAGATGAAGTGAGAGAGTGGCATGGACATATATACACTACCAAATGTAAAACAGATAGCTAGTGGGAAGCTGCCACATAGTACAGGGAGATCAGCTCGGTGCTTTGTGACCACCTAGAGGGGTGGGATAGGGAGGGTGGGAGAGAGACGCAAGAGGGAGGAGATGTGGGGATATATGTATATGTACAGCTGATTCACTTTATTATACAGCAGAAACTAACACACCATTGTAAAGCAATTATACTCCAATAAAGATGTTCAAAAAAAAAAAAGTGGGTGGGTGGACAGAGAGGATTCAGCCAGGAGCTGCAGACATAGGATGAGTGGTGGGATGGCCAGGGTGTGATCTGAGGGCAGCACAGGCAGGTGGCTGAGGGGTGGGTTTCTTCGAAAGAGTGGAAGGTAAAACTGAAAACTGAATTAACTTCTTTTAGAAATCAAAACATTCACTGTGTAAGTTACCGTATTTCCTGAGAAAAACCTGACTGGTGAGGTTCCTGAAATGCAAGGTTTCTTGCTCAGAGCAGTGCATTTTTCTTTAATACCAGAGCTGAGTGAGGAATGAGTTTATTTTTTGATTCCAGGTAACAGCACAAGCTATTTCTGTGATAGGCTGATCCTGAAACAGCTAGGGAGTGAAGGTACCAAAATCATGCTTTTACAATTGAGTCGCTCAACCTCTTCATTATTTTAATTATACTCTTGTTAATAAATCCTTACCTTTTCTGTTTCAAAAGAGTTTGAGCAAGACAACTTCTATTTAATAAATAAAACCAAATGAGCCTTAAATGGCTTTTAAAACCTAAGATGTGATTACAAAATAAACAGTTAAGCTGAATATTAAAACAACAAAGCTGTAGATACTGCTAAATTCTTCTTGGCGTTCAGCACTTGGCTAGAACATAATAAATAAAATATTAGTCTTAGTTTTTCCTTCAATTTGTGAGTCAGTAATTTCTATTAACAGCTCATAAAGTGCCACATCAACATGAAATGTAAGTACATTTTTTTATAGAACGCTGAAGTAATAAAATCTCCACAGAAGTCGACAAAGCAAATTAGCTATTCTCCCTTCTCCAACCTTGATACTTAAGAAAGATTAACTTTTCTCTTGGTATCGCAAATGTTTGTTATTTTTAAAAAACTCGTGAAAGAGGCACATAAAAGAGAACAGTCACTGCCTTCTTTGGCAGGCGTGTGGCATTAGCATAACAGACTTGTTCGAAAACCCTCAACGGAGGACTTTATAACACGTGGCAACATAAGATTGTACATATTCTGACAAAATGGTCTTTCTTGCAGAAGAGCATCTTCTTAAAGCAATCCAACAGAAACATCCAAGTGTCAGTTTTCAAAAGCCTCTGTTGAAATTCCATAGTCCCAAGTTGACTTCATTCATTCAGTCACTCAGTATGTATTTATTTATCACCTCTTGTATGTACAATTGCACTGGGTGCAACAGTCTCCTTAAGCACTGATTTCTCTAAAAATATGTATTTGTATTGATGAGTACTTTTTCATTTTTATATTAACTATTTCTTCTCTGTGTATTTCTAGTAATCATTTAAGCCTTGTGTTGAAGGGAAGTGATTTTTTTTTTTTTTTTTTTTTTGTGGTTGTTTCAGTGATACCTTTGCATTCCTGGGGAAAGCTTCATGGAACAGGTAGAGAGACTTTTGGAAAGGGAGGGAAGAAGTAGGAGGCAGGAGACTGGGGATTCCAAGCTTGAGGGTGGCCCTGTGAAGGTCCCCACTGAGGAGCAAATGGGAGAAATGGATTGCTGTGAACTGGGCTGGGAGGGCAGAGGGCAAGGGAGCCAAGGACCAAGGACACCTATAGGCATAGGGTAGTGACAAAGAGCAAAGGCCCCAGGATCAGAGGGTCAAATCACAGCCTTAACACTTACTGACTCTGTAACTGGGAGAAGATACTTACCCTCTCTACACCTCTGGTTCCTCATGTATAAAATGGAGAAAATAATGATAATAATAATAATTGTATCTACCTCATAGGGTTGTTGGGAGGATTAAATGGAGTCAGTATACATAAGGTTCTTAGAATAGTGTCAGGCACGTAGTAAGCAATCAATAAATTTTAGCCATTATTATGGTCATAGGTCCTTAGAGAAGTGGCATGCAGAGAGGACAGCCTCAGCTGGGATGGTGGTGTTGCCAAAGCCATCTCTAGACCCCTTTCTCTAGGAAATGTACATAAAAGGTGTGCATTAGTGTACCTACATCATTGTTCCTCAGTTATCATCTCTGTCTTCAAAAAAGCAAATTTATCTGTATCAGCAGATACAGAGTTGAGGGCATACATCTCATAATCATGTGCTAACACAGAAACTGGAAGGAATCGGTGTCATTTATCTGTCTTCCTTCACATTTAAGGTGATAGGGTAAATGAGCACCATGTTAGGAGTCCAAAGACATGGGTTTGGGAGTAAATTTAACCTTGTCACCGACTAGCTGTGACCTTGAGCATGTCACTTCATCTCTATGAGGCCTCTGGTTCCCTTTCTGTAGAATAATGATAGAGTTTTCGGCCCACAGAAGCCTTTCAACTCTAGTGTTCTGTGCTAAGGCATCAGTGGCAAATAACAGTTTCAGACAGGAATGGTGTGCATCAAATTCCACTGAGTAAAATCAGAGAGCAGGAAGACCAAGAAAGTGGACATCCTAAAAGTAGCACCTGTGTGCTTCATTCCCAGCGCTCACAGTAGTGAGGACAGGAATTTCACCCCTGACCAACAAGGTGTTTAGTCCCATTTTATGAAATGTGTTGTACAATAAGTCTGTAGCAGGTGAAAGCAGCAAAGAAGATCTTCCTGCTGAAATGTAATTATGTTGTCTCCTTGGGCCCCTGAAATTGCTCTTCATGTCCACTCTGTGTCTTGCTGGCCCAGGCAGTCTGGACTGAATTGGTGCAAGGATGTGTCTGGGTCCTTTAGAAGCCAGTGCGGTGCTTTGTGAAGCTGCTGGGGGGTTGCAGTGTAACCATTTCTAACAGCAGGTTAAGGGTTTTAAATTGAGGAGTTTGGGCCCAAGTGGAAAATAACACTGCAGTTATTCTGAATTGTTGAAGAATTAGATGGTCCACACTGTAAGAAAAATTTTAGATAAATGGAGTTTGCAGCTTCAGGTGCACAAACTTGTTATTGTATCCATTGTGTAGGGAATAGATTCAGGCTTTGGGATCCAAATCATGGGCTTGAGTCTTGTATGTAACACTTAACTAGTTGTGTGAGCATATTGTATTTATATTGTCTAAGTCTTTGTTTCCCCACTTGGGAAATGGCAATATTAAACACGTCCACCTCACAGGGAAGCTGTAAGGATACATTTCTAGAAATGGCAGATGACATACAGCATTATCTGCATAGCAGAATGTTGGAAACTCACTAAATGTCGAATAATAGGTGAATGGTTGAACCAATTATGGTATAGCCATATGATGTTTATTAGTTTCACAAGCCATTCCTTCACTGATGTAAAAGTAATTACAGCCAGCTGAGGTCCAAAACTAGGAGGAAGTCTTAACTTTGTGGAATGGAAATAATAATTATAATAACTAATATTTATATAGTGCTCGTATGCCAGATCCTATGTAAGTCTTGCACTTATAAACTACTCATTAAATCCTCAGAACAACCCATAAGAAAGAGCTACTATTATTATCTATACCCATTTTTTACATGAGGCTACTGGGGCAAAGTAATATTAAAAAACATATCCGTGGGGCTTCCCTGGTGGCGCAGTGGTTGAGAGTCCACCTGCCGATGCAGGGGACACGGGTTCGTGCCCCGGTCCAGGAAGATCCCACATGCCACGGAGCGGCTGGGCCCGTGAGCCATGGCCGCTGAGCCTGCACGTCCGGAGCCTGTGCTCCGCAACGGGAGAGGCCACAACAGTGAGAGGCCCACGTACCACAAAAACAAAACAAAAAAAACATATCCGGCCAGTAAGTGGCCAGGTCAGAGTTCGTATAAAGGAATTGGGGAATGTGTGTGCAGTCAGAGTGGATTAAAGATGGCTCATCCACACCTCATTTAGCTCTGCGATTTCCTGGATAAATGTAGAAGGACTTGGCCGTGTTGCAGATGAATGAAACACACCATCATTGCAGTGTTGGCATAGTAGCATATCAGCTGCCCAAAATATAGATGGAAACTGCCATACTCTTGAGTGGAAAACCCTTCAGGTATCAAGACTGGCGGCTAATGATTCTGCAAGCTTAATATCCAATTGCAGACCATTTTTTTTTGCCTGCCTGCTCTACACTGCCTGCCTTTATTGAACACAAACTGTGATGTACTGAAGGAATCCAAGATACATTTGTAAAACATCATGTCAGGCCCTTTCTAGCCCCAGTATCCCCTGGTGATCCAAGGTTGGGGTCTAAAAAAATAGAACAGAACAGAGAAAAGGAAGCAAACACCAACTTGCCACAGATACATGTAGAGTGAAGGAGATATTTTTTGTTTAAGAGACAGACAGCTGAGAAACAGTTATTTGATCCCTGCTGCTTGAGGGACAGTAGGGAAAGAAAGGTATTTTTGTGATCACTCTTCTGCGTTCCCTATGCGGCTTGGTTCATACAGTCACAATAAAAACCCGAGCTCTAATAATACATTGCCACCGACCACAGATATGTTGCGAGCATCATGCACAGTAGTAACTAACATTCGGCTTCCTTTTGATTACTTCCAGGCCTGTGACATTTAGATGGCTGCACATTTCTTCTAACCTCAGAAAACTCAGAGTCCACAGCATACATCTCATAATCATGTGCTGACACAGAAACTGTAATGAATCAGTGTCATTTATCTGTCTTTCATCACATTCAGGTGATAGGATGAATGAGCACCGTATTAGGAGTCCAAAGACATGGGTTTGGGAGTAAATCTAACCTTGTCACTGACTAGCTGTGACCTTGAGCGTGTCACTTCATCTCTGTGAGGCCTCTGGTTCCCTTTATGTAAAATAATGATAGAGTTTTGGGCCCCCAGAAGCCCTTCAACTCTAATATTCTGTGCTAAGGCATCACTGAGTTCCAGCTAATAACAGTTTCAAACAGGAATGGTGTTCATTCATCACATTCCACTGAGTAAAATCAGAGAACAGGAAGACCAAGAAAGTGGACATCTTAGCCATCAACTGGCGATGGCTCAGATAGTTCTCCAAGTAAGCCATGCATTCCCTTTTCTAAAAGGAGAAATGAGAATGTTAATGTGCATTTGAACATTTTAAATGTCAAATGCCTCTGCATTGTTTTCATTTTTTAAATTCTCTCTAAGGAATCATTCTCAAAGTTAGTTAATCACAGCATTCTTGGGAAATATAAACATGAATTTTTTTTTTAATCTCACCTAAGTCTTTACTATACTAAATTTTATTCTGTTGCAACATGCTTGAAAATCTGTGGTTTGTAGGTTTGGTCAGCAAGTGCGTACTTTTTGAGCAAACTAATGTTTCGTGAAAGAACAGTTTTCAGTGTTTCCCTCTACTTGTATTTGTGGGTACCCTTTACTGGTAACTACACCAAGCCCCACAAGCCATCCCAAATGGACTGTTTACCAAATGCCTTTTTGCCTAATAAGGAAGCCACGTGTTAATGACAGCCTTATGTGTAGAACGTCTCATGCAGAAAGACTCATGAAAGGCAAATCTGGATTTATAGATTTTTTTTTCACAAAAGTCTAACGAATTCATGTAGTCAAATCTTAGGAACAGAAGTGTGTTTGGTAGCTTGAGCCTGCTGCCCGGACAGGCTCTGTGTGTCTGCTCTGAAAGACCAAATATCATCCCAACGGACCTGACCTAGTTGAACATAAATACACCATTGAGGAGTGACTGGCTTCAGAATTAATAAAATTTATAAATAAATAGGATGGCCTTGCAAAGAGGCTAAATTTGAAACGCCTCTTAATTTTTTTTAAAGCAGTGCAGCAGGCTTTAGCTGCCCTACTGATGACAAAATCTGTGAAATGAAATTGGTAGAAGGCAGTCGGATTGTTCACATTTTGCCAGATTAGAAAATGAATTTAACCCATAATAGGATCATAATACAGAGCCTTATATTTTTTGGTAAGATGCTGATCCAGCCTAGAAGGTAATGATTTGGGCTGTTTTCACACTTAAGCAATTTGGCATTTTCCCTTTCAATCTGTAAGTTCTCTGAGTAGGTGTGAATGGGTTTGTAAAAGCATCTCGATTTCAGTTTTTGTTATTCATAAAGTATACTCACTGGTTTCTCTAACCTGTCTTAACGACACAGCTCAATCTGCATCTGAATTGATAAGTTATTAAAATTTAGAGAGATGGGCAGCCTCTGTGCTCCTGGGCCTGCCAGTGAAGCCCATTAAAGAATCACCAGAGAAGGCATCCATTATAAGGGCTGGAAAGGAAGCACCAAGATCCCTATTTCACTTGAGGATATTATTCAGAAGAGAGGAATATTTTTCACTTCTTGCCACCTAAGCTGAATTTTGAGAAGTAACCATAAAAGATGAAGCTGAGAATTATAATTGGGTCTTTCGTATAGACAAATTGTACTGTGTCTTTTGAGTTTTGATTTTAAATTCCCCCCAAAAGGTCACTGGATACAAAGACAATCTCTGAATTTATTGAAAGGAAAGCTACAAAGCTGTTATATGCAGCTCTGTATATGCCTATTTGTATTTCACACTGTCTTTTGTCAGCCAGTAACAAACAGACAAAATGGAATTCAGTCTAAGAATTTCTTTACCGTCTTTTAAAGATTTTCTTCAAGGACTTACTTCCAAACAGTGAGGAAAAATATTTCTAATTTAAAAAAAGAAAAGACAAGGCCCCCCACATTTATCCTATTACATGGTATCTTCTCAGCATTCAGAGTGGCAGATGTTAGGAGTTCACCTGGATGAATGTGGACAGAAGGCCATTAGGTATCTTTTCAGCTCCCTCACCTGGGAGGTGCACTTTTGACCTGGCAGCCATTGCTGCATTTACACTGAAATGACTAACTGCCCAGCCGATTGCTATAATGTAAGCAGGGCCGTGCCTCGAATGTGAACCCAGTCTCAATGCAGTGATGCATTTTGAACTATTTTCTGGGTGACTAATTAGGTCTCAACCTGGTATCTCAGTTTTGGATTCCAAATCGGCCAAGTGGGCATCATGACATTGCCCCCAAGTAACAGGGTCTTTGGGCCCCTCTGATGCAAAGAGGAAGTACAGTGTGGTAGGAGCCAGGCTACTTGGGTGTGAATCCTGGGTCTGATACTTGGTTGCTTTGGAAATCACTTAACTTCTTGGGGCATAGTATTCTCATCTAAAAAAAAAAAAAAAATGTCTAAAGAGTAGTATCTATATCATAGGGTATAAAATGAAGTTGTTTTGCAGAAGGTACTTGACTTGTTCACATTTTACAAGATTAGAAAATAGATTTATCCCAAAAGGATAATGCAGAGCCTGATATTTTTTGTAAAATGGTGATTGAGCCTAAAAACTAATAATTGGGGCCACTTTATATATGGTCATGTGAATTAAATAAATTAACTTATAAAGTGGTTAGAATGTGCCTGGCACATAGTAAATATTTTGTTAGTGTTAGCTATTGTTATTAGTGTAAATTTAGGAGTATGCTTATTACAGTCAAGGAGTCCCTTGCAGAAGTCATAATTGAGAAGTAAAATATTAAACAAAATGTTTAAGCTTTTTAAAATTTCACTTTACTTGTCAGGCATGGTGCTAATCATATTATATCCATTACCTTGTTAAAGACTGCAAGATTCCTTGGGGAACATATATTTTACTCTGTTAAAGAGAAAATTTTAAATATATATTAAAAAAAGAAAAAAATTGAACAATAAGCATTGAAGTAGTATTTTCTATTTTATATGTAGACCAAAAATATCCATTAATAAAACTTACATTTCATTTCTTAAATATTTCTTAAATACCACATATTATACCATCATGCTGCATTCCTTTCAACTTTTTAAAAGTCTTTTCTCAGTTAGGAAATTTTGTTTGTTGACCCGTTTGGGGAGGTAGACAAGGCAGGTCTTATTATTTTATTTATTTATTTATTTATTTATTTATTTATTTATTTTATTTATTTATTTTTGGTTGTGTTGGCTCTTTGTTGCTGCGCGTGGGCTTTCTCTAGTTGCCGTGAGCCGGGCTATTCTTCGTTGAGGTGCTCGGGTTTTTCATTGCAGTGGCTTCTCTTGTTGTGGAGCACGGGCTCTAGGCACATGGGCTTCAGTAGTTGTGGCTCGTGGGCTCTAGAGCGCAGGCTCAGTAGTTGTGGCGCATGGGCCTAGCTGCTCCGCAGCATGTGGGACCTTCCCGGACCAGGGCTCGAACCCGCGTCCCCTGCACTGGCAGGCGGATTCTTAACCACTGCACCACCAGGGAAGCCCAGGTCTTATTATTTTAAATTTACAAAAGAGGACACTGAAGTTTTGTATAACCGAGGTGAAGTGACCATCCAAGATCATAAAACAAGTTCATGGTACAGGGCCACAACCATAACCCAGTTCTGGGTCTTGCTGGGCCTTGATTTCAGCCCCTTGACTGTGCTGGGCCAGAGACTCTATCTGCCTCATCTTCTGTCTGCCCAACAGTCATTTCCAAGAACTGAATAAAACCATCAGCTTTGCATGATTTCCAAAGCTATTGATTGTGCCCCTATTCTTCATTCATCTTGTGGATAATAAATCCATCCATTTAAAGACAAGAAGAATTCAGTGTTCAGCTGTGGTCTGCTACACACATGTCCACTTTCCTTATATTTTCTTTGAACAGAACACAGTAAAATCTATTGTACGGCTCACCGGCGTGATATCGCTTTGATAGACACTGAGTGACCTAATATACACACTCCAGTGTACTCTAATCTGTGGTCTCCCAGCTCCTACTCGGCAGGAATTCTGAGATGTTGATGGAACCCCGTGATTTAACAGAGCAGCCGGGCTGCCCTTTCACCCTTCACACTGGTTCTGACAGCTGCCTGCCATGTGTAGAGAAAACCTCACAGGCTGAAACCCTGTCGCAGAGTAAAGGTCCTTGAATAAACATACAAGCATGATCATGCTACTATTCTAAAATTAAACTGCTTTTTTTAAACTGAATTTGCAGTGGGGAAATTTTACAGCTGAATATCCAAGGCATCCCAAAGTGCACCAAGTACCTTCTCCTTTTAAAAATAAAACAAAATAATAGACACAGTGAGCCTGGTCCCATCCACACATATTTGAGTTACCTATCTTTTTCAAATGGATTAAGCCAGTTCATCAGTGCCCAGGTTTGTCTACTCTGAGACATTAACAAGCATGCCAGAAATGGTGTGCAGCATCTCCTGGGTTTGTTGGGAAGCTTGATTTGTGTTTAAGCTGTCAATTTAATCCACACTGCCTTTTTACTTTTATCAGGGTATTCTTCAGGTAGAAAGAAATGGAAGGAGCTTTTAGGCATGACTACTGTCCTAAATATAAAGTTGGTTTAAAAAAAAAAAAATCCCTACTCAGCCCAAATAGCATTGTGCTTTTATAATTCATTCTCTTCACATACAGTACCCTGCGTTATCATGGCTAATGTTTTCCTGCTGAGCTGCCATCATCTTTTGTCAAGCTGTCAGGGTATTAAACTGATGTACCTTCCACATTTGGATAGAGGTCATTATCCTGTTGCCTGGTTGCATTGCCTCTGCTGAGCAGGTTAACTGCTTGAGGTCTTTCATCTAGATAAATGTTCGCCAGCACTTTTGCTCTGTGATGACATGAGCTGTTCCTTAGAGGTCAAATAGTGATGCTATGATAAGTTGTTCCCTTTGAGTTCACAGATTCAGAAAGGACCAGAGTCCAAATTTCATCATCGGCCTAAAAATAATGATAAATGCTCATTTTGGCATATTTCTCCCCAAAGTGCTGGACTGGGGACTCTTTAAAAAATACATACTTATGTTTTAATTTTATATATAGAGAAAAATTTTGCTTTTAAGTATTTTATTGTTTCAGTATCATAAGTGATTCCACTGTGTCAGAATTGACCCCTTAGTTCTGATGACAGCAGAAATAAATTGTGTGTGTGTGTATGCATGCATAATAGATAAAATACATTGTAAGTTTTCAGGTTTGCTAATCTTAAAATAATATTTTAAGCATAAAGACTCCAATATTAGACACCTTGGTACCATCCAAATAGGAAGATAGTTTTTAAGTGGGGAGATATAATTAAGTCATTTCACTTTAGTGAAAATTGATTTGTTAACTAAGAAGAATTTTAGTTTGCTTTTATTTCATTTTTTATAATGAAGAGTATACCAAATTAAAAGGAAAAATGATTTTAAGTGATTATATTATAACCAAATATAACTTTTATAAAAAGCTCATTTTTGAATTCTTGTTTTCAATTCAACTTTTTTCCAAATTTTTTTATTGTGGTAAAATACACATAACATAAAATTTACCTTCTTAACCATTTTTAAGTGTACAGTTCAGTGATATATCACAAGGTCGTACAACCATCACCATCCATCTCCAGAAGTCTTTTGTTTTTTAAAGTGGTTTTTCAACTGAAGCAGGCCTTACCTCTCTATTTACCATGACTATTGTTATATGAGCTAAAAAATGCTTTTACGAGTAAATAGAACACATTTTTTAATAAAATCTTTTTTAAATGCCACTTTAAACTATAGTCTCTTTTAAAATGTAAACACATGGAATCAACTTTCTTGACATTGTATAATTTTAGGCCAAACTGCTTAATTTTAATATTTGACTGCCTCATTTCCAATTGGATGATATATTTAGTCTTCTAAAAATATATTTAGGTTTTTTTTTAATGTGTACTATTATTTTCAACAACTGGACTAGATTTTAGATTATTGTTTTATTATTAAGGGTCAGTTATATGAAGTCCACAAATTTTATGATAAAACAAAATTTAAAACCTGCCTAGAAGTACCATCTTACAGAACTTGGAATTAGTGAGGTCAAATGCACTGATAGTTTTATTCATGTATTCATTAATATCTGTTAGGTGGTGTAGAAACAAACATGAGTGAAACAGTGAGAACTGTCTTCAAAGGAAGATTCTGTATTCCCTTTCCTATCCATTAATTATATCATCATCAGCACAGTTGCCCAAACTATAAAGTTGAGCATCCTCCATGATGTGCCGTTTCTTAACCAGATGTTGAGTGAACGACCAAGACCTGTCAGTTCCTCCTAAATATTCTTAAAATCCATTTTCTCTTCGACACTCCACACTGTCTTCTAGCCTTAGCTGAGACCCTCTTCATCCCTCATCCTAAGCTGTTCCTCTGCCTCTGGTTACTCCCATGCTGTCCCTCACCGCCACCCAGCTTCCTTACTGCCAAGGGAGTTTTCTTTCCGAAAAACCAATCTGATCAGTCACTCCCTGCTTAGAGAGCATCCTCTCATCCATCCCAACCTTACCGCGTAGAACTGTTGTGAGCTGTACAAATCTCCAGGTAACAAACAAAGCGATGGACCCACTTTAGGTACCCAGAAAGCCTCCTCTAATTAAAGCACCCAGACTCATTCTAATAATAAATGCTGTGCTTCTAGGGACGTATCAACTAACTTGGGGAGAAGGGAGGCCACCTTCATCTACCTTATTAAGAGATGCATTTCCAATAAAAAAAATTTAGTCTTATGTTTAATACTTATTTTCAATTTTGCAGTATTTTGGCACTTTGATCAATTTGTCTTGGGAAATTTTTTAAATTTAAATTACTGTATATATTTATGCTATGGGGCATTGTACAACGATAAATAAATTCCATGATAAGAATGTATTATATTAGGATAAAATTCTATTTAGGGAAGTGGGATGGAAGTACTAAAGGAGAAAAAAGTATGATATAAAATTTCCAACTGTTAAATAATTTAATCATGTACTTTTAAAAATGGATGATAAGATCAAATATACTTACATTGGACCAAGTTTAAAGAATGATATAAAATATTTCACAATGTCAATATTTTCAATAAGCCAAACATTACATTCTTTGCTACTATTAAAGTTATGATCAAAATATCCTATTTCAGCTTTAAAATGTGCAGAAAAGTACATAGTTTAACAAAAACATTTATGGAGTAGTCAAGCAAAAAACATTGAAGACTATACAATTAGACTGATGGGATTCCAGTCCTAGAAACGCTGAGCAAATGTATGGAATGTTTATCCCCTATACCTTTAAAAGGGTTGTTTTTTACCATTATTTTATTTTAGTGTTATTAATAGACAAGTAGGCGAGATAACTTTCCTCCTAATTATGCTAAGCAATAAGTATTATCCAAAGGCTAATCAGTAGCCACCAAGGACCCAGGGCTTCTGCACATCTCTGTAGCTGGGCCTATGCCAGAGGGCCCCGCTAATCTCCAGTGGGTACAGAACTTACTGGATTTCTTCTGTAAGCATATGACTACTCTTCCCAACTTTATTAATTCCTGTCCTTGCTACTGATCTAGCATGAAAGAAGCTGGGGCAAGAGTTCAGTGTTCTTATTGGGATTTAGAATTACACAGTTGAGAAGTTAATGACATCCAACATTGTCATTAAACATACAACTTTCTAGCCTTGAATTTTTTTATTGCGCTCACGTACCAGGAGCTCATGGACAGTGGGTTAAATGTGTAATAGGATCATTTTTAATGGATCCAGTGTCCAGATTCCCCCTGTCAGCTGAGATACCAAAAGCACAGCCCCATGATTACCTCAGAGTTAACATCAACGTTTATCATGAAAGAATCTTTGCTGGATGCTTGGGATGC
Organism: Mesoplodon densirostris; assembly: GCF_025265405.1. Lineage (NCBI taxonomy): Eukaryota > Metazoa > Chordata > Mammalia > Artiodactyla > Ziphiidae > Mesoplodon > Mesoplodon densirostris. Next base: position 58,597,959 of record NC_082669.1, on the reverse strand, counting down.
AAAATGCATCACAAATTCACATCATTCCTGCCTTCAAGGAGTTTACTTACTAGTTCTTATGAAAAGTTTAAATAATAATGCAGTCCATGCCAGGGCTATTAAATAGTCATTAAAGTGATATTTAATGACATTGAAACATGGTCTATGCCTATCACTAAGTGAAAACAGCAGGCTGCAAAACAGCTGTGCATAGTACAACCCCATTTCAGTAACTGAAGTATATACATATATGCATGAAAAAAAGATAGAAAATTATAAGCAAAATGTTAACAGTGTTTCTTTCTTGATCAAGTAGAACTGTGCGGTAGTTTAACTGCCTTTTGGCGCAGTTTAACTTCTACAATGAGGAGATCCCTTTGGTAATAAAGCTGTTGTCATTGGGCTTGGGGTGACTCTGGGTTTTAGGTATGAGGCTATGGGCTGTGAACAGGACAAGACTATTAAGACAAACAGGAAAACCTGCATCCCTTAAGATCATTTTTGGAGGTCAGAGCGGAGGTAATCGTACCTGAAGAGACGGCCAGCCACCCATACACTCACCCTCATCAGATCCACTTCCACTCGGTGTTCTCTGGCAACAGGTTCCGTCCTTGCTGGCAAGCCAGGAAGGATTGGAGACAGAAGTGAACCATCCCATGAAGCTCTTACGCGGCATACACTTTAGGCCTTGACCTCTGTAGCCTCCAGGAATAAGTGCCTGAAGGAGGGCGAGTCAGGTTCTACATATATGGTCCTAGTGCCCATTTTCTGGGGCCTCTGTCCCATGTGTCTCTCAGCTTTTCCAACTATGGAAAAGTATTTTGACATTCTGCCCTCAGGAGTTTAGGGGGAGGGAGCTTGTGGAGAGAACTCTGTCTTGCCATTGAGGCCTGGCTCCAGCCCTCACAAGCTAGGTCATCTGGAAAGTTCCTTAATGTCTCAGGTATATCAGAAAATATCTTTCAAATGGGGATTGTACCACCTGCCATGCCTCCTTTAAATGACAATTTGACAGAAAAAGAAGGAAGCACTTTTTTTTTTTTTAAGAAAAGACCTATCCAAATACAAGAGATTCATATTAGAAAACCTAACTTTACACTGAGAGGTTATCAGGAGACTTGTTTTTTTGTTTTTGGGGTTTTTTTTTTAACATCTTTATTGGAGTATAATTGCTTTACAATGGTGTGTTAGTTTGTGCTTTATACAAAGTGAGTCAGTTACACATATACATATATCCCCATATCTCTTCCCTCTTGCGTCTCCCTCCCTCCCACCCTCCCTATCCCACCCCTCTAGGTGGTCACAAAGCACTGAGCTGATCTCCCTGTGCTATGCGGCTGCTTCCCACTAGCTATCTGTTTTACATTTGGTAGTGTATATATGTCCATGCCACTCTCTCACTTCGTCCCAGCTTACCCTTCCCCCTCCCCGTGTCCTCAAGTCCATTCTCTAGTAGGTCTGTGTCTTTATTCCCGTCTTGCCCCTAGGTTCTTCATGACCTTTTTTTTTTTTTTACATTCCATATATGTGTGTTAGCATACGGTATTTGTTTTTCTGACTGACTTCACTCTGTATGACAGACTCTAGGTCCATCCACCTCACTACAAATAACTCAATTTCGTTTCTTTTTATGGCTGAGTAATATTCCATTGTATATATGTGCCACATCTTTATCCATTCATCTGTTGATGGGCACTTCCATGTCCTGGCTATTGTAAATAGAGCTGCAGTGGACATTGTGGTACATGACTCTTTCTGAATTATGGTTTTCTCAGAGTATATGCCCAGTAGTGGGATTGCTGGGTCGTATGGTAGTTGCATTTTTAGTTTTTTAAGGAACCTCCATACTGTTCTCCATAGTGGTTGTATCAATTTACATTCCCACCAACAGTGCAAGGGGGTTCCCTTTTCTCCACACCCTCACCAGCATTTATTGTTTGTAGATTTTTTGATGATGGCCATTCTGACCGGTCTGAGATGATATCTCATTGTAGTTTTGATTTGCATTTCTCTAATGATTAATGATGTGGAGCATTCTTTCATGTGTTTGTTGGCAATCTGTATATCTTCTTTGGAGAAATGTCTGTTTAGGTCTTCTGCCCATTTTTGGATTGGGTTGTTTGTTTTTTGATATTGAGCTGCATGAGCTGCTTGTAAATTTTGGAGATTAATCCTTTGTCAGTTGCTTCATTTGCAAATATCTTCTCCCATTCTGAGGGTTGTCTTTTCGCCTTGTTTATGGTTTCCTTTGCTGTGCAAAAGCTTTTAAGTTTCATTAACTCCATTTGTTTATTTTTGTTTTTATTTCCATTTCTCTAGAAGGTAGGTCAGAAAGGATCTTGCTGTGATTTATGTCATAGAGTGTTCTGCCTGTTTTCCTCTAAGAGTTTGATAGTGTCTGGCCTTACATTTAGGTCTTTAATCCATTTTGAGTTTACTTTTGTGTATGGTGTTAGGGAGTGATCTAATTTCATGCTTTTACATGTAGCTGTCCAGTTTTCCCAGCACCACTCATTGAAGAGGCTGTCTTTTCTCCACTGTATATTCTTGCCTCCTTTATCAAAGGTAGGTGACCATATGTGTGTGGGTTTATCTCTGGGCTTTCTCTCCTGTCCCATTGATGTATATTTCTGTTTTTGTGCCAGTACCATACTGCAGAGACTTGGTTTTTACTGACATTTTAGCCAGATTATATTTCCTTGAAAATGTTGAGGAATTGGGCCTCCCTGGTGGCGCAGTGGTTAGGAATCCGCCTGTCAATGCAGGGGACATGGGTTTGAGCCCTGGTCCGGGAAGATCCCGCATGCTGCAGAGCAACTAAGCCCCTGTGCCACAACTACTGAGCCTGCTCTCTAGAGCCCACGAGCCACAACTACTGAGCCCACATGGCACAACTACTGAAGCCTGAGTGCCTAGAGCCCGTACTCTGCAACAAGAGAAGCCACCACAATGAGAAGCCTGCAAACCACAACGAAGAATAGCCCCGCTCACCGCAACTAGATAAAGCCCACGTGCAGCAATGAAGACCCAGTGCAGCCAAAAATAAATTAATTAAATGAATAAAGAATTTAACTAGATGCTGTCTTTAAAAAAAAAAAAGAAAATGTTGAGGAATAAATTTTGCACTAGAGAGGGAAAGCATGCCCTAACATTACCATAGCTGAAGTTCTGCTTTCCAAGGCAGATCTGTTTCCAGGAATTAAGTAAACACCAGCTCGGAGATTCACGTTGCAAACCTCTAATGCCTAGGTGACGTCTAAGGGATTTAAACAAGCTACAGGATATATGATTCAAAGGACAAAAAATAAAGTGATTAAGAAAAATCTTCTCTATGGCAAGGAAACAGCAGATTGTTTCCATTAATCTTATGAGTAATTTTGTTTTTGTTGGCAGAAAGCGAAACCCGGGGCAAGTGTGGTGCACAGTGGGAGGGAGGACTTACTGGAACAGCGCAAGGGTTGTGTCACAGCCACTGCAACGCAGTACATTCGAAGCTGCGTTCTTCTCCCCATACAAATCGGCTTCCCCTCCCAGCTTTTCTCTTCTCATCCTTGGTCCCACTGCTCACTGGGGCTCTAGCTCTCCTTTCGTCTGCATCTCCTATCGGCCTCCAGGGCCTGCCCATCTTTGCCTTGAACCGTATCTTGAATGTCTGTGCTTTTCTCCATTCTCTCATCTCACACCTGTGTCCCTGTAAGAGATCCTCTGGGCTCAGCCAATCACACGGCAAGCATTTATAGAGTGCTTGCTGTGACTACAAGCTCCCCCTTGTTCCCCTCCACCCAGAATGGTGACATATAATAAGTCGTCCGAAATGTTGTTTTCATCACGTCATTTCCCTTCTCAGAGATCTGAAGGAACTCTTTATTTCTTTCCACCACAAGTCTAGCCTCTTCTGTTTAGATTTCCAAGGCTTTTCACAATCTGACTCCATCCTACTAGAATCTACCCCCAAAGTCCCACTTCTCTACTCAGATCAAATGCTGTCTCCATGTTTCATTTATTCATTTTCTCCATACTGATGTGCTGTATACCTGCTATATATATATGCCAGGCACAGCGCTAAGTGCCTAAGAATATGATATGGTTCTTTCTGTGAGAAGCTCCAAAAGTCTAAAGGTGGAAATATATAAAGAAACAACATAATATGATATGATCAAGGTTCCTTCAGGGGTTGTATAGTGCACTGGTTAAGTTCAAAGAGGAAAGTGCTGATTCCACCTGAGAAATCAGGCTGACGATTTTGTCTAGAGGGACCAGGGAAGTTGTCCAAAGGAAGGGAAACCTGAGAGTCAAAAGCTGGTGTCCCTACCTCATACTAAAATCCAGATCTGGGCTTCCCTGGTGGCACAGTGGTTGAGAGTCTGCCTGCCAATGCAGGGGACACGGGTTCGTGCCCCGGTCCGGGAGGATCCCATGTGCCGCGGAGTGGCTGGGCCCGTGAGCCATGGCTGCTGAGCCTGCGCGTCCAGAGCCTGTGCTCCGCAACGGGAGAGGCCACAGCAGTGAGAGGCCTCTGTACCGCAAAAAACAAATAAACTAACAAAAAATATATATATAGTTAAGTACTCTGGTAAGCTCTTTGCCACAATTAGGACATCCCTCTCTTTTTCATATTGCAGTCAAAACACATGAGAATCAATAAACAACCACTTCAGCATTAGGTTTACATCCATACTTTAGTGAGGGCAAGTATCATCACAGGGAGTACGTGGAAATCTCTTAGGACAGATGGTCAGTAACTTCTTCCAAACATATTTCTGAACATGGTAATGTTCCCTTCCCCATTAATCTGGTAATTTTCTTCCTTTTTACTATGAAGTATTACTTTCATTTGTTGAGGATGGTAATAATTTTCAGATCAGGAAGAGTAAGGGAACCAGCATCTATTGAGTAATCCCTGAGTACTGAGACTTATTTTGTGATTCATTGTAATTTTTTTTAAAAAGAAATTTGATTTCCAGTAGTTAAATAAATATTTTTAGGAATAGCACTTAAACATTCCTCACGTATTTTAACTCATACCCTTTATTACTGATGAACAAACAGTGAGACAAAATGCAAGTGTTGATCAACCCTCAATGGAATTGAGAGGAAAGAAGTAGTAGAGAGAATCTAGTGTTTATCCCCTCCCACACTAAGCAATTGGAACCACTATCCAGGTGAAACAGAGCCCTCAGTGGTAGTGGAATATCTATCTGGGGATAGAGTTGTAATCAGTTGTCAGTTTCTCCCCTTGGATTCTGAGTTCACCAGCTAAGAGCTAGACGCTCAGGACCAAGGTGTAGTATGTGTGCAGATAGATAAATAGGTAGCTTAGATATATATATAAGATAAACAGATGATAGACAGATGCTGCTGTTATGTTTAGAGTAAGATTTTCAAAATCTGTAGTTAAAATTTTAGATAAAAATTACCAAGTCCAAGTCTTTTGTCTCAGTGCTCAGTATAAAATATGATTGTAAAAAAAAATAGTCATTGGATGAAGAAGGTAATTCCATTGCCTTATTGTCAACATTATATCATACCTTAAAATCAGATGTGACTGTGGAACAACAGTTTATCCATATGTTGTATAACTGTTGATCAATTTGAAATAAGAGATTCAAACCTTGTTTCCTTTCTGTAAATAAGAGGATAAAATTAAAGCATTTTAAATTTGAAGGGTTCATCTTTAACTTAGTAATAACCAAATTTTAGTGCCTAAAAGTGTGTACTTATTTGATTTTCTTTCTTCATACATGTGTCTTATGTGTTCGTAGTTAAAGTGGTTGAGCAACATTTGACATTCGTGATTATTTTCTATTTAGATATCATAGCTCTCTTTTTCCTCTTTATCATTTCACTTCATTATTAATGCATTGAAAAGATATTACCAAAAAAATCACAAAATAATTCAATTTTGATATAGAATGTGAAGCAGGAAATATACTTTACTTCTTCCTTCCTTTTCTGAACAATTTTCTCTTAAACACAAGTATATTTAGCAAGGCTTTAAACAGTACTGAGCAAGTTTTTCATTGCAGTTGCCAAATACTAACCATCTCACGAACTCACAGTTATGCAGCAGTTATGGATCACGTTGTGTGTATGTTCATTATACAAATAATTAATAAGTTATGTATTCCAATAATTAAATTTCAATAATAAAACTTTCTTATTGGAAAGTATTCAAATAACACAAAGGAATATCTAGTAAAACTTTAAAATTCCCAACCTGCAGAAAATCTTGATCTCCTTCCAGAGGTATCCACTATTAATAGCTGGTATATATCATTCTAGATGCTTTTTGATATACATAACATTTCATGCTTATAATTTCAAAGCATACCATTACTTAAATTTTACTCAGGTTCAAATTATATGAAATTCATGTTACCCAACCTGAGAGTGATATTCATATGAGAATTCCAATTTTTGCACCAGGTATCTGGCGACTTTCCTATTGCTAGCAGGAAGAAATACAAGCAAAAATAGAATACTGTAAAGCTTGACAGACATATCCAGTACTACTATCCATTTTTTAATATAAAAGCATGGATTTTCTTGTATGGCTTGTGGTATTTTTCTCTTTACCTTATCAAATTCTGTTCTATTGCTTTTCAGAATTGAGTCTTCTCTCCTGCCCACATCATTTAAGAGTTACTACCGTTACAATACAGTAGAAAGAGTATGGGATTTGGAGTAATAAAATCTGGTACAAGTTCCAGCTTTGCCACTTACTAGCTGTGAGTCCTTAAGTAAATTATGTGTATTCTCTACCCCTCATTTTCCTCATTGGAATAAGGAATGGTAAACCCAGCTACCTCACTAGGATTGTTTTGAAGAGTAGAGACTTGTAATCCAAATTAGACATGATAAACATTGTGTCATTCAGGATGGACCAAGTTTTGCTGTGGCTTAATATAACAAACGTTTATTTCTTGTTGACACTGTATGTCCATATATGAGTCATGAGAGGCTCTGCTCAGGGATGCAGGGTAACAGAGGCTGCATCTCTATACAGTCTTCCTCAGCCACCTTGGCAGAGGGAAGAAACCTGGCAAGAGGAATACTGGCCCTTAAGGCAACCACATGGATATGTACATCTCCTTGGTCTGAGCAGGTGGAACGGCCATGCCTAACTTCCAAGGGAGACGTAAAGGGCATTCCACCCAGGATCCAGAAGACAGAGAGCTGGAACTTAGTGAAGAGCACTAATGACCACTAATGTTTGCAAACATTAGAGATAATGTAAAGCGTTTCGAGGGAAGGGTGAAAAGTCATTCCTTGTTATTTTCTTTGATCCCAAAGGTATTCAAGAAAGATTTCCAAGGAAGGAAAACAAGTCTGGGGACAAAAATGGGAGCCTTGTGTGGGAGTCAGGCATGGTGGAAAGGAACACAGGGTGAGGAATTCAACAAGAAAAGAAAGTGAAGGAAGGGAGAGCGTCAAAGTGAAGCAAGCTGGGTCTCGTGTGACTAGAGACTGAGCCCCATGCTTCTAGATCTGCAGAGGGTTGCAAACTGCAGCCTAGGTGAACTCCTCCTCAGTCCCCTCCATATATCATTAGATGTAGGATGCCTGCCTCACACAGAAGACCTCAAAGCCACTTTACTCCACCTTTGAGCTCAGTTCCTGGTATTGCCTCTGCTATCTGGTCTCACTGTTGGCGTTGTGTTCTTGTTTTGGCCTTTGCACAGCTCCTGGGGCTCTTTATCATGGAAGATCACTACCCAATCCAGGGGTGGCAACACCATGGCCACCAGGCTTCACAAGCCACTAAAACAGTCACAGCAAGGTTTTCTTTCTATCCCCTCAGAACCTCTAAAGAGCATCCTATTTTCTTGGTGCTTTAAAGTAAAGGAAGAAGTCTCCCTTATTGTGTATAAGGAAGGCATGTCAACATAAGTGGAAATAGTTTAGATTTCATTATTCCAAGTCCAGTTTTTCCTAAAATTCCTCTACTTTGGCTTAATTGTAGAAGGGTTACAAATCTATAAGAGGGTTAGGATCCCGTATCTGTATGTTTAGAATTTCTCTGGTCAGAATATTCCTTCAAAAGTATCACCACCAGGCATCAGACGGTGTGGGTGTGTATTTTCATGTGTGTGAGTGTGCTGAGGGAAGGGTGCATGAGGAAAGAGGAAATGTGAAGCTTCAAAAAAGGAAATGGGGAATGGTCTTGTTGCATTTAATCAGTGGAAAACCGTGGTCAAAAAAATGTGTATTTTTTTTGAAACTCTTAGTCTCTTTATCTTATGCTCAAAGGAATAAATTTTATAAAATTAAGCTGTATAAAAGTAAAATTATGTGGATCAGAGAACTAAAGCAATTCTGTGCAGATTCCCTTGATCACCCAAACCAGCAAGCAGATCCGTGGGAGGAGCAAGGTAGAGGGACGGTTAGGTGTGGTTGCTATGGCAACCATGTGCTGATTGGAATAAGACTGAGGAATCATGATTCATCCCTGGCTCCACATTTTCCTTGTCTCTTCTTAACTGGCCCCTAAAGATTTGCAGTCCTTGGGGTCTCGGTGCTACCAAGGCAGGTCACAGAGAGACACTGTGCAGCCAGAGGTAGCTGTCCCCTAGCAATAGCAAGGAAGGCACAAGTTATTCATGTGCCTGGGATGTACGGTACAAGTATAAATACGGTTTAACCAGAGAGATGAAAATGAGCAAGAATCATCAGAATGCCAAGCTTCCAGGCCAAGTCCTGGAATGCCACAACTCTGAAATGACAGAACCAAAGTGAGGCCATAGAAGCCAGATCAGCCTGTGAAGTGCAGATATAAAAGACCATGAGTTCGTTTTCTGATGTTAAGAAAAAACACTGGTATTGACAAGAGAGACAAAGGTTTGTCCAGAGGGTTGGAGTGGGATGTACTTTTCCAGCACATGTTTCTGAGCTTCAGCTTTCTCATCCATAAGATGAAATGCTGCCTTGAAGGTTGCTGCGGGGACCAGAGGCATAATAAATCCTCCACAGCTGCTCAAATGAGTTGTCTGTGACCCTTTTCTGAGGGGGAAAATACGGGTGGCCATATTAAGAACAATTGCAAAATCTTGGCTGATATCGTTTTTACCTCAATAGGGAAGATAGGAGTTCGGTGTCATTGGCAAAGCTGTGAGAAGAGACTCTGAAGATCATCTCTTTAGATCCCTACTTGGGGATCTAAAGAATGCCCATTTGTGCTTCTCCTTTTGGCTGCTGCCTTCATCAAATAGAATGGGCTAGGTTCTGCCTCTCTTGATGAAACATGATGCATGGACTAGGTGACATTTTTATTTTGTTTTTGTTTGGTTGGTTGTATTCTTATCATCTAGGGAGGGTGTAGGAAATCACATAAGCCTCTAACCAATCTTAACAGGAGTGTCCACAGTCTGTGCCCCTTGTTCAAAAGGAATTACCTTCAAGGACTTAACTTTCAGGGAAGGTTATTTCCTCTGCAGTATGCTCTAGAATTGTGGCTAGATGATGGAAATGCTGCTTAATGCTTCAGCATTCTCACTCTCCAATCCTGAGGTTCTTGACCTGCGGGGTCCATGGGTCTATGAATGGAATTCAGAAGATCTGTGAGCCAACTGAAATTGTATGAAAAAAGCTGCCTGTAGTTATATGTGTAGATGGAGTTTTCTGGAGAGGATTCCTTGGTGTTCATCTGGTTCTCAAATTTGGCAGTGACTCAGTTTAAGAATGATCATAATCTGAGTACTCTGTGTCTGTTCTCTTGTTGGCAGTTGTATTTATCAGTGTTTTGTCCACTGAGGAGTTGGTAAGAGTAGAAAAATAGGGAAGACATTAAATAGTAAGAAAAATCATAATCTCAGATTCTGACTTAAAACTGATCTCTCCATTACATAGCAATGCAACAGTTCCTATGCAATACCATTAAAAACATTAAATAATGTACGCAAAATGTGTACATTTTACTGTAAGTAAAATTTACCTGAACACCATAAATACATATTGCACTCTAATTAACAATATGCATATTTAGGGGTGAAGTATACTGACATCTGCAACTTACTTTGAAAAGCATCAAAATAATAGGATTGATTAATGGATGAATAGAAGCATAGGCAGATGAATAGCTATGTTACAAAGCAAACACATCAAAATGTTAATTGTAGAATCTTTGTAGCGGGTATATGGATGTTCACTGTATAATTCTTTTGTTTTTCTGTATATTTGAAAAGTTTAATAAAATGTTGGAAAAATATATGATCATAATACTTAGAGTGCATACAACTGTATATGACACAGAAGACAATAAGGATCGAAAGAAATGAATGGACGTTGATTTTATAACTTTGATATTTATCGATTCAATTTAGAGGTAATTCTTTAGTACACAGAAGTAAATCTACAAATGTTCAAATTTCAAGTGCAGAGAATTTATGGTCAAGAGGAATTACTGTGATGTATCTGTGTGCTTAGCAAGACAGCCCTCTGAACAGTGACCATGATTGCATATTTTCCCCAGATTTGGTAGGGTTTGCATAGTTTTATTTGGAGCTTGTTCTAACACAAAGCTCTTCTTGCCTTCAATTATTTTCTAGTCTATTTCTTTGCTTGATTGCACACCATGAATCTTAATAATTTTCCTCTACCTATCTGCTTCAGATACATCTTATCTGAATCACCCATCTCTAGTATGTAGACAGGCTTAACACACTACACCCCAGCGAGTGAAAGAAAGAGTTGCTGTGTTCTTCTTTACATTTTACCAGGCATATATCAGTCTCTAAAAATCAACCTGTTAGAATTTTTCCTAATAAGAGAGTACTAAACGAGATGAGATTTAACTTTACCATGTTAATCCAGGCATGAGTAGTTTTACATCCTGCTTGGACCAACGTGCTTAATAATTGATCATGAGAACCATATAAACTCTGGCACTAAAACCTGGGAGGTTACTAATTAAAAAACAAAAGAGTTTTTCCATTTTAGCATCGCAGGCCCAGCTCATTGTAGGTGACAGCTCATTCGACCCACTGAATCCAAGAGTTGCAAAAGGAGCAAAACCAAAACAGCTTATTGCAGCTGATGAGCTGTTTTGTTTTGTTTTCACACTTGTATACTTCATACAGTATACATTATAGTTAACTATTATGTTTCAAGTAAAACTGTGGTGATTTTTCCCCCCATGACAATGAAGCAACTAAGTCACTAGATCTGTTTTTTGGTTTTTTTTTTTTTCTTTCTTTCTAATGACCCCAGTGTTCAAAGTCAGATCTTTTGAAAAGGACTTAACAGAGCATCATGAGACGTGATAGGTGCTTAGGGTGCAGTTCTAATGCCAACAGACTGGAAAACAAACAGCATAATCCAGACAAGACATAACTTTGTTCTTTAGCATCTGTGTGAAGAGGAAATCCGATCTTTCTGGGATGTGCTCCCGCTCACAGGTGTGGAAGAGAAGATGTCAATTCCCGACTCACCACATTGTGGGTGGGATTCTGATTTGGGGCAAGGCGACAGGGTATTGCATTGTCTCTCACAATAAGAGCTCGATTCACTTAACTCCATGCTTTTGTTTCAGTCGGCCACAAGCAGACGTTAAAAAAGCGTGAAGCATCCCTTAATCCCATGAGCCTGGTGTGTGCTGGCTCCTGTCACTGCATTCTCCAGCTCTGTTGCCAATGGAAGTGAGAGATGGACCCCAGGCTTGCAACCACTGTCCTTTGCTCTGCCACCAAACCACTGAGCTGTTGGCACTTTAATCGTTTTATACCAGGAGGAAACCAATTGTGTTGATGTGAATGTCTTATTCATCGGACATTACAGGCTTCACATTTTTAAGGAGCTGAAGCTCCAAGTCCCCAATGTGCAGCCGCAGTGAATCAAGACAGGAGTGCCGTGATGACGTTTTCGAATTTATTGCAGTTGCTCTTTAAAAGATTTGACAGTATTTTAGAATTCTAAACGCCACAATTTGAAAGCCTGTCTGAGGTTGTGTGCTAATCAAAAACAGTAAATCATGTTTGACTTACAAAGGTCAGCAGAGTAGTAAAACTCAGAGTTAGTGCATACTTTTTTTCTTTTCCTTTTAAATGTGTAGACAAATATAGAGACTCAAGTGAATAGACAATTTATCAAGGACCTAAGGCATCTTTCTGGTGCATGAAAATGTCCCAATTCTCCCCACGGGCTACGTTTTGAAAATTGCAGTCCTGGGGAAGAAGCTTAGTTTCTGTGTCATCCTGAGTCCAGGACACTCTAGATATTTCTCACGGGCAGAATAAGACCTTTCCACATTAAGTGCTACAAAATCTGGTGCTTTGTGAGCAGTCACGAGACATTTGAAGACCCTGCTGCATTATCTGATTTGATGTCATCCTGAAAACAACAACTATTTACGCACAGATTTCACAGAGGCAGCTGTGACTTCACCTGTGTGGAAGGCGCACACCTGCCCTTGGTTGAGGACTGCCCTGGCGACTCCCCTGCTTAAAAGCCTCTAAGCCCTCCTCTGTACATACAGAATAAAGCCCCAAACCCTAAGCAGGGCACGTAAGGCCCTCCACTCCACCAGCCTGCCCTACCCTGTCAGCTTCCCCTGCACTCTGTTTCCTGACCTCCAAATATGTGCCTGCCCCACTGGCCACTCACTGCTTCCCAGAGCCCTAGGCTATTCGAGAACGCCCTCCTTCCTCCTTTCTACACACTAAACTTTTATTTATCTTTCAAAGCCCAGCTCTTCCTCACTGCATTGGTACCTCTAGGATAACGCTTCCATTCTCCATTTTGACTTATAGGTTGCTGTTGTCCTGTCGTCCCCCTCCAAACTCTTGAGGCTCCTGAGGACGGCAGTGGTGTGCTGGTAAATATTTAGCAGCCATCTCTCCAGAAAGAGCAGGAAACCCTGAGTGGTCAATTGTCTGTATCCCATGGTGTAAATACACCTTCTTCCATTGCCAATTTCAAGGGTGGCTGTGTTTAATAACAGCTTGCAAAATTCCTGAAAATTTTAGCATCGGGCTCTCACAAGCCAGTTCAAGCCAGCTTCAGAACACCACTGGGACCTTGCTTTAACAGTCTTTGGAATAGTCTCCTCTTCCCCCCTAAACGCTGTGCTTTCCTTAAAAAAGAGATGTTCAGTGTTTCCTGGATTGAAATAGGCAAGCCAGCTGATTGGCTCTGCCGCAGCTCATTGAGTGGGGTGTCATTTGCACAGAGATTCGGGGGATATTTGCACCTCTTGTCATTTGAGAGTGGTGGCCTTAGCCATCTCCCTCGTGCCACGGTGCGCAGGCATGTGTGAATTTAAACAGATGGATTTATTGGAAGTGCAACTGAGGACTGTGGTGAGGAGCAAGTTGATGGTCTTGAATCCAGCAACCTCATTAGAACAGAATGTGATCCACCATGGCGTCAGTAAAACACAGAGGAAATACTAAGACACAGATTTGGGAAGATAACTGACAAATTCTTTGAGGGAGGAGAGAATGCTATAGGCTCAGATCTCAACATCTTTTCAACAAATCTTTTGTCATTTTACTTACTTACTTACTTATTTATTTATGGCCGCATTGGGTCTTCGTTGCTGCGCACGGGCTTTCTCTAGTTGGGGCAAGCAGGAGCTACTCTTCGTTGTGGTGCACAGGCTTCTCATTGCGGTGGCTTCTCTTGTTGTGGAGCACCGGCTCTAGGCGCATGGGCTTCAGTAGTTGTGGCACACGGGCTCAGTAGTTGTGGCTCGCGGGCTCTAGAGCACAGGCTCAGTAGCTGTTGCGCATGGGCTTAGTTCCTCCACGGCATATGGGATCTTGCCAGCCCAGGGCTCGAACCCGTGTCCCCTGCACTGGAAGGCAGATTCTTAACCACTGCACCACCAGGGAAGCCCTCTTTTGCCATTCTTGATGTGAGCCTTTGTCTTACTTTTGTGACTCACAATTTGAGATTGGAACGTCAGCATATTTTAGTTCATGTAGTAAAGTGCCAAGCTGGCTAGCTCTGTTTTTATAATCAACTCGGAAATAACAGCATATCGACCCTGTTGTTCCTGTAAGGGTGACCAACTCCTTCTGGTTTACCCAAGTTTTAAAATTGAAATTCCCACACCCTGGAAACCCCCTCAGTCAAACTGGGACAGTTGGCCACCCCAGTTCCTGTACAGGTGTGGTTCCTGTAGTGAATGCTATGAGTACTTACACTTGGAATATACCTCGCACAGCTGCTATGCCAGGGGACATTGAACTAGTGACTGAAAGGATCAGAACTTTTTTAAAAGCACAGTTTATAAAATCTGTTTTCCTCTTAAGGTTATGGTCCTATCTTTCAGGCACATTCTTTATTTTTTAATTTTTTTTGGCCATACCTCTTAGCATGCAGGATCTTAGTTCCCCAGCCAGGGATCGAACCCACGCCCTCTGCAGTGGAAGAGCGGATTCTTAACCACTGGACCCCCAGGGAAGTCCCCCAGGCACATTCTTTAAATGAGAGAGTAGGGCTTCCTTGGTGGCGCAGTGGTTGAGAGTCCGCCTGCCAATGCAGGGGACACGGGTTCATGCCCTGGTCCGGGAGGGTCCCACGTGCCACAGAGCGGCTGGGCCCGTGAGCCATGGCCGCTGAGCTTGCGTGTCTGGAGCCTGTGCTCCGCAATGGGAGAGGCCACAGCGGTGAGAGGCCCACGTACCGCAAAAAAAAATGAAAAAAATGAGAGGGTAAATGAAAATGTACTTTGGATAGGAGAAAATGCTACATGTGCACAAAAGGTTGCTATTTATTTCTCATAATGATACACTTGTTCCATAACTATCCCATATTTTCATACTCATCTTGGGTATAAGAGAACTACAGCAACTTGCTATGATGGGATAACCAGTATCAAAATACTTTAAAATAGCCTATTAGGATTTTTTGGGGAGTACATTTCAGGTAACTTTACATGCAGATAGAGTCTTAACTTCCATGAATCAGCCCTCAGTGATTTGTTGTTCATTGGCACTGTTCATATTGTGAAGCTGCTACACGGGAAAGAGTTGGTGGAGAGCTTAGCTGGGTGTCCAATGTCTGAATGCCTCAGCATGACCTTGTTGGACCTTCCTCACTGTCAGCAGACATTTTCTGGTGGAAATGATGTGCTATGGTAGTGTCCACAATGTGTCACTTTGTGACAGTGTTAAATTGTGCCCCATAAGAATCAGTGTTTCTGCTATAATATGACATATGTGTTCCTACATGTGTTTGGCAAACTACCACAGTAAAAATTGCAGTTTATGGGAAGAAACAGAGTAAGGGGCAGACCACTCAAATTGTATTCAACATAGTATTTTGGTATGTTTGAGCTGCTCTCACAGAATACCATAGATGGGGTGACTTATAAACAATAGAAATTTATTTCTCACAGTTCTTGAGGCTTGGAAGTCCAAGACCAAGGCACGAGCAGATCTAGTGTCTGGTGAGGACCCTCTTCCTCTTCTTGCTATGTCCTCAACATGAAAGAAGGAGCAAGAGACCTCTCTGGGGTCTCTTACATAAGGGCACTAATCCCATTCACATGGGCTCCACCCTTATGAACTAATCTTCTCCCAAAGGTTCCACCTCAGAATACCATCACACTAGGTTTAGGTTTCAACATACGAATTTGATAGGGGGACATAAACATTCAGTCTATAGCACATGGCA
The DNA here is from genome assembly GCF_025265405.1 of Mesoplodon densirostris. Taxonomy (NCBI): domain Eukaryota; kingdom Metazoa; phylum Chordata; class Mammalia; order Artiodactyla; family Ziphiidae; genus Mesoplodon; species Mesoplodon densirostris. The sequence goes on along the minus strand of NC_082669.1, from coordinate 58,582,365 downwards.
TCCACAAGAGCAGTAAAAACACTACTAAAAATACTAGCACAGTTTACAGGTGAAATAAGTTTGGTGGAAGGGTTGAGGCTACTGAATTTTGGCTGAAACAGCAAAATGTGCAGAGATCTAGGAGAACTGTACAATAAACAATTCCAAGACAGAGCATCATGTGGCCGAACTAAGCCAAGATGAAATATGTGAGGTAAGTGGGCAGCATGTACAGTACTGCAGACCCCTTCAGCTTGCACACGACTGTGTTTATGTCTCATGCACATGGCTGCTGGGACTTAGTGGCTCAAAACTAACATTAGCACAGATTCTTTCACGTGAACCAACACAACTCTGGTTTATGCTGACACTGTTCTCTGTTTACCTATCATATGTGATCTAGTTTTCACTACAGAAAGTCATCTTAGCTTTGCAAATTTCTGCTGAATCTTATTAGCTTTGCAAATTTCTGTCTCATGGTTCATGAGACAGATTAAAGTTGTAGATGAACATATATATTGAATTCAAAACCTTAGCATGAAATTTTCTTGTGCTTCAACACTTTGGACAGTAATAACTAGACAACTTTTAATTTGAAAGAAAAATCCACCCAAAATGAAGTCACATCTGTTCTCAGATCTTTTAATTAAAGTCAGACATGAACCCTCGTGTTTCTCTGACTGCTAAATACTTAGAAGTGGTTTTATGAGATCTGTGTGTGTTTTAAGTTGTAAAAAATGCACACACTGCTGAGTTACATGACTTTGGTTTATTTAAATATAGTTTAGTAGGACTGTAATATATAAGGAAGGTGAAAGGGCAGAATTCTATTTAACTTACACCCACTTGGGAACCAGTCAATTACAAAGGTATGCTGAGCAAATAAAGCTTCACATAAGAAATCCTTGAAAAAAATAAGCCACTTTGGTGAAGGCTTTCCTATTCTTAACTTTGTCATTAAAATTATTTCTATGAGCTATTTCAAACCTTAGATTATATGTATGTATGCATATGTGTGTATATGATTATATGTATGATTTTTATAATTATGTATGATTATATATAAATGATTATATGTGTGATTGAATATATATATACATATGATTTTTTTAAAGATTAAAATATGTCTTGGTGGCTCTTAGAAGACCTAGATCAGTACTTTCCCTGCACACTTTTGGCCTTTATTGAGATAGGACATACTCCCAGGATTGCCATCCTTTAATCTACATGTGGATTAAAATACGACCAGTGTTTTATATTTACATAAATCTGATTTAATAAATAGTCACACCATTAAAATAGAGGATTCTTTTCAATCACAGCTAATTACACATCATATAATGCCTGGTCTTTAACGAGGATTTCAATAAATGTTTGTTGATAACGATGATTATTAAAATGATATGTTAAGTTGGTCTCCTTGTATAAGAAATGCTTTGTTTTGAAATGTTAGGCTTAAAGCTTTGCCTAAAAATTTTTAATTATAATCACCACTTTGGCAAGAAGCTTAAAATGTGCAGAGTCGCTGCAATTAGTGCATTGTGCACCCATATGGATGTTACCAAACAGCTTTCAATTTAAAGGATTTGGGCTATTTGAGTGATGGACCTTCTGTTAAGATTAAAACAAAGCCCGACTATTTCTGCATTCATTTTAATTAATATTCTCTTGCTCGTCTCAAAGATGTATTCTCTTCTGGGGGGGAGAAGCATGATTATCATAAATCAGAAATAAGTTACAGAAGTAGGTTTAACTAATTTTCTACTTCGTTCTGTTTCATCCCATTTCTCCCCACCCCCTGAGGAGCTTCAATGCAATTTCAGAACAACTGGAAAACACTGATTTCAGATGTTCTCAAAGAAAACCTATATTTCTCGCCAATTCATTACATAATTAAACTCACAAAAAAATGAAGAAATAAAGCTGTCCCCTGATTTTTGAAAATCATTATGTTTAAAACGTATCATTTTCAGTCCAACATTCATGTCAAACATACAGTATAAAATTTGATTATATATGTTATATATATACAAATGAGTATGTGTGTCATATATGTATATATTTGTATATATACATGATAGTTTTACTTCAGAGAGGTTTGTAGTTGCCTAGGTGCTTGGGGTTTAGCAATCTTATTTGTGGACTTAATTTTCTACAGTAGCAAATTCTGCTTGAAGATTAATTAGGTACAAAAGATTAGTATTTTAAGCAAAATCAAACTCAAACACACACAGCCTGGTAGTTCTTTTTTCCTGGATACTTTTATGTGAAGTCTTATTAATATGATACTTGGGGAAAAGAAGCTTTCTGGACTTTGTCTTTCACCAAATCAGAATAAATTCTGTAAACGGTTATGTGTGTGTGTTAAGGCCCTGATTTTTAAACTATTTTCAAACATCTCCCCTGCAACCACTCTTTATACACCTTCAGAAAGACAATCACTCCAGTAACCACTGGAATCCTCTGACTACCTGAATGCCCAATTTAGGACAACTATGAATGCTGATTTCAAAAGTAGACAGCTAAAATGATCCCCCCAAATCTTCACCGAATTCTTAAGAATAAGATAAATATGAAGATTACAAAGCAGAATTGTAATTTACCAGAACACGTGGGTAAAATAATTCATCCAATATGGCAGTGGAAAGGGATAAAATCATTAAGTCTACTCTAAAACACACCATAGCAGGTCCTATTTTTTTTTCTTTTCCAGCATTAAGGAAATTCATTCCTCCTAGCCACTAGATTTGGCACCGAGATACTCTAGTTTTTCCATATTGTCTGGATTTTTTCATTTTTATTTCCTTTTTTTAAAGCATGTGATTAATTATACACCTGTCTTTAAATTCCTCCTTATATACCGGTCTTTTGGATTCTACATTTGAGAAGAAGGAAATGTGGAGTTAATTTTATTCTAGGTTAGAAACAGGTAAAAGCTAAAGGTGGTCAAATAATATACATCGTTTTTCTTGAAGAGAGGTTAACTATTTTATAATTCTATACTGTCTTTGCTACTGGGAAGTAGCTTTATTTCCATCAAATTGCTTCCCTTTCTGTTAAGCATCTTTACATAGAAGTCCCTCAAACAGAAATGAGCAGATTACCCAACACTACCCTATGTGTAGCTTCACATACATCCTGGTGAATATCCTGTTCACAATTTAGGCGATGAAAGAAAACCTACAGTTGGTTTAATTTGGAAGCAAAATAATCACTTCTCTCCAGTGAGGCTTAGAGAGAGAAAAAAAAAGGGGGGGCCAGAGTCTTCCTGTAGAAAAAAGAATACTTTGTGGAGGGGCAGTGCAGCAGGGTTAAAAAAATAAAAAGTAAAACAAACACAAAACCTGAGAATGGGTAAGTAGGCCAGCAAAAGAGAGACCGTCTGATGACATGGAAGCACCCTGAGCTGGGGTACTGGGCTGTGTTGTCCCACTGGTGTGTAAACTGCGTGTGTTTGTGTATGTGTAAGGGTGTGTGTGTGTGTGTATGTGTACACATAGAGATTTAACAGGGAGCACAGAGGGAATTAGAAAGAGCCTGGCCCATTTTTAATTTGAGTCTGTTTGCTTGCATTTAGCACTTAAGGGCTTCTACATTCAGTTTGCTCAAAAGAGTGATGAAGCACTCCTTGCTTATGCCTCAAATCAGAAATGCATGAAGTGCAGCTGCAGAGATAATACATTTTCCCCAAAGGCTTTGGCTGAGCAAATTAGGTGTCAATGGGGTGCCTGCGCAGGCAGTACTCTCTCTAATTAGTCTCTTGAGCCTAGTTGGTGGCGGGTATGAGATGATCTAATCAATTGGTCTGTGTCTGATGGTTCGTGTAAAAATCCTACCAGGCAGACTCTCTCCCACAGGTCACCCACCTGCACAGCGGGGCTGCTCATTTTCATTTTTCATCTCCTCCATCACATGATGCTGACAGTTGGTTTTAAGAAAATTGAATCCAAAAAATATCTAGTTCATAGGGCACATGGGTCAGAACAAAGTTGCATTATGGGTACCAGCAATCCAATTAATTAATATTTATAGCTGAGAAGCTCTATGTAGATATTTCTGAATAAGGATTTTATCAATAAAAATCCAATTTCTTTAAAACATTAATTTCTAGAGAAAGAATATTGTAAAAACAGAAAGCAAGATATAAATGGCATCCGTTAATCTTATGGTTTATATACCTAGGAGTAGTTTATAATTTATATTCAGTTTCATTTGTATTGTGTGTGTGGTGCATTTTAATAATCAATTAAATGTAAGGAAGGATTTTGCTATTATACTTTGCTTCCCTATGAATGTTGTGTGCCCTCTCCTTCCACCTATATCCCCACCTGTCAAATGCATGATTACATTTAGATTTTAAAGAATTTTTCTAGGAGTAAACTCACCTACCTCATATGCAGTCCTTGAAAACTGAAACAGATGCTGATGCCACCCAAGGAGGAAGAAAGGACATCACATGCTGCCGGTGAACAATATTAGGCAGGGTAGTGGGCACAACTGCTCACAGAGATGGGAAAGGGTCTAGCTCTCATTGGCACCTCCCTTCTTTTCGTATTATTGGCTCCTTTCATTAAAAGTCTGAGCCTAAACCTAAGTAATAGACATCTCATAATCACTCTGTTCACCTTTTATTATCCAATTTATTATCCAATTACTGTTATTTTGTATTATCCTTTATTATCCAACTCTGCTTATGCCCTGGGTTAGGTACATATGATTCTCCTAGAGGTTACACCCAAACAATCAGAGCAAAGGCAAGGACAAACACCAGAAATGACTAAAAGAAAGTCTTAAATCAACCCAATAGGAAAGTAACATGCTATGGACGATGGTGTGCACATATGGTTACATAAAATCAGATATATTGAAAATCAAATCATTTTTTTCAAAGAATGTCATGGAGTTAAAAAAAAAAGTTTGACCTACAGGAAGGTGTTAATCCTACCCACCTTTCTCAGCCTATAGTGTATCTGTGGATGGCCACCTCTGTTCCTAGCACTGTGCTCTTTCAGCAAGAGCATAGGCACAGCATTTGCCCTTGGTCACCATGCCAGGAGGGAATAACATCTGAGAACATATTCCACTCCCAAGTTCTCAGATTCTACCTTTCCCCTTCCTGTTAATTCCACAACTGTCTACTGACCACCTGAGCTAGGTCTGCACTATGCTCTAGGGACACAATGCTCTAGGGACACAATGGCGAACAAAACCAAGCTTAATCAAGAATATAATGATGCCACCTGCCACCCTACATGCTCCCTCACAGCAAATGCCCTCAGACCACAGGGACTACATGAAGTCTGCAGTTCAGAAGGTCAGCTTGGGTGCCAGGTCTGCGTCCTGCTGATTAAAGTGGTGGAGTGGAGGAGAGCCAGGCAGTGTCTACTTCATTCGGGTGTGGCTGTAGGAACTCTATCTCTAGGCAAGCAGATGTCAGGACAAACCCTGACTCCTGCTTGGCCAGGATGGGCAGGCTTCCTGGAAAAGCTGGCATCTCTTAGAAGAAAACAATAGGGGAAAATCTTCATAACTTTAGATTTGGCAAACGATTTTTAGATACGACACAAAAACCACAAGCAACAGAAGAAATATATGGATAAATTGGACGTCATCAAAATTAAAATGTGCATCAAAGGACACTATCAATACGGTGAAAAGGCAGCCCACAGAATGGGAGTAAATATTTGCAAATCAAGGGATTAATATCCAAAATATATTTTTTAAAAATCTCCTACAACTCAACAACAAACAATCCAATTTAAAAATGGGCAAAGGACTTGGATAGATATTTCTTCAAGTAAAATATACAAATGGGGCTTCCCTGGTGGCGCAGTGGTTGAGAATCTGCCTGCCAATGCAGGAGATGCGGGTTCGAGCCCTGGTCTGGGAAGATCTCACATGCCGCGGAGCAACTAGCCCCGTGAGCCACAATTACTGAGCCTGCGCGTCTGGAGCCTGTGCTCTGCAATAAGAGAGGCCGCGATAGTGAGAGGCCCGCGCACCGCAATGAGGAGTGGCCCCCACTTGCCGCAACTAGAGAAAGCCCTCGCACAGAAACGAAGACCCAACACAGCCATAAATAAATAAATAGATAAATAAATTAAATAAATAAATAAATAAATATAATTTAATATACAAATGGCCAACAAGCTCAAACATCACTAATTATTAGGGGAATGTGAATCAAAATCACAGTGAGATACCAGTTCATACCCACTAGGCTATCTATAATCAAGAAAAAACAAATACAAAAAAACAAAAAATAACAAACGTTTGCAAGGGTGTAGAGAAATTAGAACATTTGTATATTGCTGGGGGGATTATAAAATGGTGCAGCCACTGTGGAAAATGGTTTGGCAGTTCCTCAGAAAGTTAAAACAGAATCACCATATGACCCAGCAATTCCACAACCAAGTGTTACCCAAAAGAATTGAAAACAGGTACTCAGACAAATATTTGTACATTAATGTTCATAGCAGCACTATTCACAATAGCCAAAAGGTGAAAATAACCCAAATGTACATCAACTCATGAATGGATAGACAAAATGTGGTATATTCATACAATGGAATATTATTCAGCAATAAAAAAGTACTGGTGCAAGCTACAACATGGGTGAGCTTTAGGAACATTATGTTAAGTGAAAGAAGCCAGACACAGCATATTGTATGATTCCATTTATATGAAATATCCAGAACAGGTAAATACACAGAGACAGAAAGCAGATTCACTGTTGCCAAGGAGCCTGGAGCAAGAGAAGAATGAGAATGAAGGATATAAGATATGTAAATAAAGGATATAAGGTCTCCTTTGGGGATGATAGAAATGTTTTGGAATTAGATAGAAGTGATGGTTGCACAACATTGTGAATGCACTAAATGCCAGTTAATTATATGCTTTAAAATGGTTAATTTTGTGTTATATGAATTTCGCCTCAATTTTTTAAGAAAAGGTGGAAGGTTAACCTTCCAAAAATCATCATAGTAAGTGGGGGAAATGAGTAGAGGGTGGAGAGGATGCTGTTTTAATGGTTCTTAACTGTAAGATTGGAACTTGTTGCTCCCTTGGTCAAGGTAGTGCCATTCAGGGGTGATGTGCTTGGTACCCTAGCCTGCAAGGGCAGCAGTAGGGCAACTGCACTGCAAAGTCTCGACAAAAGGCCACTGTTCCCTGTCTGCCAGGGAAGATGCCTGTGTGGCAGTGTGGAAGGGGACAAGCAGGCCTCACCAGGCCTCAGTGACCTCAAGCTTCTAAACTGAGATAATGAGTTGGTTCTGGGATTCAGTGGAGCTGATGGATCGAATCTCTGGGCTGTGCGACTTGACCCTGGCAGTGTTTCTTTTCACCCTTCCTGGCAAGACATTATTTTCCCATCCTAGAAACTCAATGAAAATGCTTAAGGGCCAAAACAGAAACGGAGAGAGAAGCAGAGTGAACATTCCTTCTTTCTTCTTGAACCGTTCACATGGAAGTAGTTACCGAGTTTAAGCAGGCATCATTGGAAATGCACAGTTGTATGCAGGATGTTGGGAAGAGGTTGGCAATTCAGGTCACGCGGGCCAATTTTCATTCTGCTGAAACTAGGTCTGATAATCGGCGCTGTGGAATGATATACAGCTGGATTTTTTAAAAAACATGTATGTGATCCGTTTTTCTATTTCATGTTCATAAAAATGAACACGATACATCCTTTTAATGGTCTGTATGATGCTACAGGCACTTAATTAAGACCAGTATTAGTGCTAATGATTTGGGGAAGGAAATTTGCTGAATTTCTTTTTCTCTAAATAATCCAAGAGGAGGTTAGACCATTTAAATTCATGGAGTTAAATTAGTTTAACAGTAGAAAAAGCAATCACAGCATTTGTTTATCGTATTATAAGGACTGTTGGTTAGGAGACTGCTCTGCTTCCAACATGTGTGCTCGAGGCTGCTGTGGGAAGAATGGATAGGCTCACTTTGGCCTGACCAATTCTGATGTCTCATGTAATTTAGGAAAAATGAATGATGTAAGATTTTTTTGGTTGTTTTGTTTTTAACATATAACAATTTTCTCTTTTCCTCCTTCCAGGATTAAATTGTCATCATTCTGGGAAGGAAAAACAAAACAGTAATGAAGTGGCCAATAATACGAAGGGAATCATGGATCAGTTTCCTTTCACTCCCTGTGGTGGATTTCACTTACAAGAAAATTGAAGCTGGCAAGACCTGTTTTCTCTGCAATTTATTTAAAACCTTGCACGCATTTGGATACCTTGTGATTTCCAAGAACTACGTGAAGATTAAGTTTTGCTTACTGATACATGGCATGTATTCTTTTCAGTCTTTTGTGTTTGATTTTTTTTGATTTCCCTCTGCACCACAGTGTCTCTGTAAAGGTTTTTATGCTTTTACCAGCCATGTCTTAAATATATTAAGACAACACACTCGGTGTTCACACTTCTTCAGTAATGTCTGTACTTGAAAGCCACATAGTGGCATAAAACAATGTGTGTTTTCTTTGAGAGCAATGCACATTTTGCAACCATCAGGAAGGAAAACTATAGCTTAAAAAACCCCCATGTTCTCTGACTGACTTGACACCTTGGTCCCTGGCCATGGGACCCCACTTGTCTCTTTAAGGACATAGGCAAATGTGTGGTTTTTTTTTTTTTTTCTTGGAAATAACTGCACACTTATATAGGATATCGGAATCTGCTTAGCATTTTCAAGCCACATAGCATGACTGTTCTCTGAGCAGGTTGGAAGTGAAGAAACAAATATGAAGCATTAAGAACAAAGACAGGGATAAATTGCTTCCTTTTGAACCTCTAGAAATTGAGGTAGCTTTTTAAATGCTTTCTGGGTCTTGTCAACATCTTATTTTTTCCATCCACTTTGTTACTCTTTGTGAGTATTTTCTAAATGGTGAAAAGAGTGAGGAACAGAATGTTTAAAGCACGGGTGCAAAAGATTTATCTGCTAGATGAGCCCTGAATGCTGTCTTTACTAGTCAACATTTAAAAAGCAAATTACAAAGCTATCCAGAGTTTGAAATTTGCTCATTTACACCAAAACACCTTTGAACTACATTTTTCTAAACATTCCAGGCTAATTGGAAGGCATCATTGGGTACCCTAACTTTAAGCAGTCTCCAGGAATAACTGTTCGGATGCAGGTTTTAGAAACAAGGCAGGAGTCTTGCTTTAAAGATGGAACAGGGAAAAAGGAAAGGCCTGGCTTCCCTTGTTTAAGAAGTTGAGAGACCTTGGAGGATGAAGGCGAGTATGTGATATGGAGGGGAAGGTGGATTGGGCATGCGCGTGCTTTGATCCAGAGGGAGAGCTGCCTGGCGCAGGTCTGTTCCCGGTGGGGCAGGCCTCACTGCAGACCCCAAATAACATTGGGGCAGCTAGGAAACTTCATCTCGAGCATGAAACCTAGCTCCTGAGGACACCAGTTCTTATGGAAATACCTTCGTGTACATTGTTTTACATTTCCTAGTAGAGAGGAGGAGAGACTGAGAACTTGAAACGTGTCGCACTTTTTAGGATCAAGAGTAGGAATTATGAGCCAGTTTGACAAAAACTTTCCCTGAGAGTCAGGTGAAGGAAAAGCTTTTCTATAGTCACCCCGTATACCTAGGAAATTGGACCCAGAATTTCTAAACATTAAAACAGTACTTCCCCTGGAGTGGGGTGTGAGTATAGATGTCAGGTCACAATCCATCTTGTCCAAAGTAGTATTCATTGTAAGCTTCTAAGTGCTAAGCGAGGAATTATTTACTGATTGATTTTAAAGAGAGGAAAAGTTAACCCCAAAGCCAGAATGCTTACTGTTCACTACCTAGAAATACTTCCCATTCTTCTTTCACACATTCCAACTCTTTGGCAGTCTTTAGAGGTATTTTGATTTAACGTATATTTGCATTAGGATTTCTTAAAGTCAATGTGGAGAGAAAACTTTACGTGCAATCAAAAAACGGCCTTTCCTGTGATTTACTTTGAATTATTCATTTGGGGGAGAGGCATAACTTTTGTACTTAATGAAGTTTAAACCAAGGGCTGATGATGATTCAGTCTTGCTATGTAATAAGCTTTCTGACTTGAAATTTTGAAAATATTTAATGTTTAAAGACTTCAATTAGAAATGTTAGAGTAATTCAGAGATATATGCCCCTGTCATTGGCAGCTTCTCTTGGGAAATGAAACGTAATACTTCTCAGTGGGGGGGGGGGTTAAATCTGTTTTATTACAGAGACATATGTCTCAGAAGGGTCTCATTTAGGAAGTTTTCGGTTCCCCATGCTTGCCATTGGTGCAGAACATCAAAGTTTACTTTGTCTCTCTCTTTCCTCTCCCATTTGCGAACACCTTCTCCTTTTTTTTTCCCTCCTCTCGCTGAAGACAGCCATGAAAATTACTACAGACTGTGTTCATGAACAGATTCACTATTCTATTGAGAAAGCACTGGAATGTTTTGTGAGATTATTTTTATATGAAGGAGTAGCTTGAATTCAAATAGCTGGAATAGTTAGAACACGTTAGCATGGTAGCTGTATCCGTGTGACATCACTGCACGCACAGTATTTTGAAAGGCAACTTGGGACTTCATGTCCATTTTCTTAAAGGAAGAGTTTGGTTGACTTAAAAATAAATACAAAATACATAGGACATGAAAAAAAATGTTTGCAGTGCTCAGAAAAAAACCGGGGGCATAAGGCGGGGGTGGCTGTCCGTCCCCTGACACAAGGATGAGAAGCTATTTCTTCTACCTCCCAAGGGTGACGAGAAGAGTTTCCAGAGGAGCCTCCAGGCTCTGTGGAGAAAGCAAGGTCTCTTGGTATCCTTTCCTCAGTGTGTACATGATAGCCAGTGTAATCAATACTCTAGGTAATGCGTCTATACAAGATAATCATCTGTGAATATTACTGGTTTTGTAATCTTTGTTATATAAGGATGTTTAGGCTGTACATACTGGGGTAGATTATTGCCTGCCCCTATACATAGGACTATGCTGCATAATTGCATATAACTCCCATCTCCTTACCAGCTTGTAGGCAGAGGAAACCATATAAGTTACTGCCTTGCAATTTTCTCTTACACCAAAAACCAAACAAAATTCAAATAAAATAAGCAATCTCCTATTCTCATTCCCTTCCTACAGCAGCATATTTTAGAGGCACGTACAAAATCTACATTCTCTCTAGTTGGGAGTGGATTTAAAATTTTCTTCTTTTATCTTTTTTTTGTATGATACACTGAGATGTGTACTCTCTAACAGGGGGTTGGTACCTAAGAAATGAGCTAGCATTATTCAGAAAATTATTATACTTCAAAATGACACATAGTAAGGAGAATGGAATAATACATGTTGCATATTTGTTACCAATTGTAATTTGTCTGTATTATGAAAGACGTAATGGTTTGTCAGCTGTCACTGTTTTCTTGTAACATGATATGGAATAAAGTATAGCAGAATCTCTGTACATTTTCTTGGTACATCTTCTTGGTGGGTACCAAATAACACCATACTCCATCAAAGAAACATTATCTTAAAAACTCTTAGACACAAGCATTCTTAAAGAATGCAGGACTTCCCTGGTGGCTCAGTGGTTAAGAATCCGCCTGCCAATGCAGGGGACATGGGTTCGAGCCCTGGTCTGGGAAGATCCCACATGCTGTGGAGCAACTAAGCCCGCGTGCCACAACTACTGGGCCCATGTGCCACAGTTACTGAAGCCGATGTGCCTAGAGCCCATGCTCCGCAACAAAGAAAAGCCATCGCAATGAGAAGCCCGTGCACTACACCGCAGAGTAGCCCCCACTCGCCGCAACTAGAGAAAGCCCGCGCGCAGCAACGAAGACCCAACGCAGCCAAAAATAAAAAAATAATTTAAAAAAAAATGCAAACAAGAGACCAAACACACAATGCTCTTGGATGTGGGAAGGAGTGAGTTAGCTGGTATGTTCCAGAAATCTGTTAAACCCTCCCTTTGCTTGATTTGCTATGCTGAATGCAGGTAAAGGACTAGAGGTTGTGCAAAACAAATCTTGTGAGCTCCAAGATCTTCACAATTCCCCCAGCTCCTTACTGACATTCACCACATGGTCTGTGCATCTGGCGCCAATCTGGTTTTGTTTAATGACAATCTTACTAGTATCTTTTATTACCTCTTCCTCTCTTTTTTTTTTTTTTTGTACATATACTAAGATGAGGTGAGTAGGTTACCCTCCATTTAACACAAATCAAAGCCTGAGCACGCTGACATTCTGCCAAAAGCGTTAGTGTTCTCGGAGCTGAGCACATTTCCCTGAACGTGGCCTAGTGGGCGCCTGCACCTGACCCAGCACTGCTGGGAGCCACACTGGGATGGACAGTGCCACTTGGGGAGGCCAGTTTCATTTCTATCATCACCTCTTCTTTCTTTTCGGATCTGTCAGCTTCATAACCCCAAACAAAGCCCCATCAATGGACAATAAAGTTCATACCAGATAACAGTCATCAACATCTAGATACGCTATTTGGTGATTTTAAAATGTTTCTCCTTGAAGGTAAAAATCAAAATTCATATCTCGTGTTAAGAAGACCTACGAGCCCCAGCCTTCCCCTGCACAGACCCTCACCCCAGCAGCACCTACCTCAGGTTTCCCTTCCCTTGCTCCTTCCCTATAACCTCTGTGATTTCACAGTCTGGAAGCCCGCACTGAAGTGTGCTCAGCTGCTCTATGTTGCGTTCCACAGCAGCTCGTGAGAGCCGCCGCCTCCCCAGCCTCCTCCAGCCCCTGCTGTCACCCCTAAAGCAGCAAGTCATCTATGCCAAAGGCACGTGCACTGCCACACAGCCCTGCCACCACCAGCAGATGGCGTAGAGGCAGACGTCGTGGTAGCCAAGGTAGAGGTAACAGGCACAGTTCTTAGTTAAATAGGAGCCATAAGTGACCCTGGAAACGGATTAGAAAAGTGTCCAAAGAATAACTTGTTCCTTGGAGCTGTTTCAAGGGAGCAAAATGTATGCTATCGTCCCACTTCAGTGACAGTAGCGCAGATGCCCATTGCTGACATCATTCCCAGCAGCCTCGGCAGTGGGCTTGACCGCATCCCCGGGTTGATTTAATCCCGCTAGCTCTTGAGAAAAGAGAGGAGGTGGGGGGCTGGTATCTACCAGAGGCCAAAGAAATAGCTTGGAGAAACAGTTCTAACTTTTTTAACGTGGAAGGAGAGATGACAGTCAACTCTCAGCTCCATAATTGCCCAGTGTTGCCTTGCTCTTTTTCAGCAGGGCCGTTGTTCCAGCTCTGCCAGGTTGGAGCATGTGGTGTGTGCTCGCAGAGGCAAGCAGTTAGAGTCAGGAGGGCGGTACTCCCAGCCTTGCCATTGGCCCCCAGAGGAAAGAGAAACCAGAGGGGAAGGTGTCGGAGCAACCCGGTGCCACTAGGTTAACGCGTACCGTCGCTGAAGAATGGCGGGCATTGTAAAGCTCCGCCATGAGGACCCCGCCGTGGCCCAGCAGCCTGCTGCTACCAGTGGGTGGTGGCGTTATGGGCATTAGCTTTGAGAAGCTTATACAGCAGAGGGGGCTAGGATAAAGGACACAAATCAGGAGAAAACTGACAAGATTAAAAAAAAATCCAAGGCTTCGTATTTACTGTTCATCCCCCATGCTCTCGGTGTGCTATATTGTCTGTGTTGAGTCATGCTGAGAGAGAGCCAGGCACAATAATAGCTCGGAGCAGCCTTGCAGCCCCGGAGCCAGCCTCTGCCAATGGTGCTGACTGTGCCGGTGGAGAATGGGATTCTGATAGAGTCGTCTTTTTTCTCCATCCCTGTGAGACCACCAATAATTACGGAGGGCATGCTGCAAAGATGGGGTAAGGGTTCCCAGTTGGAGTGTACCCTGAGAAGTGACCCAGCAGGGGTCCTGGCGAAGGTGTGCCTGCCTGACAGATGCAGACAATGCTGGGGACATCCAGGGACATATGTTTGAAGCAGCGGTTCAAGGATTTAGGTTCAAATGCAACTTAGCTTATACATCCTACTACAGTGTGAAACAATGACTCTCTTCCCTCTCGCCATCTTCAAACAAATCGAATAACTGGGTACCTTGCGGATCCCTGGGGCAAGCAGGCACAAGTCCCTTATCCTGCCCAACATTGGGGAAATCCAAACCCTCTGGTATCCAATCCCCTTAGCCCAGCGGCTAGCAGCCCCGGCTCTCATTAGAATCATGGGGAAGTTTTGAAAACACCTCCACCCCAGACCAATTCATTCGAGAAATATTGAGGGTGGGTCCCTGGCACCGGTCTGTTTGGGAGCTCAACAGGTGTTTCTCTCGTGCACCTCGCGTGAGAACTGCTAGCCTCTTGCCTTCCTCCTCTCTGTCTGCTCCTCCAGGAGCAGGCAGGCAAACTTGCTGTAATAGCCAGATAGTAAATATATCCTGCTTTCTGAGCCATACAGTCTCTGTCAAAACGACTCACTCTACTGTCAGAGTGTGAAAGCAGCCATGCCCAATATATAAATAAATGAGCATGGCTGTGTTCCAATTAAACAATTTATGGGGCACTGAAGCTTGAATTTCATAATTTTCACATGTCATGAAATATTTTGCTCTTGATTTTTAAAAGCTGTTTTAAAAGTAAAACCCATTTGTAGCTTACAGCCTGTATAAAAACAGGCAGTGGGCAGGGATTTGCCCGGGGGCTGTTGTTTGCTTACCTTGGCTTAGAATGCGCCCTGGTAATGGGGTTAGGCCAGGACCACCCCTGACAGTTGCCAGGCCCAGAACAGAGCCAAAATGGAAGCCCATGTACCATATAGCTAAATATTTCAAACTATAAATCCAGCTGACAAAATGTTAAATAAATTCTATTATTTTACCTTGACAATTATGTCTTCAGAATGACCTAGAAAAGCCAGGGTTGCACTTAGAATTCTCAGACTCCTCTAAGTTCACCAAAACTTGGCAACGTGTAGCATACATATGTGTGGGCACCCCGCCCTGCCCCCTGCATCCACACTCTGTACCCGTGGCAAACAGCCCCTCCTTGGCCAGCCCGCAGGCATCAGCTGCATACACTTAAGGAGGGATTTTTTTGGGGGAAGACTCCAATTGCAGAGAGGATTCCAGGCATCTGGAGAATATGAATAGAAGTGGGGGAGATTGGCCCCTGTTGGGCATGGCACCATGGATTCCTCATTCTCTGGAGGAGGGCTATGCCTGCAGAGGATCAGAGCCAGGCCCTTTAAACATGGGAACCAAAACAGAGCTCCCTCTTGCCTGGGTCTAAGGACACTGCTGGTGAGCGATAGGAGGCTGAGAATTAGCTACTGTGAGTTTTCAGGTCCGTGGGGCATTTTATCTGCCCACTCTACTCTGATCCTGTGGAAGCAGACATCGTAAGGGGAAGGGCAAAAAATTGTTTCAGCACATCTCTTGGAATTAAAGGATCTGCCTCCTGTTAGTCATGTGCTGGAACTAGCTGATACCAGGCCACCAGAACCAACTGTATACCTAGGAATTTTGTGAGCCAGTTCTTAAATTGTTAATAACTTGAAATCAGATGGGAGTATTTACACCACAGAAATTGGCAAACTCTACATATCAGGATTTTTTTTTTCCTTTGTGGTTCTGATTTTGGTTTTGGTTTGGGGTTTGTTTTTTGTTGCTGTTTTTTGTTTTGTTTTTGAAAGAGAGCCTGTTTTCCAGCACAGCATTGCTGCTTGACCTCTTTCTCCCCAGGCTCATCCCGTACCTCTCCACTCACAAGTCCTAAACTTCCCATTGATCCCTGGATATCCCAGACCTCTACGTGCCCCTGTTCTTTTGCACACACTGTTCCATCTGATTGGAATGCCTTTTCCCATTTTTCGAGCAAGCAAGTTCCCATTAATCCTTTAAAAGCCCTGTTCCAAAACTATCTCTGTCGCCAAACATCCCAGAATTCCCCCTCAAAACAATTTCTCCTTCCATGTTCCCACATCACTTTGGAAATAGTAACAATACAGGCCTTTTTTCAAGCTCTATCTCCTCAAGCCTGAAAATGGTGACCGAGGCACAGACGTTTAACAGTGGGTTTTTTTAGATAAATCAATGATTAAAGGATAAATACAGATTAAACAAGTGAGATTGAATACAGTTTACCATCCTAAGAAAGGCTTTAGAAGCCTGCAAACAATGTGAATATACTATATGTATACTAAATGCTATGACATGCAATTATATACAAGGTATGGCCTGGCTCTATGGGAGAAACGGAAACCACGGAGGAAAAGATCTCAAGGAGTTCACTGAAGCAGTTCCTACACTTGGCTGACTACCAAAATCACCTGGGGAGCTTTCTGAACATTTCTCCTGAATCGCAGTCACAGGGGTGGCCGTCCAGGTGTGTGTACTTTTAAAAATCTCCTTAAGTGATTCTGATGGTCATCCATGGTGGTGATTGCTCTAGGGAAATTTAGATGCATAACCTCTTAACCAGTCTATTTTCCGCCCTCTCAAGTCTCCCCTCCACCCTCTGCTCTGTTTGGTCGGGCAGAGGATTCGTTGGGAAGCCTGGGGTCATGCCCCACCTTCTGAGCCCACACTAGAGAATAGGCAAGAGGCAGCTGTTTGCATGGGGTAGAAACGGAGCCTGGATGTCTGTGTCTCCCATATCCCCACAATGCAGAGACGATCTGGGATGGAAAGGGAAGGGGCCTCTGTTTGCTATCTTGGGCACAAGTGTGCTGAAGTGGACATCGGGGTGATATTTGGGGAAAATCCCAGGGTGAACTAGACCAGAACGTCCAACCGATATTAGCAAAGCCAGAGCACCACGTTATTAGGGACTCGTCTTGAAGCTTTAGTGTCAAATGAAGTCAAGACCTGGAGTCAAATGAAAGTAGCAAACCAGGGAAGAGGAGAGAAAAGTGAGACAGAGTGTCCCGGACAAAGCCTGCAGATGTCGACCAACACTGACAACTAGGTTTGCACAACATCCTGGGTTACCATCTTACTGAAAAACTCCAGGGATTCCCATTCACACACAATAAAACGTGACTGGTGACCCCTTGTTCTGATTATCTTCGCTGCTTAAGAAATCACCGGAAAATTTAGTGTCTCTGGGAAGATCCCACATGCCGCGGAGCGGCTGGGCCCGTGAGCCATGGCCGCTGGGCCTGCGCGTCCGGAGCCTGTGCTCCGCAACGGGAGAGGCCACAACAGTGAGAGGCCCGCGTACCGCAAAAAAAAAAAAAAAAAAAAAATCGTCATTTATTATCTCTCATAATTCTATGGGTCAGGAGCTCAGGAGCAGTTCAGCTGGGTGGTCCCAGCTTGAGGTTCTCACGAGACTACAGTCAGATGGTGGCTTAGCTGGGGTCACGTTTAAGGCTCGTCACTCACATACCAGGTGCCAGAGCTGGGAAGACCCAGAGAGCTGGGAGCTAAAAGAGCTAGAGCGGAGCACCTCTAACTGAATGTGGTTTCTCCACAAGGTCTCTGAAGCATGATGGCTCAAGTTAGCTGCACAGTTCACATGGTGGCTCAGGGCTCCAAAGCACATGCACCAAGAGAACAAGAGAACCAGGTAGAAGGTGTATTGTTTTTTATGGCCTTGCATTCCATTGGTTAGAAGTGAGTCATGAAGGCCAGCCTATATTTAAACGGAGGAGAATTAGACTCCACCTTTCGGTGGAAAGAATCTCAAAAAATTGTGGGTATGTTTTAAAACCACAACAATCTGCCCCCTTACCATAAGTTATATATATTGATCCCGATCCCACATGCAAAATACACTCACCTGCTCCTTGAACTCCCAAGTATCTCAGCTGGATAGCATCCATCTCACACTCAAGGTCAAGTATCCCATCATCCAAATCAGGTTCAGGTGCTGCAGACGAGGCTCTGTAGGTGCAGATTAACAATTACAGCTTCCTGAGTATAGTTCTTGATCTGAAGATGTGTGAACTAAAGTGACAGGTTATTTGCTCCCCGCATCCAACATACTTTGGTGGGATAGGCATAGGATAGCCACTACAGACATTTCTGAATCTGTAGCAATCAGGCAATCACTCTGCAGCAATTCTGAAATTGAAATCCAGCCCGGCACCTGTTGCCAGTTCCTTGATTAGAGCTCGGTATGGTTCCCTAGGAATGATTCTCCATGGCTCTTGACTTCATTCTTTGGGCTCTTGTTGCCTCCCTCTGAATTATCCTTCCTGTTCCATAAAATTTTTATAGCTGTGTAGTTTTCTCAGTCTGCTTCTTTCCCATAGAATTTTGGGATTCCAAAAACCTCTGTTCATTTCATACCACCTCTGTTCCTCTTAGTCTGCGCTGGCAATGTTTTCGTTAGTACAAGTCTCCTTAATATTTTGTTTCTCACCAATCTTGTTAGGATTCACTCCATTAAACAAACATCGCATCCATCCAAAGCTTATCTCAAATCTCGGGCTTCCCTGGTGGCGCAGTGGTTGAGAGTCCGCCTGCCGATGCAGGGGATGCGGGTTTGTGCCCCGGTCCGGGAAGATCCCACATGCCGCGGAGCAGCTGGGCCCATGAGCCATGGCCGCTGAGCCTGCGCGTCCGGAGCCTGTGCTCCGCAACGGGAGAGGCCACAACAGTGAGAGGCCCGCGTACCGCAAAAAATAAAAAATAGAAGAGACTTTTTCTTCCCTCTTTGTTTCCTGGTGCGCGAGGAGAGGGGATTAAGAGCGCTGCTTAAAGGAGTTCCAGAGACGGGCGCGAGCCGCGGCTAAAAGCGCGGACGCCAGAGACGGGCGTGGGACGCTGGGGCTGCTGCTGCCGCGGCCAAGAAGCCTCTGTGCGAGCGCAGGCCACTGTCCACGCCCCCTTTCCGGGGAGCAGGCTGCAAGACGGATTCCCCGGGAGAGCGCACGGCGCGCCTCGGGCTGGTGCAACGTCACGCCGACCTCCGGCGCCGCAGGCTCGCCCCGCCTCCGTGCCCCTCCCTCCCCGCCCCCACCCGGCCTGAGTGAGCCAGAGTCCCGGAAGCGGCTGCTCCTTTAACCCCATCCTGTCTGAGCGAAGAACAGACGCGCTCCGGCGATCTATGCGCAGAGGCGGGGCCAAATCCAAAACTGACACCTGGGAGCTGTGAGAATAAAGAAGAGAAAGGGAAATCTCTCCCAGCAGCCTCAGAAGCAGCGGATTAAAGCTCCACAATCAACTTGATGTACCCTGCATCTGTGGAATACGTGAATAGACAACGAATCATCCCAAACTGAGGAGGTGGACTTTGAGAGCAAGATTTATGATTTTTTCCCCTTTTCCTCTTTTTGTGAATGTGTACGTGTATGCTTCTGTGTGAGATTTTGTCTGTATAGCTTTGCTTCCACTATTTGTCCCAGGGTTCTATCTGTCCGGTTTTTGTTTTGTTTTGTTTTCTTTCTTAATAATTATTTTTTATTTTAATAACTTTATTATATTTTATCATACTTTATTCTATTTTATCTTCTCTTTTTTGCTACCTTCCCTCCTTCCTCCCTCCCTCCCTCCTTTCTTTCTTTCTTTCCTTCTTTCTTTCTTTCTACTTCTACTAATTCTTTCTTTCTACTTTTTCTCCCTTTTATTATGAGCCATGTGGATGAAAGGCTCTTGGTGCTGCAGCCAGGAGTCAGTGCTGTGCCTCTGAGGTGGGAGAGCCAACTTCAAGGACACTGGTCCACAAGAGACCTCCCAGCTCCACAAAATATCAAATGACGAAAATCTCCCAGAGATCTCCATCTCAACACCAGCACCCAGCTTCACTCAACGACCAGCAAGCTACAGTGCTGGACACCCTATGCCAAACAACTAGCAAGACAGGAACACAACCCACCCATTGGCAGAGAGGCTGCCTAAAATCATAATAAGTCCACAGACACCCCAAAACACACCACCAGACGTGGACCTGCCCACCAGAAAGACAAGAGCCAGCCTCATCCACCAGAACGCAGGCACCAGTCCCCTCCACCAGGAAGCCTACAAACCCACTGAACCAACCTTAGCCACTGGGGACAGACACCAAAAACAAAGGGAACTACGAACCGGCAGCCTGCAAAAAGGAGACCCCAAACACAATAAGATAAGCAAAATGAGAAGACAGAAAAACACACAGCAGGTGAAGGAGCAAGATGAAAACCCACCAGACCTAACAAATGAAGAGGAAATAGGCAGTCTACCTGAAAAAGAATTCAGAATAATGATAGTAAAGATGATCCAAAATCCTGGAAATAGAATACACAAAATGCAAGAAACATTTAACAAGGACCTAGAAGAACTAAAGATGAATCAAGCAACAATGAGCAGCACAATAAATGAAATTAAAAATACTCTAGATGGGATCAATAGCAGAATAACTGAGGCAGAAGAACGGATAAGTGACGTGGAAGATAAAATAGTGGAAATAACTTCTGCAGAGCAGAATAAAGAAAAAAGAATGAAAAGAACTGAGGACAGTCTCAGAGACTTCTGGGACAACACTGAACACACCAACATTCGAATTATAGGGGTTCCAGAAGAAGAAGAGAAAAAGAAAGGGACTGAGAAAATATTTGAAGAGATTATAGTTGAAAACTTCCCTAATATAGGAAAGGAAATAGTTAATTAACTCCAGGAGGCACAGAAACTCCCATACAGAATAAATCCAAGGAGAAATACGCCAAGACACATATTAATCAAACTGTCAAAAATTAAACACAAAGAAAACATATTAAAAGCAGCAAGGGAAAAACAACAAATAACACACAAGGGAATCCCCATAAGGTTAACAGGTGATCTTTCAGCAGAAACTCTGCAAGCCAGAAGGGACTGGCAGGACATATTTAAAGTGATGAAGGAGAAAAACCGGCAACCAAGATTACTCTACCCAGCAAGGATCTCATTCAGATTTGATGGAGAAATTAAAACCTTTACAGACAAGCAAAAGCTGAGAGAGTTCAGCACCACCAAACCAGCTTTACAACAAATGCTAAAGGAACTTCTCTAGGAAAGAAACACAACAGAAGGAAAAGAACTACAATAACGAACCCAAAACAATTAAGAAAATGGGAATAGGAACATACAAATCGATAATTACCTTAAAAGTAAATGGACTAAATGCTCCCACCAAAAGACAGAGATTGGCTTTATGGATACAAAAACAAGACCTATATATATGCTGTCTACAAGAGACCCACTTCAGACCTAGAGACACATACAGACTGAAAGTAAGGGGATGGAAAAAGATATTCCATGCAAATGGAAATCAAAAAAAAGCTGGAGTAGCAATTCTCATATCAGACAAAAGAGACTTTAAAATAAAGACTATTAGAAGAGACAAAGAAGGAGACTACATAATGATCAAGGGATCGATCCAAGAAGAAGATATAACAATTGTAAATATTTATGCACCCAACATAGGAGCACCTCAATACATAAGGCAAATACTAACAGCCATAAAAGGGGAAATTGACAGTAACACATTCATAGTAAGGGACTTTAACACCCCACTTTCACCAATGGACAGATCATCCAAGATGAAAATAAATAAGGAAACACAAGCTTTAAATGATACATTAAACAAGATGGACTTAACTGATATTTATAGGACATTCCATCCAAAAACAACAGAATACACATTTTTGTCAAGTGCTCATGGAACATTCTCCAGGATAGACCATATCTTGGGTCACAAATCAAGCCTTGGTAAATTTAAGAAAATTGAAATTGTATCAAGTATCTTTTCTGACCACAACGCTATGAGACTAGATATCAATTACAGGAAAAGATCTGTAAAAAATACAAACACATGGAGGCTAAACAATACACTACTTAATAACGAAGTGATCACTGAAGAAATCAAAGAGGAAATCAAAAAACACCTAGAAACAAATGACAATGGAGACACGACAACCCAAAACCTATGGGATGCAGCAAAAGCAGTTCTAAGAGGGAAGTTTACAGCAATACAATCCCACCTTAAGAAACAGGAAACATCTCGAGTAAACAACGTCATCTTGCACCTAAAGCAATTAGAGAAAGAAGAACAAAAACCCCCCAAAGTTAGCAGAAGGAAAGAAATCATAAAAATCAGATCAGAAATAAATGAAAAAGAAATGAAGAAAACGATAGCAAAGATCAATAAAACTAAAAGCTGGTTCTTTGAGAAGATAAAATTGATAAACCATTAGCCAGACTCATCAAGAAAAAAAGGGAGAAGACTCAAATCAATAGAATTAGAAATGAAAAAGGAGAAGTAACAACTGACACTGCAGAAATACAAAAGATCATGAGACATTACTATAAGCAACTCCATGCCAATAAAATGGACAACCTGGAAGAAATGGACAAATTCTTAGAAATGCACAACCTGCCAAGACTGAATCAGGAAGAAATAGAAAATATGAACAGACCAATCACAAGCACTGAAATTGAAACTGTGATTAAAAATCTTCCAACAAACAAAAGCCCAGGACCAGATGGCTTCACAGGCAAATTCTACCAAACATTTAGAGAAGAGCTAACACCTATCCTTCTCAAACTCTTCCAAAATATAGCAGAGGGAGGAACACTCCCAAACTCATTCTACGAGGCCATCACCTTGATACCAAAACCAGACAAGGATGTCACAAAGAAAGAAAACTACAGGCCAATATCACTGATGAACATAGATGCAAAAATCCTCAACAAAATGCTAGCAAACAGAATCCAACAGCACATTAAAAGGGTCATACACCATGATCAAGTGGGGTTTATTCCAGGAATGCAAGGATTCTTCAATATATGCAAATCAATCGACGTGATACACCATATTAACAAATTGAAGGAGAAAAACCATATGATCATCTCAATAGATGCAGAGAAAGCTTTCAACAAAATTCAACACCCATTTATGATAAAAACACTGCAGAAAGTAGGCATAGAGGGAACTTTCCTCAACATAATAAAGGCCATATATGACAAACCCACAGCCAACATCGTCTTTAATGGTGAAAAACTGAAACCATTTCCACTAAGATCAGGAACAAGACAAGGTTGCCCACTCTCACCACTCGTATTCAACATAGTTTTGGAAGTTTTAGCCACAGCAATCAGAGAAGAAAAGGAAATAAAAGGAATCCAAATCGGAAAAGAAGAAGTAAAGCTGTCACTGTTTGCAGATGACATGATACTATACATAGAGCATCCTAAAGATGCTACCAGAAAACTACTAGAGCTAATCAATGAATCTGGTAAAGTAGCAGGATACAAAATTAATGCACAGAAATCTCTGGCATTCCTATACACTAATGATGAAAAATCTGAAAGTGAAATCAAGAAAACACTCCCCTTTACCATTACAACAAAAAGAATAAAATATCTAGGAATAAACCTACCTAAGGAGACAAAAGACCTGTATGCAGAAAACTATAAGACACTGAAGAAAGAAATTAAATAGATGGAGAGATATACCATGTTCCTGGATTGGAAGAATCAATATTGTGAAAATGACTATACTACCCAAAGCAATCTACAGATTCAATGCGATCCCTATCAAACTACCACTGGCATTTTTCACAGAACTAGAAAAAAAATTTTCACAATTTGTATGGAAACACGAAAGACCCCGAATAGCCAAAGCAATCTTGAGAACGAAAAACGGAGCTGGAGGAATCAGGCTCCCTGACTTCAGACTATACTACAAAGCTACAGTAATCAAGACAGTATGGTACTGGCACAAAAACAGAAAGATAGATCAGTGGAACACGATAGAAAGCCCAGAGATAAACGCACGCACATATGGTCACCTTATCTTTGATAAAGGAGGCAGGAATGTACAGTGGAGAAAGGAAAGCCTCTTCAATAAGTGGTGCTGGGAAAACTGGACAGGGACATGTAAAAGTATGAGATTAGATCACTCCCTAACACCATACACAAAAATAAGCTCAAAATGGATTAAAGACCTAAATGTAAGGCCAGACACTATCAAACTCTTAGAGGTAAACATAGACAGAACACTCTATG
Organism: Mesoplodon densirostris; assembly: GCF_025265405.1. Lineage (NCBI taxonomy): Eukaryota > Metazoa > Chordata > Mammalia > Artiodactyla > Ziphiidae > Mesoplodon > Mesoplodon densirostris. The sequence goes on along the minus strand of NC_082669.1, from coordinate 58,558,439 downwards.
ACATAAATCACAGCAAGATCCTTTTGGACCCACCTCCTAGAGAAATGAAAATTAAAACAAAAATAAACAAATGGGACCTAATTAAACTTCAAAGCTTTTGCACAGCAAAGGAAACCAAGAACAAGACCAAAAGACAACCCTCAGAATGGGAGAAAATATTTGCAAATGAAGCAATGGACAAAGGATTAATCTCCAAAATTTACAAGCAGCTCATGCAGCTCAATAGCAAAAAAACAAACAACCCAATCCAAAAATGGGCAGAAGACCTAAATAGACATTTCTCCAAAGAAGATATACAGACTGCCAACAAACACATGAAAGAATGCTCAACATCATTAATCATTAGAGAAACGCAAATCAAAACTACAATGAGATATCATCTCACACCAGGCAGAATGGCCATCATCAAAATATCTAGAAACAATAAATGCTGGAGAGGGTGTGGAGAAAAGGGAACACTCTTGCACTGCTGGTGGGAATGTGAATTGGTACAGCCACTATGGAGAACAGTATGGAGGTTCCTTAAAAAACTACAAATAGAACTACCATATGACCCAGCAATCCCACTACTGGGCATATACCCTGAGAAAACCATAATTCAAAAAGAGTCATGTACCATAATGTTCATTGCAGCTCTATATACAATAGCCCGGAGATGGAAACAACCTAAGTGTCCATCATCCGATGAATGGATAAAGAAGATGTGGCACAAATATACAATGGAATATTACTCAGCCATAAAAAGAAATGAAATTGAGCTATTTGTAATGAGGTGGATAGACCTAGAGTCTGTCATACAGAGTGAAGTAAGTCAGAAAGAGAAAGACAAATACCGTATGCTAACACATATATATGGAATTCAAGAAAAAAAAATGTCATGAAGAACCTAAGGGTAAAACAGGAATAAAGACACAGACCTACTTGAGAATGGATTTGAGGATATGGGGAGGGAGAAGGGTAAGCTGTGACAAAGCGAGAGAGAGGCATGGACATATATACACTACCAAATGTAAGGTAGATAGCTAGTGGGAAGCAGCCGCATAGCACAGGGAGATCAGCTCGGTGCTTTGTGACCGACTGGAGGGGTGGGATAGGGAGGGTGGGAGGGAGGGAGACGCAAGAGGGAAGGGATATGGGAAAAAATAAATAAATAAATAAATAAATAAATAAATAAATAAACAAACACCTTGAATCTGGAGATAAGCTTTTCTCTACCTTAGACTTCCTCTAAGGCTACTGCAGGACTGTTCCCTTAAGATTTTTATAAGCACTTCTGTTTAACGGAGACACCTAAAAGGCATGGCTTTCACATCTTTCGAGGGACTTTTGATGGTCTGAAAGAATCTATGTGGCATTACCTCAAATCTGGCTGAGGTCTTAACAAAGGGTTCTACACCGTTGCCTTCAACTTTAGATAGAAATTACATATTTTAATTTTAGCTGCATTTGCCATTTGGAGAAGATGAAACTGAGGAATAGTTTTATTTTTTGAACACCCAAAGTCTTGGCTCTTTTATAGTTAACAATTCTTTCTTTAGCTCGTCATTCTCCTCTCGTATTCCCTATGGGCAGCTGGAAGAATCAGGTCACCTTGAACATTCTTCCTGGAAATCCTACTGGATCATGAGTTTATTAGGTACATTTTCTATTTTCCATGTTACCACTGGTGAAAGTATTCCTAGACTTTCCACCATTTCATAACCAGGGAATCCTTTCCTCCAGCTTCCAACACACCTTCCTCGCTTTCCTTTAATTCCTCTCCGACAGCCTCTTCAAAGCTCTTCCAATGTCTAACCTCTACCCAGGCCCTGAACCGCTGCTGCATGGTTTTAAGTTTTGTTATGGCAGTGGCTCACTTCTAGGTACCAAAATATTTCTATTTATCTATTGTGAAACAAATCACCCCCCAAACTGGTAGCCTAAAAACAGTATTCAGTTGTGTTCTCTTTCTTGGTTTCTGTGGATCCAGCATTCAGGATCAGCCTGTTTGGGTAGTTCTGGCTCAAGATCTCGGCGGTCGCTGGGCTTGGAGCCAAATCAAGGGCTCCTGCGCTCCTGTAACTGGCTCATGGGCTGGGAAGACCTGAATGGCTGGCGGCCGGAACTGCTGGCTCTCCACAGGCATCTCCTGTTTGTCTCTACATGCTCTCTCTCTGGGGTTTCCCTGGCATGGTGGTTTCCATGCTCCAAAGGAATACACCTCAAGAGAGACAGCCAGGCAGAAGCTGTATCACCTTTGATGAATTAGCCTCGAAAGCCACACAGAATCATTTTTGCTACCTACTCTTACTTAGAAGCAAGTCACTAAGACCAGCCCAATATTTAAAGGGAGGGGAATTAGGCCTCTTGATGGGAGGTGTTTCAAATCATACGCAGCCTTGTGTTAAAACCACCGCACCTCTTACAGGCACTGGCCTAGCATGCGTTTGCTTACTGATCTGGATGAGTTTGGTAGAATGGGAGAAAATCCAAGACTGCAGTCTTCTTGAAATTCTGGGAGTTAGGTCTCTGTTTTAAAAATTATCTCCAACTGCATGTTATCCCCCATAAGCACTTGGGAAACCTTTGCTTTTGAATCTGAAGGTGATAACTGCCTGGCGTCCCACTTTCCTCACAGGAAACCATGTGTTATACAGAGGAGTTTTGTCCTTTGTCCCTCATTAGTTTCCTGCGTCCCCAAGCCAGATAGCCACTGTCCCAAAGGAAAAAGAATCCTCCTCAAGTAGCCAACAATCAGCATGCCCTCCATCTCTAGTCTCTAAGACTTGTTAATGCGTGGATTTGACTTAACCTGAGTAAGTAGTTATTTAATACTAATTTTTTAAAAATCCTGCTATGCCAAAGAATTAAATAAGCACTTGTCTAGCTTTAAATGTTTTGCAGGGGACTAAAATAACATCTTCTAGGACAGATGTTCTAGTTTTCAACCCCACTCATTCAAGGCAAGAAAATCTCTTTTCTACAAGGTTTTGATTCTGTGGCCATAGCTATAAGATGGTGTGCCATCAATTTTCCAAGTGTAGAGAAATTCTAGGGGTGCAGAGATTTTTCTTTGCAGGATGACAAATGAAAGTGTATTTCAGTGTAGGGGGTGGTGCAAGGGAGTGATGCTCAGCCCTCAGAGATGACTGGATTCTCCGCTTCTATATTTAGACCATGTCTTGCAACTCGTGAAAATGAATTGCTTGTTCTTTTTCCCCTAAGTCATTCTCTCTCTGCCCCCTACTCTCCCCAGGCTTTATTTATTTATTTTTAGAGCTAACTGAGTCACATGTGATTCCTTCCTAAAGCTTAAGACTTATTTTTAACAACTTGCTCAAACACAAATACTATTGTTCACATCCTTAGGGAGAGTGAGTTACTCCGGAGGAAAAAAAGTAGAGATTTCATATGCATTTTTTATTCAGTGAATAATTTATATGAAAAGAAATTGTACAGAAAATGTGAAAAATCTTTGAATAATCCAAAGATTACTGTACTGGGACCAGAAGAGAAATGACTGAAATCCATAAAGCTTTGGAGGGAGCTAAGAGGGGGAGTTTTCATTCAAAGTTTTTCAGTGGTGTCCTTAGGTTGTTTTGAACGCTGAGGTTCTATTGTTCCGGGGGGGGCTCATTCCACACCACCTGGTTCACTTTCTCTTTCCCACAGTTAACAAGTGTTGTTTGGACTCCAGGAAGTTTTGATAGAGACTCAGCTAAGGTAAATCACTGAGATCATTGATTTTGTCTAGATGAGTGGAAAAAAAAGTCAACAGTGGAGCAGAAAGAGAGAGAAAGAAAAGCAGTAAGCTATGATGACAAAATATCATATTGGATCAGATCAACTTCCCGCTCTTAGTCTCTTAATTTTAATCACATCTTCTCTTCTTGGGTATCAATAATATTGCTGCCCAAACCCTATGGCTATGACATAAACATTTAAATCTGCCAGAGACAGATGGTAACATAAATCTCCATTGTTGCTTCCTTAGAGGATTCCCAGCGCTGTTGCCCTCTGCGGTAAATGGGACGTCAGAGGTGACTATTTCCCACAAGGGCTTTTTTTTTTTTTTAAGGGCTCCTTCTGGATTCACCTGCAGGAAGTAAAGATGCTTCATTGTTTTAGGGGGAATTTTGTCGGCTGCGATTGTGGGAATTACAACAGCAACAGAATGCTAAAGCTGGTATGAAATTTACCAATTAGCAACTCTACAGCTTCCTTTCTGCTCAGCCTCCCAGGGCAATAGATGTGGTTGTTACATCTGGCCACCTCTATCCAAAAGGTTTGGCTGTGACCATACAGAGTGGCCAGGCTAACAGACAGCCTTAATTACAGCAAGGGAAAGCCCAATGGTCAGCCCTGTTTTTGATCAGAGAATCTCAAAAATCGTATTTGAATTTATGATCCTGCACTTAACCAGAATATGGCCTTTTGCTGAATTGTCTTAATTTTTTTAATGTCCCATTTTTCTGTTCTGTGACAACCTTTGGTTGCTTGAGCTTCACTAAATACATTATAACATTAACACTTTTTTAGATATAGCTAGGATTTAGTCTGTTCTATGTAAAAACATTTTTTGTGGTTGATTTAAAAAAATCCAAATCTGCATATCTTCTGTAATTATTAATAGCTTTTACTGCATTTGACGTGTCAGGAAGAGTTACAGAGCTATGTCAGTACTCTGAATGGGCTTCATGATATTTCCTGGTGCCTGGGATGTTGACATCTGTTTTGAGTGCCAGTGGGGGAGCAAAAGTGACCCATGTCTGTCTCAGGAGATAGAACAGAGGAAACATGAGGCAGTCAATTCAAAAATCATACTGCAAACATTAAGAGCCAGAGCAGAGATTCCTGACACTATTCAAGGAGGTATGTGGGAATGAGAAAAAGATCTAGACTCAGAAGAAATGAAGTTCCATAATCTTTGATTAAAACCTCTTCCTCTGGGACTTCCCTGGTTTCGCAGTGGTTAAGAATCCACCTGCCAATGCAGGGGACACGGGCTCGAGCCCTGATCCGGGTAGATCCCACATGCAGCAGAGCAACTAAGCCCATGCGCCACAACTACTGAGCCTGCGTTCTAGAGCCTGTGCTCCGCAACAAGAGAAGCCACCTTAGTGAGAAGCCCACGCACCACAATGAAGAGTGGCCCCCGCTCACCACAACTAGAGAAAGCCCATGAGCAGCAACGAAGACCCAACACAGCCAAAAATAAATAAATTAAATAAATTTTTTTTTAAAAACCCTCTTCCTCCATGAACATAAATGTTAAAACAAGCAACCTCTAACTGCCAAGGACCCCAACTGAATTTAAACATACCCAAAGAGGGATTGTAAGGAGAGAACCTAGCACAAAGAGCCCTCTGGCACGCAGAATCCTTTGTGTAGAAAGATAGTGCAGCCTTTCTAGAGATTTAAACCAATTGAATCAGAACACCTGTGTCTCACAGAATACCTAGAGTAACTGATAATTCTCAGGGTTTACTCAGCTCTAAACTTCACTGGACTTGACCATCCGTATTTCTGCTTCCTCTGTGAGCCTCAGGCTCTCAGTATTTCCACCCAAAGAGCTTTAAGTGCTCTTCCTTCCTCCCATTCAGCCCCCTCCAAACACTCCATCATGCTGTAGCCAAGGGAATCTTCTGGAGCCCTCTTCTGGCACACACCCTCCACTGGTTTCTCCTGCGTTCTGTGTCCAGTTCATGCCAGGCATCAGGGCCCTTCCCAATGGCACCCACTTGCCCTCATCTTGCTCCCCAGCCTGGTATGCTTTGCTCCCATGGGTCTCAACCACTACCCTCCTGTTCTTGGTCTCTCTCACATCTGGGCCTTTGTTGTGTATTCTCAGGGCATTTTACTAGAGCATGATAAATACACCCATTTTATTATAACTGTCCTCCCTGCATGACTCCAAGCTCTGCTTCCTCTTTGCATGAGCCCTGGCGCATGGTGAGCCCATAAGGAAGATGGGTTGAGTGAGGGGGTGGGTCAGTACCCACGCTGTGCCCCTCCTTCCACCTAAAACACCAATTCATCCCTGGTCATTCTTCAAGGCTGGCCCCAGGAAGGCACCCCTGACCCCTCCCCTGCTTTGCTTTCCCAGTGCCTTATATATAACCTTTGCTTTATTTTATTTCACTTACTTATATTAGGTTATAAGTACTTATGCTACTTATCTACTTATACATTTGCTATTTCTGTAGGTTAAAAGGACCAAATATCAGCAATTTCATATGGTCCAACCTAATAGAAAAGCAGGAACCCATGGTGGGTATATGTCAGACAGACCAAGGTTGAAGACTGGCTCTGTCACTGCGCTTGCTGTGTGTCCTAGTCAAGCTCCTCGGCTTCTCCACGTCTCAGTTTCCTCATGTGTAAAAGGGAAATAATAATAGCAACTACATCCTAGTGGTGTTATGAGGATTAAATGAGGCACTGCATTCTAACATGCAGAACTTAGGGCTTGGCTCCTATGATAAACATTAGCTACGCTTAGTCAATAGTTAAATATTTACTAAGGTCCACTGTGTTCCAGGGATAGTGCCAGTTGCTGGAGGTACAAAGATGGATAAGATAAAAGGAGGCTTGCCTTTGTGGAGCTCATAGCCACTAAAAGTGCAAAAACGAGTCTGATCAATGCTACAGAGGAGGAAGTACTGAGTGCTAAAGGCATCTGTTTCTCAACTCTCATGCTAGGGTGGAATCATCTTTTTACAGCTCTAGTTCCTCAAGTAAACCATGAGAGGCTTTAACTATCTTTTTTCCTGGTAAAAGGTAGATACCCATAGTTCAGAAACTAGCATATGGTGGATACTCAAGTAAGGTGTGTTGAGTGAATCAATGAAGGAGTCAACTAATAAATGAATAAATGAACTGTAGCTCCAGGTCTAAGCACATATGAAACAGAAACCTCTCAAGTCAGCATTCACAGCCAAAGCAGCCAGGAGTTCTTCCTTAGAACATTGAAGTTGTCCATAACCCATGATCTGGCTGAGTGACCCCCTTTCTGCCATTTCCATCAAAAGTAGGCTCTGGCCCATAAACCTCTGTTTTACTACAGGAATGGCCAAAAGGGATCACTCAGCCAGATCCTGGGTTATTTACTTTTTAACTATCTTTCCACATGTTTGTGGCACACACAAAAATGTGTTTTTGAACATTGCTATTTACGTAAAATCTAATCATGGAAGCAAACAAACAAAGAAGAGAAAATGAGAGATGGCTTTTCCCAGCTCACAATTCATTCACTCATTCATTTCATTCATCCCACAAGCATCCTATGTGCAGGGCACTGTGTACATAGCAAATGTTTGGGGGAGAAACAACCAGCCCCCAGCCACACTGTTTAATGGCCCTCTGCCTCAGGATCTTGTTTCTCTTACCTTCAAACTTACTTCATTGTGCACTTTGTTCATAAATTTAAATAATTTATTTATCTAAGAAACATTTGTCAAGAGCCAGCTCTGTACCAGCCTCTGTGATGGGCCCACGCTGCCTCAGCCTCTGCTCCCCTTAAACTTGGAGTCTAACACAGAGAAGCACAGACAGTATCAAACAGTCACATAAATACATAATCAAACTGCAATTACTGCAGGAAAGGAACAAAAGAAGGTACACGAGGGGCTTCCCTGGTGGTGCAGTGGTTGAGAGTCTGCCTGCCGATGCAGGGGACACGGGTTTGTGCCCCGGTCCGGGAGGATCCCACATGCCCCAGAGCGGCTGGGCCCGTGAGCCATGGCCGCTGAGCCTGCGCGTACGGAGCCTGTGCTCCGCAACAGGAGAGGCCACAACAGTGAGAGGCCCGCGTACCGCACACCCCACAAAAAAAAAAAAAAAAAAAAAAAAAAAAGAAGGTACATGAGAAAATATGGCAGGGGGCCTGACCTGGGGAATCAGGAAAACTTCCTTGAAGGAGTGACTTTTGAATTGAGCTCTGAACTTTGACAGGAGGAGATAGGAGCCGGGGAACTGAGGAAGCCGGTGTGGGAGTACAGGGGATGCGGAGCCCACAGAGATGAAGGGGGGCAGTTGCACAGGGCCGGGGAAACTCATGACACATAACGAAGTTTTAAAATCCCTAAGGAGGGGCCTCCCTGGTGGCGCAAGTGGTTGAGAGTCCGCCTGCCGATGCAGGGGATACGGGTTCGTGCCCCGGTCTGGGAGGATCCCATATGCCGCGGAGCGGCTGGGCCCGTGAGCCATGGCCGCTGAGCCTGCGCGTCCGGAGCCTGTGCTCCGCAACGGGGGAGGCCACAACAGTGAGAGGCCCGCATACCGCAAAAAAAATAAATAAATAAATAAATAAAATAAAATAAAATAAAATCCCTAAGGAGGATTGTGATCGGCTCAGGTTGATGTTTTTCACTCTGATTACCGTCAACTAGATTGTGGGTTCTTTGAGTTGTGAGGCTGCATCATACTCCTTTTTACATCTCTGATTGCATCCAGCAGAGGGCTTTGAATGCAATGATCTGGTGCTCAATTAATGGTGATTGAACATGTGAAAAGGATGCCAGTGACATAACCTGGCACTGGGAGGTTAACGATGAACTAGTTAATGGATACTTGTATCCCCAAACCAAGAGACACTCCTAGAATCCCCAGTGTTTTCCCTCAGCTGTGCAGGTGAAAGAGAAGGGGTGGGACACTCTGTTTTGAACTTTAATGTTTCCGTTTATACTATTTCTCTATGAAAGAAAGAGTTCTTAGCGATCCCCTTGCTCGGATTCCCATCATGAGAATTACTAGTTGCCACAGTCTCAGCTGCAAAATTCACTGATCATCATTCTGATGATTGGAGCAAGTAGGGATTTGAAGTGGATTGTCTCTCCCTAGTTCTAGCTCTTCTCTTTCACTCTATCTGGTCAGCAATACAGGATTCCATATTCCCTGACTTGGCTCTTTAATATTCTGAAGGCCTTTGCCACTCACAGGCCCATCCACAGGATTACGAGTGTCCTTTTGGGATTGTGACTTCTGTGGGATTGACTTCTCTTAGATTTGGGAACTGATGCTCAGCTACGGTGAATGCTCTCATCCTCTGCTAGAGAAAACGTTGCCTTTGTGGTCATTAACGATACACTTGCCACCTCCAACTTCAGATATTAAGGGAAAGGCGTTTCGAAATAGGGACAAGAGATGGAGATAAATTTCAGATGCCCTTTTCACACAAAGATGATTTTCTCAAAATGGAACCAGATTTCAAGGATCTTTGTCCCCTTCAGAGAGGCTTTTCCAGTACGTGGATACTATGGGGATATGATTATACAAATTCAGCAGGAAAATGTACTCCTGATCACTCTATAAATCACTTGATGCTAGCAGTGATCTCATTTTTAAAGCCATTAGTAATCACGAATGATAGCTAAATTAGCAACATTGTCTTAAAGAGCTTCCATATTGATTGGCTGTTTTCATCCCTTCTTCTCACTCGTGCTATTCTGTGTTATCGCCTCAGCCTCAGAGATTCAGAGCAACAATCTGCCGAACACATGAATACTAAAGAATTGGTTTCCTTAGTGACAATAATCATGAAGCAGCTCTCAGAACTTCCTGCTTTTCTGTCTGTTTTCTGTTGGTCACATACAAAAAGACGGCCAAACCGAGCCTGCCCAGAAAAGATGCACACATATATCATGACCCCTAAGTGGAAGGGAGGCTTGTCTCTGCTGAGATCACATTCCTTTTCTCAACGGGCTGCCTTATTCTGTGTGGTTAGGGCTAAACCAGAGCACCTGCAAAGGTCCATGACCACCTCAGAACTCTTTTCCTTTCGAGTCAAAATCTGGAACCACAAAACCATAATGCCGGACACATCACCAAAATGGCTCCTTCTTTGTGGGAAACCAACATGGAACTTCCCTAAAAAGCAGACCTTCTGGGCTTCCCTGATGGCGCAGTGGTTGAGAGTCCGTCTGCCGATGCAGGGGACGCGGGTTCGTGCCCCGGTCTGGGAGGATCCCACATGCCGCAGAGCGGCTGGGCCCGTGGGCCATGGCCGCTGGGCCTGCGCGTCCGGAGCCTGTGCTCTGCAACGGGAGAGGCTACAACAGTGAGAGGCCCGCGTACCGCAAAAAAAAAAAAAAGACCTTCTTTCTTTCCACAATATTTCTAATAATAAAAACAAAATGGGGACTTCCCTGGTGGTCTAGTGGTTAAGACTCCAAGCCTCCAATGCAGGGCGCCCGGGTTCGATCCCTGGTCAGGGAACTAGACCCCGCATGAAACAACTAAAAGAGCTCTCATGCCGCAATGAAGATCCCACACGTGGCAATGAAGATCCCGCGTGCCGCAACTAAGACCCAGCACAGCCAAATAAATAAATATTAGAAAAAAAAAACTATAGCTAAAATCTTATTTACAAAAAAAAAAAAAAAGGAAAAGAAAGAAAGAAAATGGTCATCAAGTAGAGAAAGCTTTGCTAATTTTCCAGGATATCTTTTTTTCCGTGTCTGTTGTGAGAAATTGCCCTGCTTCCTGCCCCTCTTCCTAACTCTAGTCAGGATGAATTCAAGCAACCGCCCTCCATAGGAGCAGAAAGGGATGTGCGTCAGGAAGCCTTGGGCCCACCGTCCTGCCCCTGGGTCCTGAGCCCGTTACCCAGACATTTTTGATGGATTATGCCATCTCACTTCCTGGATGCATACCGGGGTGCCTGACCCCTTGTGGCTCCATCTCCTGGCCTGGATTCCCAGCTGTGGCTACAGAGGCATCGCTCTGCCTGGCAAAGCACATACTTGCTCCTTCCTGCCTCAGTTGTCTCCTTAGGGCTTCTTGATGGGCAAATACAAACAGAGCACCGCTTGGCACTAGGCACGATGTCAAACACTGTGGGTCTGGGAATGACTGTGAAGTGACAGTCCCTGCCCTTATGAGGTTCACAGTCTGGGACAATAATTTGGGTGCAGGACAATAATTATAGTACACTGCAATAGGAGCTACACCCAGGGTAATGAGGACCCCGTAAAAGAAGTGTCTAATACAGCCTGTGAAACCAGAGGCAGAACAGGAAAAAGTTCCTGGAGAAGGTTAAGCCTAACTGTCTTAAAAGTTAAAAAAAAAAGATAGTAGGAATAATGTAAAGTATTTTGAACACTTACTATGGACTAGGAACTTGACATGTGATATACATTCATTATTTAATTTAATTCCCACAGCAGTGTCCTATGAAGCAGATTCCATCATCAACCCCACTTTACAAACTGAGGCTCATGGGTCAAAATTTCTCACACCTGGTCACAGAGCTAGGCAGCAGCAGAGCCCACAGTCAGACCCAGAGCTGTGTGACAGTAAAATCCAGGATCTTAAGCACAGGCCGAGTGGAAGGAGGGAATCCCAAGTGCTCTAGTGTGACAGGCACACAAGCGGTTGCTTTGCCAGAACATGAGTGTGGGGTGAAGTGTGGTCAGAGGCAGGATGGCCAGCTCATGGAGGCCCTTGCTGATGAGCTTGGCCTTGGTCTTCAAGGTGAGGGCAAGATGCTTAAGGGTTGTAAGTAATGCTGGGAAATGGTCTGATATGCATTTGGGGAAGACTTGTTTTTTTGTTTTTTTTTTTCTTTTACAAATTTAATCAGTTATACATATACATATGTTCCCATATCCCCTCCCTTTTGCGTCTCCCTCCCACCCTCCCTATCCCACCCCTCCAGGCAGTCACAAAGAACCGAGCTGATCTCCCTGTGCTATGCGGCTGCTTCCCACTAGCTATCTACCTTACGTTTGGTAGTGTATATATGTCCATGCCGCTCTTTCACTTTGTCACAGCTTACCCTTCCCCCTCCCCATATCCTCAAGTCCATGCTCTAGTAGGTCTGTGTCTTTATTCCTGTCTTACTCCTATGTTCCTGATGACATTTTTTTTCTTAAATTCCATATATATGTGTCAGCATACAGTATTTGTTTTTCTCTTTCTGACTTACTTCACTCTGTATGACAGACTCTAGGTCCATCCACCTCATTACAAATAGCTCAATTTCATTTCTTTTTATGGCTGAGTAATATTCCATTGTATATATGTGCCACATCTTCTTTACCCATTCATCCGATGATGGACACTTAGGTTGTTTCCATCTCCGGGCTATTGTAAATAGAGCTGCTATGAACATTTTGGTACATGTCTCTTTTTGAATTATGGTTTTCTCAGGGTATATGCCCAGTAGTGGGATTGCTGGGTCATATGGTAGTTCTATTTGTAGTTTTTTAAGGAACCTCCATACCGTTCTCCATAGTGGCTGTACCAATTCACATTCCCACCAGCAGTGCAAGAGTGTTCCCTTTTTTCCACACCCTCTCCAGCATTTATTGTTTCTAGATTTTTTGATGATGGCCATTCTGACTGGTGTGAGATGATATCTCATTGTAGTTTTGATTTGCATTTCTCTAATGAGTAAAGATGTTGAGCATCCTTTCATGTGTTTGTTGGCTGTCTGTATATCTTCTGTGGAGAAATGTCTATTTAGGTCTTCTGCCCATTTTTGGATTGGGTTGTTTGTTTTTTTGCTATTGAGCTGCATGAGCTGCTTATAAATTTTGGAGATTAATCCTTTGTCAGTTGCTTCATTTGCAAATATTTTCTCCCATTCTGAGGGTTGTCTTTTGGTCTTGCTTATGGTTTCCTTTGCTGTGCAAAAGCTTTTAAGTTTCATTAGGTCCCATGTGTTTATTTTTGTCTTTAATTCCATTTCTCTAGGAGGTGGGTCAAAAAGGATCTTGCTGTGATTTATGTCATAGAGTGTTCTGCCTATGTTTTCCTCTAGGAGTTTGATAGTGTCTGGCCTTACATTTAGGTCTTTAATCCATTTTGAGCTTATTTTTGTGTATGGTGTTAGGGAGTGATCTAATCTCATACTTTTACATGTCCCTGTCCAGTTTTCCCAGCACCACTTATTGAAGAGACTGTCCTTTCTCCACTGTACATTCCTGCCTCCTTTATCAAAGATAAGGTGACCATATGTCCGTGGGTTTATCTCTGGGCTTTCTATCCTGTTCCATTGATCTATCTTTCTGTTTTTGTGCCAGTACCATACTGTCTTGATTACTGTAGCCTTGTAGTATAGTCTGAAGTCAGGGAGCCTGATTCCTCCAGCTCCATTATTCGTTCTCAAGATTGCTTTGGCTATTCGGGGTCTTTTGTGTTTCCATACAAATTGTGAAATTTTTTGCTCTAGTTCTGTGAAAAATGCCAGTGGTAGTTTGATAGGGATTGCATTGAATCTGTAGATTGCTTTGGGTAGTAGAGCCATTTTCACAATGTTGATTCTTCCAATCCAAGAACATGGTACATCTCTCCATCTATTTGTATCATCTTTAATTTCTTTCATCAGTGTCTTATAATTTTCTGCATACAGGTCTTTTGTCTCCTTAGGTAGGTTTATTCCTAGATATTTTATTCTTTTTGTTGCAATGGTAAATGGGAGTGTTTCCTTGATTTCACTTTCAGATTTTTCATCATTAGTATATAGGAATGCCAGAGATTTCTGTGCATTAATTTTGTATCCTGCAACTTTACCAAATTCATTGATTAGCTCTAGTAGTTTTCTGGTAGCATCTTTAGGATTCTCTATGTATAGTATCATGTCATCTGCAAACAGTGACAGCTTTACTTCTTCTTTTCCCATTTGGATTCCTTTTATTTCCTTTTCTTCTCTGATTGCTGTGGCTAAAACTTCCAAAACTATGTTGAATAAGAGTGGTGAGAGTGGGCAACCTTGTCTTGTTCCTGATCTTAGTGGAAATGGTTTCAATTTTTCACCATTGAGGACGATGCTGGCTGTGGGTTTGTCATATATGGCCTTTATTATGTTGAGGAAAGTTCCCTCTATGCCTACTTTCTGCAGGGTTTTTATCATAAATGGGTGTTGAATTTTGTCGAAAGCTTTCTCTGCATCTATTGAGATGATCATATGGTTTTTCTCCTTCAGTTTGTTAATATGGTGTATCACGTTGATTGATTTGCGTATATTGAAGAATCCTTGCATTCCTGGAATAAACCCCACTTGATCATGGTGTATGATCCTTTTAATGTGCTGTTGGATTCTGTTTGCTAGTATTTTGTTGAGGATTTTTGCATCTATGTTCATCAGTGATATTGGCCTGTAGTTTTCTTTCTTTGTGACATCCTTGTCTGGTTTGGGTATCAAGGTGATGGTGGCCTCATAGAATGAGTTTGGGAGTGTTCCTCCCTCTGCTATATTTTGGAAGAGTTTGAGAAGGATAGGTGTTAGCTCTTCTCTAAATGCTTGATAGAATTCGCCTGTGAAGCCATCTGGTCCTGGGCTTTTGTTTGTTGGAAGATTTTTAATCACAGTTTCAATTTCAGTGCTTGTGATTGGTCTGTTCATATTTTCTATTTCTTCCTGATTCAGTCTTGGCAGGTTGTGCATTTCTAAGAATTTGTCCATTTCTTCCAGATTGTCCATTTTATTGGCATAGAGTTGCTTATAGTAATGTCTCATGATCTTTTGTATTTCTGCAGTGTCAGTTGTTACTTCTCCTTTTTCATTTCTAATTCTATTGATTTGAGTCTTCTCCCTTTTTTTCTTGATGAGTCTGGCTAATGGTTTGTCAATTTTGTTTATCTTCTCAAAGAACCAGCTTTTAGTTTTATTGATCTTTGCTATCGTTTCCTTCATTTCTTTTTCATTTATTTCTGATCTGATTTTTATGATTTCTTTCCTTCTGCTAACTTTGGGATGTTTTTGTTCTTCTTTCTCTAATTGCTTTAGGTGCAAGGTTAGGTTGTTTATTCGAGATGTTTCCTGTTTCTTAAGGTGGGATTGTATTGCCATAAACTTCCCTCTTAGAACTGCTTTTGCTGCATCCCATAGGTTTTGGGTCGTCGTGTCTCCATTGTCATTTGTTTCTAGGTATTTTTTAATTTCCTCTTTGATTTCTTCAGTGATCACTTCGTTATTAAGTAGTGTATTGTTTAGCCTCCATGTGTTTGTATGTTTTACAGCTCTTTTCCTGTAATTGATATCTAGTCTCATAGCATTGTGGTCAGAAAAGATACTTGATACAATTTAAATTTTCTTAAATTTACCAAGGCTTGATTTGTGACCCAAGATATGATCTATCCTGGAGAATGTTCCATGAGCACTTGAGAAAAATGTGTATTCTGTTGTTTTTGGATGAAATGTCCTATAAATATCAATTAAGTCCATCTTGTTTAATGTATCATTTAAAGCTTGTGTTTCCTTATTTATTTTCATTTTGGATGACCTGTCCATTGGTGAAAGTGGGGTGTTAAAGTCCCCTACTATGATTGTGTTACTGTCGATTTCTCCTTTTATGGCTGTTAATATTTCCCTTATGTATTGAGGTGCTCCTATGTTTGGTGCATAAATATTTACAATTGTTATATCTTCTTCTTGGATCGATCCCTTGATCATTATGTAGTGTCCTTCTTTGTCTCTTCTAGTAGTCTTTACTTTAAAGTCTATTTTGTCTGATATGAGAATTGCTACTCCAGCTTTCTTTTGGTTTCCATTTGCATGGAATATCTTTTTCCATCCCCTTACTTTCAGTCTGTATGTGTCTCTAGGTCTGAAGTGGGTCTCTTGTAGACAGCATATATATGGGTCTTGTTTTTGTATCCATTCAGCCACTCTGTGTCTTTTGGTGGGAGCATTTAGTCCATTTACATTTAAGGTAATTATTGATATGTGTGTTCCTATTCCCATTTTCTTAATTGTTTTGGGTTCGTTATTGTAGGTATATTCCTTCTGTTGTGTTTCTTGCCTAGAGAAGTTCCTTTAGCATTTGTTGTAAAGCTGGTTTGGTGGTGCTGAACTCTCTCAGCTTTTGCTTGTCTGTAAACGTTTTAATTTCTCCATCAAATCTGAATGAGATCCTTGCTGGGTAGAGTAATCTTGGTTGCAGGTTTTTCTCCTTCATCACTTTAATTATGTCCTGCCACTCCCTTCTGGCTTGTAGAGTTTCTACTGAGAGATCAGCTGTTATCCTGATGGGGATTCCCTTGTGTGTTATTTGTTGTTTTTGCCTTGCTGCTTTTAATATGATTTCTTTGTGTTTAATTTTTGACAGTTTGATTAATATGTGTCTTGGTGTATTTCTCCTTGGATTTATTCTGTATGGGACTCTCTGTGCCTCCTGGACTTGATTAACTATTTCCTTTCCCATATTAGGGAAGTTTTCAACTATAATCTCTTCAAATATTTTCTCAGTCCCTTTCTTTTTCTCTTCTTCTTCTGGAACCCCTATAATTCGAATGTTGGTGCGTTTAATGTTGTCCCAGAGGTCTCTGAGACTGTCCTCTGTTCTTTTCATTCTTTTTTCTTTATTTTGCTGTGCAGCAGTTATTTCCACTATTTTATCTTCCACCTCACTTATCCGTTCTTCTGCCTCAGTTATTCTGCTATTGATCCCATCTAGAGTATTTTTTATTTCATGTATTGTGTTTTTAATCGATGCTTGATTCATCTTTAGTTCTTCTAGGTCCTTGTTAACTGTTTCTTGCATTTTGTCTATTCTATTTCCAAGATTTTGGATCATCTTTACCATCATTATTCTGAATTCTTTTTCAGGTAGACTGCCTATTACCTCTTCATTTGTTAGGTCTGGTGGGTTTTTATCTTGCTCCTTCTCCTGCTGTGTGTTTTTCTGTCTTCTCATTTTGCTTATGTTACTGTGTTTGGGGTCTCCTTTTTGCAGGCTGCAGGTTCGTAGTTCCCGTTGTTTTTGGTGTCTGTCCCCAGTGGCTAAGGTTGGTTTAGTGGGTTGTGTAGGCTTCTTGGTGGAGGGGACTACTGCCTGTGTTCTGGTGGATGAGGCTGGATCTTGTCTTTCTGGTGGGCAGGTCCACGTCTGGTGGTGTGTTTTGGGGTGTCTGCGGACTTTTTATGATTTTAGGCCACCTCTTTGCTAATGCGTGGCGTTGTGTTCCTGTCTTGCTAGTTGTTTGGCATAGGGTGTCCAGCACTATAGCTTGCTGGTCGTTGAGTGAAGCTGGGTGCTGGTGTTGAGATGGAGATCTCTGGAAGATTTTCGCCGTTTGATATTGTGTGGAGCTGGGAGGTCTCTTGTGGACCAGTGTCCTGAAGTTGGCTCTCCCACCTCAGAGGCACAGCACTGACTCCTGGCTCCTCAATTTGGGATGATTTGTTGTCTATTTCTGTATTCCACAGATGCAGGGTACATCAAATTGATTGTGGAGCTTTAATCCGCTGCTTCTGAGGCTGCTGGGAGAGGTTTCCCTTTCTCTTCTTTGTTCTCACAGCTCCTGGGTCTCAGCTTTGGATTGGGCCCCGCCTCTGCGTGTAGGTCGCCGGAGGGGGTCTGTTCTTCGCTCAGACAGGATGGGGTTAAAGGAGCAGCCTCTTCGGGGACTCTGGGTCACTCAGGCCGGGCGGGAGGGAGGGGCACGGAGTGCGGGGCGAGCCTGCAGCGGCAGAGGTCGGCGTGACGTTGCAGCAGCCCGAGGCGCGCCGTGCGTTCTCCCAGGGAAGCCGCCCCTGCATCCCGGGACCCCGGCAGTGGCGGGCTGCACAGGCTCCCGGAAGGGCGGTGTGGACAGTGACCTGCGCTCGCACACAGGCTTCTTGGCGGCGGCAGCAGCAGCCCCAGCGTCCCACGCCCGTCTCTGGGCTCCGCGCTTTCAGCCGCGACTCGCGCCCGTCTCTGGAGTTCCTTTACGTGGCGCTCTTAATCCCCTCTCCTCGCGCACCAGGAAACCAAGAGGGAAGAAAAAGTCTCCTGCCTCTTCGGCAGCTCCAGAGTTTTCCCGGACTCCCTCCCGGCTAGCTGTGGCACTTTAGCCCCCTTCAGGCTGAGTTCTCGCCGCCAGCCCCAGTCCTCTCCCTGCGCTCTGACCGAAGCCCGAGCCTCAGCTCCAGCGCCGCCCGCCCCGGCGGGGGAGCAGACAATCCTCTCGGGCTGGTGAGTGCCGCTCGGCACCGCTCCTCTGTGAGGGAATCTCTCCGCTTTGCCCTACCCAGGTATGTGGGGAGTTTCTTGCCTTTTGGGAGGTCTGGGGTCTTCTCGGGGAAGACTTCTGGTAACAGTGAGGAGGCTGGATTTAAGGAGCTAGAACTGGTGGCCGAGATCAGGTAAAAGCCCCTCACAGTGAGTAGTCCTGGTAAGAAGTGATGTTGGCCTGAATTTGGGCACTGACAATAGGGATGGAAAAGAAGGGACCTCCCACTGCTTTCCCCACAAAGTTCCATCTGCTGGATGCCTACTTCCGACATCGCACCTATAGCTCAGGCTCTGGGGCTGCTTGTGACCTGGTATCTTCACATCTGTCTGCAGTTACCTTACCCTCCCCCACCCTACACTGCATCTCATCTTGTTTTCAACTCCCAGAGCCTAGTACCGGGATGGGCGCCTAGCAAAGGAATGTTGAATGGAGGAATGAATGAACTGGAACAGTTTCCAATTTCCTGTTTAATAAAACTCATGGTCCTGACCATTGCAGTCTTGTTGCTGTCTTTATTCAAAGGGGTTACAAAAGCTGGATGGATGTTCTGATTAAGCATGAAGTGTGAGTGATCTGGTTGTCACAGTGCAGATGCTCCTTGATTAATATATAGTATCATTTCCTCTGTCTTGGATTTGACTCTGGAAAAAAAGATGTCAAACAGTGTGTACCTCAGACCCCTTAGCAAGAAGAGAAAGAAGTGGAACTCAGTGCAAATTCCTATTTACTTAGATATAGAGGCAGGGATGAGCCCTCTCTTCACATTTTTCCCAATTAAAAGTTGGGCCAAGTTACCAAACGTAAGGTAGATAGCTAATGTGAAGCAGCCGCATAGCACAGGGAGATCAGCTCGGTGCTTTGTGACTGCCTGGAGGGGTGGGATAGGGAGGGTGGGAGGGAGACGCAAAAGGGAGGGGATATGGGAACATATGTATATGTATAGCTGATTAAATTTGTTATAAAGCAAAAAATTTAAAAAAATCAAAAAAAAAAAAAAAGTTGGGCCAAGTCTGGTGGAATGGTGACAAGTTGAACTGGGTGCGCATGCACGCATGCACACACACACACAGATGGCTGAGACATTCCAATGAGTTGAGGGCCTACTGTGCAGCATTTTGAAGGCAACACAATTCATAGCTAAAAATTTGAATAGCTTCTCCCATCTGACAGTCTTAATTTGTCCTTGTCCTAGAAGGAGTAAAAAATTGAAAAAGAAAACCTGTACATGGATGTTTATAGCAACTTAAATCATAAATGCCAAAACTTGGAAGCAACCAAGATGCCCTCCAGTAGGTAAATGGATAAATACACTGTAGTACATCCAGACAACAGAACAGTATTCACTGTTAAAAAGAAAGGAGTTACCAAGGCATGAAAAGACATGGAGAAAACTCAAACGTATATTACTAAGTAAAAGAAGCCAATCTGAAATGGCTAATTACTGTATGACTTCAGCTATCTAACATTCAGAAAAGGCAAAACTGTGGAGACAGTAAAAAAAAAGAAAAAATCAGTGGTTGTGGAGTCAGGGAGTGAACAGGCAGAACATGGAGGGCTTTTAGGGCAGTAAAAATATCCTGTATGATATCATCATGGTGCATATATGTCATTATACATTTGTCCAACCCATAGAGTGAACTGTAATGTAAACTGTGGACTCAGGGTAATTGTGATGTATCCATGTAGCTTCACCCTTATTAAAAACTGTACCAACTGGTGAGTGATGTTGATAATGGGGGAGGCTACGCTTGTGTGGTGTAGGAGCTAGATGGGAAGTCTCTGAACTTCCCTCTCAATTTTTTAATGAATCTAAACTGCTCTAAAGAAGTACATCACAATTTAAAAACACAAAATCAGAACAAACAACGGTAGCGTGAACTTGATGACATCAGCTGCAATGGAGGGAAATGCACATAGTATTCTCTGGCCCAGCATTCAAACAAATAACTCAAGGCTTTCTACTTTTTTGTACATGTTCCCAAAAAAAGAATTTTGAGAACCTATGTACATCCCATGAACATTTTTAGATAGCTTCACAAGATCAAGCCTGAGATGGACAAAGGATTCAGGCACCCAACTTGTGTGGGACCCTATCCTCTTTTGTATGAAGAGATGTATTGCTGTTAAAGAATGAAAATCTGCAAATAAATGTAAAGGGGGGAATTAATGTAATTCTCCTATTCTGTGGTAAAGCAGAATCCTATGGCCTCTGACTCACTAGCCGGAGGCAACAAATCAGCAACAACAACTCAAAGAGACATAGGAAAATACAACTAGTTCTTCAAAAACCATAAAATAGCAATTACCATATTTTTGCATATGGTTTTACACTGAATTATTTCACAGTTATAATTAGGTTGCTAATGCAGTGCAGAATTGGACGATACACTAATTTGGTATATATTTTATCTAATCTGATGGAAATGTAACATTTAGAGGGCTTGATTCTTTTTTTCACAAGCAATTAAAAAGGACTTTAATATCACATTTAAAAAAATTGTGTTGGCCTTTATGATGTGGTGTGTGTGTGTGTGTGTGTGTGTGGTGGACGTGAGAGAGAGAGAGAGAGAGAAGAATTCCATCCCAACTATAGGCACAAGCCATACCCTTTAGTCTCTGATTTATTTCCATCATGTAAGATTCTTTTCTTGCTTGCTTGCTTATTTTTTTAATCTGTTTTTCTTTTTTGCCTTTGGTAAATTAAAACTGAATTTTCTTCTCCAGGACAATTCTCTGTTCCAGTCATAGTAAATACCAATTTCATTTCCATCCCATTATTTTTCTAATTAAGCATTTGTCATGCAAAAGGAGATCTGAGATGCCTGTGCTTTCCATTATGCAAAATATTCAGTTATGATAATAGCTTTGGGATGGCACCTTGAAGGTGTTACGGAAAAAAAATCAGAGAAGAAGAAAAATAAAATAAAATATATTTTACTTCGGACTTTTGCCTTTTTATTTTCTCCCTGATTTGCCACAGTTGTGGGTATTGACAATGTCCCATCAGTTGTGAAGGATGGACACATAATTCACATCCTTTAATAAGGAGAATTCTATTAAATCTTTATCTAAACATTTTAGAGGTTAAAAATGTAACCCTGCATCTCATTTTTTTTCTCTTCTGTTCACACTTAGCAAAACCTACAACTTCTATACTTGATGAAACATGCTTCTGACTCAAGTTGTTTCAGAACAAAGTACGAATATGCCAGAAGGACAACCTGATATTTCTTGGAAATTCTTTCTTCCTTCTTATGACAAATTCCAAGGGGCTAGGCTCTGTCAAAGGAGAATTTATTTTCTAAACCCTTTGAACACAAAGCTTTTCCATTTTCTGTGGCAAGATATTTTCCCCAAACATTAACCATCACATCTTATAGCTATATTTATATCCATACAAACACTATATATCCATATGCCTATATTCTGTATATGTATATCTATATGTATATTTTAATCTATTGATTTATAAACTCCGAGACTTCATTTTTCAATCATTTCCACAGTTTACACAGAATAAGCTGTGTGTGAAATTGGATTTTTTAAAAGTGGGACCCATTTCCTCTCAATTTCTCAAAGAATGTAGACTGAGAACTTTCCGGTTTTGGAAGGAACCCTGGTGTATTTTCTGAAACACACTGTGCATGGTATGTGTGTGTGTGCACTGCCTGAGTAGATAGTGCTATTAGTTGAACTCACTGTGACTCTGCGTGTTCAGTATTTTCAAAGATGCTGTTGCGGTGCCCCCTCCCAGATCCTGTTTACTGGGGTCCCCAAGGCTCCCCCAGCTGCTCTGAGTGCTGGCTGCTGAAGGTTCACAGGTGCCCCCATTTCTGGGAAGGTTGTCCTGGGCTAAAAAGAGGAGCCACCTCACTCAGGAAGTTGGTGGGGGGAGGTCACAGCCAATGACTGATTGGGAAGTGGTACAAAATGCTGGCACCACGGCCCCAGGAAGGAACAACTCTGTGGGTGGTTAAAGCTCCAGAGCCCTCCCCCACGTTGCAGGTCCTGCTGGTCTTGATCTGAGACCCCATCGCCTCCCTACCTCTCCTGCTTCACTCCTTCCCCCACAGGATTTTCCTGAAGAGCACTTGCTCAAGAGATCACAGCACCCAAATCCCTGTCTCAGGTTCTGTTTCTGGGAAACTTCTTTCAATTTTAGATATTCAATTTCCTAATCAATAAAATGTGGATAATAATTCCTGCCTAGTCTATTTCTCAAAGTTGGGGTGTGAATGGCAAATTGTGTGGAAGAATTCTGGAAACAGCCAAAGCAGTAAAAATATTTTGCAGGAAGCATGATATATCATTTGTTTTAATATTTAACCTTAGGTTCCATGAAAATATGGCTGATTTCTCCCAACTTGTGTTTTTTACACTTTAGGCTAATGTCCACTGTGCTCATTTTGCTGCTCCCTGGCGAGGGCTGATTTGTTAAGACTTGCTGACTTGTCTGTACCACTCTTTGCGCCTGGGCTCTCCAAGGTAAAGGAGGGAAAGAAACGTGAGTCCAGCAAGTGACTGTGTTGGCCCAGAGAGCACAGAGTCCCCGCCAAAGGCCAACTAAGCAAGAACCCGAGACCTGGTCTTGCCAGATCTTCACATGGTTTTAAGCAACGCCGGGCACCAGATATTTATGTAAAATCTCCAGCTTCTTAAATACTAACAACACATTTTTTAAAAAAACTGTAACACTCTACTATTCAAGCAAAACATAACTGGAGGCCCAATTGGGCTAGTAGTGGGTAACCTATGACCAGATTTAAGCCCCTGAAGTAAGAGACCAGGTAATGCCCACTGAGGCCTCAGCTCTAGCACAGCGCTCAGCACATGATCCATGAAAGATCCCAGAAGAACAGGACCACCATTAGCAGTGTCGGTTTCCAAGGAGTTAAATGAATGACCGCTAGTTTTAGTAACTAGTTTTCTACTTTGTAAAAACCATTTCGCATATGATTCTTTTCCCTAAACAGTATTATAACATGTGCAGATTTTTATTCACTCGCCAGCTTGCTCTTGCACTTTTCAAGGACACTGTCTGTTTCCTTGTCTATGAAATAGAAGTAATTATGCCTGATCTGAAAATAAGCAAAAGCATGTAAAAGGACTTTGCAGACAGAGGCCATCAATCCAGAGAAATCACTGTTCTCTAGATTCTGCCCTGAGATCTAAATCCCGCACTCAGAAATCTGAAACGAACAGAGGCTCTCTCATCTTTCTTCTAAGATGGAGTTTCCTTAAGGTTAGTCATGATTTTTGCTATAAAAACTGCATTATTATTTTCTATTACTATTAATTACCTAATCTTTTCCTTTAAGTCAAATATATTTTTTTAGTTACTGCCAACCATCTTTTTCAATTACCAACTTTATCTTTGCCTAAGCAATAATATCCATGAATGCACAGGTTTTATGTCCTAGTATTTAATTTGTATACAGACACACATGTATAAGTGTATATGTATGTGTCTATATATGTGTTTGTGTATATATACATATATATAATATTCATCTGTGTACCACCTAAAATCACCTTGCCTGTTACCAATTATATGTCTCCCATTTTGGAATATTCTGCCCCCAAGGGATAGCAGAATTTTATAGAAAGATTTTCCAGCTCTATCAGTTTTTATTAATTTACTCAATAAGCATTTGTCACCTATCTGTCTATCTCATGTAAACCTGGAACAGGCAGGAGAAGATTAATATCACTGGTTCCACAAAATTTTAAACCACTCTAAAAAGCTTTGTGAGCCCATGTGGCTAATGAATTTCA
Organism: Mesoplodon densirostris; assembly: GCF_025265405.1. Lineage (NCBI taxonomy): Eukaryota > Metazoa > Chordata > Mammalia > Artiodactyla > Ziphiidae > Mesoplodon > Mesoplodon densirostris. The sequence continues at coordinate 58,534,745 of NC_082669.1, read as the reverse complement.
GGAAGGAAACTCACGCTCCAAATCTTCCCGCTTCAGATTCCTGTGGACTTGGGACCACTCAGGAACGACAGAGGGTAACCCCGAGAGAGCCATATTTGCAAACTGGTGAAGCTCTCAGAGTCTGCCCCAGGGGAATCCAGGTAGCGCTGCTAGTGAGTTTTAACACAGCAAAGCGGTGGTGCCTTCTCAACAGCCTTCATGCAGGAAGCTGTCTGATGCTATGTTCCTAACTATCCAACCACCCAACACTGTAATTTCTAAGACTGGCTTTAGTCATTTAGTAAGATAATGGCATTTAAGCCAGTCACCATTAGGATACCAGATGATGTTAATAATTACAGTCTGCATTTAGGTGGCGCCTCTCCAGACAAGCACTAATAGTTTTACAAACATTATCTCATTTTCATCTTCATGACACCCTTGTGAAGCAAGCATTTTTTATAGCATTACTACAGAGAGAGCAGCTGAGGCGTGAAGGTTAAACACATTGCCCAATCTGAGAGCACATGTGCGATCACAGTTCTCAAACCTGGTTTGATGTCTTAAGAAAGCCTCTGTAATGTGTTCATGTAAAGGTTTCACACCAAATACAGGGGATGTCTCTGAAAATATTTACATTTAGGTCTGTAAACACACAGGCTCTTTAAAATTTGTTTTCAGTGTATCTAATTAGCAAACAAACATAGAGGTCTAAGTGGAGTCTGATGTACTAAATACCATCTGCCCCATAACTTATTTAATAAATTGTTATGTAGCACTTGCATGTGGCTGGCATTGTTCCAAGTGTTTTATAAATATTAACTCCTTGACTCCTCCCAATAACCTCATGAAGGAGGTGCCATTACATTCCTCATTGTACAGGGAGGAAAACCAAAGAAGTTAGACAACTTGCTTAAGGTCCCACAGCTTGTAAGTGACAGAGCTGAGATTCAAATGCACATGATCTGGTCACTGAGTTTATGTCTTTAAACCAGAACATTGTGCAGCTATCAAACTTATAATCGTTATTTGTCTGAAAATATACTATTTCTTTCTCATGCCACCCAAAGACTTTTTTCCTATGTCAGTGGTTATCCACTTAACCCTATTCCAGACAGAATCTTCCCATGTAGCCAATCATCCTGCCCCCAACCCCACTGCACTTATAATCTAGGTGGATAACTCGCCGGTACTTTAGTAGAGTGACTGGAAAAGAGGGTTTCAGAAGCTCAGCAAATCACAAATCCGTTCCATGCACAGTCCAACAAGGAATCGCCTGAAAGTATTAAAAAATCCTTTCTTCATTTGTGCTTTGGGGAAGGAAGAGTAAAATTCTCCTACTATTTTGTCTCAGGATTCGGATGAGTTTCTACAGTAAGCAAAGATATTTTTCACAAGTGACTTATGCAATATACCTTATATTTGGAGAGTGCTTTCAAAGTGTCCTATATATTCATTATCTCATTTGATCCTTACACAACAGCCAGTGAGATAATCGGAGAAGCTATTTTCATAACCACCATTTTACAGATAAGAAAACTGAGGCTCAGCGTCATTAAATAAACTTGTCCAAAGTCACCCAGCTAATGAGCTACAGAAGCAGAATACATCCAGTGTCATGTGTTACTAAACCCTATAAATTATCTCATCTCATATTTAGCTTAATACTTTTGGTGATATCATTGCTAAAATCACACACTATAAAAGAGTGATTCCTCCTCAGGGGTGCAGACAGGACACTTGAGAACATTTAATGATTTCCACGTTCAGCTCCCTTCTCCTTTTTCAAGAGAACATGAAATAGACTTTCCAGGGTCATCAAAAAGAGAAGAGCTTCCATGTGGCCACTTCTACCAAACATGGGACTCATACCCACTGGTTTGCTCAGATGCTGCCCACTTCCTGAGTGAGGGGAATCTTTAGGTCTCAGAAGAGCCATCTCCCTTGTTTCAGGAACGTGTCCCTTCTCCCCTGGTTGTGGACACTGTGCTGAGGATTAGTTCCACTAAAGAAGGAATGAAAAGGCAATTCATTCGGATGAGTTACGTATGGGAAAGGCATTGGGCCCTGGAGGTCAAATCTGCCAGCTTTTACTTTCTCTATTAAATATTTATTTTTCTCTTCCAACTGCTAGAACAACTGCAGTGAATTGCCACCTATGATTTAAGATTTTTCATACTTAGTCTGCCTACTTATTATTATTTATTTATTCTTGGTATTCTTCCAAACAGGTCATTATTGCAATCATTGGCTTCCCTCCTCCTCTGCATACGAACTTTACCTTTCCTTGACTGGGATCCCATCCTCTGATGTCAGCTTCTTCAGTTTTTTTCCCTGCCACCTCAGGATTCCCTGGATTTTCTTCCCCAGTCAGTCCCACTTTCTTGGGAAGAGGTGACCTCCTCCCTCCCAAGGCTAAATCAACCCCTTCTTCTGCTAGAAACCCCTCCCTTACCACCTTTTGAGAATTTCACTCCATCACTTACAAACATCTCTCCTGACATTCCCATCCTACTGCGTACCTCAGCCTTTCTCTCTTTCCTGGAATACTTCCCTTTATCCACCAAGAGGTTTAAGTCTTTTCAGTTCCTCTAAGGCTGTTCCATTCTTCATGGCACACTCTCTTTGCTGGCTTCTATGACATTAGAGTCATAGAAAAAAATCCACTGCCTCCCGAAAAAATGGAAAAGAAATCCACATGGAACCTCTTCAGTGGCTATTGCTGTGTAACAAACCACCCCAAAGCTGAATGGCTTAAAACACAAAAATTTATGATATCTTAATTCTGTGGGTTGAGCTGGGCAGTTAGTTCTCCAGCTCACAGGGTATAACAGAGATCAACCAGGAGCTGCACTCAGTTGGGAGCATGGCTGGTGCTGGAATCTCAACCTCTGGGACCTGTCTGTGTTCTCTCGCACCATTCAGTAGTCCTGGAGCTTCCTGACAGCATGGCAGCTGGCTTCCAAGAGCACAAAACAGAAACTGCCTGCCTTTTGAAGGCTTAGGCCTGAAGCTAGCACAGTAGCGCTTCCCCTTCATTACACTACTGGTCAAAGCAACTCTCCAGGCCAACCCAGGTTCAGGAGAGGGGAAATAGACTCCATCTCTTAATGAGAGGAACGACAAGGAATTTGTGGTCCACTTTAATCCACCACAGACTTCCACATTTGCTCAGCTCAAATCACCACTGTTATCACAATAGCTATTTGGAATTATTCCCTAAAGTGTTAATAAATCTTGGTCAGATCATCTTACGTAACTCCTAGGGTTATTACTTCTCCAAAAAAAAACAAAACAGCTCAATTTCTGGCCTTAGGTTAATAGGAAAGTAATTTTATAGACTCTTAAAATTCAAGAGCTGCTTTAAGAACTATTTAAAATTCAGCTAGAATTTATATAGGTCTGTTTTATAGATACAAAGATCAGGTAGCATATCTATAAAATCTAGAGAAAGTAGGTGAAGTGAATTTTAATCAGCCTCTTTTTTTTTTCGAAAAAAAAAGCCAATATATTTCTGTTGATGACTAAAGAAATGCACAATGTGAGAGTTGCGAGTTAAGTTTGATCTGGGGCAAAATGAGGACTATAGCCCGGGAGACAGCATTTCAGATAGCTCTGAGAAACTGCTCCAAAGAGGTAGGGGGAAAGTCAATATATATGTGATTTTGGTGAAGGGGGAGTACATGTAATCAAGCACATATTTTTGCAGGAGGTTTCTGCTAGTCACGAGGAGCAGATGTCACCATGAAGGAATTTAGTGCTTTTCTAGATATGAGGAGATGCAAGAATTGCACTCATAAAATCAGCTCCTAAAAATATCTAACTATCTGAAGACCTGTTCTGCCAGTTTTTCCAGAGCACAGAGTGCCTCATTTCTGCTCTCCACCCTGAATTCCCTTCAGGGGGTGTTGAAGGTCAGCAGCTGCAGAATCACGTGACTTAACCTTGTAGAGGTAGATGGCAACTGCCCATGGCAAGTGCCAATTTGTAGTTGACACTGTAAAGAAGATGAGTATTTTTCTGAAAGGCAAGGATAGTCATAAATGAGAGGTGTCAACTAGGTCTATTACTAAACAGTAGCAAAGAGACTGCTCTGGATGCCCTGTCCAGGTACTCAGCAGTGCCCTTACTGGCCACCCGGTGTCCCACTGGCTTCCTGGGAGGGCTGATCAAACATTTGTGAGGCTGAAGATAAGACCTCCAGTCCACCAGTTCAGATATGCTGTTGGCTATAATCCAGGCTTCTCATGGGTCCTCAGATGTGTCTTACTCCTTACCTGAGTTTTTACAGATACCATTCCTGTTTATCATTATGCCCCACTCTCTCTCCTTCCCACACTTTTCCTTTTGCCTTAGCTAAATCCTCTTCATCCTTTAGATGATGGGATTATATTTGCCATCCACAATGAAATTTTCTTTGAACCCACCCCCTTCCCAAAATTAGGTCAGATGCTCTTGGGGCCATTCCAACTTCTGTTGTATAAATAATTTTGCAGAGGCTGCCTTACATCTTCTCTGGGGTCTTAACCCATTATTCAGGGGTGCCCCTCAACAGTGTCTGTACACTAAGACCAGCTTCCCTGGTTCTGATGCATTAGTCCAGGAGCAGACACTAACCTTAAGATGGACCAAAGACATTCCCTTTTGAACTGGAAGACTCGGAGCTTTGATAACTAAGTTACATTAATGAAGCACATCAGAAGGAAGACCCATAAACTCCTGCCAAAGAGGTAGAGCTAATTTGACTCCTGCACTAGTTTATCTCTTCCTTGTATTCTGTTAGACATCTCTATGACTTTCCCATGGATTCTGTTCTTTCCTGAAACTATCCAGAATTGTCTATAACTCCCAACCAAAGACTTAAAATAATTTATACCAACTGGAATGAACTCAGGTATGCATGTATAATGAATGGTGTATTTGTTTTGTGTCCTTTTCAGTGCTAGAATGAAGGCTCTGTGAAGACAGGAAGATGCCTGCCTTGCTTGGTGCTGTATTTTGAACACCAAGTGAAGTAGTTGGCACATGGTAAGTGGTCCATAAATATTTACTAAATGAATGAATAAATGGAAATATAAGACTGATGCAGGCACTCTTTGGGAAGTGCCTGGGAAAGAATGAGACTTTACTATGGTTGGGCGGGAGGGTTAAGGGACCATGGTAGGTTTGGATTCCATGTTGGTGAGAAATGCTTTGAGTGGAGACTCTTGGTTGAATTGCTCAGGTTTTGGAAAACATCCTATATTACCTGATGGTAGAAAGAGTCAAGTACAAAGACCCTGTTTACCTTTGGATGCCAAGATTAGATGAAGGCTCTTTCTTACCATAGTCCAAAAAAATCTCTTTAAACTTGGGCAGTGCTGGAGAGGAGGACGGTGGCTCTGTGAAGCAGTGGACCCTGCAGGGCTGTGTGTCCCATCAGAGACTGACTGGTGAGAGGGCAGCCCTGCAGCAGGAACAATGTCGGAAGTCTCTGGTGGTCAGGGGTGGACAGAGCAGCCATGACAGCCATTTGCAGCAGGGAGAGTGGCTGAGGGTGGATGGAAATGAGAAGCTAGAGGAGATCCCATTTCCTGTCTATACCAATTCACTGGAAACAGGGCAGGCAGGGTTGAAATTTCAGTATCCACATTGGTTCTAAAGCCACAGAACTGTGGGGTTGCTCACTACACCCCAAGCTCTTAGCATTTCCAGGCCGGTGTCGCAAGGGTTACACTATCTGACCTGCATGCTGAGGTATTCTAGTAAGAAGCCGGGTTCCTGCAGGACACAGATTTTTAATTCATTACAGAGGTGGGTCTCTCTGCAATTTTACATTTTTTGGAGGACATGAACCTGCCAGATTACTTGGTCTGATGTGTAAAAACTGAGGTCAAAAAACGGGAGCTTTGTATCTCTGTGCTTTAGCTATCTACTTTCTAATTGCCCTGAAAGATGAAATAACTTTGTGTCAGAATATGTCTTGATAACAGCCAAATTCTGGATGCAAAACTATCTCCGAACTTTGGAATGTTATCCAACTAAGAGTCAAACACGAAAGCCTGATTTCCCAGCAGTCACAATACAGTAACCTTCAAACTCCATGACTCACCTCATTCTTCCTGGGGAAGTTTCCAGCTCTACCAGTTTAAGCTTGTCTAATCCTGCCAGGAAAATACTCTGCCAATGTACAGGTGTCTATGTAGAGGTGAGACATTTTGTCCAATTGCTATTGGTCCAAGACCACCACATCTTAGTAACAATTGTCTTAGTAACAATTGTATGCAAAACATTTCTTAATATTTGGTGAGGGCCCTTAGCTTTAATTTTTTTGTTTAACAGTTCTTAAAAGGCTTTGCTCTAATTAGCTAAGAAGGAATGATATAGCCCAGTGTTGAAGCTCCTATAGTCTATAGCCAGACAATCTCAGTTCAACCTCCATTCTCCTGTTCAGTAGGGTGTGGCCAGTTCCTTATCCTCCCTAAGCCTCATTTTTCTCCTCTGTGAAATGGAGATAATAATAGGACATCCCTCAAAGAATGAATATGAGAATTAACTAGCAAAGAGTAAGCACTCAGCAAATGTTATTATTATAGCTATCTTTAACCTTCATAATATAAAATAAAATTATTTTATAAATTCAGATTTCTTAGTGCGGCAGTTTTAAAAATTGTTATAAATTCTTTGGCACTGCTCCCATTGAAGTGGTGTTTAGGTCTCCTCCACTTGAATCTGATCAGGCTTGTGACTGCTTTGACTCTAGAATACGTTGGAAGTGACCCTATGTGGCTTCCAAAGCTAGGTCATGAAAGAACATGCAGCTTCTGCGTTGTTGGCTGGAACAAGAGTTCCAGTACAGTCTGACTACAGTCTGTACAGTCTGACTACCCCAAGACTTCCATGCTGGAGAGGCCACATCAACAACTGTGGCTGACAGTCCCATCAGAGTCCAGTGTCCCTGCCTAGGGGCCAAGCATTTTGAAAGCGGATCCTCCAGCTCCAACTGTTCCAGCCCTCAACCGCCTGAGTCACCTCTAGCTGCTGGAGTCCTCCCAGCTGAGTTCCCAGACCTCATGCAGACAAGTCATTCTCTCTGTCCATGTCCAAATTTCTGACTCCATGAACATAATAATTCTGACTCGTGAACATAATAAAATGGCTATTATTTTATGCCACTAAATTTGAGGTGGTTTGTTGTATAGCAATAAGTATATGGAACATTCAGAAAATAATAGGTCTGGGAGGAAACAATGGAGTAAAAGGGAAAATTAACCATATCAAAATCATCAGATCCAACCTTGATCTGTGTGCATAATTTTCAAACATCTATCAGTTTTTAATGATGGCAAAGTTTACTTTCTTCTTTCTAAGCTAAAAGTCTGTGTTAATCTGAAGGGCCTGCAGCAAACAGAACGACATACAAACTCCACACACTGCAGAGCCCCAAGGGGTAGCTCATGAGCCCATGTCAACACGGACTTCTCTTACTTCTGTTCTTGAGAGAACTGAGGGAAAATGAAAGCTGAAAAGAAAAGCCCTTGGTTTAAATGGACCCCGATTGCATTCCAACCTATCAGATCAATAATGCAGAGATTCCTAAAATCAATGTGCTAAGGCAGTTTTTACCAAATGCATTTGCCTATTGATTAATACTCTGACTTTTAAATATAAACATGCATACTTCTTTGTTGTGATCAGAATTACAGTATGCAAAAGCCAGCAAGATACCCAATCTAATGGGTATTCATTAGATTATCATCCTAATTTTATAAATGAGGAAACTGAGTCTCCGGAAAGCAAGAAAACTCACCATGATAAAAGAAATGACAGTGCCTTTTGTTGAGCACAAAGAATACCCCAGTGTCCGGGCTTTTCTTCTGATGCAAAATAGATGTAAGAATGGTGAGTATATCCCCTAAAGGTCTACCCATGGATCAGATTAGATCACAGGAAAGCTACATTTTGAATCTATTTTTCTGCCGCCTTACAGACACCTTCCCCCATCTAAAATGCACCATTATTTCTCGAGTTTTATCATAGGTGGCCATCTGACAGTGACCTGTGGCGTTCAATATCCTTTATACTAAAACATCCAAATAACTGTCTTAGAGGTAGATTCTTGGCAGAGTTTTGGATTTTCTAACGAACTTAATTAGGTTACAAAAGCTGTGGGATCTATCTTGTTTCCCTGGGTGTGCTGCCATGGTAATGCATGTAGTAGCTGCATTTGAATTCTAGTTCCCACCATGGCCAGCTGGGTGAGCAAGGCAACATCTTAGCCTCCATTTCTGCATCCGAACTGCGGGTCATCATCTAACTACCTGCGTCAGCGTTGTTGTGAAGATTAAGTCAGGTACATGATATTACGATAACGTTCATGGAAGAAAATGATCTTTTTTTCTTTTTTCACTGTTTTTCAAGTATTAGGATCTCTTTCGCCTTAGATGTCTAGTAAAGTACGAATAGCCCAGTGCTTTTCTTTACTCTGTCCAAAGAGATGTCAGATCTCAATGAAAATGTCTGGTTGCCTGTTCCATTTGTTCTTAATCATAATTCCAAAGATGTTATTTTAAGAAGAATTTTTACTAATACTTTAGACACCATGGATAGACTTACACGTTGTATCTTCAGCCAGAGGATTTCAGGTTAAAGCAGGAAGCAAGTAAACAAACAAAAAAACCCACAATTTGATCAGACTATGATGTTAAAAGATGTATAATATTATCTCTCCCCCCCACACACAAAATGTCAAGTCATCCAGAAGGGAGAGCAGACATGCTCACTTCCAGAGGCACAAGTTTTACTTGCACTCTTAAAAACCTCTTTCGGCACCAAAATGACTCCAAACTATGCTCCCCACATCTTAGCCAATCAGAGAGGCCTCTTTAAGAAACATAACATTTTAATTTACAAGGGATCATCTATATTTCTTTCCCAGGGCCTCACAGAAGGACTGCATTTTAAATCGAATACAAATGCATACATGTTTTGCAAAAGTTTTCCCAGATAGTATACACTATTTCCAATTGCATAATGACAACAGAACTCATTAAAGCAGAGTCCTGAGATAGCTCTTTGTATTTTAAACTAAGATTTAAGTAATATATTTAGCAAAATCTTCTTTTATAGTTTAATCTTTGAACTATAAGAAGATTTGGGGGTAATAACTACCCAACCTTACTGATGATAATTCAATGATGGTGATCTCTTCTTCCTTTCATACTTCTATTTTTTTTAAATGTGATCTGTGAGATTTGTGTATAAGTAATCCATGATTCAAACCTAGACCTACTGAATATACCCATCTATATTCAACCTTTAAGTCTTAACCATGTTTAAAATGTAAATTCTAACAAATTATGGCTGACTCACAAAAGATAAGTTAGTTTAGGATCTTAATATTAATCGGCTATAAGTGCCCTGTAAGATAAAAGTCAGGAGAGTCAACCTGACAGTCTCCTTTGATAAGCTGTTTTAGGGAAAGCAATATATGTCCTCAAAAGATGGACCTTTCAAAGAGAGCCTATAAATTGAGGTTCTGTGTATAAATGAATCCAAGAACAATCTCACCAATATCAAGAACAGATTTGTGTAAGAGCGAAGAAAAAAATTAAGAAAGAAAAGACATTTAGTTTTAGAGTTTTTGCAAAAGAATATGGATGTTTTGGAAGTTAAGAATTAGCTTCTGCCATAATTCCTGGGTTAGAAATTCAAGAAGAAAGAAGTAGAAATCTATGCTGAAAGCTTAGATAAAGTGTCTCTACAAAGACAATATAACAGACCTCAGGTGATGCCTCCGAGGAAGGTGGGAATAGCATAGCCCAGCTGTTCTTAATCACTACCAGCTCCTGAACCAATCAATATCTCTTCACAAGCAATTCAAAGATAAGCATCAGACACTCAAAGCATAGTAAACCAAGTTCTCACTTTCCGTTCCTAACATACAAAAGTGATACAGAGGCGTGAGTCCAACCTTATAAAGTTGAGTTTTAAAATATCTTAGATCTAATCCAACATTTCTCAAGCTGTTTTATGAAAAGCATAAGTGTCAAGCTGTCGTGTGTGTGTGTGTGTGTGTGTGTGTGTGTGTGTGTGTGTGTGTGTATCCCAAAAGTGGGAAATACTAGGTAAGACAAAGTTTAAAAAGGATTCTTTACCTCAGGACTTCTCAGAGATTTTATTAGGCTAACATGAATCCCCAGTAAGGACATAGAGTGTGGCCTTTTCCCAAACTTATTTGATCAAATTTTTTTCACAGACCATCTTTGGGGAAGATATTGTATTTCACAGAAAAAATTTGGAAAATGCTGATATAACTCTTCAGTGAGTCCCAGCATTGATACATTTAGATCCTGGTATAGAAGACTATGTTGAATACTGAGGAATCATCATGATCTACACCCAGAAACCATTATTTTCTTCTATAATTTTTAGAAGAGGACATGTTTGCGTAATGTTACCAATGGAAATTCATGGACTTTGGTCACAAACAAGGCCTACTCTGGCACTTCCTGGCTATGGGACCTTGAATAAATTACTTAACTGCTTTGAGCCTTAGATTCTTGATCTATTAAAAAAAGATAATAATTACTACCTACCTCAAAAAGTAGTAAAGTTTAAGTGTACATAGTGTATATTAAGAAAAACAATGCCAAATACTTATGGTAGGTGCTCAAAAATTTAGTCTTAACCTGTGTTATCTCTGTTATTCAACAAGGACAATTCAATCCTGCCACCCACAAGCCAGCAACAAATAACTCACCTAAAAGCTCAAGGTCTGGGGGCTTCCCTGGTGGCGCAGTGGTTGAGAGTCCGCCGATGCAGGGGACACGGGTTTGTGCCCCGGTCCGGGAAGATCCCACATGCCGTGGAGCGGCTGGGCCCGTAAGCCATGGCCGCTGAGCCTGCGCGTCCGCGTCCGGAGCCTGCGCGTCTGGAGCCTGCGCGTCCGGAGTCTGTGCTCCGCAACGGGAGAGGCCACAACAGAAGCCCGCATACTGCAAAAAAAAAAAAAAAAAAAAAAAAAAAGCAGCTCAATATCTGCCAGGTTGCACCTGGAGCAGTCACTTAACTCCAGGTGAGTCTGTGTACGTAATTGGAACTGGTAATTATCCATATTCAACCTGACATAAGCAGTCTGGAGAAACTTCAGAAGATTTGGGCAAGGGCTGATAAAACAAGATCTTCGATATAAGAAAACTTGACTGATGCTTGAAGAATCAGTATCAAGGAGGAATTGGGTTATGCTTATAGCTTTTACCTAATTGAAATATTTTTATTACCAAGTTCATAATAGTTCATACTTACTTAGTAATTTTTATCTGTGGATCTCAACCCCTTCCACCATATATGAGAGAATAATATATTTTAGATTAATGTCAAAATATGCTGCTCATATTTTCCTTCTTACATTTTGTTACCCACTGCTATTCTCACCTCCCCAAAAGACCTTCCATAACACTAATTTTTATTGGTTACCACCCTGAACTGTTCCTGATTTTAATATCTTCCTCTGTATCACGTAGGTTTGATAAATGAAATAACGTATTGGTATAAAAAATAGATAAGACAACCTAGGTTTTGTTTTTTTTTTAACTTTGGAAAATAACTCTCAGGAAGCAATTTTTTGACAAGGTCTTTTTTTACACAATCCATTGAGAGAAAACTTCTATAGAAAACTGATTTTTTTAAAAAATAAAAAGAACGATAGCTACTCAAAAGAATATAGAAAGGATTAAAATAAGCATTTAACAAAATTCATGCCAAACAAGGCCATTTAACCTGTATCTCTTCCTTTAACATTTTTGGGTCTACTATTCTTTTTTTTTTTTTTTTTTTTTTTGCGGTATGCGGGCCTCTCACTGTTGTGGCCTCTCCCATTGCGGAGCACAGGCTCCGGACGCGCAGGCCCAGCGGCCATGGCTCACGGGCCCAGCCGCTCCGCGGCATATGGGATCCTCCCAGATTGGGGCACGAACCCGTATCCCCTGCATCGGCAGGCGGACTCTCAACCACTGCGCCACCAGGGAGGCCCGGTCTACTATTCTTAATTATAAACTGGAGAAAATTAACTAGTCCCTAGATGATATTTTGGGTTCCTTCTGGTTCCATGATCTGGCAAAAATGACTTTTTTTTTTTAAGCTCTGACTACACTTCTGAGCCTCCTCCCTAGTAAACTTCACTGTCCAGTGGAAGATAAAAGAAGCTCACATATTTCAAGAGAACAACTTTTGAAGCAGGACAGACCTACTCTGGGGAACAGAACTGCATTCTGCTAAACTCCCTGTGCCCTACCCCCTTGGGGGAGAAGAGGAAGCATCTGAAGTGATGGTGATGGTGGATGCTTAATACACTGGATGCTTCTTGGTAATTAAAACACTAGAATAAATTGACTTTTCACCAAGCCCAGTCACCAAGAATGACCTTGAGAGAATGGAACACAAGACAGAGTAGTCTTTACGCAAGAGGAGTGACAGAAGAAACATGGCTTGGTAAAGTTTCTAAGCATGGGACATTATCAGCAGAAGAAAGAGCATCAGGGTGAGAGGCTAGAGAAAAGGTGTCCCCGGGAGACTGTGGGCCAGGATGCTGGAGGATAAAATGAATAGCTATGAACTGTGAGTGCTCTAAGGACCTCAGAGAACACCTGTGCTTCCCAGCCTCCTTTTCAATACCAAAATCTTTCATGAATTATTGTCAACACACACACACACACACACACATACACACACACTCATTCACATATGATACCTGTTGTACATTCATTATGATACCTGTTGCATTTTCTTTAAAAAATAGGAATCCAGAAATGCTTTAAAACAAATATGAATTTTATGAATTTACTACATCCATGAATATTTGAAAAATGATAATATATATATCTGAAACAAATAGATGTAATTTCATTTCAACAGGTAAAGATATGACTGCACAATCTTTAGAGACACCAACATGCATGGTGATGAAATTCACAGTGACCTTTTAGTATGTAGGACAAGTGACCCTCACCTAAAGTAGTGACCTTTACATGTAGACTAATGTTTAAGCTTCCCAATGACATTGTGCCCCAGCTTCCCTCTTTCCCAGTCATCCTGAAGCCACCTGCTGAATCACTGCAAAGTTCTGAAAAACTCTGGGGCCCTTAAGAGAGTATCTGCGAATAGTGATAAACTGAACTTTTTTTCGTGGGTACATTATCCAGCTGGTCTTGTCTTTTAAAATCCATCCTATGAATTATGTGAGAATGAAGAATTTTACTTCCAGTTGAATTTCCTGTTTCATGATTTAAATGATTTATGAATGAGGGCTCTATGTTCAGTCATTGTGGCCTTAGGCAGTTTGGTGGTCTGAGGCATTCTCAGGAATTAGATGATCAATTCAATTTTGTAGATCTGATGACCAGATTGATTAGACAGTAAATGATCAGGCCCAATATAAAATACCATTTGGTATCCACTAATAAGACAATTTCAAGATAGAATTAACCTCAAAATGATTAGTATAGTGCTCAGTGTAGAAAAGGATACAACAGTTATTCTCTAGAGCAATGGTCCTTAAACTTTGAGTGCATCAGACTCACCTGGATGTCTGACTCAGTAGGTATGGATGGGGCTGGAGAATCTGCATTTCTAACAAGTTCCCAGGTGCTGCTGCTGGTTCAGAGATCACAGTTTGAGGAGCATTGCTCTTTAAAAAAAGACCAAAAAAGCTGCATTTTAGTTGAGTTTAACATATCAAACAGATATATAACAATATTGTTCAGCCACCCCCTGCTTATGTGGGAAAAAGTGACCCTCAACAGCGCCCTGTTGTCTATATAATTTAACCCAGACTTTTTAGCATGGATTAAAATTTTTCTCCTGCCTTCCTCATAATATCTCAGCCACACCCACCCCCCCTCCCCCTGCAGCAATTTAAGCACTTCAGAGCTCCTGTCTTTTGCACCTTTCACCCACTTCTTCCCCAGAACCCTCCCTACCCATTTCCACTGGCTGGCTGCTTTCCTGTGCTCCTCTAGCTTTGGGATGGGCATCAAGAGAACTGATCTACATCTCTGTGCCCCACTGCACTATGCCTTCCTGTAAGGCCAGCCCATGCCTTGCTTATCTTTGTATTCTACTACCTAACAGTGCTTATAGCATAATATGAGCTTGGTAAGTATTTATTAAACAAATGAATGGATAAACGAAAGATAGAAAATAACTGTAGAAAAGTATACCAAGAGAGAGTCTAATCATAGGTCAACCAATCCTAGGTAGAATTAATAATACAGTGGCATTTTATTGATAAAACTGAGTCACGTAGTCAAAGCATCACTTTAAAAAATCTTACACGAAAACAACAAGAATGTAAGTCGGCTGAGATGAATTGTGTTGTTTTGTTTGTTTTGTGAACCGGCATCCGCAGTTCTGCGTCTGAGTGGAAGACCACTCTGCAGCCCGGCCTGTGGCACCAAGCTGGCCCGGGTCTGACCCTCCCAGGATTTCCCACAGGTCCGTGGGCGTCTCAGGGCTTTGGAAGGCTCCCAGGAGCTCCCCCAGGGCCCAGGCTGCCCCCAGGCGCAGTTCCGGCTCCGAACCACCTCTGGGGTCTCAGGCAGTGCGGGCTTCCTCTGCTCCCTCAGAGGTCGTCGGGTTCTCAAGTTTTTCTCTCTAAATATTTAATGGGCAGTTTCTCTTTGCTTCTGTTTCTGGATTGATAAAGAGGAGAAAAAGGAGTTCGACCACAGAAAAGATAATAATAGCGGACTGTATATCTGACTTTACTTTTTAAATTCCATCAAAGTTTGTGTTTGGTGGTTGTTTTTCTTCCTTTGATAGCGATCCCGTGAACTTCTCCTGGGGGGAAATGGCGCGTCCAAAGCCCGCCAAGCCCAGCCTGAGAGCTCTAGGATTTGAGAGTAATATTTAAAACAAAACCTCGACAGATACAAACTCAAAGGAAGCCTTGCGTTCCTTAAGTCAAAGGTATCTGTTCTGATCGAAGCACTTGGTTTGCTGTTTGTAACCAGCGTTAAGAGCAGTATTTTTAAACACAAAAATGGATAAAAGAAAAGCTAAATCGCGCGGTCCGCCGACTCCTATTCATTATCTCCAGCAGCATATGGGACCATTCTCCTACTTGTCCTCGCCCTTTCTTCCCCAGACGCAAAAGCAACCAAGCCTGTCCCGCTTCACAGCAAACTCACTCTTTGTGCCGAGAGGTGCCTCTGCACCAATACTACTTCCTCCCTCTCCCGCCTCCTCCTTCACCCGCCCGCCTCCGACTTTCGCTCTGGGAACACCGCGGCTGGCGCCCTTTGCGCCGGCAAGTCAGTACAGCGATTGGGCGACGGTCCCTGAGCCTCCAGTTCCGCGTCTGTTTCAAGGCTCCTCCCTCCCGGTGAAAGACAGACTGCGGGGCGCCTGGAAACCGGTCCGAGGGCGCGCGAGGGAGAGGAGAGCTAGCGAGTTGAGGGATTGACACAAATGGTCAGGCGGCGGCGGAGGAGGAGGAGGCGGAGGCGCAGGGGGGAGCCGAGGCTGCTGGGCTGCCGAGAGTTGCGCGCTCTACCCGGCCGCCGCCACTAGCGCGGCGCCGCCAGCCGGGAGCCAGCTAGCCGAGGGCCAGGAAGGCGGGACGCGACCCCGGCGCGCCCAAGCCACCCGGGCTCTCCCCGCAGCCCGCGCTTCATGAATCGCAAGTTTCCGCGGCGGCGGCGGCTGCGGGACGCGGAGCGGGAGCCGGTGGAGCGGGCCGAGCACTGCTCGGGCTCGACGGAGGGCACCGGCGGGGAGGAGATCGCCCCGGCCGCAAGGGGAGCAGCCGCCGGCCGCGCCACAGCTAGCCCCAGCCGAGAGGCGCCAAGAAAGGAGCCAAGAAAGTATGGCTGAGGAGGAGGCGCCTAAGAAGTCCCGGGCCGCCGCCGCCAGCGGCGCAAGCTGGGAACTTTGTGCTGGGGCGCTCCGCACTGGACCGGTGGCGGAGGGGAGTGGGGACGCGGGCAGCCGCCGCCGTCCCCCCCCAGTTGACTCCGGGCGCTTGGCGCGCGGGCTGCTACTACTGCTTTGGCTGCTGGAGGCTCCGCTGCTGCTGGGGGTCCGGGCGCAGGCGGCTGGCCAGGGGCCCGGGCCGGGGCAGCAGCCCCCGCCGCCTCAGCAGCAGCAGAGCGGGCAGCAGTACAACGGCGAGCGGGGCATCTCCATACCGGACCACGGCTACTGCCAGCCCATCTCCATCCCGCTGTGCACGGACATCGCGTACAACCAGACCATCATGCCCAACCTGCTGGGCCACACGAACCAGGAGGATGCGGGCCTCGAGGTGCACCAGTTCTACCCGCTAGTGAAGGTGCAGTGCTCCGCGGAGCTCAAGTTCTTCCTGTGCTCCATGTACGCGCCCGTGTGCACCGTGCTGGAGCAGGCTCTGCCGCCTTGCCGCTCCCTGTGCGAGCGCGCGCGCCAGGGCTGCGAGGCGCTCATGAACAAGTTCGGCTTCCAGTGGCCTGACACGCTCAAGTGCGAGAAGTTCCCGGTGCACGGCGCTGGCGAGCTGTGCGTGGGCCAGAACACGTCGGACAAGGGCACCCCGACGCCCTCGCTGTTGCCTGAGTTCTGGACCAGCAACCCACAGCACGGCGGCGGAGGGTACCGGGGGGGCGGCTTCGCGGGGGGCGCCGGCGCGTCGGAACGAGGCAAGTTCTCGTGCCCGCGCGCCCTCAAGGTGCCCTCCTACCTCAACTACCACTTCCTGGGGGAGAAGGACTGCGGCGCGCCCTGCGAGCCGACCAAGGTGTACGGGCTTATGTATTTTGGGCCGGAGGAGCTGCGCTTCTCGCGCACCTGGATCGGCATCTGGTCAGTGCTGTGCTGCGCCTCCACGCTCTTCACGGTGCTCACGTACCTGGTGGACATGAGGCGCTTCAGCTACCCGGAGCGGCCCATCATCTTCCTGTCGGGCTGCTACACGGCAGTGGCCGTGGCCTACATCGCCGGCTTCCTGCTGGAGGACCGGGTGGTGTGTAACGACAAATTCGCGGAGGACGGGGCGCGCACAGTGGCGCAGGGCACCAAGAAGGAGGGCTGCACCATCCTCTTCATGATGCTCTACTTCTTCAGCATGGCCAGCTCCATCTGGTGGGTGATCCTGTCGCTCACCTGGTTCCTGGCGGCCGGCATGAAGTGGGGCCACGAGGCCATCGAGGCCAACTCGCAGTATTTTCACCTGGCCGCCTGGGCCGTGCCGGCCATCAAGACCATCACCATCCTGGCGCTGGGCCAGGTGGACGGCGATGTGCTGAGTGGGGTGTGCTTCGTGGGGCTCAACAACGTGGACGCACTGCGCGGCTTTGTGCTGGCGCCACTCTTCGTGTACCTGTTCATCGGCACGTCCTTCCTACTGGCCGGCTTCGTGTCCCTCTTCCGCATTCGCACTATCATGAAGCACGACGGCACCAAGACCGAGAAGCTGGAGAAGCTCATGGTGCGCATCGGCGTCTTCAGCGTGCTCTACACGGTGCCAGCCACTATCGTCATTGCCTGCTACTTCTACGAGCAGGCCTTCCGGGACCAGTGGGAGCGCAGCTGGGTGGCCCAGAGCTGCAAGAGCTATGCTATCCCCTGCCCCCACCTCCAGGCGGGCGGCGCCCCGCCGCACCCGCCCATGAGCCCTGACTTCACAGTCTTCATGATCAAGTATCTTATGACGCTGATCGTGGGCATCACGTCAGGCTTCTGGATCTGGTCCGGCAAGACCCTCAACTCCTGGAGGAAGTTCTACACTAGGCTCACCAATAGCAAACAGGGGGAGACCACCGTCTGAGACTGGGGACTCAGCCCATTCCCAGCCCTCGGCCTGGTCCCAGCCACCCCAAAAAGCTGGCCCTATGGAATCCTTGCCAAGTCTGGCTACTCGAGGCTTTCTCACTAGCCATTCACTTTCGCGGGCTCCTTTTAGCAACAAGGCTCCTGCAAAACCTTCTGTCCCTGGGGGCAGAGGGACTCGAGGGCCCAACTGCCAGAGCAGGATGGACAGACCTCTCTTGCTCTGGTACCGGGACTGTACGCTTTTATGATTGTAAATAGCCTGTGTAAGATTTTTGTAAGTATATTTGTATTTAAATGACGACCGTTCACGGGTTTTTCTTTTACTTTCCTTTTTTTTTTTTTTTTTGGTTTAAATTGTAATTATTTAGGGCGGTTTAACAATTTGAGACTTTTTCTTCTTGCCCTTTGCAGAGTACCGCAGAGAGAAAACCAGAGCTCACTGCTCGTTGCTTCTGTTGGTGCTGGCGCGCCCCTCCCTGACGCGGGGTGGGGAGTGCTTGGGGTTTGCATCGCCCGGATCACTTTCCTGCTCCTCTGTCTGCTCCCTCCCTCCCCGTCCTTGCTGGGGTCTGGGCTTTTAAGGTACAGAACTGCACAAAGCTTGCAAGTCCGAGAGTGGAACCCCGCCCATCCCAAGTCAGCCCTTGTCGGGGCCAGATTGCAAAGGCCTGTCCCTTAGACTATCTGAAGCTGAAATTTTCACTGTCCAGAACCTTACCCCTAGCTTCGAGGAGGCCCACGGATGTGGGCACTGGCAGCTGCAGCCTCCCTCGCTCTGGCCTCAAACGCCCAGACACTCCCTTCTTCCACCTAAGTTGGTTAGAGGGTGAGTGGGATAACCAATGCCAAACTTTTTTTAAGTCTAATTTTTGGTGGATGAGCTCATTTCATTCTCCAGCGTCTAAAACCTGGTATGGGTTTGCCCAGCGTCATGGAAAGATGTGGTTACTGAGATTTGGGAAGAAGCATGAATCTTTGTGTGGGTTGGGAGAGACTGAAGATGGGAGTTATAAAATGTTAATTCTAATTGCATACGGATGCCTGGCAACCTGCCTCTAGGATTGAGACAGCCTGCATAAAGGTTTACCGTTCTGTAAAATGGAAATGTTAGGTCACCTGGAAAGCTTTGTTAAGGAGCTGATCTTTGCTTTCCTTAACAGGACAGCAAAACGGTAAACTGAATATGAAAACTTGAAGGAGATTTCAGTGTAATGGACGTCCTCAAAATGAAGTGCTACTTTCTTATTTTCAATCAAATAATAATTAGACATATATCAGAAACTTTAAAATGTAAAACTTGTACACTTTCAACATATTATTACGATTATTATTCAACAACACATTCTGAGGGAGAAACAATCCACATCACTAATAATAACCTGGTAAGATTCCAGGAGGTAAAGGAGGTGGAATAATTGATGGGATTAGCTCCTGAAATAAACAAAATATGGGCATGCATGCTAAAGGGAGAATGTGTGCAGGTCTACTGCACTAAATCCTGTGTGCTCCTTTTTGGATTTACAGAAATGTGTCAAATGTAAATCTTTCAAAGCCATTTAAAAATATTCACTTTAGTTCTCTGTGAAAAAGAGGAGAAAAGCAATCCTCCTGATTGTATTGTTTTAAACTTTAAGAGTTTATCAAAATGCCGGTACTTAGGACCTAAATCTATCTATGTCTGTCATACCCTAAAATGACAATGGTCTTTGAATTTGGTATGCATTTATTCTGTTCATTATCACAAAATCATCTATATTTATAGAGGAATAGAAGTTTATATATATAATACCATATTTTTAATTTCGCAAATAAAAAAATCAAAGTTTTGTACAAAATTATACGGTTTTCGTGCCTGAAAATAATAGAGCTGGAACTGTATGCACTATGAACTACTTTTACATTTTATAGTGTCTATAGCCAATCCCACAGTATATAAATTCAGGAATTTCAATGAAAAAGTCTATCTTTAAACCTTCAGACCAGTCCTTCCAAAGAATTAACCGACTTGCATTGTAGTGATTGATGTTGTGAAGTCCCTAGGAAAGATCTGCTTCCATGACAGTAGCAATATAAAACAGAAGTTTGCAAATTATTTCTTTACTCAAAGAAGATTATTAAAAAGAGAACTCTAATTTTATTACAGCTTTTTTTTTAAAAGGGTAAATTTATGTAACTTTCTATAATATGGAGGTTTATTTTTAAATCATCAACCATCATCTTTGTCACGATTTTTATGAAGTATTATCTTATACTTTCCATAATCTTGGATATTCCAAAACCATAAATAGGCAATCAATAAATGGTTAACTGACTGTGCGTTTATAAGCATCTTAAGCAGCAGTTGGGTGTATAAGGCTGTTTTGTTGTTTGCTTCTGAAGATCCATTTTTATATTGTTCAAGGAACCTTCCCTAGAGGAATTATCTAGTTGGTCTACTCTTAGTTAGAATTAATGTAAGTGTATAATATGTAGAGTGTATATATACATATATCTATATCTCTCTATAAAATATATACATAAGTATATACACACTTATTTTTATAAAATATACAAAGTTTACTTATATATTTTACAATATGGAAATAAGGTTATGAGAAAAGGAGAATGCCAGATGGAAAACCTCAAATACCTTTGGAAGACAAGTCTCTTATTCTTTTATACACTAAAAATATCTATATTAAATTTTCCCATGAAAACATTTTGTGATAAAATGACAAGGGGCTAAAATGAAGACCTTTAATACAATAGAGTTAGTTTCATGGTTATAAGGCAGTTGTCTTATAAGTCATCATCATTATTTATTTTAAGGCAAATGAAAAACTTAAATCTAATTGAAAATAGAGCATTCAGTTTTAATTAGCAAGGTGCAACTTTATGTTCTTTTTTCTTTGTTACATTAATCTAATAGATATTGGAGAAGGTTTTATTGTGTAGGCACACAAAAAATTGCAATTCTTAGGCTAAATTAAAACAGGTCTTAATAGATAGATAGTTTTTCCAGATAGTTTCTGGAAAAAAATTTTAAGATTATTAGTCTCTATTCAAAGAATAAATACAAAGCATTCTTATTGTGGGTGTCCTTAAAATGATGTAACTATAAAATTTGATGCAGACAGGTTTTAAAATGCTGGATTTAAGTAATTTGAAAAGACATTTTTAAGCCACCAGCAGGCTTTGTTTTTACAAAACAACTTATTTTAAATTCTGTAGCCTATAGAAAGCCAGTGTATTCTTTTGTTTCTTTCAACAGTGATGGCAAAATAAGACTTGCCTGAAAAACCATAAAGCTACTGGGAATATGGTCCCATTAATATGCTGTTTCCATGACAAACCCTATTTTCAGATTATTTGGTTTGCCTATTTTATTTTTTTAAACCAGCTATCAATTGGAGTCAGTTTTCCCCCTTACTGTGTGTGTGCTTGGTTCAGCTTTTGTAGTAAGTATATACATAGTATGAAAGCTTTCTGATGCTCTTTAAAAAAAAAAAAAAAAGCCATTTTTTACTTAAACTTTCTGCGGAGGCAGAAAGTCATATTTTTAATCTAAAAGCCAGTTAGTGTCAAACATATGCAAAACAGCTGGACTGGATTTTTCAGTTTGTCTGAGGCACTCACTTGTTAGCCTGAGTTAACTGTCTTGGTTCTTTTGTCTCCACGGAGCACTGAAGCCTTCCGCTGTAGTTGCATCATTCCCAAACTCCAGCATTGAACTAGGAAAGGAGAACACAGTGAAGAGTTGATGGCCAATTAAAAAAAAAAATTGCCTAAACCACAAACCATTTCAGGACTTGGGGGGCTTCAGATCACTTTCCCTGGTATCGTGTTTCGATCATGGTACATACTTATTTTTTTTAAAGATGCCATATTTTCAGTGTGTGTGTTTGTGTTCAACTTCAGCTACTCTTGTTTTTATTGCTTTATAATCCATCTTTTGGCTATAAACCAGATTTTATGCAATGTACATGCAATTAATTGAAACCAGTGTTATGACACTGGACGTCTCTGATACATTTCTGATTATAATGTTCTGTGTAACTGGGGCCTGAGAGATAATCAGAATGTGACCATTACATATGTCTTGAGGTGGACACTAGTAATATCGTCATTAAATACTTCACGGAAAAAAAAATACTTCACAGAATATACTAACATCAAAGTCTTGCAGGATTAACCTGTAGGTGCCAAACTAAGATGTGGACTACATATAAGAGTTCTCCAGTTACATTACTAAAAGGGAATTGTGATACCACCTTAAATTCAAGACTTTTAAGACCCTTACATTTGAAATGGGGTCTTACAAGGGAAGTACCAAACAAGGTAAAATTAATTTTGGTGACTCCTAAGATTTATATCTATAGTTTTGAACTGTTGGCAGATACCAATAGCCCCAAGAATTTGAGAAACATTACTTGAGTTTCATGACTCAGAATTCCCTAAAACTTTTGGGGCTTAAATATTTCTATTCACTTCGGTCATACTTTTGACAATGGATGTGTTAAACCATAACTATAATGACAAAATAGCTTATGTGTAACCTGGTGATATAAAGACAGACTCTACACTAATTTTCTTAAGTTTTATCATGATCTGTGGTGACAAGGGTCTCTACTCCATTACAGAACCAAGTTCCTGTTTAAATATAATAACACTTACGTTGGGGATTTTTGTTTATAAGTTGGTTTGGGACCCTAACAACGGATCAAGTAAAAGGATTTATCACAAATCTTTCTGATGTAATGGACAGGATCAAGTATAATCTATAAAGTACATCCTACAATGAACATATATAATAAATGTTCTGAAGGTTATCAGTTTTATAAGTCAAGCAGATTCTAAAAATTGTTCGAAAAAATAGAATAACATTTTCCAATAGCAACTTCTCTAAATAAATCCTTTTAAGATAGTGATATTCTAAAGAGGTATATTTTTGAGTGATAAAATTAAAATAATGCTGCATTTTCTAAAGGAATCATTAATACGCTAGTTGAATGGCATATTTGTATAATTAATAATTCTAAAAGCGAAGTATTAGAATAACATTGATTTGCACATTTTATACACGCATGCTGTTTTTTTTAATGAAATTGACTTGCTGGAAGACAATAACTTTTAGGTTTTAAAATTTGTAATATGCATATTTCATATAGAGACAATCTCAAGAAATTTTATTCACAATATAGACTTTAAAAACATGTTCTCAGGACTAGAGTGATTAACATGAAAACGAAACACTATTGCTGCTTTGAGATAGTTCTCTGTGGCCTGGATTTCTTTTCTTTCCTTTTTAAAATCCGAGTATCCTCTAATTTGTGGATATCTCCATGTTTCAGATCTCAAGACCTGTTTGAATTAAATTTGCAGGGGAATAACTGTAGGATCCCCCCATAGACAAAGTGTGGCCTTTATTTCCTTTCAAGTTGGCAGCGTGTCCTTGCTTAAAGGAAGCACTCAGAAAAAGATTGTTCTTTTGCCCTTGGAAATGCTCATCTTCACAAACGCAGCAGCAAATACCTGGAAGTCATACAGGCTAGTTAAATGTATATTCCAAATGCCAAGTGCTACTTGATTGTTATAAAACAGAATTTTTTTTCCTTTAAAAGTAGATTTAGAGACTATTCTTGACCTTATCTTTCCAACTCTTGGAAAACACTTTCTAAAAGTTAACTTCAATAAATATTCTGTCAAAAACTCATAACTCAAACAGGGTAACCCACTGTTTAGGTTTGTCCAGGACTGAGGGGTTCCTTGGGATGTGGGATTTTCAGTGGTAAAACCAGGAAAGTCCTGGGCAAACTGGAATGATGGATCACCCTATTCCATGGATTAAATTGAGCTTCCAAGATAGAGTAAAAGCTTCTGTAGTGGTCACTGGTCCAGCACTAAAAATATTCCACTGTAGTTTTAGTCTCGTTCATTACCGGATGAAAAGCCAGTGAACACAGCCCTTTGTAACTGATCTTGACAGTGAGTACCAGTCACCAGAAGCTGAGCACAACATGAAGGTATAATGGAATAAATCACATTAATATCTTGGCTGTTCTGTCTTCTGCCTCCTGAAGAAATGGGGCATAGATACAGGAACCTAAGTGGCCACTGAGCCCTGTTCTTGCTGCTTATGAAACCAGGTCAAGTAGCTATTTTTATGGAAGACCCTCAAAAGTATTCCTTTGGAATAAAATGCATTCTTTGTTTTAATTGATGTTAAGGTTTATCAGATTGTAAGGAACTGTTAGGTTTTTGCCTATGTTTAGATCTCTTATTTCTCTGTCAGAACAGTCCACAGTAATGAGATTACAAACTCAAGCAGGGTTTATCCCTAATGGCTATATATCAGCACTTAATTGTCATACTTTTTCTCAGAGGTAAGTAGGTTTACCACGCATGTTTTCCCCAAAATGAAAAATTGTATCTACAGGAAGGAAAAAGAAGTAAATAAACTTAAAATTCTACAGTGATTATTGGGAGTTGTAGGATGTAGGGTGTGGACCAAGCAATCCATGGCATTCACATTTCTATTTGCATGAAACTCTTCAATTAGAATTGGTCCACCCCTTTTAATTAATTAATTAATTTTAAAAAAAGATTATCCAATTTTATTGTAAAAAAGTAAACTTCCATTTACAAATTCCAAGCACTTATCAAATGTTACTATTTGAGTTATAGCAGAAGGCAGTTAGTTAAAGATACAGATTCTGGACTCAGTCTCAGACTTTGAAAACAAATGCCCTAGGCCATTTCATTTCCAAAATCTTATCATTGGATAAATTCTGTTGTAATTAATGACTTTTCCACTTTACTTCTTTTTTACTTATAGGTACATTTTAGTGAAGTAAAACATATAAAGTATACTCATATAAAGTGTGTATTTGATCAAATTTCACAAAGTAACACAATTTTAAAAACATGACCCACATAAGTAAATTGAACATAACCAGTATCCTTCTCATGTACTTTCCTGAGCACTACTAACCCTCTCCAAAGACAGTCTCTATCCTTATATCATCAAGTAGTTCTGCCTATCTGGAATATCATATACATATATCCCATATCTCCTCCCTCTTGCATCTCCCTCCCATCCTCCCTATTCCCACCCCTCTAGGTGGCCACAAAGCACCGAGCTGATCTCCCTGTGCTATGTGGCTGCTTCCCACTAGCTATCTGTTTTACATTTGGTAGTGTATATATGTCCATATATACACTACCACTCTCTAACTTTGTCCCAGCTTACCCTTCCCCCTCCCCATGTCCTCAAGTCCATTCTCTGCTTCTGCATCTTTATTCCTGTCCTGCCCCTAGGTTCTTCAGAACCTTTTTTTTAGATTCCATATAGATGTGTTAGCACACAGTATTTGTTTTTCTCTTTCTGACTTACTTCACTCTGTATGGAAGACTCTAGGTCCATCCACCTCACTACAAATAACTCAATTTCATTTCCTTTTATGGCTGAGTAATATTCCATTGTATATATGTGCCACATCTTCTTTATCCATTCATCTGTCGGTGGACATGTAGGTTGCTTCCACATCTTGGCTATTGTAAATAGAGCTGCAATGAACATTGTGGTACATGACTCTTTTTGAATTATGGTTTTCTCACAGTATATGCCCAGTAGTGGGATTGCTGGGATGTATGGCAGTTCTATTTTTAGTTTTTTTAGGAAACTCCATACTGTTCTCCATAGGGTCCACCCCTTTGTTGTTGAAACAAAACACTATTCTTGCTATCTTCTAATTAAACTCGAGGTAAAGAAATAAAAAAGATGGGTAGATAAAGTAGTTATTTCAGGAGATACCTACACATTAGACTCTAAAGGCTTGGTTCTCAATAGGGAGCAATTTTGGCCCCCCAGGAGACATTTTGGCAATATCTGGACACATTTTTGGTTGTCATGACTGGGGGTGGGTGGGTTTCTACGGGCATCTAGTGAGTAGAGGCCAGGGAGGCTACAAACCATTTCACAATGCATGCAGGAAAGCCCCTGACAACAAAGAATTATCTGATTCAAAGTGCCAGAGTTGAGAAACGCTGCTCTAAAGGAATGCTTAAAATTGTGAGTACACATTTTTAAATAATGAAACATAATAAATTTATAAAATAGGATTGAGAAAAATACGGATTTACTTATGCCTACAGCATGAACTTTACTTTTGACCCGCAAAGTTTGTTTTACATTGATGAATAGCCTGATGATATTGCATTGTAGTCAATGTCTTCATCTGCTTGGGCTGCTATAACAAAAATACCATGGACTGGGTGGCGTAAACAACAGACATTTATTTCTCATAGTTCTGGGGTCTGGGAAGTCCAAGATCAAGGTGCCAGCAGATTCAGTCGTAAGTATGAGACCCTACCTCCAAATACCTATACATTGGGGATTAGGATTTCAACATATGAATTTGGGGGGGAAGCAAACATTCAGCCCGTAACAGTCAACAAAATAAATCTGCTTTTATTACTTAAATCTAGACAAGGACAGACAGTATCATAATTTCAGTGGAAAAAAATCTGTAAATTACATTAAATAAGCTTATTGAAAAAAACCTCTTTCGAATGTCAGCACTATGCTGTTACACTTCATATGCCACATTTCCATTTTCTTTACACGTCCCTGTATCATTGAAGGTGTTACAATACAGAGGAAGAACTTGGCCCGGGAGGCAGAAAACCTGGGCTCCAGTCTGGACTGGGCTAAGAATGTTAAGGTACCTTGGGTGAGTCCAACTCAACGAGATTTCATGAGTCAAATGAAGACACTAATGAAATAATAGACATGAAAACCCTTTTGTAAACAGTGAAGCTCTGTACAAACGCGAGGGGTTTTCATTATCACTCACATTGAGCTAATTAAGGAGGAGACTGAGACATCTTGAAGGCTCTTTCTCAGCTTTGACTACTCCCCTCCCCCACTTTTGGAAAAGGACGTTCCAGTCACTGAAGGGACCCAAGGTGATGGGGGCCTTTCTGCAGTTTTCCCAGTCCCTGTCCTCTGGCTTTGTCACTACACTTGGGTTCTCCCGGACATACATAGGATTTTTCCCAGTTTTTATGAGACTCTGGTTAAATTTAGGATAAATCAGTCTGCAGTGCAACAACTGCACTATTTGACTGGGCTTGGGTCCTCACAAGGAAAAAGGAGGGTCTTGTTTGAGAAGGCTGGTCTGGGGCAAGAATTCTGCTCCAGGAGTGTTTCAAGTTCAGAAGTATAAGAGGGCTAAGAATATGTTCTAGGTCCAAATGTGACAAATTCACAGGCAGACACTCGATTGAGAGCCCTCATAGAGTGACACAAGTGCCTCAGGAACTGTCCATTTGTTCATTAATGAAGCTGGGGTAGATGTGAGAAGCAGCTTGGGATGGGATGCTTTGTGTCCTGAAGGCAGACAGATTGGGGTCATTTGGCACTGGAAGAGGTGAAAAAGAAAGGGATATAATGAAAACCAAAGTCAGCTAATCTTTCTTGGAGCTAGCTCTCATGGGAGTCAGTGAAGTGTTAGCTGAATGGACACATCTCTCAAATAGGGCCATAATCCTGGATTGGAAATATGATCTTTCATCTTCCTCCTTTTCAGAAAAAAAATCAATTTCAAGGTAATAGGGACTTGGACGCAAAGAAGTTTAATGTCATCTTGGAAAGAATTTTGGATGTGCAAGACGTGGTTAGAATCTCAACGAGCTCTTAGCCTCAGATCCATTTATCTAAAATGGTGATACTAACAACTTTTTACTAATTCATATGGTTGTTGGGAGGATTAAAGAAATAAAGTATATAATGGAATTTTTAGCACTAGAGAGTCATCTACAGATCTTAGACTTCCTCCCCTCACTGTATATTTCTTTTCTCTCTTCCTCTTCTACCTAATATTCTCCCCTACCCTGCTCCCTCTCCTCGCTCTTCTCACCCATATGCCCTCCCCTTCCCTTCTTCCTTCTACAACTCACCATTATCGCTGATGGAAACTGAAAATGCAAACTAATGCCATATTGTTCCTGCATCCTCTTTTCAGGCTAAGCATGTTTTACAAGACTTATTCAGAAAAAGATTAAGTCAATGGGCAATCTTAAGGTTAAATGACACAAATAATGTTCTGTATTTTAGTGATATTGCTCTTAAAGCATAAGTGCATTTCTATGCATTCATGCTCACCTTAGGATACACTGTTTCAAATTCAATTTCTTTATGGCTGCTAACAATTCTGACCTAACTGGTAGGTTGTACACTTGGGTAACATGGCAGCAGTTCTTCAAGGCTACTCTAAATCATGACCAGGAAGAGAATCATAATTTCCTTTCAGAAATAAACTCTTCTATAGACTGATAACTAACTGAAGAATTGCAGGAGTCCTTTGTTTGTCCTGTTGACTATATTGCCAAAGGGAGCTTGTTCAATAGTGGTTATGAAAATGCTCCTTTGATACTATTGGAACATACTGAATATATTTTCATGCTTGAAGTGTAGCAGGGTTGAGGGCTTATATCAAAGCAGTTGATTGGTCATTTCTTTATTTCCTTGTATAGAAAGGGCAGCTAGCCATTTTGGTGCCTTGGTGACCCCTGAGGGTCTAGTATATTTGTTTTTCTATTGCTGCTGTAACAAATTACCACAAACTTGAAAAACACAAATTTACTGTCTTACAATTCCATAAGTCAGAGTATGACATCAGTGTCACTGGGCTAAAATCAAGGTCTTGCACGGCTATGTTTCCTTCAGTAGGCTCTAGGGGAAAATCGTTTTTCCTGCCTTTTCCACTTCTAGAGGCTGCTCCCATGGCTCTTGGGTCCCTTACCCCATACTCAAACCAGCAACATGGATCAGGTCTTTTTTCTCACTGTCTGATTCTCTCCAGCTGGGACTGGTCCCCTGCTTTCAAGGACACATATGATTAGATCAATGCAGGACAATGCTCCAAGAATTAGAGCGTGGACATTTTGAGGGGATCATTTTTCTACCTGCCACATTTATGTTTAGCTGTTGGAAATAGCTAGAGGATCTTTTTTTTTTTTTAAGAAGTATTCCCATCACATTCTCATTCTTTACAATTCCATTTTTTAGAAACTGGCTTCCTGAATTTCTTCTGTTCTCCATTTTGTTCTCTCAAAGTATGTTTCTGTCAATGGTCAATTCCTCATTGATTTCCCCCCTCCCTTCATCCCATTTTCTGTTAAGTGGTCTGCACATCGGTCCTAATCCTCTAACTCTACCAGATTTCTTTATATTCCATATGTCATCTTTCTTCTTCTTTCTGCTACAGATCCTCTTCTTTGCTACCCACCCTATATGTCTTTTCAATACATTTCTCTCTAGATTCATGGTGTGTGTCTGTCTCAGAAATAGGTCAGAAAGAGACAGTGATTGACTAATGTCGAACATTTTCTTCCAAGTGAAGAATAATATAATCCCACTATTTTTTAAATTACAAGTGATATAACTCTATGGTTTCCATCAGAAACACACCTGTCAAGTGACTGTATTTTTGCCCTTTGGTGAAGGGCTGGATGTGAGAAATAGTTTACCTAGTAAACCTCATCTCTGATTTATTCGATCCGTATTTCTAGCTGTGACTATAGATTTTAATTCTTTTTTTTTTTTTGCGTTACGCAGGCCTCTCACTGTTGTGGCCTCTCCCGTTGCAGAGCACAGGCTCTGGATGCGCAGGCTCAGCAGCCATGGCTCACAGGCCTAGCCGCTCTGCAGCATGTGGGATCTTCCTAGACCGGGGCACGAACCCGTGTCCCCTGCATCAGCAGGCGGACTCTCAACCACTGTGCCACCAGGGAAGCCTTAGATTTTAATTCTTTATGCAGTTATCACCATGTTCATAGAGAAACTTTTTTCTCATCATCTTTAATTTAAACATTTTGTTGAAAAAGAAAAATCTCAATTGCCTGGGTTGCATTTTATACAAATTCAGGTAATGAGTATGCCTGTCCTAGTTTAAAATGTTATGTTGACATTTTTGGAGAAGAAATTTTTCTAGCACTACAAATGCATCCTTAAAAATGTTCTCTAAAATGTAATTTTTAGTCTATGTTAGAAACCAACTGCAAGATTTTTTTTTCTATCTAGACTGTTATGGCTAAAAGTACATATTTTCCTCCCATATATATATGTATATATATATACATATATATATGCTAAAAGTACATATTTTCCTCCCATATAAATATGTCTGAAAAAAATATGCCTTTTTCAGCAACTTATTTAAGAAGAAGGATTTCAAATGTTCATAGCTATCCCCAAATATGCATTATTTGCAAGCATCTGAATTTGCAGGGATTATACAGAGATACAGAGAATTTCTAGAAATCAGTAATGAGTTAGCATACACAAAGTTATCATCAAATACCTCTATCATTTATTCTCTTTTAAAATTTACACCATTCATTCTCTTTATAACTTTTTTTTTCCCAAGTAGGGATAATTTTCAGTAACAGACCAAAGCTCATTTGAATGCAGTAATGTTTCTATAAATAAAGATGTTTTAAATAATATACAGCTTCATTAGAGTCAAGTTGAAATAATATAGGAGGTATAGGGTGTGTTTGAAGATCTCAGATAAAGCAAGTTACAGTGAAAACTCATTCAATGCTAACTAAAAAAAAAACATATGATCCTCGAAATATATTTATCGGAGGTGGCAATGGATTACTAGGAATTCTTAAAATTGAGTGTAGAGTAGAATCACTTGAGGAGCTTATTAAATATGAGGATTTCTGGCCTCATTTTAAGAGACTCTGATTTTGTTGGCCGGGGCGAGGATGGGGTTCAGAAAGTTACATTCTGGTGTTTCTGACGCTGGTGGTTTTTGAGGCGTTTTTTGAAACATTGGGTTAGGTAAAGTTAAGGAAGTGAGTAAAGGACCAATAGTGCTCAGCCCAGGAAGAGAAATGACTTAGAGAAGGAACACACTAGCAGACCCAAGTAGAGGCAGTGGGAGCTTGGATGGAACCGGTCATCACAAACACGGAAGTGGCAGTGCCAGTCGGACCCTCTCTCTGGTCCACCAGCCTTTCCTCAGTTTTTGATAGGGACAACTGCTGTTTCTCAAGCTTGTATGAAGGGTTTAGCAAACACAACTTCAAGACAAGCCTCTAGCCCTTCTTCCTATCTACAAACCTCCTTTTATAAAGACCGTGTTGTAACTTCACTGGATTCAGAGCCTGAAAAGTATAAGAACTAGCTTTTTAGAACCCTCAGTAGGGAGTTGACCTATCCTGCCTGTCTTTACCCCTAAAGATCTAAACTAAGAATAGCCAGGTGTCAGCCTGTTGTGCCCAATGGGCCCTTCGCCAAGGTCAGGTCTAAAATTCTTTTAAGTTTTTGAAAAAGGATAGGGCTTGGGCTTCCCTGGTGGCGCAGTGGTTGAGAGTCCGCCTGCCAATGCAGGGGACACGGGTTCGTGCCCTGGTCCGGGAAGATCTCACATGCCGCGGAGCACCTGGGCCCGTGAGCCATGGCCGCTGAGCCTGCGTGTCCGGAGCCTGTGCTCCGCAATGGGAGAGGCCACAACAGGGAGAGGCCCGCGTACCGCAAAAAAAAAAAAAAAAAAAAAAGGATAGGGCTCTAATTCCATAACTAGAGGTTAACTTAGAGGTATCCTTATAGTTAGAAGACTTTCAGAGTCCAATCAGTTCACTGATCACGAGGTAGGGAAGGAGAAGTGTATAGATGCTCTCTTGCTTACATACAGCATCTGACAGCGACACAGAGAAGGAAACAGTGCAGCAGGTGGAGGATTGATGGGCATGCAGAGGAGGGATTTCAAAAGGTTCTGGCTCCCCCCAGGCTGGGCCTCTTCGCTTTCAGCAGGGCAGCCATTGGCAGAAGCTGAGCATGGAGGCCTCTCAGGCAACTCAGCTTCCCATCAGTTCTCATTTTGTTTGTTTAGGTTTTTAGTACAACTGACGTCTTAGAAGGCCCTTCCTTTCCAGGGAATTCACTAATCAAGGTAATACTCTTCGTTTCCATAAACAAAGCCTTATGAAAGAGCAATTCATTCATTAACTAAGAAATGTGATCATTTTCACTGTTGTACTCAAGTGCTTCAAAGCACCATTGTTGTTGTTCACATCAATTAATCTAGGTAACTGGGAAATGTGAGTAACACAGGACTAAAATATATCCCAACTGATTTTACAAGATTAAAAAAAAAAAAAAAACCTAAGATATCTAAACTCATGTTGTCTTAAGCATGTTAAGAATTTGCTTCATAGGGAAGAATAATCACAGTTACAGAGGAGAAGACGGTCACTTCATTTTAGAATGAAGTAATTTTATTCCCTAGAACTTACTGGAGCTTGTAAAGTTTCAAGTAGCTTCTTCCTTTGTGCTGGGAATATACTGGGAAGAAATACCTCCTCCAGGAAGGATGAATGCCACGTTAGCGTCGAGCTAGGGAATATGGAAAACAATTTTTAAATTTTATTTATTTATTTATTTATATTTTCTTTTGGCACGTTGGGTTTGTGCCCGGACTTTTCTCTAGTTGTGACAAGCGGGGGCTACTCTTTTTGCGGTGCGTGGGCTTCTCATTGTTGTGGCTTCTCTTGTTGCAGAGCACAGGCTCTAGGCATGTGGGCTTCAGTAGTTGTGGTGCGTGGGCTCAGTAGTTGTGGCTCACAGGCTCTAGAGCGTAGGTTCAGTAGCTGTAGCGTGCGGGCTTAGTTGCTCCGCGGCATATGGGATCTTCCTGGAGCAGGAATTGAACCCATGTCCCCTGCATTGGCAGGCGGATGCTTAACCACTGTGCCACCAGGGAAGCCCCTGGAAACTTTTTGATCAACATTTTTATTATTAAAATGTTTTTATGGTCTAAGATGGATATTAAATTTCAAAAATAAATATTAGATCTAATTAATTACCTATACATAGTCTTAATACTTGATTCAAGGGACAGCTCACGACTAAGAAGGAAAAAAAGAGTCATTAAACAGCCGTCCTTTCCAAATAACAAATTGTATACATTTCAAGGGTACAGAAAACAAATGTGGTTATGAAGTTTTTAAAGAAATTTACAACAGAAAGTGCCTGAATAAATAGAGATGGTTAAAGTGATAATCGATTAAAGACTTTTACAGGAAAATAAAATTGATCTGTCTCCTACACATTCCACCTGCTCCAACTAATTCTTTCAGTCTTTTTCTATTGAGATGTAATTCACATACCATAAAATTTACCCTTTTAAAAAGTATAAAGTTCAGTGGATTTTGATATTTCTCAAAGTTATACAACCTCAATTTTGCCTCTTTCAATATTTTGAAAGTGATTCAATGGTAAAAAAGGAAGGAAGTTCATGATAGTTTTCATACCTCAGAATAAACTGAAAAAGGAAAGTGACTCTAGAACTAGTTCATAGCTAACTTATTTCTTTATATATAACTCTATTAATAAAACGATGCATATAGCTTATCAAAATGTATATTAAAACATAAATGTAGAAAAATATAAAACATTACTATCCAATAATAGAACTTACTATATTGGGTGAGTAGAAACTTTTAATATGCAATGGGTGTATTATAAGGTTTTGTACACTCACCGGAGGGGGATTAAATTTTTGTCTTTGACCTTCCTAGGAGCCAGAGTAAAGTGATAAACTGTAAAATTCATAATACTCATATAGTTAAAAACAAGATAGAATCCATTAATGACTACCATAGAGTCATTATCTATTCTCGGCATGAGCGCTCCAATGTCAAGGAGATGCTGAATCCTGATGCAGTCCCTCCCATTGCTGACTACTCCAGATGGTAGAAGAGCTAACACCTGCCTCTAAGTTCCTTCTGCCCGGCAAGGCCTTATCTACACTCCCTCTTTGTCCTGCCCTCCTTTTCCGCTGAGGAAATTCAAACAGCAGTCTTCAAGGCCAAAGTCATATGTGATTTTTTTCTTGGTAGGTCCTTAATACTCCCAGACAGAATTAATTTTCCTTTCTCCATGCTCCCACGGTACCTTTTAGGCAGCCACTGTATAGACTTTATGGATGTGATTCGTTTCGGTGTTGGTCTTCCCCGGTGGACAGTGATGGGCTTCACAAGTGGGAAGTGTCTTCATTTTCACATCCCCAGTGCCTGGCACAAAGCAGGTACTCAGCAAAGGGTGGTGTGTCAGGTTGATTTTGTCAGTCACTCCTGACTTCTCACTCTACTGTGGATGCACGTTGGTTTGTCACTGTGCCTCTTTAGAAGTGATCCCAGAATGAAAAAAACGTTTTCCAGATTTTAGCCCTTCAGGGTACAGAGTGCCCATCGGCTCTGGAAACCAGGTTTTCCTCGGCTTTCACTTTCTAATCTAAAGGTAAGCCTTTATTTGTATCCCTGATAAATGTAATCTTGTTTCCTGCAGGAAAAGATAACTTCATCTTGCCAGACCAAAATGAAAAATCTCAGTTTTAATTCTGTCATCTGTCACATCTACTCTATCAGCCAGTTTGATGTCATCTGTGTATGGGAGGATAATGTGAAATACGTGCATTAGCCTTTTTAATGCAATTGTGTATTTAGTGCCAAAGAAAAAAATATACAGTATGTCTAATTATTTATTGGGAAATTTTTATTCTTCTAATTCAAGATTCTAAAAAACTACATTCCTCTCTCCCTCTACCCATCACCAAAGCTTTAGATAGCTTTGGAAAAATATGTCATCATTTAATATATATGTCATCATTTAATATATATGTCCTCTGCCTAATATCTCCCTGACTCCTACAGACCCTCTATGTGTCCCAGCTATGCACTCCAATAGCATCCTGTACATTCACTAACATAGAGGTCATCACATCTCACGTCATAGTTTGTATCACTGTTTCTATCCCTTACCAGTCTACAGTCTCAATATTTATATTTTACTCAATATCTCAATTGCTTAGCACACTGACTAAAATTTTATTTGAATCAAATCTACTTTAGATCAATTATATAATATTTACAAATACTATATTCTTTTCTGTGGTTCCATCACTGGGGCAGTCACTAACAAGAGGGGGTATGCAATCTCAAAATAACAAGAGACATTATTTCAGGGAAGGTAAAGCAATCCGCAGATCAGATTATTTCTCTGATAGCAGCATTTCTGGTTGCCATAAGCTAATCAAATAATGACTTACATTCAGCAAAATTTAAAACCTCCTAAAATATGGAATATAATAATTGATCAACAAACAAAATGTCAATTTGGAATTTAAGCATTTCAAAGTTTATTTGTTGCCCTGAAATGTCTACACACCTTGTAGGCTGCAATGCTGAATTTCAAAGTTGGGGCACCTTAGGTACTATTCAAGGGGTTTTAGCTAACTGATGAGAGAAACTTCTGGAACACCAAAGCAGAAAAATGTAAAGAGTGGAAAACTACCCAAACTGAAGTTTTCCAGGTATGATTTACTTCTTAACATAAAGCAGCCCTAATGAAAAGTAAGCTTTCCGTTAGCAGATGCTAAAGAGACAAAAATACTGTTCTTGTCTGCTCTCTTTCCCTTTGGTCAGCTATCAGTTGTCATGAAAAAGAAAATACATCTCTATTTCCCAAACCCAATATTTTTAATATCTTAACATCTATATTCATGTTCTGTTAAAGAGTTAATAATGTGAAGAATTTATCATAAATTCTCAGTTGCGTTTTCAGAACCAGAACCTCAATTATTAAGGATTCATATGCATGTGGTGCTGAGTCTGTGCTATGACATGATCCTGTTCTCTGTAACTTTACAGTTGAGAAGAGATGTCATTTGACAAGAAAGATATTTCCCCGTACTTTCTTCCACCGCCATAAAAAAATAATAAAAAGTATGAGAATTAACAAAATGGAAAAACGTTACACTAATAAAAAACCACAGGGCTTGGAAAACTGTCAAGAAAAGGTGGGACAGGGAGGGAAACAAATGAGACAAAAGGTAAAGAGAAAGAGGACCAAGGGTTTAAATAGATTAAGAAATACTTGCATGTGGCAAATAAGATCACACTGCATAGCTAGGGCACCATCGGGATTTTGTTTTAATGAGAACCACCTCCTGGAAAATAGCTCCCCTTAGGCTAAGAGTCAAATCCTCCAGCTTGGTGGAAAACTAGTGCCAGAGTTTTTGGAGTGGGACTTATAAGTGTACTGCCCTTGGATGGATCACCATGTAATCCTCCCTAAAGCCTACCAAGAAGGAAGCCCGAGAATGAACACTTAAGAGTGCTGTTTTCATTTAAAAGCTGTGAAAGACACTAGTATCACATTTCCCCACTGCATTGACAGAGCATTACCATGAAGGGGGTGCCCTACGCCACTGGAGATGTTCATCGCAACTTCATGTTGCTGAACGGGTTGGCTCTTTGGCCGCTTGTCAATTTGGTTCACTTAGAGCTATCATGTTACAGCATCATCAGTGCAGGTGGAACTGACTGGTTTTGACATTAAATGGAAGTGGCCCAGTGCCAATGGGGCAGCGGAGGGGCTGTAGGAAAGCTTCACAGAAGTTCTGTGAATGCTGCAAGATTCAGAAGCACATCTCAGGAAGAGGAAAATGGTGGGCATCTTACAAGAGCAGTGAAGGTCATGATCTTGAGTACATGTGAGACACCTTTCAGAGCTCTTGAAATTCCTGGGTGAGAGTGAATTTTGAAAATGGACTGAAAGAGTTAACATACGTAAGTCTAGAGTGTGAGTTATGAATAGGTAACAGGTAATTTGTCATCCAAACAGGGATGACTTTGAGAATGAAGGGTACGTTGCTAATTATGCCAAGACAACAGATGTAAAATAAGACCATCCTGGACAAATTGCAATGTAGAGTCACATGTAGTTCCTCCTAGGAACTGCCACTTCCACTCTTTTAGTTTTGTAATGTTTGCAGTTTTACCCTAAACATGTATTTTTTTAAATCAGAAAAATATATAAAATTATATAACTTACACATCTAAATGAAGTAAGGGGAATGAGGTCTCACAAGAGTGACAGGCAAAGATAGAAGCATAATACTTACATTGTTATGTTGACCCCAGTACCCCACTTCCTGATGCCACATTACAGTCTAGAAAATTATGTCTGTAAAATTATTGTCTGTCAATTATTCTTCACCCCATGGCAACCCCAAAGTGGCCTACCTTGCTTAGAATGTCACACTGTCCCAGCAGTCATGGTATGCCTCACTTTCGCTATTTTATTTTACTCTCTGCTTTGTCTTCTCTTTGGGATAGTAGTCTTTTAAGGTCCAAAAGGATGTTTTTATGGGGGTCCAGTTTAGAAACACAATGCTTCTGATCATAGCTGGCCCACATCAGTCCTGTCAAGACATTAATGGTAGAAAACTTCTTTAGAGTAGGCAGGAGATCAGGATCCTAATTTACTTTGTTCCTAATTCACAAAGGTGACTTCTTTTTTTTTAAACTAGGTTGACGTTTTCTCTTTCGTGAATTCTAACATGTAGCTAGAAGTTTCCACTGCAAAGTGTACTTGTTTGGTTTAAGCTCTCTTCAAGTGACTTTTATAACTTTTATAAAGTTTTGGTGTTGGAAATTGAACTCTTCCTCCATCCATAGGGCCTGTACAGATAGAACTATGCAGTCTTCTGCCATTGTCCCAGCCTGTTTCCTTGAACAACTGCCTTTATGAGGGAGATGAGATGTGGCGACTTAGCTCCCTACTGCTCCCAGACATGCGAATAAAGCTGGAGTTGATGCTGTATATGAGAGCATGTGGGCTGCCAGTCCACTGACTCTGAGCCTGATGTATTAACCTATCAACAGTAATCGGGATTGGTATCATCTGCCCAAGGATGCTGTTCTCTTGGTGAGGAGATGGCAAAGTTCTGAGAGAAGGGGCCACAGGGCAGGTAAATTTGATAATCAGGCATAGAGAGCATCAGAGCATGGGACAGTGTCCAGGAAGGGGTAGTCCCATCCTGCTAGGGGGAGCATGGTAAGTGGACAGCCACTGGGTGGCTAAGATTGAGGGCTGGGGGAGCAGGATGTGAGCAGAACAGGTAGGGGGCCCCTATTACCAAAATATCTATTGTCTACCTGGGAACAAATCATGTTACTAAGATGAGAAGGTCAGCATTATTCTCAGAAGGCTTTCAATGTAAGGATACTGTTCATGGTAGTCTCTGGTTAGGTTACATGTATGTAAGACTCGGGTCAGCTGTAGAAGGTTAAGTTGGGTTGGAATTTATACTATTTGTGCACTTGATAATAATAATTCTTGTACTTCACATGTGTATAATGCAATGTATATATTATATATATTATGTATATAATCTGTTTGGTCACAATAACTCTGTGAGCTATGTAGGGCATGTAATATTAATTCTATTTAATACATGAAGAAACTAAGGCACAAAGCATTAAGATGCAAGGAGAGTGGTAGAAGTCCCCGGAGATGGGGCTTCAAAACATGGTTTTCTGACTTCAGATTCAAAGATAATTTTTAAACCATACTTGGCCGCCTCTCAACCACAAATTAATTGGTAGCATCTGGCAAGCTGAAAAACAAAATTGTTTTGAGTATTTTTTCTTTTTGCCATTAAATAGAAAAACCTTCTGGGTTCTACCAGCTTGTTTTCTATTAAATATACTAATTGAAGTGTAAAGTAATTTTATTCTCTAAATCAGTTCTAGAGGATATATACAAGGAAGAAAATATTAGGATTTTTAGTTTTATATTTTTGGATGTGTTTAAATGAACATAATATAGTACCACAGTACACCTTAACACATATATACATAAATATACACACACATATATAGCAATAAGTAAGTGTATTTACAAATATTGAGACAAATGTTCTTAAAGAAAAAACAACACAGAATTGCAGGCTCAGAAAAGCTTGGAAACCATTGTTCCTAACTGGTAACAACTTTCCCTAAAATGCCCGCACAGTTTTTAGCTAAACACACTCCTCCTTTTGTTTCACCTAATGCTTAGTGCAATGGGGTATGGCAACGGCTGCTATACCCAGAATAACAGAAGCTTTGAGTGAGAAGGGCCTGGAGGGATCAATTCTCCTAACTCCTTGATTTGACAGAGGAAGAAACTGAGGCTTACGGGGGTTAAGGGATTTGCCCAAGCTGACAAGTTAAGGTTGAGCCCAACAATATGGGAAACGGATGGAAAATCCAGTTAATGCTTAGCTAGCCATGGTAATGTATCATGGGGCTGGCTTGCAGAAATTAAATCCGTTAATAATCCCCAAGCCTTATTTTAGCCAGAAGTTTTAAATGCCTCACCTATCAAACCTTTTGCTAAAGATGATAATGTAAGGGCTTTGTTTCTCTGGGTGTCCAAAAATGTCACACATATACTGCTCTCTGGGTATCTGGTTACATACAAATACAAACTTGGGGAATACATATAGATATTTAATTACATACATCAATTGGTAAAAATAATTGTATTGAAACAAATATACTCCCCATCCTGACTGCAGTGAAAACGGAACCAAATTATAATATTCCCCAACAGGCAAATAACTACTCAAAATCTACTGAATTTTGAAATATTTTGTCTGACATCATCTCTTTGGAATTTAAGACCAGACCAATGCTGGACTATTATCAGATGCTAAATTCCAGTGTGTATTTGGTTCTATTTCTAGACTCTTAATTCTCTTCTGTTGATCTGGCCATGTATTTAACTACCAGTGCACAAGGGTTTTATTTACTGTAATATTATGGCAGATAAGACTAGTGTTAATTTTTTAATTTAAAAAAATGTCCAGGCTATTGTTGAATGACTTCTCCCCCTCCCATGAACTTTAGAATCACTTTTCCTATTCAAAAGCAAAACAAAACAACATACCCCAAAAACACCAGCACCAACAAAAACCCCATCTTTATTCAGAAACTTGTGAAATTTAGAGATTGGTTTAGGGAGAACTGACTTACGCTGTTGAATCATTTCTTCCCCCTAAATAGGCTACTTAAATTCATTTCAATTAGGATATATCTTTTCATTTATTCAGTCATGTTATGCCCCCTTGACAAATGAGTTTTAAAATTCTATTATATTTTCTAACATTGCACACTGTATGTAAGAAAGCTGTGAACATTTTTACAAACCTTTAACCTGACATTTTACTGAATTTTCTTGTTATATATAGTAGTTTTTAGTTGATTCTCTTGGAGTTTTCTACATAAACAGCCATCTCATTTGTGAATAATGACTATTTTGCCTCCTCGTTTCCAATTTTTATGCTTCTTATTTTGCTCTCTTGTGTAACTGTATCAACTACTACTTCTAAAGCAATTATATAACTATACCTTGATTATCGATCATTTAGAATTTCTCCCATTATAATAATGCTGAGGTGAACATCTGCAGAGAGTTTGAGTAGCTTGGGTCATTTCCTTAAGATAGATTCCTACAAGTATAGTTTGTTGAGTCAAAAGACACAAAAAATTTAAAGACTTTTAAAACACGTTGTCATGTTACTTTCCCCAAAGGGTCTATCGGTCGGTGACTCTAAACACCCTTTCTCCTCTGTTCACAATCCTGAGGCTCCCAGCACAGATGCCCCCTTCCCAGCCCTTCCTCTGTGTGCCTTCCCTCTGCCGCCCACTGAGGAGATACCCAGGAAATTCCAAATCAAGCCCCTCCCCCAAATCAAATAAAAGCAAAACACAAGAACAAAAAACTGATACCCCAGTAACCCCAAAATCAATTTGGAGATGTAATTCAAATGATTTGGAGATTATTTGCTCACTCCTCCTGCAAGTCATCCTAGATGCCTCCTTTCCCTCATCCCTCACATTCTAAAGCCACTGAGTCCAGTGGCCTTAACTTCCCTCCTACCCATTCTTTATTCTCCATGCACACTGTTACCGCTCTAGTTCAGGAACTCGTCCTCTCTCGTCTGGACCAATGTAATCCCATCTGACTGATCTTACAACCTCTGTGCAATCCTTTCTCCACCCCTATGCAGAACACTTCAGTGGCAGGAGACACCTCAGGATGGCCACCATCTATCTGTCTGTCCAGTTTCTCATGTGAACCTCTATCTTACTACTACCTGCTAGCCAGACCAGACTATTTGCAGTTCCCTGACCAGGTACAGCTCCAAGCCTCTGTTCCTGCCTGTGCCGTCCCAACCACAGGAATGCCCTACTCAGCACCCGACACCCCCAGTCCCATTCACCCAGGAAAATCCTTTTTCTGTTTAAGATCCAACTCAAGGGGCTCCTCTCTGGTGCAACATTTCCCATTCCACCCCTCAACCCCTGACCCTAGAACTGTTATAGGAAGGGCTGTCCATTGGATAGAGTATGGCAATATTTCCTGAGGTTCCTTTTATGCCCCATTTCCAGGGTTCTTATATAAGTGGAACAAAGATCCATAGGGACTGGCGTTCCCCCTCTTTATGGTGAATTGCATTTGTTTAACATGACTTCAAAGTTATTCGATACAAATCTATTCCTGCCATCAGTATAAACACAAGAATCGGCATTGCAGAAGGGGCCTCCATCGTGAGCCGGGGGAGGGAGGCTTAAAAGGTATGAGCTGCCTCTGCCCCGCTCCATTTTCTTGTGCCTCGGGGCACTTGCCTTGCTGACGGTTAATGATCACCTTAGGCCCTGAAGCACAATGATGAGAAACCCCCAGTGACTGTTGCAACTTCAGACAAAGCTTTTGGTTTTTCCCTTTTTTTGGTGGAAGAGACATTCAGAAATCCTGTGAAAGGAAGGTAAAATCTTAGAGCTGGAAAGGGGGGGTCAGCGTGACATCTAATTCAGCTCTTTGCTTCCAAGAAAGACCCGAGGAGCTAACCAGTACCTCCCATTTTTAAAGGTCTCTGGAATGAAAAATCCTTTGTTCATCCAAGCCAGCACTCGTCAGTCCTCATTGGCAAGCAATTCCTGGGTCTCACTTCCTATCCTTGCCTGCCGCCCACCTCCTTATCTCCTCTAACTCCATTTCCTGCCTCTAGGTGACTGGTTTCGTATCTCTAGTTTACTAGGACTGCTAGGAAGCAAGAGTGTTGCCTGAATATATGCCAACTACATGCTTCGAGCTTGTGCCAGAGTCTCCCTCTGATTCCTGTTCTCAAAAGTGGGGGGGGGGGGCACGTGGAAAGCCTCAAGTGTAAACGCAGCTCTCTG
Source organism: Mesoplodon densirostris (assembly GCF_025265405.1). NCBI lineage: Eukaryota > Metazoa > Chordata > Mammalia > Artiodactyla > Ziphiidae > Mesoplodon > Mesoplodon densirostris. Next base: position 58,492,913 of record NC_082669.1, on the reverse strand, counting down.
GCGCAATTCATTGAGGAGATGGAAGAGGTGTTCCCAGCACACACCTGGGGGATGGATTTTGCTTGGCACAGCACAGCTGCCCTTCTGCCAACTGTTCCAAAGCCGGCCACTTTATTCCAAATTCCACTGCAAGTGTCTGTTAATATCTAGTGAGATGTTCAAAGCCAGTTAACCATCTACGAGTTTTAGGGGTGCTCCTTTTTGTGGATTCATTGAGTAACACAGACAAAAAATGCTAACACATGTTTCTGTTGCTAGGCCTTAGTCTTATCACAGTTTGAAACTGTAGAAAATCAATTACGTGCTTTGAATTACTCCCTTCCCTGGCACAGAAGCATTTCTTCGTTCTTTCCGGACAGTGAACACTTTGCAACATCTACCACTAACAGCCTGTTAGGATTCTCTGCTAAATTAATGTAGTACAAATAAACCAAACAGAAGCCTGGTGGAATGCTAAACATCCCCCCTCTCCTCTGTTGTGGCCTCCTTGCAGCTTGGGACCTTTCTGCCTTGCTGCTGCAACATCTGGACGGCATTCGGGTTGTTTCTCAAGGACACAAGTGTGCACCTCCGGTGAATTTCAACTTTCAACATCTCTCTGGCTCTAATCTATATTTAATGTTTCATGACTGGTAGTCAAAGATGCTTCAGCTAAATATCAGGTTGGAATGAAAATGGTCCTTGGGAGAACATTTGCTTCCAGCATGCGTCAGCAAAGTGTCTGTGACAGAGGCTTTCCCCAGAGATGTGTTGCCGACTCTCTTGCAGTAATAATAATTAAGCCTTATGATTGCTGTGCCCACATAATCAAAGATCGCTTCATCAACTGTGATCCCGAGGGGAAGCTGCCTCTGCTCCTAACTGGATGTCAGTCACAGACAGCAGCACCCCTAGGGATCCCCAATTTTTCACTTGCCCTTTTTAGTCCCGTGTTGTTAGCATTGTGTTTCTTCATATTCTTCTCAATGCAAATGATGTGTAAATCATGCCCTCCAGAAGGCACACGTGGTGAGGGGGAGAGGGTGGGGAGGGAGGTGGGGCTGGTGTATTCTTCTCCCCCGGCCCCCCTCCCCAACCTACCACAGGGATTTCTCACATGGAACATAATTACATCTGTGCCATATGGGCTCATTTATATTCTATTACAGGTTAAGCTAATATGACTCAGAAATATGCTAAAAATACCTCAAAGTATTCTAGAGCTGTCAAAACACTTGTCATTTCTTGCTCACCCTTTTGATTGCTAGTGTTTTTGTTTTTGTTGGGAGATTCAGAGAGCTAAGAAAGCATGCTGGCGTGCTGGTGTCCAGTCTATAAATATAGTTTAATTTCCTGTATTATTGCAATCTGTGGGCTTGCAAAGAAAAGATCTTTCTTTATAAACCTAGAATGGCCCCAAGACATGGGCACTGAAGCCCCTACACTTGTAGATTTTAATTTCCCAAGAGGTAGGAAATACAGATTTCAGATGTGTGATTTTGTCAGCTTTAGAATATTTCTTGTCTTTGTTTGATGTAATTATTCACTGTGATAGAGAAACACCTGCAGTGGGCTGACACCAGAAAAGTGTGATGCTAGAGTGAGAAGAGTTGGTTTGAATGTCAGGCAAATCTTGCCAAGATTTTACATGTGGCATGAAAATGAGAAGTACAATCTGTAATGAGTAATGAGTTCAACAATGATTTACAAGGGCATGTTGGGTTGTTTTCATGCAGTGGTTAAAGTCCATCGACCCATTAATTTCTACCATCAGTACAGAAAATTGGTGGGTCATGCCTGTGTAGACTCTTAACCTAATGGTTTGATTATGTTTCATTTTTTTAGTATTACTATCTTAACATGTTAGTGGAAATTAGTAAAATCTGTCTTGGGAACAGAAGAGCAAGCACAAATATTTTACTTTTCCATGCTTGGCAAGCAGCATTTCCAAAGCATATATGGTGCTGATCATGCTATCGGCCATCAAATACACAGACCATTCTACTGAGAACTGAATTCATACAAACGCATACTTTTCCAATTTTCTAATAACTGTTCTATGTTATCTGGTTGAAGGAGTGGTTAAGACTGCCTGGTTCCAATCTCAAATTCTGCTACTCACTAGCTTGTTATCTTGGCAAATTCTATAATTTTCCCAGTTCCCCCATCTATAAAATGAACATAATATTAGCAGATGCAAACTATTATATGTAGAATGGATAAACAAAATGGTCCTACTGTACAGCACAGGGAATTATATTCAATATCCTGTAATAAACATAATGAAAAAGAATATGAAAAAGAATGTATGTAAATATATATATAAACATATAACTGAATCACTTTGCTGTATAGCAGAAATTAACACAACATTGTAAATCAACTATACCTCAATAAAATACATTTTTTAAAAATGAGCATAAGAACAGTAGCTCTCTCCATGGGATCTTTGGAAGTATTAAATGAGAAAATATAAGTAAAATACTAGGCACAGTGTCTTGCATTTAGTAAATATTTGTTACTATTATTGTTGATTTTAGCTTTAACATAAACAGCTTCTTTATATAGCTACAGGGCGCTTTTAACAAAAAATTATGTTTTTGTCAAAATCATGTTAGTTGCTCAAACTTCCATTTATCTTAGATCATGCAGGCCAGAGGTTCTTGGTACTTTTGGACTACACAGCCAAGTTCTTACTTTAGAATCAACAGAAACTTCATAAACTGGCAGGGGAAGAAATAGAAAAAGTCAACATTAATATACTGAAGAAAGTTTCTAGACTTGTATAATTTTGAAATATTTGTACATTTACAATTGTTCAGAATACAAAGTGTCTGAACTCATGCAATTGAAATGTTCCATTTAAATAAGAAGATATTCCAGTTTATAGTGGGCAGATGGTTGAACCAGTAACTATAACCAAGTTTTTAGTTTTTGCTTCTTTCAATCCTTAATATAGAGCTATTTCAAGATTTCGAAGGTGTGTGTGTGTGTGTGTGTGTGTGTGTGCATGCACGCACGCAGAGAATCTATACTGTAGACACATGCTCACAAAAGAACCTAATTTTGGGGTCTTCATTTACGTGTTCCTATCCAGCCTCATGGCCCTGGGTAAGTCATGTGCCTTCCTAGTCTGTAAGATTGGGCTCTCGATGATTCCTCAGGTCTTTTCTCCTTTCAGGCTGCTTATACCACCATAAAAATGGAATTTTAGGGCCTCCCTGGTGGCGCAGTGGTTGAGAGTCCGCCTGCCGATGCAGGGCATACGGGTTCGTGCCCCGGTCTGGGAGGATCCCATATGCCGCGGAGCGGCTGGGCCTGTGAGCCATGGCCGCTGGGCCTGCGTGTCCGGAGCCTGTGCTCCGCAACGGGAGAGGCCACAACAGTGAGAGGCCCGCATACCGAAAAAAAAAAAAAAATGGAATTTTAAAAATTAGAATTATTATAGGGCCTCCCTGGTGGCGCAGTGGTTAAGAGTCCGCCTGCCGATGCAGGGGATACGGGTTCGTGCCCCGCTCCGGGAGGATCCCACATGCCGCGGAGCGGCTGGGCCCGTGAGCCATGGCCGCTGGGCCTGCGCATCCGGAGCCTGTGCTCCGCAACGGGAGAGGCCACAACAGTGAGAGGCCCGCATACCGCAAAAAGAAAATAAATAAATAAATAAATAAATAAAAATTAGAATTATTATAAAAAGGGCTGTAAGTTGCCTAGACACCTCAAACTTATATTTTTGAATGAAGGTCTACTATAAACTTGATGTAGAAATAGGAGTCTTCTTTTTCATTAGCCTTGACTTTGTGGTTAGGGATAGAGATAAAGACAAAACAAGATACGGGCAATACTTTACAGGAGGAGCAACCTCATCTCCTTCCCAGGCTGCAGGCACTAGGTTTTTGGACAAGGGTGCCAAAGATTTAAAAGGTACAGTAGCCAGCGAAACAGCAGTGTGACGCTAGAGTCTCATGATTTTTGCAATTTCATGTTTAAAACTAGTATTTTTCAGCTTTCAGAAAATGTTTTCTTCCTCTCAAAATTACCCCCAGAGACTTTTCTGCAGAGAAGATTAGACACACAAACTTTTGACGGTTAAAGTTCAGTCGTACTTTCTAGTTTTCTTCTGTCAACTGTATTGTAAATTGCTTTAAAGTAAAAATAAAAGTTTCCCTCTTTAACCTTACATGTTAAAAATAAAATAAATCTTTAAAATGGTAAATGGGATTTGTTTCTCAGGCTGGGTCAGTGTGAGATTAATGTGTTCCAAAATGTCATATGGTTCGACCCTAAATCTTTTCTTAGAATATCTTCCCTAACCTATTCCTCTATTGTCAACATGAGACTACACAGGGTGTTCGAGATAAGGGCTGGAAGAAATCTATTCTACTGAGAGTCAAAAGGAGGTCTTTTTCTTTTCCCACGTAGTTACCCTTAATAGGTCAGGAAAAAAATTCTCTGGGAAAAGCTGGAAGTAAAGGTGAAACAACATAAGACAACCGCTAGGTTCACAAACACTGATATTTATTTGTTCCTGGTAGGGAAGGAGTGTGTATGTGTTAATTACTTAATTACAGATTTTAAATTAACTGCATTCTCTTTAAAAATCCCCAACCACAAGGGACAAAGACCACCCCCCCATCAGAAGCCTTGTTCTCCCAACTTAGCTTTGAATGGCAGCAGCTCTACAGAAGTGACCTAAGTTATAGCCATTCTGGCTCTCCACGCCAGATCTAGATGCTTAAAGCTTTAGAAATATAGCTATGTGTTCCCATATCCTCTGTAAAAGATATTTGTCCTATCTAGAAGGAAAGATCATTTCAAATGTGAACATCCATTTATAGAACTTTTGGAAGAAAAGCAAATTCCTAGAGTCCCAATTGACTAAAAAAAATCTATTGTATGAAAAAAATCCTCTGAAGATAAAAGAAAATTTAAACTTTAACCACAAAATTGTGTCACATTTCACATAACCTATGTAAACTATCATCCAGAAGACAGTGGAAGATCTGGGAGCTATGACTAAATTTTTTTTTTTGAAAAATACTCAGGAAGTTTAATGCACTGGAATTATAATGTTACTCTCTTTTGTTTATTCTCTTTTTAAAATATGTTTTTTCTTGGCTTTTTTGTAGGAAATTTAGAAAAATCACAAATGATACAAGGAAAAAAATAAATTTCACATCGAGATAAATCCCATTGACATTTTCTCTCCTAGTCTTTTCTCTATGTGTAAAGATATATTTTCAAGTAATTAGATTGTACTGCATATAAAATTATATATCTTAGATTTTCCCCCTTGGCATTCTTTTATCATTTCCTCATATCTTTAAATATATTTCCAAAATTTTGTTTTTAATGATTGCATAATATTTCATTGCAGTTATATCATAACTGTTTACATTAATTTGCCATTTGAGATTTTTACCTTCTTGATGATTTCAATACTGCAATGAATGATCCTTCCAATGTCTTGGGTTCTCAGATCCCTGATCCTTTTTCCCTTGTGGTGGTGCCCTCCCTCCTGCAGTCACCCACTCCCATGGGCAGACCCTGCAAGGGCATGTCATTCCCACTCTCTCAATGTCATATATCCCACCCTGACCAATATCTCTTGACTTTTTGGATCTCCCCCTTTAGTATTCTGACTGTAATTCTTTGACCCCCCCCCCCCACAGGGACCTCCAATTCTAACACCCTTTCACCATCTCTTACTCCTTTCATGTCCAGACTCCTCTTTACCCAGCTGAATTCCATCCACAACAATCACTCTCATTGTGCACACCTTCAAGTTCCTTGCCCCTCTCCTGTTCTGTCATGTTTGTTTGGTGAAACCATAATGCTGCTTAAATCCAACTCTTTGCCTACGCTGTACAGGGACCTGGGTAACTTATCATGGCTGGAGAAGAACATGACTGTGCTGATTGGTCTCACTTCAAATTCAGAAGCACAAACTCAGTGAACCCTTAGTGCTCCCAGTAACCATTCTATACCTCTCTAGTCCATTTGCTCACTATTCACCACCTATGTGGCATCATCTCTCTCCTCAAACCTCCCATGTCTTTTCCCCCCATCTTTATCATCTTAGCGGATGATACTGCATCCTACTTTACTGAGAAAACTAAGAGATTAGAAAAGAACTTCCACCAACTCTTACAATCACATCTCCACCCTCACATCTGCCCCCTCATACATTACTGTCCCACCTGCTATCAAAGATGAGGTATCCATGCTCCTAACTAAAGCCAGTCCCTCCATCTGTGCACTAGATCCCATCCTTTCTCACTTACTTGCTTTAGCAGTTGTTTCTCTCTCCTATATTATCAGGATGTTGATTCTCTACTGGATCATATCCAGTAGCACACAAACATGCTGTTCTTCTGCCACCTTCATTTTATAAGCTATCACCTCATTTCTTTGGGTACTTGCAGCAAAATTTGTTGAAAGGGATGTCTTGACTTGCCATTTCTGATTCTTCTCCTTCCATTCTCTCCTGAATCCTCTCTCATCAAATTTTTGCCTCCTTCCACTACTTCACTGAAACTGCTCTTGTCAAGATCATGAATGACCTCCCTGTTGCTAAATCCAACCGTCAGTTCTCACTTCTCACTTTTTTCAACCTTTCTTGGTTTGGCTTCTGGGATACCACACTCTCTTGGATTTCCTCCTACTTTACTAGTTGTTTCTTCTCAGTCTTACTTACTGGTTTTTCCTTTCCTACCTGATCTCTTAATACTGAGATCCCTGGTGTCTCAGTTCTTGGTCCTCTTTTCTTCTCCACCTACACTTACTTCCTTGGTAATCTTATCTAAACTCATGACTTTAAATACCACTTAAGTGCCTAGGACTCCTAAATTCATCTCTTCATCCCAGATCTCTCCCCTGATCTCCAGGCTCACATACAGTTACCCAACATATTGTCATTTTGTTGTCTCAAACTGAACATGCCCAAAACTGAACTCTTGACATGGCCCCTGCCCTTGAATCCTCTGCAGCTGTTCGCATCTCACTTAACGGCAACGCAGTCTTCCTGGGGCTCAGACACAACTTTGGCAGCATCCTTGACTTTTATTTTTCTCACACCCTGTATCCAATTCATCAGAAAATTTCTTCCTCTACCTTTGTCATACATCCAGAACTTGACCATTTCTCAATTCCATCTCTGCCACCACCTTGTTCTGCACCACCATTACCAGCTTCTTAACCTATTTCCCTGTTTCCATCCTCAGACCTTCCACCTTCTATTCTCAGCACAACAGCCAGATTTATATCCAAATCTGATCAGATTACGTCTCTGCTCAGAATCTCCTATGACTTCCCCAGTTCAGTCAGAGTGGAAGCCAGAGTCCTTACAATGGTCTTCTGGGTGCTATGTGTTCTGACCCCAGTTCCCTAGCTGAGCCTTCTTTTTCTCCTTCTCTCCCCTAAATTCACTCCCCTCCAGCCACACTGGTCTCCTTGCTGTTCCTCAAACATGCCTGGCAAACTCCCACCTCAGGGCCTTTGCCGTGTCTGTGACTTTTGCCTGAAAAACCTTTCTAATCTTTATGCACATGTCACCTTCTCAATAAAGACTGCCCCCCAGCACCCCAATTTTATACTGCACCTTCAACACCTCCTGTTCTCCTGATCCTCTTTACCATGTTTTCTCATTTTTTCCCCCCATATCATGTATGGGAAAGTTTCCTGTATCACATGGGAAGCTTCTTAACAAGCTATGTAATTTATTTATTTATTACATTTGTGTTTATTCTCAGCAGTCCCATCTGAAATGTAAGTTCTCACGGTGTCAGGGGCTTCATTTTGTTCACTGAGATATGCTAAGTGCTGAGAAAAATGTCTGGCACATAATAAGTGTTTGATAAATATTTGTTCAAAAACCTTAATAAATAAGCCTACTCATATAGAAAAGGCAAACATTTTAAATGTTAATCTCCTTACTTCAGCCCACATTTGTTTTGAAAAACTTGCTCTCTGAGTTCAAGTGTAATTTCTAACTCTGGTGTAGAACACCTTACTTGAAGCTTCACCTTTACATTCTATGGAGAGGATGACTTTCAAAAATGTTTTGATGATGGATGAAATGAGAAAGAATAGCCAGGCACACTGAAAAGTCAAGTGAAGAATTATGACAACCATCTGGATATCTCAGCTACATGAACTCCAGCGGGGAACCCCTGTCATCCAGTGGAATATATAACTCCAGGCAGAAACACTTTAATTTGTGAATTGGAGCATGCAGGGTGGTGGGTTAGAATGAGCATGATGGAGGGTTGGTCATGAAAAGGAAGTGGCAAGTAAAATGGAAGGAAAATAGAAGTGTTAAAAAAGGCATCAAGTACCCAACCCTTGTAACTGACCACACATATGGTTACACGCTGGCAATACCTGTGTTTTTCTGACCGATGAGATTGTGATGCGCACTTACTGTACAACATCGAAAGGATAGCATTTCTCTTTTACTCAGATCTGAACTATTTTGTTGGTTTTGAACTTACAGTGAGAATCAAACTGTACAAAGTTTGCTTAAACTTCTCCCCCACCCCACGAGCTCATGCTACTACAAACCTGTTGGGAAAACAGATTGAAAAGATTTAAAGTGATCCTTTTCAAGTATAAAGGTATTCAAATCCAGTCAGGGGGACAGGCGCGGCGACCACTAAACAAACGTGCATTAGTTCAGGGGCACTCAGAAACAGGGCTCAACCCACCTGGAAGGATTTTGCAAAGGAAAGGCGGTTCCTGCAGAAGAGGGAAGCAAAACTGCTCATGGAAAACCAGCCATGTGTGGGCACACTGCTCTGCAGCCATTTAAAATCTTTTCCTCCTCATCTGCTTTAATCAGTTTCCTATTAGATTTTTTTTCCCAGTTGATTTTCAGTGTTGAGAAAAATTACTTTATCCTTTAGTGGAGGGGCGGAGGTGGAAACGGGCAGGAGTGAGGGATAGGGGAACCGAGCAGAGTAGCCATTCTCTTTCCTGAACAGTACTATGGTACGTGTTTAGGAAAAAATTAAGGAAAAGAAAAGAAATATTTTATCAAGGTCCCAGCAAGGATGCTCGGGCTTCAGAAGGGCAGTAGGCAGCCAGGGGAGCAGAATAAAGGTTTTTTCAGGAAAACAGAGAAAACTGACAGATGACGAAAGGAAGGTAGAGAATGCTGAGATGTGTGTATGTTGGGGGAATACTGCAATTTTCAATAGAATGGTCAGACAATGGTTTATTGAGAAGGTAGCATTGAGCCAATACCTAAAGGGAGAGAGGTCTTAAGTTGTAGGAAGGAAGAACATTCCAAGCAGAGGAAAGAGCAATGTCTTTGGAATGGAAACACACATAATGGGTTTGAAGAACATCATGGATGTAGTGTGGCTGCAGCTGAGTGACTCTGCTTTATTTCTCCTTATAACACTCATCACCATCTGCCATGCTACATGTTTTCTTATTGATTTGTTTATTGTTCATACCCCCAGCATCTAGAATAGTGCCAGGCATATAGTAGGCACTGTGGTAGGTGCTGTGCTTTGCCACTCAGATTCCTCTTCAGGAGTGAAGACTACTGCCAAAAGACAGCTCTCATGGGAGGTTGCCTATAGCTTAGAAAATTGCACGGGGTCACCTCTTCTTCTCATCCTCAAAGATTGATCAGTGCAGGGGTATAAAGGCCTGGATGCCATGCTCCGCCTTGGGACAACTCTGAAGGGCCACCTAAGTTCCAGACCTTTCCATGAGGTTGGCTGAAGCCTTCCTTGAAACTATATCAGAGCTCCGCTTTACCTTCTGCCCAGTTCTGCTTCCTTCCACTCCTTTCCACAGGTGTGGATTTCAGGAACATGCTGTCTGCTAAGCTCTGTCTCATAGTCTGCTTTCTGGGGAACCCCACCTGAGATGGGATCAGGAGTAGCACTGAGAAAACAGATGCCTAAATGGAATTTTGGAGGCAAACCACCTGCCAACCGACAGGGAATGAGGACTCCAACATGGACGGTATGTGGTATGTCTCTCACACTAGGTAGCAGTGCAATTGTTAAAACTTTTATTGATGGTAAATCAGGATGGTATACTAGTGAAAAATAAATGCATTAATTGGCACCATTGTATAGGCATTTGAGAAGTATGGGAGCAATCATATCTATAAGGACTTTGGGATTGAGTGGTAATTATTGCTAAGCTCAATTAACACTCTGGAAAAGATTTTTTTTTTAAATGCTGAGGGCAATTATTCAGCAATTAAAAGTCAAGTTTGAAAGCCAAGGGGCCTCCTTGGTAGCATATAAAGAATCTCCCATTTCTTGCACTGGAACAGTATAAAAAGCTGAGCAACAGGATTAAGACTTAATTGTAAAAGCAGACAAGCTCCAATGAATATAAACTCCCAACCAAGCGTGGTCTTCTATCCCAAGGTCAGGACTTTCATTGTTAGAGAATGGACCCTGACACATGGGATGGGACTTCTAGGTTAATGCACCTGAAATCTTAATCCTTAGCTTCAGTGTGTTCTGGTAAAGGTCTAACAACTGGCTCTCCAATATATTTCTTGGACACACTTTTAAGCTTATTGCTCGTCATTATTATTTTCTCCATCACTTTCTCTGTCTGGACAATCAAGAAAACAATAAATTAAGCCCTGATTCTCTCATTTCTATGGGATAAATACTCCCACCATGACCACTTTCAGTGTGACATCACTGAACATGGAGTTGAGAAAAGCTGTTCATTAGCATCCCATTACATATATTTCTGCCATACATATACAATAGATGTAAATAACCTCAAGAGCATAAATAACAGTAAAATACAGTAAAATCACTAGGAAATGATGAGTTTTGAGTATTTATCACCTTTGTTTTATGTTTAATTTAACTGTAAGTTTTTATAATCTTGTTAATAATAATCTGTGTTTTTACAACTGGTTCACAAAACTCCTGAAAATTGGACAATTGGCTCTTGAGAGCAGGAGCAAAGTGGTGTAGAATTTTAACTTGACTGAACTGCATCAAAGGATCTGGTATTAAATCAAGTCTTCAAAACTTACTAGGGTCTAACACATTAAGACTATGCATTTTCTTTACATAGTTAATGAATCCATGAATGAGAATGGTAGATTATAAATTGACTAATCCCTTAGGCTACCATTTTGCCAACTTTAGTTGGGAAATAACTGAGTTTTAAACTGTACATACATTTTTAAGAATCTGTCATCTTTTTACATATGCAAGAATCAATTCAATTCCCTTAAACAGAAGAACACAACAATTATTCTCTTTTCACCTAAATTTTGCCAACAGCAATGACTTCTCAGCAACAGAATCCCTGCAGTTGGTTAGGGATTATTTTACAATGTGACAAAAGATTGCAATATACAATTTGTTCCAATTAACATTCTTAAAATGTTTGCCTGCTAGAGAAAGGACTTTTCTTTAAAGTACTATGGATTTTCTTTTAACATGTTTTAGTTTAAACCTCCTGTTTCAGCTTAATGGAGCTGGCCCTAAATAGAGTGGGATGGAGCCAGAAAATCTGGTATAAGACAGAAATTAGTGTGACCATACCCTTAGGTTGCAAAAATAAATCGTCAACAATGAAAACTCTGAAGTTATTTATTATTGTCCTATGTTTTATTTGAACATTTCTTCACTGATCTATAGAATTGTGTAATCAATTATTCATTCATTACTTTAATGAATATTTGTAGAATGCTCACTTTGTGCAAGGTACTATTATTATCCAGAGTCAACCTAAATAAAGAGGTAAATGGAGGCAAGCTCGAATAACCAGAAATCAAATTTATTTGGCAATAGCAGAGGAATTGCAATTCAGGAAATGCCAACTACAACAAGCTGCAGGTGAGTCTGTGGACGGGTTGGGGTGGCCTCTATCTGTGAGTGAGGAGTGCAAAGAGGGTGCATCCGGACAGAGTCCAAGTGGTAAGTTCATTCGCTTGAGCATGGGGAGAGATGATTGGCGGATCTTCCTTGGTTAGAAGAGAAGTTCTGGTTTTCTGTCAGTCAGGCATTCACAAGAAATTAGTCTCTCAATTCCTAAGTTTCATTTTCCTGAGGGCACATGCGTGAGATTCTTCTTTTTATATCCTCTGGTTCCATTTTAGATTGAAATCCTTTCACACTAGAAATATAGTGTCTACTTTGTGGCTTTCCAGAGCAGATCTTTCAGCTCTCACAAACAGGGTAAAAACTACTGAGCTGTAGCCCATTTTCCACTTTGTAAGGAAGATGAACACCTCCTGAATGAAGCTCTTCTAGTGGCCTGTGGTCCTATCGGAGCTGGACGAGAAGGAGACTTGACGTCAACCTCACCAGTGGGGTAAGTTCGCATTTCCAAAGAATTTCTTTACCATCCTGCTATCCTCTTCTTCCCAGCACCAGGGAGACTTCAAGAAGGTGCTCTGAATAGCAAGTTTAGGGAAATAAAGTGAAGGAGGGAAGGTTCCGCTGGGGCTGTTTTTCCTGGGTGAAGAGGTGATGTTGGCTAGCCCGAGTGTGAAGTGAACAATTATGAAAGGCAAGAGTAAACAAGATGGAATAGTGAGACAGCTTCCCTAGTTTTTCAGAGGCAACATTTCATGCTACAGTTTTATTCTATTTAAAAAAATTTAAATGAGGTACAATAATTGACATATGACATTGTATTCATTTCAGGTATACAATGTTATGATTCGATACTTGCATAGACTACAAAATGATCACCACAGTAAGTCCAGTTAGCATCAGTTACCTTACATAGTTAAAAAAAATTTCTTGTGATGAGAACTTTTAAGATTTACACTCTTGGCAACTTTCAAATATGCAATAGAGTATTATTAACTACAGTCACCATGCTGTATGCTACATCGCCATGACTTATTTATTTTATAACTGGAAGTTTGTAGCTTTTGACCCCTTTCACCCATTTTACTCCCCCACCCCCAAGTCCACTACCACCGCCGGCCTCCGGCAACCACCGATCTGTTTTCTGTGTCTGAGTTCAGTTTTTTAGTTTTTTTTTAGATTCCATATATAAGTGCGACCATATGGTATTTGTCTTTCTCTGACTTATTTCACTTAGCATAATGCCCTCAAGGTCCACCCATGTTGGCACAAATGGAAAGATTTCATTCTTTTTTATGGCTGAATAACATTCCATTGTGTATATGTGTGTATATATAGTGTGTGTATAGATACATATTTTTTTCTTTAACCATTGAATTTGTCAGTGAACGCTTAGGTTGTTTCCGTATCTTAGCTATTGTAAATAATTCTGCAATGAACATGAGGGCACATATATCTTTTTGAATTAGTGTTTCTCTTTTCTTTGGATAAATACCCAGAAGTAGGAGAATTGCTGGATCATATGGTAGTTCTATTTTTAATTTTGTGAGGTATCGCCATGCTGTTTTCCATAGTGACTGCACTAATTTACACCCTCCCCAACAGTGCACAAGGGTTCCCTTTTCTCCACATCCTTGACAGCACATGTTATTTCTTGCCTTTTTGATAATAGCTGTTCTAACAGGCGTTAGGTGATATCTCATTGTGGTTTTGATTTGCATTTCCCTGATGAGTAGTGATGTAGATCTTTTCATGGCCAGCTGTATGTCTTTGGAAAAATGTCTATTCAGATCTTTTGCCCATTTTTCAATCTGATTGTTTTCTTGCTATTGAGTTGTATGAATTCTTCATATATGTTGGACTTTTAAATATATATATTAAATTTACAAAATGTCAAACATCGTCTTTTTCTAGTGTTTACAAAATCTACTACAAATCTAAAAATACTAATGAATATAATGAGTCTTGGGCTAATAGAGTCATTGACTTTCTCCAGTATTATGAGTGATTAAAAACTGATTTTATTAAACTAAGCAAGAAGTAAAAGGAAAGAAATGTTAAGAGCTAATATTTCCTATTGCCAACATCACACCCAGTTAAGACCCTTTGCAGTTGCTATTCCCTCTGCCTGTAGTACTTTTGCCCCAGATCATCTTTGCACAATTAGCTCCATTTAGGTCGCAGTTCAAAGGGTACTTTTCAGAGAGGCCTTCCCTGACAACCTGCTAGAAAGTAGCTTCATGCTCCATCATAGCACCCTTCTTTAATTTATTTGTAGCAATTAGGTTTTTCCAGAATGGATTTGTTCATTTTATTTGTTTGCTGGCTGATTTTTGTGTCTTTTCTCTCAACTAACTGGAAAGAAGGCAGAGCCCTTGTCTACTTTGTTCATTGCTACTTCCTTCGTGCTTGTCTGGCACATAATAAGAGCTCTGTGATTAGTTTTTGAACAAATATATAAGTGAATGGGCATATTTAATTGCTTTGGGTTTCTATGGTATATGCTTCATTGGGAGTCTCAAGATGGATTCTAACATTTAGATGATGTATGCTTGGCTTATGTACTTAGCATTTTGAATGCTGAGCCAGCTACTTACTGATTGTCATTGTCCATTTAAAAACAGTAAGAGGGCCCAGGTGCGGAGCCGGGCCGCAGGGAATGTCCGGGGACAAGTTCGCGGAGACGCTGGCTGTACTCCGCCCGGCTCGGCTCCGCTGCTCCCTTTAGGGTCCAAGGCTCGCTGCGCTCCGAAATGGCCGAGGAGTCTGGCAAAGCCGTGAAGTACTACACCCTGGAAGAGATCCAGAAGCAGAACCACAGCAAGAGCACCTGGCTGATCCTGCATTACAAGGTATACGATTTGAGCAAATTTTTGGAGGAGCGCCCTGCTGGGGAAGAAGTCTTAAGGGAACAAGCTGGAGGTGATGCTACTGAAAACTTTGAGGATGTCGGACATTCTGCGGATGCTTGATAATTGTCCAAAACGTTTATCACTGGGGAGCTGCATCTGGATGACAGGTCAAAGATAACCAAGCTGGGCTTCCCTGGTGGCGCAAGTGGTTGAGAGTCCGCCTGCCGATGCAGGGGACACGGGTTTGTGCCCCGGTCTGGGAGGATCCCACATGCCGCGGAGCGGCTGCGCCCGTGAGCCATGGCCGTTGAGCCTGCGCGTCCGGAGCCTGTGCGCCGCAACGGGAGAGGCCACAACAGTGAGAAGCCCGCGTACCACAAAAAAAAAAAAAAAAAAAAAAGATAACCAAGCCTTCGGAAACTCTTATTACTACTATGGGTTCTAATTCCAGCTGGTGGACCAATTGGGTGTTCCCAGCTATCTCAACACGGGTTGTAGCCCTGATGTAGCACTTCTACACATCGGAACACTAAACACGTTCTCAGAAGCCAGTGGAAGAAAAGACTGCTTTGGTCCGGGGAGAAAGAAGCCACTGTTTACTGCTTCAACGGACAGAACGCTTCACCTGAAAATGATTTGAATACACCTGTTTTCCTTTCCTCCTACATTAGATACAAAACAAACCAAAAAGAACTATTCTTTCTACTCCTCAACTTTCAGAGTGTGCCTTTTTATTTATCAGCTTTGTTTTGATGTTCCACCACTATGTCATTTGCTTATTGTGGGCACAATCTTTTAAAACATACCACCATGTTTGGCTGTCTATTTGATATGTTATTGTCTTTAATGTTTGGAATCTGATTATTTGGCGGTCATTTAATGTGCTAATCTTTCAGATCCAAGTTGTCTGTCTGATGTGAGCAGGGACGTTCTTGGATCTCTTCTTGTGCTGCTTCATCTAATTGAATAATCAGGTATTGCATGTTTCCGGTGTAGTTTTTTTTTTTTTTCCAAGGAAATTAAGGAAGGCCCAGAAATAATAGGTTAAAGATTTCTAGTAATTGTTCTACTTGAACAATCATATAGATGATAAAAAGAGAAAGTGGCCTGCAAGACCTAGAAAAGATACTCCATCTTTTCTTTGATTAAAAACACCAGCAACATCAACAAAAGCCTGTGAACCATGAGAGAACATTACCACTGCCCCTTCTCTCAGCTTAAACATGTCATTCTGAAGAGATTCTCAGTTATACAGTTTCTCAGGTTTTACAGACTCCTCCTTCAGAGCTGAAAACTGTTTACATGCTCCTATAAAGAAATGTTGATTCCCTAATTTTTAAAAACACATATTATTTGAAAGAGATTGTGGGACATTTGGAATCTGATTTTTGAAGAAATTTAGCTCTGGTGTTGGGCCATGAAGAACTCTGGTGTGGACTGATTCAGTGGACTGGTTCAGTCATCCCATATTTGTTTATTATTCTCTGTCCAGTGCTTTTTTCTTTAAATGTCAAAACTTGAGAGATGAATTTATAGACTTGAAGTACTTTGTAGTTAGCGATGATTGTCCATTGGCCTGCTAGCTGACTGATGAGCCATGGAGTTCTTCAGAAATAACTAAACACATTGGAAAGGAATTTGTTTAAATTACAGAGCATAG
Source organism: Mesoplodon densirostris (assembly GCF_025265405.1). Classification (NCBI taxonomy): domain Eukaryota; kingdom Metazoa; phylum Chordata; class Mammalia; order Artiodactyla; family Ziphiidae; genus Mesoplodon; species Mesoplodon densirostris. The sequence goes on along the minus strand of NC_082669.1, from coordinate 58,476,606 downwards.
ATTTTTATAATCAATGACATGTATCACCCTCTGCCTTTTTTGTCACTGGAAGTTAGAGTGAATGTAGGAGGGCAGTGGGGCAGCTGACTCTTATCACATGGGAAAGTACCTTGCAGAGGAATCCTTTGTTTAGATTTTAATAAACATAAGCCTGGAACAAAAAAAATTTTTTTTAAATGAAAAAATAAAAACATTAAGGGATTTGTTACTATGATCAGGTTTGTTTTAAACTTTTATAGGTCAAGATTCTCACTGAATAGTGCCTGTCTCTTCAAAATATTTATAGACTTTGTATCTTCTGTCTTATAGTGTTATCACTTTATTTGGACTGATAATTTGAAATTAGAAACTTTGTTTTACATAGCTGTTTATCTTGTGTATAGCTTGGGTTTCATACATATGGACTGTGTAAATGATGAGATATATAAGTGATCATGAGACGTATGACTTAAGCCTACAGGGATATGTTACTTTTGTATCCAAATAAATGAGTTTGGGCTAAGAGTTTCAGTAAGTGACTAAAACTTAGTCTAATCTAAAATAGACAAGTTATAATTAATAATATCACTTGTAAAGCTGCTTGAATTAGGCATGTCTTGCTTCACAGTTATTATACCACTGTGATATCTCAAACAGCAGACTCTATATGCCCATATTAGCAGAAAGTTTAGTGTTCGCTGGGTTGCCCACGTTGAATATTTCTAAAAACCTTGGAGGAAAACTCTTATTTCCCACAATTCTCTCTCATTGTTGCTTGTCTTCATGGCCAGACATCTTATTGTAGATGAATTCTACAATCATTCCAAAACTGGATTGTCTATCCAACGTTCCTGACTCTGCTTTGCTCATGGGCCTGTCTTAATTTCCCCAACCCAGCTGCTATCAAGCAGTAACATTTAAGGGACTCTACCAAGGAACTTGGGTATCACAAAATGGTCACAGTCAACTCTCTCATTAATTCCCACCTGATCCTGCGTTGTGAAGATTGTTTATCTTTTGCTCTCCTTTCCCTGGTCCAGCAAGTGGAACTCCAAATCCCAAATCCCTCACTCAGTTTCAACTGCTATCTTTATGGAGATATCTGATAGATTGAATTACTGGACCCAATTCTTCACCACTTCTTGTATCTACACCCTCTGCCTTATAGCTTTATATTCTCTCCTACTAAAGTCCCTGCCTCTTGACTTTGACTCGGACATGTGTTTTGCTTTGGGCTGTAGGATGTTAGCAGCTGCAATGCAAAAATTAGCTTGAAAAGTATTTATGTTGGGCTTCGCCCTTGTGCCTTTGCCATCACCATGAGAAGAATGTGTCCTGAAGAGCCCAATGGGACCAAGGAGGATGAAAGACATGAGGGAAAGACCCAAATTTGCAGATCTGCAATGTGAAGCAAAACCCACCCAGGTGACTCACAGATCTGTGAAAATAAAAAGCTTTTGTTTCAGTCACTGTGTTTTGAGGTTGTTTGTTATGCACCATTATTGTGGCAAAAGCTAATTTATACAAGATGTAAGTCTTTCCATGGTAAAGTCAAATATTGACATCTTTGTGCAAAGTAGTTTGGCTACTTATGGCCCCTAGTGTCCCCATTCCAGAGTAGCGTTTTGGCTTTACTTTTGCATAATCAAAATGCATGTTAGAATTCTTTCTCAAAATAAAAAGTTTTCCTATAAAAGTGAAGAAAACCAAAAACTACTTTTAAATGGCCACTTTTCCATCTCTGAAAAAAAAATTAAAAGCATTGCTGAACTCTATGCTCCAGGTGAAAACCCAGATTTGTCAAAAAGGTTCAGAGAAGAAGTGGTATTGGTGATGATTCTGAAAGACTGGATAGGATTTGAGTTGACAGACAAGAGATGGGAATATATTTTAAGTAAGGAGTGAAATGAACAAAATGTGGTGACTAGAAAGCATGAAAGTCATTCAGAACCATTTAAAACATAATTTACTTTACAAACATTTATAAATATAATTTTTAAAAAACCTTAAATTGTAAAAAATGAAGGTAATCTATTATTGAACTCAAAGACCAATCAATACTAATAGAACTTCTTCAGGGTATTGAAGAAAGTACAAGTACAGTGAAGATTTGCCAAAAAAAAAAAAAAAAAAGAGCTATTTTCATTAGTATGTTGAAGACATTAAGTAGACACATTCCAATGACAATTCTATTACTACTTTAATCCTATTGTCCCCAGTTCTCCTAGAAATTCCATTGAGATTTGCTTTGATTTATATCAGCATTCTGTATGTCATTATTTCTTGTTTCTCAGACTTAGCTTGAAGCATATTTGAATCACATGGATTCAATATATTCCATCTACCATTTGTCTTTAGGCCCTAGTACCTTGGTCTGCATGTAGCAGGTGCTCAAAATAGTTTCTGTTATTATTTTAAATTAATACTTATATTATTAGCAATAGCTAATCACATTGATTCATCATCTCAGTTGCTCTGTGAGGTGGGTACCAAATTTAAGTCAATATTTTTGGTTGAAGAAACTGAGTCATAAAGAGATTAAATGATTAAGAGATGAAGTACCAAGTCACACTGGGAGTAAGTGGCAACACAATGACTCAAGTTCAGATCTGCCTAACACCAACACCAAGCTATTTTGAGTTGAACTGATGCACATGGTTTGAAAGACCATATGGAAACTACTGTATACAAGCCATGGCCAAATACCATTGCAATACAAAGAGATGTGTTATACATTATATAAATGTATGTTTGTGAATGTATATATACAGGGTGATTTGCCTTTCTCACTTCTTGATGATAAAATTTGAAGAATAATTGTTTCTGTGACACATGAATTGCAAATGTATTTTTTTCATTTTGCAGACCCTGGAATGCTCATTTACCTCTCTTCAGCTTGGGAGTTACAATGCGTTCACAGCTAGCAAGAGCGAGCTACTGCTGCCTTAGACTCAGTGCTTAAAGAATCTCATAAAAAATTGAAATTCCTACCTTTATTCAAGCTTGTCAGGAAATCTCCCTATAGCCCTTTGTATTTGAAAATGAATTATAGTCTTTTTAAAGCACGTGGGAAATGGTTTTACATTTTTTCAGTTGCACATAAAATCCTTTTATGAGCTGCCAAATGAAAACTGAGAAAGCTCAGTGAATGGGGATGCCTCCTTCAAAATCTCCTATGTGAATTGAAGGTGCCATGTTCTCTGCTTACATGGCTAATGTGGTTACTTTATCTCTTCATTTCACCCCTAACTAGAAATTAGGAAGTCTTTAAGACATACCCATTAGTTAAAGTGAGACATAACCAGTGCTTACTAGCAGAAAGGAGACAATGAATATCCCTCCAAAAGCTACTCTCACACAGGAAGGGTTAAGAACTAAAATGGAGCTGTATTGGAGCCAAGGTTTTTTATGCTATTAAAATTAGTCTGGTATTAATCTAAATTAGACGATTTTAAGTTAAGATGTTTATTGTAATCCCCAGGACAACCTCTAAGAAACTAACTCCAAAAATACAGTAAAATAGACAACAATCGCACACTAAAAAATAACTATTTAACACAAAAGAAAGCAGTGACAGATCAACCAAGGAATAAAAAAGATAAGACATAGAAAACAAATAGAAAATGGCAGCTCTAAATCCTACCTTGTCAGTAATTACATTAAATACAAATGGATTAAACATGTCAATTAAAAGCTACAGGTAGGAGTGAAGTAAGTCAGAAAGAGAAAAACAAATACCATATGCTAACATATATATATGGAATCTAGGGGAAAAAAATGGTTCTGAAGAACCTAGGGGCAGGACAGGAATAAAGACGCAGACATAGAGAATGGACTTGAGGACATGGGGAGTGGGAAGGGTAAGCTGGGACAAAGTGAGAGAGTGGCATGGACATATATACACTACCAAATGTAAAATAGGTAGCTAGTGGGAAGCAGCTGCAAAGCACAGAGAGATCAGCTCGGTGCTTTGTGACCACCTAGAGGGGTGGGATAGGGATGGTGGGAGGGAGGGAGACGCAAGAGGGAAGAGATATGGGGATACATGTATATGTATAGCTGATTCACTTTGTTGTAAAGCAGAAACTAACACACCATTGTAAAGCAATTATACTCCAATGAAGATGTAAAGGAAAAAAAAAAGCTAGAAGTAGAACAGATTTTAAAAAATAATCCAACTGCTTGGTGCCTAGAGAAGACACACTTTATACTCAAGGATACAAACAGATTGGAGGGAAAAAATATACCATGCAAGCAATAACCAATAGAGAGCTGGAGCGGCTATATTAACATCAGAAAGAAAAAACAGACTTTAAGACAAAAACTGTTACCAGAGATAAAAAATATTATAAAAGTTTCAATCTATGGTCAATCTGTCAGGAAGACATAACAATTATAAACATATATGCATCTGACAACAGAACCCAAAGTACATAAGCAAAAATGGACAGAACTGAAGGGAGAAATAGACAATTCAGCAATCATAGTTGGGAAGGCCTCAACATCCCATTTCCAGTGAAGGACAGAATAGGCAGAAGGTCAATATGAAAATGTAAGACTTGATCAACACTATAAACCAACTAACTAGACCTATCAGACATATATAGAACATTCCAATCAACAGCAGCAAAATACACATTCTTCTCAAAGTCACATGGAACAGTCTCCAGGAGAGACCACATGTTAGCCATAAACAAGTCTCAGTACATTAAAGAGGACTGAAATCATACAAAGTATATTCTCTGACTGCAATGGAATTAAATTAGAAAAAAATATTTGGAGGAAATTTGGAAAATTCACAATTATATGGAAATTTTAAAAAACACACTTAAAAAACTCCTAAAATCATAAGGGAAAGTAGAAACTACTTTGATAAAGTATATATCATGTTGAAAACTATGGGATACAGCTAAGTCAGTGCTTAGAAGAAAATTTATAGCTCTAAAGACTTATATTTAAAAAGAAAGATCTCAAATCAATAGCTAACCTTCCACCTTAGGAAACTAGAAACAGAAGAGTAAACCCAAAACAAGCAGAAGGAAGAAAGAAAAAAAAGATGATTTTTCAAATGTAAAGAGAATTAGTGATTTTTCTATAAACTCTTAGTGAAATTTTTCATTTGAAGAGCTAACTGTAATTTATAAGTACAGAGGTTATTATAAATTTTATTTAATGATTATAAAAGTAATACTTGAAAATTGCCTAGAAGTATTTAAAATATCACAACCTAGAGTTGCTCATCATTACCATTTTGGTACATTCCCTTCCAATCTTTATTCTAGGCCCAATGCATAAAACCTATATAGTGGACAGGATATATATATATGTCTCTCTATATTTTTTTCACTCAATATTTAATTGTAAATTCCCCTGGTTATTAATATTTCTTTGAGATATTTTCAATGGCTGTATAATAATGTCCCCTGCACATACAACTTAATTTATTGAACCATTTCTATATTTTTGGACATTTAGACTGTTTTTAATTTTTTTTCTTAGAATAAAGGTCTACATGTGGGATTACTAGGTCAAAGATTAAACTTTTTTAAAGCTTTCGACTATTGTGATTTGCTTTTTAGAAAGAACATACCAATTTACATTACCACTAGCAGTGTACTAGAATACCTGTGGAGATAATATTTTCTGAATCCAAATTTAGTCACACAATTTGACAAGTAGTAATATATTTACAGAATCAAAAATTTTAAATGTTTAAAGTCAAGGTCATTCCTGAAAACTTAGGGCATGATTTTAAGAATCAATAAAGTAATGGGGGCTTCCATGGTGGCGCAGTGGTTGAGAGTCCGCCTGCCGATGCAGGGGACACGGGTTCGTGCCCTGGTCCGGGAAGATCCCACATGCTGCGGAGCAGTTGGGCCCGTGAGCCATGGCCGCTGGGCCTGTGCGTCCGGAGCCTGTGCTCCACAACGGGAGAGGCCACAGCAGTGAGAGGCCCGCGTACCGCCAAAAAAAAAAAAAAAAAAAAAAGTAATGATTGCTTTCCTTTTCACAGATGACCAAAATACTACTAAATTGAGTTAAAAATTTTTGCTATATCTACTTATTAAATCTAGAGGTGGAATTTAGAGTCTTTGTGTTCAATCCCCTAAATTTACAGGCCAGTGAACTCAAGCCTAGTGAGTAGCGTACATCTTGTAGCTATGTTCATGACTTAGCCAAAGTCCAGTGCACTTTGATTTTAAACAATATTTTTTAAAAATACAAGTAAATGTGAATACACTCCTGTGAAAATTCAAACATTACAGAGATAAATATAGATATCCCTATCGTTCATCTATCATCTATCTATCTAGCTATCTATCTATCTGTCATCTATCTGCTTATCAAGAGAGATAAAGTGAATATCCCCTCCATCCTCTATCCTCAATTTCACTCTACTTCTCAAAGGTTTAGTGAGGATCCTTCCAGACATTTTAAAAATTCTTAAACTATAAGTTTCCATTTAAATGTTTATTTTAGTATAACTTCAACTTGTTTTTTTTTTTTCTTTTTTTCACTCAACCATATGTTCTGGAGATATTTTCATATCAGCACATAGAGATCTGCCTGTATTTGTATTTTTAACTGCTACCTGGTAACACAGACATAATTTACTTAAAAATCCTTTTTTGAGTATTTCATTTGTTTTAATCTCTTGCTTTCATAAATGATGCTACAATGAACGTCTCTGGACATACACTTCCATACAAATGTGCAAGTTTTCTGTAGGATAGATAATCAAAGGTCAAATTTCTGCGTTAGTAGGTTTGCATACACAGTCGTCCTTCAGTATCCATGGGGGATTTGTTCCAGGACCCATCAGGATACCAAAATTTGTGGATGCTCAAGTCCCTTATAAAAAATGGTGTAGTATTTGAATATAACATAGGCATATCCTCCCATATACTTTAAATCACCTCTAGTTTACTTATAACACCTAATACAATGTAAATGGTATGTAAATAGTTGTAAATACAATGTACATGCTATATAAATAGTTGCCAGTGTGGCAAAGTCAATTTTTGCTTTTTGGAATTTTCTGAAATTAAAATTTTTTCCGCATATTTTCAATTCGAGGTTGGTTGAATTTACAGATGAAGAATCTGTGAATACGGAGGGCTGACTGTATTTCCAAACTCTCCTCCGAATAGACTAGACTATCACCATTAATATGATAGGCAGAATATGCTCCCTCCCAAAGATGTCCACATCCTAATTCTGAGAACCTGGGAATATGTTACCTTATCTGGCAAAAGGGACTTTGTAGATGTGACTAAGGTTAAAGACCTTGAGATGGAGAGATTATCCTGGATTATTTGATTGGGTCCAATCTAATCACATGAATCTTTAAAAGCAGAGAATCTTTCCCAGCTGTGGTCAGAGAGAGATGTGATTACAGCAGAAGAATGATCAAAGAAAATGTAACATTGCTGTGTTTAAAGATGGAAGAAGGAGTCCAGGTATGCTGGTTTCCTCTAGAAGCTGGAAAAAGCAAGGAAATGGATCCTCCTCAGAGGCGCCAGAAAGGAATACAGCCCTGTCTGACACCTTGGTCTTAGCCCAGTGAGACTCTTATTGGACTTCTAACCAACATAAGGTAATAAATTTGTGTTGTTTTAAGCAACTAAGTTTGTGGCAATTTGTAACTGCAGCAATAGAAAAAATATGTAATTTAAGAGAATATCCATTCCTTGAAATCCTCAACATTAGGTATTTATCATTGTTTTTAACTTTTGCAAGTCTGATAATCAAAAATGGTGAGCCACTATTGGTTTCATTTGAATTTCCCTGATTCCTGATGAGGCTCAGCTTCTTTTCATAAATTCTTAACCGTTTGAATTTCTTTTGTGACTTGGCAGAGACTAACCTAGTATCATTCTTCTTTTGGATTTTTTGGCATTTCTGATTGATTGGTAGAGTCTCTTTTATATTTTTACATTCTGATATTAGTATTTTATAGCCTTTGCTTGTTACATGTGTGGCAAATATTGTTTCCCAATTTGCCACTTTTCATTTTATAATACTTTATTGCCACTCATTCTACTTGATCGGAGTTGCTTGACCTGCCTCACAATTTCCTAGCTCATCACTCAGTGCTGTCTGTGGGTAAACACTGCCTGCAAGTGCCATACCCTAGTTATTGAAATGAGAACCATCTGTGCTGGTGGACTCTCCCAAGGCTGAATAGATCAAAATACTGCCTAACTCTGTGGAGGAGAATTTTGCTTGTCTGTTTGTTTGTTTATTTGTTCATTTGTCTGTTAATGGAAAGGTAGAACATAATGGTGAAGGTTGCTCTCTTAAGGAAAGAATCTACAAATCCTGTAAAATCAATGCACTAAAGTTGACAGATTGATTCAGATGATAGACTTTTTCCCCTTCAGATACTACATGACCTATTGTACTGAACAGTTGAGCCCTTGGCCAACATGTGTTTAAAGCCAGCCCTATTCTGTTCTCACTCTATTCTGTCCTCAATAAATCAAAACTTTAAAAAGGAAATGTCTTGGGAACCTAGGAGAGTCAGTTACATTTAAAACACAATACATGACTAAAAAGATTAAAAACTAAAGCTAATATTTACTTATGGATTACTGTGTGCTAAGCTTCTCACTGAATCCTCACAGCAATTCCATAAGAGGGGTATGGTTATCCAGTTATATAGATGAGAGAACTGAGGCTCAGAGAGGCAAGCAACTTGCCCAAGATGGCATTAAATGATAGAACCTGAACTTGAACCAGATCTGACTCAAAAGTCTTAACCACTATAACTAGGCCAGAAATCACATCTGATATCAGACGTCACATCTGAGTCTTAACTATCCTACAATAAAAACTTTCCAGTAATCTGAATTAGTAAAACATTCTGAATTACACTTTGTTTAATTACTCAAGGATATACACAGAAATGAGGAACCAGGCTATAGTGTCCAGTAGAAGAGGATTTAAAAAAATACTTGATTGAATAGACAGCAGTGATTTATCATTAGTCACTGGCTTATCAGTTGATTACCTGTTGATGGATGTTTCTGAAATAGTGAAGGGTGCTTGAAAAGTAGCTTTCCCCTTTCCTCTGCAATCTTATTTACCCTATAATTTGTAAAGTAAATCTTTTATTCAAAGGTAATAAATACAGAAACTTCATTATAGCTCCTATCTGATTTATCTCAAATGCATGATTTGTGGAATCCGAGCTAATGAGTTTAACTGTTAAGTCTTGCATTCCAGATTCCTGGTTTCTCTTTGACGGACCTACTTGGGGGTGGCAGTGGCGGGTGATGGGGAGAAGGCAGTCAGCAGCAAGTGTGACAGACAGAGTGCACCGACTGCTTTCTGGAGAGAAAGATCCATTCTGGGGACATTTAATGCCAGTTCAGAAGCTGTCAGAAAGCCTGGGGCTGGCCTTACCCTCCAGTCCTCCTGCCCTGAGGGGCTCCAGGACAAGCTCACACGGAGCCACTACAGCACGCACCTGGGCCTCTACATTCCCTTCACTTATCTCACAAAATCTAAGCGTCTCTGCTCCCAGAAAAGGTTGAATCAGCCTCTCCAACAAAAATTCCTTTCCCAGTATCTTTCCAGAAGAAATTAACTACTTTGTTGCCAAGAAAGACCTATGCCACTTTTTGACAAAATAATGGAAAAATGTGTCTCTGTGTGTGTTTGTCTTTGGTCTTCTAAATCTTGAAAAGGGCACCTGATTAGAGGTGAGATAGGACTCCTGGTTTGCTGTTTGTTTTTTATACCATTTTCTGGAGTCCCACCCTTTGCATTTTTCAATTACAATAATAACCCACTTCCTAACGTTATTGTTATTAAAGATATCCTGTGTGTAGTAGATACTGGTTGTTTAGTAGAAGTCCTCCCTGTGGGGAACCATTGGCCCCCAGTCTGAGCCCACACTTGTGCTCTCACTGCTCCCAGAGATGGAATCAGGAGCTTCACCTGCCGCTGAGAATGAGCCCTGGCCCCCCGACCCAAGTCATTGCTTCAGGAAAAGGCTTGATCCCTAACAGGAGTGGAACGGAAATGTCAGAGTCCTAGCTGTGGTTCCTGCGGGACGTGGCAGGAAATTCTGTCTCTTACTCTTGCAGGTCATTCTACTAGGAAAATCTGAAGTTAGATTACCAATGGCCATATTTTTGAGCTGCATGAGGGAGGAGGCTGTCTGGGATGAAAAAGAATGAGGACGAAACATGGAGGGAGGCAGAATCAGTGGGAGACGATGAGAACATTGCCTGAGCCCCCAGATCCAGCTACCTCTTGGGCCAACTGTACCTGTGGGTTCCCAGTGATGGGAGACAAACAATTCCTTCTGGCTTATGCTAGTTCCTCCTCATTCTGTCACCTTTAACTAAGGAGTCCGAGTAAAGCTTTCTTCCATGTATATTCAAATACCTATTTCTCCCTTCCCCGCTTTTACAAAGTAGGATCAGCCTACAGATCTTTACAATTTGCTTTTTCACTTAATGCGTCACTGACGCTTTTCCAGGTGGTATATATAGAGCAACTTCATTCTTCTGAGAAGAGCAGAGCATGCCATACGAATGCATCCTCCCTCTATTTAGTTTTACACTATTCAATGGTGAGTGGACATTTTGTTGGGTTCTCAGTTTTTGATATTCAACCCAGCCTGCAATGTATGTCTTAATAAAAATATCTTTAGGCACTTGGGTAGGTATTTTTATAAGATAAATTCATGGCAATGGCATTTCTGGGTCAATCATTTCATGGAATTTTTCATAGAAATTACCAAATTGCCCTCCAGGAAAGCTGTGTCAATACTAGGCTCACAGCAACAGCATACATGAAAGGGGCCCTTTTTCCACACCCTCACCAAGGTGTAGGGTATTATTACTCTTTTAAAATTCTTGGCAATCTCTGACGTAAATATATATCTCATTTTTTCAGATATGATCTTTAAATGTTAGTCGGTAGAGACTCTTTCCTTCTGCTTAATGGTTATGTGTGTTTATCTGGGACACACTTGTATGTACCCCTTGCCTATTTTCTGCTGGGGTCTTCATGTTTTCCCTGGATCCGTGACAGCTCATCATATATTAAGTGTATCAATCAAGCTCTTAACATAGCTTGCCACTTTTTTCTAATTTGTCTCATTTTTAAAAACTCTAATTTATGATGTCTTCTGTCAGGCAAAATTTTTAATTTTCACATAGCCAAATATATAAATATTTTCCTTTTTTATTCATTAAAAAAGCTCTCAATAATGTTGTGAATCTACTCCTAACACTTATTCCCAAATATTTTAATAGCCACCTATAATGAATTCAATTTTGTTGGATAGAAGATTGTGTGCTAACATTTTCAGGCTATTAGATGTAATTAGTAATAATTTTGTGAGGAAATTACTATATGTCTCTCTTTTTTTTTTTTTTTTGCGGTACGCGGGCCCCTCACTGTTGTGGCCTTTCCCATTGTGGAGCACAGGTTCTGGACGTGCAGGCTCAGTGGCCATGGCTCACGGGCCCAGCCACTCTGCAGCATGCGGGATCCTCCCGGACCAGGGCATGAACCCGTGTCCCCTGCAACGGCAGGCAGACTCTCAACCACTGTGCCACCAGGGAAGCCCTATATGTCTCTTTTAAAACTGTTCTATTTCAATGTATGTGGTGATTTTTCACTCTGAAAAATTTGCTTGCAGCCCACCTTTCAATTAAGTAATGATGAATAAGCGTTGAGATGAGGGCTAAGGGGTTGGGTTCTAGCCCATTTTTGCCACCAGCTTGGTGAATGACCTTGGGTGAATCATGTCAGCCCTCCGGTTTCATGTTCTCCATCTTGAAAGGACAGGGTTGGATGAAATAAGTTTTGAAAACCTTTCTAGCACCGAACTTTCAAGAGTCTATTCTTTGCTCGTATCTTTATTTAAATCTTATACTAAGTGATAAATCATTTTCTAATACACAGTGAGTAGTATTCCATAGTTTTTTTTAAGAGTTTTTTTGGGGGAGGGTGTATAGGAAGGAAATTATATTTATTAAGTGCTTATCAGGTCCTAGGCACTATACATGTATTGTTTTATTTAGTTTCCACAACAAACTTTCGAGATGGAAGATGTAATCCCATTTTACAAATGAGGAAACTATAGTCCACTGAGGTTAAGTGATGGAACAACTGGGTAGCCTTATGCAAAAATGAAATAAAATATACCTTGACTCTTAGCTGATATCACACATAAAATTTAACTTAACATGGCTCATAGTCCTAAATGTCAGAGCTAAAACTATAAAACTTCTAGAAGAAAACATAGGAGAAAATCTTAGCGACCTTGAATTTGGTAAAGACTTTAAAACATGACACTGAAGGCTTCCCTGGTGGCGCAGTGGTTGAGAGTCCGCCTGCCGATGCAGGGGACACGGGTTTGTGCCCCGGTCTGGGAAGATCCCACATGCCGCGGAGCGGCTGGACCCGTGAGTCATGGCCGCTGAGCCTGCACGTCCGGAGCCTGTGCTCCACAATGGGAGAGGCCACAACAGTGAGAGGTCCATGTACAGCAAAAAAATAAAAATAAAAAAAATAAAATAAAAAAATAAAACGTGACACTGAAAGCACAACCCCAAAAGAAAAAAGTCAGTAAATGAGACTGTATCAAAAGTTAAAAGTTTTGCTCTTCAAACAGCATTGTTATGAAAGCCACAGCCTAGGAGAAAATATTTACAAGATATATATCTGACAAAGGAATTGTGTCTAAGCTATATAAAGAACTCATGACTAATTAACAAGATAAGCAACCCAGTGAAAATTGGTAAAATTTGAACAGACACATCACTAAAGAAGAAATATTGATGCCAAATAAAAACATGAAAAGAAGTTCAACTTCATTATCCATCAGGGGAATGCAACTCAAAACCACAATGAGAGGGCTTCCCTGGTGGCGCGGTGGTTGAGAGTCCGCCTGCTGATGCAGGGGACACAGGTTCGTGCCCCGCTCCGGGAAGATCCCACATGCCGTGGAGCAGCTAGGCCCGTGAGCCATGGCCGCTGAGCCTGCACGTCCAGAGCCTGTGCTCCACAACGGGAAAGGCCACAACAGTGAGAGGCCCACTTACCGCAAAAAAAAAAAAAAAACAACCACAATGAGATATCACTTCACACGCATTAGAAGGGTTAAAACTGAAAGAAGCTGACTGTACCAAGCACTGGGGAGGATAAGAAGGAGCCAGAAATTTCATACACTGCTGGTGGAAGTGAGAAAGGGTACAACTGCTTTGGAAAACTGGCAGTTTCTTAAAAATTTAAATGTACACTTAACTACAACTCAAGGGAAAAGAAATCATATGTTTATACAAAGATTTGTATATAAATGTTCATAGCAGCTTTATGAATAAAAATTAAAAACTGCAAACATCTCAAATGAGCATCAACAGGTAAATGGACAAACAAACTCTGGTACATCCATAAAAGGAAATAAAATAAATAAATAGAAATATCTGGAATAAGTAGAATAAAAAGGGATAATTAATAATAAAAAGGAATAAAATACTGGTACATACAACAACACAGATGAATCTCAGAATAATTAGACCGAGTGAAAGAAGCCAGACAAAAGAGAGAAGATATGGAATGACTCCATTTATATAAAATCTTGTAACAGAATCTATAGTGACAGAAAGCAAATTTATGTTTGTCTGGGGAGGGACGACTTACAGAGGGGCATGAGGAAACTTTTGGGGGTGACAGATGTATTCACAATACTAATTGTGGTGATGATTTCATGGATGTTTACATCTAACAAACATTAAATTGTATACTTAAATATATGCAGCTTTATTTGGGTCTATTTTATCCACAATAAACTTGTAAAATTGATATATTCAGAGAGAATTTCTCTGATGCATCGTAACAGATAAATGTATTAATAATGAAGACAACTAACATCAACTGCTTTTAAATCACAGATTTTGCCAAGTTTCCTGCCTTTTTTTAAAAAAGTTTTTAATGGACAGCTTAGTTACTTATGTACACTTCTTAGTTAATCATGGCCGGTATATACCAGTGTTCCCATGTCATATATCCCTTGTCTTAAAATTTTTGACTAACCTCAGAATGACTTTCACTGCTATCACCCAAAGTGGTGAGAAATTAATTTCTTAGGCATAGAGAGGAATGTTGGGTGTGTGGGATCTTTTTTTTTTTTAATCTAGAAAATAAAAAGCGTTCTTAGGAGTCTTTGCCTAAGATGTGATCTTAGAATAATTTCACTCTGGTATTGTTTGCAAAAAAAAAGTTTTCATTTTCTTGAAAAATGAAACTTCTTACCTTTGATAATCAGATTTTTTAAACATAAACATAACCTCTCCCATCCTGTTCTTGAACTGGTGATTTGTAAGCAAACATCTCATAATCTTTAAGTTCAAATGAGAGCCGCCTCAAGGCAGTCATGCATGAGGACACATGTTTTGTGTCTTCCACTGGTACTGCCCTTTCTCCAAACATTTTCAAAATTTCTCTTTTGTAGAGTCATCTCTGAGCCAAAAGAAAAATTGGTCTCTTCATTATAGTTACAAATCATCCAAAATATTATTACAAAGTTTTATAACCCACTCTATCTACCAGGCCTGGTTCCACATAATTTCAGACTATTTTCAAAAATTCTCCCAAATTAATTCCCCCAAACAAAAATTTGCAACAATATTTTGAAAAACTTCTACTCTTACTTGACTAGTAGGTTGCTTGACCAATACCCTGATGCAGGGACATGTCTTTTTACTTTCAACAATAAAGAAATAGGGCATTTGACCTTTCACATTTAAAACTGTCATTAATATGTTAGTCCTTCATGGAGGAACCAAGACTTAAAATACATATACAATAATATAATGTTAATAAAAATAGAAGCTGGCTACATACTAAGGTCATTTTGGTTAACTGTCATAATTTAAGTATTAGAACATTAATTTTTCTTGATCCAAATTAGTGAAACCTTAAAAAAGACTGTCTCAGTAGAATATCATTTAAGAGGACAATGTCATTTTCAGACATGTTCTGAAATTCTAACTCATTTTGTAGTAGAATTACAGAATAACATTTATTTTTTAACATCTTTATTGGAGTATAATTGCTTTATAATGGTGTGTTAGTTTCTGCTGTATAACAAAGTGAATCAGCAATACATATACATATATCCCCATATCTCCTCCCTCTTGAGTCTCCCTCCCACCCTCCTTATCCCACCCCTCTAGGTGGACAACAAGCACTGAGCTCATCTCCCTGTGCCATGTGGCTGCTTCCCACTAGCTATCTATTTTACACTTGGTAGTGTATATATCTCCATATATACACTACCACTCTCTCACTTTGTCCTAGCTTAGCATTTCCCCTCCCTGTGTCCTCAAGTCCATTCACTAGTAGGTCTGCATCTTTATTCCCGTCTTGCGCCTAGGTTCTTCATGACCATTTTTTTTTTAGATTCCATATATAAGTGTTAGCATACGGTATTTGTTTTTCTCTTTCTGCCTTACCTCCCTCTGTATGACAGACTCTAGATCCATCTGCCTCACTACAAATAACTTAATTTCATTTCCTTTTATGGCTGAGTAATATTCCATTGTATATATGTGTCATATCTTCTTTATCCATTCATCTGTCAATGGACACTTAGGTTGCTTCCATGTCCTGGCTATCCTAAATAGAGCTGCAATGAACATTGTGGTGCATGACTCTTTTTGAATTATGGTTTTCTCAGGGTATATGCCCAGTAGTGGGACTGCTGGGTCGTATGGTAGTTCTATTTTTAGTTTTTTAAGGAACCTCCATACTGTTCTCCATAGTGGCTGTATCAATTTACATTCCCACCAACAGTGCAAGAGGGTTCTCTTTTCTCCACACCCTCTCCAGCATTTATTGTTTGTAGATGTTTTGATGATGGCCATTCTGACCGGTGTGAGATGATATCTTATTGTAGTTTTGATTTGCATTTCTCTAATGATTAGTGATGTTGAGCATCCTTTCATGTGTTTGGTGGCAATCTGTATATTTTCTTTGAAGAAATATCTATTTAGGTCTTCTGCCCTTTTTTTTTTTTTTTTTCTTTTTGCGGTATGTGGGTCTCTCACTGTTGTGGCCTCTCCCGTTGCGAAGCACAGGCTCCGGATGCGCAGGCCCAGCGGCCATGGCTCACGGGCCCAGCCGCTCCGCGGCATATGGGATCCTCCCAGACCGGGGCACGAACCCGTATCCCCTGCATCGGCAGGCGGACTCTTAACCACTGCGCCACCAGGGAGGCCCCCCATTTTTGGATTGGGTTGTTTGTTTTTTGATATTGAGCTGCATGAGCTGCTTGTAAATTTTGGAGATTAATCCTTTGTCAGTTGCTTCATTTGCAAATATTTTCTCCTATTCTGAGGGTTGTCTTTTCAACTTGTTTATGGTTTCCTGTGCTGTGCAGAAGCTTTTAAGTTTCATTAGGTCCCATTTGTTTATTTTTATTTTTATTTCTGTTTCTCTCAAAGGTGGGTCAAGAAGAATCTTGCTGTGATTTATGTCATAGAGTGTTCTGCCTATGTTTACCTCTAAGAGTTTGATAGTGTCTGGCCTTACATTTAGGTCTCTAATCCATTTTGAGTTTATTTTTGTGTATGGTGTTAGGGAGTGTTCTAATTTCATTCTTTTACATGTAGCTGTCCAGTTTTGCCAGCACCACTTATTGAAGAGGCTGTCTTTTCTCTATTGTATATTCTTACCTCCTTTATCAAAGATAAGGTGACCATATGTGTGTGGGTTTATCTCTGGGCTTTCTATCCTGTTCCACTGACCTATACTTTTGTATTTGTGCCAGTACCATAATGCCTTAGTTACTGTAGGCTTGTAGTGTACTCTGAAACCAGGGAGCCTGAATCTTCTAGCTCCATTTTTCTTTCTCAAGATTGCTTTGGCTATTTGGGGTCTTTTGTGTTTCCATACAAATTGTGAAATTTTTTGTTCTAGTTCTGTGAAAAATGTCATTGGTAGTTTGATAGGGATTGCATTGAATCTGTAGATTGCTTTGGGTAGTATAGTCATTTTCACGATGTTGATTCTTCCAATCTAAGAACATGGTATATCCCTCCATCTGTTGTATCATCTTTAATTTCTTCCATCAGTGTTTTATAGTTTTCTGCATACAAGTCTTTTGTCTCCTTAGGTAGGTTTATTCCTAGATATTTTATTCTTTTTGTTGCAGTGTTAAATGGGAGTGTTTCCTTAATTTCTCTTTCAGATTTTTCATCATTAGTGTATAGGAATGCCAGAGATTTTTGTGCATTAATTTTGTATCCTGCCACTTTACCAAATTCACTGATTAGCTGTAGTAGTTTTCTGGTAGCATCTTTAGGATTCTCTATGTATAGTATTATGTCATCTGCAAACAGTGACAGTTTTACTTCTTCTTTTCTGATTTGGATTCCTTTTATTTCTTTTTCTTCTCTGATTGCTGTGGCTAAAACTTCCAAAACTATGTTGAGTAATAGTGGTGAGAGTGGGCAACCTTGTCTTGTTCCTGATCTTAGTGGAAATGGTTTCAGTTTTTCACCATTGAAAATGATGTTAGCTGTGGGTTTGTCATATATGGCCTTTACTATGTTGAGGTAAGTTCCCTCTATGCCTACTTTCTGGAGTAGTATCAGAAATGGGTGTTGAATTTTGTCAAAAGTTTTCTCTGCATCTGTTGAGATGATCATATGAGTTTTCTCCTTCAATTTGTTAATATGGTTTATCACATTGATTGATTTGTGTATATTGAAGAATCCTTGCATTCCTGGGATAAACCCCACTTGATCATGCTGTTTGATCCTTCTAATGTGCTGTTGAATTCTGTTTGCTAGTATTTTGTTGAGGATTTTTGCATCTAAGTTCGTCAGTGATATTGGCCTGTAGTTTTCTCTTTTTTTTTTGGCATCTTTGTCTGTTTTTGGTATTAGGGTGATGGTGACCTCATAGAATGAGTTTGGGAGTGTTCCTCCCTCTGCTATATTTTGGAAAAGTTCGAGACAGATAGGTGTTACCTCTTCTCTAAATGTTGATAGAATTCACCGGTGAAGCCATCTGTCCTGGGCTTTTGTTTGTTGGAAGATTTTTAATCACACTTTAAATTTCAGTGCTTGTGATTGGTCTGTTTATATTTTCTACTGCTTCCTGGTTCAGTCTCGGGTGGTTGTGCTTTTCTAAGAATTTGTCCATTTCTTGCAGGTTGTCCATTTTATTGGGATATAGTTGCTTGTATTAATCTCTCATGATCCTTTGTATTTCTGCAGTGTCAGTTGTTACTTCTCCTTTTTCATTTCTAATTCTATTAATTTGAGTCTTCTCCCATTTTTTCTTGATGAGTCTGGCTAATGGTTTACCAATTTTGTTCATCTTCTCCAAGAACCAGCTTTTAGTTTTACTGATCTTTGCTATCATTTCCTTCATTTTGTTTTCATTTATTTCTGATCTTATCTTTATGATTTCTTTCCTTCTCCTAACTTTGGGTTTTTTTTGCTCTTCTTTTCTCTAATTGCTTTAGGTGTAAGGTTAGGTTTTTTATTTGAGTTGTTTCTTGAGTTAGGATTGTATTGCTATAAACTTCCCTCTTAGAACTGCTTTTGCTGCATCCCATAGGTTTTGGGTCATCGTGTTTTCATTGTCATTTGTCTCTAGGTATTTTTGGATTTCTTCTTTGATTTCTTCAGTGATCTCTTGGTTATTAAGTAGTGTATTGTTTAGCCTCCATGTGTTTGTTTTTTACAGATTTTTCTGGTAATTAATATCTAGTCTCATAGCGTTGTGGTCAGAAAAGATACTTGATAGGATTTCAATTTTCTTAAATTTACCAAGGCTTGATTTGTGACTCAAGATGTGATCTATCCTGGAGAATGCTCCTTGAGCACTTGAGAAGAAAGTGTATTCTGTTGTTTCTGGACGGAATGTTCTATAAATATCAATTAAGTCCACCTTGTCTAATGTATCATTTAAAGCTTGTGTTTCCTTATTTATTTTCATTTTGGATGATCTGTCCATTGGTGAAAGCAAGGTGTTACAGTCCCCTACTATGATTGTGTTACTGTTGATTTCCCATTTTATGGCTGTTAGCATTTGCTTTATGTATTGAGGTGCGCCTATGTTGGGTGCATAAATATTTACAATTGTTATACCTTCTTCTTGGATTGATCCCTTGATCATTATGCAGTGTACTTCTTTGTCTCTTGCAACAGTCTTTGTTTTAAAGTCTATTTTGTCTCATACAAGAATTGCTACTCCAGCTTTCTTTTGATTTCCATTGGCATGGAATATCTTTTTCCATCCCCTCACTTTCAGTCTGTATGTGTCCCTAGGTCTGAAGTAGGTCTCTTGTAGACAGCATATATATGGTTCTTGTTTTTGGATCCATTCAGCCACTCTATGTCTTTTGGTTGGAGCATTTAATCCATTTACATTTAAGGTAATTACCGATATGTATGCTCCTATTACCATTTTCTTAATTGTTTTAGGTTTGTTATTGTAGCTCTTTTCCTTCTCTTGTGCTTCCTTCCTAGAGAAGTTACTGTAGCATTTGTTGTAAAGGTGGTTCGGTTGTGCCGAATTCTCTTAGCTTTTGCTTGTCTATAAGGATTTTAATTTGTCTGTCAAATCTGAATGAGATCCCTGCTGGGAAGAGTAATCTTGGTTGTAGGTTTTTCCTTTTCATCGTTTAAAATATGTCCTGCCACTCCCTTCTGACTTGTATAGTTTCTGCTGAAAGATCAGCTGTTAACCTTATGGGGATTCCCTTGTATGTTATTTGTTGCTTTTCCCTTGCTGCTTTTAATATTTTTTCTTTGCATTTAATTTTTGATATTTAACTGATATTAAACTTTTTATTAAACTATTAAAAATTTTAATAGTTTGATTAATATGTGTCTTGGGGGTGTTTCTCCTTGGATTTATCCTGTATGCGACTCTCTGCACTTCCTGGACTTGATTGACTATTTCCTTTCCCATATTAGGGAAGTTTTCAACTATAATCTCTTCAAATATTTTCTCAGTCCCTTTTTCTCTTCTTCTTCTGGGACCCCTATAATTCAAATGTTGGTGTGTGTGATATTATCCTAGAGGTCTCTGAGGCTGTCCTCAGTTCTTTTCATTCTTTTTTCTTTGTTCTTCTCTGTGGTAGTTATTACCACTCTCTTATCTTCCAGGTCACTTATCCGTTCTTCTTCCTCAGTTATCCTAGCCCCCTTCAGGCTGTGTTCTCCAGCCAGCTTTGCTGTCACTGCTAGAATGAGATTGTGCACTAGTGGCACCTTGCTCTGGGCTATGCAATAATAGTCAGTAGACACATATCTTGTGGTTAAAATAAACATACCATTGGCTGTAAAGCTCAATTTAAAAGGAGAAGGGTTCCCATCAAGCACGTAGTTTCTCAAACTGATTACTTAAAAGGTGTTCTGAATTTGTATATTTGTGTGTATAATTCAATCAACCCAGTGAGATCTGATTTTAGTATGCTGAGGCTGGAAAATCCCAACCCAGGAGATGCTAAAGGAAGAACCATCACAGAATGCCACCTTCTTCAAAACTGCCCTTTCAGAGTTGTTTATTTCCAATTGTGAGTATAAGGAAATAAGGGCCATTGGTTATTTTGCTTGAGTACCTATGCTCTGATAAATGGCTTGGCAAATTGTCAGCCTTTTCCTTTTCTATCTCCCTTCCCAAACTTCCTCAGGTAACACTTGGTGCCAGCACATGAAAGAAAGTTGTCTCTTTGAGTGGAAAAACCAAAAGACCTTCATGAGAAGCTCCTCCACCCAGAAACACTTCCAAGCAGAATTTAAAGGAGATCATTTGTTTCTGCTTATTTTTCTAGTGACTTGTCTCCCCAAACCCATTCCCTTGTTTTCTGTGGTCAGCACAAGGCTTGTTTCACTCTCAGACACAGCCTGAAGGGTCCACGTCCTTGAATGATGGCATAGCTCAGCATCCACACTATTGAACCCTTGGCCTTTTCTTGTCAGGGATGTGGCAGGGAAAAGCTTCAGGCCCTATACCTGCATGGAAAATGGAGGGACCTTTTGCTGACACTGCTCTCTCACAGATTGTCATTTCAAAATGAAACTTGCTATGTTACTAATCCAGAAAGGCCTGGAATTTTCATCTATCTGCTGTTAAATGCACTGTTAATGTCATGTTGGATTATATGATAATAGTGAAATAAATCCTTTAATGACTTATCTAAACCACACCACAGATAGAAGAGTGAAGCAAGGTGGGCTAGGTAACAATCCAGAGGGAAGCAAGAGGACTGGGTTCATTAGCCACATTCAGGTAAAGGATTGCATTTGGTTTCCTGCCTAGTTCATCATGTGGTCCCTGTCAAGGGACCTTGAGGAGTGTGAACCAAGCTTATTCCACCCAGTAGGATTGACTTTCTCAGTTGATTTATTTTCTAGGTAAAACATACCTATAAGGAAATAATCTTCATTACTAGGCATCACTGAGAGAGCCTGTCTCCATAATCAATTCTTTTCCCTATGTGATTCTCCAAGGCGAAGGGTGGAGGATGGGGGGTGGGGCAGGTGAAGAAGGCAATATTTTCCTCTCACTCTGTCTTCCCCATAGAACCTAGGAGAGAGACCTGAATATACTGGCTGTCCATTTAATGACGACCCATATGGTTTGTTGCTCTTTACCCAACAGAGCTAACCTGGGTCATCACTCTCAAGAGGGAGTGAGTGAGAAGGAAACAGTGCTGAGCTTGTGGATGGAAATCCTAGGTTCAAATCCAGATTCTGGCTTCGCCAACCATGTGACCTCTCTGCACTTCATGTCCTCACTCATAAACTGCAGGGTTTCTACCCGACTCAGAGAGTAAGAATCAAGTGAGATGAGGGGTATGAAAATACTTCATATTTGGGAAGAGAGATGTAAAACAAGGCTTTTATTACCACCCACTAGTCCAAGAGTTCCCAATCTGGCTGATCATCAGAGGTGTCTGGAGGCTTATTAAAAGTATAGAATTCTGGGCCCCTACCCGGTCTTACTGAATTAGAATCTCTGTGGGTAAGGCCTGGAAATCTGTACTTTTAGAGCTTCCTGAGCAATTCTGATGCTCACTCAAGCTTGAGAATCACAGTGCCAGGGTTTGAACTTCTTAAAGATGAGAACCGTGTATCTTAGTATTTAAAAACCTCCACACCTAACACATGGTATTTATATAACCAAATTGTGACCAAATATTCACTGTACAAATATTTACTGAGGACATACTGTGTGCCAGGCATCGTGCTAGCCACCAGGGAGACACACAGCACAATCCTGGCCTGTACTGAACTTAGGCTCTACATGTTGGTGGTGTGGGTGTTAGATGCAGGTACAATAGTTTCACTGTAATACACCAGCTACTATCAGAGAGCTCGAGCCATTGAAGGGTTTTCAGCAGTCCTTTGATATGGTCCGATGTTGTTGAACTTGTCAGTCTTGCCTTCATTTTCAATTCTATTTTCACTGCTTTGTTATGAGCAATATTTCCTGCAGAAAATAGTGAGAAGCTTTAAAGAAAACATTTTGTAGATTTTCCCATCTGTTGAATTTCATGTTTCTTCCTGGTCAGTTTCCTTGGACTCATGCAGATTATTTTTTTTACACAAACAACATGTTGGGGGCAAATGCTAGTGGAAATGTGAGGTCTAAACACCACAGGTGCAGAACAGGAGCTACCAAAGGACATGACTTGAAAGGGGAAAATGAGAAAAGAGATCTTCTGGGAAGTCTCACTCCAAGATGAAATGAATTTTCAAAACATAAAGAGGTTGCAAAAAGGAAAGTTAAAATTCCAATATCTGTCTTGGGATATGAAGAACAGCAAGGTGTTCTTGATTCAACCCAAGCATGGCCAGTTGACCCCAATGTCTGGCTGACCCTAGCATAGCTGGCTGACCTGAGTTTTGCCCATCCCTTGCACCACACTTGAACCCTGTGTAAGCCCTGAAGTCATGTGGAAGATCATTTAAAAATATTTTCTTCTCGGGCCTCCCTGGTGGCGCAAGTGGTTGAGAGTCCGCCTGCCGATGCAGGGGATACGGGTTCGTGCCCCGGTCTGGGAGGATCCCATATGCCGCGGAGCGGCTGGGCCTGTGAGCCATGGCCGCTGAGCCTGCGCGTCCGGAGCCTGCGCGTCCGGAGCCTGTGCTCCGCAACGGGGGAGGCCACAACAGTGAGAGGCCCGCATACCGCAAAAAAAAAAAAAAAAAAAAAAAAAAAAATATATATATATATATTTTCTTCTCTTTGTCTCCTGGCTCGGACTGAGAATTCTCTGAGGAGAGCAGTGTGGAACCACAGGGGAGATGGAGCTCATTCTTTCTATATTTCCATGTGCTTTTATGATGAGTTCCCTGCAAGAGTTGGCCAGCAAAGGAATGATGAGCACTGAGAGACTCCTTGATTTGTGCACGGTGGTGTGAGCAAACGGTTTCCCATCAGGACGTTATGGTTGGAGAGGAAGCACTGGATTCAAACTCAGAAGCCATGGTTCTGGTGTCCTGCTCTAAGTAAGCCGTTCAAAACATGCTGCTGAAGGAAGGAAGGTGTGAAGAAATGAAGGAATACCAGCTAGGTCTGATCAAGACATTTCACCAAACATGAGACGAAACTACAGCAACCACAGAAATCAAGGATCAGGAGGTTACCACATTGGGGGTGTAAATGTATCCCAGATGCTGGGCAAGAAGCAGAAACTTAAGATGTAGCCCCTGCTAGTGTTCACAATCTGAGAACCACTGAGCAATAAATTTGGAATTCCACAGGCAACTCATAGAAGAAGAGGTCGGGTATTGGATCTGCATCAGGGAGAGGTCAGGACTCTGGCTGGGCCTTGAAGGGTGAAGATGGTTTTGATAGACAGAAGAGAGGGAAGGAGTGCATCTTAAGTAACAGTCTGAGAAAAAGTACAGAAGTCGTTTAAATCATGATGATAACATTTATGAGACAGCGAGCTCACCAGGATGACTAAAGAAGGCACGGGGAGGTAGTCAGGGAGCTGGTGGCCCTGCAGTGGGCAAAGGAACAAGGACCTGGTATAGTAGGAGCTCCAGAAGGAACAAGGTGCCACTAGAGGCTCCTGAGTTGAAGAGCAATGTCCTTGGGTGGCTTATCTGGCAAAGTGGGCACCTCCCTCCCACCTCCTGTATGACTCTTGCTTCTTCACTTGGCTGCTGAGGTTGGATGGGAATCCAGTGAACACTTCTGTTGCTCTACCAGGTGAACAGATCCACAGATGTGGGGGGCAAGCCCCCTCACACACTCCCTTGTCCGAAAACATGATGGAGACTAGATCACACACTTTCAAAGCAAACCAAGAGCCTCTTCCCTCTAATATGATTCACCAGATGACAGATGATCACAATCCCTGTAATTACTTAGATACTTTAATTGACTTTCAGTGGCAGTAATAAGTAACTGGAGTTCAGGCTTGTAGAATTTCCTTC
The DNA here is from genome assembly GCF_025265405.1 of Mesoplodon densirostris. Taxonomy (NCBI): domain Eukaryota; kingdom Metazoa; phylum Chordata; class Mammalia; order Artiodactyla; family Ziphiidae; genus Mesoplodon; species Mesoplodon densirostris. The sequence continues at coordinate 58,452,187 of NC_082669.1, read as the reverse complement.
CTAATTGTGGCTGTTAAACTCATCATTATGGGGATAAATAACACACCACTTTATTTAAACCGTTTCCCCCATACATGTAAATTCCAGCGGAAGTACCCCAGCACTTGCAAGCCCCTAGGAGAGCTGTTTGGGGGCAAGAACCCTGGTGGTACACTGTCGAGAGAGCTGCTCAGGCTGGTTGGCTGCTTCGTTTGAATGAGCAAGCCATGAGTTTCCAACACTGACACACTTCCTAGTGCTTCGGCTTTAAAAGGCTGTAGAAAGGATAATTGACCACAGCTTGTCAGCACGAGAGATTTACTGTCATTAGTGCAAACTCAGATGAATTATTTTAATATCATGGAATATGAAAAATGGCCAGCTAGTTTCCTTTCTCAGTAAGTTAAGTACTTAAACAGCTTTTCACACTTCACTTCTGCATTTAGATGTAAAGGAGGGAGGAAATCATAAAGGGCCCATGAGTGGGAGTAGAAGGAAGGGGTGGGACTAACTTGGCAGAGGTAAGGAAAGGTAGATTCCAAATTCTCAGATAAGATCCAAGTGAACAGATCTCTTCAGGGTTGCTTGTTTTCAGGGTGGCATAGAAGCTAAATAGACATTCTTTTTTTTTTTTTTTTTTTAGTTCCCAACATTGATTTCTATTTTCCAGTGTAGTATTAATTTAGAAAATTCTATTACAACTTGTGTTCTTTGTGTTTTGACCCAGCTGTAGAGAAAAAGAACTAGAAATATAGCAAGATAGATTTTAAAACCTTTATTACACCATAGACACAAGTTTGGGAAGCCTGAATTTTTTCACTCAGGGCCATGCAGATATGGTCCCTTACATGTTCTATTTTGTTTTGTTTTGTTTCTGTACCATCCATTCTTCTGAGGATTGTGTAAAAAACAGCCAGTGCCCAAAGAGTCAAAGAACGCCTCAAACTGGAGCAATTTATTTTCGTTTTGCTTCCCTATGGCTCTTTCTGCAAATATATTTGCTTCCTAACTCTCAGAACCCAAGACAAGCTGCCCCTGGCAATTATCTCATTTTGATTTTGGGGAGGAGGGCTTTATTCCTGTCTGATTATTGAATTTAGACTTTCTTTGCCATCTGTCCCCTGTCTCCACTAAGATAAAAACATGTGGACCTGGTTCCTGTTGTTATTGTAACTGAAATGGAACTAATCTCACTCATTTCTATATGGCTTAGCACTGCAGGTGAATATCTGTGAAATATGTTGCCAATTACTATTGCTTGATTGGCTGGTTGTAAATGTTATTTGTTCTTACCCCTTTTTTCTTTCTCAAACACATTGTAACATACCTGAGAGGTGAAAGTAACAGAATCCTTCTGAAAGGAGGGGAGAAAGTCTGTAAAATCCAACAGCATATTTAGTTACTGCATATTTGATTGTTTCCCTTTCACCACTGAGTGACATGGCAATAACATAGAGGGAGATGAAGATTTCACTAAATAACCTCATTAGGAACTATATCGTTTAAAACACATAAACAACAGCCACAACAAACTTAAAGGCACTACAAGCCTTGGTCTCTCCTTGAACTGGCCATCATGTTCCAGGTCAGAAAGTGAGTGGGCTGGACTTCTCAGGATCAGTGAGTGATGGAAAATCCAGAGCCTTGGGGCTGCAGGTTCTTTCCCCGACTTCTGGTTTCTACCATTTAGAGTGAGTTGTTGCTTCACCTACATCCCACCAGTCTGGTGATGGCTCATCTCCAAATTGCTTTGAGAGAATCATGGTTTGAGTTTCCTAATTCCATTTTTAAAATTCAACTGTGGATGGGGCAGCAGAGTCTCCAATCCCCTGGCTATTTGTGCAGAACTTGTGTGTTTGTGTGTCACAGAGAAAGACATCATATTTATATTTAAAGAAGAAAAGTCATGTAAAGAGGATAGAGTTAGGATGGAGAGAGGTCTGAGCAAGTATATTCAAAGTTGTCGAAACCCAGTCACGAAATGCTTGCTCCCCAACCCCTACCAGACGGTTAGTAACGGAACTACCTTTATCACTGCAAAATATGTGTGAAATGATGGTAACATTCATATGAGAAAAAAGGAAATGACAAGAAATAGCGGTGTACCCGACTAGGGTACATTAGCATGGTGATGTGTTGTAGTCAGGTCTCTCCTTTCATGTTCTCCAACACAGATTTGATCCAGACCTGACCAGGATGACAACATTTCCTCTTGAATGGATTGCCATGTGTTCTTTTAAACAAAATCTACATGTTCTGTCTCTGCTTGGGGTACAGCTGTAACTAGCCCATCATATGCCCTGGTGGAGTGTCTGAGCTCAAGACAGGTTGGAAATAAGGCAGCACATCAGATTGGAGATGCTTGCAGAAGTGTTGTGAGGAACAGACTGGATGCTGGTCAAGCCCGTGGTCAAGAGTGTGCAAAACGGACTTACTCCATCTCCAGGATCAGGATGCAAGGGGGAAAGGGAAACTTTTTTTGTTTGTTTTCACACCTCTCTATCTCTATCTATCTATCTATCTATCTATCATCTATCTTTCAGTTTTATTGAGATATAATTGACATACTGCACTGTATAAGTTTAACGTGTACAACATAATGATTTGACCTACATACATCATGAAATGTTTACCACAATAAGTTAGTGAACATCTATCATCTCATATAGATATGAAATTAAAGAAATAGAAAAAATATTCTTTTTCCTTGTGACGAGAACTCTTAGGATTTACTTTCTTAACAATTTTCATATATAACATATGGCAGTGTTAGTTATATTTATCATATTGTACATTACATCCCTAGTACTTATTTATCTTATAATTTTTAAATTTAAATATGACAGGCTGCCACTCAGAATGGTTTAACATCTCTCTCCAGGGATGGCTTGGCCCATATGACAGGTTATAAGACATGTTTGAAACTTGAGAGAGATAAGGAGAGGAAGGGAGGAAGAGAGGGAGGGAGGCGGAGAGAAAGAGAGAGGAAAAAGAAAGGAGAAGAAAATAAAGGCTGGATTTTTTTTCTGCACCTGTTTCACTTTTTGCGATGGATGCTATATAACCTGTATTGAATGTTTCGCCTGGTTGTGTCCTAATGAGCAAGTGCACTTCTGGATTTGGTAGGCATGTCATCCATAGGCATGCTTTTCTGGATGTCATCTGCCTCGCAGAACACACCCCTCTTCACTGTCACCTCCACTCCCCTGACAGCTCAGCTTATCTTTCTGGCAATAGAGAGACCATCAATCGCCAGCAACCTGTCCATGAGCATTGGGGAAGGCAGGGGGAGGTGGCAAATATTAAATCACTAAGGAGACAAGGCTGTGTGTGGTGTGACACCATGGGAAAGCTCTAAGTCTTTTCTACAGTCAAGGTTTCCCCTAGTCTTCACCACATAACTGGGCTTGGGTGAGCACAGAGGGGATTTTCAATAACTGTACTTGGCTTCTGAGATTCCGTGGTATACATTTTTTTTTTTTTTTTGCAGTACGCGGGCCTCTCACTGTTGTGGCCTCTCCCGTTGCGGAGCACAGGCTCCGGACGCACAGGCTCAGAAGCCATGGTTCACGGGCCCAGTCGCTCCGTGGCATGTGGGATCCTCCCGGACCGGGGCACGAACCCGTGTCCCCTGCATCGGCAGGCGGACTCTCAACCACTGTGCCACCAGGGAAGCCCTGTGGTATACATTTTGATAGTGGACTTTAACCATGTCAATTTGGCATTAATATTGGTATGTCCCCTAATGTTATGTATTTCCTCTCCCTTCCCCAAATTTAAATAGTTTTACTTTTATTCTCTTGCAAAGCAGAGAATGTACAATGCAAAGTACAATTTGCATGTACAATGCAAAGAGGTATAGAGAAGTAAGTAAAAATAACCTTTACCTTACCACCAATAATAACTCCTTTAATACTTTGAAAAATACCTTTCTAGACATTTTTTCTATGCGTGTGTACACACAAATACACACTAGCACAAACATACATATGTTCTTTCAAAAACCTCTTTTCATTTAGAAACATATCATGTTCAAATTCCCATGCCCGTAACTATATTCTACAGCATTCTCTCAAACGGTTTCTTTGTATTAATCATACGGTTTCTTTTTGCATTATTAAAAAGTACTTGTGGATACATCTTTGTATACTTTTATAACATCTTTAAGATAAATTTCTAGAATTGCCGATTTGAAGATTACGAACATTTGAAATTTGGATATATGTTCTCATATTGTCTTCTAGAAAGTCATATTTTTAAGTCATGGATGCATCCACAGTGGATTTCTTTAAAGGATGTTTATATATTTATTTCCTGCCTTTTCATGATACAGAAAAAATATCTAATGACAATGTAAGACTCTTTTAGAAGGAAAAGTCAGGCTATAGTCAGATGATTATTTTGTCAAATCAGTTGTCCTTTTTAAGGTTCCCGGGTTTTAGTTATTACTTGCTGCTAAAAAGTAAAATTGTGAAGCTATTTCTTTAAGTTCCTTTGTGATTTTCAGTTATAATTTTGTGATTTCAAGCTAATGATGTTGTGTGGGCATGATGAATTTGGGGTAGTGTGTGGGCAGGCATATGTGTTGGATTTGCTTTGGAATTTCAATTACCAAACAGCTAGATGATTCCTATGGCCAGTGTATTTATCGTGAATGCAAGACAAAGGCACAGGACGGCTCATCCCCATTCAGTGTGAAAATGGTACCCAACCCCTTGACCAGCAGCCGGCAGCACATCTATTCAGGTCTATGTGTATATGAAGGCATATCCCAGGAAGACACATGCAGATACAAAGGTTCTTAGATCACTGTTAAAGAAACACTTCCACAGTCAGATGAAAAAACAGAAGACAGGTGAACTGAGAGTGTCGTGTGTGGATGGGGGGAGGAGTGGAAAAGGAGTTATGGTGACTGAAAAGTATGAGAAACCTTGGAGTAAGACGGGGGAAATTAGGGAAAGTAGCTGCTTTTCACAGAAAAAGCTACCATAGGCTTTTTGGGCATTAGCAAAATAATCAGATTAAGGACAAAAAAATGTAGTTCCAGTGAAAAACTGAAACTCAGACACAAAATAAACAGTTGTATAAATCCAGCCAGTTTGGCTTTTACTGATTTAAATATGTGTATATGTGTATGCCTGTGAGTTTGTATAGAGTTCATTGTTCAGTAGCAGGAAGACATACATCACATCTCCTGATACATTGTATCATGAAGCTCAGTTCTTTAAACATGAAGTCATAGCCAACCCCTCTGGGTGCAAGCATAAGGCATGAGAACTAGCCCAGCACCGCTGCCGTTAGCATCTGGTATTTAGACCTTTCATTAATATTTATGGAGCCATAGGCTAAGCATAGAGCCCTCCATAACTCAAGGAACCAACACTATACTCTGAAAATAGTTTGATCTTGGCTTTTAATGTAAAGGTAAAAATTTTTAATGTTTACAAACCCAAAAAAATGTGCCTCAAGATAAGCTACATGACTTTAAAAAAATACATTTTTCCTGAATTGAGAACCCGTGTCCTGTTCTAAAATAGAACCCGCAGACAATTTTGTCTCCTCTCCCTATCTAAACGATCTTTTTTGAACTGCATCTTAGAGGGATAATTTTCCTTGTCTCTCATTCTGTCTTGTTTTCTTATGAAGAAGGGAGGGTAGGGTTTAAACAAAAATCCTACAATGAGCTAAGCAGCTAATATGCATCAGGCACTGTGCTAATTACTTTCTCTATATCAAATCATTCACTGCCACAGCCTTATAAGGTAGGTTGCATCATTCAGCTCCATTGACTAAGTTGACTGAGGTTGTACTAATATCAATACTTCGTGGAGAAGGATTCAATCTCAGGTTAGCATGACACCAAAGCTACATGATTTTTCCTTGAGCTGCATGTGGAAGTAGAAGAATTCGTGGGATTCCTCATATCTCCTTGACATCATAGAAATCACCGATCGAGAGGAAATATGGCCCAGAGTCTTTGTAACAATACACATATAATTCATACACTGTTGTAAAATGTATTTCTTACTCACCTTCTAGTGTCCATTCTGTGCTCTGTATCATACCGTGTGCAAGAAAAGTAAGGTGCCTTGGTCTTCACTGGAGGAGAGCTTCTAGAGCTTCTAAAATTGCATCAATCAGCTACCCCCAGTACAACACTAGATGAGGCAAGACACATTCATAGCCGAACCAGCTGAGATGACTCAAAAGAGAGGAGTCTGTGTAAATATCAGCTGCGCTCATTACATGTTTTGTCATGAACAATGACTTAATACTTACACATTTACTCCAACATTTACTGAGCACCTGTTGTGAGCTCAGCAGCATGACGAGAAAATAAACAACTCATGGTGGAGAGAAACAGAATGATAATCCAAAGTAGCTGATCTTACCAAAAGTAGGAGCCAAGTACTCGAGGTGCTTATAGAGGAGACGGCTTTGGTCGAGATCTTACTGGCTGGGGGCATTTCACATGATGGAGGAGTCCACAGCAAGTAGCTAACAACTTGTCAGAAGAAGAGCAGGAATTCCAGCACAATGTGAATATAAGGATGTTGAGAAAGTCAGGGCTGGAAAATAAAGAACAAGGGGGTAAGGTTCTGGAGGAGCTTGGAGGCTGTGCTTGGGATTTTGGATTTTCCTAGAAGTTGCTGAAACCCTATGAAGATGTTTCAGTCAAGAAGAGACATGGTTTGTTTTTTCCAGAGCTCATCTGCCTTCCATGTGAAGGACTCGCTGGATGTGGAAGACACTGAGGTGGCCTCTTCCCAGGTGTAAGGGAGTATCATCTCATTGAACTTGCAAATTCAGATTGTTCTACTCCCCATTCACCCAGAAAAGACCACGAGGTCTAGACTGTCCCTAGTTACCCCTGACTTTTGTTAGCAGCTGTCTGGATTATCCTTTCCCAAAGCTAACTTACGCTCTGTGGTTCTTTTCTTTTCTTTTTTTTTTTTTGTGGTATGTGGGCCTCTCACTGTTGTGGCCTCTCCCGTTGCGGAGCACAGGCTCCGGACGTGCAGGCCCAACGGCCATGGCTCACGGGCCCAGCCGCTCCGCAGCACGTGGGATCCTCCCAGACCAGGGCACGAACCCGTGTCCCCCGCATCGGCAGGTGGACTCTCAAACACTGCGCCACCAGGGAAGCCCCTGTGGTTCTTTTCTGAGGTAAGACTCTCAATCTAAACATTAAATGGAACAGGCCCATCTGCAGATCTTCTAAACTGGTTGGAATGGAAAGGGATTAAGAAGTGGTGGGGAAAGGGAAAAACAGCGCCGCTTGAGAGGGTCATCTGCCTCCCATGATTTAAACCCTTTCAGGATAAAGGGAGGAAAATATTAAGGACCAGACATGCTTTCAAAAACACAGAACCCATAAAATCATGGAATTCTGGAGCTGAAAGAAGCCTCAGAGAGCTGATCTCTGGTTTTCAGTAGGATTCTAGAAAGAGTATAGAACTTGAAATAGAGAGCCTGGTGTACTTAGGACAGTTTATGTGACTTTAGGGAAGTGACTAACAACCTCTCAGAGCCCCAATTTTATCTATTAATTAAAGATGATAACACCGACCTCTCAAAGTGTTATGAGAATGAATTAAATATTCTATGTGAAAAGATAAAATCATGTACAACACAGCTGCTATTTCAGATGAAGAAACTGAGACACAGAGAAGCTGAGTGGACATATAGAAAGGTGGTTGTTTCAGCGAATGAATAGATTTCTTCACAACCCTGACCTATGAAACCCAGCGTGGCTTTTCTAAGTCTGTAAGCATTAGCAAGCTGACACGATGCTTTTAATGAAAATGGCAAAATCTTCTCTCAGGTCCTGTGTTCTCACATTCCCTAAATTTTTAACATTTCTTGCTTTCAAGTAGCTGATACCATTGAACCCTGCCTGTCAGTCTCAGTTTTAGCAGTGAAGGCTTAGGGTGGATTTTACCTAGCATTTCACAAGCTATCTCAGGGGTGCCTTAGCGTCTCTGTGTCTCTTGAAAGCCCTTTGTGGTTGTGTCTGGAATGAGTCCCAGTGCTTACTTCATACAGGTGTGCTAGCACTCCAGCCTCCCTGACTTACCATTTCCTTTTCACTCTGTCACCAGTTAAAGATGGCTGCCTACTTGTTGACTCATTATGAGCAATTGGGCAACAAGATAGGATGATTCTCTTTACTGTTTTGTCCCTCACACATCAATCTGGTCTACTCTTCTTACTCCTCTGCAGACCTACCCTTTCTCTTCCTCAAGCCATGACCTATTTGACATGAGACATGTTCTTCAGTAAGTCCAATGGCTTGATTGCATCAAAGTGGGAGACACCCAAGACTCCAATGAAAAGGATTATTTGCAAGAATGGGAAAGTGATCATTTACTCAGAATGACTTTTTAATAAAGACTCACTGAAAGCAATTATTTTTTTCTTGATGATTTTATTTTCTGCCTGGACAAGATTCATGTTTTGACTGTGTTTGCAAAGCTTCTACTGCTGGCCTTGGCTGATGGACTTAGTCACTGATGGCTGGACCTTCCACACTGCAGTCCTGGTTTTGATTATCCAAGAGTGGGGATAATTATCCCCCAAATCTCCAATTGTCCACTACAGGCTCCCTTCTACCCTACTCTGCTACCTTTCCTGTCATGATGACGATAACAAAAACAGTAATAATAATAGCTAATACTTACATTAGTGTTTGCTATATGCAAGGAGTTTTCCTAAGCATCATACCAATATGAATTCGTTTAACGCCTACATACAACCAACCGTATAATCTCAAGAAATCTGGGAACAGGAACTGCTGGTCAAGAGTTGTGATAGGGGCCACTGTCAGACTTTTAGGTAGGGATTTTTAGTACCAAACAATGGTTCTCAACATGGGGAGAGTTGGACAATATCTGGTAATATTTTTTATTATCTCAAGCAGGGTGTGATACTGGGGTTGATGTTATGATTAATATACTAATACGTGTAAAATGATTAACTCAGTGTCTGGCATATAGTAAATGCTCCCTAGGTTAGCTGCTATTTTTATTATAATATACAGAGCCTTCTGGCCTTAGGGAGACAAACTGGGCTGCTCTTTGTCTTGAGAGAACACCTTCAGTTCATGCCATCCAAGGGAGTAGTTTTCTCCATCTTAATCCTAAAAAGATGCCCTGTCTTAGCCTATTAGGAAGTTCAGGAAAAATTATCTTTGGTTTGTTTCAATGATATATCTCTTTCTCATCTTTTTTTTTCTGCCTCTTGTTTTACAAAAGAAAGCCTAGTTTCTCTGTCCTGCACTTGCATTTTGCGGCTTCAGTGGCTCCATGCCTGCCTTCTGAGACCTAGGCTGTCCACCTGCTCCCCCTGCATTCTCACGCCATGTGTTATGCTTAGTGAGAAGGGAGCCTCACTAAGATGGATGTGAGACAGTCAACATCCCTCTCCAGGCTGGGTGTTCTCACACATTCTCATCAGGCAAAATTATGGGCTAACATTGCTGGAATTATCTAGGCGCTGAGGCTGAGAGAGGTTCACTATCTTACCTGAGTTATCCAACTAGTGAGTGAGTGAGTGAGTGAGTGAGTTAGGAATACATATAGCCTCTGACATCCCACTTCCATGTTCTTTGCATTCCCCACTAGGGGAGTGCCAGTGAACGATGCCTACATTTCAGGTCTTCAGGGTCTCATGAAATTATTAACTTTTTTTGTGTGTGTGGTGGAAGACCTAATTTGAACATAAGTTGAGACATGATTACAACTCAGACTGGCTGGGCATCTCTGAGCTGGTGGAGCAGGCCTGCCAAAAGATTCTACCAGAAGAGGGAAAGCTTCTTCTGAAGGGAAAAGGAAGCTAGAAAAGTGTGGCTTGGTACTAAAACTTCAGGGTTATAGGGAAGGGAGTAGTCCTGAGAGCAGAATGGTGTCTGTCACTTAGTGTCCATGAAGACGAGTCCTCTCTGAGCCCAAGGAGTTTATATGTGAATTGTGTGGTAAGCAGGGAGCAGTGAGGAAATTTGGAATATTTGTTTCAGGAAAATTTTGCAAAACTTTGTGCTCAAGGAGCACAGCTACGTGTCTACCTAACAGAATGTGAAACAAAATGAAACACTAAATGGTTTGGCATGTGGAGGGTTCTGGTGCCTTAGCTGAGGGGGAAACATCTGTTCTGGGAGGTTATGGCAGTACCATCAGATGTGTGGGGAAAGATGGCAGAGAAGTGGGAGCATTCACTGGAGTGGATGTGAGACCCTCACTAGAGACTTACGAGACATTCCTTGGAAATATTTCTACAGGCAAGAGCCTGTGAGTTCTAATTTATAATGTGACTGCATTGGTGTATATAGGCCTGAGGAAATGAATGGTCTTTGAAATTTCACAAAGGTTTTGGTACCTCAAAATGCTAACAAGTATGGTGATTTGTTATACTTTTCTTTAAATCCTTCAAATTGGCATTTGCCTGTGGCATGCATTGTAGACTATTACTTTCACAAGCCTGCAACACATTGCTAGAAATAATATACTTATGGAACAGCTTGAAACCCTGGAAGAATGGTTCCAACATGTCATTTATGAATTACCTCAGTATCAGATGAGGCATTCACAGCAATCAAAACACATTAATTTCAAACAACGTTCTGTGTTTTAGACCACTATACTGTACTATATATATATATACTAAATCCATATTGAAGTAGTTTTAATATAAATGAGGTCCACAGAAATGTCAGGCAAAATACAACTGCCAAGATTATAAGATAATTGGTAAATGTTTGAATGGAAGCCCAAGGCTGGGTTTTAAAAGGAGGGGAAGGAACGTCATACTGTGCAAGCAAAGATACATTTTGGAATTCCATCCACTTGGAATTCATTTATTCAGTATGTTGACTGTCTATGGCTGCCTGGCAGAGACTAGGCAGTGGAGGTGAACTGGTGTTGTGAAGCTACTAGGAAAAGATTGGTGAAGAGAGTTAGTGCCTTAGTTACCTATTAATGCTTAACAAACCATCTCAAACTTAGGAGCTTAAAACAATAATTTTATTATCTCTCTTTTTTTTTTTTTTTCTGGTCATGAGGCATTTGGGATCTTTGTTCCTCAACCAGGGATCGAACCCATGCCCCCTGCATTGGAGGCACGGAGTCTTTACCACTGGTACTCCAGGGAATTCCCATTTGTTATCTCTTATAATAGCCCCAGTGGGTTAACTGGATTCTTCTCTCAGAGTCTTTCACGTGGTAAGAGAAGGTGGCATGAGCTGGATCATTCGAGATGACTGTACTCATCTCAAGCATGGCAGGGTTGGCTGGAAGGCTGAGACATCTTTCTTTCTATCTCAATATGGTCTCTCTATGCAACTAACTTGGGTTTCTTTAAACGAGCTTCTTAAATTTAAATCTCTAGAGTGGACAAGCAAAAGCTGCCAGTTCTTTTGAAGGTTTAGACCCAGACTAGCATCGTGTCACTGATGTCATATTCTATTGAAGTGGATCACAGGGCCAGCCTAGATTCAAAAGTCAGGGACTACACAAAGCTATGAATTCTGGGAGGTGTGGCTCATTGGGGGCTATCTTTGGAGCCTGGCTACCATAAATACCTAAGGTAACATCAGGGACAAAAATAAGGAAAGTGAGCTCTGATGAAAAAAGCTAATTTACAGATTAAAGCATGTTAACTAGCATATAAGCATCAGTTACCCCCAAAGCACAGAAAGTTATACGCATGCTTGAACAGGGATCTTCTTAAATCCTAAAAGACATATTACATGACAAAGAATTGGATGAGAGTGATCTTGGGTTTCTAATTATGTTATTATACAGAAAGAGAAACAGGATCTTAATCACTTAGAAGTTAAGTGGTAGAAGTCAGAGGAGAGAGGCACACTTTAACGCAAAGAAAAGCTTGCAGGGCAAGGCTGTGAAATTCTTACTGAATGCCCTTTGTTTTCTTGGGGTAGTTAGGAAAGTGAGTGTTTACTCAGAGATGAGATGAGGAGAGTTAAGTTTGGCATATGCTGTGGAAAATGGGAAATGGTTCCAAATCAAGGACACGGTATGCTGAGAAGCACTGGGCCCAACTGATGTTGACCCGTAACTGTGTAGTGTGGCCCACTGGAGAACTGTGTGGTTTTCTTCTGCAGCACATTTGAAACCAGGGACAGAGAAATCAGTAGTTAGGTCTTCATGAAAGAACAGATTGTGAGTGTTCAAGGTACGTTAGGTCTTCATGAAAGAACAGATTATGAGTGTTGGAGGTATGTTCCTCTTTCCTTTCTTCGGGGAAGACTGCAGGGAGACAGCTTAAGGATCTCGTAGACATCATCTTCTATGACCCTCCATCTCTCTGCTGCTTCCACGGGAAGCATTCTTGCCTGGCATAGCTTCCTCCCCACAGGTGACTCTTCCCAATAAACTCTACATGCAAAATAAGGCCTCTAGGACTCATTCCAGTTGAGTTCCAAGATGGAAAGGATACTTCATAAGAAATTTATTTCTGCAATTTTTCCAATCAATAATCTATAAAGTTTAAAAAATCATTTTTCCTATGTAAGTAATGCATATTCATTATAAAAAATTAAAAATATAGATGAGCAAAAAGAAAACCTAAAATTACCTTCTTCCCAGAAATAACTGTGTCAATAATTTGATACAGATTCCAGCTTTTGTCTTATGTATATACAAAGTTGTCTTAAGTAAGTGGTAGGTAGTCATTATACTCAGAACCAGCTACATAATTTTGGGGGCCCAGTGTAAAATTAAAATGTGGGACCCCTGGTTCAAATATTAAGAACTTCAAGATGTTGACAGAAGAGCATTAAATCAATTGTGGGTCCCTTCTAAGTGTTGGGCCTTGTGCAACTGTACAGGTTGCACGCCCATGAAGTCAGCCCTGCTTATCCCTTAATCTCAAGCATAAACAACTTTACTGGCTGCAGGACTTTCTCCTCCTTTCCCTTCTCCTAGCTTCCAGGGCAGCTCTGGGGCTGCCAGAGTGTTTGCAACTATGGATGTGGTTAAAGCCAATCCAAGGGACCCTCCTCGGGTTTCATCCTCAGCAACATGCAAAAACGAGTAGTTTGTTTTATGATATTTTCCACTTTCTCTTTTCAGTACGTGCTGCCCTCCCTTCAGCCTGACTTCCAAGGGAGCCAGGGCCTCCTACAACCCCCTGAGGGTTCAGGTCCCCAAAGCCAGCTGGCCCAACAGACAGGGCATTCATCCATGGAGGATTTTGGCCCTTGAAACTTAATGGTATTGGCCCTGCTGGGTTTCAGACTTGTCTGGGACCTGTGACCTTTTGGAATAGGAATGCTTATCATATGCCTGTCATATTATTGTACTGTGGAAGTAGATAACTTGCTTTCTAGGTTTCACAGGTCCACAGATGGAGAGAAATTTTGCTTGAGTATGGACCATGCCCAGAGTCTCACCCTACCTGATTTAAGGTGATTTAGGAGATGAGATTTGGGATTTTTGGAGTCAAATTATATTTAGATGAGATCTTGGACTTAGAGTTGATGCTGGAATAGGTTGAGACTTTTAAGGATGTGGGAGGAGGTGAATGCATTTTTTTTAACATCTTTATTGGAGTATAATTGCTTTACAATGTTCTGCTAGTTTCTGCGGTATAACAAAGTGAATCAGCTATATGTATATGTATGTCCCCATATCCCCTCCCTCTTGCGTCTCCCTCCCACCCTCCCTATCTCACCCCTCTAGGTGGTCACATAGCACCGAGCTGATCTCCCAGTGCGATGTAGCTGCATTTTACATTTGGTAGTGTATATATGTCAATGTTACTCTCTCACTTCGTCCCAGCTTCCCCTTCCCCCTCCCCGTGTCCTCAAGTCCATTCTCTATGTCTGCGTCTTTATTCCTGCCCTGCCCCTAGGTTCAACAGACGATGATTTTTTTAGATTCCATATATATGTGTTAGCATACAGTATTTGTTTTTCCCTTTCTGACTTACTTCACTCTGTATGACAGATTCTAGGTCCATCCACCTCACTACAAATAACTCAATTTCATTCCTTTATAGGCTGAGTAACATTCCATTGTATATATGTGCCACAGCTTCTTTATCCATTCATCTGTCGATGGACATGTAGGTTGCTTCCGTGTCCTGGCTATTGTAAATAGTGCTGCAATGAACATTGTGGTACATGACTCTTTTTGAACTACGGTTTTCTCAGGGTATATGCCCAGTAGTGGGATTGCTGGGTCATATGGTTGTTCTATTTTTAGTTTTTTATGGAATCTCCATACTGTTCTCCATAGTGGTTATATCAGTTTACATGAGGTGAATGCATTTTGCCCATGGAACAGATGTGAGTTTTGGAGAGACCAGAGGATATACTGTACTGAGCTGAATTGTGTATCCTCAAAAGACACACTCAAGTCTTAACTCTTGATACCTTTGAATGTCACCATATTTGGAAATAGGGTCATTGCAGATGTAATCAAGTTAAGATGAGATCATACTGGCTTAGGGTGGACCTTAATCCAATGACTGGTATCCTTACAACAAGAGGGAGATTTGGACATAGAGACACATGGGAAGAAGTCCATGGGATGATGGAGGCAGATATTGGAGTGATGCAGCTATGAGCCAAGGAACACCAAGATTGCTGGCATCCTCAGGAAGCTAGAAGAGAGGTATGGAACAATTCTCCCTTAGACCTTTTAGAAGGAACCAACCCTTGCCAACACTTTGATTCCAGAATCCTAGCCTTTAGAACAGTGAGAAAATAAATAGAGAAGATTTTAAGCAGATAGAGAGATAGTCCCACTTATGATCAATTGAAAATGATTAGTATAGCTAAGCATGAAAAAGGGATTTTAGGGGAGCAAGAGTGTTGCTAGGGAGACAAGTCATCCCCCTGTGACTTCCTTACTGCTCCACGAAAGGAGGTGCTAGTGGCTTAGACAAGGGTGGTAGTGACGGAAATGGTGACAAGTGGTTGGACTCAAATATATTTTGAAGATAAAGCTGATAGGACTTGCTGGTAGATTGAAGTAGGGAGTGAAGGAAAGAGAGGGATCAAGAATGGCTCCAAGATTTCATATGGAGCCCTGGGTAGATGTTGGTTATTATTTGCTGAGTAGAGAGACTCAGAGAAGAGCAGGTTGGGGATGCCCAGAAGATCCTAAGACTGAGCTACTCGTCAAAGTTCCCATGGAAACGTTATGTGGTAGCGTCCTTTCCTCAGCTAGTCCAGAGGGCAGCCAAGTGTCCAAAACTCTCACCAGCCTCCCAGTGGGAGTCACCATGTGAAAAACTGCCTGAAGACAAATGCTGTGGAGAGACAGGGAACAATCTGATGACATTCCTTGAACTCCTAGACTCCATGCCTAAAGTCCGTCCACCTCTTTAAGTTTTCATTACCCCTAGTCAACAATATCTCCCTTTTTTATGGCTTAATTGTTTTTAATTTGGGCTTCTGTTATTTCCCCCCAAAAGAGGCCTTAGTACAATAAGAAATATAAGTCAGAAAATAGTATAATAGAACTGATGACATAGAAAAGTACTCCATACACTGATAAAGTTTCTTAAAACAAAGCTTATAATTTATTTCCACCTGTTTTCAAGGGCAGGGTGGGGGGTAAGATTTGAGGTCATATAGGATTTCCTAAGCAAAATCTTTTTAAAACTCAGTTATTTCCTTCTTTAAAAAATGAGCCCCAAGCAAGCTGTTCTTCTGCTCTGCCTCGTCACCCAGACTCTCTCCCGGTGACACAGCCTCGCTCCCGCGGTCCCAGGGAAGCAGTGTTCCCTGGGCAGCTGCCTCTCTTTAAAGCTGACTCGCTCATCAGTTGCAGACCACTGAGGCTTCAGAGTTAGGGCTCGTCTGCCAACAGCTGGCTGGCGCTTCACACCCCAGGTCCTGCAAGCTGCGTCCTTGAGGCTTACAGCATTTCTCTGCACAGGAAGAGTGGGTGGCACTTGTTTCTGAGGCGCTGCTGGAGAGGAAGCGCGGGGCCAGGTTCAGAGTATTGTTAGCTTTGCCTTATTAATAAAATAGGGTTAATGATTTATTCATAGCTAGGACAATGCAGCTCTGCTCTGGAGGACAGCACAGAACTGTTGCATTACAGAAGGACAGCTGCTGGGGAAGAGGGGGCAAGCCTTTGAGAACTGGTCTTGGGCTGTTTCTACGAGGCAGAGAGCAGGTTTATCTGACCAAGTCAGGGCTTGGAGGCAATTATTTGCATACTGCGACTGCAGCAGAATAAATGCTGGCGATAGAGGTCCCTGGAAAGATGCCCCCTTACTTTTCTACTTCTCTTCTAATGAGTGTTTGGTCACCTTCTTGCTTTATCCCCTCCTCCTCGGTACCTGGAAGATGCCTGAGTTTGTAATTCAAGATGTATTGTCTGGAGAATATCAATATAATACACATCTGAACGTGATCTCCATCAAAGGGAGCTCATCCCAGGCAGCAGAAGAAAGAAATGATATTTGGGCTTTTCTGGTGCTAGCCTAAGCATACACTATTTTTAAAGATTAAATCCTTTAAAATCACATCTCTTCTTCCCCAAATGGACCGCAGAAAATGTTTTTATAAATAATTAGAAAAGAGTTTTAATATACTGCAGAATCTTGATAAATAACTGGGAGATATAATTTTTTTAATGCCAATTACTGTCATTTGTTAAGGACAGGGTAGATTTCTGTTCAACTATTTATTGGATCATCAGTTGGTTGGTGTGGTTCAGAGGGCAAGGTGAGTCAGGATTTGACAGTCTCCAGAAAAACAAAAGCAAGAGCACTCACTTCCCAACAAACCAAATCAGCCTTGGCTGGAACAGACAAAAAATCAGATTTATTTACTGTTTTTGCTTTATTGCCCCCCTATCTGAGCCTCCATGGCCTCCCCTGAGGCTTCAGGAGATTTAGATCAAATGTCAGAAAGGAGAGCTGGATTTTTCTCCTCTTTGGTGCCTGACTACAGGGGAGAATTCAAGGCCATAGAAGGTATTGAAGATATCTCATTGTTGGTGTATATGCTTCCACAAAGCAAGCCTTCCTGAGGGGCTGCCCACCCCTCTGCTCAGCTTCCTCCAGAAGAGATCAAAGGTTTCAAAACATTTCCACCTTTCCTAATTTTTAATGCCTCTACCAGACTGAGACTTGCCCACTGGAAAAAAAAATCCATGCTCGTTGAAACAGCCAAAAATAAAAGTGATCCTCTAACAGTAGCACATTTAACTTCCTCCATGACTACCAGCAGTAGCCAAGGCAGATAGATTTTGCCAGTGTATTAAGCCTTAAAAATGTCTTTGGGAAATGATCACACTGGAAATCAGAATACATTTAAACATAATTCATGAAATTCAGAGTCTCCTTACAGAAGAATCAAAGTGGCTATCACCCAGATCCTTCCCTGTAACTTCTCTGGATCGTGGTCCCACCCTGCCCATTCCTTTCCTCTGCTCCTTTGCCCAGTTTCCCCCCAAAAGCCACCCACAAGGGTCCATGCGGGAGCCAGGAATGCAACCCCAGGATTGGTTTCCCAGGCCATCAGAAGATAACACTGCCTATCAGCCAAAATATAAAGCTTCCTGACTGCAGTTGCAGAGATTACAGCTAATTATACACTTCATGCTTCCTGCAAAAGATATATATTTTAAGCTGCTGGGCTGACTTTCTCCCTTGGCTGTATTTAAAGGTTAGTTTCTGGCCTGCTTCCTGGTTTAATGGAATAGTTTAAATATTACAAATCATTACTTGATTCTAATAAATTATGTCTCCCCTGGCACCTCACAAAATCCTTATCATGCCAGAGGAAATAGTTGGAAGGAACAGGTCAGTCTCCATGATAATAAACAGAATAGCAAACCACAGAGTTGTAGATTTGAGGATCCCCGGCTTCTTGGTGGTTGAAAGCATTTGGCCTTCGGCCTCACACTCACCCCAGCACCTGAGGTCTGTGGCTAAAGCAGCAAGAACTCCACTCCCCCACCTCATAGGATTGTTCACTCAGCTTAATTGTCAGCTCCTGCTAAGAACATGTAACATCTCATTTTCCCAGAGATTGTGGAAATGTTGAGCTTTGCTTGTGGCCAAGTTGAGTAGTTAAGTGTCTGGAGTTTCCTTCCTTGATAGGCAAATGCTGTGGATAGTGTGAACCTTCCTCTGTAGGATGCTGTAGGATAAATGAATTCCAGTTTCCAGTTCGAAGCAAAGATCTGGACTCAAACACTCTCTGTGTGTAATTGTGTGTGGGCAGAGGGTCTCATTCAACTTGGTGTATTTACAATATATTGCCAATCTTACTAAATAGAAGAAAGTAACCAAAACACACACATATGCAACAACAAAAGTGATATACAAGGCATGCAAGAAAAGGGCATGTGAAAAGCTCTTCTCCCTCCCCAGGAGCTAGAGGGAAGGGTTTCAAGTCTCTTGATTCCATCAAAGCAAAGAGAAGCAAGATAAGACTGTTGAAAGGTCAGCCTTGACAGCTAAGTGCTGAATTTCCATGTCTCTAGCTGTTTGACTAAGACATCTATGTGGAAAGTGAAAAACCCAACCACTTTTACAGATGATTTGTCTGTGTAGTACCAAATGTCCTGATTTCCCCTTTAGTGACTAGAAGATTTGAAAACAAAGTAACCACTGAAGTATCAACCGTGGATCAGATCTCTCATTACATGGAATTTTCTTGCAGAATATTGCACTCTAAATAATGGGACTTTTGCAATAGTTGATAACCCATAATTATTTTTACAAAGGCTAAGCCTTGTGAATGTACGGGTTTAAGCTGCTGAGTTGATATGACTCAAAGGTCTACTTTATTGCATGACCTATTAAAAAAATCTCTTACACTGCCCTGTGCAGGTATTTCCACCTTAGAAACTAATTTGTTTTTTTTTCCTCAGGAGGTTCCCCTTTTAAAATCCAAAATCCTTGGTTCACCTTGGGAGGGGAAATTTATTGATTGTTTTCTAAGATGATGGGTAAGGCAAGGGTCTTAGTGAAATGGACTCAGTATCTATGCCCTGCAGAGAGGAGATGGTAAATGCAGAAATGTCCAACAGGGGCTGAAAGAGCTCTAAAGCAAGACTGGCTATCTTTGTGTCATGCAGTGTCAGGATCAGTTCCCTTATAGGCCACTGGCAAAAAAGGAGACATGACCTCCCACTGGACAGATATTGGTCACTCCCAAATAAAAAGGTGAATACCCAAATGGAAAATGAAAGTTCTTTTGTATGTGTGTACACACTAGTGTATATACTACACTAGTAAAATTAGTATTTGGAGGATTTTATTGTTAAGGTTGTCATTTCTGAGATTGAAAGAGAGAGAGCGAGCCAAAATGGAAAAAACAGAGACCTTGGAGTCACTTTCTCTGAGGCAAGTTAAGTGAAACCAAAACTCTACTAGGGATAGATTTGCGGGTAAACGCAATAAAAGCAAAATCTAATTTTCAAGGGAGATCACATCTGAAAAAGATGAATGTCATGAAACTTGTTTTTGTTGTCACTGTTGTTTTCATTGGGGAAAAACAAAATGACTCACAAATTCCAGTTTGCTTTGAAAGGAGACATATTTGAGGGGTGCTTCAGCAACTTCACAGTGCAGAAGGAAGGTTTTAACATAATATCTCCTTCAGCAAGCTAGTTTATCATACTTAACAGAAATGACAGCAGAAGGAAAAAAAGGATGGGAAATCATTCTGGGGTGAGCAAAGGGTGACAACAGGATGGGAAAATCCAGCTTCACCAAATATTTATTCATGCTTATATAAACCTCAGTTAGCTATCTTCAAATGCTAAGTCTCTGCTGAAGAAAAGAAGCATTTGGAAATGCAACTTGGAAGTTGGTTGATGTCAGTTATTTTGCTGCATTGTTGATTAATGTAATTGAAGTATATATTACAGAAACAGAAAAGGAAATGTGACTTCTTCAGGGACCCATTAATTTCTTAAGGATAAAGTGTTTGAAGGTTCAAAGGCTTTGTTGAAGCTTATTTTAAATTTTAAATTTCCATTGCCAAGGGATTGATTACCATTCTTATATTAGCTTTGTCAAACACCAAGTTGATCTTAGTTCTTTCAAAGTTTTGTGGCACTTAACTGTTTTCACAGCATTTTTTTTTAAAGAGAAGCCTATCTTACAAGTTCTCCCAAGGACAGACTTGTTTTCCCTTTACAAGAACAGCAAGATGAAAATTTCTAAAGTCTTAAAAAGAGCAATTCCCACCCTCCCCATCTTTGGGATCTTGAAAGTCATTTCTGCAAGTCAGGTGCAGCACCTCCTCATTCAAACACTTTTCCATATTAATTTCTGTTTGGCTTTAAAACATCAATTTATTTAAGTGGCTTTGGGCATCTGAAGCTTAGTTATGTTGTTTAGGGACCCCTCAGTCAGATTCGTTAAGCTTTTCCCATCTCTCTACCCCAGTGACTACACATAGTTCCTTTTATAACTCTCTGCTCTCTTCCTCTGATCACTGTTTAAGGCACTCGCATAAACACGGCCCTTCGAAAGTAAGCCAAGATGTCCCAAGCACCCGTCTTTACTTGTACTGTCCCAACAGTGAACGCGTTAGTTCAAGAAGTCAGACAGCAGCGTTTCTGGATCCTTGGAAACCCAGCCAAAAAGAAAACCGTCATTTCATAGAAGAGCAAGAACAGGAAATATGCCATTAGGAAATCAAGGTTAAGGTGGCACTGCCATCCACCCAGATGAAGGTAGTCTGAGAGGACTGTGAAGCCACATTAGAAACGAAAGCATTATGACCCAGGGCTTTGCCACGGGAAATTGATAACAAGATTGCTGACATCCTAAGAGCACTTCAACAGAAAGTCTTTTTTTCTTACAACGAGAAACGTACTTTTCTCCTCATCAATTTTGCTTTTCCCTACCCTTCCCGTCCTGATGCTACTGCATGGTATTGGGAATGTGATGTCCAGCCAGCAGAAGGCACCCTGCTGGGCTTCGCCTCCTTCCAGGTTGCCTCCAGGTCATACATGGAGTTGCAGGTGCACTGGTGGGCTCAGACCTTGAGAACTGTCCCTCCACAGCAGCACCCAGCCTCGAGTCCATGCAGCCCTGAGAACTGTTTGGCCTTGGCTAACGAGGACACATATCCTCTCATCTGGTGTGGGAGATTTTGCCTCAAGAAATGCTGTCACTCACACTGACTTTATTTTCAGTGTCTTCTATTTGAGCCCAATTTAGGGGATGACTGTCTGGATCCTATTGCAAATATCTGGAGGGCAGCTGCGGGCCGGGTCTGGGTGGAAGAAATATGACTTTGAAGATGCTCCCCTTCCCTTGATCCTCCCACAGTGGTGTATTCTAGGCCTGCTCCTTGTTCCAGATCTTTGTCTCAGCCTTCTCCCTGCCAACCACCCCACCCCCGGCACAAACATACTCCAACTACCTGCTTCTGAATCCCCCAGTCTCAGAGAATTGGTAGGAGAATCTGGCCTGAAATGGCTTTAATGTGCTCCCAATCTCTAGTAACATTTGCTTGTTAACTAGCTCTCTACCCCTTGGCTGAAAATAGTGAGGGGTGTGTGTGTGTGTGTGTGTAAATAGATAAAAATGAGTGGTGAAGACATTTGGGGACTGGGATGCATGGGGAGCAGTTTCCCATCACGTTAAAGTGGGAGTGGCGCTGATCCACTGATGTACACAGACAGCCAAACGCCCACAGGTGGGCCCTTACTAAAGGCAATCGATGATGGTGATGATGATATGAACTGGGGAGGAAGAGAAAATATGATATGGAGACACAAAACAGAGGCTACAGTTGCACTGATGCTAAGAAATATCCCCAGTGGGTGGCTGGTGGGCAGCATGGAGAAACACTTAAGGGGGCTGGACTTTACCTACACAGTCCAGCTAAACACCCCCTCCTGGGTATCACATTCCAGTCTGGTAAGCACTGGAGGGGGGCTAAACTGTCCCTCTCATGGACAATTCAGAGGTGCTGGGTTTTTACATCATTTTTAAACTTTGCAGGTAAGTTTCCTCTATACCTAAGAACCTGGGGACGCCCTCGGCATTCTCCACTCTCAAAGAGCTTTCCTCTGCGAGGAGCTGCAAGAATAGAGCTGGTGAGTGGCCTCTGCTCATTGTTTTTGATTAATGGTAAGAGGGTGAATGCATTGGCAGGGACTTCCCCCTCCCCATTTCTTCAGCATTCAACAAACACAGACCAACATCCTCCTCCTAGGGTCAGGCACTGTCCTAGGCTTTCAGGATATAGAGGAGTAAGTGGTCCCTTCCAGGAGTTGAGGATGTAGGTTGTATTATCACCATTTGGCAGATGACAAAACAGAGCAGGAGAGGTTAAGTGGCTCAGAACCAGGATTTCCTAAAATCAGAAGCTAGTTTCCTAATAACTTCACTAGTTATTCAATTTGAGAATTCGAAGGCTACAAGAGACTTTGATGCTTTTCACGGTCATTTCTCCTTCAGGGAAGGAGGCACAGAAACCAACCTAGGAGACAACTCTCCCCCATCATTATCTCCATTAAATGGATGGAGAATCTGAGCTGGAGTGGTTGTGACATGGCCAGTCATACTCTGCTATCAGGGCCATGCTACTGCTATGTCTCTACCAGTTTGTCCAACCCCAGTCACCTTTACAGACAGGCCTAGCTCCACCTTTCAATACCATCCTAGACCACTGAATGCTGCTGATGGTGAATAAGAGCATGGCTACAGTGTTACATGAAAATCAACCCTGCAGATGTGGTTTTCACCACTGCAGTGTAGTAGCTGAGAGCATAAACTTGTGAGTCAAACAGACCTGGATTTGAATCACTATTAGCATACTTTAAATCTGAGGAAACGGAAGCATATAGAGTTTGTTACTTGCCCAAGACCACATAGCTTGTAAGTACAAAAACCATGCCAGAGTGTGACCTGTTCCTGTCTTACTCCAGAACCTACTCTTATTTCACTCTGGGATGCTATCTACCCACATTAATCCCAGCATTTATTGATAATAGGAACTATTCATTAGGCATTTCCTATGTGTCAGAAACTATACAAAGCCCTGTACATATACTGTCTCCTTGAATTATCTTCCATTTTTCTTTATAATTACCTCCATTTTATAGAAGAGGGAGGGAGGCCTAGAGAGATTTAATAATGTGCCACAGCTAGAAAGCAGTAGAACTCAAACTGGATCCCAGGATTGGGATTGTCTGACTCTGAAGCTCATTTTCTTAAGCACTGTGTATGTTGTTTAGACAAGAGATCTGGAAAGGACTGATGGATTGGTGTCATATTTAAAATTTCCTTTCATCACTGGGTACAAGTTTCCATCACTGCCTTCTTGGATACAGAAGAACTGAGTGTTTGGTTCAGAAATGCAGGTTAGTGATTAGTAGCACAGGAGAAACAAATCTACAGAAACACAGGCCCTCAAATCTTTGATTTAAGAGTTACCTTTCAGATCATGTAGTCCAACTTCTCTTTTAGTTCAGAAAGTGGATGTTTTCATATCCCTGCCAGATGGAGGAGATCCCATACCTAAAAAGGAGAGTTCCAGCCTGGATTATCTAAAATCTATTTTTTCTGAAATTTGATTTACTTAAAAGAGCCAAGATACTGAATATCAGATTGGGTTTGCTAATACTGATAAATGTGGTGCTATTTTTTTTTTTTTTTTTTTTTTTTTGCGGTACGCGGACCTCTCACTGTTGTGGCCTCTCCCGCTGCGGAGCACAGGCTCTGGACATGCAGGCCCAGCGGCCATGGCTCATGGGCCCAGCCTCTCCGCGGCATGTGGGATCCTCCCAGACCAGGGCACAAACCCGTGTCCCCTGCATCGGCAGGCGGACTCACAACCAATGCGCCACCAGGGAAGCCCTGTGGTGCTATTTTTAATTAGCCTTGACTTCCAAATGGATTTCATACTGTGCTTTTCTGTGTCTTCTATGCTTTTAAAAAAAAAAATATATATATATATATATATATATATTCGAAGAACTGCTATTTTTAAAGAGAAATGAACAAATCAGATTTCATTAGTATTAAATGGTGAGGTGGAAACATCATAGGCCTCAGGGTTAAACAAACCTGGCTGTTGAATCCCTGCTCTGTTCCTTATAATTTGTGTGACTTTAGCCTCTTTTTCACCTCTCTGAGCCTTGGTCTCCATCTGTCAATGGTGTTTCTACCTACCTTCCACGACTGTGTGAAAAGTAAATGAGATATTGGTGTAAATCACTTGTTAGATCTCTTCCCTCCTTTCCCCTTTTATTCTTTTCACCAGTTAAAAGTAAAGCTTTCAGGGGCTAGGGCAGCTGAGGGTGGGGCTGGGGAAGGGGGAATGTTATACTGAAGTTCCTAAAAGTGTTTGGTAAATGATGCATCACAAAGTCCTAAGGTTCTTCCCACAGTGTCTTGGGATGACAGCTAATGAACACAGAAACATAAAACAGATAAAAAGGAAGTTGGACAAGAAGGAGGAGGAGGTAGCTGAGATACAGTAAGAAAACATTTCAAGATTCTACAGCATTATAATTTAAGTTCTCATCTGCATCTCATTATCTTAATAATCCAAAACAACAGCCCTTCAATGTCTCCCACAGAAGGAGGATGGGAAATGATTTTTCTGGATAGGGTCCCCAGCCTCTCCATCACGTTAGATATTATTTCCAAATGTTGAGTGTCAAGGGAGTGTTTCACATTCTCCTAATCATTAAACAGTTTGGCTCTCTTTGGGGAGGGGATGAGTTTAGCAACCCACAGAGCAGCCTCCTAGAATAGACTTCTCTGGAATTCCAAAACTCCAACAGGAATACAGCGTGGTATGTGGAGCCTCTGTAAGAAGTACTTTATCCAATCTGCATCCTCCTTTTGGGGTCTACAGGCTAAACTCAGTTCAATCGGCCATGTAGGATTTATTTCATTTTTTTTCTCCTGGAAAATATAATGATATTTGAGAAGTATTTACTTTGAAATATTTCAAACTTACAAAGGAGTTGCAATAATAGTGCAAGGGATCTTACATGCCCTTCACACAAATTCCTCAAATGTTAACGTTTATAGCACAGTTGTTTTAATTATTATCTCTCTAATTATATATAATTATTATCATTACTGTTTTCTAAAACCATTTGAGAACAAGTTAGAGATATGAAGCCTCTTTACCCCTAAATATTCAGTGTATTTCCTAAAAATAAGGGCACTTTCCCACACAATTATTATAATCAAGAAATTAGTGGTGCTACAACACTGTTATCTAATCCTTGGACCTTATTCAAACTTCACTGTTGTCACAACAATAGACTCTATGACAAAAGGATGCAATCCAGAATCAGACATTGCCTTTCATCTCTTTAGTCTCCTTTAATCTTGAACTCTTCCTCTGTCTTTGTCTTTTAGGACGTCGATAATTTTGAAGACTATAGGCCATTTATTTTGTGGAATGCCCCTGAATTTGGATTTGTCTGATGTTTCCTCGTAACTATTTTCAGGTTATGCATATTTGGCAGGAATATCCTCGGAGATATGATGGCTGTTTCTCAATGGGTCATACCAGGAAGCACCTGATGTCAATTTGTCCTATTTTACCGTCCTAATTTGAGATTGTTGTTCTCTTTGTAATCAATAAAAATCTTGTAGGAAAATACTTGGAGACTATTTAAACATTGTCTTTCTCCTCAAACTTTAACTCACTAGTTTTATCCTTTAAACTAATTTAGAACTTTCCCCTTTTTGTAACTTTTGGCTAAAAAAATAACAAAGTTGTACTATTAATTAAAGTTCATGTCCCCAGAAAGGCATATATAAGAAGGGTGCACTTTGAGATACACGAGGTTGTCCCATGACAGAGCCCAGATGCCCAGAGACCAGGCTTGTGTTCTCTGGTGTCTCTAAGGTCCCTGTGTCTTTTAACAATTCCTTCCACTCCCCCTGGGAGAGAGCTCTTTCAAACAGTCCTCCAAGCTGGGGCTGGGACAAACTGGCCCCCTGCCAGCCTCCAGAGAATCTCCCATGCCTGTCTTACTCCCATCCCTGAAACGACAGTCTGGTGTCTTGTTTTGGGGGCTTTTTGCAGAGCTTTTGTCTTTTTGAGTCTGTAGATCTCTTTATGACGGCTTCTTATTGTTTACACTGGAAATTGTTAGCTTTTGCCTTTGGCAGGGCCCTAAGCTCCGAGCCCCGTGTCTGAACTGGTAGACTAGAGTGGTGACCTGAGTTGGGGGACCATCAGAAGGGCAAGGAGAAGGCCCCACCACCATGTGAGAGCTCAGGCTCTTTATTCTTCAAAAGACCCTATGCAAATGCAAACAGCTTGAGAGAAGCTGTACCTTAAGCACAGCAAACAGGTCTCCTCAGGAGCCCTTGTCCCATTTGGGGGTCTTCCCACCACAGTCCCAGGTGTGCTCTCCCTGTCCTTTCCCCTCTACTCCCACACAGGACACAAACTTGGGGTTGGCCTTTTCCTTTCAGGTCCTGCTTTCTTATTTTGAAACAAATGGAGAAAAAATTTAAAAGAAACAAAATGTCATTATTTTCTGTCTACCTAGGGTCCAGTGAAGATTTTAAGTGCCACAGTCTGCAGCAACTGCCATGGTCACTTGGACTGCCAGTGCTGGAACTGCTGAGCCCAGCCTTGGTAGCCACAGCCACAACCCACTCCAGAAGAAGCCAGATGCTTGCTTGCTTGCTTCCTTCCTTCCATCCTTCCATCCTCCCCCCTCCCTCCTTCTCTCTCTCCCTTTCTTTCTTCTCTCCCTCCCTCTCTCCCTTTCTTTCTTCTCTCCCTCCCTCCCTTCTTTTTCTTTCTTTCTTTCTTTTCTTTCTTTCTCTCTTTTCTTCCTTCCTTTCTTTTTCTTCCTTCCTTCCTTTCTTTCTTCCTTCCTCCCTCCCTTTCTTTCTTTTCCCTTTCTTGCTCCCCTCCCCCATCTTTCTTTCTTTTTTAAGAAATCCATGATATGAATTGAAGTACAATAGGTAGTTTTTTTTGTTTTTTGTTTTAGAAGATGTTGGGGGTAGGAGTTTATTAATTAATTTATTCATTTTTGCTGTGTTGGGTCTTCGTTTCTGTGCGAGGGCTTTCTCTAGTTGTGGCAAGCAGGGGCCACTCCTTCACTGCGGTGCGCGGGCCTCTCACTATCGCGGCCTCTCTTGTTGCGGAGCACAGGCTCCAGACGCGCAGGCTCAGCAGTTGTGGCTCACGGGTCTAGTTGCTCCGCGGCATGTGGGATCCTCCCAGACCAGGGCTCGAACCTGTGTCCCCTGCATTAGCAGGCAGATTCTCAACCACTGCGCCACCAAGGAAGCCCCGGTAGTTTTTTAAATTGAGATATAGTTCACATACCATACCGTCTGCCCATTTAAAGTGTACAATTTGATGGTATTAGTATATTCACAGAGTTGCCCAACTATAACCACAATCAAATTTAGAACATTTACATCGCCCCAAAAAGAAACCCAATACCCAATAGCACTGACTCCCAAGGGGCAGTTTAAAAATGACAGACGCTGTTTCTTGAGCAATATTTGCCCATCTTTCGTTCTTTTCCTGGACTTAACTATTCAGTCACTATCTTTCAGAAGAGCTGTGCCTGCAGTGGGCTCTCTGAGAAGACTTAATTGATGGCAGCTATGCAGTTGGGTTTCCTTCCCTAGGGAGCACTAATGTGAACTTTGCTTAGTAAATTTTGATTTAGAATTTCTTCTGACTTGTTCCCTGGAGAATCATGAATGGGTTATTCTTAGGAAGTAACAGGATTATGGGAATCATCTTTTCTAGGATTTACAGTTTTAGTAGCACTTTCATATACACAATGTTATTTTATTCTCTCAAACAACAGTCAGAAGTACAAATAACAATAGAATTCACTTATTAAGTGCTTATTCTGTGCTTGGCAACTCTGAGTAGTTCCCATACATGCATTAACTCATCTGATCCTCAAGCACCAGATGAGACAGGGCTCTGGTAAAATTAGCCAGAAATGCAGAGAGGTTAAATGATGACAAGCCCAAGATCGCAGAGCTGGTAAGGGCAGAGCTGAGATGTGTGCATATGCAGTTTGACTCCAATCTGAACTCTAAATACCACTCTTAATTGCCTCTAGTGTTCCCATTTTGGAAGCAAGGACTGAGGCTTTGAGAGGTTATACGTTATAAGAACAACTAGTTAGGACCTGAATACAAGTATTTGGACCCCAAGCTTAATGCTATAATGAGGTAACATGCCTCCTCCATCAACGACTTAATTCAGCATCTTGCCAGGTACACAGAATCAAGTCCTTCAGCTAAGCCAAACAAACAAACAAAAAGAAATAGAAAACATATCTTGTTGAAACTTCATCTCTTAAACTGCAGTGTCATTATTGTGACATTATAAGATTGGCTATACTTTTGGTGGGCCAGAAGCGTTTTTCAAACCAATCTCTAAGGTCAGTTTTTCCTTCCTATTTGTGCCTCCTTTTGCAACCTCTCTTGATTTCTCTTTCTCCGTGTTTCCTATTCACAAACAGGGAATGAGCCACATGGATTTAATAACCAGGGCACTGATTCATGTAGACTTTCATCTAATCAGAAAGAACAGTGGCAGGTCCAAGAACTCATTTGATTGTATATCTTTTTAAAAGAGTTGACACACATGTCCTTTAGAGTAGAGAGAAAATAGTAAAATTTAAAAAGCAAAAGCCAGCTCAGACCTGCCAGATGCAATGATCGGTTACACAGAAGAGATCCATGGAATTCTGAAGCCATTTGGGTTTTGTTATGTTTGCTGAAACAGCACCAAGTGTGATCTCTACTGCTTTAAACAGTTTAATGACTATTGGATAAGCCTTCAGAGTCAAATGGTTAAATCACCAAATGCTCCAAAAAATAATTATGCAAACAATTTTCTGGCTAATTATCTAACATGAACAGAAGCACACAGCTGCTAAGATATGTAATTGCTGTTTCATCAGGGCTGGCTATTGTATATACATGGTTCCTTTACTGATCTCAGTGTGGTTTGGTGGGAGGCCACTAACATAATATCTCATGAAATGAGCAAGTTAAAAGTCCCAGCTCTGGTCCAGCTAGTCACTCACTTTGATTGTTTTTTTAAGGGAATGGATTAAATCAAATCCATCCATAGTGGACAAGCACATAACTAGTATGTACATTTGTGTGGTATATCTAAGTCTTGGGCATGTATATTTAAATGTCCAATGTGGATAAATATAAATATTTTAACTTATTGGATATAAAAGGTACATATAGAAAACTTGCACATATCATAATTGTCCAGTTTACAAATGAGCACTCTCATGTAACCAGCCCCCAAAGCAAGAAATGGAACTTCACCAGGACCACAGAAGCCTCCTTTGTGCTTCCAATTTCTACTCCCTCCAAGGGTGGGTACTATCCTCACTTCTATCAACAGAGATTAATTGTACATGTTTTGCACTAAATTTAAATAAAACCATACAACGTATATCCTTTTGTGCCTAGCTGCTTTCATATAATACCATGTTTGTAAAATTTATCTATATTGTTGCAATTTGTTCAATTCTCATTGCTGTATAGTATCTCATTGTGTGAACACTACAATTTACCATTCTGCTGTTAATAGGTCTTTGGATAGTTTCTGGTTTGGGGATATTATTAATAAATCTGCTATAAATATTGAGTACATCACTTGGTAAACACATCCATGCACCTGGGTCTATACCTAGGAGCAGAATTGCTGGGCTGTATGGTGTGTGTAACTTCAGCTTTAGTAGATGCTGCCAAACAGTTTCCCCAAACAGTTGTGCCAGTTTTCACCCCCACCAGCACTAGAGGGAAGTTGGGATGAATGTTGTAAAGAAGTCTAACTGATGCTTGCTAAATTTTAAAGGATGGTGTGGAGTGAGGAAGAAGAGTGAATGGTAGGTCTAATGGAAAGTGTTCCAGAAATATGGCCTTGTGAGGAAAGGATAAGGTTGGAGAAAGAAACCTGGTGGAGGAAGCAGTCATGTTCAAGGTCATTTGGTAGATAGGAGAAGACTCCATGGATGTTTATCACCCACTCTGTTGTCTTCTGTAGTATGTGACATGGTCCTAGTGAATCACCCCAGGCCTTTCTTCCTTTTCTCTTTAGTCCACGTGGCATGTGCTCAAGGGCTGCTCAGGTCTGAAGGCCACTCTGGAGACTTGGAGATGCCTTCCCTCTCACCTGGCTGCCCATGCTGCGGTATATGTATACTTAACACAGATATCTGGCCCTTCTGATGATAGGGGAATGAAGGATGAGAAGTGAGGAGCAGACAAAGAGAAATCAGAGAGAACAGAATGAAAATCTGAGTCGAGACCAGTTATCTGGTTGTGTAACTTTAAGCAAGTCACTCAATTCCTCTCATGGCTTTGTTTTCCTCAGCTACAAAATATTGAAGGCAACAATTCTTAACTCACTAGGTTTATTTGATGATCAAATGAATTAAAAAAGAATATATATGGAAATGTTTTGGAAACTTTAAAAAGCAAACACTTGTTGTCTTTTCTACAGGGTATTATAATTAATACTCAAATCATCACTTTAAATAGAAATGTATCTCCAAGTGGTATCAGTTCCATTTTGCTATTCAAATCTGCTATTCAAATTTATTGTGTTAACAGAATAAGAAATAATCCTTCTCAGTAACGTTAACAGGAGTTACAAACAAAAATGTCTAAAATAGTGGCATTTACCCAGGATTACCCAGAATTCATTGGGTTCAGTCATCCAGACCTCCATCCAGACTTGCATCCATTAATTAATTATTTTAACAAACATGTTTATTGAGTATGTACCCTTTTGTTTTAGGATGATTCTAGGCAGAGATTCACAACAGGATTCAAAGATGGACTTCAAGGGGTCCCTGAACATTCTGATTTTATATGGAGAAGAATGTGGGGGGTGACTTCTGTCATCAGATTCTCACAGAACTCTGAAAAACCCACCCTCTCCAAAAATAAGGTTAAGAAGCACCGTTTCAGGGATTTGTAGGATAAAGGAATATGAACTCTATATAAAATAATATGTGATTATTTATATAAGAAATTCAAATTAAGTTGACAATAGACTCCCCATTAGCAATAGTAGATGCCACAGAATAACAGAATAATATCTTTAAAATGCTGAGGAAAAATAAATATTAACTTAGAATAATATATCAAGCTTGATTATTATTCAAGTGTGGGGTGAAATAAAGAAAGACACTTTGAGAAAAAAACAAAAAACAAAGATTGAGAGAGTTTACCAACTTTAGACCCTTGTCAAAATAACTATCAATAAATATTATCCAAGAAACAGGGATTTAAAGTGCAGAGTAAAAATGTAAGAGGGAATCATGAGCAAAAAAATATTGTGAACATGGTTGTAAATTTAAAGAAGCAGTGTCTTAAAAAAATCAATTAGGGCGTTGTTTAAATAACAAGAAACTAAAATGCTAGATGACAATAACATGGACAAGGGAGTGGGAGAGGCTGAAATTATAAACTCCAAGTTCATTGTATTATTCAGGAGGAAGATAGAGATAGGCTTAATTTAGACTTTAAGCAAGTATGCCTTTTAAAATTTAAGAGTAATGCTCAAGGAATAAGGGAAAATGTGTAATTTCAAAACACGAACATGCAAAAGAAATGATTAAAGAATTCTAGAGTGATCTAATAAGAAACAGGTAGAAAAAAATATATATATGCTAAGAAAAAACAAAACATAGTAGAAAAAGTCTAGATATATTAGTAATCTCAGGAAATATAGACAGATTAAACTGGCTTGTTCAAAAGTAGAGATCAGATCATTTTTAAGAAACACAATACATTATGTGCTGTTTACAAGAGTTGTACCTAAAACATAATGATGCTTAAAGATTGAAAGGGATGAGAAAAGATAAAACAGGTAAAGAATAATATTGCTGGAGAAGCAATATTCAGGCAAAAAAAGCATCATTTGGAATAAAGTCATGATATAATCACTGAAGAGCAGTTCACAGGGAAACAATAGTAATGCTGAATCTGTATGTTCTGAGCAAAACAGGGTCCTGGCTTATAAAATAAATGTGACAAATCTCTCTTAATGGGAAATATTTTTGCATGCCTCTTTCATAAACTGATCATAAGCAGTAAAAATTGATAAAGATATAAACATTTTGAACAACATAAGTAACTGGCCAGGCTTAAAGGAGACCTGTATAGAAGAAGCCTGTATTCCTCATATAGAGAATTCACATTGTTTTCAAGTACACATTGAAAATACTGACCACAAAAGAAGTCCTAAGAAATACCAAGGAATCGAGAACACTGACCACATTCTCTTTCTATAATGCAATTATATCAGACATCAACAACAAAACGCCTCCCCCCAAAATACCCCATATATTTGGAAATGAAAATCATCTTATAAATATTCATGAATCAGAGAAGAAATAATAATGGAACTTATGAGATATTTAGAACTGAATGACCACAAATCACTACCTAGAAAAACTTGTG
Source organism: Mesoplodon densirostris (assembly GCF_025265405.1). Lineage (NCBI taxonomy): Eukaryota > Metazoa > Chordata > Mammalia > Artiodactyla > Ziphiidae > Mesoplodon > Mesoplodon densirostris. The sequence continues at coordinate 58,419,790 of NC_082669.1, read as the reverse complement.
GGATGCCAGCATAGCCTTAAATTTACATTTATTAAAACAATGTGGAAACTGCAATGATAAAGCTAGGCAACACTATTGTGGAAGAGGAAAAGATCGGGGAAATTTTCAAAGGAGGAATGTCCAATCTGAGAATTTAAAGATAGGGAAGAAGAAGAGGTAGAGGAGGAACCTGGAGGAGAATATTCTTGGAAAAAAAGAAAAATCAGTGGTAAATTATAAATAAGAAGGAGCTACTGTGCTTAAAGATAGTTACATTGGGTTTGTTGGAGGCTTGTTTTAGACATACCCTCTGAGTTCTGTTACACAAAAAATTCCTTTAAAGTTAAAAGAGAAAATTCTTAAGGTAATAAACCTGTAATTGGATTGGCCATTTATAGCACAAAATAATTGGTTTGAAAGTTATAAGGAGTTTGGAGCAGTTTCATACACCATTAGGTGGTAATCCCTGAACCAGCAGTAGGAAATGGTCCCTAGAAAAAGATACTGTGAAGGAATTAGGATAATTGACTTCAAAACTACATACTGGGGTTTCAATTCCTGCAATGGAAGAATAGCTTTTTATTGGATTAATGCTTCTGCAGATACTAGACAAAATATAAAAAAGAGCTGTTGGAAGGCACTGAACAGTGCCTACTTCTGTAGGCAGAAACAGGGAAGCAGCTGGGCCATGAAAGAAGGGAGTTTGTCCTCTGAGCAGATTCCCAGACTGCATGCTACACAGGGTGCTAGAGCTTAAGCAAAAAAACCTACTGTCTTTTTTGCCTGAAGGGTCAGAGGAAAGAGTGTGGGATAAATAGAATGGTTGGAAATGGAGGGTGTGGATCCCAGAAAGGAGGAAGCCATGGTAAAGGAGGGGACTAGGCTCTGCATATAAACTCCGTTCAAAACCATAATTGACTTCTGAGCAGTACAGGCACAAGTGGGATTCCAAATATCCCAAGGAGAAAATGACATCTAGGCAGCTGAGAGAGCTGAGGAAAGATTGCTGCTGCTGGAACCACAGGGGAAACTGCAGTTTGAGTCTTGACAAGTTAGAAGAGCTTGGTAAACTCTTTGGACTTGCCATCGAAACACCAGAGAGACCTTAAGAGTAAAGACCATATAACAGAATTAATGGGTTTACTCTAAAACTAAGGAAAAATGAAAATAGATCCAGTAGAGCATAAAACCAAGCCTACAAAAGTTTATGGTGATCTGTTAATAATTTGACTGCTTGCTGGAACAAAATTTGACACTCTTCAGGATAAGATTACAGGATACAGAGTCTCTCCAATGTATCATTGTGACACACAGCCAAGAGAAAAATCAGTCAGTAAAAACAGACTGATAAGTGCCCCAGATATTGGAATTATGGGATGGGAATTTCAGGAGAGAATTAAAGACTGAAAAGGAACCAGATGGAAATCCTAAAACTGAAAAATACATTATCTGACATTTAAAAAAATCTTAAATGAAAATTAACAGCTTATAGAGAAAAAAATTTTTTTAAATCATGAAACTTAAAGGCAGACCAATAGAAATTATCCAAACTGAAATGCAGAGAGCAAAAAGATTGGGAAGAGAATGAACATGTGTGTCAGTATCAGGTGACCTCATACAGGTGTAAATTGAGTTCCAGAAGGAGAAGAGAGAAATAATAGAGAAAGAAAAAATACTTCAAGAAATAATGGTTCAATATTCTTTTAATAGTTCAATATTTTTAAAGTTGATTAAAAATAAATTTAGCATCCCATGGATCAAAGATGTTGAATGAATCCCAGTGGATAAATATTAAGAACCCCAGCACAATAAACACTAAGATAACCACATCTTGGAACATCATAGACAAACTGCTGAAAACCAGAGATAAAGAAAAAAATCTTAGCACAGTCAGGGGAAAAGACACATTAAATATAGGGGACAATGATTACAATAACTGCTGACTTCAGAAGCAGTGAAAGCCAGAAGATGATGGAAGGACATCTTTTAAAACTCATCATCTAGAATTTTATATCTAGGGAAATATCTTTAAAAATTAAAGTGAAATAAAGACATTTTTAGGCAGATAAAAGCTGAGAACATTTGCACCTGCAGAACTGACTATAAAAAAGTGCTAAAGATTCTAAATGTGTAAATTTAAAAAAATTTTAATCTAAAATGCTAAAAGTTATTTAAAGGGGAAATGATATAAGTTGGAAATTCAGATCTCTAAGAAGAAAGTATGAGTAATAATAATGGTAAATATGTGGGTAATTATAAAATACTACTTTCCCTTTTTTAAAAAAATCTCTATAAGTCAGCTGATAAACAATTTATCGTCGAGTGTTATAACAGATGTAGCAGTAAAATATTTGATAACAATAGCACAGAAAAGGGCCAGGGTATAAAAGGAATTGTACTGTTGCAAGTAGTACAATATTAATTCAACATAGACTGTGCTAGGTTAAGGATGTGTATTGTAATTCCCAAGAAAAGATATAAAGTATAGGAAAAAAAGCCAACAGAGGAGAATATTGAATAAAATACTAAAAATTCATTGATTATCACAAAAAATAACACAGGAAAAAGGAAACAAAGAACAGAAGAGGCAAAAATAGCTAGAAAGATAATAGACTTAAACCCAATTATATCAATAATTAGATGAAATGTGAATGGATTAAACACTCCAATTAAAAGGCAAAGATTATCAGACTGGGAAGAACAACAAATAAGACCCAACTATATCCTGTTTAGAGGAGAGGTACTTTAAATATAAAGACACAAGTTGAAAGTTAAAGGATGAAAAAAAATATACCATGTGCAGAATATGTGTAAGCCATATTAATATGAAAGTTGACTTCAAGACAGAATATTACCAGAGATAAAAATATTTTATCATAATGAAAAAATGAACCAATTCATCCAGAGTTGCAATAATGGTAAATGTGTATACATCTACTAATTAAACTGCATATAAAATTGAGTTGAGTGGCAAAGTTGTCCCCCATTTTTTGTGGGAGAGCGCCTATCCTTTTTGTGGCTGTTGCATACCCAGGAATGATGAGAGTAGAGATGGTTTAAATAATGATTACAGGGAGTGTAATTGTATGTGTAATGTAGCTAAATGGTATGCTTCTTCCTGCCATGAAACCATATTTGGATTTCAGGTGGCAATTGTTTGTTTCTTTTTTAACTTGAAAATTTAAAATGTTACTCTTTTTATGGATATAACCCCAAGTTCATGAACTATATTTGGTGATCTCATTTGCACACTTCTCTAAGCAGGAGTTGTGACTTTGAAAATAAGCTGGGTCAACAGCCCAAGGTAGTCTATGTCATGGCCATAATGTCTCTTGTGGTGAGGCCATTCCTTTGGTGTTTCTTTCTGTGTGCTGGGCTACAGTTGGTCCCACAGATTGCTGAAATCCTGGCATTAGAGACAGCAATCAGTATGCAGTCTTTTTGCTTTACCATAATAATCACATGCATGACAACACATTGAGTCATCCCACTATTTAACATTTCCCAAAGTTTCGTTTGCCATGAAGTTGTTTGGGACTCAGAAATAATTGCAAATTATAGGAAGACTATCATGTTGACCCAAAAAAGTGAACAAAAGGAGACCTTTAGGGAAGGAAAGAGAGAATCAGAGATTCATTAAATTCAGAAGGATCCCTGTCAGTCATCTTGAAGAGCATTTTATAAATTTAATGAACATAAAAATCATCTGTGGATGTTGTTAAAGTGCAGATTCCCAGATCCCATCCCCAGAAGTTCAAATTTATGATCTGGGATGGGACCCAAGAATCTAAATTTTTAACAACTTCTCTGTGCAAGTAGACCTCAGATTACACTTTGAGAAACACTGATCTAGCTTCAACAGATCAGACATGACAAGTAGTTTCCAACATCTGCTTGAACCTCCAGCCATGGTGAGCTCACCACCCCACAAAGCAGCCCCATTTCATTTTAGCAAGTTCTCCCTTGTTCTCAGCCCAAGTCTATCTCTGCCTCCTTTATCTTCAGGCTCTTCTCTCGGAAGCTACACAGAATAAGTCATATATCTCTCCTTTTATGATGACCCTTTATATTTTTAATATAGTTATTGGGTCTCCTTAATACTACTAGTTACTTCAATAGTTTCTAAAATGGTATTATATCTAGACATATCACCCATCTTTATGATTGTAGTGTGTGTCTTAAAATGCAGTATCAGACCTAATAAACATATTTCAATTTATCCTCACAATTGTAAAGCTCAGTGAAGGTCATTACTTCCCCTGGTTTGCCTTCATGGGTGTTCGTTTGTGTGCTTGTTTTTAAGAATTATACTACTATACAGGTAGTATAATTTATCCAACTTTGTCCTTTTAAAATAATGTTTTGCCTATTCTAGGCCCTTTGCATTTCCATATAAATTCATAATCAGCTTATCAAGTTGTCCAAAAGAGCTTGTTGGAACTTGTTTGGATTCCACTGAACCTATACACTGATTTAGGTAAAACTGACATTTTAACAATTTTGATTCCTATGTTTCATGAACACAATATATCTCTCCATTTATGTAGGTCTTCTTGAATTTCCTTCTGCTATGTTTTATATTTTTGAAGTGGATCCCTAAGTATTTCACATTTTGATGTTATTTAAAATGTTAAAATTAAATTTCCACGTTGCTAATATACTGACCTACAATTAACGTTTATATATGTGTAATATATATATTGTAAATGTAATGTACATGTGAACTGTAAATGTGCTAAACTCACTTGTAGTTTTTTGGTAGATTCCATAGGATTTTCTATTTAGATTATAATGTCATCTGTGAATAATATATAAAGACAGTTTCACTTCTTCTTTTACAACCTGGGTGCCTTTAATTTTTTTCTTACCTTATTTAACTGACAGGAACTTCTGATACAATGATGAATAGAAGCAGGGAGTGTGGACATTCATGCTCTTCTTCTGATCTTAGATGGTAGGGTAAACATCCAGACTTTCACCAGTAGGTATGATGTTAGTCGTAGGTTTTTTGTAGATGCAGTATATAAGGTTGAGGAAACTCCCATCTAATCCTACTTGCTGAGATTTGTGTGTTTTTGTTTCAAATTGAATGGAGCAGGAATCAGCATTCTTTTTTCTATAAACAGACAAACAATAAATACTTTAGGCTATCGAGGACATATGTTGTCTCTGTCACACATTCTTTGATTATTTTGTACAACTGTTTAAAAATATAAAAAACATTCTTAGCTCGTGGGCCATGGACTGTAGTTTGCTGATCCCTGATCTAGTAGTTTGTTATGCCTTCAATTCTCACAACTCACACTAGGGGGCAGTAGTATCAAATTGCCAAGCCTCCACATCCCCAGTTTTGGGGTACCAGAGAAATGGAATGAATTGACAGCTTAATTTTAGTCTTTAAATGTACTACTTTTCACTAAAGTATTCCCAGGAAGAGATAGTAATCTCTATTTGCCTATATCGACTTAATAGTATTAAGAGAGAAGACTAAGGAGAAAGGATATAAATATTATAATAAGTAATTGAAAATCAAAATGCCTTCACATTTTACTCATCTACAACATTTCCAGTTATCGAAATACATTCTGGTCTCTGTTGGTCCAGATGGGCCAGCCACTAATTGACTCAATTCTTTCAGCCCCTTTATATTTGCAAATCAGAGTTACACTACTCATCTGTGCTCACTAACCAACTCAGGAAAGTTAAGGGTCTTCTGAGATCTCTTGGGCTCCTATTTTCTCTGTCTATTGTGTTTTGTACCAGAGACTTGCTTCTGTATGTCCAAATACTGAATGGTTTTTCATAATATTTAGGTCTCACCAGAGAAAGCAGAGCACTAGACCCCTTGAGGCTAAGACACAGCAAAAAAGCAGAACAGGAGGGAAGCATGATGCATGTGCAGTAGCCCAGGCTTAGACAAAATAAGACAGTTCTGGGATCCCGCCTGCCTCCTCCACTGCTTCTCAAATGTGTGACCTTGGGCAATCCCTTTGCATGGGCCTGGCACACTGTAAGTTCTCAGCTTTCCTTGAAGAGAAGAGAAGATGGAAAAGTCTAGAACCATCATTTCCAGGGTTTTTTTTCTCTTTTTTAAAAAATTTAATTTTATGTATTTTTTTATACAGCAGGTTCTTATTAGTTATCTATTTTATACATATTAGTGTATATATGTCAATCCCAATCTCCCAATTCATCCCACCACCACCATCTCCCTGCCCCTGCTTTCCCCCCTTGGTGTCCACATGTTTGTTCTCTACATCTGTGTCTCTATTTCTGCCTTTTTTTTTTTCCTTTTTAATCATTGGAGTTTTTTCTTCAAACAAAACCTGTATGTCAAGCCCATAAAAATGAAACTTCTGTAGCAGAGTGGTACAGTGTCCCAGCCATATTTGTTGAGTCTATTTCTGGACCCTATCCTTATCCCCTCAGCAATATCCACTATGCCCTAGAATTTCAGGAAGCACTGTTTGAGAAACAATTGTTTGCGGCATGGACGTAGGAAATCCTATGAAGGTAACCAGACTCCACAGAGTCAGGGCAGTGAAGTATTTACAGCCTTGTTATTTAAAGTATAGTCCCAGGACCAGCAGCATCACCTGAATCCAAGGCTCAATCTAGACCTACTGAATTAGAATCTGCATTTGGACAAGATACTCTGCTGTGTGCGCATTAGATTTTGAGAAGCCCTAGTGCAGTGTGAGGAGAGGGGGAGAAAGCACACAATAGAGTCATCACAGATGTAAGGCATTACCAAAAGAATGCAGCTAAATTTTGCCAAAGCTGCATTCCATTAATCCTCTTTAGAAATTTAATAATTTGCATAATATTATTAGCATTTTTTTCAGATTTCTTCAGGGAGTATGAGTTTATTAAAAGGATAATACATTTTACTTAGCTTTTTTCTCTTTGACCCTTCATACCATTTTTGGATTTCTAAATTATCTTTTGATTATGCCTACAACCTCCCATGAGGATTAGTGAGTTATAGTTATTTTGTTTAAAAAAAAACAAACTTTCCAGCCACAAATAGGAATTTATAATTACCTGAATCTATAATGTGAGTTGTTAATGGAATACTAGCTATTTGAGTAAAAGGGTACTGCACAACAATAATTAAACAACACAAAGAACATGCAGGCAAGAATTTCTACTTCTTTTCCACAGTAGTGGCTCTGTGGCTCTCCATCTAGATGCTGGCATTCTTTTTGTAAATGATTGATTTTCCCACATCTGAATACTGATAAATCTATAACCAGCTCTGATGTTAATATTATGCCAGGATGAAAAAGAGAATAATAATGACACAGTGGGAGTTACAACACTGAAAGAGAAATTGAGAATTCAGAATATGGAAAGGGGATTTATTATCTATTTCTTTGTGATCTGACCTGGAGTTCAGAAATCGTGATGTAATTTCAGTTCATTCCTTCATCTATGAAGTTTGGATTAGTTAGTGATTTTCAAACTATGTTATAGCTATGGAACCCTTTGGGCAAAGGAAATGGTACAGGCAGCCTATATGTGAAAGAAATAAAAAAGGGATAGCTTGGGAGTTGGAGAAACAGGTTTCAAACTCCTGGGCAAGTGTCGCCTAACTCAGAAAATGGGGCAGCACAATAAACAGGGCTGGAAAATTAATGGGTTGAAGCCAACATGTATTTACCTAAATAATTTTATATTTATTCTTTTTTTTTTTTTTTGCGGTATGCGGGCCTCTCACTGCTGTGGCCTCTCCCGTTGCGGAGCACAGGCTCCAGACGCGCAGGCTCAGCGGCCATGGCTCACGGGCCCAGCCGCTCCGCGGCATGTGGGATCTTCCCAGACCGGGGCATGAACCCGTGTCCCCTGCATCGGCAGGCGGACTCTCAACCACTGCGCCACCAGGGAAGCCCTATATTTATTCTTGATAAAAATGATTTACAAATTACATTGCTGAGGGGCATCTCTGTTAAAGTAAATGGGTCATGGCATTTACTGGGGTGACATCAAGTATATCAAATCCCATCAGTTCTTTCTGAGTAGCACGTTTCCCATTCATTCTCTCCTTGCAATTCTCACAGCCACCATCCTAGCTCAGGCAAACATAACTCCTGCCTGGACAATTATGACAGCCTACCAAAGGGCTTCCCTCCACCTCCAAACCTTTGGAGGGAAAGCCAAGGTTTACACATACCAAACATGCAAGAGATCCTGTAATTTGCTCCTGGCTTTGTTACAAAGCCCTACTGCCAATGGAGAGCAGAGTCCAAAATCCCTTGCTTGGCATGAAGAGTTCTCTATGTGTCCTCTACTGAGCTTTCTATTTCTCATGTGCCCCTTGGTGAGCCCCATAATCTAGTCAATGGGAACTACTCTCTCTTTCTAATTTTGCACGCCACCCAGTGCCTCTCTCATTACTCCCTTTGCCTATTATGTCTTATCCATCATCTTTATATGTCTAAATAATACCCACCTTTTAAAGACTCAGCTCAAGTGCTACCTCCTCCCTGAAGTCCTTCCTGAGTTTCTCTGTCCTTCCCAAAGTCCTTCCTGTCCCTGTGCCCCAAGCTAGTAGTCACCCTATTACTTACTATAACTATGGACCCCACTCTGAGCACTTACCCCATTCCAATTTGAGTTATAGCTCTATACATTTAGCTCCTGTTATTTTATTATTGATTTTTCCATTGTCTCTCCTATTGGCTATTTAGAGCATAAACCATGTCTTGTTTAATTCTAAATCCCTCATGGTGTCTAACACATGCCAGATACATAGCAGATATTTGATGAACAAAATATGGTCTGTCTTCTATAATATGGTTATTGTCCCCCTGAGAAAATCTGTGTTACAAAAACAATTGTTTCAGTGGGAAAAGGGGTTATGGCTATTAAATTTAAGGCCATAACAAATTATTTTTCCTACATGAATTTTAAGAATAAGACTTTGTAATAGCTCTTAGTGAATCTTGTTTCTGCAAGTGGATATATTGGGTAAACATAACTCATCAAAACAACCTAAATGCTTCTTCCCTTCCCTTTAATCCACCCATTAAGAGTTTCTTGATCTTTATCACCCTTTATCCTGACCTTGTGCTTTTACTTACAATACAGTTCCCACAGTGAACCAAATCTAGGGAGGGTAATTGAAAGACCAAAATGCCAACAGGGAAGTCAGTTCCCTAAATTAATTTTTTTTTTGCTTTATATGGGAAAATATGATTTATGATCCCATTGGCCCCTATAGGAAATGTTGAAAAAGAGAGAATGTTTATTCCCCACCTCACCTCCTACATTTCCATTGGCATTCTGCCCTCTCTTCCCTTGGGGATTCTTGGGGAACTTCCCTCACTCACCTAATTCCCTCCTCCCTATAGGAGGAAAAGTGAGCTGACTGGTTAGAACCCATGTCATAGCAGTGGGCAGAATCTCTCAGCACTGTAGCTCACAGCTCCTTTCTGCTTCCAGGTCCACAGCTGATTGTGTAAGCAGATTTGGAGCCCGTTCCACAGTCTGAGTCAGCCAGTCAAATAAATCCTATGGCCTGGATTCAGGAGAGTATTAGAACGATTCCATGTTGGCCTCAGGTCCAAACTGTGTTCTCTAATATTTAAATATTACCAGCGCCTGCATTTTGAGGAATGTTGGGTGTTTTCTCTGCCAGTTGCAAAGTCTATACTCGGTTCTCTTTAGTTTATTATCTTTACACTTACTCCTTGTCAGTCTGAACATAGAAAAGGGGAGGGGTGAGTCCTGGGCTCTCTAGCCTCTGACACAAAAACTCTCCTGAATTCGTAAAATGTTTTATGTATTACAAGGCATGTTTACTTCTAGTAGCTCAATTGATTCTCACAGCCCTGACAGATATATTAAAATCTTCTTAGCCTTGCCCATGATCTTTTCAGTGGCAGAGTTTCCAAGTCAGTGGCAGAGTTTCCAAGTCCTTTGACACCAGAAAAATATTCTCTATACTTCATCTTGAAATTGGCCCTTGGCAGTGACTTGAGCAAAATTCCTTCTATTCTGTTTCCTGTGAGTTAGGGCTAGGAATTCTCTTCAGCAACTCTCTCAAGCAGAGCTTCCCTCTGAACTGGGGGACAAAGTGCATAAATAGAGGAAGATGCCCATGAATGAACTTGAGAGGAAGTGACAGGAAAAAGGAATGTGACTTATAAGTGGTTAGCTTGGAAATCCAGCAGCTATGGCAGAAATGCTGGAGAAGAAAGAGGATTTGGAAGAGCATGTCTTTGTTCCCTTGGTCCTCTGATTTTCAGGCAACCAGGAGAGCCTAGTTGTGAAATCTGTAATATACTATAGTATACTCTGATAGTGAGGGAGAGCTGAGGCACTTAGAGAACTTGGAGACCATTTGATCACACCTACTGATACTAGAAAGCAGTTAAGTATCATTCATGACCCTTAATTGAATAAAAATGAAACTATCTCCTATTCCCTTGATCTTTCCCATTCAAGCTAACATGTATGCTGGGGTTATCCAAGACAGACAGAGATGGACATGCTGCTTGAGCCAGTTTTTCTATTTATTTTCCAAAAGCAAAGAGGCCCCTTCTGAAACTGCTCCTTGGCAACCTGAATTTAAACCTTCACCAATTGGCTCCCACTCCTGTAATCTGTAGACAGGATTCTAAAGTAGAAGCTATCCATGAGCGTGTATCTTTTAAGGTTGGGCTCTCAAGCTCCGGCCCCTGCCTTCCCGGTAGGACCACTTGGCATGTTTGCCCTGGACCTTGCCAGTCTAGCATTTACCTGTATGGTTTTATTGGATTATTTCAGTGTAGATTTGTAATATACCCCTTAAAGAAGAAGAAAAGGAAAGGAAAATTCATCGAGCATATATCATTTTTTCAGGCAGGATGCCAGGTGATTTATAAAAGTTATCACATTTACCCTCACCCCTTATAGGAAGCCAAGGCACTGTGTGGCATCTCATATTTATACAACCATCCACCATTTACAATCATATACATCATCTCATTTAATCTTCACAGTGGTTCTATTATGAGGAGGGCATGATCCTCATTTTATAAATGGAAAGACCAAGACTCAGAAGGGTTGAACAATATGCCTAGGCCACAGGGAGAGTTTTAAGAGAGCTAACACTTGTACCCAGATCAGTATTCATTCCACCAAGGCCCCAAAGGCCAGACTTCCATGTATGACCTATTCTGAAGGCATGAGAAGAATGTAGGCTTCAGAATTATCTAGGTGTGGGTTCAAACCCTGGTCCTGGAATATCCTAGCTCTGAGTTCTTGATCAAATCTCTTAACCCCATGGGGTTCCAATTGCTTCATCTAAAATGGGGGAAATAGTATGTATCTCATAAAATTGCTAAACAATTTAAATGAGGTTAACTACACTATGTGCTTGAAGCTTAATGGTTTTTCACAAATGCTCATTTCCTCTTCTACTAATTTTCAAGTAATCAACAATGGAGTGGTAAGTTAGAGAAAGTTTAGGATCAGAATCTGGGGGTATATGGTCAGAAATGTGAGCACTTTTATCAAAAGGAAGAATACCCTTCAAAAGTTGAAAGCCACTGTTCTAGAATTTATTAGTCTCAAAATGTGTGATCCAACATTTTATTGTATACTTTCTTCATGAAAAGCACCATATTGGGTACTGAAGGGGATAGAAAGACATGGTCCTGCCTTCAGAGAGTGAGGCTTGGACTGCTGTGAACATCTTTTCTCCCTCCAAGGACCACCGTGGAATGAGATGTAGACTCTCAGATTCTAGGTGATTCCCCATGTCCCTAAAGCAGTCCTTCCATCCTTGTGTGGTTTCTTAAGGAGTTTGCCTTAAGGGCTAAACAATAAAGGATATAGTTTAAGGGGTATAAGAAGCCTTTTAAATTTTATACCAATAGCACCCCTGACAATCCATTAGAATATACTTGGAACTAGGTTTGCTGAGTCTCTCTTCACTCTTGTCTTATGGTCTTGGAAGTCAGCCATGCCTAATTGCTCTGACATAGTTTTCTTGTTAGTGGGTCATGAAGCCAATTTAGTAGGTCTTGACCAGCATTTTTTAAAATTAAAAAGACCTTACCAGATTAGAAAACATCAAAATGCATTGTATTTATTCTTAGTAAAGTTTAGGTTTTTTTCCCCGTGAAACATTAGCCTGTGTAAGATATTTTTTAGTGTGGCTAGTCATCAAAAATGTTTGAAAAACATATTCTTAAAAAACAAGGTCTAACATTATAAGTGCCAAGAGTGCTCATGGAATAAGTGGCAAGGATTAGATGTTAAGTCTAGCACTTTAGAGGTTATTTTCTTCTAGGCATTTCCACCAAGATATACGTAACTGCCATTAGATAAACAGCTTTCTCTTCTGTTATGGCTGCAAGAACCATCAGCTAGATTTTCCCTCAATGTTCTATTCATCTACACAACCACCATCACCACTACCTCTTCCTCCTGTTTTCCTTAGGAGAATCTCTGTGGCAGAGCCCCCAGATCTAGTCTCTTACAAGCTGGAGTATTCCTGCTCTTATCTTCTACATCTCCTGAAAATGGGTACATAATCAGTCTACCACAAGAAATGATCCAATCTTACTCATAGTTGCCCAGAAATCCATACAGAGTCCAAAGGATAGGACAGATTTTTGTTGTCATTGTTGTTGTGCTCATCAAGCCATGTTCTGCTGTGTTGTGTCTGTCTTGCATGGCTGCCTGGAAACACCCTTTCCCTTGGGATTCCCTCCTTCATCCATTTCCCTCCTTCACCCATTTCTCCTTGGGGAGCTCAACTTCATTATGCCACCACTCCCCATGTTCAAACCCGCTCATCCCACTTCAAGTTATCACCACTCAAATAGCAGGTTCTTTTCACCTGGATCTTCTGATTCTTCAGAGTGGAGTCCTCTCAAGACTAAAACCTTTTTCTGGCTGATACCACTTATCCTCAAGACATAACTCTATGATTAAATGTGACAACAATGGGAAGGGACAAAGGGGATGACGTGGAAAGAGCATCCCATCCTGACATATTGGTTTTATCTCATTAGACTGAGTCTCTGGTCTCTGCACCACAGGAGTTGTCCACACTGGACAATCTATGAGCTGACATTGAGATTTCAAAGAAACTATGCTCTATCCCACTGAATATGTTTGAATTCAAGGATCCTTAAAATATAGTACACATTAGTCCCTTCCCAATGTCCCATTGCTCTATGGGTGTTCAGAGAAGGAAGTGTTGCTGAGGACTAGAATGATGGCAGAAGACTTTGTGGAACAGATGAGGCTTGAAGTGAACCTGGAAAGGTGGGCAGAATTTGGAGACATGAAGCAATGTAAACAGGAATTTGTAGACTAATAGGACCAACAAGCATAGCAGAAAGGAATCAGAACACTCTCTATGAGTGAGTGCACCAGGCTGGTGGGATGGAGCACTGGCTTGGAACTCTGTCAGGAGGTAGAATGAAAATATGGTTTAAGACCAGACCCTCATTGAAATACTTGAATACCAGGAATGGGGGGAAATAGGCTTTTAAGCAAATGAAAATGGCATTTTAGGGATATTAACATTCTAGTTTATGGAACAGGATTTGGTGCAGAGACAATCAGCAAGGATAGATCACATGAGGAACCACTGTAGTGATCCCGGCTTGAGGCAACCAGGGCCCCAACCAGAGTGAAGCAATGAGAACTGAGAGGGAAGCTTTTACATGACAGTGTGCCATTGACTTAGAGCAATCTAATCAGCAACATTTCATTATGCACTTTGTCTTGAACCAGATAATTTGTCCTTCAGATATCTTTCCTGAATATGTAAACGCTCTCATTAAGATACAAGCCCTATGCCTGCTTTGAAGCTAAGCCAGACCCCACCTAACGCTGGCCTTTACCCCTTTTCTTCTCATTGGTAATCAGCTCACTGAAGCAGATGTTACTTCCTGACTCCGCAGGTGCCAACAGCCTCAGAAGGAAATGGATTATAGAACTGGGGTCTGCACTCAGCATGATCCAAATATGGAAATCAAACTGAGCCTTCTCAGGCTCCATGCTTGGGAAGGAGAGTGAAAAAGGGCTTAACACTGGGTCTCAAAAGACAGGGTGGTTACCAGAGCCATCATGGAGCCATTTATCTGCCTACAGAAGGTCTTGCCAGTAATAACAATTAATGCCAATGGCATCCTTTCAATTTACCTTCATGGATTAATTAAACAAATACTTATTGGCTTTGTACCAGGCATTAAACAAGGCTTTGGGGATAAAAAGACACAAAGGGCAGAGTTCTTGCCTTTGATAAAGTTTCCAGCTGAGTAGGAGAGGCAGACCTATAAACAAGTAAGTAACATTACAATGGCATGTTCTGCTCTCTGTACCAAAAATTGTAAGATCTGATGCTGGAGAGATAGACAGTTTGGGATTAAAGTCTTCCCACTGCATACTTTTCAGTAATCACTTGGAAGGTCAAGAAGTCACATATAAACACCTTACACAAAACCTTTTATCTGAATAAAAGCAGAAAAGAAAACTAAAATCAACAAGTCCTCAGTAAAACCTGGGAGTTTGCCCCAGAATTATTTTGCCTTTTCCCCTGGGCCTTTATTTAACCCCAGCTGTGGTTATGCTGTCTGACCTTCTTTTATAGAAGCCTTGAACTTCACAATATGAAGGCCGTTCTACTCCCAGTCCCTAGAGTGAGTCAGACTGCTGGTGCTTAGCAGGGGAGAATTCCCACCAAGAGAGTTAGGAAGAGCAGGAATTGGAAGGAAGAGAGCCAAAGCCCTTAGTGAAATCCTTCTGTGGGAGTTGCAGACGTAGAGTCTAGTGGGGTTTTGGTCTAGGAAGTTTAGGAAAAATGAAAATTTAATCTTCTCTGTGAATTGTAATCATTTTTTACAGACAGAATCGTGTCCCTCAATAGGTATTGCTTCCCAGTGAAAACAAAGAGAAGTCATCTCAGGAAAAGTCAGCCCAGGATCCCCAAGTAAAGAAGAGATTTTGTTGTTAGTCATTTAATTTATATTTGTCTATAATAAACTGTTGGTCTTTGTTAAAAACTAGAATCATACGATCATGAGTCTTTGCTTTTCTTTTTGTTTTACAGTCTTTTTGTTTGTTTGTTTTTTAGTTTAAAAGAGGTGGTTTCTAGTGGCAGAGGATATACAAGGTTGAGGTTGGAGAGGGCTGACAAAAAAGATGTTATTAGAAATAAATGCTGTCATTATATTGGCATTAAGGGTTATTTCAAACTTTAGGAAGAGAAGAAGGTATTGAGAACTCTCTTTTTCTTTTTTTTTTTTTTTTTTTTGCTGTACGCGGGCCTCTCACTGCTGTGGCCTCTCCCGTTGCGGAGCACAGGCTCCGCGGCCATGGCTCGCGGGCCCAGCCGCTCCGCGGCATGTGGGATCTTCCGGGATCGGGGCACGAACCCGTGTCCCCTGCATCGGCAGGCGGACTCTCAACCACTGCGCCACCAGGGAAGCCCGAGAACTCTCTTTTTCAACAGAATTTTTAGATACTATGTCTCTAAATAGTTTCAGGCTAGTTTCCTCAGAAAGTATAATGCCTCCTTTGCCCCACTCAGATCCTTGTTAGGTTTAGCTTAATAATAATGGGAGGGGCCAGAAAAGCTTTTAAAGCTGATTTCCTACGGTTTGTAATTCCTTGCCAGGAACTGGAGGACTGATTGGCCATGCCCTCTGCAGTCTCCTGGCTATTTGTGAGAGTAGAAAATGAAACAAGGCACACGTGTCTACACATACACGCACACACGCACAAACACACACACACAGAGCAAGCTGTGAGACAGCACCACAGAAAAGTATGTTCACACCAACTCAGTTTCACTAAAACTGGAAGTGGTCTTTGGAAGAAGGATAAGTCCCACTAGTAGATCGTTTTCTTGTCCTCAGAGGGAGGTGCCTGCTGACCAACAGCACTTCCCAGAGAGTTAAGTCATAGGTCGCATTTGGCCATGGTGGAGAGAAGACCTGGGTCTCCTATTGGTCAAGGACGAGCTAGAGTCTGTCCGTGGAGGCTGGAAATGTTGAGGTGAAATCATGGGCCTTTTGTGTTCTTTGCTTTTCAAGTGAATGTTAAAAAATTCGACAGCTGTGTTTTACTCCACTGGAGTCCCTCAAACACCCACTCACCCCCAAAATCACTTAGAGGGGTGCACAACAAAGTAATTAGTGAATTATTCATTCAGCTGTGTAGCCAGGTGCCAGAGGCGACCTTCTGCAGATTTCAGGTGATTACTTACATTGAGTAAGGCAAAATTCCACAGTTCTTCTTCTTGCTGATTTATACATTTTTCTCTTGTTAATCAAAAGAGGCTAGAAAATTGTATGAATCACAAAGGTACTGGAAAACATCAGTACAACACATGCTGAGCCAAAGTTGCCAATGTCTAAATTATTCTCTGGTAATTATGTTTCCACGTAGTTTAACATTTTATAGCTTAAGTTACTGGCCTTGGAGCAAGTCTAACCTGGCTCTGCCTGTGAGAAAGAGACATTCTCTTTATTCAAATTAAACACAAAGGACATAATTTCCCATCCTGTTAGGAGGAGCAGACTTTCAACATTCCTTAGAGTTCTTTTTTTTTTTATTTTTTTTTATTATTTTTTTTTTTTTGCGGTATGCGGGCCTCTCACTGTTGTGGCCTCCCCCGTTGCGGAGCACAGGCTCCGGACGCGCAGGCTCCGGACGCGCAGGCTCAGCGGCCATGGCTCACGGGCCCAGCCGCTCCGCGGCATATGGGATCCTCCCAGACCGGGGCACGAACCCGTATCCCCTGCATCGGCAGGCGGACTCTCAACCACTTGCGCCACCAGGGAGGCCCATTCCTTAGAGTTCTATACAAGGCAACTAAAGAAAAGGTCAGTCATTCACTCAGAAAATATTTTTTGAGTACCTACATTTCGGGCATTACTAGTTGCTGGTGAAACAAACACAGCCTTTTCCCTCGTAGAGCTTATACTCTAGACTTCTACATATCTAGGATGCTCACACAGTAGGAGGACTAGATGCAAATTATGCACAAGGGATTGCAACGAGATGAAGTGTGCACTAAAACGGTGACCAAGGAAGTAAGGGGTCTGGGAATTAAGTGATATAAAGAGCAGTTGAAAGAAATTGGAGAGTTCAGGAACGGTGCAGGTATTATTTTCTGCGGCTCTAGAGGGCATACCCTAATCAAGAGGTGGTGAACTTCAGTTCAATACTGAAAGGGTATAATGTTTAGAAGCACCTCAGAACAGAATGAGCTGCTTTGGAAGGAGGCAGAAGCCCTACCCTGATGTACTGAAGTAGCCACCATCTTAGCCACTGCTCACTGGTCTGTGGAGGCAATTTTTGTGACAGGCAAAGGTTTGCCCAGAAATGGACAAATTCTTAGAAATGCACAACCTGCCAAGACTGAATCAGGAAGAAATAGAAAATATGAATAGACCAATCACAAGCACTGAAATTGAAACTGTGATTAAAAATCTTCCAACAAGCAAAAGCCCAGGACCAGATGGCTTCACAGGCAAATTCTATCAAACATTTAGAGAAGAGCTAACACCTATCCTTCTCAAACTCTTCCAAAATATAGCAGAGGGAGGAACACTCCCAAACTCATTTTACGAGGCCACCATCACCTTGATACCAAAACCAGACAAGGATGTCACAAAGAAAGAAAACTACAGGCCAATATCACTGATGAACATAGATGCAAAAATCCTCAACAAAATACTAGCAAACAGAATCCAACAGCACATTGAAAGGATCATACACAATGATCAAGTGGGGTTTATTCCAGGAATGCAAGGATTCTTCAACATATGCAAATCAATCAAGGTGATACACCATATTAACAAATTGAAGGAGAAAAACTATATGATCATCTCAATAGATGCAGAGAAAGCTTTCGACAAAATTCAACACCCATTTATGATAAAAACCCTGCAGAAAGCAGGCATAGAGGGAACTTACCTCAACATAATAAAGGCCATATATGACAAACCCACAGCCAACATCATCCTCAATGGTGAAAAACTGAAACCATTTCCACTAAGATCAGGAACAAGACAAGGTTGCCCACTCTCACCACTCTTATTCTACATAGTTTTGGAAGTTTTAGCCACAGCGATCAGAGAAGAAAAGGAAATAAAATGAATCCAAATTGGAAAAGAAGAAGTAAAGCTGTCACTGTTTGCAGATGACATGATACTATACATAGAGCATCCTAAAGATGCTACCAGAAAACTACTAGAGCTAATCAATGAATTTGGTAAAGTAGCAGGATACAAAATTAATGTACAGAAATCTCTGGCATTCCTGTACACTAATGATGAAAAATCTGAAAGTGAAATCAAGAAAACACTCCCATTTACCACTGCAACAAAAAGAATAAAATATCTAGGAATAAACCTACCTAAGGAGACAAAGGACCTATATGCAGAAAATT
This sequence comes from Mesoplodon densirostris, assembly GCF_025265405.1. Classification (NCBI taxonomy): domain Eukaryota; kingdom Metazoa; phylum Chordata; class Mammalia; order Artiodactyla; family Ziphiidae; genus Mesoplodon; species Mesoplodon densirostris. Next base: position 58,401,408 of record NC_082669.1, on the reverse strand, counting down.
ATAAGACACTGATGAAAGAAATTAAAGATGATACAAATAGATGGAGAGATATACCATGTTCCTGGATTGGAAGAATCAATATTGTGAAAATGACTATACTACCCAAAGCAATCTACACATTCAATGCAATCCCTATCAAATTACCACTGGCAATTTTCACAGAACTAGAACAAAAAATTTCAAAATTTGTTTGGAAAAACAAAAGACCCTGAATAGCCAAAGCAATCTTAAGAACGAAAAACAGAGCTGGAGGAATCAGGCTCCCTGACTTCAGACTATACTACAAAGCTACTGTAATCAAGACAATGTGGTACTGGCACAAAAACAGAAAGATAGATCAATGGAACAGGATAGAAAGCCCAGAGATAAACCCATGCACATATGGTCACCTTATCTTTGATAAAGGAGGCAGGAATGTACAGTGGAGAAAGGACAGTCTCTTCAATAAGTGGTCCTGGGAAAACTGGGCAGGGACATGTAAAAGTATGAGATTAGATCACTCCCTAACACCATACAAAAAAATAAGCTCAAAATGGATTAAAGACCTAAATGTAAGGCCAGTAACTATCAAACTCTTAGGGGAAGACATAGGCAGAACACTCTATGACATAAATCACAGCAAGATCCTTTTGGACCCACCTCCTAGAGAAATGGAAATAAAAACAAAAATAAACAAATGGGACCTAATGAAACTTCAAAGCTTTTGCACAGCAAAGGAAACCATAAACAAGATGAAAAGACAACCCTCAGAATGGGAGAAAATATTTGCAAATGAAGCAACTGACAAAGGATTAATCTCCAAAATTTATAAGCAGCTCATGCAGCTCAATAACAAAAAAACAAACAACCCAATCCATAAATGGGCAGAAGACCTAAATAGACATTTCTCCAAAGAAGATATACAGACTGTCAACAAACACATGAAAGAATGCTCAACATCATTAATCATTAGAGAAATGCAAATCAAAACAACAATGAGATATCATCTCACACCAGTCAGAATGGCCATCATCAAAAAATCTAGAAACAATAAATGCTGGAGAGGGTGTGGAGAAAAGGGAACACTCTTGCACTGCTGGTGGGAATGTGAATTGGTACAGCCACTATGGAGAACAGTATGGAGGTTCCTTAAAAAACTACAAATAGAACTACCATATGACCCAGCAATCCCACTACTAGGCATATACTCTGAGAAAACAATAATTCAAAAAGAAAAATGTACCAAAATGTTCATTGCAGCTCTATTCAGAATAGCCTGGAGATGGAAACAACCTAAGTGTCCATCATCGGATGAATGGATAAAGAAGATATGGCACATATATACAATGGAATATTACTCAGCCATAAAAAGAAATGAAATTGAGCTATTTGTAATGAGGTGGATAGACCCAGAGTCTGTTATACAGAGTGAATTAAGTCAGAAAAAGAGAGAGATAAATACCGTATGCTAACACATATATATGGAATTTAAGAAAAAAAAAAGTCATGAAGATCCTAGGGGTAAAACAGGAATAAAGACACAGGCCTACTTGAGAATGGACTTGAGGATATGGGGAGGGGGAAGGGTAAGCTGTGACAAAGCGAGAGAGAGGCATGGACATATGTACACTACCAAACGTAAGGTAGATAGATAGTGGGAAGCAGCCGCATAGCACAGAGAGATCAGCTCGGTGCTTTGTGACCGCCTGGAGGGGTGGGATAGGGAGGGTGGGAGGGAGGGAGACACAAGAGGGAAGGGATATGGGAACAGATGTATATGTATAACTGATTCACTTTGTTATAAAGCAGAAACTAATAATATCCTTAAAAAAAAAAAAGGTTTGCCCAGATGATTCCTAACGAGGCTTCCACTTGTGAGTTTCTACATTCCATAAACCTGATGACCAGTGACCACAGAAGCTACCTGCTTCGTTTAGCAATTCATTCTTCAGCCTGCATATACTAAGTCCAGTGAAGCAGAGAACTGGGAGAAACTTTCTCTCCCTGTGTTCCAGGTGGAATAACACAATATAGCAATAGAAACTGCTCCTTCCTCTTACCACAGACTCATCCTTAAAGATCATCTCTCTAAAGAGATGCTCACTGACCAATGGTTCCATGGAAAAGGGCTTCAAAATCAGGTAGTAATTTGTTCAAAGATAGATAGTTCACTGATGGCAGAGCCAACAATAAGTGCCACTGTTTGAGTTCAGTTCATTTTCTATGATGCGCAAATCATAAACGGTGAATTTTGAACCATGTTCTGAAGAGCAAGAGGATGGGAATGTTTCACTGGGCTGGTCACACGCTGAGCCTAGGATATGGAGTCATTCAGTCCAGCTCCTCCGGTATTTATTTAATTCTATAAAGTGCCAGCTCCAGTCTTCCAAGCTGCCCAGCTATAAGATTCAGACCAGAAAGATCCTAAACTTCTTTCCCTACATTTGCAATTCTCCTTCTTTTCCCTTTCTTCCAACACAAATTTGGAGGTTCCATGACTATTTATATAATCAGACACTTTGTTTCAGGACCAGGGCAACTAATGTCTTTATGAGGAAATGCCCTGTAAATGTTCAAAACCTCAAAACAATTTTCAAATCTCTACTTTCCTTTTTGAAAAATGTAAAGAACAATTAAAGAGATTTTAGGAGGAGAATCTGGCATACAACACCCTCAACCATGTTCCAGGGCATTTTCTTTGGAGGATGTGATTACAGCTGTTCAAACTTAAAGTTATTTACATTGAACAAAAACCTTGATTTTAAAGAGTCATATGACCATATATAAACTGGAACATGGCAAAGAATCAACACTTTGCATTTTTAGTGGACATATATTGCCCATTGGCTATGGCTCCTGAAGGGTGCTTTTCAGGGCCCTGGGTTGGTGGGAAATGATAAACGAAGACTAAAGAATAAGAATTTTGCCTAGTGAGTCATATTGGGTTGCAGCTGAATTAGAAAACAGCAGGTAGTCATCAGAAAGGTTTATATGAAATCTAATGAATCAGAAAGAGAAAGCAAGTGGAAAGAGTTTCTTTTCATACAGGGCCAGATTCTCATCTGATGTAAGTTTTGGAGAATTAGCCAACATATGGAAATTATCCCCATGTTGTCATATGGGACAGCAGTATGAGGAATTGTTAAAGGAATGGGAATATTTAGCTTTGTGAAGAGAAGATCTGGGTGGCACAGATAGCTCTTTTCAAATATTTAGAAGGTCAGCATGTAGAGAAGGGAATATTGTGTGTTGCTCCCAAGGGCAAAACATTGGAGACGTTGGAGGGATGGGGTGTGTTTTACTATTCCCTTGTCTCCTACTAGGGCAAACAGAGCATGGCTACTTCCTCACAGCAAAATAGGCTCATGTGAGGGGACAGAAAGATGTTTCTGGAGCCATCCCCTAAGACTGGGATGGGAACTAATGGAGACTGACCCAGACACAGGACTGACAGCAAAGTTTCCACCTACCAGGCATAGCTTGACTCTAAATATCAATATCCATATGCAGTTCAGGCAAACAGGCAGCAAGGAGGAATGGGAAGTACCTGGACTTTGGAGTCAGGAGAGTCTAGGTTGAAACCCTGACTATGCCATTTATTGTCTGTGTAACCCTGGGAGATTTGCTTGGCCTCTCTGAGTTGCAGTTTCCTGGTCTGTAAACAGGGATGATGTCACCGGTGCTAATGGACAGCTGTTATGTCCACTCAGAATTCGCTCTCCCTGCTCTAGGAAAATCACCTTGATTTCCTCCAAGTCAAGTAGAGTCCTCGTGTCAATCATGGTGGCCTGCCTATCCCTGGACAATCAAACTTTGCCTCCCTGGAATTTTAAACCTGAGTGGGGTGACCCAAGGATGGGAAATGGTTGGAGTTGATTCCTTCTGAAAGTGACATCATGAAGGGACTGTCCATCAGTTCCTGATGCCAGAATTTCCCGAGCTACCAGGCTGCTGTCCTTCTTGGGGCCTGGTTTTTCAGTTTCTTCAGTTTTATGAGCTACCCCATGTTCTGCCAATAGATCATGTTTTTGCATAAGTTAGCTGAATCAGTGGCTGTAGTTTGCCAAAACAAAGAACCGTATCTGTACACCTACCTCAAAAAGATTGCTGGGAAGATTAAATGAGAAAACATACATAAAGCCTCTGACACTGTTGTAGTGTCTGGTACATAACAGGTTTCAATAAATGGTAGCTCTTGTAACTATCAGGTACTATGATCCCAAGATGAGTAAAGAACAGTTCCAATAGATGGGGAAAGCCACATTCTGAAGTTAAGGTAGGCACACACAATCAAGGCTATCTGTTCTTAAATATCTGGCCCCAACTCCTGTCTGTGTAAATGAGAACCACTGAAGCTGGCTTGGCCTTGAGATTTGGTGGGACTCCCCAACTCTGGAAGTGATGAGGTTTAGGTTGAAAGGCCCCAGTCAGAAGGCCATAGGAAAGTTCCCACAATGGGAGGAAGGCTGGACTTGAGGGTCTCCCAGGTCTCCCCCAACTCTATGCACTTCCATGCAATTGATGCTCCAACTGCTAGAGGTCTGCAGGCAGGGTCCGGAGGCTCAGGGTCTCCTGGTAGCCAGGAAATACTGTCCCGTCCCGACATTACTTGACCCTGTGCCATGTGACATTGTTAATCCTAGCTTTCCTGTGCCATCCCTCGTTCCTGATTTTCTCCCTACCTCTCTGGCAGTGCCTTTGCATATGCTATTCCCTCTGCCCTTAATGTCCCTCTTTACTTCAAGCATCAGGCTGACTCCTACTCATCTTTAGAGTTTCAGTTTCAGGATCAGGTCTCCTCACAGCCTTCCATCCCACCCTCATCACCCCAGCCCTTCAACCCTCCTCCACCCCCACCCCCACAGTGTGCCTCAGCACCCTCTGTTCCAGCAGTCAGCACACTGGATTTTCATAGCTGATTCTTCATCCCATCTCGACTGTGAGAACAAGGCACAGCCCAGACCTTGTTCATTCTGCAGCCCCAGTGCCCAGCACAATGCCTGGTGAAGGGGGGAGGGAAGGAAATGTACCAAAGGCAAAAGACCTTACACTACACGTTTGAGTTTTATTTGTTGTGCGAATGTTGGAGGTCATTTGTTGGCATTTGTTCTTATAGCTGAAGACCCAGTTTGTGCAAATGTGTCCAAATGGGGCAGGTAGGAAACTTTTTAACTACTCACCACTTACCTGGCTTTGCTGCCAGGGAACACAGCCAGGCCCAGAGAGTGATCCAGCCTGAGAGGCCAATGAGAAGACACTGGGGGAATCAGGTTGACTGAATGTTACAGGCTAGCACTTTCATTTCCTGATCTAGGTAACTCCAGCCCTGGATAATTCTGAACATGTTTCTCCCAGAATCAAAGATTACAGGATAGTTCATGGAAGGTATACTTGAATATGTCCAGCTTAGCTTTACACAAACCATCCTAAATCAAAACGTTTACCACCTGAACCCAAAGCAAATAGAATATATTACCTTATTTCTCCTTCATTAGTCAAGGAATGGAGTCGGTGATGTGTTAGGTGCTTTAATCTCCCTAGGCCATAATTCTATGACTAACTTTAAAACAAAATGAGAAACAAAACTCCCACTAGCCTGGCTTTATTCAGTCCTGGTTTGTTTCCTCCGGCTGTCTTTATGAGCATCTCCAGTGACAAAGAACATGATGGTCCCACATCATGAGGGGCACCATACCCGGGGACACTGTAATTATTCTAACTAGTTAGATTAAATTTAGGTCTTATGTTAGAGGAAAACATGGTTCTCCTTATACTTGGAACAATGAGCTCCTACGGTAGGGGCTGTGGTATAAGAAGCAGGGCTATGAGTGTTCTTATCCTCAGTCATCACGCCAAGCCTCGCTCTTGCTCAGGCCTCAGAGAGGGTGCAAGCACTGGCCTGCCTTCCAGGGCACATGCGCATGGAGGGAAGGAGGGTGGGCACACGCCCTGAGTGTCCGCCCTCAGCAGGAGGACTGGGCATGGGCTCCTCGGATGCAAAGGCAAGAAGGTGTGAATGCTCACATTTCTTCCACAAACAGGCCTGCTTGGGTTCCAGGAGTCAGAGGGCTTCATCTCTGTCCCACAAGGCATGACACCGGCAGCAGCCAAGCAGCTCTCTTTTGGAAGGAAGGAAGACTGTTCAGCGAGTAGGAGAAAAGACTTGAGGATGGCTTCTGAGATGGAGGAAACCCGTGAGAGTCATCTTCAAGAGCAATCCAGCTTATTCTCCCAGGTCATGGGAGGCAGAACTCCAGGGTGGACTTGTGTCCACACAACATGGTAGAGTCCTTTCTGTCAGAGCTGTTCAAAGAAGGAAAGAGCTGCCTGTCTCTGGAAGGCTTCAACCAGAGGCTGGGAGCCCACCTCATGGAGAATTTGGAAACCCAGTGAGTGACTGGGCGAGAAGACCATGGAGATTCCTTTCTTCCTCAAAAATCTACGAAAACACAACTTAAAAGAATCTGAGAGCATCTTGGAGAGGAAAAAGAACTGGTTCTCTTTTTCTTAAAATGGGTTTTGTGGGGTCTTCATGAATGTCCCAGGGATGATCATTAACCAAAGAAACCCTCCTAAACAAAAACCATACACATTGCCGGAATAAGCTAGCAGGAGTCTGGAGATACCATCCCAGAATCGCAGAACAGTTGACACATGCTGGACAGCATGTAGAACTATTTTCTTTAATCATTCTGAATTGCCTGCTACACACAGAGCACAGGTGTAGGTATTGGGAGAGTTACAGGATGTTTATGGCCCAAGGAAAGTATAGTATACTTGGAGAAAGACATTTTTACTAACCAAAAACTCAAGATCAACACTGAGAAAATTTTGAAAATATTCATATATGAAAGAAGAGGGAGCAATTGAGGAGATTCCAGCTATAACTTAGAAGGTTCACATTCCTCAGATCTATGCCACACCCGTGTTTAAAGTGTTGCATGGGAGTGGATCTACAATGTGACCACCCACATCTCCTTCTCATCATCCCTTGACCCTTTCAGGGTGGGAGGTGGGGTGGAAGAAAGAGGCACTCTGCTCTCAGTGGAGGCTTTTCCTTTCACTCAACATATTTTAGTTGATGAAAGCAGCTCATGCAAACCCTCAGCTTCCCTTCCCTGATCTTTTTTTCTTTTTCTTTTTTTTTGGCCATGACATGTGGCTTGTGGGATCTTAGTTCCCCGACCAGGGATTGAACCCGGGCCCTGGACAGTGAAAGCACCGAGTCCTAAACACTGGACTGCCAAGGAATTCCCTTTTTCTTCTTCTTAGTGCTGTCATGCTTTATGATACTTTGCCTCTACTTCCCCCATAGACTGGCACAGAGTACAATCATGAGACAGGCAGGGAAGGTGAACAAGGGGAGATAGAAGAAGAGAAAACATTTTCTGCCTCCCCTCTTTAGGCTGTACTACTAATTCTTACTGTCCAGGTGATGTGAAGCCTCATGATGCCATGTGAAGCCAGAGAAGTGCCCACATGATGCTAGCATCCCAAGCTACATCCAGGCCCAATGGGCTTCTGCTTGATTGTGTTAAATACACAAGTGCACGCATGCATACACACGCACATTTTGCATTCAGGTTTAAGAGAAAGAATGACTCCATTCTCATTTGAACCAAATACCAGAGGACATATTTTTGACTTGAAAATGACTGCTTAATTTTGTAGACTTTTAGTTTAGAAAAATACCAAGCCTATAGGGCTTATATGCCAGAGAAGGGCATGAGAAGGAAGGAAGCTTTAAGACAGGAGGAACTCTTGACAAACAATTTCAATGAAGCTCTGTATTTTCAAAGCAGTTTTAAATCATGAAGTAGCCCACCCAGCTATCCCGAGAAAGTAGGTCAGCACAATATTTTCACAGGTGAGGAAACTGAGATACAGTGTTTGGTGGTTCACCCAACATGTACAACTCGGGTAGGAACACAAACTTCTGGATTTCCATCCGGACATACTCAAGTAGGCTGCCTTCTTCCCAGAAAGAAAATACAGGCAGTTAGCAGCTTTTATTTTATATTTTAATACGCTAAATAGGCTAAAACACGGTTGCTGTAGACCAAGAAGTCTTAAGGTGAAAGAACACCAAAGGGTAGAGTTTGAAGCTTGTGAATATTTCCCAACCTAGTCAACAGTTTAAATGCTCTGTTCTGGGCATACTGTAGCCAAAGCAGCTGCTAGAGAATCAGGAGGCCTGGATTCTAGGAGTAAGCAGCATGGCTTTGCAAGAGTCATTTAAAATCTCCGAGCCTTGCTTTTTCATCCTCAAAATGAAGACACTATTTTTTAAAGTTTTCCATTTGAAAAATGCAGAAAGACATAAAATAGTTAAATCACTCATAATTTAACTGTGCTTTCTGAAGTAGATACAAATAGGCATGGTAGTGTTCCTTCTCTACCCCTCTAATACCATCCCAGAACTTGAAGCATATTTTTCTAGGCTCATACCAATACATAATATATTTTTACATAAATATATGTAAGGGTCACACTTTATAATTTTTAATAAAAATGATTCATGCTGTACATGTTGTTCTATAACTTTTTCCTTTACTCTACAATATGACATCATTCCACTTCATACTGATCCTGTTTTTTTTTAATTTTATTTATTTTTTTATACAGGAGGTCCTTATTAGTGATCAATTTTATACACATCAGTGTATACATGTCAATCCCAATCTCCCAATTCATCACACCCCCACCCACACCCCCTGCTGCTTTCCCCCCTTGGTGTCCACACGTTTGTTCTCTACATCTGTGTCTCAATTTCTGCCCTGCAAACCAGTTCATCTGTATCATTTTTCTAAGTTCCACATATATACGTTAATATATGATATTTCTTTTTCTCTTTCTGACTTACTTCACTCTGTATGACAGTCTCTAGATCCATCCCCGTCTCTACAAATGACCCAATTTCGTTCCTTTTTATGGCTAAGTGATATTCCATTGTATATATGTACCACATCTTCTTTATCCATTTGTCTGTCAGTGGGCATTTAGGTTGCTTCCATGACCTGGCTATTGTAAATTCTGCTGCAATGAACATTGGGGTGTATGCGTCTTTTTGAATTATGGTTTTCTCTAGGTATATGCCCAGTAGTGGGATTGCTGGATCTATGGTAATTCTATTTTTAGTTTTTTAAAGAACCTCCATACTGTTCTGTATAGTGGTTGTATCGATTTACATTCCCACGAACAGTGCAAGAGGGTTCCCCTTTCTCCACAGCCTCTCCAGAATTTGTTGTTTGTAGATTTTCTGATGATACCCATTCTAACTGGTGTGAGGTGATACCTCATTGTAGTTTTGATTTGCATTTCTCTAATAATTAGTGATGTTGAGCATCTTTTCATATGCCTCTTGGCCATCTGTATGTCTTCTTTGGAGAAATGTCTATTTAGGTCTTCTGCCCATTTTTTGATTGGGTTGTTTGTTTTTTTAATATCGAGTTGCATGAGCTGTTTATATATTTTGGAGATGAATCCTTTGTCCACTGATTCATTTGCAAATATTTTCTCCCATTCTGAGGGTTGTCTTTTCGTCTTGTTTATGGTTTCCTTCGCTGTGCAAAAGCTTTGAAGTTTCATTAGGTCCCATTTGTTTATTTTTGTTTTTACTTCCATTACTCTAAGAAGTGGATTAAAAAAGATCTTGCTGTGGTGTATGTCGAAGAGTGTTCTTCCTATGTTTTCCTCTAAGAGTTTTATAGTGTCTGGTCTTACATTTAGGTCTCTAATCCATTTTGAGTTTATTTTTGTGTACGGTGTTAGGGAGTGTTCTAATTTTATTCTTTTACATGTAGCTGTCCAGTTTTCCAAGGACCACTTATTGAAGAGACTGGCTTCTCTCCATTGTATATCCTTGCCTCCTCTGCCATAGATAAGTTGACCATAGGTGCGTGGGTTTATCTCTGCACTTTCTATCTTGTTCCATTGATCTATGTTTCTGTTTTTGTGTCAGCACCATATTGTCTTGATTACTGTAGCTTTGTAGTATAATCTGAAGTCAGGGAGTCTGATTCCTCCAGCTCCGTTTTTTTTCCCTCAAGACTGCTTTGGCTATTCAGGGTCTTTTGTGTCTCCATACAAATTTTAAGATTTTTTTGTCCTAGTTCTGTAAAAAATGCCATTGGTAATTTGATAGGGATTGCATTGAATGTGTAGATTGCTTTGGGTAGTATAGTCATTTTCACAATGTTGATTCTTCCAATCCAAGAACATGGTATATCGCTCCATCTGTTGGTATCATCTTTAATTTCTTTCATCAGTGTCTTATAGTTTTCTGAGTACAGGTCTTTTACCTCCTTAGGTAGGTTTACTCCTAGGTATTTTATTATTTTTGTTGCAATGGTGAATGGGATTCTTTTCTTAATTTCTCTTTCTGATCTTTCATTGTTAGTGTATAGGAATGCAAGAGATTTCTGTGCATTAATTTTGTATCCTGCAACTTTACCAAATTCATTGATTAGCTCTAGTAGTTTTCTGGTGGCATCTTTAGGATTCTCTATGTATAGTATCATGTCATCTGCAAACAGTGACAGTTTTACTTCTTCTTTTCCAATTTGTATTCCTTTTATTTCTTATTCTTCTCTGATTGTCATGGCTAGGACTTCCAAAACTATGTGAATAATAGTGGTGAGAGGGGACATCCTTGTCTTGTTCCTGATCTTAGAGGAAATGCTTTAAGTTTTTCACCAGTGCTGTGGGTTTGTCATATATGTCCTTTATTATGTTGAGATAGGCTCCCTCTATTCCCACTTTCTGGAGAGTTTTTATCATAAATGGGTGTTGAATTTTGTCAAAAGCTTTTTCTGCATATACTGAGATGATCATATGGTTTTTATTCTTCAATTTGTTAATATGGTTTATCACATTGATTGATTTATGTGTATTGAAGAATCCTTGCATCCCTGGGATAAATCCCACTTGATCATGGTGTATGATCCTTTTAATGTGTTGGTGGATTCTGTTTGCTAGTATTTTGTTGAGGATTTTTGCATCTATATTCATCAGAGATATTGGTCTGTAAATTTCTTTTTTGGTAGTATCTTTGTCTGGTTTTGGTATCAGGGTGATGATGGCCTCATAGAATGAGTTTGGGAGTGTTCCTTCCTCTGCAATTTTTTGGAAGAGCTTGAGAAGGATGGGTATTTTAGCTCTTCTCTAAATGTTTGATAGAATTCACCTGTGAAGCCATCTGGTCCTGAACTTTTGTTTGTTAGAAGATTTTTAATCACAGTTTCAATTTCATTACTTGTGATTGGTCTGTTCATATTTTCTATTTCTTCCTGGTTCAGTCTCGGAAGGTTATACCTTTCTAAGAACTTGTCCATTTCTTCCAGGTTGTCCATTTTATTGGCATAGAGTTGCTTGTAGTAGTCTCTTAGGATGCTTTGTATTTCTGCAGTGTCTGTTGTAACTTCTCCTCTTTCACTTCTAATTTTATTGATTTGAGTCCTCTCCCTCTTTTTCTTGATCAGTCTGGCTAATGGTTTATCAATTTTGTTTATCTTCTCAAAGAACCAGCTTTTAGTTTTATTGATCTTTGCTACTGTTTTCTTTGTTTATATTTATTTATTTCTGCTCTGTTCTTTATGATTTCTTTCCTTCTGCCAACTTTGGGTTTTCTTTGTTCTTCTTTCTCTAGTTCGTTTAGGTGTAAGGTTAGATTGTGTATTTTCGATTTTTCTTGTTTCTTGAGGTAGGCTTCTATAGCTATACACTTCCCTCTTAGAACTGCTTTTGCTGCATTCCATAGGTTTTGGATCGTCCTGATTTCACTGTCATTCGTCTCCAGGTATTTCTTGATTTTCTCTTTGATTTCTTCAGTGATCTCTTGGTTATTTAGTAACGTATTGTTTAGCCTCCATGTGTTTGTGTTTTTTACGTTTTTTTCCCTGTAATTCATTTCTAATCTCATAGCGTTGTGGTCAGAAAAGATGCTTGATATGATTTCAAGTTTCTTAAGTTTACTGTAGCTTGATTTGTGACCCAAGATGTGATCTATCCTGGAGAATATTCTGTGCGCACTTGCGAAAAACATGTAATCTGCTGTTTTTCGATGGTCTGTCCTATAAATATCAATTAAATCTACCTGGTCTATTATGTCATTTAAAGCTTCTGTTTCCTTATTTATTTTCATTTTGGATGATCTGTCCATTGGTGTAAGTGAGGTGTTAAAGTCCCCCACTATTATTGTGTTACTGTCGATTTCCTCTTTTATAGCTATTAGCAGTTGCCTTATGTATTAAGGTGCTCCTATGTTGGGTGCATATATATTTATAATTGTTATATCTTCTTCTTGGATTGAGCCCTTGATCATTATGTAATGTCCTTCCTTGTCTCTTGTAACATTCTTTATTTTAAAGTCTATTTTATCTGATATGAGTATTGCTACTCCAGCTTCCTTTCGATTTCCATTTGCATGGAATATCTTTTTCCATCCCCTCACTTTCAGTCTGTATGTGTCCCTAGGTCTGAAGTGGGTCTCTTGTAGACAGCATATATATGGGTCTTGTTTTTGTATCCACTCAGCAAGCCTGTGTCTTTTGGTTGGGGCATTTAATCCATTCACGTTTAAGGTAATTATCGATATGTATGCTCCTATGACCATTTTCTTAATTGTTTTGGGTTCGTTTTCGTAGGTCCTTTTCTTCTCTTGTGTTTCCCACTTAGAGAAGTTCCTTTAGCAACTGTTGTAGAGCTGGTTTGGTGGCACTGAATTCTCTTAGCCTTTGCTTGTCTGTAAAGCTTTTGATTTCTCCATTGAATCTGAATGAGATCCTTGCTGGGTAGAGTAATCTTGGTTGTAGGTTCTTCCCTTTCATCACTTTAAGTATATCATGCCACTCCCTTCTGTTTTGTAGGGTTTCTGCCGAGAAATCATCTGTTAACCTTATGGGAGTTCCCTTGTATATTGTTTGTTGTTTTTCCCTTGCTGCTTTCAATAATTTTTCTTTGTCTTTAATTTTTGCCAGTTTGATTACTATGTGTCTCAGCATGTTTCTCCTTGGGTTTATCCTGTATGGAACTCTCTGCATTTCCTGGACTTGGGTGGCTGTTTCCTTTCCCATGTTAGGGAAGTTTTCGACTATAACCTCTTCAAATATTTTCTCTGGTCCTTTCTCTCTCTCTTTGCCTTCTGGGACCCCTATAATGTGAATGTTGTTGCGTTTAATGTTTCCCCAGAGGTCTCTTAGGCTGTCTTCATTTCTTTTCATTCTTTTTTCTTCATTCTGTTCCTCAGCAGTGAATTCCACCATTTTGTCTTCCAGGTCACTTATCCGTTCTTCTGCCTCAGTTATTCTGCTATTGATTCCTTCTAGTGTAGTTTTCATTTCAGTTATTGTATTGTTCATCTTTGTTTGCTTGTTCTTTAATTCTTCTAGGTCTTTGTCAAACATTTCTTGCATCCTCTCAATCTTTGCCTCCATTCTTTTTCCGAGGTCCTCGATCATCTTCACTATCATTATTCTGAATTCTTTTTCTGGAAGGTTGCCTATCTCCACTTCATTTAGTTGTTTTTCTGGGGCTTTATCTTGTTCCTTCATCCAGTACATAGCCCTCTGCCTTTTCATCTTGTCTCTCTTTCTGTGAATGTGGTTTTTTTTCCACAGGCTGCAGTATTGTAGTTCTTCTTGCTTCTGCTCTCTGCCCTCTGGTGGATGAGGCTGTCTAAGAGGCTTGTGCAAGTTTCCTGATGGGAGGGATTGGTGGTGGGTAGAGCTGACTGTTGCTCTGGTGCGCAGAGCTCAGTAAAACTTTAATCCGCTTGACTGCTGATGGGTGGGGCTGGGTTCTCTCCCAGTTGGTTGTTTGGCCTGAGGCAACCCAACACTGGAGCCTACCTGGGCTCTTTTGTGGGTCTAATGGCGGACTCTGGGAGGCCTCACGCTAAGGAGTACTTCCCAGAACTTCTGCTGCCTGTGTGCTTGTCCTCACGGTGAGCCACAGCCACCCCCCACCTCTGCAGGAGACCCTCCAACACTAGCAAGTAGGTCTGGTTCAGTCTCCCCTCAGGTCACTGCTCCTTCCCCTGGGTCCCTATGCTCACACTACTTTGTGTGTGCCCTCCAAGAGTGGAGTCTCTGTTTCCTCCAGTCCTGTTGAAACCCTGCAATCAAATCTCACTAGCCTTCAAAGTCTGATTCTCTAGGAATTCTTCCTCCTGTTGCCTGACCCCCAGGTTGGGAACCTGACGTGGGGCTCAGAACCTTCACTCCAGTGGGTGGACTTCTGTGGTACAAGTGTTCTCCAGTCTGAGTCACCCACTCAGCAGTTATGGGTTTTGGTTTTACTGTGAGTGCGCCCCTCCTACCGTCTCACTGTGGCTTCTCCTTTGTCTTTGGATGTGGGGTATCTTTTTTGGTGAGTTCCAGTATCTTCCTGTCAATGATTGTCCAGCAGCTAGTTGTGATTCTGGCATTCTCGCAAGAGGGAGTGAGAGCATGTCCTTCTACTCCACCGTCTTGGTTCCTAATGGTCCTGTTTTTTTTTTTTTTTCTTTATTTAGGCTGTGCCAGGTCTTAGCTGCACCATACAGGATCTTTGTTGCGGCATGCGGGATCTTTAGTTATGGCTTGCAGACTTCTTAATTGTGGCATGGATGCGGGATCTAGTTCCCCAACCAGGGATCGAACCCAGGCCCCCTGCATAGGGAGCTCGGAGTCTTACCCACTAGACCACCAGGGAAGTCCCCATGATACTGTTTTAATGGTTGCAAAATACTCCATTGCCTGGATGTTACATAATTTGTTTAGTGATTCCTTTTTCTATGGTCTTTTGTAAGGTCCAAGGAAGATAATACATGATAAAGTGCTTTGTCAACCATAAGACTTGGTCTAAATATAGAGGATTATTTTCATTATTTATCAAATATAAATGACCTAACTATATTGGTTTTAGCTTCTAAGCTCTCAATGTATTTAACACTTGGTAGATATACAGAGAGAGAAGTAATATACCTCCTGTAATGCAGTCAACATCATCATTTGAAAATTGATTTATTGCATGAGTTTAGAAAGAACTGTTAATTGAATGTACAAGGCAACATCTAATGGATACTCTCAAAGGGGAAAATTCATTTTTATCCAATGAGTAACCTCTACTTATTCAGCTGATAACTTATATTCTAAAGTAAATTATTTAAATCTCATACGTTACTCTTGCAAGTAAATCAGAATTGAATGTTAAAAACTATAAAGTGACGTATGTGAAAGAAAGATGTATTGATGTGCTCTGATACACAGAATAAATAAGAGCTTTTGTTTCTTGTTTTGTATATGTGTCTGTGTTATGTTTGTTTTACTTTATTTTAAATTGTCCTTGAAATAGCAGTTAAGTAATAGCAGGTCTTTTTGGCAAGGGACAGAGCTGAAATTTTTACTAAGAAAGTGGAAGCTGAATTTTCTGTCTCTGATATGCTATCTACAAATTTAAAATAAAATGGGGGCCTCCCTGGTGGCGCAAGTGGTTGAGAGTCCGCCTGCCGATGCAGGGGATACGGGTTCGTGCCCCGGTCTGGGAGGATCCCATATGCCGCGGAGCGGCTGGGCCCGTGAGCCATGGCCGCTGAGCCTGCGCATCCGGAGCCTGCGCGTCCGGAGCCTGTGCTCCGCAACGGGGGAGGCCACAACAGTGAGAGGCCCGCATACCGCAAAAAAAAAAATAAAATAAAATAAAATGGAACAGTAAAGTTTTTTTTTTTTTGCGGTATGCGGGCCTCTCACTGCTGTGGCCTCTCCCGTTGCGGAGCACAGGCTCCAGACGCGCAGGCCCAGAGGCCATGGCTCACGGGCCCAGCCGCTCCGCGGCATATGGGATCCTCCCAGACCGGGGCACGAACCTGTATCCCCTGCATCGGCAGGCGGACTCTCAACCACTGCGCCACCAGGGAGGCCCAACAGTAAAGTTTTTATAAACAAGCCTGCTTATAAGAGGAATATATGGATCTTGGCCTTAATTTTCCAAGTTCCTCATATGCTCTAATTAATTGGACCATTCTCCACTTCATTTTATCTGTGCAACACAAGAGATGGTACACAACAGAGTTTGCTTTACTCCCATGTCTTAGGGTAAGTGGTGACATTTAATGGGATCTTCTCCTAAAGACAGGGTTGGGATATACGGTTTACAATCCTCCCCAAACCAATGCAATCCTTTTTCTTGTCCAAGGGCTGGAAGACAGAGGTCAAGAGTAGTTGGTCTCTGCTACTACCCACCACTCGGGTAAAAGTACAAAACCATAGGCTGCCTGTTAGATCTCTGAGGCCACATCCCCAAGTACTTGGAAGGGGTGTTGCTAACACTGCAGCAGAACCTAGACCCTGCCAGCGGGCCTGTGGATGTGAGACAGCCATATGCTAATGGTGACTGAATTCTCAACCTTTATTCCTCTATATCTTCATGGTAGATATTGTTCACAAGCACAGCCCGCAGTCACAGATACACACAGGCTATAGGAAGTGGCACCTTCACTTTGTCACCCAGGCAAGAAAACATATCAAAATGCAAGTGAGGGAATGTGACATTAACCTAAGGATAATCTTTAATCCCTTCTGATGTGCAAAACTTTGACACTTTGTTCACAAGTGATTGTGACCTACCAGCGTAGTCCAGTACGCCATCACAGGAACACTGGAGAAGGTTCTTATTCAGGTCTCTTTCACATCTGAATTCTCTGACTCTATGAAAGATACAAAGATCCCAGTCACAACCAGGCAGCAATTCCTCATAGGATTTTGATCAACCAGAGTGATTTTTTTTTTTTTTTTTTTTTCTTTTTGCGGTATGTGGGCCTCTCACTGTTGTGGCCTCTCCCGTTGCGGAGCACAGGCTCCGGATGCGCAGGCCCAGCGGCCATGGCTCACGGGCCCAGCCGCTCCGCGGCATATGGGATCCTCCCAGACCGGGGCACGAACCCGTATCCCCTGCATTGGCAGGCGGACTCTCAACCACTTGCGCCACCAGGGAGGCCCAACCAGAGTGATTTTGTATAGAAACACCCAGAAAGCTGGCAGAGGACCAGTCTTTCTCTCTCACATGTAAGACAACATTTCCTAACATCTGGCCTGGAGAAAATTTCCCTCTGCTCCCTCATTCACTCCACAAACTCCAGAAGACTTACTTCTGCCTAAAGCTGCATTTGTATGAGATGGTTACAGATAATAGGTGGAAACTCAGTTCTACATCATGTAAAAAATGTATCCAGGGAAAGGTCCACAGAGGACAGGACCCAAGGAAGCCAAGGAGACCAAATATCAAATATTTGACTATCAAATTTCCCCATCCTGATCCCTCCCTCCCCCGACCCTTTTTTTTTTAGTTCTAAGTCACTGATTAAAGGTTTTCTTACAGATAGCCTCTTCTCTGTATTTAAATTCACCCAGAGATGGTACTAGAAGTGTGCCTCTGAAGGTTTTCAGTGCTGCTCTCATCCTGGAGGAGGGAAGAGTGGGGCCCTTTGCACAGAACTCCCCCCCATCCCCCACCTCAAATCTGTCTTTTCACTGTTGGTGAACATTTACATGTCTCCTGCTGGCCGCTGATCTCATGTGCACTCAAGTGGTCATACGTGGAAGGGACATGTCACTAAATGCTGCTGCCTGCTGAGCTCTTGATTTGCACGGATAGGAGCACTGCGTAATGGCCTGCTGAGCTAATCTTCACAGGAAAGAAGGTTACCCTCGCCTTAGTTACTCTCCCTCTGGAAAGGAGCTCTGTATTCAGCCTTGTGTTTATGAAACATGAAAACACATGTTGTAAAAATGTTCTGCATATAAATGAAATAATGCAAAGCAATTATTATGCTTGTTAAGAAGGCAACAATATGATTATAACATGAAAAGTGTTAATAGTGAATAAAACATGTTTTAACTTGTTGAAAATCATTTGCCTCTTTCTTAAAAGCACTGTGTGCAACTAAAACAAGGAAAGATGCCACACTGAAGGAGCATGTAAAAGGCAGAAACCTAAACACAATAGAGACAAAAGCCAAAAACCCAAAAGTCAAGTTCAATGTGTTATCTATGCAGACTGGCTGTCAATATTTTTCAAATTAGCTGGTTAACTGCCAGATCTCCAGTTTACTTCTGGCTGTGAAGATGGAGTTTGTGTGTCAAAATTAGATGCTTCATAAATGGCTCTTCTGATGTTATCTTCAACTTCATCTCCTTTCCTAAGTAGGGCTATTAAAGTAGCTTTTACAGTGGCAGCAATTTTTCCATCTAAAGGAAAATAGCTTAAATGCTTAATGGGTCCAATTCTCTGTAGAAGTCCCAGGGCAAAGATGCTGGGAGTGAGTCCTACAAGTAGTCCCTACAGGAGCCTCTGGTGGGGTAGAGTGGGTCACTGGGGGAGTAGATGGAGCTTCTCTGCTCCCACCTTCAGGGTGCTCCATAAGGGTAATGGAGATTATGAATAATCAACCTTATTCATAAGAGCTCTCAACCTGTCATGCCAACTCATGCTCTTCCTCTTCTCATATCTTCCCTCTCTTCAACCTCCAACCCATCTCCCTGCCACACACCTCCGCCTCTCAGCCCCTGTCTTTCCACCCCACTCCCAGAGAAACAACAAAGGTATCACACAGGAAGTCTTCCTCTTCTCCCTCGATGCTTATAAACCACTGCCCATCCACACGCATCCCCTCTTCCTTCCCCTGTCTAGGGTAAACCCCTCCACCTGGGCTTTGGATCCCATCCCTTAATGATTCTCAGGGGCTTCAGACCACTCTCGAGTATAGCTTACCTTCTCTCCTTTATATTCAACTGGTCTCTTTAGCCGGAGAGTTTCCACTGACATTAAACATGGAAAATGTCATCTGACCAGAGTGGGCTTGCCAGATTAAATCCAGGGTAAACAACAAATAATGTTTTAGCCTAAGTATGTCCCCAATATTGCATTGGATATACTTAATACTGAGAAGTACTTGTTGTTTACCTGAAATTCAAATTTGACTGGGCATCCTTCATCTTTTTTTGTGAAATCTGGCAACTGTACGCCAGAGAGGTCTTTCTTGACCATTCACTGTATAAAATAGTATTTCCCCCACTTCAGATAGTTTCTATCATGTTCCTTCACTTTTTTTCATCCTCATACACTATCACCACTGGGCTTATTATGTATTTATATGTTTATTTATTGTCTCTGTCCCTTCACCTTCTCACTAGAATGTAGATTCCATTGGAACAGGGGTTTTTAAATTCTTTGCTGCGTCTCTTCTGCCTAACATAGGGCTTAGCATAAGATAAGTGTCTGATAAATGTGTTGAATAAATGTATGCTTGAGTCTCTCTCTCCTTTTAAAACAATTATCACGCAACCCCATAATCCCCCTAGATCTACTCCTCCATCTCTCTCATCCACTTCAGAAACTGATTTTGTAACAGATCTTAACACTCATCGTCCCTGTGATTTCATCCCAGTTTCTCTTCTTCCTACTCCAGCCTGGCTCCACTCTTATTATTCCACCAAAGCAGCTCGAAGGTCACGGATTAATTCCATGTTGTTAAATCACATGGACATTTTTTACCCCCATCTAATCTCTCAACAAGAGTTGATGTTATTGACCACTCCTTCTTCATGAAATAAGTCCCTTATTTCACTGGTACCGCACCCTCCTGGTTTTCCTTCTACCTCCATAATCACTTCCATTGCCAGTATATCCTTCTCTACCTGGCCATTAAAGTTTGACTTTAGTCCTAGGCCCTCTTCTCTTTTCACTCTGTGTTCTCTCCTCCAGGTAACCTCTGTGTGGCTTCAACTGCCGTTCATTAGCTGATGACTCCAAAATTTGTACATCCAGCACAAAGCTCCCCTCTTAGTTCCAGACCTATATACCTATTTGGTATCTCCACCGGATGTCTCAAAGTTGTATCAAACTCAATTATTTAAGACTGAATTTAATGCATCGTCTGCTTATCTAAGCCCTGGTCCTCTTCTTTTGTACCACATCTTGGTGAATGACACCTCTGTGCATCTAATGGCATAAGCCAGACAACAAAAGTCATCCTTGACTCCTGTAAATCTCACCTCCCAAATAGCTCTTGAATCCATTCATTTATCTTTACCTCCATGGTCACCTAATACAAAAGACAATTAACTCTTGCTAGACCACTGCAATGGCTTCTTAACCCAAAGAGCTATATTCAATGACTCCAACCTCTTCCTAACTTGTTTTCCACATTTATAGCCACAGGGATTCTGCCACCTGTCAAAAATTCTTCCTTGGTTTCTTAGAAGGCTCCAACTTCTCTTTCCAGTTTTATCACATGCCACTCTCTTCTCCATTCTCTCAACAGCAGCAACACTGGCCAGGAATCAGTTTCTTAAATGCAACTATACATTCAAGAGGGCTGGATGAGAAAGTGATTACAAAATAACTTGCTTAAAAGAGTGAAGTAGTAAGAAGTAATGTTTCATATGAAAATATGCCATCAGCCATCCGTCAAAAACATCATCTAAAATTTAGGGCTGAAAGGTCCTTCACACATAATCTGGTCTAATTCTTTCCCTCCAAATAAGGACATGAGGAAATAAGGGTCCAGAGAGGAGCATGGAATGACTAAAGCCATAAAGCTATTTAAGGGCAGAGCTAGGAGATAAATGCCTGAATCTAAAGTCACGGCAGAGCTAGGAGATAAATGCCTGAATCTAAAGTCACACCTCTTGCCCCAAGTGAAGAGTGAATAACTGATGAGAAATAAAGTGACCTGAGAATTACCATAGCTCTAAAGACATGGAGGAGCGATCAGAATGAGGCTGAGGCAGATGAAAGGAGCTAAACCAATCTGCTAATCAACCAGCAAACATTCCCACAAGAGAACTAGTGAGCCTTCAGACATAAGAATCAGGAACTTTGTCAATGAGCTTTTCAACCAGATTGAAAAAGCCTCCTATAAATATTTAATAGCTTCCAGAAAGGTAGTCAATGGATGTGGATTGGATCAGGGTTGGGGGCTTGGGGTACCAACTGCTCAGTATATAAGTAAACAAGTGGGTCCTGACCAAACTTATCAAGTGAGAGCCCACCTTCTATTAAGTCAGCCACATAAGCCACCTATTACCACCTGAGATTTTCACAAAGAACCCTTTCCAGCTTCTATGAGTCCTTGAAGAAACTAAAAATCATCAACTGATGTCCACTGAAAGTTACAATTTAGGGCCACAGATTCAAGGCACCACTACTTCCTGACAATTAGGCAAAGATATCATCAGAGAGATCCTGGTCCATTGCCTTTTAAAGGAAAGCCCAAGCCTACTGAGCACAATTCATACTTTGAAACTAAACTTACCATTCAATGGCCAAGGGGAGCTTTCTGGAGGACACTTCTATTGAGATCAAGAGAGGCTGAGTAAATACCCTGTGTGTGCTTATCAGTACAGGAGCTGAAGTGTAAATGAGTGTGAAAGTTGCCTTTTGGTGTCAAAAGACCTGACAAGATTCTTTTCCAAATGGGATTGAAATTATTCGTAAATTTGTTGAGCTAAGAGACACTGTTTATCAGCTGTATTTTTAATTGGTTTCCAGGGAACACCTATGTTAGGGTTATAAGCATCAAAGGTGATAAACAACTTAATTATCTTCCCAGAACCATTAGGAAAAAGTATCACTGTTGGTGAGTTTCCTTTAATGTCTTCTTTTGAAATGCCATCCTGCTACTATTGTCGAACTATCTGTAGTTTTATTTCCCAGAGCTCTGATGCTCCCTTCATAAATAGAAAAGGCAGTTAGAAGTAAATTAATGAAGTTAACAACATTTGCACTGGTCAGATATATCTTAAGTTACCATTGGGCATAGCTTCTCCTTGGAGAAACAGCAAGTTAAAGGGAATCAGAAAACCTTGAGAGAATTTTGAGGGATGAGGCAGAAAGCCCATGAGGAGCTGGAAAGGCCTGGGCATGGTACCCATTCTTTATTAGGGTGGTTTCCGAGAAAAGAGAGCTGCCAACTGGGAGGCTGTTATAGGGAGGGGAGGGAAGAGTTTCGTATTTTGTTTATTTCCATTCACTGTCTTTGAATTTTATTCATGAAGAAAAATGGAAACATGAAGGCAGAGTGTGGTAGTTGTTAGTAAGCCAGACTCTCTGTTCAACATATATTTCTTCTCTCAGATTCCATCATTGGAGCATGAAGGTTTTTTCATTTTCTAGGCTCTACTCAAATACAATGTCCCTGGGAGGACTTTTAATTTTTTTAAATTACTGCTATAACAGAGAACAATAACCTTTCTGTAGAGAACAAAGAACAAGTAGTAAGTGGGATTTGAATAGAGGCCAAAGACGGACTTTCCCAAATTCAGTTTTGCTCAGGACTAACACTGAGTTGCATTTTGGTTTTGCCTCCTTTTCTTATTTCTTTTTTACGTGGAAAATTTTTCTGAATCTCACCTTCACTCTTTGAACTGGGGTTATGTGGTTAGACTTAACTGTCTTTTTACCTGGCAGAAAATGAATGAGAAACAATCTGTTTTGAGTGTCTCAAGAAGTGATGCCATACAGAATCAGGCAAATATACTATAATCACTTTTACACACTTCATGTTTTTAAAGATGTTAACTGGGGTGAAAAACAGAGTTGGAAAGGGAAGCTATTCCTGTCTCATTTTACAAACAAAGAAACTGAGGCCCATCTGGAAACAGCTATCAGCCCAGGGCTCCTGGAGAACTAACCCAGAGCCTTCCCACTTGATTCTGCTAAGGGAAATCTTGCACCATGGTTGGGACTGGAATCATATTAAATAACTGTCTCCATGTAATATCCTTGATGTTGAATACAATTAAAGAGAAACACAGTGCCACCATCCTTTCAGCCCTGCCCCAAACTGGCAGTCTACCAAGGCCAAACATTAATTTCTCAAAGTCATTTTGAAGCACAGAATGTTATATCACAATAAAAATGTCAGTTGGACATTAAAAATAAGTGCTTTGAAAAAAGAAGTATTTTCAAATACCTGTCTTAATTGCTTTGGATTTAATCTGAGAGTGGAGCAACTGAGTAGTCTCTTCATCTGACTTCATTCAAAAGAAGTGGGATCTTCTTTTAGCACTAATGGGTCTATTAACCTGGGATCTAGACTGTGAACTTATAGACGGGCTTGTCTTTCTTCACATTTATCTCTACCATCATCAATTTCCCCTCTCATCTTCCCTTGTCCAACTGGTCAGCTTTAAATTTTTTCTGAATGTTGATGGGAATTGTTTGTTGAAGAACAAAAGGTCCAGCTATATCCATTTATATAATACAAGCTTTAGAGAGAGAAAGAAGAGAGAGAGAGAGGCTATTCCAATCTTATGAGTCCATATTTGGCATGTGGTATGTTTTGGCTCCAGAAAGGTATTTTAAAAATCCCAGTTATCTCAGACCAAATTGCCTTAGTCTGCCATGGGTCAAGGAGGAATTTCCACGCTGCCTGCAGACTCCAACACCTCTGCTCCGTTTCCTCCATATTACCACCACAGCCATATTTCTGAGATCTTTCTAGAGGATGCAGGTAAGAGAGATCTTTCCTCCAGAGTTCAGTTTCACACTGGAGAAAGAAAGACATCTTCCTGCTCCGGGTTCTATTATTGTCGACAGGGAAAGTGCAAAGATGGTGAGTTTTATAGCATTTAATAGGCAAGCAATCCATGGCCCACCAATATTTGACTCTGGCAATTTCTGTCAGCTCATGTTGATGCTGGCCAGTGACAAAGTCACAGGACTATAGGAGCCCGATGCCCACCAAACTTTTGGTCTGAGTAGAAACAATGGAAAGCATGATGGTTTTTAGAGACTAAAACACATGTTTAAGAATTCTGCATTTCCAAGACATGTCCCAAGTTTTCCTCAAGATCTTTTCATACTCTAACTACAACAAAGAGATGTAACACAAAGTCCCCAGTATCTGTGGCTGCCTGTGACTGTGACATGGCTGCCTGTGACTGTGACATGTCCTTAAGGGAGCCTTTGTGCCCTTAAAATATTTGCCCTGATTTATTTATGAAATTGTTTTATAAAACAATTCTATCTACTATTACTAACACTACTAGAATTAATAGAAAGATAGTTATCATCCCAGTGCTATTCTTCCCCACCAGAATCGGGTTAGGGCTTCAGATTGAACCTCAATACTTGTTGAAGTCAAAGCTGCAGTCCAGGTGATTTACGTCTATGGAGATGTTTCATCTTTATATCTTATTTCTCTAGTACCCGCTTAGCATTTTTCATCCCTGACTGGCCAATGGCACCCTCACTGTAGCACCTGATCAGTGTCTTACCTCTCTAAACAGTTCCTCTCAAGAATGTCACCCCACCTCCTTTATTAAAACTCTGCATCTTGCCAGATCATCTAGCTTAGCAAAACTTTAGCATCCTGTGTTCCTTTTCCTCAAGATCTTGTAGATAACCATTAAGAGATTTAATATACCAGCACATAATAAGGTTACATGGGCAATATAGTATAGCCCTTAAGAGTAGTTGCTTTAAAGTCAAACCGTGATATATAAAACATTTCATTGTAACTAATAATGGCTGAATCAAAGAAAAGCTATTCATCAACAGCAGCAGCAGCAGCAACTATTAATGGTATGATAATCACCCTCCCCAGATATTATAATTTCTCTTCAGACTTTCAGTGACTTTATCCATTAAGGTAACAAATGTGAAAATTTCTGCCTTCTAGCTGGTCAACTGGGGTATGGTCTTTCTGAGATGTTTTCAATCCTTCCGATTCTTCTCCTGCCCTGCACTGAAGGCTTCCAGCCCTGAACAGTCATAGCTGCAGGCAGGGCTGGGGCAGTGCACAGCAGAGAAAGAAATGGCCAGGTGGGGTGGGCTCAAGTGTAGCCACTCCAAGTCCCCTTACTTCCTCTCCTCTCAGGAGCCATATGGCCAGTGCAGCCCTGAATTCCTCAAGTTCCAAAGCCGAGGTTCATGAAGTATCTTTAAGCTCAGGGTAAGATGAGCAGATGAGAAGACAAGGATACTCCTTCCTCTAATTTAAGCCCAGCAGTCTTAATATTCCACATGACAGGGTTTAAGATAAATGAAGAAGCCTTTTTAATGTGTGTAGAAGAAATGGGCAAATACACACCCTTCCCTTAATCCTCAAGTGTGGCACAGGAATTGGTATCTCCTGAACCACTTACAAGTGAAACTAGCAGAGTGGTGATAACATTCCAGAGCGAGCCATTGAGACTTGCTGGTTCACATTGATTGTGAGGCCTTTCCCATTTCTAGTGACTTGTAGTCTGTCTGCAAGGAGGCTAACAGTGAGCCATGTGCCGAGCACTAATGCTTTCCTGACTCTGGTTACCATGTTGTACTGGCTCTAAAATAGAACATATTTCTCAAGTGAGTTAATGCTCACTTATTACTTTGTTGTAATGTTTAATTATCATAAATGACACTTAGTTGTTTAATTACTAGACCAAAGAATAGATAAGGACTTGCAGCAAGCAAAATATAAGACCAAGCTTCGCTCTCTATAGAAAGCCACATACATTGTATATGCATAGGTACTGTAAATGTATGTACAGTATTTTATATGAGCATTTATATATAAATCTATACTTGCATATGTTTTAGACATACCAGATTGTCACGAGTCTGATTATCATACATGTGGACCACAGGAGAGATGCAGCCCTCAGGAAGAAATGGTTGGCTCAAGAGGTGAATTCTTTGCACAGGCTGCTTGAGTAACAGTGTTACTGAGGACTATTACTACAGACACTGCTGAGCAGTGCTGACCCTGTCCTCTTTGAGAAAATAATTCACACTGCAGTGAAAGCCGAGCGATTGGATTGTTCATGGCACCAATTCAAGATAAAGAGAGGGTAGGCCAACCGAATATGGTCTCTTAGCTGGAGTCTTACCCAAAAGAAGGACTGATCCTTTGAGGAAATATGAAGGAGCAATATTCACTTAAAAGCCCTCTGTGATTTGTGCTGAGCAGTACCTACAAGTCTAAAGGAATGTTGACCTCCTTTTTTCACAAGAGGAAAAGATAATGAGACCTGAACAAATTCAAAGCAATTCTAGGAATGCGCTCTTCTCACAACCAAATGTTTTCAGAGAAGCTGCTCCTTATGGATCATTTCTCAAATGCAGTCACTGAGGGCACTGGGAAGTTATTCCAGTTTATGGAGGCTAATAGTAATAGCTCCTGTTAATTGAGCACTTACTATGTGCCAGATGCTGAGCTAAGTGTTTTACCTGGGTTCCTCTACGTATTTACTTCTTACAATGATCCTACTAGGTGCATCCTACTTCTATCTGCATTATATAGATATCCTTATCTATGAGGATCTATAACTAAGCCGGAGAGGGTAAGTAATAAGCCCATCATCACACAACCAGTAGGTGGCAGAAGAAGAATTTGAACGCAGGCAGTCAGTCTCCAGATCCCATCACTTTAACTACCCACCTATACTAGTACACCTTGCACTGGTTTGGGACTGATGCTGAGGGTTTCAAAAACTCAGAATAAATCAGGAAAACTGGATTGGTTCTCACCAATTTTGAGTGTTCTCCTTTGCTGATGGGGAGTCTTGGAAAATATCTACCAAGAAAATGGAAACAACAGCAGCAAAGGTTCTGGTGAACCAGTGTCTCATTGTGACTCAATCCTTAGGAACAAGTCAAGACTCTTACATTCCCCTGCTTGGCACTGACTACTGTAGTAGAGGCAGGAGGCTCAGTGGAGGTTAACTGTTGGGAAGTGTGTTTCACAGCTCCCACTCCTGGGGTTCATTAACCACAAAGGAGATGGATGTCAAAGAAATGATATAAGTCACCCGGGGAAGAAATGGCTAATGACACTAGTCTCACATTCCCAAGCCCAGAGGTAAATCACATATTCCCTTCAGAGGACGCTTTTAGTGCTGCCACAAAACTATTAGGGTTGTTAGAAAAAAGACAGGTGAACCTTTATATTTTCTTGGCTGCCTAGTACCATCATATGTGTACTCAGTATTTTGAAAAGAGGCTTTAGACATCATAAAACCCACAGGAGGATTTGATGATAATCATCTTGTACAAAGTCCTCCTTAATTGCCTTCCTAATGTCTGAGGTGACTCTCCTCATTTGAAAATTGCTTCATTTTAGCAAAGGGCATTTTATAAAATATATGGCCTACAAACTAGCCTTACCTCTGAGGGGTAAGGGGAGGATGCTCTTTTACGTGTTTGGGGAGGGACTTTTTTTTTTTTTTGATAGGGATCCATTTTATTTATTTTTAACATCTTTATTGGAGTATAATTGCTTTACAATGGTGTGTTAGTTTCTGTTGTATAACAAAGTGAATCAGCTATACGTGTACATATATCCCCATATCACCTCCCTCTTGCGTCTCCCTCACACCCTCCCTATCCCACCCCTCTAGGTGGACACAAAGCACTGAGCTGATCTCCCTGGGCTATGCAGCTGCTTTCCACTAGCTATCTATTTTACATTTGGTAGTGTATATATGTCAGTGCCACTCTCTCACTTCGTCCCAGCTTACCCTTCCCCCTCCCCGTGTCCTCAAGCCCATTCTCTACATCTGCATCTTTATTCCTGTCCTGCCCCTAGGTTCTTCAGAAACTTTTTTTTTTTTGGATTCCATATATATGTGTTAGCATACACTATTTGTTTTTCTCTTTCTGACTTACTTCACTCTGTATGACAGACTCTAGGTCCATCTACCTCACTACAAATAACTCAATTTCGTTTCTTTTTAGGGTTGAGTAATATTCCATTGTATATATGTGCCACATCTTCTTTATCCATTCATCTGTTGATGAACACTTAGGTGGCTTCCATGACCTGGCTATTGTAAATAGTGCTGCAATGAACATTGTGGTACATGACTCTTTTTGAATTATGGTTTTCTCAAGTATATGTCCAGTAGTGGGATTGCTGGGTCATATGGTAGTTCTATATTTAGTTTCTTAAGGAACCTCCATACTGTTCTCCATAATGGCTGTATCAATTTACATTCCCACCAACAGTGCAAGAGGGTTCCCTTTTCTCCACACCCTGGGAGAGACTTTCTATGTACTCCTTCAACAAAGTTATATGGAGCAGATTCTACATGTACCCAGAGGCTGAGGAAAATACAGGGATAGATGGCATGGTCCTTTTCTTAAAGAAGACTTTGGAGTAGTGTCTGAAATTATCAGAAGCGATAAGATGAAGACAAACAGCAGGACAGGACTTGCTGCCACACAGACATGGTGGGTGTATTGCCGACATTTTGTCTGGACCATCCTTATTTGTTACCACCACTCAAGTCTCTTCTACCATAAAAATAAACAAGTAACACAAACAAACTGAGGAAGATAAAATTGAAGATAGAACACCACAGAAAATGTTTTAAAGTCCAATTTATCGATATTTTAAACCCTTAGCTTCTAGACTCATTTTGATGTATGAATAAGTCTTACAATAGCATATTTACAAAGGCAAAAGTCATGAGAAAGAGAATTTCTAGAGGGAGAGAAAAGATAAATTGGCTACATGGTACATGAAAAAAATCACTTTCTGGGTAAATAAATTAGATTATGGGCTCCAGATCTGTGACTTGCTATATTAACTTTATAATACACAGCCTCTCTGAGCTTTAGTTTTCTTCATATAAGACTAATAGTACCTGCCCTGATGTGAGAATAAAATGAGACATAAGTATAACATACTCCACAACCAGATTCTTTCTGGAGGAAAAACTGAGTGAGCCCATAGGCCTTTAGCCTTTAATTACTTTTTCTTTAGCTGTTTTCTTTATTTATTTGTTCAAAGTGACACAAATAGGGAGGGTGCTTCTGTAATGCTAAGTGATTTCTTACCTCAGGAAGATGGAAACACCCTTATATCAGATACCTGATATGCATCACTTCCAGTTCTGTCTTACCTGTCTCTAACTCCAGCCACTGCTGTGGTGACTAGTTCTGCATAGTTTCTGATAAAATTCATCCAAGCTCAACTTGACAGTGATGCACGAAATGTCTTGATTTTGCACCTGCTGCCAAAGGGTCCCCATACAGAAGTTTAGAATGCCACAGGACACTTCCAGGCACTCATGTAAATACAACCTGGAAATGCAATGGACTTAGCACCCCCATGGGATGAAAATTTCCCCTTTCTCCCCCTAGAGAAACAGTCCTGAGAAGTAGCTGTATGGCTTCTCAGAGGATGGTCTTTCAAAATGAAACAATCAGTTGAACTTAGCCTCAGCCAGGTTGATCAGCATTCTTGTGTTTTCCTCCAACCTTCTCTGCTTCATACTCCATATTCCTCATTGTGAATTATACTGCCTAATTAAATAGTACGATGTAAGACTTTGGTTCAAACTCTACTTTCTGGTGAACCAAGGCGAAAACAACTGATAGCAGAGTGGCTCCAGAAAGCAGCCCTTCAGGAGGGTATTTTGAATCTCAGTTTAAAAGACCCCATTGCTAGCAGCAGATATGGTGATGATAATCTCTGGCATGTAGTGACATTATAACTAAGACTTTCACCTGTGGTAACTGGGCTGCGATGCAGGTGGTAAATGAGGGGGCTATGGTAGTGTAAGGCATGGATAAAATGTGGATGATAGAAATTGTGGAATAGAGACAACTGCTGTTAGCTGCAGTGGAAGCTTTAGAAAATAATAGACTCGAGGAAGCAAAGTGTCAACTTAAACCAGTCTGTAAAAGCCAGAAATCCTCTACAGCAGCTTCAATGGAAATGGTCATCTCCTGGAAACATAGGGAAGACCATGCTGAAAATCAAACCCAGGATCTAATTGTAAAGGTGGCAGAGTGAATATGTAGCCTCACAAATCTCTGCTATCAAAGTTAGTACCTTGGCAGGAAAGGAGTGGATGGGACTATTTGGCTGAACCACGCTGAGAATCTTGAGCTCTCACTAAACCCTCCCTTACCAGAGGACAGAAGTGGCTGCCTGCCTGGAGACCATTCAAGGACTTCCCCTAAGGCAGGTGCCTCATAAAATGATATTTTTTCTCCTTAAGGTATGCCCCAGCATCCCTCATTGTCTCGAGACTGTTGACCAAGGTGAAGTCTCAGTCCAGCCCAAGCACTACTCCTGGAGGATACGCACCAAAAGAATTGCAGAGATTTGCTAATATGGCCTGGACAGAATAGGGGCTACACAGGTGAGAATGGAGCTTGAGAGTCCTGGACTGGAGTGGGGAGGTCAGGTATGGGGCTGGATAAAGGAAAATTTACTGACGTGGGGCACCCATCCATGACTGGAATTCAATATCCTACAAAGAACCGCGGGAGGGCCTCCCTGGTGGCGCAAGTGGTTGGGAGTCCGCCTGCCGATGCGGGGGATGCGGGTTCGTGCCCCGGTCTGGGAGGATCCCATGTGCCGCGGAGCGGCTGGGCCCGTGGGCCGTGGCCGCTGAGCCTGCGCGTCCGGAGCCTGCGCGTCCGGAGCCTGTGCTCCGCAACGGGGGAGGCCACAACAGTGAGAGGCCCGCATACCGCAAAAAAAAAAAAAAAAAAGAACCGCGGGAGCTGGTCCTAATTGTCTGTTGAGACATGCCTTGAAGTTTGGTGAAGAGAATACTAACACCAACTACCATGGTAGAAAAATCACAGCCTATCATCCAGTTTCCAGATCTAAATCAGTTCACAGACCCAGAGTACAATGATTGTTAGGGAGGCCAGGATCTCTTGAGGAAGAACCCTTCAATGTCACCACAAGTATATACAGGAAATCTTCCTCTGACTTGTCCCCTAAATGTACCTGTGGCCATTCGTTAGAGTAACTGTTCACTGTTGAAAGGGGAAAACCTAGCCCTTTTAAAGTCTGTTAGATAAAGAGTTGGGGCTGAAATGAAACCAAAAGACCTGAAATGCCATCAAGGACATTCAGTTAGAATAAAAGTTCATCTGAGAACCATGATAATAAAGTTTTGG
The DNA here is from genome assembly GCF_025265405.1 of Mesoplodon densirostris. Taxonomy (NCBI): domain Eukaryota; kingdom Metazoa; phylum Chordata; class Mammalia; order Artiodactyla; family Ziphiidae; genus Mesoplodon; species Mesoplodon densirostris. The sequence goes on along the minus strand of NC_082669.1, from coordinate 58,370,538 downwards.
CCCAAAATTGTCTCACAGTGGGTCCATAGTATTCATAGACCCATCTTGAGGTTATTTCTCATTCTCTTAGTGTATCATTAGGATAAATACATTTATCGGCTGTTAGAACCCTTACACTGGTTCCCAGATCTGTAATGTAAAGGCCATTATGGTACAAACAGCCAAGTAGAAACTGCCTCTATCTCTGGCCAAGACCACAAATCAGAAGCAATGCTGCATCCCAGGAGGAACTGCAGAGCTTGGTGCCACTGTCAGACTTACTTGAAGTATACAAATGTGATTGTTTCCATCATATCCCTTGTTCAATTTACCTGTCTGGCCCTGAAAAATCCTGAGGGATCATGGCAGATAATGTAAAACTACCATAAATTTAGCCAGGTGTTAAACCCAGGCACAACTACCATGCCAGATGTGTTATCTTTCCTGTGAGTGGATTAAAAGAGACTCTGGTACCAGCTTGAGACAAGTAATCTGTGAATGTGTTCTTCTCAATGCCCATAAGAAGGAAGGATCAAAAGCAGCTCACATTCACATTGCAGGGGCAGCAACTCACTTGTGAAATTTTGTAATTTCAGTCCCCACAAACTTAAGGTTCTGGTTTCCACTGTGGGGTGGATAAGGGGTAGGGGTCTTTCTACCAGGTGCACAGAAAGGGTTCCATTGAACTTGAACCTTTAACTAGCATGTTGTAACTCTTCATGCCAGTACATCAGCAAAGAAGAGAGTTATTGTATGTGCTCATCAACCTAATTACTATGTGGAGCTACAGCTGCTGCTACAGAATACAGCCAGGGAGGAGTATGGCCAGTATCAGGAAGAGGACCTTAGTGGCAGCTCTCTTAATCATGTGTACTTATATTGACTCTCCTTCTTCCTTCCCTGATTCACTCCTCTTGCCCCTCACTCCAGCACTCTGAAAGCTGGGAAAGTACAGAAGCCTTTGCCTCAGGTTCCCCTTTCAGTAGAACCCAAGCTCAGGCTGCTGTCCTGATGGTAGGTTCAAATGTACTTACTTGCTGGGACAGAATGGATATGCCAGGCACATTACATATTTTATTTTATTTTATTTAATCATCACGATGATCTTGAGAGGTAGAATGGTTATTTCTCTTTTCCAGGGAGGGAGACAGTTTCAGATAAGTCAAGGATTTTGCCAAAGGACATATAGCTTATGAGTTGCGGAGCCAGGTTTTGACCCAGAAAGTGTCTAACTCTAAAGCTCAAAGTCCTTCCTCTATACCTTCATGCCTAGGTCAGTGATGACAAAAATGAGTACTCAGAAAGAAGACAATTCACACTCTTCTATCATTCTGATAACCCCCTTTGCACTATTAGTGGTTGGTTTTCACTTTAAGTTTTAGTTTTTCTTTTTAATATGTAAATTAGTACACAGCGTACTTCTCTACAGGTAAATATTGTAGGAATGTTAAAGGGAATGGCAGGGGTCCATCATTCTGAAACGTGTGATGGAAGAAATCAGAGAGTGCTCTTTTAACAAATCAATATCTAAGAAGTGAAGTAAGTTAGAAAGAGAAAAACAAATACCGTATGCTAACACATATATATGGAATCTAAAAAAAAAAAAATGGTTCTGGAAAACCTAGGGGCAGGACAGGAATAAAGATGCCGATGTAGAGAATGGACTTGAGGACACGGGGAGGGGAAAGGGTAAGCTGTGACAAAGTGAGAGAGTGGCACGGACTTATATATACTACCAAATGTAAAATAGATAGCTAGGGGGAAGCAGCCACATAGCACAGGGAGATCAGCTCAGTGCTTTGTGACCACCTAGAAGGGTGGGATAGGGAGGGTGGGATGGAGACACAAGAGGGAGGAGATATGGGGATATATGTATACGTATAGCTGATTCACTTTGTTGTACAGCAGAAACTTAACACACCATTGTAAAGCAATTATACTCCAATAAAGATGTTTTAAAAAAAAAAGATCTAAGAAGTGAATATAGAGACTAAGTAAAAAGTCAGCTCATTAAAATTTTTTCTCCTTCAGGAAATAATTTGCTTCTAAATAAATTCAACACAATAAAAATATGAGAGAAGAAGAAAAATATGAAACATCACATCATTTTAAGTTTGATTATGTCACTGAATAAATTAAATGGCTGTAGAGTAGAAAGAAACATAATCCATAAAGGAAGTGAGGAAAGTTAAAGCAGTCAACAGTAATTCAATGGTGACTGAAGATGAGTGGAAATTGATTTGTATTAGCTGAAGGCCATTCCTGTCTTTTAGAATGTTATGCATCAGGAAAGAGAGAAAAGAAAGGTTTCTACTATTTTGATATAAAAATATGTCAGTTCTCAGCCAAGGCCACTAATTCAAGACAGCAGTAGATTCCGAGTATACATTCTAATATTCCACACCTACTGGCAGGTATTGAAATAGATAAGATCCTTTAATAAGGCTGTTTGGGAGTGAGTCATAAGAGCTTCATTGGTTTGCTGGCTGTTTATCCTTGTGGAAGCTGAAGGCTGACGGACTCAATCCAATGCAAATAGAGGTAAAATTGGCAGCTCGAGCTTTTAGCTGACATGGCATCTGATGGACAGTCCTCTGTCCCCAGCGTTATATCTGCTCAGTAGGGACTCAGATGACAGCAGGAGGCTGCAAAAACTTGTGCTCTACCTCAGATTCTGTTATGGTGTTGCCTCTGGATGTTAAGCTTTCTTATGTAACACATCTAATAGGAAACAAAACTGCATGATGTTTATCATTTTTATTATGAATGCTAACATTATAAATAATCAATCATTATTATTAATGATGATGACTACTATTTATTCAGTGCCTACTATGTTCTATATTCTACTTTATTCTGGTTCTTTTATATATATATTGCTGTACCTAGAACTCTGGAAGGTAGGTATTATTATTATCACTTTCTGTTTGAGGAAACTGAGGCTCAGAGGGAATAAGTTACTTGCCTAAAACGAAGGCTGAGGTACTAAATCAGTGTAGGCTCCTCTCTACTGTTTCCATTATACAATGTGGCTGCTGATTCATTCCCAGGAATCTAGATTAGCAAGGGCAGACTTTAATAAAATCCTTCATGTTACCACAAGGTGTGTTACAGAGTAGAATTAATGCACATTTTTGGAGTGGTAAGTAAATATGATTAAGGCCGCTGCCATAGAGCATGGCTGAATCAATAATAACAGCAACAAAAAACAAAAATTGATTCACTATGTTAGGGTCATAATCTCTATCAAGTTATGTAAAAGACAGTTTCTTCAGCAAGTGGTGCTGGGAAAGTTGGACAGCCACATGTAAATCAGTGAAGTTAGAACACTCCCTCACACCATACACAAAAATAAACTCAAAATGGCTTAAAGACTTAAATATAAGACATTACACCATAAAGCTCCTAGAAGAGAACATATGCAAAACATTCTCTGACATAAATCGTAGCAATGTGTTATTAGGTCAGTGTCCCAAGGCAAAAGAAATAAAAGCAAAAATAAACAAATGAGACCTAATCAAACTTAGAAGCTTTTGCACAGCAAAGGAAACCATAAACAAAATGAAAAGACAACCTACAGAATGGGAGAAAGTATTTGCAAACGATGTGACCAGCAAACACTTAATTTCCAAAATATATGAATAGCTCATACAGCTCATAAAAACAAACAACCCAATCAAAAAATAGGCAGAAGACCTAAATAGACATTTCTCCAAAGAACACATACAGATGGCCAACAGGCACATGAAAAGACGTTCCACATCTCTAATTATTAGAGAAATGCAAATCAAAACTACAATAAGGTATCACCTCACAGCAGTCAGAATGGCCAAAATCAAAAAGTCTACAAATAACAAATGCTGGAGAAGGTGTGGAGAAAAGGGAACCCTCCTACACTGTTGGTGAGAATGTAAATTGGTGCCGTGTGGAGGTTCCTTTAAAAGCTAAAAATAAAGCTACCATATGATCCAGCAATCCCACTCCTGGGCATATATCCAGAAAAGATGAAAAGCCTAATTCGAAAAGATACATGCATCCTAATGTTCATAGCAGCACTATTTACAATAGACAAGACATGGAAGCAACCTAAGTGTCCATCAACAGATGAATGGATAAAGAAGATGTGGCACATATATACAATGGAATATTACTCAGCCATTAAAAATAATGAAATAATGCCATTTGCAGCAACATGGATGAACCTAGAGATTATCATACTAAGTGAAGTAAGTCAGACAGAAAGACAAATATCAAATATAACTTATATGTGGAATCTAAAAATATGATACAAGTGAACTTATTTACAAAACAGGAACAGACTCATAGACATAGAAAACAAACTTATGGTTACCAAAGGGGAGAGGGTTGGGGGAAGGATAAATTAGGAGTTTGAGATTAACAGATACCCACTACTTTATATAAAATAAACTACAAGGTTCTATTGCATAGCCCAGGGAACTATATTCAATACCTTGTAATAACCTATAATGGAAAAGAAATCTGATAACTGAACCTCTTTGCTATACACCAGAAATTAACGCAACATTGTAAATCAACTATACTTCAAAAAAAACACCCCACTTCTTAAGTGTTTTCAATACGCAAACACATAATGTTGGTTTCTAAATATGTTAATCCTGTATTTTATTTGGCTCTCAATGATTATTTGTAACCCTTCATTGTCACCAAGATAAGAATTACCTTATCTCAGAAGACCTGAGACCTTTTTATTTGTTTTCAAGTACTACTTCAAGGACTATTGAGAGATAGTGTTTGTTATCACTGTCAAAACTTTATTCAACATTTAGTATCCCCGAGTGAGTAAATGAACCTCTTATATAAAAGATTTAGAAGCAATAAGTGGAGGTTAATTTATATCATGTGCATATTTAATGCTCTGGGATTGTAGAATAACACTAAACAAATTAGTCAAGGAAGGGGCGAAGAATAAAGAAGACCCTTTCTTTTTATTCCCCACATGTAATCAAGTGAATATACTGTAATATTCCCATGACCTAGAGCTTACCACAGGTGGGGAGGACAGTATGTATGACGTGGGCATGGTATAATTTTAGCATGCAAGCTTTTTCAAGGCTGGCACTGTCCAGTCTTGCAGATGCTCGAAGCTCTTATTAATCAAGGCTTATTCCTTTATCGCCCCCAATACTTGTGCCACACCAACCTCATGGTAAACTGTCAACCAAGGTCACCATTAACTAAACTACTACTATTGAGGGAACCAGGCAAACTCACATTCCCCACCTGCCTGGATCCCACCTGTGACTTGTTGAAGAAGAACAATGCAGGTATGAAGTTCTTGTAGGCAGGTTTGTAATGCACAGGCAATAAATCATATTAGCAACAACAGAAGTGCACTGGTTTCCCTTCCCCCAACAAACTGCTCTGGAAAGGCACCTCTGCTGTACATCTCTTTGGAGAGCAGTGGTGATCTGAAGAAATGCTTCCTCTTGAAAGAACCCTTTTTATTCACAGTGGAATACTCTTGAATTTTGCAGGTCGTCAAACACACACAAAAAGTTTTTTTTTTAATAGTTGAGGAAATAAGCCTAAAGAAGATGTGTACCTAATCCTATTAGCTGACTTAATATAGAATTATTAAAAGCCTTGGTATACAGGATTTAACACAATCTTTCTAGCAGGGTGTGATGTAATCTGTTTTTGTTCCTCAGCTAGCAGATGGCTTACCTTTAAGTAATTTCCAATATGTTAAGAGATCAAAAGCCATCCTCTCGCCACCGAGGCAGTAATCGTTATTCTCTGCTGGGGGTTGCTTGGTACTGTGGTAGGGATATGCAAAGGCTCCTGGCATTTCCAAAGATAGAAAGGCGACATTTCTTCAGACTTTGAAGTTAATAATCCTTCAGAAGTTGAAAAACTGAGGGATTTTTCAAAACCCTTTTAATGTTCTATATGCCATGTGCGAAAGTAAATATCTGTAAGAAATCACTGAGGGCTGGTTCGGAGCTTGGATGAGTGCTCAGCAATCTCCCATGTCATGGACTGGCGCCATCTCTCGCCGCTGAGGGTATGAAAAGGTTGTGCCTCCATCAAGTAGCGCTCTTTGGAGCATGTGGTTTCCAAGTTGAATGTCTTGAAAATCATGCTAGAAATAAATGTGAAATGTGTTGTGCTGTCACTGATGAGCCCAAGCAGTGGCATTATGACAGGTCTATCTATCCCTGCCGTTGAGACACAACTCTTCCTAAGGATGTGGTGCTTCCTCACGCATTGTCTAAGTTATTGGAAATGATCTATTGGTGAAAAGATGGCGTAAACTTGCATTCGGGATTTTGTTTGATCTTTACTACTAGAGAGAAAAATGTTTTATATCTCAATGGTTTAATATGCTCCTAATGAACCCAGAGCCCACAGTCACTTTTTGTAAAATCCAATTCAGATTTTTGTTGAAAAAATGTGCTGAGTGATAGAACCCTGTTGAATTTTGAGTTCAGACAAATCTTAGTGTGTCAGGTTTGTTACCACCTTTGCTTAAGGCTCTTGCTTTTGAGAAAGAGAGGTTTCATTTTATTCCTTGGACCAGTCATTTTCAGGCTACTTAAAATCAGGGGGAAAATATATTCCTAGGCATACAGGAGCCCGAGGTTGGCTCTTCCCCTTGTAGTTAAAAAGGATTGTTTTAACTTAAGTGACAAGCATCTCTACTATCACCCCCTCCTTTTCACCATTTTGGCTTATGCATTTGATGGCTGGAATTTTGGCAGGCAAAGGATGGATAAATGAGCACCTAATAGTCATCAAGAGAAACAGAAGGGGAAAATAGGAAATAGAACTCCAGAGGCATATGCAAGAAATTCAGGCACCAAGTTTCACTTGGAAGGAAAGTATGGGCAAATGGCCTGGGACAAGAAAAATTATGAGATGGGAACTTGAAATGTCATAATAACATTTTACCCCAACACAGAAAATCATGCATGAATAGAATACCGATTTCCCCAAAACAGACTCACCAAACTGTTTGGCGCTTTAAGTAATAGCTGTTCTCTGTTCTAATCCACAGACAACAATGAGCGAAGTCCTCAAAAGATTCTATCGCAACTATTCTACAAGGTATTCTCCTTTTCAGAATCTTCTGCTACTTTAAGCACCCTGAAATAACTGATGCAAGGAACAAAATGAAAACTCTCCATATCAAAGGCAAGAGCTGGTAAGAGTTAGGTGAATGATTTATATTGATTCTCACACAAATCTCCCTGGTTGTGCATTGAGCTCATTCCTTCTTTGCAGACTGATTTCAACAGAACTGCTCCCCATTCTCTCTGGATTCTCTTTTCTTGTCCTTGAAAACCATTGTTACGTCTCTGCTTTCTTCTCTTCAGGATTAAAGGACCCATCGTTTCTTTAACCTGGCTTTCTGTGAGGCCTCTTGCTCCCTCATAGGTCTCCTCTAGGTTTGCTACCCTCCATGTGGTGAATGAGGGAACAGGATGTGGTAATTCAAGTAGAAAGCTGAGACTGGCAGGCCACGGGCTTGTTCTTTCTTCAGTCATGTAATAAAGATAGTCTGACTCTGAATGGAATGCCTAAAACCTAACCATAAATGCTGGAGGATTCTGGGAAAAGGTGAAATTCGGGAAGTCAGGGATGCTGTCTGAATGTTGGTCTATCGGCTTGGATAATAATTTCCCATCCTCTGAGACAAGAGAGGCAAAGTAGGCAACTCTCATTGAACTGGGTCAGTGAGATTTGGGTAGGAGAGGCAGGGTAACAAAACATCAAGCACAAAAATGAGACCAGAATTGTGACTCAGTTATTCGGCATTGTCAGAAGTGTCATTAAGAAGCAGCATGATCTACAACGTGCTCGCCCCCGGGTCCTGCTTAAACAAGGAGTTGCTTAGTTCTTCTCCTATCCCCACCCAGAAGAGAGGATTCAAGGCTTAAAGTTCCAGGGCTTCCTGCTGGGGGAAAGAAATGAGTCAGAGGCTGAGTGGGAGGACTCTGTTCCTTCTGCTTCCACTCCTCACGGCCAGAGCTGCTCTGTTAACCCCCTCTGTCCATCTTCAAGGAGGTCACAATCAGCAGTAAGTAGCCAGTGCCTAATTATTCAGCTCCCCTCTCCCGTGGGTGTGTGCCCCACATCCTTGCTGTACCTGAATCAGTTAATCCGTGAGTCCATAAATTAACACTGGATAATGTCTAATTGATTGTATAAAATATTTGTCGGATGATTAGGCATCTAGTTTTGAAACATGGTAGAAATTTAGATCATACACGAATGTGACACTCAGCTCATAGAGAAACTGTGATAATCCTCAGAGAGTTCTGATTCCTTAAAGGGAAAACACCACATAAATCAGAAGGCTAGCTCTCCTCCTGGCTCCTTGGAATAACAAATTCTCTCTCAAGCCGGGGTGAAGAGACATATCCTCTCCAAGTGATATTAGCTAGCAGAGCGTTGACAATTGCCAACCTCCCTCCCCAACCTTCCCATATCACAGGCCAGGGAATGGGTTAATTTTCTACACGCTGGACTTGGACTGTGGATTCCTATTCTTGTTTCTTTGTTAAAGTTACAGGGGAAAAAAAACCCTACCTGTAGTGAAAGCAGAATCACAGTGCTAAAAAGGACTTTTGGAGGTCAATAAATTCAACACTCTGCTCTTCTGCAGGATGGTGCCCCTTGCCCCCAGTTGAGAGCTCCTGGGATTTTGAGGCAGTGTAGGATGAATGCAGGATATCTATGACTCTAGTACACAGTCAAAAACTCAGCCCAGTAGTGAATGCACAGCACTTTCTGTATTCTTACTGTGCCTTGCGTAAAGACTTTTCACTTCATACATCATTCACAACTTGCTACAGGGATTTCACAAAGCCAGTACATACCGTTTACACAAAGAAAAGCAGAAGAAGAACAGGTCTGGGAAAGGAAAAAGCAACAACAATAATCAAAGGTGTGTCTGCCAAGTGTAGCATTATCAACGGGGAAATTAACAAGGCACGATGTAATTGGGAATGTTAGTTAAACAAATGGAGTTTCTCATTCTGTTCACACATTTGAAGAAGTCTAGAGAATTCCAAACATGGTTAGTCAGTTTTGGTTTTTTTTTTACTGGGCTCTAGTACCAGGAAGAGCAAGGCAGAAAAGGATGGAAATTGGAAGCTACTTCTCCCCTGGAGAGATCTGGTAAACAGATGCTGAGTTAGTCCCAACCATCTGGCTCACAAAATCCCAGGGTCCCAGAGGAAGGTGCCACCTGGAGGTGCTGGAGACACTGTCAGTGTGCTGCCCTTGATGACTGAAGGGAGAGGCCCCAAAGCACACAAAAGGAAGGAATACCTTCACTTGAGTTCTTGAACGTCTCAAGCCGGATTTTCTTCCACAGATAGGTGAAAGGAAAGCATATTTCTAGCTAATTCTTGAGGGATTTTTCTTTTCCCACAAGATGATTCCTTATGAGCATCATGAGTATTTTCTTAGTAATTAGCACTTCTACTAAACAGTAATTGGGATTCCTCCCCTCCCTCCAATTCTGTATTATATGTTATATTCTGCTTGGGCTTCATAGTAGCTTGACAAGCAGATTTGCATGGAATAAATTGAGCCATAGTAAGTTAGTCAGAAGAATTAATCAGAGACAGAGTTATTAGTTTCCAAGGAGTGAATTAATTTAGGAAAACCACTGAAAAGTTCATTTTCATTGTTTTTTCCTCTAGAAAAAAAAAAAAAGTTGATTCTTGAAGCTTGCTGAAAAAGATCTGAAACTGTAAGCCTGCGCTTTGATATTAGGCACGAATAGCCCATTGCATTCTTCTCTCCACTCACACTCACCCCATGTCCTTCCCCCTAAGCATTCGTGAGGAAATGAGGGGCAGGCTGTTTTGCATGTCTTGGTACTGGACCTAGGAGCCCACCAAGTCCATATCCACTGAGCTATAGACAGACCTTAGGGTGACCATTCAAGCTACTAAAATCCAGGTGCTGAACATACAGGGTCCCAGGACATGTCACCCATCTGCCCTGTCCTTAGCCTGGCAGGCCCAGAAGCCCTTCCCACACCAAACTGCTCAGGCACCCAGAGAGCCTAGGTAATTGTACGTGACTGCCATTTACTTACCAAGTCCTGCCTTTTTCTTCACTCTTTGGTTTCCTGATCCCTATTTTGTTCATCTTTTCCCTGGTTTCCCACATCTTTCCTGACCCTGGGTTTGGGGGCATTTATTCTGATTCCTCAGTTTTGGATTACTAGAAGATAATCCAGAGGTTCCCCTACCCCAGCTCCGAAGGGAGTGAGCTTGACTCAATTCCCTGACTTTGGAATACCCACAGTTCTGAGAGAGCTCCCTCCATCAGACCAGCCCTGTGGGATCCTGTTGGCTCTGATCCCATTTAGTCAGAAAGGGAGTTGGGGTTTTCTGCACTGAACAGCTAGGGGAATAGAGCGGAAACCTCTCAGAGAACTCTGAATTCAGCTTCCCTTCCTCCCATAAGAGGTCAGTCCTGCAAGAGCAAGTGGAGGCCTAGAAGATCATTGGGGGGGAGAATCAAACGCACTGTTTCATTCATTTACTCAGTCATTCATTAATTCAATAAACATTTGTTACGTTTCCACTATGTGCCAAGCATTGTGCTGGACTTTAAGATGCTGTTAGGTCTCCCATGTTTGTGTTGCTCAAGAGGATGTGGCTAACACCTATCACAAATTAACAGGCTTGGAATAAAACCACTGCATAGTGTTGCAATTTTATTTGGCCAACCAACAAAGTGCATGATTGTTGCCATGACCCAGATGCCAACAATACATTGCTCAAAATGTCACAATGACAGACTGCTTATAAAAAATGTTATGTGTAAACCTTGGTCAGAATGTGTGGTGTCAGGACAATGTCCAAGTCCATTATCTCTCCCTGTGGTTGCTTCTAATGATTATTCTGGGATCTGCTTGCTTCATGAGACATCACTGTAAGAGCCCAAGGGCTGACTCGTCCCTTTATCATCATTCAGCTTGCAAATTCTAACATTCACTATGTGTTTGATTGGCTTATCTGCCTCTTGCCTGGAAACTTAGTTGAGAGGAAATCCAAGATCACAAGATGATGGAACAGATATTTAAATCTCTTAGTACAAGTGGCTGGCTTTGTTTCCCTTTGTTTTATAAAAAAGAAAAGCAAGGCATAGCGGCAACTGGGTAGTGTAGTCTGTAATAGGACCCACATGTTTGGGCTCTCTGCGCTGAGTTTCCCTACGAAGAAACAGAGGCATCATAGTAAGGAATAAAAATCCATGACAAGAGGAGAGTAATAGAGTGTGCTCACATAAAAATGGGTTTTGAGTATGTCTGCCTGGTAGCTTGGAAAGGTGATAAATAGTGTAAGCCTTCGAAATGAATAGAATTTTAATGATTTCACTGTGGAAATGCTACAATTCTTTATTTTCAATGGTACTGCAGGTAGACACCAACTTAAGGGCGCTTGTTCATAAAGGCAATGTAGATTGCACAGTTTGGCAACTGAAGAGAGAAATCCTTTAGATAAAAAAAATTTATAGGGTTTTTAACGGGTAGCTTCACTCGATCAGCCATTATTCCCTCAGAAGTCTTTAATAACTCTGTGGTATCTTTAATGAAAAGCTTTCCTTAACAAAGATATTGTTACTTTAAAAAGACAATGTTTTTATACTAGCCTGAAAGATAAAGAAAAGCTATGGAAAATCAACTGAAGAACCATGGGCATGTTGCCTTCCTGTGATTGCTAAAGATTTGGAAGAATTTCTGCCTAAATTGTGCTAAATTTGTAAAGATTTTCATAATAGTTTTTGGATTCAGACCAGCTTCTGCTCAAAGCACTGAAACAGCCTAAAGGGAGCATGCAGTACAAGGACATGATTAGGATAGTAGTTTTTTAATTTGAGAGCAGAGAATCACTGACTACATTTTCCCTCACATATATCACTGGGGGAAACACTGGATCTTTGCTAGGTGAGCAGACAGCTGCCCAACTTCCTGGGGTATGAGGTGAGAGAAACACCATCAAAACCCAGCAGTGTTACACTAGTGGTCTCCTCAGTGTAGTCTCCCGATCTACACTAACCGGAGCAGGGGTCTGTAATGTCGGCCATGCTCTACCGTTTGACTTAAGAGGAACACAAGCATTGCTAGTGGGAACGTAAACTAGTTCATCCACTCTGGAAATAAGTTTGTCAGTATCTATTAATATGATGCTGAATATACCTTATTACCCAGACATTCCATGCCTAGGTAAATATCCAACAAAAATGCATACGTATTTCACATGTACAAACATTTTCATAGCAGCACTATTTGAAATAGCCTCAAAGTGGAGACTACTCAAATGCCTATCAACTGTAAAATGGACAAATTGAGGTAAATGCACAAAAGAAAATACTGCGCAGGGCTTCCCTGGTGGCACAGTGGTTAAGAATCCGCTTGCCAATGCAGGGGACATGGGCTCGAGCCCTGGTCCAGGAAGATCCCACATGCCACGGAGCAACTAAACCTGTGCGCCACAACTACTGAGCCTGCACTCTAGAGCCCACGAGCTACAACTACTGAGCCTGTGAGCCACAACTACTGAAGCCCGTGCGCCTCGAGCCCGTGCTCTGCAACAAAAGAAGCCACCACAATGAGAAGCCCATGCACCACAACGAAGAGTAGCCCCTGCTCACTGCAGCTAGAGAAAGACTGCACACAGCAACAAAGACCCAACACAGCCAAAAATAAATAAGTAAAATAAATTAATTTAAGAAAAAAAGAAAAGAAAATACTACACAGCAGTTATTACTGCAACTACTTACAACAATATAAATATTAAATGCAAGAAGTCAGGTACAAAATAAGTCCATTTTTAAGGTTCTAAACAGGCAAAGTTATTTTATGATATTAGAAGTCAAGATAGTAGTTACTCTTAGGAGGTGTAAGTGACAAAAGGAAGGTTTCCGTTTTTGATCTAGGTGTTGATTAAAGGGGTGATGGAGTTTTTGAAAATTTACTGAGCATTTTTCTACATGTACATGTCTTAGTCTGTTCAGGCTGCTGTAACAAAAACACCATAGATTAGGTGGTTTATAAACAACAAACACTTATTTCTCAGTCTGGAGACTGTGAAGTCCAAGATCAAGGCACCAGCAGATAAGTGGCTGGTGAGAGCCTGCTTTCTGTTTCGTAACAACCATTTTCCACTGTGTCCTCGCATGGAAGAAGGGACAAGGGAAATTTCTGGGGTCCCTTTTATAGGGTCACTAATCTCATTCATGAGAGCTCTGCCCTCATGACCTAATCACCTCCCAAAGGTCCCACCTCCAAATACCATCACACTGGGAACTGGGTTTCAACATACGAATTTGGAGAGAGCACAAATATTCAGTATGTTTTTCTTCAACGAACTCCCTCCCAAAAGACTGATGCAATAAAAAACAAAAACTTTCCTACATAGCAGAAATAATAAATACGTAATAGAAGAAAAGATCCCATTACAATATCATAAAAAGTACAAAACACCTACACCTAAGACCATACCTATAAGAAATTTTCAAGACATATTTGGAAACAAGAATTTTTGAGTAAATAAACAAACATACAATGTTCCTAGGTAAGAAAACTCCCTGCAGTTCAATAGTTCAGTCATGCCTGCAGAAACTTGGCTGCATCTGTGAATCACACTTCTGTGGTCCACCCCCATTATGGGAGAGCAATGCCAGCTCTGGAGACCAGAGTGGGTCAGATTCAGACTACAGAAGAATCTCCCATTCAGCAGAGTTGGAGGCAGAACTGGTAAAATATAGGTATCACCTGACATTCTACTTGATAAGATAGAAAAAGAAAGTGAAATTCTCTCATCAGTATCTGTGTCTTAATGTGTATATTTCTACCTCATTATGCTTTTTAAAAAAAATATTTATTTATTTATTTATTTGGTTGTGCTGGGTCAAAGTTGTGGCAGGCAGGCTCCTTAGCTGCAGCTCGCTGGCTCCCTAGTTGCGGCATGTGGGCTCCCCATTTGCAGCACGCTAACTCTTAGTTGCGGCATGCATGTGGGATGGAGTTCCCCAACCAGGGACCGAACCCAGGCCCCCTGCATTGGGAGCCCAGAGTCCTATCCACTGCGTCACCAGGGAAGTCCCTTCCCACCAGGGAAGTTTTTTTTTTTTTTTCTTTTTGCGGTATGTGGGCCTCTCACTGTTGTGGCCTCTCCCGTTGCGGAGCACAGGCTCCGGATGCGCAGGCCCAGCGGCCATGGCTCACGGGCCCAGCCGCTCCGCGGCATATGGGATCCTCCCAGACCGGGGCACGAACCCGTATCCCCTGCATCGGCAGGCGGACTCTCAACTACTGCGCCACCAGGGAGGCCCACCAGGGAAGTTTTTAAAAACAATCAAAATGCGGTATTGTCCAAGAGAAAATGGCTCTAATTTTAGCAGAAACTAAACTAAACTAAAGACAAATGTCATGCCCTACTAGATAGCAAGACAGTCATAAAACTCTAGTGGTTAAAACAGTGTGGAATCATCACAGGAATAAACAGATCAATGACAAACAATGAGTTAAGAAACAAATCCACATGAATGTAGAGACTGCATTTAACATGTCTTGGTGGACCATTCATTTATTTATTTTATCATCAATTTAACTATATTTACTAAGATAGGCACAAATTATAAGGTGCCAGGCATACTATTTCTATTCTTGCTTTATCCCCAAACTATATGGTTGGAATAATGGGTTCAGTTGCAAGAGAAATATGCTGATTGCCACATTGCCTTATTTAATCTAATGTTCACTCAGGTGTCAATAAAATACCTATATTTTTCTCTTCTCTCTTCTCTCTATAGTATTTTTTTAAATTTATTTGTTCTATGTATAAAAATTACATTTAGCTAATATTATATATGATTCCTAAGAAAGATAATAAAGTTAACCTTGTTAACACTATACTCCCACCAAATTCACAAAAATTGAAAGTCTGACAATAGAAATTTAGTTGATGATATGAGGCAATGACAACTCTCACACACACTCCCTGTGGGAGTGTAAATTGATACAATTACTTTGAAATTATCTAGTTACATTAAACATATGCATAACCTGTGACCCAGCAATCCCGTCCCTAAGTATGTACTCTTTTATACTGGTGTGCCAGGAAAGGTATACAAGAATGTCCATAGCAACATTATTTCCAAAATGCAGAACTACCTACATTCCTATCAACAGCAGAGGGATAAATGAATTGCAGTATAGCATATAATGGAAAAATCACGCAGCAATGAAAATAAATGAATCTCAGCCACACACAGCTGCATCATATCAAGTGACAGAAGCCAGACAAAAAAGAACACGTACACTATGAATCCATTTATATAAAATTAAAAACGGGTATTATTACACTCCAGTGTTTAGAGGTATATAATCAGATGGCAAAAGTATTAAGAAAAGTGAAGGGTTGATGACCATAAAAGTCAGGCAAGTGCTAACCTTTGAAGGAAGGAAGAGGATTGGGACTGGGGAGGAACACGTGGGAGCTTCTGGGGTACTGGCAATGGTTGGTCTCTTGACCATGGTTCATGACACTTATTAAACACATCTTTAGATTTTATCACTTTTCCATGTGTGTTATATTTCACTATTCTTTAAATAGTTAAAAAATAAGTCAAACATTTTGGGTACGTTTTCTTGGTAGGCCAAGGACATCTGCCTCTGGACCACGACTTTCCTCACCCTGTGGTTTGGCTTCCCCTGAGGCCCAGAACGCCTCATGATTCAGGCTCACTGCATGCAGCATGCTGTGTTAAGAAATAAATAACTCGTGGTCCTGAGATACCCCGAATTTCACATGAACCTGAGCTAGCTCAGCAGTCAATATTTTAGAAATCTGGATTTATTTCTCCTCATAGGATCTACCATGAGTCTGTAATTGACTTTTTTTAAACTAAACTTTTAAAATGAATCCAGGCTGTTTAAAGTATATTTTTGATCTAGTGAAATACTGAGTGCTATCAATTAGATATTCTGAATGTCATCTGTTTGTTATCATTTGTTATCACTTAGTAATGTGATATGCCTTGTATATCCACTTTAGGGGCTTTTTTTATTCCTTTATTCACCACTATTGCAAAATCAATCAAATGTGAGCAAAAGCAAAGGCAATTGAATGACCCAAAACTGAGATTTGAGCTGCCAAAACAAGCAGTAAAACAGTTTTTACTAGCTCTAGTGATTGTCAAAAAGATATAGTTATAAACTTTATTTCAAGTAAGTTTCTGAAAGATCTGGAAATGTGATTATCGGAATGTAGATTGTACAGAACTTTATGTCCCCTGATTATTCACAGATGCAAATTATCATGCGATTGGAAGCATACTAAAATATTGCAAACATGTTCTGAGGTTAGTAATATGCTGCCTTTGTTACTTTAGGGTCAGTCTGCTCATTCTTTCCAAAGCAAGAGCCTTACTGTTTGTATTCTTTCATAGATGGGGAATGATCGAGTAAGAATAAAACACACCAGAAGTGTTAATAACACTTCCTACAAAAGAATGGAATTTTTGTAGGGAGACAGGTAAAAAGGAGTCACTTTTTTCTTTTGGAGTTGTTTGATTTTGATTCAAAGAATATTTCATAATTGTATTGCACCTCATATTTAAATTTCATATTAAAATCAAGATAAATGAAACTTATCAGCTATCCCCACTGCATCTCCTTTGCATGGCTGGCTCCATTTTATTCTTCACATATCATTTAAAAAATCATCTCCCTTTCTCTGTCTGAAGTAGGTTCTTCCTATTTTTCTCCCTCATAGTACCCTTTCCTTCCACTTTGTAGAATTTATAACATTTTAATCACGTTTATTTGATTGCTTATTTTGTCATCTCTGTGCCCCATGGACTCAAATGTCCAACATGGTACCACAGTGTCTATTTTATTCACCATACAATAGCCTGTACCTAGCACAGTGCCAGTCATGTAGTCACTCAACTATTTGGTGAATGGATGAATGAATGAATGAATGAAAAAATTATCAGATTGAAACTACCAGATGAAAACTACCATCTTATTTTCTTACACAAACTATGAAGTTGGAATCCCAGGTATGAATTCATGCTTGCATTATTTTGCTAGACACTTGCTTATAGTACTAAAGGGAGCTCAGCACTGGGAATCAGCATCATGGACTCCATCTGGCTGTCGAATAAACCCACTGTGTTAAAGCAGGTTTCACCTTAGGTCAGAGATGCATTTCTCCTCTCCTAACTCCATCATCTTACACACTAACACTCACGTCCTCCTTCCTCCCCACAAAAGCAACATAATGAAGATAAATAGGCATTTTACAGATAGGTAATCTCATGATAACAGTTCCCTGTTATTTACACCAGCAAAGCCATTTCCACTGTGTCAGGGCTTGCCTGCGCCCACCAGGGTCGGATTCTGCCAGTCCGTGATCTGTAAAGGTGTAGGGTTCATTAGGGCTCTGAGAACAGCTGTCCAGGGCTGCTGGAGATCAGATTACAGGATCTCATTAACTCGCTCTCCTTGCCTGCTTCAAGAGTTTTGTCAGGACCAAGACCTATTATTTCAACATGTCTGGTATCAAGAGGGCCAGAGGCTGAGAGTTTAGTTTTATCTACTTCTGGTCAGTATCATTAAAGTGCATGCTAACTAAAAGCAATACCAATCATGTTCATTGCAAATGTTGCTATAAAATATAGAATTGTTTCATATCACCATGCAACTAGTTCTTGTTTGAAACTTCCTAGTTACCTAGTTAAAAATGACACAGTTTAAATCGAGGTTAATTTTACAATAATCTGTTAAATATGGAGAAATTAATAAACTCCTAGGACTTTTTATAGTTTTATGTTGCTTTAATTTTTTTTTTTTTTTTTTTTTTTTTTTTTTGCTGTACGCGGGCCTCTCACTGCTGTGGCCTCTCCCGTTGCGGAGCACAGGCTCCGGACACACAGGCCCCGCGGCCATGGCTCGCGGGCCCAGCCGCTCCGCGGCACGTGGGATCCTCCGGGATCGGGGCACGAACCCGCGTCCCCTGCATCGGCAGGCGGACTCCCAACCACTGCGCCACCAGGGAGGCCCTAATTTTTTTTTAAGTTTGGTTTGTTAACTTATCTGAGGAATGAAAACAGCATGAGCATTATTCAAGACATGTGTGTTTACTTGGGGTTCATTCAGCACAACAGGCTTAGCTCAGAGAGTGGGCCAGCACACTGGTCTTCTGTGGATAAGTGAGGATGATTGGAGAATGTTCCAAGATAAGGGGAAAATATGTGTCAAGGCCTTGAGGAAGACAGAGTATGGAGGGATCAAGAAATAAAAAGATGCCCTATGCTGAAGGATAAAGTACAGAGAGAGGAGTGAAGGCAGAAGGGGAGCAAGGTAGGTAGAGGCTAGATTATGCATGGCTTTATAGAGTGTGTTAAGGACACTGCTCTTTACCCCAAAAGTGAAGGAAGGGACTTTGAATAGTTTTAAGCGCACATGAAAGTAGGAAGGTAGGAATGTGGTCAGAATTGTTTTTTGAAAAGACGCACAGACTGGATGAGGAGGAATTAGTAAAAGGGAGGCTGGGATGCTATTGCAGTGACCCATGGTGAGAAATCATGGTAGTTTGGATTGGGCTGTTGACTGTATAAAGGAGAATGGAAACAAAAGGATTTAGGATACTTTTAAGACATAAAAGTCTTTATTATCTTGTTAATGAATTGGTCATGTGATGCGAGGAAAGAGGAAGGGTCAAGAATGATTTTTACATAGCTTTTCAGCAACAGGATGAATGGCCGTGCCATTCACTGAGAGAGATCACAATGGAGAAAAACACATGTGAAAGGAAAGAATGAATTCAGGCTTACAGATAATGAGTTTGAGGTCCTTATATCCAAGAGAAGATGCTGCATAAGCAGTTAGAATTCGGTCTAGGGCTCAAAGGAAGAGGTATGTCATCAGCACTGGTAACTCAGGTCATGGGAATGGATGAGGTGGCCTGGCAACAGAGTGTAAAGTGAAAAAAGAGGGCCTGAAACTGAGCTCTAACAAGCTCAAACATTCAGTGGTTGGAGGAGGAGAACTGGCAAAGAAGCTGAATAAGAGCAGCCAGAGAGGTAGAAGGAAAACATGAAGAGTGGGGAAGGGGGAGGGGGAGGCCAAGGGGAGAGGGGGTTTTAAGATGCAGGGAGCGATCAATGGTGGAGGGGTAGAGGTTAATGCTGCTGAGTATCAAACAAGATGAGAACTGGAAATTGTCTGCTGGATTTAGCAATGTGACGGTCACAGGTAACTCTAGAGAGAGCCATTTTGTTAGATGGCTCTTTGTTAGATGGAACAAAGGCCAAAATGAAATGTGTCTTTAGAGGAGTTATGGAATGTGAAGAAATGGAGAAAGTGGATATAGAGGGTTTTTTTTTTGTTTTTTTGTTTGTTGTTTTTTTTTGCGGTACACGGGCCTCTCACTGTTGTGGCCTCTCCCGTTGCGGAGCACAAGCTCCGGACGCACAGGCCCAGCGGCCATGGCTCACGGGCCCAGCCGCTCCACGGCATGTGGGATCTTCCCGGACCGGGGCACGAACCCGTGTCCCCTGCATCGGCAGGCGGACTCTCAACCACTGCGCCACCAGGGAAGCCCGGATATAGAGTTTTGACAAATTTCATTGTGAAGAGAAAAGGGAGGGCTAGTAGATGAAAGGGAAAGCAACATTAAATGGGGCTTCTTTTCTTATTATTAAATAGGAGAGGCTGGAGGGTATTTAATATTTAAATATTGATGGAATAGTCCAGTTGAGAGGGAGGGATTGAACAAACAGGAACGAAAAGGGTTCACTGGTTATATGTCTAAGGATGCACGCCGCTGCCGGTATCACCCTGCACTAATTGCAGACTCCCCCTATACCTTTCTTCTGGGTTATGGGTAGATACTACAGAAAAGAGTCTCTCTGTCTGCCAAGCACTGCCTCCAAGTTCAGCCTCCTGAACCAGCAAGCTCTACTTTGGCCAAGCCGTTTGCTAATCCTTCAAACTTTAGTGGGCTCTTGCTCTCTGAGATCAGTCCAGTCCAGCCCTCCAAATTTACCTCTCCTTTGCTCCAGGACCATAGCTACAACCAGTGCTTTAGCCATGGATCTTGGGACCTCATCCTAGGTCAGAGCCCCAGGCTCTTCACTTGCCCAGGATGGGAAGTGAAAGGAATAAACACTGGACTCACAAAATATCAGTACTGTCCAATAGTTGAAAATACTTGCCCTGTATCATAGGAAGGGCCTACGACCAACCTCTTACTCCGTCTTAAAGAACGCCCAACTTTCAGGACAACCTACAATTGTAAGCCAATTGTTGTGCATTGTTGAGATTCCATCCCAAGCCAGGGCCCATCCTATGTATGCTTCATGGATTTTCCTCTGAGTCCTCCCTCTAACTAGGTTTCCATTAAATTCAATATGGCCATCACTCCCCACAAAATCTAGTCCCATCTGTTTTACGTTTCTTTCTGGACTTTTTAATGTCCTAACTTACTTCTTTGGCGAAAATATTGAAAGCTGAAAGTTGTAGATAAAGATTTGTGTTCAGGAAACGAGCTGTCAGCACAGACGTATGGCATAATTTTTAGCAAAAGTTCAATATTACCTTAATGTGTATTCAGGGAAAAAGCTATAAATATAATGTTCACTCTAAATAGGATCGTAAAACAATAGAATATTTTCATAGCTTTTTACCCAGATATTGGTTTGAGGCAGTGTTACACTCTATTATTTCTGATTCTTCTGTGATTACTATAATGAAGAGAAGGAAGAGGGAAGGGATGGAGGGAGGGTGGAAGGGAGAAAGAGTGAAGAATTCTGCTTTAGTTTCCCCCCTAACAAATTAATAAGCACATGGGCACCTGGTTTAAAAGTCCAGAGTCCTGTGATATTTCTTTTGGTTTCCTCTCTGCTCACCTCATGCTAAGAGGTAGCACAACACAGTGATAAGATCATGGGCAGATAGATAGATCTGTGTTCAAATACCAGCTCCATCTATGTTCACCTTCTATGAGATCTTGGGCAATTCTCTAATTCTTTGAGCCCCAGTTTCTTCATGAAATGTTTAATAAGATGAACCATGCTGGGTCACTGTGAGGATTACAAAAGATTAAGTGTGCAAAGTAAATTACTTATCAACAAATGGCAACTATCATTGCAAAATGGACTGAGACCTAACACATGCATGCTGGTCTATTTCCTTCATGAGAGAGGAATCTAACTGGAGTAAGACCCACTTACTGCAGATATAACCATTCATAATAAATGAAGTCATTCACACACAAGTTGTGACCTCATAATGGAGGGAGCCCAATGCTCCTTAGTATGATGATGTCAGCATTATGGTTTCCCATGAAATATGCTTTCTTCATATGAAACTAGACTGTGAGGTCTTTGGTGGGGGGGGCTGGAGGGGTGCGGTGAGTGAAAATGAATGCTTGCTTTGATGAATATGTTTTGATAAGCTTTGATGAATATGCTTGCTTCTTAGGGCCAGAGGAAATCAGCCACAATTCTCGCTGGTAGGGAAAATGAATCAGACAGGTACTTTCTGTCTCTTCAACACATAAATCCAGAGCATAAATCTGCTCTGGAGTCTGTAAAGCCTGAGAAGCTTCAGTTCATAACACTGGAAGGAGCATAAGGGAGGAAACTCCAGTGAGGAGCAATAGAGATTCCTGAAGAGTGGGTGTGGATACTGGACTGGGGGTCTAGAAGAAGGAGCTATAGGACGACAGGAGAGGAAATTGGGGAGAGAAAAACAGGGTTGGAAAATAACCAGGGGATAATCCATGTGGAGTACATCTTCAGTCTGAAGGTCTGAGTCTGTTAGCACCTTCCACATCCTTCTGTGGTAGGAGGGAAATAGAAAATCTGGTGTTCCCAGGTGATAATTCTCAGTGAGACCTTCCTGACATTTTCTTTTTTGCTTTTTTTTTTTTTTGCAACACCTTTTGTTTTTTGGATGGAATATCTTTTTTTTCTAACATTTTATTGGAGTATAATTGCTTTACAATGGTGTGTTGGTTTCTGCTTTATAACAAAGTGAATCACCTATACATATACATATGTTCCCATATCTCCTCGTTGTTGCATCTCCCTCCCTTCCTCCCTATCCCAACCCTCTAGGTGGACACAAAGCACTGAGCTGATCTCTCGGTGCTATGCAGCTGCTTCCCACCAGCCATCCATTCTACATTTGGTAGTGTATGTATGTCCATGTCACTCTCTCACCTCATCCCAGCCCACCCCTCCCCCTCCCTGTGTCCTCAAGTCCACTCTCCACGACTGTGTATTTATTCCTGTCCTGCCCTTAGGTTCTTCAGAACCATATACTATTTTTTTTTTAGATTCCATATATATGTGTTAGCATATGGTATTTGTTTTTCTCTTTATGACTTACTTCACTCTGTATGACAGTCTCTAGGTCCATCCACCTCACTACAAATAACTCAATTTCGTTTCCTTTTATGGCTGAGTAATATTCCATTGTATATATGTGCCACATCTTCTTTAGCCATTCATCTGTCAACGGATGCTTAGGTTGCTTCCATGTCCTGGCTATCGTAAATAGAGCTGCAGTGAACATTGTGGTACATGACTCTTTTTGAATTATGGTTTCCTCAGGGTATATGCCCAGTAATGGGATTGCTGGGTCGTATGGTAGTTCTATTTTTAGTTTTTTAAGGAACCTCCGTACTGTTCTCCATAGTGGCTGTATGAATTTACATTCCCACCAACAGTGCAAGAGGGTTCCCTTTTCTCCACACCCTCTCCAGCATTTACTGTTTATAGACTTTTTTTAAAAATTTTTTTGTGCAGTACGTGGGCCTCTCACTGTTGTGGCCTCTCCCGTTGCGGAGCACAGGCTCCGGACGCGCAGGCTCAGCGGCCATGGCTCACGGGCCCAGCCGCTCCGCAGCATGTGGGATCTTCCCGGACCAGGGCACAAACCCGTGTCCCCTGCATCGGCAGGCGGACTCTCAACCACTGCGCCACCAGGGAAGCCCTGTTTATAGACCTTTTGATGATGGCCATTCTGACTGGTGTGAGGTGATACCTCATTGTAGTTTTGATTTGCATTTCTCTAATGATTACTGATGTTGAGCATCCTTTCATGTGTTTGTTGGCAATCTGTATATCTTCTTTGGAGAAATGTCTATTCAGGTCTTCTGCCCATTTTTGGATTGGGTTGTTTGTTTTTCTGATATTGAGCTGCATGAGCTGCTTGTATATTTTGGAGATTAATCCTTTGTCTGTTGCTTCATTTGCAAATATTTTCTCCCATTCTGACGGTTGTCTTTTCATCTTGTTTGTGGTTTCCTTTGCTGTGCAAAAGCTTTGAAGTTTCATTAGGTCCCATTTGTTTATTTTTGTTTTTATTTCCCTTTCTCTAGGAGGTAGGTCAAAAAGGATCCTGCTGTAATTTATGTCAGAGTGTTCTGCCTAAGTTTTCCTCTAAGAGTTTTACAGTGCCTGGCTTAACTTTTAGGTCTTTAATCCATTTTTAGTTGATTTTTGTGTATGCTGTTAGGAAGTGTTCTAATTTCATTCTTTTACATGTAGCTGTCCAGTTTTCCCAGCACCACTTATTGAAGAGGCTGTCTTTTCTCCATTGTATATTCTTACCTACTTTATCAAAGATAAGGTGACCATATGTGCGTGGGTTTATCTCTGAGCTTTCCATCCTGTTCCATTGATCTATATTTCTGTTTTTTGGCCAGTACCATAATGTGTTGATTACTGTAGTTTGTAGTATACTATGAAGTCAGGGAGCCTGATTCCTCCAGCTCCGTTTTTCTTTCTCAAGATTGCTTTGGCTATTCGCGGTCTTTTGTGTTTCCACACAGATTGTGAAATTTTTTGTTCAGAGACTGGGACAGTCTGAGCCTTCGTGTGGCCAAGTCAGGAGCAGCTGGCTAACGGTCCCAAAGTGATAACATGTCAAATTCCAAGAAGGCTTTCTGCAGTGCCCAAGCAGTAGTCCCAAGCAGCTGCTCTGCTCAGTAGTCCCAAGCAGCTGCTCTGCTCAGCTGCAGCACTCTGACCAGGGAACTCGGTGGGACCCTCAAACGAGGATTCCTGCCGGCCCTAGAGCCTGATTTGACTTGCCCACCCAGGCAAGGAGCTGAGGAGAGCATCTCCTGGCCCCATCTCACCAGAGGAGCGGGCCTTCCTGACATTTTGTAAAAGGAATGTGTGTACTTCCTTTGAATGCTGGCCTTTGAGTTTCGTCTGGGGAAGACTAGCCAGGAGAGGAGTGCATGGGACAGGAAGGGTCATTATCTCCCAATCACCTTGTAGGGCATTCCCTGGCCACCCCACCAAACACCCACATTCCCACACACCATTAATCACCACAGAGGGACCATGAGCCAGCTGTGGCTGAGACTACTTACCAAGTAAGAAGGAATTTCCTCCCTCAATCCACTATGAGAGAGAAAAAGATGGGGCTCTATCATTCCAGGATTATATGTTAGTTCTTCCTTGATGTGCTTAGAGAATCTTTCTGTCCAACATCACAGCTATGTTGTTTGGCATGACCTTCTTCCTCCCACCCACTTTCACTGCCAACTCCTAGCAGCCTTGCTTCTCCTTTAGTCCCAAACCTTGCAAAGCCTTCTCATTTCCACACAGGATTCCTACTTTCTCCAGGTATCATTAACCAGGCATCAAATCTGTATTTAATTACATTTCAACTAAACATACACATACCTAATACATATCTATTTCCTCTCATCCTTCCATTGGGAAGAGATTTTGAAGTCAGTAATGATTCGTGGTGTGTGTGTGTGTGTGTGTGTGTGTGTGTGTGTGTGTTGTGTGTTGTTAAATATATACTATCCCTATAGAAATAGAGACCAGAGTAGCAAGGAATAAGCTGTAGCAGTTGTTATTGAGAAAGTGTGAGGGGGGGGCGGTGGAGAGAGAAGAGATTTTTAGGAAGCTAATGTGTTGATACAGAGGCCTTGAAGTGATGGATGGGTAAAGAGAAATTTTCAGTTATTTTGCTGTGTGATACACTCTTTAAACCCCACGCCACTCATTCAAGAATGCCTTCAGAAGTCATCTACATAACTCTTCTAAGCCTTCTAGAATTGTATTTGGGTTTTTATTCAGTTGTATTGATAGCACAGTCAGACCACAAAGGGATTCTTCCATATTTGGGTTAAAATTAGGTATAGGCCAGGATAGCTGGGTTGAAGGTCAAAATAATTCAGAGCAAAAGCCCAGAAAAGAGTGATTAAAGAGACTTGGAACCATCAGATGGCCATGCCACATGTAGGTTAAAGATCCTGACTACTAAATGGGGGAAAGCATGGGGCCCAGCAGCCCTTCTGGAGCTATAGATTGCTATAAACCCCTCAAATTTTTATCACCAATCCTAGATTTATTTTAATAATCCATCGTCTGGATCAGAGCTTCACCAGGACTGATCCTAAATCATAATCAGGTGTGTGAGGCCAACATTTTCAGCTTCTTTTCGGACATTCCACTTGGTGGCCTTTCTCAGACTCAGCATATGCAGAACTGAATGCAGTATCTTCACCTTTCCAAATTCCCTGTAGTTACCCAGGAAACCAGGAAAGAAACATGGATTCCTCCTCTCCCTCAGTTTCTACATCCAGTTGGACAATCTGTTCAGTTGTTTCTAACTTCCTAGGCCTCACTATATTTTGTCCTTTTCTCTTGAGTGTATTTCCCCTGTTTCAGATGCTCATCACTAGCTTCCCACCTAGTCTCTCAGCTGTAACCTCCTTCATCTCTATTTCACCATCTACACTGTCAGCAGAATGATCTTTCTAAAACAACTTGATGGCCCTTCTTTGTCCACAGGATCCAGTATAAACCTGTCATCAAGTTTCCTAACTTACTTTATTTATGGTATACACTGACTTCCCCTCTGGCCTCATGTCCCACCACCTCATAAGCCATGTTCTTTCACATCTCTGAGCTGTGACTTCTACCCAGAATATGCTGTGCTCACCTTGTCTGCCTGCAAAATTTGGCTCAAATGGTAGTTTCTCTGAATCCTTCCTTGATTCCTCTCAACTAAAGTCATTTTCTTTCTTCTCAATAACCCCACAGCATTTTGACTGTGAGGAAGTACAGGATAAGGACTGTGTCTTATTTTTCTTTGGGTCCTGGTACCTAAAATAGTACCAACCACATAGAAGTTTGCCACTATTCATTGAGTGATTCAATTTGATGCTGTATCTGAGATACCATGAACTTGTTTCTACATGATAATCAATAAGTTATTAAGATAATTAAAAACTAAACAAAGTGCAAGCTAGGAATAGAAAGATGCTTTCTTATTCTGACTAAAAAAAAAAAAAAACCCAAAAACCTATAACATTATACTTAATAGTGAAATATTGGATGCTTTCCCCCTGAGATCAAGCACAGGGCAAGGATGTATATTATCACCATTTCTCTTAAACATTTTAGTAGAGGATTAGTCAGGGAAATAGAGAAAGAAAAAGAAGTAATAATATATGTAAAGTACATTAACCTATATGTTAGAGGTTAGTATCTTTTACACACAAATACATATGTATATATAGACAATAAAGTTCTCTTCACATATTAACTTCATTATTCTTCATTATTATTTTAATCCCTTTTTCCAGGACTGCTCACTATAGCCTCCAGTACTATAGGATATGGTATAGTACCAGAAACAGGGAAGCTGGGTTGATTCCATATGGAGAGAGCTTATTTAGCCTGTGACTGGTAAAATCTGCTTTTTTTTCTTCATGTAATTTCTTTCAAAGACAAGTG
The DNA here is from genome assembly GCF_025265405.1 of Mesoplodon densirostris. NCBI lineage: Eukaryota > Metazoa > Chordata > Mammalia > Artiodactyla > Ziphiidae > Mesoplodon > Mesoplodon densirostris. The sequence goes on along the minus strand of NC_082669.1, from coordinate 58,343,760 downwards.
ACTTTTTCCATTCTTTCAATTGAGATATAATGCACATACCATAAAGTTCACCCTTTTACAGTGTACAATACAATCGATTTAAATATATCCACAAGGTTGTGAAACCATCATTACTGTCTAATCCCAAAACGTTTTATCACCACAAAAAGAGACACTGTACCCATTAGCAGTCATCTCGTCCTCCACTCACCCATCCAGCCCCTGGAAAGCACTGAACTATTTTCTGTATCTGTGAATTTGCCTATACTAAACATCTCAAATAAATGAAATCATACAATCCGTGGCCTTTTGCGAAAGACAACCGATTTTAAAGGAAAATCAGTAATATTGTCAAGTGGAATTTATAACAGATATAGAAGTATTGAATAAAAGGAATGACAATGATAGCATAAAGATCTAGGGTGCGGGTATGTGGCAGGCAGAATGCAGCCCCACAAATCTCTGAGCCCTGTGAATATGTTACAATACATGGCAAACCGAATTAAGGTAGATAACTGAAACAGGGAGATCATCCCATATTATTTGAATGGACTCTAATCATGTAATCTCTTGAAAGTGGAAGAGTGAAGCAGAAGAGTGGGTTAGAGAGATGTGATGGGAAAAGGATGCTACTCACCATTGGTTTCTGGCTTTGAAGATAGAGGAGGATGGTCCTACAACCTCAAGTAGCTGAATCTGCCAACAATCCGAATGAGTGGGAAATGGATTCTCCCTCAGAGCCTTCAGAAAGGAACAGAGGCCTGCCACCACTTTGGTTTTAGTCTAGTGAGATCCATGTCAGAATTCTGGCTTACAGAACTAGAAGATAATAAATTTACATTGTGTTAGCCTCTAAATACATGGTAATTTGTTACGGCAGCAATAGAAAACTCATACCAAATGTTGATGAGAACATGCAGCAACTGGAAGTATCAAAGATTCTGGCGGGAGTGTAAAATAGTACAACCACTTTAGAAAACAGTGTGACAATTTCTTATACAGTTAAATATAAACTTACCATGTGACTCAGCAAATCTTAGGCATTTACCCAGAAAAGAAACTATATGTCCACAGAAAGACTTTTACATGAATGTTCATAGCAATTTTATTCATAATAACCCCAAACTGAATACAACTTACAACAGATAAATGGGTATGTATAAATTTTGCTATACTCATACAATGGAATATTATGTAACAATAAAAAGGAAGAACTACTGATACAAGCAACAACAGGGATGAATCTCAAAAACATTTAGCTGAGCAAAAGAAGACAAAAAAAAGAATACATGCTGGGTTTGTTTATTTCCCCTCCATTTCTTTGAAGCTATAGAATAAGCAAAACTAATCTGTAGTAATAGAAATTAGATTATTTACTGTATGTAAATTATAGTTCTGAACTCCCATATTCATTTCTGTGAAGTAATGGGGTAGACCAAATCAGAGGTTCTCAACTCTGGCTGCACAGTAGAATCACTTGGGAAGCTTTTAAAAAGTACCGATGTTCAAAAAAAAAAAAAAAACAAAACAAAAAGTACTGATGTTCAGGTTACATGCCCAAAGATTGTCATTTTAATTGTCCCTGGTGTTGGGTGTAAGCACTGTCATTTTCTTTAGAAACTTTTAAACTAATTCTAATATGCACTGTTTTCATAATCAGAGCTTTAGAAAGTTATTGAAGGAAAAGTCTGCAGTCTTATCTCCATGGAAGTTGGCCTCTGGTCTCTAAGAATAGCATCATTGATAATTGGACCATGGCTTAGAAATTATGAAAATGTTGGAAGAGTTGCCTAGAAAGATATAAGTGACATAGAGTTTGCCAAAATATTAGATGGAAGTCATCTTCTATGAAGAATAAATAGTCAATAGCCAGTCCCAGTTTTCTTCACCATTATCCCAGACTAAATGGATGTAAAAGATATATTATCTGATTTATAAAAACCATCTTCTGAGAAAAAATAATTAGAATATACTTGAATTTTTTAAACTTTGAATTCATTTTGAATTTGTACTAGTTCAAATTTCCATTTTTATATAACAGACCTAACTGGCTAGGAAGCTGGCTGTTTCTTTCTTGATGGCCTATCCAAGAGGCAATTTACTTCCATATCTAGGCTCTTAAAATGATTGAGGCACCTATAGAAGAACCTTGTCTGCTAGTTCTCAGTGAATCACCGGGAAGACTCATGAGTTTAATGTTTTGAAGCTAGTCAAAATTGCAATCCAATTTGGTAATTCAAAAAATGATTATTTTTTGTGGATTATCCAGATGACCTCTCCCTTACTTCTTTGGTTGTTTGACCACCATTTGTCTATTTCTCCATTGGAGAGAGGCTTGGACACTTGAGGGAAACCAGGTCATAATTAAACAAATCTGTTCATTTGGAAAATAGCTCTATTTGTGGGAAGAAGTAGAAACTGTTTCCTCAACAGTGGTTTTAGAATTGTTCTAAAATCATTTATGCCAATCTCTCCACATCTTGACGCTATTGATGTGAGTGGTGTGGGGGGGGTGGAGGGGGGAGGGGAGAGAGATGGCTATGATAAATAGTAGATTCTTTCCATAATTCAAACCTGAAACATAGGACTAATTCTATTTTTAAAAGCGTTATTTGCCAAAATAGCTTTTTTATTATTATTTAACCTGCTACCTCTTAGTCATGGAGTAGCTATGAGCACAAGTCAATGTCATTCTTTTAAAAATTATCCCAGTGGGGGCAATAGGGGTCTTATGAAAGAAAACCCGCACTTGTACAATAACATACGGTCTAACAAATTCACAACTGAGTGACTTCTCTTGCAGCTGTAGTTCAAATTATAGGCATTTCAGATGCTTAATGGTGACTTTAATTTACTGGGAGGAAGTGTATGCTGAGCATCTGGAAAGACATGATTTTACTTTAATCATTTTGATTTAGGTGACAATAATTACAAGTATCATCATGGTCTATGGAAAAAACAGTGGTTTTACTGTTACTTGCCAGGACTTGTTTCTAGCCTCCACTAGGGTATTTTTTTTCTTGGACCACGAGGGGTTAAATCACCCTTCTGAAAGTTCCTTTGCTATTTAAGTGCCTGGCATGAGCATGGATTCATAATAATGGAACAAACTGGTGAATTTGTTTAGCCAAACTGATAACATGTTAAAAGGTTAAGAGTAGTGGTATTTAAGGTAACTTTAAAAAACAGCATTCATCTGCCCCAGCAATTTTATAGCTAAATAGGTGTAGCAACTTGAAAGATCTTAGAATAACAAACTGTTTCTCTCTCTGACTATGCCAGTAGTTTTGTGAAAAACCCCACTAGGTATCCTGCCAAGAAGGCATTAAGTGTGGAATGGGGCATATGCCTTGCTCTCAGCTTTTCAGTCAATCTATTTCCTGTTTTAAAGGCATAGAATAGAACGGTTAGAATAATCATTTAACTCTAAATGCAAAGAAGAGATTTAAACTCAAGATCAAAATATCTCAGCCAACCAGAGGCTTTTCAAACTAGAGAGAAGATCCAGGAGATATGAATAAACATACTTCAATATGGAGAAGCATGTGTGTCACACGGTAGGTACCCAGTAAGTATGTACTGAATGAACAAATGAGATTCCCAACCAATCAAAACTTTATTAGAAACTGTTTGTCTAACAGTTCTAGAATTTAAACATATAATATCTTACAAATATGAGCAAGTCAATGGTCTAAAAAATAGGTAGAATCCCTCAAAGACACTTCTCTATTGAAAAGATCCACTTTGGTGCTAGTTCTGCCAGTATTACACCTCCCGGCTCTCTGACTCCATATTTTTCATCTGTAGTATGAAGACCATAACATATTTTCTTTCTACATCACCAGGTTGTGGTGAAGATCAAAGGACCAAATAGCAATGCTTCATAAACTGAAGGATGTTTAAAAATGCAGTGTTTTCTATATTATCCTGTTTATGTTTTCCCATAAAAGATGCTCCCTTTGCCTCTGTTCCCCTCCCACATACATTTTGATAAAGGTACTTGAGATCCAGGCATTGCATTTCTTCTGGACCTTACAAATGACAATGCTTTCGGTCATGGGATCATTTAGAAAGGCTGTACTTAGTTATTTCAGAAATGATCAGGCCCAGCTCTGCTCAGTTGGATTTGTTCTCTCTTGGGTTATCTGCTTTGAAGCAATTTCTCTCCTTATTTGCAAGGGGAGATAGCAGAGATTAAAGAACACTAACATTATATTTTCTTAGAGTTAAAAAGGGCATGAGAGACCTCAGCCTGGACCCTGCTGTTACCTAAGCAAATAGGGAAAAGTTCCTTGGTTATCAGAGACCACACCTGCAAATAGCAAAACTGGGCATTCCTCGGGTCCCTGTCCAATGCTGTTTTCATTACCCTAATGTAATTAGTTTGACTAATAAAAATGCTTGTGGCTTAGAAGGGTTAAAGGCCTTAGTTAAAATGGGGATGATCATTTTCCCCTGTCCTTGCTATCCTCTTCTTTGCCTTGGCATTTGAGAAGCAGCTTCAGTTGAGAAGTCCCAGAGCCTATAGTGAAGACATTTAAAGCTGGGAACCCTTATGCAACTTCTTGGTTCTGTCCTTCAGATTCATTCTTGTAGAATCCATAAAATACAGATTTTATGAAGAAAAACTCAATGTTAGATACTTTTAATGTCTCGATTAAAAAAAAATTTAACAACTTTAATATACTCAAATTAGACTATATTCTGGATTGATAAATTATGGAATACTTAAGGGGATTTATGTTATAGGAATTTGAGCTAAATATTCCTCAGATAAAGGCATCATGGTGGCAGTCTCTCAATATAAATCCTTCCCTATCCAATTAGTTTACCAATCATGCTAATTCCATTCACCTTGCCAGTGTGTGGTTTAGAAAAGGAATGTGACTTGATCCTAGCCAATGATCTATGAGGGAAGGTCTGCTAAGAGGAGCTGGGGTTTCCAGGGAAGACTTCCTTACTCCTAAAAAAAATTCACAAGGAAGATGTGGTGTCTTTATGTCCTGTGGACAGAGTTATGTCTGGATGTGATGATGCTCAGAGATGCTGCAGCCATCTTGATGTCCACCTTGGGAATGAACCCAAACTGGAAGCATTACAGAGCTAGGGGAGATGTCAGAGTGGAGATAAAGCCCTGAGAAACTGTGTCTCTGAGAAATAATAAATTATTTAAACCGCTTTAATAGAGTTTTCCTGTTAACCTGTAGCTGAAACCATCTTAATTGAAAATTTGGGTGACAGAAACTCTAACTTTATAATTGATAACCCATGCTTACACTCTCCCCTCTCTGAAAATGTTTCAAAACATGTAGCTTGTTGATATATGGCCAGTCCCTGTAAATTTCTCTGGCAGGAACTGTGGATCTCAGAGGAAAGAAATAATAATTTTTATAAAAGCTCATCTTGAATAAGCTACCCTGCTTGCTTCAGGTGGGTTGGATAAAGGATAAAATTAACCAGATGGAAGTGGAGGTAAATCCATCAACAAGTCTACTGAGTGCCCAGCATCCTACCAGGAATTTAATCAAGAGTAGGTAAATTATTTGTATTATTTTCATGAGAAAGACTGTTTGTACTCAATTATCTGTTTCTAAAGGAAGTATTCTTAATTCCCAGCGTGATAGCTCTTATGCTGTTAGTACTTGGTGCAGAGAATGTGCTTGATGAATTTGTGTTGACTTTTCTCTGCTAGCCAACATGAAGGCAGCCAGACCATGCCAAAATCAGCACTAAAACTATTTCTCATGAGTAACAGCAATAATATTCTTTTCCTTTATAGAACCTTTAATCCAAGAATCTTAAGCCTATATAAACATTTACTTAACAATATACTCAAAATCTCAGTATTTAGTTAATGGAGAAATTCAACTAGATGCAAGAACATGGAAATAAAAATAGAACCCAGAACCTTGACTCATAATGGTCTTTCAATACTATTGTCCCTGCCTAACCATTCAAGGAAAATCAAAAATTACAAAGGTTTCAGCAAGATAAACAACTATGCTTTTCCAACCCCAGCTGATAATTCACTATTTCTCTTTTCTTGCCTTTTAAGATTATGTTTAATTTTTTTTCATTTTTATTACATTTTATTTTACACAGTGGGAGCTCTGAATGCCAAAGGATGGGGAAATTGAGCTAATTATGACTATCTCAATATCTTGGATCTGCAAAAAAATTTGGCAATATTTGAGGAATGAGGTTTCTTTGGATATTTACAGAGCTTCCTGTTGGACTAAAGTACTGTCAAAACCTTTCTCTTGGTTCTTAAATAATTCTTTTTCTAAATTGAAAGGGCAGAAAAAGTCATGGAATCAAATTTTGGAGGACTAAAACATGATGATGCATTAAATTTCCAATATTCTGAGGTTCAGCAGATTATGAAGAGAGGTTTGAATTCCACTATTTGGGATTTAGGATAAGTCAGCAGAAGCTAGGTAGAAGTTTAAGAAAATTCATAGTGAAACTAAGATTTCATGACATTATATTTAATAGACAATAAACTCTCTTTGAATACAAATGAACATTAATAAGCTGATCATAAATTAATCATTTCCTAATAAAAGTAGACCCGGGCTTCCCTGGTGGCGCAGTGGTTGAGAGTCTGCCTGCCGATGCAGGGGACACGGGTTTGTGCCCCGGTCTGGGAAGATCCCACATGCCGTGGAGCGGCTGGGCCCGTGAGCCACGGCCGCTGAGCCTGCGCGTCCAGAGCCTGTGGTCCGCAACGGGAGAGGCCACAACAGTGAGAGGCCCGCGTACCGCAAAAAAAAAAAAAAAAGTAGACCCACCAGGGTCTCAACTTGACAACATTTTGATTAATTCATTGTTGGTTGATTGATGATTATTCTGTCTTGAATCACAAAGGCTTTGAACTGAAGTATCTTCTTAGAAAATAATAGTATTACATTTAAAAAAGTAATTTTTTTTAACTCATTCCATTTGTGTATCCCTTCATTTAGGTCTGTGTTGGCCAGGGGTCTAATCCTGTCCAGCACACAACTAGTCAGTTCTCAGAAAGCAGCTTGACAGTGAAGATTCTACTAAAATATCCCCACATTTCCCTGAAGCTGAGTTCACAAGGGGAGTATAGAGAAAGATGCGGATTTTCCTTTAGTTTACGTTTTGAGCCTCCTATCAATAACTCTCAATCATCCTTGCCAGGGACCTACACTGAAGTTGTGATGTCATAAGCTGCATAAAAAGATATATTAAAGCTGACACTTAATATGGAAACCCAAGATACCACAGGAAACAGATCTCGATTTAGTACATGTTACCACTTACATTTTAGTGGAATGCCAAATTGTATGTATTGTTGGAGGTATACATTTGTCTTTTTTCTTTTTTTAGATTAGGTAAGATCTGTCCATCTGTCCATCTGTCCATCTCTTATTGTTAAACTTGCTCTGAAATAATAACTGATGGGTAATTTCTAATTTTCAAAGAACTTTAGTATTACTTAGTACATTAACTGCTCAACTCACAAGTGCCATATGAGATAATTCGGTTAAGCATTATTATCCCCACCATTGTCACTTGCTCTAAGTGGCTCAACCGAATTGGTATTCGAATCTAGTCCCCTGATTTTACATCCAACAATCCTCTCTCTCCACCAGAGTTGTTTTCTTACAATCCTAAAATATGTGTGGATTAGCCTTTCTAACCCAGCTCATTTCTATTAAAATATTGTTACTATCTTCATCTTTATTTTCTTGTACTGTTTCCATAAGAACTGAATCACCACATAAATCCCCATTTCTAAGCAAAACTTCTCTTTAGTGTTGCTATAAATTATTCAATAGATTTATCCTGTATCCCAAAGGCGGATGAACTTCATTGTGGAGTGTTATCTTCCCTACACTTAAAAACCATTCAAAATATAAACAGCTGCACGCCTATTGGACCAAGTCTGCATGACAAAATCCTTTATAAATTTTTTTTTAATTTCTGAAATTCCCATAGGCTACTCCATTCAGGGGGGAGGGGAAAATAAGAAATATTCACACTGTACTCAGCTGTTTGAAATGGTTGAGCCAACTTTACTACTGTATCATGGGAGAAATCCAAAGACCAACAAACCAGGTTCTCTATAAGTCTCTTCATTATTATGCTCTCTGCTATAACAAAGTACTTTATCTGGCATCAAAATTACATTAATGCTCTGTTCACACTGCTCTTGCAAGAAACAAACACTTCTTTGTGTCTGAGTTTTCCACATGGTTGCCCTGATGAAACATATGCCATTGGAGGACAAATATATTGCTGCAAGTAAAAAAGAGCAAATTAATTCCAGAACCTAGTTAGAGATAAAAGATACCATTTCCTTATTTTTGAAATGCAACTTATATAAAATGTCACACTGGGCTTTATTTGTGGAAGAAAAGCATGCTGCAATTTCATAACTGACAATTTTTCTAACTTGACATTTTGTCCATTGCAAAACTGCTCAACAGAGTTGTGGGCAACTTCTTTCCACTGCTTCTGGCTAGTCCATTCAGTAAATCTTAATGTTACTATTGAAGATGCATGAGCCACCCAAGGTTTTAGCAACTTGATTCCAAAAATCTCTGTAATGTTTTGGTACAAATGCAAAGAGCCAAATTTTGAAATTTCCTGGATCAGAAAGAAATCCTTTCTCAGGAGGACTTGAAGTATTTCCTTTTTCTGATTGAGCTGTGATTCCACAGACCCTCCCTGAAAATTCTGGTACCTCTGCCAGAAATTAGAAAATAAAAGGAAGATACTGTAAATCCTTCTTAATTGTTATCCATAAAAATTAGCAGTAAGTACATATTTCATTGAGTAATTATTTGCTGGAACACCTGATCCAACAGAAGAGAGATTTTTACACATGAATAAGATGATTTCACTCTCAATCAGCACATCTAAGCCAGTCTGCTTCCACATTTCAGACTGAGGCTGAAGTAAAACTGTTTTCCAAATAACTGGATGAAAAGAGAAAATTAAAACAAGTTTTAACAGTTATGCAGGGTACAATCTGAATGAATTCAAGATTTGTGTGTGTTTATTTTCATTGATTTACGTGTAACAGTTTATGAGCTTAGACTTAGCCTTGGATATTTCCATGGAAGCTAACAACAGTATGCTGACCCTAAAATTCTGATATGACATTCATTCTTTGAAAATAACACACACCTTTTCCATCACCATGCAGCCCAGTTTCTGATGTATATAGGGTGATTCACAAATAATGATGGAAGAATAAATAGGAATAGAGTGTTGGCTTTTTTGTTTGTTTGTTTGTTTGCGGTATGGTGGCCTCTCATTGTTGTGGCCTCTCCCGTTGCGGAGCACAGGCTCCGGATGCGCAGGCTCAGCGGCCATGGCTCACGGGCCCAGCCACTCCACGGCATGTGGGATCTTCCCGGACCAGGGCACGAACCCGTGTCCCCTGCATCGGCAGGCAGACTCGCAACCACTGAGTCACCAGGGAAGCCGTAGAGTGTTGGCTTTTCGGTAAATTATGCCTTCTTTCTCTTGGGAGACATAACCATTCATTCTCATACAGAGTGCTCTCGAAAAAAATAATTTGATCTTGATGCTGATGGTCAAGTGTGAGTTAGAAGAAGTGTAGGGAAGGATGCAAACAAGTGCTGGTCAGAACTTTACTAAACTGATGGTCATGTCCTATTCCCACTTCAGAATTTGTCCCTATATCAATTCTCTTTAAGGAAAAAATAACAGGAAATTAATGGAAAAGATTACTGCTTTAACCCCATTTAAAAAAATCCTAGACTTTAATCCTTCTCTGGAATTTAAAAATTGGTCTTGAAATACTTTGGTCCTCAGCGTTTTGGAGTTAGAGCAGCACTACACTGCATCCTGGAGTAGAAGGACTTTACAGGTTTGCAAAAAGTCTCTGTAATAGCAACAGTGAAAAGTCTCTCTTGGGTAATATTTGCCCACTGTATCTGAGTCTCCCCATAAGCAGAATTCCCAGTGGCTTCAAGGAGATTTTACATCCTAGAAATAGGTTGTAAAATCCCAGATCTCACCCAACACTTAGAAGAGGGGACTATACTTTTCTTCCACTTTGACATCTTAGTCACAAATATTCTCTATCTTGTTAAAATCAATTAAAAGATAAAATGTCATGTTAAAGTAACAAAATAGAAGAATCTAATGGATCTTGAGTGTCAAAATACAAGCACAGTCAGCCAAAAGAATAAGTTTTCCAATTCAAATTATGTTTGTGGATGGTTTTTGTCAGGTAAGAACAAGAAGAGAGGAATAAAATATAAATAGCTGCAATATAATAAAAAGAGGTAGACTACTATATGACTATAGTCACTAATTATAGAATAAAATGTGAATGACAGAATGGCTTTGCTTTATACAGAGAATTAGAATGGAGCTTATCATAGTTAATAGGAAGGAGAGTTGAAGGGACTGAGGGGAGGGTTGCTAGAAGAGAAAGAGGGATTTGTTAAATTTATTGAATATCTACTACAGGTTTACTACAATACTATATTAATAGCTTAAAAACAAATTATTCAGAGGTATAATTGTTTACAGACACAGTTCACCCTAAGCTTTATAACATTTTAGATTTTTGAATGGCTTATCCTGTTGGTGCTCTGCAGATGAATGATCTGGTCATTCAGGCCACTTGCCTCTGAATGGCTGGGAATCACATTTAAATTAGAAATTATGGAGTTGATGGAAATAGTCCCCAAGTCAAAGGAATTGGGCTCTATCCTCTATCTTGTCTTTAATGCACAACAGGGCCTTTGGTGGTTAGTGTACAACTTCAACCAACACTAGGGCCTGGCTCACATTCATCAACTAACATTTGAAAACTGGCTATTTTAGTGGAAGAGTAAAACAAGGTGCAACTGAATAAACGTTAATTCATTCAAATGCTTCATCATAAGATCCTAAAAGGTATAAGATTTGACTCCTGAAATTATGAGGGATCTGAGATTTCTTTTTCCTCTGTGCTAATGTTAATTGTCACAACTAGACAGAAGATTAATAAGGAAATAGAGGACTGGAATAATACAAAAACTAACTAGACCCAAGACACATATACAGAACATTCCACCCAACAACAGTAGAATGCATATTATTCTCAAGTGCACTTGGAACATTTTCCATGGTAGACCATATATTAGGCCACAAAATGGGTCTCAACAAATTTTAAAAGATTGAACTTATACAAAATATCTTCTTCAGACCACATGGAATGAAACCAGGAATCATTAACAGAAGGAAAATTGTCACTCACAAATATGTGGAAATTAAACAACATACTCTTGAACAACCAATGGGTCAAAGAAGAAATTACATAGCAAATAAGAAAATACTAGTTGAACGAAAATGAAAATGAATCCAAGGACTCTGAAGGATAAAATGAAATCATTAAAATGTAAAAGTATATATATTCACATGGGAAGATGAGCTCACATTACATCAAGTTTAAAAAGAAAAAGGCCAGCTGAAAAATGTAGATGTATATAGAAGGATCCTATTAAAATACCTCATACACACATATTCACACAAGCAGAAAAGCATCTGAACAGATCATAGAAAATATCCATTATGATTATCTTTAGTTGATCACCTTTGATATTATGTATATTTTTCTTTCTGTTTATCTGTATTTTCTAATTTTCCCTAGTGAATATGTATTACTTGAGTAAATTTTAATTAAAATTTAATAAAATATAAAGTCAAATGAAAAGCAAAAAGTTATTATGAGGAAATAATTGCACATGTGGTTTTGGATAGGATTATTTCTTCAGTTACTATACTTTAAAACATAAATTCACTGAAACAAGCAGATGAAGAAAAGGACATAGAGATTATTTAAAACCAGCAAATATTGCATGCATATTACAGGCAAATTTCAACAAAATTATTACATGATGTAGACTTCTGAAGAATTTTTTAATCAGAATATTTAGCTACTGCCCTGTTTCTCTTTGATGTGATTTACAGTTGGATAACTTTGGCTTCAAGGAGAAAGTAAACATACCCTAGCATTAAGAAACACTATTTCAGGTGAATGATTATTTCACTGCTACCAGTATTTGGAGAAGGCATTTCAAGATGATTGATCCTCTGAGGGAAAGAAAGGAATTTCCCCTTTTCGACAATCTGGGGCTCTTTAAAACTCAGTAGTGCTTGCTTTGTTTCACATTGTTGGAAATCCCGCTTTGCATTATATTAGTTTCAAGGATAAAAATGTTGTGGGAATAAAACATCCAAATACATTTTTTTCCTCTGGAGCCTTGTCTTTATTCTAATGTGAGAAAACTTTTATCATCTCAAAATCATGTGTAAATTTAGTAAGGAAAACTCAGGTCATAAAATGTGAATCAAATCATAAAATATGGACTTAACTGGCAATGCAAAAGCAAGAAGAGGCTTCTTTTGCCTTTATTTCTGACCTTAGTACAAAATATGGATTGTCTTTATGAAAGAATTAAGCTTGAGAACTCCACTGCCCCATCACAGAACAAACAGGGAAACTGACAGTACTCTTTCCATTATTTTCTGTAATATAAAATGCTATTCAGTGGGAGAATTTTTTTTTTAATTCCAAATTTAAAAGAACACACGAATAATGTAAGGATTAATGTATGTTTGTAAAACATTCAAAATTTCTCAAAAGAAATCCAGTTCCACATGACCCCTGACATTTCTTAGCCCTGCATCCTGTTTCTCACTAGCTTTGTTCTCAGAGAAAAGGACCTCGTCTTTTTCCCTTACTCACTACACTGACTTTTCTAGTTTTCCTCAACATTTAGCTAAGTGATGGACCTTCCCCATTATTGTATGTGAAGTATGCCGTCCTCTCTGGCCACAAGCAGGAACTTCTTATGTGTGTTAACTGTATATCTATTTATATCTAATTTATGACAAATAGTAAAATGACATTGCATAATGAATTCAAGGAGAAAAAAATGACAATTTGTAATGTCTCAGAGCTACCTAGAGAGAAATTACAGACCTCTTCCTAAATATGGGTTGCTGAAAATCAAGACAAAAATGGTCTGGCTTTCTCTGTCCAGAGGATATCTATGAGGTACACTGTCAGAAAAAGAGCTTCCCAACTGAATTTTTTTGCTTGTTTTCATCCACTGTCATTAGATTGTATATACTTTCACAGTCAGAAACATTTCCTCAAACATATTCCAGTGCCCTAGATGTTTATTAGACTCAATGAATTTTAATTCATGTTTCTAATGATTCCCTGCAGAGTTGGGAATCCAAATAGGCACTGGGAGAAAGATCCAGCCATGAGGCCAGTGTAGGCTCTTCTCTCATTGCCAGTGTGATGTCAGCTGACAAAGCCAGTAGCAAAATCAGAGGGCCCCCTCCATGGGCTGATGCTGGCGTTTTATCCCCTACAGACCCACAGCTCTTTAATACTCAGCCCATTAGTATCTGCTCATTTCAGTTTCTACCACTACCAAAAAAAGGCCGTTTTCGTAGTAAGACTGACTTCTATTATCTTTCTTAGAAACCATAAGTGGTATTAATTAATTTTTTGTTCTTCATTTTTAAGTAACATAAACCAACAAACAATGGAATATGGAAAAATAGTGTTGGGGACAAGAATAAACATTTTACTTAATATCAATTGAATGCATATGATGGAGTATAGTATTCAGTATATTTTTCCATCTGTTAAATCTGTTGTTCCAAAACTAGAATTCAGAGATAAAGCAAGTATAGAAACAGTGTGCATGACATATAATAATAATGTACCTTAGTTATGAATGTTGAACTGATGATAAATTAATAAGTAAATAGTCCTTCTAGCACAGTTTTGGGTGCCACTGAGTCTGTTCCTTAACTCTCTATTTTATTCCACTGGTGGATTTGTCTATTCCTGTGATAATTCCATACTGGCTTATAGTGTGCCTTGATATCCAGCAGAGTATGGACCTTGTAATATCTTTGGCAGATGCCAGAATTAGACCTGTTTCTCCTTTCTGGACTACACACACTGATTCCTTTTTATAGATGGAAATTACACAATACCAGAACACAGGCACTAGTCAGAGTTTTAATTTCCCTTTATTTCTTATCAAGTAGAATGCCAGGTAATACTGATATATTTCCTGCTCTTCTTTCAACCCTCTACTGAACGTGAGACTCTTCAACAATCTGAACTGTTCTGAGTCTCAGAGCCGGCACTAATCTCTCATTAATCTCAGAGGTATCCATGTTGGGAGGAACAACAGAAACAACAGAAGAGTTTTCCACCCTGCAGCTATGTTTTTGCAGGCATGACTGAGCTATTGAACTACAGGGAGTTTTCTCATCTATGAATATAGTATATATCTTTATTTACTAGAAAATTCTTTATTGTTTCCAGAGCTGTCTATAAAATTTCTTGTAGGTTTGTTACTAGGTGTATTGTACTATTTATTCCTATTTTGAATGGGGTATTTTCTTCTAATGCATTTACTAACTGGTTATTGATCACAATAGGAAAATCTTACTTTTGTTCTGTTTTGGGTTTTTTTGCAGTAGCCTTTGGAGAATGATTTTATTGAAGAAACTTTATCTGCAGAAAAGCGTATGTCTCAATACAGTTTCACAAACTCAGTACAGCACCCACGTCGAGAAAAGATGCCTCCTTTGTTCTCCCTTCCCACCACTGCCTCCACCTGAAGAGTAACTGCTATCCTAACTTCTAACACCGTGGAACAATTTTACCTTGTTTTCAATTTTGTATAAAAGGACTCAGACAGCATGAACTCTTTTGTGTTTGGCTCCTTTCATCCCACATTATGTTTGCAAGATTCATCCTTATTGTATATAGTTGACATTTGTACATTCTTATTGCTGAATAGTATTTTTATTTTTATTTTTGCTAATATACCATAATTTGGTTGTCCACCCTACTTTTAAGGGCATTGGGTAGTTTGGGGCTATTACAAATAGTACTTCTATGAACATTCTTCAACATGTCTTGTACATTGGAACTTTTTTATGCGTTTTTGTTGGTTTCACACCTAGGAATGGAATAGCTTCATCACAGATTTAAAAGGTACTGCCAGAGTTTCCCTGGTGGTGCAGTGGTTAAGAATCCGCCTGCCAACGCAGGAGACACGAGCTTGAGCCCTGGTCCGGGAAGATCCCGCGTGCCGTGGAGCAACTAAGCCCGTGTGCCACAACTACTGAGCCTGTGCTCTAGAGCCCGTGTGCCACAACTACTGAGCTTGCGCTCTAGAGCCCATGAGCCAGAACTACTGAAGCTTGTGTGCCTAGAGCCCGTGCTCTGCCACAAGAGAAGCCAGCGCAATGAGAAGCCCGTGCACTGCAACGAAGAGTAGCCTCTGCTCACCACAGCTAGAGAAAAGCCCGCACGCAGCAACAAAAGACCCAATGCAGACAAAAATAAAATAAATAAAATAAATTTATGGGGAAAAAAAGGTACTGCCAAACAGATGTCTACAGTAGTTGAACCAATTTATAGTTCCATCAGCAGTGTATGACAGTTCCAGTTTAACTTAGTACATAAACCATCAGTATTCCAGAGTTCCAGTTGTTCTATAGCCCTGTTGACACTTGGTATTCTGTACCCTTTTCTAGTCATTTATTGTAGTAGTAGTGTGTAGTATTATGACACGGTAGCTTCAATTTTGCTCTTCTCTGATGACTAATGAAGCCAGGTACCTTTCCAATTGTGTCTAGACCACTTGGACATCATTTGTGAAATACTTGTTTAAGCCTTTTGGCCATTTTTCTTTCGTGTTGTCTATCTTTTTCTTATTGTTTTATAGGAGTTTTTTTAAACATCCTGGATATGAGTCCTTTGTCAGATGTATGTATTGCCAACAGCTTCTCCCACTGAGGACTCTTTAATGGTGGCTTATGGTGTAATTTATCATTTTTTCTTTATAGTTACTGCGTTTTGTAATGAGTTTTAAAATTTTTGTCTACTCCAAGTTTATGATGATGATCAAGCTATTGATTATTAGATGCCATTCCTCCATCTGGTCACTTTGTTAAACCTTCTTATTGGTTCCAATAATTATGATGTTAGATTCTTTTTTTTTTCTTTTTTGGTAGGTAATCATATCATTTGAAGTTATCAACCGTTTTAGGTCTTGCTTTTCATATAAGTCAAGAAGTAAGTGAAACATATGACTAAATTAACATAAACAATATAAGATTGTATTGTTTTATATACCGGGAAATTCCAAGACAGGGTGGCAGCAGGTACAGCATGTCAAGTTCCAGTTCTGCTTTAATGAAAGTCTCTTTGCTTTGTTATCCTCCTATGTTAACTTCATCTTCAGGCTGGTAGCCAGGTGTTGCAGTAAGCCCTGGTTTGCTAAGAAATATGTAGGAAATGTTTCATCATGATTGAATGTTAATTATTACCAAATGCTTTTATTGCTATGATTGAGTTAATACTGTTTTATTCCCTTAAAGTGTTGAGTAAAATACCAATTTATTTTCTAGTTTTGAACCATCCTTGAATTCCTCAGGTAAATATATTCTTAAATATCTTCTTTTAATCTCCGGCTAGATTCAATTTGCTAATGTTTTATATAACATTTTGGATTCTTTGTTTATAACAGAATGGGCCTATAATTTTATTTTCTTGTGTGGTCCTCAGCTTAATTTGGTATCAGGGTTAAGCTAAGTGGCTTAATTCCTCATATTTTTCTGACACATTAGAAATTGCAGTTGATTCTCATTATTTGTGCATTCTGTATTTGTGAATTTGACTACCAGCTAAAATGGATTTGTAGCCCCCAAATCAATACTTGCAGCACTTTTGTGGTCATTTGTAGACAAATACAGAGAGGTGAAATGTTTGAGTCATCCCACATGTGCATTCCCAGTAGAAGTCAAACAAGGCAATGCTCTGCCTTCTTGTTTCAGCTCTCCTACTGTGATCAAGTATCTTTTTCATGGTCTACTTAGTGCCATGTCTTTTGCATTTTTTGCTTTTTGTTGGTGATTTTGCAGCTTAAAACAGTCCCCAAGCATAGTGCTGGCATGTTGCCTAAAGTTCTTAAGCAGAAGAAGGCTATGACATGCCTTATGGAGAAAATCTGTTTCAAATAAGTTTTGTTCAGGCATAAGTTATTGTGCTGTTGGCCATGAGTTCAATGTTAATGAATTAACAATATCTATTAAATAAAATGTTTTTAAACAGAAATATACATAAAACAAAGTTATGTATTGATCAGTTGGTGAAAATGTTGTGGCCAGAGGCTCACAGGACTAACCCTATATTTCCCCTATGATCAATAATTCAGGGTTCACTAATTCAGTGTTAATAATGACTTTATAGAGCATAATTGACACCAATAACAAGAACTGACTGTACCTATTGTTTGCAGAGTTGACAGCAGTCACCTTTGTGCCTTTTGCAGAGACAGATCAATAACTACCATTTTGATTTCTTTTCTGGTCTTGGTCTATTCAAGTATCCTACTGGGCCAATTTTAGTAATTTACACTTTTTAAAAAAAGTGTCTGTTTCATCTGATATTCACATTTACTGGTGCTCCTTTTTATAATATTTTATTCCCCTGTGTATGTTCCATTTTTGTTACTAATCTTAATATTTGGGGTATCTGTTTTCCTTTGATTCCTGTCAATGTCTATCTTTGGTGTTTGCCTATGAGTATTTTCAAATAATGAGGTCTTATTTTGTGATTATTTTGTTATTTGTTTTCTGTTTCTTTAACATCTTCTCATATCTTTATTAACTCCTTCCTTCTCTTTTTTTAAAGTTTAAAACAGTCCATTTATTTTAATTATTTCTTATATTCTAAAATAAAATCATATTTAACACTTTAAATTTTCCCTTGACTCTCTGTGGCTGCATCCCATAAGATTTTATATAAAATTTTTGCTGCTGTGTACAAAATATTACAAAATATTTTGTAGCTTAATTTTTATTTTCTTGAACCCAGGAGTTATTAGAAGTATTTTTCCAGAGTACTAATTATTTTAATTAATTAATTTCTAATTTTACTGCACTGTCATCAGCAAACATGGCTGCTATATGTGGTAAACTATTGAAACTTGTATTTCTTGCTCTAGTACTAGGCTGAACACGAAGCTTCTTAGAAAGGTCTTGAAATAACACTGTTGTGCATCAGGGAACAAGCTTCACTGTTTTCAAAATTTCCCTGGCTATCTGCAAATGCTAACTCCTCCCCTCCACCAGGGAGGGGCTGCCAGGTCCCACCCAAATGCTAGTTTGCCCTTCTTCTTTGATCTCTTCCTACCGCTAAGACCTAGAGCTGGTCACTTCCTCCAACGCAGTCAGGAACTTCCTTTTTGTCTTATAAGCCCTTTCTATCTGCATCTTACAATAAACATTGACATTCATATTCCTAAGCTCTGTTTTTTATAGGTAAAAGGGAATTTTGGAATTTGAAATCTGTTTTCTCTCCCACATAAGCCTGGCCTTTAAAATTATTGTCTTACAGACTCAGAAAGCCTAATTTGAGGCTGAGCAATGACTTTATTGTTTCAGAAGACATATATTCAGGCCCTGAAGCACTGAAACCTGCTGATTCAATGGAAGGGAAATCACATGGCATAATGATTTAAAGGGAATTAAAAATACCTTGACTTAACATTTTAAAAAATACCCAATTGATTCTGATTGATTTGATTTTTTTAGTGATCCAATTGGCCTGAACTTCATCTAGCAGCTTACAGTAACCAGCTGTGGTAAATTATTTTTCCACCATTCTTTTTCTCTCCCCCTCAGCTGAGACATATTTTTAGCAGAGACACTTCCCAATGTCACTAGCTTGGAGTTTGGCCAGGTGACTTGCTTTGGCCAATGAAATATGAGAGGACTTACGTGCACTACACTCAACCAGACTTTAAATGTGTATGTGTGGTTTGGTTTGCCCTCTCACATTCTTGCAATCCACCATGAAGAGACTGTCCCAGGGCACCACAGTTTCTTCATTCTGAATCCCAGAATAAGGACACATATGGAACAGACCTGAATCTAATCCACATCCTGGTGCCAAGTCCAGCCAAACCCACCCCAACCAAATCCAGCTGAGTCATAACCCAACCCACAGACCTCTGAGCAAGAAACCAATGTTTGTTGTTATAAGTCAACTGAGATTTGGGGAGTTGTTCATTAAATAGCACTATTGCAGCAAAAAGCTGACTAATACAGTAATCTTGTAGTAAATGATTCTTGCATGTTCTATATTTTATATGGTTCATAGTACATTTAATTCAAATTATATATCTGATTCTCCAGTTTAATCAAGTCTCCATATGAATTAGCAAAGAAATAGTTTGTACCATATAGTTTTGCAAACACACTTGGGTGGATGCAGTGGAAATATATCTGCATCTTCCCATCAGGTCAGAAATATTTCAACTGGTTTCTACTAGCCGGTCAGGAACCTAGCAAGGTCTTCACATATGCAAGGCCTCCTACTGCATCTTAGAGTACAGCCACTCTTACAGGCTTTATGTTGGCCCAGAATAACATACAATCCAGTGGGAGGATAAGTACAACAATTTCCTCACAACCAGCTGTTCATTTACATAACTCCAGCACAAGGGCAGCATCCTATCAATGAGATGATGGGATGAAGTAGGGACGAATCTCAATATTCACTTATTACCATGGGTATCTATCTCCTCCACATTATGCTGATATCTGTGATGGCCTTTCTAAATAACTCAGGGCATCAGAGGGTTGCTCTTTCCCACAAGCCAAGATAGCTTTGGCAAACACATCTGTATAATGTGTGCACTGGGCACATTTCCTTGTTGAATTATTCAACTAAATCTGATAATGAGAGCACACTGACACAGTTAAACACTCAGGTGAATAAAGGATTCACTTTGAAGTGCAGAAATTTTTGGAGTCATCTGTGTTTTAACAAGTGATGGTTCTCACTACCCTCATCCAGGGAGGAAGAAACTTTAGAAAAGGTAAACTAGAGTTGAGTATGCTGGAGGCATTTTCTGGCATGATTTCAAGGAGAAGAAAGGTGAGGCAGTTTCCAGTGTTCATTTGAGCCACCAATCTTTTTTGAATAAATGTAATGATTTTAAGAGAGAAAAATGAGACTCAGTTCTTACGTAAATCTTATTCCTCTGAACTCTAATGGGAATAGAGATGAACACAAGTATAGGTATCAACACCTCTGATTTCTGATCTTCCCTCTGTAAAGCCCCTCATGCACAACCTTACAAAAACCTTGTGCTTTTTTCACCTCAATTCTCACTCTGTTAAATGGGAGAAAATTGACTGATCCTCCCATTATTACCATAGTATATATTATAAATCATCAACAAAACTTTTTGCAAATACAAGGGCCATCCAGAAATACAAATTTGGGTAATAGCTGTATTTAAATATGATGCATACATTATGAAACACCTGACAGTCACACTGGCTGTCTCTACAATAAGGACATCATTACTGATAGTGGTTTGGCACTTGGCAAATGCCAGCTTGTATTTTTATTAGCCTGCCCTGTCTCTCCAACTGATCTGTGTATGCTTACAAATAAGGACTATTTTTCAACTCTCTTTTAATCTTCATTACTTAGTGCAGTTTGGAAAGCACAAGTAGGTGATCATTGATTTTATAATAAAGGTAGTTAATAGTTGCCATTTGCTGATCCTCTTCCATGTGCCAGACCCTGTGCTAGGCATTTTACATACACTGTCTCTATTTCATACAATTGTACAATAACTTCAAAAGAAAAATTTATCCCCATTTTACAGATCAAGAAACTGAGGGTCAGAGAGATCATGAGACTAAGCCTAGGCTATATTGCTAGTTTAATAAGAATGACTGTGCATGTAATGAATAAAAGACATTTTAAGTAATGAGATGGTCATAGTTAATAGTTTAGAAAAGCAGGGACTAAAATAAAGCATCCCTAGTAATTGTTAATTGTTGACACAGTTCACTATTCTCATCAACAATTTAGTGTCTGCTAGGATCAGAGAACTGCCATGAGTGTTACTTAACTTCTGAACCCAAAGCTTTCTTTCAGTGTCTAGAGAAGAAATTAAACTGTGTGAATGTTCATTTCTTAACATGGAAATAAGTTCAATCACCTAAGATGTCTGTCTGGTCTAAATCTTTCTTTCCAAATGATTATATCTAACTTATGAAGTGATATTTATTTGTCAAAATTTCATGCTTACTTGCCATTGAAATCACGTCTACCCAGTCATATCTATATTTTATACACTATTTGCCCCATATTATATGCTCAAGGAGAAAACTGTAAAAGCAAGAGAAGAGAGAGAATTTGTAAAAGTTTGTTGTTATTTCTCCAGTGACCTCCTCATGATCGTAATCTGATAATGTGGACGAATCATTTAGATGAGTTTCTTCCTCCGAATATTTCATTCACGATCAGGAAAGGACCACTTAGCTAACCACTCTCTTTTTGCCTCTGAGGCAAGGAGAGCCCAGACACATGAAGTGACCAGACTGCGGTCAGTCAGCTGGCCAGGGTCAGAGTTACAGTTAGAATCCAGGCTTTCTTTCCATTACCCTAACCCCAAATTTACAAATTACACTTTTTAAAATGCACTATCCTTTTCTTGTGTAATAATTAAGAAATATAAGCTTAAGGAACATATAGTTTTCTTCTGTCTTGAATTAGCCAGTGACGAATAGTAAGTCTTTGAAAATATATAGTAAATCTAATTTTAAAAAATCAACTCTGCTTAGCCACAGCTGCAGGAGCACTAGGCAGCCCTTTCTCGTTTACAAAGACCTTCACATTTAGTGCTGTATTTAGTTCTCACTGCAATTCTGTGAGCTGTTATTGTGATCTTGACTTTGTAGACAAGGAAACTGTTGATCAAAGAGACTAAATCATCCACCTTGTGGGTGGCAGAGCCAGAACTCTAAAATGGCTTCATAAACTTGACTTCATTGATTCTTCCATTTCAACACTATTCCTAATTCTTCTCATGGAAAAGTTGTCTGTCTCCCAGTGGGATCAAGCTCCGCCTTGCAGGGTAGAGAGTTTGGGCCAAGAGTGACTGCCAGGCCAGGGACTACATTCTCAACCCTACGCCCTTTTGGTTTGGGCCATGCGATGAGTGCTCATCAGTGGAACATGAGCAGAAGTGTTATGTGTCAGAAGCAAATGTGCCTTTACACTCTCTCCTTCCCCAACCATTGGCTTGCGTTGTTGTCCAGGGTGTCCTTGGAAGGCACGTGCTGAAGATGGCAGAGCTGCTGAGCCAGAGTCCCTGAATAACAGTGGAACAACTGTGCCTTCCACCACTCTGCTCTGTTAACCAGTAATATCCACAACGGACTGCTATATGAGCAAAAAAAAAAAAAAAAAAAAGTTTCTAGTGAAAGCCAATGAAATTGTGGGGTTTGTCTGCAAACCTAGCTAGCAGTACCTTAGCAAAATGAATATACTTTTTATTGGAGGAGAGAATTCAGATTTCTGTTACTGCTTGACAAATCTCTATAAGCACATGTTTACTAATTTACTGACTCTAATTTTACTAAATGGAAATGACTCTCCTGAGTCATTTCCCAATGACTGCCTTTTCTCTCTTGATTTTCCATTAGTTTAAGGTTAATGATAATTACTAGCTTATATTTCTATGTATGGTACTCAAACAAAAGTGCCATAAAAGTACATTTATGGCATAGTTATTTGTAAACTAGTTATTTGTATTTATAAATAGATACCTGACAAAAAAGTTTTTAAAGGACTCCTGTCTTTTAAACCCTTTCAAGCACTCCCCATCTTCAAAAACATTTTTTGAGGAAAATTTACATCTCTGACTGGGATAGGAGTAGTGGTCTGGAATTAATCAGTAAGGATTTATTGTTTCCTAGGAATATAGTTCATACAAGGGCTTCCCTGCTGCTTGACAACCTTCAGAGCTTTACCACTGAGGATGCTCCCTCAGGAACACACAGGACCTGTTGTCTGGGCACTGCTTCCAAAATGTGGCCTAAAACATATGCCAAGACCTCACATCACCCACATTTCTCCACCACACAGAGGGTCTGAGGCCTTCCTTCTTTTCATTCCCTTGATGTGGCTCCTCCAAGAGTGACGAGTGGGAGAAACGATGGTTTTGAGAAAGGTACCTCAAAAATTATTTTGACAACTCCCTCCTCCACTCTAAGCTTTAAACTTTCTCTCTCCCCACAGTGTTAAGGTATTGCTCCTCTTAATATTTCAAGTCTAAAACCTGAATCAAAAGTCTGAAAAAAAGGAAAGTTTTGCCAACAAAGAAGTCCCCATAGCAAATGATAAATACCCCAAGTGCTTTTTGGAAACAATCCTGAAAGCAAAGTTTGGTCACTAGAGTAAATCCTCATAGAAAAAGAAATAAATCTCTGTGACATCTGCTAATGTACACCATTTCCCTTAAACATCTCTTCCTGTCCACTTTCCACACCTCCTTCCCCCTTTTCCCAATGCTCCTTTTGTTCTGTGTTTTTTGGCCTTCAGGGCATGACTTAGCCAGCAGAAGGTACCAGGAAAACCAAGGGTATTGCATGCAGCTGTGTGTAATCATATTGGTGAATTAAAACTCCAGGTCTAGGGTCTGAAATAAAAATCAGTGTTAGCAAAAAGATGGATGCTTTTTTTTCATGCCTTATTCATTCACGTGCACAAAAAGCATTTGCCATTCACCTGTGGTGTTAGCACTGTTTAAGGCAATGGAGAAATAAAAATATAAGATGTAGTCTTTGTTTCCTTAGCCAGGTACAAGTTATATGTTTAAGAACCCCAAACAAACTATACAACGAAAACATAAAGACTGAGAGATTCAACTAGCTAAACAGAAAAGATCCACATGTTGGAGTGTATCATACATATGAGTCAGGAAAAGTGTGTTCTTGTTTTGTTTGTTTGTTTGTTTGGAGGAGGAGGAAGACTGCCCTAGAATATATTATCAGGAATCACATGTTATATGACAAGTGGTATATAACACCTGAAGAGACATCCTTGGGCTGCAAGCATCATGAGTCAGACTCTAATTACAGCCTGGAGTTCAGATCTGTTCCCCTCTACTTAAGAGGTGGATAGGGACACTAGGGAGAGTCTAGTGGAGATCCACAGAGGTGAGGAAGGCCTACAAAAGAGGGCTCTGGAGGAGCTGATGGAAGCAACCGTAGGCCCCATACTAGCTGGACTCACATCCAGTTCTACCACGGGTCAAAGCAGGTTCCCCAAAAGAGTCCCAAAGAGACTGTCCAGATTGAACTTCCACTATGAAACTTCCACTCTTTGCTGGCTCTTTTGCTGTCAGAATGGGCCAATCCAGAGCTGCCCACCTAAGTCACCTTGAACTACACCTGCTTTGCATTATTCTTGTTTCTCTTCCCTGGAGATCCTTCAGCCATCTGGAATGCATTGTGGCATGACACACTTCTCATTTTCCCCACAAACATCCCTGATTGAAGGCAGATGACACCTAACCTTAAGCTCACCTTTAGGAATCTGTGCTAAGTCTGGTTTAGCGCAACTAGGTTATAATATGGATGTTATTCCTATCTTCCAACTCTATGGGTCATGGGTTATTTTATAGAACTCCAGCTGTTGTACATTGCCAGGGAGATCAGAACCAGATTGAAATGGTGTTTAAGTTAAACATCTAGATAATTAGACCATGAACCCAACTATTAAGAAAAGCCACACCTTTAGAAGTCCTTAAGAACGGGATAGACTCTCACCTGTCTTGGATATTTAAATACAATTCTACATAGAAGATGATTTCTTGATGTTTCCTCAACACTGTAACCATATATCCCAAACACACAGGTGCTAGCATTTCTCCTGGCTTTTATTTCCTTTGTCCATGTGTTTGGGGATTGTGGGAATGAAAGGGAGGTAGAAAATCTGCCATAAACGGTAGCTACCATATAGCTCTTTCGTGGCACTGGAAATACACCAGTAATATTTAAATCTGATTAACGCTTGCTTCATTTAAATGCATCTCATTGGTTTGAAATGAGATTCATTGGCTTGATTCTTTTGGCATTGTCTTCAATGTCTTCCATTACCTTCATCACTCCCACCATCATCATCCTTAAACTATATTGAGCTCTCCCTCTATGACAGGTTTTGTGCTAAGTGCTTTACATATATCATCTATTAGAAAGCTCACAATAATTCTATTAGGTAGATACTATTAGTGTCCCCATTTTGCATATGAGGAAACTGACACTGAGAGAGGCTATGTGACTTGCCCATTCCATTGGTAATGATGATATCTATCTTTATTTTTGTTGGTCTAACCTAAGCCATTTGATAAGGAATCACTCTTCTGACCTGCAGCCTCATGTTTGCTGGATGATTTTTACATTTCTTGCATGCATTTCAAGTGAATGAAACACACTTACCCCTTTACTCTCAAAGTCTCTCTCTATGCTACTCTCTCCTCTCTGCTCTTGAGGTCTACTATCTTTTCCTCTCTTCTACTTGTTCTTTTCTCTCAGTCACACTTCTGTCCTCATCACCCCCATGTGTGGGGCTCCTAGACAACTTTCCTTCCATCCTTCTCCTCTGCCTACCTACATGAAGTACAAAGCACATGACACGGGTTCAGAGAAGCACCTTCTCATACAGGCCCATATTAGAGGGGCTTTTATTTGTAAGAATTCTGAAGGGCTTTAATGGCAAAAAGAGAATTTTCCCCTGCTCTGAAAAACTATTGGGCAAGTTTCCAAACTTCCACTGTAGCAGGGGGAAAAAATCCAACTATCTGGAGCATTTTATGCACCTGACACCATCACACTAGTGGCATCAGATTACATACTCAGTATAGACTTCTACCACATGCTGTTGCAATTAACCACATGGGAATGTGCAGGCCAGGACCCCTCACAGTTATGCAATCATTGCCATAGTACAACATACAGAGCAGTGAGAACTAAAAATGCCCTTGGAACATAATGCTAGATTTCATTAGGAAATGAAATTGTGACTTTCCTGGGAGTGACAGCTCTCGTAGAAAGAGATGATGGCCCAGATTTCTACTTATCACCAGTGTAACTACTCTAATCCTCCATCTCCAGGTCAGGTCTTTGATAAAGAACCTCCAGAGAAACTTCGAGATGGTTTGACTGAGGCATGGCTTAAAACAGTGTCTATACATTTTAGATGCCTGATCAGTCATGAGAACCCAGTTAAGGGATGGGTATTAGGAATTCGCTATCCTTAACCCAGACATTGTATTGAGACCAAGGGAGGTCAGTTCAGTTGGAAATGTCTGCAGTACCTGTCCCGAGACATTTAAAACAGCACCTAAGGGCTTCCCTGGTGGCGCAGTGGTTGAGAGTCCGCCTGCCGATTCAGGGGACATGGGTTCGTGTCCCGGTCCAGGAAGATCCCACATGCCGTGGAGCGGCTGGGCCCGTGAGCCATGGCCGCTGGGCCTGCACGTCCGGAGGCTGTGCTCCGCAACGGGAGAGGCCACAACAGTGAGAGGTGCGCGTACCACAAAAAAAACAAAAAAACCCCCAGCACCTAAGAACTATGCTTCGGGAATTTACTCCCTACTTCCATCTTTTCCAAGGACACCTGCACCCTCAAGCTCCTCCTGTGCTGCTAGGAGCTCCTGGCCATGTCTTCCTTCCCTGCCCTAAGTTCTAGGTCTGGACCTACTCTTCTCTCTGCCTCCTAACACCTGCACCTGTTGAATGCCTCATTCCTAACACGTGCTTCTGACTTCAGTTTGGTACTGCCACCATCTAACTAGTGAAACACAAGTCTGAAGGCATTATTTTCTGACTGATCTTAACTATCTTCTATTTTAATCACAATGGGATATACTGATTAACAACACTGCTTAGTGGTATAATATTAGAAAGTAGAGAAATAAAGCAACACTTTAGAAGTCCCATAATGGAGTCCTTTCTGTTGTCTTCTGATCAGCTAAAGACTTTGCATAGCCTTCGAAATATGTATGATTTTAGTCCTGCAGAGAAAATCTATTCTGTACAACCATTATACAATCAATGCCTATTGTCAAACTGTAGGTTAAAGAATAAGCACTGGGGACTTCCCTGGTGGTGCAGTGGTTAAGAATCCACCTGCCAATGCAGGGGACACAGATTCGAGCCCTGGTCTGGGAAGATCCCACATGCCATGGAGCAACTAAGCCCGTGGGCCACAACTACTGAGCCTATGCTCTAGAACCAGTGAGCCACAACTACTGAGCCCGTGCGCCTAGAACCCATGCGCCTAGAGTCCATGCTCCGCAGCAAGAGAAGCCACTGCAACGAGAAGCTTGCACGCCGCAACGAAGAGTAGCCCTCGTTCACCGCAACTAGAGAAAGCCCGCACAGCAATGAAGACCCAATGCAGCCAAAAATAATTAATTAATTAAAATAAATAAATTCAAAGTCTATGTTCTTAATCACTACAAAATGCTACTCTTCATTAAAAAAAAAAGAATAAGCATTGATCCTGAAGATCGTACAAGAGTGACAAGGTTACTGTCTGCAGTTAGACAGTGCCAGTCCATGCCAAGACACAAATAAAAAAATAATTACCATAGGGTTTGGCTTCAAGGTAGATGCCAATTACACCCTCATTTTGAAGTAGGAACTTTTTGGCATGTTGGTGTTGAGAAGTATCTGTTTTTCTTACCATCTTCCTGTTTTTCTTCCTGAATAATAATATCAACATTCCTTGTGGGGCTGTGCTCTTTCTGCCCACCTTTGTGGCCTGATGGGACCCCACTGGCATTCTACAACCACTCAGTGGTTTTCATCTGAGTGAATTCAAACAAAAGGAATGTGGTGATTCAGGCAGTAAAGTAAACTCAGCCCCTTGGGTTCCTTGGCCTTTCACACAGAGCATATGTCCTCAGCCGAAGCACTTGGGAGTCAGACCCTGTATGAGTGCACAGCGTATGGGAAAGCGAGGATGACTTAAAACAGATGAGAGTTTTAAGTTCAGCCTGTGCTCAACAGTTACATTTAATTTAGAGATTTCCCAAAACCTTTCTGAAGTTACAAAATGGCCATGAGAAATCAGCTTCTTTCTTATGTGGTTGCAGATTTAATTCTGAAGTTCATAAAGCTGCGTCAAAGTGCTTGCATAACACTGTAAGCTGTCGCTGATGGAAATGAGGCTGGTTTCTTCTTTGTTGTTAAATACCTACAGTGATTACACAAACATTCAGCTCCCATTATTGTGTTAGATGTGTGAGCCACGTTTCCTGCCCCCAGAGAATTCAAAGATGCATGGTGAAATATCCATTGAAATGCCTTAGAAAGGAAAATACTAATGGTAGACCTGGTGCCTCAGAGGTTAAGCTTGAAACGCCCATCCCTGGAAGGAAGGAAGGAAAGACTTGAAAGTCTAAGAGAAATACTCAGAGTGACAGAATTGAGAGGGGTACTGGAGACTCTTCCTGCTGCGATCAAACTCCCTGCCTCTATGAGGTCAGTGCAAGCCTTTTTTCAGCACCACAGAAAATCTGCCTGTTCCTAATTGCACCTCATGACTCAAATGTAAGTTCAGGATGACCTTCTGGGAGGGTCTAGCACCTTCAACCTCTAGCACCTTGAACCCCTTTACACTGACTTGGTGTGCTATACTATTTTTTTCTTCAACACCAAATAGTCTAAATTTGGAAGCTAGAAATATGGTCCCCATCCTATAATTAATTGGTTAGTAATGTGACCTGAACAAGTCCCTTCCTGTCATCTGCATCTGTGAATTGGAGAGTCTATTATATGAAGGCACACAATAAATATGTGTTGATCTGACATCCCCTAACTCCTACATCATTTGTAAGAATATTTAAAATTTAAAAACCTCTATAGAATAGTGTTCCCTAATCTAGGAGTACATCAAAATTACCAGGGAATTGAGAAAGAATTACCATTCTTTGTTAAGATAAACTTAACAAAGTTATTTGGTTTTAGTTGCCTTCTCTTTGTTAAGCTATAACTTACATGCAATGAAATGCACAGATATTAAGTGTAAAATGTGTTTTGACAAATATATACAACCTTGTAACTATCACCCCAATCAAGACATAGCAGTGCCATCACCCCAGAAGTTTCCCTAGTGCCCCCTTACCAGTTAACTGTCCTACCCACCTCCCCCACACTCACAGTCAACCACTCTTTGACTTCTGTCACCATCTAAATGGAATCAAAAGTATGTACTACTTAACATCTGGCTTCTTCCACTCCTAATGTCTATGAAAGTCAGTAATTCTTTCCTTTTTATTGTCAGTGGTATTCCATTGGATGAATGTACCTGTTATGGGCTAAATTGTGTCCCCTCAAATTCATACGTTGAATCTCTAACACCCAAAGTGATTGTATTTTGAGATGGGGCTTTTAGGAGGTAATTAAGGTTAAATGAGGTCATAATGGTAGGGTGCCAATCCAATAGGACTGGTGTCCTTATAAGAAGGGGAAGAAAGAGAGAGATCTCTCTCTGAGTGCACGCATCAAGGAAAGTCCATGTAAAGACAAAGTGAGAAGGCAGCAGTCTGCAAGCCAGTAAGAAAACTCTCATCAGAAACTGAGTTGGTTGGCACCTTAGTCTTGGACTTCCCAGCCTCCAGAACCATGAGAAATAAAGTTCTGTTGTTTAAGCCACTCAGTGTACGGTTATTTGAAAATTTTTCAGCAAGTAAGTATTTATTCAAATATGTTTCTGTCCCAGGGACTTCCCTTGTGGTCCAGTGGCTAAGACTCTACACTCCCAATGCAGGGAGCCCGGGTTTGATCCCTGGGCAGGGAACTAGTTCCCACATGCGGCAACTAAGAGTTTGCATGCCGCCACTAAAGATCCCAAACGCCGCAACGAAAATCCCACACACCACAATTAAGACCTGACGCAGCCAAATAAATAAATATTATATATATGTATATATATATATATATATATATATATATATATATTTCTGTCCCATTTTCCTTATCATTCAGGACTCCAATTATATGTATATTAAACCTCTTGGTATTTTCTCACAGGTTACTGATGCTTGTTCAGTTTTTATTTTTTTATTTTTTTATTTTTTTATTTTTTTTTTTTGCGGTATGCGGGCCTCTCACTGTTGTGGCCTCTCCCGCCGCGGAGCACAGGCTCCGGACGCGCAGGCCCAGCGGCCACGGCTCACGGGCCCAGCCGCTCCGCGGCATATGGGATCCTCCCAGACCGGGGCACGAACCCGTATCCCCTGCATCGGCAGGCGGACTCTCAACCACTGCGCCACCAGGGAGGCCCTTGTTCAGTTTTTAAATCTTGTTACTCTATTTCAGTTTGAATAATTTCTATTGACCGGGGGCTCTTCCCTGGTGGTCCAGCAGTTAAGAATCTACCTTCCAATGCAGGGGACATGGGTTTGATCCCTGGTCGGGGAACTAAGATCCCACATGCCAGGGGGCAACTAAGCCCACACACCACAACTACTGAGCCCATGCACCTCGACGAAGAGCCCATGAGACGCAACTAAGACCTGACACAGCCAAAAATAAATAAATAAATAAATATATTTTAAAACATTTCTATTGACCTGTCTTGAAGTTCACAAATTCTTCATTATGTAGTGTCCTAACTGCTATTAGCATACTCAATAAATTTTTTATTTTGTATATTGAATTTTTCAGTTTAAGAATTTCCATTTGCTTCTTTTTAAATAGTTTTCACCTGTCATCCTTGATGTCTACATTCTTTGCAAATTCTTTAATACATTTATATTTTTGAAGTCCTGTTGACCAACTTTTAAAACAGAGTCATCTGTGTATTTGTGAGGTTTTCTCTTGATTATAGGTCACACTTTCCTCCATCATGTCATAATTTTTTACTGTATTCTGAACATCATGTAAAACAAAATTTTGGAGACCAAATATAACATTTATTTTGTTTACTTCTCTTTCCTCTTTATGGTACTGGTATGGTACCATATGGTATGGTAAGATAAAGTATTAATAGTTCAGATTTCTCCTAGAGTCAACTTTTGGTATGGCTGGGTCACAGCTTTCATTGGATTGATTTCATCTGTGATTAACAACCACCCAAAGCTGACTTAAATTTGTAATTTCCATATGGCTACTTATGTATTAAAATTTTATAGAGAGACGTACAATGATTGTTTCTATATCCTTGAAAAGCAAATTCTTCCAAAACTTCTTGTGATCACAGTTTTCAGTCAGAACAGCAGCATCAACCACATTGTAAACATATTGAATATCCACTATGTTGTGGGCCCTGACCTATCTATGTTCTGGGAATACAAAAAGCTGTCTGGACATTTATTGCCTTCAAGAGCATTAAAATCTAATTGGAGAAATAGGACAGATACCTAAAAACTCAAATAATCTGGCAAAATAGATTTTATAGTATGCCAAATGAGTGAGAACAGCGATAAATATAGCTCTGTGAAAGTATCAATAGTATTCACAAAGAGCTCTGGGGACCAGAAAAGACTTCATGAGGGAGATGAGACTTTAAGTGAGGCTAAAAGAAAATATAAGGTAAATGAGGCAGGGTCAGGGAGGCCTTTTTAGAGAGAGGGTGTTGTGAACATATGAACATGGTGCATATTTAAGAAGAGGAGAGATGACTACAAAGATTGGAAAATATCATATTTTAGAGGGTCTAGGAATTTGGTTTGGCATGGGCATTAATGCAAAGCCAAAGATCAATTAATGTAGTAGCCATGTAATCATAGCCATACTTTGAAATAAGCAATCTTACAGTAAACTGTGAATATTGGCAATGCCTCTTTGCCCTCAGACCCATTTTTGGCCTTTTCCCTGCTCTGTATCATAGTGGGGCTAATTCCATTGGCAGGATTTGGCACATAAGATTGAAGAGTGGGTGGAAAGGAGAAGCCAGTGTATTTCTCCCCCTCTTTCTTTTCCTTAGACTTCCCCAGCAACAGCTAGATAACTTCCTTGGCATCTCTTCCTACCACCCCCTAGGTGACCCTGGGCCCTAAGTTCTAGTGACACTGCCTCTCCCTTTCTCTCTCCAGTTTGGGATCTTAGCAGCTTCCTGATGTCACCAATCACTGAGTTACTTCACGCGCCCTGGTAAACTTTTCATCCTCTTCCTGTTGCTACTATAATGAAGTACCTGCATTAAGTTCCTTCTGTTTTAAATAGCCATAGTGTTTTCTACTTTCCTGATTAGATCTGGTTAGATCTGGGGACATGATTATAAGTCATTTCCACTTTATGTATCAAATTTACACTTCTGAGTTTGAAAATTTTATTCCAGATATTACTTTGCAATCATAATGAAAACAAAAAAATTTTAAGAAAATTAACATGAATGTGATATGTAAAGCAGATTGAAATTAGGAGATACTGGATGCAAATTATATAAGGTCTGTGTATGAATAGTTCTGTGAGTTGTAACTGTAGAAGCTGAAAGAAAAAAGACACTAGATAGATATACCAATGACAGAGGCAGACACTAAAGCAGTGACTCCAAACCAGGGCATATATAAGAATCTCCTGGGGAGCATTTTAAAAATACACATGTTGGTTATCACCCCAGACCAAGTGAATCAAATATCTGAGGCTGGGTATAGGCTTGACTATTTTGAAGTGACTTCCTGAGTGGTGCCCATTGACCCTATCCTTATCACTCATTCTCCCATCACTACTGAGAACCCTTAGACATGGAGGAGCCACTAGAGAGAAGAACAGTTTCACCAAGAGAAAGGCCTAAAAGAAGTAGAGAGTTAAAAGAGAAGGGAATAAGAGGGAAAAATAAAAAACATCAAAGCAAAATAACATACACTATAAATTTATGGCTAGAAATTAACATTTAGTAGGAAGATATTATAAAAATGTTTCATGTCTGTCTAACATATTAGCTCTAAAAAGGTAAACTTCTCAAATATACTAAGGCAGTGAAGAACTTGGGGGAAAATAAATAATTTTAAAGGCAAAGATTTTGCTACCTAAAAATACCAAATAAAAGAGAGGGACTCCATTTGGAGCAATATGATTTTCTAAGCCACAGAGACTGTGGGGAAGATCCAATAAACAACAGCATTTTAAATGCCAAATTAGAATGAATAAATAAATGACCTTCCCAAGGGAAAACTGGCTCTTTTGAAATTTTAGTAAATAGAGTTATAATTGCCAGATTTCCTTATCTATGGAAAACTAAGCTTCATTAATATTGAACTTGCCAGTTATCTACATGAGTAACAGAGATCTTCATGAAAAGGGAGATTCAGTAATTAGCATTTAACTCTTCATTAAAATATATGAATAGCAAGATAAAAATCAACTCAGTCTTCAATTCCACAAACATAAAAAGTATCTTTTATTACCAGAACACCATTTATGGGAAGTTCAATAAACATTTTATCAAAAGTATCTAACAAATAAACCCTAGGTTTAAATGACATGAAAAGTTTTACTATATTTCATAAGACACCCCAGCCCCGTCCACTGGCCTAACTTAAAAAATACTGTCTCTAAGCCAGACAAAGAAGCAATCTAATGAGTAAGTGTTCTCCATACAGACTGACCCAGGGTTGAGGAAACTTCTAAGAAATCTATACTATAGCACTCACAGTCTGGCCTCCCACCCACAAGGTCATTAGGAGGAACAGCTCCTCTCCCAATTAATCATGCATGGAGGCTCTGGCCCTCTGTGCTGTACACACAACAGACACCCTGGGCATGTGCAGAGACAGTGTGGGTTATGAGGATGCTCTCATTGTGCAGGGCTAGAAATTGGGCTGCATGGAATAAAACAGTGGTAGGAGAGACAGATTGGGTCCCTGCAGTGCCTGGGAGAGGTGAGAATGAAGAAAAGAGGGGTGATTTAGGTTAAGCTAAGGCAGTGGTTCCCAAACTGTTCAGGTGTCAAAATCCCTATTGTTCTGTTTAATTCTAACATGTAAACTAGCAAAATATATGACTATGTTTAGATACGCATTTTATATGTACATATAAATATACATACATAGAAATACACAACATAAATTATTACCATCTGTCTAGCAAAACACACTGTGTGCTAGGCACAAGGGACTATTTCTCTGTTCTCCTATTAACATTTCTTAGCTTGTTCATTTTTATCATCTGCTAGTGTTCACAACTAGGCAAGATGTCACAAGTGCCAATGGTTTGAGAAATAATTTATGAGAGAAAATGATGGAGATTATTCATTAACTTACATTTTCCTGAGAATTGGCAAAAGGCCGTTATAATTATATTTTAGTGAAAATAGGCTTGGTCTATCATAAGAAACACCCATAATTTGTTAAGACCCTTGGACTGTTAACAACTGAAACCTATTTGAACTAGTGGAAACAAAAAAGAGGGAGTTACTATAAAGATAGAAGATTATCTTTTGGAATACAGGGCAGTGATGAAATAAAGATTCATAAATTTCTGGAACCAAAAACAGCAAAGCCAGGAAGAATCTTTCTCTATCTGGTTCCTCTGTTTTCCTATGCATACCTGATTTTCTTTGTCTTCTCTGTCTCTGTCTCTCTGTCTCTCTCTCCCTCCCTCTCAAAATAATTCTCTGCCTCTCCATCCAAATTCTCGATCCTTTATGCAGAGAGCTTTTATTTAAAAGTGTTTCAGTTATGCATGTTTTAGACTATGAAAGTGGCAGTGGGAATAGGCTAAGGTCCTGTTCTTATGGCATTTGCTAGGAAGTTACTGATCAGATGCAGAATTCTGCTCTGTTAGCAACTAGGATTCCAGATCGCCTCACAGGGTACCTGGAGGGAGCTGCTGCCCTCCCTGCAGTGATGGTAAATACACAGAACAGCAGCTCATAGCCCCCAGCATCCCCCAATACAGGGCTCTCTGCTCTTGCACTTTCCTATCAACAGGCAAAAAGCTACTGTGTCCTCCAGACAGGACTAAGAAGCCTCGGTGAGTGATGCCTGGAGGAGGGAGCCAGATAGCCACAGAGCTGGCTCAGCCTGCAGAGCCCGGGGCGGAGGATTACACTGCTTCTGTGGCTCCAGACTTGTCCGTATTCACAAAGAATTTCAAGTAAAAGAGTGACCTGACGTTGAATGCTCTAATCCATCCAATTGGCACTGTCACATCGAACTTACCTGTGAGCGCTGAGCTGCCTAAGCAGATTAGGCAGCAGTCATGCACGGTAGACAGGAAAAGCCCAGACTTCTGTGACACCTACAATTTTCTGTACTTCCAAAGCGGGTTGCCTTGCCTTGCTGGGGGTTTATTTTGGCTGGAGGAGAAGGTGGTAAAAAGATGATTGAAGTGTGAAAACTAATAAATGGCTGTTTTGTGCAGGAGAGAAATAACTTAGGTTATACTTCAGGTATATGGCAGGTGACTCCTGACTAGATTATGTAGTTGGTCAATGCAGCAGATGACTTTGGGTAGAACTGAAATATTCTAGATTCTCTTGCTCATGTGTTTACAAGCTCCATGATACAGATGGGTTAAGTGCAGCTGCTTGACTGGTGTCACATAGTGCCATGTCCCTTGTACAGATCCTGAATGCCCCAAGTTATAGGTACCATATGGGGATTTCCCTCTTAGATCCTGTTGGGTCAGAATCCTGTCTGTATTTCTAATTGCAGAGCCTCTGCAGGCCAGCTTTATGCCCAGGCACATGGAAGTGTGATATAACAGTAAAAAAAAAAAAAAAAAAAATCCCGCACGCCTAAAAACTTTTCCACATCAGTCTGCCACATGCCTGAAGTTCCTGCCTATCTCTTCTCCTTTGTGGCAATGCTTCTTAAACCTACCTCATCCTTTCCATCCCCACTGTCATCACCCCGCACTGCCCCGCTTGCCTGGGCTAGCACCATCGCGTCTCAATTAAATCTCTGCTTCCAGCCTTTCCCTAAACTAATCCATCCCATTACATACATTAGAGGCACCTCTTCAAACACATTTCTTTCTCTTTTTTTTTTAATACAGCAGGTTCTTATTAGTCATCCATTTTATACACATCAGTGTATACATGTCAATCCCAATCTCCCAATTCATCACACCACCACCACCACCCCCTGCCGCTTTCCCCCCTTGGTGTCCATACGTTTGTTCTCTACATCTGTGTCTCAATTTCTGCCCTGCAAACCAGTTCATCTGTATCATTTTTCTAGGTTCCACATATGAGTTAATATACGATATTTCTTTTTCTCTTTCTGACTTACTTCACTCTGTATGACAGTCTCTAGATCCATCCCCGTCTCTACAAATGACCCAGTTTCGTTCCCTTTTATGGCTAAGTTATATTCCACTGTATATATGTACCACATCTTCTTTATCCATTCGTCTGTCAGTGGGCATTTAGGTTGCTTCCATGACCTGGCTATTGTAAATAGTGCTGCAATGAACATTGGGGTGCATGTGTCTTTTGAATTATGGTTTTCTTTTCTTGAATTATGGTTATCTCAGGGTATATGCCCAGTAGTGGGATTGCTGGGTTATATGATAGTTCTATTTTTGGTTTTTAAAGGAACCTCCATACTGTTCACCATAGGGGCTGTATCAATTTACATTCCCACTAGCAGTGCAAGAGGGTTCCCTTTTCTCCACACCCTCTCCAGCATTTGTTGCTTGTAGATTTTCTCCTGATGCCCATTCTACCTGGTGTGAGGTGATAGCTCATTGTAGTTTTGATTTGCATTTCTCTAATGATTAGTGATGTTGAGCAGTTCTTCATGTGCTTCTTGGCCATCTGTATGTCTTCTTTGGAGAAATGCCCATTTTTCGATTGGGTTGTTTGTTTCTTTAATATTGAGCTGCAAGAGCTGTTTATATATTTTGGAGATTAATCCTTTGTCCGTTGATTCATTTGCAGATATTTTCTCCCATTCTGAGGGTTATCTTTTTGTCTTGTTTATGGTTTCCTTTGCTGTGCAAAAGCTTTGAAGTTTCATTAGGTTCCATTTGTTTATTTATGTTTTTATTTCCATTACTCTAGGAGATGGATCAAAGAAGATCTTACTGTGATTTATGTCAAAGACTGTTCTTCCTATGTTTTCCTCTAAGAGTTTTATACTTTCTGGTCTTATATTTAGGTCTCTAATCCATTTTGAGTTTATTCTTGTGTATGGTGTTAGGGAGTGTTCTAATTTTATTCTTTTACATGTAGCTGTCCAGTTTTCCCAGCACCACTTATTGAAGAGACTGTCTTTTCTCCATTGTACATCCTTGCCTCCTTTGTCATAGATTAGTTGACCACAGGTGTGTGGGTTTATCTCTGGGCTTTCTATCTTGTTCCATTGATCTATGTTTCTGTTTTTGTGCCAGTACCATATTGTCTTGATTACTGTAGCTTTGTAGTATAGTCTGAAGTCAGGGAGCCTGATTCCTCTAGCTCTGCTTTTTTCCCTCAAGACTGCTTCAGCTATTCAGGGTCTTTTGTGTCTCCATACAAATTTTAAGATTTTTTGTTCTAGTTCTGTAAAAAGTGCTGTTGGTGATTTGATAGGGATTGCATTGAATCTGTAGATTGCTTTGGGTAGTATAGTCATTTTCACAACATTGATTCTTCCAATCCAAGAACATGGTATATCTCCCCATCTGTTGGTAGCACCTTTAATTTCTTTCATCAGTGTCTTATAGTTTTCTGCATACAGGTCTTTTGTCTCCTTAGGTAGGTTTATTCCTAGGTATTTTTTCTTTCGGTTGCAACAGTAAATGGGAGTGTTTCCATAATTTCACTTTCAGATTTTTCATCATTAGTATATAGGAATGCAAGAGATTTCTGTGCATTAATTTTGTATCCTGCAACTTTACCAAATTCATTGATCAGCTCTAGTAGTTTTCAGGTGGCATCTTTAGGATTCCCTATGTATAGTATCATGTCATCTGCACACAGTGACAGTTTTACTTCTTCTTTGCCAATTTGTATTCCTTTTATTTCTTTTTCTTCTTTGATTGACGTGGCTAGGACTTCCAAAACTATGTTGAATAATTGTGGCGAGAGTGGACTCCTTGTCTTGTCCCTGATCTTATAGGAAATGGTTTCAGTTTCTCACCATTGAGAATGATGTTTGCTGTGGGTTTGTCATATATAGGCTTTATTATATTGAGGTAGGTTCCCTCTATGCCCACTTTCTGGAGAGTTTTTATCATAAGTAGGTGTTGAATTTTGTCAAAAGCTTTCTCTGCATCTATTGAGATGATCATATGGTTTTTATTCTTCAATTTGTTGATATGGTGTATTACATTGATTGATTTGCATATATTGAAGAATTCTTGCATCCCTGGGATAAATTCCACTTGATCATGGTGCATGATCCTTTTAATGTGCTGTTGGATTCTGTTTGCTAGTATTCTGTTGAGGATTTTTGCATCTATGTTCATCAGTGATATTGGTCTGTAGTTTTCTTTTTTTGTGACATCTTTCTCTGGTTGTGGTATCAGGGTGATGGTGGCCTTGTAGAATGAGTTTGGGAGTGTTCCTCCCTCTGCTATATTTTGGAAGAGTTTGAGAAGGATAGGTGTTAGCTCTTCTCTAAATGTTTGATAGAATTCACCTGTGAAGCCATCTGGTCCTGGGCTTTTGTTTGTTGGAAGATTTTTAATCACAGTTTCAATTTCAGTGCTTGTGATTGGTCTGTTCACAATACAGTATTATTAACTAGAGTCATCATGCTGTACATGATATCTTCATGACTTATTTTATAACTGGAAGTTTGTACCTTTTTGTCTACAGCCCTCCTAAGAGGTCTGTAGGTAGAATTCAAGGGTCCATACATTTACATGGTAAAAAAAATACTTCTTCATTTTTGTTAATCTCCAATGAAATTTAGCATTTGCTTCAAATATGTTGGTAGGCAAAAAGCTACCATTGTATTAGCATACCTGTGCCTTGTTACCAACATTTTAAAAATCACACACATTCATATCATATTATAGGTATTGCAAATATCTCAAAATATTGTTTCCTCTCATCATTACTTTAAAATCATGTTAGTTATTAGATCCATCACTAAATCTTGTTACTTCCTACATTAATAAAGAAGTACATATATTACTATTTTATAGATTTTAAAATATTTTGGTAACTATGTTCCTAAATAATTGATTACAGTTGAAAGCCCCATGTATTTTTTTTTTGAAGTTTTGGTTAATTTTTTTTTTTTTTTTTTTTTTTTTTGCGGTATGGGGGCCTCTCACTGTTGTGGCCTCTCCATCGCGGAGCACAGGCTCCAGACGCGCAGGCTCAGCAGCCATGGCCCACGGGCCCAGCCACTCCACGGCACGTGAGATCCTCCCGGACCGGGGCACGAACCCGCGTCCCCTGCATCAGCAGGCGGACTCCCAACCACTGTGCCACCAGGGAAGCCCTAATTTTTTTTTAAATTTATTTATTTTATCTATTTACTTTTGGCCGCACTGGGTCTTCGTTGCTGCACTGGGCTTTCTCTAGTTGTGGTGAGCAGGGACTACTCATTGCGGTACACAGGCTTCTCATTGCAGTGGTTTGTTGTGGAGCACGGGCTCTAGGCAAGGGGGTTTCAGTAGTTGTGGCACGTGGGCTCAGTAGTTTTGGCTCACGGGCTCTAGAATGCAGGCTCAGTAGTTGTGGCACACAGGCTTAGTTGGTCCACGGCATGTGGAATCTTCCCGGACCAGGGATCGAACCTACATCCCCTGAATTGGCAGGCAGATTCTTAACCACTGCACCACCAGGGAAGCCCAGAGCTCCACGTATTTTCGAAGCATTTTAAAATATTCTTAGAAGGGGTCCATAGGCTTTACCAGAATGCTAGAAGTGTCCACTGCACAAAAAATGTTCAGAACCCCTGCCAGAGGTGGTGATGATTCATAATATTGTCTGTATTTGGCAAAGTGGGCTGTTTCATCTCCAACAGATTTTGTTCTTTCTACATCCTAAACTCAACAAATGTTTATTGATCCTCTATGTGTGCCTGGCACAGTTCTAGATGCTGGGGAATCAGAAGTAATATAAACAAGGCCCTTGCCTTCAAGAAGCATAATTCTAGTGGGGAGACACAGGCAATAGACAAGTAAATAAACCCAGTAATTTCAAATTGAGAAAAGTTCTGTAAAGGAAATAAACAGAATGTTAAGTAAATGGGGCAGAGTGAGGGATCAGAAAGCTCTCTCTGAAGAGTTTAGGACTGAAGGATGAGCATGTATGAAACATGGGAAAAGGTGGGGGAAACGTATCCCAGGCAGAAGAAAAAGTAAATGCAAACAAACCAGGGCTGTGAAAAACCTATGCTGGTTCATGATAGATTGACTGCATTCTGGCCACAATGCTGATAAGTCCAGAAAGTTGTTTCTCCCTTGGTTTGTGAGTTCTGAACTTCTGCCTCAGTGTTTAGAGTTTGTCAATTGCATGTGGCTCTTACTCCTTTTCCATTGATCTCACACACATCCAAGTAAGACATGAGCCATAGGATTTGTAGCTCACTTGTGCGACTCCCACAGATGCCCTCGAAAGGCTGAAGTGGGAAGAATGATCATCTTCCAGCCTAAGTGCTACCAGAAGGCTCCCCTAATCCAGCTCCTGTTACTTTGCTCACTGCAAATATCCCGGCTCAAGACAGGAAAAGTAAGAGTGAGTAAAGAAGCACACCGCTCTACTTTCAATATAACAGCCCTTTGCACCCTGTTGGTAACAACTTCTAGAAATACTTTAGATCTTCAACCACAATTAAATGTCATAGTCTTTAGCTAATATATCTTCTCTGAAGCATATATATGATACAAAAAAGATACACGGATGTGTCTAACACAGAAGACTAATAACTATTCATTAGGGCACTATTTCATTGTTAATGCTATTTTTTAAATTTTGTAGTAATGTATTTTTTCCTTAATAGCTACCATTAATGACTATGCTATGTGCAGTAGGCACTGGCTTTTGGACCTATGGCATCCATTTGTTCTCTTTCCTTTATCAGTTCGCCATTCTGTTTTGAGTATCCACTCTCCTCCCCTCTTAATCCACGGTAGTAATGGCAGAAGTAACTCCACACCCAACTCCATAGATGTCATGTGACCCAGGCCCCACCAATCAGAGCTACAGGTTCTGCTGGCTGCAGGGATTGTTTCAGGGAAAAACATCAGAGATGTGAGGTGCCGTGAAACTCTTAGTGAAACTTCTGGACCTTAATTTGAGCATAATGAGAGTAAACAGTTGCTAGAACCACCTAGAAATCCCATGAAGCCCAAGAATGAATCCAACACATAACAGAGACAGAGCCAAGTCCAGAGATAGAGAGACTGGGTCCTGGTGTCCCTGCTAAGTAAAGCCTTTCCTGAAACCAAATCTACCTGGAATGGTTAGTTTTACATCAGCGAATAAATTCCCTCTTGACTTAAAACAATTTGGGTGGGGTTTTCTGTCACAACAGAAATAGTCCTGATACCTACCTGATAATCACTGAAGATAAATTCATTCATAAACTTGTTAAGAGGCTCTGCCATAGCCTTTAGCCATAATATATTCATCCTCAAATGCACTTATCAATATATTACATTAGAGGAGAATTATTTTCTCTCCCCATTCTCAGTCCTCATTCTATTTTTTTTACAGTATTCTTCTGGATTTAAAAATCAAACAGTCAATTCACTCCACACTAACTTACTGTTTTACATATTTGAAAATAATTTCTTAAGCACAATCACTATAATCCCTCACTATCACTCATTGAACTAAAAGACCAATATAGCCTTTGTAAAGGCCAGGCAGGAAATAACTAGTAGCTGTCTCCATGAGTCTAGAGCAGAGAAGCAAGTTTCAAATAATACCTTGTATTTCAACGGTATGATATTTATATTCCAAAGGGCAATCAGCAAAATTCTGATATGATAACTCCCCACGTGATCACAAAAGTACATCAAAGTTTCTTTGACAGTTTAATGAGTGGAATTTACTCCATTCCAAAGTCTTGCAACTCAGCAACACACTTTGGGCTATATAATTTATCCATCTAGCTGATACCTTGTCTAAACTGGAAATGTGCCTCTCCCTTTTGCTAAAAATACTTGGGTAGTCCCTTGTAAAGTGAATTGCTATTCCCCACTTAATCTTTCTCTCAGGGGACTATTAAGGTTAGACTACCAGGAACTTGGAAGTTTCAATACCAGAACAAGCAGCTGAGACCACCTTCAAAATCTATCTCCACTCACTTATCAGGAGACCTCCAGAAACTCACTTAATTTCTCCTGAGACTTGGCTTCTCCACTGGGAGCTCAGAAATGATAAGAGACCAAAGCCACCAGCCTCCTGGAGCTAGTGTAAGAGTTAAAGATAACGTCAGTCAACTAATGATACAATTTAAAATAATTATGGAAAGGGAAAAAGGTGTACCATTTAACTTTTGATCTATTTTTACAGATTTTTTAAATCCTCCAAACTGTTTCAAATCAGTAATTTGATTTAAGAAATAAAGTTTTCTTATTCAGACAGTCAGTAAGGCTAGACAGTTATGTGATTGTTTTTTCTTCCTCTCTGCTCCTGACAGAGGGTTTGCAGCACCCAGGACCAGAGAGTTTCTGGCAGAAATGAGGCATCCCAAGCCTCCTGGGGACATAGTGTGTATCCCTCATCTTGCGCAGGGAGAGTTCATTATTGAAAAGTGTGTGCTATGGGTGGGAAATAAAAACAACAGGCCCCAAATAGCCTAGGGCTGAATTCATTGCCTGTGGACTTGCTACTAATGATCTGGGGAGCACACTGGTGCTTAATGTTTTATCTGTTTAGTGCCAATATGAGGGCTGGGCTCTCAAGCAAGCCCCAAGCTGAGAATCTGGTGTCTGAAATTTCTGTTCTGAAAGACACTGAACTGGGCAAGAGCAAGGCACGTCGGGAAAGAGAATCGTTTTTCTCTTTGGTTTTTACTGCTTCTGAAGCAAAGCCCAAGCCTCCTGGAGCTGGTGCCTCTGCCGGGCACAGCCTCCCTGTGGGGAGTGGGAGTGAGGCGTCCAAGGAGGGGATTCAGGCTGTGCATGCAGCAGCAACCTGTCAGAGGCAAGGCCCCATCCCATCCTGTGGCCCTTCATACACAAACTGCCAGGACAGTGGCAGAAGAGCAAGAATTGGTGTTTGAGTACTTTTGTCATGAATCCCTCCAACATTTCGAAGATGCGAGAGGCACTGGGTAACGTTCACAGCAGGAAAGAAGAACAGAGGGCCCCAGGAGTGGCAACTGAGTACTGGATTATTCCTAATATCCTAATTTCAGTTAAGCCAGAGTTGGTGGAGCAGGATTCAAACCCAGACTGTGTGGCTCCAGAGTCTATGCTCTTTAACAGCCATGATATACAGCTCATGAGAAGAACAAGATGAAACAAGATG
This sequence comes from Mesoplodon densirostris, assembly GCF_025265405.1. Taxonomy (NCBI): domain Eukaryota; kingdom Metazoa; phylum Chordata; class Mammalia; order Artiodactyla; family Ziphiidae; genus Mesoplodon; species Mesoplodon densirostris. The sequence goes on along the minus strand of NC_082669.1, from coordinate 58,300,544 downwards.
GAGGAAACATCAGTGACAGTCACAGGCAGTTATTAAAGTAGTCCATAAGAGTGGCTATGAGTCTTCGTGACCAAAGCTGGAAAGGAAGCCAGACAAGCCACACAGGCTCATGAAGTAGAACATTCAGATGCTCAGGACATACACTTATACCCACACCTGCACCTGCCCACCCCACACACACGCCATCCCCAGCACACACACACTTTGCCCATCTGGGAGAATTGAGTTCTTCTTCTCCTAGAGTAGAGGTTCAGGTGGGACTGAGGGGAGGGGTGGGAGATGATCGTCAACTTCCACCGCAGCCAGCCTTACTTACAGCAGCAAATTACACAGGGCTATTGGTTAAAGAACTCTTCAAAGCAGACCAAAGCTGTAATGCTGATCCACAATTTTAAGAATGATTTCTCAAGGGCTGGGGAAATCCAGTAAGATGCAAATAGCCATTTCTCTGATGATCTGGTTTGATCCAGAGATAAAAATCTAGGATATCAAGTGGAATAAAATAACTGCACATCTTTCAGGCAATCTTCCATAAATATTATTTCTCATAAACAGGCTTTAGGCAAATGTTGGGCAGCAGATAGTTTGAGCCTAGAAAGAGGGAAATTTTGTTTTGCTAATTAAGAACAAATCTATATGCTTTTGAAAAATCAATCAAGAAGGTAGGAAGGATGTTCCATTAAAGACATTAAGAAATATGACCCAAAGGTTGGCTGAAGAGGCCACCCAACCACCCTATGTATATGGTCAGCATATCTGCCTCTCATCCTAGATTTTATTTTTCAAAATAGAATCAATCTAGAAAAATAAATTTAAATTTCAAAAGTCACTGAAGTCATATATATTAAGTATAAGAGAACCAATCTGTATTTTTTAAAAATGTAAAAGCTGGCACTGAGGTTACACATGGCTACAAAACTTCACAGAGAAGGAAAATAAAGTGCCAGTGACTGCTCTACTGCTGTTTGTTTTTAACTTTAATATTACCTATACTGCAACTTCTTCCACTGTAGTAATAAACCAGAATAAGGCCCTTGAGTTGTATAAATTGGGTGATTTCATTTTTTTAAAGCCTAGGATAATCACATATCTGGCACCTTATAATTCAGTGTAAGGTTTTTCTGAAAAATGAGATCCACAGATAAGTAACTCCTCCATCTCGTTTATCCCACCCCCTACTGCCTTGGTCTCCAAATCAGTGAAAGTGTGACTTGCTGGCCAAATCTGAGTGTAGCATCCAATCACCTTATATGTCAGGGTGTTCACCAGCTCTGTTTCGTGAAGATTCCATAGGCTGTCTCCAGGGGACAGATTGATAGTTTTGCTGATGAATGTCTCATGCTGTTCTTAAGGAGAACATTTTTTGCTCTCACTGCAAATGGCTATAAATCCAGCCTAGCTTCATCTGCTTCTTCAGGTGGACCTCATCAGTTGTAGGCATCTTATCAGCAAGAAACAGCCTCTCATAATGGTTGATAAATATTCCAGCCTCCCAAGAATCAGTTATCGAGAGATTCAAATTATGGTCAGTACTTAGAGCAGCTATTACTACAGACAATGCCAGTTACCCTTTGTACTTATCTCTGTAACCAGAGAGGCTGCATAGCTCTTTTTATGTCTCCACTCCTGGTCACTAAAAGCTAAGTTCATTCAAAATTTCCTCCTGCCTAGGGAGCTCAAAGGCCTGTAATAAAAGTTGAAGAGATTTGTGTGAACATAAAATAAAATGTGTTTCCTCTGGCACCCACTCCCTCCACCCCAACCCTGCCCCAAATTTGGGTAAAGGCATACCCAAGGGTAAAGGCATATATATCTGAAATGGTGGGGCAGGTGAAGGTAGAAAGAAGCCTCACTGCTTAGTTCAGCATAAGACAAGATTGTTCCAGGGTGATGTGTTTTGTCCTTCTGCTTATTTGTTTTAATGAAATTGACCTACAGAGTCTGAAATCTGAAAAACACAGGGTTTGGGATTTATGAAAATTTGCCAGGTCTCAAGGGAAAACAAGCTTTTTTTTTTTTTTTCCTGCGTGGTCCCAACAACATACCTCTAATGAAAGTAATTATAAAATCTCAATGGTTGGGTAGATTAAGGGGAGCTGCTAAGTAAAACCCTCACACTTTTTGTGGTGATCATTTTGCAGCATATACATATATTGAATCATTATGTTGTACACCTGAAACTAATATACTGTTATATGTCTTATATGTCAATTATATCTCAATTTTTAAAAAATCAGCACATAAGAAAAGGGTCTGGAAACTCTTAAAAGGAAAAGTGGTAGAGGATATGCAACATGGTACCTCCTCAAGAAAGCTAAAAGGTATCTATGCTCAGAAGAAGGCCCATGAAAGAGTAAAAATCCACAGACATTTCAACAGCTCTTAAAGCTGTCATCACTTATCTCTCTACATTTGTAGTTTATCAGATCTTTCTATGCAGGGAAGCAATGTTCTACAGAATGCCGACCTTACATCTTGATTTTTGTAGAACTTACACTTATACTCAAGGCTCTTCAGTAGCCAAAGGTCTTCTTTTTCTATTCTTGTAGTTGAGTCTCACTGCAACCTTTGCTATAAGTGTGAGTATCCCCATTTCACTGATAAGATAATTGAGGTTCAGAAAAGATTAAGCAATTTGTCCAAGGAAATGAAATTATTTAGTGATGGAGCATGTACTGTAGTTATATGCCCAGGTTACAAAATTCTGGCTCTTCTCATTTTGCCACACTGTCACCATGGGTACCAGGGCTGGGAGGTGATGGGTGTGGGGAGGGACCTAGCCATGAACGAGAGGGGTAGACTGACCCATGAGTGGCTCTTTCTGAGGCACGCACTTACAGTCCAGCCATATCTATATCTAGTTTTATATCACTTGTAAAAATTTCTCTTTTTCAGTTCTTCATTTCCTTTCTTCATAGGGTCATGCTCTTTCCATAGTAAGCAATTTCATTCCCTTGATGCTTTGTCAATATCTGAAACTGATCTTCCCCAGGAAAATTTCACTATCTGTGAGACTGTCCAAACTCTAACAGTGAGAGGAGAGCAGCAAGAACTGAAGCAGAGACCTGCGTTCTGCTCTGGGTTGTGGATCTCTAGCCTCATCGTCCCTTCCCAAGCCCAGAAAGAAGCCCTCCAACCCTTCTGCTGTGAAGCACTGTTAAGAATTACGTCCTCCCCGAGGTAGCCAGTGAGAAGAACAAAGATGACCACAACATTTTCGGACAACGAGTGAGCTCAAGATCTGAAATTGGCCCCAGAACTCCCAGGACCATTAAAATTATTTGCTTAAGAGCTCTTGGTTTAAAAGGTTCAATTCCCCCCAAGTAACTTTTTTTTCCTGTAAGTGGAAAAACTTGCTAAATCTATGACCTCAAGGTTGACAACTGTATAATTGTTGTACTGAATAGATGGCAAAAAAAGATTTTCCTCTGGTTTTCCAACACCTTTCAGTTCCGCACTCGTGAGGCAAAGGTACCATTCACTGCTGTCTTTCAGCCTCTACTGCCTCTTGTACAGAGTGGAAGAAGAAAATTTGTGTTGGGTTCTCCTTTCACACAGAGATTAAATGGTCAGATAGTGCATGTGCCGCAGCATTCCAAGTCCTTCTGAGGCCATTTAGAAGTATTTCATCATTGCAACTGTTTCAGTTTTTCATCTGCTCACAGCTCAGCCCCTCCAACAAGCCTAGGCCTGCCCCCTCTCCCTCCCTCTGAAGTTTTTTTCCTCACAACAAGCCAGGAATCTCCTCACCTCGTCTTACACACTGAGGAACTAAGGGAAAAAAACGTGTCCTAACTCAGTGAGCTGCAGGCTTTTTTTTTTCTTTTTTTTTTTTCCTTAGCATTCAGGCTCTTAGCCCCAAATGAAGATTTATCCATAAAGGTTTTATTGCTTCCGAACTCCACAGGATACCTTAGTCCATTTTCACTATCTCTCACTTCTTATCTGGCACAAAATTTTTCTCACTGATACATATTCCTCTTGGGTGGCCCTTTTGTCTATTTTTCAAAGTTGTCAGAAAACAACATTGTTACACTACCAAATGTAAAATAGATAGCTAGTGGGAAGTAGCCACATAGCACAGGGAGATCAGCTCGGTGCTTTGTGACCACCTAGAGGGGTGGGTTAGGGAGGGTGGGAGGGAGGGAGACGCAAGAGGGAAGAGATATGGGGACATATGTATATGTATAGCTGATTCACTTTGTTATACAGCAGAAACTAACACACCATTGTAAAGCAATTATACTCCAAATAAAGATGTTTAAAAAAAAAAAGAAAACAACACTGACAGAAAACTCTGGAGCAGTGTACATCAGCTAGGCTTTTAGTTTCTGTTGCTCACTCTCTTCTCTAAATCATTCCAGTTTCACAGACTGTCAGAAGGCCTGGCTGAATCTCCAACTTCTAAATATGTTGCACGTCCTCTAGCTCAGCCCTTTGGACACTTTCTTGGCAGGATCTCACGCAGGAGGGAGTACCAATGAACATGAGCCCGTGCCACAGTGACCTCCACAAAGACCGTGGCTCTCTGACTCAGGCTTGAAGTATTTGCTGTCAGTGGTGCATGGGAAAGGTAAGTATTCTGAAAGTGGCTTTTAAAATAGCCGAATCAATCACCTGGGTAACTGGGAAAACAGAAAGTTAAGTAAAAAAATAAATTTAAACAGAAACTAGTGCCACCTACATGTGAACAGGAGGCAAAGAGCCTGAAGCAGTCTTGAAACAAAAATTCTGAATGGCTCTAAGAATCAAAAGAAACATAAAGAGTACCTTGGGGCTCAGAGAGGAAGTTCCTTTGGACCGTCCTGCTCCGATCCTAAATGTCTGGAAATGATTCTTGTGCTTTTATTAGGGTTATTTTTCATGAACCAGTTCAGACAAGATAGGAACCAACCCAAATCCATCTCACAGACCCACACCAGCCTTGCATCCTTCATGGGGTGCAGGTCGTGCTTCACTTCTCCTGAAGAAGAGGACCTGGAGGCAAATTATCCCAAGAACTTCTTGTTTTGGTCTTAAAGCACTCTTAAGGCATCAGGAGAATTACAGTCTGACCTGGGCAAAGTTATTAGGAGAACTTCTTATATATTTCTAACCCTGATTCCTGTACCATAAATTCTCCTTGTGGCTAAAGAATTTGTGATATTAATTACTTTTTTTCTCCACTTTTTTCTCCTGCTATCCCTGCCCATATAATTAGGCTCTCCTTTACCTTGCCCAAGGGGAGTTCAATCTATAATCCATAAGCAGAAAGTCTCCAAGGCTAAATGTTTAGCAAAAGCCTAAATGTTTACAACATACTTTCACTGGAGAGGTAAAGGGAAGAGAAGGGAGTTTGTGGGTAGAAACAGAGCTGGAGAAGCCTGAGAAGACACCAAAATAAAGAGGTTTCTACATATCTAGAAGTAAGAGAGCAGGAGACAGAGAAGCTGGCTGATCCCAGAGAGGCAGGAACTTGGATCTGCTTTCTGGAAGAACCACCAGGAAGGGTCGAGGCATGACCATTAGATTGATCGTCGACCAGGCATGATGTTTCTTGCTCACCTCTGTTCATGGACTGAGATATTCAAATCTACTCTGCCTGTGGTGACCTCATTAGACTCACTAAGAATTCTCGTGCAGCACATGCCTGCTATGTGGACAGATTTCAATGCCAGAATTGAAATTAGAAGAGAAAAGAAAAGCTTCAAGATTTACTTACTCATTTTCATTTTCTTAGTTGATGAGCTAGTTTTTCTACAAAACTGTTTGTTAGTTCAAACCATGTAAAACTACTGCAATTCAACATTTGTCGACCCCCAGAAATGGCAGTTTCATGTGGTTCACCAATTAATGAAAAGGTAGTTCATCCACGTGGCAGGTGCTGATCCTGCTGGGTCAGCAGGGACCTCTGCTTCTCTGAGGGTTTCCCAAAATCAAGGTTTTCCACAGAAACCCTTGCTGTTCCCCTTATTATCTTTGGAGAACCTTCTGAGGGCATTGCTGTAATTCCCAGCAGAGGAAAAGTGAGAGAGGGTGGGAGGAGTTAGGTGACTACAAGCTGGGAACGAGAAGGATCTCACATTAAAACACAAATCTACCCGGCAGCCTCCTGTTTTCTTTTTGGGAGGCTCAGCTTTCCTAAATAGGGTGCATTTTCCCATCTTTTTGTCTCCCATCTTCAAATGTATCCTTGTGTTTGTAAGTGTATCTCTGAACAACAATGAAGAATAAATTAACGGTGGTCCCTCAGCTGCAGTAAAAGCAGTAAAATAATATCCTTCCATTGATGTCAAGAGAAGAAAAGGCTCTGACTTAGAATGTTTTAACAGCGAAACATTTTTTAAAATATTAAAAAGTCAAAGGTGAACAGGCATCCATTAGATACCAAGGAATGAAGGAAGGATGGACCTATCTCCAAACTTAAGCCCAGCTCTCTGCTCACAAGCAAAGGAAAATTCAATGTTCCATTTTACTTGGGTGTATTTTACTTCAGAACTGTCAGCTAGCTCCAAAGCCACATCTTCAGTGAAGCCCTCCCATATTCCCCCAGCCACAATGGGTTTCTGCCTTCTCTATCTTTTCATGGAATTTTGTGTTATAGAATAAGATTCTTTATTGGGTTATGTAAACACCACCCATCTATGAGCACCTACTGTATTCAAGGCATTGTCTTGCAGGCCATATAAAGATATGAAAAATACAGTCCTGCCCTTAAGATTCTTAGAGTCTAGCAGGCAGTTATGTTTGTGGTCAGCTATGTTGGTCCCTGCCAAATGTCTTGGCATGTCCTATGTCTTCTACTAGTCTGCAAGTTCCTTGCAGACAGAGTTTGTGTCCTGTTCTTTCTTGGGCCCCCATGAAGCAGTGCCTAGCATTGTGCTTAGCATATACAAATAGAGGTAAGGCTCCATAAATGCTTGCGTTGAGTCCCCAGACATGGGGACAACTTCGAAACTTGATGGATGGATGCGTGGCACCTGCCCCACACCGTGTCTTTCTCCACAGCCATCTACTTCTCTTTCTGGCCTGTCTCTGGCAAGCTGTTGCACTCTTGCCCCTTTCCTCATTTGGTTCTCCCAACCTCACGACTAGGACAGGTGCACTATATCTGAAGCCGGTGATCTACTGCATAAATATTAATAAGCACAGTCACTCAGTTTTCTCCACCTTCCCCTTATCCCCCACTGCTGACAGGAGATGTGGTTTGCTTTTCCTTTAAGTACATTTTCTTTAAGACAGTTATGGAACTCTTTTCTCATTGTAAGTTCTCCAGGCAACCATTCTGCTTCTTCTCTCTTTATGGTGTGGTTTGTTCCTTTTTTTATATATATAAATTTATTTATTTTTGGCTGTGTTGGGTCTTCACTGCTATGTTCGGGCTTTCTCTAGTTGCAGTGAGCGGGGGATACTCTTTGTTTTCGTGTGTGGGCTTCTCATTGTGGCGGCTTCTCTTGCTGCAGAGCACGGGCTCTAGGCACGTGGGCTTCAGTAGTTGTGGCACGCGGGCTCAGTAGTTGTGGCTTGTGGGCTCAGTAGTTGTGGCTTGCGGGCTTTAGAGCGCAGGCTCAGTAGCTGTGGCGCACAGGCTTAGTTGCTCCGCGGCATGTGGGATCTTCCCAGACCAGGGCTCAAACCCGTGTCCCCTGCATTGGCAGGCGGATTCTTAACCACTGCGCCACCAGGGAAGTCCCTGTTCCTTTCTTAATGTTATCTGACTTGTAAAACAGTACTGCAATTCATGAAAAATTTCACATGCTGGTCAAATTAGATTGAAAGCTCCAAACACTGGCAGGTACATCAAGCCAAGAGGTAAAATTATAGTAAGGAAGCCAAGGGTCTTAATACGGGTTTCCCCCAAAAGCAGACTCAGAGACAAGAAATTGGGTGCAAGGATTTAGAAGGTAATCCCAGGAAACATGGAGAGGGAGTGAGGAAATGAAACAAGGGAAGAAAGTCAACAAAGGGAGTGTTGATAAGCAAATGGCCACTCTGGGCAACTGGAGTTTGATCCTGCTGAGGACCCCATGCAACACTGGGCAGATGCACCTCACTTTGACCCACCTAGGGATGAGGAGGCTGGGGAATGTACCCACTCCATTCCACCCCTCTGTGATTGAAGACTGCTCCTGGGCATTAACCCCTGTCTCGTCTAGCATGCTCCTGGAGCTAGGAAAAACCCTCAGGCAGAGAGAAACAGGAGCTTGAGGTAGGAAATCTTAGCTTATACACAAAGCTGAACACTGAAGCTGCAGGTGACTGAGGGGATGTGGCCAGACCCCAACAGCATCAGCTGTGCCCACTGATGTATAATAGAACCTAAGATCCAGCAGGACCCACCCTCTGGAGCCTGAGAGAATGTTGCCCCTGGGACTGCTTAAGGGCATCCAGAGGAGAGTGACAAAGAGACAGAAATCCAGCCCACATTCTGTTTGCCAAACTGTATGCTCCGTTTGGGGCTGCATCCACCTGGAAGAAGCAAAGTTCTTTTTCAAATCTGCAAAAAGGTGGCAAATGGACTAGCAGTGGCCCTGATATAGCACTACCCCAATATTACAACAGATGCCAAAACAATATCGGCATTATGTGGTCAGATTGTACACACCACAGTCTCCTTGATGTGGAAAAGAGGGCACACTAGAATAATAAGGCAGTATTTGTGTAGTCTTTGCATTAGGTAATATCCATTTTTGGATATACAGGTGATTCTTAATGCAAATATAATTTTTGCTATCACCCCATTCACAGCAAATCTGAAATCCTTTGCAGCAATAATTAACATGTGCTTTATCATGAGTTTTTTCTTCTACTCCCAGAGGATAACTGATCTTTCTGCCTAACTGAGTGAGGTGGCCCTGTCAGATTGTGCCTTTGCCAGTCACTGGAATTGTCTGCATGGCTGTGCCTGACCCAGAAAGCATTTGTACTGGACCAGAGTCTTCTTTCCAAACCCGTCCCATGAGTGAATCTCTTAGACTCCCCAGCGCTCCCCATTAGAGGGAGTGGCCTGCAAGTGATGTCTCTGGTTATTACACAGTTTGGAATCTCAATCAGTCTTGTGGCTCCTGCTTCCCAGATTTACAATAGACACATTAACTGTGCTGAGTATATTTCCTGCACTTGCCTATGCTTCTGGGCAAGGGCTTTTAATGTTCTTTTCTCTTCCACAGACTGTGGTTTGCATGTTTTCCATCTGACTGCTTAATGGCAGGATGCCTTTCTCCACCTCACAAACAAATTGAATTTTCTGATCGTAGGTTATTTACTTAGTCTTTGAAATCCTATAACTTATCCCAGTTATTCATACTGACTGAATAACTCCTGCAGCATGAAATATCTCAGGGGTAGTCTCACAAAACGGAATTCAAGTCAAGGACCCTTTAAGTTCTGACGTCTACAAGACCTTGTAAAGACCCCCTTGGAGGCTTTTCTATCTTAGCAGTTGTTCAGTTCCTAGAATCAGAGAAAGCTAGGGCTGGACTAGGCCTTGGAGATAATTCCAAAGTGGCATCTAATGTCTGTAGCATGTAGATTACAATACCTTGCTGTGATTTGATGAAGAGGGATTATTTTAAGGAGGACTAAAATATGTTCATTCTCTCATCATGGCTTTATTTAAAATGGGAGGAGGCATATGGATCCTGAAGAGCAGCAATTCCATGATGGATATCTTGGCATGAGCTTGATATTTCCTATTCTTACTTTATATTTAATTATTGATAGCTCTCATCAAGGCCTTAGCTCTAACCCTGGGTACTGCAGATACAGTAGGTAAGGGGTGGCAATTGGCACAGAAGTACACTTTGAACACAATGAAATTTGGTCTCATGCACCAAATTTTATAATAATTAGAGATGACAGTTTCACATTTTGAAAATAGGTACATACAGACAACTACTACATATTTAAGGAGCTCTTAAATTCCAGGTATCTGCTTTTATGCTTACTTATATAAAATGATTATATATTAATGTTAATGATTAAAATAGGTGGACAAGCCCATTTGACTTTCTGCATATGAGAAACAATTTTGTTGGATATCGTAAAGTTTCTTTTATCAATATGTAATGTGTTATCACGTTGCCATTTATGTTTCTAACTTGAAATTTGATCCTTCAACTCTATAACAACTTCTTGTGTTTTAAGGATTCAATCACAGCAATTTTTAAAATAACTGAAGCCACTTGAAATAATGAAATGGTGGCTCTGGGGTCAGACAAACCTGTGTTTAAATCCTATTGATTAGCTCTGTGACCTCAATCAAGTTATTTCATCCTCTAAGCTTGCCCCCATCTGAAAAACTTGGGTTAATAAAATCTCATGGAAATGCTGAAAGATTATGAGATAGATAAATGTATTTTAAAAACAAATATAGTGTCTGATACATAATAGATCTAGATCTTACCAAATTATCTATCTATCTATCTATGTATCTATCTGTCATCTACATATCTATCTTCCTCTCTATATTTCCTGACTTTCTTAAATGACTGTATCAAGAACTCTAGTAAAGCATTATTTCTCTCCAAGTTAAAAAAAGTGTCTATGAAGATTGCTAATATTCTACATATTTTCTTTTAGGACAGTATTTTTGTCCCTTGTAAGTCAGATGCTGAGGTTCATATTTTTGAGGATTGTGATTAAGCCTGTTACTCCCAGCATCCCTTCTAGTGCTAGATTCTGCATTGGTACCAGAGTTCACCAGGATTTCAGGTTTTGATAAATCAAATAAACCATTGCTTCCAACTCTGAACTACTCCTCTCCTTTACCACGAGGACAAGTAGAAATGAAAGGGCTTTCTAATTTGTCTCTGTGACATTTATGGGTGTCAGCTCCCTTAGCTGACTCCTTAATTTAAAAGATGTCACCCCTCTGTTGTCTTGTATTATCTGATTCTCTTACTAGTGCTCTAATAGCTGTTTTCTTCCACCCTTGGTTTGGAAACTGGCAAATATAGTTAGTTCCTCGTCAGCCTTTCTCTACCCTATCAACTGTGATTCTATGGCAAACACTCTTGGCCAACATCTGGAGAAACTGGAGAAGTTGTTTGAGGGGTTTATTTTATTTTCTTTTTAATGAAATCATTTTGGAGCTCTGCCACAAATCATTGAAGAGAAAATGTGAATTTTTGTCTTGCAAATGCTAAGGTTTGTTGAGAATATCTAAAGAGTGGACAAGTAAGAAGTTCCTTTGTTAAGTCCTCAGCGTTGGATCTGGAAACATATGTTTGCCTTTCCCTTCTCTCCCTCGTGTATAGAGACATGCCTAAGGCTGGCCCACTGAGGAATCACTGTGTGAAGCTGGGAATCACCCAGCTCCTCATGACTGCTTTAGAGACCGGATCCTTCTTCAGGTAAATGTTGTGTGTGCCATGGAGCCCTCCACAGTGAGGCCAAGTGGCCTGTGGATGCTTCTCAGAATAATCTTTGTAAAAAGAATAAAATATAGTGTATAACATGTCAAGGGAAACCAATATACTAAAATACAATTATCAGATTATTTTATTATATTATGTGCTTCTTCACTAGTGCATAAAATAACAAGATCTTCTGGCAGGTCTAATAATTACCAAAATTCCTAGTAGTGATGAGCATAAATAATAATTAGAGATATCTGAAACAACAGTGAAATGACATGAAAATACCCATGAGTTTTACTGTTGACAAAGTCATACGTATTACTAGTACTATCATGGTTTGTTTCCTACATTTGTAATGTAAAGGTATGCTAACTAACTCTCAGAGATCAGCAAAAATAAAGAGGTCATTTTTTTCGCATCCAAGTGTATGGATCTCCCTGATTTCTACTTCATCAACCCCTCGGATGTTCGTGGCCCACAGGTTAAGAATCCTCGGGTCCTGGCTCCCAGTGTGTGAACCAAACTCTCTGGTTAGAGATTCTCACCCCCTGGCCTGTCTCATTGTCAATGTTGCAAGGATCCAACGGCAAGAGGCAAAATCTGAACATTCGAAACCAAAGCTGTGCTTAAGAGAAGGGCTTTTGTCTTTGCTGATGATGGAAAGGATTCACAGTGAAAAGATCATTGTGTACCTTGGATGTTTGGTTAATGTGCCTTTGAAGGCTCTGGAACACACCACCAGGAGAATTCACCCCCCTACAGACTTTAATGCCACCGCATAGCAAATATTGTAGGGAAAAAGGCAAATCAATGTATTTAGTCCACAGAAGAAAAACACGTTTTCAGTTTATGTCTCCACAGCAGTGAAGTCCATCCTGCTGGATCCTGCTGGAGGCGAGCCTTGAGAGAGAGGACCGGGACACTGTCTGGGTGTTCCCAGCATTACCTTCTGGCTGTTCTCTGGTGTTTGTTTTTCTATCCCCATCCCTCCTCCTTCTCAGCCTGGCTCAAATTCAGCTCTGAAGCAGAGCCCCAAAAGGCTGAAGGCAGACTTCCTCTAGGCAACTCTCCTGAAGCCACCCTAGGGCTCTGTCAGTGGGAGACAGGAGTCAGTGACGGGGACAATCACTGCCACCTTCCTCCCTCCTCTTTCCTCCTCAGTTCCTGCCAAGCCCTGACAGCTCTGGAAGCCAAGAGCCTTCCTTTGACTCCCGCGTAGGTCTCCACGATGTGCGCTCCTGCCAAGCCACGGGGCCAGCTCTAGGAATGTGTTTTTAATATTCATTGTTCACTCTGTCTGTTACCGATGTGTGCACTGCAATTACTGTAATTCTTTGCACATGTGTTGTTATGAAATGGGTGCCTTTCAAGCTATGCCAGGTTATTTTTTTTTTCTTTCTGAAACCCAAATCTATTATTTCTACCTATGTTTCAGTTAGTTTGCCATGCTTCTTTATTTCATTTCAAAGATCAGTCTGGGCGGCAAAGAAAGAGTGGCGTGTGCACAAAGCAAGGTCTGCCTGCTTTCCTCATGGTACGACAGTTGCTTTTGATTTAGGCTTGTGTGGTTTTTACCTCCCTCTCTTGTTTTCTTCTTTCCACGCGCACAACCAAGCCAACTTTCAGACATACACATCATACACATTGGACATGCGCTGCTGCTGGAGTAGCCATCTGCACCCAGGGGAAGGCACACGTGCGGTGTGCAAAACACACACACACACGTGCATGCAAACAGCTTTTGGTTGAAGATTTCTTGGGTATTAGGATTTTTGTCTCCTCTTAGTGGTAGAGAGGGAAAGGAGGTCTAGAAAAAGTCATTCTCTTTTCTTTTCTTTCTTTTTTTTTTTTTTTTTTCGAATTTAATTGGACCTTTTCTGACATGATGTAGAAACTTCAGCCACTGGGGTACAAAAAGGATTATATGCCTTCATTAATTCAGATTGTCTTATTTTTGGCTTTGATTTTTTTTTTAATCAAAGAACAACAGCAAATGTAAAACCAGATTTTAAAATCTGCTAATATTTTTTAAGTTTCTTAGGACAATGATAAAACCTTAGTAAATTAAGAATAACTATTATTCTGCCTTTGAGAACTTACTCTCACAATTTACAGGAGCTAAATTAAAAATAAAACAGCGGCAGTGTCCACCTGGCAAACATCACCAGCTATCCCCACATATATATTCCTTTCTTTAGGGATTTTCAGGATACCCTCTGTTTTTGCCAGGCAGAGAAATCTGACCCGGTTGCACCCCTGCCTGCCAAGCATTTTACTTTCATTGTTAACTATATCCATTTGTCACCATGAAACATTATTATTTTAAGGTAGCAGGGAAGCAGGACTGCTTGCTGCATAATGGTGCCGTAACTCTTGTTGCCAAGAAGGAATCAAAGAAATGGACAGTGGCTAATGTGGGAAATCACACCAGAGAGAAAGAAACATGCAGAGAGACAGAGACAGAGAGAAGCAGGGGAGGAAAGGAGAGAAGGAGAAATAGACACAGGCAGAGGGAAAGACACTGAGAGACAAAAAAACAGAGAGAGACTCACATAGAAAAGCTAGAATTTCCATGAAAAGATTTATAAAAGAATGACATAGCTGTTGCTAGGGAGCTGGGAGGAGAGCAGACAGATACGCCACCCACCAAAGATTTTTAATATAAACCTGCATGTCTTTGTTTGTATCATCTCTCCAGTGAGGAGACTGGATAAAGAAGGGAAAGAAATATGGAGAAGCAGTCTTCCTAGACACACACTATTTTAACAGCACACTCTGCAGCTGCTGTATTGTGGGTATGCCTGAGGTCAGAGGGCAATTCTCACTCCCCAAATTCCAAGGCAGGCCAAGGCTGCACCCATCCAGCTATGGGGAATAAGCCTACTCCCATGGATGATGGCTTTGAGATGTGTAACCCAGGTATGGCAGATCCTGCCTTCCCCTGATTGAAAGAACACATCTTGATGACCTGTGTGGGCAACCAGGGAATTTGGTCTTACTCTTGCTTAGGCTTGGGGTTGAGGAGAGGAATCTGGGAGAAACCAGCAGTGGCTCCACAAGATTCAACTCCCAGCGGGAATCTGAGGACATGGATGGGGGTCAGTGCTACTCAGGATCACCTGCCTGCCTGTATTAGGGTTCTCCAGAGAAACAGAACCAATAGAATGTGTGTGTGTGTGTACACACACACACACACACATGACAAAGAGAGACACAGAAAAAGAGATTTATTTTATTTTAAGGAATTGGCTAACGCCAATTGTGGGGCTAGCACATCCAAAATCTTCGGGGCAGGCTGTCAGGCTGGAAATTCTGGCAGGGGTCAACGTTACAGTCTTGAGTTAGAAGGCAAGCCTGGAGACAGAATTCCTTCCTCTTCTGGTCACCTCAGCCTTTTCTCCTAAGGCCTTCAGCTGACTGGATGAGGTTTACCCATATTATGGAGGGTGATCTTCTTTACTCAAAGTCTATAGATTTAAATATTAACCTTGTCTAAAAAATACCTTCACAGCAACATCTAGACTGGTGCTTGACCAAACCACTGGATACCACAGCCTAGTAAGGCTGATGCATAAAATTAATTATCACATAGCTCTATAAGATAACTGGGATGAATATGGCCATCCCGTCACTGAACGAATGTATCAAAGATTCAGAGGTATGAAGTAGGCGGATCTCCACATTGGAGCAAGTGTGAGAAGCTGGGACCTTTATCTAGCAGAGCTGTTGCTTTGTTCTACCCCAAGAAAATTCCTTCCAAAATTGCGTCTTTGAAAAGAGGCTCCTCTAAGGAATCTGTCCCTGTCTTGAATTCACTCCTTCTCTCTAATCCAGACCCTCTGTACTCCAACCCCTTATTCCAGTCCCCCAGGTGGATGTCCAAACCACCACCACTGGAAACTTCACGCGACCACACCCCTTGACCCATCCTCTATCTACCCTCTTCATTAGTGCCCAGCACCCTGGCCGGACGTTCACTGAGCCATCCTCTGCTCACTGTGGGCTCCAGGACGGCTGAAGGAGTCAACTCTGCTCCTCTAAAGGAAAGCAAATACTGGTGCCCCAATTCTTTTTCAGTCTCCCCCAAAGTGAAAGCTTTGGCTATTTACCTTACAGGTAGGGTTGTCAGATTTAGGGGAAAAATAGCCCAATTAAATTAGAATTTTAGAGAACCAACTGATAATTTTTTAGTATAAATGTATCCCATACTTGGGACATATATTACAAAGTTATTCATTGTTGATCTGAAATTGACGCCTAGTTAAATTTGAATTTCAGATCAAGAACTAATCATTTTTAGTACAAATATGTCCTGGGTAATATTTGGGATATACTTATACAAAAAAAATTATTCCTTGTTGATCTGAAATTCAAATTGAACCAGGCAATTTATATTTTATCTGGCAATCCTGCAAGATGACCTAAAATATAAGGATACTCCTCGAACTCATGGAGTGGTTTTTTTCTGAGACAATATAGGCTGACTTCCTATCTGGGACCAGATATTCTTCCACAAGCAAGGCTTTGCGTCTTGTTGCCTCTGTAACAATAGCCGCCGACTACCTCTCCTCCCCACACCAGCTGCCCTGGAGTGATGGGGCCACTCCAGGTTTATCCCTCCTCCTAATCGGAGTAGGGTGGAAGAAGGGAAAACTTGTCCTGTGCAGGTCAATATGTTTTCAGAGAAGGAATCATTGACATCCCCATTCATCCAGGCTCAAGACCCTGGAGTCATCCTCAATTCTGTCTTTCCTTTAGTTCACCCTTCTAGAGCTTTATTCACAATGGTTTTTTGAGCCCTCTCCCTTTCATCACAGATATCCTCTTAATCCACATTCATTATTTTTCACTTAGGTGACAACGTGAACTTCTGAATTTTTTTTCCAACCTGTAGCACCTCTCTTCTGCAGCTCATCTACCACACTCCCTGTCCTGAAGTTCAGTGCCATTGTAAACACACAAACACTCCCAAGGCTCAGAAACATTCTGTTTCCAGAATGTCTGTCAAATGAAATCATTTATTTTGGCCTACGTCAAGTCCAAATATCAAGGCCATATATCAAGTCCCTCAAGCAACTGACTTTAAACCAGGGGTCATAAACTTTTTCTGTAAGAAGCTAGACAGTAAATTTCTTAGGCTTTAAGGGCTATACAGTCTCTGTCCCAATTACTCAACTCAGCTGTTGTTGCATGAAAGCAGTCATAGATGATACATCAGTAAGTGAACATGACTGAGTTCCAATACACCTTTATTTATAAAAACAGGAGGAGAGGACAGATTTGGCCCATAGGCTTCAGTTTGCTGATTCCTTCTCTAGTTGCTAGATCAAACCTGATCTCCAAGTGTCATGCTCTCTGTAGAGCTCTCCCTGATTCACCCAGTTTGAAGTGACTCTTTCACTTCATGCACACAACATTTTATATCTCTTTTATGGCCAGGCCCACATTCTGCCTTGTATAGAGTCCATGCCCCAGCTCTCTGCTGGAGTGCTTGGCATCCCTTGCTGAGACCATACTCTCCTTTACACAGGGTAGATGTTCAATAAGAAAGTATTGGTGGGAAGAATTGTTGAAAGTCAGTGGAGTGAGTCTAGAGAAACGGCAGAGCCTTAATCAACTACAGTTTCTTCGTTCTCCTCCAGGAAAAAAGTGTGAGTTCCACTGAAGATCATGGAACACCGCCAAATGCCTTCTGGAGAAACTCAGCTTCTAGGCCAGTCAGCCATCATTTAAAACACACAGAAGCCTGCCTATCAAAAATAAACTAGCTAAGCATTCAATTCCCCAGTGAGGAAGGTTGGTATTGCAAATGGATTTGGGCTGAAACCATTTTCCTTTTTGAAACACACCCAAGCTTTAAAAGAAATAGCTTCATCTGATCTGAACTGCCAACACAGTCCTCCAAAATCCATCCCTTGAGAGAACCTCGTTACCAGCTTCAGTTCAAAATCCACGTGACTCCGAACCATCCGAGGTTTGCAAAGCAGGGTTAGAAATTGCCAGGCCCTATGCACCTCAGAGAAAGGGTTTCAGAGCAGGGAAAAATGAATGGAGGAAAAGAGCAATAATGCAAACATTTCTCCAGCCAACTTACTAGGAAAGTTAAAAATTATTTTAAAGTTAGCTATCACTGAAAATTGCAAGCAAATTTATTTCTCTGGTTCTTTAGTATTTTTTGTCATTTTTTGGACTTAGGGGTGGTTTAGTTATAGTACTACATACTTGATTTTGTCTCTCTAATCATTTTAGGTGCACGTCATGTCTTAATTAATCTGTAGGTTTCTCAAGAAAAGGGTACACGTTTTCTGTTCTTGCACAACTCCTAGAGCATTATATTACCAGGGCCACAGCAAATGCTCAATAAGCACACAATAAACAAATGAATATATGGGGTATATTAACCTGCTAAAGCCCTTGGTGAGGGAACTAAGTTACTTATGTTAATTTTTTTAACTCCTCCCTTCTCTTAAAATCCTGATTCCACCTCTTTTTCGTCACCAATTAGTACTATTTTAAGTCCTTTGAAATTTTCATAACAATAAAAAAGAAAAACCAAAATTTTGCTTGCAGCTGTGTTTTACTAGATTTAAAAGTTCTTTGGTGGCAGGACACGACCCACTGACATCTGGATAGATGAAAAGCAGAACTTTTTGTTATTTGCCAAAGTAGAGAAGACGTCCAGGCAGAGCCACACTGAGGGTTACACCCTGGGGCAGGGGCAGCTGATGTGTGACAAGCAAGCTGGGATTAACTAGGTTTAGCAGGCTCCCTGTGAATTGGCTGATTTGAATAATTTCACAGGCTCCAGGATTTAGGGGCTGTTTTTAGTTGTCTGGTACCTGGCCCTGGGGCAGTTAAGGCTGGCGCATAGACGCCAGGAGTGGAAGAGTTCGATAGGGAAGTCACTGGGGATGTGGACTTAATCAGCTGCTCAAAAAGAGGAACCACCGGCCTCCAGACAGGTCCTCAGAACTGGATCAAGACAGCTTTTAAAAAAAAAAAAAAATTAAATTACACACTATAACAGAAGTCACTGACAACACTCGCATCTATGTTTCCTGAAAGCAGGGGCCTCTGCCTGTACTATTCTCCCTGTCACTGTACCCTAATGCCTAGCATGTCAAAGGCACACACATTTTCTCGAATAAATTGAATGAATCCGGATTTTCACTCCTACAACAGGGCAGAAAGATACCCCACTGAGACTGCTGGCCTGGATTCTACACTTTCAGTAGGTATTCAGACTTGCACTGCAGGAAAAAAAAGTGTAGTAAATCTACTATTTGGGGGGAAAAATGTGAATAAGGTCAATATTAGTCTGTCAAAATATTACATCCACAATCTGGGATGTTTTCATTTTATCAGAATGACAGACACAAGTAAAACAGATCAGTGTTTATTGTACTGATCAAATCTGAGAGCAAAATGACATTTGGGGATAAAAGAAATGGGAATGAGAGAAACAGAAACTGACCAAATTTCAAACTGAGCTAAATTTCAATGGTTCTACTATGGGATAGAAGATAACAAAGCTTCGAAAATCAAGAAGCAAAGAAAGGTAAGAAATGACACTGGATAACAGAAGCTCATGAGCTCTGGAAAGAGAATCACTGGTTTTATAAGATCACATAACACTAAGAGCATTTGGAGGGGTTATCATCGTCTATTGGCATAGAAGAACTGAAAGAAAATACATCTAGATTTAGCTTAGATAAAATAAATAGGAAATAATGTCTTGGGACAGTAGAAAGTTAGTCATTAGCCCAATGAATGCAAGAAAACAGACTTAAAGAAAAAATATGACACCACTACAGTGTTTCTACAGGAAGCAACACAGAATGAGGGCTTCATGATAAACTCTAGAAAGCTTTAGAAACCTCCAAGAATGGTTTCTTCATTGCAGGATCAATCAAATTCTTTATTATGTTAACGTATGTTGGGAACCTCCAAGAGCAAGGTGATGTGGGCCTTGGCCACAGAGCCCTCTTTTCTTGGAGCAGCTCACGTGACTCACGTTCCATATAACACTCTTTGATAAAGCCTATGCTAATGTGATTTTTTTTTCTTCCAGTGTTACTTTCATAGCAACACAAGTTATTTTATTTTGTCAGAATTTAAGCAACAAAATTCCAGAACACACAGTGCCACCCTACCTCTTAGGGACTAACTAGAAAATTCTCCTCATGTCTAATATAGGTATCTATGTCCTTTGAGAAAATACATCTGGTCCCTCTATGACATTCTTGGGAGAGACTAAATAAATGTATACAGTAATGTCCACTCTCCTCAGTGCTGAAAAATAAAAATTAAAAAGAATTGAAGCAGGATGTGGTTAGTGCTGAGAGAACCTCAGACTGATCCTAATGTTAATCACTGTCCCATTATGTTCCTGTTCATCTACTTAATTAAAAGCCCAGAAAAAAATCAATTTAAAGCCTGGAACCAAAGCAGCAAGGTAAGAACAGCATTAACAACTAGAATTTCCATTTCTGCAAGTCTGCAAAATTCAGCAGTGTCTTCTATTGAATGAGCATCTGATTAGGACATCAAAAAATATTGAATATCAGCACTTAGCTAGACAGTTTGACATGTCAAGCAGAGGCAAAAGCTGTAGTAGGCATTCCAGGAACAGTAGAATGTGATAGGCAGGTCTTCGCCCAGTGATTCTGAAACAAGTGGTCTCTCTTTTTTTGCAGTAAACCTCCTTGCAAGATCTTGTGATTCTGGTGTTCTAATGGGACAGCTGTTTATTGACATTTTGAATGATGTAAGGTCATTTTATCATGACTTTTAAGAAGCTACTGACATTACTTTTTGATTTTTTATTTAGATTTCCATTAAATATCTATATGTTTATATGAGTTATAAACACACAGCCATGGAAGCTCCTCTGAGATCACTACCGTTACAAGGAAAACAGACCCGAGGAAGTTGGTGGCTTTCAACAACACCTCCAACAATGACTCCTTTATTGAAATATTTATTAACTACATAGCATGTGCTAGGTCTTTTTGTCCCCTGGCTTGCTCAGCTCTATCCTTATAACTAAATGACCAAGACAGCCTAGTCAATCAGGCAGCTTTTGAATTACTTTCAATGGCAAAAGAAATAGACTGATGGTCACACAGCCACAGGTATCAAGCTGGAATCCTGGGCTCATGTATTGCCATTAGCTAAGTGAACTCAAACCTAGGAAACCACACCTTTAGAAAACTCAGACACACTAGTATACCAGGTAGCAAAATTACAAACACCATTCCCAAAGGCGCAAAGAAAAATGAAGCTTCTTTATTTTCCTGTAAGTGGGACAATCCCAGTTTACACCTGTTGTCCAAGGGTCCCAACTGCCCTAGCATCTCCCTCAGATTTTTAATTTTTTAATAAACAATTATTAATAGCTGCACTGGCAGACTTCTACTTTGTATTTCAGCTCCTGACATGGTCTTGGCTAGTACTGTGGGAGATGTATGCACAATAAACAGATTTTTTACTTTAACATATGATTAAGTCTAAAAGATGTCTAGCAATAACCCATCTCTCTTTTCCCTATTTTTTCCAGACTCAGTTTAACAAGTTCCTTCCTTTCAAAGACAGCACACACATTACCTGCTGGTAAATGCAGGGCCCTCAGGCAAGAGAGAGCTCAGGAAGCTAATTTCTTGCAGTTTAGGTGGCAGTTGAGAAGGACTGAATATCCCTGCCCCTACAAGCCATAGTTGGGCCAGTCAGTTGTGCTGTGGCCTATGCCACACCCACACCCTTCCAAATGCATATAGCCACTGAGCCATCAGTTGGTAGGGTCAGTAGAAATGTGAGCCTTCATTGGTTAGGTGGGAAACATAAATGGGAACTAGAGGCTGGGCCATCTTATCATAGAGCTTTTAGAGAGCAGCCTGAAAACTATCATTACACAGGTTTGTGATTCACCGTATGATTTATATACATATAGCAGTAGCTATTATTTAGTAATGCTGTTTTATTTTGCAATAAACTCTTTCAGCAGCCAAGAACTCAAAAAACCAAAAGCACATGTTTAGCAAAAAATTAAGCTCTAAAATCAATTTCACAAGAAAGTTGATGATGAATATGGATGTTACAAAGAATGTTTATCAACACAGTTTACCGACTGTCATGAGGGCTAAGTGATACCACTGACCACATGAAAACCAGAAGACACAAATCTCTGGAAGAAGCATGAGCATCTATTCCAAAAGTCAGAAGTTACTTTAAGACTATATCCAAAAATGACTGAACATGTGCGCCTGCAGAAAACGTGTTTACAAATCTCTCACTGAAGCATGACTTTTCACTTACCTCAAATGTTTGTTCTTCTTCATTAAATTCACCCACTTCAGATTCCAAGTTTCCTTTTGGACACATGAAAAGTGAAGTGATAACTCCACTGCTGGAAGAACTGCACAAACAGTTGAACGAGGCCAGTTTTATTCCAGTGTCCTAGATACATCAAAGAGAAAATCAGTTAGTTCCAATAATAATTTGTTTTTCTTTATTAAATTCATGAAATCAAAATACATCTTTTGAATATTCATTTTGTCAATAAGAAATATCTGACATTATCGTGAATGCTATCATAGGCTCACATAAAAAGATCAACATTAAAGATAAAATTATTTCTTCTGTGGTACAGAGATACAAATTTTAGCAGAGTCCAGTGTTGTGATAAAAACAATATTCTTACTAAATTAAGAAGCATTTGGAGGAGAAATGTACTTGAAACTGGATGTGGTAAATGTATAATTAATAATTACATCCTAAAAAGCTGCTGTATTCCACTAATCAAAACAGAAACTGTGTTTGTCAAAATGTATAAATAAATATTACACACACACACATATGCAAAGTTAGAGTAACTGAATTATAAAACTGTTTATGAGGAAGCTAGTGTTCAATTTCATTATGGAGATATACACTTTCGTTGCTGCCTGCCATTCACATCTGCCCCTAATGTTTGCAGAACCCATGGCAAGAACAGAAATGGAAGCCCACAAACTGTAGGTCTAGAGTTTTATAAGTTATAAATTAAGCTAGCAAACTGTTAAATATGTTTGATGCTATCGTGACAAATATATCTTCAATAATGGCCTAAAAAGCCAAGTTATAATTTAGAATCCTCAGAGTGCTTGGAATTCTTGTGTAGAATGTAGCAGTGTGGAGGGAAACACCTATCCCTAGCCTTTCCTCCCTCCAACTCCCTCTGGCGCAGCAAGGGGCCTCAAAAAACAGGCAAGAACATCCCAGACCAGCCCATATGTCCAAGTTCTGTCAATAGGACCCCCTTTCCTTACCCCTAAACAGCTGTCACTTGGCCAAATCTTAGGCCAGGGGGTGCTAATACTAGTCGTAAGGTTCACCCTTGGGAAGAAGTACCTGAGGAAGATGCCTGCCCATCCCTGGGAGCAGGTCAGGGCCATCTGGACAAGGAATTCTGGGGGCTTAGCCACCTGGGCACTTGCCTGGGAAGGCATGCCTCTTTGGACCCTCAGATTTGAGTTGAGCTGAACAAGAGAGCTGACCCCTCTAACACGTAGGTCCCTAGACAGCAGTGTTTCCTACTCAGATTTAGATCTAAGACATTCTCAACTGCCTGTTAGAAATGTTTGAGGTTTTAAAGAGCCATTTTGAAAATAAACTTAAGTGCCTAAAAATAGCATTGAAATACACACACACACACACACACACAGAGACAATCATCACATACATCCCTGATGCTTTGAAAATGGAGGAAGCAGTATTATTAAGTCAGAAAATGAGAATAATGTAAACCTTCAGAGACTCCTAAGCAGGACCAGCTTCTGGGAGTATGACCTCTGCAGTCACACAGGGCCTCTGAGCTCAGAAAGGTCCCACATTTGGTTTCATGTTCACCTGTCACCTTAAAATTTTTTAACACTTTGAACAAGAGGCCTCACATTTCCATTTCGCACTGGGCCTGCAAATCATGTAGCCAGTCCTGTTCTCAAGGGCCATTCACTCAGCAAGAGGGCTTCCTATGAAACTTGCGCACTGTTTTCCCTTTGAAAGAAAAGTCAATAGAGCCAGCATTTCGCTTTCGATTATTTCACTTTCCCCTATAGACCTGGACAAAAACATAAGGGCAGAGGGGAAAATGGTTTTAAAGGGCACTGGAGTATTTGAAAACCCTGACAAAGGTTCCATTAGAGGGTTCAAGTTGGTTCTTGTTATTCTGGTATTGCCTCACCCACTTCCTGCCTAATCCCTGATTAAATGCCACCATTTCACCCAGGTGTCATCTGGTCCTTTCTTTTGCCCCTAACCCTACCTCTTTTGATTATGGAGGTTTGCTTTTTCTTTGTGATTTTTTTTTTCAATTCCTCTCTACTTTTTAGATTAAAGTTTGGAGTAGTAATATTATTAAAGCATAATGCCAGGCAGAGATAGGAAGCTCTCCAGAATATCTTTATTAATCCAGGGCAAGTCCATTTTGAAAGAAAGAAAGAGAAAGGAGATTTATAAAGGGCAAGGGCTGGCCTTGGCAGATCCTCACAGCAGGGGCAGAGCCTGACACACTGCAGAAAGGTCTGAAAGGAAACAGAGGAAAACTGTCCTCGGCATCAAATCCCCCAATGACTGACACTCCCTTAGCCTCCTCCTCCTTCCACTAGCCCCAGCCCTCTATCTCATGAACCCTGACTTTGAGTTTCTTAACTCACTATCTATTCTGCAGACTTTCTCCTACAAATCTCCAAACTCCCCCTCAGCCATTAAACAAGGAAAAGCCCCCAAACCCAGTCTTCTTCAGACATGGACGGCACCCAGGGAAATGGGGCAACTGTATAGGTGACGATGAAGGGCTGCCAGCTACTAGCTCAGCAACACAGAGGTTAGGAGCAGCCTTCAGGCTCTTGGCAAGCTGCCAGTCTCCCTCTTTAAGGTAAAACATGGAAGCCCAGCCTGACTGACTTCAAACGCAGAAGCCTGGGGAAAAGCTGGCTCTTCCCCTCTCTGCCTCACACTGTGTGCACACCTATTTTCTCTCTGGGTTATTCTAAAAGGACCACAGGGACTTGGGGTTCAGGACAGAGGTGCAATCAAGGCTGAAACAGGGATGGCCCAGAAACAGAACGGTGCTTTCTTGACGATGGGGACAGACAAGGCCACCCTTCCATACATTCACCCTAAAGCTCACTCTGGGGCTCATCCATCCAAGGAAATCAGCCACAGGACAGAGGTACAGAAATGATAAGAATTTTCTGCAATGCTCTAAAAAAACACTCGGGTCATCCTCCTTCTTGGATTTCTAAAAGGTTTGTGTATGATTATCGAGTTTCATTTACTGGATTTGTTTCTAGGAGTGATATTCTGAACATTAAAAACTGATAAGGGGGTGGGCACAGACCCATCAGAGCAGGCCCTGTCTTTGCAGCTGGGAGTCGTGGGGACGGAGGGGGAACGGGTAGGCAGGTCCTACTCAGGAGACTTGAGGCAGCAGCCATTTACCACCCAATGGGGAAATATTCAATATTTAAAGTGGGATCTGTAACACCAGTGCCTACCAGCTGAATACTAGCTCTATTAACAAGTTTTCCTTGGCTCAAATAAATGTGGAATCAGATATGTCTGGGTTGGAATCCTTGATCTTTCACTACCAGATGCAGTAGTGAACTTAGGTAAGTTATTTAACTCCTTGGACCTCAGCTTCCACATTGGTAAAACTGGAATAACTCACCTCTTAGTTCATTATGACATTTACATGAGACAATATATGTAAAGTGCCTCTCAGCTAGAATTTTGCTCACATAGAATTCAAGATCATGTTCCTAAAGAGTGTGGCATAGGAAAAGAACAATAGATGTGACTAATGTTTCATGGCATATATTAAGTGGCTAGTGTGTGTCAGGCCCTGTGCTGGTATAACACACCTGCTAGCCAATTCATCCTTACCAAGACCCTGTAAATTGGGAATTTCTATCTTCATCAAGGTCCTTTTTTGTTGCAAATAATAACACTAGCTAATATTTATTGAGTGTTAACTAGAACCCTATAAGGAGTTATTGTTACTGACCTCGTTTTGCAAATGGGGAAACTGTGATTCAGAAAGAGTAATTAACGTGAACAGTAATTGAACTGATGTGTACAGGCTGTGAGGATTACCACTGGAGTCAGATACCTTGGCTTAAATCCCAGCCCCGGAGAAGTTACCAAGCTTCTTAGGCCTCAGTTTCCTCATGTGTAAAAAGAATTAAAAGGGTTTTGAATTACCCGGTGTCCTGGCAGGAAACAAATGGCACACTCAAACAGGGAAAGTGAGGATGGTATACAGAGCCAGGGGCAGGATTAAGGGAAAAGTACAGGGGATGATGGAGCACAAGATTGGGGGGTGGGAAAGTGCTAGCAATGGCCTTAACCAACCTAGACCTAAAGACCCAGAGGAGAGAGTGGGCAGGAACTCAGTGAGAGCTGAGGCTGGAGCTACTGCTGAAGCTAGAGCTGTTGGAGAGGCCACAGATCGACAGTAAAGGAACGCAACCACTGCTAACCTGTAGCCTGGCAGGGAGAAAGCCAAGAGAAGAGACACCCTAACTTCACTCTCGTCCTGCACTCTGTCCTCCTGCCACTACCTCTCATCATTGACCCAACCCAACTGGAAGCTACAGGACAAGGAAGTCAACTGATGCACGTGAATGGTCACAGACAGGGTGGAGGAAAGTGGAGAGTGAATCTGGAGGGGTAAAGGGAATACCTAGCCTGACTATCTTATACTACATACACAGAACTGGTATTGCATTAGTTAGGGTTCTCCAGAGAAACAGAACCGGGGGGGAGACAGAGAGAGAGAGAGAGAGAGATTTGTAAGGAATTGTCTCGTGATCATCAGGGCCGCCAAGTGTAAAATTTGTACGGCAGGCCAGCAGGCTGGAAATTTTGGCAAGAGTTGATGTTGCAGTCTTGAGTGCAAATTCTACATAACAGCAGGCTGGAAATTCAGGCAGGGTTTCCATGTTGCAATCATGAGGAGAATTCCTTCTTCTTCAGGAAAACTCAGTTTTTACTCTTCAGGCTTTCAACTGACTGGATGTGGCCCATACACATTATGGAGGGTGATCTACTTTACTCAAAGTCTATAGATTTAAATGTTAATCTCATCTAAAAAATATCTCACAGCAACATCTAGACTGGTATTTGACCAAACCACTGGGCACCATAGCCTAGGCAAGTTGGCACTCAATCTTAACTATCATAGGTATCTACAATGATTTAACCTTTTAGGACATCTCTTTTCTTATCTACATCTGAAGTAGGTGGTACAAGCTCCCTTATAGTTCCTAAATACCACAGCAAACTAACGACTTCCTGATCATCACTTCCAAAAGAGGTGCAGGGAAGAAGTCTGTGCTAGGCTGTTAGATCCTTACATTCAGAACAAGGGAGGTGTGGCCAATTCAGCCCAAGTTTCTGGGGTAGCACTCCCCAAATAATTGTGAAAGGAAAATTGCTCCAGAATGTTAAGAGGTGGTTCAGGAAAAAAAATCTTCCCCTGAACAACTGCAGTTGTTTATTCAACCACTAAACAAATTTAAGTAGGTATCTTATTTACTGGGGAGACTTCCCAGAACCTCTACTGTGTTGATGAACATTGTAAATCTCCAGATGGGGATTTAGGTTGCTGTTTCCTGAGTTTATGTGACCATTGCTCACTTTGCCCTCTAAGCATGTGTAAACATCTTGAAGAGCCATGATTGCAAGGAATGAGATTTGGGAATGTGGTTGTAGGCCCACCCTGAGAGCTCTTCTAATAAGACTGCTGGTTTGCTCTCTGCTTTCCTGCCACTCCCTTATAGTGAGAGAGAATCCTAGCAGAAATGAGGATAAGCTAGTTCTTGGGGGATCCAGGTCCATGACCAGCTACCTAATTTATAGGGCCCAGTGCAAAATGAAAATGGGGGGTCTCTTGTTAAAAAATTATTAAGACTTTCAAGACCTTGATAGCAGAGCATTAAATCAACTGTGGTGCCACTTCCGAGAAAGATGGGGCTCTGTGCAATTGTACAGGTTATACATCCATGAAGCTGACCCTGCCCTGGTCATTCACTTAACTAATAAATTGAACATGTGCCTACTATGAGTTACATTTTCTTGTCCTGAAAATCTTGCAGAACAAAAGAGGAAAGTTCCTTGGACAGACCCTAGGGCAAACAAGTTCTCCAGTTTTCCTCAAGCCCAACCAGTGAGTCCCCCATGACCTACACATCCTTGTCAGGTGGTCTCAGGCAACAAACTGAAAGAGAATCAGAGGAAGGGCACCGGTTTCAGTTGAGGTTGGGTTCTCCAGGAAGCAAACTTCCTGAGACAGAGCTTAGTATGCAGGATGTTTATTAGGGAGTGCCCTTGGCATTAACATCTGTGGAAAGGAGGGGAGGAAAGCGGGACTGGGCAGAAGGAGAAGTTGGGTTGCAATACAGACTGAACAACGGCTGCAGCCTACTTCCTGGGGAAGCTCTAGAGCTAGAATGGCCCTTCAGTATTGTCCTGAGCTGGGACATTGTCCTGAGATGGCCAGCCTTTATAATCCTCCATGGATTGGGGACAGCTAGATGGGGCAGCCATACAAAGGGGCCTGACCTTGGTCGAGGTGTCTTCACAGCTGAGGTAAACTCTATGGTGGGGGGTGGGGGCTGTGATAGCTGAGGCTGTCCACCAACATCACTCCCAGCTGCTGGGGCAAAAAGGCCTTTCTTAAAGATAAGTTAGATGGGGATTAGTGGCTGTGGAGAGGCCAGTCAGGAGTACTGTACTGCCCACCTGAGCGACGGTGTGGGGACACACAAGAGGGCAGACAACAGAAGCAAGAAGAACTACAATCCTGCAGCCTGAGGAACAAAAACCACATTCACAGAAAGATAGACAAGATGAAAAGGCAGAGGGCTATATACCAGATGAAGGAACAAGATAAAACCCCAGAAAAACAACTAAATGAAGTGGAGATAGGCAAACTTCCAGAAAAAGAATTCAGAATAATGATAGTGAAGATGATCCAGGACCTCGGAAAAAGAATATAGGCAAAGATCGAGAAGATGCAAGAAATGTTTCACAAAGACCTAGAAGAATTAAAGACAAAACAAACAGAGATGAACAATAGAATCACTGAAATGAAAACTACACTAGAAGGAATCAATAGCAGAATAACTGAGGCAGGAGAACGGATAAGTGACCTGGAAGACAGAATGGTGGAATTCACTGCTGCAGAACAGAATAAAGAAAAAAGAATGAAAAGAAATGAAGATAGCCTAAGAGACCTCTAGGACAACATTAAATGCACCAACATTCGCATTATAGGGATCCTAGAAGGAGAAGAGAGAGAGAAAGGTCCCAAGAAAATATTTGAAGAGATTATAGTCGAAAACTTCCCTAACATGGGAAAGAAAATAGCCACCCAAGTCCAGGAAGCGCAGCGAGTCCCATACAGGATAAACCCAAGGAGAAACACTCCAAGACACATAGTAATGAAACTGGCAAAAATTAAAGACAAAGAAAAATTATTGAAAGCAGCAAGGGAAAAATGACAAATAACATACAAGGGAACTCCCATAAGGTTAACAACTGATTTCTCAGCAGAAACTCTACAAGCCAGAAGGGAGTGGCATGCCCTTATATGCCCTTATATACTTAAAGTGATGAAAGGGAAGAACCTACAACCAAGATTACTCTACCCAGCAAGGATCTCATTCACATTCGATGGAGAAATCAAAAGCCTTACGGACAAGCAAAAGCTAAGAGGATTCAGCACCACCAAACCAGCTCTACAACAAATGCTAAAGGAACTTCTCTAAGTGGGAAACACAAGAGTAGAAAAGGACCTACAAAAACAAACCTAAACAATTAAGAAAATGGTCATAGGAACATACATATCGATAATTACCTTAAATGTGAATGGATTAAATGCTCCAACCAAAAGACACAGGCTTGCTGAATGGATATAAAAACAAGACCCATATATATGCTATCTACAAGAGACCCACTTCAGACCTAGGGACACATACAGACTGAAAGTGAGGGGATGGAAAAAGATATTTCATGCACATGGAAGTCAAAAGAAAGATGGAGCAGCTATACTAATATCAGATAAAATAGATTTTAAAATAAAGAATATTACAAGAAACAAGGAAGGACACTACATAATGATAAAGGGATCAATCCAGGAAGAAGATAAAACAATTATAAATATAAATGCACCCAACATAGGAGCACCACAATACATAAGGAAACTGCTAACAGCTATAAAAGAGGAAACTGACAGTAACACAATAATACTGGGGGATTTAACACCTCACTTACACCAATGGACAGATCATCCAAAATGAAAAAAAATAAGGAAACAGAAGCTTTAAATGACACAATAGACCAGATAGATTTAATTGATATTTATAGGACATTTCACCCAAAAACAGCAGATTACACTTTCTTCTCAAGTGTGCATGGAACATTCTCCAGGATAGATCACATCCTGGGTCACAAATCAAGCCTCAGTAAAGTTAAGAAAATTGAAATCATATCAAGCATCTTTTCTGACCACAATGTATGAGATTAGAAATGAATTACAGGGAAAAAAACGTAAAAAACACAAACACATGGAGACTAAACAATACGATACTAAATAACCAAGAGATCACTAAAGAAATCAAAGAGGAAATCAAAAAATACCTAGAGACAAATGACAATGAAAACACAACGATCCAAAACCTATGGGATGCAGCAAAAGCAGTTCTAAGAGGGAAGTTTATAGCTATACTAGCCTACCTCAAGAAACAAGAAAAATCTCAAATAAACAATCTAAACTTACACCTAAACGAACTAGAGAAAGAAGAACAAAGAAAACCCAAAGTTAGCAGAAGGAAAGAAATCATAATGATCAGAGCAGAAATAAATGAAATAGAAACAAAGAAAACAATAGCAAAGATTAATAAAACTAAAAGCTGGTTCTTTGAGAAGATAAACAAAATTGATAAACCATTAGCCAGACTGATCAAGAAAAAGAGGGAGAGGACTCAAATCAATAAAATTAGAAATGAAAAAGGAGAAGTTACAACAGACACCGCAGAAATACAACGCATCCTAAGAGACTACTACAAGCAACTCTATGCCAATATAATTGACAACCTGGAAGAAATGGACAAATTCTTAGAAAGGTATAACCTTCTAAGACTGAACCAGGAAGAAACAGAAAATATGAACAGACCAATCACAAGTAATGAAATTGAAACTGATTAAAAATCTTCCAACAAAGTCCAGGACGCAATGGCTTCACAGGTGAATTCTATCAAACATTTAGAGAAAAGCTAACACCCATCCTTCTCAAACTCCTCCAAAAAATTGCAGGGAAAGGAACACTCCCAAACTCGTTCTACGAGGCCACCATCACCCTGATACCAACACCAGACAAAGATACTACAAAAAAAGAAAATTACAAACCAATATCACTGATGAATATAGATGCAAAAATCCTCAACAAAATACTAGCAAACAGAATCCGACAACACATTAAAACGACCATACACCATGATCAAGTGGGATTTATCCCAGGGATGCAAGGATTCTTCAATATACGCAAATCAATCAATGTGATACACCATATTAACAAATTGAAGAATAAAAACCATATGATCATCTCAATAGATGCAGAAAAAGCTTTTGACAAAATTCAACACCCATTTATATAAAAACCCTCCAGAAAGTGGGCAAAAAAGGGAACCTACCTCAACATAATAAAGGCCATATACGACAAACCCACAGCAAACATCATTCTCAATGGTGAAAAACTGAAAGCATTTCCTCTAAGATCAGGAATGAGACAAGGATGTCCAATCTCACCACAATTATTTAACATAGTTTTGCAAGTCCTAGCCACGGCAATCAGAGAAGAATAAGAAATAAAAGGAATACAAATTGGAAAAGAAGAAGTAAAACTGGCACTGTTTGCAGATGACATGATACTATACATAGAGAATCCTAAAGATGCCACCAGAAAACTACTAGAGCTAATCAATGAATTTGGTAAAGTTGCAGGATACAAAATTAATGCACAGAAATCTCTTGAATTCCTATACACTAATGAGGAAAAATCTGAAAGAGAAATTAAGGAAACACTCCCATTTACCACTGCAACAAAAAGAATAAAATACCTAGGAATAAACCTACCTAGGGAAACAAAAGGCCTGTATGCAGAAAACTATAAGACACTGATGAAAGAAATTAAAGATGATACAAACAGATGGAGAGATATACCATGTTCTTCGACTGGAAGAATCAATAGTGTGAAAATGACTAAACTACCCAAAGCAATCTACAGATTCAATGCAATCCCTATCAAATTACCAATGGCATTTTTTACAGAACTAGAATAAAATATCTTAAAATTTGTATGGAGACACAAAAGACCCCGAATAGCCAAAGCAGTCTTGAGGGAAAAAAATGGAACTGGAGGAATCAGACTCCCTGACTTCAGACTACACTACAAAGCTACAGTAATCAAGACAATATGGTACTGGCACAAAAACAGAAACATAGATCAATGGAACAAGATAGAAAGCCCAGAGATAAACCCACGCACCTATGGTCAACTAATCTATGACAAAGGAGGCAAGGATATACAATGGAGAAAAGACAGTCTCTTCAATAAGTGGTACTGGGAAAACTGGACAGCTACATGTAAAAGAATGAAATTAGAACACTCCCTAACACCACACACAAAAATAAACTCAAAACGGATTCGAGACCTAAATGTAAGACTGGACACTATAAAACTCTTAGAGGAAAACATCGGAAGAACACTCTTTGACATAAATCACAGCAAGATTTTTTTTGACCCACCTCCTAGAGTAATGGAAATAAAAACAAAAATAAACAAATGAGACCTAATGAAACTTCAAAGCTTTTGCACAGCAAAGGAAACCATAAACAAGACGAAAAGACAACCCTCAGATTGGGAGAAAATATTTGCAAACAAATCAACAGACAAAGGATTAATCTCCAAAATATATAAACAGCTCATGCAGCTCAATATTAAAGAAACAAACAACCCAATCCAAAATTGGGCAGAAGACCTAAATAGACATTTCTCCAAAGAAGACATACAGATGGCCAAGAAGCACATGAAAAGCTGCTCAACAATGCTAATTATTAGAGAAATGCAAATCAAAACTACAACAAGGTATCACCTCACACCAGTTAGAATGGGCATCATCAGAAAATCTACAAACAACAAATGCTGGAGAGGGTGTGGAGAAAAGGGAACACTCTTGCACTGTTGGTGGGAATGTAAATTGATACAGCCACTATGGAGAACAGTATGGAGGTTCCTTAAAAAACTAAAATTAGAATTACCATATGATCCAGCAATCCCACTACTGGGCATATACCCACAGAAAACCATAATTCAAAAAGACACATGAGGGGCTGCCCTGGTGGCGCAGTGGTTGAGAGTCCACCTGACGATGCAGGGGACACGGGTTCGTGCCCCAGTCCGGGAGGATCCCACATGCCGCAGAGCACCTGGGCCCATGAGCCATGGCCGCTGAGCCTACGCGTCCGGAGCCTGTGCTCCGCAACGGGAGAGGCCATAGCAGTGAGAGGCCCGCCTACCATGAGAAAAAAAATACATCTGCTCAGCCTTCACCACTTGGAGATCCTTTTTCTGTAGATTTGAAGTAGACAGAGCTTGGGAATCCTGTGTGTGTGTGGGTGTGTGTGTGTGGGTGTGGGTGTGAGAGAGGTTTTTCTAAAATTCATTGCCATTTGTGACAAGACTTCTTTTTTTATGCAAACAACATATTTTACTATCTTAAGAATGGGTTTAGGAGATAACTTTTTCCTGTAGATATTTAGCACCAGAAAATAGGGCTACAGACAAATTGGTTATTCTAAAATATGTTATTATTTTGGGAAGATTTTTCTTCTGCTTTGTGAATAACTATACCATACAACACACTTTGTCATTTAGCTACCTTGTCATATAGTATATTAGGGAGGATACATACAGAATTAGCATTGCTAATTTAGGGGCATTTATTTTAAATGTATACTTCACAGAGAGTTTATGGTTGTTTGACCAAAATGAACATATGTTTATAACTGCCTCATAAAATTCTAAGCCAAAGCTATTTTGATGATACTACATAAGTGAAACAGTAGGACCTTGACTGTACCCTGAAGAAGATTCAAAACTATTTCCTGCAGAAAAGCTCAGGACTCTTAAGAGAGGAGGTGGGATGGTCTTCTATCTATGTATGTTCTTCTAACATTAATAAGTTCCTTAGCTTCAACAAAAGGATGTTAATCCTATACTTAGAAGTAATGGTTAAGACACAAGGTTTCATGGGCAACAAACTATATAGACCAGATGCACTCCAAGGAGTTGTCATAAAATAAAACCTCAAGTTCACTGCAATGCAATATTCTTTTTCAAAAGTTCAGTGAGAGAAACAATATTTGGATGAAACGGTTTAAATGTCACGTTTAGGTATTATAAAAAAAGATCCTTGGATCAAGACAGACATGCAGAGACATGGACCTTTTCAGAATTTTTTGCACTAAATATGCCTTAGAGGAACACCAGTAGCTTATATTGAGAATCTCTATAAGAAACAACCTTATAAATGTATTTCTGTACCTATTTTTATGGACATTGCTTATCAAATTGACAAAAGATTTTTTTCTCAAAGTAGTTTTGTTTTAATAATATAATTTATAAAGACAACACATTCTCAGTGAGTAAAATTCAAATGATATAATAGAAATTATAAAAAAAGAAAACAAACCTAAACAATCCTACCACTATAATTATCCTTTAGAGATATACCTAAGAGATATATATATATAGATATATATACATAAATCAATACTTTTATATGTATTTATACATATAATATATATATATAGATAGATAATATATCTAACATATATAGATGGATATACTACACATAAATGGGGTCTTATTACACAGTTGGCCCTCCATGGATTTCCCATCCGCAGATTCAGCCAACAGTGGATCAAAATTTCCATCCACAGTTGGTTGAATCCGAGAACAGAAAACCCACTGGATATGGAAACTGACTGTATTCATTGTACTATGCCATTTTATATAAGGGACTTGAGCATCTATGGATTTTGGTTACACACAGGGGCTCCTGGAACCAATCTCCCACGGATACTGAGGGACAACTGTAGCATATTATTTTCAAACTGTTTTTTCTCATTTAAATATCTTAATGAATACCAATGCACATCAACCTTCTCAGTGACTATACATTTTTCTATTGTACGAATGTACCAAATTCATTGATTAAATGCCTTATTGATGTATTACTAGTTGATTCTAATGTTTCACATTAATATAAATGGCACCATATTGAACATCATTGCATGTACTTATGACTTTGGGCAATTATATGATTATCTCCTTAGGATAGATTTCTAAAAATGGTACTTCTGAAATCACACTTTCTGATTTCAGGAAGAGGGAAGAGTATTGACGAGGAAGGTGGAAGATGGAATCCCCTCTTCAGGGTACAGTCAAGGTCCTATTGTTTCACCTATGTAGCATCATCAAAATAGTTTTTTGGCTTAGAAGATTCTAAGGTAGTTATAAAGTATATATACCTATTCATTAATATGGCTAAATTGACTTTCTAAAAATATTATCCGAACATATACTTTCCTACCACCAGTCCTAAGACTGACCATTCCCTCCACCTACTCCCACAATTTTGTCAAGATTTTTTCACTTTTTTCATACCAATAAATGAACAAATTTTCAAATGTATACTGGTCATTCATATTTCTTCCTTTATTAATTGTTGTTTCATGTCTTTAGCCCATTTTTCTACAGAAGTGTTTATTCTTCTCTTAATGATTTATAAAATGCCTTATATATATCAGGGCTTGTAACACTTTGCCCGACAAGTTTCCAGATTTTTTCTTATTGTTGTTATTGTTGGTTTCTGTATTTAATAGTTTGTCATTTGCTTGTTGGAAAAGAAAATGATAAATGCAGTATGCCGCTCACTCTATAAATTGCAATTTCCCCCTTATCCCTCAAGACCCAACTTGAATCCCACATCTTTTCCTAAAGCCTTACCTCCTTCCCCATCTTAACATGATCTCTCCCTCTGTAACTCATTGTCTGTACAATTATTTGGCAATTTATCCCACAATGCCTGGTGACACACCTAAGTACTGTCAGTCACACTCAAGTCTTTTTTTTGCAAGTCAGCAACCAACTCCTTAACAGGAGTTAAGTATTCACTCCATGCCCTCAAAGCTGGTGCTCAATAAATAATAAAGCAAGGGCTTATGTAAAGCAATGAATTGGGGGAAAAATAGATGACAGAAGGCACCTCAAATTTTCCAGGCTTGAGAAAGGGCTTGGCTGAAGCATTCAGCCTGACAGTTTATGCAGTTCCATTGCACTTCTTGCCTCAACATTCTGACCCAAGGTAAAGCTCATTCCAATCATGTCAACTCCTGAGACATAGCTATTTTCTTTCCTGCAAGGGTACCCATATTTCCTAGTTTATCCAAAACATTCCCAGTTTGCTCTACTTGTGTATTTCTTAAAAGCTCCTTTAATCCCAAAAGTTTTGGATGATAAATTACATGTTTACCCAATCTATTGCTGGTTCTTATCTTATTTATTTCCTAAGCTAAACATCTACCACACAATTTAAAAGACTTGGTGGACAAAGATCAAAATTTCCAAGCAGGATAAAAATGTTGGCCCATTCATCTTGGTTTAATTAATTAAATATATATGAGCCTAACCTTGAAAAATTAAAGGAAACATTTAATGTGCAAATAAAAACACTTGCTATTTATATGAGGTTTTTAAAAGGTCATAAAGTGGGGTTTTTTTTTTATTGTGTTCACATTTTCTTCAACTAAATTGAGAACTTTTTGGAGTACCATTATTCTTACTTTTTGTACCCCTTCATCATAGCACTTAAAAGAGTACTCTGTACTCAGTGGGCATGCAATAAATACTGCTGTGAAACCACTGGGGGCCTGGAGATTTTAATTTGCTTGTTGATTAAGGTTGTCCTTCCTCTTGACTCCTACCATGTCATCATGGACATGTGAGGGGATAGTATTGATTAGAGTGCTGAATGGGAAGTGGTATCACAAAAACCCAGCTGAATTATAAGATTCACTTTTATGTCTTTGGCTTGGTTGTCCACCCACAGATAGAGCTCATCTGAATTAGATGTGCCTGAAAATTCAATTACCCCAAATGGAAACATCTGGATCCTTTTTTTTCTTCCTTTAATCCTTTGTCCTGGTGACTCTGCCAGACAGTCCATATTCCTTGTTGGTTTGGCAGGAAACATATAAGGGCATAGTTAGAAGTGGGGGTAGTTGATGGAAATGTCTCCTTGCCTGTTGTTTCAGTCTGTGTAATCACTTTCCTCCTCTAGATATTAGAATCACAGATTTTTATCAGAGTGAAGACCTTAGAAGAAAAGTTAGTGTAACTCCATCTTTTACAGCAGGAGGAATTTGTACCCAGCAAAATTAAATAAGCTGCCCGAAAATATATATGTAATGATAGCAGACCTGCACTAGAACTCCTTTTTTTTTCTGATTCTCAATCTAGAGCATTTTTTACCATACCAGATTCTAGATACTGTCTGAATATTAGCGATTGCCTCATTTCAGTCTGTTATACTGGTGCTAGACTGATTTAAACTATAGAAAACAATTGCTCATTTTAAATAAATCTGAATGTTATAAGAAACAAGCAAGATTTCCCCCCAAATTTGCCTGATATCTTTAGTAGATGCTGAGGGATAAAACTGACTTCTTTTTTCATGGAAGGTGTCAGCCAAATTCAGACAGACGTGTTTTTGTGTGTTCATAAGCTAGGACAGAATCAGAGAGAATAGGGTCTGACAGAAGAGATCATGAACCATCAAATACATCTCATCCCTGCTCCAGAATTCTTTTCGTAGAAAAAGAAAAGTTCTGGGAACAAAGAATAAGGGAGAAGTAGACATATATTTGACCTGTGGTTTTAGGTTTAACTTAGGAAAAGCAGAAAATGAGATCTTATTATAATTATATCTGTAGCGGATAGAGACAGCCAATTTAGATAAGCTGAATATCTACTTTTCTAAACCGAAAAGAACAGTTTTGATTCTCTGGGCAAGCTGTGACCTCATGCAGTGGAGAGGCTACAAAATACTACTGACCAAGAGAAGGGATCTTTATATAAGCTATCGCACATCTGAGAATACTAAAAAGATATTTTAAAGTCTACTTAATCTTATTTTGGACATAAATTCTTATCTTTCCCTCCCCCCCAAAAATACTCAAAGTGACATTTCTGCTTCTAGCACACATTAGAAAGTTATGTGAAAACACATTTGGTTCATGTACACTATTTTTAAAATCTTTACTGAACTAGCTACTCTCAGATGTAAATTGATCTTCTCATCTCTACCTGCCTTAAGTTTCAAATATGATGTTGGGGTTGTAAAGGAGGATCATATGACATAAAGGAAATAAAATTCAGAGGGAACAGAGAAGTGACACAAAGGCTCCTTCCATCCAGCAGAACAATAAGAGCAGGAACAGTGATTTGGGGTGGAGAGGTGGGAAGGGATAGAGGGAGAAAGCCAGGAGAGGCAAGAGGAGGTAGAACATAGGAGTCTGGTGTCGCTTCTCCACTGTTTGACCCAGAGACTTGTGGAGAACAGATATTACCTGAATTGGAGTGTTGGGGGGATGCTGAAAGTAGAGGTGCACCTGCCCTGCTTCCCATTTGGTTGCCTGGTAGGAATCCACTGAGCAGGGTGTTCTAGGCCAACATGGAGTAGGTCCAGCAGTATAAAGAGAGTGGAGGAGTCTGGCCAAAGGAAAGTGTCATCTCCCTAACTCTCAGGTGGACAACACAAAAGATTCCATATGCTCCCACAGAGGAAGCAGTAGAAAGGATGGTAAATGCATGAGGTGAGATCCAGAAAGTCTGCCATGGGGCCCACCATGGTAAGAGGTAAGGAACCCTGCACAGAACTTGCAGAGTGAACTACCCAAGCCTGGGAATTAGATGGTGGATATGACAGATGATCAGCAAGGTCTTCATGAAGAATCTGGATGGGGCCAAGGAAGCAGAGAGGGACCACTTTGTCCTCCCAAGATGGGAAATAAGAAGAAAGGAGCATGTGTGTGTTCATAAGCCACAGATTTCATGGTGGACACCAGAAGGACACACATTATGCACATCTGAGAACAGTGTGAGTTTGATTTTGTAACCACTCAACATATAGTTATTCAGTATTTGGTAGCATAAGGTTTATGGTCTTAAAAAGTGGTCTAAAAGCCCTAGCTGATACAAAGTTGCAAGGCCACCATCTACTGGTAATTTGCTCAAATTTCATGATTCTTTTTTTTTTAAATAGATTTTTTTTAATTTATTTATTTATTGGCTGCATTCCGTGGCTGTGCACAGGCTTTCTCTAGTTGCCGAGGGCTTCTCATTGCAGTGGCTCAATAGACACATGGGGCTAGTGGCTACCTTGTTATATAGCACTTATCGAAGCTGACATTTAGCACAAAATTGGGGCAAAACTGATGTATACTGAATGAACGACTGAATAACCTGTCTGAGCTCCACAGATTACTAGCTGCTACTTTCATATTTTTGCAATGAACAATTATCTGAGACTAATTGGATATGAGAGGAAAGAGAGAAGCCAAAGAGTTTGGGAGGAAGCCATAAGGAGAATTACGGAGCATTGGCAGAATCGGGGACACTGAGAAGGAGGACTTGGTTCAAGAGGGAACAAAATGAATATTGGAGCTCTGAAAGTTCCCCACTGTGAGGAACAAAGCTTCCAGTGACAATCAGTAGCACCAAAATAATCTGCCATCACAACTGCTCGTATTGCTTGGTCCACACTATCCAATGGTTGCCCATAATTCTGTCCTATCTGTTCTGGAATCAAAATCAAACTCCAGCTGTACTGTGCTGTGGTTCTGCTTGTCTGATCCATGATTTTCAGGATGTTGGTCTGAATGTAACACCTACCTGTTTTACTCATAGCTGCCTTGAACCCTAAATTTCAACTTCTGCCTATTCTGATCTTCCTAGTGCCCTCCTGCCACCCTTGACCACAACCTTCTGCTTCTGACTTTGTTCCAGTCTATGACCCTGAACCTTGTAATGTCCAGCCCAATCTATCCTTTTTTTTTTTTTGGCCACGCTGCACTGCATATGGGATCTTATTTCCCAGACCAGGGATCGAACCCCCACCGCCTGCAGTGGAAGCACGGAGTCTTAAACACTGGACCGCCAGGGAAGTCCCCGATCCATCCTTTTTTAACGAATTCATTTAAAAATTTTTTTAATTCTTGACATTACAGAACAAAACTGAAATTTATTAACATTCCACTCTTACATTTCTTATTGACAAACAGAAATAAAATTCACGAACCAAAAGCTGAAAACAAAACTAAAAACAGGAAAAAGCTTATAAAACTAAATATGGATCCCAGCATTAACAGCTGAACAGAGAATGTGATTTTTAACTGAACACTTACAAATTATTTACCTACTTGGACTCAAAGTCATGCCTGTGTCACCAGTTCACCTGGATACCTCAGCATCTGTGGTAGGCAGCCTCTCAGATGACCCCTAGTGATCCTCACTTCCCAGTATCCATGCCCTGTGTAATCCCCTCCCCTTGAGTGTCAGCTGGATCTAGTGGCTCACTTCGAACCAACAGAAGACAGCAAAAGTGATGGGCTATAACGTCTGATATTAGGTTACAAAAATACTGTGGCTTCCGTCTTGGACTCTCTTTCTTACTCTCTCACTCACTTATTCTGAAGAAAGCCAACTGCAATGTTGCAAGGCTGCCCTGTGGAGAGGCCCACATGGCAAAGATCTGGGGAAGTCTCAGTCCAACAATCCATGAGGATCAAAATTCTGCCAACCACTACAGGAGTGAACCTGGAAGTAGAACCACCTCCAGTCAAGCCTTCAGGTAAGACTTGTGTTCTGGTCAACACTTTGATTGCAGCCTTGTGAGATACCTTGAGGCAGAGACACCTAGCTAAGTTGCATCCAGATTCCTAACCTACAGAAACTGTGTGTTTTAAACTGCTAAGTTTTGGAGTAATTTGTTATGCAGCAAGAGATAACTAATACAGCGTGGAACCCTAATTTTCTTATAGAAAACTCATGTAATCTATCCTATCTACAATGAATTTTGGACATTTTAAGTGATCACAAGATATTCAAACCAGAATGTGCACAAGATATTTGGTAATAACAGACCTGGAGCCTAGGGAAGGGGTTAACATCAAGGTTATAAAGGAAGTCATGACAATGTGTTGACTGTCTTTGAAGACTTTGAATGTAAATAAGAAGCATTTGTCAAATGCATGAGGGGAATAATTTGCCTCTTCCCTTGTGAGTCTCACTTGACAGAGAGTAGGAAGCTCATGAGAAACATTTGGGGAAATTTACAAATACATCCACAGCCTCACCTTCCCCCTTTAACCCAGACTTAAATCAGAATCTCCAGGACGATAATCCAGTCATGCACATTTTTCTAAGTTCCAAGAGAGTAGAACTTAAAAAAACATTAATCTCTTATACAGAATTCCATATGGGCCAGATCTGTTAGAGGTTCAATATAACCAAGTCTTCCAGAGGTCCTCCATTATAGTGCAAGCATTTCTCTAACAAGACGCTGTCATGGCACAGAACTGTACCACAGAGAGCTGATAACATAAGTCATCTTCTTTTGTATTAAAAGCATCCCCTACCAATGAATTTCAATAATCAGTGACTTATGCACAGGAAGTTCTTTTAATATCTCACCTGGCCTCTCACTGGGGCAATGAGAAATTTGAAGTTTCACTGTGATACAATTGAGGATCTGTAAATTATTTCTAGATGCCTAATAGAAATTATAGAAATTATGTCTTTAGCAAGGATAAAGCTACAGGCTAACTAAGATGTCAAGTGTCTTTGGACAGAAATTATATCAATATATCTATTATTAGCATATTATTTGTATTATTATTATCATATGTTAGTAGAAAGTTGGAAAGTTAATGACACAATAGAAACTACCTACGTCAGTACCCATATTGATTTTGTAATTGATCTTGTACCTAATACAAAGTGACAGCCAAATTAAAGTGAATCACACTTGAGTATCTCTAGACACTTTTTTTTTTTTTTTTGGCTGTGCTGGGTCATCGTTGCTGTGCGCTAGTTGCGGCGAGCGGGGCTGCTCTTCATTGCGGTGCACGGGCTTCTCATTGCGGTGCGCGGGCTTCTCATTGTGGTGGCTTCTGTTGTTGCGGAGCATGGGCTCTAGGTGCACGGGCTTCAGTAGTTGTGGCTCGTGGGCTCTAGAGCACAGGCTCAGTAGTTGTGGTGCACGGGCTTAGTTGCTCTGCAGCATGTGGGATCTTCCTGGACCAGGGCTCAAACCCATGTCCCCTGCATTGGCAGGCGGATTCTTAACCACTGCACCACCAGGGAAGCCCCCCTAGATAATTCTTAATTTTGTTACTAGCAGTCAGTATAGTAGAAAAATCAAGAGTATTAGAATCAGAGAACCTGTGCTGTCCTATCTGTACAAAGGGAACTTCTAAACGTCAGCTTTTTCATCTGTCACGTGGGGATAATGTTAAAGGGGTGCTGGGAAATTAAAAGAGAAAATGTGGTAGCCTAATGTTTAGCAAATAGCACAAAGCTTGGCATAGTAGAAGTTCAACAACTGTTATTGCTTCTTTTCTTTAGTGTTTCTTAGCAACTCAATCATGATAAACATTTATACAGTATATCATTGTAAATCTTGATGAATATAGATCATTGATTATAATTTGGATCAATGATTCAGTCTCTCAAGGCAAAAGAAATAAAAGCAAAAGTAAACAAATGGGACCTAATCAAACTTAATAGCTTTTGCACAGCAAAGGAAACCATAAACAAAACGAAAAGATAACCTACAGAATGTGAGAAAATATTTGCAAACGATGCAACCAACAAGGGGTTAATATCCAAAATATACAAACTCATACAACTCAGTATCAAAAAAACAAAAAACTCAATCAAAAAATGGTCAGAAGACCTAAACAGACATTTCTCCAAAGAAGACATATAGATGGCCAACAGGCACATGAAAAAATGTTCAACATAATTAATTATTAGAGAAATGCAAATCAAAATATGTGAGGTATCACCTCACACCAGTCAGAATGGCCATTATCAAACAGTCTACAAATAATAAATTCTGTAGAGGGTGTGGAGAAAAGGGAACCCTCCTACACTGTTGGTAGGAATGTAAAGTGGTACAGCCACTATGGAAAACAGTATGGAGGTTCCTTAAAAAACTAAAAACAGGAACTACCATATTATCCAGCAGTCCCACTCCTGGGCATATATCCAGGAAAGCCAAAGACTCTAATTTGAAAATGATACATGCGCCCCAGTGTTCAAAGAAGCCCTATTACAATAGTCAAGACATAGAAACAACTCAAGTGCCCATCAACAGAAGAATGGTTTAAGAAGATGTGATAGTATGACACACACACACACACACACACACACACACACACACACACACACACAATGGAATATTACTCAGCCAGAAAAAAGAATGAAATTTTGCCATTTGCAGCAACGTGGATGGACCTAGAGAATATCATACTAAGTCAGAAAGACAAATATTTATGATATCACTTATATGTGGAATTTTAAAAATAATATAAATGAATCTGTATACAAAACAGAAACAAACTCACAGACATAGAAAACAAACTTATGGTTATCAAAGGAGAAAGGAAGGGGGGAGGGATAAATTAGGAGTATGGAATTAGTAGATACAAACTACTATGCATAAAATAGATAAGCAGGGACTTCCCTAGTGGCACAGTGGTTAAGAATCCACCTACCAAAGCAGGGGACACAGGTTGGAGCCCTGGTCTGGGAAGATCCCACATGCCATGGAGCAACTAAGCCCATGTGCCACAACTACTGAGCCTGAGCTCTAGAGCCCACAAGCCACAACTACTGAGCCCACGTGCCACAGCTACTGAAGCCTGTGCGCCTAGAGCCCACGCTCCACAACAAGAGAAGCCGCCTCAATGAGAAGCCTGTGCACCACAATGAAGAGTAGCCCCAGCTCGTGGCAACTAGAGAAAGCCCACACGCAGCAACAAAGACCCAACGCAGACAAATAAATAAATTTATTTTTTAAAAAATAGTAAAATAAAATGAAATAGATAAGCAACAAGAATTTACTATATGTCACAGGGAACTATATTCAATATCTTGTAATAACCTATAATGGAAAATAATCTAAAATATATATATAACTGAAAAAAATAATTTAGATCAATATTGAAATAGGTAAGTTCTTTGATATGAAATTTTTTTCAAAATATAGAGTCCGTAGGGAAAAAATAATACAAGGAGTCTCTGATGATTTTTAAAACTTGGGAATATCTGACAACCCAAATATGTCCTAGTATACATTAATCCTGCTCAATGTCTTCTTTGATAGAAATGACAAAAAGCAGCTTGTTACGTTTTATATTCGTCATTCATATCCTTCATGTTTGTGTATGTGTGCATATATATGTAACCCAAATGGGACCATGTTAAATGTTCTTCTCTAGAGCTTAGTTTTCATTTGTAATAATAAATTGTGGACACATTTCCAAGTTAGTACATATAGCTGTAACTCAATCTTTTTAATATACTAACATTTATTTAATTGGTCTCCTATTGAGGCACACTTAAATGTTTCAAATTTTTCATTATTATAAATAACCCTTATCTGTGAATCTCTGTACATATATCTTTAGACACTTGGGTATTTCTGTAGGATTACATAAATTATGAATGCATTTGGCTGGCAGTAACAAAAAAAAACATACCAAGAATGATTGTTAAAATGAATTTTCTCACATAATAAAATACTGAAAGGTAAGCAATTGCTAGCATTGTTCTTTCAACCCTTCTACTCTGCCATGCTCGGCTATTGTTTATGTTCTCCAGGTACCACATCTGCACCCCAGCATCCCAGCAAGAAGAAAATAGCAAGGACCAAAACTTTCTCCTGGAAGGGAAGTCCCCCAGCAGACTTTCCCTAATGACCCTTTGCTCAGAACTGTGCTGCATGCCCATCCCCAGACCAATCGCAGTCAAAGCGAACGGAGTCACGACGACTGGCTGAAACCCACCATGATTCACTTCCTGGGTCTTGGGACTAGAGCCCATCATCTCTGAACTCACTGAAGGATTTAACCTGTTGGAAAATTCGGAGTCTTAAGAGAAGACTCTTGGGAAAGAAAAGGGGAATGGAAAGTGGCTACTA
Source organism: Mesoplodon densirostris (assembly GCF_025265405.1). Classification (NCBI taxonomy): domain Eukaryota; kingdom Metazoa; phylum Chordata; class Mammalia; order Artiodactyla; family Ziphiidae; genus Mesoplodon; species Mesoplodon densirostris. Next base: position 58,255,834 of record NC_082669.1, on the reverse strand, counting down.
AGAAGGCAGTGAACAATATCTTCGGCAAAGATAAGTTATGAAGGAGAATTGCTGAGCCAAAGGGTATATGGCACTACATTTTAAATTTCTGATACAGATTGCTGAATTACCTTCCAAAAATATTGTATCAAATGAAAGTTCCAATAACATGTATGAAATGGCTGATTTGCCCATATTCAACAACCCTGGTCTTCTAAATTTTTCTAAATGTTTGCCAATCTGATAGGCAGAAAATAATCAAATGCAAAGTTAGATAGATTTGAATAGATAGATCATAGATACATAGATGATAGAATCTCAAGTTTATTTTGTACATATTTTATTATTAGTGTAGATGAGCATTTCTTAATATATTTACTGACCATCTGAATTTTTTTCTGTGAATTGCCTGTGTAACTGTATAAAACTTATTTTTCTGTGAACTGCCTGTGTAAAAGTACCTTTATCCACTTTTCTATTGTTTTTTTTTTCTTTTTTTCTTTAATCTCTTTAATATATTATGGGCATTAACCCCCCTTTTACAAATATATTTCCCAGCTTATTTCTTGACTCTCTCCTTTATTTACGGCCTTTTTTCCCATTCATATGCTTTTAATTTGTGTTAAGTCAAATCTATTCATCCTTCCTTTTACATATTCAAATCTTGGCAACGCGCTAAGGAAAATCATGTCTGCTTCAAGACTAAAATATTCTCTCTTTCAGTCCTGCAATTTATACAGTTTATATGAATAAAACCTTAAACTACTTGGAATTTATTTATTTTCAATGATAATGTTTGTTATCTACCTATATATCTCCCAAATTGTTATCCAATTATAAGTGATATTTATCATTTAAATGTCTAATTAATTTTAAATGTCCATACACATGTGCTGGGCCATTACCACAGTTTTAATTACTATAAATGTAGAGTATGTGCTGATAACTTGTAATGTAATTATTTTACTATTATTATTGTTTCCTCTTCAGTTTTCTGGACATTCTTTTGCATTTTTTTCACTATATATAAAGTCTGATCAAATTTTCAAGATTAAAAGAAATAACTGGTCGGTGTACTTATTGAAATTTTATTAAATTTATAGTTTGGGGAGCATCTTTATAGTTCTGCATCTTCCTATTCAGAAGCATCATATTATTAGAAAATGATGTGATATATTGGTGGAACAGAATTAAATTCTACCTTGGTAGAGTCAACCCTTTTCTCTTTAAGGTCCCAAAGAAGACAAAGTAAGGAAAATCAATACTTTATTATTAGCTGAAACTTTGGCCCTACACCATATTCAGATCTCTGATAGCTCATCTGGACCAAATAAGGATGTCCTTTTTTAAGCTACATCAGTGTTAATGGCCTAGCACCCGAAGAATCTGTTCTGCTTATGCCATGGCACCAGTCCCCTTCATCCTTGTCCCACCACTCTCCACCCCCACCACCAACTCCATGCACCAAACTCGGCACTGCAGTGGGATGCACTGCCAAACCCATCAGCACTAAAGAGAGAGGATCCAGGGAAAACACATTTGCCCCATTGCTAAAAGTAGTATCTAAAATAAAGACAGCTAAGGAGGGAGAGAAAGAGTCCAATGAAAGAAAGAGAATGGCCAAGCTTGATGAAAAAAAAAAGAAAGAAAGAAAGAAAGAACTGGGGCCACTTCATGTTCTCACCACAAATATGGACAAAGACTTTCCAGGTCTTTCAAAGCTCCACGGCCAGAAGTGACCTAATCATTTAATTACCGCTAAAAGTGCCCAAACATTTGATTCCCACTAACTAACTGGACTGGCAATCCTCTCCATTAGGCTTGAAGTACAGATGTGAGTAAAGCGTTCAGAGAGGACTTCTATTAGAAGTCAACAGTATTTCTTTATGTACATTCAGAACTTTATATCCTTCAGCCAACCCTTACAGTTTTCTTCATGTCAGTGTTATACTTTCCTTGTCAAGTTTATTGCTAGGAAAGTTAAGGATTTTATGGCTATGGGGAATAGAATATGTTTAAAGTTATATTTTCTAAATGGGTGATAGGTAAAAATAATTGATTTTCTGCATGTTTATTTTTACCCAACCTCATTGAACTCTTTGTTTTTTTAAATTCTGTGGAATCTTCTAAGCATACTGTTATAGTCTCTAGAAAATAAAATAGTGATTTGACCCCTTTCTATTAATTTATTTAAAAATGTATTACACATACAAAAGAATATTATAACATACATGGTACAGTTTAAAGAAGAGTAATAATTTTATTTATTTATTTGTTTGTTTGTTTGTTTGTTTGTTTTGCGGTACATGGGCCTCTCACTGTCGTGGCCTCTCCCGTTGCAGAGCACAGGCTCCGGACGCACAGGCTCAGCGGCCATGGCTCACGGGCCCAGCAGCTCCGCGGCATATGGGATCCTCCCGGACTGGGGCATGAACCCGTATCCCCTGCATCGGCAGGCGGACTCTCTACCACTGCGCCACCAGGGAGGCCCAAAGAAGAGTAATAATTTTAAAATAAAATAAATACTTATTCCCCAAATGAATAAAATACCAATTCCTTTGAAGTTTCCTGTGTGTCGTTCCTAGAAGTAACCACCGCCTTGAATTTTGTAGTAGTAACAATTCCCTTGCAGTTTAGTGTATATGTCACTGTGCATGTAATTTTGTTTTGCCTGAGTTTGAATTTTATATAAATGGAGTTATATTGTATATATTCTTCAGTGACTTGCTTTTTATCCATGACATAGAGAATAGGAAAAGTTTCTTTTGATCCTTTTCCCTGCTATACAGTATTCTTTACTTATTTTTTCTACTGTTCATAGATATTTGGATTTATTTTTTTCTTGTTTTTGTTTTTTTCCTATTACAAATAAGGCTGCCTTGAGCATTTTTGCATATATATCTTTTTTTTTTTTTCGGTATACGGGCCTCCCACTGTTGTGGCCTCTCGCGTTGCAGAGCACAGGCTCTGGACGTGCAGGCTCAGCGGCCATGGCCCACGGGCCCAGCCGCTCTGCGGCACGTGGGATCTTCCCAGACCGGGGCACGAACCCATGTCCCCTGCATCGGCAGGCGGACTCTCAACCACTGCGCCACCAGGGAAGCCCTGCATATATATCTTGATGAACATGTTTAAGAGTTTCTTTGGAATATACGCACATGGGGATGGAACTGTTGTAAGTAGAGTTTATGTGCATATTCAGCTTGTCCAGGTCATGTTAATGTTTTCTGAAGTGATCGTGCTAATTTACACAGCCACCAGACAGGTATTTATGTTCCCATCGCTCTACATCCTTGTCAAAACATGGTATTGTTTGTTTTTTTAATGTTTGTCATTGATGGTGTGAATGGTGTCTCTGATTAACCTTGTCCTGATTACTAATAATGTTGAGCATATCTTCACAGTTATTGGCTTTTTGTGCTTCCTCTTTTTAAAAAATTCATGTCTTCTGCCTTTTTTTCCTTTTGTTGTCTTTTTATCATTGAAATCTTTCTGACTTGTAGAAATTCTTCATATATTCTGAATATTAATTCTTTTTGGTTATAAGTATTACCAAAAAAAAATCTTCTCAGTTTATAGCTTGTCTTTTGAATCTTTTAATAATTTTTTTTGAGAAAAAGGAGTATTTCATTTTCAGGTGGTAATATTTACTTTTATTTATTTATAAATCTTTTCCTCCAAAAACTGGCTTATAATTTTGAGTCTTATTTAGAAAATTCTTCCATATTCTGAGGTCATGAAATTTTTCCCTTTTAAGTTTTTGCCTTTTACATTTAAGAACTTGATCTGTTTAGAATTGATTTTTGTGCAGAAAATGAGGCAGGAAACCATTTTTACCTTTGTCTGTATGAATAACATATTAGCCTGGCACTAGAGTTGCCAGAGTTTAGCAAATAAAAATATAGGGCACCTAGTTGTATTTGAACTTCAAATAAAAGTGAATAACACTTGAGTAGAATTATGTCTTGTGCAATATTTTAGACACATGTACTGGAAAAGTATTTGTTGTTTATCTGAAAATCAAATTTAACAAAGTATCTTGTATCTCATCTGGCAACCTCACCTGGTACCATTTATTGAATAATCCATTCTTTATCAGCTGATATGCAATATCATTCTGTCATTTTTCAGATTTCCATATCTGTGGATGCTTCCATATTCTCTATTCTGTTGCAATATATATATCTTCTCAAGCCTCCCAACCATATTCTTTTACAGAATTGTTGACTAGTACCTCCAGACCTATGTTAGATAACAGTATAGTAAAATTGGGCATTTTTGTCTTGTCCTTCACTTTACTGGGACTGCTTCCAGTGATTCCTCATTAGTCACATGGCAGGCTTCTTGGTTGAGATATATAAATATATATCAGGTTAAGGAGATGTCCATCTAGTCCTATTTAATTAAGAGCTTTAAAAGATCTAGAATGAATGTTAAAATTATGAAATTCACTTTCAGCATCTTTGGAGATTATTATAAGTTTCCCCTTTCATCAATAAACATTATATTATATTAATGAATTATAATCAGGTGAATTTTTTATATTTAAATTGATTATAGTGTATTATTCTTTAAATATGCTCCCGGATTTTGCCTGAAAATTTAGGATTTTAAAATGCTATTTATAACAGATTGGTCTGTATTTTTCTTTTGTGAGAGAGAGAGAGAGAGAGAGAGTGTGTGTGTGTGTGTGTGCACGCACACACTCAAGTGAAGGTGAGTGGGAAGGGGGAGGGATGAGAAGGAGACCTTAGCATGTGTAACTTTAAAACAATTTTTAAGTATTTTTAAGTAAAAATAGAGTAAAGCAGAGCTGAGCCTGCTCTCTCTCTCTCTCTCTCTCTTACACAACACACACACACACACACACACACACATACACACACACACACTAAACCATACCCCTTCCCAGGATCCCCTAAGAAAGATCTTCAGAGCAATTGGAAAACACTGGATTTTATTTCATATCCTCATTTCGCAAACAAAGAAGCTGAGTCCTAAAAAGATTAAGAGTTCACGTACCTGGTCTCTTCTTGCTAACAGTATCTAAAAATTGAAAGGAAATAGGTCCTTGAGGGAATGCTAGTGGAACTTTATTTAAGTTGGAGAAAGGAGACTGACTGGACATTTCATTACAGTCTTCAAAATGATGAAGGGGGTTCAAATAAGCAATGACAAGCTGTCCTTTTCAATGTGCTTTCTGGATAGGAGAAGTAAAATGGCTCTAATTAATTCAAGAAGGATTTAGGTCAATAGTAAGAACTTCCTGAATGAACAAATTCCAAGACAATAGAAGGGGCTGCCAAAGGAAGTTGAGGAAGAGCTTTTTGTGAAGCTGGTAAGAAAAGTGTAGACCGCCACTTTTCTGCAATGATTTCAGTACTGTTAGGTTGAGCCAGATAAAACTGCTGCTATTAAAACTGTTTTTACCTATAGAAACAGCAAATTCATCTAGATCAACATAATATTATACGTGGAAGCAAGCAGGTAGGCTTCACTCTAGAGGACATTCTGTCTTCATTTCAGCCTTTAATTTTACTCAGTCTCTACAGAATGTGTAGACTGGAAATACACTTACTTAAGAAGGTCAAAATTTAAAGCTTACAAAAGATCCTCTTCTAATTTAAGCTCTTGGTATTTAAAAGCCAGAACTACCAATATTCTTATTTGTACAATCAATCATTCCAGAAGTGATAAAGTATAAACTATGTTTAAAATGAAATGTTGTTAAGATCCATGTTTTGGATGCTGAGTGTCCTTATGTCCAAGCTATTCCATCTAAATGAGATCACTGGCAGTGGAGGACTTCAAGCCAGTGTCAGCTGCAGTGATTCTGTTGATGAGATTTGGTATAAATGCTAGTAGATTAGCTCTCGCCTTCATTTTGGGGTCAGATGCCATCAAGAGTAGTTGTGCACATCACTAATCATTAGAGAAATGAAAATCAAACCTACAATGAGGTATCACCTCACACCGGTCAGAATGGCCATCATCAAAAAAATCTATAAACAATAAATGCTGGAGAGGGTGTGCAGAAAAGGGAACCCGCTTGAACTGTTGGTGGGAATGTAAATTGATACAGCCACTATGGAGAACAGTATGGAGGTTCCTTAGAAAACTAAAAATAGAACTACCATACGATCCAGCAATCCCACTACTGGGCACACACCCTGAGAAAACCATAATTCAAAAAGAGTCATGTACCACAATGTTCATTGCAGCTCTATTTACAATAGCCAGGACATGGAGGCAACCTAAGTGTCCATCGACAGATGAATGGATAAAGAAGATGTGTGGGCTTCGTTGGTGGTGCAGTGGTTGAGAGTCCGCCTGCCGATGCAGGGGACACGGGTTCGTGCTCTGGTCCCGGAAGATCCCACATGCCGCAGAGTGGCTGGGCCCGTGAGCCATGGCCACTGAGCCTGCGCGTCCGGAGCCTGTGCTCCACAACGGGAGAGGCCACAACAGTGAGAGGCCCGCGTACCGCAAAAAAAAAAAAAAAAAAAAAAAAAAAGATGTGGCACATATATACAATGGAATATTACTCGGCCATAAAAAGAAACAAAATTGAGTTATTTGTAGTGAGGTGGATGGACCTAGAGTCTGTCATACAGAGTGAAGTAAGTCAGAAAGAGAAAGACATATACTGTATGCTAACACATATATATGGAATTTAAGAAAAAAAAATGTCATGAAGAACATAGGGGTAAGACAGGAATAAAGACACAGACCTACTAGAGAATGGACTTGAGGATATGGGGAGGGGGAAGGGTAAGCTGTGACAAAGTGAGAGAGTGGCATGGACATATATACACTACCAAATGTAAAATAGATAGCTAGTGGGAAGCAGCCGCATAGCACAGGGAGATCAGCTCAGTGCTCTGTGTCAACCTAGAGGGGTGGGATAGGGAGGGTGGGAGGGAGATGCAAGAGGGAGGAGATATGGGGATATATGTATATGTATAGCTGATTCACTTTGTTATACAGCAGAAACTAACACCTTTGTAAAGCGATTATACTCCAATAAAGATGTTAACCGCCCCCCCCCCCCCAAAAAAAGAGTAGTTATGCAGTATCTCTTCCCACGGCCAGTGGCTTGGATTCATTGTGTATGAACTGTCACTAAGCTTTGACATTATTTTATGAACTTTTCCAGCCCAGGGAATTGTGTTGTGCAACTCTGTTGTAATTTCTCCTATGTAGTCATCCTCTGATCAGTTTCCATCCCCTGCAAAAAGCCTGTTAGATTATTGAGAACAGAATGATGGAAAGTGTTAAAAGAATCAGACTGGGCATACTAAAGGAATGGAGTTTTCTCTCAAATGAAAATGCATAATTAACTATTTGCCTGGAACATACACAAATAAAAAGGACTGAGAATAAACTCCTTGATTTTGTTAACCCATCTTGATGGACAGAACACATCTGAAGGGGGTTAAAAACCCTACATGGCCTTGACATGTAAGCCAGAAACTCCACCTTTGCCATGTGCAATGGCCCTAAGGTTCTCAGCAGTGGGACCATATTTCCCATACAAATTCCCAAATACTCCCATATGGTCTGTTCTTACACTTTGAGGTATCTTCACCACCCACTGTTATCACCATATAACTTAGCATTTAATCCTACTAGGTGATGTGTTTGTGTATGCATCTTAACGTCTCCATCACCACAAGTTCCTTCATAACCTCAGTGACACCTGTATGTGTATAGTGACGTTCGGCCTAGAGAATCTAAATCTTTATGCACCTCAGTGCTTCATCTGTAAATGAGATTGGAAATTCCTATTGCTCACTGCACTCACAGTACCCTGCACAAATTAGACACTTAAAAACTGTTTGGTTGTTTTCTTTTTTTTTTCTTCTTCTTCAGCTCTTTTTTTTTTTAACTTATAATCTTTTTTTTTGAATTTTATTTATTTTTTTATACAGCAGGTTCTTCTTAGTGATCTATTTTATACATATTAGTGTATACATGTCAATCCCAATCGCCCAATTCATCACAGCACCAACACCACCCCCCGCCACTTTCCCTCCTTGGTGTCCATACGTTTGTTCTCTACATCTGTGTCTCTATTTCTGCCTTGAAAACTGTTTCATCTGTACCATTTTTCTAGATTCCATATATATGCATTAATATACAATATTTGATTTTCTCTTTCTGACTTACTTCACTCTGTATGACAGTCTCTAGGTCCATCCATGTCTCTACAAATGACCCAATTTTGTTCCTTTTTATGGCTGAGTAATATTCCATTGTATATATGTACCACATCTTCTTTATCCATTCGTCTGTCGATGGGCATTTAGGTTGTTTCCATGACCTGGCTATTGTAAATAATACTGCAGTGAACATTGGGGTGCACGTGTCTTTTTGAATTATGGTTTTCTCAGGGTATATGCCCAGTAGTGGGATTGCTGGGTCATATGGTAGCTCTATTTTTAGTTTTTTAAGGAACCTCCATACTGTTCTCCATAGTGGCTGTATCAATTTACATTCCTACCAAGAGCGCAAGAGGGTTCCCTTTTCTCCAAAGCCTCTCCAGCATTTTTGTTTGTAGATTTTCTGACAATGCCCATTCTGACCAGTGTGAGGTGATACCTCATTGTAGTTTTGATTTGCTTTTCTCTAATAATTAGTGATGTTGAGCAGCTTTTCATATGCCTCTTGGCCATCTGTATGTCTTCTTTGGAGAAATGTCTATTTAGGTCTTCTGCCTAGTTTTTGATTGTGTTGTTCGTTTTTTTAATATTGAGCTGCATGAGCTGTTTATATATTTTGGAGATTAATCCTTTGTTGACTCATTTGCAAATATTTTCTCCCATTCTGAGGGTTGTCTTTTCTTCTTGTTTATAGTTTCCTTTGATGTGCAAAAGCTTTTAAGTTTCATTAGGTCCCATTTGTTATTTTTGTTTTTATTTCCATTACTCTGGGAGGTGGGTCAAAAAAGATCTTGCTGTGATTTATGTCAAAGAGTGTTCTTCCTATGTTTTCCTCTAAGAGTTTTATAGTGTTGGCTCTTATTGTTAGCTCTTATTGTTAGGGAGTGTTCTAATTTCATTCTTTTACATGTAGCTGTACAGTTTTCCCTGACCTTTGCATCCAATATGGTTTCTAGTATTATGCTGAGCACATACATGCTGAACTCATCATCCTCCCCACGCCCATGCATATACCCAAAATCTGTTTCCAGATCTGTGTTCTCCATCCAGCCACTCAACCTAGAAACCTCAGCTTCAACCTTGATTCCTTTTTCTCCCCCACCTGACACAGCTGATGGGTCATGAAAGTCTGCCAATTTTACCTTTTACCTTTACATTTCTTGAGCATATCTGCTCCAGTCCACATTTGCCATCATTACCCCAATTCAAGTCTGGTTTACTGCAATCTCCTCAAAAATGGCTTCAATTCTCCCCTGCTTAAAGTCATTCAATGCCTTCCTGTGGCATGTAAACTCTAAAGTGTCCTCCAAAGCCCTCTGATATCTCTTTGGCCTCCTCTCCAGACTCATTTCACACCTTAAAATGAGTCTCACAGTTTATAATTGTCTCACAGTTTATAATTCAACAAAGCCACACCACTTATGTACACACACTGAGCCACCATGCACAGAAACTCCCCTCCCTCCCCTTGTCCAGCTGCCCCCTCTTCCTGGAACATTTACCATTTCACTCACACCTTCTCTCCTTACCTAGCTAACTCTGATTGGTTCTCTAAGACTCAGCTCAGGCAACGTTTTTCTGAACCTCCCTGTGCTCCACTTCCATTTGGGTTGGGTGTACCTCCTCTGTGATCCTAGAATGCCCTGTGCATGCATCTGTCACTGTGTCATCTCTGACACCTGACACCCCTTGCCCTCATTTCCACCCCAATACCTAGTGTTGTCAAGTCTATCTCCAAAACACATCTCTGATCCATCTGTGTCTTTCTCTCCCCACTGCTCATACCTAATTTAAGCGTCTCCCACTTTACTTTCTGTGGTAGCCTCCCTACTGATGTTCCCAGTTCCACTGGCCCCTGTTCTGCTAAGTAGCAGCCAGAAGGATCTTTTCAAAGTCATACCTATAGGTCATGAAAGTCCTCTGCAGAAACTTCTTCACTGACTTTCCTACACTGACAATTATGTGGCCTCCCAAGGCCCTGCCCATCCCCCATCTCCAGCCTCAGCTCCAATTATTCTCACCTCCTCACCAAGCTCCAGCCATGGGATTCTCAAACCAGATAAATTCAATCTTTCTCTGGGGCCTTCAGTACAAGCTACTCTCTTTGCTCAGATCATTCATCCCTTGACTTTGTATGTCTTACTCCTACTCATCTTTCAAGCTTCAGCTGAGATACCATTTTCTCAGAGAGGCTTTTCATGTCCCCAGTCTCACTTAGCTCCTTCTAATCTCACTCATAGTACCAGCTGTTTTCATTCACAAAATTATATGTTTATTTATTTTTTTAATGTCTCTCTTTATCATACCCTAAGCTCTGTGAGGAGCATAATCAGGTGTGGGTTTTGTTTTGTTTCTAACCTCTGTATACCTGGCACCCATCACAGGGAAACATAATAAATGATGAATGAATTAATTAATTGACCATATTATTTTTTAATTATCTCTTCCCCCACTAGTTGGTTTTCCTTATACACAGCATTCATATAGAGGTGTTCCATAAATTTTACTGACTAAATGCCTGACAAATGCATTGACTGATTAAGAACTGATTTATTGTGGCTTATGTTTACTCAAGAAATTCTAAGTTTTAAAAATAATATAATTTTTACCATTTTAGGTGACTTCATTCCATATTTCTGAAATTAGCCTAAAATAAGTTTTATTCATACTTTTAAGAGACATGAAGACATACATATTTCTGGGGAAGTCAGCTGAATATATTTTGGAAATCTCAAATTTCTAATTATGTTATATAAAGGATTTGCTGAAGCATCTAATCTATGCATCTGCTTCTAAAGGGCTTTATTAATATTACTTTAGGTGGCTAGCCACGTCTCATGTCCTAAAAGTCTTCTGCTGAAAAGTCTACTGTATTAAAGAAATTTTTCTCCTTGTGTCTCTTTTGAACTACTACTAGTGTCATAAGCTGACAAAATTGTTCATTGTACATTTTTCAACTTTATTACTGTATTTTAAAATTGTTTATCTTTTTGAAGCTCCAAGATGGCATACTTAAATCCAGATACTGTATCATGAGCAGATCTGGTGTTAAAATTTTAAGATTGGGGGGAAAAATTCTCCCTGGAGCTTTTTACTTTGAAAAAGAAAGGAAAATTATACATACTATATCAATAAGAAATTATTAAAGCAGTACACACAATTGAAACCTGAATATACAAACATAATAAAAGATCACCACGATGACTAAAGAATCTTCATCGAGTTAAGTGTCTTACAGCAGCTGGAATTAGAGTTCCCTCTGGATACACTAGTCTGGAGCTGCGGTTGCAATCTGCTTTCCAAAGGAGCATCCAATTAGTCCCTCTTCCTTTTACCCTCACATGTAGATGATTAGTTCCACAATTACTCTCCTTGGCCTCTATTTGGAGAAATGTCAACAGTTGCTTTAACTCTTGAATATTTCATTGCCTTTGAAAAATCCAATTCCACTCAAAAATCCCTTATTTTGTTTGTTTGTGGTGCACACATCTTTAAAAAAAAATTTTTCCAATACGAATTGTCTGTTTCAAAGGCTCAAGAACAAATAATTTTATGCTTTTTTTCTTTTCCTTTAGACCCCTCTTTTCAACTGAAAATAGAAACATCTTGAATTGCAATAGTATTTAAGATTTCAGAATAACTGCCTCCAGAGTAGAAAATTTCCATTTCTAATTTTCCCTAAATCTTCATCTTGAAAAACAAAATTGGTCTTGGTTAAGAAGGGTGATTCTAATGGGTAATATATTACAAATTTTCCAAAACACTAAAATTGTGATTCTCAACATTATGAACTACTTGGTGTGGGGTTTTTTCCCAAGTAAAAAAAAATCCATCTATTTACTAACAGGGTTTATCCTACACACATAAAGACAAAATTAATTTTCCATTGAGTTGACCAGGGACTGGATTTACTATAATACAATTGTCTTTTTGGTTCAGAATATAAGTATATCTATAATTATGTATGCACAAGTGATGAAAATCTGTTTTGTTATCTTAAAAGATTTATATCTTTATTATATAAATTAGTAAGAAAGACACTAGAACCCTCAAGAGATAAATGGATAAAGAACATGGAACAAGCAATTCACAAATAATCCAGAATGGGCCCAAAATTATTATGTGAAAAATCTCTCTCCAGAGTGTTGGTTATAAAATTGAGAAATGGGAAATGATTTAAATAAAAAATTAAAATGTGAGAAATGGCTGACATACAATGGAATATTATACAGCCATTTAAAATCAGTTTAGGATAAATTATTAATAATCTGGGAAAAGATTCTACCATGTGAAAAAAATAGAATGCAGTTATATGTAATTAAATACAATGCAATCATAACTTTCTCAAAAACAAAAAATCTATGGGTTATTATTCTGCTTTAAAAAGAAAGGAAATTCTAATACATGCTACAACATGGATGAAAGACATTATGCTCATGAAATAAGCCAGTCAAAAATACAGTATGATTCTACTTTTATGAGGTATCTAGAGGAGTCAAATTCATAGACACAGAAAGTAAAATGGTGGTTCTCAGGGTGGGAGGGGTTGGGGGGAAATGGAGAGTTAGTGCTTAATAGGTGCAGAGCTGCAGTTGGGAAGATGAAAAAGTTCTGGGGATGGAAAATGGTGATGGCTGCAGAATAATATGAATGTAATTAATACCACAGAACTGTATACTTAAAAATGATTTAAATGGTAAATTGTATGTTATGTATATTTTACCACACAAAAAGGATAGTACTGAGTTTCCATATACCCTTTAACTAGATTCCACTGGTGTTAACATTCAACATAATCATAGCACAATTATCAAAACTAAGAAAAGAACATTGGTACAATACTATTAACCAAACTACAGACTTTATTCAGATCTTACCAGTAGTTCCACTAATGTTCCATTTTTTGGTACCAGAATTTAAAACATAAGACCCTTTTGTAACAACAGCAACAACAAAAACATGTAAATCCTTTATAAAATAATTTCCTATATGGTTTCTTTAAGCTATAATCCTTATTATTATATTTTAAATATCTTCAAATTTACCCCCCCCAAAAAAAAGGTTTAGAAAGTTATCTGTTGTATAAAGCAAGTTCATCTTGTTTTATACAACAGAATTGTGGTTGATAACTGAATAAAGGCAGCTGGCTTGGGGGACCATATTAGTTAAAATTAAGTTATAACTAGAACTAAAATTAAAAATAAAACTATTGGGCTTCCCTGGTGGCGTAGTGGTTGAGAGTCCGCCTGCCGATGCAGGGGACACGGGTTCGTGCCCTGGTCCGGGAGGATCCCACGTGCCGCGGAGCGGCTAGGCCCGTGAGCCATGGCCGCTGAGCCTGCGCGTCCGGAGCCTGTGCTCCGCAATGGGAGAGGCCACAACAGTGAGAGGCCCGCGAACCCAATAAAACAAAAAAACAAAACTATTAAACAATGTGGCTGTTTATTTCTCTGTCATATAGGAGTCCATAGGTGCATGGTCCACAGATGATACAGAAGCCCTGTGGTGTCAGGATGTCCAGCCTCTTCTACCTTGTGGTTGTGCATGCATGGCTTCCATTCCCAAGATCATGATCTAAGACAGCTGCAGAGCTCCAGCCATTACATACACATTCCAGGCAGCAAGAAGGAAGAAAGAAGGGCAGAAATGTTCTCCCTCTCCCATTAAAGACAATATTCAAAAGTTGCACTTCCACTTACATTGCATTGGCCAGGACTGAATCATGTGGCCACATCTAACCATAAGGGAGGCTGGGGATTATAGTATGTATTCCAGGATGGTATGGACCCTGTAAAAAACACTGGGAGTTCAGTGACTAAGAAGGGTAGATGTGGAGAAGAATTTTGGAGGACAAGTCTCTGCAACATGAAGCATCCTTCATTTTGGACTTAAGAATAAACTAGGGTCTGGAGAAAACAGTGACAAAAAAATTTTCTCTACCTTGATCCCTGGCAAACATGTGTTTTCATTACAGAGGAGAAGTTATGGCAAAATATGCTACTGCCCCTAATCTGGTGGATAGAGGTATCCTTGGAATCCATATGAACTGCTGAATTCGAGTCAATGAGTCTCTGTCTTTAGACAACACACAAATCAATTCAAAAAATATTTGTGGAGCATCTACAATGTTATTGAGCACATACTTGGAGCTAAGCTAGGTACTCTGAGGAGTTTAAAAAATATATATATATATATATATAAATTTTTTAAGTAAAACACATTCCTTACACTCTAGACTTACATTTCTATTAAGGAATAAAGGAATTAAGGAATAACAACATAAAACAAACGTAAACTGAATATTGGATTTTCCCCAACCCCTTCCAGTACCATACCATCATCTTCCAGATCAGGATGTGGTTTTTGTGACTATTTTCTAACAAGGTTTCCATCCAATAGGTTGAGACCTATTAATAAGTTCAGATGCCCTACCTGATCAATCTTTCATAATTGTCATCCCCCTTTCAGCTTCACAACAGGGAGCAAGTTCAGCATGCATCCCAACTCAAGATCTTTATTTCACAAACCTTCCTCCCACCAATCAACACTCAACTGGACCTCACCATTTTGGCCCTCCACACCAGCTAGTTCTTCTGGGGGAAAAATAGTCCTTCTTTACGAAAAGACTGGGGCAGGTCTGGTTTCAAGAAATCAGATTTTCTAAAATAATTCGAGCTCCTCAAGAAAACAAAATACAAAAGGACCATTAAATGTGTTTTAACTATTAAAAGAAGTAGGCAGATGTTCATTCTCCTTATCTGTATGAAAAATTTCCGTTCCTGACATTGAGTCATGTTCACTTTTCCCAAGAGGGAATAAAATGTTCCCTGTAAAAGCACAACTTTTTCTTTTTCCAGTGTTCTGGACCCATGCCAACATAACAGAAACAGCCAAATAAAGGGCTGTGATAAGCTCCTCAGGTGCCAGGGGAATGTTATCAGAGGAAATCATCTTCCTCCCTGTGACAAGATGTATGGATCCTCAGCATACTCACAAAAAAATTGGGGCCCCCAAGGAGTAGAAATTCATCAAATACTCAGTGGGGAATTGTGCACAAAACAGCAATGGAAACCAGTGGAAACACAATTTTATTAACACCAAAAAGTTGTACCAATTGGGTTCTTAGGAATAGTTCCCAGATTGATATGCCTGGAGACAAAGGACTTTTAGTGACAAATCTGATAAAATATGTGAGAAACACGGTCTTTCCTCGGTTAAGATTCCAATATTAAATCCGGAGGAGAGTTAGTCTACAAAATATAGTCATTATATAATCTATTGTGCCACAGCAGGGACACAAATTTAATGCACTGGGATGTACAAAAAATTTAGAAATGCAATCTCTTTTATTTTGTCTATAACTAAATAGGTCTTTGTCACCTGCTGGGTGACAGGGAAGAAAAACAAATGACCAATCTGGTTGAAGTTGTGCTTGGTTTCTCCAGGAAAGAAAGCTGAGTCCCAGGTTTTTCATTCTTACAGTCCTTTGCTTTCATTCAAGATGGCATCCAAGGATGGGGTAAAGGGGTGTGGCTTGAGTTACCAGGTGGAAGTGTCCTCAGGTGATTAAGTGTAGTGTATTTTGATCCCTTTGGTCTCGGGAGCAACATCTATTGTCCAACAGTTTACTGCCTGCCTTGCTAGTATGTGTGGCTAAAGCCCGTGGCTACTGTGATATCAGGTCTGTTCTTTTGACTTAAGAACTGCTCCCAGAAAAAATCTGAAAGAGAAATTAAGGAAACACTCCCATTGACCACTGCAACAAAAAGAATAAAATACCTAGGAATAAACCTACCTAAGGAGACAAAAGACCTGTATGCAGAAAACTATAAGACATTGTTGAAAGAAATTAAAGATGATACCAACAGATGGAGAGATATACCATGTTCTTGGATTGGAAGAATCAACATTGTGAAAATGACTCTACTACCCAAAGCAATCTACAGATTCAATGCAATCCCTATCAAACTACCAATGGCATTTTTCACAGAACTAGAACAAAAAATTTCACAATTTGTATGGAAACACAAAAGACCCCGAATAGGCAAATCAATCTTGAGAAAGAAAAACGGAGCTGGAGGAATCAGGCTCCCTGACTTCAGACTATACTACAAAGCTACAGTAATCAAAACAGTATGGTACTGGCACAAAAACAGAAATATAGATAAAAGGAACAGGATAGAAAACCCAGAGATAAACCCATGTACATATGGTCACCTTATCTTTGATAAAGGAGGCAAGAATATACAATGGAGAAAAGACAGCCTCTTCAATAAGTGGTACTGGGAAAACTGGACAGCTACATGTAAAAGAATGAAATTAGAACACTTCCTAACAGCATACACAAAAATAAACTCAAAATGGACTAAAGGCCTAAATATAAGGCCAGACACTATAAAACCCTTAGAGGAAAACATAGACAGAATACTCTATGACATAAATCACAGCAAGATCCTTTTTGACCCACCTCCTAGAGAAATGGAAATAAAAACAAAAATAAACAAATGGGACCTAATGAAACTTAAAATCTTCTGCACAGCAAAGGAAACCATAAACAAGACAAAAAGACAACCCTCAGAATGGGAGAAAACATTTGCAAACAAAGCAACTGACAGAGGATTAATCTCCAAAATATACAAGTAGCTCATGCAGCTCAATAACAAAAAAACAAACAACCCAATCCAAAAATGGGCAGAAGACCTAAATAGACATTTCTCCAAAGAAGATATATAGATTGCCAACAAACACATGAAAGGATGCTCAACATCACTAATCATTAGAGAAATGCAAATCAAAACTACATTGTAAAGCAATTATAATCCAATAAAGATGTTAAAAAACAACAACAACTACAATGAGGTATCACCTCCCACCGGTCAGAAGGCCATCAACCAAAAATCTACAAACAATAAGTGCTGGAGAGGGTGTGGAGAAAAGGGAACCCTCTTGCACTGTTGGTGGGAATGTAAATTGATACAGCCACTATGGAGAACTGTATGGAGGTTCCTTACAATACTAAAAATAGAACTACCATATGACCCAGCAATCCCACTACTAGGCATATACCCTAAGAAAACCATAATTCAAAGAGTCATGTACCACAATGTTCATTGCAGCACTGTTTACAAAAGCCAGGACATGGAAGCAACCTAAGTGTCCATCGACAGATGAATGGATAAAGAAGATGTGGCACATATATATGATGGAATATTACTCAGCCATAAAAAGAAACAAAATTGAGTTATTTGTAGTGAGGTGGATGGACCTAGAGTCTGTCATACAGAGTGAAGTAAGTCAGAGAGAGAAAAACAAATACCGTATGCTAACATATATATATGGAATGTAACAAAAATGGTTCTGAAGAACCTACGGGCAGGACAGGAATAAAGATGCAGACGTAGAGAATGGACTTGAGGACATGGGGAGGGGGAGAGGGAAGGGTAAGCTGGGACAAAGTGAGAGAGTAGCATTGACATATGTACACTACCAAATGTAAAATAGATAGCTAGTGGGAAGCAGCTGCATAGCACAGGGAGATCAGCTCGGTGCTTTGTGATGACCTAGAGGGGTGGGAGGGATGCTAGAGGGAGGGGATATGGGGATATATGTATACATATAGCTGATTCATTTTGTTATACAGCAGAAACTAACACAACATTGTAAAGCAATTATACTCCAATAAAGATGTTAAAAAAAAAAAAAAAAAGAACTGCTCCCAGGAACCCTTGGGCACTGATAGTGAGAATGTAAATTGGCATAGGCAATATGAAAAGCAGTATGGAGATTCCTCAAAAAGTGAAAAACAGAACTACCATTTATCAATCTTTCTTCTGGGTATATATCCAAAGAAAATGAAAACAGGATCTCAGAAAGACATCTGCATTCCTACTTATTCACTATAGCCAAGGTATGTAAATAACCTATGTCTCCATCAATGGACAAATGAATAAAGATGTGGTATATATATATACACACAATGGAATACTATTCAGTCATGAGAAAGAAGGAAATCCTGTCATTTGCAACAACACAGATGGGCCTTGAGGGCATTATGCTAAGTGAAATAAGTCAGGCAGAGAAAGACAAATACTGTATGATCTCACTTATACACGGAATCTAAAAAAGTCAAACTCATAGAAGTAGCAAAGTGGTTGCCAAGGGTTGGGTTAGGGGGGAAATGGGGAGATGCTGGTCAAAGGGTACAAACTTCCAGTTATAAGATGAATATGCTCTGGGGATCTAATGAAGAGCATGGTGATTATAGTTAATAATACTGTATTATACACTTGAAAGTTGCTAAGAAAGTAGATCTTAAATGTTCTCCACAAAAAAGAAGTGGTAATTATGTGAGGTGATGGAGCTGTTAGCTAACACTATATGGTGGTCATCATTTTGCAATATGTAAGCACATCAAATCAACAGGTCATACACCTTAAACTTAAACAATGTTATATGTCCATTATATCTCCATAAAGCTGGAAAAAATATAAAAGAACTGTTCCCATCTTTCCAGTAGAAGTTTCCATACTGTGACCTAGAAATAAATTAGATCTATATTCTGGCTTGGGTTTCCTAAACCAGTTTCCTCTAAAGCAAAAATTTCAGCCTGGGAACTGTCTCATGCAAGGAAATATATATATTTGGACAATAACTCATTCATCTCTTGGCTCCAAGTATCTCCTACCAGAAGGATTTATCCAGGAAAAAAAATGATGGCTATTGAATTTTTCTATTCCAATCGAGTGAGTGATTCATTCATTGGAGGTCTAAGTGATGGTCATAAATAGAAATATAGAACACAAGTGCTGGAAGGAAGTAATCTCTATTTTATAGGCCTTAGGAAACTGAGGCTAGGCTAACTGAAGTGACTTACTCAAAGCCACCTAGTTAGTTATTGCCAGAGATGGAATTTGAATCTGGGATCCCTGACTCTTAATTATTCCACAGGAGTTTTAAAAGGTACATTTTAGATTTACCTAAATTATTACTGATTTGCTACAAACTAAACCAGTCTGTATTTTCACTTGGCAATAATTAAAATGTTAGTGTACATTTTATTACATTTTTTAAGTAGCCAAATTGGGATATGAATAGTCTTCATTAATATGAATTAATTAAAAGTCTTTAACTTTCATACAAATATCTATTTTAAAACTGGAACAATTCTGAATCAATGTGAAAGACAGAACACTGGAATTTTCTCCTAGGTATTATGTCTTTGAAATGCTTTATTTCAAGCAAGTGTTTTTAATAACACCAAACAAACTAATTCTAAGAGTTCTTTTACTTTTAAAAATTAGAAAAAGAAATGCCCAAAGAAAGAATTTGGATGGATTGGTAATTGACTATTCCAAATCATAATTACACTTTATGTTATGTCCCCATATAGGTCAAAGAACAGAATTATCTGACTCCAACTTTAAAATCCTCTTGAGAAACTCTCCCGCAGAGCTTGTCTCCCAGCCACGTCTATACATGTGCCTCTGTGGATAATACAACTCACAATAGAAGGTATTGTTCTTTATAGCTAGTCAAATTAATTATTTGAGCACCCCAGGATGTACAACATGAAAGAACAGCTTTATAGATATTCAGGGCACTATATAATATGCCATGGTGAATTATTGACTCTAATGAGAACATCCTCAAAAGGCTGAACTCCCAGGGGTGCTGGCTGAAGAACTGGGAGGAGGGGCTCATACGTTAAATCAATAATTAGGAAGACAGAAGGAAGAGAGACAGATTGGGCAAGAGATTTCTGAAAATTGAACATTTGTCATCTGTGTATCTCCCTTGCTGATGATTCATTAAATGAAGATTAACTTCAGTAACTTATTGACCAAACTGCCAATAAATCCTGAGCTCTATTGCCTGCGATGCATGAAATGGACAAGTCTGGATATATTGCCAAGGGAGCTAAGTGTGATATGATTTAAAGAAATTCATGAGCTGGTATTGTGTTAGTTATGTATGTTTCACATTTGTATACCATGCTGAGTATTGTGTCAGGTTGATAAGGGATATAAAAAGAAGCAAATAACATTCTTAAAGGAGTTTATAGTTTATCTAGAGACATCAACTATGCATATATGACATTACTTAAGAGAATTTACCCATATTTCTAAAAAGACCACTGTAGTCGTTGGCAACATGGAATTGTATCTTTTACCTCATCTTTGACTCTATCTCATGCTAACGTTATTTATTTATTTATTATTTTTTATTTTGGGCTGTGTTGGGTCTTCATTTCTGTGCGAGGGCTTTCTCTAGTTGTGGCAAGTGGGGGCCACTCTTCATCGCAGTGCACGGGCCTCTCACTATCGCGGGCTCTCTTGTTGCGGAGCACAGGTTCCAGATGCGCAGACTCAGTAGTTGTGGCTCACGGGCTTAGTTGCTCCGAAGAATGTGGGATCCTCCCAGACCAGGGCTCGAACCTGTGTCCCCTGCATTAGCAGGCAGATTCTCAACCACTGCGCCACCAGGGAAGCCCCCCATGCTAACGTTTTAACTAGTCAACTTTCCTTAAAAACAGATTGTTAAAAAAAAAAAAAAAAAAAGAAAAAAGGGCTTCCCCAGTGGTGCAGTGGTTAAGAATCTGCCTACCAATGCACGGGACATGGGTTCGAGCCCTGGTCCAGGAAGATCCCACATGCCGTGGAGCAACTAAGCCTGTGTGCCACAACTACTGAGCCTGTGCTCTAGAGCCCACAAGCCACAACTATTGAGCCCATGTGCCACAACTATTGAGCCCACGTGCCACAACTACTGAAGCCTGTGCACCTAGAGCCCGTGCTCCACAACAAGAGAAGGCACCACAATGGGAAGCCCACACACCGCAACGAAGAGTAGCCCCCGCTTGCCACAACTAGAGAAAGCCTGGGTGCAGCAACGAACACCCAACGCAGCCAAAAATAAATATAAATAAAATAAATAAATGTATTTAAAAAAAGATTGTTTCAGTTCTTGTCACACGTTCAACCAAGAGGACAATGAGATGATATATGTTTTGTGAAACATGACTGAAATAAGGAAAAGTGTAATTATAGACTTCAGTGAAATTTTCAGAAGCACTCCTGGTCTTTTAGGATCACTTATGTATATTGCATTAAAGGCTTTTCTGACTGTGTAAATCAAATGTGGAAGAGTGATGTTTTCAGACCACCTCTCAAAGAGATGCAGTCAGTTAAGGTCCTGGTACATGAGTAGAAATCCACAACAATCAGCTCCTAATACTAATAAAAAAATACTAATACTAATAAAGAAATCAACCTATATATATTCTGCACTACTCAGAGATGTTTCAAAGATAACTAGCAATTTGAGGTCTTAGGGAAATAAGAAAGGAGGTGTTATGGAATCCTCCATTCTTTGGTTTCTATGGCAGTGTCAGGAGGGTTGAGGATGAGTCTGCAGATGTTTGGGGTTTGCTGGGTTCCCTCCACTATACTCTCCCTTCCATCTGCCCC
The DNA here is from genome assembly GCF_025265405.1 of Mesoplodon densirostris. Lineage (NCBI taxonomy): Eukaryota > Metazoa > Chordata > Mammalia > Artiodactyla > Ziphiidae > Mesoplodon > Mesoplodon densirostris. The sequence goes on along the minus strand of NC_082669.1, from coordinate 58,234,227 downwards.
ATGCTCAGCTCAGACTACTCACATAAAGAATCCATTCCCACCAACACATCCTCAGACAAGGGCAGCATAGTGTCAAGGTCTGTCTTGCTCCTGGACCCTTCTATTTATTGCCAAGCCTTCTAGAACCTGATTTCTGTTCCCTTCAACCTACTTTCTAGTACCTTCATGACTGGGTCTTCTAGCCTAGGCTCTGGGTCCCTGTTGCAGTCTCACCCCACCTACCTATTCTGTAGCCTGAGATGTTATTGCAGGTGAAGTTCCAACAGACACACACACACACACACACAAACACACACACACACAGTTTCCTCATTCTGAGATTCTGAGAGAACAATGGTAACTGTGGCAACCCTTGTTATCTCTCTATGGATTTTTTTGAAAAGATTGATGTTTTGTATTGTTTTTTCATCCTAGGAAACACTGGCCTCAAAAGGCAAAAAGTCTCTGGCAAGAGAAATGTTCCTAGAAGGCCCTGAAAATACAATCTCCTTTCATGACAGTTGGCAAAACATCTTCTGTCACTTCTGGGGCTCTCATTTCCCCTCTGTGCAGTATTCATAGCATTCAAGTATATTAAGCATTCGCATCATTTATATGTGGTCCAGCCTCTGTTCTAATCCTATGTATTAGTACAGCTAACTGCAGCTCACTCGGTGCTGCTGTTTGCACAGTGGGACATGTTGGATAAAATAAGTTCACCCCTTCAAAGATGAGCTTAAAGCCGCCATCTAGTAGTGTCTTTCTTTTTTACACCTACAGCCATTCCTCATTGTTCTCATAAGCACAGTGAGTTTTAATGAAGTCATATCTTTTAGTGTAACGCTGCAGGTGCACAAATGCTGATAAACCTCCTTAACTCACTGTCAGATCAGCATGTTTATCTTCAACCTGCAGAATGTATTTAATTATAAGATATGAAAAGGTCCTTCAGATTTCTTCTCTGGGCCTGGAACTAATGACTCATCCATGAAGTGCTGTGTCTCCCAAAGGTTATAATGACTAGTTGCTGATCATTTGAAGGACTCATTCATGGTAGCATCTGGACTGCAAGCTACAGAAATTTCTTTTAAAAGTAAAGAAAGAAATAGCTTCTAAAGACCCAGGAAATTTTACCAAACATATATTTAACACAAACACTCACAAACACACAGACACACAAACACACACTGGTGTGAATGTATATGAATATATACAGACACATGAATGCTATAAGGAATTCACTCTCAAAAATCTTAAAATGGGGGCCTCCCTGGTGGCGCAGTGGTTGAGAGTCCGCCTGCCGATGCAGGGGACACGGGTTCGTGCCCCGATCTGGGAGGATCCCATATGCCGCGGAGCGGCTGGGCCCGTGAGCCATGGCCGCTGGGCCTGCGCGTCCGGAGCCTGTGCTCCGCAACGGGAGAGGCCACAACAGTGAGAGGCCCGCATACCGCAAAAAGAAAAAAAAAAAAAAAATCTTAAAATGGGAATACCTCTCAGAAGTTATTAACATCTTAGTATAAATTAATCTTAAGCACATTACTTTCCTTAGGACTAGGTTTCTGAGGGAATGGGAGTTTGACCTGGAAATTGGAAGGGAGATGCCTGAGGAAGGTATGGTTGTTAAAAAGAGGGGAGAAAAGGGTTTTGGAGAGCACTCTCCCCAGTAAGACAGGGCTGAAAAGGTTCCTTCAGAAGGAGAACACCATGCATTCAATATTGTGAAAATGACTATACTACCCAAAGCAATCTATAGATTCAGTGTAATCTCTATCAAATTACCAATGGCATTTTTCACAGAACTAGAACAAAAAGTCTTAAAATTTGTGTGGAGACACAAAAGACCCCGAATAGCCAAAGCAATCTTGAGAAAGAAAAACGGAGCTGGAGGAATCAGACTCCCTGACTTCAGATTATACTACAAAGCTACAGTAACCAAAACAGTATGGTACTGGCACAAAAACAGAAATATAGATCAATGGAACAGGATAGAAAGCCCAGAGATAAACCCACACACCTATGGTCAACTAATCTATGACAAAGGTGGCAAGAATATACAATGGAGAAAAGATAGTCTCTTCAATAAATGGTGATGGGGAAACTGGACAGCTACATGTAAAACAATGAAATTAGAAAACTCCTTAACACCATACACAAAAATAAATTCAAAATGGATTAAAGACCTAAATGTAAGACCGGACACTATGAAACTCTTAGAGGAAAACAAAGGAATAACACTCTTTGACATATATCACAGCAAGACGTTTTTTGATCTACCTCCTAGAGTAACGAAAATAAAAACAAAAATAAACAAATGGGACCTAATGAAACTTAAAATCTTTTGCACAGCAAAGGAAACCATAAATAAGGCAAAAAGACAACCCTCAGAGTGGGAGAAAATATTTGCAAATGAAGCAACAGGCAAGGGATTAATCTCCAAAATATACAAACAGCTCATGCAGCTCAATATCAAAAAAATAAACAACCCAATCAAAAAATGGGCAGAAGACCTAAATAGACATTTCTCCAAAGAAGACATACAGATGGACAAGAGGCACATGAAAAGATGTTCAACATCACTAATCATTAAAGAAATGCAAATCAAAACTACAATGAGGTATCACCTCACACCCGTCAGAATGGCCATCATCAAAACATCTACAAACAATAAATGCTGGTGAGGGTGTGGAGAAAAGGGAACCCTCTTGCACTGTTGGTGGGAATGTAAATTGATACAGCCACTCTGGAGAACAGTATGGGGGTTCTTTAAAAAACTAAAAATAGAAATACCATGTGACCCAGCAATCCCACTACTGGGCATATACCCTGAGAAAACCATAATTCAAAAAGAGTAATGTACCACGGTGTTCATTGCAGCACTATTTACAATAGCCAGGTCATGGAAACAACCTAAATGTCCATCGACAGATGAATGGATAAAGAAGATGTGGTACATGTATATAATGGAATATTACTCAGCCATAAAAAGGAACGAAATTGGGTCATTTGTAGAGATGTGGATGGACCTAGAGACTGTCATACAGAGTGAAGTAAGTCAGAAAGAGAAAAACAAATACTGTATATTAACACATATGTGGAATCTAGAAAAATGGTACAGATGAACCTGTCTGCAAGGCAGAAATAGAGACACAGACATAGAGAACAAACGTATGGACACCAAGTGGGGGAGAAGCGGGGAAGTGGGATGAACTGGGAGATTGGGATTGACATATATACACTAATATGCATAAAAAAGATAACTAATGAGAACCTGCTGTAGAACACAGGGAACTCTACTCAGGGCTCTGTGGTGACCTAAATGGGAAGGAAATCCAAGAGACGGGATATATGTATGCATATAGCTGATTCTCTTTGCCGTACAGCAGAAATTAACACAACATTGTAAAGCAACTATACTCCAATTAAAAAAAAAAACTTGATCACAATTTTGGAAATATAAAAACAAAAGGTCCATCTGCCAAGAAGTTTCTTTTTACATATTTGTGCTTAATGCATGCAGAACTGTCATATATGGACTTATTACCAACTCCACCATTGATAATTATCACAGTGTAATTTTTTAGAATATTCCATCCTTTTTTGATCTGAAATGCCATTTCATCATATATTAAAATTCCTTATTCACATTTCTGTGTTTATATCTATTCTAATACTATATTTGTTTAATACTTTCACTAAAAACAGTGTCACAAATTTTAGAGTATCTTAAGATATTAAAATTTCCTATATATCATTATGAGATTTAGATACATATTTCTATGTGTGTACTATAATTTGATAAAATTTTGTAATCTGTTCCATAAGCATTATGCTCATCTTTTATTAGAGATATACCTATGATACATACACACACACACACACACACACACACACCCCACACACATACATACATAAACACATATGGAGAGAGAGAAACTGATTGAGTTGAGAGACTTAGTCAAATTGAGATTGAGAGAGAAAAAGAGTTGCTATGGAAAATGGAAACCTTTCAAAATTATGTTTTCTAACTTTGTTGTTACAGATAGAAACACACAGATTTTTGTATTGATTGTATATCTACCAAAGTTGTTAAATTCTCTAATTGTAAAGATTTTAGATCAAAAAAAAAAAAGAGAGAGAGAAGGCTGCGGGATCCTAAGAGAAGAGAAAAAGGCAAACTAAGAATGTACGAGGACTGAGAGAGTAGCATGGACATATGTACACTACCAAATGTAAAATAGATAGCTAGTGGGAAGCAGCTGCATAGCACAGGGAGATCAGCTCGGTGCTTTGTGACCGCCTGGAGGGGTGGGATGGGGGGGTTGGGAGGGAGATGCAAGAGGGAGGCAATATGGGGATATATGTATAGGTATAGCTGACTCACTTTGTTATACAGCAGAAACTAACACACTATTGTAAAGCAATTATACTCCAAAAAAGATAAATAAATAAATAAATAAAAATTTAAAAAAAGAATGTACAAGGAAGGCCCAACAAGCATGGGCATCCTTGCCCATAGGGGAAAGATGGGGAGGGCAGAAGGGAGACAAGATTCATTCCCAAAGACAAACAGGCTTGGTGGAAAGTGCATGAATTGAAAGTTAGATAAGTCATTTAACCTCTAAGCATCTTTTTGTTTGCCTATCTCACCTCACAGCTATTAGTGTAATATAATATCATGTCTTTATGAACAGCTTAGTGGACAGTGTTTTAAAACTATAAAGCAAAAGCAAAACAAAAGTATATATATATATATATATATATATATATATATATATATATATATATATATATATATATAACCCTAGGGACTTCCCTGGTGGAACATTGGGTAAGAATCCGCCTGCCAATGCAGGGGGCACCGGTTCGATCCCTGGTCTGGGAAGAGCCCACATGCTGCAGAGCAGCTAAGCCCACGTGCCAAAACTACTGAAGCCTGCACGCCTAGAGCCTGTGCTCTGCAACGAGAAGCCACCGCAATGAGAAGCCTGCGCACTGCAACAAAGACCCAACGTCTTGGAGCTCAGTAAGGAGGCAGGTGGGTAAATAACCACAACACAAGATGCAAAATACACATTTAGCATAAAGTGCTACGGGGATAAGGAAGAAGAGGAACCATCTCTGCCTGGGGAAAATCAAAGCTTTTCAGAGTAGGAGGTGGTTGAGCTGGGTCCTGCTTTACAAGGAGTTCACCCGCGGGGACAATGGAAAGTCAGAGGGAGCAGCAAGGGCAGAGGTAGCCAGCCCCAGGCAGCGAGTCTGTGCTGCTCAGTGCTGCTTGGCTTAAAGAATAAAAAGCACAGGAATGCCAAATCTCTTAACTAACTCCCCTGGCCTGATTCCATGCTCACCAAGCTGCCCTCTGATGATAATTTGGCTTCCCACTTAGATCTGCCTGTAGGGAAAGCACATGCTGGTCAAGGAGCTGGAGTATCCAGTCCACTAGATGATTATATTTCTCATTGTAAATTAATAAGTCAGCATAAAGGCTGATGCATTTTTCAAAGTACAAGAATGAAACTATCACTTATAAGGCAAATGCAAAGGAAATTAGGTGAAAATTCACCAGGAAATCAGCCTTCAGGCTGCCAGTGTGGACAATGACAGAACGGCTGTGCAAACACCACAGGTAACTTCCGGAAATGGGCTCCTGACAAAGTGTATTACACAGCACGTTTTCTCACCCACATGAAGTGTTCCCTTTCACATTTTTCTCCATTGTTATAATCCCCTCAAACAGCCCAGCCAAAAGTAAGCATCAAATGTCAGTCATCCCAGACTCCTGGAAACCCAGGCCTGCAGAGTAGGTTGTGCCTTCTTTACCAAATCCTTTACCTTTCCTGTTTTGGGCTGAACTGTGTCCCTCCAAAATTTGTAGGTTGAAACCATAACCCCCCGCACCTCAGAATGTGGCTGTATTTGGAAATACAGACTTTAGATTGGTAATTAAAGCTAAGTGAGGTCATTAGGGTGGGCCCTAATCCAATATGACTGGTCTCCTTTTAAGAAGAGGATGTTGGAAAATAGACATACTCAGAAGGAAGACCATGTGAAGACAGAGGGAGAAGACAGCCATCTGCAAGCCAAGGAGAGAGGCCTCAGAAGGAAATCAACCCCACCTACACCTTAATCTCAGGCTTCTTACCTCCAGGACTGTGAGAAAACAAATTTCTGTTGCTTAAGCCACTCAGTCTGTGGACCTTTGTTCTGGCAGCCCTAGCAAATCAATATACTTCCTTTCAGATTCTTCCCCCAACCACTCCAACAGAAGATGCCTATCTGGGACATTCAAAGCCCAAAAGATTGTCTACTGCCATTAGGAGGAATGCATTTTAGTCCCTCATGCTTACTGTCAATTACTCAAGTGGATGACTTTGGAGCCTCAACCATGATAAACATTGTCTAGTCTCACTAGTAACCAAAGACATAATTTCTAAGGCATGAGATCCTGAAAGTCTAACAAACTGCACAAAGTCCTTGACACAGATAAGATGAACAATTTAGGGGCTTCCCTGGTGGTGCAGTGGTTGAGAGTCCGCCTGCCAGTGCAGGGGACGCGGGTTCGTGCCCCGGTCCGGGAGGCTCCCACATGCTGCGGAGCGGCTGGGCCCGTGAGCCATGGCCGCTGAGCCTGTGCATCCGGAGCCTGTGCTCCGCAACTGGAGAGGCCACAGCAGTGAGAGGCCTGCGTACCGCAAAAAAAAAAAAAAAAAAGATGAACAATTTATACACTGAAAGTACAAAAATGTATGATTGTGCTTATTTTGTGGTGATATTTTTATAATTTCTATTTTAAAAAAGTAATACCTTGCTGGACAGGTGAGCCACAGAGGATCAGACCACCATCCAGCTAGTTCCTGAAGATCTTTACCCTGTAACAATCAGAACTTACTTGAGAAACTCCTAAATCTCTCTTTATAACGATTCATTTCTGAATGGGTAGAGTGTCTCAGTTTCAGACTTACAGTTTTGACATCTGCTCCCTTGTAAGGCTATCTCAAGGAAAATTAGCTTGAGAAATTGGAATGCTTTCAGTTTGCAACTGGAACTGGGGTCAAGTATGTTTCATTCTTCCCCTTGTTCATTTGTTTTTACAATTTCTTTTTTGTGAGAAGCAAAACTAACATTTTTTCCTTATAAAAATCATCTTTAGACGGGTATTTTTGTGGTTCATTAATATTGATGGTTCTTTAATGTGTCCCTTTTAATTTCCACTGAAATATACCACATTTGCAGGGTAAAATAGTCAACTCCTGACACTCAATACCGGCTCCAATTCAATCAGTCTTCCATTGAAAATGGTCTTGTTACATTAACTGATGAGTCATGTGGATTGCATATACCCTTGAAATGATATGATGAAAATAGCACTTCACCTCTGTGGTTTTCTTCCCAAAAACACATGATCCCAGTCAAATCATGAGAAAAGCATGAGACAAATCTCATGTTCCCAGCTGAGGGGATTTTGATTAAATATCTGACCAGTACTCCTCAAAATTGTCAAGGTCATCAAAAACCAGGAAAGTTTGGGAACTATCACAACCCAGAGGAGCCTTAGGAGACAAGATGACTAATGTAATATGGATGAGATCTTGGAACAACAACAAAAAAAGGACATTAGATAAAAACAAATGAAATCTGAATAAAGTATGGGCTTTACTTAATAATAATTCTTCAATATTCATTTATTAGTTGTAACAAATGTACCATAGTAGTGTAAGTAATGTAAGATGTTACTAATAGGGGAAACTAATGTGGGGCCTATGGGAACTCTCTGTACTATCTTTACAATTTTTCTGTAAATCCAAAATTGTTCCAAAATAAAAAGTTTATTTGAAAAACATGCTCCAGTTTAACTCATCCCAAAGGCCATCACTGTCTGTAACCAGGCTCTAATACACAGCCAATCTTCACCAAAATTCTAATATGTGGCTCCCCTCCCCTCTGATTTCCTCTCCCAGGGCATCTTTTGTACATATTTCATGTAAGCACTTTATCTTTCAGTAACAAGACTTCTTTTAACTTTCAACAGTCGTCTGAGGGCTTCTGCTCCCTCTTCTCTTTAAAACAAATACTTTAGTGGAGGCTTAATATCATCATCCCATCCCTTGGATGGACCAAGCACATGACTCTTGTCTTCATGTTTTCTGCACCGGGATATCTACAACCTCAATTCCTGGGGCAGCTTTCTCACAGCATAAACTCCAAGTTTTCATTAAATAAAGCCTTCTGGGATCAAAGCTCAGCTGCTAGAAGTGGTAGAAAGATGCCAAGATGCCCGGCACTAAATCAGTATGAGGGAAATCGATACCAGGGAGAGCTGGGGTGTACGATTTTCAGCCCTTAGCATTAAAAGTCCTCCAACACTAAAGACATCCAGATGCATGCCACCTGGGACCCAAAGTCCCTAAAGAGAGTGTTCTTTTACTGTTGAATCATTTATGGTTTGGGTTATTTTTGTTGTTGTTGCTTTTTTGTTTGGTTTTTAACTAATCTGAAAGCAGTGTTTATTTGAAGAAAATGCCTATTGGCCTTGATATTCAACTCACACTCAAGTTGGCTTATATTCAGAGCCAAGCAGACCCTGATCTTCATTAACTATTCAATAAGAAGAATACAATTAGCCTGGAGTTGGTTTTCAGACCCAAACACAAAGAAAGGCCCATATAAATCTGAACAGGGATAATTCCACTCTCCCTGTAATGGATGTGATGAAGGGGCAAGTAGCAGGCATCAAATAGAGACCACCATTCTCCTCAACACTAGACTTAAAGGGTGCCTTTGCCCCTGCTCAGAAAGCAGGGCAAGATGGCCCCACCTAGCAAATGTTTACCTAAGGGGATCCTTTTTACTTTGCAAATCACTGATTCAGAAAATATATGGGTGCTAAGAGGAAGAAAGCCTATGTATGCTCAGCACAAAAGTAAGCTGATGTTAGGGAAGGACTGAGCTAATAGTCCTTCAGGAAGAAAGAAAACTTAATCCTCCAGTGGGCCAGGTGGAATCTGGGAACCCTCTAAGAAGGAGAAGAGGGTCTGATGACAGAATTGTTACGGATCACGTATGTATATATATTCCATTGACCTTTATGGAAATAGGATGTTTCAATTTATATCAAATAATCATTTCTACCAATCAAATTAATAAATACATAACTGTATCATATAATTAGATGCGTACACAATAATTTTATTCCCTGAATAATAGCTGCCATCTGTTGAGTGATAACTATGTGCCAGGCACTGTGATAAGGACTTCCACTCAGTAGCTCAGTCAATCCTCGCAAGAACCCCACGAAGTAGGATTCACTATTATTATCTCCTTTTTATGGCTGAAGATACCAGGGCTCAGAGAAAGTATCAATAAATAGTTCTTCTGAAGTCTCACCAGTTGGTTAGTGGGAGAGACGGGAATGGAGTATGCTTAGCAGGGGCTTGAAGCCTTGGCCTGGTCCCACCTCCCACCCCCTCTCCACCTCTCTGGGATGGGTCCTCAGTCCCCCCTCTTCCCTGACCACTGGCACCCCAGCCCACTTAGGCTTCCCCTACTAAAACCTGCCCCACCACAGCTGCCACCTGGGGCAGCTACCATTCATGTTGAGGGAGGAGGTCAGACCTGCACTCCTCTGCTTCCACAGAGGCATGAGAAGGTATGAGACGGATCAGTATCTAGTGCAAGTTCACTGGCATCTAACTCTGGATAAGGCATGGTGGTGGCCATCCCCAATCCAGGCTGACAGCCCCAGAGAGCATTCTGCAGGTGACTCAGAACTTGAGACTCTGCCATCCAGAGTTAGAGAAATTCCAGTCATTCTTCTAAATTCTGAATGTTCAAGTGTTTGGATTATAGCCTAATCCTAAAGAGGAAAGAACTTGAGTTGAATATCACCTCTTAAATGGAAGATACTACAAACTTTTGCAAATTAGCTTTGAGTGGTATATTCCAGGTGCTTTTTCAGCTATTGATTCAGGTCACAAAGAAAAGAGGTATTTAAGTCTTAAATGGAATTTCTAATGAGAACTTTATATTATCAGTTTTCCTTCCCACCATAGCAATTCATTTGCAAGTGTGTTTAATGATTTATGTCCATCTTCATCATGTAAAGAATACTCTAGGTTGGTGTTTCGCAAACAATTAAAGTGCAAATAAATCACCTGGAGATTTTGTTGAAATGTAGATTCTGATTCAGTGGGCTTGGAGTAGAACATAAGAATCTGCATTTCTAACAAGCTTCCAGGTGACGGTGATGCTGCTGGTTGATTATAGATCCTTGCATCAAAATATGACCCTCGGACCAGTAGCAATACCTAGACATTTAACAGAAATTCAGAATTTCTGGACATACCCCATACTTACAAAAAAGAATCTTCATTTTAACAAGATCTCTGGGAGATTCATAAGCACATTAAAGTGTGAAAAGCATTATCCTTGACCTTCTGAATCATATCTTCCTCTATTTCTTCTGCTTTCCAAAGCCACAAGATCAGAAGGAGTCATTGGGACTACTGATAACTGTTCCAAGTTTATAATATGGTAGGTCTTAGGAAGGACACATTGAGCTTTGTTTTATTCTCTATCCTGACTCTCCCAAGTATATTCCAGAATTTCTGCTTATGGTCTGAGAATCATTTGTAGCTTTGGTTTAAATATTGGTTTAAAATGTTGGTAGGACCATTATATACAGGCTGCTAAATCTGGAGAAGGGGGCATCTTTAGGGTGTCATGGAGTGCACTTGAGTGGGACCAAAATTTTTCTGAGCCATTAGGCTTTGTGAGTAACTGCAAATTATTCATAGCCTTAGATAATAAGAACCACAGAGGAGCTCTAAAATTAATGCAATTCACTATTAAATATTCATACTATTTTCTCTCAGAAGTGTAGTAGAATGGTTAGGCACACCAGAAGGCTCACAGACAGTCTGGATTCAAATTCTACATATGCCTCCTATGAGTTGTGACACCTTGGGCAAATTACTTAGCCTCTCTGTGCCTTAGTTACCTCATTTAAAACAGGTATGATAACAGTACCTATGTAAAGTTTTAGAAGGATTAAATAAAGTAATAAAGCCCTTGGAACCATGACTTGTGCATAGTAAGCTTTGCAAAGACATCTAAATGCAAACTTGAAAATATGGCTAATTTTTAACATTTCTTTGTAGGGCCTCCACATTTCTATAATTTAGCTTAATTGAATCTGTTGTGCTATGACTAGGTATACACTTTCCCCTCCATTAGAGAGAAGAGGAACACACCCATGGTTCTGTTTACAACAATTAACACGTTAAGCATTGAGAAGCATGATGAAAGTGGGGTCAGCAGCCATGGCCCCCAAAGGGCATGAAGGTAAGGCCTTGAGGCTATCTCTGTATTTCATGGTCAGACACCAGCTAGGGGAAGAAAATTCAAAATATGCCTCCAGACTCCCAAACACATAGAAAGTCTCAACAGTGTAAAACCAATTTGTTTTACTTTAATAGTCAGAGATTGTTGTTTTCTGAATGGTTAAGCATTTATCAAAAGCTGTCAAGGTACTGCACAAAATGAAGTTTAAAACTGGATGATTAGCAATTAAATCTCACGCAGTAAATTGGCTAGTCTCAATACAATAAAGTGCAATATGAAAACACTGCTTTTCCACTTAAATAAAAACCTAAGGGGAAAACCCACATAACAGAGATTTTCAGATTTCAACACCCCTTCTCTGCCCAAGATACTGAAGACAGGATCAAATATATTGCAGTACGTCTGCTGCACTCACAGGCTTTTCAGATTCCTGCCCTATGAAGCCAGTTTCCCTTGTGTTCCATCAAGTATTTCTTTGTTTTGCCTAGATGATGCTTGTACACTCCTCAAGATGTACTCCTGGGCAGTATGTGCATTTGAGATTTTTCCCTTCTGACCCCAACCTGGCTGTCTCTGGACCAAAATTGATTTGCAGGCAAGAGAAAACTGCTGAAAATTTCATGACATTTAGACTTTAAAAGCACACGGTAGTGGCTCAATTAGGTTTCCTTACCTAGGATTAAAACCTATTAACGTGAGAGACCTTCAAGATGGTGGGGGAGTAAGACGTAGAGATCACCTTCCTCCCCACAAATACATCAGAAATACATCTACATGTGGAACAACTCCTACAAAACACCTATTGAACGCTGCCAGAAGACCTCAGACTTCCCAAAAGGCAAGAAATTCCCCACGTACCTGGGTAGGGCAAAAGAAAAAAGGATAAACACAAAAGAATAGGGACAGGACCTGCACCTCTAGGAGGGAGCCGTGAAGGAGGAAAAGCTTCCACACACTAGGAAGCCCCTTCACTGGTGGAGACGGGGGGTGGGCGGGGGGGAGCTTCGGAGCCACGGAGGAGAGCACAGCAACAGGGGTGCAGAGGGCAAAGCAGAGATTCCCCCACAGAGGATCGGTGCCAACCAGCACTCACCAGCCCGAGAGGCTTTTCTGCTCACCCGCCAGGACGGGTGGGGGCTGGGAGGTGAGGCTCGGGCTTTGGAGGTCGGATCCCAGGGAGAGGACTGGGGTTGGCTGCGTGAACACAGCCTGAAGGGGTTAGTGCACCACAGCTAGCCGGGAGGGAGTCCAGGAAAAATTCTGGAGCTGCCTAAGAGGCAAGAGACCGTTGTTTCACGGTGCGCTAGGAGAGGGTATTCAGAGCACCACCTAAACGAGCTCCAGAGATGGGTGCGAGCCGCAGCTATCAGCGCAGACACCAGAGACGGGCATGAAACGCTAAGTCTGCTGCTGCAGCCACCAAGAAGCCTATGTGCAAGCACAGGTCACTATCCACACCTCTCCTCCTGGGAGCCTGTGCAGCCCACCACTGCCAGGGTCCCATGATCCAGGGACAACTTACCCGGAAGAACATATGGCACGCCTCAGGCTGGTGCAACGTCACGCCGGCCTCTGCCGCCGCAGGCTCGCCCCGCACTCCGTACCCATCCCTCCCCCAGGCCTGAGTGAGCCAGAGCCCCCAATCAGCTGCTCCTTTAACCCCGTCCTGTCTGAGCAAACAACAGACGCCCTCAGGCGACCTATATGCAGAGGCAGGGCCAAATCCAAAGCTGAAACCCAGGAGCTGTGCGAACAAAGAAGAGAAAGGGAAATCTCTCCCAGCAGTCTCAGGAGCAGCGGATTAAATCTCCACAGTCAACTTGATGTACCCTGCATCTGTGGAATACCTGAATAGACAGTAAATCATCCCAAAATTGAGGCAGTGGACTTTGGGAGCAACTGTAGACTTGGGGGTTGCTTTCTGCATCTAATTTGTTTCTAGACTTATGCTTATCTTAGTTTAGTATTTAGTTTATTATCATTGGTAGATTTGTTTATTGATTTGGTTTCTCTCTTCCTTTTTTTATAATATATAGATTTTTTTATTTTTCCTTTTTCTCTTTTTGTGAATGCGTATGTGTATGCTTCTTTGGGTGATTTTGTCTGTATATCCTTGCTTTTACCTTTTGTCCTAGGGTTCTGTCTTCCCGTTTTTGTTTCTTTGGTATTTTTAGTATAATTTTTAGTGCTTGTTATCATTGGTGGATTTGTTTTTTGGTTTGGTTGCTCTCTTCTTTCTTTCTTTCGTTTTTCTTTTTTTATTACTTTTTAATTTTTTTATTTTTAATATATTTTTTTATTTTTTATTTTAATAATGCTTCTTCCTTCCTTCCCTCCTTCCTCCCTCCCTCCCTCCATTCCTTCCTTCCTTTCTTTCTTTCTTTTCTCTGTTTTCTTCTGAGCCGTGTGTCTGAAAGGGTCTCTGTGCTCCTGCTGGGTGTCAGGCCTGTGCCTCTAAGGTGGGAGAGCCAAGTTCAGGACACTGGTCCACCAGACTTCCTGGCTCCATGTAATATCAAACAGCGAAGGCTCTCCCAGAAATCTCCATCTCAATGCTAAGACCCAGCTCCACTCAACGACCAGCAAGCTACAGTGCTGGACACCCTATGCCAAACAACTAGCAACACAGGAACACAACCCCACCCATTACCAAGGGGGCTGCCTAAAATCAAAGTAAGGTCACAAACACCCCAAAACCAACCAAAGGACGTGGTCCTGCCCACCAGAAACACAAGATCCAGCCTCATCCACCAGAACACAGGCACCAGTTCGCTCCACCAGGAAGCCTACACAACACACTGAACCAACTTTAGCCACAGGGGACAGACACCAAATCAACAGGAACTATGAACATGCAGCCTGCAAAAGGAGACCCCAAACACAGTAAGTTAAGCAAAATGAGAAGACAGAGAAACACACAGCACAAGAAGGAGCAAAGAAAAAACCCACCAGACAAAACAAATGAAGAGGAAATACGCAGTATACATGAAAAAGACTTCAGAGTAATGATAGTAAAGATGATCCAAAATCTTGGAAATAGAATGGAGAAAATACAAGAAACGTTGAACAAGGACCTAGAAGATGTAAGAGCAAAAAAACAATGATGAACAACACAATAAATGAAATGAAAACTTCTCTAGAAGGAATCAATAGCAGAATAATAACTGAGGCAGAAGAACGGATAAATGACATGGAAGATAAAATACTGGAAATAACTACCACAGAGCAAAATAAAGAAAAAAGAATGAAAAGAATTGAGGACGGCATCAGAGACCTCTCGGACAACATTAAACGCATTCGAATTACAGGGGTCCCATAAGAAGAAGAGAAAAAGAAAGGGACTGAGAAAATATTTGAAGAGATTATAGTTGAAAACTTCCCTAATATGGGAAAGGAAATAGTCAAGTCCAGGAAGTGCAGAGAGTCCCATACAGGATAAATCCAAGGAGAAACACTCCAAGACACATATTAATCAAACTATCAAAAATTAAATACAAAGAAAAAATATTAAATGCAGCAAGGGAAAAACAAGAAATAACATACAAGGGAATCCCCATAAGGTTAACAGCTGATCTTTCAGCAGAAACTCTGCAAGCCAGAAGGCAGTGGCAGGACATATTTAAAGTGATGAAAGGGAAAAACCTACAACCAACATTACTCTACCCAGCAAGGATCTCATTCACATTCGACGGAGAAATTACAACCTTTACAGACACACATAAGCTAACAGAATTCAGCACCACCAAACCAGTATTACAACAAATGCTAAAGGAACTTCTCTAGGCAGGAAACATAAGAGAAGAAAAAGACCTACAATAACAAAACCAAAACAATTAGGAAAACAGTAATAGGAACATACTTATCGATAATTACCTTAAATGTAAATGGATTAGATGCTCCAACTAAAAGACATAGACTGGCTGAATGGATATAAAAACAAGACACGTATATATGCTGTCTACAAGAGACCCACTTCAGACCTAGGGACACATACAGACTGAAAGTGAGGGGATGGAGAAAGATATTCCATACAAATGGAAATCAAAAGAAAGGTGGAGTAGCAATTCTCATATCAGACAAAATAGACTTTAAAATAAAGACTATTAGAAGAGACAAAGAAGGACACTACATAATGATCAAGGGATCAATCCAAGAAGAAGATATAACAATTGTAAATATTTATGCACCCAACATAGGAGCACCTCAATACATAAGGCAAATGCTAAAAGCCACAAAAGGGGAAATCGACAGTAACACAATCATAGTAGGGGACTTTAACACCCCACTTTCACCAATGGACAGACAGATCATCCACAATGAAAATAAATACGGAAACACAAGCTTTAAATGGTACATTAAACAAGATGGACTTAATTGATATTTATAGGACATTCCATCAAAAAACAACAGAATACACTTTTTTCTTAAGTGCTCATGGAACATTCTCCAGGATAGAGCATATCTTGGGTCACAAATCGAGCCTTGGTAAATTTAAGAAAATTGAAACCATATCAAGTATCATTTCCGACCACAATGCTATGAGGCTACCTATCAATTATGCAGTAGGAAAAAATTATGTAGGAAAAAATCTGTAAAAAATACAAACACATAGAGGCTAAACAATACACTACTAAATAACCTAGAGATTACTGAAGAAATCAAAGAGGAAATCAAAATATACCTAGAAACAAATGCAATGAAAACCCAACCCACGATGACCCAAAACCTATGGGATGCAACAAAAGCAGTTCTAAGAAGGAGGATTATAGCAATACAATCCTACCTCAAGAAACAAGAAGCATCTCAAAAAACAACTTAACCTTACACCTAAAGCAATTAGAGAAAGAAGGAAAAAAACCCAAAAGTTAGCAGAAGGAAAGAAATCATAAAGATCAGATCAAAAATAAATGAAAATGAAATGAAGGAATCAACAGCAAAGACCAATAAAACTAAAAGCTGGTTCTTTGAGAAGATAAACAAAATTGATAAACCATTAGCCAGACTCATCAAGGAAAAAAGGGAGAGGACCCAAATCAACAGAATTAGAAATGAAAAAGGAAAAGTAACAACTGACACTGCAGAAATACAAAGGATCATGAGAGATTACTACAAGTGACTATATGCCAATAAAATGGACAACCTGGAAGAAATGGACAAATTCTTAGAAAAGGACAACCTTCCGAGACTGAACCAGGAAGAAATAGAAAATATAAACAGACCAATCACAAGCAATGAAATTAAAACTGTGATTAAAAATCTTCCAACAAACAAAAGCCCAGGACCAGATGGCTTCACAGGCGAATTCTATCAAACATTTAGAGAAGAGCTAACACCCATACTTCTCAAACTCTTCCAAAATATAGCAGAGGGAGGAACACTCCCAAACTCATTCTATAAGGCCACCATCACCCTGATACCAAAACCAGACAAAGATGCCAAAAAAAAAAAAAAAAAGAAAACTACAGGCCAATATTACTGACGAACTTAGATGCAGAAATCCTCAACAAAATACTAGCAAACAGAATCCAACAACACATTAAAAGGATCATACACCATGAGCAACTGGCTTTATCCCCGGAATGCAAGGATTCTTCAATATATGCAAATCAATCAATGTGATAAACCATATTAACAAATTGAAGGAGAAAAACCATATGATCATCTCAATAGATGCAGAAAAAGCTGTCAACAAAATTCAACACTGTTTATGGTAAAATACCTCCAAAAAGTAGGCATAGAGGGAACTTTCCTCAACATAATAAAGGCCATATATGACAAACCCACAGCCAACATCATTCTCAATGGGGAAAAACTGAAACCATTTCCACTAAGATAAGGAACAAGACAAGGTTTCCCACTCTCACCACTATTATTCAACATAGTTTTGGAAGTTTTAGCCACAGAAATCAGAGAAGAAAAAGAAATAAAAGGAATCCAAATCAGAAAAGAAGAAATAAAGCTGTCACTGTTTGGCAGATGACATGATACTATACATAGAGAATCCTGAAGATGCTACCAGAAAACTACTAGAGCTAATCAATGAATTTGGTAAAGTAGCAGGATACAAAATTAATGCACAGAAATCTCTTGCATTCCTATACACTACTGATGAAAAATCTGAAAGAGAAATTAAGGAAACAATCCCATTTACCATTACAAGAAAAAGGATAAAATGCCTAGGAATAAGCCTACCTAAGGAGACAAAAGACCTGTATGCAGAAAATTACAAGACACTGATGAAAGAAATTAAAGATGATACAAATAGATGGAGAAATATACCATGTTCTTGGATTGGAAGAATCAACATTGTGAAAATGACTCTACTACCCAAAGCAATCTACAGCTTCAATGCAATCCCTATCAAACTACCAATGGCATTTTTCACAGAACTGGAAGAAAAACATTTCACAATTTGTATGGAAACACAAAGGACTCCGAAAACCCAAAGCAATCTTTAGAAAGAAAAATGGAGTTGGAGGAACTAGGCTCCCTGACTTCAGACTATACTACAAAGCTACAGTAATCAAGACAGTATGGTACTGGCACAAAAACAGAAATATAGATCAATGGAACAGGATAGAAAGCCCAGAGATAAACCCACGGACATATGGTCACCTTATCTTTGATAAAGGAGGCAAGAATACACAATGGAGAAAAGACAGCCTCTTCAATAAGTAGTGCTGGGAAAACTGGACAGCTACATGTAAAAGAATGAAATTAGAACACTCCCTAACACCATACACAAAAATAAACTCAAAATGGATTAAAGACCTAAATGTAAGGCCAGACACTATAAAACTCTTAGAGGAAAACATAGGCAGAACACTCTATGACATAAATCACAGCAAGATCCTTTTTGACCCACCTCCTAGAGAAATGGAAATAAAGACAAAAATAAACAAATTGGACCTAATGAAACTTAAAAGCTTCTGCACAGAAAAGCACACCATAAACAAGACGAAAAGACAACCCTCAGGGCTTCCCTGGTGGCGCAGTGGTTGAGAGTCTGCCTGCCGATGCAGGGGACACAGGTTCGTGCCCTGGTCTGGGAAGATCCCACATGCCGTGGAGCGGCTGGGCCCATGAGCCATTGCTGCTGAGCCTGCACATCCGGAGCCTGTGCTCCTCAACGGGAGAGGCCACAACAGTGAGAGGCCCGCGTACTGCAAAAACAACAACAACAACAACAAAAAAAGACAACCCTCAGAATGGGAGAAAATATTTGCAAACAAAGCAACTGACAAAGGATTAATCTCCAAAATTTACAGGCAGCTTATGAAGCTCAATATCAAAAAAACAAACAACCCAATCCAAAAATAGGCAGAAGACCTGAATAGACATTTCTCCAAAGAAGATATACAGATTGCCAACAAACACATGAAAGGATGTTCAACATCACTAATCATTAGAGAAATGCAAATCAAAACTACAATGAGGTATCACCTCACCCTTGTCAGAATGGCCATCATCAAAAAATCTACAAACAATAAATGTTGGAGAGGGTGTGGCGAATAGGGAACCCTCTTGCACTGTTTGTGGGAATGTAAATTGATATAGCCGCTATGGAGAACAGTATGGAGGTTCCTCAAAAAACTAAAAATAGAACTACCATATGACCCAGCAATCCCACTACTGGGCATATACCCTGAGAAAACCATAATTCAAAAAGAGTCATGTACCACAATGTTCACTGCAGCTCTATTTACAATATCCAGGACAAGGAAGCAACCTAAGTGTCTATCGACAGATGAATGGATAAAGAAGATGTTGCACATATACACAATGGAATATTACTCAGCCATAAAAAGAAACAAAATCAGTTATTTGTAGTGAGGTGAGTGGACCTAGAGACTGTCACACAGAGTGAAGTATGTCAGAAAGAGAAAAACAAATACCGTATGTTAACACATATATATGGGATCTAAAAAAAAAAAAGGATTCTGAAGAACCTAGGAGCAGGACAGGAATAAAGATGCAGACATAGAGAACAGGCTTGAGGACATGGGGAGGGGGAAGGGTAAACTGGGACGAAGTGAGAGAGTGGCACGGACATATATACACTACCAAATGTAAAATAGATAGCTAGTGGGAAGCAGCCGCATAGCACAGGGAGATCAGCTCGGTGCTTTGTGTCCACCTAGAGGGGTGGGATAAGGAGGGTGGGAGGGAGAAGCAAGAGGGAGGAGATATGGGGATATATGTATATGTATAGCTGATTCACTTTGTTATGCAGCAGAAACTAACACCCCATTGTAAAGCAATAATACTCCAATAAAGATGTTTTAAAAAATGAAGATACCAGCATATAAAAGAAAAAAAAAAAGAAAACCTATTAACGTTCCAGCATTTTCCTCTCCATAAGATTCATTTCTGACACGCGTGTGGTGACTTGCAGAGTGCTTCATTACAGCTCAGGGGCACAACCGATGCCACACAAGCCATTAAAAATGAGTTTGTGAGAGTGCAAAAAAGAAACCTTTGTAGAGGAGGGCCAATTTGTTTCGAAGGCAGTGCACTGTAAGAGCATTCACAAAGCGGCAAGCATTAGCTCAGATTCAAGCTATGCCGTTTTCACTCCTATTTTTAAATACCAAACAGAGAACTGGGAGAGTCGTTTCTTTGTGACAGCAGCTTTGGTTTCTGCCCTTATTTTCTGCCATTACAGCTCCAGTTAAGCGGTATGAACAGCCCTGTGTTTTTTGTCTTGGATAAAAATCCATAAAGCTGTGTTTGGCCAGGGTCCTAAGGAGAGTCATGATATTCTCTATCCCTCAGTTTCTTTATATTCAAAATATCTCCTATACAAAGTTCATAGGGTAGTTGGGATGGATGGGAAAGCTAATGAACATTATTATTATTATTATAAGTAAAAATCAGTAGCCAGGTAGTGTACAAAGAATTATTTCTGTTGTTATTAATGCAAGCAAATTTATAATTTGCCACCTCAAGACACCCGCATTGTTCTTCCTAATTGATTGCATATTCACTGTACCTGCAAGTTCCAAGTTAAATACCTTTGGATCAGGGTTTCTCATTCTCAGTATTCTTGACATATTAGACTGGATAATCTTTTTTGAGGTGGACTATCCTGTGCATCTTAGGATATTTCAGACTCCTTGACCTCTACCCATTAGATGCCAGTATCCCTCCCTGCTACCCAATTATAACAACAAAAAATGTCTCCAGATAATGCCAAATGTCCCCAGATAATGCCAAATGTCCCCAGATAATGCCAAATGTCCCCTGGTGGACTAAATCACCAAGTAGAGAACCACTTCTTTGGAGTTAATCAAACTGGTATTGTCACTGGCTGCATTTATTATAAGTGGAGAACAGCAAGAACAATTTAGCTAGTGAAAGCTATAGAAACAAGTGGGAACACTCTAAGATTTGTACAAGGCGGATATGAACCAAACCTGAAAGCTAACAGCGGCCACTAAAGTCAAGAATGAGGCTGAGGCTGTCAACAGAAACTTTAGATCAGGATTTGTGGGGAGATATGAAGGTAGTTCAGAATGGTCCCCAGAATTGCAGGCATATGTCTACTGAAAAGTGGAAAATCCCTCCCCACTCCAGGGGCCTGAGGAAAAGAAAGAAAAGTACCTTTATATATAAAGTACCTTATATATAAAGTACCTTTATACGGGAATAATAAAATGAAAGAAGGAAGAGCAGGAAAGAAACAAAATTGACAATGAATACAGAGGAAAGAAATGGTAGGAAAGCCTAAAGATATAAAGATATTCTTGCTTCTGAGCTTATCTGAATCCACCTGAACCTCTGCTCTGACCTCCCACCTTGTAACTATCTGCTTCCCATTGCTGTTGTGGCCCTTGGTCAACTGCAATGGTAGTGTGAAAATCACTTTAAACTGTAGTACATAGGTTAAAAGGTAAGAGTGATAAAATAACTATAGTTGCAATATTTTGTTAGTTAATGTACAATATAAAAAGATATAAATTATGACAGCAACAACAAAAAATGGGAGACGGGCAAGTAAATATGTAGAACTTTCTTATGCAATTGAAGTTAAATAGTTATCAGGTTAAACTAGGCTGTTATAAATATAAAATGCATTATGAAAGCCTCATGGCAATCACAAAGTAAACAAACATAATAGAAACACAAATGATAAACAGAAAAGAATTAAAACATAACACTACAAAAAGTCACGAATTCACAAAGAAAGACAAGAGAGGAAGAAAGGAACTGCAAAACAATCAGAAAGTAATTAGCAAAATCTCAACAGTAAATCCTTACCTATCAGTAATAATTCTAAATGTAAACGGTTAAATTCTCCAATTAAATGACAGAGTGGCTGAACAGAAAAAAAAACAAAAAACAAAAAACTATATGCTGCCTACAAGAGATTCATTTAAGCTTTCTTTATTGACACTCACAGGCTGAAAGTAAATGGATGGAAAAAGATATTCCATAAAATTAAAACCATTGTAAATCAACTATACCCCCATAAAAATTTTTTTAAAAGAAACAAAAAAATTATAAATGAAACAGGAGACATTACAACTGATACCTCAAAAATACAAAGGATCATAAGAGACTACTATGAGCAATTATACACCAACAAATTAGATAACCTAGAAAAATGGATAAATTCCTAGAAACATACAACTTACGAAGATTGAACCATGAAGTAATAGAAAATCTGAACAGACCAATAATGAGCAAGGAGATTGAATCAGTAATGAAAATTTTCCCAACAAATAAAAGCCGTGGACCATATGGCTTCCCTGGTGAATTTTATCAAACATTGAAAGAATTATTTCCAATCCTTCTCAAACTCTTCCAAAAAAACTGAAGAGGAAGGAACACTTCCAAACTCATTTTATGAGACCAGTATGGCTCTGATACTAAGACCAGACAAGGACACTACAAAAAAAGAAAATTACAGGCCAGATATACAGACTCAGATATATATATATACTCACCATTAAATTGGGAAAATATGGCCTAGAATTATTAGACCACACAATTATTGTGTGTGAGTGGACGACTGTATAGCAAGTCCTTCTCTTAGCTTAGTGTCAGTGAGGTAGGGAGAAAAACTAAGAAATTATGAGATCTGAGATAATGTACATTAATGTTCTTTGGAAAAGCATAAATAGTCCTCAGTTTTCGGCATTCCTGGAAACTGAGTCATAAAGAAGATCATGTTTCCCACTAGAAAAATGAAATAATTGGTGGTTGCATTCCTGACCAAATATTCAGCAGCAAGCAAACCATAAATATGAATGACAACATGTCTCAGCCATCAATGATAAACTCTTAAATTATTTAAAACACTAGGCTGATGCTTCAAGCCCCAGAAAAAAAAAAAAATTGGTTGAAATGTATTGCTTGTCCTAAACAAGAAAACTCTGTAGTCAAAAGCAACAGTACAGAACAGACTGATGGATCAATAAATATTTCTTGTGTAAGGCGTTATGACTGGTGCTGAAAGAAATTCAAAAGATGATTCCTACCCCCAAGGAGTTGACAGTCTCATTAGGAATAATTACATAAGTAATTAAAATGAAGAAAGGGTTTAGTACAAGAGGGATGACAGTAATAGCCAGCATTTATTGAACACTTCCTATGTGCCTGGCACTGTTCGAATTGCTTTATCTGTATGAACTCATTTAATACTCAAATAAGCTTGCAAGGTAGGTACTAACATTAGCTCCTTTTTACAGGTGAGAAAATGAAATGGTTAGATCACACAACTCAGATGTGGTAGAGGCAAAGTTAAACCCACACAACCTAGCTCCAAAACCCACATTCTTAAAACAATCCTATACTGCATCTCAGAAGAAATGAGCTATAGGAGTGAACCACTGAACAGGTTACTTTGGGCTCGTGGAGAATCTGAGAAGGCTTTCTGGAAAAGTTGGAATTTGTGTTGGACCTAGAAGAATGGATATCTCTTGAATTTGCAGAAATATGGAGGAGAGCATTTTTTATTCTCTGAATAAAGATCGATAAATCCCTTTATCGATCTTTATTCAGAGAATGGAGTATGTTTCAAAGAAAGCCCCTCACACTTACTTGCCTGTAGCCTCTAAACTGGTGATTGGCATCCCCATTTACCTAGTGCCTAAGAGATTTCAGAATATAATCTGATTCCCTTCTCCACTCCATCACCCACTATCACCACCCATACACATTCTAAATCCTCTCTCTTTCCTCTCCACTCCCACTCCCACTCCCACTGCCTCAGTTTAAGCCCTGTGACTCCCCAGCTGCGCCATGAAGTAGTCTCCTACCTCGAGTCTCTGTCTTCAGTCCCAAAACACTTCGATCTAGTCTCCACGTCAGTGCCAGAGTATTTTCTAAAATGTTATCTGGTCAAAGTGCTTCCCCACCCATAGGATTAATCCAAATTTGTTACTGAGGCATAAAAGCCCACTTATGATCTAGCTCCTACCTAGCCCCATCTTCTGCCATTTCCCCATAGGCAGCCTATGTTCCAGCTGTACTGAACTACTTGTTCTCCGAAGGTATAAGGTTCTCTACAGACAGCTCTCTACCCTAAAAATTCTTCCCCACCCACCCCTCCAACCCTCAACCTCTGAAAATTCCTGTTCAAGTGATTAAGCCTGCATTCTTCCTCTGGAAGTCTTCAAAGACCACCTAATGCAGGTTATGCATTTTGTCTAGGTTCCCATAGAATGTTATTTGAGGCTCTATTTCCCACATCATATTGTAATTGTTTTTACATGCTTCACTGACCAGACTGTAAGCTCTTTAGAGGCTTTGCAACTCACTCTTACCTGTATTTCCCAGTACTCACCCTAGTGAGTGAATGATTTATTGGGTTCTAGAATTCTGAGATCATGGACACACACCCAGCTGCAGCCTATCTTAACCACCCTCTTCTTTAATGGAAGGCTCATTACTTTCTCCACTCTCTTCTTAAATCAAGTTATGATAGCAAGATAATTACCTATTACTATCATTACTAATATCTTTGTGTTATCATTTTCAAAACTGCGAGACAGAGAAGCTAGTTTAAAATGTTTAAAAGCTGGTTAATCCAGATTGAAGAAAGAGATTTATACATTTTATTTAAATCCACAGTGTGCCAAACCCTTGAGAACTGGCAATGACATCTTCATAGCAAAGGGAAGGTCACAATTATGACATAAAATTGTTTGACATACAGATTCTGTTTATAATTTGGCAATATAAATTTACACATTTTTAAGATGTATCTTAGTCATTCTAGTTACTTTATCTTTCCAGTGATTTTCCTATGACATCTGCTTTTTGTTTGCTTCTCTTCCTCCCTAACTTAAGCCCAATCTACCCACAGCCTTGGCTGAGGAGCTGCAGGAGTCCCTTTCCCTCTCTGTTTTTCTGCTTGGGATTACCCTTTCTTCTCTACTACAAACCCCATGGCTTCCTGGGACTCCTCCATCCTCCAACACACAGGTGCTACTTCTGATCTTGCCCCAAAGCTGATTGATGGTGGGTCTTGTTTTGGGGTTGGTAGTGATGGTGTTTAGTACT
Source organism: Mesoplodon densirostris (assembly GCF_025265405.1). Taxonomy (NCBI): domain Eukaryota; kingdom Metazoa; phylum Chordata; class Mammalia; order Artiodactyla; family Ziphiidae; genus Mesoplodon; species Mesoplodon densirostris. Next base: position 58,209,396 of record NC_082669.1, on the reverse strand, counting down.
AGTGAGACTACCTACTAGTAACAGTTGTCATCGCCGCCATCGCTGTATTAGTAGTAGTACTTTTTGAACATTTGCTATGTTTCAGACACTCTGCTAAGCAATCTTCATATGGGTTATCACTATTAAACTCTAACAGCACTCCTATGAAAGCTAGTAAGTGAAAAAGAACTCAAACTCAAACCCACACCTATCTGATTACAGGATAAAGAAGCAGCTCCTTGGTAGGGCTTATAAAGGGCAAATGTGAGAAGCTGTACCTCCTCTCCCCAACCTGATTACAGGCCCTTCAGCCCCTCTTATCTTCTTACCACCTATCTCCCTGCTGGAACATACACTGAAAGAACTATCATTATGGTTGCTGCTCTCCTTCCTCTGCATTTCTACCTTTTCACTTTGCCAGGAGCTCCTGACTTCTATGCCCTTTCTGCTGACCCTTTTTTGCATCTTTCTTTCCTGATCCCACGTACATCTCTGCCAAATAAAGGCATTAAAACAACAATGACAACCTTTCATTATTATCATTTTGCAAAAGAAACAGCATTTTTTTTTTTTTTTTTGCGATATGTGGGCCTCTCACTGCTGTGGCCTCTCCCGTTGCGGAGCACAGGCTCCGGACGCGCAGGCTCAGCGGCCATGGCTCACGGGCCCAGCCGCTCCGCGGCATGTGGGATCTTCCCGGACCGGGGCACGAACCCGTGTCCCCTGCATCGGCAGGCGGACTCTCAACCACTGCACCACCAGGGAAGCCCAGAAACAGCATTTTTAACACCGAACTAGGCGGTCTCAGATTAAGGAATATTTCTTCAAATGGAATAGATTTACCTTTATAAAAAATATAGGCTAATGGCCGCTGAGCCTGCGCGTCCGGAGCCTGTGCTCCGCAACGGGAGAGGCCACAACAATGAGAGGCCTGCGTACCGCAAAAAAATAAATAAATAAATAAATAAAAGGCTAAATATCATATATTAACGCATATATGTGGAATCTAGAAAAAATGGTACAGATTAACCTACTTGCAGGGCAGGAATAGAGACTCAGACGTAAAGAATGGACATATGGACACAGGGGGGAAGGGGAGGGTGGGATGAATTGGGAGATTAGGATTGACATACATACACTACCATGTGTAAAATAGCTAGCTAGTGGGAACCTGCCAGCAGGTATAGCACAGGGAGCTCAGCTCAGTGATCTGTGATGACCTAGATGGGTGGGATGGGGGGAGGGCTGGGAGGGAGGTCCAAGAGGGAGGGGTATATGTATACATATAGCTGATTCACTTCGTTGTACAGCAGAAACTAACACAACATTGTAAAGCAATTATACTCCAATAAAAATATATACATATATAGGCTAGATTCATCTTCCAACGAAGTCTCAATGCTAAAGCAATGTGGCCTCCACAGCCTCAACACTTGGATTTAAAATAAACTTAAAACCAACTCACAAGCTCTCCTGTGCCAACCAGCCCTGCTACCCATCCTGCCAGAGTGATGCCTCCACCACTCATGTCTCAGCGTACTCAAGACTCAGGAGGAATTTAAAGTAGCTTCTCTTCTCAAAAAGGTAGACATCCTTGGCTTGGATCACCTCCCAGTGCTCTTTATTCTATTTATTCTTCAGAGTTAACCGCTCCTTTTCTGAGCTACTTCTGGGCCGTATGCATAATTCTGTTCCTTTTACATTATTTTGCCGTCACGGTTGGTTTGACTCCTCCACTGGACTATGAGCTCCTTGAGGACAAGGGTGCTGTCACCTCATTGTGCTTCCACAGTGCCTAGCATACAGTAGACCTTCAATCTGACTGGTGACCAGACTGATCCCTCACAGTAGAGAAACCAGCTCACTAAATAAATTAGAGAAACAAAGAGTTCAATGAAGTGCTTTGTAGAATAATTTTGTTAATAACTTAAGATGGCAATCATTTTTGAAACACAGTTATTAAACTGCTGTCTTATTTTCAGTAAACAGTAGGTAAACATTCATTTCCTAGATCTACCCCTTTCCCACTGATGGCCCATAGCAAAGGAACAAAGCTAGAGACCAGAGGATTCTAATGGGGTCACTATCCTCTAAGGAGAACAGTAAGCATGGGCTCTCACCAATCACAATGGCAGCTAGAGATCTGCTAGTCACTAATGATAAGTCCATGTGGAATTAAAATTATGTCTTGTTCACTTTGGGAGGCCTCACTACTTAGTATGTAATCAAAGAGTATTTACTAGATAATGGATAGATCGAGTCTTGTGGAAGGACTGTGAGTGTTCGAGTTTCTGAGAGTAGAACAATAATCTTCAGTATTTTTGTTCAGAAGTGGTGGGCAGGAGAGGGAAGAAAATGAGATGAGTATGAGCTGATGGGTATAACTGATACTCAGTGGTCTCACCTGAATTAAAGACAGCACTTCGGGCTTCCCTGGTGGCACAGTGGTTGAGAGTCCGCCTGCCGATGCAGGGGACACGGGTTCGTGCCCCGGTCTGGGAGGATCCCACATGCCGCAGAACGGCTAGGCCGGTGAGCCATGGCTGCTGAGCCTGTGCGTCCGGAGCCTGTGCTCCGCAACGGGAGAGGCCACAACAGTGAGGCGCCTGCGTACCGCAAAAAAAAAAAAAAAAAAAAAAAGACAGCACTTCCACCCTGTGCTGTCCATTCATGCAAGTTTCTCAAAGACATCCACATTGACCAAAGGCTGTCTGCACTCAGCTACCCAGAATTAGTACTTTCTCAATGCATAAGTCAAGAAACATGCAGGATATGCAACTTGTGATTCATTTCTCTTCCATCTTCTCTTCTCCCTGGTTTCTATCTTCTCTGTTTATCATAGTAACTTATATTTATTCTTTATTCAAGTTCTAGAATTAAATACTCTGTCTGAAATACCACTGGGTACATTTTAAAGTTCCAACCACATGCCAGGCACTATTGTAGGCACTGGGTATCCCTAACTTCATGGAGTTTATATTCTGGTGAGGGAGACAGATAATGAGCAAGGAAACAAATTCATGCATAGAATTTCAGATAAACACTATGAAGACAGTACAGCACAGTAACAGAATAAAGAATAACTGAGAAGGTAGGGTACAGTCACCTTATGAATATGATGGCCAGGGAAGATGTTTTTGAGGCAGTCCCAGTGCCGAAAAGAGCAATGATTCCTCCCCACCCCAGCCAACTTGCTCAAAGACATTTGTTAACCATAGAATCATTCTGTTATATTCCCCTTCAGTGAAGGGTTTATGTCAAAGTACAGTGACATATATAGAAGATGTTCTGTAAATGGCCACTGCCTAATTAATTTTCCTCTGATGTTCATTTAGGAGCCTGTTAACTAGAAAAACCATTGGGCTGCCCCAGTGAATCTGACAGTTTCACAAGGAACTTATTCCTTATCAAAGATTTACCCAAAGTACCAGAGCCCACCTGACAATGTATTTTACTTTCGCTCACCCTAAATGCTCTTCACCCACTGGGATATTGTCTGTTGACATCCAACATCTGTTGTTCATTTTCAAACACTAATCCCTGTGGTGTGTCCTTTGGGTGATCAAGCTTACTCTAAAGCTCACTATAAAAAATTCAAGAAGATTGGGACTCTCCTATTTTTCCATTGACATTTTTACCCCTCCTTTGATTTCAAATTGATTTTATTTTTCCTTTGCTTCCTTTTCTTCTATTTTACTACTTTCTTCAGGTAGGACTTTTCCTTTCATCCAGGCATGCCATACAGCCTTGGTCATGTGCTTTCAAACTTATAAAACACAGAATTTGAGCAAGTTTTTTTTTTAAAAGAAAAAAGCCTGTGTACTAGCATTATTTTAATAAAAAATAAAAATTTTAAAAGGTCAAATTTATTTTCCTGGGCAAGACATGTTTTTCATATTTAGGGTCTATCAAAAGTTGTACTTCAGAGGCCTGTCATAAACTCCTAGGTGGCAGGAACCCCTCCCTCATCAATGCCCTTTGAAGTTAGGAGTTTAGCCGAGGATAATAAAAATAATCATGCTTATATTTAAACCTGTCCAATACCCTTCATTCCAAGGCATAAGAACAACTTTCAAACAAATTAAACTCTACAAGCACTTTTTCTCACAGATAAATATTATGATGAATAAGCAGCAGAGTGTGTTCATCTGCCAGATACACAGTAAGAGCTGTGCTAAAACTGAAATGTCTTCATGAACTACTTCTATTATACTTTCCCTCCCATTGCTTCTAACAGCCCCCCACCCCACCTTCCAATTTGCTCTTAAGTGGCTAATTGTGATATGAAAGGCTTCTCTCCACAAATCATTTCAGTGATGAAGTACTGAAGATTGTTAACCAATGTGTTAAAAGCCTACAACAGAATGGTTTCATTGGGAAGTATAATTTGCTTGACATTCTCATCTTTCCAGATGTTATGAAAGTTTCCTTTATTCACCAAGCCAAAGAACTGGGATATATAAATGGCTTTGAAATTGGCAGGTAATTTTGAAACAGTTACAAGAATGAAATCATGGGTTAATAGTAAAAGTGTTCTTTTGCTGAATTTTTTCCCCATGCTCATAGGTTCCTATCTTCAGAGCCTTTGAAAATTCCAGGAGAATACTTTCCTATGAGCAAAGTGCTCAAAAGAACTTGTTCTTCGCTTCTGGTGCATTTCTTTATCCCCTAAGGTGCATAATAAGACTCTTCCTAAATCTTCAAAATCCCTAGTTTTATGACCAATAAATTAATCAAAAGCCATATGCTGTCTAATGAATCTCTCCAGGACATCTCAGACTTCCATTTGCTCTACAATCTAAATACTGGATAGCTCAAAGATTCCATGGAAGAGATGTAGGGCTGGAAGTTATACATATATATTCTTTTTCATTATAGGTTATTGCATGATATTGAATATAGTTCCCTGTGCTATACAGTAGGACCTTGTTGTTTATCTATGTTATATATAGTAGTGTGTATATGTTAATCCCAAACTCCTAATTTATCCCTCCCACTCTTCCCCTTTGTTAACCATAAGTTTGCTTTCTATGTCTGTGAGTCTGTTTTTGTCTTATAAATAAGTTCATTTGTCTCATATTTTAGATTCCATATATAAGTAATATCATATGATATTTGTCTTTCTTGTCTGACTTAACTTCACTTAGTATGATAATCTCTAGGTCCATTCATGTAGCTGCAAATGGCATTATTTCATTCTTTTTTACAGCTGAGTAATATTCCATTGTATATATATATAAATCCGTTCATTTGTCAAAAGACATTTAGGGTGCTTGCCTGTCTTGGCTAAATAGTAAGGACTCCTTGTTTAATAAATTTAACACGAGAAAGGCATTTTTATCACCAAAGGAAGGGAAATCAGAGTACATAGCCTCTACTAACTCCATAAAAATGGGTTCATCAAGTTAAGAATTTCCTAATACAGATATCCCACTTTTCAGATCATTAGAGAGTACTTCCAATTGGAGGAAGATTTAGGTTGCTTTTCTCCTCCAGTAGAGGAACAGTTCTAGAAGCAGTCTGATAGGTTAGGGGAATTAATTCAGGTGGCCAGAGCAAGGGGTTTCCTGGTGTACACAGTGAAACCTGTTCATGAAACATTCCCAACAGCCCACCCCATAAGGAAGTGCTGCCCCCGGGTCTATCTGAGCACTGCTACATTCTGGTTTCCCCCTTAATGTGGAAAACCTATGTTTCTGATTACTTCCCCAAATCTGGCATGAACTAATAGTGAGTAACATATTGCAAAAGAGCTCTGCGTTGGGCAGCCACGCAAGCTGCGGCCCTTCAGATACAGCGTGGCAACCCCAGGAAAGGGTCTGCTTTGCCCTCTGGCTCCCTCCAAGCCCACCTCCCAACAGCCTCTCTGCAGAGCAGTGCCAAGGGGCCAGCTCACGCAGTGCCTCCCCACCTGCCCGCCCCACGCTGACCGTTCTAAGCTGCCCTTTCTCTTTGCAATGTCGCCAAGCTTTGTTTACACAGCAAATTTCATTCCATTAGAATGTTGAAGCCTCCTCCCAGATTATTAATCAAGATGTGAAATAAGATAAAACCTAATCCACAGTCCCTCAGCTATGAATGCTCAAAGCCAGGCTCATTAAACATATCTGTCAACGATGCATTGCACCAGCCTTAGGCCCCAAATTGATTGGAAGTTGGGGGAGGGGTGCAAAGCATTTGGTTGCACAATATATTCAAGAGAAGGAACTCTTTTTAAGGTGTGGCCAGGTAAGTCTGTTTAGAGATAACTATAGGCTATATAGTTTTATGGATTCTTTTCTCTGGTTGTTAATGGCAGCCAAAGAGATGGAGAAACAGATGTTGAGATGGGAAACAAAAATTCATGTACCATGTGTGAAAAGCTGAAAATCATTATGAATGGGAGTAAAGCAATATGCCACATTGGAAGCAAACCTAGTGAATTCCTGCATGGATTCAAACACTATTTACTTGTGTTAAAAGGAAGGAAAAATGTTGAATTCTGTTAAAGCGCTTAAAGTCACTTTTAGCTAAGGTTCTTATCTATCATCCTGTCATTAGCATCCTCACCACCATCCCCATCACGATATACTTTGTATTTACGCTGGGCTTTTCAAGTTCAAAGCACAAAGCACTCACATCAGTCAATTAATCACCTTGAGGGATCTGTGTTGGGTGGAATGCTTCCTAGCAAATGCACCCCTTAACGTGTCACTGGAGGATCCACTCGCCAGGAGTGTTCCTGGTCTACAAATTTGATGTCATCTGTTGGCATTTTGTCAGATTTCAAATATACATTTTCCCCTAACAAACTGACAGCCCTATTTTCTGAATCAAAGGAAAAGTGATTTTACTGATCTTTTAGCATTAAGAATCACTCTCTCCATTTGGGTGTTTCTGGGTAGTAGCCACAGTTTAGACACATCTAAAAGAGAGGGGGAAGAAAAGGATGGAGGAAGTAAAATTCAATAAATATATTAATTGTTTTTCAATGAGAAAGTGAATGATAGAAAAAAAGTAATTAAATCTGAGGTGATTTATAATGGGAAACAGATGTCGGTGTGAAAGTAATTTGAAATAACCAAAGCGTTCCAAGACATCTTCCAAGAATATGTTTTAATACATAAACATTTAACAGCACAATAGCTAAGCCAAAATTGCCCAATTTCAAAACTTCACCTGCGTTCTTATGTTACTTTTTATTCCTTGATTAACAAAGAAAAGGAGGGCTTCCCATATTTGAGCTGCTTATTAAAAATTCTTTATTTATGGTGGACAGGGAAACCAGGCATATCTGTTTCACTCTTCTGTCCTGGTAGGTTTCATATTCTGTTTCTAATTCCTATGCCCCCGTGCTGTTCTATTTGAATTTCCAATGCAGCAGAGGAAATGGTTTCTAAAATATTAAAATCCTGTTTGCATTGACTTTCTTTACGCTTTGTGACCACATTTCTATTCAGATCAGGTTTCACAGCTTTTAACTTTTCCAAGTCTAAATTTAAACTTAGTGCAACTTCATGGTACCCCTTAAGGGGATAGCTCTTATAACAAGGGAGAAGCAGCCTGGAAACTGCAGAGAAGCCAGACCGTTGGGGTGACTTTTAAAAAAAATTTTACTCCTCTTTACAGACTTTTTGAAAGTGTTTCAAGCTAAAACTATATTTTAAACAGGGGCTCGTTTGGGAAAGACATCAACCTGGGAAATGTCTCCAAGAAACAAACCTCGTTGTGTTGACTTTGCCTGGAAAACAAGTGTCAGCCACATCTCCAACCCTCACTCCAGGGTTTTTCTCCCTGCCCCCAATCTTGCCTTCTCTAGGTCCCCATCCTACATTGGAATCCTTCTTATTGTGTATAATACTAGGCCTTTATCGCTCCCTCCCTGGAGACCAAGCAATACAATCTAGAAAAATGAAGGAGACCATTCTCTCTGAGGGCATCAGTTCCTAAAACCCCAGTTCAGACCCTAAGAAAAACTCTCTGAGAAATTGAACTTGGGGCCTCTGGCGTCTGCCCCAGGGAACTTGCTTGCTTTCCCTAAGTCACAAGCCTCACTGTAATGTTATATATAGTTCTAATAATTAATGCCTGTATAGTATTTTATAGTTCATAAAGCCTTTTCATATCTTCGCAAGAGTTCTGTGACAGAAGGTGGGCAGGTTTTGTTTTATCTACATTTTATAGATGAGGAAACTGTTTTTCAGGAAGACTGCATGAATTGTCTGAGATCATAAAGATAATTAGTAGAGAAGCCAGAGCTCCAGCTCAGGCCTCCTAATTCCCAATCCTTTTTTCCTTCCCCTACAAGCATGTGTGTTTCTATAATTCTCTTTCCTGAAAGCAGGGTCATTCTCAGAAGCTTTTATTTTCCTGGTGCCTCCTCTTCATCCCAAGTACAAGAGGGCCAAAAAAAGTTTTGGGGAATTCACTCAGACCACAGTCACTCATCTTGTGTGCAGAGGGGTCCCATCTAAACTTTATCTCAACTCACTTCACTTTGATCTATGTTAGCCTTAGTTATAGATGGTTTTCAATTCAAAAAATACTTGTGGAGTATAGTCCAGGCACTGTACTAAGCTCTGAGACAACATTAAATAAGACCAACCCCTAGCCAGCTAGTGAGGTGCTTACAGTCTAAATTAAATACACAATTACAGCCCAATATAACAAAATGGTCATGGAAGGCTTCCTGGGAAAAGGGACATATAAATTAAGGCCTGAAAAACTGAGTTAGCCAAGTGAAGAGGTGGGGAAAAAATATTTTTGGTTTAAATATGTATGTGTATATACACACACACACACACACACACACACACACACACACACACCCCTCACTGAGGAGTTGCTTAATGGGTATAGTTTCAGTCTTGTAAGATGAAAAAGTTCCGGAGATTGGTTGCACAACAATGTGAATGTACTTAATACCAACTATACACATAAAAATGGTTAAGATGGTAAATTTTATGTCATGTGTATTTTACCAAAATTAAAAATAAAATATTTGGGTTTTTTCAGCATGTATAATGATACAAATCCCAGTCTACCATTCCTGAACTTTTGGGCACTGAAATGTGAACTCTGGAATCAGTTTTTACTGATTTCCCTGGTGGGAAGTTTCAGTTTCACTTTTGGTCAACTCTGATAAGGGACAACACTAAGTAAAAGGAGTACTCATTGTGATTTCCCCCAACTTCAGCCTCCTTTCACCCCACTCACAGCCTTGAACTCCTCCAGACCTGCCCAGATGAACCAGGTGAAAGTGCAAACAAGAGAACGTTTTTTTTCAGCTGAGACCATGCCAAGGAAAGGAGAAGATCTGGGCATGGTGATTTAAAATTGTGCCAAAAAGAAAAAAAAAAAACTGTAAAAAATAATTTAATTATCTTAAGAAAGCCATGCCTTGTAAGCTCACCTACTCCTAGGATTTTTGTTGCTGCTGCTGTTTTTTCATTGGCTTTTTTTTTTTTTTTTAAATCAAGATCCTTCTGAGCATCTCCAGTTTGGATTGACAAGGGGAATACTTGTAGTGGCAAGGGGTCCATTTGTAGTGGTGGCACTGAAACGTGTCTGAAGCACTGAGAAATGCTGACAGGGCTGAAACAGTGAGGAAGGTGACATGGGCCTAAAGTGACTGCTGGTCCCTTCCTACACAGGGTTAAATTATACTAGTCCAGCACACCAGGCACGTTCCCATTTTCCCAGAACACTGGGCAGAATTGCCAGCATTGGGATTTTCAGAGGTTGGAAACACTCTGAGGAAAATGTTAACGGAAGAAGGGAAGGGATACGCAAGAGCCATCTCACCTGGTCTCTCCCTGCCCGCTTCTTCCCTACCTTTTCCCATTTATACACTCCAGAAAACTGTGTGCTCCTCAGAGGCCAATAAACAACTGTAAGTAACCATATGGATTCTGAGGGAAACCGAACTTGAAACAGCAAGCCGAGCAACACTAAAAGCCTATCGGAGATTCTTAAATTCTATACAATTCCCATCTAAGAAAGAAAAATCACAGTCAGCTGTGAGCTCAAGCAAGATTAAGGATCTTTCAAAGAGTTTCCATCGGCTTCAGGATAACAATCCAACCACCCTAGCGTGGCATGCAGGACCTTTAGTGTTCTGGCCCCTGTTTCATTTTTCCAGCCACATATATCACCACTCTCCTCTCACATTTACTCTACCCAAACTGAACATAGTATTTGCGGTTCCCTGAACTGCCGCCAAAAAGCCGCCAAATATATATATGTATATATATATATATACACATACACACACACATATACACACACATATACATATACATATATACATTAAAACATATGTGTGTGTATATATATTATGATTCCTAGTAGATAGATGTTTCTTTTTTTATCTAAATTCCAGAAGGAGACTGGCAGCCCACATCCTTGGGTTCATGTCTCACAAGCCAGAACTAGTCCTAACTCTAGGCTGGGAAATGTAGTCTCCAGCTGGCTGTCCACATGCTCAGCTAAACCTTGGAAGGTTTAGTTCTAAAATGAAGGAAGGAACAGATGTTGGGAGACATTTAACAGTCTGCATTGTCTCCCATCTCTGTATCTTTACACAGCTGCTTCCCTTTGTCAGAATGTCGCTCGCCTGGGTAATTCCCCACATCCTTAGGTAGCTCCGACATCAGCTTCTCTGGGAGCAAACCCTTGCTCTGCATTCTTTGAGCATCTGTGCTTCTCTCTGCCCCAGCACTTATCCCACTCTTATTGTAATTGTCTACTTGTCAGCCTTCCTATCAGATCACAGGCTCAAAAGAACAGGGACTATGTCTTTTATTTTTACACTCACAGAGCTAAGGCTAGTGCATGGCTCATAGTGGGCATCCAATAAATGATTGTGGAATGAAGAAATAAAATACAAGAAGAGGAGAAATTATCTGGAAATTCTAAGCAGGGTTCTGTTCCAGTTAATTTGGAAATTGTCGTATTATTTCTTAAGAGTAATCATTTTAACTTTTTTTACCTGTTTCAATATGTCCATGGTTCCTAGTTGTGTCCATATTCCACATTAATTGCAATGTTTTTGAAAAAGTAAAGGTTGTTTTTCAAAAACATGATTGAAATAATACAGGTAGCTAAGTGCGGGTATTAGATTAATTCAGAAGTGGGTTATTTGGAATTTGGAACAAATTTGTCATAAAAACATCTTATACATCATGGTTGGGTATCCAACCAAGCCACAAAAAAACTAAAATTCATAATGTAACTAAACTCAGGTTCTTACAATACTATGCAGAATGAGGGTGATTCTCTGGAGAGCTCAGAGCTCCAATTCTGCCCCCAACCCAACTTTATACTTCCAACTGAGTTTGGGAGTGTCTTGGTTTAGGTTCTCCCAGAAGTAGGCCCTGAGAAAAGGACTGCAGTGCAGGTGGTATATTTGGGAGGTGCAGGGAACATATGTAGAGAAATGGAAAGTGATACAGGGAAGAAAAGCAGCCAACATAAGGTGTGGTATTAAACCTGCTACCATGGAGAACAACTACCTGAAGTTTAATCCTACAAGGAAACTCTGGAAATGGGGTAAAATGCATGCTTCTAAATAATCCACCCAAGGGACAAAGGAATTGGGGTATTTATATATCAACTCCTGAGTCATTATTAGAGGGCCTGGGGGTGGGGGGTGGGCACATGTTGATTCCCTAATCCTGTATCGTTGGTTCCAGACAAACAAAGTCCTCAGGCACAGAAATACAGATAACTGGCAGTTGGAAGTCATCAGGCACACACTAAGAGGTCTGAAGAAAATGCCAGCACTGGGGGGAGCCTTCAAGATGGCAGAGGAGTAAGACATGGAGATCACCTTCCTCCCCACAAATACATCAAAACTACATCTACATGTGGAACAACTCCTACAGAACACCTACTGAACGCTGGCAGAAGACCTCAGACTTCCCAAAAGATGCCCTCAGGCGACCTACATGCAGGGGCAGGGCCAAAACCAAAGCTGACCACAGGAGCTGTGTGAACAAAGAAGAGAAAAGGAAATTTCTCCAAGCAGCCACAGGAGCAGCAGATTAAACCTCCACAATCAACTTGATGTACGCTGCATCTGTGGAATACCTGAATAGACAACGAATCATCCCAAAATTGAGGCAGTGGACTTTGGGAGAAACTGCAGACTTGGGGTTTGCTTTCTGCATCTAATTTGTATCTGGTTTTATGTTTATCTTAGTTTACTATTTAGAGCTTATTATCACTGGTAGATTTGTTTAAGATTTGGTTGCTCTTTTCCTTTTTTTAAAAAAACTATATATATATATATTTCCAACATATATATATTACTTCCTTTTTCTCTTTTTGTGAGTCTGTATGTGTATGCTTCTTTGTGTGATTTTGTCTGTATAGTTTTGCTTTTGCCATTTGTCCTAGGTTTCTGACTGTCCGTTTTTTCTTTTTTCTTTTAGAATAGTTTTTAGCGCTTGTTATCATTGGAGGATTTGTTTTTTGGTTTGGTTGCTCTCTTCTTTCTCTCTTTCTTTCTATTAATTACTTTTTAGTTTTTAATAATTTTTTCTAGTTTAATAACTTTATTTTATTTTATTTTATTTATTGTTTCTTTCTTTCTTTCCTTTTCTCCCTTTTCTTTGGAGCCATATGGCTGACAGGGTCTTGGGGCTTTGGCCAGGGGTCAGACCTGAGCCTCTGAGGTGGGAGAGCTGAGTTCAGGACAACTGGTCCGCAGGAGACCTCCCGGCCCTACATAATATCAAATGGTGAAAGCTCTCCCACAGATCTCCCTCTCAACGCTAAGACCCAGCTCCACTCAACAACCAGCAAGCTACAGTGGTGGACACCCTATGCCAAACACCTAGCAACATAGGAACATAACCCCATCCATTAGCAAAGAGGCTGCCTAAAATCATAATAAGGTCACAGACACCCCAAACACACAGGACCTGCCCACCAGAAAGACAACATACAGCCTCACCCACCAGAACACAGGCACTAGTCCCCCCCCACCAGGAAGCCTACATAACCCACTGAACCAACCTTACCCACTGGGAGAAGACACCAAAAACAAAGGGAACTACGAACCTGAAGGCTGCGAAAAGGAGACCCCAAACACAGTAAGTTAAACAAAATGAGAAGACAGAGAAATATTCAGCAGATGAAGGAACAATGTAAAAACCCACTAGACCAAACAAATGAAGAGGAAATAGGCAGTCTACCTGAAAAAGACTTCAGAGTAATGACAGTAAAGATGATCCAAAATCTTGGAAATAGAATGGAGAAAATACAAGAAACGTTTAAAAAGGACCTGGAAGAACTAAAGAGCAAACAAACAATGATGAACAACACAATAAATGAAAATAAAAATTCTCTAGAAGGAATCAATACCAGAATAATAACTGAGGCAGAAGAACGGATAAGTGACCTGGAAGATAAAATAGTGGAAATAACTACCACAGAGCAAAATAAAGAAAAAAGAATGAAAAGAACTGAGAACAATCTCAGAGACTTCTGGGACAACATTAAGTGTACCAAAATTTGAATTATAGGCATACCAGAAGAAGAAGAGAAAAAAAAGGGACTGAGAAAATATTTGAAGAGATTATAGTTGAAAGCTTCCCCAGTATGGGTAAGAAAATAGTCAATCAAGTCCAGGAAGTGCAGAGAGCCCCATACAGGATAAATCCAAGGAGAAACATGCCAAGACACATACTAATCAAACCATCAAATATTAAACACAGGGACTTCCCTGGTGGTCCAGTGGTTAAGAGTCCACATTCCAATGCAGGGAACGTGGGTTCGATCCCTGGTCGGGGAACTAAGATGCCACATGCCGTGGGGCAACTAAGCCCTCGCGCTGCAACTACTGAGCCCACACGCTCTGGAGCCCACACACCACAACTAGAGAGAAGCCCATGTGCTGCAACGAAAGATGTCGCATGCCACAACTAAGACCCGAAACAGCCAAAATATAAATAATAAAATGAAAATAAATAAATATTAAAAAAAAATTAAGCACAAAGAAAAAATATCAAAAGCAGCAAGGGAAAAACAAGAAATAACATAAAAGGGAATCCCCATAAGGTTAACAGTTGATCTTTCAGCAGAAACTCTGCAACCCAGAAGGCAGTGGCAGAACATATTTAAGGTGATGAAAGGGAAAAACCTACAACCAACATTACTCTACCCAGCAAGGATCTCATTCACATTCGATGGAGAAATTAAAACCTTTAAGGACAAGCAAAAGCTAAGAAATTCAGCACCACCAAACCAGCTTTACAACAAATGCTAAAGGAACTTCTCTAGGCAGCAAACACAAGAGAAGGAAAAGACCTACAATAACAAAACCAAAACAATTAAGAAAATGGTAATAGGAACATACATATTGATAATTACCTTAAATGTAAATGGATTAAATGCTCCAACCAAAAGACATAGACTGGCTGAATGGACACAAAAACAAGACCCATATATATGCTGTCTACAAGAGACCCACTTCAGACCTATGGCCACCTAAAGACTGAAAGTGAGGGGATGGAATAAGATATTCCATGCAAATGGAAATCAAAAGAAAGCTGGAGCAGCAATTCTTATATCAGACAAAATAGACTTTAAAATAAAGACTACTAGAAGAGACAAAGAAGGACACTATATAATGATCAAGGGTTCAACCCAAGAAGAAGATATAACAATTATAAATATTTATGCACACAACATAGGAGCACCTCAGTACATAAAGTCTAACAGCCATAAAAGGGGAAAAAGACAGTAACACAATCATAGTAGGGGACTTTAACACCCCACTTTCAGCATTGGACAGATCATCCAAAATGAAAATAAATAAGGAAACACAAGCTTTAAATGATACATTAAACAAGATGGACTTAATTGATATTTATAGGACATTCCATCCAAAAACAAGAGAATACACTTTCTTCTCAAGTGCGCATGGAATATTCTCCAAGATAGATCATATCTTGCATCACAAATCAAGCCTTGGTAAATTTACGAAAATTGAAATCATATCAAGTATCTTTTCCGACCACAATGCTATGAGACTAGATATCAATTACAGGAAAAAATCTGTAAAAAATACAAACATATGGAGGCTAAACAATACACTACTTAATAACCAAGAGATCACTGAAGAAATAAAAAAATACCTAGAAACAAATGACAATGAAAATACGACGATGCAAATCCTATGGGATGTAGCAAAAGCAGTTCTATGAGGGAAGTTTATAGTAATAAAATCCTACCTCAAGAAACAAGAAACATCTCAAATAAACAACCTAACCTTACACCTAAAGCAATTAGAGAAAGAAGAACAAAAAACCCCCAAAGTTAGCAGAAGGAAATAAACCATAAAGATCAGATCAGAAATAAATGAAAAAGAAATGAAGGAAACGATAGCAAAGATCAATAAAACCAAAAGCTGGTTCTTCAAGATGATATACAAAATTGATAAACCATTAGCCAGACTCATCAAGAAAAAAAGGGAGAAGACTCAAATCAACAGAATTAGAAATGAAATAGGAGAAGTAACAACTGACACTGCAGAAATACAAAAGATCATGAGAGATTACTACAAGCAACTATATACCAATAAAATGGACAACCTGGGAGAAATGGACAAATTCTTAGAAAAGCACAAACTGCCAAGACTGAACCAGGAAGAAACTGAAAATATAAACAAACCAATCAAAAGCACTGACATTGAAACTGTGATTAAAAATCTTCTAACAAACAAAAGCCCAGGACCAGATGGCTTCACAGGTGAATTCTGTCAAACATTTAGAGAAGAGCTAACACCTATCCTTCTCAAACTCTTCCAAAATATAGCAGAGGGAGGAACACTCCCAAACTCATTCTACGAGACCACCATCACCCTGATACCAAAACCAGACAAAGACGTCACAAAGAAAGAAAACTACAGGCCAATATCACTGATGAACATAGATGCAAAAATCCTCAACAAAATACTAGCAAACAGAATCCAACAGCACATTAAAAGGATCATACACCACAATCAAGTGGGGTTATTCCAAGGAATGCAAGGATTCTTCAATATATGCAAATCAATCAATGTGATACACCATATTAACAACCGAAGGATAAAAATCATATGATCATCTCAATAGATGCAGAGAAAGCTTTCGACAAAATTCAACACCCATTTATGATAATAACTCTCCAGAAAGTAGGCATAGAGGGAACTTCCCTCAACATAATAAAGGTCATATATGACAAACCCACAGTCAACATCGTCCTTAATGGTGAAAAACTGAAACCATTTCCACTACAATCAGGCACAAGACAAGGTTTCCCACTCTCACCACTCTTATTCAACATAGTTTTGGAAGTTTTAGCCACAGCAATCAGAGAAGAAAAAGAAATGAAAGGAATCCAAATCGGAAAAGAAGAGGTAAAGCTGTCACTGTTTGCAGATGACATGATACTATACATAGAGAATCCTGAAGATGCTACCAGAAAACTACTAGAGCTAATCAATGAATTTGGCAAAGTAGCAGGATACAATATTAATGCACAAAAATCTCTTGCATTCCTATAAACTAATGATGAAAAATATGAGAGAGAAATTAAGGAAACACTCCCATTTACCATTGCAACAAAAAGAATAAAATACTAGGAATAAACCTACCTAAGGACAGAAAAGACCTGTATGCAGAAAACTATAAGACACTGATGAAAGAAATTAAAGATGATACAAACAGATGGAGAGATATACCATGTTCTTGGATTGGAAGAATCAACATTGTGTAAATGACTATCCTACCCAAAGCAATCTACAGATTCAATGCAATCCCTATCAAACTACCAATGGCATTTTTCACAGAACTAGAACAAAAAAGTTCACAATTTGTATGGAAACACAAAAGACCATGAATAGCCAAAGCAATCTTGAGAAAGAAAAACGGAGCTGAAGGAATCAGGCTTCCTGACTTCAGACTAACTACAAAGCTACAGTAACCAAGACAGTATGGTATTGTCACAAAAGCAGAAATATAGATCAATGCAACAGGATAGAAAGCCCAGAGATAAACCCACGCACATATGGTCACCTTATCTTTGATAAAGGAGGCAAGAATATACAATGGAGAAAAGACAACCTCTTCAATAAGTGGTGCTGGGAAAACTGGACAGCTACATGTAAAAGAATGAAATTAGAACACTTCCTAACAGCATACACAAAAATAAACTCAAAATGGATTAAAGACCAAAATGTAAGGCCAGGCACTATAAAACTCTTAGAGGAAAACATAGGCAGAACACTCTATTACGTAGATCACAGCAAGATCCTTTTTGACCCACCTCCTAGAGAAATGGAAATAAAAACAAAAATCAACAAATGGGACCTAATGAAACTTAGAAGCTTCTGCACAGCAAAGGAAACCATAAACAAGGCTAAAAGACCACCCTCAGAATGGGAGAAACTGGTGTGAGGTATCACCTCACACCAGTCAGAATGGCCATCATCAAAAAATCTACAAACAATAAATGCTGGAGAGGGTGTGGAGAAAAGGGAACCCTCTTGCGTTGTTGGTGGGAATGTAAATTGATACAGCCACTATGAAGAACTGTATGGAGGTTTACCATACAACCCAGCAGTCCCACTACTGGGCATATGCCCTTAGAAAACCATAATTCAAAAAGAGTCATGTATCGGGCTTCCCTGGTGGTGCAGTGGTTAAGAATCCATCTGCCAATGCAGGGAACACGAGTTTGAGCCCTGGTCTGGGAAGATCCCACATGCTGTGTAGCAACTAAGCCCATCCACCCCAACTATTGAGCCTGCGCTCTATAGCCCGCATGCCACAACTACTGAGCCATGTGCCACAATTACTGAAGCCTGCGTGCCCAGAGCCTGTGCTCCGCAATAAGAGAAGCCACTGAAATGAGAAGACCGTGTGCCACAACGAAGAGTAGCCTCCACTCGCCACAACCAGAATAAGCCCGCGCACAGCAACAAAGACCCAACGCAGCCAAAAATGTAAATAAATAAATAAAAATTTTTAAAAAGAGTCATGTACCACAGTGTTCATTGCAGCTCTATTTACAACAGCCAGGACAGGGAAGCAACCTAAGTGTCCACTGACAGATGAATGGATAAAGAAGATGTGGCACATATATACAATGGAATATTACTGAGCTATAAAAAAAAAAGAAATTGAGTAGTGAGGTGGATGGACTTAGAGACTGTCATACAGAGTGAAGTAAGTCAGAAAGAGAAAAATAAATACTGTATGCTAACACATATATATGGAATCTAAAAAAAAAAAAAAGTTCTCTGGAACCTAGGGGCAAGACAGGAATAAGGACGCAGATGTAGAGAATGGATTTGAGGACATGGGGAGGGGGAAGGGTAAGCTGGGACGAAGTGAGAGAGTGGCATGGACATATATACACTACCAAACGTAAAATAGATAGCTAGTGGGAAGCAGCCGCACAGCACAGGGCGATCAGATCGGTGCTTTGTGACCACCTAGAGGGGTGGGATAGGGAGGGTGGGAGGGAGACGCAAGAGGGAGGAGATATGGGGATATATGTATGTGTATAGCTGATTCACTTTGTTATACAGCAGAAACTTGATTAACACAGCATTGTGAAGCAATTATAGTCCAATAAAGATGTTTAAAAGAAAAAAAAATGCCAAGCACTGAGGAGTAGGAGAAAGGAAATAGTACCCTTATAGTACAGTTATGACATTGAAAACAAAAGAGAAGTGACTCCACCACCCCACCACCCCCAAAAAAATCTCTCAAAACTAAACTGAGAAATCTGAATATCTATCTCCAGGCTCAGTCCATCAGTGTGAGTCTAATCCTCTCCTGGCCCACACTGCTCTCAAGTGAGATTGATGTAAGGGGACTGGCCTTTATAATTAGGAACACAAGCCTATAGTAAGAGTAAACTTTGGTGTAAAATAACAGTTAAATGGTCAATGAGAGGCAAGTTTCTCACTTTTTCTTTTGTAAAAGTAGTTCCATTTCTGTGCTTTCCCGGTGGCAGTTGACACCTTTAGAAAGCTGAGATGCCAGCTCATTAAAGGGCCCAGGCATTAGGGGATCACTTACCTACTACCATCCTTTTGCAACGACAGTAAAATCAATCTCTGCTGTTCAAATTGGAATCTCCTATTACATTAGAGTGCAGCGTTCAAAGCAACAGTGTGGGAAACGCCAATGTTTGTAGAGCTGAGGAAATCCTATAGCTGGGCATATTGTAACTGGGAAGGCATGAGGGGGATGCAGATCCCCACCTTGGGTAACTCAAGCCCCCCACAGTGCCTCAGAGGAAGAGAGCCTGGTCTGGTTTTTGCCTGCCATCTGCACTGCCTGGGCCCTAGGCTGTTGTTACTTCTCTCTGTTTCACCAACAGAGGCCAGGACAACTTGTCATATCGATAAACAAGCTAACAACTCAAAAGGCTTTTTTCCTAAACTACTAACTTCACTGTGAATTGAACTAAAGAACTATCGAGCAAAGAGGGTTTTTCAGACTTGAAGAAAACCACTTCCCAGAGGGGAATCTCCACTGGAGAGTCACATGGGCTGGGAAGCGCTGGGAAAATGCAATCCTGATCAAAGGAAGCTCCTTCCCCCAGCACAAACCAAGGGCTGTGTTCCTAACCAGAGAAGGAAACTTACAATAGAAGTAATAATTAAGTACTGAAATTCATATGATATGGGTGGCAATGCAGGGATTTCACATTAAATGAAGCCTCAAATATTCATTCAATAACACAAGTACCTTAGAACAATTTTTTTATTGGAGTATAATTGCTTTACAGTGTTGTTAGTTTCTGCTGTACAGCGAAGTGAATCAGCTATATGTATACATATATCCCATCTCTCTTGGACCTCACTCCCCCGCCCCATCCCACCCATCTAAGTCATCACAGAGCACCGAGCTGAGCTCCCTGTGCTATACTGGAGGTTCCCACTAGCTATCTATTTTACACATGGTAGTGTATTTATGTCAAACCAAATCTCCCAATCCATCCCACCCTCCCCTTCCCCCTCCCCTGTGTGCACACATCCATTCTCTACATCTGAGTCTCTATTCCTGCCCTGCAAATAGGTTCATCTGTACCATTTTTCTAGATTCCACATACATGCGTTAAGTTGGTGGGAATGTAAATTGATATAGCCACTATGAGGAACAGTATTATGGAGGTTCCTTAAAAAACTAAAAATAGAACAATTTTGAACTATCTTACTTAGACTCATTTTTCCCCTAAAGAATTATTTAATCCATATATATGAAAAAGCAAGTTTTCTCTGTTATAAAACAAGACATATGATTTCCCCTCTCACACACACACGATACTTATTTTTTGTATATATTCTTTTTATATTTTCTTTTACATTCTCACGCTATGTGGATTTTTACTGATCCAATGCCATTATGTTTTTTTAAATTGCATTAAACTACCTATCATAAAAATCTCCAATTTTATGTGCACACTGAATGATTTTTTTAGTAAGTTTGCCAAGTTGTGCAACCATCCCAATAATCCAGTTTTAAAACATTTTCATCACCCCAATGAGATCCCTCATAACCATTTACAGTTACTTGCTGTTCCCACACCCAGGCTCTGGCAAGCTCTAATCTACTTTCTGCTTCCATAGACCTGTCTTTTCTGAATATTTCATGTAGATCATAATATGTGGTCTTTTGCATATGACTTTTTTCACTTAGCATAACATTTTTAAGGTTCATCCATGTTGTAAGTCTGTATCAGTACCTCATTCCTTCTTATTGCTGAATAGTATTCCCTTATACAGATATGACACATTTTGTTTAATCCATTTACCAATTGATAAATATTTGGGGTGTTTCCACTTTTTGGCTATTATGGATAATATTGCTATGGACATTCCCATGCAAGTCTTTATTAATAATACTGCTATGAACATTTGTGCATAAGTCTTCATGTGGACATATGTTTTTATTTCTCTTCAACTCATTTTAAAGCAGAGAAAATGAAGAACACAGAGACAAAAAAAAAGAGCTTTCTTGTTTAGACTTAGAGTAAGTTTATACAATGTTTTCAGTTGTTTAAGGAACTATTGCACTTTAAGAAAGAAACCTTTTTAATATAAAATAACATGCACATTGAAGAAAATTTGGGAAATAAAGAAATATAGCACCTATCAACTCAACATTCAGACATGATTACTACTGAAATTTTAATGACTTTTCTTTCAGTCTTTTTATTTATTTATTTGTTTGTTTGTTTATTGGCTTGCCACGAAGCTTGTGGGATCCCTTAGTTCCCCGACCCAGACCCTCAGCAGTGAAAGCACAGCGTCCTAACCACTGAACCACTAGGGAATTCCCCAGTCTTTATTTTATACGTATGTATTTTTACACAGTTTATCTCATACTGTATATGCAGTGTTTTATCTTGCTCTTTAAATGAGTATTTCACATAAGCACATTTAAATGACTGTATAATATTCCACCATATGTGATACACCATCTTTTATTTAACCATTTCCCCATTGTTCAACATTTAGGTTCATTTATTCAGTAAATATTTATTGAATGCCTAATGTGTACCAGAAACTATACTAGGCACTAATGATATAGTAATGAGCACAAACAAGCATAATCACTGTCTTCATGGAACTTATAGTCTAACATATCACTATTATAAATAATGTGATTAAAATCCTCCACACAAACCTGTATTCTCATTTTATATTAATTTCTCAGGACCGAACCTTAAAGGTAGAATTTTTGGGTGAAAGAACATTAATATTTTTAAGACTCTTAAGAAATATTGACAAGTTGCTTCCCAGAAAGGTCATACAAATTTGCATTCTTATTGGCAGTGTATAACAGTAGCCATTCCACCACTTCTTTGTCAATGCTGCATTTTTTAAAAAAGATTTTTTGATATGGACCTTTTTTTTTTTTTTTGTGGTACGCGGCCTCTCACTGCTGTGGCCTCTCCCGTTGCGGAGCACAGGCTCCGGACGCACAGGCCCAGCGGCCACGGCTCACGAGCCCAGCCGCTCCGCGGCATGTGGGATCCTCCCGGACCGGGGCACGAACCCGTGTCCCCTGCATCGGCAGGCGGACTCCCAACCACTGCGCCACCAGGGAAGCCCAATATGGACCATTTTTAAAGTCTTTATTGAATTTGTTACAGTATTGCTTCTGTTTTGTGCTTTGGTCTTTTGGCCACGAGTAATGTGGGATCTTAGCTCCCCGACCAGGGATCGAACACACACCCCCTGCATTGGAAGGCGAAGGCTCAACCACTGGACTGCCATGGAAGTCCCAGTGCTGCATTTTTAACAAAGCTTCCAGCTGCTTCAAAATCTTTTTGGAAATGGACAGGAATATTTCCATATTAATAAAATTCAACTCTTCTATCTCCCATTTTCAAACTTCTATTTATTCACTACTACAAAGTCATCTTCTTTAGCTGATAACACAGCTAAAGAAAACTCTGATGACTAACAAATCTTGTATAACAGAAGTTTTCCCAAACACCTGTCCATGTAGCAATTTATTTTCTTAATAAAGATCTTTTCCCTTTGGAGATACCACTTACATTTGATACCTCTAGCATATTAAATAATTTAATATAAATTTCAAAATGTACTGGTAGGGGCTTCCCTGGTGGCGCAGTGGTTGAGAGTCTGCCTGCTGAGGCAGGGGACACGGGTTCGTGCCCCGGTCCAGGAAGATCCCACATGCCGCAGAGCGGCTGGGCCCATGAGCCATGGCCGCTGAGCCTATGCGTCCGGAGCCTGTGCTCCACAACGGGAGAGCCCACAACAGTGAGAGGCCCGCGTACCGCAAAAAAAAAAAAAAAAAAAGTACTGGTAGTTAGGATTGGAATATTTGGGGGATGCCTTTTCTCTAAGATTGAAATTTGGAGGCAAGCTCTAGACAATTATCCAAGCAACTGGGGGAGCAATCTGAATGATTTCATAAGCTATAATAATGGTTCAGATATGATAATTTACAAAAGTTGAAGGCAACTTTTGTCTTCAGCTAGAGTGGTTTCTCTAGTATCCTGACTGAGCTTTCTTTTGATACTTCAGAACTGTCCATAGCTTCAATTTGCAGTCACAACAGACTTATGGAATTCTTTATCAAAACAATAACCAACATATGGGGGGCAAGGAGAGAAATTAGTGAGGACCTCTGGAATCAAATTTAAATCAAATGAATTTAAAAGCAGATGAAACAAATACATGACATTCTGTGTCAACATTCTAAAAAACAGAATAGTATACTTCACTGAATGGTTATAGAATCACTAGTTCAAGTTGAAAGAAACCTCACAAATCTGTAGCCCAACCCTCTCTTATTTTACAACTACAACTCATGAAAATGAAATGAAATGACCTATCTGTGGTCCCACAGCAATGCATAAAAGAGACAGAACTTCAACCAAGGACTTTTGCTCCAAAACCAGATTTAGTCACCATGCAACAATTTTGACTTCTCAGCAAGCTCTGTCTTTTTTTTTTTTTTTTTTGGCCTTGGCACGCAGCATGCAGGATCTTAGTTCCTGCACCAGGGATCGAACCCTGAGCCCCATGCAGTAGGAGCACGGAGTCTTAACCACTGGACCACCAGGGAAGTCCCTCAGCAAGCTCTTAAAATGATATTCTACCTGTAAAGGAAATGGTACATAACAGTAGCTACCATTTACTTTATTAAATATTTTCAATGTACGAGGCTCTTTGTATACACTTTCTCACTTAATCCTCACAGCCTCCCTATGGTATGTGGCAAATGAGGAAAATGAACTAACAGCAATTAAGTGATTTGCTCAGAGTTACACAGTTAGGAATTACTATACACAAGGACTGGAACCTAGACTGTGCTACATGAAGTGTGGTCCATAAGACCAACTTATTAGAAATCAGAATTTCAGGCCCCACCCAGACTTATTGGTCATAGTCTGCCCTTCAAAAAGATTCTCCAGTAATTCATATGCAATTGAAGTTTGAGAAGCAATGGTAAAACCCGAAGCTTAATTTTCTTAACGATTTCACAATACTACCTCAAACGTCTGGAAAAGTCAAGGAGACTATTAAAAATAATTGTGTAGACAATGCATAACCAAGAATTAAAGACAACCCACTGCTTTAATAACTTTTAAACATTAAAATTCAACTCTAAAAGGAAAACTGCAAATGACCAGTATCTAAAACCTGCAGAGCACACAATGTTCAGTACCATCAAATAGTATATTTCTATCAATTCCAACAAAATTTTAATCTATAAAACAAAAGAAATAAAATTTTATTCTACACAAGCAAAGAAATTCTGATATTGTTATTAATGGGAATCTCACAAATATGTGAAAACCTGGTGAGTTTATGGGGAAAGCTTCAATTCTCAATTTTCTATCTTATTTCCCTCCCTTCACATGGGAGGAAGGAGAAGAGTAACTCCCATTTGAAAAAGAACTGAAAAACCATAAAGTGTTGCATCTAAGAAAAATTATCACAAATATATTCAGATGGTGTTCTCATTAGGTAATAAGGACTAAAAGAACATTTAAAACCTGACAGCAAGTTGAATACAAAACGCCCAACCCTTGCCCATAGGAACACATTCAAGTTTAGTCTTCTTGCCATGATCCCTCCAAAAGAAACAACTTGATATTTTTGAATCTATAAACAACACATGGAACCTGTAAAGTACAGCATAAATAATAAGCAAAAATTATTTGCCAGAACTTACAGTGAAAAAGCTATGAGAAGGGGAAAAAGGGGCTCTAAACAGTACAATTAGTGTTACAAAGTTATATTAACACATAAATAATTTCAGTGGCAGGTCATAGGATTCACATGCATATTTTATCAACTGTAAGAAATAATTTTTCAATCTGACCCTGATCCTTCTGTGTACTTTGAAGTCTGCAAATCAGCAGTATAGCCTATAAGTTTAAAGAAATTTAGAAAGAATTGTGAAGTTAAAAGGTACTTTTGATGTTTGTTCTTTTTCTTCCATCACAAGGGCATTCGATACAACCACCACAACCACTGATGAGTGGAAAATGTTAATGCCCAAGAGATTTCCATAGCAGGCATACATATTCATTTAACCCTTTACAACCACTGCCTGTCACAGGCCAGAGATTAACTCGATGCCTCAGCATCCTAAGTTCCTAAGCCCTGTAAACCTCCCCCATTTTAATAACTCTCTCATTACTGTCACTGAGCCTCATTCCCACCTACCCCCACAGTCAGTCCCTAACTTCTCTTCCTGCCTTGTCACCCCTCATTTCACAGTGTTTCAGGTTGAACCTTCTGGAGCACAGCTCACATAACAGTACTTTGTGCTCAAAAACCTTCAGTGGCTCCCCTTTATCTACAAAAGGAAATTCATATGCACAATCTGATTCTTAGGGCCTTTTATAATATGGCCCAAATTACCTTGTCCATTTATTTTCCACACTTCCTCCACACCAACCTTAGTTTCAGGTCTGAACTCCTTGCTATTTTCCACCTCACAGCTTTTCCCTTCCTTGATTTCACTAACAGCAAGCTGGACTACCTGAGTTTGAATCCCAGATTGATCCCTTACTAGCTGCGCAGCTTTGGGAAAGTCATTTAACCTCTCTGTGCCTCAATTTACTCATGTGTAAAATAGCAACAGTATCCAAATTACAGGGATGATATGAGAAACACTGGAGTTAATAAAGCATATGCCAAGCATTTAGAACGGTCCCTGGCACAGATTAAATATCACATAAGGTTAACTATTGTTACTGTTACCATATTATTTTCTTCCTAAAATCCTGAATGTTTATCATCACTCTCCCCTTATTCTCAGATGTGAATGCTTTTCTCCCCCCATCTCTATGCTCAAACCCACCCTACAATATCCAGCTCAAAGAGGACCTTCTTCATGAATTCATCTCAACTTCTCTTAAGGAATGCTTGGCATTTAGTAGGCAATGAAATTTATTTGTTGAAAGAATAAGATTTAGCATTGACCATGCCGCACTGTAAATGCCTATAAATGTCTGTGTGCTCTACTGATATTTAAACTCTTTGAGGGCAACTACAGCCATAACCCCAGCATTGGCTTAATGCCTAGTCCCTAGTGTCCTTAACATGTATCCATTATATGAACAAATAAATGAAAGTTGAACTCCTCTAGCACCATATTTGTACGTGTCATATGTTCAATTTCATATTAATCATGGTATATTATTTAATATATATGTAGTATTAATATATTGTATTACTTGAGGTAAGATCCATATCTGATTTGTATTTAGATCCCCAGCTACTGGCATACACTCATATATACTAGGTACATAATTTTTTTTTAATGCATAGATTTTAAATTTTTATTTATTTATTTTATTATTTATTTTATTTTTGGCTGCGTTGTGTCTTTGTTGCTGCGCATAGGCTTTTCTCTAGTCGCGGTGAGCGGGGGCTACTCTTCATTGCGGTATGCAGGCTTCTCGTTGCGGCAACTTCTCTTGTTGCGGAGCATGGGCTCTAGGCGCACGGGCTTCAGTAGTTGTGGCACGCGGGCTCAGTAGTTGTGGCTTGCAAGCTCTAGAGTGCAGGCTCAGTAGTTGTGGCACATGGGCTTACTTGCTCCACGGCACGTGGGATCTTCCCAGACCAGGGCTCGAACCCGTGTCCCCTGCATTAGCAGGCGGATTCTTAACCACTGTGCCACCAGGGAAGCCCCTAATTTTTTAAAAAGGAAGAATGGAAGGAGACAGGGAAGGAAGGAAGGAAGGATGGGAAGGAGGGAGGGAAGGAGGGAGGGAGGAAGGAAGCAAGGAAGGAAGGGAGGAAGGAAGCAAGGAAGGAAGAAACAGAGAGAGAGAGGGAGGGAGGGAAAAAAGGGAAGGAGGGAATGTGTCAAACACTAGTGCTAATGTATTATATGAATCATTTCCCTTTTGCTGATTCCCACTGTCAGAATGTTTCCATCCAGACTAATAGAAAATTCACTATGCCATAAAAATTATTATTATTATTATTTTTTGGGCAGTATGCGGGCCTCTCACTGTTGTGGCCTCTCCCGTTGCAGAGCACAGGCTCTGAACGCGCAGGCTCAGTGGCCATGGCTCACGGGCCTAGCCGCTCCGCGGCATGTGGGATCTTACTGGGGCACGAACCCGTGTCCCCTGCATCGGCAGGTGGGCTCTCAACCACTGCGTTGCCAGGGAAGCCTGATAAAAATTAATTTTGTTATGCAAGATTTCTCTACATTCCAAAAGCATATGCCAGCCACACTGCCAAGGTTTTTTTTTTTTACAAACTCCTCTCTCTAGTGTCTCCCTATAAAAAGAAAAAAGTGGCATGGCGGGTAGGTCTCCAACAAGCAGTAGAACTGTCAAAGAGTTTTTTCTGTTCATTTTCCTTATGAACAATCCTTATGGTTTGTGTCAGTCCCATGGCTCAAAGTTAGAGCAGGAATTTCTCCCTTTCCCCCATCCCCACAGTGAAATTCAAGAATCCTCCTTCCTCTGGAATGCTTCTTGGTATCAGCTAAGCAAGATTGTAATAGTCTCCAGAGCTCAATAAAGATTATGCCAACCAGGAAAGAGAAGGGCGCAGGAAGGAAGGCTCCACAGCTCTACTCTGCCCAGAATCCCACTCCCCGGCATGGCTGCCCTCTGACATTGTTCTCCCTTCTGGTCACTATCACCAAGTCAGAAGGCAGAGGCCAAGAACAGACCCAAGAGCTTCCAAGCAGAGTTCTCAGGTCACAGCCTCCTCAGGAACTCCAAGAACAGTTGGGCCTGTCTGACGTAGTCAACAGAATGTTCAAAGCAAGGCAAGAAGGAAATGCGTTGCTTGTTTCCGTATTAGTATCTGACCTGTAGCCAAGGCATTGTAAGGAAAAGTGATAGAAAATTTCAAGAAATTGTCTACAATGAAAATTGCTGGGAGGAGAGTACTATGGTGGTAACATACGTAGTATAGGGAGCCAAGCTGACCTGGACACAAACCCAGCTCCCCGTCTTACTCCCTATATGAACCCTTGCATTTTACCTAAACTCTATAAGCATCTGCCAGTTATAATGATTTAATAAAGTAATGTTTATAGTACACCTACCACATAGTAAACACTCAACAAATGATAGCTATCGATGTAAAAAATGATTCTTAGAAGCTGTCCATGAACCATGAAATTATGTTCTTGCCAATGAGGATTTGCTCTTATTGTTATTGCTGTTTATTTTGTCCAATCTTTAAATAGAATATTTTGACACTGATCAAGCATTTAATTGAATGAATTAATAATATAAATATAAAAAATTTCTAAACAACTCAACATAGTAAATAAATTCAAATAAAATCAGGTACTTAAAATGGCTTAAAAATTTACATATAAGACATGACACCATAAAACTCCTAGAAGAGAACATAGGCAAATCATAAATCTTACCAATGCTTTCTTAGGTCAGTCTCCCAAGTCAATAGAAATAAAGGCAAAAGAGAGGCATGGACTTATATATACTACCAAACGTAAAACAGATAGCTAGTGGGAAGCAGCCGCACAGCACAGGGAGATCAGCCTGGTGCTCTGTGTCCACCTAGCAGGGTGGGATAGGGAGGGTGGGAGGGAGACGCAAGAGGGAGGAGATATGGGGATATATGTATACGTATAGTTGATTCACTTTGTTACAAAGCTGAAACTAACACACCATTGTAAAGCAATTATACTCCAATAAATATGTTAAAAAATTTTTTAAATAAACAAATGTGACCTAATCAAACTTATAAGCTTTTGCACAGCAAAGGAAACCGTAAACAAAACAAAAAGGCAACCCACAGACTGGGAGAAAATATTTGCAAATTATGTGACTGACATGGGCTTAATTTCCAAAATATACAAACAGCTCATACAACTCAATAACAATAAAACAAACAACCCAGTTGAAAAATGGGCAGAAGACCTAAATAGACATTTCTCCAAAGAAGATATACAGATGGCCAATGGGCACATGAAAAGATGCTCATCCTTGCTAATTATTAGATAAATGCAAATCAAAACTACAATGAGGTATCAACTCACACCAGTCAGAATGGCCATCATTAAAAAGTCTACAAACAATGAATGCTGGAGAGGGCGTGGAGAAAAGGAAACCCTCCTACACTGTTGGTGGGAATGTAAATTGGTGTAGCCACTAGGGAAAACAGTATAGAGGTTCTTTAAAAAAATAAAAATAGAGTTGCCATATGATCCAGCAATCTGACTCCTGGGCATGTATCTGGATAAAACTCTAATTTGAAAAGATACATGCACCCCAATGTTCATAGCAGCACCATTTACAATTGTCAAGATATGGAAACAACCTAAATGTCCATCGACAGATGAATGGATAAAGAAGGTATCTTCTTCATCTATTCATATATATATATATATATATATATGAATGGATAATATGGAATATTACTCATCTATAAGAAAAGAATGAAATAATGCCATTTGCAGCAACATGGATGGGCCTAGAGATTATCACACTAAGCAAAGTTAAGTCAGAAAGAGAAAGACAAATACAATATAATATCACTTATATGTGGAATCTCAAATATAACACAAATAAACATATCTATGAAACAGAAACAGACTCACAGATATAGAGAACAGACTTGTGGTTGCCAAGGCGGGGTGAGGGAGGGAAGGATTGTGAGTTTGGGATTAGCAGATGCAAACTATTACATATAGGATGGATAAACCACAAGGTCCTACTGTATAGCACAGGAAACTATATTCAATATCCTACAATAAACCATAATGGAAAAGAACATGAAAAAGAATATATATATATGTATATATGTATATGGATCAATTTGCTGTACAGCAGAAATTAATACAACATTGTAAATCAACTATACTTCAATAAAATTTTTTTTAAATCCGATACTTAAATGAGTATTTCCAAAGACTGTGTGTATACCTTACTTGATGGAAAAATTAATTTTTTAATAAAGTCATCTATAAAATTACTGTCTTACTAATTTCCCATCATTCTCTATTATAAATGATGCAAAGTAAAAGACATAATATGCTGGCCTGAAAATTTTGTCTAAGGCCATTAAAATGCTGATCATTGAAATCAAACAATTGAACACTAACTGATGATTCTAATTGTCTCTTAACAGTTTATATTTCCTGTGCAGCAGCAACCTAAGTATCTTTTGTTTGCTATTAGCTACCCATTTTCCTCCCTGAACCACAGAATTTCCCATAATCCCCAATTTTACACCCACTGCTTCTATCATTATGGCATTGCCCTCCTTCATTGCCTAATAAGGCTAGGCAATACTTTCACTCCACACAGTTTAATACATAGCACTTTAATTTTGAGGACGGAGAATATATAAAATGAATTATATATATATATATATATAATTCCTTGCTTTATTAGGCTTGTTGTATTGCATGCTGTGTTTACTTAAAAAGAGAACTACTCATACTACGTATAACATCCAAAAAATGTTGTATATGGGCCCTTACTGAATTCATAAAGCTTTCCTTATAAGGCCAGGATCATCATAGAATGTATTTGTGATGTGTTAATGGAAGAACATTTCCTCTATGTCTAGTCAGTGGCGTTCCCAATCTCTGCCAAGCTTTAAAAAAAAAATTGTGCATTAAAACACATAAGAATCAATGTTCCTCATTAGCAAATAATTCTTTATTCAACAGTGAGCAATGCTACCAAAATGATGAATTAAGAACTGTGGATTTTTCAGCCTTTGCATTTTAGTGAATGCTTCAAATAGATAGTTTAACTTAAAGGGTTACCCCACCAATCATCCTGAGTTCCCAGAAGTTAAGAAAAGGATGGTGCTGATTCAATCACTTTCATATACTTGCCAAAATAGAGGGAAATAACCTTGCTCATCATAAGAGTAAATTCTCCTTTCTAAAGGGAGGATAATAATGCTAATCACCATTATAAAACTAATTAAAGAATTTTGAAATTATCTAAAAAGTCCTCTAAGATCATTCAGAAAAGGAATACTATGTAATTTAAATAGTTTTTTTGGTTGTGTATTACTTTAAAAATTACATCATAGGCTCTATATACTGGCCTGCACAGGATTGGATTATATTTCTAATAAAACAAAAGCCACTCAGCTTCTGCTGCTGCTCTAATTGGCATTTCAGTCTTTCTGCCCAGTTAGCACAAGTTCCCATGAAAGATACTGAACCTACTTGAAGTTGTCAAAAATCCTTTAGAAAATAGGGGTTTTGGTGGAAGCAACCTGCCAATAATATTGAGCGAGCTAAATAAGGAAAAACGGCTAAGCAAGGCTGGCCCACATCCAAGCTCTGAACCCACTGTCGATGTGGCAGGGCATCCGTTCAAAAGATCATCTCCTCAGTAGCAGAAAAGCAAAGTTCAAAGTGAATGTTTCAAGGAAGCTAATTTCATGTTTGCATTTAATCTCCGTATTAAAGAAACATCCGACAAATGGTATTTAGAGAAACTCTAAGGTTAAATCCAAATTCTGGGACTCAAACTATCTTTGCCTTTTGGGAGAAGAGCCATTTGGGAGACTAAACAATAAATACAAAAATGTTTTTACAGGGCCTCCCTGGTGGCGCAAGTGGTTGAGAGTCCGCCTGCCGATGCAGGGGATACGGGTTCGTGCCCCGGTCTGGGAGGATCCCATATGCCGCGGAGCGGCTGGGCCCGTGAGCCATGGCCGCTGAGCCTGCGCGTCCGGAGCCTGTGCTCCGCAACGGGGGAGGCCACAACAGTGAGAGGCCCGCATACCGCAAAAAAAAAAAAAAAAAAAAAAAATTAAAAAAAAAAAATGTTTTTACAAAGGACATTAGATTCCTCTATATTTTGTACTCTCAGAAGAAGAAAATGAGAGTATTCTGTTTCCTGATATACTGTACTAACCATATTCATTAGCCATTGGGGATGACTCTATTCGACATATCTTTCTCTAAGGGCTGTCTGGCTCTCTTTCCCTTGGAATTCCAAATGTGCCAGGCTGCCACATCATCTTCTCACCAAAGTATAAAATATTCCTGGACAGGTAAAATAGTCTCTTTCACATGCCTTTTACTTTGGATATTTATATTTCCTATGTAATTTTAATGTACCTGTAAATCAAAAGCATCTACTGGAAGCAAAAAGCAGACCTGGGGTTTGGTGATATTTTGTGGTGCCAGGACCAGGAGCTATTAATGCATGTCTAAGATTTTCACATCTTTCATATGGGTTGTATGCCACTTGAATCTTATTAAACTGCGGATGGCCATGATTGAGCCAGATTATTATGCAGAAAAATTTGATACTGACAACAGAATGACTTCTGTTGAAACAGGCCTTCAAATTGAAATAATGGGGATTATACTGGAAAAAAATTCTTGAGCAAAGCTTTTGAATACATACAAGTAATTGAGTAAACTAAGCCTAGCCAATATCCTGCCTTCTAGTCTCTAGGCTCATCTACTGACCAGGCTTAGCCAACTTCAAACACCTGAGAGCTGATCCAATGATCCTGCCCAAGGTGGTGGGGCCCTGCTGGCTGTAACTCAGTGGGAAGCCATTACTGCAGTACAGACTAGAGAAAAGAAAACAGATTTTGTTTAATGGTTTTTCTCAAGTCTTTAGGAAAAGGGCAAAAGTAAATATAATTTTTATTCAGCCAGAGAGGGAGGGAAAACATTCACCCTAAAATCAAAGGAAGAAAAACAAAGGGTGGACCTTGGCTCTTTACATCTTATCCTTTTCCACAGAGAATTAAGACATCTTACAGATAAGAGTAAAGAAAAGGATAGAGGAAAATTTAAGTGAGATGCTAAGTTGTGACCAAGAAGAAAGAATATAAATTGACCCACCATGGCTGAGCTCCATGCTTCTTCCCAACTAAACCCAAAGAAGAGTAGGATAGTGGTGTGCTTCTCACTATCAGAGAATAGGAAACATACTAGTATTCAGTGGAAGCAGATATTTTCCTACTACTAATTTTTAAGAAAATTTTATGTGAGATCTCTTGTGGGCGTTCTAATTTATGTGATAGGCAAGGTCTTTGATGACATTCTCAAGGTAAATGTGATAACAGGTTTTACAGGTATATCAGTTGGGGTTCTCTGGAAAAACAGATCTAAAGATGTATTTCAAGGATTGGCTCATGGGATTATGGAGCCTAGCACATCTGAAATCTGTAGGGCAGGCCAGTAGGCTGGAAACTCAAGGCAGAATTTCTGTTACAGGTCTTGGAGCAGATTTCTTTTTCTTTTTCTTTTTTTTTCAGGAAACCTCAGTTTTTGCTCATAAAGCTTTCAACTAATTGGATAAGCCCCCATATACTACCCAGGATAATCTCCTTTACTTACAGTCAACTGTTGTAAGTGTTAATCACATCTACAAATTACCTTCACAACAACAGCTAGACTAGTGTTTGACCAAACAACCGGGCACCATAGCCTAGCCAACCTGACACATAAAATGAACCATCATAACAAGCCTATGTTATTAATAGCATCTCTCATAAAAGTTAAGGGCACATCAGCAGAAGAAAGGTGCCTGAGAGACCAAGGTAATTTGAGCCATCACCATAAAGGATCACGTAAATAAATTATAATATATTCTTACAATGAAATAGTATGCAAACCAGTAAATAGTGTGATTTCAAATAATATTTAATAACATAAGAAAACACTCCTGATTTAGCAATAAGTAAAAGAAACAGAAATTTTAAATATATATATATATATATATATATATATATATATATATGGTGTGTTCCCTACATTGTAAAGTAAGTTACTAATGCATATAGTTTAGAATGGGAGGAAGTACTACAAAATTTTAACAGCCGTATCTCTGAAACACAGAACTATAAGTGATTTTTATTATTTTCCTATATTTTCTATAATTTGTATAAATTACTTTATAATTAGAAAAAATCATTGAATAGTCAATTTGACTATTTAAGATCCTAATTTAAGATCCTAATCCTGACTCCTGCCTGAATGGCACATTAACTCAGCCATTCTGCAGAGGCCTCATAACACCTGCAGTCAGAGCCAAGGTTTCCCCCCAAAAGTGGTTCTAGATCTATACCAGACATGAATAAATGGTAAATTAAGGTCTTAAAGTTCATTTCCATATATCATCTCCAAAATTATTTGGTTTAAGTTGTTTTCAAAGCAGAAGTAACTTCAGACAGTAAAAGAAATTGCCAATGTTGCTCCAAGGAAATGTCTGGTTTTGAGCAGGCTTCGAGGAAGCAACTGGGTAATTTAGTTGCTAACTGGAATACAGCAAGGCCACTCACCCAGATGGTGGCAGAGTGAGGTCTAGGATAAATGAGCACCCTTTCCTATATTCTGCAGGCTCTTCCACGACAGGAGTAAGAGAATGGATGGTCTTCTCCCTTTCCACAAACCTACTATTCTCCCTCCCATGTGGCACTTCAATGGTATGTACTTCAGGTCATTTTCCATCTGGGTTCCTCCTTTCTGGAAGGCCAGACCTTCCAGGAGGGCACAATACCCAAGGACTAGGTTCTATATTTTACTCCCTGTCATCCAGACCCTGGCACAGATGGAGGTAGGCAGCCCCCTTTGGAGCTGAGGTCATTCACCACATTCCTTCTGATTCACAGAGTTCTACGGAATCCACATCAGAGGGGCTCCCAGAAATAACTCTGGCAAGTGACGGCACAAGATGAATTATACTTATCCATCCTCTTGGGTTGATTTAAGCCTTTCCACTAAGCACACTCATTCCCAAAATTTCTTCCCCCCTGTCTGCTGCAGTCGCTGAAATTCCCACCATAAGATTCAGTC
Source organism: Mesoplodon densirostris (assembly GCF_025265405.1). NCBI lineage: Eukaryota > Metazoa > Chordata > Mammalia > Artiodactyla > Ziphiidae > Mesoplodon > Mesoplodon densirostris. The sequence goes on along the minus strand of NC_082669.1, from coordinate 58,174,648 downwards.
CTTTGGGTTAAGATCTCCTGGACACCCCTGTTGAAATGCAAATATATGACTCACAAGATGTAACACATAGATTCATTAGTACTGTTTACACTTTAGAGAGGCACAAGAAGGAAGCAGAATGGTTTTCAAAAATGACCAAGACTTTAGAATTCCACTTAGGTACATCCATGACAAATCCAGTCAAGACAGATCCATGCCAATGATAGATTTCCAGTTGGTTCTCCTATAATGGAGACTGACTTTGAGAAAAGGATAATTTTTTTTTCCTCCCCTATAGGCTCTAGCAGCTCTGAAATGTCTGGATATACAAGCTAGTATTGAGTCTTTTTCTAGGAATAAGATGTATGCCTCTTGCCAATTTGCAATGTTCTCTTGTATTAGCTGCGAGGAAACCCAGTGAGCACAAGAAAGGCACCCTTGAGAGTGCAGCTCCATTGTCCCCAAAGAATGACAGTGAAGCAAACTTGGTAATGGTTTTGCAGGCTCACTGGCTGCCCATGGAATTTCAAAATGTTCTGGGTGGAGGCAGGTTCTACCACATGCCTTTTAAGTTTTGACTGTTGATGACTCTGGAGAACAGATCTAATTTTGCCATGAATCAAGGCTATCTCCAGGAAATGTGGAACTTGGTTTCCTAACATGAAATGGTGCCAGGAATCGGAGGAGTCTACTGCCTGCCTAAAAGAAGCATGAGGCCTTCAAGACTCCAAGGGCAAAATTAGACTAATCTAAATTATAAATAAAACTCTCAGAGTTCCTTAAAAATAAGCACTATATAAATAAAAGGCATAGCATATCTGAAGTTTTAGAGTATATTTTGGACCCTTATGTATTTTGGCACACTGATTCTAGAGCTTTCTTCTTGTCCTATTAACCATCCATCATGTCATCTTCCTTAAACTTTCCATGTGCAGCCTCCTTCCAGAGGCATACTCCATCAAGGTTTCTTTTTAGTTTTATCCTAGAATAAAATGAGCTTTAAGTCTTTTTTTTTTTCAAATAAGAGTATAAAAACTAGATGCTTTTTTGAGCCTCACAAATATATAATGCTACTTATTTCTGTCCCACAAAACAGAACTTTGGCATCATCCCCTGGGCATGCCACGCAAAGCCACATTTGGTGGATAACCCCTACGTGAGAAGGCATTCTCTTCCCTGCCCAAGGCACTGGATTATCCGGCCTAATTGGCTACCATGTGTGGACCTCATTAGAAGAACTTGCAAGTGCTATACATGGTAAAGAATGTATTTCTGATAATATTTCAGTTAGGTTTGGACCAAGGCCAAGAGTCTCTCTGGCAGACTAAAGCCACTTTACCAACACTTCACTTTTAGCAAAAAGATTCGTGATAAGGAAATATAAGCAAGACATCTAGGATCAAAAGGTCACACCACCCCACTTCTTCACCCCACTCTTCCACCTCTTTTTAAGCGTGAGGAAACATTCCCAGGCAATTAGTCATGACCTCTTTTCTACCTCAGTCCTTCTCCTCCTAGTTTTTACTAAGAGAGTTTGCTTCAAGGGCTTTTGAAATTCAGGATCAAGTTTTGGAAGATGTTTTTAAAGATGTGAATACCAGCACAACTTCATCCAACTGAACACAACAATTCCTCCTCTAACACAGAATACTGTCATTTCTAAATAAATTTTTATTATTTAAAAAAATGCTTTGTTAATGAAGGGAAAGCCTGCATAATATAAATAATAACAGTGCTTGATTTAAAATAGTTTCTGGGAAAAGAATAAAAATATAGATTTCTGTGTATTATTTTGTTTTCTTGCTTAATATGCTCATGATTTGCCAAAGCCAATGAGAGAAAAAGGTGCCAGTTTTTGAGCCTGGTTTGAAATTCTACTTTAGCCAGTACTAAGTGAGGAGACATGACCCATATGATTAATGGACTCATAAAGAAGTAAAGATGAACATTACATTAGAAGACATTCGAACAACTCTCTTACTTTAGGGATGAGAAACCCATGCCTACAAATGCTAAGTATCCTTAGAAGCAATCATACAAGGACCTTCAAGATGGCAGAGAAGTAAGACGTGGAGATCACCTTCCTCCCCACAAATACATATCAGAAATACATCTACATGTGGAACAACTCCTACAGAATACCTACTGAATGCTGACAGAAGACCTCAGACCTCCCAAAAGGCAAGAAACTCCCCACGTACCTGGGTAGGGCAAAAGAAAAAAGAATAAACAGAGACAAAAGAATAGGAACGGGACCTGCACCAGTGGGAGGGAGCTGTGAAGGAGGAAAAGTTTCCACACACTAGAAGCCCCTTTGCGGGCAGAGACTGCGGGTGGCGGAGTGGGGAAGCTTCGGAGCCATGGAGGAGAGCACAGCAACAGGGGTGCAGACAGCAAAGTGGAGAGATTCCCGCACAGAGGATCGGTGCCGACCAGCACTCACCAGCCCGAGAGGCTTGTCTGCTCACCCTCCAGGATGGGTGGGGGCTGGGAGCTGAGGCTCGGGCTTCGGTCAGACCCCAGGGAGAGGACTGGGGTTGGCTGCCTGAACACAGCCTGAAGGGGACTAGTGCGCCACAGCTAGCCAGGAGGGAGTCCGGAAAAAAGTCTGGAGCTGCCTAAGAGGAAAGAGACCATTATTTCCTGGTGAGTGAGGAGAGGGGATTAAGAGCACAGCCTAAACGAATTTCAGATATGGGGGCGCGAGCCGTGGCTATCAGCGTGGACCCCAGAGATGGGCATGAAACGCTAATGCTTTGCTGCAGCCACCAAGAATCCTCTGTGCAAGAACAGGTCACTATCCACACCTCTCCTCCTGGGAGCCTGTGCAGCCCGCCACTGCCAGGGTCCCGTGAACCAGGGACAACTTCCCCGGGAGAACACACGGCGCGTCTCAGGCTGTTGCAATGTCACACCGGCCTCTGCCGCCACAGGCTCCCCCTGCATTCCGTACCCCTCCCTCTCCCCGGCCTGAGTGAGCCAGAGCACCCTAATCAGCTGCTCCTTTAACCCCGTCCTGTCTGAGCGAAGAACAGACGCCCTCAGGCGACCTACGCGCAGAGGTGGGGCCAAATCCAAAGCTGAACCCCCGGAGCTGTACGAACAAAGAAGAGAAAGGAGAATCTCTCCCAGCAGCCTCAGGAGCAGCAGATTAAATCTCCACAATCAACTTGATGTACCCTGCATCTGTGGAATACCTGAATAGACAATGAATCACCCCAAAATTGAGGCGGTAGAATTTGGGAGCAACTATGGACTTGGGGTTTGTTGTATGTGACTGTATGCTGTATGAAACTAGTTACTGACTAGTTTCTGATTTATATGTTTATCTTTGTTTAGTTTTCAGTGCTTGTTATCATTGGTGGATTTGTTTATTGTTTTTGTTGTTTCATTTATTTGTTTATTGGTTTCATCGCTCTCTTATTACTTTTTTATTTTTTATTTTAATAATTTTTTAATTTTAACTATTTTATTTATATATTTTTATTATTTTTTTTAATTATCTTTTTTTCTTTCTGTTTTTCTCCCTATTCTTCCGTGTGGCTGACAGGATCTTGGTATTCCAGCCTGGTGTCAGGTCTAAGCCTCTGAGGTGGGAGAGTCAAGTTCAGGACACTGGACCACCAGAGACCTACTGGCCCCATGTAATATCAATCACTGAGAGCTCTCCCAGGGATATCTGTCTCAACGCTAAGTCCCAGCCCCACCCAACGGCCAGCAAGATCCAGTGTTGGATGCCCCATGTCACACAACTACCAAGACAGGAATACAACCCCACCCCTTAGCAGAGAGGCTGCCTAAAATCATACTAAGTTCACAGACACCCCAAAACACACCACTGGACACAGCCCTGCACACCAGAAATACAAGAATCAGAGCCACCCACCAGAACACAGGCACCAGTCCCCTCCACCAGGAAGCCTACACAATCCACTGAAGCAACCTTACCCCCTGGGGGCAGACACCAAAAACAAAGGGAACTGTGAACATGCAGCTGTGAAAAGGAGACCCCAAACACAGTTAAGCAAAGTGACAAGACAGAGAAATACGCAGCAGATGAAGGCACAAGATAAAAACCCACCAGACCAAACAAATGAAGAGGAAATAGGCAATATACATAAAAAGAATTCAGAGTAATGATAGTAAAGATGATCTAAAATCTTGGAAATAGAATGGAGAAAATACAAGAAACGTTTAACAAGGACCTGGAAGAACTAAAGAGCAAACAAACAATGATGAACAACACAAAAAATGAAACGAAAAATTCTCTAGAAGGAATCAATAGCAGAATAACTGACACAGAAGAACGGATAAGTGACCTCGAAGATAAAACAGTGGAAATAACTATCACACAGCAGAATAAAGAAAAAAGAATGAAAAGAATTGAGGACAGTCTCAGAGACCACTGGGACAACATTAAATGCACCAATATTCGAATTACAGGCATCCCATAAGAAGAAAAGAAAAAGAAAGGGATTGAGAAAATATTTGAAGAGATTATAGTTGAAAACTTCCCTAACATGGGAGAGGAAATAGTCAGTCAAGTCAAGGAAGCCCAGAGAGTCCCATACAGGATAAATCCAAGGAGAAACATGCCAAGACACATATTAATCAAACTATCAAAAATTAAATACAAAGAAAAAATACTAAAAGCAGCAAGGGAAAAACAACAAATAACATACAAGGGAATCCCCATAAGGTTAACAGCTGATCTTTCAGCAGAAACTCTGAAACCCAGAAGGCAGTGGCAGGACATATTTAAAGTGATGAAAGGGAAAAACCTACAACCAACATTACTCTACCCAGCAAGGATCTCGTTCACATTCGACAGAGAAATTAAAACCTTTACAGACAAGAAAGTTAAGAGAATTCAGCACCACCAAACCAGCATTACAGCAAATGCTAAAGGAACTTCTCTAGGCAGGAAACATAAGAGAAGGAAAAGAACTACAATAACAAAACCAAAACAATTAAGAAAACAGTAATAGGAACATACTTATCGATAATAACCTTAAATGTAAATGGATTAGATGCTCCAACTAAAAGACATAGACTGGCTGAATGGATATAAAAACAAGACCCATATATACGCTGTCTACAAGAGACCCACTTCAGACCTACGGACACATACAGACTGAAAGTGAGGGGATGGAAAGAGATATTCCATGCCAATGGAAATCAAAAGAAAGCTGGAGTAGCAATTCTCATATCAGACAAAATAGACTTTAAAATAAAGACTCTTACAAGAGACAAAGAAGGACACTACCTAATGATCAAGGGATCAATCCAAGAAGAAGATATAACAATTGTAAATATTTATGCACCCAACATAGGAGCACCTCAATACATAAGGCAAATACTAACAGCCATAAAGGAGAAATCGACAGTAACACAATAATAGTAGGGGACTTTAACACCCCACTTTCACCAATGGACAGAACAACCAAAATAAAAATAAATAAGTAAACACAAGAATTAAATGATACATTAAACGAGATGGACTTAACTGATATTTATAGGACATTCCATCCAAAACACAGAATACACTAATTTCTCAAGTGCTCATGGAACATTCTCCAGAACAGATCATATCTTGAGTCATAAATCAAGCCTTGGTAAAATTGAAATCGTATCAAGTATCTTTTCTAATCACAACACTGTGAGACTAGATATCAAGTAAAGGAAAAAAAACTGTAAAAAAATACAAACACATGGAGGCTAAACAATATGCTACTAAATAACCAAGGGATCAAAGAGGAAATAAAAAAATACCTAGAAACAAATGACAATGAAAACATGACAGCCCAAAACCTATGGGATGCAGCAAAAGCAGTTCTAAGAGGGAAGTTTATAGCAATACAATCCTACCTCAAGAAACAAGACACATCTCAAATAAACAACTTAACCTTACACCTAAAGAACTTAGGGAAAGAAGAACAAGAAAACCCCAAAGTTAGCAGAAGGAAAGAAATCATAAAGATCAGATCAGAAATAAATGAAAAAGAAATGAAGGAAACAATAGCAAAGATCAATAAAACTAAAAGCTGGTTCTTCGAGAAGATAAACAAAATTGATAAACCATTAGCCAGACTCATCAAGAAAAAAAGGGAGAGCTCGACCTGCTCCTCGGAGGCCACAGTCGCTGGCCTCACATCAGCCTGCTGTGGCTGACCATGCCCAGCTTGGTTCTACTAACTCAGCTCAACCTGCTGCAGTTAGTTCATCCCAGCCAGGTCCTGCCAAACCAGCTCAGCCAACTGTGACCAACACAACCCAACCGGGTTGAACCGACCATACCCAGCCTAGTGTCCCTCAGTCTGCTGCACTTAGGCCTGCACCCTACAAAACTTCATCTTGCACTTCTCTCCAGCAGGAGCCTGTTCCCCCTGCTGTGACTAAGTGCCAGTCCCCACCCTAGCTCCAAACCCCATTTCTACTCCAAGACTTCAGCAAGCAATGAATTCCATGGAGGGAACGCAATGTTCCTGAGCCAGTAATGTCAAAGTACATCAAACAAGAGCAGAGGCCAGAGCAGGAGGCCATGAAGAGGCGGGCTCAACAAGAACATGAGAATGCTGCCAAATACACCTCTTTGGGGAAACTGCAATTTTTCATTGAGAGGGAAAAAGAAATAGAAATTGCTGACTACTGTGGATATGTAAAGTAAGAGCTGCTAGGATTGTTGGTGCCACCTTGGGTACCAGCTGTTCTTCCATATACAGACAAGATAGGTATAAATTTCTCTATTTATTTTGACATATTTTAAAACAATAAAACTCAATAAATAAATGTAATAGAATAGATGAGTAATAAACCTTTTGAATTTTGAAGAAAAAAGGGAGAAGACTCAAATCAACAGAATTAGAAATGAAATAGGAGAAGTAACAACTGACACTGCAGAAATACAAATGATAATGAGAGATTACTACAAGCGACTATATGCCAATAAAATGGACAACCTGGAAGAAATGGACACATTCTTAGAAAAGCACAACCTTCTGAGACTGAACCAGGAAGAAATAGAAAATATAAACACACCAATCAAAAGCACTGAAATTGAAACTGTGATTAAAAATCTTCCAACAAACAAAACCCCAGCACCAGATGGCTTCACAGGCGAATTCTATCAAACATTTAGAGAAGAGCTAACACCTATCCTTCTCAAACTCTTCCAAAATATAGCAGAGGGAGGAACACTCCCAAACTCATTCTACGAGGTCACCAACACCCTGATACCAAAACCAGACAAAGATGTCACAAAAAAGAAAACTACAGGCCAATATCACTGATGAACATAGATGCAAAAATCCTCAGCAAAATACTAGCAAACAGAATCCAGCAGCACAGTAAAGGGATCATATACCATAATCAAGTGGGGTTTATCCCAGGAATGCAAGAATTCTTCAATATATGCAAATCAATCAAAGTGATATACCATATTAACAAACTGAAGGATATAAACCGTATGATAATCTGAATAGATGCAGAAAAAGCTTTCCACAAAATTAATCACCCATTTATGATAACACTCTCCAGAAAGCAGGCATAGAGGGAACCTACCTCAACATAATAAAAGCCATATATGACAAATCCACAGCCAACCTCATTCTCAATGGTGAAAAACTGAAACCATTCCCTCTAAGATCAGGAACAAGACAAGGTTTCCCACTCTCACCACTATTATTCAACATAGTTTTGGAAGTTTTAGCCACAGCAATCAGAGAAGAAAAAGAAATAAAAGGAATCCAAATCAGAAAAGAAGAGGTAAAGCTGTCACTGTTTGCAGATGACACGATACTATACATAGAGAATCCTAAAGATGCTACCAGAAAACTACTAGAGCTAATCAATGAATCTGGTACAGTAGCAGGACACAAAATTAATGCACAGAAATCTCTTGCATTCTATACACTAATGATGAAAAATCTGAAAGAGAAATTAAGGAAACACTCCCATTTACCACTGCAACAAAAAGAATAAAATATCTCAGAATAAGCCTACCTAAGGAGAAAAAACACCTATATGCAGAAAACTATAAGACACTGATAAAAGAAATTAAAGATGATACAAATAGATGGAGAGATATATCATGTTCTTGGATTAGAAGAATCAACATTGTGAAAATGACTATACTACCCAAAGCAATGTACAGATTCATTGCAATCCCTAGCAAACTACCAATGGCATTTTTCACAGAACTAGTACAAAAAATTTCACAATTTGTATGGAAACACAAAAGACACCGAATAGCCAAAGCAATCTTGAGAAAGAAAAACAGAGCTGGAGGAATCAGGCTCCCTGACTTCAGACTATACTACAAAGCTACAGTAATCAAGACTGTATGGTACTGGCACAAAAACAGAAATATAGATCAATGGAACAGCGTAGAAAGCCCAGAGATACACCCACGCACATATGGTCACCTTATCTTTGACAAAGGAGGGAAGAATATACAATGGAAAAAAGACCGCTTCTTCAATAAGTGGTGCTGGGCAAACTGGACAGCTACATGTAAAAGAATGAAATTAGAACACATCTTAACAGCATACAAAAATAAACTCAAAATGAATTAAAAACCTAAATGTAAGGCCAGACACTATAAAACTCTTAGAGGAAAACATAGATCGACAGTCTATGACTTAAATCACAGCAAGATCCATTTTGACCCACCTCCTGGAGACATGGAAATAAAAACAAAAATAAACAAATGGGACCTAAGGAAACTTAAAAGCTTCTGCACAGCAAAGGAAACCATAAACAAGATGAAAAGACAACCCTCAGAAAGGGAGAAAACATTAGCAAATGAAGCAACTGACAAAGGATTAATCTCCAAAATATACAAGCAGCTCATGCAGCTCAATATCAAAAAAACAAACAACCCAATCCAAAAATGGGCAGAGGACCTAACTTGACATTTCTCCAAAGAAGATAAACAGATTGCCACCAAACACATGAAAGAATGCTCAACATCACTAATCATTAGAGAAATGCAAATCAAAACTACAATGAGGTATCACCTCACACCTCACAGAATGGCATCAAAAAATCTACAAACAGTAAATGCCAAAGAGGGTGTGGGGAAAAGTGAACCCTCCTGCACTGCTGGTGGCAATGTAAGCTGATACAGCCACTATGGAGAACAGTATGGAGGTTCCTTAAAAAACTAAAAATAGAACTACCATATGACCCAGCAATCCCACTACTGGGCATATACCCTGAGAAAACCTTAATTCAAAAAGAGTCATGGGGCTTCCCTGGTGGCACAGTGGTTGAGAGTCTGCCTGCCGATGCAGGGGACACAGGTTCGTTCCCCGGTCCGGGAAGATCCCACATGCCACAGAGCAGGTAGGCCCGTGAGCCATGGCTGCTGAGCCTGCGCGTCCGGAGCCTCTGCTCCACAACGGGAGAGGCCACAACAGTGAGAGGCCCGCGCACTGCAAAAAAAAGAAAAAAAAAAAGAGTCATGTACCACAATGTTCATTGCAGCACTATTTACAATAGCCAGGACAAGGAAGCAACCTAAGTGTCCCTCGACATATTAATGGATAAAGAAGATGTGGCACATATATACAATGGAATATTACTCAGCCATAGGAAGAAGTGAAATTGAGTTATTTGTAGTAAGGTGGATGGACCTCTAGTCTGTCATACAGAGTGAAGTAAGTCAGAAAGAGAAAAACAAATATCGTACGCTAACATATATATATGGAATCTAAAAAAAAATGGTTCTGAAGAACCTAGGGATAGGACAGGAATAAAGACACAGATGTAGAGAATGCACTTGAGAACGCGGGGAGGAAGAAGGGTAAGCTGGGACGAAGTGAGAGAGTGGCACGGACATATATACACTACCAAATGTAAAACAGATAGCTAGTGGAAGCAGCCGCATAGCACACGGAGATCAGCTCGGTGCTTTGTGACCACCTAGAGGGGTGAGATAGGGAGGGTGGGAGGGAGACGCATAGGGAGGGCATATGGGGATATATGTATACGTATAGCTGATTCACTGTTATAAAGGAGAAACTAACACAGCATTGTAAAGCAATTATACTCCAATAAAGACGTTTAAAAAAAAAAAAAAAGAAGCAGCACACAAGGCCTATATCATGTTTTATTAAGGGGCTTAGCAATGGTGCCACAGCATGCTCCGGTGGATAATCTTTTGACGTATGACCACGAGCAAAACGTTTAACTTCCGTAAGCCTCAGCTTGCTCATCAGTAAGATCAGGCTAAAAATCATGCAAGCCTTGTATGCATCATGAGGAATCAACAAGTTAATAAAAATCAAGCACTTAATCTGGTACAGAGGAGGAACTGAATACATATTAGATACACTGTTGTAAGAGGCAGGGTTGAAGGAAGAATCAAAGTAAGAGAGCCAAGCTGATGGGTTTTTTTTTTTTTCCTGATTATCTTCCTCCAAGAACTGACCATCAGCGGAGTAATGGGAACATTTTTCAGAACACAGTCCAGAAAAATCTCTAGTATAATATAAAAATGTTGATGTAAACTGGAACTTCACTCCATATTAGAGAGATAGTAAGCCTAGGGGTTAAAAGCATGTACTCAAGCTAAACAGCATGGGTTCAAATCCCATCTCCCCTACTTTTTAGCCAAAAATTTTAAGCAACTTAACTTCTCTGTTTCATTTTCCTCCTCCATAAAAGGGGATAATAATAGTATCTAACTCACAGGGTTGTTGTGAAAATGAATTGATTTAATATTTGGAAATCACTTACCACAGTGTCTGGGCATGTACTATAATGCATTAGGTATTATTATTATTATGTTACAAGACCATCTTGCAAACCATCCAGGATATATTTATACTGGAAGCACCCAAAGAAACTTAAAGAAATAATTTTACTTCTAACACCATCCAGAATCACAGATTCTGATAATGGGATTATACCGAGGCACCAGCATATAAAGCTATTGCTCCAATTCTGCTCTTAAGAATAACTCAAAGAGTAACTCACTGGATTTTTTTTTTTTTTTTTGCGGTACGCGGGTCTCTCATTGTTGTGGCCTCTCCTGTTGCGGAGCACAGGCTCTGGACGCGCAGGCTCAGCGGCCATGGCTCACAGGCCCAGCCGCTCCGCAGCATGTGGGATCTTCCCGCACCAGGGCACAAACCCGTGTCCCCTGCATCGGCAGGCGGACTCTCAACCACTGCGCCACCAGGGAAGCCCGCACTGGAATTTTTTAAATGCCTGATTCTGAAAAGCACTGGATGACCCGAAGATAACAGTATGGAAATAGAACTTCATTCACACCTACGGTTGGAGTTAGTGCTTGTCAACTTCTCTTCACCCTGAGGCAATCCTGGTAGACTGTTGGAAATACAGCAGGGAGGACCTTCTATTTAGTAGAAAGTAGATTTTAATCATCTTTTTTGGTTTTGTTATTGTGAAATCATAGCATTTTTAGGGAGTGATGCACTAGTCCAATCATTTTACAGATGAGAAAACCGAGATCTACAAAGGTAGTGACAGCCAACATGGAGCTGGTAAATAATGAAGACCAGAGGGGATAATATTTTAAGACCATTAGACCTCCTTCTCTAGTTATCAGAGAGAGCTCCAACTTCACACTATAAATCTGATTAACTGGATCCATATTTTATAAATAAGGAGCTTAAATTATAGCAGAATTTCACCCAGTTGAACTTCAGATTACTTCAGATGAAAGTAATGTGTCTTTTTGGATGTCAGACTCTCGCTTAAAAATTTATATACTTTAAAATTCCTGTTATAGAGAACATAAATAGTATATTGAGTTTGATCAGTCAGTGAAAAATTAATCTCAAGGGGTAAATGTTTCATCTTCCAGGGCATCGGAGAACTAAATAACAAGCAATTTACTAAATTCCATCCTGGTCCTGAAATCTTCTGTTTATGTAATTTGGATGTGTAGCTTACCCATAGAGGCTGGTCACTCCTTGTCACTCCTTGCAGGACCACCTCTCCTGAATATAATCATCACAATATATCACCATATGCATTCACTGTGATTCAGATATGCAAACTATAGATGTTTTTTTAACCTAATGTTCAGAGTTAATTATATCTCTTAGCTCATGCTATACCATCATTTAACTTCACAAGGCCTATATCATGTTTTATTAATTTTTATTGTTTTCCCCTTAACTTCTCATCATAACTTCCATTCCCCTTGTTGCTAGAGGCATCCACACAAATGTTTATAAGACATAAATGTATTTAGGTATGTTTGTATCTTTGAGAAATATGTAATACTGTTTATGTTGTAGGTGTTTAATTTATATACATCTAACTGTGCTATAGAACAATTTTTTTCTTTTTTCATTCAACATATGTTTCTAAGATCTATCCATGTTGCTTTATGTACATCTAGATAATTAATTCTGAGTGGTATGCAGAATTCCACTACATATGTATATCCTATAATTCACTAATTCATTCCCCTCACTTACCACCAACTTTCTGTCTTCCCAAATAAACATACTTATACATGTTCCCTTATAGTCCCATGTCAGAGTGGCTCTAGAGTGTATACTCAGGAGTGGGAATCTTAGTGTATATGACCAGATTTCTCTAAGCCAGATAACTCCCCAGAATAGCTGTATCAAGTTAGACTTCCACTAACAGGGAAAGATGGTTTCCCAACTCCCTCAGCAATAGTTGGTATTATCTGACTTTCTGATGTTCATCTATCTAATAGGTGGTAGAATGCTTTTGGACCTATTCTAGACTACCAGTTCTCTCAAATGTTTGCACCTTCCCCCTTTGGTTCATGAGGACTTCTGGATCCTGTACATGCCTTGTACAGGCCCTGGGCAACTAGAAATACTATCTCAGGACCATCTACGTAGACTCTTCCTCACAATCCTGCTCTACTGTTTCCACATCACAGAGGGCCATGCTGACCTCATAACTTTTCTTATGGGCTTTCATTCTCCCCTCAGGAGAGAAGGGAATTCCAGGCTCTCCTAAAACCTTTCTGGATGTTTCTACCCATCCTATGGAAGTTTTCATGCATGGAGCCCATACACAAATGCTGAATTCTTGCCCTTTTCCCTCCCTCCCTCTCTCTCTTCCTTCCTTCTTTCCTTTCTCTCTTCTCCCTCTGCCTCCTAGAATTTGAAGGGTTTTCAACTTCTCCCTTTTGACTGACAAGACCTGTCTCCCTTTCTTTTTTTTTTTTTTTTTTTTTTTTTTTTTTTTGCGGTATGCGGGCCTCTCACTGTTGTGGCCTCCCCCGTTGCGGAGCACAGGCTCTGGACGCGCAGGCTCCAGACGCGCAGGCTCAGCGGCCATGGCTCACGGGCCCAGCCGCTCCGCGGCATATGGGATCCTCCCAGACCGGGGCACGAACCCGTATCCCCTGCATCGGCAGGCGGACTGTCAACCACTTGCGCCACCAGGGAGGCCCCTGTCTCCCTTTCTTATCTTGCCCACCCCCTAGTTGACATTCTCTCTGTTCTTCCCTGGGGCAATAACAGAGGAAAGGCGATGGCGGTGGAGTGGGGGGACTATATTACCACAAGGGGAAAATATATCGGAGAATCTTGAAAAGTATTGTCTGCATGCACTTACCATTCCATATGAATAACACTTTAACCATTGCAAAGTACTTTTACATATCATTTGACCCTCTCAAAAACCTAGATAGAGAAGTTGTCAGTATTTGTAGACAAAAATAGAAACCAAGACTGAGAAAAGTGAAAGAATTTTGTGCAGTAATAAGATAGATGACTGACAGACAAACTATCTTAGAAGAATGCATATATCTTTTACAATTTTTTTCCCTAAGAATATCAGAAAACCTTTTTTAAAATAGCAAAATCTCTTCATTTTCTCTTTTGTAGATCTGGTCATCTGAGCCAAAAGGAAACTCTAACACAAAAATAAAGACTGTTTTATCTCTGCTTTGCAGCAAAAACTTGTGCATGTTCTTAAACATCTGCAAGAAACTCTGGGTTCTTATTCCTTTGTCAGCAATTCTTTTATGATTAAAATTCTAAAATTAAAAAATATTCTAGGGCTTCCCTGGTGGCGCAGTGGTTGAGAGTCCACCTGCCGATGCAGGGGACACGGGTTCGTGCCCCGGTCTGGGAAGATGCCACATGCCGCAGAGCGGCTAGGCCCGTGAGCCATGGCCACTGAGCCTGTGCTCCACAACGGGAGAGGTCACAACAGTGAGAGGCCCACGTACCGCCAAAAAAAAAAAAAAAAAATCTAAAATATGATCATTACTGTTACACTTAGACCCACACAGGAAACTGTTCATTTTTTCAGTCTATATTGTACTTACTAAATCAGGTCTTACTCTGACAAAGGTTATGGACTTGATTAGTTTTGTGAAATAATCATTTTAAATGCCTAATTCTTTGAATATAGACCTATACACACAGTTTATTTTAATTGTGTAATTGTGCCCACTTTTCAGTAATTTAAGCTTCAAATTTTTATGTTTTAAAATCTGGAAAAGCAACATATTTTTCCATCTATTTCTATAAAAATTTTCTAAGTATGGTTGGAGGACACTTTTTTTTTTCTTTTTGCAGTACGTGGGCCTCTCACTGTTGTGGCCTCTCCTGTTGCGGAGCACAGGCTCCAGACGCGCAGGCTCAGCGGCCATGGCTCACAGGCCCAGCCGCTCCGTGGCATGTGGGATCTTCCCAGACTGGGGCACGAACCCGTGTCCCCTGCATCGGCAGGCAGACTCTCAACCACTGCGCCACCAGGGAAGCCCTGGAGGACACTTTTTTATATCCCAAGTGAGCATTTTCTGCCAGATGGTTAACAAAGACCATCTCAGCTTGAAGGGAAGCAGACTGGGTTAGTGAAAAGAGACAGACCTGGTTATAAATCCTAGTTTTCTACAACCTACCAATTGTGTGGCTTGAGGCAAATGACTTAATTCCCAAACTACTTTTCTCATTTATAATACAGGATCATCATGAACACCACTGGTTGTACTCCAGAAAATCTATAGTAAAAATACTGCAGAGAATATTTCACCTTTGAAATGAACAACAGAAATAGTCTTTTGGTGTGCCTTGTTGTCCAAACATGTGTCTTGGTTTTGCCCTTTGCACACAGCAGGAACCTACTCTGCTAGAGAAAGAGGCATCATCTACTTGAGCCTAAAGTGTAAGCAGTTAACACAACAGCAAACGTCATTTAGATGAATTGTCTCAATCGAATAAAACTATACTGGGGGCACAGTCTCATTCCCCTCTACTCTCTGGGTGTTTCTTGCCTACATGATACACCCTTTGAAGTCAGGGAGAATGTCTCATATGGATGAGATACCTAGAGAGTAAAGAAATATGAGAGGAAAAACTAGGCCTGTATTGTGTTTTGTTTTGTTTGCCGTGCGCGGGCCTCTCACTGTTGTGGCCTCTCCCGTTGCGGAGCACAGGCTCCGGACGCGCAGGCCCAGTGGCCAAGGCTCACGAGCCCAGCCGCTCTGCGGCATGTGGGATCTTCCCAGCCCGGGGCACGAACGCGTGTCCCCTGCATCAGCAGGCGGACTCTCAACCACTGCACCACCAGGGAAGCCCCCTATATTGTGTTTTTAAGGGATAAGCAGGAATTTAATACAGACGTTGTTTCTTATAGGACTAAGAACTGCTTTTTTAGAGTCATCCAAAAGAGCAAAAGCCAAAGACCTCATGTAAACCTTATGCAACATGGCCTTTCCTTATGCAAACATATTAAAATGTTTCAGAATTGCTTTTGTCCAAAACTTATACAACGCATCCTCTCTAGGGAAAAAACAAAAAATCCTACTCTCTGTAAACTGAGTAGTCCAAACAATATCTCACTTTTATTCCAAGAAAATAGGAATAGCCAAATCCAGGATAATAATTAACAAAAATAAAAGCTTCCCTCAACAACTGTCCACACTCCTGCCCAGCTCCAGAGCACAGGGCGAAGAGGAAAGATAACAAAGCCTTAGCTGGATTTAAAACAGTATACAGAAACATTTAAAGCTTCTTCTCTTCCAGTACAGAAAGCAGTTGGCAGGAAAGGGACCCAAGCCCAATATATATAGTCAAGTGCAAAGTCTTTCTTGAAGGTCTTCAGAATACAGAACATTCTCCAAAACCCCCTGGGGCACCCTACTAAAAAATGTTGAGACATAAAGCCTACCTTCAGAACACTACCAGTTTTCCCCCTTGGGCTCTATCCTCTCAACATCTCAGCTCTATCAGGATATAAGCAGCATACTATAAACCTGCCTGGAAAACCCATTAATTTCCAACCAAATTCAGACTGGGCTGTGCCACAGCTACAAGGCAATATATTAGGTTACACCTGATGAACTATGCCTCCCTCTTATAAATGAGCCAAGTGTTCCTCAATTTAGATCCAGGAGATCACTGAGTTTATAACAAAGTGCAGTGCGTGGGAAGAGAATAAAGGCCAAGATCCAAAATGGGTATTAGGACAGGGTGGCTAAGGTGGCTGGAAAATATAGATCAGTAGGACGATGGAGTGATAACTGATGAGGAAGAAAAAGCAAGAGATTAAATGATATTGTCATAGCAATTATGATTGAGGAAAGGAATCTCCCTTTAAATAAGAGTTTGCAAATGTTGCATTACTTTCAAGTCTCAAAAGAAAGAAAATTATCACAACAGCTATCATTTAGTTTTCACTACCATGTGCCAGGTGCTGTTCCAAAATGCATTACATAGATAGTTGTCCCTTGTATCCATGGGGGTATTAGTTCCAGGACCCTAAAGATACCAAAATCTGTGGATTCTCTAGTTCCTTGTAAAAAACGGTGTAGTACAGTTGGCCTACTTCAGCAGATGTGGAAACCTAAGATAGGAGAGCCAACAGTATTAACTTACTTAATCCCCACCACAACCCTGGCATTGTTGTTATTTATTATTGTCAGGCCCCTTTTTCAGAGGAGGAAAATGAGGCACAGAGAGGTGAAAGTCACACAGCTAGTAAATGGCAGAACCAGGAGAAAAACTCAGATAGTCGAGCTTAGAGCCCACTCACTTTACCACTCCACATACTTTCTTTCAACAGAGAAAGCTAGGGGCCTATAATTCTTGGCTTAGCCCATATATTAATAACTCATGCTTGTGTCTGGGTCTCCTGGTTACCACTAGGAAGGAAGGACCCCAGGGTAGCACGGTGGTCCTCTCTAACCTCTCAGCTTCTGAACATCACCCCATCACCACACACAGTAGGAAACAAGCTCTCTTTCAGGCCAGAGTGAGTATAAGGTATGGTGTATGAAAGGGTCCTATTTGGTCCTTTCTGTTTGACCCCCTATTAAGTTCCCATAAAGCTTCCTGGTGAAAGAAAAGCTTCCTTAATAAGAAATTCTCCATGAGGGCAAACCTGTCATTCTCTCGGGCCAGATTGTCATGGAAACTTTTATAAAGAGGAGCCTAACACTCAAGTCTTCAGGCTGCAAAAGAATCCATGCAGTTGTTCTTCTGTAAAATTATACAGATTTATTCATTGCAACAAGTGAGGCAATGACAGAAGTTCCTTTTACTGATGAACGGAATTGGAACCTAATGAGAACAGTCAGAATTTCATGTGTCAAATCTCGTGCTAACCCTCCTACTGCAGTCCTCAAACAACCCTAACAATGCATTTTAAAAACAATAATCACTAGACCAGAATTACAAAATAATTGTGAATTGAAAAAAAATGCATAGCTTTTAAAAATAATGCTCAGACATCTTAGTGTAAACAATAACAGGGTCTTTTCTTCTAAAGCAGGAGTCAGCAAACTATAGCCCTTGGGCCAAATTTGGCTCACTGCCTGTTTTTATACAACCCAGAGCTAAAAATGGTTTTTACGTTTTTAAATTGTTGGGGAAAAAATCAACGGAAGAACGTGTTAAAATCATATGAAATATAATATTTAATACCTAAAGTTTTATTGGAACACAGAAACTTACTGTGTTCATTTACTTACTGTCTATGGCTGCTTTCACACTACAAACGCACAAAGCCTAAAATATTTATTATCTGGCTCTTCACAGAAAAAGTTTGCCGACCCCTTTCTAAAGTGATAAATGATAAACATATTGCCCTGACAAATTTCTCACGATCTAATTATCACAACTGTAGTTTTTAATCGTTAGAAAACAGTGAAGCATTCTGCGACCTATCCCAGTAATTAATTTCTAAAACCCTATTCTAAATAGACATTGCAGTCTATTATTCGCCCTCATGATAAGTTTCGATCCCTTAATTGTTTCAAGGGGTGTGTTTTCTCTTACACTGAAACAATGTCTGACTGATACAAACCAGGGCCTGAGTGAAGCAAAGCAGAAAACATTCCATGAACACACATACATTCACTTGGCAGAAACATTTTGCGCTAAGCTTGAACCAAAACAAAGCCAGTAAAGACAGAGCACGTGGGCTTCTGTTCCTACTGCTTGTTTATTCCAAAATCCTCAAATCCACAGAAATTTTTTGTGCAGCTTTTCATTAAGCATTTCAAAAGGAAAACAGGGTACCAGGCTTCTTTTGAAACTGTACGGTTTGTTGGTGGTATTGTTTATGACTACTCTTTGACGGTGGCTAAGTATTGCATTGATATTTCTCTTTAAAAGGAAGGATCTGTCATAGGATTTGACTGTCTTGTCATCCTTTTACATACATATTTGTAATGTCTTACCGTCTGCAGATCCAATATGATTCTCATCCGCGCTGCTCCCCAAACACATGCCTCTAGAATTCTTCCAAATCTGGCATCATCATTGACTTCAAAAGTCGCTCCCTAAGCAAAGGCTTTGGAGAAAGACACAAAACAGACTCACCAATTATTATAATTCAGGCATCTCCTAGGACTTTATAAATGTGCTATAATAAATTAAGTATGTTATGTCCTGAGTTACATAAAACTTTTATTTGTATTCAAACGCTAAACTAAGCGGCAACTTCTCCATGGGAGGTACTGGCAAGAAAGAATTCCCCCCTCCCCCGACTAAGGACCTGGGAGTCTGTGATCCAGTCCCAGGTCCTCTCTGTAGCCATGCCATAAAATGGGCATTGGAGCAAATGTTCTACTCTTATGTCAATTTCACATTGTTCAAATATGTTTTAAAGTTTTGCAGAATTCTCTGGAGACATCTGTCTTCTGATCATAATCAGAAAATTATTCATGACTCATAGATCCCAAAGACTCCTTTAAACAAGCTGGGGAAACTGCGGAAGCTCAATCAACATCTCTAAAAGCTGTTCTAAAAACATCTTTACAATCAAATGCAGTATCTTTCCCAAACAAAATGAAAAATTTTATCTCTGACTCACATTGAACCACTTCAAGAGATATTGTTTATTTTAGCCCACAAATATATTAGTTAATTTTTACAAGCAGTTTTCAAAAGAAACAGGCCAGCAAGAAAATCTACTTAGCCAACAAAGATTTTCACGGTTCTACTGAATAACTCATGCCTCAGTTTGTCTTTGCTAGTCGTTACTAACTCAATCTGAGTCAAGGAAGAGAAATATCTCTCTACCACAAAACCAGATTTTTTGTTAAAAATTGAGCCAAAGGGAATAAAGAAAAAGTGGGGGGAGGCAGCACATATTTAATTAGGCCTAGGCTTGTTGCCTGATTTTCATTAGGCCCCTGCCTGATTCTTACTTGGCCCACTCTAAGTACTTTTAGGCCACTGGGCACAAAGGCCAGTGCTTATTATGGTTGTTTCAATTCATCAAGAAAATCCTTTGAAAGATGAAAGAAACTCCACATTTTTTCACCTGTTGTTCTTTCTTGTGTGCCTGTCACTTCACTAGCCAAACTTGCTTCAAGCCAAACCAAATGCTTTCCAAACCTCTACAGCAGGCCTTTGAAGATCTGAAGTTAAGTATTTTCTTATGCTCACCAGTATAGCTTCCAAATAAGGAATAAAAAAATAATAACGTAGTTCTTAAGCTATTTTTTTAATACCAGAAATGCAAAAGCACATTCCAGTATGTGCAAAAAAGCAAAATTCCTCTTCCCCAAGTTTTAGAAGTCATGTGCCAAATACACCTGATGTTCATTACCACACCCACAGCACATTGCTTATGTATGACAAAGTTCCTGCAAAGACCATATGCTGTTTTTATTATTACCACTTCACAAGTTCTCCCAGGATCACTAGAAAAAGTATTTTATAAGACCCGCCCACCGAGTAGGCTCATCTTGCTACACTGATGAAATTTGGTTTGCTATTTACTTGATTAGCAATAAACATTTCTCCTTATTTCCAACAGCACAGCAATTAGGACACTGATCTGTCACCATGAACTTCAAGTTTTGGCTTTCATCAAAAGAAAAGGAATTTACCAAGAAGAAAAAACACACCTCTACCTTCAAGCTAAAATAGTTCTGTCTTCTAAACAATATGCACTTTCACACAGCTCCAGCAAACCTTCATCAAGCAGCTTACAAAGGAGATACTAAGAGAAGTACAAAATAGACCCTAGTGTTAAGTACTGGTTTAGCTGACAGAGATGCAAACAAGCGAAAACTGATATTGGAAAGCAGAAAATACAACCTAGTTGATATAAGAGGAAATGAGGCTTCACTGATCTGTTGATTCACTTTAAGGGAGTGAAAAATAGACAAGACAAAACTACTGCACATAGAGGATATATCTACACTTCCAGAAACTTTTATAAGAGTCTACACCAAAGGCTTTATTTTAAAGTTATGAAGTTTGCATTAAATACTTATTCTTAGAAAACCAACTAAAAACCAAAGAACAAAGTAGAGGCAATTCCCTAGATGGAGCTTATTTAGCATAGTCAGAGATTATCTAAGATATGATAATAATGATAATAATCATCATCATTATCACCAAATACTTGCCATGTCCCAGGCACTGTACTAGGCACTTCACATACATTAACTTCAATACTCTCAATATCATTAGGTAATGATACCTAATCACTAGGTAGGTAACATTATCTCAATTTTACAGAATAACCAAGGCTCAGAGATGTTAAATAACTTGGCCAAAGGCTCAATGCTAGCGAATAATGGTAAACTAAGAGCAATTAGTTAAAGCACTATTCAGCAATAACTTGATTTCTCTGAAGTTTATACAGTGACAAAATCATTTAATTATCTATAAGGGTTTTCTTATCACAAGTACTTATTTCTGTAAGATACAGCAAGTAAGAAAGAATCCATTGCTTCCTCACCCCAGGAATTTGTCATGGATCTATTCTCCAATCCTGCTCACTCTTGATGTTTACCAAATGTGAGTAATGGTAATTCATTCAATGAAAATTTTTGAGCACCCACTACAGACCAGGCAGTATAGGACTATCCTAAACTTGATTGTGGAAAGAAATGAAAGAATTTATCCCTATCAACCAGAATGTTTCATCTGCAGCTAGGGTTTGCTCAGGCCTCATAAGCCTATGGGAATAAATGAGATTGCATTAATCGGCCAAACCAGACTTCATGGCTTTCCTCCTCAACTTATCAGGACATACCCATCAATCAAGCTCTGTCCAAGTAACACTGGTAAATCCCTGGGGGCATCCCACCTGTGCTAAGGAACAAAACTTGTCACATACCACGTGGCTTCTGATTCCTCCTGTTCTTTTCCAGCACTCTCCACGGACATTGTTGGAACTGGAAGTCCTCTCTCTCTTCATTGCATTACATAATTTTAGAGGGGTCCCTAAGTTATCTTGCTTGTACCTCCATGTCCAACAGTTTTAGCACAAAACTCTTTTCATTCTCATTTATAGCTTTCACCTCAACTCTCTGAAGGACTGCGACATGATCTAAAGGGAGGTCAGAGACAAACTTGAGTCATAGACACCACACCATTCTCAGAATGGCCTCTCTCCTCTGATGACTAAGGCTTGTTACTTGATCAAGCTGTCACCCCTAGCTTCCTCATCCCTTATAATAATTACCTCCCAGGATGATCTTCAGTCTTCTGACAGGCTCTGCCCACAGGTAATTTAACAAGCCCAGAACATGGCTGAACCTATACAGAAGGCACTGTGTAGGCTTATGGCCACGTTCTAACATCCACCCCTCTCCCCACACAAACACATGACTTACTAGGAAATAAGGACCTTGGGGTGGGGGTGGAGGGTACTGAAGCCCCTGCTTTCTTATATGGCTTGTTGGGAGATTTGGGGGGGCAGGAAGGACAGTGTACTTTCAGGTATACTCCAGTAGGCCACCAAGAGACAATGATCAGGGTCAATCCAAGAACAGCTGCTGTAAAATTATAAGAATAAATTAAGTTCTGGCAGGATGGCTCTAAAATGGGGATTTAGGGGATAAGCAGTAATTAGTCACAAAAAGCCCAAAGCACTAAAGATCTGTTTTTATGGTACCTAACAGAGTGAGCTATAACTTTAGAGAACGTAAGTCCAGCTTCCACAAATCTGAAAACTAGGCTTCAGCAACAGACAGTTGGTGTCTTGCCAATATCCCCTTAACACATTCCTGTAGATATGGTTGCCTATATTACTGGTGGATAGTTCCTTTCACGAGGCAATGGGTTCCTACTTCAAGTGTCTGTGTCTCTTTGACCTTGGACTTCCTCTGCCTGTAGGAGCATGATCTGCCCACTCTCAGGGTAAGCCAGATTAGTGGCTAGTTCATTCCTCTAGAACCAACCCTTCACACATCAGCAGCAGAAGATGGTGGATAAATGCCTTAGCTTCCTTGTCCCTTGCTGTGACTACACAGTCTCTTATAGTGTCCCTGGCAGGACTGAGTCCCAGGTTCCCACAGGTATCCATACCTGAAAGCACTCTGTATGACTTTCCACCCATCTCTGTCTTATATACCTACTCCCTCTTGGTGCATCCTGAGACCACTTCAAAAATAAACTGCCTACCCCCAGATCCTTGTCTCAGGACCTGATTTAGAGAAAACTCAAACTAAAACATCTTCTTTCAGATAAGAATTTCCTCAGATACAAATTAAGCCATTACATTTATGCACAAGAAAGCAGAGTTTTGAAGGGAAAAAAAAAAACAAAAACTAATGTCAGAGGCTTGAGGACCCTACCTTTACCTACTTTTACCCAGCTTCATCAGTGGGCAAGTGACTTGTGTCCAAGACTAAAGGAGATAGAAAAGCATCTGTGCAGGAGTGCCTTTCACAGATCCAAGCTTAAGTTTGTCAGGAAGGGTAAAGGGAGAGAAGGAGGAATCTCTTTGCTTCTCCATTTCATCTTCTCTTTCAGGGAGCATGATCTAGAATCTTCCAACTGAGGCAGGAAGAAGAGGGAAATGGAAAATCTATCCCTGAGAGGTTCCTTGTCACTCTAGACAGGTAGCATATAGGACCTGTGTTAGTCGGCTCAGGCTGCCATAACAAAATACCACAGGCTGAGTGGCTTAAGCAACAGAAATTTATTTTTTCACAGTTCTGAAGGCTAGAAGTTCAAGATCAAGGTACCATCAGGTTTGGCTTCTGCAGCCTCTCTCCTTGGCTTGCAGATGGCCATCTTCTTGCTGTATCCTCACATCTTTCTTCTACGTGTGTGGTATCCCTTTATGTGTCCAAATTTCTTCTTCTTATAAGAACACCAGTCAGACTGGATTAGGGCCCACACTAATGGCCTCATTTTAACTTAATCACTTTTTAAAGGCCCTATCTCCAAATACACCAAATACAGTCAAAGCCTGAGGTACTGAGGGATTAGGACTTCAACATATGAACTTGGGGGGACACAATTCAGCCCATAACAGGGCCCCAGAGCTGGGGTTACACTTTTCCTGGATTATGTCCTATAGACAATCATTGCACAGAAAACCTTTCTAAATTTTCTACATTGTGTGTTAAACACTCCTGTTTTACCAGATGACAGATATGATTCAATTCAATCTCTAAAGAATGAAACATGTATTAAGTACCTAGAGAATAGCCTTTATTGTGTTAGGTGCCACAGAGCCTATGAAAACTATACATGAGACAGGTCAGGTGAAGAGACAGGTCATCTGTGAGGAATGATATTAGATAATAAAAAATGGATAAGACTGTATAAAGACATGCTAAATTACATGGTATGGATCTTATGAAAAAGCTGAAGAAGTCAGGTTAAAACTCATGGAGGGAGGGAGCCTTTGGAGAACCAGAACCATTCAGAATAATAGTAGGCAAGAAGGATAAAAATCCCTACACTTGGGAAACATTGAGGAGACCAGTCTGACTAGCCTAGATTTATGTGGGCAGGTGAAGGTTAGGTAGTCAGAGTGGGCCCTGAGCCTAGGGGGCCCTAAGTGTCAGGTAAAGAAATGAGTGAAATAAAAAGAGGCAGGTGAACTTGAGAATCGGCGAGTGTAAAAAAAAACAAAAACAAAAAGAAGTTCGTAAACATAAAATTTCATGATGCCAAGTATTGTCTGGGAAATAAATCTTGGAGCAATCACATATCATTCCATGAAAGCATCATTCAATGCTACTGCAAATAAAAGACTCACAAAATTATGGGCATCTCTAAGAAGAGCATTACAAACAAATCTGGGCATTACTAAAACAAAACTTTTAATTTTAAGTCAAACTATAGCAATTTTGAATCCACTGAGTATAGTAACCACATCTTCAAAAAAATCATTATTATGCAATATTGAGTGTCTGTGGGACAGTCATCACCCAGCTGGGAATCTGGGGGAATGGAAATAAAGGAAAATGTGTTACAAAAGTCAAAGATTAATAATTTGCAATCCCTGGCTTCAAAGAACTCAAAGTCTGTGGATGAAAATAATAATAGTGATAAAAATTTAAAATAATCCAAATGTATTAAGTGTTGTCACTGAGTGCCATCACCATGGAGGAAGGAGCATTTCAGTAAATATTTATTGAATAAATGAGTGAACTCTGTCAGTGGAAGCTATATGTGTGGTAAATTTTTAAAGATGAGCAGGCCTTCACCAGAAGAAGGAATGAGGGTCATTCCAGGCAGAGGGAATAACAATAACATATAATTAGAAAAGATAGAATATACGAACAATCTAGAAATCACTAGCTCTTAAATTGGGCTGCACATTGGAATTACCTAGGATTTTTTTTTTTTTTTTTTTTTGCGGTACACGGGCCTCTCACTGTTGGGGCCTCTCCCGTTGCAGAGCACAGGCTCCAGACGCGCAGGCTCAGCAGCCATGGCTCACGGGACCAGCCGCTCCGCGGAATGTGGGATCTTCCCGGACGGGGGCACGAATCCGTGTCCCCTGCATCAGCAGGCGGACTCTCAACCACTGTGCCACCAGGGAAGCCCCAGAAATTTTTTTTTAAGTGTTGCCTGGGTCACACCCCCAGAAACTTTGACTGAACTGGTATGGGACAAGGCCTAGATACTAGAATTTTTTAACTTGTCCATATTCTAATATGCAGCAAAGTTTAAGAACCACTACTGGACCAGCCTGCAACCTTACTTAACTCTGCCTTGTTGCTTTTTTCCCCCAACAATACTCACTAAATCTTTCAGTAAGTCACAAAAACCGAGCATGATAAGTTTCAACAAATTCACTGGGGCTCTTTTTGTCCTGTGTGTTGTCTATCCTCTTCTCAATGGAAATTAGATGACCCTAAATAAGTCCCATGATGACGACAGGTCGCCATAGAAATTGAACAAAAGAGATGATTGGGTATTTTCAGTCCAGTCCCATACCCTACCATGTGCCCAAAGCTGTGCCAGAGAACCTTACAGGGGAATAAAGACACAGCTTCCACCTTCCTTCTCTCACTTCTAGCCCATGCCCTCTGCCCCCGGTAGTTCTGGGACTTGTATTGTAACAAGGTCTTATAAATTGTATGGAGGGAGAACCTCCCTATTTGCCATGGAGTTTACAAAATGATTCCCCTGGGGACCACAGTAGCAAAGTTAACATGACATACAATTTTAGAAAAGGAAGAACTAGGTTGCTTGTGGGTAGTACAGAAATTATTAGTGGCACTGTCCACACGGAGATAGGAATTCTGCTTCCAACACCACTTCTCCTTTGTGCCTCTATGGACAGCTTAAAGAGGGAGGATGGTTTGTGCCTGGAGGGACCTATTTTGGCAGAACACACAAAAAAAGATTTCTTCTTAAGGGAGACTTAAATGAGCATCTTTCTGTTTATAACATTTAGCATTCATTCCTTTTTCAGGACATAGAATTTTCATGTGTGTCACTATGACATTCCAACAAAGGACAAAGGGGAAGGAGTATTAGTCCATGTGACATTCAAAAAGCTAACCTTTATCAACTACTTCTGAAGGTCATTCCTCCGATGATTTGGGAGTTAGCTGCACAAGGCCAAGAGCCCTGGCACACTGAATGAGGATGCAGCAAAATCAGGGGCTAGGACTGCCTTTTGGCATGCTCACTGCAGTTTCTTTCTTTCATTCATTCATTCCATTACTGAGTACCTACTCTGTAATGTGCATTTTGCTAGGACACTGTAGAGCAATGTTTCCAGATCCGTCTGATGACAAAATCTCTTTGGACTCTTGCTAAAAAGACAGGTTTCCAGGTCCCACTACAGTCTCCCTGAATCAGAATGTTCAGGAGGAAGGTCATGGGAATCTGTATTTTTAACAAGCACCCCAGTGACTCTTATATGAATAGTTTGGAATGGTTGGTCCCTGCACTTGGTGAACTCTAAGGCCTCATTGTTCTGTGAATCTAGCTGATGCAGGTCCTTTCTAGTTGGATTTCTAGACGAAATGATGTTTCCTCTATCAGCAATTTCCAGATCTCCATGTTCCATGAAATGCCAAGCCCACCCACAATTCCTTAAAAAGTCAGTAACAGTGCATATTTAGCCATGTAAGTCACCATCTTTCTTTCTTACATTATTTCCTTTTTTCCATAACCAAATTTTTCAATACCAACAGACAGTCCAACCAACTCATTAAATGTGAGTATCATTACAGGTTTTTCCAATGTAACCTTGTTTTTTAACAAAATACAACTTTCATGTATTGCATTACATGGGTGGGTGAGGTCAGCTGGAGTCCTGTGGAACGAGATGGAATTCGGAAAGCGTTCTGAAGTTCTTTAAAGACTGAAAACCTCTGTTCTATACCTGAACTGCCCATAGCTTCAGGGAGCCCTAGTGGAACTCCTGTTTTGCAGACCCACAGCCCATGACCCACAGTCATGCTTGATGCATCTACTCCCGGCCACTCAAATTTAGAAGGCCAAAAATTTTTGTCAATTGTCTTGGGTGGCAACAAATTATGACTTTACTCAGCAAGTTGCTGTCTCTTGAAGGCTGCCTGCTGAGAGTAATGATCAAGTGCTGGCATCACACAGGCCACAAGGTGACGAGGGAATGTGCTGGGAGAGATTAGAATGCATCTCCTGCGACTGTTTTCCTCTTATAAACTGGGGTCTCAGCAGCTGCAAATGTTCTCATTTGTTGTCTTTTTTTCCCAAAGGCTGTTTTGTCTTATCTGATGTTGAAACTCTGCCCCACAGCTTTGAACACTGAAGCACAAGAACGAGAAATCAGCTGGAAATTTGTTCGTGTCTCTTGCTATGCTTGACATTTCTACACTGATAAGGTACAGCTAAATATTGACTTTTTGGTTAAGTTCGGATTAGGTGTCTGGTCCATGAGCATTGACTGTGAACCATTATCTTTCTTCTTCTTTTGGCCCTGAGTTCTCTTACAAAAACAGAAAGGACAAAAGGGAAAAACTGTTGTCTGAAGTGTTGTCATTAATTACCTGAAGGTCTTTTCTGAGCTGTGATAAAAATTGTCATTAACTTTTGAGATATGGGGGCAATTTTGTTGAAGATAGTGTTGGTGAACATTAAGATATATTAAAAATCATACTTTTATACTTGTAGGTTATTCACATATATCTTCAAATTTATCCATTGAAGAAAATGCCACCCTATTACCAATATAAGTGCACAAACCAGGTAACTGGCTGACTTGCTAAATATATATCTCTGCCATACTAAAATCAATAAGTGAAGATCTCTGTGCTCAATTTAGCCAACACAGACTCAATCTGGTGGATTAAGCTTCCTTTTATAATTCTGCTTGGAATAGAACAGTTAAGAGAATTTCAAACAGTTAAAAGAATCTCAAATCTGCATTGTCTCCCAAAGGAGACTGTAAATTCCTTGAAAGCAGGATGATCCTTGATTGATTTCTCAAAATGCAACATTCCTAGTCCTCTGAAAAGTATTTTCTTGTTACTCTACCAACTTAAATAATTAAATCCTATCAGAATGCTCTCTGAGTCAAATGCTTAGCCAAATCAACAGTTACTGGAAGCCATAAAGAGTCAAGGCCATAAAGAGTCAACTCCCTGGGAACAGGGAGTTTACAATTTATTTAGAAAGAAGGTAATACAGGGACTTCCCTAGCAGTCCAGTGGTTAAGACTTCACCTTCCAATGCAGGGGGTGCGGGTTCAATCCCTGATCAGGGAGCTAAGATCCCACACGCCACACTGCCAAAAAAACAAAACATGAAACAGAAGCAATACTGTAACAAATTCAGTAAAGACTTTAAAAATGGTCCACATCAAAAAAAAAAAAAAAAAAAAGAAGGTAATACAGAATTATTTACTAAAATAATGGTAGCAAAGGAAAAATCATTGAGTTCACAGGAAAGAACCCTCAGTGTAGGCTAGAATGGTAATTGAAGCCTTTATGGACAGATTAGCCCAGGGTCCTGGAAGATTTCCCTAGATGAAGAACAGAGGCATTCTAGGTTTTCTGTAAGACAGGACATTCTTATTGCACCCCACCACCAATATTAAAATATTTTATGTAAAGAAAATGTTGTTTTAAGACCCAGGTTACTGGCTTGATTGTTGGTTTTTAAGAAAAAAAAAACAGGCATTATTATCTTTGTTATTGCTTTGGTAAAGCATACATGAACCATATTATATTGCTTATATTTGTTTTTGACCTGCGGAAGCTGCAATTTCACATGATTCAACCACACACATATACATGTGCACAAGTATACACAAACGGACACACAAATATACATATGTTCAAGGTAAAACTTCTCACCTTTATTTGAGCAAAATTCCCTAACTGTGCTAATTTTTAGTTGTATTAACATTTAACAGGCAAGTAATAAATTCTCAATAAAGCCAATTCTATCAACACTGTTAATATGTATGACTATAAAGTCTGTTCTCAGTATCTATATAATGACCCTGAATTGCCAAAAAGAATATTTGATGATTCGAGTTGTGAATAATGAAACAAAGATTTTGATTCATATTCAGATGGGCAGTTGTATTAGCCCCTCATCCCTAGATATCCATACCAGCAATCCACCAGCAATCAGGAATGAAAGAAATTGGAGGTCTTGAGTCATCTCTCCACTGAATTTGCCATCCACATGACAAAGGCACAAACAGATATGAGAGTTTCAGCTAATGAACATAAGATAAAATAAAATAAAATAGTAAAATAGACCATTGTTGCATATCTGGACCTCTGAGGAAAGGGAAGCACAGGGAAGTCTGGTAATGAGGTAAGCATTATAGAAGGAAGGACAGCGCAGCAAATTTTTCCTGGTCTTCTCTATAACAAAGGGGAGCCCATTTTGAGCTTCACACAGGGTACAATTCCAAACTAGGCAAACCAAGGAAAAAGACTTCAAAGATTTCTACATGTAACTCAGCCATCTGGGTAACTACATGCCCTAAAAAATCAGCCTATTCCAGAAACCATGTTAGTACTAGTTCATGATCCACCTTGGGCTCTAAATCTATGTTAGATCAGTTTCTCAAACTGGGGTTGGCTGACCCATTTGGGGAGATTTGCATATTCTCACTGGAATATATTCTTAAGAATTTATTAACTTGGGGTATTCATTTCACTGATAATCTAAAGTAAGCATATTCTAAATCATCTGAGTGACCACCTAATAACCAAATGCCTCCTCAAAGACCCAGTTTGTCTTTATGTTTGCAATCAGATTGGTGCTAAGTAGTCCCACTTTACTTGTCTTCAGCTAATTAACAATGTACAGAGGTAGACTTCAGAAGTAAATGAGGCTTTTGGACCAACTGTGGGCCATATGACTTCACAGTGTGCTGGAGGAACAAAGGTGTTTCAGTGATTCAGAAAGAAGAGTGGTGAGAGAGTTGCATCATTTTTTGACACCTAGTGGGAAAGGCAGACCAAGCCCAAGAGTAAAGAGCCATAATCGCTAATACTGTGTATCAGGTTAAAAGTTTTTTGGTTTTGCAGAGGAGAGAGCTGTATGTAATTTTTACATTTGCTTTGATAAGAGCTACAAGCTATAAGAACTGAAAGTTTAAGAAATTTATTCCTAGTTTTAGTTTGTACATATTTAAGGAGCATTTGAAATTAAAGGATTTAAATCAACAAGGTGTAATACAGGAATTTTTAAGGGGTGCATAAAATATGAACAGTTTTAAATGTATGAAAAGATCCTCCTCATCACTCATAATATGAGATATGAAAATTAAAACCATAATGAGATACCCTTTGCCACCTTATATAAAATTGCAAACCTTTTCACATACATACTACTCTCAACTGCTCTGCTTATATTTTTCCACAGCATTTTCACTAACATATTTGTATTTTGTTTATTTATCATGTTTATTGTCTACCTTTTCCCCCACTGCACCTCCAGAATGCTTCATGCAGTCTTATTCACGGTATCTGTAGATAGGAAACTAAAGATGCCTAGAATGGTACGTGGCACATAATAGACACTGGATTATTTGCTGAATGAATGAATGAATGAATGAAGACCTATGATCTAGCAATTTCCTTTCTAGGTATATACCCTAGAGAAACTCTCTCACTTGTGTACAGAGAAACATGAGCAAGGCGGTATTGTTTGCCATATTAAGAAATTGGAAAAATCCTAAATGTCCTCAGTAAGGGGATGAAATACACTGTGGTGTGATCATATGAGGGAATTTAGCAATTAACATGAATTAAATTTATTTACATGGATAAAAATCAAAAGCATTGCTGGCAAAAAAAAATTGCAGACAGATACATGTAGTAATATACAAAAGCCCAGACAGAAAATTTCACATCAGAGTAAAGATAACCTCAGGACAGGGAGGAGATGGAAGGAATAGGAAGGCTAAAAGGAAGGCTTTGCTTATATTGTAACCTTTATTACTTTAAAATTCTTCATCTGAAGAAAAAATGGCAAATATTAATATATGTTAAATTTGAGTAATAAGTACATAGGTGCATATTATATTTTTCTCTGTATTTTTCTAATGCTTAAAATGTTTCCTAATTTTTAAAAAGCATTTTAATACAAGTGAAAATTACCATTAGTTTCTTTTCCTGCATAAATAAGAAATTATAACCCCCTCTGCGATAATGATGATGAATATGATGGTTCTTTTCCCTCTTCCTCTCCTTCTTCTTTCTTATTTAAGTCCTGTTGTTATTAAGAGCTACTATTTTATTTCTCTTTATATAATGCATCTTTTCAAAAATTATTTGATATGGCTTACAACAAAAGATATGAATAACAATCTAGCAAGGTTAGAAAAATGATATGTAAATAGGCTACCTATTAAAGTAAACATTTATGCCATAATTGAGCTTCACATTTTGCTCCAAGCTTCTTGGAAGCTGAATGGTAAGCAAGTACACCAAGCAACTACATAGGTCTCATTGTTTAAAAGGGTACCTTGGGGAAGACAAAATTTTTCCTGCTATTAAGTTCTTTAAAAACTCTCATGTATGACTTTACATCAGGGACACTAATATGGATAGTGTCCTCAAGAGCATTTTAACTAAGTTCAAAAGTTGATTTCACATGTCTTTCCTTGCAACAACTTTTATTAAAAAGCTGAGAATATAATGCATTAGTATGGGTCATGGAAGGACATTCATTCTTTAGAAGCTAAAGTAACATATGCCTTTAGTCATCTAACTAAATCCAAAGATAAAATACCCAAGTGGGTAGGCAGGGAGCATGTCTCTTAGATAATTGTTCCTAAATATAATTTCCTTTAGACAAGCTATTGATAGATGGAAACAAAACAACCATCAATTAAAGATTATAGTCACAGACCTGGACCTGTAACTGTTATTGAGTAAGAGTGTGAAGATTTATTAAGTATCACTTGCCTCTTTTTATTTTTTTTTACACTTTCAGTGGATGCTTTTATTGTATATTAATCATATATACCTCAACAAAACTGATGTAAGAAAAGTTAACCACACCATCCATGAATTAGGAAAAATAACCTCCGTTTATACACTGCAACAATAGATAAATTATGTTTTTTCCATCATAATTTTAATAGATCTTTATTATAGTACAATTACTTCATGATAGTGCATTAGTTTCTGTGCATAACTTTCAAAAGAAAATTGTAAAATAAAGCACTGATTCATCATAGGCTCCAACTGACAGGATTCTACTTTTTCTTTTAGATTTGTCTGTTCTTTAAGCCTAAAAAAATGCTATTCAGAGTCCTAAGTCCAGATTTGGCAGACCAAGTGTTATGTAGGCCAGGGGATGCTGTGGTTTACTGGTAGCATCTTTTATATCTTTTCTAATGCCTGTAATGTAGACACATATTGCAGGGATTTAGGTTTGGGTTAGTCCCAAGAAAAGACTGTAATTGAAGACCCGCTTATCCATTGACTATTTCTGCTACCACCAACAAAATAAGGGAAGACAACTAATATCCAACAACACTGAACTTAAGGTAGAAAATCAACTAGAGCTATGAAGAGCTTATAGTAATATTAATAATCACTTCCATTTGCATCACCCTTTTATGCATGGTCTCATCTAATCCTCAAAACAACCCTATGAGATGGTTAATAGTAAAAAAAAAAAAATTAACAGTAATGACACTGAAGTTTAGAGCAACTTGGTGGCTTGACCTAAATCACACAGCTGGTCAACAGCACACTCGGGACTTGAACTCATGAGTTCTGGCTGCAAACCCAGATTTCTTGCTGTAGCCATGCACTCTTTGGTAAGAGAACCAAGGACTACTACTTCCCCTTCTTTTCCAAGGACAAGGCTTTGTGGTCTTCATTCCATCTGTCACATAATTGGGAGGATCATGCATGGATGTCTCTCTATAGCTCTTCCCTACACCAGCCCTCACTGACAGAATAATAAATCTTCCCCAGAATCACATCATCTCTGAATGGTGGAAAACAACTACAAAGAGTGAGTTTCCACTGGGAAGATTTTTCAGGGTTAGTTGATGAACTGAAATGGCAATTAATAAAATCAGAAACACGAACAGATGCACATCTAAAAGATGACAGGCAATCACATCCTGACTGATATGTGAAAGAGATGGTTTCCTTTCAGAAATAAGATCCATAGTTTTAATGGGTTCATTAGCAGATTCATAAGGACTGTTTTCATACAGAAGTTATGCTTTCCTTTTGAGTTTGTTTCTCCTACATTTGGAGCTCAGCGTTGTGAGATAAAATTAATTTCTTCAAATATAGAATTTAGCTTCATGCTTACTTAATAATAAAGGGTAATCTAAAAATCATAGGGCTTTCCAGACCTGAACGGATCATATTTTCAACCTCTCTAGTCTAAAGGTACTCTTGACGGGAGGAAGGAGCCAGGCGGACGGCTGCCCTTGCTAAAACAATGTGGGAAGGTCCCAGGGCTCACTGCACAATGTAAGCAAGACATTCTTTTCCACAAGTGTCAGGATCACTTGCCTTCAAATACCAGATCAGTGCAGCTAGGGGACTAGGGGAGCCTGAAGCTCAGAAATATATTAAGTAGCTTGCCTAATTTTAAACCAGTGTTAACCTCCATTTATCCAAGTGCATAGGCATACTATTTTGTGTCCCCTCAAAAATTCACTTTGTTTTCTTTTGTTCATTCAGACTGACTAGTAGGCATCCAACTTGATACAGACCAAATGTCAATAGTATCTAAACCTCTCCTGGGTAAACAAGTGTCTGTTTTAAGTCAGTCATCATAAATATGACTCCTAAAGGTAACATTGTTCTAAAAAAAGAATGCCCTGCTATTAACAAAATACATGTTCCCATAGAAAGTAAAGCAATTACTCAACTACAATCTGTTATATGGCATCTTCAGTTATAAAAAAGAAAGGAGACTGAATCACTGAAGTAAGAGTCAGGTATTACACTATACACTTAGTGTGGGTTTATCCAGAAGTGTCTGTGCTTGATGAGGATGACATGACTGGTGGGGTGTGGAAAACTCAGACACAACAGGAGGAAGAAATCTCTGCTGGAAGAGCACAGTTCTCTGTCCACATCTCATAGCCTGAGGCTGGTATCAGGAAGACTCATAAAAGAAACACCATCTTTCTCAGTGATGATTTATATTTTCCAGAGCAGGAGGAACAGTGCTAAGATCAATGAAACAACTTGCCTGAACAACCATAACAGACATCTAATTTAGTGCTAACAATGTTGGTTAGTGACAGCCAGAAGCCTGTTATTTGTCAAATTTAAAATTTAAGAGAGAAGAATCCCCTGGTGGCAAAGTGGTTAAGAATCCGCCTGCCAATGCAGGGGACATGGTTTCGAGCCCTGGTCAGGGAAGATCCCACATGCGGCGGAGCAACTAAGCCCGTGTGCCACAACTACTGAGCCTGTACTCTAGAGCCCGCAAGCCACAACTACTGCCCGTGTGACCGTGCTCCGCAACAAGAGAAGCAACCACCCACACATGGCAATGAAGAATAGTCCCTGCTCACTGCAACTAGAGAAAGCCCGCATGCAGCAACAAAGACCCAAAGCAGCACCCCAAAATAATTAATTAATTAATTTAAAAATTTTTAAGTAATAAAATAAAATAAAATTTAAGAGAGAGCACATCATTTTAATTAATACATTATTTTTCTCTTGGGCCTGCTGAAAGTCCTTTAGTGCAGCATTAGGTAGAGTAAAATCAGGGAGCTGGGGAGAGGAGTCAATTCCTACATAGCAAAGAATCACAGCAAGTGTTCAAGGAAGATGATCAGATGATATTGTCTGACAGCTCCACTAAGAAGGGGAACCTGCGGCATCACAGATTCACCCACATAGAGGAACTTGCCTAACTCGTACTGGAGTTCACTACTTTTCTCCCTAGGACGAGCAATAAAATAGTCAGAGCATAGATTCAGGGTCTTAGAGCCAGAAGATGTGACATAGTACAACCTCCCACTCAAGACAGCAACCCTGTCAGATTCAGTCATTCATTCAACAAATGTTTTGAGTACCCACTGTGCACCAGCCACCATACCAGACTCTATCAATGCATTCTGAACAAGATAGACCAAGACCCCACCTCATGAAGGTAACAGTTGAATGGGTGAGACTAAGTACAAGTAAACACAGGAATAATTACAGATTTTGAGACAGTCTATGAAGGCAATCAATAGATGCTGGGATAGAGAAAAACACAAGGCAGAGGAAATCCAACCAACGACAGATAGGGTGGTCAGGCTAGTCCTCTCTGGAAAGATGACATTTAAGCTGACTCCTGAAAAAGAAGAAATTTTCTATGCAAGGAGCTGAGAAAACTATTCATTCCAGTTAGAGGAAACAGACAGTGAAAAGACTCTGTGAGGGTAAATATCTGGACTGAAGTGAGGAGAGGAAAGGAGGCAAGGTTAAAGACATAGGCAGAGGTCAGATAATGCATCCCTGTTGACCACAATAAGGAGTTTGGATCTTACCTTAAATGCAATCAGAAGACTTTTTCAGCAGAGGGATGCTAGAATGTGATTTATAATGAAATATATACCATATACCATCTCCTATGGCATAGGAATGTCCCTGTATAAACTGGCAAGTTAAGTACCAGTTGCTTTAGAATCTCTAAACTCCTCATGGCCCATGTGATTACCATATTTTCTAAAAAGTAAGAATATGTGCCTAACAGTTCATCTTGTAACAACAGTAGTCACAGTAATAGTAGTAGCAGCAGCAGGAACAGCAGCTAATATTTGTTAAGTGGTTCCTATATGACAAGCACCTTTTAAAGATATTTTACATGTATTAGTTTGTCTAATCCTCACAACAATCCAATGAAGCAGGTTCAATTTTTATCTTTATTTTATGGATGAGGAAACTTAAGCAACTTGTGAAACAAGTAAACACTTTCTATTTCAATGGTTTCTGTTCTTATTTTTATTAATTCCTTCCTCCTACTTTCTTTGGGTTTAATTTGATCTTTTTTTCCCTAGATCCCTGAGATGAATGCTTACAAAATGGATTGTCAACCTTTCTACTTTCCTAATATATGCATTAATTTTCCTCTAAGCACTACTGTAGATGCATTCATAAGTCTTGGTAGGTTTTTGTTTCTGTTGTTATAATTCAGCTCAAAATGTTTTCTAGTGTTCATTGTAATTTCTTCTTTGATCTAAGATGTATCAAGAAGTGTACCACTGGGAGATCAAGATGCTGGGGTAGGAGGATACTGGACTAACCTCCCCTCATGAACACATCAAAACTACAACTACATATAGAGAAACTCTTGCTGAAATTGACCTGGAGACTAGCAGAACAGCTCTTCTACAACCAATGCTGTAAAGATTCACATGCAGTCTGGTAGGAGGGGAGGAGAAGCAATCTGATTGGGATCCACACCCCTAGCAGGGAACAAAGAAGAGGAGGGGAATATCACAGGCTAGGGGACCCTCCCTGGGAAGCAACAGATTTAAGCCACATACTAGGTAGCCCAGCCACACATGGATGACTCCCCTTAGCTGGTTTGAACACCTGTGGGGCTTACTGGAGGGCTATAAGTAACCGAGACTCTGCTCTTGAAGAGAGTGCACACAGACTTGCTTACTCCCAGTCACGGCATGGAGGCAGCAGATTGAAAATTGCCTGGGACTCTGGCTTGCTTGCCAGGACCACCCCAGTGCACTCCCCAGCCTGTGATGACCTCCTGCTCCAGACCCTCTTGCTCTGATGCTGCTCCCCACTAAGGTAAAGGCTACCATTGACAATGAGAGTGCATACATATGGAGGAAACAGAGCTAGCTTGGACACCAGCCCTGCCTCTGACCATGGTGGAGGCTGCCATTTCCAGCTTGCCTACCCTGCACACACTCCAAAGGGAGTGAAGCTAGCTCCAGGGCAGAGATCATCATCGCAGGAGCATGCATGCCTGTGCAAACTTGGGAGGGGGCAGGGCCAGATCTGTGGTATAGCATCAACCCCTCCAGCCCTAATCTAGCCTATAACCAAGGTACACACACTGGGGAAAAAGTGAAACTAGCACAGAAGTGTAGTCCCAAGCCCTCAGGCCCCAGCCACAACCCAAACCAATGCAGAGACTGCCATCACACCCAGAAGAAACCCAAGTCTCTCAGGGCTCCTACTCCAGCCTCTCAGCCCTAGCCCCTGCCCCTGATAGGGTACTGATGGCCATGAAATATAAGAGAAGCTCTGGCTTACAACTGACTCTGGTTCTAGCTCCTCCAACTCCAGCCCTAACTCCCACCAAGACAGTGGCTGCCGGCACACTCCAGAGGAAGATGCAGCCCATGCTTGCTTCAGATCCAGGTCTCCCACCAAAGCCACTGGGCACATGCAGACTACATAGGGATGCTCCCAACAAAAGGACATGACCTCAAGGCTGGATAACTGTCTCACATAATTTTATAGAGACAGAGAAAGTCAAGCAAAATTAGAAGACAGAGGAATATGCTTCAGATGAAAGAACAAGAAAAAATATCTGAGAAAAAAACCTAATGAAACAGAGATAAATAATCTATTTGATAAAAAATTCAAAGCAATAGTAATAAAATGTTAACTGAACATGGGGAAAGAATAGTTGAACATGGGGTGGGATAGGGAGGGTGGGAGGGAGGGAGGGAGACACAAGAGGGAAAAGATATGGGAACATATGTATATGTATAACTGATTCACTTTGTTATAAAGCAGAAGCTAACACAACATTGTAAAGCAATTATACTACAATAAAGTTAAAAAAAAGAGTAGTTGAACACAGTGAGAATTTTAACAAAGAACTATAAAATATAAAGAGTAACCAGTCAGAACTGAAGAATACAATAACTGAGATGAAAAATACACTAGAGAGAATTAACAGCAGATTAGGTGATATAGAAGAACACATAAGCAATCTGGAAAATAGAATAATGGAAATCACCCAATCAGAACAGCAAAAAGGAAAACAAATTTTTAAAAATGAGAATAGTTTAAGAGACCTCTGAGACAACATTAAGCATAACAACATACACATTATAGGAGTCCCAGAAGTAGAAGAGAGAGAGAAAAGGGTTGAAAATGTATTTGATGAAATTACGGCTGAGAACCTCTCAAACCTAACAAAGGACACAGATATACAGGTACAGGAATTACAGAGAGTCCCAAACAAGATGAACGCAAAGAGACCCCCACCAAGAAATATCATAATTAAAATGACAAAAGTTAAAGGTAAAGACAGAATTCTAAAGGCAGCAAGAGAAAAACAAAGAGTCATATACAAGGGAACCCCAAAAGGCTATCAGCTGATTTTTCAGCAGAAACTGTGCAGGCAAGATGGGAGTAGCATGATATACTTAAAGTGCTGAAAGGAAAAGCCCATAACCTAGGATACACTATCCAGGAAGGTTATCATTCAGAATTGAAGGAGAGATAAAGAGCTTCCCAAACAAGCAAAAACTAAGAGTTCATCAATACTAAACTGACCTTACAAGAAGTGTTAAAGGGTCTTCTTTAAGTGAAAAAGAAAAGGCTACCACAAGAAATAAGAAATTATAGGAAGGAAATAATCCCACTGGTAAAGGCAAATATGTAGTAAAGGCTGTGGATAAAACACAAATAATCTAGTATGAAAGCTAAAAGACAAAAATAATAAAATCAACTATAACTACAACAAAGAGTAAACGGATAGACATAAAGTTGTAAAATATGACATCAAAAACAAAAAACATAGGGGGAGCAAGAAAAAAATGTAGCTTTTAGAATGCACTTGAACTTAAATGACTTGTTTAAAACAAGTACATATAGTTATAGGTCAACATATATGAACTCCATGGTAACCACAAATTCAAATAAAAAGCCTGTATTAGATATACAAAAACTAGAGAGAAAAAAAACACAAACATAACACTAAGTAAAATCATCAAACCACAAGGGGAGAGACTACAAGAACAAGAAAAGAGCAGAGAAGAACTACAAAAACAACCAGGAAACAAATAACAAAATGGCAATAAGTACACACTTATCAATAATCCCTTTAAATGTTAATGGACTAAATGCTTCATTTAGTTACACAGGGTGGCTGACTGGGTTAAAAAAACAAAACAAGACCCATCTATATGCCGCCTACAAGAGACTGACTTCAAAGCTACAGACACACACAGAATGAAAGTGATGGAAAAGAAAAAGATACTCAATGTAAATGGAAACGAGAAGAAAGCTGGGGTAGCAATACTCATATCAGACAAAGTAGACTTTTAAAACAAAATCTATAATAAAAGGGACTTCCCTCATGTTGCAGTAGTTAAGAATCCGCCTGCCAATGCAGGGGACACGGGTTCAAGCCTTGGTCCAGGAAGATCCCAAATGCCGCAGAGCAACTAAACCCATGCGCCGCAACTACTGAAGGCTGTGCACCTAGAGCCTGTGCTCCGCAACAAGAGAAGCCACCACAATGAGAAGCCCGCACACTGCAACGAAGAGTAGCCCCCACTCACTGAACTAGAGAAAGCCCGTGCACAGCAATGAAGACCCAACTCAGCCAAAAATAAATAATAAATTTCTAAAAAATCTATAATAAAAGACAAAGAAGGGCATTATATAATGATAAAGGGATCAATATGAGAACAGGATATGACATTTGTAAACATATATGCACCTAATACAGGAGCACCAAAATATATAAAGCAAATATTAACAGACATAAAGGGAGACATTGACAATAATATGATAATAGTAGGGGACTTTAATACCCCACTTACATCAATGGACAGATCATCCAAAGAGAAAAACACTAAGGAAACAGTCATCTTAAATGACACAGGGCCCACTGAATTGGCCCTTTGAGCATTTAGAAATACCTAGTTTTGGGCTTCCCTAGTGGCGCAGTGGTTGAGAGCCCGCCTGCCGATGCAGGGGACACGGGTTCGTGCCCCAGTCTGGGAAGATACCACATGCCGCGGAGCGGCTAGGCCCGTGAGCCATGGCTGCTGAGCCTGCACGTCCAGAGCCTGTGCTCCGCAACGAGAGAGGCCACAACAGTGAGTGGTCCGCATACCGCAAAAAAAAAAAAAAAAAAAAGGAATACCTAGTTTTATTTCCAGTAATATTTTTTGCCTAAAGTCTACTTTGATATTTTAGCCACAGCAGCTAGTTTTTGGTTAGTGTTTACATGGTATACCTTTTCCGGCATTTTGCTTTCAACCTATCTATTACCTTTTAATTAGTGAATGACTCCTATAAACACATAGTTGGGTCTAGTCTGACATTTGCCTTTTCACTGGAGTGTTTTCTCCAGTTACATTAATATAATTACTGATCTATTAGGTTTAGGCTATCTTTTTATATTTTTCCCATATTTTTCCCATCTGTTTTTTAGCCCTTTGTCCTGCCTTTTCTTGGATTAAAGAAGTATGTTTTATTATTCCATATTTAGCTCCTCTATTGGTTTTATATATTATTCATTTGGTGGCTGCCCTAGAAATTGCAGTATCTCTTTTCATTCCTCCATCATAGCTCATGACTGAGGCACGCCAAAGTATTGCATAGTTCCTTATCTCTGGTACACTTCAGAAGAAGTACTTACATCTTCCAGAATATCATGTGGTGTTTTCATCAACATACAGCAATTAAATGTATGTCTTTTGAGATTGGTTCAAGATGGTGGAGTAGAAGGATGCGCGCTCACCACCTCTTGCAAGAGCACCGGAATCACAACTAACTTCTGAACAATCATTGACAGGAAGACACTAGAACTCACCAAAAAAGATACCCCACATCCAAAGACAATGGAGAAGCCGCAATGAGATGGCAGAAGAGGCACAATCACAACTAAATCAAATCCCATAACTGCCAGTGGGTGACTCACAAACTAGAGAACACTTATACCACAGAAGTCCACCCACTGGAGTGAAGGTTCTGAGCCCCACAACCGGCAAACTGGGGGTCTGGCAATGGGAGGAGGAATTCCTACAGAATCAGACTCTGAAGGCTAGTGGGATTTGATTGCAGGACTTCGGCAGGACTGGGGGAAACAGAGACTCCACTCTTGAAGGGCACACACAAAGTAGTGTGTGCATCAAGACCCAGGGGAAGGAGCACTGACCCCATAAGAGACTGAACCAGACCTACAGGCTAGTGTTAGAGGGTCTCCTGCAGAGGCAGGGTGTGGCTGTGGCTCACCGTGGGGACAAGGACACTGGCAGCAGCAGTGCTGGGAAGTACTCCTTGGCGTGAGCCCTCCCAGAGTCCACCATCAGCCCCACCAAAGAGCCAGGTAGGCTCCAGTACTGGGTAACCTTAGGCCTAACAACCAACAGGGAGGGAACCCAACCTCACCCATCAGCAGACAAGCAGATTAAGGTTTTACTAAGCTCTGCCCACCAGAGCAACACCCAGCTCTACCCACCACCAGTCCCTCCCATCAGGAAACTTACACGAGCCTCTTAGATAGCCTCATCCACCAGAGGGCAGAGAGCAGAAGCAAGAAGAATTACAATCCTGAAGCCTGTGGAACAAAAACCACATTCACAGAAAGAGAGACAAGATAAAAAGGCAGAGGGCTATGTACCAGATGAAGGAACAAGATAAAACCCCAGAAAAACAACTAAATGAAGTGGAGCTAGGCAACCTACCAGAAAAAGAATTCAGAATAATGATAGTAAAGATGATCCAGGACCTCGGAAAAACAATGGAGGCAAAGACTGAGAAGATGCAAGAAATGTTTCACAAAGAACTAGAAGAATTAAAGAACAAACAAAGAGAGATGAACAATACAATAACTGAAATGAAAAATACAATAGAAGGAATCAATAGCAGAATAACTGAGGCAGAAGAACGGATAAGTGACCTGGAAGACAGAATGGTGGAATTCACAGCTGTGGAAAAGAATAAAGAACAAAGAATGAAAAGAAATGAAGACACCCTAAGAAAACTCTGGAACATTAAACTTAACAACATTTGCATTATAGGGGTCCCAGGAGGAGAAGAGAGAGAGAAAGGACCCAAGAAAATATTTGAAGAGATTATAGTCGAAAACCTCCCTAACATAGGAAAGGAAATAGCCACCCAAGTCCAGGAAGCGCAGAGTCACAGGCAGGATAAACCCAAGGAGAAACATGCCAAGACACATAGTAATCAAACTGGCAAAAATTAAAGACAAAGAAAAATTATTGAAAGCAGCAAGGGAAAAATGACAAATAACATACAAGGGAACTCCCATAAGGTTAACAACTGATTTCTCAGCAGAAACTCTACAAGCCAGAAGGGAGTGGCATGATAAAGTGATGAAAGGGAAGAACCTACAACCAAGATTACTCTACCCGGCAAGGATCTCACTCACATTCGATGGAGAAAGCAAAAGCTTTATGGACAAGCAAAAGCTAAGAGAATTCAGCACCACCAAACCAGCTCTACAGCAGCTGCTAAAGGAACTTCTCTAAGGGGGAAACACAAGAGAAGAAAAGGACCTACAAAACAAACCCAAAACAATTAAGAAAATGGTCATAAGAACATATATATCAATAATTACCTTAAATGTGAATGGATTAAATGCTCCAACCAAAAGACACAGGCTCACTGAATGGATACAAAAACAAGACCCATATATATGCTGTCTACAAGACACGCACTTCAGAACTAGGGACACAAACAGACTGAAAGT
The DNA here is from genome assembly GCF_025265405.1 of Mesoplodon densirostris. Lineage (NCBI taxonomy): Eukaryota > Metazoa > Chordata > Mammalia > Artiodactyla > Ziphiidae > Mesoplodon > Mesoplodon densirostris. Next base: position 58,131,890 of record NC_082669.1, on the reverse strand, counting down.
GAGGGAATGGAAAAAAATATTCCATGCAAATGGAAATCAAAAGAAAGCTGCAGTAGCAATACTCATGTCAGGTAAAATAAAGAATGTTACAAGAGACAAGGAAGGACACTACATAATGATCAAGGGATCAATCCAAGAAGAAGATATAACAATTATAAATATATACACACCCAACATAGGAGCACCTCAATACATAAGGCAAAAGCTAACAGCTATAAAAGAGGAAATCGACAGTAACACAATAATACTGGGGGACTTTAACACCTCACTTACACCAATGGACAGATCATCCACACAGAAAATTAATAAGGAAACACGAGCTTTAAATGACACAATAGACCTGATAGATTTAACTGATATTTATAGGACATTCCATGTGAAAACAGCAGATTATACTTCTCAAGTGTTCATGGAACATTCTCCAGGATAGATCACAACCTGGGTCACAAATCAAGCCTCGGTAAATTTAAGAAAATTGAAATCATATCAAGCATCTTTTTGGACCAAAACACTAAGAGATTAGAAAGAAATTACAGGGAAAAAAAACCGTGAAAAGCACAAACATATGGAGGCAAAACAATACATTACTAAGTAACCAAGAGGTCACTGAAGAAATCAAAGAGGAAATCAAAAAATACCTAGAGACAAATGACAATGAAAACACGATGATCCAAAACCTATGGGATGCAGCAAAAGCAGTTCTAAGAGGGAAGTTTATAGCTATACTAGCCTACCTCAAGAAACAAGAAAAATCTCAAATAAACAATCTAAACTTACACCTAAAGGAATGAGAAAAAGAAGAACAAACAAAACTCAAAGTTAACAGAAGGAAAGAAATCATAAAGATCAGAGAAGAAATAAATGAAATAGAAACAAAGAAAACAATAGCAAAGATCAATAAAACTAAAAGCTGGTTCTTTGAGAAGATAAACAAGATTGATAAACCATTACCCAGACTCATCAAGAAAAAGAGGGAGAGGACTCAAATCAATAAAATTAGAAATGAGAAAGGAGAAGTTACAACAGACACCGCAGAAATACAAAGCATCCTAAGAGACTACGCCAAGCAACACTATGCCAATAAAATGGACAACCTAGAAGAAATGGACAAATTCTTACAAAGGTATAACCTTGTAAGGCTGAACCAGGAAGAAATAGAAAATATGAACAGACCAATCACAAGTAATGAAATTGAAACAGTGATTAAAAATCTTCCAACAAACAGAAGTCCAGGACCAGATGGCTTCACAGGTGAATTCTATCAAACATTTAGAGAAGAGCTAACACCCATCCTTCTCAAACTCTTCCAAAAAATTGCAGAGGGAGGAACGTGCCCAAACTCATTCTATGAGGCCATCATCACCCTGATACCAAAACCAGACAAAGATGTCACAAAGAAAGAAAACTACAGGCCAATATCACTGATGAACATAGATGCAAAAATCCTCAACAAAATACAAGCAAACAGAATCCAACAACACGTTAAAAGGATAATACACCATGATCAAGTGGGATTTATCCCAGGGATGCAAGGATTCTTCAATATACACAAATCAACCAATGTGATACACCATATTAACAAATTGAAGAATAAAAACCATATGATCGGGTGCTTCAAGATGGCGGAAGAGTAAGATGTGGAGATCACCTTCCTCCCCAACAAATACATCTGAAATACATCTACATGTGGAACACCTCCTACAGAACACCTACCGAATGCTGGCACAAGACCTCAGACCTCCCAAAAGGCAAGAAACTCCCCACGTACCTGGGTAGGGCAAAAGAAAAAAGAATAAACAGAGACAAAAGAATAGGGACGGGACCTGCACCAGTGGGAGGGAGCTGTGAAGGAGGAAAGGTTTCCACACACTAGAAGCCCCTTTGCAGGCGGAGAGGGGAAGCTTCAGAGCCACAGAGGAGAGCGCAGCAACAGGGGTGCAGAGGGCAGAGCAGAGAGATTCCCACACAGAGGATCGGTGTCGACCAGCACTCACCAGCCCGAGAGGCTTGTCTGCTCACCCACCCGGACAGGTGGGGGTTGGGAGCTGAGGCTCTGGCTTTGGTCAGATCTCAGGGAGAGGACTGGGGTTGGCTGCGTGAACACAGCCTGAAGGGGCCAGTGTGCCACAACTACCCGGGAGGGGGTCCAGGAAATATTCTGGAGCTGCCGAAGAGTCAAGAGACTTTTTCTTCCCTCTTTGTTTCCTGGTGCATGAGGAGAGCGGATTAAGAGTGCTGCTTAAAGGAGCTACACAGACGGGCACAAGCCATGGCTATCAGCGTGGACCCCAGAGATGGGCATGAGATGCTAAGGCTACTGCTGCAGCCACCAAGAAGCCTGTGAGCAAGCACAGGTCACTATCCACACCTCTCCTCCCGGGAGCCTGTGCAGCCCGCCACTGCCAGGGTCCTGTGATCCAGGGACAACTTCCCTGGGAGAGCATATGGCGCGCCTCAGGCTGTTGCAAGGTCATGCTGGCCTCTGCCACCGCAGGCTCACCCCGCATCCGTACCCCTCCCTCCCCCCAGCCTGAGTGAGCCAGAGCCCCCGAATCAGCTGCTCCTTTAACCCCGTCCTGTCTCAGTGAAGAACAGACACCCTCAGGCAACCTACACGCAGAGGTGGGTCGAGATCCAAAGGTGAACCCCAGGAGCTGTGCAAACAAAGAAGAGAAAGAGAAATCTCTCCCAGCAGCCTCAAGAGCAGCAGATTAAATCTCCACAAACAACTTGATGTACCCTGCATCTGTGCAATAACTGAATAGACAACAAATCATCCCAAATCGAAGAGGTGGACTTTGGGTGCAATGAAATATATATATTTTTCCTTTTTCTCTTTTTGTGAGTGTGTATGTGTAGGCTTCTGTGTGATTTTGTCTGTAGAGCTTTGCTTTTACCATTTGTCCTAGGGTTCTGTCTGTCTGCTTTTTTTGTTTTCTTTTGTTTTGTTTTAGTATAGTTTTTAGCAGTTGTTATCATTGGTGGATTTGTTTATTGGTTTGGTTGCTCTCTTTTTTTTAATTACTTAAAAATTTTTCTTGATACTTATTTTTTATTTTTTATTTTAATAACTGTATTTTATTTTATTTTACTTTATTTTATATTACATTCTTCTTACTTTCTTTCTTTCTTTCTTTCTTTCTCCTTTTATTCTGAGCCGTGTGGATGACAGGCTCTTCGTGATCCAGTCAGGCGTCGGGGCTGTGCCTCTGAGGTGGGAGAGCCAACTCCAGGACACTGGTCCACAAGAGACCTCCCAGCTCCATGTAATATCAAACGACAAAAGTCTCCCAGAGATCTCCATCTCAAAGCCAAGACCCAGCTCCACTCAATGACCAGCAAGCTAGAGTGCTGGACACCCTATGCCAAACAACTAGCAAGACAGGAAGATAACCCCATCCATTAGCAGAGAGGCTGCCTAAAATCATAATAAGGCCACAGACACCCCAAAACACACCACCAGACGTGCACCTGCCCACCAGAAAGACAAGATCCAGACTCATCCACCAGAACACAGGCACTAGTTGCCTCCATCAGGAAGCCTACACAACCCACTGAACCAACTTTAGCCACTGGGGACAGACACCAAAAACAACAGGAACTACAAACCTGCAGCCTGCAAAAAGGAGACCCCAAACACAGTAAGATAAGCAAAATGAGAAGACAGAGAAATACACAGCAGATGAAGGAGCAAGGTAAAAACTCACCAGACCTAACAAATGAAGAGGAGGGGCTTCCCTGGTAGCGCAGTGGTTGAGAGTCCGCCTGCCGATGCAGGGGACACGGGTTTGTGCCCCGGTTCGGGAAGATCCAACGTGCCGTGGAGGGGGTGGGCCCGTGAGACATGGCCGCTGAGCCTGCGCATCCGGAGCCTGTGCTCCGCAACGGGAGAGGCCACAACAGTGAGAGGCCCGCGTACCGTGAAAAAAAAAAAAAAAAAAAAAACAAATGAAGAGGAAATAGAGAGTCTACCTGAAAATGAATTCAGAGTAATGATAGTAAAGATGATCCAAAATCTTGCAAATAGAATGGAGAAAATACAAGAAACGTTGAACAAGGACCTAGAAGAACCAAAGAGCAAACAAACAGTGATGAACAGCACAATAAATGAAACTAAAAATTCTCTAGAAGGGATGAATAGCAGAATAACTGAGGCAGAAGAACGGATATGTGACCTGGAAAATAAAATAGTGGAAATAACTACTGCAGAGCAGAATAAAGAAAAAAGAATGAAAAGCATTGAGGACAGTCTCAGAGACTTCTTGGACAACACTAAATGCAGCAACATTCGAATTATAGGGGTCCCAGAAGAATAAGAGAAAAAGAAAGGGATTGAGAAAATATTTGAAGAGATTATAGTTGAAAACTTCCCTAATATGGGAAAGAAAACAGTTAATCAAGTCTAGGAAGCACAGAGTCCCATAAAGGATAAATCCAGGAAGAAACACACCAAGAAACATATTAATCAAACTATTAACAATTAAATACAAAGAAAAAATATTAAAAGCAGCAAGGGAATAAACCAAATAACACACAAGGCAATCCCCATAAGGTTAACAGCTGATCTTTCAGCAGAAACTCTGCAAGCCAGAAGGGAGTGGCAAGACATATTTAAAGTGATAAAGGAGAAGAACCTACAACCAAGATTATTCTACCCAGCAAGGATCTCATTCAGATTTGACGGAGAAATTAAAAACTTTACAGACAAGCCAAAGCTAAGAGAATTCAACACCATCAAACCAGCTTTACAACAAATGCTAAAGCAACTTCTTTTGGCAAGAAACACAACAGAAGGAAAAGACCTAGAATAACAAACTCAAAACAATTAAGAAAATGGTAATAGGAACATACATATCGATAATTACCTTAAATGTAAATGGATTAAATACTCCCACCAAAAGACATAGACTGGCTGAATGGATACAAAAACAAGACCCGTATATATGCTATCTACAAGTGACCCACTTCAGACCTAGAGACACATAAAGACTGAAAGTGAGGGGATGGAAAAATATATTCCATGCAAAGGGAAATCAAAAGGAAGCTGGTATAGCAATTCTCATATCAGACAAAATACACTTAAAGACTATTACAAGAGACAAAGAAGGACACTACCTAATGATCAAGGGATCAATCCAAGAAGAAGATATAACAATTGTAAATACTTATGCACCCAACTTAGGAGCACCTCAATACATAAGGCAAATACTAACAGCCATAAAAGGGGAAATCGACAGTAACACAATCATAGTAGGGGACTTTAACACCCCACTTTCACCAGTGGACAGATCATCCAAAATGAAAATAAATAAGGAAACACAAGCTTTAAATGATACATTAAACAAGATGGACTTAATTGATATTTATAGGACACTCCATCCAAAAACAACAGAATACACATTCTTCTCAAGTGCTCACGGGACATTCTCCAGGATAGATTATATCATGGGTCACAAATCAAGCCTTGGTAAATTTAAGAAAATTGAAATCATATCAAGTATCTTTTCCGACCATAACGTTATGAGACTAGATATCAATTACAGGAAAAAAATCTGTAAAATATAGAAACACATGGAGGGTAAACAATACACTACTTAATAACCAAGAGATCACTGAAGAAATCAAAGAGGAAATCAAAAAATACCTAGGAACAAATGACAATGAAAACACAATGATCCAAAATCTACGGGATACAGCAAAAGTAGTTCTAAGAGGGAAGTTTACAGCAATACAATCCTACCTTAAGAAACAAGAAACATCTCAAATAAACAACCTAACCTTACACCTAAAGCCATTAGAGAAAGAAGAACAAAAAAACACCAACGTTAGCAGAAGGAAAGAAATCATAAAGATCAGATCAGAAATAAATGAAAAAGAAATGAAGCAAACTATAGCAAACATCAATAAAACTAAAAGCTGGTGCTTTGAGAAGATAAACAAGATTGATAAACCATTACCCAGACTCATCAAGAAAAAAAGGGAGAAGACTCAAATCAATAGAATTAGAAATGAAAAAGGAGAAGTAACAACTGACACTGCAGAAATACAAAGGATCATGAGAGATTACTACAAGCAACTCTATGCCAATAAAATGGACAACCTGGAAGAAATGGACACATTCTTAGAAATACACAACCTTCTGAGACTGAACCAGGAAGAAACAGAAAATATAAACAGACTAATCACAAGCATGAAATTGAAACTGTGATTTAAAAATCTTCCAACAAACAAAACCCCAGCACCAGATGGCTTCACAGGCGAATTCTATCAAACATTTAGAGAAGAGCTAACACCTATCCTTCTCAAACTCTTCCAAAATATAGCAGAGGAAGGAACACTCCCAAACTCATTCTATGAGGCCACCATCACCCTGATACCAAAACCAGACAAAGATGTCACAAAAAAAGAAAACTACAGGCCAATATCACTGATGAACATAGATGCAAAAATCCTCAACAAAATACAAGCAAACAGAATCCAACAGCACATTAAAAGGATCACACACCATGATCAAGTGGGTTTTATACCAGGAATGCAAGGATTCTTCAATATACGTAAATCGATCAATGCGATACACCACATAAACAAATTGAAGGAGAAAAACCATATGATCATCTCAGTAGATGCACAGAAAGCTTTCGACAAAATTCAACACCCATTTATGATAAAAACCCTGCAGAAAGTAGGAATAGAGGGAACATTCCTCAACATAATAAAGGCCATATATGACAAACCCACAGCAAACATCGTCCTCAATGGTGAAAAACTGAAACCATTTCCACTAAGCTCAGAACAAGACAAGATTGCCCACTCTCACCACGATTATTCAACATAGTTTTGGAAATTTTAGCCACAGAAATCACAGAAGAAAAAGAAATAAAAGGAATCCAAATTTGAAAAGAAGTAAAGCTGTCACTGTTTGCAGATGACATGATACTATACATAGAGAATCCTAAAGTTGCTACCAGAAAACTACTAGAGCTAATCAATGAATTTGGTAAAGTAACAGGATACAAAATTAATGCACAGAAATCCCTTGCATTCCTATACACTAATGATGAAAAATCTGAAAGTGAAATTAAGAAAACACTCCCGTTTATCACTGCAACAAAAAGAATAAAATTACTAGGAATAAACCTACCTAAGGACACAAAAGACCTGTATGCAAAAAATTATAAGACACTGATGAAAGAAATTAAAGATGATACAAATAGATGCAGACATACACCATGTTCTTGGATTGGAAGAATCAACATTGTGAAAATGACTATCCTACCCAAAGCAATCTACAGATTCAATGTAATCCCTATCAAACTACCAATGGCACTTTTCACAGAACTAGAACAAAAAATTTCACAATTTGTATGGAAACACGAAAGACCTCGAATAGCCAAAGCAATCTTGAGAACGAAAAATGGAGCTGGAGAAATCAGACTCTCTGACTTCAGACTATACTACAAAGCTACACTAATCAAGACAATCTGGTACTGGCACAAAAACAGAAATATAGATCAATGGAACAGGATAGAAAGCCCAGAGATAAACCCACGTACATATGGTCACCTCATCTTTGATAAAGGAGGCAAGAATATATACTGGAGAAAAGACGGCCTCTTCAATAAGTGGTGCTTGGAAAACTGGACACCTACGTGTAAAAGAATGAAATTAGCACACTCCCTAACACCATACACAAAAGTAAACTCAAAATGGATTAAAGACCTAAATGTAAGGTCAGACACTATCAAACTCTTAGAGGAAAACATAGGCAGAACACTCTTTGACATACATCACAGCAAGATCCTTTTTGAGGGGCCTCCCTGGTGGCGCAGTGGTTGAGAGTCCGCCTGCCGATGCAGGGGATACGGGTTCGTGCCCCGGTCTGGGAGGATCCCACATGCCGCGGAGCGGCTGGGCCCGTGAGCCATGGCCGCTGGGCCTGCGCATCCGGAGCCTGTGCTCCGCAACGGGAGAGGCCACAACAGTGAGAGGCCCGCATACCGCAAAAAGAAAAAAAAAAAAAAAAAAGATCCTTTTTGGCCCACCTCCTAGAGAAATGGAAATAAAAACAAAAATAAACAAATGGGACGTAATGAAACTTAAAAGCTTTTGCATAGCAAAGGAAACCATAAACAAGACGAAAAGACAACCCTCTGATGGGAGAAAATATTTGCAAATGAAGCAACTGACAAAGGATTAATCTCCAAAATTTACAAGCAGCTATGCAGCTCAATATCAAATATCAAACAACACAATCCAAAACTGGGCAGAAGACCTAAATAGACATTTATCCAAAGAATATATACAGATTGCCAACAAACACATGAAAGAATGCTCCACATCATTAATCATTAGAGAAATGCAAATCAAAACTACAGTGAGATATCATCTCACACTGGTCAGAATGGCCATCATCAAAAAAATCTAGAAACAATAAATGCTGGAGAGGGTGTGGAGAAAAGGGAACCCTCTTGCACTGTTGGTGGGAATGTAAATTGATACAGCCACTATGGAGAACAGTACGGAGGTTCCTTAAAAAACTAAAAATAGAACTATCATACGACCCATCAATCCCACTACTGGGCATATACCCTGAGGAAACCATAATTCAAAAAGAGTTATGTACCATAATGTTGATTGCAGTTCTATTTACAATAGCTAGGACATGGGAGCAACCTAAGTGTCCATCGACAAATGAATGGATAAAGAAGATGTGGCACATATATACAATGGAATATTACTCAGCCATAAAAAGAAACGAAATTGGGTCATTTGTAGTGAGGTGGATGGCCCTTGAGATTGTAGTACAGAGTGAAGTTAGTCAGAAAGAGAAAAACAAGTATCATATATTAACGCATATATGTGGAACCTAGAAAAATGGTACAGACGATCCAGTTTGCAGGGCAGAAATTGAGACACAGATGTAGAGAACAAACGTATGGACACCAAGGGCGGAAAGTGGTGGAGGGGTGGGGGTGGTGGTGTGATGAATTGGGTGATTGGGATTGACATGTATACACTGATGTGTATAAAACTGATGACTAATAAGAACCTGCCGTATAAAAAAATAAATAAAATAAAATTCAAAAAAATTTTTTAAAAATTAATAAATGGGGCTTCCCTGGTGGCGCAGTGGTTGAGAGTCCACCTGCTGATGCAGGGGACACGGGTTCGTGTTCGGGAAGATCCCACATGCCGCGGAGCCGCTAGGACCGTGAGCCATGGCCGCTGAGCCTGCACGTCTGGAGCCTGTGCTCCGCAATGGGAGAGGCCACAACAGTGAGAGTCCCGTGTACCGCAAAAAAAAAAATTAATAATAATAATAATAAATAAATGTATGCTTTTTTTCTCTCTGAGTCTTGTTTTTTCAGAGAAATCAATTAACTGTAGATTCCTATAAGTTTTTAAGAAAATTCTTTCTGTCTTCTTCATGAAAGATACTGTAGACATTTGCATTAACCAAGTCTTCTTGCTTACATTGCAGGTGTTGTGATATTTTCTGATACAAATACAATGTTTCCATCATGATTTACCACGAAAAAGAAACCATCTAATTCCTGAAGTAAAAGTGTTCCTATGGAGTTTTTTTATCAGTAACTCCCTGTCCTGTAGAAGACACATCAGCTTTCTGAACATCATTTTCATAATTCTTGAATGATTATGAGCTAAATTCACACTTTTACCATGTCTTTAATAATGCACCAACCTTAGAATAGTTTAACTGCTTTCCTCCCTCCTGCCCTTCTGCTACTCTTGCCATATATTTTACTACCACATGTTATAAAACACAAGAGACATTTTTAATATTGTTACTTTAGTCAGTATCCTTTATATTCACTTGTTCTGGTGATCTTCATTCCTTCCTATAATTTGCTTCCTCATGAATCTTTTTTCTTCTTGTGTTTCTTCTTATACAGATACAAATTACAAATTCTCTGAGTCTGTTTTTCTTTTTGGTAAGTCTTTTGTTTCACTACCAGTCTCCAGTATAGAAAAAAGAAAAAGGAAAATTACATTGATATTGTGAGTTTGGGTCAGACTGTGGACAATTGTGTATGCTAAGCTGAAGGGTAGGTACTTTACTGAATGGGTAACGAAGAGCCACAAATTAAGCCATACAATGAGCTTTGTGGCAATTTACTAGACCATTTAGAAGGAAGAGAAACTAGAAGTAGGGAGACCACTTAGAAGGCTGTTGAAAGCTATAGTAAGGACTCAGACTTTAGGGGGGTCACCACAGGAATAGAAAGAAGTGAGCAAATCAAAGAGATGTTGATAAGTAAGAACAGATACGATTTAAGAACTATTTGGATGTGGACAAATGAGAGAAAAATGGCCAGTGAAAAATAGTTGCCAGACTTCAAAGCCAGTAACTAATTTAACTGTGCTACTATTAACACAAGTGGGAAGTTAAAAGGAACACTCAGATTGGCAAGGGAGATGAAATATTGCATATCATGTTTCAGGAGCTTGGGAATTTAGGTAGAAATGCCCAGAAGACATCTGGAAGTTTCAGAGAAATAAGAGATAAAAATATAGGTCTGAGAGACATTTACTATAAATACTAATTGAAAATGTGACTACAATGGGATATAAGAATGGAAGGGAATGAAAAAGAGTGTCTAGAGAAGCTGTACCCCTCTCTTCTCATTCCACTGACCTCTCCATCCCGCAAATTCTTCTTCTACAGACTTTGCCCCAATGTGCTAGCTAATAATCCCTGACTGCCATGCCAGACAGGAGCAGGCTTGGGAAGGGATAATTGCAAAAGCAACAGTGAAGTTTGTGACTTCAAGAAGAAAGTGAAGGAAGAAGATAAGGGGTAGAAGGGCAAACCCAGGTATTAGGAGAGGAAAGAGTATATTCTATGTCCACAGGACCACCCAACTGAGGTGGTCATATGTAGGTTACAATATATATGTAATGCAATACTCATAATTTGAGCTGAGAGATTGTCCATATATTTCAATTAATTTTGTCTAACAGAAGTCTAGTTAACACGTCTTACAAGTGAGAGTTGTTTTATTATTCATACTTTTTTATCTTTTTGAAATCTTATACAATCAATGTGCATTCCATTTTCAATTAGGAAAATCAACACTTTTTTGCTAACTTCCCTTCTAACTCTGAATCATCCTTTCAAAAAAATTTTTTTTCAGTATTAGATAGAATGCTATGGTGTATGTCATTGTCTAAAACCAGGGTTACAGCAGGGAATTCAGCAATGAGAATAACAGTCCTGCTTAACACAATCCAGGAACAAAATGATCAGGAAAGTGGATAAAACATTTCAGGGCTACAGAGAACCTGAATGTTGTTGAGCAATAAAATAATATTTTAGTTAATTATCTTAAATTTCCTTATCTCTGAAGAACAGCTTCACGTATAGTGTTAACATCATAGCACAAGAAAGAATCTCTAGAGATCATCTACTTTTAAGCAATTGAACATCTCAATCATCTAAGACCAAAAGTTGTCTAAGCTCTTGAACATCTCCACAACCTCCCTTAACAACCCATTCAAAAAACAAAAGAAAACAAAAACAAAAAACAACCCAACCTATTCCAATGTTCTGAGGTTATGACAGTGATAAATTTAACATCATATATTTGATTGCAAAAGAGGTTCTATAGGAGTAGGGAGAGGAGAGACACTTGAGGTTCAGTCTGAAGTCCCAATTAAGTCCCAATAGTTGTCTTGCTGAGAAGGCAAAATCACGTTCAAATAGTATCATGTACTCCTAAATTCTGAGAAAGCTCAATTTAGAAGCATAGTAGAAATTTCTTATTACAAGATTCTACCTGGACGACACCTGGAAGTGTCCAAGTTCTCAAAAAGAAGTAAAATATAAAATGAACAGTCCTTTGGGGTATTCAATTATTGCTAATTATCCAGTTATTGGAGAGATCATTTGTTTTTTACAACTAAACTGAAGTTATTCTCCTATGAACAGACCTACCTCCAAAGGGTAAATACACATCATCAAGTGAAATACACAAGTTGCATATCCATCCCTTTCTGATGTGAAACAAAATTATAAATAGTAAGGATGTACTTGACAACCAATTTCCATTCCCACACAGTAAAGCCAAACAATGAATCCTTACCATGTGAGTAGACATCAGCCGTTACTTGAAAACTTAAGAATCGAATTCGCAAAAACCTGCATCCAAAGTGGCAATGCATAATGGGTATATTTGCTTTTCCTTAGAAACTCAAAATTGAGCTCTGCGGCCAGCAAAGCATAGCAGTGATCCAGCATTAAATAACAAAGCCATATTTCAAAGTCATTCATAATTTAAGGCTGGAAATTTTACCTGTTTGTAAGTTGCTATTAACTGGCTATATCATAATAGTTGAATAAGAGCAAAACCATTTGACTGTTACTTTTTCATTATTAATTAAGGATTAAGATTACTTATGGGGCTTCCCTGGTGGCGCAGTGGTTGAGAGTCCGCCTGCCGATGCAGGGGACGCGGGTTCGTGCCCCGGTCCGGGAAGATCCCACATGCCGCGGAGCGGCTGGGCCCGTGAGCCGTGGCCGCTGAGCCTGCGCGTCCGGAGCCTGCGCTCCGCAACGGGAGAGGCCATAACAGTGAGAGGCCCGCGTACCGCAAAAAAAAAAAAAAAAAAAAAAAAGATTACTTATGACACATCATTTTGTGTTCTCCAAAGGTTCTGGTGAAATCATCATCGATTTTATGCAAGATATAAAATAGATGACTGGTCCTTGGAAAACGTTCTAAGTTTAGTTTGTAACTGGCATGTGGTTCTTTGGAGATTTGCTCTCTAAAAATCTGAAAATCATGTGCATGAAAGCATTTGCTTTTTTATGGGCATTAATTAAATGTTTATCAATGCTAACAGTTAATCCTTTTCTTTCTTTCTTTCTTAATATTGCTGTTGATTGCAGACTGGGAATGTCATGGGTTCCATAATGGCTTACAGAGTATACATTGACACATCAAATTAAAGCAGTTATAATTTCAATTACTTAGGTAACCATCTGGTAAATGTCAGAAATCTTCAGCTGTTATAAATGCGGTTTGGTTCCCACTTGTATTTTATAGCAAGCACCTAGATCCTTCATATTTTTTATATTACCAAGTCAGAGTATAGAGAGGTACTCTTCAAAGTGTCTCCACATATCATTTTCATTCTTACAGTGTTTAAAGAGCCAGTTCTAAGGCTTTCTCTCCAAACTGCTGAGAGACTGGCTTATTTTCAATCCAAGAATGCACGGTGATAGGAGTTACATGGAACTGCCTTATCTAACATTCCTAATATATACACAAACTATTTAGCTAACATTTGTTGACTTGTCCCCCTGACAAGTCAACACGATTCAAAACCCAAGTCACCAGAACAGTACCAGGCATTTGATTCAGAGCAGGACTCAACACTCCCAGGTGTAAGGTATGACCAGACCACTCTACCATATTTGATACATTCATGATTAACCTCATTTGTGGCTGCCAATCTGGAAGAGGCCAGCAGGAGCCTGTGAAGGATCTTAAGTGAACTCTTGGCCACACTCCCCATAAGTCTGCTCTTATTTAGATAGCTGTGCAGATGGACATATCACAAAATGTGCTCACGATATGAAAATATGCCAAAAGGAATAAGCAAATCCTAACTTCAGTTTAGAGTCAAAGGTAGGAATGCGGATATGATCCAGGGCAATGCAACGCTGAGCAGGCTGAGTGGAGAGACATTTATGATTCATCTAACCAGCTGGCTTTCAGGAGGGCTCCAAATGCACTGGCCCCTGGAATACTTTATTTTTGCCCCCAGCACTGCAGGCACTGAGACAAAAAGCATGGAGCAGGGCCTCCCTGGTGGCGCAAGTGGTTGAGAGTCCGCCTGCCGATGCAGGGGATACGGGTTCGTGCCCCGGTCTGGGAGGATCCCATATGCCGCGGAGCGGCTGGGCCCGTGAGCCATGGCCGCTGAGCCTGCGCGTCCGGAGCCTGCGCGTCCGGAGCCTGTGCTCCGCGACAGGGGAGGCCACAACAGTGAGAGGCCCGCATACCGCAAAAAAAAAAAAAAAGGAAAAAAAAAAAAAAAAAAGCATGGAGCAGGTAGTGGGCTAGTAAGACAGGAGGACAATTGTAGTGTTGTTTAGGCACAACGTTATTCTGTTCCCCGGAGGTTAGAGAAATTATTTCCTTTAACTACATAAACTCATTTATTTAAATTATATCAGAGATATGATATTGCATTCTTTTGGAGTCAAGTGCAGTTCCTTTCAACAAATCTTCATGTCAGAACTTTCTAAAGTTCTATACCAGGTCTTCAATGCTAAAATTGGGAAAAGGTCCTTTGTATGAAAATGCTTCTTAATAAATTATCTACTAATAAAAGTATTTGCTCTTTTTTCTTTTTGAGCAATTCATCACCAGTGGAAATACCAAGGAATGACTTGAGAGCTACCCCACCATAATATTCAATAGCCCATTCCAAGCCACCCCAAATAAACATACAATCCTAAGTAAACCACTGGGTTGGTTATTCAAATACTACAGGAAATTTCCCTGTTCCCCTTTCCTAACAGCCACCACAAGCATGTCCTATATGGAAATTCTAGAACCATAACATCCTCTTTTTCTTTTTCTCCTCTTTCCAGCTCCATGTTTCTTAAACTAGTTTCCTTCAAAGTCTCTGTTGTAAAGAAGTATGCATTAGCAGTGAAAGAAAAATTTCTTTAGTGGCCATATCCCAAGCCTCAGTTAACATCTTCTTTCCTTTCTCTTTTTTTCTTAGGATGTGATACGATACAACATAACATAACATAACATATGATACAATATTTCTGTTACTATTATAATATAATGCCACATAGTGACTCTGAGGTTGTAATTAGTAGATAGGGAACAAAAATATACTTTCCAGGATGGGTCACCATGATAGGGCTAACCCTCAATCTTTCAAAGTTGAGGCTATAGTTAATTGTAGTAACATACCATAGCCTGGATATGCTTCATATGTTGTCTCCCAAGGGTAGCCTTGCCAGGTACCAGTCACCCAACAGAAAGACAAGTACCAGGCAAGAAAGGACAAAGCTCCTCTGAGTCCCTATAGCACTTTATTTGTGCTATTAATATATCATTTTATATATTATAACAGTTAATTATTAATATGCCATGTCTCTCCCTAGATTATGACCTATCTGAGGGCAAAATCCATAACATATTTATCATTATCTGATTACCTCTTCACACAAAGCTTAGCACACAGTTGTTACCAAAAAATGTGTGTTCAAATCAATGAATGTCATAAATTAAGACCTCTTGCAGAAGGAACCTCTACACCAAATTTGACAATCATGGCAACTGGCTGTCTTTAGAAAGGAGGGTAGGTGGAATGGAGATCTGATTTAGCTGAAAAGAAAGATGAAATAACAGGAAGTCAAAAAAGAAAAAATGGAGAAAACAAATCTAGTTTTCTTCCAAAATATCAGCTTTATGAACTAATGAAACTCATATGTGTGGGTACACACTATATGCTTAAAAGTACCCATCATGGGGCTTCCCTGGTGGCGCAGTGGTTGAGAGTCCACTTGCCGATGCAGGGGACACGGGTTCGTGCCCCGGTTCGGGAAGATCCCACATGCTGCGGAGCGGCTGCGCCCGTGAGCCATGGCCACTGAGCTTGCGCGTGCGGAGCCTGTGCTCCGCAACGGGAGAGGCCACAACAGTGAGAGGCCCGCGTACTGCAGAAAAAAAAAAAAAAAAAAAAGTACCCATCATGACTGTGATAAGTCTGAAAGTCCTAGCCTTCCAAGCCTTGAGCCTAGAGAAGTAGACAAAGCTACTAATTTGAGCCAACATGTGGTGAACTGGAGGAATCCATAATAGTTTATCTGTCATCTTGGTCTCCTATGTCAATGGGTCCACTGAGCACAGTGAGGATCCACTGAGAGGAAATGAGAACTTAGTAGATTCCTCAAGATAAGTAGGTCTCCTGAGTGTGACGTACCTGCTCCTACTATGGCCTGTTTCTCCAGCCTCCAGCATTTGAATCCAATGAATGTCCACAAGACCAACAGTGATTTCATGACAAGAAAGAAACAAGGTGCCACCTATCATGGGTGCCACAAATTGTTAGAATCACCTCATTTAGGTGAGTGTAAAAAAAAAGACCTGGACAAAGAGGTATTCTGAGAAGTCACCTTAGTCCAAGAAACAGCACCGACTAAAACAACCAGGTGTAAATTTCAAAACAGGTAGTACCCAAATAACTCATAATCTTCTTTTTACCCATAAGCTCTGATTGGTGTTTTTGTTATTTGAAGGTTGAATTCACCTGAAATTAGTATGTCTTTGTTCAGACTGCTATAACGAAATACCATAGACCAGGTGGCTTAAACAATACATACTTATTTGTCACAGTTCTGGAGACTGGGAAGTCCAAGATCAAGGTGTCTGGTGAGATCCCTCTTCCTGGTTTGCAGATGGCTGCCTTCTTGCTGAATCTTCACATGGCAGAGACAGATCATCTCTCTTCTGTCTCTTCTTATAAAAGCACTAATCCCGTTCATGAGAGCTCCACCCTCATGACCTAATTACTTATCAAAGCTCCATCTCTAAATGCCACCATGTTGAAGAGTAGGGCTTCAACATTTGAAATGGGGTTTGGGAGGGGATGGAAAATAGACACAAACATCCAGTCCATAGCAGTGTGTGACTAAATTAAAGGATTTCCCATACTTAGTCATCAAGAGAAGAGGGCTTTAGAAAGGTCTCTAAGATCTACTTTTGAAGCCAAGGACATTAAGAACATTAAGCCTTCCTTTGGTTCCTTCCTAAGAGATCCCATCACAATTAAGAATAATTAGAAAATAATTAGAAATAATTAGAAAATGAGCTAACAGCCTGACTTTAGCCTCCTTTCTCCAGCCTCCAACATTTGGATCCCAGTGACCATTCACAAAACCAACAGAATAACAGGCAATATACCCTCTCTGAACACAATGTCTTATCATACACAGTCTCTCCTCTCCAGAATAAAACAGGAAACATATGGATCTCAATGTCTTCAATCTTTTGTTTGCCCATGTTCAATGAATTCTTAAGGGGAATTAATCTAATGAGTAGAGTTTCAAGCCATGAGCCAAATATGATCATGGTCAAGAATAACACCTATATCCCTGGCAGAGTAAAAACTTTAAATTACTAAGACAATGGTTAACAAATAAATAATTTTCTAGGAAATTCTAGAAGAGAAATGCAAAGTATATGCAAGCTTGAGCATATTTTCCTTTAACCCCTTCCCAGAAATAAATTTATGGAAAAAATAACTTTCGAGCGTTATCTAGAGTCAGAGACAACTAAATTCCACCCATGAGAATTACCATTAGTGGCAAAATCAGCCAGACAAGTTTATTTTGCATCACTTAATGCCAGCAAACAAAACATGAACACTAAAGTGTGAAAGAAAATTCTTAAGCAGATTTCAAATCACAGGCATATGTTTGGCTGGAAAAACACATTGAGGAACAAACACTTCAAAGGAAAATCCTTTAGAAATGGAATCACTGGCACTAGACCCACAGTCTGTTAAATTGTTTGACCAAAAAGACTGCTTCAAGAATCCTCAGCTCTTTACTCCTATAACCAAAGCAGGAATATTTGGAAGCAGTCCTGAAACCATAACTTCACTTGTGACACAATCCCTTTTCCATAACTCTGGCCAAACAGTCTAACTCTCTAAGGAACCAAGAATCAAGGAATCTCTTGTTCTTGATGTACCCAAGTAAAAAGGACTTCCCAAAGGTGATTAACTGTGATACAAATAGAATGCAAAACTACTCCACAGATGTGCCACTACTTTTGATAGTCATAATATTATCAACTTTGAGTTATTTTCTTGTAGGCTCATTTATGCCTTATCTTTCAGATTACTGTGTATTTGTGTGTGTGTGTGTGTGTGTGTGTGTGTGTGTGTGAGTACGTATACCCACATATATATAACAAAAGAACTTCAATTCAGGACTTAAAATCAATGACAATTTTTAAACCACTTGAGGGAAAGTTTGAGAAAACTTTTGTCTTTCATTTATTTTGTTCCACAAATCAAGTATACATTTAATTCTCTATGTTTATTGAATAAGCTTAGATGGAAGAAGGCAAATAGTAGAGTATGAGAATAAATTCCCCATCCAGACAAACAGTCTTAGTTGGAACATAAAGTATAGTTGTGAACATAAATTATACATAGAAAAGCCATTATATACATATATGCATATTTCTGAGTGTTTACATTCCTCATAAAATGAGTATAAGAGGGGACAATTCCCATATCTCTAGGTGCCAGCAGCATTGAAAGCATTTAGTAAGAGATAAATAATTTTCAGAAGTTTTTCAAAACCAATCCTTTTCCAAGTACTTTATGTGCATTAAGTTCACCTTTCATTCAGCTACAAATTAGGAAATGTACACTACCCATATACCAAGAAAGTTCTAAGTAGTGTCACTATTATTTTCTGCACAAAAGCACATGGCATTTTTTATTTTACCTTCCACCAGACAGTGAGAGGCAGTTTTCTCCTTCTAAAGCTCACATGAGTATTCATTCATCCAGGCTCTTATGTTTTCTGCCCTGCTCTCTGGCAGGCCTCAGACCTGAAGAATTTTAAGGCATCAAAAATTTTAGCAGAGAACCTCTAAGAGTCAAAAAGCCTCACCCCTAGTGTTCAGAAGCACTAGTGTATTGGGGTATCAAAAGCAGCATAGAAAAGGGGATACCAGCAGCAGATACACTGCATGCTAAAAGAGAAAAGCCACTTCAAAAAAAAAGCAACTATTTATATGAAGCACAATGAGACTCCCCCACTACCATCACCATCACCTTCCAAAAACTGTATTGATATTTGCTTATTGCTCAAAAATGCAATCACTGTCCTGGAATTCATCATTCTTTTCCCTGCTTAGATAACCCCTAAAGGGACATCATGACAGGAGCTCTTTCTGAACCCAGTTAGATAGCACAGAGAGTTGGTTCTACTTCTGCTGAAAGAGTTGAAGAGCAAAGGAGAACAAGGGATTACATAAGACATTCCCAACAAAGGCTTGCTCTGGTTCTCCATCTCAAGACTGGACAATGCAAAGTGATACAAACTTCAGCTATTCTCATTACACTCCTAGGGTATCCCCTCTAGGTCACCATCAGTTGCATGTCTCAGCAATTAGTTGTAAAAATGTAAACCTCTCTGACTTCTTGTTTTCAGGATTCTTGAAACTAAAAAGAAACTTACTCTAGAAAGAATGAAGATAAAGACTAAATGGAAAATGAATGAGTTATCTAGCAGATACTTTCTTCAGTTGAACAGTCATAACTTCGTCTTGTTTAGTAAACCTCAAAAGAAGATCTCACATGTCCCCTCTTCCTTGCCCTATCTCTCTCCATCACCCTACACCACCCCCTAGTTGGAATGAATCTCATCCTTCTTTATGTTCCCATAACATTTTGTTCAAATACTTATCACATCCTGCTATAGCTATACCATAATTGCATGTATGTCTGATCTCCTCCACTGGATAGCAAATTGGTTGAGATCAGAGAATAGGTTTCATTTTACATTTTTTTCTCTCCAGTGTGCTTTGAAATAAATGTTTGTTGGATTAAATCAAATTGAAAATAATTAAAAGTACTGCAAATAGTTGAATCCCTACTGCCTGTATAGGATATTTATCATGAAGTTGAAAAATGTCCACATGTGAAGTCTGTAGCAAAAATTGTGGGAGTAGCAAATGAACCGGGAGTATGACAGATTAGGAATTGCTTTTTTTTTTTTTTTCTTAAGAAGGACATAATGGGACTTCCCTGGTGGTCCAGTGGTTAAGACGCCATACTCCCAATGCAGGGGGCCCAGGTTCGATCCCTGGTCAGGGAACTAAGATCCCACATACCGCAACTAAGCCCCTGCGCCGCAACTACAGAGCCCGCACGCTCTAGAGCCTGAACAAACCGCAACCAGAGAATCCCTCGCACTGCAACAAAGACCCAGTGCAGCCAAAATTAATTAATTAATTTTTAAAAAATTAAAAAACGACATAGTATTATATTCAGAAGCCAAGATAAGCATTATATTCAGAAGCCAAGATAAGCATCCTGTTATCCAGGTGAATGAGAATCTATTAAAACAGGATTGCATAGGGCCTTTCTGAAGTAAATGGGTACAAATACAGAGAAAGAGTTTAGAGCGGAAGTTAAGAATAAGGACTCTAAACTTAAAGTGTCTCCCAATGGCCAATTTGAGGAATATTTGAGCAACAAAATAAATAATTATAGTAACAGATATAACCCATAGAATAAAATAAGAACTGATGTAGTCTCTACTGATATAAATAATGACAGTCCTTCCTTGCAGTAGAATTCCACTAATAACTGTAGAAGAAATGGTGGAAATAGAAAATCACCATACAGCAAACACCACCGTTAGAACTATTTCAGGCAAGTATTGTTAATACATGCTAAAATTCAGGGCAAGAGTATGATGAGAAGCAGGAAATTTACATAGTCTCAAAATGTCATTTGACAGCAAATGAATGAGACTTCTTTAACAAATAAAACTCTACATCCAGTGTGTGGTCCCGTAATATTGTCTTGAAAGACTGTATATACTTACTCCTGTTTGGTGTATTTTTTTAAACTACATTTTCAAATGTAAAAGGTAAAAAAGGTATATTTTCAGTGGAGAAATCTGGCAGACACCACATTAACCAAATGATCAAATTTAACATCACCAGTGATGGACAAATCAAAATTATATGCCTCTGATATGATTCACAACATCACTTCTATAGCATTTTGGCAAAAAAGGCAAAACCTGAATTTAATCATGAGGAAATATCAGACAAACCCAAATTGAAGGCCATTCAATGAAATAACTGGCCAATACTCTTAAATGGTGTCATGAGCATAAAAGACCAAAAAAAAGAAAAACAAATTATCAGGAATTTCCTAGATTGGAAGAGACACTACAACTAAATGCTTGTGTGAGTTTGACTGTGTTAGATTCCTCGTATAAGTGGTATCCTGTAGTATTTATCTTTCCGTGTCTGGCTTAATTCACTTAGTCTAATATCCTCCAGTTTCATCCATTTTGTTGCAAATGGCAGGATTTCCTTCTTTCTCATGGCTGAATAATATTCATACATATGTACACACACACACACACACACACACACACACACACTCCACACACACACACCCCACACACATTCTCTTTATCTATTCATTAGTTAATAGAGTTAAGTTGCTTCCATGTCTTGGCTATTGTGAATTATGCTGCAGTGAACATGGGAACATAGATATCTCTTTGAGATATTGATTTCATTTTCTTCAGGATATATACACACAAGTGGGATTGCTGGATCAAACAGTAGTTCTATTTTTTATTTTATTTTATTTTATTTTATTTTTTTGTGGTACGTGGACCTCTCACTGTTGTGGCCTCTCCCGTTGTGCAGCACAGACTCCAGACGCGCAGGCTCAGCGGCCATGGCTCATGGGCCCAGCTGCTCCATGGCATGTGGGATCTTCCCGGACCGGGGCACGAACCCGTGTCCCCTGCATCGGCAGGCGGACTCTCAACCACTGCGCGACCAGGGAAGCCCTATTTTTAATTTTTTGAGGACTCTCCATACTGTATTCCAGAGTGACTGCACCAATTTATATTCCCACTAACAGTGCACAAGGATTCCTTTTTCTCCACATCCTTGCCAACATTTGTTATCTCTTGTCTTTTTGATAAAGCCATTCTAACTAGTGTGAGGTGATATTTCATTGTGGTTTTGATTTGCATTTCCCTGATTAGTGATAACGAGCACATTTTCACCTGTAGGCCATTTGGACATCTTCTTTGGAAAACTGTCTATTCAGTTCCTATGTCCAGTTTTTAATTGGTTTATTTGGTTTTTCGCTACTGAGTTGCATGAGTTCCTCATAGTTTTTGGATATTAACCCCATATCAGATAGATAGTTTGCAAATACTTTTTCCCATTCAAAAGGGTACCTTTTTGTTTTGTTGATTGTTTCCTTTGCTGTGCAGAAGCATTTTAGTTTGATGTAGTCCCAAATGTCTACTTTTGTTTTTGTTGCCAATGCTTTTGGTGTCATATTCAAGAAATCATTGCCAAAACCAATGTCAAGAAACACTTTTCCCCTATGTTTTCTTTTAGGAGTTTTATGATTTCAGGTCTTATGTTTAAGTCTTTAATCCATCTTGAGTTAATGTTTGTGTATTATGTAAAATAAGGATTCAATTTCATTCTTTTGCATGTGGATATCCAGTTTTTCTAATACCATTTATTGAAGAGACTATCCTTTTTCCATTGTGTATTCTTGGCATCCTCATCTAAGATCAGTTGACATATATGCATGGGTTTATTTCTGGGCTCTCAATTCTTAATGACTTCATACTTTTCCAAAAATTCAGCCTCCCCTCAAAAGTTATTCAAAGAGATATGCTACAGATTTAAAAATAACAATTTCCATGGCATTCCAAAAATACTTTAATAGGTGAATTGTTGAAATAAGGAGATGGTTTGCCAGGAAAAGCACTTTGAAGCAACCATATTTTAGATATATAGATTCTGAATTAAGTTTTTTAAAAATCAGATTTTAGACATATTTTATCTCTGTTATAAGCAGCAAACTATGAACCAGATGAAGAGCAGTTTCTGTCTTTTTGTACTGGCAACATACAATTGCTGTTCTTTATTTGATTTGAAGATACATACATAAAATCTACTCCTAAACATTTTCAAAGCAAGTATTTCTTTTTATGTTTCAGTACATTTAAATTAGTATTTTGTTTTTGTTTTTTGGGTTTTTTGTTTGTTTGGAGCTTTTGTTATTATTGTTTTGTCTTGTTTTGTTTTGCCTCTAAAAAGTGTGCAGTACTTCTTGGGCTCACTAGCAGGACTCTGGAATTTCACAAAACCTGAGGTGGAAATTACAATCCTGAACTAAGGACTGTAACACACAAGATTATGAAAAGTCTGGTATTATTTCAAGTCAGGATTTTCTTCCATATCCAATTTCACCCAAAGTCAAGCATTAGTCAGTCTTCATCTTTCATACAGCAGAAAGGAGATTTGATTAATATGATTTCTTTATAGAAAAATCTAAGAAGATTAAGGCACAATGATATAGGGAAAGCATGCCCTTTCTCAACATGACATTCTTCAGCACTATATAGAGGTCTGAACATCTTTCTAGTCATTAGATTGTTCACACTAGCTGCATGTGAAAGAGAAAAAAATCTATCATGGGGGAAAACTTCCATTTTTTCACATTTTAGTTTCCACCTCACGAACAGCTCAACAAATCTGGAGGTTGGTATTGATTTCATTCTATAACTAAGTAGGAAAGTGCATCTTTCAAGCAAACATTTGCAGATCATTTCCCCCCATCCATCCCACCCCTGTTTTGGGGGTTATATTTTGTGATGGTCTCCAAGGAAAAAACTTAGAACCTTCTAGATGACTTCTGTACTCAGTGAAGCACAATGCAAAACAAATCTAATTGGGGTGATTTCCATTAACTATTTTCCATCTGTACATTCTGAAAATCCAATACTAACCAGGAGGCATGATTTTCTGCTTTTCTGATATGAGGAAATGAATTCAAACCTGGTTAAAATATATATTTATATATATAAATTTTATATATAAACATATATATGAATATAAAATGTCATCTTCCACTTTTACTTTATATATGTTTGTGTGAATATATATATATATATATATATATATATATATATATATATATATATATATGTTGAGAGAAAAAGAATTAAAATACCTTTCCCTAGACCTTCTCAACTTTCAGAATATGGGTATTATACTCCCACTGCTTTGCTCAAATGCAGACCATTTGAGAACATGATAGATGAGGGAGTAAATTACTTTCAATAGACCATTTCCAAGGTTGTTTTCTCCTTAGACTATCACATGTCAATTTGATGGATATGAATCTGAAGATTCAGTTACAATAGAAAGGGCTACAGGGTCAGAATTCACTGTGCAGCCTTCTTTGTACATCTCAGCAGCCCATCTAAGACACTTCAGTGCTCACAACTTAAAGAACCCCTACTGTACCAGTCAGGGGCCTCTTGATCCCATGCTTCTCTTCAGAAATCTGACAAACCATGCAAGCCTACCTAAACAGACACGAAACTTACCTTAGTTCTGGGGGCGGCGTGGGGAGGAGGAAGCAGATAAACTTGGTATTTAATATCTATATGCTCAAAGGCAATTTATACTTTATAAGATGACACAAACACATAACTCCTGACTTTGAAAACAAAACAAGTTTTAGAGTAGGCTTTTTACCTGTTTTCATAGTCTTTACAGCAAAGTAGAATATAATACTGTTATGTTAATTAGTCAGTTACTCTTACTACTCCTAGTTTTGACACATGAATCCTAGTATAGATCAAATAGAAAAAAAACTATAATATAACTCATCATAGAAAAAGTAATGTGCTTACTTGAATAGAAGGGACTCACTAAAACTCAGTATCTGTTCTTAAGTAAAACCTTAAGTTTTTGTTATTAATATCACAAAGAAAAGATATATAAAACCAAGAGTTAGCATATTTAATAGAGAAACAATGAGTCAAGGATACCCAATGCCCTCACAATGCTTTCCTAGTAGGTTGAACCATATGAAATTGAAGGCCAAAAAGTCAAATATCAACAATTTCATATGTTTCCATAAAATACTTAATACTTTACTATAATACAAGTTAGATCTAGAATCTATCCACTTCTCCCTATTTCCACCACCACCCTAGTTGAAGACATCATCTGTCATCTGGAAAACTTCAACAGCCTCCTAACTGGGCTCCCTGCCTCCACCCTCTTCTAGAATTTATTTTCTCTTCTATAACTAGAGTGATCCTTTATTAACTTTTTTTTTTTTTTTTTTTTTTTTTTTTCTTTTTGCGGTATGTGGGCCTCTCACTGTTGTGGCCTCTCCCGTTGCGGAGCACAGGCTCCGGATGCGCAGGCCCAGCGGCCATGGCTCACGGGCCCAGCCGCTCCGCGGCATATGGGATCCTCCCAGACCGGGGCACAAACCCGTATCCCCTGCATCGGCAGGCGGACTCTCAACCACTGCGCCACCAGGGAGGCCCCTTTTTTAACTTTTTATTTGCTTAACACACATACATAAAAGTGCACAAATCATGAACGTACAACTTGATGGATTTTCACAAACTGAACACATTCATGCAACTAGTGCCCAGATCAATAAATAGAATATTCACATAAATGGACTCATACAATGTGTTCTTCACTGCATTTGTCTTTTTTCACTCAAAACTGTACTTGGGTTGGCTTGTTGTTTCATGCTATTGTGTGTAGCAGCAAATCGTTCATTCTCCTTGCTGTAGAACATTCCATCGTATCAGTATATCACAACTTATTTATCTATTCCACTGTCGATGAACCAGAGTGACCTTTTAAAAATGTAGATAAGATCAGGTAATTTCCCTAATTAAAACTCTTCGCTTGCTTCCTATTGCATTTAAAAGATCCGTAGCCTTTACCATGGTGCTAGCCCACCTCTGCAATTCACCTTACCACACTCCCAGCTTCTCTCTCTAACCCCATGGCTCTAGCAACACAGTCCTTATTTCTGTTTCTTTTCTCTGTTACATACTAAGCTCTTTCCCAGCACAGAGCCTTCACACAGGCTAGTAACTTTCTGGAATGTTTTCCCTGACCACAACCATCACATCTTCTACCCACCCAAATCAAGGCCAAATTTACAGGGCTGGCTCTGACTCAGCTTATAAAGAAGTCATCTTTTCAAACATGCCTTCCTTAAACTCTTCCTTGGAATACCACCTTACTCTATTCTATACCACCCTGTTTGTTTCACTTTGACCTTTCACTTTATTTCACCTTGACTTTTCACTTTAGCTCTGAGGCGAAAATATTAAGGGTAAAATGCCTACATTATTGATAGCAGAGAGAAATACAATTTGGTTATTTTTAAATCACAGCTCCAATGAGGGGGGAAAAAGGAGATTTAATATCTAGGTTACAACCAAACCTCAATTCATGAAGTCAATTCAATCAATTTAATAGAAACATCATTCTAGCTGGTTATATAATCTAGAGCTGTTGTTTTTTTTAATGGTTAACAATTTTTCACTTTTCAGTATGTTGCTTTGGCATCATAGCCAGTTAATATCAGAATTACAGGCTCTGATGGTCTGCAACTAGAGAAATGTTGGGACCAAGGTCTTGTTATTGCAATCTCCAAATTCCTAACTAAACTTTTAAGGTGCCCTGCAACACACCTCATGGGAGTGTTCCCTGTAGGCCAAGTGGCACCAACTTCCCACAAAACCATAAACAAAGAGTTCCAAGAACAAAATCACTCCATCTGAAGAAAGGGAGGTTTTATATGGAAAGCATTTACAATGTTTTCTACAAAGGTACAAAATGTTTCTATGAAGGAAAATGAAGCAAAATTTTGACTTAGCTTTTCAAAACTAAACTAGAATTTTCAATGAACCAACTAGAGAAAGTAAACCAGTGCATTTATGCAATTTGCAAGTCCTGGACACTTCTAATTAAGCAACGAAAAGTGGTATGTTTTTTAAAATGTAATGTATTTTTAAAGGGTAGTAGGGAAATTAAATATGTTCAGTTGGGTTTAACTTCTTCATGAAATAAGCTTCTTATTCTGGTAAGAAATGGGTCATAGCAATAAAAGTGTGCTGTAAATTCAACTTGACAAATAAGAAAATGAATTCCTTAGGGTAAGGCCTATTAAAGGAATATTTTAATTTAATCATGCAATGAATATTTTTGAGAAGCTTCTATATATGCAAGAAACCTGCCTTATATATTTTAATGAGGTAAAACATAGTATTAGTTAATATAGTAATAGTTTATTCTATTACTAACTTCTCAGCCATAATATAAAAAGATCAAATATAACGAAAAAAATGTTAAACCCATATATGAAGATGCCAGCTTCCAATATTTGCTTGTAAACTTCAAAATTCAACATGTTACACCCACAACTTAAAGGCATGTACAGAGCATTAGTCATTTCAGTGAACAGAAAAACAGCCTGCTTCTTTGGCATAAAATGTGATATGATGCCACCTTATGGTTGAAAATTAAAAATGATGATAAACAATCATTTTTCAGATATACCTTCTTATTAGATCCCTGGGGGAAAAAATGGTGCGTACTACTAAATCTGTAAAATTCACAAATCTAAATATACACAACCAATTTAATCCTGGGAAGAAAATATAAAAGGGTTACAATGGAAGTGTGCAATATTTGACACACAGGAAGACTGCATTTTGTCAAGGGGTCTGCTCATCAGTCTGCCTATTCTAGGTATTTTCATAGCAAATGTCAGTTGGGTTTTCCTAGTTCAAATAGCTGTTCTTTACTCCCAAGTTCAAAAAACAACAAAAATATACAGTGAAACCAAGTGAAAAATTTTGGAATTAACCACTTTTAATTTACTAGATATTAGTTGAATGATATGAAAGTCCCAGTTCTGTGGATCAAAAATGGTCAAATATTAGAAATTTTATATCATTCTTTGCATGGTAAGCTTAAGCATAAATGCAAATTTAAGGAAGTCAAAAAATAAGCAAATATAACAGTAATATTAGTCCAATACTAAATGTCAGTTGCTCCCCACTGGAGAAACGGGGCTTGGTCCTTCCCATGTGCTCCTCGTCAATGGCACTTCTCTGTGGCTACTGATCTTCTTGGGCCCTATGTACTTTCATATCCTCCACTGATCTATGATTCACTTCCTTGTAAGCACTGCTGACATTTCTCACTCAGTCTGCAATAGCTCAAAGTTCCAACTTTAAAGTTGAGCATCACTATCAACCAAATTTTTTTAGTCCTAATTAATTCTGTTTTTATTTACTGTTGAACAAATCCAAGAATTTGGGGAAATGCGTATCTCCTTCAATGCTTATTTAATAAAATGCTGTTTCCAAAATCCTTTGTCATTGCAACATTGCTATAAAGCCTCAATGGTTCCTGAGAGGAAGAAGCTACCAGAAAAGGCTCTCCTTTTATTTGAAAGTTATTTCTCCTGTTATGTTATCAAATATTCTTCTTCCTTTCCCTTTCTCCAGCAATGGTAGCTGTGGTTAAAACTCTCCAGTGGCTTTATAATAGAAATTTTCAGTGCTCAATTGTTGACTCCTTATCAGATATGTAGGTTATTCTATCTTAGCAGTAAATTTTTGGAAAATGTTATAGTAAAGTGATAGAAACAAACCCACTTGCAGACAAGGCTCTACTTAAGGGATACTCATGCATATAGAATTACCGTAAAATTCAAGAAATCAAATATAAAGTGCTAATATCAGGGGAAACTGGATAAAGATTATATAGGAACTATCTGTATTATCTCTGCAGATTTTCCATACATTTAAAATTATTCCAAAGCAAAAAGTTTATTAAAAAACAAAAAAGCTCAGGGAATCAGAACCAAAGTCACAGGTAATTTATCTTCCCTCTAACCGCTTTATCAGATTGTGGTCTCTTTTCCTCCTTTGCACATTTACTTATGTATCTCACATACACAGGATCCTTTACATCCGCTAAGAGATTGGAGCTGTCATCTTACTCCTGAGGAGAAAGGCCAGCTTGGTGGCTGCTGGTTTGAAGTTCCCTGTTCAAATGCCAATGTAGATAGAGACATGATTGCTCTGAGAGCTTAGCCAGGTCACTTCCCTCTCTATGATTTCCTTTTGTCTTATGCCTAAAGGGACAGATAATTCTTACCTCCCACCTCTACCAGAAAAGGATAGAAAGTTAAAATGTTAATCTGAACATATTTTTTAAAAGTAAAAACACTTTTAAGTGCCAGTTTCATTCACAATACAGAATATTAATATCTACTGGTTTTGTCAGCCTTAGATAGTAAGCACCTCAGGACAGATCCTGCTTGTTGAATCACAATAGATACTCTTGAGTCCTTTCACAAATAATGATTCCAATCCTTAACCCTAAGGTTTTAATCCTGAAATTTAGGATTCCTATATAGTAGCTTCTGTAGTATATCAGTATTAACAATGCACCCATTCTCATTTCCTAAATATTTGTTTTACTTCTAATACAGCACAAAGATCTCAAAACTCTGGTTTTGTAACACTGCTTACATCCTGAGAAAGGACTTGTGCCCAGAATCATATAAACACATAGATACCTACTCAAGGACCCACTTGGACTCTCCCATTTGGCTGCCATTTCACTCCTGCCTCTCTCTGCGTTTAACCTTTTGTCCCCTTCAGAGCAGTTAGCAGAAGCCACAGTATGAGGAATGGGGGTTCTCAGAAGCCGCTGAGATCAAAAGGGTCCACCCTGCATGAAGAGCATTTTTCTCTTCCTGGGCAGTTTCTGCTACTGCTGGGGAAGGGCGACGGGGGAGATTTTTCTACTAATTCCAAGCTGACATCTTCAGAGTAGGAATTTAAAAGTTTCACAACTAGAAGAAATGCATAACTTAATGGTTACAGGTGATGTACACAGCCTTCTGTGTTAAGAAGAGAGGCAAAGCCTAAAGATTCTTACCCCAAGTGGAGTACCACATAAACTGTGTATGAGGAAATCTGTTGAACAAATGTTAGCTGCCTACCCTCCTCTACCTTCTGACTGCAGATTTGCTTTTCTTTGGAAATGACAGACCTTTTCTTTCCTACAAATCCAGACAAAATATCATTGAGCCTCAAGAACTGAGAAGTCCCCATTGTCACCTCCTAGAGTCCATCCCAACATTTTGCAACTCCAAGGTACAAGTCACTCCTGCTTTCCAGAAAATACCCCAGAGCAGGGGGCGCAAAGAGCAGAGAGAGCCTCCACCTTAGATGCAAGAGAAAGTCTCCGCCCACCCCTTAGTCACCTTGCTGGCTCTGCAACCTTTCCAAAAACATAGTGAGAATTATCAGTATATGGAGGGACCTGAATACAATCAGATTTTTAGAGATCTGACAAAGTTCAAATATATGAAAATTTAGAGCTACACTGCCTAATACGGTAACCAGCAGCCACATATGGCTATTTAAATTTAAATTACTTTCAATTAAATAAAATTGAAAATTCTGTTCCCAAGTCACACTAGCCACTAGTGGCTATTGCGCTGGACAGCCCAAATATGAAGCATTTCCATCACTGCAGAAAGTTATATTGGGCAGCACTGATATAGATGGTACAGAGAAGTACATTTGGACTCTTAAAACCCTGGTATCTCATCTTTAATTCCTTGAGTAAACATGCACTGAGTATTTATTTCATGCAAGACATTGGAAAAAAGTGCAATGAAGCATACAAAGATGAATATGATGGTAACTGGGCATTGGGAGCTTACGTTTGAGATTTAGAAATATACATATAAATAACTACCTATATTATAAGACAGGAATATGTACTATAACAGAAGAACAAGCAAATTACTGTGCTTAGACAAGTAGAGATGGATAAAACCATTTCACACTCATCTTCGGCAGTCCCAGGATCCCGAGATAACAAGCACTGCCCTGACTGAGAAATTGCTCCTTTCCATGCTGTCAGCTCCATGTAAACAACATCTGAATGCATTCCATCAAAACTGATTTGAAAACTTGTCCA
Source organism: Mesoplodon densirostris (assembly GCF_025265405.1). NCBI lineage: Eukaryota > Metazoa > Chordata > Mammalia > Artiodactyla > Ziphiidae > Mesoplodon > Mesoplodon densirostris. The sequence goes on along the minus strand of NC_082669.1, from coordinate 58,101,249 downwards.
AAATAAAACTGTCTTTGGTGAGGAGATGTAAGAAACATAAGAGGTACCACATGCTAATGGAAAGAACACAGGATTCAAAGTGAGAAGAGCTGTTTGAGAGCTAGTCCTACTTTTACAAGCTGTGTGACCTTGGGTAAGCCTCTAACTTCTCTGAGCCTCAAGATCTTCATTTTCAAAGTGGGGGAAACAATTCCTACCCATATCTGTCCCATAAGCTACTACTGTAAGAATAACCATGATAATGAAAGCACCTCAGAAACAGTAGAATGTTGTATTATTATTATCACTGAAAAGTGACATGAAACTTTGGAGGACGTATAAATCCACTGCTGGCACGTAACTTTGGACTGCATGTGGAGGGTTCAAATTCTGTACAAGGAATGATACCAAATTCTGAATCTGTAAATCTTTATCTAGATTTAAAAGCAAAAATCCATACTCCCCGTCATCACACCTATCTCTTCTACTGGGGTCATGGCCATGGAGAATTCACTGCCTCTTAACCCCAGAGGACAATGTGCCTCATGCCAGCATGAAGGAGGCCGTGGCACTGATGGTGAACTTACCCTGAATGATGAATTAAGGTTTTCCTGACTAGGGCAAATCAACAAATGGATGGGAGAGGGAGAGGTTTGTTTGTTATGGAGAATAGAATGGATCCGTGGGATCATTGCTACAATGTACAAATGGAAGGAAATGAGGTCTTGGAACAATTGCTAGATATGTGTTCTGTCGATTTCATGAGGAATTTTAATAAGAATTTCACACTTTGTAACCACAAGCCTTTGAGTCTGTTGGTGAAAATGCTAAATGCTTCTGTAAACGTAAAATGACACCACTTTTACTTTCCTGCAACTCCTGGCAATAGCATGGGATGATTTCTTTTTCAGCAGTGTGTGACTACATTGGGTTTTTTTCCAGATGTGTAGGGAATGGTTTCAATTACCTGGTGCCATGCCTTAATTTTGGAGCACCCCCTCGAACCTATTGGGTTTGGCAACTCCGGTAAAAGGGTGGAACCATGGAGGGGGCCTTCCAGCCATCCAAGCTATGGTTTCACCATGCTCACCATGTGGCTGGCACAGACTCACATACAATAGAATAGAAGTGCTTATACTGGGATGCAAGGCCCTGAATAGCATAAATTTTCAACAAGGAGGCCTAAGGTTAAAATAATAAACTTCAAATGATGTATGCCACATGTGACATTTTGGCTCCAGACGTAACAACCCAAACCAAGGTCTTTTGCTTGACAATTCCAAAACAATATTACTCTCCTAGGTTTCTGATTTTGATTTTGCCTCAATTGCTCACAGATTACACTTTGGCAAACTTGGAGACAACATAGTACTGTTTAAAATGCATATGCCGGGAAGCCTGCAAGATGATCTGCACTAAATCATCCCTGAATTCTTCGTTCCTGTGGTCACTTAACCATTTCCACAAATATGGCATGGACTTTTTCTTCTGGAGGAAAATTTGAAATAATCGCTCTAAGTAAGTAGTACAGTGAACTCTCCCCCTCCCCAAATAAAACTATAGACATTTGTTCTAATATAATTGGCCATTTATCCCGGATCTCAGCAATTTATAGCTCAACTGTCTGAAACTGAAATCACAACATTTTAATAGCAAATTATAGACTTATCAGTCACAGAAAAGTCCGGAAGTGGGCTCCAAAAAGGCCAAACTTTGGTATGCATTTCATAACCTAGTTAAAAGGTCCAATAGTCTTTGCATTTCTTCATTTTGAAGTTATATTTTTAAATTTTGAAGATTTTGAAGCACATATTTTATCTTGAAATGCTTCAGCCTTAACGTCCTTAAGTTCAGGAGTATAAAACAATCATGGAAATAACCATCATTTAGTTTTCTCTTCTATCACCTTATCTTTCTGAGGAAGGTAAGTTATTGATAACCTTCCCTTGTTACATTATAATAAGGCTAGTATGAGACCCAAGATCACAAAAGCGATTAGTAATGAAAACAATGGTGAATATTTAGGGACTTGAAGGTGACCTTATCTGAAAATATAATGATGGATTTTTCCATACTTTAGTTGAACTACATAAGCATAGGTAAATTTGTAATAAAAGTACTATATAATACAATAGTAAAATATTAAAAGATCAATGAGAAACTCAACCAGACTGTTTCTAAATCACAGAGTAAATGCATGCGAGGTGGCTAAATGTGTTTTTTTTTTTTCTTTAAAGCTCTTCAGAAAAACTACTTAAAGGCAAAATAATATATCAGTGGGGCACAGGCAGAAGTGGAAAAATGCAAATCAAACGTAATCCAAGTATATACAGATAAAAGCTAAAGGAAGCAATGCACTCTGGGAGAAAAGCCAAAGGGAGTCAAATGACCATAAAATTTCAGAGCTGGGGAAACCTGGGAGCTTACCTATTCTACCCCAGTATTTTACAAATGAAGAAAATAAGGCTCAGAAAAGGAATCAGCCTAAATTGAGGACAGGGAGAGAATCACAGTTAAGTCCTCTCCTCCTATTCAACCAGTGCTCATTCTACTAGACACTAGTCTTTAGTCCCATTTCTGGCCAGGACACTTAATTGTCCATGGGTGACAATGGACAAATCACAAAATCCTTCCATACTTCTGATTTCTCCTCTGAAAAAGCAGGATAGTATCAACTACTCCATCGTCTTCATTAGATGATTGTACAATATTATTATATAGACAATTAGCATAATAAAGTTACACGCTCAAAAGAATGAAAAGATAAACATCAAAGTAATTTGTTTTTTAAAGATTATTTGAAGTTACAAATGGACAGGAAATTCTCAAAGTTCAAGGCCCTAAAGAAGGCTAGAGTCAGTACATTCACCGACCAGTCATAAAACAAAGATGTTTTATCTTCTTTCAAATGCTTTTCCAAAGTTATCAAAGTCAAAATGATCATGGAGGAGAAAAGAAAATCATGGCATCTGAATTAATAGGCATTAGACACTTGAAACATGGAACTGCAATAAATGAGCAAATATAAATTTAGGAATTTTCCTTTTGTGTTATCCTCATAGTTATTCATGACACAGGTAATACTATTTGAAAGCAAAGATAAACATTCTACACTGATGCCAGCAAACATTCTTTGTAGCAAAAACTTACTAATGAACATCTTCTCAGCAGCGGGTCCCTACTACCTACCAAGAAGAAAAACAAACTACTTATTTTTCTTGAATTTTTTTCAATTTTTATATTATCTCGTATATTAAGCAAAAAGATGACTGAGGGGCTTCCCTGGTGGCGCAGTGGTTAAGAGTCCGCCTGCCGATGCAGGGGACGTGGGTTCATGCCCCGGTCCGGGAAGATCCCACATGCCGCGGAGCGGCTGGGCCCGTGAGCCATGGCCGCGGAGCCTGTGCTCCGCAACGAGAGGCCACAACAGTGAGAGGCCCACGTACGCCAAAAAAAAAAAAAAAAAAAAAAAAAAAAAAAAAGATGACTGAAAGCCTCTGGGCCCTTTAAATCATATTTTATTGCATTTCCCTTCACCTAGTCATATTATGGGAAGAAAGAGCCCATTCTTGTTAATACTTCTTTATGAAAGATACCAACATGTGATTACTTCTCACCCAAATTATATGAAGAAATTGGCATAGAAATATATTATTAGCTTATTTCATTATAATTAATGTGCTTATGATGACTAAAGAAAATAAGGGTTCTTGTATGACCCTGTGTCTTGAAGGTTCTTTGCTCATAGGAAAACCCTGTCCTTTTCTAATACATTCAAGTCTTTCTAGTTTAAGAGCATGGAAATAAGCACAGATTCCAATTACAACAAATATAACCAATATAAACAACCAGTAAGTTGTTTTATTTTTCATTTTTTAAAATTTATTTATTTATTTTATTTATTTTTGGCTGCGTTGGGTCTTCGTTGCTGTGCATGGGCTTTCTCTAGTTGCAGCCAGTGGGGGCTACTTTTCATTGTGGTGCGTGAGCTTCTCGTTGCGGTGGCTTCTCTTGTTGTGGAGCACAGGCTCTAGGCACCCGGGCTTCAGTAGCTGTGGCACATGGGCTCAGCAGGTGTGGCTCACAAGCTCTAGAGCACAGGCTCAGTAGTTGTGGCGTGCGGGTTTAGTTGCTCCGTAGCATGTGGGATCTTCCTAGACCAGGGCTTGAACCCGTGTCCCCTGCATTGGCAGATGGATTCTTAACCACTGTGCCATCAGGGAAGTCCCAATAAGTTGTTTTAAATAAAGGTTTATTAGAAAAAAGTTCAGGGACTTTCCTGGTGGTCCAGTGTTTAAGACTCCATGCTCCCAATGCAGGGGGCCCAGGTTCAATCCCTGGTCAGGGAACTAGATCCCACATGTCATGACTAAAAGATCCCACACGCTGCAACGAAGATGCCGCGTGCTGCAACTAAGACCTGGAGCAGCCAAATAAATAAATATTAAAAAAAAGAAAAAGAAAAGAAAAGAGTTCAGAAATGAACCCATCACATAGGCCACCATGCTATCACCTGTATGATCTGGAATCTTAAATATATCAAGCACACAGCTACACATACTCCTTCAGTTACTGATGAGTTCATTTTGTTCTGTTCTCTGATGACAGACCGATTCTCTGATCCATACCACCATCTGTCCTGCTCAGACCCTTAGTCATAAGAGAAACCTAGCAAGAGCATATGGTGTAAAAGCAAATCCCTCACCACTACAGTACTGAGGTGGGATTCTTCAAGGCAGAGACCCTATGGTAAAGTAATGAGGACTAAAAATGGAAAAGGACTTCCACTTCTGGCCACAACAGAGAAACTTTTCCTCTTAAAATTATTAAGCTTGACAAGACATATGAAATAATTGTTTTCAGATGTTGGACAACAAGCAAAATCTGATCCCTGAAAGAAGGGAAATGAACAAGGTGAGCCTGGAAGTACTTTACAGATCTCAGTGTGGGGTGGGAGGAAACAGATCAGAATTCAGGGCCACTGAGGCAGCTGGAATTCATGGGGCACGGTACTAGAGAGAAAGGGGCTGTGTAATTTGTTTGTACAAATACACAATTCCAAGTTGAGAAAAGTGCTATAAAAGGATAATAGGAGCTCCAGAATTCTGCACAGGGGCCCCCTTGAGACTTTGGCTGAATACTAGGCAACAGATGCACAGAACAAGACTCCACAAAGCCAGGGAAAGAACAACTATAGGGAGCTATGGGCCAAACAACTACCACAGTTTCCCCAAGATTTGGAAATGTTCAAGTTTCAATCTGCCAAAGTAGAGAGACCTCACTAAACACTCTGAGCATTTGACAGAACCTAGAAACACCATGCCGTAGGAAGAAGACTACTCTAGTCCTGGTAAAGGCACTCCATATCTGCCCTAGCAAAGCTGAAAATCAAAGCTGAAAAATCTCAAAAGATCAAACTACTGGCTGTTTTGCCAACCCCACCATGTAAACCCCTTAGTAATACAAGGTGTTAACTATGCTGCTTGTCATTAAATCATGGCCAGTGTGTGTTTATGCTGCATTAGATCAGACAATCTTACTCCAGATCTACAGACAAAATCCTAAGCGATTAGGAAGTGAACTAGATGGAAACTATATGTGGACTCTGTTCTTTCTTACCTGGTATTTTTCAGTACCAAGGCAGAAGCCATGGTTTACAAATTCAGCAGTCTTACAAGGAGATCCCTCGAAACTTATCTCAGTATTTTCAAAAATCCTACAAACACTCATCAATGGCATCAAACTCCTTTCTCCTAAAAATACTAACTCACACTCACATTTACAAGTGTTTGTTGGTGTCAGGCAATGTGCTGAGCTCATTACATGCATCATCTCATCTTCACAATCCTATGAGATGGGATTAATGTTACTCTTATTTGCAGATGAGAAAAGAGAGGCTTGCAGTGGTTTGGTATAATGTACTAAATGTGACAGGTGGTAAGGGATGGAGGAGGGTCTCTAACCCGCAGCTGTAGGATTCCAAAGCCAGGCACTTAAACACTCAACTGATTCCCTATGTTGAGAGTGAACATATGGATTCTACTCTCAGAATTCCCACACAAAAATTTCCACAAGAACATAGCAATCAGGTAAGTAAATAAAAGCCAGACTTTCCCTTATGCCTCATGCCTGATTTCTTCCTATCCCAGGCAGCTAGGGCAAACTAAACTGTATGACTTTTGTTTTGATCTGGGCATGGGTTAAGGGGTGTGGTAGCATTTTTAAATTTTAAATTATGGGGTCTGAATAACTTTTTCTCTGTTGTGGTATTTTTATCAAAAATGGCAATTTCCAAAGGAGCCCAAATTACTTGATATAGTCTACTCTAAACTCTCGTCTATAATTTTCGCTCTGAACATAACTTTCCCTATTGGTTCAGCTAATCATTTAAAGATGCTATAGACATTCTTAAATATTTAGATTTTCATGAAAGACCTGGCTGCTACAAAAACTCACAGAATAAACCTAGACAAGTCAGTGAATCTTCCTGCATCACAGTTTCCCTGTCTACAAAGTGAGGATCTTGAAATACACTGGCATTTGCCAAATTACATATCACAGAATACCTGTCCTAAGAGATGCCCCGCCCTCAGACCAGGTCAAATAAATAGGAGAAAAACTGCAAACAGTTGCTCCCATGTAGAGACTCATGACGCATTAGAAATGGATACTCTGCTTGCAAATTAAAGCCTCAGGAAAGTTCAGCAGTAAAGAAATCTGTTTAACTGTGTTTAATTTTGAATTTCCCACACCTATTTGACTCTAAAACCATTTCCCTGAAAAAATGTCTACAAACATCCAATGGAAGTAATATCCATTTATTTACTCAAAAAACTATTTATTGAGCATCTACTATACGCCAGACAGTACACTGGGTACTGAGGATACAAAAATAAACATAGTCCCTGTCTCCCTCAGAGTCTAGAGTTTAGTTGAGAAGATAGACAATAAATAAGCAAGAAGTAAACAAACATATGATTTCATGTTAAGAAAAGTACTATGAAGGAAATAGTTTTTTAAATATAAAATAATGACAAGTTGGGCGTTTTTAGATGGGATAGTGAGAAAAAGCCGCTTTGGCCTCTCTAATATCATTAAATATTATTAGTATCATTTAAGATGATATTTGAAGGATGAGAATGAGACTGCATGTGAAGAGCAGGGGAAGGCATTCCAGGCAAAATATGAGCATCTGTGAAAACCCCAGGGTGTGAAAATGCTTAACGAGTTCAGAGAATTGATAGGCCAGTGAGGCGGAAGAGGAGGAGTGACTTCAGGAGGGACTGGAGAGACTGGTAGGGGCCAGGTCATGCAGGGCTTCTGGGCCACAGAAAAGAGCTTGGGTTTCATTCTAAGCACAATGGAAAGGAGTTTAAAATAGGAAGTCACTTGACAACATTTATGTTTTTTTAATTATTATTATTATTTTTTTGCGGTACGCGGGCCTCTCACTGCTGTGGCCTCTCCCGTCGCGGAGCACAGGCTCCGGACGCGCAGGCTCAGCGGCCATGGCCCACGGGCCCAGCCGCCCCGCGGCACGTGGGATCCTCCTGGACCGGGGCACGAACCCGCGTCCCCTGCATCGGCAGGCGGACTCCCAACCACTGTGCCACCAGGGAAGCCCTAGGTTTTTTTTAAAGGTCACTCTAGGGGCTTCCTTGGTGGCGCAGTGGTTGAGAGTCCGCCTGCCGATGCAGGGGACGCGGGTTAGTGCCCCGGTCCGGGAGGATCCCACGTGCCACGGAGTGGCTAGGCCCGTGAGCTATGGCCGCTGAGCCTGAGCGTCCGGAGCCTGTGCTCCGCGATGGGAGAGGCCACAACAGTGAGAGGCCCGCATAATGCAAAAAAAAAAAAATCATACACAAATGATCAAGTGAGATTTATCCCAGGGATGCAATGATAATTCAACATATGCAAATCAATCAATGTGATACACCATATTAACAAGTTAAAGGATAAAAACCATATGATCATCTCAACAGATGCAGAAAAAGCTTTTGACAAAATTCAACACCCATTTATGATACAAACTCTCCAGAAAGTGGGCATAGAGGAAACCTACCTCAACATAATAAAGGCCATATATGACAAACCCACAGCAAACATCATTCTCAATGGTGAAAAACTGAAAGCATTTCCTCTAAGATCAGGAACAAGACAAGGATGTCCACTCATGCCACTATTATTCAACATAGTTTTGCCACGGCAATCAGAGAAGAAAAAGAAATAAAAGGAACACAAACTGGAAAAGAAGAAGTAAAACTGTCACTATGTGCAGATGACATGATACTATACATAGAGAATCCTAAAGATGCCACCAGAAAACTACTAGAGCTAATCAATGAATTTGGTAAAGTTGCAGGATAAAAAATTAATGCACAGAAATCTCTTGCATTCCTATACACTAATGAGGAAATATCTGAAAGAGAAATTAAGGAAACACTACCATTTACCACTGTAACAAAAAGAATAAAATACCTAGGAATAAACCTACCTAGGGAGACAAAAGACCTGTATGCAGAAAACTATAAGACACTGTTGAAAGAAATTAAAGATGATACGAACAGATGGAGAGATATACCATGTTCTTGGATTGGAAGAATCAATATTGTGAAAATGACTATACTACTCAAAGCAATCTACAGATTCAATGCAATCCCTAGCAAATTACCAATGGCATATTTTACAGAACTAAAACAAAAAATCTTAAAATTTGTATGGAGACACAGAACACCCCTAATAGCCAAAGCAGTCTTGAGGGAAAAAAACCGAGCTGGAGGAATCAGACTCCCTGACTTCAGACTATACTAAAAGGCTATGGTAATCAAGACAGTTTAGTACTGGCACAAAAACAGAGATATAGATCAATGGAACAGGATAGAAAGCATAGAGGTAAACCCACGCACCTATGGTCAACTAATCTATGACAAAGGAGGCAAGGATATACAATGGAGAAAAGACAGTCTCTTCAGTAAGTGATGCTGGTAAAACTGGACAGCTACATGTAGAAGAATGAAATTAGAACACTCCCTAACACCATACACAAAAATGAACTCAAAATGGATTAAAGACCTAAATGTAAGACCGGACACCATAAAACTCTTAGAGGAAAACATAGGAAGAACACTCTTTGACACAAATCACAGCAAGATCTTTTTTGATCCACCTCCTAGAGTAATGGAAATAAAAACAAAAATAAACAAATGGGACCTAATGAAACTTCAAAGCTTTTGCACAGCAAAGGAAACTACAAACAAGATGAAAAGACAACCCTCAGAATGGGAGAAAATATTTGCAAACGAATCAACGGACAAAGGATTAATCTCCAAAATATATAAACAGCTCATGCAGCTCAATATTAAAGAAACAAACAACCCAATCCGAAAATGGGCAGACCTAAATAGACATTTATCCAAAGAGAAAATACAGGTGGCCGAGAAGCATATGAAAAGCTGCTCAAAATCACTAATTCTGAGAGAAATGCAAATCAAAACTACAATGAGGTATCACCTCACACCAGTTAGAATGGGCATCATCAGAAAATCTACAAACAACAAATGCTGGAGAGGCTGTGGAGCAAAGGGGACCCTCTTGCACTGTTGGTAGGAGTGTAAACTGGTACAGTCACTATGGAGGACAGTATGGAGGTTCCTTAAAAAACTAAAATTAGAATTACCATATGACCCAGCAATCCCACTACTGGGCATATACCCAGAGAAAACCATAATTCAAAAAGACACATGCACCCCAATGTTCACTGCAGTACTATTTACAATAGCCAGGTCATGAAAGCAACCTAAATGTCCATGGATACATGAATGGATAAAGAAGATGTGGTACATATATACAATGGAATATTACTCAGCCATAAAGAGGAACGAAGTTGGGTCATTTGTAGAGACGTGGATCAATCTAGAGACTGTCATACAAAGTGAAGTAAATCAGAAAGAGAAAAACAAATATTGCATATTAATGCATATATGTGAAACCTAGAAAAATGGTACAGATGAACCGGTTTGCAGGTCAGTAATTGAGACATGGATGTAGAGAACAAACGTATGGACACCAAGGGGGGAACGTGGGGGGCGGGGGGCGGGGTGGTATGATGAATTGGGAGATTGGGATTGACATGTATACACTGATGTGTATAAAATAGATGACTAATAAGAACCTGCTGCATAAAAAAATAAATAAAATAAAATTCAAAAAATAAAAATGAAATAAAATAGCTTAGCAGAAGTCTTGCTCTAAAACAGGGTGTGATCTCTTTAACGTACTGTGAAGCTTTTGCATGTATGGCCATTGTTGATTCTCCTACTCTAGTTTTTTCGGGTCTCTTATTGGTGCCCTTTGCTCGAATTTCTTTTCTTTTATCTTAGGTATCTCCTATTTCTCAACATCCTGCTCAAGGCAGTTTCTGGTTAGCTTCTGACACTGTCTTAATTTATAACAAGAAGTGAAAACAAATTCTCCATCCATAACTGAAACATAGCACTATGCCTGATATATGGTTTTGAAAGGCCTTGACATGTTTTCTCATCTATGTCACCCACAGAATCCTATTCTACAGTCTGAACTTGGTTTTAATATCCTGTAAAATTCTGCAGTTGGAGAGAAGACTTAAAAGGTTTTGAGATTTTTGCTAGTTTCTGGAAGGTTTTTATGGGCTGCAAGCTATGAGTGAAAGTATTTACTTGCTATTGAGTTTACTATGTAAAAGAGACTTCTGGTCCCCTCCACCAGGAAGCGTACAGAACCCACTGAACCAACCTTACCCACTGGGGGCAGACACCAAAAACAACAGGAACTACGAACCTGCAGCCTGTGAACAGGAGACACCAAACACAGTAAGTTAAGCAACATGAGAAGACAGAGAAACACACAGCAGATAAATGAGCAAGGGAAAAACCCACCAGACCAAACAAATGAAGAGGAAATAGGCAGTCTACCTGAAAAAAAAGTCAGAGTAATGATAGTAAAGATTATCCCAAATATTAGAAATACAATGGAGAAAATACAAGAAACGTTTAACAAGGACCTAGAAGAAATAAAGAGCAAACAAAGTGATGAACAGCACAATAAATGAAATTAAAAATTCTCTAGAAGAAATCAATAGCAGAATAACTGAGGCCGAAGAATGGATAAGTGGTCTGGAAGATAAAAAGTGGAAATAACTACTGCGGAGCAGAAAAAAGAGAAAAGAATGAGAAGAATTGAGGAAAGTCTCAGAGACCTCTGGGACAACATTAAATGTACAAACATTCGAATTATAGGCGTCCCAGAAGAAAAAGAGAAAAAGAAAGGGACTGAGAAAATATTTGAAGAGATTATAGTTGAAAACTTCCCTAACATGGGAGAGGAAATAGTCAATCAACTCCAAGAAGCGCAAAGAGTCCCATACACGAAAAATCCAGGGAGAAACACAACAAGACACATATTAATCAAAGTATCAAAAATTGAATACAAAGAAAAAATATTAAAAGCAGCAAGGGAAAAACAACAAATAACATACAAGGGAATCCCCATAAGGTTAACAGCTGATCTTCCAGCAGAAACCTTGCAAGCCAGAAGGGAGTGGCAAGACACATTTAAAGTGATGAAAGGGAAAAACCTACAACCAACATTACTCTACCAAGCGAGGATCTCATTCACATTCGTCAGAGAAATTAAAACTTTTACAGAAGAGCAAAATCTAAGAGAATTCAGCACCACCAAACCATTACAACAAATGCTAAAGGAACTTCTCTAGGCAGGAAACACAAGAGAAGGAAAAGACCTACAATAACAAAACCAAAACAATTAAGAAAATGGTAATAGGAACATACATATCAATAATTACCTTAAATGTAGATGGACTAAATGCTCCCACCAAAAGACATAGACTGGCTGAATGGATACAAAAACAAGACCCATATATGTGCTGTCTACAAGAGACCCACTTCAGACGTAGGCACACATACAGACTGAAAGAGAGGGGATGGAAAAAGATATTCCATGCAAACGGAAATCAAAAGGAAGCTGGTGTAGCAATTCTCATATCAGACAAAATACACTTAAAATAAAGACTGTTACAAGAGACAAAGAAGAACACTACATAATGATCAAGGGATCAATCCCAGAAGAAGATATAACAATTGTAAATATATATGCACCCAAAATAGGAGCACCTCAATACATAAGGCAAATGCTAACAGCTATAAAAGAGGGAATTGACAATAACACAATAATAGTGGGAGACTTTAACACCCCACTTTCACCAATGGACAGATCATCCAAAATGAAAATAAATAAGGAAACACGAGCTTTAAATGATACATTAAACAAGACGGACTTCATTGATATTTATAGGACATTCCATCCAAAAACAACAGAATACACTCACTTCTCAAGTGCTCATAGAACATTCTCCAGGATAGATCATATCTTGGGTCACAAATCAAGCCTTGGTAAATTTAAGAAAATTGAAATAGTATCAAGTATCTTTTCCGACCACAATGCTATGAGACTAGATATCAATTACAGGAAAAAATCTGTAAAAAATACAAACACATGGAGGCTAAATAACACAAAACTTAATAATCAAGAGATCACTGAAGAAATCAAAGAGAAAATCAAAAAATACCTAGAAACAAATGACAATGAAAACACGATGACCCAAAACCTATGGGATCCAGCAAAAGCAGTTCTAAGAGAGAAGTTTACAGCAATACAATCCTAACTCAAGAAATAAGAAACACCTCAAATAAACAACCTAACCTTACATCTAAAGCAACTAGAGAAAGAAGAACAAAAAAACACCAAAGTTAGCAGAAGGAAAGAAATCATAAATATCAGATCAGAAATAAATGAAAAAATAGCAAAGATCAATAAGACCAAAAGCTGGTTCTTTGAGACGATAAACAAAATTGATAAACCATTAGCCAGACTCATCAAGAAAAAAAGGGAGAAGACTCAAATCAATAGATTAGAAATGAAAAAGGAGAAATAACAAGTGACACTGCAGAAATACAGAGGACCATGAGAGATTACTACAAGCAACTATATGTAAATGAAATGGACAACCTGGAAGAAATGGACAAATTCTTACAAAAGCATAACATCCCTAGACGGAACCAGGAAGACACAGAAGGTATAAACAGACCAATCACAAGCACTGAGATTGAGACTGTGATTAAAAATCGTTCAGCAAACAAAAGCCCAGGACCAGATGGCTTCACAGGAAAATTCTATCAAACATTTAGAGAAGAGCTAACACCCATCATTCTCAAACTCTTCCAAAAATAGCAGAGTGAGGAACACTCCCAAAACTCATTCTACAAGGCCACCATCACCCTGATACCAAAACCAGACAAAGATGTCACAAAGACAAAGAAAGGAAACTACAGGCCAATATCACTGATGAGCATAGATGCAAAAATCCTAAACAAAATACTAGCAAACAGAATCCAACAGCACATTAAAAGGATCATACACCGTGATCAAGTACGGTTTATCCCAGGAATGCAAGGATTCTTCAATACATGCAAATCAATCAACGTGATACACCATATTAACAAATTGAAGGAGAAAAACCATATGATCATCTCAATAGATGCAGAAAAAGCTTTTGACAAAATTCATCACTGATTTATCATGAAAACCCTGCAGAAAGTAGGCATAGAGGGAACTTTCCTCAACATAATAAAGGCCATATATGACAAACCCATAGCAAACATCATTCTCAATGGTGACAAACTGAAACTATTTCCACTAAGATCAGAAACAAGACAAGGCTGCCCACTCTTACCACTATTATTCAACATAGTTTCGGAAGTTTTAGCCACAGCAACCAGAGAAGAAAAAGAAATAAATGGAATCCAAATTGGAAAAGAAGAAGTAAAGCTGTCATTGTTTGCAGAGGATATGATACTATACAAAGAGAATCCTAAAGATGCCACCAGAAAACTACTAGAGCTAATCAATGAATTTGGTAAAGTTGCAGGATACAAAATTAATGCACAGAAATCTCTTGCATTCCTATAAACTAATAATGAAAAATCTGAAAGAGAAATTAAGGAAACACTCCCATTTACCAATGCAACAAAAAGAATACAATATCTAAGAATAAACCTACCTAAGGAGAAAAAGGACCTGTATGTAGAAAACTATAAGACACTAATGAAAGAAATTAAACATGATACGAACAGATGGAGAGATATACCATGTTCTTGGATTGGAAGAATTAACATGGTGAAAATGACTATACTACCCAAAGCAATCTACAGATTCGGTGCAATCCCTATCAAACTACCAATGGCATTTTTCACAGAACTAGAACAAAAAATTTCACAATTTGTATGGAAACACAAAAGACCCCAAATGGCCAAAGCAAACTTGAGAAAGAAAAACAGAGCCGGAGGAATCAGGTTCCCTGACTTTGGACTATACTACAAAGCTACAGTAATCAAGACTGTATGGTACTGGCACAAAAACAGAAATATAGATCAATGGAACAGGACAGAAAGCCCAGAGATAAGCCAACACACATATATGGTCACCTTATTTTTGATAAAGGAGGCAAGGATATACAATGGAGAAAAGACAGCCTCTTCAATAAGTGGTGCTGGGAAAACTGGACAGCTACATATAAAAGAATGAAATTAGAACACTCCCTAACACCATACACAAAAATAAACTCAAAATGCATTAAAGACCTAAATGTAAGGCCAGACACTATCAAACTCTTAAGAGGAAAACATAGGCAGAACACTCTATGACATACATCACAGCAAGATCCTTTTTGACCCACCTCCTAGAGAAATGGAAATAAAAACAAAAATAAACAAATGGGACCTAATGAAACTTAAAAGCTTTTGCAGAGCATAGGAAACCATAAACAAGACCAAAAGACAACCCTCAGAATGGGAGAAAATATTTGCAAACGCAGCAATGAACAAAGGATTACTCTCCAAAATATACAAGCAGCTCATGCAGCTCAATATCAAAAAAACAAACAACCCAATCCTAAAACGGGCAGAACGCCTAAATAGACATTTCTCCAAAGAAGATACACAGATTGCCAACAAACACATGAAAGAATGCTCCACATCATTAATCATTAGAGAAATGCACATCAAAACTACAATGAGGTATCATCTCACACCGGTCAGAATGGCCATCATCAAAAAATCTACAAACAATAAATGCTGGAGAGGGTGTGGAGAAAAGGGAACCCTCTTGCACTGTGGGTGGGAATGTAAATTGATATAGCCACTATGGAGAACAGTATGGAGGTTCCTTAAAAAACTAAAAATAGAACTACCATATGATCCAGCAATCCCACTACTGGGCATATACCCTGAGAAAACCATAATTCAAAAAGAGTCATCTACCACAATGTTCATTGCAGCTCTATTTACAATAGCTAGGACATGGAAGCAACCTAACTGTCCATCGACAGATGAATGGATAAAGAAGATGTGGCACATATATACAATGGAATATTACTCAGTCATAAAAAGAAGCGAAATTGAGTTTTTTGTAGTAAGGTGCATGGACCTAGAGTCTGTCATACAGAGTGAAGTAAATCAGAAAGAGAAAAACAAATACCATATGCTAACACATATATATGGAATACAAAAAAAAATGGTCATGAAGAACCTAGGGGCAGGACGGGAATAAAGACTCAGACCTACTAGAGAATGGACTTGAGGACAAGGGGAGGCGGAAGGGTAAGCTGGGACAACGTGAGAGTGGCATGAACATATATACACTACCAAACGTAAAACAGATAGCTAGTGGGAAGCAGTCGCATAGCACAGGCAGATCTGCTCAGTGCTTTGTGACCACCTAGAGGGGTGGGATAGGGAGGGTGCAAGGGAGGAAGATGCAAGAGGGAAGAGATATGGGGATATATGTATATGTATAGCTGATTCACTTTGTTATAAAGCAGGAACTAACACAACAATGTAAAGCAACTATACTCGAATAAAGATGTTAAAAAACAAAAACAAAAACAAAAGGAGTCATGTACCACAATGTTCATTGCAGCACTATTTACAATAGCCAGGACATGGAGCAACCTAAGTGTCCATCGACAGATGAATGGATAAAGAAGATGTGCCACATGTATACAATGGAATATTACTTAGCCATAAAAAGAAACGAAATTGAGTTATTTGTAGTGAGGTGGATGGACCTACAGACTGTCATACAGAGTGAAGTAAGTCAGAAAGAGAAAAATAAATACTGTATGCTAACACATATATATGGAATCTTAAAAAAAAAAAGGTTCTCAGGAAACTAGGGGCAAGACAGGAATAAAGACGCAGATGTAGAGAATGGATTTGAGGACATGGGGAGGAGGAAGGGTAAGCTGGGGCGAAGTGAGAGTGTGGCATGGACTTATATACACTACCAAATGTAAAACAGATAGCTAGGGGGAAGCAGCCGCATAGCACAGGGACATCAGCTCGGTACTTTGTGACCACCTAGAGGGGTGGGATAGGGAGGGTGGGAGGGAGACGCAAGAGGGAGGAGATATGGGGATATATGTATAGCTAACTCACTTTGTTATAAAGCAGAAACTAACACACCATTGTAAAGAAATTATACTCCAATAAAGATGTTAAAAAAAAAAAGAGACTTCTAAATAGGCTGCCTTAGGCTTTTCAGTGCTACATAGAATTATGATGTAAAAACTGTATAACAGTGTGGGAGAGAAAAGATAAGTTTAGAGGAAAATACCTCAAGTAACCTGAAGAATTTTTTAATAAACCCTTTTATGTTTCTACCACACATATTCTCCCTGACCTTCAACCTTAGTATCTATTATCCCTGCATATGGTGTTTCCAAGAGTGGGTAAAGAATTCTGGCATCCATGTGTATGTTTGTGTGTATATGTGTATATATGCGTGTAACATTTGCATATATACATAACATACATAAGAGTTGGTGGCACATAAGATATATCATATCTCCTCCAATCCTCAATGAAGATGAAAAAAATATTTTCGAGAAGAAAACTGATATTTGCATGTAGATAGATAGGGATACATCCAACTCCCAGCTTACTGTTTTCTTCATCATCTTGAATCCCTACAGCAAAGGTATGCCCAGCACCACAGACTATTTTTTCTCCATAGCAGGAATTCTGAATTTGCACATGTGAAAGCAAAGAATATCAGGGGTTCACATGTAAAAATCTTCATGAGTAAAAAAATGCAGTATTGGGCCTCCCTGGTGGCGCAAGTGGTTGAGAGTCCGCCTGCCGATGCAGGGGATACGGGTTCGTGCCCCGGTCTGGGAGGATCCCATATGCCGCGGAGCGGCTGGGCCCGTGAGCCATGGCCGCTGAGCCTGCGCGTCCGGAGCCTGTGCTCCGCAACGGGGGAGGCCACAACAGTGAGAGGCCCGCATACCGCAAAAAAAAAAAAAAAAAAAAAAAAAAAAAATGCAGTATTCATCACTGTCTTCGACAGAACCAAAAAGGTCAAATAACAGAGGATATTTAAGAAAACTAAGGTATTGACTGATTCAATGATCCAATCTGATATTTCTGCAAGATCTAATTCATAGTGCCAAGACATCATTCCAGTAAATCAAGTTGAAAAGAAAAGAGGCTTATTTTTATAATCCATCTTTCCTCAGCAAGGTTGGTTTCCATAGCCACAGGCTTGTCAGCCAGCTGGTTTGGTTAATGATGACCCTAGGGAGGCAACAATATGGGTCTCCATTTCTCCATCTCTATTTGCAAAGCACAGCCAAATTGGTTCTAGAAGTTGTCTGAGAAGTAGACTGTGTCCCCAAAGAGACTAATACTCTCTGATCAGCAACATCCTCAATAAAAAGGGCAGACAGTAATTCTTGGTTTGTCTACAATCCAATACTCTCTTAGGGAGCAGTAAGGCTGCCATGGAATTCCCCTCAGCCTGAGGAGAAAGGCAAACAAATCCATCGCCCTATCAAACAGCCTGGATGTTTTTTCTTTAATACTCAGAAATCCCAGGGTTTCTTTCTGAACCTCAGCTGCTTCATCTATAAACAGAGAGGTTTGCTCAGTCTCTTCTGTTCCAACATGCTGATTCTGCTCCCTGACCTAACAATTTCTGTTCCACCATAAAAACTTCTCATGATCTTTCTGCCCCACTTCTCTTTTCCAATGCTGGCCACACAACAAAGCACTGGTACCCAGTAGGACACTCTTCTGGTTTGTTAAGCCAAAAGCCACATGATTTCTCCACCTTTGTAACTCAGTCTTTTAGCTCTAGCCTGATTTGGGAACCAAACACTCAAGATATAGAACACTAAATTTGTCAAAAGTGCATCACATTTCAAAAGCACAGCAATAAGTCTTTGTTGATCCCGCTGACCTTCCAAGCTATTATTCAGTTTCTCTCCTTTTCTTGCCAAATTTAATTATATGATCTACAGAACACCACCTCTCCTATTGTCACCAAATTGTCACCAAATTCCTTTATATTTTTATTTATTTTTATTTTTTATTTTTTGCAGTACGCGGGCCTCTCACTGCTGTGGCCTCTCCCGTTGCGGAGCACAGGCTCCGGACGCGCAGGCTCAGCGGCCGTGGCCCACGGGCCCAGCCGCTCTGCGGCACGCGGGAACTTCCCAGACCGGGGCACAAACCCACGCCCCCTGCATCGGCAGGCGGACTGTCAACCACTGCGCCACCAGGGAAGCCCCAAATTCCTTTTTAAATAGCTGAGATAAGATTTAACTGCCAACACTCCACTGAAATATTTCTCTTGAAGGTCACAAATGACTAAATCAAGGCTAAAGCTGATGAGTTTTTCTCAGTCCTTATTATTCTTGATCTTTTCTCAGCATTTGACACAGTTAATGACTTCCTGTTTTTCAAATTATGTCCCCCAATGGATTCTGTGACACCGTCTAATCGCAGTGTCCCATTTTGTGGCTGCTCCTTCTCCATCTCCTTCTGGCTTATGTTTCACCTCCTAGTACCCAAATGTGTGTTTTCCCAAGGTCCTGACCTCTATTCTTCAATCCTTTAGTCTATGCCCAATCCCTCTCAAACTTCATCTACTTCCATGTCTTCAATTATCATTGATAACCTCCAAATAGACATCTGTGACTTTCAAGTCCACAGCTCTGAGTGCTCATGGCTCTATAGATTTATTTACCAGAAATTTCCCCCTTAAACATTCTGTTCTAATTTTTAAATCAACATACCCAAAGCTGAAGGCTTTGTCTTTCCAGCTCCCAAACCAGTTAACTGTCCAAAACTTCTCTATTTGGTCAGTAGAAACACCAACCTAGAGACCTGAAAACATTCACTTTACACTTCATGTGGTAAATATGAATTGATGGTCTCTTTTATGCCAGGCAGAATTCTAAGTACTAAGTACTAGAAACACAATGATAAGGCCCAATCCTTGTCCTCAAAGGGTTCGCCCTCTACTTCCTCTACCATATATTTATTCCATAATCCCTTTTAATTGGGATTATAATATTTCCCCCAAACCATCTCCTCTTTGAACTTTGCTTTTTCTGCCCATATATACCTCAATTGGCCTCCTACTTATACTCAAAGTTCTAAAGTAATCCTTCATTTCTTCTTCCTTTACACCCTATTGCTTTCTAGGTTCTATCAAATTTCTTTTGTAATGTTACTCACACTCAATAGTAAACATTTACTGGGTGACTTCCAACTGCTAAGCACTGTGCTAAGCAAGGAGAACACAATGATAAAGATGACACAAAGTCTCTGCCTTCAACAACTTCAGAGTTAGTGTAAGAAAGAGATGGGTAAATAAATAATTACAGTGCAGCAGCGCAAATATTATAAATGGGCCTAAAAGAGAAGCCCCTAACCTAACCTGGATTTAAGGAAGACTTCCCAAAGAACATGACTCTTGAGTTGGGCTATAACGTATTACATGGTGTTAACCTATCAGACTGGGGCATTCCAGACAGGACAACAGCAAGTGGTTCAGTAGAACTGAAGTATGTACACAGGGAGTGACAAGCAAGAGGTGAGACTGGGAAAGTAGAAATGGGTCACATTAAACCTAAGAGTCATGGCATTTTATAGGCTGAATTATGTCCTCCAAAAGACATGTTGAAATCCTTCTAGCCCCCGGTACTTGTAAATGTGATGTTATTTGGAAATAGGGTCTTGGCACATGTAATCAAGTTAAGATGAGGTCATTAGGATGAGCCCTAATCCAAGATGACTGGTGTCCTTATAAGAGGAAAATTCACATGGACATAGAGAACAGGCTGGTGGTTGCCAAGGGGGAGGGGATTGGGGGAGGGATGGAGAGGGAGGTTGGGGTTAGCACATGTATAAACAATAAGGTCCTACCATATAGCACAGAGAACTGTACTCAATATCTTATAATAAACCATAATGGAAAAGAATATTAAAAAAAGAATACATATATATGCATAACCAAATCACTTTGTTCCACAGCAGTAATTAACACAACATTGTAAATCAACTATACTTCAATTAAAAAAAAAGAATGAAAAAAAAAAGAAGAGAAAATATTCCATGAGAAGACAGACAAACTCAGCGAAAACACCCTGTGACAATGGAATCAGAGATAGAAGCACTGCAGCTGCAAGGCAAGGAATGCCTGAGGTTACTACAAGAAAAGGCCAGGAAGTATGCTCGCTTAGAGGATGGTCCTACTAACACCTTGATTTCAAGCTTTTGGCCCCCAGTACTGTGAGAGAATAAATTTCTGCACAGTTAATTTTTTTTTTTAACCAAAGTAATAAAATTTACATTTAACACCACTAATATTTCCCTACTTCTGTCCACCTCATTCCTACTCATCCTTCAGTCCTAGCTCAACTCTTATTTCCATGAAGACTTTTGTCTTCAACAGAATGTTTGATTCTATTTCACCAACATTTACTAAGCACCTACCATATCCGATACATTATACTAGCTGGTACAGATAAAACAAAAATTTTTTTAAATCCAAAACTATGCTTCCTTTCACAAAATAGTTTACAAACCAGCAATAGAAAACACACCACGGTATCATTCTTTCAACCGACAGACATGTATTGAGTGTATGTGTCCAGCATAGTTCTGGGTTTTGATGAAACAGTGACCAGAACTAATGAAAATGCTTGCTCGAATGGTACTTACATTAGATGGGAGGCAGGCAGGAGCAGGGAACAGACTATAAAACAGAAAGAATAGTTTAAAATGTACAGTACACCTGAATGTGATAAGTACAATAAATAAAGCAGGAAAGAGAAATAGGAAGTGTTAGAATGGGTTCTCTAATGATCCCTACTTCTCTGTATCCAAAATTTGATGGGTTGAACTTAATGGTGAAAGACTGAATAGTTTACTACTATGATAGGAATGAGACAAGAATGTCCATTCTCACTACTTCTATTCAACATTGTACTGAAGATTCTAGCCATAACAATTAGGGAAGAAAATGAAATAAAAGGCATCCATATTGGAAAGCAAGAAATAAAATTATATCTATTTGCAGATGACATGATCTTGTATATAGAAAATCCTAAGAGATCCACTAAAAAACTATTAGAACTAATAAACATGTTCAGTAAGGTTGCATAATACAAGATCAATATACAAAACTCGATTGCATTTCTATACAATAGTGATGAGAAAACCAAAAGTGAAATTAAGGAAATAATTCCATGTACAATATTAGCAAAAAGTAAAATACTTAAGAATAAATTTAACAAAAGGAATGCAAAACTTCTACTCTGGAAACTATAAAATATAGCTGAAAGAAATTAAAGGAGGCCTAAATAAATGGAAATACATCATTGTTCATGGACTGGAGGACAATATTGTTAAGATGGCTTTAGTACCCACAGTGATCTACAGGTTCATCAAAATTCCTATATAAATTCCAGATGGCTTCCTTGCAGAAATTGAGAAGCTGATGCTAAAATTCATATGGAAATTCAAGAAACTCAGAAGAGCCAAAAAAGATCTTGAAAAAGAAGAAGACATTGAAGGACTCACAATTCCTGATTTCAGAGTTTACTTCAAAACTACAGCAATTAATACGGTGGGTTCTAGCATAAGAATAGACATGTAGATCAACAGAATAGAATTGAGAGTCTAGAAATAAATCCTCACATTTACAGCCAATTGATTTTTGGCAAGGGTGCCAAGAAAATTTAATGTGGGAAGAAAAATCTTTTCAAAAAAGTGGTGCTGGGTGAAACAACTTGATATCCACATGCAAAGGAATGAACTTGGATCCCTAACTCACATCGTATACAAAAATAACTCAAATGTTCATCAACTGATCAGTAGATAAAATGTGGTGTATCCATACAATGGAATATTATTCAGCAACATAATGAAGTTCTGATGCATGCTTCAACATGGATGAAACTTGAAAACATTATGCTAAGTGAAAGAAGGCAATTACAAAAACCACTATTATATAATTCCATTTATATGAAATGTCCAGGACAGGCAAATCTACAGAGACTAAGAGTAGAATAGAGTTGCCTAGGGCTGAGGAGGTTAGGGGAATGGAAAATGGCTACTAACGGATATGGTGTTTCTTTCTGAGGTGATGAAGATGTTTTAAAATCAGTTGTGGATTGTTATGCAACTCTGTGAATATACTAAGAACAACCTAACTGTACACTTTAAGTGAGTCAACTGAATGATTTGTGAGTTATACCTCAATAAAACTGTCATATTTTTTAATTGATTGGTTGAGCCTAGGTCATATGCCTACACCCTAGCTGCAAAGAAGCATGGGAAAGTGACTACTATCTGGCTTTTTCAGTCCTCCTCTTACCAAAACTCATATGATAAGAATTCTCCAAATCTAGAAGGACAACTCAGATCCTAGGCAGCCCAAAAAAATTGATAAATATTTTCTAGGTCAGCTAAGAGTGTAATAAGTACTATGTGAGTAATACCAAGTGCAAAAAGCATTAAGTCTCCCAGGAGGAAAAAAAATTTTTGAAAGGAAAAGCATTGGTAGTGGCCCTTCCCTAAGCTCATTCATCACATGTTCTATTCTGCTGTCTTGGGTATATATTATTCTTACCTCCTCTAAGAAATTATAAGCTCCTTGGGATCACTTGAGATTATAAACTCCTTGAGATCTACTTTCCTTGAAGTTATCAACCAAATCTAGCAAGTGTCATATGGTCAGTAATTGATTTAATTAGTTGTGGTATCATACAGCTTCACCACAACTGTCAGTTTTATTTACTTATTTATTTTTTAATAACTTTTTTAAAAAATAAATTTATTTTTGGCTGCATTGGGTCTTTGCTGATGCATACGGGCTTTCTCTAGTTGCGGCGAGCAGGGGAACCACCCTCCGTTGCAGTGAGCAGGCCTCTCATTGCAGTGTCCTCTCTTGTTGCAGAGCATGGGCTCTAGGTACGTGGGTTTCAGGAGTTGTGGCATGCAGGCCCAGCAGCCGTGGCTCGCAGACTCAGTAATTGTGGTGCACAGGCCCACTTGCTCCATGGCATGTGGGATCTTCCCAGACCAGGGCTGGAACCCGCGTCCCCTGCACTGGCAGGCAGATTCCTAACCACTGCACCACCAGGGAAGCCCAGTTTTATTATTTTAAGTTTAGGATTATTTTTATCCAGCTTTTAAAATTATGTATTAATTGAAAAATTTTGGAGCTTTTAAATATTAAGGGGGTTCTCATGTAACTGGTTGATTGGGTTACTGTACCCCTTTCAAAATGTAGCTAAAATCAGCTTTTTAGTAACAAACCTCCTTCTTTGTGACTTTTGCTTAGAGAAATATTTTCAATTAATGGATTGGTTACTTTACTTTGTAAGGAACTACTTCAGCTCTTTACAAAGCATCTTGCACTCTTAACTTGATAAAGCTCTAGGCCCAAAAGTTCATATGTAGATTGAAAATGAAAATCATGTAAACCCCTCCAGTGTTAAAGTAAGGGGTCGGAGGGGGGGACCCAGAACACCATGATTTGTAATTTTGACAAAATGCAAATAAGTGTGTTTTTATATGACAATTTATCTTAAAAATAAAATACTTTACTACTAATGGTAATACTTAACACTGCATGTGACAAAGCAACAGGGCATAAAGATTCCTGATATGTCATTTTTTAACTTCTCAATTAAGCCACAGGAAATAGAAAAATCTATATTCTGTGCTAAAATACACAGACTTACAGTTGTTGTTTAAGCAAGTTTAATTTATTTTTTTCATATATTCAGTTTTATATATATATATATATATATATATATATATATATACACACACACATATATATGTGTTCCTATCTACATTTCATCCTATAACAAAACAAAAAAAATTTTTTTAAGTGTTTGAATTTGGGAAACTATAAAACAACAGAATCTATATTTGTGGTGGGCTTACCCTTTTTTTTACAGTTTGTATTTATGTCAACTTTCAATTTATTTCTTCAAAATAATTGCATAGCTAATTATCCTGGATATTTAATCATCCTCAGAGCTTGAAGTGTCCATTTTTTTACATTATCTATACCTAGAAAGGCTTATGGAAAGTAACAACAACAACACAAAAAGAAGATATTTTCAAATCCTCGGTCCAATTTAACTTAAGGGATCCTTACACATCCTGATACAATTTCAACTCAAGCAGCCTAACTACCACTGTTATGAAATTCCATATGATAGCATTTTAATCTGTACTTAAGAAAAAGCACTAAATAATTTATATTTACACTTCTTTCAAGTTTTATGTACTTAGAATCTAATAGTCTCTCTTCAAAAGCCAAAGAGAAAGAGCATGATTTTGTAAATAAGATGTGTGTTCCAATGGCAAGTATTTATTGGGTTTGAGTTTTTGTTTTACTGTAACCATTACTGTGCTACATCATTCACAAGTATTTTCCTAGTCTCCAGCTAGTGCTTGGGACAATGGAAAATATAAATATGATTTTCATTTGTTTGTTGAATATTTCCAACTGAACAGGGAATATTTTGTCTCCTTGATCTCGGTGCTGTTTATTTTTTGTTTGTTTTAGTTTTTTTAGCTAAGATAAAGC
This sequence comes from Mesoplodon densirostris, assembly GCF_025265405.1. NCBI lineage: Eukaryota > Metazoa > Chordata > Mammalia > Artiodactyla > Ziphiidae > Mesoplodon > Mesoplodon densirostris. The sequence continues at coordinate 58,076,259 of NC_082669.1, read as the reverse complement.
AAATAATCTTGGGAAGACTGATTCTGCTAGACTGTAATTTTTTTTTCTTAGTGAAATCTACGAACTGAGTATATACTCTTCTAAGTCATCCATTATGGATATTTTCTGCTAGTGTTCTAAAAACTCAAATATTGGGGGAAAAATCTAGAAAGAATGGCATGGCATGGTTCAAAGGGATTCAATTATAATGAATATTTGTCTTTGGCATTTTCATACTTCATTTGAGAAAGATAACTTTCTTACCACACCCTAAATGAAACCAGTTTTGGCCCATGAGCTAAACTTCAAGCATATCATTCTCTGACCAGCTCACTCTGTCCCATATCCAACATGATAACTTCAGTCCATTGAAGTTACCAACTTTTCACTGTCCTTGCTCCTTGTGTACTCACTTCTCTACTTAGTCAGCCTAAACTCCAAAGTCAATCACTAAATCATTCCCCTGAGTGACATTCAACTCCCCTTCCCCACCCTTCCTGTTCTAAGTCACTTGGCAAAACCTCAACCCTCATTAAATCCTACTCTGCCTGCTCCACATGGCTGACTGATATCACTTTAAATTCATGACCTCTAACCCTAAGTGGGCCCTCCATGCTACCTGGTACTCACACTGTATTTCCCTAATCAAATCATTGTCCCACTCTCCTAGGCTACTGCATCATAATCTCTACCACCACCCTCTCCCTTATCCTCACTCTCAGCTGATGACCTTGCTTCCTATTTCAATGAAGGAGCCATAGGGATTCTTTTAAAACAAATCAAATAGTGTTATCTCTCTGCTCAAAACCCTCTAGTGGCTTCCCCTTCTCCCTCATAGTAAACACCAAAGTCCTTACAATGACTTACAAAGCCCTAAATGAAGTGGCCCTATTACCTCTCTGACTTTATCCCCTATGTTCTCCCCTCCATTACTATTCCTGCTTTACCAGCCTCCTTGTTGTTCAGTTAACACAATCAAGCACTCTCCTACCCCAGGGCCATGGCACTTGCTGTTTCTTCTGCCCAGAACACTCTTCCCTCAGATATATTTACACGGCTCACTTCTTGGCTTCCATTTTCTTTGTTCTCAGTGAGGTGTTCTCTGACCATTTGATTTAAATTGGAATCCTATCCTTCACCCTAGAACTCCCTCTACCCCATTCCTGCTTCATTTTCCTCCACAGCACTTATTACCATCTGCATACTATATGTTTTAATTATTAGTTTTGTTTTTTGTCTATATCCACCCACTAGAATGTAAGCTTGAGCCTATGGGCCAGGATGGTGGCCTATTTTGTCCACTGTTGAAACCCCAGCATCTAGAATAGTACCTGATACATAGTGGGTACTTAATAAATATTTGTTGGAGAAATGAATGAGTGAATGAATGAATGAATACAGCATCTTTACTAAAGGAGGTATGTCTAAACCTTACCTATTGGCTTGCTAGTTTATGTCAGCTTGTTGCCTCTGTAACCATTAACAAAGAACATTTAAATCCAAATTTATATTTGACTGGCAAAAAGGAAAAGTCAGAGAATCGTGAAAATAATGTTACACTACCAGGGTTGAGCAGCTATGACCAATGCTGTGTCTAGCAGGAGCATCTGTGAGCAGTTCCTTTGCCCAGAAAATAAGGAGCAGCTGTAGTCGTTTCTCAGCAGATATCTCAGAAATAATGACTTGTAACTCAAAGCTGCTTTTTCTCTAATTGTAAGACTCACAAAAATTATATTGGGGCAATGAAATTTACTTAAGTCCCACTCACATTAACCAATACTACTCACCTCACCATAAAAATGCTTTTTAAGTAACTAAAGGTTGCCTTCATGTTAGTCAAAGTTAATGGCATGTCTAAGCAATGCAAAAATAATATTTTATCAATATATAAATATAACCAAATTTTACTGTACCATAAATCACTCAAAGTGTTTTCCTATATCTATTTTTAAAGACAGCATTAGGGGCTTCCCTGGTGGCACAGTGGTTAAGAATCCACCTGCCAATGCAGGGGACACGGGTTCGAGCCCTGGTCCAGGAAGATCCCACATGCCACGGAGCAACTAAGCCCGTGCACCACAACTACTGAGCCTGCATTCTAGAGCCCGCAAGCCACAACTACTGAGCCTGCATTCTAGAGCTCGCGAGCCACAACTACTGACCCCGTATGCCACAACTACTGAGGCCGCGCACTTAGAGCCCGTGCTCCTCAACAAGAGAAGCCACCACAATGAGAAGCCTGCATACCAGAACAAAGAGTAGCCCCCGCTTGCCGCAACTAGAGAAAGCCCGCGTGCAGCAACAAAGACGAAACGCAGCCAAAAATAAAATAAAATAAATAAATAATTTTTTAAAAAAAAAGACAGCATTAAATCATGTAGATCTATATTATTAACACATTACAATCTGGGGTGTTGGGTTAGAAATTTTGAGTAGTGGTTTGGAAATTTTTTTTTTTTTTGCGGTACTAGGGCCTCTCACTGTTGTGGCCTCTCCTGTTGCGGAGCACAGGCTCCGGACACCCAGGCTCAGTGGCCCCGTGGCATGTGGGATCCTCCCGGACCAGGGCACGAACCCGTGTCCCCTGCATCAGCAGGTGGACTCTCAACCACTGCGCCACCAGGGAAGCCCAGAAATTTTTTTGAAGGAAAAAAAAAGCAAGATCAATTTTCCTCTTGCAGACTTTAGTAGGTACTATGAAAGTCACATATATTACCTCCTTCAGAAATCATTTAAATTCCCTCTTCCATCTCAGCATTCAGAACAACAACCCAGCAAAGCATTGAAAAACTCCTCAAATTTAAACCATTAAAATGAAATCTGTCTCTGAATGTTTGAAAGGATTTACTGTAAAAATATCAGTTGACATTAAGTTAATAAAGTTAATCACTCATGACCCTAAAGGAGGAAAATTGTGGAGGAGGGAGCTGGAAAACATTACAGAATTTAATGTTGCTAAAGGGAAGGGACTTGGGGGATTACTATTAATTCACCATAGCTAAATTCAAATACAAGCTTTTCTTTGTGTTATTTTCTTGTGGTGTCATTTTTTGCATCAAAATTAACCAAGAAGACAGAGATCACCTTCCTCCCCACAGATACACCAAAAATACAGCTACACGTGGAACAACTCCTACAGAACACCTACTGAACGCTAGCAGAAGACCCCAGATCTCCCAAAAGGCAAGAAACTCCCCACGTACCTGGGTAGGGCAAAGCGGAGAGATTCGCGCACAGAGGTTCGGTGCCAACTGGCACTCACCAGCCCGAGAGGCTTGTCTGCTCGCCCACCGGGGCGGGCGGCGCTGGGAGCTGAGGCTCGGGCTTCAGTCGGAGCGAAGGGAGAGGACTGGGGCTGGCAGCGTGAACACAGCCTGAAGGGGCTAATGCGCCACAGCTAGCCGGGAGGGAGTCCAGGAAAAAGTCTGGACCTGCTGAAGAGGCAAGAGACTTTTTCTTCCCTCTTGGTTTCCTGGTGCGCGAGGAGAGGGGATTAAGAGCGCTGCTTAAAGGAGCTCCCGAGACGGGCGCGAGCCGCGGCTGAAAGCGCGGACGCCAGAGACGGGCGTGGGATGCTGGGGCTGCTGCCGCCGCCACAAGGCCTGTGTGCGAGCGCAGGTCACTGTCCACGCCCCCGCTTCCGGGGACCCTGTGCAGCCCGTCACTGCCGGGGTCCCGGGATCCACGGATGGCTTCCCTGGGAGAATGCACGGCGCGCCTCGGGCTGGTGCAACGTCACGCCGGCCTCTGCCGCTGCAGGCTCGCCCCGCCTACGTGCCCCTCCCTCCCCACCCTGACCTCAGTGAGCCAGAGTCCCCGAAGCGGCTGCTCCTTTAACCCTGTCCTGTCTGAGCGAAGAACAGACGCCCTCCGGCGACCTACAAGCAGAGGCGGGGCCAAATCCAAAGCTGAAACCCGGGAGCTGTGAGAACAAAGAAGAGAAAGGGAAATCTCTCCCAGCAGCCTCAGAAGCAGCGGATTAAAGCTCAACAATCAACTTGATGTACCCTGCATCTGTGGAATACATGAATAGACAACGAATCATCCCAAATTGAGGAGCCAGGAGTCAGTGCTGTGCCTCTGAGGTGGGAGAGCCAACTTCAGCACACTGGTCCAAAAGAGACCTCCTAGCTCCACAAAATATCAAATGGCGAAAATCTCCCAGAGATCTCCATCTCAACACCAGCACCCAGCTTCACTCAACGACCAGCAAGCTACAGTGCTGGACACCCTATGCCAAACAACTAGCAAGACAGGAACACAATGCCACCCATTAGCAGAGAGGCTGCCTAAAATCATAAAAAGTCCACAGACACCCCAAAACACACCACCAGACGTGAACCTGCCCACCAGAAAGACAAGATCCAGCCTCATCCACCAGAACACAGGCACTAGTCCCCTCCACCAGGAAGCCTATACAACCCACTGAATCAAACTTAGCCACTGGTGACAGACACCAAAAACAATGGGAACTACGAACATGCACCCTGCAAAAAGGAGACCCCAAACACAGTAACATAAGCAAAATGAGAAGACAGAAAAACACACAGCAGGAGAAGGAGCAAGATAAAAACCCACCAGACCTAACAAATGAAGAGGAAATAGGCAGTCTACCTGAAAAAGAATTCAGAATAGTGATAGTAAAGATGATCCAAAATCTTGGAAATAGAATAGACAAAATGCAAGAAACAGTTAACAAGGACCTAGAAGAACTAAAGATGAATCAAGCAACGATTAAAAACACAATAAATGAAATGAAAAATACTCTAAATGAGATCAATAGCAGAATAACTGAGGCAGAAGAACGGATAAGTGACGTGGAAGATAAAATAGTGGAAATAACTACTTCAGAGCAGAAGAAAGAAAAAAGAATGAAAAGAATTGAGGACAGTCTCAGAGACCTCTAGGACAACATTAAACGCACCAACATTCGAATTATAGGGGTTCCAGAAGAAGAAGAGAAAAAGAAAGGGACTAAGAAAATATTTGAAGAGATTATAGTTGAAAACTTCCCTAATGTGGGAAAGGAAACAGTCAAGTCCAGGAGGCACAGAGAGTCCCATACAGGATAAATCCAAAGAGAAATACGCCAAGACACATATTAATCAAACTGTCAAAAATTAAATACAAAGAAAACATATTAAAAGCAGCAAGGGAAAAACAACAAATAACACACAAGGGAATCCCCATAAGGTTAACAGCTGATCTTTCAGCAGAAACTCTGCAAGCCAGAAGGGACTGGCAGGACATATTTAAAGTGATGAAGGACAAAAACCTGCAACCAAGATTACTCTACCCAACAAGGATCTCATTCAGATTTGATGGAGAAATTAAAACGTTTACAGACAAGCAAAAGCTGAGAGAGTTCAGCACCACCAAACCAGCTTTACAACAAATGCTAAAGGAACTTCTCTAGGCAAGAAACACAACAGAAGGAAAAGACCTACAATACGAACCCAAAACAATTAACAAAATGGGAATAGGAACATACATATCGATAATTACCTTAAATGTAAATGGACTAAATGCTCCCACCAAAAGACACAGATTGGCTGAATGGATACAAAAACAAGACCCATATATATGCTGTCTACAAGATACCCACTTAAGACCTAGAGACACATACAGACTGAAAGTAAGGGGATGGAAAAGGATATTCCATGCAAATGGAAACCAAAAGAAAGTTGGAGTATCAATTCTCATATCAGACAAAATAGACTTTAAAATAAAGACTACTAGAAGAGACAAAGAAGGACACTACGGAATGATCAAGGGATCAATCCAAGAAGAAGATATAACAATTGTAAATATTTATGCACCCAACATAGGAGCACCTCAATACATAAGGCAAATATTAACAGCCATAAAAGGGGAAATCGACAGTAACACACTCATAGTAGGGGACTTTAACACCCCACTTTCACCAATGGACAGATCATCCAAAATGAAAATAAATAAGGAAACACAAGCTTTAAATGATACATTAAACAAGACGGACTTCATTGATATTTATAGGACATTCCATCCAAAAACAACAGAATACACATTTTTCTCAAGTGCTCATGGAACATTCTCCAGGATAGATCATATCTTGGGTCACAAATCAAGCCTTGGTAAATTTAAGAAAATTGAAATTATATCAAGTATCTTTTCTGACCACAATGCTATGAGACTAGATATCAATTACAGGAAAAGATCTGTAAGAAATACAAACACATGGAGGCTAAACAATACACTACTTAATAACGAAGTGATCACTGAAGAAATCAAAGAGGAAATTAAAAAATACCTAGAAACAAATGACAGTGGAGACATGATGCCCAAAACCTATGGGATGCAGCAAAAGCAGTTCTAAGAGGGAAGTTTATAGCAATACAATCCCACCTTAAGAAACAGGAAACATCTCGAATAAACAACCTAACCTTGCACCTAAAGCAATTAGAGAAAGAACAAAAACACCCCAAAGTTAGCAGAAGGAAAGAAATCATAAAAATCAGATCAGAAATAAATGAAAAAGATGTGAAGGAAACGATAGCAAAGATCAATAAATCTAAAAGCTGGTTCTTTGAGAAGATAAACAAAATTGATAAACCATTAGCCAGATTCATCAAGAAAAAAAGGGAGAAGACTCAAATCAATAGAATTAGAAATGAAAAAGGAGAAGTAACAACTGACACTGCAGAAATACAAAAGATCATGAGAGATTACTACAAGCAACTCTATGCCAATAAAATGGAAAACCTGGAAGAAATGGACAAATTCTTAGAAGTGCACAACCTGCCAAGACTGACTCAGGAAGAAATAGAAAATATGAACAGACCAATCACAAGCACTGAAACAGAAACTGTGATAAAAAATCTACCAACAAACAAAACCCCAGCACCAGATGGCTTCACAGGCGAATTCTATCAAACATTTAGAGAAGAGCTAACACCTATCCTTCTCAAACTCTTCCAAAATGTAGCAGAGGGAGGAACACTCCCAAACTCATTGTACGAGGCCACCATCACCTTGATACCAAAACCAGGCAAGGATGTCACAAAGAAAGAAAACTACAGGCCAATATCACTGATGAACATAGATGCAAAAATCCTCAACAAAATACTAGCAAACAGAATCCAACAGCACATTAAAAGGATCACACACCATGATCAAGTGGGGTTTATTCCAGGAATGCAAGGATTCTTCAATATACGCAAATCGATCAATGTGATACACCATATTAACAAGTTGAAGGAGAAAAACTATATGATCATCTCAATAGATGCAGAGAAAGCTTTCGACAAAATTCAACACCCATTTATGATAAAAACCCTGCAGAAAGTAGGCATAGAGGGAACTTTCCTCAACATAATAAAGGCCATATATGACAAACCCACAGCCAAAATGTCCTCAATGGTGAAAAACTGAAACCATTTCCACTAAGATCAGGAGCAAGACAAGGCTGCCCACTCTCACCACTCTTATTCAACATAGTTTTGGAAGTTTTAGCGACAGCAATCAGAGAAGAAAAGGAAATAAAAGGAATCCAAATTGGAAAAGAAGAAGTAAAGCTGTCACTGTTTGCAGATGACATGATACTATACATAGAGAATCCTAAAGATGCTACCGAAAAACTACTAGAGCTAATCAATGAATTTGGTAAAGTAGCAGGATACAAAATTAATGTACAGAAATCTCTGGCATTCCTGTACACTAATGATGAAAAATCTGAAAATGAAATCAAGAAGACACTCCCATTTACCATTGCAACAAAAAGAATAAAATATCTAGGAATAAACCTACCTAAGGAGACAAAAGACCTGTATGCAGAAAATTATAAGACACTGATGAAAGAAATTAAAGATGATACAAATAGATGGAGAGATATACCATGCTCCTGGATTGGAAGAATCAATATTGTGAAAATGAGTCTACTACCCAAAGCAATCTACAGATTCAATGCAATCCCTATCAAACTACCACTGGCATTTTTCACAGAACTAGAACAAAAAATTTCAAAATTTGTTTGGAAAAACAAAAGACCCCGAATAGCCAAAGCAATCTTGAGAACGAAAAATGGAGCTGGAGGAATCAGGCTCCCTGACTTCAGACTATACTACAAAGCTACAGTAATTAAGACAGTGTGGTATTGGCATAAAAACAGAAAGATAGATCAGTGGATCAGGATAGAAAGCCCAGAGATAAACCCACGCACATATGGCCAATTTATCTTTGATAAAGGAGGCAGGAATGTACAGTGGAGAAAGGACAGCCTCTTCAATAAGTGGTGCTGGGAAAACTGGACAGGGACATGTAAAAGTTTGAGATTAGATCATTCCCTAACACCATACACAAAAATAACCTCAAAATGGATTAAAGACCTAAATGTAAGGCCAGAAACTATTAAACTCTTAGAGGAAAACATAGGTAGAACACTCTATGACATAAATCACAGCAAGATCCTTTTTGACCCACCTCCTAGAGAAATGGAAATAAAAACAAAGATAAACAAATGGGACCTAATGAAACTTCAAAGCTTTTGCACAGCAAAGGAAACCATACACAAGATGAAAAGACAACCCTCAGAATGGGAGAAAATATTTGCAAATGAAGCAACTGACAAAGGATTAATCTCCAAAATTTATAAACAGCTCATGCAGCTCAATAGCAAAAAAACAAACAACCCAATCCAAAAATGGGCATAAGACTTAAACAGGCATTTCTCCAAAGAAGATATACAGACTGCCAACAAACACATGAAAGAATGCTCCACATCATTAATCATTAGAGAAATGCACATCAAAACTACAATGAGATATCATCTCACACCAGTCAGAATGGCCATCATCAAGAAATCTAGAAACAATAAATGCTGGAGAGGGTGTGGAGAAAAGGGAACACTCTTGCACTGCTGGTGGGAATGTGAATTGGTACAGCCACTATGGAGAACAGTATGGAGGTTCCTTAAAAAACTACAAATAGAACTACCATATGATCCAGCAATCCCACTACTGGGCATATACCCTGAGAAAACCATAATTCAAAAAGAGTCATCTACCACAATGTTCATTGCAGCTCTATTTACAATAGCTAGGACATGGAAGCAACCTAAGTGTCCATCATCGGATGAATGGATAAAGAAGATGTGGCACATATATACAATGGAATATTACTCAGCCATAAAAAGAAACGAAACTGAGCTATTTGTAATGAGGTGGATAGACCTAGAGTCTGTCATACAGAGTGAAGTAAGTCAGAAAGAGAAAGACAAATACCGTATACTAACACATATATACGGAATTTAAAAAAAAATGTCATGAAGAACCTAGGGGTAAAACGGGAATAAAGACACAGACCTACTTGAGAATGGACTTGAGGATATGGGGAGGGGTAAGGGTAAGCTGTGACAAAGCGAAAGAGAGGCATGGACATATATACACTACCAAACGTAAGGTAGATAGATAGTGGGAAGCAGCCGCAGAGCACAGGGAGATCAGCTCGGTGCTTTGTGACCGCCTGGAGGGGTGGGATGGGGAGGGTGGGAGGGAGGGAGATGCATGAGGGAAGGGATGTGGGAACAGATGTATATGTATGACTGATTCACTTTGTTATAAAGCAGAAACTAATAAAATAAATAAATAAATAAATAAATAAAATAATAAAATAAAAAATAAATAAATAAAAGGATCATACACCATGATCAAGTGGGGTTTCTTCCAGGAATACAAGGATTCTTCAATATACGCAAACCAATCAACGTGATACACCATATTTACAAATTGAAGGAGAAAAACCATATGATCATCTCAATAGATGCAGAGAAAGCTTTCGACAAAATTCAACACCCATTTATGATAAAAACCCTGCAGAAAGTAGGCATAGAGGGAACCTCCCTCAACATAATAAAGGCCATATATGACAAACCCACAGTCAACATCGTCCTCAATGGTGAAAAACTGAAACCATTTCTACCGAGATCAGGAACAAGACAAGGTTGCCCACTCTCACCACTCTTATTCAACATAGTTTTGGAACTTTTAGCCACAGCAATCAGAGAAGAAAGGGAAATAAAAGGAATCCAAATTGGAAAAGAAGAAGTAAAGCTGTCACTGTTTGCAGATGACATGATACTATACATAGAGAATCCTAAAGATGCTACCGAAAAACTACTAGAGCTAATCAATGAATTTGGTAAAGTAGCAGGATACAAAATTAATGCACAGAAATCTCTGGCATTCCTATATACTAATGATGAAAAATCTGAAAGTGAAATCAAGAAGACACTCCCATTTACCATTGCAACAAAAAGAATAAAATATCTAGGAATAAACCTACCTAAGGAGACAAAAGACCTGTATGCAGAAAATTATAAGACACTGATGAAAGAAATTAAAGATGATACAAATAGATGGAGAGATATACCATGTTCTTGGATTGGAAGAATCAACATTGTGAAAATGACTCTACTACCCAAAGCAATCTACAGATTCAATGCAATCCCTATCAAACTACCACTGGCATTTTTCACAGAACTAGAACAAAAAAGTTCACAATTTTTTTTAGGAGTTTATTAATTAATTTATTTATTTTTGCTGTGTTGGGTCTTCGTTTCTGTGTAAGGGCTTTCTCTAATTGTGGCAAGTGGGGGCCACTCTTCATCGCGGTGCGCGGGCCTCTCACTATCGTGGCCTCTCTTGTGGTGGAGCACAAGCTTCAGACGCGCAGGCTCAGTAGTTGTGGCTCACGGGCCCAGTTGCTCCGTGGCATGTGGGATCCTCCCAGACCAGGGCTCGAAACCGTATCCCCTGCATTAGCAGGCAGATTCTCAACCACTGCGCCACCAGGGAAGCCCAAAATTTCACAATTTGTATGGAAACACAAAAGACCCCGAATAGCCAAAGCAATCTTGAGAACGAAAAATGGAGCTGGAGGAATCAGGCTCCCTGACTTCAGACTATACTACAAAGCTACAGTAATCAAGACACTGTGGTACTGGCACAAAAACAGAAATATAGATCAATGGAACAGCGTAGAAAGCCCAGAGATACACCCACGCACATATGGTCACCTTATCTTTGATAAAGGAGGCAGGAATGTACAGTGGAGAAAGGACAGCCTCTTCAATAAGTGGTGCTGGGAAAACTGGACAGGGACATGTAAAAGTATGAGATTAGATCACTCCCTAACACCATATACAAAAATAAGCTCAAAATGGATTAAAGACCTAAATGTAAGGCCAGAAACTATCAAACTCTTAGAGGAAAACATAGGCAGAACACTCTATGACATAAATCACAGCAAGATCCTTGTGGACCCACCTCCTAGAGAAATCGAAATAAAGACAAAAATAAACACATGGGACCTAATGAAACTTCAAAGCTTTTGCACAGCAAAGGAAACCATAAACAAGACCAAAAGACAACCCTCAGAATGGGAGAAAATATTTGCAAATGAAGCAACTGACAAAGGATTAATCTCCAAAATTTATAAACAGCTCATGCAGCTCAATAGCAAAAAAACAAACAACCCAATCCAAAAATGGGCATAAGACTTAAATAGGCATTTCTCCAAAGAAGATATACAGACTGCCAACAACACATGAAAGAATGCTCCACATCATTAATCATTAGAGAAATGCACATCAAAACTACAATGAGACATCATCTCACACCAGTCAGAATGGCCATCATCAAGAAATCTAGAAACAATAAATGCTGGAGAGGGTGTGGAGAAAAGGGAACACTCTTGCACTGCTGGTGGGAATGTGAATTGGTACAGCCACTATGGAGAACAGTATGGAGGTTCCTTAAAAAACTACAAATAGAACTACCATATGACCCAGCAATCCCACTACTAGGCATATACCCTGAGAAAACCATAATTCAAAAAGAGACATGTACCAAAATGTTCATTGCAGCTCTATTCACAATAGCCCGGAGCTGGAAACAACCTAAGTGTCCATCATCGGATGAATGGATAAAGAAGATGTGGCACATATATACAATGGAATATTACTCAGCCATAAAAAGAAACGAAACTGAGCTATTTGTAATGAGGTGGATAGACCTAGAGTCTGTCATACAGAGTGAAGTAAGTCAGAAAGAGAAAGACAAATACCGTATGCTAACACATATATACGGAATTTAAGGGAAAAAATGTCATGAAGAACCTAGGGGTAAAACGGGAATAAAGACACAGACCTACTTGAGAATGGACTTGAGGATATGGGGAGGGGGAAGGGTAAGCTGTGACAAAGCGAAAGAGAGGCATGGACATATATACACTACCAAACGTAAGGTAGATAGATAGTGGGAAGCAGCCACAGAGCACAGGGAGATCAGCTCGGTGCTTTGTGACCGCCTGGAGGGGTGGGATGGGGAGTGTGGGAGGGAGGGAGATGCATGAGGGAAGGGATGTGGGAACATATGTATATGTATGACTGATTCACTTTGTTATAAAGCAGAAAAAAAAAAAACTACAAATAGAACTACCATATGACCCAGCAATCCCACTATTGGGCATATACCCTGAGAAAACCATAATTCAAAAAGAGTCATGTACCAAAATGTTTATAGCAGCCCTATTTACAATAGCCCCAAGATGGAAGCAACCTAAGTGTCCATCATCGGATGAATGGATAAAGAAGATGTGGCACATATATACAATGGAATATTACTCAGCCATAAAAAGAAACGAAATTGAGCTATTTGTAATCAGGTGTATGGACCTAGAGTCTGTCATACAGAGTGAAGTAAGTCAGAAAGAGAAAGACAAATACTGTATGCTGACACATATATATGGAATTTAAGAAAAAAATGCCATGAAGAACATAGGGGTGAGACAGGAATAAAGACACAGACCTACTAGAGAATGGACTTGAGGATATGGGGAGGGGGAAGGGTAAGCTGTGACAAAGCAAAAGAGAGGCATGGACATATATACACTACCAAACGTAAGGTAGATAGCTAGTGGGAAGCAGCTGCATAGCACAGGGAGATCAGCTTGGTGCTTTGTGACCGCCTGGAGGGGTGGGATAGGGAGGGTGGGAGGGAGACGCAAGAGGGAGGGGATATGGGAACATATGTATATGTATAACTGATTCATTTTGTTATAAAGCAGAAACTAACACACCATTGTTAAGCAATTATATTCCAATAAAGATGTAAAAAAAATTAACCAAGAAATAGCCACTAGAAATTTCTCATTTGAATTTATTACTTACATAAGCTAGTTAAAATCTATATAAAAGTTTTAAGACAAATTATTTGACTTGGATCCAACTACAGTGTTTGTTTTTGTAAAGCTGCTATTTTGTGCTTGATAACCATAGATGTGAGAAACAGCGAATCTGTCATTCCTTCTATACTAACCATTGTTTATTGATTCCAAAATGTGCAGAGCTATGTAGGGAAGTCAGGGAGTGATGAGCTGAGAGAGGCAGCTTTCTGCCCCCTTGTAGCACTTGAGGATAGAGCCACCCAGTTCAGCTACCATCTGATATTATTCCCTGTTTTGTGAATGCCTGTCTTATCTCCCCCAAGACTGAACCTAGAGCAGTGCTGGAAATTTTCCATGTCCTCTATTGACCATACATTCTTCAAGGTTAGGACCATGTCTGATTCACCTTTCTAATTCTCACAAAACTAGCTTCATTAAAGTCATGGATTTATATATTCCCTATTAAACAACAAGCCCTTAAAAGAATAAAACACCCAGTCTGATTACTCTTTTATTCCCTAAAACAGTGCCTTAAACCTAGGTGGCAATACATATATATATATACATGGTATATACACACATATACATATATATACTTGATGCTGAATTAATGAATAATGAATAAATAAATATCAAATACTCTACAACCCCTTGATAAGTGACCAACTTTGTGGTCCAAGCCCTCCTATCCCAGCTGCCTGCTTCAGAGATCGGGAAATCAGAACTATTTATGCTGCAGTAACTTCAACATATCTTGGACCATTACCAGCAGAATTTACAATAACATGCAATATTCATGTCCTAGAGCTAGTCCTTCAAACTGGTAAGATGAAAATCAATTTCTCTAGGATTTTAACTAGTTTTTAACAAAAATTAGTTAAAACTAGTTTGGCCACTAGGTGGCACTGGAATTAGCCACGGCTGCAGTTTGGGAAGGGGCTCTGTTCCAAAAGTCCTTTGGTAAGTATATAACCTGAAACCCTGAAAACATTCATTTTAAAAATAGATAAAACTAAAAGACCCCCAGAAAACTTATAATTCTAAGTAAAAATTTATAGCATGCTTTACAGTACCAGTTACAGACCACCACAATAAAGTGAGTCACAAGGAATTTCTTGGTTTCCCAGTGTATATGAAAGTTATGTAATACACAGTATTGTAGTCTATTAAGTGTGCAATAGCATTATGTCTAAAAAAGTAATATACATACCTTAATTTAAAGCTCATTGATTGCCACTGTAAAGCAATTATTCTCCAATAAAGATGTTTAAATAAATAAATAAATAAATAAATAAAACTAATTGATTGCTGAAAAATGCTAACCACATCTGAGGCTTCAGTGAGTCATAATCTTCTTGCTAGTGGAGGGTCCTGCTTGGATGCTGATGGCTGCTGACTGATCAGGGTGGTGGTTGCTGAAGGTTGGGGTGGCCGTGAACATTTTTAAAAATAAGACAACAGTGAAGTGTAGTGCATGAATTGACTCTTCCTTTCATGAATGATTCCTCTGTAGCATGTAATGATGTTTGACAGCACTTTACCCACGATAGGACTTCTTTCAAAATTGGAGTCAATCCTCCCCAACCCTGCTACTGCTTTATCAACTAAGTTTATATAATACTCCAAAGCTTTTCTTGTCATTTCGACAGTCTTCACAGCATTGTCACCAGGCATAGATTCCATGTCAAGAAGCCACTTTCTTTACACATCCATAAAAAGCAACTTCTCAGCCATTAAAATTTTATGAGACTGCAGCAATTCAGTCACATTTTCAGGCTCCACTTCTAATTCTAGTTCTCTCCCTATTTCCACCACATCTGCAGTTCCTTCCTCCACTGAAGTCTTGAACCCCCTAAAGTCATCCCTGAGGGTTGGATTCAACTTCTTCCAAACTCCTGTTAATGCTGAAATTTGACCTCTTCCCATGAATCATGAAGGTTCTTAATGGCACCTAAATGGTGGATCTTTTCCAGGTTTTTGATTTACTTTGCCCAGATCCATCAGAAGAATCACTATCTATGGCAGCTATAGCCTTATGAAACGTATTTCTTAGTAAGAAGACTTAAAAGTTGAAATTACTCCTTGATCCATGGGCTGCAGAAGAATGTTATATTAGCAGGCATGGAAACAAACATTAATCTCCTGTACATCTCCATCAGAGCTCTTGGGTGACCAGATGCGTTGTCAATGAGCAGTAATATTTTGAAAGGGATCTTTTTTCCTGAACAGTAGGTGGGCTTAAAATATTCAGTAGATCATGTTGTAAATAGATGCACTGTCACCTAAGCTTTGTTGTTCCATTTATTAAAGCACAGGCAGAGTAGATTGAGCATAATTCTGAAGAGCCCTAAGATTTCTGGAATGATAAATGAGCACTGGCTTCAACTTCAAGTCATCATCTGCATGATCTCCCAACAAAAGAATCAGCCTGTCTCTCTTGAAGCTTTGAAGCCAGGCATTGACTTCTCCTCTCTAGCTATGAAAATCCTAGAATGCATCTTCTTCCAGTAGAAGGCTGTTCCACTTACATTGAAAATCTGTTGTTTAGTGCAGTCACCTTCATTAACCGTCTTAACTAGATCTTCTGCATAACTTGCTGCAGCTTCTATTCAATACAACAGCTCTTGCTGCTTCACCTTGCACTTTTATGTTATGGAGATGGCTTTTTTCCTTAAACCTCATGAACCAACCCCTGCTAACTTCCAACTTTTCTTCCGCAGCTTCCTCACCTCTCTCAACCTTCATAGAATTGAAGAGAGTTAGGGCCTTGCTCTGGATTAGGCTTTGGCTTAAGGGAATGTTGTGGCTGGTTTGATCTTCTATCCAGACCACTAAAACTTTCTCCATATCAACAATAAGGCTGTTTCACTTTCTCATCTTTTGTGTGTTCACTGGAGTAGCACATTTAACTGCCTTCAAGAACATTTCCTTTGCATTCACTGCTTGGCTGTTTGGGGCAAGAGGCCTAACTTTCGGCCTATCTCTGTTTTTGACATGCCTTCTCACTAGGCTTAATCATTTCTAGCTTTTGATTTAAACTGAGAGAAGTGTGACTCTTCACTTGAACACTTAGAGGCCTTTGTCGGGTTATTAACTGGCCTAATTTCAATATTGTTGTTTCTCAGGGAATAGGGAGGCCGGAGGAGAGGGTAAGAGAAAGGGAATCAGCTGGTCGGCGGAGCAGTCAGAACACACACAACATTTATCAATTAAGTTCACCATCTAGTAAGGGCATGGTTCTTGGTGCCCCAGAACAATTACAATAGTTAACATCAAAGATCACTGATCTCACATCACCATAACAAATAAAATAATAATGGAAAATTCTGAAACATTGCAAGAATTACCAAAATGAGACACAGAGTCATGAAGTGAACAAATGCTGTTGGAAAAACAACACTGATAGACTTGCTCAATGCACGGTTGCCACAAATTTTCAGTTTAGAAAACCACAGTAACTTCCAAGTACAATAAAGTGAAGGGCAACAGAACAATGTATGCCTGTATTTGTAAAATCTGACAACCCTCACTATAAGAGAGGAGGAAAGCACGCAAGTGATAACGGCAAGTCTTTGGGTACCCAAAGAACTGCAGTGAGAATAACCTACCTGTCAGGAAACCCAGACTCAAACTGCCCTGGACATCTCCCCTCAGGAGCAGAGATTGCTAGAGATGGAATGGAGCCTCCCAAGACTACGGATGAGCCTAGTGTTGAGGCAGGCAAGACTATAGAACAGAGTAGAAAACAGTATAGAAAACACAAGAGGGCACCATATATACTAAGGGTAATTATTGTTTCCTTAACAACAGGCATGAAATTTTTACATTGGTATATATGTACTGGTATCGAGTCATCATGTAAAGTACATTTCTTACTGAAGTGCAGTCAAAAGCAAAGGCAGTTGTCCTCAGTGAATGAGTGACTATAAAAGACATATGTAAGTAGGGAAGTATGTATAGTATGTTAGCCTATTTATCTGAGCATTTCCTACTCCTTACTACATATCTTTGATATGAGTGATCTAGAAGAATAGTCTATTGTGGCAGAGACTGGCTGTGTTCTTTTCTTTCTTGATGAAGTATCAGCCCACAGCTCTCAGATGCTTTGCAGCTCTGTGGGATCATGTGACTAGTCCTCACTAGTGGAATGTGGGGAAGATGACGTGTGTCACCTCCAATAAGGTGATTAAGAGCATGGGTAACTTCTCCACACTCTCTCCCCACCTGGTCTGAAGGCTGAAAGGCCTTAGAAGATGTCAGAACAATTCACCGAAAAAGGCCTGGATTCCTGCAGGAAGCAAAGCTCCAATCTATCCCTGACAACCTGCACTGGCTGTGACATGCATGAGAAACCATCCTTTTTTTGTGTTGAGCCACATTTTGGGTTGTTTGACTAATCTGACTACCACAATTCTATTTTTATTTATACAGAAGGCAGATAATTCATAATTGCAAATATACTCAAGCCAGTATAAACTGCTACGCAAATGGACTCTATAAAAGTGTACCAGGGCTTCCCTGGTGGCGCGGTGGTTGAGAGTCCGCCTGCCAATGCAGGGGACACAGGTTCGTGCCCCGGTCCGGGAGGATCCCACGTGCCGCGGAGCGGCTGGGCCCGTGAGCCATGGCCGCTGAGACTGCAAGTCCGGAGCCTGTGCTCCTCAATGGGAGAGGCCACAGCAGTGAGAGGCCCGCGTACTGCAAAAAAAAAAAAAAAAAAAAAAAAAGTGTACCAGCCTTGAACCAGCTGCTTCAATAATGTTTTCCATTTTATTAGCATAATGATGGCATTTATAGTTACCAATGGTTTTGTAATTGTGAATGTATATTAGCAATATTACCAGTTTGATCCTAGAGATTCTTTTTCTATATGCTAATTTGTATATGAATCATAATAGGAAAATAGTGGTTGTTTGTATGTATTGTCATTTATAAGCAAAAAGTTTGGAACCATTAATGCCAGGATAGTGAGAAATAAATTACATACATCTGATACCCTTCCAAATAATCTTATATAAGAATACAATGCTATGTGCATTTAGCCTCACCTATCTTTCTTGATAGTGGGATTAATTCTCTAAATAAATAACTTATAAAAGTAACTCAAAAGAATCCATTTAACTTGTGTTGCTGCCCGAGTCTTCAGTCTCTATTACCTCCAGGATAAGGGCCAAACTCCACAGCATTTCATGCCCTTCATGTCCCTGCTCATCTCCCTTGACACAGTCCTCACGGCCCTGTCCTCCCACACTGAAACAATACTGAATTACTTGCAGTTTGTACAAATCAGCTAAAAAGCATATTTAAAATGCAGATTTCTGGAGCCCAGTGTTAAGAGTCTAAAATTCGTTAGATTTGGGGTAAGACCCTGGGCTCTGAATTTTAATAAATATCCCAGGTGACTCTGATGCAGGTGAATTATAAATCACCTGTTGAGAAATACTATTTCAAACAAATTATAAAAGTATTTAAGGGCTTCCCTGGTGGAACAGTGGTTAAGAATCCGCCTGCCAATGCAGGGGACACGGGTTCAAGCCCTGGTCCGGGAAGATCCCACATGCCGTGGAGCAACTAAGCCCGTGCGCCGCAACTACTGAGCCTGCGCTCTAGAGCCCACGAGCCACAACTACTGAGCCCACGTGCTGCAACTACTGAAGCCCGTGCGCCTAGAGCCCGTGCTCTACAACGAGAAGCCACCGCAACGAGAAGCCTGCGCACCGCAACGAAGAGTAGCCCCCGCTCGCCACAACCAGAGAAAGCCCGCGCGCAGCAACAAAGACCCAATGCAGCCAAAATAAATAAATAAATAAATAAATTTTTTTTAAAAAAGTATTTAATATTTTAAGATGTTTTACAAAATTTTAATAAGGAATAATTCTATAAAGAGTATTTTTAATATTTTTAAAGATATAAAAGTTCCTTTTATATGAAGTTATAAAAATAACTAGGTAGTACATTTCTAAAATATGTACTGAATTTATTTCTAAAATAACTAAACAACTAAGCCATTTTTCACTTTAAGAAAAGTATTAACTATTCTAACTTCAACTGCAATTTTTAAAAATTCTGAATCTATATATTAAAAAGCAAAAGACTGGATCAATTTCTACATTGATTAGGCTGATTTGAAAAAAGAGACAGCAGTAATATAAATAGGTAATATTACCATCTGAATAATCAGGAATAAACAACCACAGGTTAAATTCAATAGGAAAAAAAAACAGCCTCCAATTGCCAGTAGAGGCTATAATCTCACAGTAAGAGTCAAAACAAAAATTCATTCTTCAAAATTACATTGTAATCAGAAGAATAGTTCCACATACATGAACTAATCATGTCCCACTATAACCTCTTAACCATTAGTTTAGTTCCCAGAACTAGACTATCTTTAGTGAAATTTGGAAACATAGACCTAAATTTTCATTCCCTACTTCACTTCAATCCTACTCACTTCAGTAAGTATTTTTTCAAATCACTGCCATATTTTTTACACTCCTCGTCTATACTATAGGACTAACATTTGCCAATAACCTTAAGAGCAAAAACAAACAGATAAGCAAAAAACCCGTAATCATATCTCTGCCAAAATTTGAGATTCTAGGAAATAAATCACTGGATATAAATGCAAAATGTAATTATCCTGAAGGTTTTCCCTGTTGCAGTATTGGTAGAGCACATATTTCAAAGGTAAGAAAAAAGATCATTCTCATGATTAACATTAATAAATATTTATTGAGGTTCCTATTGGGTATTTGGCAATGTACCAGTCAGTGATCTAGCAATGTGATCAGACGTTAAGTTTGAAATAGATTCACATTGCAAAGAAATATATAACCTAAATTAGAGTTCCAGGAATTGGAGACTGACCAGGTTCTCCTCTGGGAAAAAATTCAAACATATGAAGAGCTGACTGAGTACATAAGAACTGGACACAAATCTCAATGGCTGAGCTAAACTACTTTCTCAGATGCCAATCTTACAAACATCATTTTCAGATTTCTTCTATAAAGAAGTACAACCATAATCCCCGGAAGACCTGAAGGAGCACCTACTCTGAAGTCTAGGACTTCCTTCTCTGAAATCTATGAACCACGTTAGCTCTTCTCCACAGCCCTCTAAGCAGGGTAGCCCAAAGGAATCTCAGTTTTAATAAAACCTAAAGCCTTCCCACAGAGTATCCTCTATTCAGATTTCCAGACTTGGCTTCTTAGATTAGGGGGTCTTTTTAACCAATTTGTAGAGCTTTAGTAAAGACAGGAAACAACATGTTGTACAGTAGTTAAGCCAAGAACTCTGTGTCAAAGGCTCAAAAGCCCATTCTACTTTTTTTTTTTTTTTTTTTTTTTTGCGGTACGTGGGCCTCTCACTGTTGTGGCCTCTCCTGTTGTGGAGCACAGGCTCCAGACACGCAAGCTCAGCGGCCATGGCTCACGGGCCCAGCCGCTCCGCGGCATGTGGGATCTTCCCAGACCAGGGCACGAACCCGTGTCCCCTGCACCGGCAGGCTGACTCAACCACTGCGCCACCAGGGAAGCCCCCATTCTACTTTTGACTCACCCTGGGACCTATGAAGGTGATTTCACTTCTCTGGAACTCTTTTTTCTCATCTAGAAAATGGAAAGATGAATACTAACCTGCTTTGATCAGAGGATTGTTAGATGGGGGAAAAATGCATTTGTAAGGGTTTTTGGAAAATACAAAGAGCTATAGAAAGGTTAGATAATAAAAGTTTTGTCTAAGCAAGACTGGAATGGCAACTTCTCTTCATTTTTACCTTCTGTTGAACTCACCTTGCTTTTCAGGCTACAAAAGAAGGAACCCTATATTTCCTCCCTAAGAAAGTTTTTAAAAATAGTTTTTAAATGCCTTTTATATTCATGTTTCAGCTTCTCCTGGAATTGGCTTTTTTCCTCCAGCATTATATATCCAAGATAATGAGGAATTCAGAAGAACCACTTGTTGATGAAAACATCCATAGGCTGGCTGGCCTGATGCCCAACAAAGATGAGTACAGTCCATGAGCAACTAGAGAAATCTGCCTCTTTCTACACAAACAGTTGGGCCCTTCATCTTGTATCACAGACTGGAGGCCCAACAGCCGTTTATCAAATTCTCATGGAATAGGAATACCTCTCCCAAGGAATCTGAATTTTGAATAGGTTGAATTTCTTACCAACTTAGGAGCTTTTCCATTTCTGGTTTATTTTCTAAAGTTTTCATTTCCTTCTATTATACAGTTTACAAAGCACTTCTGCATACTTTAGCACATGTACAACCATACTACATGGTGGAGGAATACTACTTTAATGAATTCACACATATGTATGAAATTATCTGTCTACCCACTTAATGAATGGATGTCCTCAGGACAAGGTAATGAAAAAGACAAATGTTCTACTCTACCCCCAAATTTTACAGCCATCATATTTTGTGTTTCTGATGGCAAAAAAAAGAGAAATAATCTTGTCTTGACAAGATATTTTTAATGTCTTATTTCACCCATCCTGAAACTAAAAACATAAAATATAAAAATAAGATATAACTTTGAGTTCTAGAAAAAGATATCCCCTTTAACCCATCCATAAATACCAGATAAGTGATGGACAGTAATTATTTTTCACATGGGAGCGCTTTCTTAAAAAAGTAAAAAAAAAAACACTACATGTATGGCCGCACATTACAGTTAGATAGAAACTTAGAATTCTTAGTTTTCACATACATTATTTAATTTAACCTCACAACAACCCTGTGATGTAGGCAGAGAAGCTGTTAGTATCCCCATTTTCCAGATGAGTAAACTGAAATTCAGAGGAGCCTAAGAACATGGACTTCTATGCTTAGTAATAAATGATAGAGCTAAAAGTCAAACCCCGGACTAGACTTTTTATACTACACAGTGCTGCTTGCCTTAGTTATTTTAGGAAGAGTAGAAAATAAGACTAGAAAGGCAAGCAGAGGCCAGATCATAGAGGGTCTTGAATGCCAGACAATGCCAAATCATTCAAGGATCATTGCTGGGGTTTTTTTGGGGGGGAGGTTTATTTTTTTGGTTTGTGTTTTAAATCAGAGGTGAGCTGTAGGAAGATTAATCTGGCAGATATATACATAATAGATTAAAGGAAAGAGAGTGTATCAATCTGGCTACACTCAGGAGACAGAAACCACACAGTAATTTGAATAGGAGAAGCTTAGCTTTAAAAAATTATTTAATTATGATAGAGGAGTAACTATAAAGATGTAAGAGAACTCTAAAGAGAATATTATGGTTGATGAAGAGTACACAGGGAAGAAGAAATTTGGATAGACGGCCTCCTCCCCAAGGCATGGGTAAAGACCTCATTGGAGAAGGTATGGTTGCAGCCCACTAGATAGTGGAGATGTTTGCTGGGTTGGCCAGGCCAGAGTTGGTCCACAGTCACGGCATAGGAAGAGATAACCCTCCAGGGAGTAGGCGATCAGAGGCTTGTGAGTAAGCACACAGAAGGTATCAGGGCACTACTACTGGTACGAGGCCTGGTGCACATGGTATCCACGGCAGGACCATTACAGGGACTGTTCTGGAGTGCAAGCAAGCAAGGCTGGTGGGCATATACACAGAAAAAATCAGGGTGCCACTGCCAGCAGGCAACCTGGGGCATACCAGTGTCTACCTTGGGAGGGTTGAAGCAAGGTTCAGGACAGATCTGTGACATCACCAATGAACTGCCCATTCTGGGACACATTTCACGTAGAGCACCAGTAGATGGCCCTCCCACACACATCACTGACACACCCTAAAGCAGGAGCAAGGAAAAGTAAAATGTAGCACATGGACCAGGGAGAGAAGCCCTCATCTTCGGGCAATGTCCCTCCAGCAACCTCTGCTGACAACACTTAACACTGTGCTCACTGTGACAGAGAAATGCTTAGAGTCAGTCCATTACCCCAAGCAGGTATGTGGAGCTGAAAGACAGTAAACTGATGACTGGGACAGATAGCTTGGAAGTTCTCCTCCCCTCCCACCTGAACCATAGTAACAACAAGAGAAATTGCCACTGATTGGAACTATGATTTAGTAAGAGTCATACAACTATTTTCCAGGCTGTTCTTTCTGAGTTCTTGTAAATGTAATCTTCAATTGGTTCCTTAAAAATGTTCTCCTATTGCATCTTTAATGATCATTCTAAAGTAAAATTCTAGCTCTTCAAAATCTTTCTTCATCTTCCCTTTTTGGGAAAAGGCAATTAGAAAAAAGGAAAGGGAAAGATGGCATCTAGGAGAGTGTAGACATTCATTCCCACATCCTGCCACAGACAACTAAAGCTAACCATGGCAGGAAGATCAGTTTGAAAGCAACTGGAACTTCAGTTAAAAACAACTTTTCTATCCATCAGTGACTGATCCTCTTGCCCGCTTGACAAACACTTCTCGCTTAAGGTAGGGGGATCAAAACCTTTTCCCATTGATCTCTTCAAGCTAGTCACACCCATTCAGGAATGAAAGAGACCAAAAGGAAAGGGGGAATTAAGGTGGATAGTATTTATTAAGCAAACATTGCAAAAAATATGTTCTTGCTCATAGGTTTGTAAATAAGGGAATATCTGGTGCAAACTTCTCCACCCATAATGTATATAAATGGATTTCTGGAAGCTCTTTAATATTTAGTGTTTTTAAAGTCTCTAATGAAGGAGGAAAGTCCAAGCCGGGAAGAACAAAACAAAATGAGAGAAAACTCTGAGTTCTTCCATCTATATAGAAAATGTGCTGCCTTTTATATAAGATATCAGTTAACTTTCTTTTTCTTTTTAATAGTTGTATAACAATGATTCATCTTTTACTGTAAGAGCCCCCCTCTCAAGTATTCCACAACACATATTAATCAAGAACTTTAAAAATCATATTCTTCAATGATACAATTCCATTTGATATTGTTGATCATTCATCACTTCTAGTGGCTTCCATAATACAATGCTCTCCTAATTTTCCTCCTACCTCTCCCTAGAGCACTGGAATTTCTCAGGGTTCTGTTGTAGGCCTCTTCTTTCCTCACCCTACTCATCTATCTCCTCAGTGATCAACTGCATGGTTTCAATTACCACCTACATGGAAATGACATAAATATGTTTCTGCAGCCTAGACCTGTCTTCTAAGCAACAGACCTATACATCCAACTGCCTCTAAACACAATATGAATGCCTCCCAGGCACCTCAAAACCAGCATGTATAAAACTAAAGTCATCACCTTGCCCATAAACTTCTTCTTGCTCCTTTATTCTTTATTTCTATGAATGGCACCACCATACACCAAGTTACCCAAACCAGAAACCTAGAAACCATTCTTGATTCTTCCCTCCCCATCAATTCCCACAGGAAATTCTATTTCCCAAATATTTCTGAAACCTACCCACCTCTCTCTGTTTCCTCCAGCAACTCCCCTAACTCATAGCACTATTGTCTGATGCCCTCTTAGTGAAGGTCTTTCCATCCAACCCATTCTCCACACAGCAGCCGGAGACATTCTCATACATCAGAAATCACATCACATGATAATAAGGGCTTAAAATCCATCAGTCACTCTTAGAATAAAGTCCAAACTTAACATGACTTAAAAAGTCCTTATCTTGGAACTTCCCTGGCAGTCCAGTGGTTAAGAATCTGCCTTCCAATGCAGGAGACGCAGGTTCGATCCCTCATCGGGAAAGTAAGATACCACATACCACATGCCGGGGGGCAACTAAGCCCACATGCTCTGGAGCCCGCACACCACAACGAAAGATCCCACATGCCACAACTAAGATCCTGCGTGCTACAATGAAGACCTGATGCAGCCAAATAAATAAATAAATATTTTAAGTCCTTATTTTGCCCAGCCTACCTCTCCATACTCATCTTTTCTCCCTCTTCCTTCACCAACACCTCCAAAGTCTCTTGTTTTCTCTTGCCTGTGAGCCTTTGTATATGCCGTTGACTCTGTAGACCCCTGTTCCCTTCCACCTGGCCCTGTGCTCTTGGGCTATTCCTAGTCATGCTGAGATTAAATGGCTCATCCCCTGAAGCGCCTCCTCAAAATCCCCTGGATTGTGAAGCAAGCCTATCTTGTACTCCCAGAGCACCCTATACTTCACCCCAATCTAAGCATTACCATGCCTTATTTTTCTTTACTTTTTTAAATATCAGCTTTGTTGAAGTATAATTGACATACAGTTAAATTAGCCAATTTAAATGTATAATTTAATACATTTTGACAAATGTAGCAGTTTTGTAACAACCACCACAATCAAGGTATAGAACTGTCCAATCAGCCCAAAAAGTTCCATTGTGCTTTTTTCCAGTCAATTAACTCCCTGCACCTCTGGCTTCAGATTAACTGCTGATCTGCTCTGTCACTATAGGTTTGCCTTTTCCAGAATATCATATAAATGGAATCATACATACATACATACATACATAGGCAGTTATAAGTGGCTGGCTTCTTTCACTTAAAGCAATGCTTCTGAAATTCATCCTTCTTGTTGCATATAAGAGTAGTTCATTCCGGGACTTCCCTGGTGGCATAGTGGTTAAGAATCCGTCTGCCAATGCAGGGGACACGGGTTCCATCTCCGGTCAAGGAAGATCCCACATGCTGCAGAGCAACTAAACCTGTGTGCCACAACTACTGAGCCTGTGCTCTAGAGCCCATGAGGCACAGCTACTGAATCCATGTGCCACAACTACTGAAGCCCATATGCCTAGAGCCCATGCTCCACAACAAGAGAAGCCACCACAATGAGAAGCCCACACACTGCAATGAAGAGTAGCCCCCGCTTGCCACAGCTAGAGAAAGCCTACACGCAGCAACGAAGACCCAACGTAGCCAAAAATAAATAAATAAATAAAACTTTAAAAAAAGAGAGTAGTTCCTTTTTTTTTTAAATTGCTGTGTAACATTCCATTACATAAATGTACCCGTTTGTTTCCCCACACACTTGTTTCCAAAAATGCTTGTTTCCAGTTTGGAGTTATTAGGAATAAAGCTGCTATTAATATTTGCAAGTCTTTGGACATATATTTTTATTTTACCTAGGCAAAGCCCTCCAAGTAGGATTGTTGGATCATATGGTGAGTATATGTTTAACTTTATAAGAAACTGCCAAATTGCTTTCCAAAATGCTTGTTTCATTTTGCATTTTCACCAATATATGAGAGTTCTACTTGCTCTGTCTTCTTGACAACACTTGGTATCATCAGTTACTTTAACTTTAGCCACTCAAGTGGGTATATAGTGGTTTCACACTGTGGTTTTGATTTGCATTTCTCTAATGACTAATGATGTCAAATGTCTTTTCATATACTTACTTGCCATTTATACACCTTCTTTAGTAAAGTACCTGATCATTTCTTTTGCCCACTGTTGTGTTGGGTTCTTTGACTTTTTATTATTGGGTTATAAGTTTCTCTGTATATTCTGATACAAGTCCTTTATTAAATATGTGTCTTGAAAATATTTTTTCCCAGTCCAAGTCTTTCCTTTTCATTTTCTTAATAGTGTCTTTTGAAAAGCAGAAGATTTCAGTTTTAATGTCATCCAATTTATCCATTTTTCTTGTATATCACACTTTATTTTAACGGGTTTGTTAACCGTGTATCTTCCTCCTACAGAATAAACTCAATGAAGGCTGACAACATGTTTCTCTTGCTTATTATTTTATTTCTTGTGCCTGATGTGTAAGGTACTCAACACCAGGCACATAAATCACACAAAAATATTTAATCAATTGATTATAATTAATAAAAATATGGAGGTACAACTAAGTTTTCTGTACTAGACAAACCAATTACTATTACCTGCTGCACTCCCAGCCTGTTAGGCTGCCATGTTTTGTGCTATGTGGTTCTCTACCTCCCTCATTCTTGGCCACATATTACGACGCTAGAGAAAAACAAGGGCATCCCATTCTCAAGCTGACCATCTCACTATACAGGGCTCTCATGTGGGTAAATCTGTTCAAACAGAGACAAGCTAGACCAATAAGAGTCTCGTTAATAGAAACTTGAATCGAAAAATACAGAGAAAGGGGCTTCCCTGGCGGCACAGTGGTTGAGAATCTGCCTGCCACTGCAGGGGACACGGGTTCGAGCCCTGGTCTGGGAAGATCCCACATGCCACGGAGCAACTAGGCCCGTGAGCCACAACTACTGAGCCTGCACGTCTGGAGCCTGTGCTCTGCAACAAGAGAGGCCACGACAGTGAGAGGCCCGCGCACTGCGATGAAGAGTGGCCCCCGCTCGCCGCAACTAGAGAAAGCCCTCGCACAGAAACGAAGACCCAAGACAGCCAAAAATTAATTAATTAATTAATTAATTTTTAAAAAAGAAAAATACAGAGAAATAAGCAGTTAATAGAGAGATAAGAAGCTGAAATGATGTAGGAAAAAAGGTCATGAAATAGAACAGAAGCCATGAACAAGATGGCATTCTGAAGATGAAATCTGTGAGGTAGATAAAGGAAACCAAGTGTACTATGGTAGTTATCAACCTGACCACACATCTAGATAACTTGAGAAACTTAAAAGTTTAGTCATCTGGGTCCCATCCCACTTTGTTATTTACTCAACAAAGTACTTACTCAACAATTTTTTTAACATCTACTAGGTACCAGACACTATTCTAGGCACAGGATACAGTTGTGAAGAAAACAAATAAAAACCCTTAACTTTACTGAGATTTATTGAGTCAGAATCTACAGGGATGTAACTAGACATGTATATATTTGCTATAGATTAAGTGTCTGTGTCCCTCCAACAATCATAGGTGAAATGTTAGCCCTCAAGGTAATGGTACTAGGAGGTGGGGCTGTGGGGAAGTGATTTAAGTCATGAGAGTAGAACCCTCATGAATGGGACTAGTGCCTTTATATATAAAAGAGGCCAGAAGAGAGGTCTTCACCAGAACTCAACCATGCTGGCATACTCATCTTAGGCTTCTAGCCTCCAGAACTGTGAAAATTAATTTCTGTTGTTTATGAGCCACCCAGGTTTGTGGTGCTTTGTTACAGCAGCCCAAACTAAGTAAGACAATATTTTCAAGCTCCATGGATGAGTCTAAGACTCAAGAACTACTTGAGTCCAGACTCAAGAACTACTGAAGAAGAGAAGGGAGTTGGAAGTGGGAAAAGGGAGACGACACAGAAAAACAAGAGACAGAGAATTGCTGAGTTATATTAAAGGTAGAGATCTAGTCTAAAGATCTGTGAACTCCTGGTACTGAGGTCCAAGGAGCCACCTGGGATTTTGTTCAGCTTCAGTAAGACTCAGTTATAGTGTGGTTTCTACTTTCCCATAAAGCTTAGCTTGTCCCAGACTCTTGTGAGGCCTGGCCACAAAGCTGAGATGCCTGTTTTATTTACCTTCCTCCTCATTATTTGAAGTAACTTGAGAGGTTCTGTTCCTTAGAACAAAAATAACTGAACTAAACCCATGTCCTAAACTCAGGTCCTTTCTTGCCCTAGATGAGAGGCAGATAACTGACAACAACATGCCTAGTTTTTTCCAGGCCTTCTAGTCTATTCCTCTAGACACTGACTGAGGACCAGTGAGAACTTAAGGCAGTTCCAAGTGGGACACTTAGGACAGTACCATCTGCATATGAGTATCCCATATGAGTATGAGTAAGAGTATTATCCCACTGCCTCACAGACTTTTACTGCCTATTGTTTATTCACCAGAGCAAACCCCTTAGACAACAGTCCAGACTGGACCTGAGTCAATCACTCTCTTTTGGATACCATATTTTGACCGTTGGCCACTAGTCTTGGGGTTTCCAAGCCTGACTTTCAGCTCTGACCATGCCCAGACCCAGCTAAGTCCCCTCCCCAAACATGTCTCCCTCCAAGTTATTGATTAATTCAACAGATATTTGAGTCTCTAATATGTGTCAGACACTATGTTAGTCATTAGGATCCTGAATCTGGGCAGGGGAAGATCTTGAGTTTGATTTTGGAGTTTGTTTTTGATGGAAATGGTAGCAATGCTCGATGGCAGTTGGAAATGTAGACCTGGAGCTTGGGAAATAGTTGGGAGTAGATGAGCTTGTCAAGAGGAAAAGAAAGCTGAGCCTTGGTTAATGGCCAAAATAAAGAATATAGAAAAGATAGGTCAGTTTTAGAAAAGAAGAAGGAGGAGAAGGAGGGGGAGGAGGAGAAGAAGAGGAAGCAGAAGGAGAAGAAAAAGGGAGACAAAGTAAACAAAAGAAGATCCAAAACAATGCAGTGTCATAAAAGACATTAGAGCAGAGAATTTCAAGAAGGGGTAGGAGGGGGGAATTCAACAATGTCAAAAGCTGGGCATGGGGGGCATTAAACAATGTCAAAAGTTGCGAATCAAAAGTTGCAGCAAAATATGAAAGAAAATAAGAAATGAAAAATCCTATCCGGAGATGAGTAAATGAGAATGAATAAATATTTTAAGACTGATTCAAAATGAAAAGTATAGTAAAATAATGGCTTTAATTTACAACTTTGAAACATTTAACAAAGTTTGCAAAAGGTCACACAGGCCAAGCGTCAACAGAGTGAAGTAGATGGGAAAGAAAGTGATCAGAAAGTTAACCAGCCAGCTCAAGGACTCAAGAAGAAAGGCATGCAGCAGGAAAAAATAACCACTATTTTTCTGAAATTCCCACTATTGCTTATAAAAACCACAACGCTCCTTAAAGTTTGAAAATATTTTAAATATGCTTCACTTTGCAGATTTGGAAACAGTACCCTAGAGAGAATTCATTTTGAAGGAAAAGGAGCCAAAAAAGAAAAAAAAAAATATTGGATCGCTTAAGTAGCCATGTGTGATCTTTCTTTGATGGCACTCACTGGGCATTCTCTGAATTTACGATCAGGGGCTTCTAATTGATAAAGCTTTGATAGCACAAAAGGTCACCGTGGATTACTCAGCCCTGCTTTGCAACATACTGTGCTCTTCACACACATTAGCAATTAACTGCAATAAATAATGGCATGGGTCACCCCTTTCAAACACAGGACAGCATCCTGAAGCTCCTTACCTGCAGTAAACAGCAGTAGGAACTGGCCTTTGTAGTAAACACTTTCCATTCCATAGTAAAATTCATCTCTGAAGCTTGTCTGATATTTTTTCCCATTTAACACACATATTTTATATGGGATCTAAGTCTATTCCCCCAGATGATAAGAAACCATATTTTGAAATAAAATCTCTGTAACATAAATGATATAAGTATGAACCTACCATTTTAAAAAATCTCTTTAATTAAATTATTCCTTCTTATAACCAAGAACACTTTATTGTCCTAATGATTTATTATTTTAATTCAGTCCAACTGGCAAGAAGGAATTAGGTACCATTCTGTTGTAACATGTCTCATTCCCATTCCAATTTTGTTCACAATAAATGTGTTACAGTTCTTCCATTGGCAGTCAAGGAAACTTCATACAAAAGCAGCATTTACTTGCAGTTACAACAGAGCCAAGCAATACATATGCTATTTGACAGTTTGGAATATCTGTTTTCCAGCATTCATCTGGAGTTGTTATTGGAACCATTAAAATTATTTTTTTACAGTTTTTAAAGGCCCAAGACATATTAATTTGTCCTGATGGATGGTATAATGTGTTCACGTAAAAGAAAAACAAGTATTACATAAAACATGACTAAACTGGTCAACCACCCCTCTTTATCTTTCTTTTGACTCCATGTGTTTAATTCATTCTCCATTAAAAATGGCAACCAGTAAAAAATAAAACCCCCAGTTTGATTTACTTTTTACTGGGTGATATTCACACTCCTTATCACACTCCTTATCACAATGAGCAATGTCATTTTTGATCCAAAATAAGATTGAAACTTTTACTTTCACACAAAACTAACACAGATCGTCTGATAATGGTAGAGAACTTCGTACAAACTGCCTCATTTAAAAGGCCCATTTAATGTCACATTTCATTAATATGGCCTGTCTTAAATCAGACAGGCTCTCTTACAAGGAGCCAATCTTTATCTTTATTTAAAATCGGAGTGTGTGGCTTATCTGTCACTATAAAAGACCTTGCCTTCTTTGTACAGGGGTAGAAGTTAAATCTGAGGAGCAGGGTGAGCTCTTTGACACAACCAGGACAATCCAATTTACAAACAGATTGTATCCAAAGGTTCTTTTGTCAGTCTATTATAGGATTTTAAAAGCATTTTATCATAGAAACAATGTTATACTTATTGGTCACGTTCTTAGGAAAGCCCATAAAAGCCTGTTTAACCTACCATATAGTTGTGTTAACAGTTTAATAGTACCAAAGTGCACCTGTGCTAAATAATACCATAGAACTGTGCACAATGTTTCTATGAGAAAATTCATTGAGAGTGCCAAGTTTTTATGCCTGTGACATAGCTTCCCAGTAACACCCTCTTCACTCCCTCTTGCAGACTTCCCTCCCTGTTGAGCAACAGGAGTTGGACTTCCTTGCCCTGAATAAAAGCCACCAATGTTGGCCACTATTATTCGGAGCCAGCATAGAGGAAGAATCACAAATGGTAGGTGAAGACAGAGACTAATGGCAAGGGGTGAGGGTGTGGGATAGAGTCTAATAGGTTAAGGATGGATGGAAGTCTCTTGCCAGCATACACCTCGGACCACATTCCTTGGTCTAACCTGGGCATCATCATGCCTTTCTTTCTTCCTGAGGATTATTCAGTCTGATTCACCTTCAATTGCTATTATCTGTTGCTTCTACCAAGGTTTCTCTCTTTCACCTAAGTCGACTGCACCACAAAATAGCATTCTTGGCTTTTCTCCTTTGCTCCTGTGTGTCCTTCTGAAATTTCTTAAAGATTGTTGTAGCTGCTAACAAAGGAAGTCAGGGGATAAAAAAGCTCTCCGAAATTGACTTTCCACATCTTTTTTGTTAATTTAGACTAAGTTAAGAAAGACAGAAGTACACCTGGATGATAACAATAGGTTTGGGGGGGACAAAACAAGGTATGAATTTGTTCTACAACATTCAAGAGCAAGATAGATCACATTAAATGGATATATTCTATGTAGAAAAAAAATCTGGCTCAGCCTCCCACAAGCCAGCGTTGGTATCAAGATATTCCAATTCACATTTGAGAGACTGCCTTCTCCCCTTCAACTCCCCCAGTGGGACCCTGAAAACAGGGTAAATCTCTTCTTCTGACCCTCAGATCATCATGGTCACACATGATGTTCACTGCTTAAGCCCACCAGTCCATTCAAAGACAGGCCACACCATTCTTCTGTGTCAGGGATCTATTAAGTCAACTTCCAAGACAGTCATAAATGCTCCCTGCCCAGAGCATCAACAAGCCCCACCTCAACTCCCCATCAGAAGATCTCGAGGGTAAAGTGTACAGGTTCCATCTACTCATAAATCTGTCACCTAGATTGGCACCCCACCCAAATCTCTGAAAGCTAATCCCACTCTTGCCAGTTCTGTATCCCCTGCTCTCCTCAAAAAAACCCCTCCCCCAAGCTTGATGTTCCCACTGCTACTCTCCTCCTACATCTGTATTCCCAAAACAAAAACTTGGGTGGTAGGGTTTTATTCCAGGTACCAAGAAACTCTCATTTTTGCTCTTTTTTCAGGCCTTCTATATAAGGGCTGTTTACAACACCCTGAAGCTAGGAAGCCCAGAATCAGAACATAACAACTTCTGGGGATTGTGGAAAAAATTTTAAATTATGTCAATAAATTATCCTGCCAAATATATTTCAGAGGAACTCCCAGACTCACGTTTTTCTGTGTTTTTGTTTTTTCTTTCGTGACAGGTTGGCTGTAAACCAAGCCAGAGATGTAAGTGATACAGTGAGAAGGTCTAACATCCATATAATTGGAGTTCCAGAGGGAGAGGAGAGAGTGAATAGGGCAGAACAGAAAGAAAATCTGAAGAGATAATGTGTGATTATTTTCCAAGACTGAAAAAATACAGCAAGATATAGAATTAAGAATGCCTATAGGGCTTCCCTGGTGGCGCAGTGGTTGAGAGTCCGCCTGCCGATGCAGGGGACACGGGTTCGTGCCCCGGTCCGGGAAGATCCCACATGCCGCGGAGCGGCTGGGCCTGTGAGCCATGGCCGCTGGGCCTGCGTGTCCAGAGCCTGTGCTCCGCAACGGGAGAGGCCACAACAGTGAGAGGCCCACGTAACGCAAAAAAAAAAAAAAAAAAAAAAGAATGCCTATAAATCCTAAGAAGGATAAGAAAAAGATGACTACACTTAGGCACAGCAACCAGAAATCACTAATTTTTTAGGTGTGATGGTTTTATGATGATTCAATAGATAAATTTAATAATAAAAGTTTTAGCAATCCTTATCTTTTGGACATACATACTCAGATTTATGGCTGAAATTATATTATGTCAAAATAATCAAGGAATGAAGAAGTAGGTAGGGATATAAAGAGGAATAAATTGCTAATTTATTGTTGTGCATTGTTGTGCAACAGATCTCTAGAACTTTTTCATCTTACAAACTGAACTCTATACCCATTAAACAACACCACCCCATTTCCCTCCCTCAAGTCCCTGAAAACTACAATTCTTCTTTGTGTTTCTATAAATTTGACTACCTTAGATACCTCATATAAGTGGAATCATACAATATTTGTTTTTTTGTGACTGGCTTATTTCACTTATAATGTTCTCAAGGTTCATCCATGTTGTAGCATGACAGGATTTCCTTTCTTTTTAAAGTTGAATAATATTCCATTGTATATGTATGCCACATTTTGTTTATCCATTCCTTTGTCAATGGATATTTAGGTTGCTTCCCACCTCTTGGCTACTATGAATAATGCTGCTATAATTATGGGTGTGCAAGTATCTCTTCATGGTCCTGCTTTCAATTCTTTTGGATGTATATTCAGAAGTAGAATTTCTGGATCATATGGTAATTTTATTTTTAATTTTTCAAGGAATTGCCATACTGTTTTCCATAGCAGATGCACCATTTTACATTCCCACCAATGGTGCACAGGGTTCTAATTTCTCCACATCCTCATTATACTTATTATTTTCTGTTTTTTTGATAGTAGTCATCCTAATGGGTGATATTTCTTTGTGGTTTTGATTTGCATTTCTCTAATGATTAGTAAAGCCATCTTGTTTTCTAAGATGGACCTGAAGGACTTATGGGAGTTGCTCAGCTAATTGAATCCAGAAGCATAAGGGGCATGGTTGAGGTCAATACTGCAGTTTGCCTCATCTACTGTCTAGAGTCCACCCGATATGTATGTGTTTATATGAAACAAAGTGAATGGATTTGGTTCTAATCTTGGTTGTTCAGACTAATCAGAGTGGCTGAGAGTGGAATATTCTTGGGGAAAATTACTAGCAGCTAAGATGGTATAGAAACAAGGGGTGGATATTGTTGGGAAACAATTCTCCATGGGTCTCTTACATTTCTGCACATCTTGCAAGCTAAGACACTAAGTTCCTTTGTTCTGGACTATCTTTCCAAGGATGTTTGTATACTGAATAGCCTTGGAAAGATCTTGGGACAGATCTTGGAAGATAGTATGTCCCTTTGAAGCTTCAAAAGACAATCAAGCTTACTGACCATTATAAAAGTTTCAGGTTTCCTAAGCTCAGGGTCTCTTTCCTGTAATGCAACTCACTGTGTGTGCAGATGTCAGCTGGCTCTCTTCACATTGCCCTGGGGAAAGTGGGGCTCAGAGAACTGGCACAAATGCTAATTCTCGGGCTGTTGTTATTGCTGTGAGTAATAAACAATCCTTTGTCTCTGATCCAGGAGCCAGAGCAGACACAAAACTGTGTCAGGCTACCTTATACCTTGTAAATAGGATAAAATCTCAGCTCTTTTACCATTCTTGACAAATATGTACAAAATAAAAGTAATACAAATAACACAGAACCTAAAAGATGTAGATAAAGCAATGCTCAGAAGAATATACATAGTCTTAGGAACTTCTTTTAATGGTCAGAAAGAATGAAAATTAATGAATTAAGCATTCAGCTCAAGATCCTAGAAAAGGACAATAAAATAAACCTAAGGAAAGCAAAAGAAAGATAACAGCAAGAAAAAATTAAACAGAAAATGAAAGAAAATGACAGAATGTATTTTTAAATATCAGTTCTTAAAATAAATAAATACATTAAACATTCATGATTCTAACTAAGAAAAAATGGAGGAAA
The DNA here is from genome assembly GCF_025265405.1 of Mesoplodon densirostris. Classification (NCBI taxonomy): domain Eukaryota; kingdom Metazoa; phylum Chordata; class Mammalia; order Artiodactyla; family Ziphiidae; genus Mesoplodon; species Mesoplodon densirostris. The sequence continues at coordinate 58,040,926 of NC_082669.1, read as the reverse complement.
AAATTATATTTTTAAAGTAAAATTTAGAAATAACCATAGAATTAGAGGATATTAAAAGAACAATAAACTCCTTTGCTCAAATTCATGAAAATAAATCATTTGCTAATATGGTGTCATTTTGTTTTAATGAAGCCAGCAAAACACCGATAACAAAACTCAACATATATTGCACAAAAGAAAACTATATAGATCAATTTAATTATATATACTCATAAATCTTAATTAAATCATTATCAAATGGGATTTAGCAGCACATTTAAAAAATAATACATTCTGGCCAGCTACATTCATAGCAGGGATGATAGGATACTCATTATTAGCAAATGTATTAACATAATCCATCACATTAATAAGCTGAAAAGAAAAATCATAATATCCATAGATTAAATAGTAGCATTTGATCAAATTCACATCTATTCTTCATTTTAACTAAATAATTCTTAATAAAAAAGGGATAAATAGAGTCTTGTTTCACACAATTTTATAACATCATATACATCCTGCATAACTGAGAAATACCAAACACATTTCTATGGAAGTTAAGAAAAAGAATGCCTATTATTAGCATGATTAGTTAACAGTGTTGTGGAAGTATCAGCTGACACAATAATTAGAAAAAGAAATGGGTAATAAAATTTAAGATAAAATGAGTGAATAAATAAATAGCCTTTCTGTATACAAACGTCAGTTACAAAATATAATGAAATAAAAGATCCCATTTACAATAGCAATAATAAGATTAAATGCCTAGTAATAAATTTAGCAAGAACTATGTCAAAGTTATATAAAGAAAAACCTTAAAATGCTACAAGTCACACACATGCAAAAAGAAAACTTGAATGGAAACAATGTGATATGACAGATATCAGTAAAGAAATGAAACATATTTCTCAGTGGAGAAAGAAAGAATTATTCAATAAATGGTGTTAAAATGGATCAAATTTTAATTTTTTAATCATAAAACTACTAGAAGAAAACATGGGAAATGATCTTATAATATCGGAATGGGAAAGCCTTTCTAAACCATAAAAGAAAAACTAAATAAACCCAAGTTCATGTAAATTAAAATATTCTACATGAAAAAAACAAAAGATTAAAGTTAAAAGTTAGGGGAAAAATATAGCATTATTAAAGCCTAAAGGCTAACTTTCTTAATATATAAAGAGGTTCTGCAAAAAGACAAACAGTTCAATTGTGGGGGATAAATGGTCAACAGGAATAAAAAGACAATTTAAAGAAAAAAGAAATACATGAGGCTTTAAATATATGAAAAAATGATCAACCTCACTCATAATAAAATGTAAACTGAAGTTAGGAGATACCAATTTTTTTTTTTTTTTCTGGCGGTACGAGGGCCTCTCACTGTTGTGGCCTCTCCCGCTGCGGAGCACAGGCTCCGGACGCGCAGGTTCAGCGGCCATGGCTCACGGGCCCAGCCGCTCCACGGCATGTGGGATCTTCCCGGACCGGGGCATGAACCCGTGTCCCCTGCATCGGCAGGCGGACTCTCAACCACTGCGCCACCAGGGAAGCCCCGGAGATACCAATTTTACCTAACAGATTGGCAATGATTAAAAAAATTGAAAACCTACTGTTGGTGAAGGAGAATAGGCATCCTCACACTTTGTTGGTAGAAGTGTAATAGGTACCATATCAATGGAAGGCAGTTTGGCAACATCTATCAAAATTTTAAATGTACTTATCTTTTGATCCAACAATTCTACTTCTCAGAATATGTCCTACAGATATTTTGTACATGTGAAAAATGATATGGAAAGAAAGATCCCTGCAGAAATGTTTTTAATGGCAATAAATTAAATGTCCATTAAGATTAGTTAAATAAATAATGGTAGTACATCCATCCAAATGACTGCTATGCAGCCATTAATAAAAGCAGTTCCTTTTGTATTGATAAAGAATGATCCCTAAACTATAAAAAAGCAAATTAAAACTATGCTAATACACGCTCATGGAATACAATTCTCAGGTTACAAATGGATTTAGAATATAAAATGAGTTTAGGCAATAATGTGTAAATTGATGTTCAAGATCAATTAACAGTCAAGTAACGGGAATTCTGGCATTGTACTTAAGCCTAGAAAAGAGGGGTAAGACACAAAAGAAGTAAAATCAGAGTCTAGAGGAAGATGAGCCATACAGACAGAAAGTGAGAGCCTATGGAGGGGCACAGACTGCGAAAAATTCCCTGTGGTAGGGAAATAACTGGTAAGTTTCTAGAAAAAAACTTTAAATAAAGGCAACAGCTCACTGGATGATTGTAAAGATCTGATCAACCATGTTTTAGAACCATTGTTCCAGGTGGTTCCTATGCAGACTTTCAGATGGAAAAGACATATATGAAACTGAACACAAAAATTTCAAGGGCCACCTCACTAACAGAATGTAAAAATCTCACGGCTACAAAGGACCTAAAAAAAAAAAAACAGGCTTGCTTATGTTGTCTGCAGATGGTTACCAGGCATTGCATGAGAATAGCATGCCCAAATTCAAGCAATAGAGAGGCTTTATTAGCAGAACATATGGTCCAAAGTTGCATTCTCCAATATGGTAGCCACTAGCCATATGCACTAATTAAATTTACATTTTAATTAATTAAAACGTTTGTAAAAATAAAATTCAGTTCCTCAGTCTCTCTAGCCACATTTCAAATACTCAATAGCCACATGAGGCAGTGCCTGTTGGATAGAACAGATAGAGAAATTTCCATCATTGCAGAAAGTTCTATTGGGTAGCACTGGTCTAAAAAATAGTATTGGCACTAAGTTGCTAGTCTAATTTTGTCAACCCTTATTATTATTAATTTAGTATTTTTTATTATTAATAAATACCTTATGAGTTGAGATTACCATTTGACGTCTAGAAGTGAATAGAAGCATTACAGTTAATGATAAGTGTATATTCGAATAGATATGTCTTAAATTCAAAGTTCTTACCCTTGGACATCAAAAATATAATCAATGTAGGTATCCAAATAAGTGTAACAGATGTGTACCATATAGCAAACCACATGAAACAACTGAGGTAAGGACTGAAGGTTAAAAAACACAAAAAGCACTGGATACTGGAACTAGAGGTGGGGAAAACACAAAAACAGACTTAGGGTAAAAAAATCAAAAAAGGGAAACAAAATCAAAAAAGCATAGGCAAAGCCAAGGATAAGCAGCAGTTGGTGGAGGGCTTTGAAGGTCAGAGGCTTGCATATCATCAGAGGGCAACAGTGAAACCTCTAAAGAACTCCTATTGGGCCTTTCACCACAGCATCACCACAGCTGACAACTGCCACCTTCTTGAAATATTCTCTTCTAGATTCCATGAGTCCATGCAGCCTTAGTTTTTTTCCACCCTATCTCAAAATGCTGGAGAACCTCAGGCTGGGTTTCACACTCCCTTCTCTGCTGCTCCTTTAAATCATTATCAAGGATTTAAATCTTATTTGTATGTCATTGATCCCAATAAAGTTGCAAAAAAGGAAAAAAATTAATTCTGCTTCAAGCTCCACTCATATATTCAAATAGCTTATCTGGCATGCTTGCTTGGCTTTTCCCTCCAGCATCTTGTGTAGGAGAGGCCTTCTGATCAGCATCACTTGGAGTACAGTGGAACTAATTCACAGGCAGAAAGTCTGCAAGTTGCGTGATCCCCTTGTCCTCTAGCCATTCTGTGGGGAGGACTGCTTGGGCCAGTGAGCCACTGAACATACCATGGATATATCCTCCAACAGAGCAAGCCTGCCCCCTTCCACTGTTGCACTAGGTTCTGTGGGTGCAAGCCCTACACGTGGGGCACCCGGTTCTCAGGAAAGGTGTCTGCCAGTACTGGGAAAACTCCTGATGACGCCCGGTGTTCCTCGGGAAGGGGGCAGAGAAGTGCCGCCTCTCCCACCAGGGGGCAAAGGAGCCAGTAGTGCCAGCTCGCTTCCAGCCAACCCGCGGGGGTGGCAGGGTTGCAGCTACATCTCAAGTTTAACAGGACTAAAACGGGATGCGGGATTCCTTCTATCTTAAACCCTTTCTTCCCCCCAACTTAGTTCCACCTCGAAAGATACGACCACACATCCATCGTTCAAACTAGAAATCACAGGGTTATCCTAGAATCCCCCCTTCTCCCTAATTCCTTACATCCAATCCACCGTCCAATGCTATACAGCTGCATTATCTAATATTGGCTGTCAGCCACATGTGGCCACTGAACACTTGAAACGGGGCTGGTCCAAACTGAGATGGGCTTTAAGGATAAAGTACACATCAGATTTTGAAGACTTAGTACAAAAAAAGAAGGCAAATATCTCACTAATAATTTTTATATTGATTATGTGTTAAAGTAGTAATATTTTGGATATATTGGGTTAGATAAAATACATTATTAAAATTAATTTCCTATTTCCTCTTACTTTTTTAATATGGTTATGAGAAATTTTTAAATATATATTTGTGGTTCACATTATATTTCTATTGGACAGTGTTGCGATAGAGTATATCCATCAAAATCTTCCAAATCTACTGTCACCACCTTCACCCAAGTCACCACCCTTTCTTGCCTGAACTACTACAATGGTCTTCTTATTCATCTTCATGCTGCTTCAACTGTCCCATTCTAACTGATTCTCTTTAAATTTAGAAATCCTTTTAAAGTATGTCTTATTATATTTCTTACTTTCTTAATATCTCTCAATGGTTTCTCATTGTCCTTAAAATCCAAGTTTCCTATCATGGACTTTGAGGCCCTGCATATGATATGATTGTAGCTTTCCATGTGTCTGCCCATCACTATCATGCCTTCTAAAGCCACACAGTAGGCACTCACTATTCTCCAGCAGCACCTGGCATCCTTCAGTTCCTAAGACATACTATCTTTATACCCACCAGGGCCGTCACATCAACCACTCCCTGTGCCTGGAATGTTCTGTGTGGCTTTTTGGCTGTCTCCATCTCATTCAAGTCTCACCTTATACATTAGTTCCCTAAGTGGCCCTCCCTGATCAGTCTAAAGGTTTCTGCCCTTTACTCTCCATTCAAGAACTCTGTTTCCTTCACTTTTCTCAATTTACAGTTAGTTATTTGTATGCTTAATGGTTTGTCTCTCTTCCTCTGCTAGACTGTAAACCCCATGACGGATGGGGCCAGGTCTGTTCAACCTACCAGTGCAGACCCAGTGTTGGTCAAGGAATTTATTTTAGGGGCAGTGTATAGAAAATCTAAGAGTAGGGATTGGTTAGAGATGAAAAGGTTAGAGGTTAAAAAAAAAATGGATCCAAGAATTGCCTAGAGAAGAATATGTCAAAATTAAAGTTAATTGATACTAGAAGCTTCAATTCTGGATCATCTTTGGGAGAATTAGATTCGAATATATGATCTAGAAGTATTCTAATATCTTTTGTTTCTAAATAGTTCAGTATTGGCCAAGAGATCTAATCATTATTTTATCAGAATATTAATTTAACATATGATTTGAAGATGAATCTCAAATCATACCTCCCCAAGTACTCCTCTTGTTTTCCTACCAGTCCTTGGTAGGAAACTTCTGTAACTTCTGTCATATTGAGTGGACATATTGAGTGGAAACAATATGGGATTCCCTCATGAAGCTCTGAGCATAATATAATATGGTGACCTGATAAACTCAGACCAGGCCTCCTTGGAGGCCAGTTCTCTTCCCTATAGCTCTCAAATGGCATATTCCCTTAACCACAGTGGAGCAGGATTGTCAAGTCTCAAATATATCTAAAAACAGGTCATAAATGGCATGTGATATGGGAGACTGCTCACAGTATATTTATAAAAATAGGTTTAAAACAATGATAATAATCCAGTGTCAAACACAACAGTACATAATTGGTATTCAGCAAATATGTGTTGAAAAAGTTATTAATTTTAGCTAGAAAACAGATTATATTTATCTTTCACACATAATGCATATGCATAAGAAAGAAAAGACTAGAAAGTTTAACAAGTGCTATTTCTGGGGTATGAGGAGTATAGGTACTTTTTGTGTGTCTGCTTTTCTACATTTTCCAACATTGTGTAATTATATGATTAATACGCAATCAGGGAAAAATGTTATTTTTATAAACAAACCAATAAACTGTCAAAGCTACTACTGCACTCTTCTAGGCTCCCAAGGGCCTCAATTTTGGCAGAGACTCAGACTGCGGTAACTATATAAATATCAGTTTGATTGGGAAATGAAAGGAGAAAGGGGTAACTTGGGTTTCTGAAGGACCTAGTTGGTCAAGCCATTACCCAAGGGACTCCTTTGCTCACTGACGCTAGGAAAGAATGTAGAGAAGTACAAAGCAAAACTTATCTAAGTAAGTATTAACTTCAGCTGCAGAGGCAGGAGGGGGAAAAGCGACCTTCCCTACATGATGACAATTCTGTTCTAGAGTTTGTTGTTAAGTTTTCAAATGTCAGGTAGAGTGTGGACCAGAATTCAACTTGATGAAGGCATGATTGCAGACAATAAAGACATGAAAGATAGCATTTAACTGCAGAGGTTTCAACATCTTTTGTGGCTACCATAACATGTAGGGCATGCATTGTACACATGGTGCTTTATACTAAAGGCATTTTAAATTTATTTCTAATTCTATCATTCTCCCTTACACACTGATCCTCAAAACTAGAATTGTTCACCCAGTGATAGTTAAGTGGGTGAGGTCACCAAAACTACTACGTTAAGTGCCATGGGAGACCCAAGAGCATACACATTTGTATGTGCAATGTCTTCTAAACAAAAAAGAAACCACGATGGTTTGTAATGTGCCTATTTGTTATATAACGTTTAGTCTTACAACAAAATCTGATTCCCTCGCTTCAGATGTCACCATTAAAATCTTTATTAAAAACAAACAAGCAAACAAACAAAAAAATCCTCAAGTCCGAAAAGAATGAAAGTTAACAAACTATATCAACTGCAATCACATGGAGACCATACCACCTTATGCTGGGTTTTTCGTAGAGACACATAACAAATACTACACAAGTTTAAAGATGAAAATTAAACAAGAACAGAGGATCTGGTAGTATAACTGAAAAAGTTCAAAGACATGGCTGCATAATATTTTTAAGCATTAAGATTGTGTAACAAGCAAGAAGAGAACTACAAACCTAGGTTAAAATGCAAAAAGTGCCCTAATCATATCATTTTGGAACTGTCTGAGACAATTGAACAGTAATATTTGCTTACAAGGAATGAATAACCATTCAAGGAGTACAGCTTGTGTACACTTTTCAACAGACATTAAACTATCAGGGAAAAAACTGTATACAAGAGTATCAGTTTATTTCTTCCAGCTTGAGGCTGACAGAACCTACAGATAAAATGATCCCCTGCTAACTCCCTTGGTATTTAAAGGATTCTTTGCTTAGTTTGAATTATCAGCCAGACTTATAGCTGACATTAGAAAACTGTATAAACCAAACTGCTGTCTACAGTCCTCCCTGCAGTACATGAACTTCTGTACACAAGTAAACACAGGGTGACTAGGACTTAGTTTTAATTCTTTTATGTTATTAATTACCTTTACTTGTCAATTAAATACATAATTTATATAATTTTTAACTAATTATTTTATCATACACACAGATAAACTTTAATTCTGTTAATAATTATCACATTTAGCTAAATTAACAAGCTTCAACTACGTGTATCATGCTTACATGAAATGCAGTCATATAGCTTTGGTCAGGAGAAAAAGGTACTCTGAAGAAGCTGAGCAAGTCTGAAGAGATACAATCCCATATGCAGGGAGGAATAATGCTGACCCAAGCGCATTAATTTTGCTATAGACCCTTCAGTTAATGCTCAGAGTGTAACATGAAAATCAGTACTCACTTGCTGCAGGAAAGCAAAAAGGAAGGAATGCCTCTAACTTGGGTCCACATATCCTACTTTCCTTAGAAAAGGAGGCTGTGTGTGGTTGCCTAGAGACTAAATCCAGTTTACTAATCAAAGAAACACACCAGTTCTCCACGGGGCATGGAACTTCATCAGAGGCCTTGTTCTCTTGTGGAAAAAGGCCAAAGTCTAAATTTATCTGTACTCGTGGGGTAGCAAGACCAAAGCAGGGGGCAATTGCCCTCTTGGTGTTATTTTTCCAATGGCATTTGCTCACTCCGTGTCTCTGTGTCTCATTTTGGTAATTCTTGAAGTATTTCGAAATTTTTCATTATTATTTTATTTGTTATGGTGATCTGTGATCAGTGATCTTTGATGTTACTATCGTAATTGTTTTGCGGTGTCATGAACCATGCCCATATTAGATGGTGAACTTAATTGATAAATGTTGTGTGTGTTCTGACTGCTCCACCAACCAGCTGACACCCCTTCTCTTTCCCTCTCCTCAGGCCTCCCTATTCCCTGAGACACAACAGTATTGAAATTAGGCCAGTTAATAACCCAACAAAGGCCTCTAAGTATTCAAGTGAAAGGAAGAGTCACACGTCTCTCACTTTAAATCAGAAGCTTAGTGACTTGGAAAACCAAGACAGACGGAAAGCTTAGCCTCTTGCACCAAACAGCCAAGCTATGAATGCAAAGGAAATGTTCTTGAAGGCAATTAAGTGTGCTACTCCAGTGAACACACAAAGGATAAGAAAGTGAAACAGCCTTATTGTTGATATGGAGAAAGTTTTAGTTGTCTGGATAGAAGATCAAACCAGCCACAACATTCCCTTAAGCCAAAGCCTAATCCAGAGCAAGGCCCTAACTCTCTTCAACTCTATGAAGGCTGAGAGAGGTGAGGAAGCTGCGGAAGAAAAGTTAGAAGTTAGCAGGGGTTGGTTCATGAGGTTTAAGGAAAAAAGCCATCTCCATAACATAAAAGTGCAAGGTGAAGCAGCAAGAGCTGATGTATTGAATAGAAGCTGCAGCAAGTTATGCAGAAGATCTAGTTAAGATGGTTAATGAAGGTGACTGCACTAAACAACAGATTTTCAATGTAGATGGAACAGCCTTCTATTGGAAGAAGATGCATTCTAGGATTTTCATAGCTAGAGAGGAGAAGTCAATGCCTGGCTTCAAAGCTTCAAGAGAGACAGGCTGATTCTTTTTTGGGGGGATCATGCAGATGATGACTTGAAGTTGAAGCCAATGCTCATTTATCATTCCAGAAATCTTAGGGCTCTTCAGAATTATGCTCAATCTACTCTGCCTGTGCTCTAATAAATGGAACAACAAAGCTTAGGTGACAGTGCATCTGTTAACATGATCTACTGAATACTTTAAGCCCACCTACTGCTCAGGAGAAAAGATTCCTTTCAAAATATTACTGCTCATTGACAACGCGTCTGGTCACCCAAGAGCTCTGATGGAGATGCACAGATTAATGTTGTTTTCATGCCTGCTAACACAACATCTGTTCTGCAGCCCGTGGATCAAGGAGTAGTTTCAAGTCTTATTATTTATGAAAGACATTTTATAAGGCTATAGCTGCCATAGATTGTGATTCCTCTGATGGATCTGGGCAAAGTAAATCGAATACCTTCTGGAAAAGATTCACCATCCCTTTTTTTTTTAAATTGAAGTACAGTTGAATATGTTCTTTTTCATATTCTTTTCCATACGGTTTATTACAGAGTATTAAGGATTCACCATTCTAGATGCCACTAAGAACCTTTGTAAAAAATTTTTTTAATTTAAAAATTTTTTAAAAAAGAAACTTTGTGATTCATGCGACGAAGTCAAAATATCAACAGTAATAGGAGTTCAGAAAAAGTTGAATCCAGCCCTCATGGATGACTTTGGTGGGGGGGGGCGGTTCAAGACATCAGTGGAGGAAGGAACTGTAAATGTGGTAGAAAGAGGGAGGAAACTACAATTAAAGTGAAGCCTGAAGATGTGACTGAATTGCTGTAATTTCATGATAAAACTTTAAAGGATGAGAAGTTGCTTCTTATGGATGAGCAAAGAACGGGGCTTCCTGAGATGGAAACTATTCCTGGTGAAGATACTGTGAAGACTGTTGAAATAACATCAAATGATTTAGACTATTACATAAACTTAGTTGATAACACAGTAGCAGGGCTGGAGAGGATTGACCCCAATTTTTAAAGAAGTTCTACTGTGGGTAAAATACTGTCAAACAGCATTACATGCTACAGAGAAATCATTCATGAAAGGAAGAGTCAATTCATGCACTAAACTTCACTGTTGTCTGTTTTAAGCCACCCCAACCTTCAGCAAGCACCATCCTGATCAGTCAGCAGTCATCAACATCCTGGCAGGACGCTCCACCAGCAAGAAGATTATGACTCACCGAAGCCTCAGATGATAGTTAGCATTTTTTAGCAATTAAGTATTTTTAATTAAGGTTTGTATTGTTTTTTTAGACAGTATGCTATTGCACACTTAACGGACTACAGTATAAACAATTTTCATACGCACTGGGAAACCAAGACATTCCATGTGACTCACTTTATTGCAACATTCACTTTATTGCAGTGATCTGTAACTGAACCCACAATAATCTCTACAATAATCTCTGAGATATGTCTATAACTCAATTTTTTTAAAAGAACTGACTCTACTTCAATCAGACTCAAACTTAAAATATGACATGTTGTAAGCTATTATATAAAAAATAAAACAAGGTCCTACTGTATAGCACAGGGAACTATATTCAATTATCTTGTAATAAACTCTAATGGAAAAGAATCTGAAAAAAGTATATATTCTGAATCACTTTGCTGTACACCAGAAACTAACAAAAGATCGTAAATTAACTATACTTCAAAAACAATTATATACGTTTGTGTGTGTATATATATATATATATATATATATATATATATAATGTTAATCTTGCCTGACAGGCATTAGCCATTTGTTTCTACAAAGAATACAAAGGAAGCTGTCCCTCCCCAACCCCCCCAAATAAGTACTGTATTTTACTTCTGTGCATCCCACATCCTCCTTGGCCATTGGCAACTGTTGCTGTATCATCTCATCAGCCCAGGTGCAATCCTCATGACCAGCTGATGCCAATAAACTTTTATTTCCTCTGCCCACCTCCTTCACGTTCCTTATAAACTTGTTAGATTTCAAAGCAATACCTCAGAAAGTATTCCCATACAACTCAGAAGACTTAAGGAATTAAGGGGGTTCATGTCCCCTTCCTCCTTCAAAGCCAGTAAAAGTGCATCAAGTCCTTACATCATATCACTCTGACCTCCTCTCTTACCTCCCTCTTTGACTTTTAAGGACCCCTTTGATTACACTCAGCCCAGCCAGATAATATGGGACAACCTCCCCATCTCAGGACCTTAAGCCATAACAATAAAATTTACTCCCAATACTACTACTGTACCCAGACAACAGAATATTATTTGGCAACATAAATGAATGAAATACTGATACATGGTACAAAATGAACCTTAGAAACATTATGCTAAGTGAAAGAAGCCAGTCACAAAAGACCACAAATTGTATGATTCCATTTATATGAAACATTCAGAATAGGCAATCTTATAGACAGCAAGTAGATCAGTGGTTGCTTAGGGCTAGGAAAGTAGGAGGGGGATAATGGAGATTGACTGCTAATGGGTAAAGGGTTTCTTTTAAAGGGCACAAACACATTTTAAAGTTAGATTGTGGTGATTATTACACAGCGCTATGAGTATTTTTAAAAATTGAATTGCATACTTTAAATTGAATTGTATGGTATATGAATTATACACTGATAAAGCTGTTGTTAAAAATACTACCGTATTTATTATGGCTACCATTGAAAAGTTACTATGTGCAAGAAGCCTTAGAGACCCTATATCATCTGATCCTTAACAACTCTGTGAGGTCAATTTTTCATCTTATAGATGAGAAAACAAGTTCAGTAAAATTAAAATATTTATACAAAGTTACAGAGCTGCTCAGGAATAGTACCCAGATATACTACTCTAAAGAAATGTCTCTATACAGTCCATGCTTTCTAAATTATGCCATGTTTGCCATCAAATAGTTTATTGGAAATATAAGAGATCACTGACATACAAATGGCCTTGAAAAAACAGGCATTTGGTTTCTATCACTGGTGGGAGTAAGTTTTTTTGAGGCATCAATGATAAGAAATAAGGCTTGACACAGGGAATTATACCCATTATCTTGGGGGGGGGGTGTATGTACCTATCTTATATATACCTATAATGGAGTATAATCTGCAAAAATAATACTGAATCACTATGCCATACACCTGAAACACAATACTGTAAATCAACTATATGTACTTCAATGAAAGAAAAAAAAAGGCTGAAAAGGTTAGCATCATTGTTAAATTCAAAATCCACATCTAGAAAACAAATGCCTCTGGAGAGCAACTAAAACTAATTAAGGTCATATAATTTGTTCCTTCTCTTTCAGTTTATGTCAGAGCTAGACTGTGAATGTCTTCAAGATACAGATGTCATCTGTTTGTCATTTTTTAAGTCAACACCTCTAATAATTCTTGGTTCTTTGTATTAATAGAAACACCAACAAAATATAAATATACAGAAACCATCATTATTTCTTTAAACTACACTCATTAGGAAAAAGTATTCCTTTATTTAGATTTTATTACTTACATTTAGTTTTTTATCCATACATTTAGAGGAAACTACAAACACTAACTTATTAGCCATTCCAGAAAGATAGGTGGATAAAAGAAGTATAAGAGGAAGAAATACAGATACTATACTAAAGGTACACTTTTTCATCTAAAATGCAACTAATCATCTATTTAGTTGTTATATCAGTCTGTTTGCTGCTGTAACAAATTATCACAAACTCAGTGGCTTAAGACAACACCAGTTTATTATCTTTTGGTTCTGTAGGTCTGAAGTCTGACATGGGTCTCACTGGGCTAAATTCAAGGTCTCAGCGCGGCTGCGTTCCTTTCTGAGGCACTAGGGAGGAATGCTTCCTTGCCTTTTTCATTTTCTAGAGGCTACCTGCATTCCTTGGTTCATGTCCACTTCCTCCTTCAAAGCCAGTAAAAGTGGGTCAAGTCCTCCTTACACTGCATCACTCTGACCTCTTCTTTTACCTCCCTCTTCCACTTTTAAGGACCCTTATGATTATACTGGGCTCACCCAGATAATCCAGGAAAACCTCCCCAACTCAGGACCTCAAATTAAGGTCCTTAACTTAATCACATCTGCAAAGTCCTTTTATAATGTAACGAAACATATCCACAGGTTCTGGGAATTAAGACATTGCTATCTTTGGGTAACCATTATTCTGCCTATCACAGTTGCTCTTATCTTCAAAGAAATCAGGATATACCCATAGTAAATTGAGCCTAAACTGGAGGAGTGGTGGGGCATACTAATGGTTTAAATAGAGCACGTCGAATTTGGGATGAAAAATTCCTCCTTTTTGTTGTCATATTCTTACTGACACTCTATTTTGAAGATGAACCGTAATTAGATACATGGAATAATAGGAGAAATAGGTTGCCATTCAAAACCATGATAGGAAATAGAACTATCTAAATGAATCTGTCAATTTTCAAATCTGAACAGAAACCAAAAAAGCTTATTTTGTACTTTCTTTTTACACATTGTTCTGCCATAGCACTCATCAACTACCATTCATACAAAAGCCACAGCCTGTATCATAAAATTGGGTGTTGTACTAGTTCAAACTACAGAAAAGGTAGCTGGGAAGACTATACCAGGGCATAATGACCATGAGTCTTTTGGGGTTTTTTTTTTGCGGTACGCCGGCCTTTCACTGTTGTGGCCTCTCCCGTTGCGGAGCACAGGCTCCGGACACGCAGGCTCAGAGGCCATGGCTCACGGGCCCAGCCGCTCCGCAGCACGTGGGATCTTCCAGGACCGGGGCACGAACCCACGTCCCCTGCATCGGCAGGCGGACTCTCAACCACTGCGCCACCAGGGAAGCCCGACCATGAGTTTTTATGAACCTTTAAACTAAAATATCCAAAGAAACATTATATACGTATATGTGGTTAAGAAAGCAAACCTCCTTTTTGAAAGGTCCAAGTTCAAAATGAAATTATGTCACTACATTATAAGACTGACTTTTGCTTAATTCCCCAGAACAACATTCCGTCCAGTGTTTAACTTTTTCAATTTAGCGTTATATCTTTTTTGACTCCAAGACAGAAGACTGATGTTTGACGTACTCAAGTTATAGCCAGCATTTACCAATTCTTTGATTCGACTTTTTAAAGTGCTTATGCTTGAATCCAAAATCTGAGGATTTTCAATTATTTGTGAAATGCTAATTTTTTCTTCTATGAGGCAGTCTATTTTATCACTAAACTTTTTCTCTCCCAAGAAGATCACATCTGGACAGCTTAAAACAAACTTCCGTATCTCTTCTGCAGTACACCCAAGAGAAAACAGTCTTTCTTTGATATTTGTGTAGTTTCTTCTCATACAGTCATTGGAAAGGTCTAGGATTTTAGCTCCTGGACCATGTATCAAAACAAGCAGCTGCTCATTGTTCAAGTTGAAAGCTGACTGTAAAAATTCAATATTAGTTTTTACCCGTTTGGTGCTCTGAATTAAGATGAAAGGGTTTTTTAAAATTATCTTCCTGACAAAACCTGTGGGATCATTGTGACCCAAAGACAAACAGACTTCTTGCAAAAATTCAACCATCTGTTTATTCAGCTCAAGACTATTGGAGAAGGTACGCGGGGCACTGGTCAACAATCGACAAAGGCATTTACGGGTCAATCCAACTGAGTAGAGGAACTCTATATTTTTCTCTAAGTTTAGGTTGTTACTGGACCGAAAAAAGGATTCAGGAGAACGTTCCAAAACAGCTACAATTTCAAGGTCTGATGTCACAATTCTTCTCCACAGATCCCACCGATTTGAAAGACTTTCAGGTGTGCGTGTCATGGCTCGTGGATATCTTGATATGATGCTAGCAATCACTTCTTTGCTAGCTCCTTTAGACAGAAGGAATGCCTTCAGGTTCTGCTCATTAGTACCTCTCCTATTAAAAACTCCAGGCTGTCGTTTCTTTGCCATGTCAACATCTACTCCCATACTAAGTAAGTTATTCAGCAGTTCTTCATTTTCCAAAGGTTCACTGTCTGCATTATCACATTTCATTCTGAAAAGCCTAAATGAAACTGATTTAAAGAGGATTTCTGCTGAAAATCGGATCATCCAACGTCTTGAACCAAAAAGAAAGTTACTTCTCATATACAAGAGGTTTCTTGGTGCCATAAGGGTCAGGTAGCCCAAACCTTTTGGAATGCTGTATAAAACAACATATATAATATTATACAAACACACATGTTAAAGAGATAAAAGACCATATTATGACCCTGTCAGTATCATGGTCATTTCTGTAAGAAAATACCTAGGGATCCAGCTCTCCTGGTGCTGTTGTAACACTCCCACCACCACACTCCCACTCCCTAGCTCACTGCTTCTGATTATCTGTGGGTCAGGGGCCACTTCTATTCTTAACATAAAGAAAAGCAGTACAGCATCATCACTGCCCCAGAATTATTCCTGCCTTTACCTTCCTCTTTTTATTTGGCCTTGCCTGCCTTGGCTACCCAAAACCAATTGCCCCTCTCCATCTCTGCTTTATCTTCCTGGTTTCCAAATCTTTGGCTTATTCCTACTAATTGATGCTTTCAATTCTGCCTTGTCTTCTAAGTTACTAGATCTTTGGCCTTGCCTCTGCCCATAGATACCAGACTTCTCTGCCTCTGTTCTCACTTCCTGGTTATCAAACTCTAAATCTAGGGGACTTCCCTGGTGGCACAGTGTTTAAGAATCCGCCTGCCAATGCAGGGAACATGGGTACTACCCCTGGTCCGGGAAGATCCCACATGCCGCGGAGCAACTAAGCCCGTGCGCCACAACTACTGAGGAGCCTGCACTCTAGAGCCCGTGAGGCACAACTACTGAAGCCCGCGTGCCTAGAGCCCGTGCTCCACAAAGAGAAGCCACCGCAATGAGAAACCTGCACAACAAAACGAAGAGTAGCCCTCACTCGCCACAACTAGAGAAAGCCCGCGCGCAGCAAGGAAGACCCAACACAGCCAAAAAAAAAAAAAATTTTTTTTTAAACCTCTAAATCTAGCCCTGAAAACCAACACTTTATACTACCTAATTTCCACCTTAAACACCTTTTTCTAGATTCATGGTACTCTTTAAACCCATGCTATCATTAGAACCTTAATTCTTATCTTACATAGCTCCTGATCCCAATCTCCATGTCACTCAATTTACCCTAATGTCCCCTTGGTTCTTGGGTTAACCCAACAACTCCAAACCAATTTTCATCTCCATAATGATCTAGCTGGGATATTTCATACACACAGTCCACCGCATGTGGAACTATACAGAGAGATGGGATGTAAACATTTTAGAAGTTACTTTTGCCATTCTCCTCACCACCGTTTTATAAAAGACGAACTCAGGGCTCTCTGCATCTGTGTCACAACACATGTAACTTTGATCAAGTGACTCAAACCTGGGTAACTCACTTTCCTGATCATTTAGAAATAGGGCCTAAGATGGATGAACTTATACATGATAATCATCATAGGTCCCTACTAAAACAAGCACCTCTATTTATAGGAAATATTTTATGAGAAAATCAACAGAAAAGTTTTCTTCTGTTATCCAGCTTGTCAGATGGTTTATGTTCCTAAGTTGTTTGTGGTCTGAGTCATACAACAACACATAATACTTTTTTAACTGTACTTTCTCCTTTTCAGACTATACAGCTGTGACAAACTTAGTTCTTGATTCCTAATTACTTACAACAGGCTCTTATCACTTAAAAGAGGCATTTCCCTTCTCCTCTCTGCTAATTAAGCATAAAATAGAAAATAGAGATAGATGGTTCCAACTCACCACGAACATTTCTG
The DNA here is from genome assembly GCF_025265405.1 of Mesoplodon densirostris. Classification (NCBI taxonomy): domain Eukaryota; kingdom Metazoa; phylum Chordata; class Mammalia; order Artiodactyla; family Ziphiidae; genus Mesoplodon; species Mesoplodon densirostris. The sequence continues at coordinate 58,024,062 of NC_082669.1, read as the reverse complement.
GGCTTGAGATACTGCTTTCAAGATCCATATAAGAAAAGCTCCTCTGTGTCTGTCCTTTTAATTACTACAATCTAACAAGAACTTGGATTATGCCTACAGGCTGGGAACATTCCTGTAACTCAGATAATCCACCAATCATCAAAGAATTAACAAAAGATTCCAAAACTATAGATTCAAATAACATTCAAACAAAACGCAGAACACTCACAAAGTAAACAGCAAACAGCAAAAGCACATTTTAGATTGCCCTATACTCTGAGTTCATTATTCTTCATGTCTCCATAATACCACATACTACTCTATAACTACATACTCTTCCAAAAATGCATGAAGACAGAAACTTAAAAATAAGATCCTCCTAACTAAAGAATGAAGGCTTTACCTTGCCCTGCTCAACAACTTGCTCTCTCTTCCAGATGTTCAGGGTGACCTCTACTGGATCATGGGACAGAACACTGACAACTGTAGATAAAACCAGTGCTTTCCAAAGAGGGGTGAGAGATTATCCAATGGGACGCAGGAAGAAAACAGTAGAGCTCCAACTTGTATTTGTCTTGGCCTTTTAAAATTTCTACTTTTTACATGTTTCACCATGTAAAAATGTATACAATATAATAGTACTATAAAACATGTATATAACTAATTAGTAAATAAATATACCTATATTGGAGGTACATTTATAAACCTTTTTATTAAGATTGTACATGTTCAAAAATGTCTATGACTACTACTCTAGACTACACTCTACTCTTGAGAAACAGGGCTGAACGAGTCACAGAAAGTTCAAAAGAAATTCTACTGATGAGAAACTAAAAGTAAGTAAAAATATATGCCAAATATCTTAACAAAAGAGGAATAAATTAAGGTTTCTCCTGAATCTGTCATAGGGGGATTTTGTCTTTGTGTATAATTTATTCTCCATGGAAATATCTTTCACACAATTTAGTATGTCCAAAACCAAACTGAGCATCCTTCCCAGCCCCCAAACCAGCCCTCCTCTGATTAATGAAATCACTATTACTCAGTAATCACTCATGATAAAAAAAATCTGAAAGTAAGCTTTGTTTTTTTTTCTCTTCCTCAACCCCACAGTCATTAAATCATGTAGATTCAGCTTCTTCAGTATCTCTGAAATCCAATCACTCTACTCTTTGCTATTCTCTCAGACTATAACAGCCGCTTAACTTGCTTCTCTAACATCAGTCACTCAAAACTGCCCCCACAGTACACCTGTAAAACAAAGATGTGATCAAGTCCCTCATTCCCTGATTCCCTGACCCCTGTAGCTCTCCCCTAGAAGGTAAAATCTTCAGACTGACCTTTCTAGCTATCTCTTCTATTCTACAACCTCACAACAAAGCACCATTGCTCTCAAATCTCGGGTCCTAAACATCCTTGACCATTCTTGTCTCCCTGCCTTTTTTTAAGCTGTTCTTTCAGAAAGGCCTATCCTCCTAATGTCTATCCACAGTACAAGATCCCATTCAAACAGTATCTTCCCACAAACCTTTAACTTAAGAAATACTTGAAGTGAATCATTTGTTTTATAGTAATTTGTTACTAAGAGTCTGAAACTAAGTGTTCTATTTACATAGGGGAAAAAAGAGCTGAACTGGACTTAAAACTAGCAACAAAAATTTGGTTTTGATTACAATACTATAAATGCAATAAACTGACCCCCCCCCAAAATGGTATGAACAGTCTTAGCTAAGCCTAAAAACAATGGTAACTAGTATCAATAGTTGGTAAACATATGAAGAAATGGGGGGGAATTCTCAAATATTACTGTTGTTAAGGAATTTGGTACCAACCATCATATCTTTCAACCCAGCATTTCTACTTCTTGGAGATTATCCAAAGGAAATAAATGACAAGAATACACATTTGTTATTTAAAAAAAAAAAAAAAAGATGACCATTATAATATTACTTGCCACAGCAAAAAAGAAGAAACCCAAATGGCCACCAATAGTAGAATGATTAATACATAGTGGTACATGTATACAATAGAATACTACACAGCCTCCTTTTTTTGTGTTTTGTTTGTTTGTTTGTTTGTTTTGCGGTACGCGGGCCTCTCACTGTTGTGGCCTCTCTCGTTGCGGAGCACAGGCTCCGGACGCGCAGGCTCAGCGGCCATGGCTCACGGGCCCAGCCGCTCCGCGGCATGTGGGATCTTCCCGGACCGGTGCACGAACCCGTGTTCCCTGCATCGGCAGGCGGACTCTCAACCACTGCACCACCAGGGAAGCCCCTACACAGCCTCCTTTTAAAAATGAGGCAGGGGCTTCTCTGGTGGCGCAGTGGTTGAGAATCTGCCTGCTAATGCAGGGGACACGGGTTCGAGCCCTGGCTGGGAAGATCACACATGCCACAGAGCAACTAGGTCCGTGAGCCACAACTACTGAGCCTGCGCGTCTGGAGCCTGTGCTCTGCAACAAGAGAAGCCGCGATGGTGAGAGGCCCGCACACCGCGAACTAGAGAAAGCCCTCGCACAGAAACGAAGACCCAACACAGCCAAAAATAAATAAATAAATAAATAAATAAATTTTTTTAAATGAGGCAGATCTAACACAATAGAAAGATGTTCTAGACATTCTAAGTGGCAACCTGCTTAACAGCATAGTGGCTAGGATAATAACACTTAAATAAAAAGGGGGGGACATTAATATATACAGAGAGGGGAAAAACAGAATAACCGTTATTTTTCAGTTTTCAACACAAAAAAAGTTAAGCCTGATGACTATCAATTTATTTTACTCCTTAAGCATCCAATCTCCATTCAAAATACTATTACATCTAGCGTGGTGAATAAATATTTAAGCAGCCTAATGCAAGAAGTACCAACTGCTTCAATCTGCAAATTTCAAAACTAATTAATATTCCATAACTTATTTCCATCTGTCTCTCAAATTGACGTTTTTAATTACCAAAGCCACTATTCCAAGAGCTAAAGGCCAAAATTAACAAATACACTGAACATCTCTGTACCTGTAACTTGTGAGGTCTAAGGAATAAAGGAAGATTTACGAGCCCCTCTGCTCCACAATTCCCCACACAAAGGGGCTTTTAATGGAAATGAGTAATCACTGGTTCCAGGATTCTACATTCCAGTTAGTCTTCTTTTGACAAAACGAGCTAAGTTGGGAGACCTTTACAGCAATGAACTTCTCACCTCATTTGTCTTAAGGAAAGAGAACTTTGCATTCCTCCAGAAAAGCTGAAAAATAGCCGTTTCCTAGAAATGGAAAAATAAAAGGGGGGGGGACAAAATAACGTCAGGACTTGTAATACAGAATAAGGAGCTCAATCTCAGCTAACACTGCATAATATTCTCGTGAGATGCATAACCTCTTGTATACTAGGCATCTCTCAGAGATACTAAGAAAATGGCAAGTACAAGCCCGAGTATGAGAGGTACAGGCGGCAGAATCAAGAGTATAATTTGTAAAACCAGAACTAAGTGCTTCACACACATTATCTTACTTAACATCCACAACTTAAAAGGTCGGCATCATTCCTAAAATTACAAAACTCAGAAAAAGCGCCGAGCTCCCTTACTAGCTTGACTTAGCTCGTTGAAGCAAGGTTCGAACCCAGTTGAGTCTTTAACTCAAAAATTCCACGGGGGACTTCCCTGGTGGCGCAGGGGTTGAGAGTCCGCCTGTCGATGCTGGGGACACGGGTTCGTGCCCCGGTCCGGGAAGATCCCACATGCCGCGGAGCGGCTGGGCCCGTGAGCCATGGCCGCTGAGCTTGCGCGTCCGGAGCCTGTGCTCCGCAACGCGAGAGGCCACGACAGTGAGAGGCCTGCGTACCAAAAAAAAAAAAAAAAAAATCCACGGGTATTTTCACGGGTTCTTCCATCCCTCTTCCTCCCACAAAGAAACTCTACAAGGGGCTGCACGGGAATGGGACTTCGTTACACAGCACAGTCACCCAGACCCGCTTCTAAAAAGAAAAAGCACACCAGCAGCGAGTCACCGACCTCAACCTGGACTATAACTGGGCGCTGTAGATACCTTTACTTTCCCTTCTGGGGTCTGGAGAAGAACAGAGGGACGGAAGTGGACAGGAATAACTTCCGGCGAGGGGCCGCGCACAGAGGTGACGTCACCCTCCTGGCGCCCCCCCGGCGGCCACGCGGCCGCCTTCCGTAGCCTGACGCTAGGGCCCCGGCAGAGGGCAGCAGGAGACCGCGGTGAGCGGGGGAAACCGGTCTTCAGGTTTGATTTTGGAGGGCGGGGCGGGACTCCGAGCTTTCCCAAGACCCGGCCAAAGGCCCAGAGTTGCTGCGGGGATCCGTAGCTTGCAGGCGACACGCGGTAGGAAAGTCACTGTTATATACGTGAAGTTTGCAGCCTGATAGGATGATTACGCTTATTAATGGGATTAACATGGCGTGGATGAACACCTCCGCGTTTGGTGCAGGAAAACGCGTGTGAACAGCTCCAGGTTTTCGTTATTGAACTACCTGGTAAATCCTCAAGTGTGGCTGCTAGTCCGAATTCAGTCAGCCTTCAGGACGGGAAGTAATTCTAGTGTTCTTCGATTTAAGTGCTTACAATAAAAATTATTTCTGGTTCTTTTGAAATTGTGACGAATTTGTGCTATTTAAATCAAAGTTTTGGGACTTCCCCGGCAGTCCTGTGGTTAAGACTCTGCGCTCCCAATGCAGGGAGCATGGCTTCCATCCCAGGTGGGGGAACTAGGATCCGGCGTGCCCCAGGGCGCGGCCAAAAAATAAAAAATGATAATAAATAAATAAAAGTTTCAGTAGAAACAATCTCCGCAGCCAGTGCGTTTTTGTCACCTCTGGGGGTGTCGCCTTAAACCTTCGTGGTCCCCTCAGTCCCCAAAAGAAGGCTTATACAGAGATAAATGAAATAATCATCAGGTTGCCACTTATCTTCTGGAGGAACTGGTAGTTTAGTCCTTGGAAAAACAGAGAGTTGGGGAGAGGGTTGATCCTGAATTCTACTACAAGGAAGAATTTCCTGCATTACCCTCTTCTATGTAGGAGCATAGTGGTACAATTTTCTTCATCCCATTTCTGCACCAATGAACCAATTAGTGTTTTATCCTCACTCTGTCCCTTAGATGACTCCTAGCTGGTTTGTTGTCACTTTGTTTTGAATTGACGTTCTATTTTGTTGGTTTATAAGGATAAAGATTTACCTTTGAGACTTTACTAATAATCTATCTGTTAAGTGAAACGATTTACTCCAGTTCCTCCAGGTTAAAAAAAATTGTCTGGAAAAATTAGAAATGGTCTCTTTATGTGAGTTTCTAAAATCTATTTCTGCATGGAAGGAGCTCATATATCCCAGTTAATATTTACTATTATAAATAAATATATAAATTTATGTATATAAGCATATAAATATTATATCTACAAACTGCCTTACAATCAGAATGTAAAACAATAAAATCTTTTTTAGGAATCATTGAACTTCAGACTTTAAGAAGACGTTTGGGATTATGGAGCCTCAGTCCGCTCCTTTTACAGATAAGACATTGAAACCCTTAGAGTAGAAGCCAGCAAGAGAATGCACGTCTTATGACTCCTTGACCAGTAAGTTTTCTGTGATTTATACCACATGCTTTGTTGTACTGACATAGATTATCAAAGGTTCTTTCAGACTTACTTAAGCAACCTCACTGTTTGTTATTTGTGATGTCATGTAGGCAAAAGAGATTGGTTCTTTTGAAAATAAGTTCCATATTTCCTATCCCAAATTTTCTGATTACAAATATATTTTAAATACATATTATAAAACACTGAATAAGAAAAGTATACTAATGGTTGGATTAGAATGGTGTATTTTTTTTTTTCCCTATGGTGTAACTGCCCCATTCTTAAACTTTTTTTTTTTTAGATGTTGGGGGTAGGAGTTTATTAACTAACTTATTTATTTTTGCTGTGTTGGGTCTTCGTTTCTGTGCGAGGGCTTTCTCTAGTTGTGGCAAGCGGGGGCCACTCTTCATCGCGGTGCGCGGGCCTCTCACTGCCTCTCGCTGTTGCGGCCTCTCCCGTTGCGGAGCACAGGCTCCAGACGCGCAGGCTCAGTATTTGTGGCTCACGGGCCTAGCCGCTCTGCGGCATGCGGGATCCTCCCAGGCCAGGGCTCGAACCCGTGTCCCCTGCATTAGCAGGCAGACTCCCAACCACTGCGCCACAAGGGAAGCCCTAGAATGGTGTATTATTGATTCGTTTTTCCTTCTCATATTTCTGCAAAGAGGTTTAATCATTAATGATTTGTGCAATGTTGTCATTAACTTCAATAAGACCAAGGACTATTACTTGGTTGTCATTGGTGGTGTGTTAGAATGGAACCTGTATATACCTTGCCTGTATTTTATTCATTATTCACTATATCCTGCCTGCCACCACTATTTTCAGGATGGGGGGAATATAGTGGAAAACAAGACAAAGACCTGCCCTCCTGGGATAATATTATCCCTCCTGGGATATTATTTCCAGGATAGGTCTCACTCAGCCTGAGTATCTGCTCATCTACATGCTTTCGCAAGACCATAGCTGACCCAAGCCCCTACTAAAATGATGTAATTAAGAAAAAGAAAGTGTGGTTAGAAACACTGGGGGACTGTGTGTGGGAGAAGATCAGTGGCAGGGAGTAAGCGATGATGAAGGAACAAAGAGGAAAAGGAATGAGATGAAGTAGTAGCAACATGGTAGAGAATTTTTCCTAGAAGCTGTTCTAAAGTTTTCATCTTTCTGGATTTTTAATAAAGGCTAAAGTAACTCAGTTTTTAAGTCGAATTTATATTGTCATATATCTCTTTTACAATTCTCTTTCTTTTCTGAAACCATGGTGATATTGGATGGTATATGTATTTTTAAATGACCTTACTTGGGGAAAGAAAAAGTTGCTAAATTGAATTGGATCTCTCCTTCCCCTTTTTATTTGAAAGTCTGTTGCAGGGAAAGGTTAGACTCTGGATAGACTTTGGAGCCCTACTTCCTCAAGTTGGACTTAGACACTCAGGGGATGGGCTGAAAGTCAAGCACGAATATAGTATCTGTGCTATATTCAGAAACACCTCTGCCTTTTTATAACTAAGTTTGTTTCTTTGTTTTTGTTTTTGTTTTTTTACTGTGCCAAAGGTACTTGCCTGACCAGCTCTGCCCAGGAAATGTCCTTAGTTTTTTTTTTTTTTTAATTAAAGCATTTATTAGCTTATATATATATTTTTTATTAGTTTCTGCTTTATAACAAAGTGAATCAGTCATACATATACATCTGTTCCCACATCCCTTCCCTCATGCATCTCCCTCCCTCCCACCCTCCCCATCCCACCCCTCCAGGCGGTCACAAAGCACCGAGCTGATCTCCCTGTGCTCTGCGGCTGCTTCCCACTATCTATCTACCTTACGTTTGGTAGTGTATATATGTCCATGCCTCTCTTTCGCTTTGTCACAGCTTACCCTTCCCCCTCCCCATATCCTCAAGTCCATTCTCAAGTAAGTCTGTGTCTTTATTCCCGTTTTACCCCTAGGTTCTTCATGACATTTTTTTTTTAATTCCGTATATATGTGTTAGCATACGGTATTTGTCTTTCTCTTTCTGACTTACTTCACTCTGTATGACAGACTCTAGGTCTATCCACCTCATTACAAATAGCTCAGTTTTGTTTCTTTTTATGGCTGAGTAATATTCCATTGTATATATGTGCCACATCTTCTTTATCCATTCATCCGATGATGGACACTTAGGTTGTTTCCAGCTCCTGTCCTTAGTTTTTCATGTAAATAGACTTCCAGCAAACCACAAGCCTTTGGTTGACCACTCATGTTTGAATCTCAGAAGACCCAATTAAGGTCAGAAAGGAAGTGGTCCTCCATTCCCCCACCCCCAATTCAATAAAACAACACCCATAGACTCCTGGACTCAGTGGACAAATGGATCACCCACACCCCATCAACTTCCTAGACAGAGTGCCAGCTTCCTACAAGTCTCACTTTAGGGCCTTCAGAGGAGCATCAGGTCTCTACCCAGAACTCTCTTCCTCCATTCTCTTGCCTGGCCGTTTGGTTTGCATGAAAACAAATGGAAAAGCTACAAACTGCTTAAGGCTGAGTAAAGCAGTAAAGTTACTCAGATAGTCACAAGTGGTTAATATTCTTTCTGTATGCAAACAAAAGAGCTAGCTTAATTTCCCCCCTTTTGAAAACAATTGTTTTTAATAACCTTAGATTTATGAAGTTTCCTGCTGGCAACTTTCTTTCTCTGAAATGTGCCTAACCACAAGGGTCTGTGGCAAGGAACTGGATACTTAGCCTGGCAAATTTGCTGATTCCAGACCTGATATGATCCTGGATTCTCATGGTAGTTAGACTACCACCATCAGCAGGATAGAGTTGGCTAAGAGAAACGCCATAATACTTGAGACTCCATTCAGTCTGGTGAGTTTAAGTACCTTTTGGGTTGTTTGATCCTATGTTACCCTGCCTTCCATTACCATGAAGCAGTTCTTAATTACTGGTAGAAAATGTTATCTTACCACAGAGCAGGGGAGCAAATATTCACAAGATGGAATACAATCTGCCTTTTCCAAAATTATCTCCCTTCCTGTTTACAGTATATCTTGAAATTCCACCTTTAGACATTTATTCCTTGGTATTTATAGCATGGTGATTTTAAATCAGAAACATATTTGAAAGGGAAAACAAATTAAGCCAACAGTCAGCAAACTTTTTCTATAAAGGGCCAGATGGTAAATATTTTAGGCTTTGTGGGCCACATACTATCTCTGTTACACAGTCTTTTCTTTCTCTCTTTCTTTTTTTTACAACTCTTTAAAACTGTAAAAACTGTTTTTAGCTCAAGGGCAGCCTGGCCACTGGCCATAGTCTGCCCACACCTGCATTAAACTATAATGAGCTACTCACAGATATCTGTAATGTAGTTTGTTGACTTAAAGACATCCAAAGAATAGGAATTTTGAGAGAAAGGACTCAAAACAGAAAAATATTAATAATATTTGAAAACATTCGTATAACAGTATCTACTAGGTACTAGTCTAATCACTTCACCTATATTAATTGATTTAATTCTATGGTAGAAATAATATTATCTCCATTTTACAGAAGAGGAAACTGAGGTAGAGGCTAAGTAACTTGCCCAAGCTCACACAGCTAGTAAGTTATTGGAAACTTAGTAGTCCAGCACCAGAGTCTATGATCATAATTGCTATGCTGACACTCAGAGAGAAATATTTTAATTCACCATAGAAAATACAAAAATAGAAATATTTTTCTATAGAAATTAAAAGGGGGGGTAAAAATTCACCCATAATTCCATCACCTAGAAATAATCACTATTCACATTTTATTTATGTCCTTTTGGTTTATATTCTTCCAGAATATTCTTATAGATAAAATTATCTTTCTTATTCAGTTCTATGAGGTAGGTATTATAGTTTTACAGATGAGGAAGTTGAGGCTTAGATAGATTAAGTGACTTTTTCAAGATCATAAAGCTAATATGTGTATGGAACCAGGATTTCAACCCGGGTGGTAGCTTCCAGAACCTGTCCTCCTAACTCCAGGCCTATACTATATTCAAGTTTATACTTAACTTGTCACACTTAAAATGTCCTTTTCCATCTCTTTTTTATAAAGAACAGTCACCCATGTTTTCTTTCAGAATGTTACTGTTTTTCTCGTTTTTCCTTTAAATCCTTGAATTATCTGGCTCTTATTTGAGAATAGAAAACATGGTAGAGATTCAGTTGTTTCTTTTTCAAATTGCTAGCCAATTATTCCAACATCATTTAATGAATAATACTTTCTTTGCCCACTGCTTTGAAATGCCACCATTATCATATACTAAACAACAGAGTAATCTTACCTTTTTTTTTTTTGCGGTATGCGGGCCTCTCACTGTTGTGGCCTCTCTCGTTGCGGAGCACAGGCTCCGGACGTGCAGGTTCAGAGGCCATGGCTCACGGGCCCAGCCTCTCCACGGCATGTGGGATCTTCCCGGACCGGGGCACGAACCCGTGTCCCCTGCATTGGCAGGCGGACTCTCAACCACTGCGTCACCAGGGAAGCCCAACCATTTTTGAATGACTGCATTTCATTTTGGGAAGACATTTCTTAAGGTTCTGTTGTGATCTGACTTAAGGGTTGATATGAAGAAAGGAAAGTAGGTTTCAGCCTGGTATGGGAATTTTCCTTTATGGATGATTTTTCCCTTGAAAAATAAAGGCCAAGGATTCAGGTGAGCATGTTTTAGCTCAAACTCTTCAGTTTTTATAGAAGTGTGAAAAATGGAAGCTGAGCTTGAAGGAATATCAGTGATTATCTTGTCCAACCCCCTTACTTATAGATAAGGAAACTGAGGCCTAAAATGGTAAAAATGACTTATCTAACAAATAATGTTGCTAGTTAGTGACTGTATTACACAGAATTCTTTCACTTGTAAGTGACAGAAATACAACTCAAACTAATTCAAACAAAAAAAGGGGATTCTCTTATAACATGGGAATGAGAGGGACAGAGATTTCCTCAGGCATGACTATATCCAGAAATTAAATTAGGTCCACAGCTCTCTCTCTGCATCTTATCTTCTCTCTGTATGTAGGTATGATTCTCTCAGGCTCTTCTATGGGGCAAGATACATGGCTGCAAGTATCTCTGAGGTTACATCCTTTTAACTGGTAACTCAAGGGAAAAGGGAGAAATCCTCTTAGTCTTGAACGTAAAATCCAAAATAAGGACTCTGGCTTTCTTTGAGTCATTTGACCACCCAATTATTTCAGGGCAGGAGTAAGCATGGCAGGATGTAATGTGATTGGCAATCCCAACAGAACCATTTGGAGTAGGGGAGATGCAATTTCTCAAAGGAAAAGAAGGGTTACTATTGCTAGAATGAAGAAAGGGAAATTGGACAGACAAAAACATCTCTGTCCAACTGAGAATCACACCACACCTGGAAGTGATGCTCAGTCAGGTAACTTCATGCTAAAGTCAAGTGTTTTGGTGTGCTGGGTAAAAGGGTTTGGAGAGACAGAGACAGAAGTCAAGAACTAGAAGAGACTCCCACAATGGTATCTGGAAGAGAGGCCATGAGGACATCCATATCAAGTAGCAGCCTACCAGAGTTATTTTTAGATGATTTTTGTTATTGTTTTTGTTCATCTTGCTAACCCTTGTTCCCCTTATTATTACTATAATAACCTCTTTTTAAGTAAACAAAACAGAACATCTCTGCCCACTACTGTAGTTGTAAAGCCAGAACTGGAATTGAGATCTTTGATCTTCCATTCCAATCCTCTTCTCATTCATCTATTCATTCATTTAACACAGGTATGTATAGTACTCTATCAGGATTGTATTTAGCTGCAAGTAAAGAATCACTAGTCAATGGTGTCTTACATAGCAAAAAGTCTAGAGACAGGAGTTAGTTGTTGGCACTGTTTTCTTTTCCATACAGTTTTTTATGGGTTATTGAATGTAGTTCCCTGTGCTATATAATAGGACCTTGTTGTTGGCATTGTTTTCTAAGACCACCTAGTCTCAGTTTCCCAAGCCTGACATTGCACGTCCTCGCCTCTAATCCTTTGCTTGCTCCTCTGCTGTCCATCTCCACTTGTTAGTCACTGTTTTAGTCCAGTAGGGCTGCTATAGCAAATATCATAGACTGGGTGGTTTAAAACAACAAACATTTCTCACAGTCCTGGAGGCTGGGGAGTCCACGATCAAGGTGCCAGCAGATTCAGTATCTGGTGAGGACCCTTCCTGGTAGACGGCTGTCTTTTCCTATGTCTTTACATGGTGGAAAGGAACAAGAGAGCTCTCTGGGGTCTCTTTTATAAGGGCACTAATCCCATTTGTGAGGGCTTTACCGTTATAATCTAATCATCTCCCAAGTTCTACTTTCTTAGCAAATTTCAAGTATACAATACAGTATTATTAACTATAGTCTCCGCACTGTACATTCATTCTCATAGATATCTAAAGCTTTCTGCCTGGTATTAAGTGAATAAACCAATGAATAAATGATTGAACTAATTTACTGACTGTGCAACTCAGCTTCCTCATCTGAACCTTATTTCTTTCAGTTGGTCATTTAATATTTATGCATCACCCAGTGGGCACCTGAGAAACAATGAAACTTAAGAAACACTCCCTGCGTTTAACAAGTCTAATGGAGATATTCACAGTCCGAAAGAAAAATGTTGAACCAGATGATATTGAAGATCCCTTCCTCCCCTAAACTTCTGTGATTCTACTGAGTGGGAGGTTTGCACTCCGTGTACTGAAGTGGTAGATTTATGATCACACAAAGATGGCTCATTCTTCCTCCCATCTTAAGCACTCAAATCAGTGCAAAAAGAATAGATTCTGATAATTTTAAATGACTGCTAACCTTGGCTAGACATTGGGAAGGGGAAATGGGTGCTGCTTGTCAAATAATCACTGAGGAGATAATTTAGGGCTGCCTCTAAGCGAAATAACAAAGAATAAGAAGGCTTACCTTTCTGCCATCCAGCCTTCTCACTGCATTCCTAATTCCTGTATCTGCTAAATAGTTAGTACCCTCGTGCTTCCCACTGAGTCCCTCAAATCTCACTTTGACACTAGGCAAGCCAGCTGTGCATAAAGTGTCCCCTACACCAAAGCTGCCTGTAGAACTTCTCTCTTCACCCTTACCGGTGAGCTGGACACTTGACTTTTCACCTCTGTATCCCTAATAATCTGCTGTTCTCAATCCTAGCTGCACATTAGCATCACTTAGGGAGCTTTTTAAACATACTGAAGCCCAGCTCTCCACCCCCAGGGATTCAAATTTAATTGGTTTGACGTGACATCCAGACATTGGTCTCATTTTTTGTTTGGTTTAGTTTTGGTTTTGGTTTTTTTAATCCTCAGCGGTGATTCTAATGTATAGCCAGAATTGAGAACTGCTGTACCTTTGAAGCTGGACTTGCTTAATTTTCACCTACTGATAAAGCCCCACTCTGGATTCTGGGACCAATTCTGTTCCTAGCCAAGGAAAATTCAAAGAGCTTTAGGCTAGCAGCTCAGCAACTCAGAGCTTAATCCCACTGTGGCCTGAACTCCCAGTTCCAGTAATTACAGGCTGTTGTTTGTTCCTTGTGATTAAGCCTGTGCCCCAAAGGAACATGGGGAGTAAAAGAAGGGGAAACGGTTGCTGGGCAGGCAAAACAGTAGGTGTTTAATGCCTTCCCACTGCATTCTGTCCCCCATCCCCTGCTCAAACCATTGTAACAAAGTTGACCTGAATAGACAGTGTGTCTTGGTGACAGGCGTGGATAGGAAATTGTCTGACCTAACATCACTCAGCCATGCCTATGTCAAGCTGCCAGATTTTTCTCTTTATTTCATTACATACACCTCTGTTAGTGATACTTTTTAATAATCTCTTCCCCGGAGACATCTTATCTTTAATCTCCTTTCCTTTCTTCTCCCCCTCCCTTAACTTGGAACTGGTTATTTCTAGAATCTTCTCCTCTCCCTTGATCCATTTTTACCTCCCCCACCATGAGTGTAATCATGCCTAAGCATAAAACTAGTATCAGTGGTATATGTAAACCAGAAAAAAAGAGAAGCGACATTTTTTTTTTTTTTTTTGCGGTACGCAGGCCTCTCACTGTTGTGGCCTCTCCCATTGCGGAGCACAGGCTCCGGACGCGCAGGCTCAGCGGCCATGGCTCACGGGCCCAGCCGCTCCACGGCATGTGGGATCCTCCCGGACCAGGGCACGAACCCATGTTCCCTGCATCGGCAGGCAGACTCTCAACCACTGCGCCACCAGGGAAGCCCGAGAAGCGACATATTTTAAAGTAGAATTTTGGTGTAACGGAAGAATAACCTCTAGAGTTCATAAAAGAGCTAATAAAAACTCTTCACAGTTCTCACAAGAGTCTATATTCTTTTTATTCTCCTCTAAAGAAATCTTTTCTTCAGAAACCAGCATTCAACATAAGTTATTTTTAATCAGTTTGTTGTTTTCTGCTTTAATACTTGTTTTACAACAGTTTGGGGTTTTACTATTTTTATAACACTTCATTTTATAGATTTTTCTCAGAACATTAGCACCATCTATAACATTGTCTTAATTGAAAATTCTACTGGTACCAAAGTTTTGGAACCCAACTTATCTGTAAATTGAGGACTGCATGAATATACCTAGCACCATGCTGGACAGTCCCTTAATTAAGTAACCTGATTTTCCATTGTCACAGGAGACAGTCCTTAAGGTTTGACAAAGGAGAGGAATGAATATTAGGGCAGATTTTAATGACATCTGTTTCTGTTGGTAAGGTTGATGACTTCCCAGCCATCGGTGACATAGAGGAAGTTAGTCTCTTCTTCAGCGCAGGGGAATTTACTATATATCATTTTCCCAGTACCAAGGAGAGTATCATAACACAGCACTCCTTATACCCAGGTAATTACTATGACAGTCTGAAGAAGAAATCCCTATTGTGATGTCTAGAACTATTCTCAGAAAAAATACTTTTAAAATTCAAATATTTATCTAGTTAAAGATAAGTGCTCTAAAATAGGTTCATTTTTCTTGACATTAAATATAAACCTTAGCTTTATTCTGTTCTCTATTTTTTTTTTAGATGTTGGGGTAGGAGTTTATTACTTACTTAATTAATTTTTGCTGTGTTGCGTCTTCGTTTCTGTGCGAGGGCTTTCTCTAGTTGTGGCAAGCGGAGGCCACTCTTCATCGCGGTGCGCGGGCCTCTCACTATCGCGGGCCCTCTTGTTGCGGAGCACAGGCTCCAGACGCGCAGGCTCAGCAGTTGTGGCTCACGGGCCCAGTTGCTCCGCGGCATGTGGGATCCTCCCAGACCAGGGCTCGAACCCGCGTCCCCTGCACTAGCAGGCAGATTCTCAACCACTGCACCACCAGGGAAACCCTCTGTTCTCTATTTTGATCAGACACTGTGATTCTCTGTGAACATTAGCAAAAGACAAAAAAAAAGAGAGAATTCTCAAATATTTTAAAGCACATAAAGCAATTAAATTTTTTCTATTATGTAGTGAATTATATGTTGTGTATTGCCCTTGAGAATATCACAATCATGATTTATGATCTGTATGTATTTTTAGTACATATTTAAATTAGTCATTGTGAATCAGGTATCCTAAGATCACTTAATTAATTACCTGCATTATCTAACCCCTACTTAAATTTCTTCTCTAGACATATTACTCCTACAGACTAAATTATTCATCTCACCAAACTTTCTAAGCTGACAAAGCCACTTGCTATCTAGCTCAAGTACTATTGTGAAAGCAAGTCTCAGCTCAACAAATACTTTCTCTTTTATTAAAAGATAATGGTAAAGAACCATCATGTCTAAAAATACTTACTTGGAGCTTAGAATCTGTCAGACCATATGCTGTACGACTCCAAGATCCAGGAAACAAAGGCATCCTTCTCCAGGGGGTATGTATTACCACATTCTAGAGGCTCGAGTGCCAGTCCAGTTGTATGACTGCACAGTCATTTAAGCAGTTTTTTAAATTTATTTATTTTATTTATTTATTTTGGGCTGTGTTGGATCTTCATTGCTGCACGTGGGCTTTCTCTAGTTGCGGTGAGTGGGGGCTACTCTTTGTTTTGATGTGCAGGCTTCTCTCGTTGTGGTGGCTTCTCGTTGTAGAGCACGGGCTCTAGGTGCATGGGCTTCAGCAGTTGTGGCACGTGGGCTCTAGAGTGCAGGCTCAGTAGTGGTGGCACACGGGCTTAGTTGCTCCGCCGCATGTGGAATCTTCCCGGACCAGGACTCGAACCCGTGTCCCCTGCATTGGCAGGTGGGTTCTTAACCACTGCGCCACCAGGGAAGTCCCTGAGATTTCTTTTAAGGAAATGACTTTTCTTGTTTCTCATTGACAGTCAATGAAATAACCACAAACTATAGGATATGAGGCCGTCTTCATCTCTGAGCAAGATAGCATGTTATAAAACTTTATAAGATCTTTGTAATTCTTTTTCTAATTGAAATTTTACCATTGTTTTCTGGTAGATGTTATTTAATTGTTTTAAAGTTTAAAACTTCTTTTAAAACTTGAAATAAGTTTTCAAACCTATTGCCATGAATTTCTAAGTATGTTTTACATATGTGGTGCACATTTTATCTCAGTAACATTTTACAGATTTTCTGTGGTACCAACTCAACCATCTTCAGAGATTTAATTACAGTCTTACCCTAGAATATCATTCTGAGACTGTATACATAGTACATTGAAGCAACTTGGCAGTTACTCAGTTTAGACCACAAACAGTTCCAGCCTCCAAAGGGGATTCTTTTCTACCTTTATAACTATCAAATCTCCACTTCTCTTTAGATTCCAGAGGCCCAGCTATGTTGGTATATTTACAAAACCAAACACTTTTAAAATGTTAAGGTTAAGAGGTCCAAGTCTTCTCTAATTACTTAGCAATGATTGTGCAGGTAGTTGTAAAGATAGAAATGTCTGTTCTTTGTTAGCAAAAGAACTTAAGTCCTCTTCAAGTGCTGGAAGAGGAAAGAAGAAATAAAAGTAATATCAGGCAGTGTGTTTCTTCTAGGACATGAGGCTATATTCCTTTTAATTTTTTAAATTATGTATGTGTGTGTATATATATGTATGTGTATATGTAAAGAAAGTTTTACATACACATGATACAAAGATACAAAAGCATATACAATAAAAACCTGTCTCTCTCCTTTTATTCAGTTACCCAGTTCCCCTCTCTGAAGGCAAACACTGTACCCAGTTTCATGGCGATTCTTCCAACAATAATCCATGCATTTGCCAACATACATGTATAAATTCCCTCTCACTCTCTCTTTCTCTTCCTCTCCTTTCACACAAAATGTAGTATACCATATACTCTGCTCTGTTCCTTGAATTTTCACTCTTGAAAATTGTTCCAAATCTGTCATGTAAAAGTCATCATCCCAGCTACTGTCTGCCTAGAATTCCACAGTACAAGTATACCATAATTCATCTAAACAGTCTGTTAACAATGAGCATTTACTAATGTTTCCCATATTTCATTATTACAAATAGGCTGCAATAAATGTTTCATTTGTATATATTTTGTGTTGCACGTATGAAAGATTATCTGTAGAATAAAAACCTAGGAGTTGAAATGATTGGGTCAAAGAGTGTAAGCATTTTTAACTTTGACAAATAGAACCAAATTACCCTCCATGAAAGTTGTACCAATTTTCACTCCCAACAGTAATGTATGAAAAGGAAACAATGTTTCTGACTAGGACCCACTTCATATTTGTACTCCAAAAGACATAAAAGGACAAATATATTCTTTTTACATGTTATAAATGTTAGGAAACTCTAACATTTGAAAGATAGAAAATATAAAGTAAGATAGCAAGCTGACAGTATATAGTAACCATTTCATAGTTTGTTGACAAGAAAGAAAACTATCATCATGTTACGAGAATTTTGAATTCTATTTTTCAAAACCATGAAAACTGTTAAATCTTTCTATTTCTATTGATAATACTATTACTAAAAGTAATAAAGGGTTATTTCTAATAATAACAATAGAGGAAATATTATATGAGATTTCTAAAACTTTCATGATACATAAAACAAGTAAATATATTATTGGACTGTGACAGTTAAAAAATATTTATTAATAATTATTTATTATTACAATAATGGGTATCATAATGTTACAAGATTCTAATTAGCCCTCAAATTTATGAATAGCTATTCTGGAAGTATACCTTAAAATTATTTTAGGGAAAAATGCCCTTGAAGAAATATTTAATAGGGCTAAAAAAATTCTTGACTGGAAGACTAGGTGCTATGTTATTAATAAAATGAAAAAAGCTTTAAAAACTTACAAAAATAATAGAAATGGTACAGAAAAATCTAAGCACATAGTTTTAGAGGTAAGAACCTTAAGGAGTATGAATGTAAAACCAGATAGTTCTTCCCTCAGTAAGGTTTCTATGGCTACCAGGTGACTATTCCATAAAAAGGAGAATAAGGTATGCGTTGGCACCAGCTCAGATTGTCACTTCTAGATATTTGTGATGTAAATAGATTAAAATCTATTTTTATGAAGAATTGATGAATTAAGCTCAGAGTGATCTGTTCTATAAAATTTCATAACAGTGATATGTTATAATTTTAAAAGTTAGAAATAGTAAGCAAATCTTCTTTATTAGGAAACAAATTCTCAAGAATTCTCAACCATCCTTTTGTCATCCAAAATTCATTTTGTTGTTCAGAATTTATGCTCAACTGCCAAGTCAATACCACTGTGTGGATTTTTCTGATCATATTGTGGGAATTGGGCTAAATAGTTCAGTGGTAAACCTTATTACTGAAACTCTGATTAGAAGTGGCTGAACAAGTAGTTTTTTGTTTGTTTGTTTTTTAATAAATTTATTTATTTATTTATTTTTGGCTATGTTGGGTCTTCATTGCTGCACTCAGGCTTTCTCTAGTTGTGGCAAGTGGGGGCTACTCTTCATTGTGGTGCACGGGCTTCTCATTGCGGTGGCTTCTCTCGTTGCAGAGCATGGGCTCTAGGCACGCGACCTTCAGTAGTTGTGGCATGTGGGCTCAGTAGTTGTGGCTCGCGGGTTCTAGAGCGCAGGCTCAGTAGTTGTGGTGCACAGGCTTAGTTGCTCCGTGGTATGTGGGACCTTCCTGGACCAGGGATTGAACCCATGTCCCCTGCATTGGCAGGCAAATTCTCAACCACTATGCCACCAAGGAAGTCCCTGAACGAGTAGTTTTAAAGACAAAGTCCCACACAGCTAGTTATCACATTTAAATTGTGTCTGCAAAATACAAAAGAAAACAATTTGGTCGAACAACTGCTGGTCAAATAGGTGAAACATAAAATCAATCAAACCAGTCTTTCAGTATCATGTAAGGGATAAACTGTCACTTGCCTGGATTTCACCCAAATATTTATCATGCTATAATCTTGGATCTGTTCTCAGATGACAGCAGAAAAGGTGGCAAAACACTGCTTTACAGTAGTCCTTTAAAATTAACCTAATTGTGTAACTGTCACATATTTCATCACAATTCATGAGTGAAAAAGCAGGACTACGACATAGGATGCACATCACATGAAAATAAAGTAGCTCTGCTCTTTAAGAAGGATGGGCAAGAAATGTACAAAAATGATTGAGTGTGCTTAACACTAATATTAAGTTTTCTGTCCTGATTCACTCACATTTTCATGTTCATCATCATCATCACCATCACCATTTCTAGCATCAGCATCATATATGATACAAATACATTAAGTAGGTTTAAAAATAAAGGGCCAATTTTTCATCCTACTGTCATTTCAACACATTTCATTTCTGTAGTTATTTATGTTGACCATCTTTAAGATATTGTGTAATTTTCCACAGCAGTATCTTCTCTCTCAGGAAGGTAACATTTCATATAATTCAGGAGTATAAAAAGAATTGATCTGATACCTCTTCAGATAAACAATTCTCCTTATACAAAGGTAGAAGTCAACCTCTGGCTTTTTAGAATTGTGTATCTTAACGTGTTCCCCAGATACTGCTACCATGGTGACAGACTAACTGGTAACATTCCGGGCTGCTATATTGTAACAGCTGGTTCCATTATTTCTTAAAGCAGGAAAATGATTTGAAAAAATGAATGACTAAAATTCAATGTTCATGAAGTCATTGTCCCTCTTTCTATGTATGTATGATGCTGTGTCAGCTAAACACAAGATCGGAGACTAGATCAATATCCTAATGACATTTCTCATGTGCAGTCTCTATTGTTTTCTTCATCCTTTTGTTAATTTTTAAATTAATGAATTCATTAATAAAAGGACATTTAGCCACCCTGACAACTAATATCTGTACAATCAACCAAAAAATCACCCATAGAAGTTGATTGGATTCAGTTATTAAAATATCCAGAAACAGACAAGTGAAATATTTCTTTTTAGATTATGTTTAATTATTTTTGAAGCAAGCATTATCAAATGAATTAATCAGATATCTAATTGTCTTTCCTTCATACTTTGCAAAAAGATTCTAAGATCACAATGATTTGCTTTCTATAAAAATAGCTATAGGTAATGAGTGCTTTATATGTGTTAGCTGGTTTAAGTCTTATAATAACTCTGAAAATGATAAATTATCATCTTTGCTTTACAGATGAGGAAATTGCAACTCAGAAGAGTTCAATAACTTGTCTACAGTTACACAGTTAGCAAGGTTGTAGCAGAGCTGGACTTGTAACCAGACGTCAACTCCAAATATATACTCACTCATTTATGAATGAAAGCAAAAATGTTTCATAGATTTTATTCTTCAGAGAATAGAACCAGATGAGATTAATTTGAATCATAACAGGAAGTAGTGAAGTTTACTATAGAGAATGTTATTTTTCAATGAGGATGGAATGTGGAAAGGAACACCCAGGGATTTGCTACTATGGTATTGGTAATGTTCCAATTCTTAAATTGAGTGGTGGGTTGACTGGTGCTCATTATATTTTATATATATATATATATATATATATATATATATGTATATGTATATGTATATGTATATGTATATGTATATGTATATGTATACATATTATATATCCTTACACATGTGTTACATTTTCCGGTATGTATTAAAATATTACATAATAAAACTATTTTAAAATAAATTTTAAAACAAATTGGGCCTCCCTGGTGGCGCAGTGGTTGAGAGTCCGCCTGCCGATGCAGGGGATACGGGTTCGTGCCCCGGTCTGGGAGGATCCCATATGCCGCGGAGCGGCTGGGCCCGTGGGCCGTGGCCGCTGGGCCTGCGCATCCGGAGCCTGCGCATCCGGAGCCTGTGCTCCGCAACGGGGGAGGCCACAACAGTGAGAGGCCCGCATACCACAAAAAAAAAAAAAAAAAAAATTAATTATTGAGAGATGTTGTGAAATATCTTAAAAAAAATCAGATATTTTCCCCTGGGTAACCTCACTGTATTGTAATTAATGAGTGGGTTCCATGCAACCCACCATGGCACACACAAAAGTCCTGACCGAGTATTTACCCATTGTAACTGTTACTTTGCTATTTCTGTGTCAGAACTCAAATGACTCTACTGGGTATTAGGGAAAATCTACTCCTAAAATAAGATTAGAACAAAATCCCAAGAGGATTAATTTTCTTACTGGAAGGTCATTTCGATTCAAGTGGACAGTCTTGATTTTGGATTTCAGTATTCCTATTAAATCAGCAGGTACCTTTCCTTGATATTAAGATATTGAGTTTTTAAAATGGCAAATCATTGTAACATCATTGCGTTGAAGCCCAAACATGTTCAATTCCTCAAAAGAATGGTTTCTTTCTGTAAGTGTACGTGTTCTGACAAAATGCCCTTAATGAAAGCTGGCTAATTCACGATTTTTCAGGACTATCCCATTCTCACAGAGATCTGATTGGCCAACCTTTATTGTGGTCTGGTCTTATTCATTTAGTTTTGTTTTAAAGCAATCATGCCTGTGGTCATAAAAAAGTCAGCCCACAACCCCACTTTTCAGTAGTAACCATTGTCTTTTACCATTGTGTTCAGTTCCTTTTATTACTTCTGTAAACTCTAAAGGACATTTTTACAATACTATTTCTTCACTTTACATGAACTTATTAAATTTTAATTTTTACTTTTATCAAAATTGAATTCACATAGCCTAAAAAGTCAAATAGTACTACAAAGCTTATAGTGAAGAATAGGAGACTCTCAGAGTCCTGTCTCTCTCAATCTCTCATGCCCAGTCTCCAGAGGTGGCTTCTTTCAGCTCTTTTCTCTTTCTTTAGCTACTTATATTCATAATTCTAAATAATATGCTTATACTGCTATTTTTCCTATTCCATTTTAGGTGTTTTTTTTTTTCTTTTTTTTTTTTTTCTTTTTGCGGTATGCGGGCCTCTCACTGTTGTGGCCTCTCCCGTTGCGGAGCACAGGCTCCGGATGTGCAGGCCCAGCGGCCATGGCTCACGGGCCCAGCCGCTCCGCGGCATATGGGATCCTCCCAGACCGGGGCACGAACCCGTATCCCCTGCATCGGCAGGCGGACTCTTAACCACTGCGCCACCAGGGAGGCCCTAGGTGTTTATATATCAACTTTTTACTCTGAAAAATTTGGATTGGGCTTCTGTACTTAATGTCCCCACATTCTTTTCTACCCATCTTACAATTTTTAGTCAAATTATTTGACCATTATTTTATTATTACTATGCAAATATTGTTCATAACTAAGCCACATAGTGTTGTTTAGTTTTCTATTTACTTGTTTCTAATTGTTTCATGAACTCTTTAACAGGACTGTAGAAGTCCTTTCCTTATGAGTAAATATATCACGTGAGCTATTAGTTCTGGTTTTTAATTCAGAGGGATGCTTCCTGGAGTCCAGGTCCTCCTGTTTCTGTATGGATCGATCACTCTCAAGACCTTCTGCATGATGACAGCCTAGAATTTTACTAATTATTATCCTAGGTTTTCCCTTCACCTTTCCCCTTGTGTTGAATCAGTTGGTTCCTGGAACCTATATCTTCCTATTTCATGTTTTTTTTTCCCCCTCATTTTAGTGGAGTCTGTCATCTGATAGCTTCCTAAGAAAGAGTTCATGAGAATAATAATTTTGAAATCTTGCAAGTCTGAAAGCATTTTTAATTTACCCTCCTTAACAGTTTGCCTTTAAATCCAGGGAGGCTGGAAAACATTTTCGTCTACATTTTTTATGGCATTGGTCTCTTGTCTTCCAGCTTCCAACGTTGCTGCTGAGAAGCACAGTGCCACTCTGATTCCTGAATCTCTTTTTTTCCTCTATGGGAGGTTTTTTTAAACATACGTTCACTCATTCAAAAATATTTGTTAGGCAGCCATTACTGTGCTAGGTTCTGTTTTAGAGGCTAAGGATTATGGCATTGAAAAGAGAAGGACATATATCCCTGCTTTTGTGGAACGTATGTTCTAGTGGTGGGTGGGCAACAAATAATAAGCAAAATAAATGTAAAATATATAATATATTAGATAGTGATAAGTGATAAGTACTCAAGCAGATAGTGATAAGTACTCAAGCAGAGAAGGAGAATATGCAGTGTGAGGGGTGGAAATTTGGATGGACCAGGGCCTTACTTAGAAGGGAACTTTGAGTGAAGACTTGAAGGAAGTGAGGGAGCAAGCCATGCTGATATCCAAGGGATGACCATTGTGGGCAGAGAGAACACTAAGTGCACAGGCCCTGAGACAAGTGTCTGTCTTGTTTACAGAACATTAGGAAGCCAGTGTGGCTGGAGCAGATATACGAGGTACAAGGTAAAAGGCAACGAGCTCTGAGCAGTAAGATGGAGCCAGATCTTGTAAGAATTTGGCTTTTTATTCTAAAAGAGATGAGTTGCTATTGGAAAGTTTTAAGCAGAAATGTGACTGCTCTCACTTTTGATGGCTGGGTAAAGGTAGAGGGTAGAGGTAGGGCAAGCACTCAGAATGCTATTATGATAATCCAGGTGAGAAGTAATGGTAGTTTGGACCAGAGTGGTGCTAGTGGAGATGTGAGAAATGGTCAAATTCTGGGCGTATTTTAAAGGTAAAGCTAACAGCATTTGCTGACTTACTTGATGTGGGGTGTGAACGAAAGGAGTCAAGCATGACTCCAAGGTTTTTGACTCCAAGGTTTTTGACCTGCAAAAATGGAAGAAAGGAGTTGCCCTTAAGTGAGGTGGGGAAGCCTATGGGAGGAACAAGTTGGAGAGTATATATCAATATGTCAGTTTTGTCCATGTTAAATCTGAGATACCAAGTAGAGATGTGAAACAGAGAGACTAGGGAGAAGTCCAAGGTAAGATAGAAATTTAAGAGTCATCAGTATACTGATGGTCATATGCCATTCAAATGCCTGGATGAGATCTCCCCTTTGTGAGTATATACAACTCCAAGAACTGAGCCCTGAGACACTTCAACAGTTAGAGGTTGAAGAGATGAAAAGGAATCAGTAGAAAAGACAGAAAAGGAGCAGCCAGAAGGTGAAGAGGAAAACTAGGTAAATATCATGCGTCCCTGCAAGTCAGGTAAAGAAGTGTCTCAAGGAGGAGAGAGTCATCATCTGTATCAAATCCCACTGATAGGTAGGTCAAGGAAGATGAAGTTTGAGAGATGACCATTGGATTTGGCATCATAGAGATCATCATCTACTTTGTGTAGAACAATTTTGATAGCATGATGGAGGTGAAAATAATGATTAGAGTGGGTTTAGGAGAGAATGAGCAGAGAGAAATGGGAGATAGATGGAGTGTTGCTGACAAGGAAAGGAGAAAAATAGAGCAGTAGCTGGGAAAGGAAAGAGAAGGTTGGTTTTACACACACACACACACACACACACACACACACACACACACACGAGTCAGAGTGAGAGAGCTAGAGAGCAAGAGGGAGAGAGAGAATACATATTTGTGTTCTAATGAAAAGTTATCCTGG
This sequence comes from Mesoplodon densirostris, assembly GCF_025265405.1. Taxonomy (NCBI): domain Eukaryota; kingdom Metazoa; phylum Chordata; class Mammalia; order Artiodactyla; family Ziphiidae; genus Mesoplodon; species Mesoplodon densirostris. The sequence continues at coordinate 57,999,576 of NC_082669.1, read as the reverse complement.
AGACAGAAAATTTGATGACTTGGGAGAAAAGGGGGAGAATTACTGAAGCAATCTCCTTGAGTAGGCAAAAGGGAATGAAATCTAATGCACAGGTGGAGAAATTTGCCTTCGCTCGGAGAAGACATCAAAATTAAAGGGAGAATGTATAACGGGGGCCTCATCATGCGGATCTTGTGGTGGTAGGAGTTTATGGAAGATCTCTCTTATTTAATTCCAAACTCTTCCCAGCAAAATAAAGCAAAATTGTTAGCTGAAAGTTAGGATTCTGGCAGAGGGTTGGAATTTAATGAGAGGAGAAAGTATGAAGCAGTCACTATGAGAGAGAATGAATCATGGAAATACGACATGAGTAATGTAGCATTAAGAGCCCACTTGGGGGCTTCCCTGGTGGCGCAGTGGTTAAGAATCTGCCTGCCAATGCAGGGGACATGGGTTCGAGCCCTGGTCCGGGAAGATCCCACATGCCGCAGAGCAACTAAGCCCATGGGCCACAATTACTGAGCCTGCGCTCTAGAGCCCATGAGCCACACTACTGAGCCCATGTGCCACAACTACAGAAGCCTGCGAGCCTAGAGTCCATGCTCCACAACAAGAGAAGCCACCACAATGAGAAGCCCACACACTGCAACGAAAGGCAAGCCCCGCTCGCCACAACTAGAGAAAGCCCTCACGCAGCAGGGAAAATCCAGTGCAGCCAAAAATAAATAAATAAATAAAAGAGCCCACTTAGGCTTAGTGTCATTAATTTAAAGTGAAACCAGTCAGCATGGTTTTCCTGCAGTCTTGTTGGTGGGACTTGGGTACAAAGAGTGAGTTTAGTGTTGGATTTAACCAGAGTTGTGGTTTTCTTAAGCAAGGACAAAGAAGGAAGAGGGGCAAGACAGATGAGGATACAAGATATCTTTATGCCCAGAGTTCTATAATTTTTTCAGTGATTGCCTTGCTGGAGTACTTTCATTCGCTATAGTAGACAATTTGTGGGCTTTTAAAGTGGAATGTCCTGCTTTTTAGTTCTAGGAAATTCTGTTGTATTATTTCTTTCATATTTATCCCTGCCACTTTCTCTTTATCACTTTCTGAAACTCCTACTAGTTGAATTTTAGACCTCTAATTTTCTTATCTTTTCTCATGCATTTCCTTCTCTGCCTTGTTTTATTCTACTTTGCAGGAAATTTCCTGAAGGTTAGCTTCCAACTCTTTTAATGAATTTTTCATTTTCACTATTCTTTTCATTTTCCAAGAGCTTGTTCTTCGTCACCGAATATTGCTTTTTATATAGCCTCCTGTTTTTGCCTCATGTACACAATCAACACTCTCTCTTTATCTCTGGGGATAAATATTATATGCTCTTAAAATTCTTTTTTCCTTCACTCTCCACACTGTCTCTGTTTTCTCTAAGTTCCTTGTTTATTTTGGCTTCCTTTCTTTTTTAATGTATTTATTTATTTTTTGGTCGCACCACACTGCTTGTGGGATCTTAGTTCCCCATCCAGGGCCCGTGAACCCAGGCCCTCAGCAGTGAAAGCACCAAGTTTTAACCACTGGACCACCAGGGAATTCCCTTGCCTTCCATTTTAAATGTTAACAGTTTCCTTCAAGTGTCTTGTAATTTTTGATTATCTGATTGTATGTGTGTATACTGGCAGGGCATGCTGATGAATGAGCTCCTTTAAGGGTGATTTGCAGGGCTGTTGAGTTAGAGAGCATCCAGTGTATTGATCCATTTCCTAAGAGAGGATTCTTGCAATATTCCATCTGGCAATATATGTCTAGTCTCCCATGTTCTGGACGCCAAGAAGGGAAATGGGGGCAGAGAAGCTTATTCAGTTCTCCTACATCAGTTTGGCATCCCACCCTTGACCTCAGCTGTTCCTGGTGTCTAAAGGAACAATTTTGACACCAGCTGTTCCTGGTGTCAGAATTTCTAGGTAGGACTTCTGGTTTCCAGTTCCGCATGTAAGGAGCTTGGAAGTCTATCCTAACAAGTGAAAAAACTGAACAGACTGAAAAATCATGCTTCTTCGATCTGTGAGAGAGGGGAGGACACAGGGCCAACAGCTGCCCCCCAAGATTGGAGAGATAGGTGAATACAGGGAGTCACAGCTTACCAGAGCAGAGATTCCTGGGTGGAAACAACTGGGGAAACCAGTGCCGCGGTAGGAAAACCTGAACTGTAATTGATGAATTGCTGGAGACTCAGTATGGACAAGTATGAGAGTTAAAATCTTGGATGGTTATGTGAGCTAGACAATCGAGGCTTGACCACTAAATATATATCTATGTAAGACATATAAGAAATTAAAAATAATTCAATAGAGCAGCAATTCTTTATTCCTGTCTCTTCCCATTCCCCAACCCTGCAGAAAAGTAATAGCAAATTGTAGATGCTGTTTCTGTTTTCTGAGAAAGAAGGAACATCACAATAGCAAAGCTTCATAATTTGACCAAGAACTATATGGAGTTAAAATATTTTTATGGGAATTTTCTAGACACTTTTGGCAACTGAGTGGGGGAGGGGAAGGTGCTAGTCTTTATTTCTATGATTTTACTAAATGTTTTCTCAAAAAGCCTCTGATTTTTTACTTGTTTGGAAAAAAGTTTGTTTAATCTTTTGAAACCACTTTGTCACTGACTAGTTTTAATTTAATGTTTTTGCAATTGTGCTTCTACTGTCTTTTAAAGATTACAAAGGTGAAATTGCAAAACTGAAAATATTCCAGTTACTTTAGAAAGTTTCAGTGTAGATATTGTATATCATTGTCTTCTGAATTCTTTGAGACTGTGAATATTTTCTTATCAGATTATAACTGATCATTATTCTAATATCTTATGCAAAGTTTTACCATCGTTTAAATATTAAAATGAGGACAGATTACAGAATGTGTCAAGCTACAGAATTGCAGTGTGGTCTACAAGAACTATGATTAATAGCTACAATATCTTTCTTTAATTCAAAGTAAGGTCATTTTTTAGGGACTTCCCTGATGGTCCAGTGGTTAAGACTCTCTGCTTCCAATGCAAGTGATGAGGGTTTGATCCCTGGTCTGGAAACTAAGATCCCAGATGCTGCATGGCATGGCCAAAAAAAAAAAAAAAAAAAAAAGCAAAGTAAGATCGTGTTTTAACTTTTATAAGGAAATACAGTTTTTTAATTTACAGTTATAAAAACACCCTAATGAGGGTCAGAAATTGTAAAGGTCCTTTTCATATATTTGTTATGCAGAAAAGAACACAACTAAACCCTGCTTTAAAACCCAATAAAATTGTGATGCATTGTCCTGTGATAGCAAGGAGAAAGTAAACAGAGACATGGTTAAGGGCACTAAACTTTACCATCTGAAAGACCCAAGATCAAGGTCTGCCTCTGCCTTTTATCAGCCCCATGACCTTGGGAAAGTTGCTTAACCTCTTTATAGCTCAGTCTCCTCATACCAACATGGAGATAATACATTCTTCATAGAGTTGTTAGAATTATGTTGAGATAGTGTACATAAAGCATTTAGTACTTAACTGATAGGTACTTGGGAGTCACTCAACAAATATTAGCTGTCACAATTAGTTTTATGGTGGGTAATTTGAACTTTTTCAGCCTGTATAATTTCTTCTTATTTTAGCAACTGTAGTTTTGTTCCTTTTTGGGGACCCACATTCCAAAACAAAAGAATGTTATATAACATCTTGTTCTTTATTCTTATTTGTCCTCTTCTTTATTTTAAAAAACAATTCTTGGGCTTCCCTGGTGGCGCAGTGGTTGAGAGTCCGCCTGCCGATGCAGGGGACACGGGTTCGTGCCCCGGTCCAGGAAGATCCCACATGCCGCGGAGTGGCTGGGCCCGTGAGCCATGGCCGCTGAGCCTGCGTGTCTGGAGCCTGTGCTCCACAACGGGAGAGGCCACAACAGTGAGAGGCCCGTGTACCGCAAAAAGAAAAAAAAAAAACCTAAAAATTTGTATTGTCCAAAGCTGCACCGTCCAAAATAATAACCACTAGCTACATGTGGCTGTTTAAGTTAAAATGTTAAAAAATTAAAAATTCAGTCCCTTAGTTGCACTAGCCACATTTGAAGTGTGCAGTAACCACATGAGGCTCGTGGCTACCACACTAGTACAGATATAGAATATTTCTTCAGTCATTGTTGAAAGTTCTATAGGACGGCACTGTTCAAGAAAGGGGGGAAAAGAACAAATAAAAATCCTTTTCCATCATCAGAACAAAACTTAATTGGCAAACTTAATTGATTTGGGGAACTATCAAAGAGCAGTGGGTAGTTCTACTACAGAAATATTTAGTTAATATTTAAATGAATATTAAAGCAAGGGAGGAGGAAGGGAAGGAAGGAGAGAGAGTGGGAGGGAAGGATGGGGACAGAGAAGGAGAGAAGTGTACAGTATTCATTCATTCTTTCAATAAATATTTATTGAGCACCTACCATGTGCCAGACTTTTGGGGTATAATAGTGAACAAAATAAACAGAGTCACTGTTCTGGGGACACTTGTGGCATGAGATGGGAGAGAGACATAAAATAAACAAATGATGTTAGGTAATGACAAGTACCATGAAAAAAAATAAAGCCAGGCAAGGACAGGACATTTTTATGGGATGTTCAGAAAAGACCTTCTCTGATAAGATGATAATTGTGCAGAGATGAGAGAGAGGATTGGAAAGTGAGCTGTCTGGCTCTCTTGAGAAAGAACATTCCAGGCAGTGGGAATAGCAAGTGCAAAGACCCTGAGTCAGGTACATGCTTGGCTTTTTGGAGAAAGACCAAGGAGGCCAATTTGGCGGGATCAGAGTAAGTAAGGCAGAGAGGGTTGATGAGACCAAAGACCTGATCTAGTAGCCTCATGAAGATTTGGGGTTTTACTCTGAATGATGTGTAATGCCATTAAAGGGTTTCAAGCAGAGGAATGAAATGATATGACTCACATTTTATAGGATCAGTCTGGCTATAGTGTAGAGAATATACCAAGAGGAGGCAAGGGTAAAACAGAGAGACCAGCTATGACCTTAGCAAAAATCAAGGTAAGAGATGATGGTCGCTTGGACTAGGGTGATACTTGTGGAAGGGGAACAAGTGGCAGGATTATGGATATATGTGAGCACAATTTACTATTAGACTAAATATGAGTTATGAGAGAAAGAGAAAATACCAGGATAACTCCAAGATTATTGGTTCGAGGAACTCCTAAATTAGGATTACCATTTACCGGGATAGGGAAAACTATTGAAAGAGCAGATTTTGGATATATTTTTAAAGTTTGGCTTTGAATATTTTAAAGTGTGTATTGTACATTCAAGTAGAGTTGTCAAATAAGTAATTAGATATATGAAGTTGGAGTTCAAGGGAGAGTCCAAGCTGGAATTATAAGTAGGCAGCAGATAGGTGGTATTTTAAGCAATGGCACTAGGTGAGATGACCAAAGTAGTGAGTGGAGATAGAGAAAAGATCCGAGAACTGACTTTGGGCACTGCAACATTTAGAGATCAGGAAAGCAAGAAGGAACCAGATCTGAGCATTGGATTTGGCAATAAGCTGGCCTTAGGTGACCCTGACAAGAGCAGTTTGGGTAGAGTTGTATGGATGAAAGCCTGTTCTCTACCTCTAGCCCCCATAGCACAAAGGGTTTTGGGGAGGAACAGCTACCACTTAAGAGGACTGCAGGGAAAGCAGTGTGTTAAGGGAGAACAAGTTTCAGCAGATCAAGAAGTGAAGGAAAAGATCAAAGAAGAGGTTTTAGATATTTGGGATTTTGCTGACTACACTTGTGAGTTCTGAAGGGCACATTGGAAAGGTTAGATTTTAGAGATGAAAGAGAAATAGGGGAAGGAAGCAAAAGGTAAGGGTGTATTACAGAACATCTGAAAGTTTCTCTTGAGTTTTAGTTTTAAAAAAAAGTAAGAAAGGGGACTTCCTTGGTAGCGCAGTGATTAAGAATCCGCCTGCCAATGCAGGGGACACGGGTTTGATTCCTGATCTGGGAAGATCCCACATGCCATGGAGCACCTAAGCCCGTGTGCCACAACTACTGAGCCTGCGCTCTAGAGCCTGTGAGCCACAACTACTGAGCCCACGTGCCACAACTACTGAAGCCCGCGAGCCCTAGAGCCTGCATGCTGCAACTACTGAAGCCCGCGTGCTCTTGGAGCCTGCCTGCCGCAACTACTGAGCCCACGTACTGCAACTACTGAAGCCCACACACCTAGAGCCTGTGCTCCACAACAAGAGAAGCCACCGCAATGAGAAGCCCACGCACCACAACGAAGAGTAGCCCCCACTCGCTGCAACTAGAGAAAGCCCGCATGCAGCAACGAAGACCCAACACAGCCAAAAATAAATAAAACTTTTTAAAAAGTAAGAAACAATGTGGAGAATTGAACCCATTAATTCAATTGTTTGTTCTGCTCAAGTCTTCTAGATTATTCCATTAATTCTCCTGTTTAGGTTGTACTGTGCAGATATAACTTTCATAAACTCAAAGATAAACATATGAGATTAAAGAGAAGAACTCAAAACTGTATACAGTGATTGTTTACTTTCTCTAGTTCTTAGGGACTGCGACATGACTGCTATAATAATTTTTTTATATAAATTTATTTTATTTATTTATTTTTGGCTACATTGGGTCTTCATTGCTGCGTGCGGGCTTTCTCTAGTTGCCATGAGCGGCGGGGGGCAGGGGGTGGTGGCTACTCTTCATTGCGCTGTGTGGGCTTCTCACTGCAGTGGCTTCTCTTGTTGTGGAGCACGGGCTTTAGGCGTGCAGGCTTCAGTAGTTGTGGCACGCGGGCTCAGTAGTTGTGGCTCACGGGCTCTAGAGTGCAGGCTCAGTAGTTGTGGCCACAGGCTTGGTTGCTCCGTGGCATGTGGGATCTTCCCAGACCAGGGCTCGAACCCATGTCCCCTGCATTGGCAGGCGGATTCTTAACCACTGCACCACCAGGGAAGTCCCTGCTATAATAATTTGGATTAAGATATATGGAACAGAAATTGTCACAGGAAAATTTATTGAAAACTAACTCATGTTTTTCATTAAACAGGTAATTGGAAGAAAAATAATCATGAAAATTACAGCAATACTGATAAAAGAGTGTCTGATCCATTTCCATATATCTTCACATGTAATCCATTTTTTAAAAGATGGATTGGTCAGTCTATGCGGGATTGAATTTCATTGACATGTAAACCCACATTTCCTATTGTATAAGAATGCAAAGCTAATCAGATGTGCATACCAAAAGTAAGGACAAATTTTGTGAAATCATTACTTATACCAATATATAGAGCATATCATGCTACATTTATACAAATGAGTTGTATACCTTACATTACTAGTTTTTTAGGGCTATTCAGGTAATGGGTACCCTTATAATTAAAATGAAAATCAAATATTTATTGGCAACCTGCTCAACCAAAGACTTTACAGCCAATTAATAGCATGCGTTAAAAATGCTGTTTTTGTATATAAGGGCTGGGTAATGAAAATGTTTGATGGTGATCTCCTCTAACAGCCAATACAAATACCTTTTGAGTTATAAAATGCATTCTATGAGCCCCTTTATTAGTTTTTCACTTCTAAGGACATGTGCTTTGCCAAACCGGTATGTTTAAAATGGTGTCTGAGTACAGTTTTAATTTGCATTTGTCTCATTATGAGCTAGGTCCAGGATTTTTTCATCCGTTAAAGTACTTTTTTAAAATATTAATGTATTAACAGTTCTTTTTCTGTGACCTGTTAATATCTTTTGTCAATTTTTCAAACCTAAATTATTTAAAGATGAGCTTCCCCTATTAAAATTTTATCATGTATACATTTCCCCAAATTTAAATCCTACAGCAAAAACTATAATTTAAGTGGTATAAAAGAAATGATAATTTTATATCTGTGTTGGTATGTATTTGGCAAATCATTACTTACAGAATAGGAGCTGTCTTAGTCTGTTTGGCCTGCTATAACAGAATACCATAAACTGGGTGGTTTATAATAAACAGGAATTTATTTCTCACAGTACTGGAGGCTTGAGGTCTGAGATCAGTTCTGGGTTGCAGATTGCCACCTTCTCATTGTATCCTTACATGCCAGAAAGAGTGAAGGAGCTCTCTGGGATCTCTTTTATAAGGGCACTAATCCCTTTCATGAGGGCTCTGCCCTCAAGACGTAATCACCTACAAAAGGCCCTACCTTCTAATACCATCACAACAGAGGTTCAGATTTCCACATAGGCACAGGGAGATCAGCTCAGTGCTTTGTGACTACCTAGAGGGGTGGGATAGGGAGGTTGGGAGGGAGATGCAAGAGGGAGGAGATATGGGGATATATGTATATGTATAGCTGATTCACTTTGTTATAAAGCAGAAACTAACACACCATTGTAAAGCAATTATACTCCAATGAAGATGCTTAAAAAAAAAAAAAGATTTACACATATGGGGACTTCCCTGGTGGTCCTGTGGGTAAGACTCCGCTCTCCCAATGCAAGGGGCCCGGGTTTGATCCCCGGTCGGGGAGCTAGATCCCACATGCATGCCACAACTGAAGATCCCGCATGCTGCAACTAGGACCCGGTACAGCCAAAATAAATAAATAAATAAATATTTTTTAAAAAGAAAGATTTCCGGGCTTCCCTGTTGGCGCAGTGGTTGGGAGTCCGCCTGCCGATGCAGGGAACGCGGGTTCGTGCCCCGGTCCGGGAGGATCCCACATGCCGCGGAGCGGCTGGGCCTGTGGGCCAGGGCCGCTGAGCCTGCGCGTCCAGAGCCTGCGCGTCCAGAGCCTGCGCGTCCGGAGCCTGTGCTCCGCGGCGGGAGAGGCCGCAGCGGTGAGAGGCCCACGTACCGCAAAAAAAAAAAAAAAAGAAAGAAAGATTTCCACATGTGAATTTTGGGGGCCACAAACATTCAGTTTATAGCACTAGCCTCGTCCTCAGACCACCTGCATTACCGTCACATGGGTTGCTTGTTAAAAATACAGATTCCTGGGTCCTTTCAGTTCTTCTCAGACCTTCTGGCCTAGGAAATTTATATTTCTAATAAACACTTCATGTAATTCATATGCACTTTAAAGTTTGAGAACCACTGTTGGAGACAGTATGAAATCAAGAAATTAACAAATGTAATCTGGACATTAACAAAATATGAAGTTTTTTTAAAGCTACTATAGAAATGTTTAAAGATAAAAGTTAAGTCACTCCTATAAAGGAAAATCAGCAAACTTTACAACTCTAAATTATATCTGTAGACTTTGAGATTCTATATTTTAAATTAGTAATTTAGGATATTTTCTTTCAAAAAGTGGTACTATGTCATATCTCAGTTTATTTGTCAATATAGATGTCAAATTCGATTCCTTCTAACACATTAGCTCTTTCAAACCTTTAGATAGCCTTTATTAAATCGTTGCTGCAGAGTTCCAAATGATATTCCAGTCACTAGTAGAAACAGAAGTTTGTGATGATTACTGGGTTGACAGCTTATTCCAAGAGACTCTCTAGTAAAGTTTTAAGGACTGCTACACACACATACCTACACGCATACACACATAAACACACACACACGGGTATATAAACATATTCAGAATTACCTTACATACCTTCACAATGGTAAGTTCTAGTCCTGGTTTCTTGGGTGAATAGAAATTTATGTGAAGGGCCTCCCTGGTGGCGCAGTGGTTAAGAGTCCGCCTGCCGATGCAGGGGATACGGGTTCGTGCCCCGGTCTGGGAGGATCCCATATGCCGCGGAGCGGCTGGGCCCGTGAGCCATGGCCGCTGGGCCTGCGCATCCGGAGCCTGTGCTCCGCAACGGGAGAGGCCACAACAGTGAGAGGCCCGCATACCGCAAAAAGAAAAAAAAAAAAAAGAAATTTATGTGAAGATATATATATTAATTCTGGGTATATAGAAAGCATTCAAATATTTCATATTATTTTGCCCTTTTTTTAAAGTGGCATACAGTTTACATAAGATCTATTTGTTAGGCTTTATAAGATGCAAAGGAAAGTTATACTCCGTTTATCTTTGGCAGTGGAGGTTTTGTGCAAGGACATACTGGGATGTAGGTAGCCCAGGACAGTATCTCCTTTTTTTTTTTTTGTGGTACGCGGGCCTCTCACTGTCGTGGCCTCCCCCGTTGCGGAGCACAGGCTCCGGACGCGCAGGCTCAGCGGCCATGGCTCACGGGCCCAGCCGCTCCACTGGCATGTGGGATCCTCCCGGACTGGGGCACGAACCCGCGTCCCCTGCATCGGCAGGCCGACCCCCAACCACTGCGTCACCAGGGAAGCCCCAGGACAGTATCTTCTGAGTCATAGTGTTACTCCAGAACTTCCAAGACTGAGAAGTATATCAAGTATCATGGAAAATTGGAATCATGCCTAAATTCTCTTAGTTCACAAGGCATCTGACTTTCCAAGAGGGAGACAGTGTGGTTAGGTCCATATATCACCATTCAAAATGAGTGCTGAAATTGGTTAGAATTTTATGCCACACTAACTCACAGGAGGTCAGCCTCCTTTGTGTGCAGTCTTTTTAGAGGTCCAAACATTTGTAGCCCAGGATAAACAAAGCTGGTTTCACTCAAATCCAGCACAAGCCATAGCAAATCAGGGCAGTTTCCCTAAGAAGGGCACTGTAAGTGTAGAGGGTATTTAACATTTCACAGACTCTTGGCTGAAACAGGAGAGACACTGAAAGATTATTTGAAATTTCCTTTCATATTTAAACTATGTGTACCTTGACTCCAAAAACTACATGGACCCTTGATACAACTCCTTAAGAAATTCATTTAGATTATATTCTATGACTACTTGGTGGCATGAAAATCCTTGAAGATCTAAAGTTAGTATATATTCTCTTCAGTAATCAATGGCAATATCTTGGATTACAGGCATATAATTCCATCTTGATAGAAGTTAACACCTCAGATTTCTCTAACACTTTGTTAGGTTCATTAGGCCACTTTAAACAAGTTCTAATTTCATAAGTCATAAATAATCTTTTGAAACCTTAAAATTTAACCCAAAAAATCGTAAGTTTTATTTAATACATTCTTTTTTTTTAAATTTATTTTTGGCTGCGTGGGGTCTCTTCGTAGCTGCACACAGTCTTTCTCTAGTTTCGGTGAGCGGGGGCTACTCTTCGTTGCAGTGTGCAGGCTTCTCATTGCAGTGGTTTCTCTTGTCTCTGAGCGCGGACTTTAGGCACGTGGGCTTCATAAGCTGTGGCATGTGGGCTCAGTAGTTGTGGCTCACGGGCTCTAGAGCATAGGCTAATTAGTTGTGGTGCACGGGCTTAGTTGCTCTGCAGCATGTGGGATCTTCCCGGACCAGGGATCAAACCCATGTCTCCTGCTTTGGCAGGTGGATTCTTAACCACTGCGCCACCAGGGAAGTCCTATTTAATACACTCTGTAAGCATGTATTTATTCCTTTCAAACTCAACTACTGATTTCATTTGGAAGAGCAGCTTAACACAATGGAGTAAGGCTTAAATTAAGGGGTCTGGGATTAGTTCTGGTTAAGACTTTTGCTACCTAACCATGGAAAGTTGGGCAAGTCATTTAATCTCTTAATCTTTCAGTTTCTCATTCTGTAAAATATAAAAGGTATACCACTATGTTCCCTCCTATTTTCTTTTTATATACTTTCACCTCTATTTATAAGTAAAAATAATCATTTTTGGTTTTAGGATTTAATGTCTCCTTTTTCTTCATCTTAACCCTAATTACAAATGGTACTAGTTACATTTGAAAAATAAAAAATAAGCTCAATTGTATGTCCCATAAATATTTGTCTTGTGATGACTCTGGCATTGTATATGGATTTCTGGCATTGTGTAAATGTGATTTAGCAATTGCTTCATGGGGAGCCCAGTGAGCACCTGACTAGAGTAGGGAGTTGGGAAGCAGGGGGAGTTGGAGTTAGGACTACCTAGTAAAACTAGGGCAGAATATGGAGGGCTTTGAATGACAGATTTAGGGATTTGAAGTTCATTTTATTGGGCAATAGGAAGTCATTTTATAATGGAATGACAGTGAAAGTTATGTTTTAGAAAGCTAATGTGACAGACTTATAAGGACTAGAAGGTAGTGGAGAGGAATGAAACTGACATAGCAGCTTGGAGTCTTCTGAAATTTTCAAAATATAAGTTAATGGGGGTATAATCTACCATGTTGGCACTGGAAAAAGAAAAACCGGGAAGGAATCAAGACATCCTGGGAAAGAAAGCACAACAGGACATGTGCCTGATAGATATGATGGATGAGGTAGAGAGGAACTCAAGATGTTTCCAAGACTTGAAGTTGAAGAGACTGGAAGAAGGTCATTAACTGAAATAGAGAATTTTGCAAGTGTTGCTACTGGATGGAAGATTTGAGCATAGTTTTAGGCAGTTTGCATGTCAAGTGATGGTAGAGAATGCTCAGTGGAAATGGTAGGTGGCAGTGTCTTCTAATTAGGGAAATAAAGCCATGAAGACAGACGAAGTGGTGAAACACTGAGTGGATGATTATCTGATTTACCAAAAAAGTCATAGGTGAAAGTTTCTCTGAATAATTTTGAGATAACATTTCTATTACCATAGGATCATGTATCTGGATATTCAATGTTTTGTTCTAGGCTTGGAAAAATTGAAGGGAACAATCAGTAAAATCCTTGGTATTTCTGTTTCACAATAACTGCTTTTGAAAAATGAGAAAGATGTATACCTGTTTGTAAAGAACTACTGATGAGATATTTGGGGGACTCTGATTCATTTTAAATCTGACTCATTTTTAGATGGTTTGTATAACAAAATACAGAATTCACCAGTGGCTGAGGTGCCTTAAAGAACAGGATTAAAATTTAAAAGCCTATGTACATTTTAAATATTTGTGGAGAAGGACATGATTGAATTGTATATTGATAATTTACTCAGGTAAAAACTCTAGAAAGCCACATGTTAAAGAGAAAATAAAACCAGAATTGTAAGGAGAAAATGTGTCTGCATTTAAAGGAAAATGAGGTTACTATGTCAATCATGTGGTATTGTCACTAAAATATGTGTGACACATAAATAGTAATTAAGCACATAGGAAAACCCAAGATAATTGTGGTATGGTGAGACAAATAGTTCAAATATTTAATGAAAATCACTTGGTTAACTTAAATGAATTATATAGAATTTGGCAAAGATCCAGAGAATGGCAACTGAAATGACCAAATGTATTTTATTTTATTTTATTATTATTATTTTTTTTGCGGTACGCAGGCCTCTCACTGTTGTGGCCTCTCCCGTTGCAGAGCACGGGCTCCGGACGCGTAGGCTCAGCGGCCATGGTTCACGGGCCCAGCCGCTCCACGGCATGTGGGATCTTCCCGGACCGGGGCACGAACCCCTGTCCCCTGCATAGGCAGGCAGACTCTCAACCACTGCGTCACCAGGGAAGCCCAACCAAATGTATTTTATTTATTTTTTATTTTTTTTCTTTTTGCGGTATGCGGGCCTCTCACTGCTGTGGCCTCTCCCGTTGCGGAGCACAGGCTCCGGACGCGCAGGCCCAGCGGCCATGGCTCACGGGCCCAGCCGCTCCACGGCATATGGGATCCTCCCAGACCGGGGCACGAACCCGTATCCCCTGCATTGGCAGGCGGACTCTCAACCACTGCGCCACCAGGGAGGCCCCCAAATGTATTTTAGATAGACCATATAAGAAAGGGCTAAATAAAAATTATTTAATCAATAAGAGAAAAGGCTAATGAAAAACTGTAATGTCCCTCCTCCTGAATTTAGTAGGTATATTTTGTTCCAGACAATATAAGAGAGAAGAACCATCTTTTTATTTTTTTCTTTTTAATATAGAATCTAAGGAATTGCCTCTGCTGCTGCAGGTTTTGTGAAGTCAAGGTCTACTGATACATATTGGCTACTAAATGAAATGGCAGACAGGTTGTATCTGACCAATTTGTGAAAGATCAAATAACATGAAATGGGAATTACAATATACTGGGGGGAGGGATGGAGAAAGCTTCTCAAAATATGATTTGGCTACAGTTAGAGCAATCTCTTGTTTGCTGATCATGATAGGTATTCTTCACAGGCCTGTTTGCTATCTTGCCGATAAGGGGCTAACACTATTTAATCTGAAAATATAAAAAGTACTTTTAGAAATCTTTAATTCCTCTGGGGAAATAAGTATAGTGTAGTATTCTCACTATTAAGAAGGCAAGTCGACAGTAAAAGAAGTGTAGCTTAATTATGAGTTTTACAGATGTTATAAACAGAATCACTAGAATGTAACTTGAATCAGGGATGACAAATCGATACCATTTCCCTTTTCAATTCTGGTCCATTGGAAGTGACTTCCAAGGGCTCTTTGTTGAGAATGATACTGCAGCAGTACTTGCACTCAGTAGGAAACAGTTAATGATTGATTTACAATAACATCCCAGGAAGCTTCCAGTGACCTTTACCTTGCTAAACCAACTGGTCATTTCTCAGTCCTCAACTTACTTAACCTATTAGCAGCAGTTGCCACAGTTCATCACTCTCTCCTCCTTCACTTTCTTCACTTGGCTGCTGGTTCCTCTTACCAAGCTAGCCAGTGTTCTCAGTCTCATTTGCTGATTCCTTTCACCTTCCCTCCCTCTTAGAGTGCTCCAAGACTCAGTCATTCTATCACTTCTCTATCTAAACTTGCCCCCAAGAGCAGCATGGTCTAATAAAAAATAATGTGAGCCATGAATGCAAACTGCATATGTAATTTGAAATTTTCTAATAGCTACATTAAAAAAAGCAAAAATAAACTGATGAAATTCATATATATATTATTTAACCCAATATACTCCAAATATTAGCATTTCAAAATATAATCAATATAAATATATTACTTTAAAAAATTGATGTATTAATGAGCTATTAAATTATTTTTCTTTCAGGAAGCATTTTATTGTTGCTCCAAGTTTAAGAATTTTCACTGACAGAAAATCAACACGTTTAGAAAATTTCCCATATAAATCTGCTCAGCTTTTGAATCTTGGTTTTGTAGCCATATTTCTCTCCAATATAGGGAATCATTCTATCCATGATTGATAGAACAGTCTTAACCTTCAATTTCAATACTGGGCCTTGACTAAGCAAGCTCTTCAGGACCAGTTTTAATTTAGAAAGAGTGGCTTTGTCTAAAGGAGATGCAGTAGTAACCATGTAAGGTAATTCTCTATGGTGGACACTCATCATTAACATTAATGAGATATTTTAAATTATTTTGTTTTAAATACTGTCTTCAAAATCCAATGTGTTACACTTACAGCATATTTTAGTTCAGACTAGCCATATTTCATATGCTCAATAGCCACCTGTGGCTAATGCCTGCTGTATTGGACAGCATGGTCCTGGATGATCTCATCCAAGGCCTTAACTTAAAATGCTATCTATATGCTGATTATTCTCAAATTTATATTTGGACCTCTCTTCTGAACTCCAGACTCAGATATCCAGGAGTATATTTGACATCACTCCTTGGATACCTAATATGTATCTCTAATTTATCATGTTCTCCTCCAAATTTACTCTTCCCCATCTCAGTTACTGGCATCTCCATCATTTTAGTTGCTCAGGCCAAAAACACTGGAGTCAACCCTGACTCCTCTTTTTACCTCAGACTTCATATTCAATCTACAACTCCTGTGGCACTATTAGTTCCATGTTCAAGATATATCCAGAATCTAATTCACTACCACTACCATGGTCCAAACTCCCTGTATCTCTTGTCTAGGTTATTGCAGTAGCATCCAAAATGATGCCCCATAGTCCAGTCTCCTCCTAGCAGCCAGATGTCCTTTAATAACATAATCCAGATCATGTCACCCATCTGCTCAAAATTCTCCAGTGGCTCCCGATCTCACTCAGTGTAAAAGCCAGTCCTTATGACCTTCAGAACTCTACAGGATCTGGCCTCCTGTTACTTCTCTGACCGCATCTCCTACTGTCCTCCTCCTTGCTCATTCTACTCTAGCCATCCTTGTCTCCTGCTTTTCCTTCAACATGACAGTCAAGTCATGATCTAGCTTCAGGACCTTTAGACTTGCAATATCCTCACTTATCCCCATGGCTCACTCTCTCATCTCTTCCAATTCTCTGCTCAAATATCTTCTCAGGGAATGACTTGAATGAATCATGACATGACATGACATGAATAGCTGTCATAAGGAGGCGGCAGAGCACTAGTGCCCCACACTTGCCCTTCTAACAGCACTCAACGCACAATTAACTTTCCACATTTATTGAGCACCCGTTATATATAAAAGACACGTATGATTGGCTGCTCTTAGTAAAGGGAAACATTGAAATAATCATTGCTTTAGAAGGTTCTCGAACATTTTCAGCACACACTGGAACAAACAGGTGAATTCCTTAGTCACTGAGAAAGCAGCATCTATTAACAAACAGGAATATCTTATCAGATATTGTAGGGCTTCCTCCTCTTAGGCAATCAGAATCTACAAACACAGTCCCTCAGTCCAGGCAGTATTTAAATCACTGCAGTATTAGAACACTTGGTTCCAGTCCTAGTTTTATTCTTAGCTTGGTAGATGACAAGCTTCTTTTATTGTCTCAATTCTTTTATTCCCATGATAAAATGTTTAATCTCATCCACTTCTCAATTCAGGTTAGGAAAATAGGACTATATACTTGGGTGTTACAAGCTGCCACAATTATGTATGCATTATGAAGTTTGAGAACAAAAAACTCTTTTAAATCTAAGAATTTCTAAATCTGGACTATTTAAAACTAGTCTTCAGTTTATGGTAGACTTAAGATTTTTAGTTTTTTTCCTTTTTCTTTTTTTAACCCCAATTTTCACTTAACACCACTTCTGTGATTTAACTGATAGCTTATTTCAGTTCACACCTGCTAGTTTTTCAGTCTAACTTAACCCAAAACAAAGGAGAAACATGATCAACCTGGATCAACCTGAGAAATCAAAAAGCGTAGTTAGTTCATACCAGGAATGAATTTGAGAGTATGATGACGGGGAGGAAAAAGGAAGTAATGAGGGAACAGATGAAAATAAAGAAAAGAAAGTCATGCTAAATTTATTAAAATGGCTCAGTTCAATCCAACAAGTGTTTTTTGGGTGCAAAGCATTACGCTCGTCTTTTTAGTGATGCCAAGATGAGCGAGACAGTCTTTGCCATTAAGGAGGCAGAAGTATGAGGTGAATTAAGAAGGGCCACAAGTTATTAAAATATCATGCAGAGTACATAAGGGAAATACAAGGAGAAAGTAAACTGACATTAAGGATGTTTTAATATGCCAGGGGCAGTCACATGTTAACTCACATATATTAACAAGCCTTCCAAAACTTCCAGGTAAGCTACAGGAGGATAGGTAACTTGTTCAAGATCATTTAAGCTAGAATGTCTATATTGGCTTCGTCTTCAACCCGGGTTCCAAAGCCTAGGCTCCTTTCAGAACACCATAGCTAAGGGGAAGCTCTAAGGAGGGGTGGGAGAGGATTAAGTTAGGCTGGAGATAACAAAGAGATCAGAAAAGGTATCCCAGACGGCTCGTGAGGCGGGCCTTGAAGATGAACCGGAGACTGGGCAGCCCCGTGGGAGGAAAAGGGAGGGGCTTTCTGCTAAGGAAGGAGTGAGGGCTACTGGCTGCTCTCCCAATCCTCCGGGTTGAGCAGTCGTCCGGTAGGTCCCCTCCCCGCCCCCCATCTTTTCCTTTGGGGTTTTTCAGCGTTCACCAATTTCACCTTTAGGGACGTGTGTTTTCTTTTTTCCCTTGAAATTTTAAACATCTCCATGTTTTAAAAGCGACCAGAGTCCCTTGTACGGTGGTGGGGGTCCGACCGGCGCCCCTGGCGCACCCCCTCTCTCCCACCTCCTCAGCCAGGCCGCCACCTGGGGAGTGGCGTTAGTCCCCGGGGAAGGGGGCTCTCTCCCGCCGGATTCTCGCCTGTGGGCGCCGACGTCGGAGGCCGGGTTGGGGCAGCCCCCGCGGCGGCGCGCATGGTTGGCGAGGGCGGGGCGGGGCGGGGCGGGGCGGGACCGGGCGGGACCGCGGGCGCACCTGCCCCGAGCGGCCGGGCCCGCGGCGGCTGCGCGGACAACGTCCCCCTTCCTCCCGTCCCGCCGTGTGTTTACGTGGAGACGAAGATGGCGGCGGCGGTGACGACGCTACCCGTGCGGCCGAAGACGGTCAGCCAGTGAGCGCCGAGACTAGTTCCACTCGGGCGAGGGGGAGCGCCTGGCCCAGCCCTGCTCCCCGGGCCGCGAAGCTTGCGGTCGCACCCCCGTGCGAACCGACCTTTCCGTTCCCGACCCCCTGCCTGTCTTCCCCCAGCCTTCCCTGCAGAAGCTATGGAGGACGAAGAGAGACAGAAGAAGCTGGAGGCTGGCAAAGCCAAGGTAAGAGAGCTGGAGGCCGCCCGGCCTGCGCTGGGAGGTGGTGGCTGGGAAGGGTTGGGAGGGGGCCTGGGAAGCGGAGATCTTAGCAGCCCTGGTGCGCCGCCTGGGGAGGGAGGTGCTGCAGGGTATGCGTTTCCCCCTCGCCTTCTCTCCCTTTTCCAACTGAAAAAGCCTGGTGATAAACTACCTAGCGGATACTTCCGTGATGATTGGGTGCTGTGTCTCCTTTCTCGTGAATGCCCAAATATTAAAAATCCCTCTTTTACTGTACTGCCATAAGCTGATATTTATTGCTTTTAAATCTCCAACGTTTCGCTTTTTTAGGGAGTTCTCTGGGTTGTGCAGGCATTGTGCTTTTCAGGGTGGGGATTTGGGGCCTTTCTTTATTCGGTAGGGGATTTGTACGCTCATCATCAGCTTGGCTTTCTTAGGTGGCACGCTGGCACTCTTGGGTGTGTGATTGGCCTGTGACAGCTGCCTCAGCCGTGGCTTGAGTGTGCCACAAGTGCCAGCTGTGAACTTGGCTTTAGGGCCGTTTTTAGAAGCATGGCTTTGTATGTTTGTGTTTGGAGGTCTTTGTCATGGCATGCGCTTTGTATTGTGTGGAATGTTAATGCAGTGTGTGAATGGAACTCCTGGGGACGCAAGGTTCCATATTCTAAGCAACACCTATAGAATTCCTGCTTTAAATAATTGAATTGTTTTATATATCTTGTTGAGTCCCAATGTGTGTATGAAAAACCCTGTAAAGCAAACAATGCAAAAGGTATTATTCACTGGGTTTCATGAAAAATTTAACACAGACAAAATATAAATTAAATAGAATATTTCTTTTAAAAATTACATGTTTGAGCATATTTTCTGTCTGGCCTCAAAGGCTCCCTTCCTCCCTATAATGAAATTACCGTTTTTAGACTATATTTTGTCTTATTAGAGATCACTGTTAGTAACCATAGTTGCACCTCAATTAAATTATAATATAGTTAACTGTTTCTTCTCTCTTCCTCACCTTCTCCTTCCTCCAAATAAACAAATAAACGAGACTGGGTCTGTGATTTCAGTAATCACTGAAGGGCCGTACTGCAGAGATACAGTGGTAGATGCTTAGCACAAGTTTCTTAAATGAATATAAACATATGAACTAGCTTCATATTACCTAAGGTCAAAGCGTGAGTGCTTGTATGTTATCGGGTAGATTATTATTTTAGGATCTATACATGGAAGGAGAAGGGAATCGAGGCATCTTTAGAAGCCCAAAGTTGCTAACATTTCTGCAGTCTGAGGGTCTGAGTGTGATCTGTGAATCCAAGAAAGTGGAGGTACAGTGTGCACCTCCTTCCAAAAGCATCGAAGTTCTGTTCTAATTAGACATTTTGTTTGTCTGTTTTTTACCTGAGAATTTTTACTGTCTGCCTCCAGAAGTATCTTTCCTAAGTATATGTGAAGCAGTCCAAAAAACATAGTTTACTTTGGACAGCACAGTTCATAATACAGGATTTATTTGAATTGCTTTGATTTGGCAAAAAATAATTCTAGGGCTTCCCTGGTGGCGCAGTGGTTGAGAGTCCGCCTGCTGATGCAGGGGACACGGGTTCGTGCCCCGGTCCGGGAAGATCCCACATGCCGCGGAGCGGCTAGGCCGGTGAGCCATGGCCGCTGAGCCTGTGCGTCCGGAGCCTGTGCTCCGCAGCGGGAGAGGCCACAACAGTGAGAGGCCCGTGTACCGCAAAAAAAAAAAAAAAAAAGAAAAAAATAAAAAAATAATAATAATTCTAGTTTCTTTGTGTGTATGTGTGTTTTTTGTTTTTCAAAATTCTGCCTATGGGATAAAAATCTTCTTTTAACATTCACTTTTATTGTAGAAGATTATCTTCTATAATAGATCCCAACTTTTCCAGTCAGAAATAAATCTGTGAGACATGTAAGGCAAGATATATTTGCTGGAGCATTGGTGACACAATATCAAAACACTGGAACAAACTTCAAAGACAATATTAGGAGAATCGTTTTCTAAACTATATTAATGTGATGGAATATTATTCAGCCGTTAAGGTTATGAAGACTGATAGGAACATGGAAAATAGAGTGAAAACAGCATCATCAAAAATAGTGTAGACATTACTTCATTTGTATAAATGTGTGCTTTTAGATTAGGACTTAAAAACTTTGGATTGTAAGTGTAAGGTCGTTCAGCAAACCTGTATCGAACTCCTGTTTTATACCAAGAGCCGGAGATAACAGAGGTGGTGATAGTCTCTGTTTTCATGTTGCTCAAAGTTTTGTGGGACGGACAGACACTGGGTAATAAGTAGAATGAGAGAGATGGTATAGTAGGATATTGGGCGAATTTTTTCATTTGGTAAAATGTGTTAAATGTTGCTACCTCATTTTTAAGACTGTTTTACAAAGAAGGCTCTTGATACTGATATTAATGCAGTCTAGCATAACATCTATCAGGTAGTAAGTACTCAGTAAATATTTGCTTAGTGAATGAATGAGCAGAATGACTATGAGTTGTTAATGGGTGCTACTTTACTAGCATGTTGTAATTTAATAACAGTATTCCACAGTTCTCTTAATTGGAAGTATCTTATTGCTGGCATTAGAAATCTCTTAAAATCATCATTTCTAAAACTTATTCAGATACTTGGTTCTCTAAATGTCTTGTTTGTTCATTGGACTTAAATATTGTATTTGATAGTCTAGTTTTACAAACCACAACTTGTAAATTTTTTACTTCGTGTTTGGTAAGCTGTTCATTGGAAAACTTCCTTTCTATATATCTATAAATGATCATTTTTTTTAAATGACCTGTCGTGTATACAGTATAGTATACTTTATAAAATGTGTTATACCAAGCAAAATCTGCAGCGATAGAATAAATTTTGATATATATAGCCATTAAAATAATTCTATAGAAACTTTCTCATTGGGGAAAATGCCCACAAATAATGCCAGATTAATAAAAATGTTACTGAAAAAAATGTATGTACATATTTATATATGAAGACACCTGAAAAAAAAATGCATCAAGATATAAATGATGGTTATCTCTGGGTGGTGGGTTATAGGCAATTTTAATTTTCTTTACACTTTTAGTATTTTCTAAATTTTCTGCAATGTATTTCTTTTATGACCAATAAAAATGTTTAAATGCCATTTTTAAAAACAATAAAAGCTTATCAAATATAGTATGTTGAATAACATGTTATATTTTATGATCATTTTACAGAAAAAGGAAAAGAGGCACAGAATAACTAGGTTTCCCAAGGGCACTGACATTAGTGTAGTCCTGGAACTATAATTCTTATTCCAGTGCTGCTTGCATTATATAGTTGGGATTCTATATTATTAGACATTTATAGATATCCTTTCTGACTTTGTAGTTCTTATCCTTTTTCTCTGTCAGTTCTCATTGCCACGAACATGCTTATCTTGCCTTGCTCCTTCTCCTCTGCCTCCTCCCCTAACTTGCTGTTTTAGATTTGCTGTGACTAGAGAACCCAGTAACTGAGCTTGATACAGTGGTTTGTAATAACCAAGCATTGATGGAGCCTGGTGAATGGGCTTTATGACAGCTTAGTTCTTCTGCTACCTGTTGGTTTTTTCGTTTGCTGTTGGGTCCTCAGCTACTTCCTCAGTGTTGATGTAGTAAGAAGCCTGACCCGTGGAAATGTGAGACATTTCTGCATTAAGTAAATATTTTCAGAGCTGGGCTAACCCCCCTGCAAGGTGCTGACAGGGACGGTACTACGTAGGCTGTCCTTGTGTTGATCCAAACTATTCTAACTTCACTTTAAATGACTTCATTTTTTCCCAAGTAAAATTATTTACAGTATTATGTAAAGAAAGTATTGTAATATTAGCTAACAAAATTAGAGGACAGTTATGTATTCAGTATAAAATTACTTCTGCAAATTCACCTTAGGTATACTTTTTAACATTCTGCTAATGTAGTAGAATTCAGTAAAACCAAAGTTTTTAATCAACTATTCAGCATTTTATATAATTGGCATTATTTGTTGAATAATTATTAAAAATTTTTGCCTATTGCATTCAGTAAATACTAATCATATGATTTTTATTTGTTTAATGAGCATTTTCAGTTTGGAAAGTAGTGCCAATTATATGCAAAAAAGGACGGTGCTCTGTGCAAGCTGTATATTAGGTTATTGATAACAGGACTTTTCAATTACTGTTTCCACTCAGATAGACAAAGTTAGTTATGGTGTACAATTGTTCTTTGCATATTTCAGACACAGTGCTCCACCACTAAGAAAGTTGCTCTCCATCCTTGTTTCTTTTCAACTTTCTAGATTTTAATTGTTATATGTGACATAGCTTGCTTAGCTTTCAAAGTGGATACAGGAGTTTGATACCATCAACATTTATTGCAACAGTGGTGCATTGTCTGTGACTTAAAAACTAATTCATGACCTTTAGGCTTTGTTGGAAGAAAAACAAAGCAAAACATGATTTTTAGATTATGAGCTTTAAGAGAGAATATGGAGGAAAGAATGGGCAGAACAGGTTTCTTGAAGTATGTATTGAAGAAAGGTTTTTAAGGCCATTCCAAGAAATGGCAGGAACAGGGATAGAGAAGTGGTTGGGTAAAAAAGATCCTTAAGATCCAATGAAGAGAGATTTGGCAAGGAGGTCTGTGGTGTCCTGTCAGTGAAACTGAAAGTCGAATGAGCACATGGAAAAGAGGAAGTGAAAAAGATAGGACATATCCAAGTGACTGGAATATGACAAGATTGGGGCAAAAATTATTTTCAAACAAAACACCTCTTATTTTTATATGTAAAAAAGTTTGTCGTAAGAACTAAACTGTGACCGTAAAATATTTATCTGTTATAGGCTACTGATTATTGAAATGTAAGTGAATTTCTTCTAATATGGAAGCTAAAAAAGGTTCTCATGGTAAATTGTTAAACATTAAATGATAAGGAACATTATTTATATTTATTTCTCAATTAATTTCCATTGAAATTGAATATCTTATTGCATTAGTTAGCATCTCTTTAAAAAGTTTAATTTGGAAAGCTTCAGAATTTTTTAAAGTTTCTTTATAAACTTATAAAGGTTGTTTTGCATCTGGGGCATGGCATCTATGTGTATTTATATGCTATTTGTCGTACAAGAACGGGCACTAGGTCTTTGGAGACATTTACTGGCTTATTTGTTCAACTAACAGTTTTGAACGCCTACAACTGCAGCTATGGACTTTTACTTGGCAAGCATTTATTTAAATTATCATGAGTCTGTGCCTTATTGTCTGTGCGAATAATCCTGTCACAGTCCATGACTCTTAGCAGGTGTTTTTGAAGAATAAATGCGGTAATGATTGAGAGCTTTTTGAGTTCTTCTGGTGCTAGATATAAAGAATCTATGATTTTTTTTTTTTTACTTGAGGTGGAAGTCATATAAAAATTAACCATCTGGGCCTCCCTGGTGGCGCAGTGGTTGAGAGTCCGCCTGCCAATGCAGGGGATACGGGTTCGTGCCCCGGTCTGGGAGGATCCCACATGCCGCAGAGCGGCTGGGCCCGTGAGCCATGGCCTCTGGGCCTGCGCATCCGGAGCCTGTGCTCCGCAACGAGAGAGGCCACAACAGTGAGAGGCCCGCATACCGCAAAAAGAAAAAAAAAAAAAAAAATTAACCATCTTAAAACAATTCAGAGGCATAACAGTTCAGCGTTGTACAACCACTTCTATCTAGTTCTGAAACATTTTTAATCATCCCAGAGTAAAGCCCTGTATCCATTAAGAAGATACTCTTCATTCCCTACTTCCCCCAGCCTCTAGCAACCGCCAGTCTGCTTTCTGTTTCTATCAGTTTACATATTCTACATATTTCATATAAATGTAATCATATACTGTTTGACCCTTAATGTCTGTTTTTTTGTTTTTTTTTTTTCACTGAGTATAATGTTTTCAAGGTTCATCAGTGTTATAGTATGTATCAGTTCTTCATTTCCTTTTATGGCTGAATAATGTTTTGTTGTATGTATATACCACATTTTGTTTATTTATTCATTGATGGGCATTTGAGTTGTTTCTACCTTATGGCTATTGTGAATAGTGCTGCTTTGAAGATTCGTATATAGTATTTGAGTACCAGTTTTCATTTCCCTTGGGTCTATATCTAGGAGGAGAATTTCTGGATCATAAGGTAATTCTATGTTTTTTGAGGAACCACCAAACTTTTTCCATAGTGCCTGTATCCATTCCCACCAGCAGTGTATGAGGGTTCTAATTTCTCCATATCCTCACCAACACTTATTGTTTTCCATTTTTTTAAAGTATATTTGTTTTATTTTTATTTTTGGCTGTGTTGTGTCTTCGTTGCTGCGCGCGGGCTTTCTCTAGTTGCAGCTGGTGGGGGCTACTCTCATTGAGGTGAGCGGGCTTCTCATTGCAGTGGCTTCTCTTGTTGCAGAGCACAGGCTCTGGTTGTGTGGGCTTCAGTAGTTGTGGCATGTGGGCTCAGTAGTTGTGGCTCGCGGGTTCTAGAGTGCAGGGTCAGTAGTGGTGGTGCACGGGCTTAGTTGCTCTGTGGCATGTGGGATCTTCCCGGACCCAGGCTCCAACCCGTGTCCTCTGCATTGGCAGGCAGATTCTTAACCACTGTGCCAGCAGGGAAGCCCCTCTATTTTTTTTTAATTATAGCTATTCTAGTGGGTGGGAAGTGGTATCTCATTTTGCTTTTGCTCTTTAATTTCCTAATGACTAAGGATGTTGAACATCTTTTCATGTGCTTATTGGCCATTTGTCTGTCTGTCTTTGGAGAAATGTCTATTCAAGTCCTTTGCCCATTTTTTAATTCTATTGTTACCAACTTCTTTTACATAATAGTACTGATTATTACTTATTATATTTATATTACATATATATTTATATACTGAGAGGGAGAGAGAGGGAGAAACATGCAGTCAGGCAGATGATGGAGAGAGGTAGAGAGAGATACACATCTCCATGGGATCATCTTCCATCTTTTTTTTAGGCCTTCTGGGCTATGCTGAAATTTAAACTGTTCCTTCCTTTGCATAAGTTCCTGGTAGTTTGATTAGAGCATAGTGCTAAAATTTGAATTCTGTGTGGGCCAGTGAGTCATTTCATTCCATAGCCAGTTGTTTTACAAGTGCATGCAGCTGGTTCCAGAGGCACCTATTGGGTTTTTTGCTTGACTATTACCAATCCATTTTCACTGTGGGAAAAAAACCCTAATCTTCTTTAGTAACAAAAAGACCTGCCATTTTCATATGTGAACACAATAGATCTGTACAGATACTTTACTGGTGTAAGATACTTTTCTTGTCATGTTGACTCCCCTTTTACTTCTAGAGTTTTTGTGGTCATGGTCACCAAAATATAACTTAGGATACTTAATGCTCATCTAGGTACACTGCATAAAGCTGTGGTCGATTTGCACGTGGATTTAATGCTGTTAAAAACAGAATTGTTCCAGAAGTGGTTTTGCCTAGGTTATTTATTTAAATCTATAGATTCTTTTGTACCATGAAAAATTCCTTCATCCTCTTTGTTTCATGAACAGTGTGGTGTTTGTTTTCAGTTGCCATCAGAGTTATGAGTCTTATTGTGGTTTGCTATTCACTGAGATTCTTATGTGGTCTAAAAGTTTCTCTGTAAGTCTAACTTTTTTTTCCTTTTAAGATATCATTTCTTAAAGCCCCCAAATTTACTTCTTTTCTTTTAAGACGTCATTTCTCAAAGCCCCCCAAATTATTAATTTTCACTAGTAAGAACTATACTAAACTATTCAAAATCCTAATCTATAAAGATTTGAATTTATAAATTGTATTAATTGAATAGGTTCTCTGGTTACAGAGCTCTGAAAAACTAACAGGGTATAAAGTCTAGAATCTCTTTCCTTCTTTTTCTTGATACTGAACACACAAAATTAGTAAACAAAATTCCTTGTTTACTAGGGCTCATTCATTGTGGGCTCTGATTAGACTGTATTTATTCCTCAGGGTTCTCACTTTTTCAAGTTGATACTGCCTTATTGTTTCCCCAGGGAAAATAGGGACAGGGACCAATTATAACTAAAAATATTCTTCAGATTTATGAAAAACCAAGTTTAATGTATGAAAGTGTGTAAGAGGATGCAGGGGAAAGAGATGCAGGGATTTGCGATGGGCATGGGGTGGTGATCTGAGTTAATTACTACACCATTTATGCTCTGTTGACTGTATGTATAAGTTGATTTCTAAAGTCAAATAAATAAGTAGATGCTCTAAAGAGCAAAGTATTAGAAAATGTGTAAAACCTGCATTAGCAAATATTTGCTGGGAGTTTATATATGAAATAATAGGTTTTGGCTGAAAGTTATAGAAACTTTTCAAAGATAACTTAAAATATTGGGAATATTTTAATGTAAAACCATCTACATTTGCCAAACATATTTAATTTTTAATTTGTATAAATTCCTCTTCTAATGAAAATATATGTCTGAGCATTTCTACTCCCTTTAACAAGAGAACTCTCACTTTTCCATTTTAACCAATAGCAATTTTTAGTAAAGTTTGAGAAAAAGAGAAGATAAGAATTTGGGATTATTTTTTAGGTGAGAAGAATATATATATTTTTTTTAATTAAAAGGGTGAAATGCAATATAAGTAATTTTAATAGGCATTGGTGTTTTAGTCTTGTGACAGAGAGTCTATATAGTCTTTTTTTCCTCTGTGATTTGGATTTAAAATTTTTAACGTTTGGGACTTCGCCAGTGGTGCAGTGGTTAAGAATCTGCCTGCCAGTGCAGGGGACACGGGTTCGATCCCTGGTCCGGGAAGATCCCACGTGCCACAGAGCAACTAAGCCTGTGTGCCACAACTACTGAGCCTGAACTCTAGAGCCCGCGAGCCACAACTACTGAGCCAGTGTGCCACAATTACTGAAGCCTGTGTGCCGTAGAGCCCACGTACAACTACTGAGCCCACATGCTGCAACTACTGAAACCCGCATGCTCCAGGGCCCACGTGCCACAACTGCTGAGCCTGCATGCTGCAGCTACTGAAACCTGCACGCCTAGAGCCCATGCTCCACAACAAGAGAAGCCACTGCAATGAGAAGCCCGTGCACCGCAAGGAAGAGTAGCTCCCGCTCACCACAACTAGAGAAAGCCCGCACACAGCAAAGACCCAACGCAGTCAAAAATAAATAACTAAATAAAAATTTTAATGTTCTTTTCTATCTTATGTGCCATCATATTTTTGAGGTTCAGTAGTTTATACCTATTGAGAAAGCATCTCAGTTGAAAACTAAAACCCTTTGAATTATTCTCAATTATCTTCCTGTGTCCTGTGTACTCATAACCCAATCCCATTAATTGTTTTTTATTCAGAATTTGTCTTCTACTTAGCCTTTTTCTTCCCATTTTAACACCACAACCCAATAGGCCCACATTATCTCACCTTCTATTTGGTTTCCCTGACTCACTCTCCTTTACCTTTCAGAGCCAACCAATCACCACATTCTGCTGACTTTACCTTCTAAATATTTCTTGATTTATCCCCACTTCTGTTTCTACCTCATTGTCTTTCACTTGGAGAGTGGGAAGGTTGACAGTGGAAGAAAGAAGAGTATGAATTTGTGATGATAGTAGCTACCAATTTTTGAGCACTTTCTAATGCTAGGCATTATGCTAAGCGTTTTACATTCATTTTCTTACTTAATCCTTATAACTATTCTAAGAGCTGTGGATACTGTTTCTATCCCTATTTCACAGGTGGAAAAACCAGAGAGGTTAAGTAATTTGCACAAAGTCATGGTGGCAGAACAAGGATTCAAACCCACTCTGACCTAAGAGATTGTGTTCTTAACTTCAGCCCTGCACTGACTAAACAGTGATCCTTGGTCACTGTTTAGGAGGTAGGATTGAGAGGCCTTGGTAATTGTTGTAAAGGGTAAGAGAGATGCTATGATCTGAATGTTCATTTCCCCCTAGAAATCATATGTAGCGATCGTACCCCCAAGGTGATTGTATTAGGAGGTGGCGCCTTTGGGAAATGACTAAGTCATGAGAGCAGAGCCTGGGATTACTGCCCTTACAAAAGAGAGATTCCTTTCCCCTTTCCACCATGTGAGGCTATAGCAAAACAATGGCCATCTGTGAACTAGAAAGTGGGCTCTCACCAGACACCAGATCTGCTGGTTCCCTGATCTTGGACTTACAGCCTCCAGAATGGTGAGAAATAGATTTCTGATGTTTATATGCCACCCAGTCTATGATATTTTGTTATAGTAGCCCAAACAGACTAAGATAAGGGAAGACTCTAGTTTTCTGACTTGAGCAACTTAAGAGATGTTGGTCTCTGAGATAGGGGAACATGGACAAATTTGGGGGAAGAGGATTTGAGTGAAATGGGTCTCTGAGATAGGAAATGTGGGCATTTTTGGAGGGTAACAAATATTTTAGTAAGATGAAGATGACTTTTGTTTTGGATACATTGAGTCAGAGGACATCCTAGAAGAGTGGCCCAGTGTAAAACTGAATATGAGTCTGTTCCTTTAAAAGGCCATGCTAGAGATAAATATTTGGCTTAAAGATACTGGCTGACACTCTGGGAGTGGGGAGTTCACTCAAGACGACGACTAAATGGGATGCATACTGAGAGGTGAATTCTGTGGAGACACCCATGTTTAAAAAACAGGTGGAGAAGTATCTGCAAAGGATACTGGATACAAACTGTTTACAAAGCTAGGAGGTGATGATGTCTGTGAGACTAAGGGGAGAGTTTCAAGTAAGAAGGAGTGGCCACTTGTCAAAAATGAGAAATCAAGTATGATGGAGACTTGAAAAGTGACCTTGAGCTTTAGCAACAGTTGGTGAGAAAGGGAAACGAAGAATTCAGATTACTGTGGGATGGAGAATGAATGTGAATCAGGAAAGGGTGGTGAATGCTACCTACTTTTTCAAAGATTTTTTTGTGAAAAGCAGTATAATAGTAGTGGTTATGAGCTTGGACTAGATGAGATAGTCTGGGATCAAATTCTGGCTCTGCAGTTTATTAGCTTTGTGACTTCAGGCAAGTTTTTTAAACTTCTCAGTACTTGTTTCCCATCTGGAAAATGAGAAGAATAATAGTACCTGCTTTGGGGTTGTTGTGAGGATTCAACTAATACATATAAAGCTCGTAGAAGATGGTCAGTTATAAAAACTTTTCAAGAAGTGTTAGCCATCATCATCATTATTCTCATGCTGGAAAACTAGATTGGGGAAATAGGCTGGGATCAGATAATGAGGAGCCATGTGTGTTAGTTGAGACAGTATGGATTTTATCCTAAAAGTAGCCAAAAACTGTCAAAGAATGTATATTTGACATGTTTAACCTTTGAAAAGGGTTACGGTTTTCCAAAAAACATATCCCATATTCAGGTAGGTATGCTGCCACCAGGTGGCAGGTATATGTTATTGCTATACAGATGAAGCAGTGAAACCATTAGTTTTTGGGGTTTTTTAATATAAAATACTGACTGATTCAAATAGCTCAATGTAAGCACCCTACTTCTAGCAGGGCACTTTGTTCCCAAAAAACTGATTAGCTAAGTGAAGGAGAGAAAAAGAGCGTTATAGTAACGATAGAGAGATTTCAAAGGAAGCTAAGAGAAGTATAGTTGGGCCTCATGGGAAACAGAACAGCCATTTGGAACCAATGCCATTCTCTCTATCATCCCTTATTTCACTTTCACAATATCTGATGCTCCTCTCTTTGCAGATCAGCTTCTTTTGCTTGTACATCAGTTTGCACATGACCAAAAATTAAGGATGAATGCCCAAATTTGTTCTATTCAATGGAATTGTTTCCCACTATAGACACTTAAAAAAAAGTGGGGGGGGGAGAAAAATTATTTAAATAGTGCAAGCAAATCAATTCAGAGAGTAAGCATCTAGCTTAGTGGTTCCCAAACTTTGCTGCACATTAGACGCCTCTGGAAAGATTTAAACAATTTCAAAGCCTAAGTCACACTCCAACCCCAAATCAGAAGGTCTGAGGTGCAATCCAGGACTCACTATTTTTTAAAGATCCTCAATGTGCAGTAAAGTTTGGGACCCACTGACATAGCTAATTTGTGTGATTCTGCAAAACTAGGTGATTATACATCATGAACTCTTATATGCCAGCTACTTTACTTGATGTGCAACTAAAGAAGTAAGGATGATGTCATCAGAAGGAAAACTGGCTGTGCTGAATACGCAAAAAAAATATTTTAGTCTGCAACATAACTAGTAGGTTGATAACATAAATGTACTTTATGGGTGAGTTTAGGGATATTTATATGATTATTGCATCATGCACTGATTTTCAAATCCTTCAATAAGATTCATCTCCCCTCTGTTACTTTCTGGACATCTTTTCTAACTCTTTGTTCCCTAATTCCAAGAGAAGAATCTAATCAACTGCCTTTTTTTCTCATCACACTAGACTGGGAGGAGCAGCTGGGGTGTCCTGTATGGTAGGAGCTATGAGCACTGGCCAGTTTCCTCAGCAGGAAGTTCTAAATACATACTTTAAAAATACTTAAATATGTTTCACCTGAAAAAGAATACATATAAAATATATAGATAAGAAAAATGATTTTTTTAAAATGACCTCTATGCCTGTCACCCAGTTTAAGAAATAGACACATTCAAATACATTTGAAATCTTTCCCAATCTAATCCCACCCCTTCTCTACCTAAGGTAACTACAATTCTGAATTTTCTTTATCAGTGCCTTGCTTTTCTGTACCACATATGTTTACATAATATATTAGTTTTGCTGTTTTTGAACTTAATGGTATCATATTATAAGCAGTATTCAATGCGTTTCTTTTTGTTCAGTATTATGTAAAGATGTTCACACCTGCATACTATTCCATTATAGGAATTTACCTCATTTAGCATTCTCATATCAATGAGCATTTGGGTTGTTTCCAGTTTTTCTGTTACAAACACTGGTGCTGTGTTAACTTTTGCCCATTTTCCAATGCACATGCCAAGGGCCTAGAGGTGTGCAGAGATCATAATCCCACAGTCCTTCAGTCCTCGGGGAGTAGTGAGTGTGCTGTGGAATGAGGTAGGAAGAGGAAGCAAAACCAAAGCCAACTTACATTTATGTGTTTATTATACACCCAGTTTCATCACAGATGATCTCTGACAGATCATTGGAGCTGTTGATGGGTACTGGATATCTGACAGGATGGGCCATTGAAGTGACCAGATACAGCAGTTCTTTTATTTTTTAAGTCGATATTTCCTGCAAAAAAAAATATGCGTATAAGAGAGAATACTATTCTATTATCTGTGGCTTATAAATGAACAAACCTCAGATGATAAGCTGGCATGTATTTTTGCTGCTGAGGGTGATAGCATCTGTTACAGATATACCTTGTTTTAGGGATTCTCCTTTACATGAACTGCTATTTATTTGTTTATTTTTGATGAGATTAAGCTTTATACTGTGCAGAAACTAGGTAAGGTTGGGGCAAAGTGCCATCCTTCTCACCGTTCAGTGTTAGCAGTAAATGAGGTGACAGTGAAATGAAACAGAAGTTGGTGGCATCTGGACAGGGAGGTGTAATAATCTGTCAGTCTTAGCAGTTATGCCTATGGGATGTCTGGAGAGGGTGTGTGGAGAGGCTGATGAAAGACGCCAGGCCCCAGGACAGCATAATTCCTGGGACTTCTGCCTTATTTCTGTCTTTTGGGATGAGATTTTTGGTAGATGTGTGGTTGTATTATATCCTTTTAAAAATAGTGATATTAACATATGGGCCCATAGTTTTATTAGTGAATATTCTTTACAGATCTTTGGGGAAGGGAGGGAGGCAGTGAAAATCTTTCAGAAAAGAA
The DNA here is from genome assembly GCF_025265405.1 of Mesoplodon densirostris. Lineage (NCBI taxonomy): Eukaryota > Metazoa > Chordata > Mammalia > Artiodactyla > Ziphiidae > Mesoplodon > Mesoplodon densirostris. The sequence continues at coordinate 57,967,327 of NC_082669.1, read as the reverse complement.
AACAATTACCCATAGTCTCATAACCTACAAGTAATCACTATTAACAGTTTGTTCATTCTTTTGTTTCTATGTATATTTTTAAACTTAGCTTGAATCATACTCTGCATGCAGTTTTGGCCTCTTTTCTCCCCCAGCTTTATGTTGAGAGCATTTTCCCACATTAAATTTTTTTGGAAAGCATTATCTTTGACAGGTACATAATATTACGTTGTATGGTTGTACAGTAATGTAACCATGGACCTGATATATCATTTTAATTTTTTTTTTAGAAACTATACAGGTATTCTGAAGTTCTGAGGAATAAGCCTAAAATTATTGCTTATGGTTCCTCTTTTCTGTAAAAAAAAAAAAAATCTTTTTTTTCACTCAACAAATTTTTATTGAGAACCTATATGCAGGCACTATTCGAGACTTAGAGTATTACATAGGCTTTGATTTTGATTAAAAATCCCTGCCCTCCTGGAGCATATCTTCTAGTTATTTGTTCTGCAATGATAATTTGACTTCATATACTTCTTATAGTAACATGAGCCTAAAACAGTATTTTGATAATTTTATATACTTAGAAGTGATTTGTTCTAAACACTATACTGTAATCATTCCACTTTTTATTCTATATCTTTTTTCATTTGGGATCATTTAGTAATAGATACTGTTTATTGAGCTGTTTTTTCAAGCAACAGTTAAAAAGAAACTTTGTTATAATGTAGAAGTCTAGTTTTTCTTCTACATAATTAAGTGAGAGTATGGGGAAGAAAAAGGGAAAGGAACAGTTGGAAAAAACTTTTCCAATTTAAGCATTAAAAGCTGGAAGAAATTTTATTGATTGATTGACATATAATTGATCTATAATATTATTTTCAAGTGTACAACATAGAGATTTAATATTTTTATAGGTTATACTCCATTTAAAGTTATTATAAAATATAGGCTATATTCCCTGTGCTGTACAGTATATCCTTGTACCTTACTTATAATATTTTTTTTTTTTTTTTTTTTTTTGCTGTACGCGGGCCTCTCACTGTTGTGGCCTCTCCCGTTGCAGAGCACAGGCTCCGGACGCGCACGGGCCCAGCCGCTCCGTGGCATGTGGGATCTTCCCAGACCGGGGCACGAGCCCGTGCCCCCTGCATCGGCAGGCGGACTCTCAACCACTGCGCCACCAGGGAGGCCCACTTATAATATTTTATACATAGTAGTTTGTACCTCTTAATCCCCTACCACTGTATCTTGCCCCTTGCCCCACTGGTAACCACTAGTTTGTTCTCTATATCTGAGTCTGTTTCTGTTTTGTTATATTCATTTGTTTGTTCTATTTTTTTAGATTCCACATATAAGTGAAAGCATACAGTATTTGCCTTTCTCTGTCTGACTTATTTCAGTAAGCATAAAACCCTCTGGTCCATCCATGTTGATACAAATGGCAGAAGTTCATTCTTTTTTATGGCTGAGTAATATTCCATTGTATGTATACCACATTTTCTTTATCCATTCATCTGTTGATGGACACTTAGGTTGCTTCCATATGTTGGCTATTGTAAATAATACTGTGAACATTGGGGTGCATGTATCTTTTTGAATTAGTGTTTTTGTTTTCTTAGGATATATCACCTAGGAGTGGACTTGCTGGATCATATGGTAAAACTGAAAGAAGCTTTAAGAGATCCTTCTAATCCTCCTCTTCATTGTACAGTTGAAAAAACTGAGTTCTCTTGAGGTTAAGGGGCTTGTCCAGTGTCACATAGCTAGCTTATTAGAGTCTCTGTAAACACAACAGTCCAGTACTCTAATATATGTAATCCATATTCTTTTTGAAACATTATTTTCGCTCAAAAAATATTTGGGCTTACTATGTGCCAGACAATGAAATGTGTTAAAATTTGCAAAATTAAGGTAACTTTTTCAGTTCGAGAGTCTATTTTCTTCTTAGACTTAAAAGTGTTCCAAAACGTTAAGAAAAATTCTGCATTGAATGAGGTTGTAGGATATAAATAAGACTGCTGGATCCATAAGGGAAAGTCCTGTGGTCTTTTCCATATCTGATTTCCTCGGGTCTATTTGGCACTGTTATTTTCCAACAGTTTGTATTTTGTCATATCGTTGGAAAATATTCTTCAGAGCATCTTTAAAGTGTTGCTTTTGTCTTCTTTGTTTTCAGTTGCCCTACTTCAGCTCTACATACAAATTGTGTTTGGGTCAACTGTGTTATTCTTCTGTGTTTTCATAGTTAGGTCCCTGAAGTTTTGTTGTAATAGCTTGTACAGCATTCTTGTTCAACATTCATTAGGGAATATCACAAAGGTAAAGGCTTCACAGACAGGTACAAATAGTTACATAATTAGAATTAGGATTTCTTAAATTTTCTACAGTAAAAACAGCTACTTACAGCTGCTTTTGAAGACTAGAGAAAGTAGATAACATTTTAAAAATATTTTATAATTTCTTGGTGTATGTGTGTGTTGTGTGTGTGTTTTTTCCCTAGTGTTGTCAAAAAAATATTTGTTTTGGTGATTTCATGCCTTTAAACTTCATGTTCTAGATTTAATGTTAGTGTTTTTAAGTTTAATGACAAATGAAGGAAAAGAGCTCAGAATGCATGGAATGCAAATTGGTATAATGGAAAGAATACTGGATTTGGAGTCAGATGTTCTTGTTATATTTTGCTACTTTTGGGCAAGTAACTCATATTTGTCTTCAAATCTCAGCTTCCACATTCTTTTCTCAGTATTTCATGACTTCTCCCTTACATTCCCATTCAAATTAAGTCTTTCTATTTTAGACTTTTTTTAGTACCTATACTTTTTCTTCAAAGCACTTTTTGTCTCTTGAAATGATATATTTCTGTATTTGTCCATATTTGTTTAATTTTTTTTCTTCCTAACTGGATTACAATTCAGAGGAGTAGGGTTTGTATCTGTTTCATTACTACCTACCCTGCACAGGGCAGACACATGATAATTTATTCCATAAACTCAATATTTATTCCATAAACACAATAAATATTTTTTAAATAAATGAACTACTCACTACTGTCTGTCATATGCCAAGATACTTCCTTCACAGCTGTAAAACTCTACAACCACACCTCTTACAGAAAGCCTTTTTTGAGAAAATCAGGACAAGAGAAGTTCCCGTACTAGCTCCTTAAAGATATATAGGACTGTTGAGTTTACAAAATTGTACACTAACTTTTACCTTGTTTCTCACAACTCAATGAAATATTAGGCTGGCTTAGACTAAAAGATCCTACTGTTAAGACAGTGTATTTCGACTCATGTCTAGCTTTGTGCCTGACACATAAACACCTGATGAACTCTCAAGACACAAAACAGATTCCAGTTAGTACTTTTATTGAAGTGACATTATAAAAACTTGGCATTTTTTACAGCATTAAAAAAATTCCTTGTTTTATTGAGAATGATCATTTATAAATAAATATTGAGTTTATGAAATAAATTATTAGTCATTTTTATTTAATTATTTATTCGTGTTCTGGTCAGGGTAAGACATTTGCTTGAGATCTGAATTAGTTTTGAAAGACAAGGGTATATGGACATATCTTTCCAGTAAATCTTGCAGCTATTTCCGTGCCTGCATATGTTAACATTTTTATAATTGGCTTCCAAATGACAAACACAGATGTCTGTAGTCTGAATTTCCAGCATGTTTTAGAATAAATGTTTTTCCAGTAATTTAAAATGTACCATTGCAGTATCAAATGATTAGCTAATTGAATAGAGTTTCTGATTTTTGCTTATCTGCCAGCTTGCCATTTTTCAGATTTAAAATAAAAATAGATAGCTATTTATGATGTGATTACGATGTGATTTTGTTCCTTTTCTCATGTTTTTACAAAACAGAACTCTTCCTAAAAAGCTATTATGGGCATTGTTTTTCTGAGAATTTAATTTTGTCATTTGCTTAGTTTTTCTGTTTATTTGTTTTGCCTAGTGGGGTAGAGAGATTATGGTGAGAGGGAATATTTTATGTTTTAATTCATTTAATTGCCACTTTGAATTCTGAGACCATGGAACTTTTTTAGATAGTGGAATTAGATATGCCAGTTTATCATCTTAGTTCTTAGGTTCTGTGGAACAGTGCTTAAAATTATTGCTTAATGTTAACTTTTCTATAAAAGGTATGTTATCTTTTTCACTCATCATGTATTTATTGAGTACTGTTCTAGATTTTGAATATATAGCAGTGAACAAAAGTTCTTACATTCATGGAGTTTACCTTCTGGTTAATTGTTCTGAAAAAATAATATGACTTCATGTAATCAATAACATAGGCCTGAAACAATGTCTTGGTAATTTTATGTCCTTAGAAGTGATTAATTCTAAACACTATAATAGAACTATTCTCTCTTTTTTTTTTTTTTTTTAACAGCTGCGTTGCATCTTCTTTGCAGCGCGCAGGCTTTCTCTAGTTGCGGCGAGCAGGGGCTACTCTTCACTGTGGTGTGTGGGCTTCTCATTGCAGTGCCTTCTCTTGTTGCAGAGCACAGGCTTTAGGCCTGCGGGCTTCAGTAGTTGTGGCACACAGGCTTCGTAGTTGTGGCTCGTGGGCTCTAGAGCGCAGGCTCAGTAGTTGTGGTGCATGGGCTTAGTTGCTCTGCGGCATGTGGGATCTTCCTGGACCAGGGCTCGAACCCTTGTCCCCTGCATTATCAGGCAGTTTCTTAACCACTGCGCCACCAAGGAAGTCCCTATTCTACTTTTTTTTTTTTTGCGGTACGCGGGCCTCTCACTGTTGTGGTCTCTCCCGTTGCGGAGCACAGGCTCCGGACGCGCAGGCTTAGCGGCCATGGCTCTCGGGCCTAGCTGCTCTGCGGCATGTGGGATCTTCCCGGACCAGGGCACGAACCCGTGTCCCCTGCATCGGCAGGAGGACTCTCAACCACTGCGCCACCAGGGAAGCCCCCCTATTCTACTTTTTATTCCATATCTATTATTAACCTTTTCATTGGGTTCATTTAATAATGGATACTGTTGTCTCAGGCAACGGGTTTTTTGTTTGTTTTTTTAAATCAGTCTTTTTATAGTACAGGATTTTAGTTTTCTCTTTTGTTATGTATTTGTACATATAAATAAATATTAAATATAAATTATATATCCTAACAGAGTTGGAATTTTAAACAAAATCTTCATCATTGTCCTGATATCCGCTGCTGTCTGAATATATTTTTAAATCTTAAGAATGTCATTAACATTTTTTCGCTTTTGCATTCTTTCTGAGGGATCGATTTAAAATGATGTCCCTAGACTTTTGATTCTATTTACAGATAATATTTAATAGTGTTTCAGTTGGTTTATTTTTAAGAATGAATTTGCTCTCCAAAGTAGTTTAAATGCATTCCAGCAGCTTAATAATGTACAAATAGAGGCAACTGGTCTTGCATCTGTTCCTTAAGCAGATAGTAGAATAACTGACTAGTTGCTGATCAACTGGGGAAGAAATTTAAATGTGATATATTTTTATATAGCAAGGTCAGTGATTAGATATTTCTGACATTAATTAGACACCTTTATTAAGTAAACAATACACATCTATAAACTTTTCTTCATTTACAGCAGACAAAAGTATAATATATGCTGTATGTTATTCTATAGATTCTAGTATTTGTCACGTATTTTGATAGTTAATGATATCAACATCATCAAGATTGCTTTAATCCTTCATATCATAAGACATTTACTGGCCGTCTTTGTAATTGGTCTAATTTATATATTAATATGTTTGTATATTTCCTCTTTTTAAGGCACAAAGGGCTTATACCTGTTCTTATGCTTTTGTTTCTCTCAGAATGACTGAGTTCAAATTAAATTTAGGAATTGGTAGTTAATAGTTGCTTCATATAAAATTTGGAAAATTTATGCACCAAAAAGGAAATTTCAAGTGAGCATAAGGAAAAATACCTGTAATCCTAAATCCAGAGACAGACCAAAGTTGTTATGGTTATATTCTTCCAGAATTTATCCATGCCTCTGTGTAGAATGTTATTAAAATTTAAGATAGGTATAATTGTTGAAGGCTGTGAGCCTGAGGCCTGCCTTATCTTTGTTAAAAGAGATGCACTTAATTTTCCTTTTACTAAAAAAGGTTATATTGCAATATTATACCTAATGTTGTATATAAACATTTATATTAATAATGGTTTACATTAATATTTTTAATATTAATAATGGTTTGCATTAGTATTATTTTAATTGAATTAATCTAGTGTTGCCCAAAATATATTATCCATACTTCTGATATAGGTAGTGATGAGATATTTTAGGTGATATCCTGATCCAGTATTAAATAACAGTGGATAGTATTGTAAAAAAAAAAGCTATTACTTTTCCAGGTTTCTTTAACCAGGTTTCTTACAAGCCAAAAGTCTGATACTTATAGATCCTTAGCACCCCTCTAACACTTCCCTGTTTCTTTTAGAACCATCAGCAATATATCTAGCTAAAATTTTAATAATACAGTTTTATTTTTCATTGTGTTCATTTTGGGGTTTGTTTTTTGTTTTTTTTTTTTTTTTTTTTTTTTGTGGCACGTGGGCCTCTCACTGTTGTGGCCCCTCCCGCTGCGGAGCACAGACTCCGGACGCACATGCTCAGCGGCCATGGCTCATGGGCCCAGCCACCCCGTGGCATGTGGGATCCTCCTGGACCGGGGCACGATCCTGCGTCTCCCCCATCGGCAGGCGGACTCTCAACCACTGCGCCACCAGGGAAGCCCTCATTTTTGTTTTTATTTTTAAAAAAATGACAAGTGTTACTTTTAATTTATGTCAAGGATAGAAAGTATCCTTTTAAAATAAATTTAAATAAGAAAAGTACACTAGTTAAAACATATTAAGTAACTGGTAAGTTTAGGTGACACTAGGATATGGCAAAAATCCTGATGATGGTATGCAAATGATTAAGGGCTAGGAGGCTCTACTGTTTGATACTGAAAATATTTATAATTTTTTCCATTATAAACAAGTCTGCATTGATCATTTGTATAGCTAAAGCTTTTTGCATGAAATAATTACATTTACTAATATACGTAAGTGGAAGTCACAGAAATTCTGCAAAGCAAATGCATTTAGAGCTCCTATGTTTTCATATAATCTCATATCCAGAGATTATACTCTCACTAAACAGTGAATGAGAATGCCTGTTTTTTATTCTACCCAACGCTGGGCTAATTTTTTTTTCTTTAGACATGATATTTTCAGTTCTTCTCAACATTTGAACAGCATTCATTCAGAAATACCTAGTTTCTTGGCAATTCAGTAGTCATTCTTGTGTTAAACACAGTAACCATTGTCCATTATTTTGTCATCGTTTTAGTGATGGGTTGATCTTTTAAAGAAAGTGACTCCAAATCTACTTTTTTCTTAGTGCTGATAAAGAAAAATTATCTTTGACAATAACGATGATTTTTTTTTTCTGTAGCTTGCCGAGTTTCGACAAAGGAAAGCTCAATCTGATGGGCAGAATCCTAAGAAGCAGAAAAAAAAGAGGAAAACTTCAAGTAGTAAACATGACATGTCAGCATACCATGCTGTGAATATTGAGCAATCACAGAGTGATGAAATGTGCACAAATAGTTCTCAGAGGTTAGGATCAGCTGTGACTCCTGAATCCACAATAATGAGAACTCTACACAGTGGAGAAATAGTTAAACATGACCAGGTCTTCTCTGTTGAAGTAAGTATTCATCCAGATTTTTAAATACTAGCATTCTAAGTGTAAAGTTGTAATGGCAACGCTCATTAGCACCCTATGCGATTTTTGTGAGCTTGATTTAACAAACACTTATTGAGCAGCTGTATTACACCAAAGATTGAGCACCAAGGATACCAAGATAAATATGACAGTCTCTATCCTTGAAAGTCACTCTAGTGAGGAAGGTGGATGTAAGATAGGCTGTGTACCTTGATTAGAGCCATGCTAGCAACAATGCACATGGTGTCCTAAAGTACCATGATTTGGGGGAATGCCCAAATCAGTCTTGTGTGTGTTATTTGGGAAAGTTTCCAGGAAGAGAACCAAGTCTTGAGGTGTACGTTAGAGTTAGCTAGAGGCAAAGAAGTAGGGCAGACAACCTCCATGCTAAAGAATCAGCATTCTCAAAGACATGAAACAGTGTGATGTGATTTGGAAACCTTAAGTAGTTTAGTTTTTTTTTCTTTTGCGGTATGCGGGCCTCTCACTGTTGTGGCCTCTCCCGTTGTGGAGCACAGGCTCCGGACGTGCAGGCTCAGCGGCCATGGCACACGGGCCTAGCCGCTCCGCGGCATGTGGGATCTTCCCAGACTGGGGCACGAACCCGTGTCCCCTGCATCGGCAGGCGGACTCTCAACCACTGCGCCACCAGGGAAGCCCCCAGTAGTTTAGTTTTAAACGGATCTCAAAGTGATCAGGATAGGATGGTGGTAATGGTGAACAGAGGGAGGCTGTACCTGGCCCATAGAAAGTTTTCCTCAATAAATGCTAATTTTCTTCCTCCCATTAATGATGGAATTTTCAAGAATAAGGAGATGAGGGAGAAGTTAAGAGTGGATTGGGTGGTGGGTGGGATGGTGGAGCTACCAACTAAGACCAGGAGTAGAGAACAATGCCATACTTAGGAGGAAGAGTGTTGTACAAGGCAAAAAATGATCATTTGGATTGTGCCCTGGCATATTTAGGTAGAAATAGGATTTAGATATATAGGGATTTGAGCTTTATAGGGATTTGAGTCAAAGATGTCATAGAGATTTGCTATTCATCATAAAAGTGGATCTGAGTTTTTCCTTCTTAGAGTTTTTTGAGCATTTTGGATATATAGATTAATGTTTTTTATCAACTTTGGGACGTTTTCAGCCATTATATCTTTGAATATTCTTTCTGACCCTTTCCTCTCCTTCTGAGTCTCCCTTATTCATATGTTAGTATGTTTGTTGCACAGGTCTTTGATGATCTGTTCATTTTTTTAAAATTCTTTTTTCTTTTTCTCAGACTGGATAATTTCAGTTGAACTATATTGAAGTTTGCTCTGATTCTTCTTCCTCCTCAGATCTCCTGTTAAGCCCCTCTAGTGAATTTTACATTTCAGTTATTTTACTTTTAACTCCAGAATTTCTCTTTGGTTCTTTTATAAATTCTTTCTTTTTTTATATTCCCTATTTGGCGAGGCATTGTTCTTATAATTTTCTTTAGTTTTTTAGACATTATTTCCTTCATTTATTTGACTTTTTAAAAAATAGCTAATTTAAAATCTTTGTCTATTAAGTCCAATATCTATGGTTCCTCAGGGACAGTTTCTACTGACTACTGTTTTTCTTGTGTATGGGCCATACTTTACTTTTTCTTTGTGTATTTGTAATTTTTTAAATATTTATTTATTTATTTTTGGCTGCATTGGTTTTCTTTGCTGCAAGTGGGCTTTCTCTAGTTGCAAAGAACAGGGGCTACTCTTCATTGCGGTGTGCAGGCTTCTCACTGCGGTGGCTTCTCTTGTTGCGTAGCACAGGCTCTAGGCACACGGGCTTCAGTAGTTGTGGCTCATGGGCTCTAGAGTGCAGGCTCAGTAGTTGTGGCACATGGGCTTAGTTGCTCCACGGCATTTGGGATCTTCCTGGACCAGCGCTTGAACCCGTGTCCCCTGCATTGGCAGGTGGGTTCTTAACCACTGCGCCACCAGGGAAGCCCTGTATTTGTAACTTTTTGTTGAAATCTAGATCTTTTGTATAATACAATATAGTAACCATGGTGCTTGATTTGATTTGAAGATGTTTTTATTTTCATTTTCTGCCTAACAAATCAATACTTGGGCTTTCACTGGAATTTTAGCATTTCAAGTGCAGTGTCTTGTTCACCATTTTATCCTCAGTAGCACAGTTCTTAGTACACAATATGCATTTAATCAATAGCCATTTAAAAGAATAAGTAAGTGAGCGAACCATAAGGACTTGCATCATGAAAGTGGGTTTTTTTGGTGGTTTTTTTTTTTTTTTTTTTTTTTTTTTGGCCACACTGGGTCTTCATTGCTGCGCACAGGCTTTCTCTAGTTGTGGTGAGTTGGGGCTACTCTTCGTTGCAGTGCACAGGCTTCTCATTGCGGTGGCTTCTCTTGTTGCTGAACACAGGCTCTAGGCACACGGGCTTCAGTAGTTTCAGCATGCAGGCTCAGTAGTTTCAGCATGCAGGCTCAGTAGTTGTGGCACATGCGGCCCAGAGTGTGCAGACTTCAGTAGTTGCAGCACACAGGCTCTAGAGTACACGGGCTTCAGTAGTTGTGGTGCGCAGGCTCAGTAGTTGTGGCACATGGGCTCAGTTGCCTGTGGCATGTGGTATCTTCCTGGACCAGAGATCGAACCGATGTCCCCTGCATTGGCAGGTGGATTCTTAACCACTGGACCATCTGGGAAGTCCCATGAAAGTGTTTTAGATTTAAAAGAGGGCCACATAAGTTAGGAACCACTGCTACAGGATTTTAGAATAGGAGTAAGCTTATTTTTGTTCCTGGCATCATTACTACATCAGAGAGGAGGTTGACTGGGAACTTGATCTTGAGTGCTGAATAAAATTTCCATAAGTGTAGATGAGAAAGGAGACAGTGATGCTTCCTGTTTGGTTTTTTTTTTGATTTTTGCTTTTTTTGTTTGTTTGGTTGGGGTTTTTTTGTTTTTTGTTTCTGTTAATTTTTTTGAGCTCATTGGACAGGTACTTTATTATCTTTCCCCATTTTGGAGGAGTACTTCTCAGACTTCCATGTATATACAGATCACATGTGGGATCTTTTTAAAATGTAGATTCTGATTCAGCAGGTCTGGGTGGGGCCCATGAATCAGCTTTTTTTTAATTTTTAATGTTTTTAAATTGAAATATAGTTGATTTACAATGTTGAGTTAGTTTCTGGTGTACAGCAAAGTGATTCAGTTATAAGTATATATACATATACTTATGTATATATATGCATCCATATATATGTATATATACTCATTCAGATTCTTTTCCATTAGGGTTTATTACAAGATATAGAATATAGTTCCATGTGCTATACAGTAGGATCTTGTTGTTTATCTATTTTATATATAGTAGATTGTATCTGCTAATCCCAAAGTTCTAATTTATCACTCCCTGCCTTCCTCTTTGGTAACCATAAGTTTGTTTTCTACGTCTGAGTTTGTTTCTATTTTGTAAATAAGTTCATTTGTGTCATTTTTTTTAGATTCCACATGTAAGTTATATCATATGATGTTTGTCTTTCTCTGTTTGACTTACTTCACTTACTGTGATAATCTCTAAGTCCTTGTATGTTGCTGCAAATGGCATTATTTCTTTTTTATGGCTGAGTAATATTCCATTTTATTTATATATATATGTATATATCACATCTTCTTTATCCATTCATCTGTCGATGGACACTTAGGTTGTTTCTGTGTCTTAGCTATTGTAAATAGTACTGCTATGAACATTGGGGTGCATGTATCTTTTCCAATTAGAGTTTTCTCCATATATATGCCCAGGAGGGGAATTGCTGGATCATATGATAATCATATGAGTATTATGTTGGCTGTGAGTTTGTGATAAATAACTTTTATTATGTTGAGATATGTTCCCTCTATACCAACTTTAGTAAGAGTTTTTAATCATGAATGGATATTTCACAAAAGTAAACTCAAAATGGATTAAAGACCTAAATATAAGACTGGATACTATAAAACTCTTAGAGGAAAACATAGGCAGAACACTCTTTGGCATAAATTGCAGCAATATCTTTTTCGATCCGTCTCCTAGAGTAATGGAAATAAAAATAAACACCTAATTAAACCCAAAAGCTTTTGCACAGCAAAGGAAACCGTAAACAAAATGAAAAGATGATGCATAGAATAGGAGAAAATATTTGCAAGTGATGTGACCGACAGTGGATTAATCTCCAAAACTTACAAACAGCTCATATGGCTTAATACAAAAAAAAACCCAACCCAATCAAAAAATGGGCAGAAGACCTATATACACATTTTACCAAAGAAGATATACAGATGGCCAAGAAGCACGTGAAAAGATGCTCAACATCGCTAATTATTAGAGAAATGCAAATCAAAACTACAATGAGATACCACCTCACACCAGTCAGAATGGCCATCATCACAAAGTCTACAAACAATAAATGCTGGAGAGGGTGTGGAGAAAAGGGAACCCTCCTGTTACTGGTGGGAATATAAATTGGTATAGCCACTATGAAGAACAGTATGGAGGTTCCTTAAAAAACTAAAAATAGAGCTAACATATGATCCAGTAATCCCACTCCTGAGCATATATCTGGAGAAAACCATGGTTCAAAAGGGTACATGCACCCCAGTGTTCATTGCAGTGCTGTTTACAATAGCTAAGACATGGAAACAGTCTAAATATCCATTGACAGCTGAATGGATAAAGAAGACGTGGTACACATATACAATGGAATATTACTCAGCCATTAAGAAGAATGATGGATGGACCTAGAGTCTTTCATACAGAGTGAAGTAAGTCAGACAGAGAAAGACAAATATCATATGATATTGTTTATATGTGAAATCTAAAAAAATGATACAAATGAACTAATTTACAAAACAGGAAACAGACTCACAGACTTAGAGAATGAATTTATGGTTACCGGGGGAAGGGTGGGGGGAGGGATAGATTGGGAGTTTGAGATTAACATGTACACACTGCTATATTTAAAATAGATAACCCTATTAGAATTTTTTAATGTTTCTTTACGTGTATACACAGGATAATTTTATAGATGTAAACATTATGTTTAATTGTATTCAATAACATGAACACAAAAGTAAAATAAACATAAAATAATAAAACATAAAATAAAATAGATAACCAACAAGGACCTACTGTATAGCACAGCAAATTCTGCTTAGTGGTCTGTAATAACCTAAATGGGAAAAGAACTTGAAAAAGAATAGATACATGTGTATGTATAACTGAATCACTTTGCTGTACACCTGAAACTAACACAACATTGTTAATCAACTATACTCCAATATAAAATAAAATTTTTTAATTTTTAAAAAAGAATGGATGTTGCATTTTATCAAATGCTTTTTCTGCATCTATTGAGATGATCATGTGGTTTTTGTCTTTTCTTCTATTGATGTGGTGTATCACATTGATTGATTTGCATATGTTGAACCATCCTTGTGAACCTCAGATGAATCCAGCTTAATCATGGTGTATGATCCTTTTTAATGTGTTGGTGGATTTGGTTTGCTAATATTTTGTGGAGGATTTTCGCATCTATATTCATCAAAGATATTGTATTGTAATTTTCTTTTTTTGTGGTATCTTTGTCTGGTTTGGGTATCAAGGTGATAGTGGCTTCATACAATGACTTTCGGAGTTTTCCCTCCCCTTTAATCTTTTGGAAGAATTTGAGTAGGATTGATATAAGTTCTTCTTTGTATGTTTAGTAATCCCCCAGTAAAGCCATCCAGTTCTGGACTTTTGTTTGAAGGGAGTTTTTTAAAATTACAGATTGTGTTTCACTTGCAGTGATCAGTCTGTTCAAATTCTCTATTTCTTCTTGATTCAGTTTTGGTGGGCTGTATGTTTCTAGAAACTGGTCCATTTCTTCTAGGTTGTCCAATTTGTTGGCACATAATTGTTCATAGTATTCTCTTTTTTTTTTTGTATTTCTGTGGTATCGGTTGTTATTTCTCCTCTTTCATTTCTTATTTTATTTTGGTCCTCTTTTCTTCTTGGTGATCCCTGCCAGAGGTTTGTCAATTTTGTCCTTTCAAAACACCAGCAATTCGTTTCAGTGATTATTTCTATTGTTTTTTTTTCTTTTTATTATTTTTTTTTAATTTTATTTTTTTTGCGGTACGAGGGCCTCTCACTGTTGTGGCCTCTCCCGTTGCGGACTACAGGCTCCGGACGTGCAGGCTCAGTGGCCATGGCCCACAGGCCCAGCCGCTCCGTGGCATGTGGGATCTTCCCAGACCGGGGCACAAACCCGTATCCCCTGCATCGGCAGGCAGACTGTCAACCACTGCGCCACCAGGGAAGCCCTCTATTGTTTTTTAAATCTCTGTTTTATTTATTTCCTCTCTGATCTTTATTATTTCCTTCCTTCTGCTGACTTTAGGTTTTGCTTTTTCTTCTTCCAATTCTTTTAGGTGGTAGGTTAGGTTGTTGATTTGAGAAATTTCTTGTTTTTTGAGTAAGTACTGTGTCACTATGAACTTATCTCTTAGGACTGCTTTTGCTGCATCTCATAGCTTTTGTATGGTTGTGTTTTCATTGTCATGTGTCTCAAGGTATTTTTTAAATTTCATTGTTGAGCCATTAGTTTTTTAGTAGCAAATTGTTTAGTCTCCCTGTAATCATTTTTTCTCATTTTTCTCTTTGCAGTTTATTTCTACTTTCATGCTGTTGTGATCAAAAAAGATGCTTGAAATAATTTCTATCCTTTTAAATTTGTTTAGGCTTGCCACGTGTCCTAGTATGTGGTCTATCCCAGAGAATATTGCATGTGCACTTGAAAAGAATGTAGTCTGTTTTGGGGGGCTGTAATGTCCTGAAAATATCAATTAAATCTAACTGTTCTATTGTGTCATTTATGATCTCTGTTGCTTTATTGATTTTCTGTCTGGAAGATCTGTCCATTGATGTCAGAGGGGTGTTAAAGTCTCCTATTATTATTATATTTCCATCAGTTTCTCCCTTTATGTCCGTTAGTATTTGTTTTATGTAGGTGCTTCTATATTGGGTTCATATATGGTTCATATTTGTTGAGTGAAAAAATGAAATATCTGGGTCTCTTTTCTCACTTGTAAAATTAGATTCTTAGATTTGATGAGAGCGTGTGAACAGTGAAAGCAGTGAAAATTTAGGTTTCCTCTTTGACTCTTCCTAGTACTTCTAAGCTGAGGGAAGCTTAGAAAAGCCACTCACTTCATACCCAAATCCCAGGGATGTAAGGATGAAGCAAGAATGTCTTTGAAAGTTTTTTGTAAGCTGCAACAGTGTTAATAACAACGGAGGTTGGTAATTTTCTTCAAGTTGTTGCTACTTTTCTAGCACCAAAATTTGATGATTCTTCATTTTAAAGAAATTGAACTTTTTGGAGTAACAATTTAAGACTTTATTTTATTTAAAAGAGATGTAAGAATTAGAGGGATGATATCTTTTTTGGTGCTTTTGTCTTACAAATGATTTGTAGTTTATAAAAGACCCTGTGTGAAAGTACTTCTTGATACTTTTATATTTAGAAAACTACCTAGTGATAAATTTTAGATGTGTTATTTAGCCATTGTGATTCATAATCAGTGGAATTTTTAAAGAATTTAATAATTTTTTGCCTGTTTTTTAGTAATATTTTTTGAGTATTCTATCATAAGTTACCAGTAGTAATGGGCTAATAAAGTACAATATTTGGAGAGGGGACGCAGTAGAAAGGCTTTAATATAATCAGTTTTTACTTTCTGTTTTAGCCGGAAAGTGAAATTTCAACCACGGCAGATGATTATAGTTCAGAGGTAAGGATAAGTAACACTGTGATTGACATTTCATTTTTTTTTTGAAATTATTGTTGATTATTAATACTTTATTACTTGTAACACATGCTTTATGTTTTTATAAATATAATAAGAATATAGCACAGTATGATGTAATGTAAATGACCTAGAAAACCTGAAGTTTATATTTTTCAGACATATCTTTTTTCAGATTATTAACTAAAGTCTTAAATCTGTTTGAATAAGTTGGTCCTTAATTAGATTGAGGCCTTGTTTTAGTTTCTAAGAAAGTGTTTGAAATTGGGTTTCTAGGATACATGATATAAGGTATCCATATTTAACACAGTAAACATTTCATATTATAGGGTATTTTATTTTGTGTAATGCTTTTTACAACTGCTTGAATTCTAGTTAATTACATAAATTCATTTATTGAAATTAATGTTACAGTAGTGATTTTTAATTTAGGTGTTAAAAGCTAACGTGGGCATTGGACACTTTAGGAAATACCTTCTTTATGTGTTAATAAATGTATGTCATTTTATCTTTTTCTTATTTTTTTCTTATTCTTTTAGATATGATTGTCATTTTTTTTTGGTCCAGTATTTGAGGACATGGAAAACTTACTTACTTTGAATGGTTCAACAACTCAGTGTATTCTATAAGTTTTGATTTATTGTAGATGTCTAATAGGAAAGAAAAGAAAACTTCATGTACTTAAATGAACTTATTACTATTTTGGATTGCTAATGGGAGTGAAAACTTTTACACTTCAAAAGTTTAATGTGTTTAAAAGCTGGGAATATACTTCTTAGTGATCTGGTCAGGGAAATAATTAACCAATGTTAAATAAATAAATTAGTGCCCAGTTTAGGCTACATAAATTTGCCTTTATGGGAAGTATCTCAGTTTAAAATTACAGCTTGCAATTCAGAGAATCTGCCCTTGTGACTTTAAATTTGGGACTTAGATATTAAAACACTGCTTTTCTCTTCCATAATACCTTAATTCTTAGAGCTTGTCTTTCTTGATTGAAGTTTAAGATGGTTTGGCACTTGAACTACTGGTAACTTTCGGGCAGCCCAGGATTCCACAAGTGCATTTTTTTTTTCTTTATACCAAAGTGAATTTTTTTTATAATCTAAGTGGCTACAGATCAGACCATCTAATACATGCCTGTGAAATTTGGTTAAAATTTATATTTTAAATTTTTATTGTGATACCTAGTAAATATGATGCATTTCAAAATGAGGTACAAATAATTTTAAATATAAGTCCTACAGATAAAAGTTAAAGCATGTTGTCCAGGTCTTCCCTGGTGGTTCAGTGGTTAAGAAGCTGTCCTGACAATGCACACGGGTTCAAGCCCAGGTCTGGGAAGATCCCACGTGTCGTGGAGCAACTAAGCCCATGCGCCACAACTACTGAGCCTGTGCTTTAGAGCCCGCAAGCCACAACTATTGAGCCTGCATGCCACAACTACTGAAGCCCGTGTGCCTAAAGCCCATACTGTGCCACAAAGAGAAGCTACCGCAATGAGAAGCCCTCGTGCTGCAACTAGAGAAAGCTTGCGTGCAGCAGTGAAGACCCAATGCAGCCAAAAATAAATAAATTTATTATTTTTTTTAAAGTGTAATACAAATCTTAAAAAAACCAAAAAAACACGTTGTCCATGATTTAACAATAAGAAATATATTTTACATATATGTGTATTTAATTTTATATATTTATGTATGTATTACATATATGTGTATAGTTGTATACATGAATAATTGTGCACATGAGTAATATATACATATTCATACATACATATTTTTTTAAACCAAACTTTCAGGAAAAGATACTTTACTATGTGACCAGCCCTCTGATACTTTTTCTTTCTAACACTGGTCACAAAAACTCAATTGATTAGCTGATTTATAAGTTGAAAAAATCAGTGATTTAGAAGGTTACGTTGAAAGATAATTATGAAATAATCTTTGACAGATATGACCAGATTTGAATCATAATCCTTCTAATATTACCCATTTTGGGCCTAGTTTCATAATGGATTATACTTTGAGAAATTTACATATTTTACTATGTGTATAGAAAATAGTATAAAATTGATAGTCTGTGAAATATTTGATGATGTCTCATCAAGATTGCTAAAATGGGTATGGCTTCAATCCATGATACTCTGGGCTAGTTTTGGGTCTTTAGCTACTTGATTTAATGACATTGTACTGGTTTGACTGAGCTAGAATTTCAGGGGACTTCTAAGCCATATTCACAGTCTTAGGAGGCAGAAAAATGTTCAGTAGGTCAAATTTATAAACCAAAGAATACACAACATGGTAAATCAACTATATTTCAATAAAAATTAAAAAATTAACAAGGAGTAAATCTCACACTGTAGTACTCTTCACATTAGAACTCTTAAGGGACCTCTAAAATGAAATTCCTTTCTAGGCAACACATATAACTTCACTACAAATAACAGATTTGTGAAGTATAAAACAGTCTTGGCTGCTCTGGTTTGCATTTGAATATTCTTAAAATTTCAAACTTACATGGTTTTAATCATAAGACACATAATTATCTTGTATTTTGTCTAAATATCACTGTCATTTTTCTGGTACATAGGGAAATAAGGTGATGTAAAAGAGAACGGGCTTTGGAGCCAGAAAGTCCTATTTTCAAATTTCAGCTTATTCACCTCTGAGCAGGATGAATTTGGACACATCACTTAAACTCTGAAATACAGTTTCCTTACCTGTAAAATGGGGGAAATAATATCTATACCACAGGGTAGTTTTGAGGGTTATTTGGTAATTTTAGTATGATGTTTGATATATAAAAAACAATCAGCAAAGCTTGTGGGTTTTTTTACTGTGCTTCACTAGATGTATGCTTTTCTTCACACTAAGTTTATATGAAACTAATGAGTGATGAGAATTCTTTTAACAGTTTATTCTCAGAAGGATTTCAGATTCTGATTCTATGTTTAATTAGCAATTAGTTTAGAAATTTTATTTTGATAGATACGGTATGTGCTTAATGTTCTTGACTTCTGTGGCTAGTATACCCCTTGGATTAAAAAATGAATTCAGGTCTAGAAAGGATTAGTCAGATAATTTTATCCTGTGATCTCCCTAAGATCTGTTCTGTATAAAAATATATCCAATTATGGATACTAGAGAAATCAGACTAAATAAAAAATATCCTTCTTACGAGTTAATTTAAATTATACATAATCTTTTTAGTTCTTGGTGAAGGGACGTTTCATATCTAGAATACCATATTTACATAAAATATTTTTATCGATACCATTAGAGCAGGGTTATTTGGGGAAAGTTGGAAATGCTACAGGCAACATACAGAGATAAGTAAATAAATATGCTTTGCTATGTATAGAAAGATGAAATGATAGTAGGGCTTACAGTCTTTTTATGGACTTCAACTGATTATTCAGAACTTCTTAACCAAGTCACTTACAGGACTCACGACATTTATGAAGTGACTGGCTGGAGTTGGAGACATAGCCTATAGCCAGCCATTAAGTAACATAAAATTAGCTTTTCAACTTGACTTGGGTTTCTTTCTTTCTTCTTTTTAACTTCACCTTATTTTCATTTTCTCCCTCCCTGTCTTCAGCTTATATACTGAAGGTGTACAACATGGTGCTTGATACTTAACTTTGACTTTGAATGAATGATCTTAACTTCATTAGTTTCTTGGCTCTAATTCCAGGAGTCAGCTAGGCACACTGAACTCCTATAATTTTTATGAACTTTATGAACTATTAGATTCTTCTTATTTTTTATTAAAACATCCATTATTAATATTTTTGTACATACTGCCAAATTAAGTATAATAAGGATAAGGTGTTAATCATAAATAAAGAGTGAGTTGTTCTTCTGTGTTTTTGAACTGATGTCCACTGAAAGGAAAAGTTTTTGTGTGAAGAACATTTTATGATTATAAAATAAGAGTCATCTTTCCTCTGATTCTTTCTGAATAGCAGTATTTTTAGGAGATGATACTCTACAGAACATTTTAAAATTTAGAATGTACCTTATTTGTACTTTCCCAAATCTTCAAGTTGTCTACATAGATTGAGTAAATTATGAATTCAAAAAGACTATATTAGTATAGCCTAAAGGTTAAATAACTTTGAAAAATGCCACAGTAAAGAACGACATAAGGAAAAGTTAAGGTTTCTTCAGTTGGAGGAGTCTGTTCATCTAATCTTCATGTTTCAAGCTATTAATGTGCCTTCATATTATGGTTTACCAAGTATTGTGTTAAAACGCTAGTGTAAGAAGATGAGATAAATGCTCTACCTGTTAGGTATCAGTGAAGTAATTATCTAGATTAAAAAATATAATCATTTATTGCTAACTATTAATGATCCTAATATTCTGTTGAGTGTTTCTTTTCTAACTTTGAAATATAGTTTAGTTCTGGTGTATAATCTCTTATTACCTATTTACATGATATTAAATTTTTAAGAACTGTTAATATTGACAAGATTTTAATGTTTATTATAATAACAATTAAGTTTTGAAAACAGTCATGTAGTATTTTAAGAAGCCAATACATATGACTTGCTCAAGTGTAAAATGTGCTCAACTTAGAGAAAAGTTAAACTGAATGTTGGCTATTTAATGTGTTAGATTCAATTATTATAAATAGATAACTAATTTATGTAAGTGATATCATCACCACTTAAAGGAATATCCTTTGCTTAATATGATATTTGAAAATATTCATAAAATCCATTTCATTATACTGTTACCCTAAAGGAAAAGTTTAGTAGATGTTTATCAAAGTGCTTCATTTCAAAATCAAGAAAAGCTAATTGAAATTTAGAATTTAATTTGAAAGTTATTGCAAGTGACTTTATTAATAATCTTAATAGAGTTAGTATTGCTGTGTTTTAATAGTTTTCACAAATTCTAATAATGTGTTGCCATAAAGGTGAAATTTTTTTTAACTTTAAGCTTTGTTTTTTGAAATTATCCTTGGGAAAAAAAAAAGGAGTCAAACTCTGGAAAGAACTCTTAATTAGGATCTTCACTTTAAAGTGTTGTGATCCATATCAACCTAATCCTAATTCTAAGTTATTCTATTCTATGTATTTCAACAGTAAAAACTTCATTATCTTGGATTCTGTTAACACAGAATTGTGAGAAATTAAACATAAACAGGAATGAAGTTCACTTGTTTGCTGTTGGGGGAAGGAAGGTATTATTGAGTAGATTAATTGATCTGAAATTAATCTCCCACCAGGGCAACCCCAGAGACATATTCTGCCAACCTCCTGCGTCCTACCACAAAATGTCTGTGATAGAGACACCTGTATTCTGGAAAATCTCCACATCTGTCAGGGTTGGCATGGCTATCATAGTACCCTCAGGGGAAAGTTCTTGGGGGAGTTTTCCTCGGCTCTTGACATCTCCTCCTACTTCTTCACCTGCTTGCCAACCTTCAATAGATTTACATCAGTAAACAGTTTTATTTTAAAATGAATAGGGCTTAATCAAAAAACAATTATTTAAATGATTTTAAGGCAGTGTTTTGTAGAGGAGGATCTTGTAACTAGAGGTTTATAGTTATTGTTCTTAAGACAAAAGAGAAACTGTACTTAGAACCTTAATTCACTTAAATGAAAATGTATAGCACAGTGTCTTTTGCATTGTAAGAACTCAAATGTATGAGGAATTCTTTGGCATTTAAAATGGTCATAATGTCTTTTAGATGTTTAAATTTAATCACTATATCTGTTTTTGCCAGTGAGGCATTTTCCTTAGGCATAAGAAAAGCATGAATACAGTTAGCACAAATATAATTGTTATCTTTAAATAAAATTCTAAAACCATAATATTTCAGGAAATTGTTTTTATACAGGTAAATGGTTGCAGTTTTGTGGCAAGAACAGGAAAGCCTACAAATTTATTAAGGGTACAGTATTTAAAACTACTCATTATACTAATGTTTTATTCTATTTAAAACCATTGGATTACTAACAAAGCTTTTTCCTGTATGTACTTCTTTCAGTGTGTGATTTCTAAATGCTCTTAATGTGTAACAAAACAAAATTATCCACCTTTTGTTATAAAACTCAGTTGTAACAGAATTTGCAGATATCTTGTTTTTGCTCTTGAGGTATATATATCACATTAGCAACAAAGTAGGTTGTCATGCCAGTAAACTCCCAGGTGATGAGTGATGTTTTAAATTAGACTTTGCTGTAGGATTCAGATTTTGAATCCCTTTTCCTGAGGTAATGTTGCTAATACTGAATTATTAAAAATCTGGATTGGTTTAGGAAGAAGAATTTGGTGTTGATGATTCTTATTCTGAACATGGAGCACAGTACAATCAGACCCACCTAGAGATGATGGAAAATGAATTGGCTGGGAAACAACATGAGATTGAAGAGCTAAACAGAGAACTAGAAGAAATGAGGGCCACCTGTGGGACTGAAGGACTGAAGCAGGTGTGTTTACCTTATGTGGCTTTTGGTTTGTTACAAAACAAAAATAGGAAATTTTAATGATAGTAGAGGTACATTCTTTAAAGATGGGTTTTTTAAATGGTGACTTCAAGTCACCTCATTATATTTGTCCTTATACATATCATAAACAACATCGCTTAAAGCTAGTCCATTAACAAGGCTAATATAATGAGATCTTTTAACTTTATGAGATAGCTAGTCTGACATCACTTCAGTAAGGATAGATGTTTTTGTAAGCAGCCTGAGAGAAAATTATGTTGCATACCACATCAGTCAATATATTGACTTAAACTCATTAAAAATGTCAGCCAATCTTTGTAAGTAACTTCTTGTGGTTAAAATAACATCTGTTGTTTGTGGCAGTCAGTTATGAAAACAAGGTGAAATAAGACATTGATGAGGATGACAATATATTTCAGTTTCATCTTCTTTAGAAACAAGGCTTAAACATGCCTATGATGGTAATTCCTACAAACATTGGAGCATCCCTAAATATAAAGACACTTGTCCTTCTAGAAGTAGATATATGGATAAGTCAAATCTGATGTATTTTGTTCCCTAGTTCAGATGGTTTTTTAAAAGTTGATGTGGAAGTAAAACTAATTCCCGCAAGATAATAGCTTTCAACTATGCTTACAGATTGTGATAATTCTGCCAATGCATTTTGAATATCATATTTTTGAAGAAGTTAGCTGTACTAATATTTAATTTTGTTAAAAAAATCAAATATAGCACGTTTAATTTTCACTGATTTTTTTAGTTGCAAGAATTTGAAGCTGCCATTAAACAGAGAGATGGCATTATAACCCAACTCACTGCTAATTTACAACAAGCTAGAAGAGAAAAGGATGAGACAATGAGAGAATTTTTAGAGTTGACAGAACAGAGTCAAAAATTACAGATTCAATTCCAGCATGTAAGTATTACTAATAGAACAAAATTTATTAAATTTTTAGGAATGAATTTAAATTTTTTTTATATTTTCCAGAACAAATAAATATTTAAAAGCCATTTGCTTTTTATGTATTATTTTGAAAAAACTAGTAAATACTTCTTATGTTAACCAGGAATTTAATTCATACTTCTTGAGTGGTTTTGTGCTATTATTTTCTTTTCCTCATCTGTATTTTAAAATCTTATAAGTCCGATAAGGTGGATTTTTGCAGAAATTAACCTGTAGTTACATCCAACCTTTGTCAACCCTGGTATGATTTTATTTTAGTTAGGTTCTGAAATGGTAACTAGACTGAATATATTCCACTTACCTTTAATTAGAGCCATAGGAATCTGATTGTATTAATTAAGGTTTCTGTTGATGAGTAACAGAAAATAATTTTAGATAAGGGAGGAATTTATCAGCTTAGGTAATGTACTCATACTCATCTGATCAGCTATGGCGGCATGTTTGCTGGGGTCTCAAGCCTGTGAATCCAGTACAGTTCCCAGAGAGCAACTATGAGCCGAGTAACACCCCCCAAAGAATGTCTTTTCCTTAGTGTACTCACTTAAGAATTTAATACTTTGGGGTTTCTTTCTATTTTCAAGTTACAGGCTAGTGAAACTCTGAGAAACAGCACTCATAGTAGCACAGCTGCAGATTTACTACAAGCCAAACAACAGATCCTCACTCATCAGCAACAGCTGGAAGAACAAGACCATCTGTTAGAAGATTATCACAAAAAGAAAGAAGACTTCAAAATGCAAATTAGTTTCTTGCAAGAGAAAATTAGAGCATATGAAATGGTATGTTTAAGGAAGTCAACCAATGTGCATCAACTTTACAATTAACTTTAAAGTTTTTTATCCTAGTGTTTATCTTTTTGCTACACACATGAATCAGAAAGTTTCATAATTAAGAAAGTTCTTTAAGCATGTAAGATAATTTATTTCAAAAGCAGTTGGGAGTCTTCCAGTAATAGGTTTTAAGATTATACTCATTGGGACTTCCCTGGTGGTCCAGTGGGTAAGAATCCACACTCCCAATGCAGGCAGCCCACGTATAATCTAGGTCCCACATGCATGCCGCAACTGAGAGCCCACATGCTGCAGCTAAACATGCCGCAGCTAAACATGCCACAACGAAGATCTCGAGTGCCACAACTAAGACTTGGCGCAGCCTAAATAAATAAATAAATATTTGTGTGGGGGGGTAATACTCATTACTGACTTCTTTGAAAGTGATCAGCCTATGTTAAATTGAGTTCTCCGGAGAATCTACATTTATAACCAGAATTTCTGTGCTTTTTTTCTTTTACATCTAGAGATGTTTCTACTCATTTTAGCCATGGTTATGAAATTCTGAAAATATTTTCATGGCAAAATGAAGTTTCATGGATTTTAATTAGAAAAAAATACAGATTCTCTTTATTCATGGTAGTTATGTGTTATAAAGTTGCCTGGAACACTTATTCAGTGCTCCCAGGGGATATATATACACATACATACATACATGCACACACAAATACATATCATATAGATTTTTTTGGCTCTTTCCACTATATTTTATTTTTTAATTTTATTGAAGTATATTGGATTTACAGTGTTGTACATATCATATAGATTATAATATTAAATCCTAAGAAAACATCCTGGTAGATTATATTTTGTTTAATTTTCAAAAGAGAAATGAGTGTTAGAAGTGTTAACTGACTTGCCTAAGGGTGCCTTCCCCCCAAGTAGTTGCCAGAATTGGGATTCCAACCCTATTGGACTGACCCAGAGCCAGAATTTCTTGCAGTACGCTCTGCTACCCCCTACCATCTCCATTCTCATGGTCTCCATCCTTGTCCTCTCCATATGAGAGCTTAAACAAAAAAGCAGTGTGCTCACCTTGCTTGATGCCAGTTGGAATCATGCATGCCATGAAACTCAATTTTTTTAATTAATTTATTTTTGGCTGCTTTGGGTCTTCGTTGCTGCACATGGGCTTTCTCTAGTTGTGGCGAGCAGGGGCTACTCTTTGTTGTGGCATGCAGGCTTCTCATTGCGGTGGCTTCTCTTGCTGTGGAGCATGGGCTCTAGGCACGTGGGCTCCAGTAGTTGTGGCACGTGGGCTCAGTAGTTGTGGCTTGCAGGCTCTAGAGCGCAGGCTCAGTAGTTACGGTGCATGGGCTTAGTTGTTCTGCGGCATGTGGGATCTTCCCGACCAGGGCTTGAAGCTGCATCCCCTGCATTGGCAGGTGGATTCTTAACCACTGCACCACCAGGAAAGTCCCAGCAACTCAAATTTTTTACCACTCTGTGCCCTTTTTCAAATGACTGTGAGTATTGATTTCAGGGTTATATATAAATTTAAGCAAGTAAGCAAATTCACAGATATGAAATCTTTGAATAATGAGGGCAGACTATACATATAATACAGTACTTTTTATAAACTTAGGAGGTTCTTCTGCAAAATGTTGAGAAATTGTCAAAACAAGACTATTGTTTGGAT